>NC_081316.1:2887106-5686712 GCF_026419965.1 Kogia breviceps
TAAGAGCCCATATTGCATTTCATTGTTGTGTCTTTAATCTCCTTTAATATGGAATACTCTCTTATCATTTCTTTGTCTTGTATGACACTGACAGTGTCAGACATAATCTGTCAGACAGCTCTGAATAATGCAGTATGTTGTGTTTTAATCAAGCGCCCTGCATTTTGTGTTTGTCTGATGTTTCTTTATGTTTAGTTCAGGTTATGCAGTCCCAGCTGGAATGCTACATAAATGATATGGTGTCCTTCTCAGGCTATCACATCTGAAGGCTCTCAGTGTCTATCTGCTCTCCTCCTCCCCCATTCCTAATAAGCTTTTAATTTGGAATAATTCTAGCCATACAAAAAGGTTTCAAACATGGTACAAAGACTTCCCATATACTCTTCTCCCAGAACTAAGAAATTAATGTTGGTTCTTTACTGTCAAAATAAACGACAGGCTTCTTTTAGATTTCACCAGGTTTTCTACTAATATCTTTTCTGTCCTAGGAGCACATCCTGGACAATGCATTTAGTTTGCATGTCACCTCAACCTACACTGATGTATCAGCTTTTCAGTCTTTCCTGGATTTTCATGACTTGGACAGTTTTGAAGAGTGACCATCGAGTATGTTGCAAAACGTCTCAATTTGGGTTTTTCTCATGGGGTTTGCCTTTTATTTTTTATGTTAATTTTAATCACCCAAAGTGTCTGATTTTTCCACTATATTGTTACTATTTTTTTCTTGCTACTAATAAAGAGTTTATAGGAAAACACTTCAAAACCTTGCAAATATCCTGCTTCTTCTCAAACCCCCTCTCTCCTAAACTGATGATTCTTGACTGAGCCAATCTTTACATGATGGTCATGCTTCATAGTGGAAACCAAATTAGTGATGTCAAATGCATTTTTAGTGGCAATCTTTCTGTTAAGTTCCACTTGATCTACTAAATATTAATTACTAATTACATGAACATTTCAAATTCAGACAGCAGTCAGGACCTTCACTTATTTCCAGTACATTAAAACAACATTATATACAATTAACATTTAGAAACTTGAGAATAATTATGCATATTCCTGCATCCTTTCAACACCAAAATCAACTGAACATACAGATCTCCCAGGTCAACTGTATTCTTTCTTTTACAACCATTCCTATATGCTCTCCATTACACTTCCCCATTTTTCTCATTATTCACTTTGACCCAGCCCCAAGCTTTCAGTTGCCTATGTCTAAAGCATTCTTTACTTCTTCATAGAGTACCTGGTTTCCACCTACCTTAACAAAAACCATTTCCTTTCCTTTCCCCCCATTCCCCAAAACCCTTCTGCAAATAAAGGATACAGTAATATCATGGCTCCCCATTTCCACATCCTAACAATTACTCTTCCTCCTTTGTACATGAATCCTTCTCCTTTAAAACGTAAAATTCACTTTTTACATCACATGGTCATTGTCTCCTATTATTTACTGGTGAATGTGAACTCACGTTCATTGAGTTATGCTGACACCTAAATTTTGTTTTTCTTTCATCCCAATTCTGTCACTATCCTATAGGAGTCCATTAGGAGTCATTCCAAGTTCTAAGTACACTATTGCTTATAGTCTCAAGTACAATGATCAATTCCACTTCAATTTACTAATTCTTAAAAAAATAAACCTACGATCTTCTCATATTTAAATTGATTCACCTATGAAATAAACTCTCATGCATCATTTTTTCATCACTAGTTATTTATCCTTCCAGACCTCTCCCCTTTCTCTCCCTCTCTCTCCCTCTCTCTTTCTCTCTACTCTTTCCCCCTTCCCTTTTAAACTGCTCTTCATAAGTTGACACTCTCATTTGCTTTCTCTTCCACAGCACTCTATTATCTTGTTCTTCATCCATTAGCACTATTTTTGTCTTGCTTCTTCATCTATCCAGACTCGATTTGAAATTGTATCATTTCATTACTTTCTTACCAGCACAGTAGTCGCTGAATGCTGCTGCCTTTTCACCAGACCTGCCCTGAAAATTTCAAACTCTGATTAAACTCAACAATCTCCATCACACCTTTCCACTATTATAGATAATGTAAAATGGCAAAACTATATAGATTGATGCCACAAGTACTCTACCAATCTCAGATGTGACTCAATCCCACTTGGAAATCCTTTTACATGTTGGCATTCCACTCCTTCTCCCAGTTCCTTCAACACCTATTCCAATTTTTACTAAACTAACTTTGTCCACCATTTTGGAGTATACAAATTGTCTTTGAAGTTCAGAATGGAAATAGACATTGTGAAACATTAATGTAATTAACTTTCCCCTAAACCTACAAATGTATCTTCACAAATCCTAGAGGAGGTCTTCATCCTCTTATCTCAACTCATTCCTCTTCCTGGGCACGGACCCAGCTGCTCCGCGGCACGTGGGATCCTCCCAGACCGCGGAACGAACCCGCGTCCCCTGCATCGGCAGGCGGACTCTCAACCACTGCGCCACCAGGGAAGCCCGATTCGAATATTTTTGCATTTAATGTTGTACCAGAGGTCTCTGATATTGTCCTCAATTCTTTTCATTCTTTTTTCTTTATTCTGCTCTGCTGTAGTTATTTCCACTATTTTATCTTCCAGGTCACTCATCCGTCTTTCTGCCTCAGTTATTCTGCTCTTGATGCCTTCTAGATAATTTTTAATTTCATTTATTGTGTTGTTCATCACTGTTTGTTTGCTCTTTAGTTCTTCTAGGTCCTTGTTAAACGTTTCTTGTATTTTCTCTATTCTATTTCCAAGATTTTGGACCATTTTTACTACCATTATTCTGAATTATTTTTCAGATAGACTGCCTATTTCCTCTTCATTTGTTAGGTCGTTGGTGGGTTTTTTCCTTGCTCCTTCATCTTTTGTGTGTTCTTCTGTCTTCTCATTTTGCTTAACTTACTTCGTTTGGGGTCTCCTTTCGCAGGCTGCAAATTCGTAGTTCTCATTGTTTTTGATGTCTGTCCCAAGGGCTAAAGTTGGTTCACTGGGTTGTGTAGGTTTCCTGGCGGAGGGGACTAGTGCCTGTATTCTGGTGGATGGGGTTGAATCTTGTCTTTGTGGTGGGCAGGTCCACGTCTGGTGGTGTGTTTTGGGGTTTTTGTGGCCTTATTATAATTTTAGGCAGCCTCTCTGCTAATGGATGGGGCTGTGTTCCTGTCTTGCTAGTTGTTTGGCACGGGGTGTCCAGCACTGTAGCTTGCTGGTCATTAAGTGAAGCTGGGTCTTGGCGTTGAGATGGGGATCCCTGGGAGATTTTCGCCATTTGATATTACGTGGAGCTGTGAGGTCTCTTGTGGACCAGTGTCCTGAACTTGGCTCTCCCACCTCAGAGACTCAGCCCTGACACCAGGGTGGAGCACCAAGAGCTTGTCATCCACACGGCTCAGAATAAAAGGGAGAAAAACAAGGAAGAAAGGAAAAACAAAGATAAAGTAAAATAAGTAAAATAAAATAAAGTTATTAAAATAAAAAATAATTAAGAAAAATAAATTTAAGTTAAAACAAAAAAAGAGGAGAAATAGAACCCTAGGACAAATGGTAAAATCAATGCTATACAGACAAAATCACACACAGACGCAGACATATAGACACTCACAAAAAGAGAAAAAGGGAAAAATATATGTATATCTTTCCTCCCAAAGTCCACCTCCTCAATTTGGGATGATTCGTTGTCTATTCAGGTATTCCACAGATGCAGGTACACCAAGTTGATTGTGGAGAGTTAATCCGCTGCTCCTGAGGCTGCTGGGAGAAATTTCCCTTTCTCTTTGTTTGCACAGCTCTCAGGGTTCAGCTTTTGATTTGGACTTGCCTCTGGGTGTAGGTACCCTGAGGGCGTCTGTTCTTTGCTCAGACAGGACGGGGTTAAAAGGAGTAGCTGATTCGGGGGCTCTGGCTCACTCAGGCCGGGGGAGGGAGGGGTGCGGATGCAGGGCAAGCCTGCAGCAGCAGAGGAAGATGTGAAGTTGCACCAGTCTGAGGCGTGCCGTGTGCTCTCCCGGGAAAGTTGTCCCTGGATCACGGGCCCCCGGCAGTGGCGGGCTGCACAGGCTCCCGGGAGGGCCGGTGTGGAGAGTGACCTGTGCTCGCACACAGGCTTCTTGGTGGCGGCAGCAGCAGTCGTAGTGTCCCTTGCCCGTCTCTTTTGTCCGCGCTGATAGCCATAGCTTATGCCCATCTCTGGAGTTCCTTTAAGCGGCGCAGTTAATCCCCTCTCCTCGCACACCAGGAAACAAAGAAGCGAGAAAAAGTATCTTGCCTCTTCGGCAGCTCCAGACTTCAACCGGACTCCCTCCCGGCCAGCCGTGGCGCACTAGCCCCTTCAGGCTGTGTTCACGCCGCCAACCCCAGACCTTTCCCTGGGATCCGCCCGAGGCTCAGCTTCCGGCCCCGCCCACCCCGGCGGCTGAGCAGACGAGCCTCTCGGGCTGGTGAGTGCCGGTCGGCGCCGATCCTCCGTGCGGGAATCTCTCCGCTTTGCCCTCCGCACCCTGTGGCCGCGCTCTCCTCCGCGGCTCCGGAGCTTCCCCCTCCGCCCCCCGCAGTCTCCGCCCGCGAAGGGGCTTCTAGTGTGTGGACACCTTTCCTCCTTCACGGCTCCCTCCCACTGGCGCAGGTCCCGTCCCTATTCTTTTGTCTCTGTTTATTGTCTTTTCTTTGCCCTACCCAGGTATGTGGGGAGTTTCTTGCCTTTGGGGAGGTCTGAGGTCTTCTGCCAGCGTTCGGTGGGTGTTCTGTAGGAGAAGTTCCACGTGTCGGTGTATTTCTGATGTATTTTTGGAGAGGAAGGTGATCTCTGCATCTTTCTCTTCTGCCATCTTGAAGCTCCTCCCTCCGTTTAGTTTTATTTGGCTTTTTACTCTTTCATTTATTCCAAAATAGCATGATTATAAATAATCCTATTGCCACAATGACATTCTTTGCATACATCACTTCACACTTGCCTGATTGCTTCCATATAGTAAATCTGTAGAACCAGAGTTGTTTAAACGGATGATTCTGCAGAAAATATTTATCTTTTGTATATATTATACTATTTAAGACGATGCCTATGTGTCTACAACCTTTTTAACAGAGTATTTTCAATTATTTTAATTGTAATCATTAATTTGAGAGATGAAAATGATATTTTAATACTAATTAATATGACCATAATTTTATGTCTAGAGATTAGTTGACATTTTTATTCATACGTCTGTCAACTTTGGTTATCATATATTTGTCTCTCAAATTTTTACTCATTTATTTGTTAAACTGTACTTTCTTTTTCTGTCAGCTTTTGTGTTTTGTGCTATTCCGGCTTAGAAAAATATTTCCAAACCCATCTGTATGATTATAAAATTATTCTTCTTAATTTTTTCCATAATTACTTGCATAGCTAAGCTCTCTAATTCATAATTCAAGCAAATAATATACACTCTCTTAGTAAAATATGTATTTCATCCAGATTTTCAAATTTATTAATATATGTGGATTTGGGGTATATATATATATGTATATATATGTTTTTTAATTTCTTCTGGAATATTAAACGATTCTGTTTGTTTCTAGAGTAGGTTAATATTCTAGAAGAAATTCAGAAATTCTCTGAGGAATAAACCATTGATATTTGACCCACTGAGACCTTGGATTGCTTTTCACTACAGACTATATTGCCATATAGAATTGGTACTGGAGATGAAAAGCTGCCAAAACAAAAACACCAAAAATAGATGACAGTAACATAAGGGGCAGAAAGGAGACACTGAAGAAATGGTTATTGGAAGCTGAAAGGATGATAATGCAGGTTATCTGATGGATGGTAGTAAAACATGACTTTGCAATAATTTGAAAGGAAGTAATTACAAACTTTAGCCAGAAGGTAAAATGGTGGGAAAAAGAACTTTGATACCTTGTGGCGACTGATGCTACTTGCACTTGGCAAGGCATTAAATGAATGAGATGAACTCAGAAAAGAATGGGTCAATCTGCAAGAAGAAATAGAAGAGAGAAGATTCAAACATAGAGGGACTGGGGCTTCCCTGGTGGCGCAGTGGTTGAGAATCCACCTGTCTAAGCAGGGGACATGGGTTTGTGCCCAGGTCTGGGAAGGTCCCACATGCCATGGAGGGACTGGGCCTGTGAGCTGTGGCCGCTGAGCCTGTGCGTCCAGAGCCTGTGCTCTGCAATGGGAGAGGCCACAAGAGTGAGAGGCCCGTGTACCACACACACACACAAAAAAAAACCGTAGAGGGACTTCAGAGAGTTGAAGAAGTAATTTCTGAATCCCCAATGACAAAAGCTGTTAAAAATACAACTTTGACTGGAAGCATCCAATCTAGGATATGGGCTTTACACCCAACCTCTGAATGGATTAAAATTCTTCACCTGTACAAAATAGCTCAAGAAAAAGGAAACAAAGTATGGCTCTTCCATCAAAGCCAAAGAACTAAATTGAGAAAGAAAGAAAAAAAAAAAGAAAATACAAGTAGAAAATTCTATATTTAACACATACACACACAGAGTCTAAAATATTTGTCTATAAAAGAACTGTTGGCTTGACTATAGGCACATGGAGATAACTGGACTCTGCTGAGAGATTTATGTTGCTAAAAGTACTGCCAACCTGGATTAAAGGATAGTGCAATTGTATGAGAAGAATTACAACCACAGTTTGGCCAACAAACATTCATGCCACCGGTGAGCTAAAGAATTGCTTAACCCTCAAAGAAGTCATCGTCTCTGTCGCCCAGTCTAGATATAGCTTACAGAAACAGGAAAAAAGAAGAAATTCTCTGAGTTAAGAGGAGCCAAAGTCCACAAAGAATGGGTTGGTGAACTTCTTCCAAGGAAGAAATGGACCCAAATAAAGGATAATTCTCTACAGTAGGATAAGCCACTCTGGAAATATCTGCCCAGGATTTAAGACTTAATACAGATCAATGACTGCTATATCACCCTTTATTCTTCTTTATAAATGCTAGGTGTTCTCTCTTCCACCGTCTATTTTAGTTGTATGGGTTTCAATTAACTTTCCTTTTTAGTCCACCAATTTGTACATCAACATGATTCACATGTAGAAGTACTACGCATCACCCCCTATTATTGTGATTACTGTGTACCATCTAGGGATATTGAACTAATTGATTCTAACTTTGGATGGAATTTTGTTCTGTCTACTTTGGCAAGTAGGAGAGTATATTTTGTGGGTAAGAGATGGAACCAAATCTTTGATTATTAGAATGGTGAATTCTGGTAGCCATGAGTGGTGTTCAACAAATATTTTCATATTTTCCATTTTCCTCCGTCTAAGTACCTTCAGAAGTTAAGTGGGGTTCTGTTTTGTTTACTGCAACATGAACAGTAATAATACATAGCACTGTGGGTTAAAGTCAGTAAAACCAATATGCATGTCCACATAGCTCTTTTTATTGCTTTGGTGATTGAGAAAACATGTGTTCAGATGAAGCTTCTACAGCCTGATTCCCTTTGTGACAATGATATGCAGATGCTTCGTACCCCCTTCCATTGACCCAAATTGGACCTGTATCATGAGCAAGAAAATGAACTCTTTTTTTGCCTTAATCCACTGAGATTTGGGTGTTTGTTTTTTATTGCTACAACATAAATTTCTATTGTAAGACTGCATACAATACAAAGCATTTAAAAATATTATTTTAGTGTCCTCTTAACCTGGGTTTACTTCTAACTATGGGGGTATTCTAAAATTGCACCCAAGTATTCACATTCCTGTATATGAATGTCCTAGAACAGTGTCTGTCAAAAATAATGATTGCATACAGATTGATTTTAACTGAGAATGAAATCATAATGAACACTTGAGCAAAATCTACCCCTATCTCTAAGACCCTCACTTTGTACACCTTTCTTTCTTCTGTGTTTTAGAAAATTTTGCAGACTTGTTCAACAAGACAGAAAAAAAAATCTTAATTATTTTACTAAGTATGAGGAAATATATATTAATATTGGTCTTTTTTTTAATATATCACACCATAAATTTTTGTTATGACCCAAATAATATGCTTTGGTAGCCTGCAGTTCAAGTCTACAGAAAAGAATCAAATTTATATATCTTTGTTTACATTGATATTTCTGTCATTCCATTGACAATGATTCTTGCTGCCTCTCTGCTTTTTATTTTATTCTAATTTCCTTTGTACTTTTACTACTTTATTTTTAAAGTAACTTTTAAATTTACCAATACTTTTAGTTAAATTGCTCCCAAGTTTCTTGTTTCAATTAATTCATTAGTATATTTATGTTATTCAAGATGTTGACCTAAAGTTATCAAGAGATTTAAATATACAGAATATTTCTCACTAGGGTAGAAAATATAATAACAACAAACTGGGCAGGTGTGACTGATATAATGTGTTATCACGGGTCTGGAGCAAGAAAAACTTGAAAAGATGGTGTATTTTACTGTTTTTAAATTTAAATTATTTTCATATATCTATGAAGTGAACCAGGATGGTTCAGCCAACAAAACATATTGCCATATGTTTTAAGTGTCAAAACATATTACCATATGTCTTAAATTTGAATCAATTGAGCTTATTATGGTCAGGGTGTTTTTAGTTACAAGTAACCAAACCTCTATTCAAACTAGCTTTAGCTGAAAAGATTTATATATTTATTTATATCATTGAAAAGATTCAAAGGTACAAAAATATGTTGACAGGAATCAGTCTCTATCTCTTGCTATGCTTTACTCTGTATAGACATCATTTTCAGGTAAGCTCTTTAGATATGGCAAAAATAGCTACCAGCAAATCTAAGCTTACATTTTAATAGCTCAGCAGACACTACAGTAAGGCAAAGTTCCAGCAACTGCCTGGACCGGCCCTCATGGACCCAGCTTGGCTTATGTTCATATTCTAGAACCAGCCACCAAAACCAAGGTGGTCTCCAGAACTTAGTGACCACCTTCAGCTAGGTGTTCTCTAGCTGAACTTTGTTCATGACTCCCCTCCTGGAGTGGTTTGGCCTTAATCTCAGTATATTGCCAAAGGAAAACTGGGGTCCTCTACACAAAAAACAAACGAGGTGAGAGATTTGGGGAAGGTAAAGATAACCCCTTACTTCAGAAACTTAGAGAATAAGTTAATTACTGCAAATTCACAGAGTTCTTTAATGGTAGAGCAAAGATAAACATGGCCTCTGACCCAAACACTTCCTTCTTTAAGACACAATGGTAAAACTACTTTGTATTTCTTGTTTGAATTCCTTATGGTTATTGCTGTTGCTATAGATTTTAAGTGTTTTTAATCATTCTGTTTTGGTATAAACTGATATATAGATAAAAATATAAATATATATACTTTTTTTTAGCACAAACTTTTTTTTAAAAAAATGCTCACATGTCGTGTAGTAAATTTAGGTTGTTTTTATGGTGATAATTGAATATAAATATCATTTAAAACAATATCTGTCAAAATGATTGGTGGGTATTGATGGCACAAAAATAAAGCATGGCTATTAGTGTATTATAGGTTGGTAATTAAACTGAAGGACTTTGATTAGGTTAGGATAAAAAATAATACTAACTGTTGTCACTGGAAAGAGAAGTCTCAGGTTACTGTATAAGCAGCCTGGCTCCAGCATCAAGAGAGTTACAGGAAATCAGGAGCAGTGGACCAAAGAGAAGACCTTGCTTCTTTCATACTAATTAAGAAAAGAAGTTATATAATAAGTAAAATGACAATTTCCACATGATCCATTGTTAAATTCCTCACTGCAATTCCAGAGCAAACACATGGCTGAAAACATGAAAACATTTAAATCATCCTTATGTCTTAGGAAAGCTTAGGCTTCAAGTTTAAACTCAAGGCCAGTTGAAAGGACGTGGTCTACTAAGTCAAGGGTAATGCTGGAGCTAGAAGAATTACTGCTTTTAAGGATTAATAAATAAGATTATTTATAAGAAATCCAACTAAACCTAAAAGTTGGCATTTTCTTGAAAACCTTATTCTCTGAGATTAAAAGAGAGAATTTCTAACCAATTTTTAATATTACACCTATTGTTCAAAGAAAATTTTTTTTTTTCTATTTCAAAGTTATCAAGCATGAGTACAAATGTATCTCTCTTATCCATGGCTGTGAAAATCGGATGTGTGGAATTGACACATTATTTTTCACCTGGAGCAGTATATTCTAATAATCAGTGAGGTACCTAGAAGATAATAAATGACATAGTGAAAGCTCACCATACAGTAGACAGTAAATATCAGAGAAACCATGATCCTACTGTTGGCATTCACTTGGTACTGATAAAGATTTATTGCCAATCAAGAGGATTACTAAGTACATTTTGTACACAAGATGCTAAGTGCTGCAGCAGGAAATACAAAATAAATAAATAAAACCCAGTATGTCCTGTTCTTTCATGCCCTGTCTAATTTGGTAGACAAGATAAGCTAAACTCCACATGGTAAATACTCTCAAAGCAACATTCTGACTAGCAAAGAAAGAAAAGAGTGTGGCCTTACTGGAGTCAGATATTGGTAATGAGGAACTCCTTGGTGGGAAAAGCTGAATTTTTTCATTTTTCTTTGTTTTGTTTTGTTTTTAGTGGAAACATAGGTCATGTATTAATCGAGTAGAAGAAGGAAGGGAGGTTTAGTTTTTGCAGTTGTTATCACCATGAAACAGTGCTTCCTCTCCTCTTTTTTGTTCACTACTTCAGCTCCCCTAAACTCAATCTTATAGCTAATCTAACTTCACTGTCCCTGTACAGAGAAACAAAATTTTAAAAATTTACTGCGGGCACCACTGCCTCTATCCCTTTTTATGGTAAACTTCCCACAGTCAACATGCTCGGTATCCATGAAAGGAGGATAGCATTTTGACTTGTGCCCAGAGTTAATCAAGCTGCACATTTTCAGTCTCCCTAAATGGTGGAAATATTTTTTCCAAATGAAAGTTTAGTGGCTTGGGAATCAAGACCCTTAGTCCTTTCTGTGTGATCTTGAGAAACATAGTTCCTTTGTCATGTCTGGTTTTCTCAATTTTAAATTTTAAAAAATTGTCAAAGATTAACTTTAAGGGTTTTTTTTTCTTCCCCATTTGTTGTCATTCATCTGTTTATTCAGTGAATGCTTATTGATTACCAGCTAAGGGCTATAGACAGTGTTCCAGTTTCTGGGGATACAAAACTAGCAAAGGTCTGAATGGCCATGCTCATGCTATTCATAGCCTTGTGTCAATAAAATAAATTAATAAATATCATTTTTAGTGCTGTAATGAGAAGAAATGGCATACTGAGTGCTTAAGTTGGGAGGATACTTTCTCTAGGATATTCAGAGAAGGTCTATCTGAGGAAGTATCTTTTGGGTTGAAACCCGAATAAAAATAAAGGATTCAGCTGTGCATTAGAATATTATTTGAGCAATTTCATGTTTCATCTGCAAGCATTCAAATTTTATTTCCCAAGCCCCTGACCCTTTCATCCAGATGATGTCACTCAACTATCGGAGAACAGATAGTTTTCTCCTTGCAGCTTTTCCATTATAATTATTCACACACAGGGTTATGATTGCAACTCATTGTCTGTTGGACAGACTTCATACAGCAGAGGGAACAATAAAATTATGACTTGGTGACAGATCTATTGTATTGCCAAGGTATGTTGTAGCTCTCCATTAATTTCATTGTTTCTCTTCTTTCTGTCTGTCATTTTACAGACAGGTGCTTTCAATGACAAGCAGACACAATGAAGAGACGCCAACTTAAAAACAAAAACAAAACAGCTTCTCAAAGATCTTTCAGATCCTGGCAGTTCAAATTTCAAAAATGTTTAAAGACCTGCCACTTGTTATAAAATTAAGGCTGGGGGAATATTAATAATGATTTCTCTTGTTTTTGAAATCTTCTAAAATCTGTCCCTCCAGTTATTTTTCTTACAACATATAACCTAATAACCGGACAGACTGTGTCCATAACCATACATCTCTGAATGAATAAATGAGAAAACTGCATGAAGAAAAACAAACGTAGTTTTTGTTTGTGATATCTGCAAGGAACATTTGAAGGACACGGGATCAAATAATTCCATTGTGTTGGTAATTAAATAGCTCTAACAAGACAAATTTTTGGTTCCTACACATTATGCATTATACCTTATAATGAGCAACCTGATATGCTTTTGGAAGTCCTAACCCACCAAGAAAACAGAAAAGCTCAAACTAAATTAAAATTTTAAAAAATAATAATTAGGAGAAGAAAAACAGAATGAGAGAAGTTACACACAGGAAAAAGGTGAAAGAAAAGACACATTTGAAAATCTATTCTCTGAAGCATCTAAAAGAGCAATAAAATAATTAAAATCAAGAATGAAGGAAATATGGGCTATTTGAAGTCCACACAATCAAAATGGGAACTAAGGGTCAGTGAATGTATATGCACAATGCTGACTGAAACTCATATTAATAAATATTATTATGTGCCAAATAAGAAGCTAAGAACATCCAAATGCCTATTTTTTTAATCCTTACAAATCTTTCAAATATGAATTTTGACTGTGTCTCAGAGAATTTAGGTGACTTTCTCAACTTCTCATAGGTGGTAAAAGGTAAAAGAAAATTATGAGAGAATGTTCTTTATCTCTAGAGATCAGGCTCTTTCCTGTTATACACTGTTGTCTTTCAGTGAAAAGTCCCACATATCTAAGACATGTCCAGGACAACCCAACCCCATTTAATCCTGTCACCATTTTAGAGTCAGTCAATTACTAAGTTTCTTGTGCCAGACCTAGTGGCCTCCAGGAAAGCAATTAAGAATTTGTCTATAAAGTCAGTAACCCTCCTAGAGCTCATATCTAGCAGATTTACCTAGAGGTCTTATCACACTCCAAGATCCTTTGGATAACTTCAGAGGGGTGGTAAGGTGATGGTGGGGGAATGACTTAGGCTAATGTAATATATTATCTGAACAAATTATTCACTGAGAAATCAATCAGGGTTTAAAGTTTTATAGAATCTGGGCTTCCCTGGTGGCGTAGTGGTTGAGAGTCCACCTGCCGATGCAGCAATACGGGTTCATGCCCTGGTCCAGGAAGATCCCACATGCCGCAGAGTAGCTGGGCCCGTGAGCCATGGCTGCTGAGCCTGCGCGTCTGGAGCTTGTGCTCCGCAACGGGAGAGGCCACAACAGTGAGAGGCCCATGTACAGGAAAAAAAAAAAAAAAAAGTTTTATAGAATCTGATTGATAAAATTATTTTAAAGACTTATGCTAAATGTATGAGGTAGAAAAAAATATTAGTTTAAATGATGACATGAGTTTAGATTCTCTTAAACCCTTAAATCCTTCCTAGGATAAGAATAAGTTATTTGGAGAGAAGTGCACTTAAATATTTTTTTAAAGTCTTTGCAGTAGGGAAAACAAACCGTGTTGAGTTTTCATTTAAATATGCAACAGTCTGGAGATCTGATTAAATATAAAAGAAACACTCTAATAAACAATTATTCAAAACCCACACCTAACATTATATTCAATGGTGAAAATCTGAAAGTTTCTCCTCTAATATCAAGAACAAGAGAAGGGTGCCCACTGTTGCCACTTCTATTTAACATAGTGTTGGAAGTCCCAGACACAGCAATCAGACAAGGAAAAATAAATAAAAGGTATCTGAATTGGAAGGGAAGGAATAAAACTGTAACTATCTGCAGATGACAGGATATTATATGTAGAAAACCCTGAAGACTCTACCAAAAAATCTCTAAGAACTAATAACTTCAGTGAGGTTGCAGGATACAAGATTAATTTACATAAATCTATATGCATTTCTATATAGTAAAGAGAAATCAAGAGAAGAATCCCATTTACAATCATGTAAAAAAGAATAAAATATCTAAAAATAAATTTAACCAAGTAGGTGAAAGACATGTACTCTAGAAACTATAAGACATTGATGAAGGAAATTGAAGACAACAGAACAAAATGGAAAGATATCCTGTGTTTGTGGATCGGAAGAATTACTATTGTTAAAATGACCAAACTACCTAAAGCAATCTACAGATTTAATGTGACCCCTATCAAAATGCCCATGATATTTTCCATAGGATTAGAAAAAGTAATCCTAAAATTTGAATGGAACCACAGAAGACCCCAAATAGCCAAAGCAGTGAAAAAAGAATAAAGCTGGAGGCATCACACTCCATGATTTCAGCCTATACTACAAAACTACAATAATCAAAACAGTATGGTACTGGCAAAAAAACATATACACAGAACAATGGAACAGAATAGACAGCTCAGAAATGAATCCACACTTATGTGGTCAATAAACCTATGACAAAGGAGGAAAGTATATACAATAGGAAAAAGACAATCTCTTCAAAAATTGATGTTGGGGAAACAGGACAACCACATGTAATAAAATAAAACTAGAATGTTTTCTCACACCATAGACAAAAAATAATCTCAAAATAGATTAAAGTCCTAAATTGTAAGATTTGAAACCATAAAACTCCTAGAAGAAAACATAGGCAGTACAATCTTTGACATTGATCTTAGCAGTATTTTTTTGGCTATGTCTCCTCAGACAAGGGAAACAAAAACAAAAGTAACCAAAGGGAACCTAATCAAACTTAAAAGCTTTTGCACTGTGAAGGAAACCATCAACAAAATGAAAAGGTAATCTACCAAATGAGAGACGATATTTTCAAACAAGATGTCCCATCAGGGTTTAATATGCAAAATATGTAAAGAACTCCTTGAACTTAATATCAAAAACAAACAAACAAGCAAAAAACAAGCAACCCAATTGAAAAATGGGCAGAGAGCCTGAATAGGCATTTTTCCAAAGAAGACATACTGGTGGCCATCAGGCAACAGGGAAATGCAAATCAAAACCACAATGAAATACCAATTCACAACTGTCAGAATGGCTATCATTAAAAAGACAGGAAATACAAGCATTGACCAGGATGTGGATAAAAAAGGAGCCCTCCTGCACTGTTGATGGAGATGTAATTTGGTACAGCCACTATGGAAAACAGTATGGAGTTGCCTCAAAAATTAAAAATAGAACTACATATGATCCATCAATTCCACTCCTGGGTATTTATCCAAAGAAGAAAAAAACACTGATTCAAAAAGACATATGTACTCCAATGGTAATAGCAGCATTGTTTAATAGCTGAGATATGGAAGCTACTTAAATGTCCACCAACAGTTGAATGGATAGAGAATACATGGAATATATATAGATAATTGGATATTGGAATATATAAATATATTCCATATTATTACAGAATATATATATTATGGAATATAAGCCACAGAAAGAATAAAAATTTGCCATTTGTGACAACATAGAATGGACCTGGAGGGTAAAATGCTTAGTGAAATAAGTTAGACAGAGAAAAACAAATACTGTATGTTTTCATTTATATGTAGAATCTAAAAAGTAAAACAAATAAATGAATATAACAAAACAGAAAGACTTACAGATGTAGAGAACAAACTAGTGATTACCAGAGGGAAGAGGGTTGGGGGGAAGGACAAGACAGTTGAACAGGATTAAGAGGTACATACTACTAGATATAAAATATATAAATTACAAAGATGTAATGTATAGCAGAGGGATTATAGTCAATATTTTATAATAACTTTGTATGAATTATAACTTATAATAATATCAAATTTCTACATTGTACACATGAAGCTAAAATAATGTTGTAGGTCATCTATACTTCAATAAAATATTTTAAATAGTTATTTAGATCTAGCCTGTGTTTGTATGAATGTGTGTGTGTATGGCAGTAGCAAGTAGTACTTGTAATTAGGCTTATGAATAAGCACAGAATGCTTATTTAATTATTGTTTATTTAAAAAGAATCATCTTTTTCTTTAAATTTCTTTAAATTCAACTCTCAGTTTTTTAAGCACAAATAAATCTGCTTTCATTTACACTTTTATTTATAATATATTCCATTTAAATATTTTCACATGGAAGAAGTCTTTTGAGAAAGAAAATGTGGCAGTATCTAAAGACCTTTTGTAGATCAGAATGTGTCCTTGCTAATGATATGTGATAAATGATAATATCTAATAACTGTACATTAAAGCATAACACTTTGAAGCATGATAGGACTGAAAATAAACTCTTCACAACATCATAGTATATCCTGGTAATTATTTGGTAAATAATTAGGCCAAATACTTGGCAGGAGCAATAAAAGAAGATTAATCATTTATTTGGGTTACATAATCCTGCCATATAGTTTTACAGGCTTATTATGTCATCGAATGAAACAGTGAATTGATCCATCCTTCAGTTTCCCAGGGAACCTCATCTTTATTTATTTCTTTATTCAGCTTTCTAATAAAGGAATGATTTTTTTTTTTGTTAAATAGAGCTCCTGGGGTAAATACTTTACATTCTAGGTATTAGAGAATTTTTTAAATCTACATATTCTCATCTTATTGGAACAAACTGAGTTTCTTACTCATTTATGAATTCACTTGCAAGGTGAACCTCTGATTGGGGTGGTGGAGGACAATAACTGGAAAAATACTGAGGTTTGTGGGAACCCTGGCCAGGGACTGATGGACCCTCACTTAGGTCTACACTGAATTTTCGCACTAGTCAAAGTGAAGTTTCTGCCTCACAGGGCTATAAACACACTGTTAATTTTACTGCAAACTGTAAATGGTGGCCAAATGGTGTGTTAAAAAAAGGAAATGTTATGGAAAACAGAAAGAGGTCTTTTGGATACATTTCAGTTTAGCTTTATAACAAAAGTCTGAATTTTATATATATATATATATATTCTTCTACAGCTGAGTGGTCAAACCTGGCTATAAATCTGATTGTCTAATTACCTTTGCAAACATCTCCAGTTGCATGAAGGATAACACTTCCTGCTGGATAAAAGATGAGAATGTCAATTTTAATTCGCCATCTCTATATTGCCTGAGAAGGGGGAGTGGAGTTATAAACTTTTGTGGGCTGATACATTATAATTATTTGTGAAATTTCTGCATGTTTTTTTCTCTTCTACCTGGGAAATACGTGTTCTTCAATCTCAGAATGGTGGCAGATACTTCTCCCAATACTCTTCTCACTTTGTCTCAGATTGTGAGGAGAATAACAATGTCCTATAGACCTTGGATGTGGAAGACAAGTTATCAATACTTGCTCAGAAATGCACTTAGACATCAAACCTTGTATAATCATAGAAAACAAACGTGTGGTTACCAAAGGGGAGAGGGAGTGGGGGAGGGACCAATTAGGGGTATGAAGTTAACAGATACAAACGACTACACATAAAATAGATAAGCAACAAGGATTTAGCACGGGGAATTACACCCAATATCTTGTAATAACCTATAATCGAACATAATCAGCCAAAATACTGAATCACTGTGTTGTACAGCTGAAAGTAACACAATATTGTAAATCAACTATACTTCAGTTAGAAAAGAACTTGTAGAATCATTAAACATTTTAGTCTTAGAGAGAATGTATGTCAAGCTAGTATCAGAAATCTTAGTACTGAATACATGCTAATTTGCTTTCCTTAGTACTGAATACATGCTAGTTTGCAAAATACATGTAATTTGCTTTCAGTTACACATTAAACCCCTTAAATACAGACATTTCTTTAGTTTTGTGTGACCAGTATTTAGTGCATTATTTCAAGACCTAATATTAATATAATATAAGGTCTCGGAAAGAAAGATTTTTTTTCCATTTTGTTAAGTTTTTATTCCCAATACCTAGAATAGAGACATGTTAGGTATATAATAAAGATTTTGTGACTCAACAAATAATAAAAACTGCTACTATATATTGAACACTTAATATATGCCTAAATAGTCTAAATATTTTACATAATAGTGTTTATTATGGAGTAAGAACAGCTATGCAATGCAGTAAGAAACTAATGCTTGGAGAAGATAAATAGCTTGTCCAAAGTCACATGGTTTGGAAATTCCAAAGCCAGATTTTAGCCCTAGTTCTGTTTGACTATGAACCCAGTGATCTTAAACAATATGATACCGCCTCAAGTATTCTATGTGCTTAATATTTATTCCCCCATTACACACCCACACTCAGCATTGTGAATAAGATGCAAATAATTGTTTATAAAATTGTATTTATATTATACACTGGTATATTTTTATTAAAAGATTTGAGATTTTGTAGATTATCCCAGAACAGGGCTTTTCAATAGAGTAGGTATTTTAAAAACATATTTGCTCAATAAATGAATATAAAGAAAATAATTAAATGCTTAAAATGTTTGTGTCATTTTCATGGCAGCCTTGTTCTTCTCTAGCATTGGCAGTTCCCTTCTTTCAGAGGTTAGTTTTACCAACCTGGGTACATATAGCTGCAAGGAACACAGCGGCCAAATAAAATGACTTAATTAGTGAAAACATAGGCTTCATGTAAGCACTCAAACATATATTCAAATATTTGCAATCTTTTTTATCTCTGTCATTATCAATGTATTAGCATGTGTTGTTGTTTATAAGTTTGTGATTGCTTGGTTAGACTATGACTGAGGAAGCTCCATCCATCGTTAAATTTACTGAACCATGTTGAGTACAGGATGAAGAATGATTTTTTTTCTGATTTTTTAATATCTATGCTTAAAGTCCATCACAGAAGTTTGCATTTCCCACTGGATGCCAAAGTTTCACCTTTACATCAATTGACTAAAAGTGGAAGTGCGTAAGTACTCTAAGCCATATACTAGCTAAGGGGGTTGAAATCACTATTCGGGACAAACTACTGTTTATCTTCTGTGGCTGGTGGAAGAGATTACCTTCCCTTAGCTTTTCTTCCTGCCAGAACAAAAGTAGGGTAGGAAGGATGAATGGCTTTTGGGAATCAGTCATCACTGTCCGTTTCATTCAAAGTCAACTTGCCAGTTACATTCCCATCATTTTTTTAACAAAAGAGTTGCCATTGTTGTGTTAAGCTCATTCAGGTAGTACCCACCTTCAATTCCTTTCAAGAAATCACATCTTATAGGAGAGTACAGGCTAAAACTATGTTTGTCACATTACATTTTGCTCATTATCTGCCTTTAACATAATTTGTAGAAACTATTTAAAAAAAAAGAAAAGTTAAGTTGTAGATAAGGCATCTAGACTGAATGAAATCACAAAGTATAACTTCTTAAGGAAAATAGACACCCACTACTTTGAATGCACTAGATGCTTTTTCTATAACACTATTCTTAATCCACAAGGTACTTGACAAGGAAAGTATTATTATCTAAAATTTCTACATGGGAGGCTTTCGAAAGTTTAGCTAAGTAAAGATCACTTAACTGGTTAGTGTTCATCAGTTACTCCGTTTCCTTTCCAACTGAATCTAAAGCCCATTCTCCCTCTATTCTTCAACTCACCCTGCACAGGAAACAAAAATCACTCGCATTGTTAGCCAGCATGGACAACTCCATCGAAATCTCGTTCATTAGCAAATTTTCCAATTGTACCTGCTTCTGAAATAGTTATGACCGAAATTGGCTTATCCATTGGTGCAGTTGAAGACTCCGAAGTATTCCTAACTTGTGCCAAGGACAGGAGTAGGGTAGTAGGGAAGGGTGTGGAAAATTAATCATTTTCATCAGCACAACAGTGAGATGACTGAAGTGTTGCCTACACAGAACAGTTGTATTTCCACAGCCAGAGTCCTTGGCAGCATTATTCCAAACACAGTTTCTTGTCACAGCAGTTTCTCAAGAGTGTTCAAATGCATTTACTTTTGCCTGAGGCTTATATGCAATCTTTCTGCTAGCTTGTTCTTCACTCACCTTTGTTGTCTCTGAGGGAGACAAGGAAAGATTAATCAAGAGGCTGGACTCAAGCTAAGCTGGGCAAAATCTATTGGGTATATGGTGAAGAAATGATTTATCAGGCCTTTTTCTTTAATCAAAAAGATCATATCACACCCGCATCCTCATTTTGTAATACTATTAAACAGTGTTTGGGATTTTCTCTGATTTAGGCCACACCTTTGCTGATTCACGATTACAAATCTCTTCAACTGAAAATATATAGAGGGAAAGGAGGGACAATAAATGCACATATAAGCAAGGTGAGATTAATCATTCCCACACAAGAAAGGGTTTTAGAATTCTTCTTATTTGACTTGCCCTTTTCTGAACTCCCCTTGGCTCAGAGGAAGAAAAAAATGGGTCAATGGACAAAGCTCACCTTTGAAACTGACCTCCAAAGTGCCACTCTTTCTTTCTTTTTTCTTTTTTAAAATTTTTTACAGAGGTCACTTTGGAAAGGTATACTGATGACTAAATGTGATGTTTAAAGTGTTATCACATTCTCCCTGCCATAAGGCTTGTTGTATTAATGACAATGTGCAGCTTCAAAATAAAGGACAAATTCTTGAAAAGGACACACGCAAAGACACAAAACTCTCTTGGTGATTTGGATTCAGCTTCATATACTTTCAAGGTCGTCGCCATGTGTTTTCACCAGTCCAAACTAATCCCCTTGGGAAAGAAGCAGCATTTGTACAGTCCCAAGCTTCTGTATGTACACTTCCCCATCAGCCCCTTTCTATAGCTAACTCTATTTCACAGGAAGACTCTGCTCAAAGAGAATCCCAGCCAGAAAGTCTTCCTCAATGCCCTTCGGTGAGAAGTGGACACACCACGTTTGTATTTCTGTAATACTCAAATATGGCGTTATCTTCTGTTACTGTGTTTTGTTTTGTTTTGTTTTGTTTTACTAGTTGTGTGTTTATCTTCCTCAGATTCCTAATTATCTTGAAGATAAAATTATTTATTGCTTTTTGTGTGTACTCATAGTTTGAGTCTAGAAAGTTGCATGGCCCCAATTTTGTCTGAATAAATAAAAGGTCAAACAGATTCTTGCATTTCCTAACACAACAGAAGCAACTGGGGGAGGAAATGCTTATTCCCACCAATATACATTTTTCTGTTCTTCCTGTAACGAAGACCCTCTATAATTTGGTGGGACCATTAGACTAAGGTCAAGCAACAGAACTTCCAGGCTGACCTATAAAACCTCTAGCATGATTCTTCTCTTCTCTCTATGCTTATCAGCCAGCTGGAGGCAAATGATCCAGTCAGAAGATGGCAGACCAGCATGACTGAAGGATCCTGGCTCTCTGAGTGAGTCAGTGGAAGGAGTGTGGATCCCTAAGTGACCTAATGGAAGAAGCCTGGGTTCTTTTCTTTTTCTTTATTGGAGTATAATTGCTTTACAATGGTGTGTTAGTTTCTGCTGTATAACAAAGTCAATCAGCTATACCTATACATATATCCCCATTTCTCCTCCCTCTTGCGTCTCCCTCCCACCCTCTCTATCCCTCCCCTCTAGGTGGTCACAAAGCACCAAGCTCATCTCCCTGTGTTATGGGGCTGCTTCCCACTAGCTATCCACCCTATGTTTGGTAATGTATATATGTCCATGCCACTCTCTCACTTCGTCCCAGCTTACCCTTCCTCCTCTGAAGCCTGGGTTTCTTAATGACCCAGTAGAATAGAGCCCTACTGAGTTGAGCCATGATATGATAAAAACAAATGCTCATTGTATAAAGTATTAAAACTTGAGGGTTGTTTCAGAAATTAGACTAGTGTAATAAATTAAAAGATTTTGGGGACACTGCAGCAAGATAGACAAGTGAATTTTTTATTAAACAGAAAATAATATTTTTTGCATTTCAACTTTATCTATGACATGTTCCTTGATCATTATCCTCACTTTAAATTTTTAATCTCAGGCTTATTTGTTACACCAATGACCTGTATGTGAAAAGTCTGGTATATTGAATGAAACCAGAAAATCTGTTCAGCACAGATCCAATATTCTGTTTTAACAATCTTTGGCCTCACATATACTTTCAAGTGGGCCAGGGAGGCAGAAAAGGGGGCTTGTAGATCATTATTTAATGACAGTGTCAGATTTTTTTCTACCCTGGGGTAGAGGATTCATTAGATCAAAAGAAGACAACCAAATATTATCTTCTTTTTCATACCTGTAAACTATCCACTTGCAGTACTGTACCAGGGTCACATTATTTTTCAATAGGTTATTATTCACCTAGTTTCCTGCTTACATGTTCTTCACATGGCTTTCTTCCAGTATGCAGGACGTGGGACTATAGACAAATCTACTTTCTAAACTCTCAGCAACCTAATTGTGTAAGTTTCCTTCAGATCTCTCTTTTCCCTTCCTTAAAGGCATGCATGTTCACTTAGTCTAAAAAAAACCTGAATTCAAGGGCTTGACTGGGAGTTTGAGGTTGGTGGATGCAAACTATTATATTTAGAATGGATAAATAATGAGATCCTACTGGATAGTACAGGGAACTATAATGAATATCTTGTCATAAACCATAAAGGAAAAGACTATAAAAAAAGAATGTGTATGTGTGTATAACTGAGTCACTTAGCTGTACAGCAGAGATTGGCACAGCATTGTAAATCAACTATATTTCAATAATTTTTTTAAAAAATCTGGGTTCAGTTCCTTCATTTACAAAAAAGACCTGGTTGATTATTAATAGCTTAAAACCCTCTATACAGTTTTATCCTCATCTTGGAATAGTAGAATATGTCCCTCTATAAAAAGAGCTCCCCCCTCAAACCCCTCATTAGCCACTCACCTCATCTTTCTCACAATGGGTGAAGATGTTACTGTTAGGACTGTGTCACTGAAACAAACAGCATGAAGGTAATAAACACTGAGAATGACTGTATTGGCCAGTAACATTTCAGCACCATATGTGAGTGGGAAGGGATTTGGGTGGGTCACCCAATCAACCCAGTGCCCTACAAATACAGTCAACAGAGGCTTGCTTACTCAATCTACACACAGCACTGACCTATTTCAGACTAGAATACAGGCTCTTCTAGAAATAGATTTTAAGAAGCTACTTGGCTAAAGCAGTCTGTAGCCAAAGTAGGCAGTAAAATCTGTTTTAAAAGTCCAGATTGCTAAAAGCAGAACTAGTTGCTAAGGGAAACAGCAAGGCGTATCTAAATAGATGATATATGATAGATAGATAGATAGATAGATAGATAGATAGATAGATAGATAGACAGATAGATAGAAAAGAGAGACAGAGAGAGAGAAAGAAGGAAGGAAGGAGAGAAGGATGAAAGGAAGGAGGGAAGGAAGGAAGGAAGGAAGTAGGGAGGGAAGGAAGATAAAGATGATGGGGGGTAGAACCTCTGTGTTTAAATGAAGTACACCGTTAGACAATTTTGAATTGCTTAATCTAAACTCTTAGAGTTGACTTTGACCTTATTTTCTTCACAGATCAATTCTAATCTACCCAAAACCCTGAGAAGCTTGCCTTTAGAATATTTCCAAATATAGCCACTTACCACCTCTACCATTTTACCCTCGTCTAATCTACCACTGTAGTTTCCCTCCATTGTCACAATTATCCCTAACTGGTTGAGTTACCTCCACCCTAGACCCGTGCACTCGATTTCAATTTAGCAGCCAGAGTGTTCTTCTTAAAATGTAGGTTAAATCACATTATTCCTCTGTGTAAAACTCTCCGAGGACCCCCTCTATTTGTTTCCTATTGCTACTGTAATACATTGTAATGACTCAAAGCAATACAAATTTATCTTAATTTCTGTTTGTCAGAGGCCTGACATGAGTTCTACAGAGGCTAAAATCAACGTTTCAGCTGCATTCCTTCTGGAGGCTCCAGGGAGAATCATTTTCCTTGCCTTTGCCAGTTTGTACAGGTTGCCTGCTTTCCTTGGTTTATGTTCCCTTCTTTCATCTTCAAAACACATCATTTAACACCTGCTTCCTTAGTCAAATCTCCTTGCTGACTCACTCTCTTGCCCCTTATAAGAGCCCTTGTAATCATACGAGGCCCACCTGGATAACCCAGGATAATTTCCCCATCTCCGGACCCTTAACTTAATCACATCTGCAACATTTCCTTTTGTCATATAAGGTAACATATTCACAGCTTCCAGCAATTGGCTGTGGAAATCTTTGGGGCCCATTATTCTGTTTATGGTATTTCCCTATCTCAGTCAGATTACAAACTTGAAATCCTTACTGTAATTCAATGGATTTGAGCCTAAAATTGTCCTGGCCTATATATGACTTGAAATATAGCAGAGGAGACATTCTAAAATGAAAAAAAGGATAAACTACTTAATGCATGGTGCTAAACAAAATATGAAATTAGTGTCTGTCTCGTGTCAGAAAAAAAACATCAATTTCACATGTTATAAAGATTCTCTTAATAATCTTGGGAGAGGAAGTTAAAAAATGACACAACAAGTAATAACTACAATATGAAAGGAGGATAAATACAACCATTTTAACTTAAAAAGTTGTTTCTTAAAAAGCACATTAGGGCTTCCCTGGTGGGGCAGTGGTTGAGAGTCTGCCTGCCGATGCAGGAGACACGGGTTCGTGCCCTGGTCCGGGAAGATCCCACATGCCACGGAGCGGCTGGGCCCGTGAGCCATGGCCGCTGAGCCTGCGCGTCCGGAGCCCGTGCTCCGCAACGGGAGACGCCACAACAGTGAGAGGCCCACGTACCACCAAAAAAAAAAAAAAAAAAACACATTAAAAAATGAAGACAAACCACAAATTAGGAAAAGATATTTGCAACCCATATATCTGATAATTAGTATCTAGGATAAATAGAAATATCCCGATAAATCAATAGGAAAAATGGACAAAAGACATGAACACACATTTCAGAGGAAAATACTTGTACATGAAGACATTCCCCATAGATTCATAGATTCCAGGTGTATTTACCATAAATTCTTCCATACAGAGACAGTACTTCCTGTTAAAATAATTCCATAGGGAAGGACTCTCTTGGCAAATATTGTTGGTGTGTTTTCCAGGAGGTCTGTCATTATTATCTGTACTAATGACACATTCTTTCTTTCCATGAGTAGAAGGACCATGGATCACGAAACTGCTTTAAACTATTTCCTTCCCAGTCCATCCTCTGACTTTGGTCAAATTTCTACTTTCCACATAGGTGTCACATGTCTTTCCATTGTTCAACAATATATTACACAAAAGACAGAAGTCCCCTGACACCATAACAATGACCAGAATTTGAACCATTCAAATGGGATTAGGGATTTATTTTTTATAAAGTATTAAGTAGAATCATATTATTTCAAGGGATTTTTTTTTATTATTCTCTTACTAGATCAGTCAGGTTTTTTTTTCCCTCTATTATCCACATGTACATGAATTATTTATACTTGAATCTTTTTATATGTGCTGATGGAGACATCTTTCAGTGTCATTTTTCTAAGGCTAAACTCACTTCTTATTTTGTCCATCTGGTTTCCATAGATATTGTATTAATAATATAATATATTATATATGATATATTACATAATATAATTATATTGAGAGATTGAGATCAGACTCTCACTATCTTTTCTAACCTGATGGTATAAATATACTAGCCCTTTGTTGCAGTACATAATTGTGGTGGAGAGATTAAAGTAATGTTTGTTATACCATATATCAATTTAAATGACAGTAAAACTCTATTTCTTCCAAACAAGAAAGACTTCCCCTATGGATAACACATTCTGAGTGACTGGATCATGTTTAGATAATCTTTTGTGTATGAAATTCTGTATTCAATAGTAAATGTTTTACAAGCACCAGCTTCCAGATCTTACAGCGCAAAGTTTTTGCCCCCCAGAACAATGACAAGGTGTTGCTTTATTTCCCCCTGTGAAATTGCAAGCAATTGCACCACAAGGAAAGCAATTTCCCTTTTAACCTGTAGCACCAGGACATTAGAGAATAATGACAAAGCCACACTGCTCAGTGATCCTGCCACAACTAGGCTTCACATTATGCTCCCTCCCAGGCACCCTATAGCCTTGATCTTTAGCACTGTAGGTGGTTACCGATCTATAAAGAATTATTAGAATATCTAATAGCCTTCCCTCTATGAGATTACAAGCTTTCTCCCAGGTCATTGATGGGTATGATTTCATTAGTCATTATGTGATTAGCCCTTTCACTTTTAGCCTGCAAATTGCAACTGAATGATAGCTGAAGTCATCTACATACCAGCTGAGCAATCACATTTTTTCCTCCAAAGTATCCAGAGAAAGTATTTATGCACAGTTTAGAAGTCAGTAGGACCCCAGTTTCCTTTGTCCAGAAAGAACAGGTCTGAAGGTTCCTCCCAGTATCAACTTTTTTTCAATGCTTGATCTGAGAGATATAATGAAAAGTATTATTGTCTTAGAGAACAGACCTATGGTTTCCACAAGAGAGGCGGTTGGTTGGGGAGGGATGGATTGGGAGTTTGGGATTAGCAGATGCAAACTATTATATATAGGATAGATAAACAACAAGGCCCTACTGTAGAGCACAGGGAACTATATTCAATATCCTGTGATAAACCATAATGGAAAGGAATATGAAAAAGAATGTATACATATGTATAACTGAATCACTTTGCTGTACAGCAGAAATGAACACATTGTAAATCAACTATACTCCAATACAATAAAATTCTTAAAAAGAAGTATGATTGTCTTACTCTGTGGTGCCCTCCTGGACCTAGTATGGCTGTATTGCTCACTGGGATCACGACCCATTTATGAGTACTCTTTCTATTTACTATGACCTCTTCCACTTTCAATCTATTTTTGGTTTGCACCCAAACCACCCTCCAGGCAGACAATAACAGCAGGGATGCTAAAACGTCTCAGCTCCATCCCTAGGCTTATGTTCTAGAATCTTACAAAGCTGAGTGGGCCGCCTGTGACACAGCCTTCTGTAAATCCTGTAATAATTATTTTTGCTCAGAGTCCCATTTCAATTAAAACTTCTTTTTGGAGATTATGAAGAGGAGCCAATAGGATTCTTCAGTTGGAAATATGACTTTTACCAAAACTCAAATAGCCCGTCTCCATCTCTGAGTTTCTTGCTTATGAGCAGGTTCTGTGAGAGATTTTTAACTTATTTCTTACAGTGATGAGGAATGTATTGGGGTTGTTCCAGCTCCTGTAAATCCCAGAAATTTTGTAAACTGGCTAGCTCTAAAACTTTAGCCAGATGTATCAACTACTCTCCATTAGCTATATTGATACAAATAATCCTTAAGTCCCTCAGAAAAGACAATGATCATGACTGCATCAATGTGGAGCATGAACTTACACTTAATGAGTAGCAAGTTCAAGTCCCAACTCACTAGATAAGGCAATTTCCTTGATAAATAAAATAGCACTGTGACAAAATGGTGTATGTCTACTATGTTTTACTCCATAAGAATGTAAACTATGACTAGCTGGACTCCAAAATTCAAATTGAAAAGAAGGCATCCATTAGCCTACTGGTACTCCTTGGTCTGCTGTACTCTATGTATTCTCTAGCATATCAGATGTAGCTAAAACATTTGGAGGAACCACCCAGTTTAATTCTTGATCATCCCTTACTGACTCCATGAACCATCTGCCTTATGCCTTATGGCTAGACAGGACTATTAAATAAGGGGATAGTGGGATTCAAAACTCCTGACTCAACAATTTTCCTAGCCAGAGTAATGACCTAATCACTTCCCAAAAGCTCCACCTACTAAATACCATCATATTGGGCAATAGGACTTCAACATTCAGACCTTAGCAGGAACCATTTATTTCATAAAACTTTCCTTTCATCCTCAGTTGTATTGTTTAAGGGACATTTTCCAAGGAACTATGTCTCATGAATTCAGATTCCATATTTATTTCCCATAAGCAAAGCTAGACAGAGCAGGTATATCCTGTGAAAGCATCCCTGAGGATAGGATATTCCAGGTAGCACTTACCATTAAGTATGTTTGCTAGTGGTTCTGTACTTAGTCTATTTACAAGCATATTTGTTGGGTCAATTGCTATGTAATCATTTCCTTACTAAGAGGTCCACAACATCATTCATCTTGTGAGAGTAAGTGCCTCAAAAAATTATTTCTTTTTTACAAAAATAGCACACCAATAAAATAACAAATGGTGCCTAAAATATCAAGCTAGGTATCACTAGTGCAAGCTAGTTTCAAACCACTTACTAACGAACAGTTACCCCTCCCCATTACTCCCTGTAATCACTATACATCTAGTCTCCATAGAGATATTTGGACTATTCGACTCCAATTTAACAGTCTTTTGTGGAGAGCAAGCTGAGATCATTTCAGAGCATGTGAATGACGAGACTTGTGGGAAGCCAATGAAACCAGGTGATAGTGAAACAGACTTAGCTCCACCTGCTCTTAAGGACACTTGCCTAACATGTAACCAGAGATTTCTAAGAGCTCCAAGAGCAGTGTCCCCATATTGAGAAATTTCATGTGTCTTTAGGGAATGGAGGTGCTTTGTTTGTAGGCATAAACTTTAACAGATGGTTGGGTTAGAGACTGAGCTAAAGATAAAATAAACAGGATTCTGTACAAAGTCCAGCTAAACCCTCTGATGAATTTTCCTTTCAGAGGCAGTGGTTTGAAATGTGTAGACTGGATATTTAACTGTATCTTACTTGATTACTTAATTATCTTATTACTCTGTAAAATATATTATATTTAGAGATAGTCATAGAGTGGTTTAAGACCATACCTTACCATGAGATCAGAGTATTTTATTTTATTTTTTTTTTGCGGTATGCGGGCCTCTCACTGTTGTGGCCTCTCCCGTTGCGGAGCACAGGCTCCGGACGCACAGGCTCAGCGGCCATGGCTCACGGGCTTAGTTGCTCCGCGGCATGTGGGATCTTCCCGGACCAGGGCACGAACCTGTGTCTCCTGCATCGGCAGGCGGATTCTCAACCACTGCGCCACCAGGGAAGCCCCAGAGTATTTTATTACACTTGTAAAATTCAGACAAATGTTTCCACATCAACATCATTATTATTCTCTTTCATCACATTATAAATAGTTTTGAAATTTCTTTTTGGCAACTTGTCAGGACACAAACTTAATATGTACTAAGAAAGGGGAAATTTTTAATTAGGAAATGACATATTTATGCTTTATAATGACATTGTAAAGTATATAAATACAAATGAAACCAGTCTGGGATGGTATCCTAGTTTGGACCAAGTTTGAAAGTAAGTAAAGTTTCACTTACTTTCCACTTTTCATACTGATTCTCTGGAGGATTAAATGACTTCCCAACAAGTTAATGCCTAAACTACTTGGAATTCTTAATGGTTGGTAGAGAATGTTTAACCTTTTTATTAAAGTTTATTATTTTGGACTTAAACTGTATTCTTAAGAATGTAAGCTTTATATTCTAGACAGGATCAATAGCAGAATGACTGAGGCAGAAGAACAGATAAGTGACCTGGAAGATAAAATAATGGAAATAACTACTGCAGAGCAGAATAAAGAAAAGAGAATGAAAAGAACTGAGGACAGTCTCAGAGACCTCTGAGAAAACATTAAATGCACCAACATTCAAATTATAGGGGTCCCAGAAGAAGAAGAGAAAAAGAAAGGAACTGAGAAAATATTTGAAGAGATTATAGTTGAAAACTTCCCTAATATGGGAAAGGAAATAGTTAATCAAGTCCAGGAAGCACAGAGAGTCCCATACAGGATAGATCCAAGGAGAAACACGCCAAGACACATATTAATCAAACTGTCAAAAATTAAATACAAAGAAAACATATTAAAAGCAGCAAGGGAAAAACAACAAATAACACACAAGGAAATCCCCATAAGGTTAACATCTGATCTTTCAGCAGAAACTCTGCAAGCCAGATGGAAGTGGCAGGACATATTTAAAGTGATGAAGGAGAAAAACCTACAACCAAGGTTACTCTACTCAGCAAGGATCTCATTCAGATTTGATAGAGAAATTAAAACCTTTACAGACAAGCAAAAGCTGAGAGAATTCAGCACCACCAAACAAGCTTTACAACAAGTGTTAAAGGAAATTCCCTAGGCAAGAAACATAAGAGAAGGAAAAGATCTACAATAACAAACCCAAAACAATTAAGAAAATGGGAATAGGAACATACATATTGATAATTACCTCAAATGTAAATGGATTAAATGCTCCCACCAAAAGACACAGACTGGCTGAATATATACAAAAACAAGAACCATATATATGCTGTCTACAAGACACCTGCTTCAGACCTAAGGACACATAAAAACTGAAAGTGAGGGGATGGAAAAAGATATTCCATGCAAATGGAAATCAAAAGAAAGTTGAAGTAGCAATACTCATATCAAATAAAATAGACTTTAAAATATAGAATGTTACAAGAGACAAGGAAGGACACTACATAATGATCAAGGGATCGATCCATGAAGAAGATATAACAATTGTAAATATTTATGCACCCAACATAGGAGCACCTCAATACATAAGGCAAATACTAACAGCCATAAAAGGGGAAATTGACAGTAACACATTCATAGTAGGGGACTTAAACACCCCACTTTCACCAATGGACAGATCATCCAAAATGAAAATAAATAAGGAAACACAAGCTTTAAATGATACATTAAACAAGATGGACTTAATTGATATTTATAGGGCATTCCATCCAAAAACAACAGAATACACATTTTTCTCAAGTGCTCATGGAACATTCTCCAGGATAGATCATATCTTGGGTCACAAATCAAGCCTTGGTAAATTTAATAAATTTGAAATCATATCAAGTATCTTTTCCAACCACAATGCTATGAGACTAGATATCAATTACAGGAAGAGATCTGTAAAAAATACAAACACACAGAGGCTAAACAATACACTATTTTATAACGAAGTGATCACTGAGGAAATCAAAAACTACCTAGAAACAAATGACAATGGAGACAAGACTACCCAAAACCTATGGGATGCAACAAAAGCAGTTCTAAGAGGGAAGTTTATAGCAATACAATCCTACCTTCAGGAACAGGAAACATCTCAAATAAACAACCTAACCTTGAACCTAAAGGAATTATAGAAAGAAGAACAAAAAACCCACAAAGTTAGCAGAAGGAAAGAAATCATAAAGATCAGAGAAGAAATAAATGAAATAGAAACAAAGAAAACAAGAGCAAAGATCAATAAAACTAAAATCTGGTTCTTTGAGAAGATGACCAAAATTTATAAACCTTTAGCCAGACTCATCAAGAAAAAGAGGGAGAGGATTCAAATCAATAAAATTAGGAATGAAAAAGGAAAAGATACAATGGACACCGCAGAAATACAAAGCATCGTAAGAGAGTACTGCAAGCAACTCTATGCCAAAAAAATGGACACCCTGGAAGAAATGGACAAATTCATAGAAAGGTATAACCTTCCAAGACTGAACCAGGAAGAAATAGAAAATATAAACATACAAAACACAAGTAATGAAATTGAAACTGTGATTAAAAATCTTCCAACAAACAAAAGCCCAGGACCAGATGGCTTCACAGGTGAATTCTATCAAACATTTAGAGAAGAGCTAACACTTGTTCTTCTCAAATTCTTCCGAAAACTTGCAGAGGAAGGAATGCTCCCAAACTCATCCTATGAGGCTACCATCACCATGATACCAAACAAGACAAAGAAACTACAAAAAAAGAAAGTTACAGACCAGTATCACTGATGAATACACATGCAAAAATCCTCCACAAAATACCTGCAAACAGAATCCAACAGCACTTTAAAGGATCATACACCATTACAAGTGAGATTGATCCCAGGTATGCAAATATTCTTCAATATATGCAAATCAATCAATGTGATACAGCATATTAACAAATTGAAGAATAAAAACCATATGATCATCTCAATAGATACAGAAAAAGCTTTTGACAAAATGCAACACACATTTATGATAAAAACTCTCCAGAAAGTGGGCATAGAGGGAACCTGCCTCAATATATTAAAAGTCATATATGACACACAGCAAACATCATTCTCAATGGTGAAAAACTGAAAGCACTTACTCTCAGATCAGGAACAAGACAAGGATATCCACTCTTGCCACTATTATTCAACATTGTTTTGGAAATCCGAGCCACAACAATCAGAGAAGACAAAGGAATACAAATTGGAAAAGAAGTAAAACCGTCACTGTTTGCAGATGACATGATACTATAAATAGAGAATCCTAAATATGCCATCAGAAAACTACTAGAGCTAAACAATGAATTTGGTAAAGTTGCAGGATACAAATTAATGCACAGAAGTCACTTGTATTCCTATACACTAACAATGAAAGATCAGAAAGAGAAATTAAGGAAACAATTCCATTCACCATTTCAACAAAAAGAATAAAATACCTAGGAATAAACCTACCTAGGGAGGTAAATGACCTGGACCCATAAAACTATAAGACACTGATGAAAGAACTCAAAATGACACAAGCAGATGGAGAGATATACCATGTTCTTGGATTGGAAGAATCAATATTGTGAAAATGACTATACTACCCAAAGCAATCTAGAGATTCAATGCAATCCCTATCAACCTACCAATGGCATTTTTTACAGAACTAGAAGAAAAAAAATCTTAAAATTCGTATGGAGACACAAAAGACCCCGAATAGCCAAAGCAGTCTTGAGGAAAAATAATGGAGCTGGAGGAATCAGACTTCCTGACTTCAGACTATACTAGAAAGCTACAGTAATCAAGACAATATGGTACTGGCACAAAAACAGAAATAGAGATCAATGGAACAGGATAGAAAGCCCAGAGATAAACCCAAGCACTTATGGTCAATTAGTCTATGACAAAGGAGGTAAGAATATCTAATGGAGAAAAGACAGTCTCTTCAATAAGTGGTGCTGGGAAAACTGGACAGCTATATGTAAAAGAATGAAATTAGAATACTCCCTAACACCATACACAACACTAAACTCAAAATGGATTAGAGACCTAAGTGTAAGACCAGACACTGTAAAACTCTTAGAGGAAAACATAGGAAGAACACTCTGACATAAATCACAGCAAGATCTTTTTTGATCCACTTTCTAGAGTAATGGAAATAAAAACAAAAAAAAACCCCAAATGGGTCCTAATGAAACTTAAAAGCTTTTGCAAAGCACAGGAAACTGCAAACAAGATGAAAAGACAACCCTCAGAAGGGGAGAAAATATATGCAGATGAATCAACGGACAAAGCATTAATCTCCATAATATGTAAACATATCATGCAACTCAATATTAAGAAAACATTCCAATCAAAATATGGGTGGAAGACCTAAATAGACATTTCTCCAAAGAAGTCATACAGATGGCCAAGAAGCACATGAAAAGCTGCTCAACATCACTAATTATTAGAGAAATGCAAATCAAAACTACAAAGAGGTATCACCTCACACCAGTTAGAATGGGCATCATCAGAAAATCTACAAACAACAAATGCTGGAGAGGGTGTGGAGAAAAGGGAACCCTCTTGCACTGTTGGTGGGAATGTAAATTGATATAGCCACTATGGAGAACAGTATGGAGGTTCCTTAAAAAGCTAAAAACAGAATTACCATATGACCCAGCAATTCTACTACTAGGCATATACCCAGAGAAAACCATATTTCAAAAAGACACATGCACCCCAATATTCATTGCAACACTATTTACAATAGCCAGGTCATGGAAGCAACGTAAATGCCCATTTACAGATGAAAGGATAAAGAAGATATGGTACATATATACAATGGAATATTACTCAGCCATAAAAAGGAATGACATTGGGTCATTGTAGTGACGTGGATGCATCTAGCGACTGTCGTACAGAGTGAAGTAAGTCAGAAAGAGATAAACAAATATCATATATTAATGTATATATGTGGAACCTAGAAAAAATGGTACAGATGAACTGGTCTGCAGGGCAGATATAGAGACACAAATGTAGAGAACAAATGTATGGACACCAAGCAGGGGAAAGTGGTGGTGGGGTGGTGGTGGTGGTGGTGGGATGAATTGGGAGATTGTGATTGACATGTGTACACTAGTATGTATAAAATAGATAACTAATAAGACCCTGCTGTATAAAAAATAAATCAAATAAAATTCAAAAATTTTTTTAAATTAATTAAAACCAAATAAAATTAGTAATTTAATTCCTCATTTCCACTAGCCACATTTTAAGCTCTCAGTAGCCAGGTTAATGACAATCTAACATATGGCCAATGGCTGCTGTATTGGACAGTATAAAAGATCTGTCCAGAGAAATATCTAGTGTAAAGCCCTTTTTAAAGACATCTTCATAACAGTGCTTTAGTGTATTGATTTAAAATTAAGAATAGAATTACCAAGGATCTTAGGCACTGGAGTGTAAGGAGATCTCTATGAGAATAACAACTGAGAAATTCAGTACTTAATTTAGAAAATGCAAAAATACTTTTGAGTTGTTTTTCTGTAGCAAGCTTCATAATACATGCTGAGTATAAGCAGTGAAAAAAAATGTTCATGGCTCCTGCCCTCATGTGTCTTATAATCTAGAGAAATAAACAAATTAATATATACCCACTGTGCCTCAGTTTCCCCTTTTTAAAAATAGTACCTACTTCATGGGTTATTCTAAGCTAGTCACTTAAAATAGTGCTTGGAACATAGTAAGCATTCAATATCTCTTGGCTATTATTACTTGTGATAATGGTATTAAAATTGTGAAGTGCTGAAAGAAGCAGATAATGAAATGATAGAAAATAATGGCAGAGATGAAGAGGAGATGGATCATCTACTGAGGTATGGTAGTTTGAAATGGCTTCTCTGAAGAGGTGACATTCAAACTGTGACATTAATGCAGAAGGGGAGCCAAGCACTGAGATGAGGAGAAATATCCTCCAGGCAAAAGAGACCATAGGTTCAAAGAAAAGGAAGAGTTTGTTTTAGTGGAGGAACTGAAAAGAGCTAATGTAGCTGGACTACAACAGCAATAAGGTAGAAAAACAGGCAGTGAACATGGAGACAAAGAAAGTACATGGCTTTGCAGTACCTTCCAGGCAAAGTACACGTTTTTTAAAAACACTATGATTTTATTCGAAGTGCACTGTTAGGTCACTGGAGAATTTTACATAGAGGGAAAACATAATCTGATGCACGTTTTAAAACCTATTTCTGGCTGGGTGTGGATGACTGAAAGGTACTTAGAAGGGAAGCAGAGACCACGTTAGTACGTAAGTGTGTGAGTGAGGTCAATACATTTAATTGCTCTGTAGGTACCTTTGTCAGTTTTGCTGCAATAACGACCCCCAAATCTTAGTGATTTAGAAAAACAAAGGATTTCTTGTTTATATTGCATATAGACTGCTCATCTGTTGTGACTGATAAATTCTACTTCCATACCATGCTGTGGGTAGATTGCAACTTTGTTCCACCTGTCTTTAGGTAGTTTTCAACCTAATTTAAAGTAGCAAACTCAGATGAGACATATTTATTCTCACAACACAGGGTAGAAGCAAAAGAGTAATGGAAATGCACTAGAACTCTAAAAGTTTCTGGGAAAGTTCACTTGCTTCCCATAGGTGAAAGTAAGTCACATATCCAAACTCAACATTCATGTGTCAAAGAGGTTCTGCTACCAAGAGGAAGTAGGGACCACAGATCATTGCAAAGAACTAAAGTTCCCCAAGAGAAAATCACTGCTTTCTATAAAGTCTCTGTACTCTCTCTGCAGGTTATTTTCTTCTTTTAAATATTTATATCTTTTTTTTTTTTTTTGGCTGAAGCTTTAAGCTGAAAGTACTCTTTTCATGAAAAAAATAAGAGCCCAGAAAATCCCATCATCTCTATTTACAAACTAGTATTTAGATGATATGTTTTATAAAACAGTTTCAAATTCTCATCCTCAGAGAATATCTTAGTGATATTCTATGTATTACCAGTACTACAAAATATGATAATAGCAATTAACAGAGTGGTTGATATTTACTGGATGATTACTGTATAATAAGCACTTTATGTACATTATCTCAAATCTATATCAGAACCCTGCAAGGGAGATATTTTCTCACTTCTTATAATTGAGTAAACTGGGATTTATAGAGTTCAAGTTATTTGCCCAAAGTCAAAGGTAGTTAAGGATTGAGCTGCATCAAACCCTGAGTTCAAAGCGTCTTACCTAAATTCTAACTGGCATTTCTTGCTCTCTATCTTGATATGAACAGGAACAGATGCTCTGGAGGAGACACAAAAGTGTCAAAAAGGAATGTGCTCTTTACTTGGAGTTAATAAGTGTGCAAAATCATATATTTCGCTACTATTTGTTATTTGATGGTAAAGCATAAATATGCCATTTTATAATTAAGATCGTCACTCTCCATTCAATATCAAGTCCTGACAAGACAAAAAAAGAAAATTGGAAACCATTTGGAATGTGGTGAAAAAAAAAATACGATTTTGATATAAAAGAATATGTCTGAAATTTGCAGAGTGGAATAAAATACTCTGATCTCATTGCAGAGTATGCTCGTAAATCACTCCAGGCTGGCTATCTTAAATACCACAGATTCTAAATCATAAATAAGATATGAGTCCAATATATATATTAAATAACTGATGTTTAGATATTTCAAAACCTTGGCTCTAAATGAAACATTTTCAGCTTTCAGCAGACATTTTGCTGAATGCTCTTTACTTTATCTGAAGCTCCGTCTCTAACCTGATCACCCTGTATATTTATGCCTACAAACCACCTCCGTTCCCTAAAGACACCTGAGAGTTGTCAACATGAGGACACTGCTCTGGGAGCACCTGTGAATCCTGGTGACATATTATATAGGTGCCATTAAGAGCAGGTGAAGCCGAGTATGCTTTGACTTCACTATCACCTGCTTTTATTGACTCCCCACATGTGCCTCCTCATTCATGGGCTCTCAAATGATCTCAGCTTGCTCTCCACAGAAGAACAAAACTTGGAGTTGAAGAGTCCAAATTTCTCTGTGGCTACTGGCTGCATGGTGATCACAGGAGCAATCATGGACACAGGTATATCTGTTGGTCAGCAAGAGATTTGTTATCTCATTACAATTTTTTTAAATAGATCTTTATTAGAGTATAATTGCTTCACTATACTGTTTAGTTTCTATTGTACACCAAAGTGAATCAGCAATATGCATACATATGTCCCCATATCCCCTCCCTCTCGAGCCTCCTTCCCATCCTTCCTTTCCCCCCCTCTATGTCATCACAAAGCACCACGCTGATCTCCCTGTGCTATGCTGCAGCTTCCCACTAACTATTTTACATTTGGTAGTGTATATATGTCTATGCTACTCTCACTTCGCCCCAGCTTCCCCCTCCCACCCTGTGTCCTCAAGTCCATTCTCTATATCTACATCTTTATTCCTGTCCTGCAACTAAGTTCATCAGTACCATTTATTTTTTTTCGGTTCCATATATATGCGTTAGCATATGGTATTTGTTTTTCTCTTTCTGACTTACTTCACTCTGTATGACAGAATCTAGGTCAATCCACTTCATTATAAATAACAATTTTGTTTCTTTTTATGGCTAATATTCCATTGTATATATGTGCCACATCTTCTTTATCCATCTATATGTCGATGGACACTTAGGTTGCTTCCATGTCCTGGCTATTGTAAATAGTGCTGCAATGAGCATTACGGTGCATGCCTCTTTTTGAATTATGGTTTTCTCAGGGTATATGCCCAGTAGTGGGATTGCTGGGTCATATGGTAGTTCTATTTTTAGTTTTTTAAGGAAGCTCCATACTGTTCTCCATAGTGGCTGTATCAATTTACATTCCTACCAACAAGGCAGGAGGGTTCCCTTTTCACCACACCCTTTCCAGGATTTATTGTTTATAGATTTTTTGATGATGGCCGTTCTGACCGGCATGAGGTGATACCTCATTGTAGTTTTGATTTGCATTTCTCTAATAATTAGTGATGTTGAGCATCTTTTCATGTGCCTCTTGGCCATCTGTATGTCTCCCTTGGTGAAATGTCTATTTAGGTCTTTCACCCAATTTTTTTTTTTTCTTTTAACATCTTTATTGGAGTATAATTGCTTTACAATGGTGTGTTAGTTACTGCTTTACAACAAAGTGAATCAATTATACATATACATATGTATATGAGATCCGGAGAAGGAGGTGGGAGGAGCCCTCCTGACCAGAGGAGCAGGAGAGAAGAGGCAAGCATTTGCCACACCCACTTGAGCCCAGGAAAGCCTGCTGGGATCCCTGGTGATGTGCCCTTCCCTCTGAGACCAGAGGTGAGAGGCACACCTGGGTCCCTTCTATTCCTTGAGCCTAAGCCCCACACCCCACAGCCCCCAGGGCCTTTTCCAGCCCTGTGGGTCCTGAGCATAGGCCCCACTCACTGCTCAAACCTTTCCTTGCTTAGGCCCCACCCTCCACAGCCAAGGCCTTTTCCTCCTTTTTTTTTTCTTTTCCTCCTCCTCTTTTTTACTATTGTGGAACTCTTGTACTTTCCTATTGTTGATTCATCTATATTTTTATTTTTATATTCTTTCTAACATATCTGTTAGTTTCCTAGTCTTATTTTATTTTTTACTTAGTTATTGTTCTTGTTTTCTTTTTTTAATGCCACCCCACACAGTTTGTGGGATCTTGGTTCATGAGCCAAGGGTCAGGCCGAAGCTCCTGTGGTGGAAGCTCCAAGTCTGAACCACTGGACTAACAGAGAACCACAGAACCCAAGGAATATTTATCGGAGTGAGATCTCACAGTAGTCCTCATCTCAGTACCAAGACCCAGCTCTACCCAACAGCTTATAAACTCCAGTGTTGAAAGCCTCAGGCCAAATGACCAGTAAGACAGGAACACAATCCCACTTATTAAACAAAAAAAAAAGTGAGATGGCAAAAAATATGTCACAGATGAAGGAGCAAGGTAAAAACCTTCAAGACCAATAAATGAAGAGGAACTAGGAAATCTACCTGAAAAAGAATTCAGAGTAATTATAGTAAAGATTATCCAGAATCTCAGAAATAGAATGGAAGCACAGATTGAGAAAATACAAGAAATGTTTAACAAAGATCTAGAAGAACTAAAGAACAAAAAAACAGAGATGAACAACACAATAACTGAAATGAAAAATACACTAGAAGAAATCAATAACAGAATAACTGAGGCAGAAGAATGAATAAGTGAGCTGGAAGACAAAATGGAAATAACTGTTAAGGAGCAGAATAAATAAAAAAGAATGAAAAGAATTGAAGACAATCAATTGCCCCTAGTGGGTGGGGCAATTGCCCTCCACTCCTCTCCCACTCCTCCCAGAGGGCCCTTCCTGCCTGCCTCTCCAGATCTCTCTGGCCTCAGGGGCACAGATCCTATCTGGCTTCCACCTGTCCTCGCCTCTCATTCCCCCCATGTCCTACTGGTTCACTTGGGGGTTCCTCCCATCTCCTTGGGCATCAGCGTCCTCCACCAGTGTCAGGCAGGTGCCCTAGTTGTGGGGAGATGCTAACTCAGCATCTTCCCACACCACCATCTTGCCTCCACCCTCCCTCATTATAATCTTTTGAACAACCCACTGAGGTGTGATTGACCTCATTTTTCAGATGAGGATACTGAAACTCAGAGTTTACATTTCATGCCCAAGGTCAATGGGCATTAACAACTATCCCAGTGGGTTGTTCTAAGAATTATGTGTTAACAAATGTGTAAGTATGAACTGCAGTACTTTGTATATTTAATCCCTTTTTCTGAAGAAACTAAAAAGACTGCCAGCAGTCTACTGCTACTTTAGTATACTTCACTACAAATCTAAATACCTTCAACACTTTATCTTTCAAATTTACTTATCAACCTGAAAATATGATGGCTCACCTGCACATAAAGATAGCAGTGATAAGTATGAAAACCAAGTACAGTTGTAAATACACTAATTTACCTTGAGAGAAAAAATGATGACTTTTTTATTTCTACATTCCTACTAAATTTTGCATATAGATAACATCAGTTTTAAAGAACTGCATAGACACTTATTACTAAGTAAAAAATAAAATAAAACAGATTTATCTCTGAATTTTTCAATCAGTTTCAGCCCAGGTGTAAGACAAGGTTCTTTCAGCCAATATGGTGGGAGAGAAAACAATGTAACCCATGTTTAAAATGAGCTGTGCTAACACTTCTGGGTTGTCAGAAAACTGTATGTTTGAAATTTCTCTTTATGTTCCTACTTACTTCCTTGCAGCATCAGTTTTAATATTTTCACAGTTATGTTATGAAGGAAAAATCAAATGAAGATACCTTTATTTTAATTAGGACTATTAAATGTAGGGCAGGAACCAGTCAGGAAAATCACAGATTATACTTGGAAGGTACCTATTTTGGGTTCTTATTCACCCCACAGGGCTTGCATGTGGAAGGTCCATGAAAAAGCTTCAGAGAGTTCATGGTTTCCTGAAACTTTATAAAAATATATACGCATATTTCTAAGTGTGGGATTATAGCTTTCATTAGATTCCAGCACGGCTGGAAAATAACCAGGTTTTGCTTTCCCCAGCACTTGTGCTAATTTAAAACGTCAATTAGCATTTGTAAGATGCTAAATCCAAGATGCAATATCCAAATGTTGGTGCCATAAATGGATATAGCAGAGATAATTGTTGGAAGAAATGCATCTACAACAAAGAAACTCAGAATTTAAAGAAACCTTAAGAATAATCTACACACCTCATATAGTTTTAAATTGAATCCCCTTTATTCATCTCCAGTAGATATTTATATGTCTTTTCTCTTTTTAGAAAGCTTACAGTGTGTAATGTTTGTAGCTATTCATTAAAAAGTTACTATAAATAATGAACACCATTTGGAGTAGCAGCTCCGAGAAATGAGTCCTCACAAGACAATAAGTGGCTTTTTCATAACTGCTCGGGTCTTTCAAAAGTGAATCATTTCATCAGAAGAGTAAATCACTGACCAACTTCACCATCCTCTCCAATTACAAGAAATTAGGTACCATCAAATGACCTCACTTTAAAAATGAAGAAAATCAGTATTATCCCATTTGAATGCCTTAATCCTTCAACTGAAGGCAGAATTTGCAAACAAAAATCACAAATTCCAAGTCATTTGGTGTTTTTACCATACTAAAAGACTTTAATGACTAACCCTAAATCTTACCCAGTAACTTCTATCTATGTAAAACCCTTCAATGTCTTCTTGGTCCACTTCAAATAAAATAATCATAATATATTTTTTAAAACCCCATACCTAGCCTAGAAGGCACTGCAGATCATGTACTTTTTCCTTCTCTATGTTCATTACATGCTTCTCTACCCTAAGGCTGCTACACTCCAACTACATTAGCCTCTTTTTATTTCATCAGATATAACTAACTCTTTCTTTTCTTTGAATATATGGTTCTTTTCCTGGAACATGTTTCTTCTTGTCTCAGTGCTGGCTCCCTTTCATCATTCTGGTCATAGTTTGAAAGTCACCTTTTCAGAGAAACCATCTTAGACCCCCAAACCTCAGTAGCTCTTCACAACAGCCCCTGTCCCCTATTTTATTCTATTATTTTATTACTTTAATATTTTTCACCATCTTCATCACAATTTTAACACATATTCCAATAGAATAAATGGAATATTTCCACCTTGCCCATTTATCCACTTTGAAGAAACATTCTGTGATGAGCAGAGAAGTTGGCTGAAACTAACTTTTCCCCACAATTTACACTTAAACTGTTTAGCTAGGACATTATCTATCTATCTATCTATCTATCTATCTATCTATCTATCATCTATCTAATTCTGATCAGATAACCTCAAATGAAAATCAAAATAATCAGTTTTAATATTTTTTAGTGTTGGTTGCTTCATCAGGAGCCAGCAAAATTATGAGCAAGAAATGATTAAACAATAATACTCTAAGCTACCATAGTGATAATGAATGTTTAACAATATAACCACAATAATATCCAGGGCTCCTGTGGTCTACTGACTGTAAGGTACATTTAAAACTAGTTCACAGCAAAAAATAAATGAATAGTAAGTCCATTATTTATTTGCATTTTAAATAATTAAATAGGATTTGACTTATAAGCTTCAACAAATATTTTAAAGTCCTCTTTCTTTTTTTCCCAGTTCTCTTTTGAGCATCTCATAAACCAAACTCTTAAAATTCCATCACACAAGTAGTCCTGGAGTTTTTTGGTCTTTTTTTTCCCTAGCTTCTTCTCTATGCATAACCTTAACTTCTCCAGATAATTTTTTCTCTCTTCACTAGTGCTTTCTTCTCATTCTCTTTCCAGTTCACGATTATATCACTGCATCTCTCCAAAACCCATATTTCTGTGTTATGAATGTCCAGCACAGCTTGAAAAGCAACCATTTTCCTTAGAGAGATGAGGATCAAGAAGGAGGAGGATAAATCTGATTGGGAAAGTACTGATGATAAAGGTCAGAAAACTCTCATGGTGTTTTATTTTAGCCCTGTACAGAACTCATACTCAAAAACTAGAATGACATTTGTGTTTCTGCAAAGGGCCTTCATTTTTATTTCATTGCCAGTCAGATGTGCCATCTCTCTAAAGAACAACTAGATTGTTAATACATTATTAGCCCTTACAGGCAACTGGGGAAAAAAACAGTAAACAATTGTGAAATCAAAACGTGTATGAATAATTCAAGACAGTACAGACAAGAAAATAAAATAAATTTTGGAGATAAAAAGTATAATCATGAGAATAAAAAAATGAAAGAATAAAATCTACTTAGGTTGCTATTGATGAGAAAAATAGTGAAATTGCATGCAGTGTCAATTCACCCAGGATGCATTATGGAGAAAAAAATATTAAAAATATGGAAGAGGATTAGACATCAGTGGAAGACAGACCAATGCCTCTGCGTATAAAGAAAATGGAGAAAATTTTGTAAAGAAATCTTGAAGATATAGGACCCAAGAATTGTTCATGAATCTTCAAATTGAAAGTAAATACTGAATACTGAACATGAAAATTATTAACTAACACCCAGGGGTATCATGAGCAAACTTCAGAATATCAGTGATTATATAAAACCTTAACTGGGCTGCAACTAGGCTATTATTATTTTTTTAATCTTTTATATTTTCTATGCTATTTTTAAAGCAACAATATATTTCAGAAGTTACTAGAGCATATCTTCAAAATGCCAATAAAAGTCTCTAACAATCTAGAATTTGATACCAAGTGAAATTAACATCCAAGGATGAAAACAAAATGAAGATATGTTCAGATATAAAGACTCTTAGTTCACAACTTACAGACTAAATAACAATGAAAACTAATTTTTCAGCAAATGTGAACATAGAGGGAAGAGGAGAGATACCACTAAAAATCATGAACACAGGGTAACAGAATATATTGGCAAATGTAATTAATTATAAAATGAAATAACTAATGTGTGTGCAAAAAAATAAATATATTTTATTATAAATATATAAAACTAACATATAAACAAAAACATGAAAAATTGTTTAGTTTTTATTTAAAATATGATGTCTGGAGGAGAAAAGAAATAATGACTTTAGATTTTTGAAACAAAAATACATGGTTAATTATGAATGCTAAATATATATATAATATATTGTATATAGTGGTAAATTTACATATTATATATATGTAAAAGTATGTGTGTATGTATATTTCTCTCTCTCCCTCTCTTTCTATTGAATAGAGATACAATTCACAGTTTCTAAATCAGCAGTGACAACAAAAGAGGTGAAGAAAATGAAGAAAAATTAATGAAACTAACAGAAGGCAGAAAAAGAGAAGCAAGGAAATGAAGGTATAAGATTGATGATTGTTGATAAAAGAAAAGGAGATAAAAGATGCTGATAAATAATGTTGAAAATGAAAAGGGGTATATAACTACAAATATAGATTAAAAAGCCAACTCAATATGGTGAACAAATTTATGATAATATATTTGTAAAATGTCTAGAAAAGAATACTCTGATAACTTTCTGTAAAATTCTATATACCAATATTGATTCTTAAATAATTAGTAATTTTAAATATATCCATTAAATTAATTGTCAAGACAGTTATGTCTTCCCAACACAAAATACCAGTTTCAAGTGAATTTGTAATAAATTTTGATAAACTATTAAAGAATTCCCAATATCAACACTGGAAGACAGTGAAGTGATGCTTTATAATTCTGTGGGAAAATGATGTTTTTTGAGAATTTTATGCAGGGGTAAGTTATCAATAAAGAATTAAGAAAAAAGATATATTCTGATGGACAAATATTGAAAAACATGTCACCTGGGCAACCTTTCTCTTAAAATATTTTTCAAGCAAGTATAAAGAACTATATAGTGAACATCCATATATCTATCACTCAGATTTGTCACCTCTTAAACTTCCGAGATTTTTTTAAATAAAATTATACATTCCATTAAACTCTATACAACACTTCCCAGTCTCTTTCGTATCCCTCTTTCTTTAGGAGAGAAGAACTAGCATGGACTTATCACTCATATGTGTGTGTGTGTGTGTATGCGTATGTGTATGTGTATGTGTGTGAATAATCCTTCTTATACTGTTTATCCCCAAATAATATTATTCTATGTGCTATTTAACTTATATAAATGATATACATTATCGATCCTCTGCAACTTGCCTTTTTTAATCAAACTTATATTTTTAGATTTTTCCATATTGCTACATGTACAGTCTGCATGCTAGTTTTAACTGTTGTATAGTGTTCTACCCTAAGAATGTACTACAATTAACTTACATATTTTTCTCTTCATGGACATGTCAAGTATTTCTTTCCTGTACATGTCTCCTTTTGTATCATAATCAGGACATTCTGGATTTTCTGGAGGATGCCAAATTTCTTTCAAAAGTGAATTTATCTTTTCGTACTTCCATCAGTTGTGTACGCATCTGGCACTTGGTGTTGCCGTTTTTAACTTTGTGTCAATTTGAAATGAATTGAAATGAGGTTACTTCAGTTTGCTGATCACTACTTTGATTGAGTTTTTATATCTTAGAACTTCTAGGGGTTCCTGTGATGAATTTTCTGTTCAATACTAGAACACTTTCTTTTTTTTTTTTTTTTTTTTTGTGATGCGCGGGCCTCTCACTGTTGTGGCCTCTCCCGTTGCGAACGAAGCCCAGGCTCCGGACGCGCAGGCTCAGCGGCCATGGCTCACGGGCCCACCCGCTCCGCGGCATGTGGGATCTTCCCGGACCGGGGCACGAACCCGTGTCCCCTGCATCGGCAGGCGGACTCTCAACCACTGCGCCACCAGGGAAGCCCCTAGAACACTTTCTTATGTAGCTATTTGAGCTTGTATTTTAGCAAAATGAAACAGTAAACCTAAAGAGGTGAAATGACAGGATCCAGAAACACCAAGTCCTGCATGAGACAGTTGTAGAAAGGGATAACAGCTGTGGATAGTGTAGAGTAGCTGCAGGAGAATAGCTGTAGGATAATTACCCAAAAATGTAGAAAAAAAACTGATAGATTATTATGCGTGTCTTTGCATTTCTTAAAATTATTAGGAGACATTTGAGATTTGTAAACGAAGATTAAGAAAAAGTTAGCAATAGGTACATGGGACATTAAGCATAATCTTTAAAATATGAAATACTTGTTAATTCAAGGAAAATCAAAAAGTTGCAAGAGAAAAGAAAGGCTGTAAAGGGCTTGGTAAAAGTAACCCAGAAGCAAATGTGGTTTAACCTCATTGCTGCCCAGACCGCCACCTTCCAAACAGACAAACAACAATGCTGTGTTGGGGGCATATGGAAAACGTTAAGAGCTGAACAGTAGTTCAGACCGGCTCTCTCTGCCCCAATCGTCCCTGTTGCCCCGTGTTCTGCAGCAGAGGCCTCAGGGATACAGTCTGTTCTTTGGTGGGTGCTTCTCTGTCCCAGGTTCAGGATGAAGGCCAAGATGACCTCCAAGTGAGGGTCATGGGAGGCAATGAAGTCCTCATGTTGAGCTGGTTCTCCAGAAATAAAGACAAGGTGACGGCTCTAGTTGATACTGGGGCCAAATTTACCCTAATACTTGCTCACCCTCAGAAGTTTTCTGACCCCTTCAGCACCATCGATGGTTACAGAGGGCAAATGTTTATGGTCTAAAATGTCCCTTTGACACTGTAGATTGGGTGTTTTCCTCCATGAGAATACGAGGCTTTTATCTCTTCAATACTGGAGAATTTATATTGGGCATTGAATGTCAAACTTTGCAACCCTGTCTCAGTGAATCCTGCCTCTGGTTTAGAGGGAAAACTCAGCACTGAGGGGAAATGCTTCCTGGGAATCAGTAAGTCTACCACCCCCTTGAAGAGTGGTAACTGCCAAACAATATAAATTGCCTGGGAAGTAAAAGGAAATAGGAGGAACTATCCAAGAACTGCACTGATGGGTATTGTATGCTCTGCTCATCTTGCTTTCAAACAGCCTAGTATGGATGGAAAAATATCCAGATGACCCCTGGTGGATACCCATTGACTAGAAAAATTTAAAAAGCAGTGGCTCCCATCCCTGCACTTGTGTCCAGCATTGCCACCATCTTAGATACCTTAGTCAAGGTCCTAGGAGTGTACCATGTTGTACTGGACTTAGCAAATGCTTTATTCAATATTCCCCTGGCCTCTGTGTCACAAAAGTAATTTGGCTTCACATTGGAGGGGCAACAGTGAACCTTCAAATTGCTTCCCCAAGCCTAGCTGTACAACTCTACTATATGTCATGGGTGGTAACCCAAGATCTGTCCCTGTTCTCCTCCACATCAGTAAAATGGGCCTGTTACATTGATGATATAATGATAACATGTGAAGACTTGTGTTTGCTGCAGTTTTGCTCTACAAACTTGACTGGAACATCTACAACGGAGAGGATGGGTGGTGAATTTGCAGAGAATTCAAGGCCCAGGCACTGCTGCAAAGTTTGGGAGCATTATTTGGTCAGGTGAGACGTGTATCATCCCAGAAACTGTGATTGACAAGCTGTAAGCTTATTCAACCCATAAGAATGTGAAAGAGGTGCAAGCTTTTGTAGGGATTTGAAAGTTTTGGTGGATTTTTATGACCCCACCCTCCAGACACAGTGCCTCCAATCCTTATACTGCTTGGTAAAGAAAGGATGTGTGAGATGGGATGATCAGAACAACAAGTGAGGTACTAGTGAAGCAAATTAAAGCTCTGGGCACCTCCCAAGCAGGGCTACCATTTGAGTTAGATGTGTCTGTGATTCCAGAAGTGGTATGTTTGACACTATGGCAGAGACAACAGAGGAAAGGCTACCCCTAAGATTTTGGTCCCCGGTTCTGGAAAGAGACAGAAACACAACCTACCTTCATACAGCAATAGCTCCTAGTAGTGTACACAGCACTCCTACAGGTAAAGCCTCTCATGAAGGAACAGCGTAGCATGGTAAGAACTTCCATTCCTATTAAGGGGTGGGTTGAAAGTATGTTCTACCAACCCATTTCTGCCGTGGCTTGAAATGCCACATTCACTAAGCAGTGTGCCTGCTTTGCACTCACATATTTATACGTAGAAAGGACAAAGTTCAAAAACTATAGAGCAAAAATTAATCATTGGGAGGTAGGGGTATTTCCTTCATTCATCTCCTGGGAAGACAGTTTGTGACATATTATATGTGGCTCCTCAGAAAGTCCCGGTGGGATTAAGAACAAATTTATCTGGGGATGAGGAAGAGATAAATTAGGAGATCTGGATTAGCAGATACATACTACTATATATAAAATAAACAACAAGTTCCTACTGCATAGCAAAAAAAAAAACTATATTTATTTTCTGTAACAGAGGCTAAGTTGATAAACTTTTAAATAAAGCAGAGCTTTTCCTTTTTCTCTGTTTACTCACAGATAATACACCTTCATGCACACCTTTGACTCTGCTTACAGGAAACTTGGGCAAAGACAACACCCTTTATAAAGCAAGGCAGAATGCCTGTAACTTGGGATACAACTTCCAATGATTTCACCAAGACCTAGTTATAGTACCATTTTAAACTTAACCATCAGAATACAGCTTACTACCACTACACTCGCAACTCCCAACTAATTTTCTGGAGAAAAAAAGGGCTTAAGAGTAGTTAAGGATGCATGAAACCTGGGCTTTGTCAAAGTTTTGGAAGAAAAAGCTGTTCAAAATGTTCTCATTTTGTGTGCTGGGAAAAGAGATTGGAAATGCTATTTCAGTTCTTCCTTTGAAAAAGGCATTAGAACCAGATCAATTTCTCCTTTAAAGAGATAAATGACATTTTATTTAAATTCCTCTAGAATATGCAAAATATTTAATGATTTCTCATCATTTTTCACAAAAGAACATCTTTAAATAAACAAAAAAACTCATGACAACAAAATAAAATTAGATTAAAAGCAAACAATTGTTATCTATGTATGTATGTGTGTATATTTATACACACACATATGGAGAGAGACATGCACAGAAGAACATGTTATATTTAAATGACATAATAGCATATAAAATGCACAATAATTAATCAAATACAAATTTTGACAAAATAAGGTTTTTTTAAAGTTGTTTAATGTCAAGAAATCTGTGCATATTGACACACTGTATACAAAAAATATGTACTCTATCTCAAATAATATATTTTAAAAAGGCAATCTTTTTGAAAAGCTGCTATATCATTTAGAAATTTACTAATAATGATAACATTGATGTCAAGGAAGTATGTATAAGTTTGAATAAAATTACTTTCATTAAAGTGACTAAGAAAAAAGTTCTCTCTAAATTAATACATTATATATAATAGTGCATTAATAAATGTATACAACTAATTTAATACAATAATATAATATGTTTGATTTATCTCTTCTGTACTATTAATCATCCAGATTGACAAGTTAGTAAAAATAGGAAGTCACTAATCTATAACTGTTTTTTTGAGAAATGTGGGGTCACTTGACATTTGAGTTTATGATATTTTGATGCATTTAGGACTTTTGTTTATTGTATGCTTTTACTATTAAATTAGATCCTTAAGGGCAAGTTACTCTGCCTTGTTTTCATCTTTTATTTATCTTTTTGATAACTGATGATTTTGTTTCTGACATTAAAGGCTGAAAAGTGACTGATAGGAATGGGAAAATGTTTTCTTAATAATTTGATGGTCATAAAATTCACCGAATATTCTGTTTCTCAGTGAAGTATAAAAGGTGAGAGAGACAGATGGGTCTTAGTGAAAATATTTTCATACATCTTTTCAAGGATTTCTTGCCTGTTAACTCCAGTGTGGCATAAAGCCCTCAAATATGAATCCAAATAGATCAGTTAGCATTTTCTCTCTTCTGCATGCACCAGGATAGCCATTTTAAACAAGGTTGTCTTTCAGAAACCTCAGGGTAAATATCCAGGAAGTGAATTCACATCATGACTAGTATTGTTTATTAGTCATTATTTTTTACTGCATTTTCTTCTATTGAGAAAAAAAATATCATTGTAGCAAGATTGCCAGAATTAGCAAACAAAAATAAAGGGCACCCAGTTAATTTGAATCTCAGATAAAGGATGAATGAAACATACTTATACTAAATATATCATCATTACTACTGTTTTTATGAAATTTAAATTTAATTGAATGTCCTTTATTTTATTGGGCAAACCTAATTATAAATCCCTGCATACCTGTTTTCTCATAAAGTCTACTTACATGGTCATTATACTTTTTCATACAGATTTGTCATTAGTCTCCTCAAAACACACACACACACAAACACACACACATCACACACAAAAACTAATAAAATAAATCTTGTTGGGATTTGATGGGGATCCAAGTTCTGAATGATTTGGAAATAAACAGACAATAAGGATTAATATGTTACTACTATTACTGATAGAACTAATACCAGAGAAAGTGGCTTAGTTGGACAACAGTAATGTCATTTCTAGTGAACTTGAACTTACAAAAACAATTACAAGCAGCCTTGATCAACTCCAGGCTTTTCCACATGGAGATCTCAAGGCTTACGTCTTTAAAATGTGTGATTTTTGTCCAGCACTACATCCGTCAGGCTAAAATTATTTTGTAGCTATTTCAGGTGGTGCAAGCAACCTGGCTCAGGAAACGCATAAAAGATGGTGAACCTTAGATGAGTTTTTTCAAAGTCAGCAGAGTGTTGCAGTTTGGGGTCTGCAACTATGGTGAGCCAAATGCAAGTCCCCATTCAAGATAAGGAGAACACTTTTATAGAGAGGAAAAGGAAGTTGGGAGGGCTCTAGTAAACAAAGAGTCCACGGCTTTTCTTTGGCTGAGTGCTTGCCAGGAAAGGAGTCTTACTTCTCCTCCCCTTGGGCTTTGCTATCATCATGGGGCATGAGAGCTCTCCCGTCTTGTCTCCCAACTCTATTAATTGGGGTTTCTGTTTATTAATTTTTTACAACGGCAACATATTCCTCTAGAAAATGAGCAGGGCATGTTTCCTATATTCCTTTCTAGATCTAAGATTTGATGTCTCTAACACCCTGTCTCTTTTAACAAAGTAATTCCTGTCATCAGCAATGTCAACTTGTCATATGTTTCAACAGGCTGAAAAATATCAAACCTGCAAAACCTATTTATATGTGTGAACTGTAGTTGAAAGATATCTCTATAAAAATATATGAACTAAAAACTTAATTTATATTAGATTCATAATAAATATCCTCTAGTATTAATTCATTATTTATCTTTGTATTCTTTGCTGGAACTAAGTAGAAGTCCAATCAATTTTTGCTGAATGAAAAAAAAAAAATTAAGATAGAAGGAAGCATTTGCTATTTGGATGTCACATGACATTTGTTGAAAGAAAGACCCTAGGGTAAATACACCAAACTTGGAAATCCATAAAAATTAAGAGCTGAAGAGTTAACATAATCATTGGATTCCAACATATTATCTCTAAAGATTCCTCTGCAAACCACCACAATTTGGGTTATGTCTCTGCTCATACGTGAATTAGTATAAATAGTAAGCTGATGTGATGAGAAGTCAAAATGGAATAAAAACAGGACACCTACTGCTCACCATAAGAAGGTGTCATTTCTCATCTTTTCATTGTTTCCGTTTTAGTTCCCATTTTTTCCACTGAAAAATCACTGCACTTTTGCAAATGAGTTATAAAAGACCAAGTTGACAATGAACAACTATATTTCTGAGCATGGAGATCAAAATCAAAGGTTTTATTTATTTATTTATTTTCTCCTTTGAATTACTTATGAGTCTAGAAGTGACATGTAATTGTTACCAGTGTTAAATACACCTGGCAAAGTAATGTTGTTACTTTTTTTATGGTATTTACATGGATATGGACAAAAAGTACTCATAGTCCTTTTTTTTTTGCGGTACGCGGGCCTCTCACTGTCGTGGCCTCTCCCGTTGCGGAGCACAGGCTCCGGACGCGCAGGCGCAGCGGCCATGGCTCACGGGCCCAGCCGCTCCGCGGCACGTGGGATCTTCCCGGACCGGGGCACGAACCCGCGTCCCCTGCATCGGCAGGCGGACTCTCAACCACTGTGCCGCCAGGGAAGCCCACTCATAGCCCTTTTGAAGTCATAAACTGAGAATGCCATATTAGTTGTGATATAATATGTGAGTAACTGAAAATATTCTTACCTAAAAAGTTTAGCATATACAAATACATATATATATATAGTCAGACAAATATCAAATTTAAAATAATGTTAGGAGTTAAATTCATATGAATCAATATCTCAGCATTCAAAAGACACTAAGTGTTTTGAAGTGAATAATTGTAAAAGCAAAATAATCCCTGCTAATATAAGGTTTAATGGAAAAAAGGCAAATCTTGGACCCACGTGTTTTATCAAAATTGCTCTTTTTCTCTCTGAAGCCACAGGCAAGGAATCTGCTTCTCCTCTTTCCCCATTGAGGGTGTTAATCTTTGCCTTAATACTCTTTTTATCTCCTAATCATTTATGCTCATCTCTCTCTCCCTTTTACCATTTATTTTAAAAATTCCTATAGTTCTGCTTCCTCTCACAAGGTCCTTTTGTGTAAAAGACTCTTTCTTAAAGTTAACCCATTGCCCTCTTTCAAATAAATCCAGTTTCTTTCCTAGAGCTCTAGCCGGTCAAGTTGCAGCGAAGAACATTTTTGTCCTCCTGTTCAGGAGAACCCACAGTGGTTTGCCTTATCCCAGACTCTGACACAAACAGGCTTACTTCTATTTAGACACAATGAACAGAAAATTAGAGTGCTATTAATTTCTACAAAGGCTGTATTATTTCTCTAATTTACAGTTTAAAATTTTTGCACTTTATGTTTCTATAAAAGGGATATCTTAAGCAATTTGTGCACAAATTATTCAAAAGAAGATCATTATTATTTTACAGCTAATAAGTGAGAAGAGAATGGAAATTAGAAAGAAGTCAGTTGGCTGTCTCATGCTCAGTACAGCTACTAAATTTTCGGTTCTAATTTGGATGACTCTCAACTGTTAGAACATTGCCATCTGATATTTCTCTTGTCCCCTATAAATTCATTTTGGACAACAGGTTTTGCTTTACCTACTTTATTTGCGTTGTCAGTTAATTAAAGATAAAGGGCTTCTCGGGAAGAAAGTAACTTCTTTTATTGGCTGAACCTCCTGAGAATGTAAGCCATTGCAAAGGGAATTGTGGTAACAAAAGTAAAGTCAATAAAAACCTGACTTTAGGAAAACCAGCTTGGTTCTCTCCACCCACAGAGAGTGTGGAACAATATAATGATGTCTGATTTCAGAAGACATGCTCATTACTTTTAATTTCTTACATTCACTATGCTTTATTATATTATTCATTGGAAGACTTTAACTGTATAAGGTGATGTTTCTGAGCATAATATGTGCATTTTGCTTATCTACTGATCTCAAATACATAAACCACTGGTAGAAGTTATACTGAGTTGCCTCTCTTTTCTGGGGGGATACCAAGAACATCTAGCATATTGTCCTATTATTAATACCCACTCAATAAATACCTATTAAATGGATAACTAAATTAATGAAGGTCACAAGTACTTAGAGAGGATATCAAATTTAAAACATAGCTCAGGGCTATCGTTTAAAAATTAGAGTGAGTTTATGGCCTAGACACTGATCAGGTACAAGTACATAGAGTTGACTCTTGAACAACATGGAGGTTAGGGGCACCAACACCCAGCAGAATCAAAAATCTGAGTATAACTTCTTGGTGACCCTCCATAACATAAGTTCCACATCCATGGATTCAATCACCTGTGGATGGTGTCCTACTGTATTATTTATTGAAAAAAATCCGTGTGTAAGTGGACTCCTGCAGTTCAAATTTGTGTTGTTCAAGAGGACTGTACTTAAAAAATTCAAACTAATCCTATAAGATTTTGTAAAACCATCTGAGAATACACACCAAGAAATTCTGCTGAGATGCTTTAAATAGAAAAACAGCAAAAGAATAAAACAATTAACATAGTCTTAAAAAGAATAAATAACTTAAAAAGAATAAAAATCAATGGGAGGTGAACTCAAATAATTATAGGCCAGCAATAAATGCAATTCATATTCACATAGTACTTTTTCCAAGCTTCTGTGAATGTCTGTGTTCTAAAATAAATAGCAACCTGTTAATAATTCCTCATGCTCATTGAAAGTGTGAGCTGCTTTTCTTAGGCTTCTCAAAATGTCATATACAATTTCATAGAAAATACAGACAAAAAAATATATATATATATATATGATCATGCAATTGAAATATGTTGCTATGATGTTCATCTTAATATATATATTTCCATATTATTAATGGAGACTGAGAAGAATTTCGACATTAGGAATTTCCCAAGGTTTTAGAACATGGATCAAGAAATATTCATTCTGATCAAAAGTTTATGACATATAAAATATTAGAAATATTTGTATTGACTTTTCTCATGTGTTTCTGAGACTTCCTTGACTTGTGTTACATCTTAACTAAAAAAATTTCAAGAAATGCACAGGTTAATGAATCTCAGACCTTAGAGGATTACAATATGATGTCCTTCAGTATAGGAAACTTCTGGGGGTATATTTTAATTTACAGAAAACTTTGAAGAGTTTCCAATATTTTTGATTATTTTAAATCAAGTTTTATAAGTTTTTAAATTTTAAAAATATTTCATATACTATTGCCTAATCATTCATTGAAAAGCAAAAGTCTTAAATGATGAAAAATTGTTAATGTTTTAGTTATTGTTAGTGTTGGTTGCAGTCAATTCATAGTATAATGCCACTCTCAGTAATGTCTTCCAAGAAAATAATTCAAGAGAGGAAAAAAGGATAATTTTTCCTCTAAATTACGGATCAAATCATATTATGTCTAATAAGACATGTTCCTTGTCATTGGGAGCTTACAAATGAAGTAAAATATGCTAAATATTTGTTGAAATAATTAATAAATGCTAAAATAGAGGTGTTTTTTGGAAAGTCATGCCAGAAAAGAATATGCACACAGAAACATATAAACGCAGAACTTCTAGAACTGACCTTACTGGGGACAGATAGGAAGATGTATGCTACACACTAAAGAGCTTTTTATAACATCCAAAATAGTGTCAACTCTCTTTCCAGATACATAATGAAAAGATTTAAGAAGGAAAGTAGTCCAATCAAATTTTCCTTTTAGAAAGATCAATGTGGTATCAAAGTGAGTTACATTTAATTGAAGAGAGAAGTACTGATCATAGTTTAGGCAAAGATTAGGGACTGAAGTAAGAAATGTTCAGTGTGGAGATAGAGAACAATGAATTTTGAACATTAGTAGAAAGTAGAATTAACAAAAACTGTTAAAAATTTGTAAGCTGGAAGTTAATGAAAGGGATGAAAAAAACCAAACTTTTATTTTGGACCTGTGGAATTGCATAGATTTTCATGTTATTCATTCACCAAAATGAATAACTCAGGAGAAATTTTCAAATTTACAAGGTCGGGGGGATCAAGCAAGTGAAAGATAATTTCAAATTTAGAAAAAAATAAATTTAAGGTGCTATAAATTGTCTGTAAAATATTTCCACAATAATACTATGAATAAAGATCTGATGATCTAAAGCTAATGTTAGGCTAAATTCAACACATTTTTTCTCATGCAGAAATAGCTAATTCGGTCAGGGTTTGACTCATTCCAGAAGGGCTTGTTCGTAAATCTATAGTCAGCTGGGGACTTGGCTAGACGATAGTTTAATATAAAGACTTAAAAATCACAAATCACTCATTTTATCCTCTGTACCCTTGACAATACCTGTACCACTTCCAACACCAGGTGTATGGTGAAAGTCAAAGTCACTTGTGTTAAGTAGTTGAGGAAATCTCAAGTCTTTTATTACATGGCACATCCACTGGATGTAGAAATCATTAGTGTGATGGCAGCCAACGGATATGAAGGGTGACTGGGAGACAGAGGATGAAATCCTTAATAATTGTGAATTTATTTTATAATATGTAGCAAACAAGCAATTATCTTGTAAATAGTAGCTAAAATTGGACAAAGATGGTGAAAAATTAAAGTATCTTTTTAAAAGTAAAAGAATTATGGGTCAAAGTGTTCAACTATCTTAATGTTATTACAAAGTAAATATAATTTTACAATGATGAATACATTTTAAAATAATATAAAATTTAATGTTATTAAAGGTAAAAATGAAAATTTGGCATGGTTAGTTAATATTACAGAAAATAGATATTTTATAGGATTCAAATATAGTTCTTTTATACTTAAGAAATGGCTCATGGAAATTTTCATTTCCTAGGGAAAATATTTCTGACCCTTTCATCTGAGAAAGTAAATTTTGATTAATAAAATGAGTTACTAGTATAGAACATCTAAAAGAAAGCAATAGAAAGTACTGGCTTTTATCTGAAATCATAGTTCAAAATGAACCATAAACCCATTTTTATTAAAATCCTCAGCCTAGCTAGGTGTCCATTTAGGAGCTATAGTGACTTCCTTGAAATAAAAATATCTACCTTAGATTTTAGAAAAATGTCTAACTAGACATATTCATACAGGATCCTTTACTCATAAAAGATGAAATTTGGAATGTGCTTTCAAGGGCAATTAAATACCTAAGAGTAGATGCTCCAAGATCCATTTGAAGAATTATGTATGTTGATATCCTACAAAACCTGCCGTTAATGTTACTTTTATCAGCAAGAGAACTTATGATGACAGAATGTCTTCTATAGCTTTATGTAGGCAACAGAGAGGATGAGAGGAAACATCTAAAACAAAAAAAAGCACACAGTGATCCATAGGGACTTATTCTTACTGACATTCATTACTTGGTATTGGGGGGTCAAGTTAAACTCACTTTAAAACTTTACTAAGTCTAACCTTTGGCATATTTTTTAGTCTTACTGAACTAAGTATAAAATGGGAACTTAAAAATCTACCTCCACCGTGTTTTTATGAAAATTAAATAAGTATATAGTCTACATGGTAGCATAGTTGCTAGCATAGTTGCTAGCATACAAATACATTCATTCAATGTGGGTCTGGCCACCATAGGAATCCAACATGACTGGAACAGTTCTGATAGTTGTGATACTAGTATCTCCCTACACATACCAGTAAAAAATAAATTGGGTCTTTCAAATTCTCATTTGGCAATTCTAAAGGTATGTTAGAAATTCCTTTAGCCTGATACCCCACCCAGAGGTGGCTTTATACCCATGGAAGAGAAATGTGTTTGACCGTATAGTAATTATCAGATAGAAATATGCAAAAAAAAACCCTTACCTCCTGGTTTCAATAAATCAGATCAATTTATATAACATTATTTTTGAGATTAAATTTGGTTATTTTAAAAAAATTATGTTATTAAAACATTCTTTCAGTTTAATTCAATAGGTGACCAAAACTAATTCCATTTCTTTTCAAAGCTACTCTTTCTTAAGGATGGGATAGGGAAATTTTTGATGTATTTAAATGTGAAATCACTATATATGGAGTGTTCAGTAAACTATTTAAAAAATAATTTTATCATTTTAAACCAAAAAAATATCAAACTTTTTCTGTAATATTTATACTCAAATAAACTTCAGCCCAAACATGAAAGGATCTGGTCATTTCTAAACTAAAGGTACCTTTATTTAAAGATGAACTGGTTATGATACTTTCAGCTTCAATTTTAGAGAAACTATGTTAAGAAAGAAGATTATGATTGTATGGGAATGGAAAATATTTGAGAAGAAAAAATAATCTGTATGGGTGTAGACATGGAACCCAAACTTCTACACACAAACCTAATATTATTTGTTAATTTTAACAAATTCTCTTGCAGAGTCCAAATAACAGCAAGACCATAGATGCATTACTCTGCTTTGATGTATTAGTCAAGACCTACTTTCCATCTTTTGGATAGATCCTCTGAATATATGCCTCTACAATGCATGAGAAATCTTTGATGTTATGTATTTCCTTTCAACCACTCAGCATTTGTGTCCTACTTTTTCCTTCAAGAAACACTAATCAAAAATAGAAAAAAAATTACCATAAATTAAGTGTCTTTTCTATGCAAGGCATTGTCCTAGATAAATAATTGTCACTTCAGTTCTGAGAATGAAGCTTTGTTAACCACCAATACATTGTTAATTGACAAGTGTAACCTTGATCAAGTGATATCACAATTCAAAACCTGTATCTTCTTCCATAAAATATAAATAAATAAATAAACTAAATAACATTAGTTGAATTTTCTAAGATTGGCGAGATGGTAAATACTAATTAGATCTTATTCATCTTTGTAGTCATGTGTTTACATACTAGAATTCATGGATTTTTTCCTATATTGAATCACTTATAAATGTTCAATATCATTATGAACATTGTTATATACAAAATGCAAATGAATATCAGAGAAGAAATCACATGTTTTGATTATATGCTTAAACAAACAGCTAAAAAGCAACTCAGGTTATAATTAGAAATACTTAGATGAAACAGAATCTATGATGAGTAAAATGTTTAGATTAATGTGTAAAGTCCCAAATCTAACTCAGGTGTTAACAGAATTGTGGGTGTTGTTTAGTTTTCTTTTTAGTTTGTTTTCTTTATACAATAACATGTTGAAACTATTTTTAAATATGCAAATATTAGGGCTTCCCTGGTGGCGCAGTGGTTGAGAATCTGCCTGCCGATGCAGGAGACACGGGTTCGTGCCCTGGTCCGGGAAGATCCCACATGCCGCGGAGCAACTAAGCCCGTGAGCCATGGCCGCTAGGCCTGCGCGTCCGGAGCCTGTGCTCCACAATGGGAGAGGCCACAGCAGTGAGAGGCCCGCATACCGCAAAAAAAAAAAAAAAAAAAAAAAAATGCAAATATTAAACACAGACTTTGATTCTTAGAGTGTGTTTTGTTCATATTGTCTTTATGACTTTTCTTAATTATGCCTCACATTGTTTGTCCTACTCTGTCAGGTTTTGAAAGACTTCTCCTTCCTCAGTCCTACCAAGGATAGAATATTGAAGTTATTTTCTTATATTTTACTCAATACAGTGTTCACATAAAGGACAGAAAGGGAAAGCTCTTTATTATGAAATAAGCCATTTGCTGATACTATGTATCATTCTTATAGTCAATTGTGAGCATTACAACAACAGAGCAAACAAGAGTGAACTTATAAACGTTGAGTCAATTCATTAGGAGAGTAAAAACTTTGTTTTTGTTTATTTAGTGAGACTCTCCAGAAGAATCCTAAAGGAAGGTAATATTTGAAATAGTTGAATGTTACCTACATAGTAATTGGAAAAACTCTTTAGTTGTTTTATATATATATATATATTTTTTCTTTTGTGGTACGCGGGCCTCTCACTGCTGTGGCCTCTCTCGTTGTGGAGCACAGGCTCCGGACGCGCAGGCCCAGCGGCCATGGCTCACGGGCCCAGCCACTCCGCGACATGCGGGATCCTCCCGGACCGGGGCACGAACCCGCGTCCCCTGCATCCGCAGGCGGACTCTCAACCACTGCGCCACCAGGGAAGCCCTAGTTGTTATATTTTTATATCTACATGTCCCTGCTTTATAAATAGATTAGAAAAATCATTTAATTTTATTTAAAATTAATTTCAGTAGTCTTTATGAATATTTAGCTATTGTGGTATGATAGAGTAATGTGTAACAACAGACATGACACAGAGGAGTAAAGAGCCTCATCAAAGATTTTTCCATTGAAAAGATCATAGAAAACGTGTTGTTTTGCTTATTTTGTTAATTTGGGATGAATTTAATTGCTTAACTTCCATGGAATTCTGCAATTCAGTAAATAAAAGAACATATTTTTTTGCTGGATTATGTTCACTCTTTTATTCACATAAGTGATAGATTATAAAGGAGAAATAATTCTCAATGTTTTGAGAATATGTCTTGGACCAATATGTGGGAGATATATCAAAAGTCTTCTTTTGTTATTAAATATTCATGTATGTTTCATTTATCCATTTTGCACCTATTTATTGGTCAAATATGTACACGTAGGGGTGGGTTATAACTTTCTCTAAGACCCTTCTTAATATTTGTCTTAGAATCAAATGTCAGGTGTGATAGACATGAAAAATAATTATAAATATGAGAATTTTTTCTTGATAATTTAAATTTATTGCATGTGTATCATATACAATTTAGAAAAGATAGGAATATATATTCTATATTTGTCTCTCTGCTATAGTTTCACACACATGAAATTCCTATTTTCATAACTTTGAAATCATAACTATTATCATATAAGATATATTCTGAATATTTGCCATGTAATTAAACATATCAAATAATAGCATTCGTGAAGATGGAGTAAATTTTCATTCTTTGTATACAACTGAAAAATATTGTCAGAAAGGCAGCATTCAGGGGAGACCTTCAAGATGGTGGAGGAGTAAGACATGGAGATCACCTTCCCCCCACAAATACATCAGAAATACATCTACATGTGGAAAAACTCCTACAGAACACCTACTGAACATTGACAGAAGACCTCAGATTTCCCAAAAAGGGAACAGGTGACCTCAGGCAACCTACATGCAGAGACGGAGCTAATCCAAAGCTGAACCCCAGGAGCTGTGAGAAGAAAGAAGAGAAAGGGAAATTTCTCTCAGCAGCCTCAGGAGCAACAGATTAAATCTCCAAAATCAACTTGATGTACCCTGCATCTGTGGCATGCCTGAATAGATGATGAATCATCCCAAAACTGAGGCAGTGGACTTTGGAAACAACTGTAGACTTAGGTTTTTCTGTATGCAACTGACTGGTTTCTGGTTTTATTTTTATCTTAGTTTAGTTTTTAGTATTATCATTGGTAGATTTGTTTATTGATTTGTTTGCTCTCTTCCTTTTTTTAAATATGTAGATATATATACTTTATTCTTTTTCTCTTTTTGTGAGTGTGTATGTGTATGCTTATTTGTGTGATTTTGTTGGTAAAGCTTTGTTTTTACCATTTGTACTGGGGTTCTATCTGTCCTTTTTTTTTTTTTTGTATAGTTTTTAGAGCTTGTTATCATTGGTGGGTTTTTTTTCTGGTTTGGCTGCTCTCATATCTTTCTTTCTTTTTTCTTTTTTAAAATTAATTTTTAATAATAATTTTAATAACGTTATTTCTTTTTATTTTCTTTCTTTCTTTCTATCTTTCTTTCTTTTTCTTTTTTCTCCCTTTTCTTCTGAGCCATGTGACTCACAGGGTCATGTGGCTGCAGCCGGGTGTCAGACCTGTGCCTCTGAGGTGGGAGAGCCAAGTTCAGGACATTGGCCCACCAGAGACCTCCGAGCTCCGCTCAACAACCAGCAAAATAGAATGTTGGACACCCTATGACAAACAACTAGAAAAACAGGAACACAATCCCACCCATTAGCAGAGAGGCTGCCTAAAATCATAAGTTCACAGACACACCAAAACACACCATCAGATGTGGACCTGCCCACCAGAAAGATCCAGCCTCATTAACCAGAACACAGGTACTGTTCCCTCCACCAGGAAGCCTACAGAACCCGCTGACAAAACTTAGCCACTGGGGGCAGACACAAAGCACAATGGGAACTACAAACCAGCAGCCTGTGAAAAGGAGACCCGCAAACACAGTAAGTTAAGCAAAATAATAAGACACAGAAACACACAGAAGATGAAGGAGCAAGGCAAAAACCCATCAGGCCTAACAAATGAAGAGGAAATAGGCAGTCTACATGAAAAAGAATTCAGAATAATGATAGTAAAGATGATCCAAAATCTTGGAAATAGAATGGAGAAAATACAAGAAACCTTTAACAAGGACCTAGAAGAACTACAGAGCAAATAAACAATGAGGAACAAAACAATAAATGAAATTTAAATTCTTTAGAAGGATTTAATAGCAGAATAACTGAGGAAGAAGAATGGATAAGTGACCTGGAAGATAAAATAGTGGAAATAACTACTGCAGAGCAGAATAAAGAAAAAAGAATTAAAAGAATTGAGGACACTCTTACATACCTCTGGGAAAACATTAAGCACACCAACATTTGAATTATAGGGGTCCCAAAGAAGAAGAGAAAAAGAAAAGGACTGAGAAAATATATGAAGAGATTATAGTTGAAAACTTCCCTAATATGAGAAAGGAAATAGTCAATCAAGTCCAGGAAGCACAGAGTCCCATACAGCATAAATCCAAGGCAAAACACACCAAGAAACATATTAATCAAACTACCAAAATTGAATACAAAGAAAAAATATTAAAAGCAGCAAGGGAAAATAAAAAACTAATAAACAAGGAATCCCCATATGGTTAACAGCTGATCTTTCAGCAGAAACTCTGCAAGCCAGAAGGGAGCGGCAGGACATATTGAAAGTGATGAAAGGGAAAATCCAACAACCAAGATTACTCTACACAACAAGGATCTCATTCAGATTCAATGGAGAGATTGAAACCTTCAAAGACAAGCAAAAGCTAAGAGAATTCAGCACCACCAAACCAGCTTTACAACAAAAGCTAAAGGAAATTCTCTAGGCAGGAAGCACCATAGAAGGAAAAGACCTACAAACGCAAACCCAAAACAATTAAGAAAATGGTAATAGGAACATACATATCGATAACAACTTTAAATGTAAATGGATGAAACACTCCAACCAAAACATACAGACTGGCTGAATGGATTCAAAAACAAGACCCATATATATGTTGTCTACAAGAGGACCACTGCAGACCTAGGACCACATACAGACTGAAAGAGAGGGGATGGAAAAAGATATTCTATGCAAATGGAAATCAAACGAGAGCTGGAGTAGCAATTCTCACATCAGACAAGATAGACTTTAACATAACGACTATTACAAGAGACAAAGAAGGACACTACATAATGATCAAGGGATCAATCCAAGAAGAAGATACAACAATTGTAAATATTTATGCACCCAACATAGGAGCACCTCAGTGCATAAGGCAAATGCTAAGAGCCATACAAGAGGAAATCGACAGTAACACAATCATAGTAGGGGACTTTAACACCCCACTTTCACCATCACCAATGGACAGATCATCAAAAGAGGAAATAAATAAGAAACACAAGTATTAAATGATGCATTAAACAAGATGCACTTAATTGATATTTATAGGACATTCCATCTAAAAACAACAGAATACACTTACTTTCTTCTCAAGTGCTCATGGAACATTCTCCAGGATAGATCATATCCTGGGTCACAAATCAAGCCTTGGTAAATTTAAGAAAATTGAAATAGTTTCAAGTGTCTTTTCTGACCATAATACTATGAGACTAGATATCAATAACAGGAAAAAAATCTCTAAATATACAAACACATGAAGGCTAAACAATACACTACTTAATAACCAACAGATCATTGAAGAAAGAAAAGAGGAAATCAAAAAATACCTAGAAACAAATGACAATGAAAACATGATGACCCAAAACCTATGGGATGCAGCAAAAGAAGTTCTAAGATGGAAGGTTATAGCAATACAATCCTACATCAAGAATCAAGAAACATCTCAAATAAACAACCTAACCTTACACCTAAAGCAATTAGAGAAAGAACAAAAAAATCCCAAAGTTAGCAGAAGGAAAGAAATCATAAGGATCATATCAGAAATAAATGAAAAGAAAGGAAGGAAACAATAGCAAAGATCAATAGAACCAAAAGCTGGGTCTTTGAGAAGATAAACAAAATTGATGAATCATTAGCCAGACTCATCAAGAGAAAAAGGAAGAAGACACAAATCAATCGAATTAGAAATGAAAAAGGGGAAGGAACAACTGACACTGCAGAAATACAAAAGATCATGAGAGATTACTACAAGCAACTATATACCAATAAAATGGACAATCTGGAAGAAATGGACAAATTCTTAGAAAAGCACAACATTCCAAGACTGAACCAGGAAGAAATACAAAATATAAACAGAGAAATCACAAGCACTGAAATTGAGACTGCGATTAAAAATCTTCCAAAAAACAAAAGTCCAGGACCAGACGGCTTCATGGATGAATTCTATCAAACATTTAGAGAAGAACTAATACCTCGTCTTCTTAAACTCTTCGAAAATATAGCAGAGGGAGGAAAACTCCCAAACTCATTCTACGAGGTCACCATCACCCTGATACTAAAACCAGACCAAGATGTCATAGAGAAAGAAAACTACAGGCCAATATCACTGATGAACATAGATGCAAAAATCCTCAAGAAAATGCTTGCAAACAGAATCCAACAGCACATTAAAAGTATCATATACATGATCCATTGGGGTTTATCCCTGGTATTCAAGGATTCTTCAATATACACAAATCAATCCATGTGATAAACCATATTAATTGAAGGAGAAAAACCACATGATCATCTCAATAGATGCAGAAAAAGCTTTTGACAAATATCAACACCCATTTATGGTAAAAACCTTCCAGAAAGTAGGCAGAGAGGGAACTTACCTCAACATAATAAAGGCCATATATGACAAAACACTCAGTCAACATTGCTCTCAATGGTGAAAAACTGAAACTATTTCCTCTAAGGTCAGGAACAAGACAAGGTTGTCCACTCTCACCACTATTACTCAACATACTTTTGAAAGTTTTAGCCACAGCAATCAGAGAAGAAAATGAAATAAAAGGAATCCAAATCAGAAAAGGAGAAGTAAAGCTGTCACTCTTTGCAGATGACTTGATACTATTCATAGAGAATCCTAAAGATGCCACCAAAACACTACTAGAGCTAATCAATGAATTTGGTCAAGTTGCAGATACGAAATTAATGCACAGAAATGTCTAGCATTCCTATACACTAATGATGAAAAATCTCAAAGAGAAAATAAGGAAACAATCCCATTTACCATTGCAACAGAGAATAAAATATCTAGGAATAAACCTATGTAGAGAAGTAAAAGACCTGTATGCAGAAAACTGTAAGACACTGATGAAAGAAATTAAAGACTATACAAACAGCTGGAGAAATATACCATGTTCTTGGATTGGAAGAATCAACATTGTGAAAATGACTATTCTGCCCAAAGCAATCTATAGATTCAGTGCAATCTCTATCAAGCTACTAATGGCATTTTCTACAGAACTAGAATAAAAAATCTCACCATTTGTATGGAAACACAAAGACCCCAAATAGGCAAAGTGAACTTGGGAAAGAAAAATGGAGCTGGAAGAATCAGGGTCCTGGACTTCAGACTATACTACATAGCTACAGTATTCAAGAGAATATGGTACTGGCACAAAAACAGAAATATAGACGAATCGAAGAGGATAGAAAGCCCAGAGATAAACACATGCATATATGGTTACCTTATTTTTGATAAAGGAGGCAAGAATATACAATGGAGAAAAGACAGCCTCTTCAATTAGTGGTGCTGGGAAAACTGGACAGCTACATGTAAAAGAATGAAAAGAGAACATTCCCTAACACCATACACAAAAATAAACTCAAAATGGATTAAAGACCTAAATGTAAGTCCAGTCACTATAATACTCTCAGTGGAAAACATAGGCAGGACACTCCATTACATAAATCACAGCAAGCTCCTATTTTACCTCCTAGAGAAATGGAAATAAAAATAAACAAATAGGACCTAATGAAATTTAAAAGCTTTTGCACACCAAAGGAAACCATAAACAAGATGAAAAGACAACCCTCAGAATGGGAGAAAATATTTGCAAATGAAGCAACTGACAAAGGATTAATCTCCAAAATTTACAAGCAGTTCATGCAGCTCAATACCAAAAAAACAAACAACTTAATCCAAAACTGGGCAGAAGACCTAAATAGACATTTCTCCAAAGAAGATATACAGATTGCCAACAAACACATGAAAGAATGTTCTACATCACTAATCATTAGAGAAATGCAAATCAAAACTACAAGGAGGTATCACCTCACCCCAATCAGAATGGTCATCTTTAAAAAAATCTATAAGCAAAAAATGCTGGAGAGGGTGTGGAGAAAAGGGAACCCTCTTGCACTGTTGGTGGGAATGTAAACTGATACAGCCACTATAGAGAACAGTATGGAGGTTCCTTAAAAAACTAAAAATAGAACTATCATAGGACCCAGCAATCCCACTACTGGGCATATACCCTGTGAAAACCATAATTCAAAGAGTCATTGCAACACTATTTACAATAGCCAGGACATGGAAGCAACCTAAGTGTCCATCAACAGATGAATGGGTCAAGAAAACGTGGCACATATATACAATGGAATATTACTCAGCCATAAAAGGGAACAAAATTGAGTTATTTGTAGTGAGGTGGATGGACATAGAATCTGTCATACAGAGTGAAGTAAATCAAAGAGAGAAAAATAAAAACCATATGCTAACACATATATATGGAATCTAAAAAAAAAAAAAAGAAAATGGTTCTAAAGAACCTAGGTGCAAGACAGGAAATAAGATGCAGACTTAGTGAATGGACCTGAGGACACAGGGAGGGGGAAGGGTAAGCTGGGAATGAAGTGAAAGAGTGGCATGTACTTACATATACTAGCCAATGTAAAATAGATAGCTAGTGGGAAGCAACTGCATAGCACAGGAAGATCAGCTCAGTGCTCTGTGACCACCTAGAGGGGTGGGATAGGGAGGGTGGGAGGGAGATGCAAGAGGGAGGAGATATGGAGATATATGTATTTGTATAGCTGATTCACTTTTTTATACAGCAGAAACTAACACACAATTGTAAAGCAATTATACTCCAATAAAGGTGTTTAAAAAAAAAAAAGAAAGGTAGCTTTCAGATTCGTCTATTATATTTAAATGTCTTTAACATTGATTCCTAGAAACACTGTCTAATCAGAGACACCAGGAATTTAAAATTTTATAGATTTTGACAAATTGACCAATGAAATTTTGGTAAAAGATCTAACTCAGATATCAGCAACATAACATACTGAGCATTTACTAAGCATATTCATCTCACAGTATTATTTTTCTATAGCAATATTTTTAAATATAATACATGTATAATAGTATTGGACAATAAAGTCTCAGTATTAAAAATATAAAGAGGATCAGATTCACAGTAAAATAAATATTGAATAAACATAGCCTAAATTATTTGCAGTAAATTGTGGCAAAGAGATGATGGCAAAACTCTCAGTTTAGAGTTATTAACAGTATAATGAGTTACAGGGGTCCCTGGAGTCAATGTTAGAATGATGACTTGGAAAATTGCCCTGGAAATAAATGAAACTGTATCCTGCTTGACTTCAATACTAGATAAAAGAAATATTTATCTCCTGTAATGGAAAGAGAGACAGGGCAGTGGCCCCAGCATAACCCCATCGGATTGTTGTAATTCCATATCCAGAAGACAAATGATGGGCACACCCTACCTGACTTGACCCTCCTTCTATATAAAAAAGCCATGTTCAAGTTATCAATACCTATGACGACAGACAGGTGTGCATGGATATTAAATTTCAGTGATTAGCAGACAACCAAGAATCATCAAAACTTTGAAGGAAGTCTAACAATTTTAAAGAGAAGAATCAAATTAACAGAAGAAATAATATAGGGAGGAGCAAGTTTAATAGAAAAAAAGTTCATAGAGCTGAATTAGTATGTAAAAGTTCAAGGTCAGTGTTATGCTAGAGTGCCAAATGCAATTTACACTAGAATGTATGCACCTCACTAGAATGCAAGTTCTGTAAAAGCAATTAATTTTCCTGTTTTTCTCATTGATATATTCCCAGCTGACACTCAGTAAATTCTCAAAAAATACTTACTGAAGTAGTACAAATCAAAGAGATGGAATGGAGAAAGAGAATTTTTTTTGAATTTTATTTAATTAATTTTTTTATACAGCAGGTTCTTATTAGCTATGAGAATTTTTTTTTAAACAAAAATTTCCAACATCTTTCTCCATATACTACAGGAAGGAAAAATATCCTCATGAATCACAGAAAGAGACTTCTCAGGGCCAAAACATCAAATCTTCTGAGGAATATTAATAAATTTAATGAATACAAGACTTTTGAATATTCCAATGAACAAGGATTATTAGGTATAAATTTGTACCAAAAAAATAGAGAATACATTTTTTCAACTGCTCATGGCTCATTCTCCAAATCTCACTATTTCACTGTTTAGTAAAACCAGCAAATGTCACAACATGAGTCACACATTACATATTTTCTGACTAAAATGCAGTTGATTTAGAAATTAACAATGAAAAGAGAGCTCAACAAATCCATCCACTTAGAAATTTATATGTGTCGAGAAACATTACTATCTTTATTAAAGAGGAAAGCAAAACAGTGACTGGCGACTACATAAAATAAAGTAAATACACTGTGTAGTGTGTCTAAATCAGAACACCTAGAAAAATATTATGACTTCATTGTATGTGTTAGAATATAGAAAGATTTAAAATAAATTATGTAAATAACCAAAAATCTAGAATAAGAGCTAGAAGATATGGAGGGGCTATGTTAAGTGGGATATTCATTCATCCAGTCATTGACATATAATAATATGCCAGCCACTAAAAAATAGTGGCTAAAAAAATGCAATGGCTACCAAAAACAGGTACTCTTTCTGACCTCAGTCAGCCTAGAGTCTATTAAAGCAGACAAATACCAAAGAAGCAGACAAAAATTATATAAACAAAAGCTTAGATAGGTGTCACAAAGAAGAATATTTGATGGGAGAATTTTACTTTGTTGAGGAATTTGAAGAACATTTTCCTTAGGAAGTTTGGACCAGTCTTAGATCTGAAGGGTGAGTAGGTGTTAACTAGGGGAAGTTGATGGAGTAGGCATGCTGAAAGACAGGAGCCAGTCCAAAGGCACTGTGATCCAAAGGGACCTGGCACAATGTAGGAACTAAAGGAAGGCCTGTGTGTCTAGAAAACAGCGTGACATAAGGAGAAGCTTTAGAGAATGTTAGTGACAAGTTCATATATAGGAATTCCTATATATACAAGGTCTTTAGTCCATGTTTGTGACATTGTTCTTCATGTTAAAAGCAATGTGAAACCATAGAAATGGTTTAAGCTGAGGAAGAGGTGTGCTGTGGTCAGACTGCATTTTGAGAAAAGTCTTCTTTCTACACGTGGTAAATTGATTGAAGGATGGTGTTAGTCAGAGTGAACACAGAGAAACCAGCTCAGAAACTGCCGTAATCCATGTGAGAAAACATAGGCAATTTTCTAGAATGACAATGAGGGGAGTGAAGCGATGTAGCCAACACTGAGGAATATTTGAGTGTTAAGATCAATGAAAGCACAAAGCAATAAAATAAAAATCAATGCAACCAACAGATTTGATCAAACACTCAAAATAATTAGAAATCGGAGATATGCACATTGAAATAATGAGAAACCACTTTTCACGTATAAGATTGGCAGAAATTAAATGCTTAATGATATCAACTATTGGCAAGTGTGTGACACTCTGAGAATATAAATCAATACAGCTACTCTTCAAGAGTGATTTGACAGAGTCAGTTAAAATTTAAAATGTTCATACTCAGCAATTCTACACCATAGTCTACCCAAGGTGTATGACTGTGCATACGTCAGGGAGTCACGTATAGTATGTACATTGAAGTATTATTTGATAATAGCAAAAAATTGAAAATAGTTTAAAGATCCATTAAAAGGAGATTGGCTAAAAAAGAGATGATAGGCACACATAATGTGATTAAGATTGAGAAACATTTTTACCAGATAAAGACCAAGTTGGGAACTATAAAAACGAGTCACAAGATACACTGGGTGTTGTAGAATAAGCATAGGACTGAGAGTAATCATGCTGGGTTCTAAGCCATTCTCTCTCTCTCTCTCTCTCTCTCTCTCTCTCTCTCTCTCTCTTTTTAACTCTATATTCTTTACGTCTCCTTAGCTGTAATTTCTAATTAATTTTCAATATTTTTCTTATTAGATTTTAACCTCCAAATGCCAAAGAGTCTGTGTCTTTATCACAGTTGCATCTTCAACATCTACACCTGTACCAGGCATATTATATATAGTCAATACATGTTCATTATTAAATATATATGAATGTTTACATAAATAAATGAACAAATTTATGAATGAATAATGTCACTTTTGCTGCTAACTTTGTATAACTCAGGCATACTAATACTCTCATTTTTCCTAAGATCCCATGTATTGTATTAAATACATTGGTATCAGATTTTTTAGTGCTTTTTCTACTTTAAAATTTTATGATTCCAAGATGTTGCATACGTTGTCTCAAAATCTTTCATTAGTTCTTTATATCATAACATGTTTTAACTCTTTTATATTTCTACACACCACAAACTCTTAATAGAGTTTGCTATGTTTAAATTATCTGTATTAATCTCATATATGCTTAAACAATAAAAACTCAGATGTTTCTATATCACCTCCTTGGGATAATATTAGAACACTCTCTAACACCATATAAACTAAAAATGAATTAAAGACCTAAATGTTAAACCAGATACTATAAAACTCCTAGAGGGAAACAAATATAGGTAGTACACTATTTGACATAAATCACAGCAATATTCTTTGGATCCATCTTCTAAAGTAAAAGAAATAAATGCAAAAATAAACAAATGGGACCTAATCAAACTTAAAAGATTTTGCACAACAAAGGAAACCATCAGCAAAATGAAAAGACAACTTGCTGAATGAGAGAATATATTTGCAAAAGATATGAGCAATAAGGGATTAATAACCAACATATAAAAATGGCTCATACAACTCAACATCAAAAAAACAAACAACCTGATTAAAAAAAATAGGCAGAAAAACTGAATAGTCATTTTTCCAAAGAGGAAATAGAGGTGGCCAACAGGCACATGAAAAGATGCTCAACACCACTACTCATCAGGGAAATGCAAATCAAAACTAAAATGAGTTATAACCTCACACCTGTCAGAATGGCCATCATCAAGAAGAACACAAATAACAAATGTTGTTGAAGGTGTGGAGAAAAGGGAGCCCTGGGACACTGTGGTGGGAATGTAAACTGGTGCAGCCACTGTGGAAAACAGTATACCATATGACCCAGCAATTCCACTCCTGGGTATATATTTTAAAGAAACAAAAACACTAAGTCGAAAGTTACATGCAACTCAATGTTTAAAGCAGCATTATTCACAATTGCCAAGGCATGAAAGCAACCTAAGTGTCCATCAACAGATGAATAGATAAAGAAGATGTGGTGTGTATGTATATATGTATATATACATATACATATACATATATATATACATATATATGTATATATATACTATATATATAGTGTATATATATATATACATATATATACACTATATATATACATATATATACATATATATGTGTATATATATGTATATATATATACACACATGTATATGTGTATATATATACACATGTATATATATATATACACTATATACACTATATATATACACTATATATATAGTGTATATATATATACACTATATATATATACACTATATATATGTATATATATACACATGTATATATATATACATATATATACATATACACATATATATACACATATATATACACTATATATATGTATATACATATACATATATATGTATATATATATATACATATATATGTGTATATATATATATATATATATATATATATATATAGTGGAATACTACTCAGCCATAGAAAAAGAATGAAATTTTGCCATTTGCAACAACATGGATGGACTTGGAGGGTATTATTCTAAGTGAAATAAGTCAGACAGAGAAAGACAAATATTGTATGATATCACTTGTGTGTGGAATCTTTAAAAAAAATCAAGAAACCAGTGAATATAACAAAAAAGAAGCAGACTCGTAGATAGAACAAACGAGTGGTTACCAGTGGTGGGGGGAGGGGCAATAAAGGGGTGGAGGAGTGGGAGACACAAACTATTGGGCATAAGAGAGGCCCAAGGATGTACTGTAACATGGGGAATATAGTTAATATTTTGCAATAACTATAAATGGAAAGTAGCCTTTAAAAATTGTATGAAAAATGTAAAAATGTTTTAAATAAAAATAAATTGTCTAACACATTCACAGGCAAAAAAACCTCATAAGATTTTTAATAAAAATGGGTAGTGGAACATATTGTAGTGCAGCTCAGAAAGATTGGAGAGGATCTGAGTCAAGATACTTTATAAAATTGACAACTGTGGGAAATGTGAATTGAGTAGATGTTTAGGTGCTTTAGTTTCTCTGTTCCTTTGGGCTAATAGTACCATAAAATAAAATTGGAGAGATTTTCCCCAAAATCTATCTTATATCATAGGAATGGCAAAACTCATGCTTTCGTGTCCTGGATTGCAATCCTATAACCCTGTAACCCTATGACACCACCACACCCCTTCGTACATGACGTGGCTAAGTAGAAGCACAACAAACCAATTAGGTAGTATTTTTCAGCTACATGGCTTATTGGCACAGTCAGCCTCATTTTGCACTTCATTACATAGAGACAGACTGGAGCCGGAGGGGAACAGTAATTAATGTAAACTTGGTATCTGAGTCACAAACTCTGAAAGCCTATTGGTTTAGCCCTTTCTCTATATAATCAGCAAATAATCATTCTGTAAATATAGTTTTCCTATCACATTACACTATCATGACATTTCAAATCTCTCCAACCTTTTCTTTGAAATATTTACGTGTTTACTTCCTGATATACTTGCTCATGACACATACATATACACTCAAACATTTACGTGCAGCACGTAATAAAAGTGCACAATCACTGGAAATGGAAATGAAGTAAACGAAAATCTTTAACGTCTGACAGATGTTTGTGATGTTATAATATTCAAAATATATTCACTTTATCTCTTTATGATATATCCCCACCAACATATCAGAAGGATTTTTACATCTCTACCCCATTTTACTTCCAGATTGGTGATATGACTTGCTTTGCTTAATGGAATGTGAATGGATGTGAAATATTCACTTTTCAAATAGAATGCTTAATAGCTACTGAGTGGTCTATCTCCTTCCCTTTTCCCTCTATTGTTTCTCTATCCTCAAACCTAGAGAGGAAAAGAAGTAAAGCAGAGCCTGCAACCAAAATGTACAGTGGGCAAGAAAGAAAATCAAAAAGTTGCAGTTATAAACCACTGAAATTTTGGTGGGTTTTGTTATATGGCTTTGTGTCACAGCAGCTAACTAATACAGTGTTTAAATGTGACACACTATAATTCCCATCAGGAAATTAGTAAATTTTTTTATGAAAATAAAGCATAATTAAAGAAAATTAAACATAATTTGTTTAAAATCTAAGCTAGCATGTATTAGTTTCTAGTAGAACTAGGGAAAGAATCCTCTAACATTGATTTAATGTTTTTTTTTTTTTTTCTGTAATGTTGAGGAAAGTTAGTATTAGGTTTTCAATAAAAATATTAGTTATATTTGCCAAATAATTACTGATTATTTACCATTTTTTTCCATAAATTATCTCCTACATTGGAGATAATTTTTTTCTATGGATAGGTTACAATTTGTTTATATTTTTCTTTAACTGAGCAATTCCACCTCTGCAAGGGATTGGCCATGAGTTTTCTGAGATCTTAAAAATATATTTAGTTTAAACCTAATTTAAGGAAACAATATAAAGTTTGATTTTTGAACTGCAACATTTAGAAAGTTTGAGATTAAATTTAGAATGTAAAAATCTGAATTTTTTTAAAACATCAATTAGTGTTAAAATAAGAATAATGACATATATCATGATTTCACTAGAAGCAAGGCCCAACATTTAAAATATTATTTTCCAAATTTCATCAGCTTCACATTATTTTTGCCAGTGTTTTGAGAATCTCATCAATTCTATGAGATCTTTAAGGTACATTTAAGGGTAAGATAAGAAATGCTATAGCTGTCAAATTAATCCCATGTCTTCCTGCAGAACCTATTCATATGTAAGTAAATTTCTCCTAAGCCTAATACCCTATCACTAATTCTAGGATATAAAAACATCTGATGTGTTACCTGTGAGCCAGTTTTCAAAACCACAAGGTTCTCTTTTCAACTTTCTTTTTTTCTTCATAGTAGTGAATTTTTAGGCAAATTATTAAAGATCTATCCTTATTGTTAGATTAGCTATGAATAGAATTAGAATAAATATATGACTACTCAAAATTTCTACTCCTATGAATGAATAAGTACATAAATTCTATCTGACACTTACTGAACATCTACTAAATGTAAAGTGTTTTGCTCCAGATTGTATTTTTTTTCTAGTTTTTAGTTTACCAAACATCCAACACAGAAGAAATTATTATCCCTTTCTTGAAGATAAAGAACCAGTTTTATAAATGTCATGGTATTTCCCAAGACTGAACACCTGGTAGAGAACAATAACAACACAATAAACTAGGTTTATGTGATTCTAAATGCTTTGTGGTTTTCCCTATTATTTTTTATTGTGAGGGTTGTACATTATTTGTTTATAATTATTTGTTCTCTCCATACCTTTGCCATTTTTACTTGCCCCATTAATTTTGAGCTTTATCATGTGACATTTTTGCTTCTAGGATCTGTCATATCTAAGTAAAAATATATGATTGGATGGTTTATCTGGTAACTTTTTTCCTCCAGACCTTTTTTATGAGAAGAGTAACTTATAACAGAAGATATCCAATTAACCTATGTTGCAGAATGAGAAGACCTGTGGAGTTAATAAGAGCCCACATAAGCTCATCAGAGCCCTGCAGACCCCAGCTGAGCCAGGAGAACCATGGCTGACCCACAACTCTCATGTAACGCAAATTAGAAATAAATATGTTTTTGTAACCAATTGAGATTTTAAGGTGGGTTATTATACAAATAACCTAGCAGAAGTTAACTAATACATTAATTGGAATCTAAAAGTAGAGGCTAACATAAAATAAAAAGCATATGGTGTTGGCTTTAAGGCTGGGTGGCAGGTTACAAGTAAACCATTATAGGAGGATGAAAAATATTACCCCAAACTTGCAGTGATGAAATATTTGATACAGCTGTCATTATTGATAACCTGGTAGGAAGATAAAATGTATCTAAAGAAACCGTGGCTGTGGGTCATGAATTGTGGGTCATTAGGTACATTCAGTTACATGAAATGTTTAGAAAATAATTGGTCTTTTAATAATTAGAGATGAAACAGAAAAGAAAGGAACCAGAAATTCCATGGGTTTCAGTGTTGAAAGAGTCAACTTTTCTTATCCTCATTTTGTAAAAGATTCTCAGATTAAGACCCAGATGCTGGGCAAAGACCAGATTAAGGTCTGTTTGCATGAAGTTGGCCCCCAATAAAGCCTGTCAGACAAAATGACTTGGAAAAAGAGATCAAGTATATGATTGTGTGGAAGTCTGGTAAGCTCAAAATACCCTTTATTAATTCTAGAGAGAGCAATACAGCAAAAAAAGAATTGTTGATGTTGCTTTTGGTATGCAAAACTGACTGGAATAAAGTAGTTCATTTTTTTTAAGGAAGCTCTATAATATTTGGGGAGAGGAAAGTCCCTTGTTACAGGAGTAAAGAGACATCACAACGTTTGCCTGAAATGACTTCAAAACTGATTAGAACCAGTGACTATTCCACCCTCCCCTTCCTCCCCCTTTCTGAATGGGTGGTTTCACAGGGAGTGTCACTCCCTTTTCACTCCATGTTTTGATATATTGGGTTTTTTTAGCTCATGTATCTCTGGATGACTTGTAGTTTTCGTATGGAGATTCCATAATCCAAAGGAGCTCAAAACTCACTTTAGGTAGATCATGAGATCTTGTAATTTGAGTCAGATATGTCGCTGAACTTCCTGGGTGGCTTGAGGAAGATATTAAGTGTATTCTGCTCATAGGAGGGAAGCAAATATTTGTAATAAAAAAGAAGGCAGTAGTTGTAGATGATGTCATTTGTTCACAATGATCTATTTGTTCTTCCGCCTTCCCATGCAGTCCTGTAAGTGCAGTGTATTTTCCCACTATGAGAACAGAGTGGCTGGGGACCAAAATGGGAAGCCATGTAGAGCCAAGTTAACCCCAGACTGATTCCAGATGAGCCCATGAGAAGTGAGAGGAACGCAGTAAGGTTACAGCAACCATGTAGCACTCATATTACATGGTAAGAAGTAAACAGATGATCCTGTAAGAGATTGAAATTTGGAGGTTGTTTTGGCCATAAGGTAAGTCTTAGTTACAAATTCTCTCTCCAGCCTCTACCCATTTCACTAGCCTCTGGCATTTTTTTCTCTTCCTTTCTTCAGACCCTGTAAATTTGTTTTTCCCCTCACTTGAATACACTGCCCATATCCTTTCCTCACAGGCACTTCTGTAAAGAGTCCTCACCTCCCAGTTTTCTTAGGAATGCTCTTCCCAATATTTCAAATTAGACATCACCTGTTATATGCCATCATAGCACTTTACTTTTTCTTAAAACTAAAGACATTTTTATCTGTATATTTTTGGTTATATATCTATTTGAAAAATATTGATCTCTCCAACTAGACTGCAAGTTCCATGAGGGCAGGAAAGGTGTCAATTTCTTTCTCTGCTATATACCCAGAATCGGAAACAGTGCTTGACACCTAGAACAAGTTCAACAAATATGTGTTGTCTAAATTAGTATACCCATATAGCAATACTAATGAATTTAAGCCACAAAATCTATATAACTACCTATGCCTGCATATTTTTCTTGAGAATTTTACTAATTTGTGCCCGTTCATTGCATGAGCTTGAAATTAGAAAAGTGGTTTTTGATAATTTCCCTCAAATACTTCTCCCACTCAGTGTTGTGTATCTCTTTGCTTTGAAACATGATTTTGTCTTCATATACACACAATCTCTTGGTTCCTGATGCTTCCATTACTCTGAATAAAGCCTTTGGGACACTAGAATGAGCAGTGAGATGTGATATAAATAAATCTGCTTGTGGAATTCTGTTCTGTGAGAAATATTATTAGAGGGTTTGCAGGATAATATTTAAATTAAATTTTACTCTCAAATGATGATTTCCTTTTTAAAATCAGACTTTACTATTAAAAGCACACTTGAAATGTTCATTTTAGTTTATTTTGTGGTAAAGTAATGGCCTAGGGCATTTTCTAAATTAAAGTAAAATGTCTACCGTGATTTTTATTCTGAAGAACATACTCCAGATATTCGCAAAATGTTCTCTCCTCCTCTTTTACTGTGACACACCACAACTAAATTGTTTATCCATTATGAGCTTCAATTTTCTCCTTGGCAAAATGGTGTTGAGAGGCTTAAACACAAGCTTAGGTATCAGAGAGCCATAAGTGTATTTACTGATTTCATTGCAGCTCATCTTTCTTTCTTTATTTTATCCTAAGAAAATATAATTTTAAAATTCATGCATTGTTTTTAATATTAAAATTTTACCAATATACAGAGAATGCAATCTTTGCTAATACATGGTTTACTTTAAGTCAGTAGTTTTCCTCTATCATTTTCTAGGATCATTAGAATAACTAGGTAAGACCATTTAAATTGTGTCTAGGAGAGAATCAGAACTCAATATGCATATTTCCCCCTCTTTTTCTATCAATCCAGTGTTATTTTACATAAAGGAAATTTACCATAAATAAGTTTTATCTTTCAATTCCTTTTTTTCTTTAATAACTATTTCATTGCTTATTTTTGAAGATCTTATAAAACATGATTTGGAACATTCTATTTGTCACACAGATTCAATTTAGGTATGTGATCTCTAGCTTTTCTGGAGCACTAAGATCAAGCCCATACATCAATCCTCCCCCGCTTGCACACTGAAATATAAATTCCACAGAAGATCAAAGTATCACACATTTATCTTTGCAGACAATCAACATATCAATATGCCTAGAAGCAAAAGATAAATTTCCCCTGTGTTTGATCAATAGACTAATAACTACAAGTGCTATGAATGAAGATAAAGCTATCTCTTCTACTTTCATATCCAACCATATTATTTGACTTGATTTCACCTGAGTCAGAGAATCCTATCGCCTGACTACACACAATGCAAAGAACATATTTCCTTTCATTGATTCTCAATTTGCCCGTCATTAATTTCACTGACTGGGTTGCAGGCTTTCAAATTAGAGAAAAGTAAAGCTCAAACAGTGAAGTTCTGTCAGTTTAGTATTACTGAATTTCTTTATTCCTTTTTGGGGGAGGGTGGGGAAAGTGGGCAGAGCTCTTACTGTTCAAGCATTTTTTCATGATACCCCAGAGAAGAGAAGGTAAAGGTAAAAACATGCATAATAGTGAAATCCTAGTGCCTAAAATAGTGCTTGAGGATCACAAAGTAAACAATAAATGTTGATTACATAAACCATGATTCATGAACAAAATAATCAATATGTAAATGCTATGTATTCACCAGACAGTCAGTAGAGAAACATTTACTGGTGGTCTGCTTATATCAAGACGGTGAAATATGCTGCAGAGAACTGGATGAAAAGTCATGGTTCTGCCCTCAAAAACCTTATAACCAGCTGGAGATCTCATGTTAATTATAGTGTAGATACATTAGTGCAATAGAAAAAGAGAGAATAGAGCATCTTTTACCACCTGGAGCAGTTAGGGAGCTTCTCATTTATTTATTCTGATACCCTTCATTCTCTTTCATTCTTTTGTCTTCTTCCCATTCATTATCATATCATACACATGGATGATACTAAAGCTAATTATCTTATTGGAGAGAGGAATTAAAACTTTTTAACAACTCTCACCTTTGATACAGATTTATAGAACTTGAACACATTTCTTATATTTATTGTAACTTAGTCCAGTCCTGATATGACTAAATAATTAAATTCTACTTGATTTTTACAGCTTGTGTGTTTATTGAGACATGTTTTTGGCATTTTAATACTATGTTCCTCATGCTTAGAATAATGTTTAGGTTTAATAAAAATGTATAAAAACTCAAAGTGTCTGTATGTACCTTATAGTCCAGTGGAAGGGTATTAAAAAACCGTAAATTTCAAAATACAGTAATAAGTTTTATGAAAGGTATAAAACAAGGTGATGCCATACAAAGGACTAGGTGGCTAATTTAAGTAGCGTCGACAAGGAAGGTCCTCAGGAAGTGACAATTGATATGAGATGTGAAAGATCTACTTACTTGAAGATCCTGAGACCAAGTAGTCCAAATTGAGAGAACAATTTATTTAAGGGCTTGTCAAAATTAATAGACAGAAAACTCAATTAAATAGAGTCAGGAGACCAGTATGGGGAGCTCTCATGACCTGTGACCATAGCGGAGCCCAACAGGAAGATGAAAGACACCTCTTCTTTCTGGGCAAGGGCTCAGCCAGTGAGAAGCCATGGACTCTTCCCTTAGGATAGCCCTCCCAACTTCCTTTTCCCCTTTACAAAAGCATTCCTCTTCCCCTGCCATGGGGCGTGGGGACTGGCATGTGGCCTGTGCAAATATGAACAGAGCATGTTGGGATTTTGTAGGCTAGGATAATGAGTGTGAAATTTATTTTGAATTGTGTACAGTCTTTGGCACAATGATTCTCAACAAGGTGACAGTTTTGCTCCCTAGGGGACACTTGGAAATGTGAACACATTTTTGGTTGTCACAGATGGGGGGGGGGGGCGTGGAGATGTTACGGGCATTTAGCGAGTTGAAGGATGATGCTAAACATTGTACAATACACAGGACAGTTTCTCACAGTAAAGAACTACCCTGCCTAAAATATTATAGTGTCCAGGTTAAAAAAAAACCTGTTTTAGGAGATTGGAAATAGTCAAGTATAAAACAATATAATCTAACTTAGATTTTAATTACTCTGGATGCTTTTTGGAAATTAAGTTATCGAGCAGAGAGTGTGCATCCCAAAAGACAACAGTAGACCTGTGTTGTAGTCATAAGACACAATGCACCTTTGTATTGATCATATATCTTCTCTATGTAGTTTTATTTCCAAAAACACGATTTCCTCTGTGTCATACATAAACTCATATAATAAGTCATACTTCTAACTATGTTCTGGTGCATTTGTAGTCTTTTCATCTCTTGCCTCAAAGTCTTTCAGCTTTAACAACTTTGACAATAGAGAAGACAAGGGGGTCAATCTATCATAAACAGAATATTTAACATTTCAGTGAAATCTCATATCTATCTTACCCCCAGCCAAACATCCTATTTTTTTATTTATTTTGATCTCTTCAGGGTCCTAACAAATAAAACATGGCATTTCTTCCTGTGACGATTTTTATCACTAGAAGGAAGGTGAAATGTGAAAGCTGAACAATCTCCATTAACTATTATTTATATATTATTTCTACTTAAATATTATTCACAGAAGATCAAAATATGATAGTGACATTTTTTTCTTCTTCAGTTCTAGGCAATTTGATTAAGTTGCTACACATTCATACATCTTTCAGGGAAAAACAATATTTGAACTACAGCAAAAAAGAAGGGAAATAATTTTGATACTTCAGAAAACAATTCAGGCATCTAGGAATTGGGAATTTTGAAAAATTTTCAAATCTGTCACGTGCTTTGGATCTAAAGCTAATGAAAACAATAGGGATCATTCCATTAGAAGACCTGTGGGTCACCACTGACCACTCATATTTTAAATATAGACTTTGTAGACAGCTGTTTATTCAAATTTTACCTCTGCCATTTATAATTTTGGGGCAAAATACAGTCAAAACTCTCTGAGCCAGATATATTTTTATATCAGTTGGGGATGATATCAGATCTTAAAAAACAAAACAATGCATAAGACATATGGTTCATGCTGTTAACATAAAACCAATGAATTAGAAGGAATTCTGTTGTTCAGATTTCCATCTAAATTTTGTGGTCATTGTTGGATTTTCATATTTTACTGAGGCAGGCCCATTCTATTTGGCTAACTCTTCATCAATATTAGAGACAAGAATTAATTTGAATGCTGCCTGTCTCCTCCTCCTTTAATTGTCCAAGTAAAGCATACATTTAGACATATTTATCAGCCATACCCTGGCCCTCAACTGCCCTGGCTGACACTGCAGGAATCAATCAAGTAGGAAATCCCTATACGTTTAGTTCACAATTGCAGGAAAGAGCCAAAATCCTTTTAGTTATTTGAAGATGGCAGAAACCAAAGAGAGATTGAACCTTCAGGTATATATGTTCCTAAAAAACAAACAAAAGAACAGTCTGTCCCTGAGATTGAATGGGAGCTTTAACCATGGAAATAAGAAAAGAGGAAGGGCTGAAAAGAAGAAAATAGATGGAAAGGAAAAGCCACACCTTCTATTACTGACTCTATGTCAAAGTGTGTGGAGCACAAATTTCACATATGGTATTTTATTTAATACTCATAAGTAAAGAGTTTAGAAAATATTCTATTCCTATTTACAGATGAGAAAAACGAGATTATAGAAAGAGTTTAAATAAATTGCCTACATAGTTACAACTAGAAAATGGTAGAACAGGGATTTTCACATTAAGTTTTGTCTCCATACAAAGCCAATCATCACTCTACTACAGTACATTTTCTTTCTGAATTGTAGTGCTTTGTAAAATAATGTGGCAATTAAGCATTGACTTCAACTGCACAAAATACCTTTGGATCATGTTTAAATTCAAGAAAATAATTGAAATAAAAACTGGGAAAAACACAAGATGGTGTAGCTCTGACAAAAAGTATGATCATAGAGGTTATACATCAGCAGTCACGAGTTATCACATATGGAAGGTGATTCATTAAGATTCAACTCACTCAATTTTAAAAAAGATAATAAGCAAAGTTACACTTAATGTACCATTACTAATAAAAAACAAAACAGAAACTATTTTTTCCACAAATTGCATGGTAATGTTTTTCTGAGGCTAGTTTGATCTTCGTTTGATTTCCTCTTTAGGAATGTTGGCATTTAAGTAAAAATAATGATAAGTGAGAGGAGTTGCCTCAGTTCACAAAAGTTTCATTGTCTCAATTAAAAGAATGTTCTTACTTAGAAATTACATTCAACTACTGTTTTCCATTTTTGAAAAAAATCATAAATCTTTATAAAGAGGACTAATAAAAAATGCTTGAAAATATAACATGGCTGAAAATGATAATCATAGGAAAGACCTTTAAGGAGCCAATATCTGGGTATAATTGATAGTATTTTCAACTAAGCTCTGTTACCTACCTATACTCTTTCCCCTGCTCAGAATTGAGTAAAATATTTCTATATTTTTTGAATACAGACTTTAAATTTATCCCTTCTGATACTGATATGTGGCTTTCTGGCTTTGGATAATTAAATGTAAAATAATTTCTAGCAATTAATCATCAACCTTTAGGATATTGGACTAAAAATAAATGGATACATACATACATGTACATACATATATGAAAAGAGCAACCTCTTTTTTTTTACATCTTTATTGGCATATAATTGCTTTACAGTGGTGTGTTAGTTTCTGCCTTATAACAAAGTGAATCAGATTTACATATACATATAAAACCATATCTACTCCCTCTTGCATCTCCCTCCCTCCCTCCCTATCCCACACCTCTAGGTGGTCACAAAGAACTGAGCTGGTCTCCCTATGTTATGTGGCTGATTCCCACTAGCTATCTATTATATATTTCGTAGTATATATAAGTCCATGCCACTCTCTCACTTCGTCCCAGCTTACCCTTCCCCTCCCCGTGTCCTCAAGTCCATTCTCTACATCTACATCTTTATTCCTGTCCTGCCCCTAGGTTCTTCCCAACAATTTTATTTATTTTTTTTTAGATTCCATATATATGTGTTAGCATATGGTATTTGTTCTCCTCTTTCTGACTTACTTCACTCTGCATGACAGACTCTAGGTCCATCCACCTCACAACAAATAACTCAATTTCGTTTCTTTTTATGGCTGAGTAATATTCCACTGTATATATGTGCCACATCTTCTTTATCCATTCATCTGTTGTTGAACACTTAGGTTGCTTCCATGTCCTGGCTATTGTAAATAGAGCTGCAATGAACATTTTGGTACATGACTCTTTTTGAATTATGGTTTTCTCTGGGTATATGCCCAGTAGTAGGATTGCTGGGTCATATGGTAATTCTATTTTCAGCTTTTTAAAGGAATCTCCATACTGTTCTCCATAGTGGCTGTATCAATTTACATTCCCACCAACAGTGCAAGAGGGTACTCTTTCCTCCACACCCTCTCCAGCATTTATTGTTTGTAGATCTTTTGATGATGGACATTCTGACTGGTGTGAGGTGATACCTCCTTGCAGTTTTGATTTGCATTTCTCTAATGATTAGTGATGTTGAGCATTCTTTCATGTGTCTGTTGGCAATCTGTATATCTTCTTTGGAGAAATGTCTATTTAGGTCTTCTGTCCTTTTCTGGATTGGGTTTTTTTGTTTTTTTGATATTGAACTGCATGAGCTGCTTGTAAATTTTGGAGATTAATCCTTTGTCAGTTGCTTCATTTGCAAATATTTTCTCCCATTCTGAGGGTTGTCTTTTCATCTTATTTACAGTTTCCTTACCTGTGCAAAAGTTTTGAAATTTCATTAGGTCCCATTTGTTTATTTTCATTTTTATTTCCATTTCTCTAGAAGGTGGGTCAAAATGTGCTGTGGTTTATGTCACAGTGTACTGCCTGTGTTTTCCTCTAAGAGTTTGATAGTGTCTGGCCTTACATTTAGGTCTTAAATCCATTTTGAGTTTATTTTTGTGTATGGTGTTAGGGAGTGTTCACATTTCATTCTTTTACATGTATCTGTCTAGTTTTCCCAGAAGCACTTATTAAAGAGGCTGTCTTTTCTCCATTGTATATTCTTGCCTCCTTTATCAAAAATAAGGTGACCATATGTGTGTGGGTTTATCTCTGGGCTTTCTATCCTGTTCCATTGATCTACATTTCTGTTTTAGTGACTGTACCATACTGTCCTGATGACTGTAGCTTTGTAGTATAATCTGAAGTCAGGAAGTCTGATTCCTCCAGTTCCATTTTTCTTTCTCAAGATTGCTTTGGTTATTTGGGATCTTTTGTGTTTCTAAACAAATTGTGAAAATTTTTGTTCTAGTGCTGTGAAAAATGCCATTGGTAGGGATTGCATTGAATCTGTAGATTGCTTTGGGTAGTATAGTCATTTTCACAATGTTGATTCTTCCAATCCAATAACATGGTATATTTCTCCATCTGTTTGTATTATCTTTAACTTCTTTCATCAGTGTCTTATAGTTGTCTGCATACAGGACTTTTGTCTCCTTAGCTAGGTTTATTCCTAGGTATTTTATTCCTTCTGCTGCTGTGGAAAATGGGAGGGTTTCCTTAATTTCTTTTTCAGATTTTTCATCATTAGTGTATAGGAATGCAAGAGATTTCTTTTTTTTTTTTTTGTGGTACGCGGGCCTCTCACTGCTGTGGCCTCTTGCATTGCAGAGCACAGGCTCCGGACGTGCAGGCTCAGTGGCCATGGCTCATGGGCCCAGCCGCTCCATGGCATGTGGGATCTTCCCAGACCAGGGCACGAACCCATGTCCCCCGCATCAGCAGGTGGATTCTCAACCACTGCGCCACCAGGGAAGCCCATGCAAGAGATTTCTGTGCATTAATTTTGTATCCTGCTACTTTATCAAATTCATTGATTAGCTCTAGTAGTTTTCTGGTAGTATCTGTAGGATTCTCTATGTATAGTATCATGTCATCTGCAAGCAGTGACAGCTTTACTTCTTTTCTGATTTGGATTCCTTTAATTTCTTTTTTTTTTCTCTGGTTGCTGTGGCTTAAACTTCCAAAACTATGTTGAATAATAGTGATGAGAGTGCAACCTTGTCTTGTTCCTGATCTTAGTGGAAAAGGTTTCAGTTTTTCACCATTGAGAACAATGTTGACTGTGGGTTTGTCATATAAGTCCTCTATTATGTTGTAATAAGTTCCCCCTATGCATACTTTCTGGAGGGGTTTTATCATAAATGGGTGTTGAGGGCTTCCCTGGTGGTACAGTGGTTGAGAGTCCGCCTGCCGATGCAGGGAACATGGGTTTGTGCCCCGGTCTGGGAAGATCCCACATGCCGTGGAGCAGCTGGGCCTGTGAGACATGGCCTCTGAGCCTGCACGTCCGGAGTCTGTGCTCCACAATGGGAGAGACCACAACAGTGAGAGGCCCGTATACTTAAAAAAAAAAAAAAAAAAAATGGGTGTTGCATTTTGTTCAAAGCTTTTTCTGCATCTATTGAGACGATCATATGGTTTTTCTCCTCAATTAGTTAGTATGGTTTATCACATGGATTGATTTGTGTATATTGAAGAAACCTTGCATTTCTGGGATAAACCCCACTTGATCATGTGTATGATACTTTTAATGTGCTGTTGGATTCTGTCTGCTAGTATTTTGTTGAGGATTTTTGCATCTATGTTCATCAGTGATATTGGCCTGAAGTTTTCTTTCTTTGTGACATCTTTGTCTGGTTTTGGTACCAGGGTGATGGTGGCCTCATAGAATGAGTTTGGGAGTATTCCTCCCTCTGCTATATTTTAGAAGAGTTTGAGAAGGATAGGTATTAGCTCTTCTCTAAATGTTTGATAGAATTCACCTGTGAAGCAATCTGGTCCTGGGTTTTCTTTGTTGTAAAATTTTTATCACAGTCTCAATTTCAGTGATTGTGACTTATCTGTTTATATTTTGTATTTCTTCCTGGTTCAGTCTCAGAAGGTTGTGCTTTTCTAAGAATTTGTCCATTTCTTCCAGGTTGCCCATTTTATTGGCATATAGTTGCTTGCAGTAATCTCTCATGATCTTTTGTATTTCTGCAGTGTCAGTTGTAACTTCTTCTTTTTCATTTCTAATTCTATTGATTTGAGTCTTCTCCCTTTCTGTCTTGATGAGTCTGCCTAATGGTTTATCAATTTTGTTTATATTCTAAAAGAACCAACTTTTGGTTGTATTGACCTTTGCAATTGTTTCCTTCATTTCATCATTTCTGGCATTATCTTTATGATTTATTTGCTTATGCTAACCTGGGTTATTCTGTTTGTTTTTCTCTCTCTAACTGCTTTAGAGGTAAAATTATGTTGTTTATTTGACATGCTGCTTGTTTCTTGAGGTAGGATTGTAGTGCTATAAACTTCCCTCTTAGAACTGCTTTTGTTGGACCCCATAGGTGTTTGGTTGTCGTGTTTTCATTGTCATTTGTTTAGAGGTATTTTTTGATTTCCTCTTTGATTTCTTCAGTAATCTCTTGGTTATTAATGAGTGTACTGTTTAGTTTCCAAATGTTTGTAGTTTTTACAGATTTTTCCTGTAATTGATATATAATCTCACAGTGTTGTAGTCAGAAAAGATACTTGATATGATTTCAATTTTCTTAAATTTACCAAGGCTTGATTTGTGACCCAAGATATGATCTATCCTGGAGAATGTTCCATGAGCAGTTGAGAAGAATGTGTATTCTATTGTTTTCGGATGGAATGTCTTATAAATATCAATTAAGTCCACTTGTTTAATGTATCATTTAAAGCTTGTGTTTCCTTATTTATTTTCATTTTGGATAATCTGTCCATTGGTGAAAGTGGGGTGTTAAAGTCCCCTACTATGATTGTGTTACTGTCAATTTGCCCTTTTATGGCTGTTAGCATTTGCCTTATGTATTGAGGTGCTCCTATGTTGGGTGCATAAATATTTACAATTGTTATATCTTCTTCTTGGATTGATCCCTTGATCATTATGTAGTGTTTTTCTTTGTCTCTTGTAATAGTCGTTATTTTAAAATCTATAATGTCTGATATGAGAATTGCTAGTCCAGCTTTCTTTTGATTTCCATTTGCATGGAATATCTTTTTCCATCCCCTTTGTATGTTTCCCTAGGTCTGAAGTGCGTCCCTTGTAGACAGCACAAGGGGTCTTGTATGGATCTTGTTTTTGTATTCATTCAGCCAGTCTATGTCTTTTGGTGGGAGCATTTATCCATTTACACTTAAGGTAATTATCAATATGTATGTTCCTATTACCATTTTCTTAATTGTTTTGGGTTTGTTACTGTAGGTCTTTTACTTCTCTTGTGTTTCCTGCATAGACAAATTCCTTTGGCATTTGTTGTAAAGCTAGTTTGCTGATGCTGAATTCTCTTTATTTTGCTTGTTTGTAAGAGTTTTAAATTCTCCATCATACCTGAATGAAATTCAGGTATGGGTAATCTTGATTGTAGTTATTTTTCCCTTTCATCACTTTAAATATGTCCTGCCACTCCCTTCTGGTTGCAGAGTTTCTAGTAAAATTCAGCTGTTAACATTTTCTGGATTCCCTTGTATGTTATTTGTTGTTTTTCCCTTGCTACTTTTACTATTTTTTCTTTGTATTTAATTTTTGATAGTTTGATATGTATCTTGGCATGTTTATCCTTGGATTTATCCTGTATGGGACACTCTGTACTTCCTGGACTTGATTATTTCTTTTCCCAAATTGGGGAAATTTTCATCAATAATCTGTTCAAAAATTTTCTCAGTCCTTTTTTTTTTCTTTTCTCTTCTTTTCTGGACCCCTGTAATTTGAATGTTGGTGTGTTCAATGTTGTCCCGGAGTTCTCTGAGACTGTCCTCAATTCTTTTTTCTTTATTCTGCTCTGCAGTAGTTATTTCTACTATTTTATCTTCCAGGTCACTTATCCATTCTTCTGCCTCAGTTATTCTGCTATTGATTCCTTCTAGAGAATTTTTAATTTCATTTATTGTGTTGTTCATCATTGTTTGTTTGCTCTATAGTTCTTCTAGGTCCTTGTTAAATATTTCCTGTATTTTCTCCTTTCTATTTCCAAGCTTTTGTATCATCTTTAGTATCATTATTCTGAATTCCTTTTCAAGTAGACTGTCTATTTCCTCCTCATTTGTTTGGTCTGGTGGGTTTTTACCTTACTCCTTCATCAGCTGTGTGTTTTCTGTCTTCTCATTTTGCTTAACTTACTGTGCTTGGCGTCTTCTTTTCTCAGGCTGCCCGTTTGTAGCTCCCGTTGTTTTTGGTGTCTGTCCCCAGTGGCTACAGTTGGTTCAGTGGGTTGTGTAGGCTTTCTGGTGGAGGGGACTAGTGCCTGTGTTCTGGTGGATGAGGCTGGATCTTTATTTTTATTGGGCAGGACCACGTCTGGTAGTGTGTTTTGGAGTGTCTGTGACCTTATTATGATTTTAGGCATCCTCTCTGCTGATGGGTGGGGTTGTGTTCCTGTCTTGCTAGTTGTTTGGCATAGGGTGTCCAGCACTGTAGCTTGCTGGTTGTTGAGTGGAGCTGGGTCTTAGCATTGCAATGGAGATCTCTGGGAGAGATTTTGCTGTTTGATATTACATGGAGCTGGGAGGTCTCTGGTGGACCAGTGTCCTGAACTCATCTCTCCCTCCTCAGAGGCATAGGCCTGACACCTGGCCAGAGCACCAAGACCACACGGAAAAAGAGAAAAAGAAAAAATATATATATATCATTGCTCCCAACAGCCACTGCCTCAATTTTTGTATGATTCATTGTCTATTCAGGTATTCCAGAGATTCAGGGAACATCAAGTTGATTGTGGAGATTTAATCCACTTCTCCTGACTCTGCTGGGAGAAATTTCCCTTTCTCTTCTTTGTTCGCATAGCTTCTGGGGTTCAGCTTTGGGTTTGGCCATGCCTCTGTGTGTAGGTAGCCTGAGGACATCTGTTCTTCGCTCAGATAGGACAGTGTTAAAGTAGCAGCTGACTAGGGGGCTCTGGCTCACTCAGACCGGGGTTGGGGATGGGTACAGAATGCGGGGTGAGGGTGCAGCATCAGAAGCTGGTGTAATGTTGCAACACCTGAGGCACGCTTTGTGTTCTCCCAGGGAAGTAGAGCAACATTTCTTTAAAACTACCTGTACAGGCAGCCTGGGATGTGTCAGAGGAAAAACTAAATATTAGGAGGCATGATTCATTGGGGAATAAGGGAAGTGATTCAAAATTTTTAAGTATTTTTTTGCTCATCTGTTCATTGTATAGATTTGATAAGATGATCCCTGTGGCTTAACGGTCTGACCTTTGGCTTAGTTCCTTCTGCTGAACTAATTTACTTTATTTCAACCATCTTAGAATGTTTCTATTTCCTACTACTCTGGGAAAAATAAATAGGTAAAAGAGATCAAAAAATAAAGAATTTAAGTAAATCTCTACCCTATAAAGACTAAAGAGTAGCTAATGACTATTCTCTCAGTTATCAAAAGTGAATCAAGTAAACCTCTTTCCCTGAACCCCATGGAGATTTTCACTAGTAACGTTTGATGATAAAACTTCCCAGAAAAGCTGCAACTTTTAAAACTTGCTTCAGGAAAAGAATATTCCAAAACCATTTTATGAATATATATTTTAATCAAAGTATTTTTAGTACAAGTGAAAAACTTTTAAAAATCTAAATTTATGAAGAAGATCAAAAATAAATAAGGATAAAATACTTAGGAAGATTTTCAAACTGTATTAAGATTATAACATGCAGCAAGGGAAAGTTGTCAGATTCAGATCTCCCATCTCAAACCCATGGGAATAGAACTTTAAAAAAGTTGAACTTTGGGAAGTCTCAATTTTCTCAGTTGTGAAACAGACTAACTAAACATGGATTGATACTGCATTTTATAAACTGCATTCCCAACATCAGTATGGATTAGGAAACTATTACATATATGCAGATAGTTGCATTTCTGAGAGGAACATTTTTGAATGACTTCTGAAAATTGCTTATTTTCAGACAGAAGTATTTATATTAATCATATACATTACTTCTCTTAAGTAAAAATATGTTTAGTCTGTTTACCACTTCCTCTCCCCAAATTCATTTTTACATATTTTGGTGAAGGCTTCTGGTTTCTCAAACAGAGGTAAGAAAGAGAGCAAAAGAAGATAAAAAACAACCCTCAAGTTTATTTTGGGTTATATGAAAAACAATGTTTACTTCTAATGTTAAATTTTCTTAAAGTGCATAAGCATCCTAATGTTTATCTCAATGAACCAGAAAAAAAACATAGTGAAAGAGAACAAAAGTCTTACATACACAGAAGTCTATGCAAAGAATTCTCCTATTTCCATTTTTTTTATAACCATTTTTTTTCTAAAGTAGTACTTTGGTACTTTGTCCTTTGCTAATATGCAAAAGATAGAATAGTGATTACAGGAAATGAGGATTCTGTTAGCTTGAGTGGTGCCCTTCAGGTGATAGGCATGATATTCTTAAACTAGAGTACTTCATATTGCCAATCTCTACTAATGGAGAATCACTACACTTATATCTATGGCTATCCCCAAATATTTTTTCTCTTTATAAAGAATTGGACAGAAACAGGTAAAACATGAAAAATCATTCATTAAGTTCGGCAAGAAAGCCATAAGGATCATAATTCCCAAGGATTAAGAAAGAGATAATGAGCCTTGGAGAAGAATAATCTTACATACATACATATGTCATTAGCTTATTCCTAATAGGGATAAAGAGAGAGGTTGAAATACTCTGACTGATGTATAAAGAATTTCTTCTTAGGTAAACACTACCTTCATAAATATCCCAATAAGTGGCTTGCAAAATTATCTCAACCTTTCTAACTTAAAATAAAATGTTAAGTGACTCCTTTTTGCCTCTGGTAAAAATATATTTTACAAATTTGGATTTCAGAGATTGGGCCCAACCTTAAAAGTCAATATAATAAAAGTTAAGAGGAGAAATAAATAGAAGTAGCAAAAGAATAAATAAATAAATAAATAATTGAAAAGTTATCTCTGTGCTTCTCTATACAGTCTTTTCCACATTTAGTAAATCAGTGAAATTGAAAGGTCCCTGAGTGCTAATTATTGCATTAACTATCAGCAGTAGTTTAATTATAAAAGCCAGTCTGAGCTTCTTACAGTGACACAGCATTGATTCAGAGTTTTGACGGCAGGCAACAGTCATTCCTAGGCAAAGTTTGCAATTAAGGGAACAGAAAAGAAACAGAATGATGAGTGACAAACTGTGATCCCGAATACATGAATGTAACTGCAACTAGGGTTACATTACCAACATAGGAGTTCCATAGGTCTATACCACCATTCCTCTATAGCCAAAAAACAGCCATCTAAATATTTCTCATTTTTGATTCCACAAGTAAGGAATCTTGAAGTCACCACACTGTCCTAACAACAAGTAAAATGCTGAACAGAGTTAAAAATCAGCAAAGAGTTCACTTCCAAGGGCTTAACCATTTTATCAAGGTGAATAATGAAGAATAATTCTCTTATGCTTCTACCAGGGGGAGAGAAAAAGAAACAATTTTAAATACACCAGAGCATTCTATTCTTAATGAGGCCTGCTTTTAGAGGAAACTAATTAAATAGAGCCTAACCTGCTGGGGTATTATCAGAGCCTAACTGACCTGGGAGAAGAGAAATACCCCACTCTAGCCCACTCCAGCCATCCTGTCCCTCCAGATGGGGTGAAAAAGACTGAGAAACTCTTATGAAATCTATAATCCAGACAAATAAGTTCACTGAAAGACTGAGACCTACTGATAGGACTATAGAATGCTACCTGTTTCCCCATATCTCACTGAAGGCCTATTTATAGCAGTTCCTTTTGCTCTCTACACTTTGTCCACTTATCAAGGAAAAATTATAAGGCCAACTAAAAGGCAAAATACACAATTTAACAAGAGAGAGCATGCATCAGATAAGACAAAGCAGGGATGTTGGAATTATCAGACCAGGAGTTTAAAACAACCGTGATTTTTAGGCTCAGGGCTCTAGGGGATAAAATAGACAACATGCAAAGCCCGATGAACAAAGTAAGCAGAGTGGTGGAAATCCTAAGGACCCAAAAAAAGAAATGTTAGAGATAAAAAACAATGTAAGAAAAATGAAGAATGCTTTTGATACTTCGTAGCCCAGACACAGCTGAAGAAAGAATGTCTGAGCTAGAGAATCCTTGAACACCAAAAGGCAAGGAGCACAAAGGCTGAAAAAACAGAACAGAATATCCAAGCTCTGTGGGACAACTACAAAAGATAGCTGTAGTAACATAATTGGGAATAACAGAAGGAGAAAAGAGACAGAGAAGAGAAGAAATAGTTGAAAAAATAGTGACTAAGAATTTCCTCCAAGTTAATGGCAGATATTAAAGCACAGATCTTGGAAACTCAGAGAACAAGCAGGATAAATGCCAACAAAATAAAAACAGCAAAAACAAAAAAACTACTCTTGGTTATATAATTTTGAAACTATAGAAGGTCAAGTATAATGAAAAAAATCGGCAAGAAACCAGAGGAGGAAAATAACTTTCACATAGAGGAACAAAGATAGGGATTATATCTGACTTTTTTCTCAGTAGCCATGCAAGCAAGGAAAATGTCAGTTAAATATGTAAAGTGTTAAAAGAAAAAAAAAAAAAAACACTACCCAGAATTCTGTACTTTATGAAATTATCCTTCAGAAGTAAAGAAGAAATAAAGACTTTCTCAGACAGACAGATGGAGAGAGGGGAGGAAATGAATGAGAAAAGCAAAAGGTATAAAGGTATAAAAGCAGGGAACATGAAAGAACATACATAGTAAGGGTATTCATTCAGAATGAAGTGGTGGGTTGCAAGTAAAATGACAAGATGAGGACTAACCCTTGCAAACTCTGGATTTATTTATGTACAATAAGTAATTGTTTCATATGAAATGTAAAGTGAATGCTAATAACACATTAACATTATTTTTAAAATCTTAATATCTCAGACATCTCAAAGGAACTAAAATGCAAGAGAGATTGTTTCAAGACATCCATTTTTTTATCAAACACATCTTCCATACTTGGATTGCAAATTTCCCAGAGTCTAAATCACAATAAATATAAAACATTGAACTCTAGAGAATTTTAACTATCTCATTTAACAATGTAAACACAATACTTACAGAGCTTTGTGAAAGAAGGCAGTGTTCTCTTTTTAAATCTGCAACCAGATGTTAGATTACTGGTCTTTGTTTCAACCACAATGACGATGGAGAGGAAGAAATTAATTGCAATTTTGATGAATGGAAAGCCTGACAATAATAGTTTTTAGAAGATCATTGTTTTCACTCTTTAATTTCTATCCAGCAAAGTTTTATTTCAATGGCACATCATCATAATTGCCATTTTTATAAACATCAAACTGTGCAGGTGCATTTGCAAACTCACCCTCTGTGGCAAATAAAATGTACTCAGGAAATGTAGAAGAGATTATGAAATTGCAGAATTTCTTTGAGCATATGGTGATGTGATGTGCAGAATGTCTGCCTTAAAGAAAATAGAAAAATAATTGGCCCTTCCAACTGGGTAGCTATCCATAAGCAAAAAAACTCCTAGGGTTCAATATTTGATGAGTTAATAATTCACTTCCACTGCATTTCACAGCTTTGGGCTCTTTCTGCCATATGTACTATACTTTAACATTATGTTTAGTGTGTTTATATCCTTCGAATCAACATGCAATTAGCTATCAGCACTGAATTTGTCTTTAGTCAACAAATAAAATATGGGTTAAAGACATGTTTCACAAATGAAACATTTTGAGGGTACCTTAGGATGCCATGGCAACACTGGTATAATTAGTGGGACATGTTATTTCCCAAAACCCATTACTTAAAATTTGAGATTAAACATAAAATTAAGTTTCTTATTCTTCAGCCATGTACATTAGTTTATTTACTTCAGGTACTACTCAAGTACCTGTAGAAATGTGTATTTCAGTCATTAAGACTCAGTTTTTAGCTTTTTCATTAATTCATATATAAATTCCAAACACCCATCTAAAGTCTAACATGCTTATAGTTGGTGTGATTTTCTATCTGGGAAAAAAAAAAAAAAACAGATGCAAATAGCTTCACTTTTTAATAGATGTATCAGATTAGTGCATGATTCACACAAATTGGTATCATCTAGAACAATAAGCTGAGAAAAAACTACAAATATAGTATTATTTTCTGGTGATCAGAAATATTTACTACCCAAAATACATTCCCATTTAGCTGTTTAATTGCTAAAATGTTACCATTATGAATTCATTCTTCAATTAGTTCTTCAAAAAAGAACAGCTATATCAACATTTACCCTTAAAGTTCTTTTTCATGGCTTTATACAATCTTAACTTTGGAAATATACTTGCTAGAATTTATTTAGTCAAACCAATTTTATTCATGAACCTCCTCTCCAATCTCTTCATCAGACTGAGATTCATTTTCTCTTTGAAAATACTCTATGGCTAAGAAGACACTTCCATTGTCAGACAGCTTTTTTTTACTCTTCTAGCTAAAAAAGAAAAGATTAGAAAAACAGTTTCTAATTTTGTAAAAATAAATAGCTGAATTTTGCTGCCCTGATTGGTCTCTGGAGTTACATAAAATAAATCTAATTTTTTACATGGTTATTTCTAAAATATTTGAAGACATATATCATGTTTCTATTTAATCTTCCCTGTTCCAAACTAAATATTCTTACTTCTTCAATGATTCTTTCTATGACATAGTTTCTTGATGATCTAGTTAAAGAACTCAATAGATAATGGTAACAAGTAAAATGTGAATATGTGGCAGGTACTCTTACAGGAGCTGGCTGTATGGTGATGATTAAACATAGCTCCTGCATTCATGGCTTTTATAATTGAGTGAGAAAAAAACAAGCAGTAACCAGATGAAGAAGTTTGACTGTTGATAAAATGCAATGAGGGAAACTCTGAGAGCGCTGTGAACAGAGAATTACAAGAACTTAACTAGCTTAAAATTAGCTGTGCATATGGAAATGGAGTGTAGTGAATGACAGATGCATGTTCCAGTGAGAGGGAAAACAGACAAATGACAAATTGGAAGGATATATTGGTAACTTATATCACAGAAAAAGAAGCCAATCTCCTTAATATATAAATACTTTCAAACTCAAAGAGATCTATATAGGATCCTAGCACAGAAGAAAGACATTAGTGGAAAAACTGATAGAATTTGAATATGGTGTGTAGTTGAGTAAAGTGTTAATTTGCTAGTTTTGTCCGCTGTACTATGGTTATGTGTGAAATTCACATTTGGGGAAATAGAGTGAAGACCACATTGGGATATTACTCTGCATTATTTTTGCAACTTTCCTGTGATACCAAATTAGTTCAAAATAAAAAAGTAAAAATTTTAAGGGAAAAAACTACCAAAATATTTCTCAAGGAAAGTACTTTGCAAATAAATGTAAACCAAAGGCCCTTCAACATGTGAAAAGATAATCCAAATTACTCGTAGTAGAAGAAATAGAAAATAAAACTTCAGTAAAATATTTTTCACCATGACAACAGCTTGACAAAAATTTTTAAATTATAACAGCAAATTCTTAGGTCAATCTCTGAAAAAGCAGTCGCTATCTGACTTTGCTTGTTTAAGAGCAAAGAGGAAGAGCTTCAATATGGCGGAGGAGTGAGATGCAGAGATCACCTTCCTCCCTGCACATACATCAGAAATACATCGACACGTGGAACTGCTCCTACAGAACACCTACCGAACGCTGGCAGAAGACCTCAGACCTCCCAAAAGGCAAGAAACTCCCCACGTACCTGGGTAGGGCAAAAGAAAAAAGACTAAACAGAGACAAAAGAATAGGGACGGGACCTGCACCAGTGGGAGGGAGCCGTGAAGGAGGAAAGGTTCCCACACACTAGAAGCCCCTTCGCGGGCGGAGACTGCGGGTGGCGGAGGGGGAAGCTCCGGAGCCGCGGAGGAGAGCGCAGCCAACAGGTTGCAGAGGGCAAAGTGGAGAGATTCACGAGCAGAGGATCGGTGCTGACCAGCACTCACCAGCCCGAGAGGCTCGTCTGCTCACCTGCGGGGCGGGCGGGGCCGGAAGCTGAGGCCTGGGCTTCGGTCAGATCGCAGAGAGAGGACTGGGGTTGGCGGCGCGAACACAGCCTGAAGGGGTTAGTGCGCCACGGCTGGCCGGGAGGGAGTCCGGAAAAAGTCTGGAGCTGCCGAAGAGGCAAGAGACCTTTTCTTCCCTCTTTGCTTCCTGGGCACGAGGAGAGGGGATTAAGCGCGCTGCTTAAAGGAGCTCCAGAAACGGGCACGAGCCGCGGCTAACAGTGCGGACCCCAGAGATGGGCATGAGACTCTTGAGGTTGCTGCTGCAGCTGCCGCCACCAAGAAGCCTGCGTGCAAGCGCAGGTCACTATGCACACCTCCCCTCCCGGGAGCCTGTGCAGCCCGCCACTGCCAGGGTCCTGTGATTCAGGGACACCTTCCCCGGGAGAGCAAAGGGCGCGCCTCAGGCTGATGCAACGTCATGTTGGCCTCTGCCGCGCAGGCTCGCTCCGCATCCATATCCCTCCCTCTCCCTGGCCTGAAAGAGCCAGAGCTCCCAAATCAGCTGCTCCTTTAACCCCCTCCTGTCTGAGTGAAGAACAGATGCCCTCAGGCGACCTACACGAAGAGGCGGGGCCAAATCCAAAGCTGAATCCCTGGAGCTGTGCGAACAAAGAAGAGAAAGGGAAATCTCTCCCAGCAGCCTCAGGAGCAGTGGATTAAATCTCCACAATCAACTAGATGTACCTGCATCTGTGGAAAACCTGAATAGACAAAAATGATCCCAAATTGAGGAGGTGGATGTTGGAAGCAATGATATATATATATATTTTTTTTCCCTTTTTCTCTTTTTGTGAGTGTGCATGTGTATGCTTCTTGTGTGATTTTGTCTGTATAGCTTTGCTTTTACCATTACTCCTAGGGTCTGTCTGTCCTTTTTCTTTAAATATAATATTTAATGTTTATTTTAATAACTTTTATTTTATTTATTCTTCTTTCTTTTTCTCCCTTTTATTCTGAGCCGTATGGATGACAGGCTCTTGGTGCTCCAGCCAGGAGTCAGGCCTGAGCCTCTGAGGTGGGAGAGTCAAGTTCAGGACACTGGTCCACAAGAGACCTCCCAGATCCAAGAAATATCAAACAGCAAAAATGGCCCAGGGATCTCCATCTCAACAGCAAGAGCCAGCTCCACTCAACAACCAGCAAGCTCCAGTGCTGGACACCCTATGCCAAACAACTAGCAGTAGGAATACAACCCCATCTATTAGCAGAGAGTCTTCCTGAAATAATAATAAGGCCACAGACACCCCAAAACACACCATCAGATGTGACCCTGCCACCCAGACAGCCAGGATCCAGCCTCATCCACCAGAACACAGGCACTAGTCCCCCTCCACCAGGAAACTTACACAACCCACTGAACCAACCTTAGCCACTGGGGACTGACGCCAAAAACAACGGGAATTACAAACCTGCAACCTGTGAAAAGGAGATCCCAAGCACAGCAAGTTAAGCAAAAGGAGAAGACAGAGAAACCAGAAGATGAAGGAGCAAGGCAAAAACCCACCAGACCTAACAAATGAAGAGGAAATAGGCAGTCTACGTGAAAAAGAATTCAGAATAATGATAGTAAAGATGATCCAAAATCTTGGAACTAGAATGGAGAAAATACAAGAAACATTTAACAAGGACCTAGAAGAACTAAAGACCAAACAAACAGTGATGAACAACACAATAAGTGAAATTTAAAATTCTCTAGAAGGGATCAATAGCAGAATAAGTGACGCAAAAGAACGGATAAGTGACCTGGAAGATAAAATAGTGGAAAGAACTACTGCAGAGCAGAATAAAGATAAAAGAAGGAAAAAAATTGAGGACAGTCTCAGAGACCTCTGGGACAACATTAAATGCACCAACATTCGAATTATAGGGGTCCCAGAAGAAGAAGAGAAAAAGGAAGGCACTGAGAAAATATTTGAAGAGATTGGAGTTGAAAACTTCCCTAGTATGGGAAAGGAAATAGTTAATCAAGACTGGGAAACACAGAGAGTCCTATACAGGATAAATCCAAGGAGAAATATGCCAAGACACATTAATTAAACTATCAAAAATTAAATACAAAGAAAAAGCATTAAAAGCAGCAAGGGATAAACAACAAATAACACACAAGGGTATCCCCATAAGGTTAACAGCTGAACTTTCAGCAGAAACTCTGCAAGCCAGAAGGGAGTGGCAGGACATATTGAAAGTGATGAAGGAGAAAAACCTACAACCAAGATTACTCTACCCAGCAAGGATCCCATTCAGATTTGACAGAGAAATTAAAAGCTTTACAGACAAGCAAAAGCTAAGAGAATTCAGCAACATGGAACCAGCTTTACAACAAATGCTAAAGGAACTTGTCTAGGCAGGAAACACAAGAGAAGGAAAAGAGTTACAATAACAAACCCAAAACAGTTAAGAAAATGATAATAGGAACATACATATCGATAATTACCTTAAATGTAAATGGATTAAATGCTCCAACCAAAACACATAGATTGGCTGAATGGATACTAAAACAAGACCCATATATATGCTGTCTAAAAGAGACCCACTTCAGACCTAGGGAAACATAAAGACTGAAAGTGAGGGGATGGAAAAAGATATTCCACACAAATGGAAATCAGAAGAAAGCTGGAGTAGCAATTCTCATATGAGACAAAATAGACTTTAAAATAAAGACTATTGCAAGAGACAAAGAAGGACACTACATAATGATCAAGGGATTGATCCAAGAAGATAAACAATTGTAAATATTTATGAACCCAACATAGGAGCACCTCAATACACAAGGCAAATACTAACAGCCATAAAGGGGAAATCAAGAGTAAAACAATCATAGTAGGGGACTTTAACACTCCACTTTCACCAATGGATGGACCATCCAAAGTGAAAATAAATAAGGAAACACAATCTTTAAATGGTACATTAAACAAGATGGATTTGATTGATATTTATAGGACATTCCATCCGAAAACAACAGAATAAACATTCTTCTCAAGTGCTCATGGAACATTCTCTAGGATAGATCATATCTTGGGTCACAAATCAAGCCTTGGTAAATTTAAGAAATTTGAAATCATATCAAGTATCTTTTCCGACCACAACACTATGAGACTAGATATCAAATACAGGAAAAAATCTGTAAAACATACAAACACATGGAGGCTAAACAACACACTACTTAATAACCAAGAGATCACTGAAGAAATAAAAGAGGAAATCAAAAAATACCTAGAAACAAATGACAATGAAAATACGATGACCCAAATCCTATGGGATGCAGCAAAAGCAGTTGTAAGATGAAAGTTTATAGCAATGCAATCTTACCTTAAGAAACAAGAAACATCTCAAATAATCAACCTAACCTTACACCTAAAGCAATTAGAGATAGAACAGAAAAACCCCAAAGTTAGCAGAAGGAAAGAAATAATAAAGATCAGAAATAAATGAAAAAGAAATGAAGCAAATGATAGCAAAGATCAATAAAACTAAAAGTTGGTTCTTTGAGAAGATAAACAAAATAGATAATATAGATAATAGATAGCAAGATTTATCAAGAAAAAAAAGGGAGAAGACCCAAATAACTAGAGTTAGAAATGAAAAAGGAGAAGTAACAATGGACACTGCAGAAATACAAATGATCATGAGCTAATCAATTAATTTTGTAAAGTAGCAGGATACAAAATTTATGTACAGAAGTCTCTTGCATTCGTATACACTAATGATGAAAAATCTGAAATTGAAATTAAGAAAACACTCCTATTTACCATTGCAACAAAAAGAATAAAATATCTAGGAATAAACCTACTTAAGGAGACAAAAGACCTGTATGCAGAGAATCTTAAGACACTGATGAAAGAAATTAAAGATGATACAAATAGATGGAGAGATATACCATGTTCTTGGATTGGTAGAATCAACATTGTGAAAATGACTCAACTACCCAAAGCAATCTACAGATTCAATGCAATCCCTATCAAACTACCACTGTCATTTTTCACAGAACTAGAACAAAAAATTTCACAATTTGTATGGAAACAAAAGACCCTGAATAGCCAAAGCAATCTTGAGAACGAAAAGCAGAGCAGGAGGCTCCCTAACTTCAGACTCTACTACAAAGCTACAGTAATCAAGACAGTATGATACTGGCACAAAAACAGAAATATAGATCAATGGAACAGGATAGATAGCCCAGAGGTAAACCCACACACATCTGGTCACCTTATCTTTGATAAAGGAGGCAAGAATATACAGTGGAAAAAACACAACCTGTTCAATAAGTGGTGCTAGGAATACTGGACAGCTACATGTAAAAGAATGAGATTAGAACACTCCTTAACACCATACACAAAAGTAAGCTCAAAATGGATTAAAGACCTAAATGTAAGGCCAGACACTATCAAACTCTTAGAGGAAAACATAGGCAGAACACTCTATAACATAAATCACCACAAGATCCTTTTTGACCACCTCCTAAAGAAATGGAAATAAAAACAAAAATAGACAAATGGGACCTAATGAAACCTAAAAGCTTTTTCACAGTCAAGGAAACCATAAACAAGACCCAAAGACAACCCTCAGAATGGGAGAAAATATATGCAAATGAAGCAACTGACAAAGGATTAATCTCCAGAATTTACAAGCAGCTCATGCAGCTCAATATCAAAAAAACAAACAACCCAATCCAAAAATGGGCAGAAGACCTAAATAGACATTTCTCCAAAGAAGATATACAGATTACCAACAAACACATTAAAGAATGCTCAACATCACTAATCATTAGAGAAATGCAAATCATAACTGCAATGAGGTATCACCTCACACTAGTCAGAATGTCCATCATCAAAAAATCTACAAACAAAAAATGCTGGAGAGGGTGTGCAGAAAAGCAAACCCTCTTGCACTGTTGGTGAGAATGTAAATTGATACAGCCACTATGGAGAACAATATGGAGTTTCCTTAATAAACTAAAAATAGAGCTACCATATGACCCAGCAATCCCACTCTTGAGCATATACCCTGATAAAACCATAATTCAAAAAGAGTCATGTACCACAATGTTCACTGCAGCTCTATTTACAATAGCCAGGACATGGAAGCAATCTAAGTGTCCATCAACAGATGAATGGATAAAGAAGATGTGGCACATATATACAATGGAATATTACTCAGCCATAAAAAGGAACAAAATTGAGTTATTTGTAGTGAGGTGGATGGACCTAGAGTCTGTCATACAGAATGAAGTAAATCAGAAAGAGAAAAACAAATACCATATGCTAACACATATATATGGAATCTAAAAAAAAAGGTCCTGAAGAACCTTTTTTGGTTCTTCAAAGAATAAGACGCAGACCTACTAGAGAATGGATGGACTTGAGGATACAAGGAGGGGGAAGCGTACGCTGAGACAATGTGAGAGAGTGGCATTGACATATATACACTACCAAACGTAAAATAGATTGCTAGTGGAAGTAACCACATAGCACAGGGAGATCAGCTCGGTGCTTTGTGACCACCTAGAGGGGTGGGATAGGGAGGGTGGGAGGGAGGGAGATGAACGAGGAAAGAGATATGGGGACATATGTATATGTATAACTGATTCACTTTGTTATAAAGCAGAAACTAACACACCATTGTAAGGCAATTATACTCCAATAAAGATGTTTAAAAAAAAATTTTTAAGAAATAATAAATTTTTAAAAAGAGCAAAGTGATGCAACCGCTATGGAGAGGAATTAAATAAATTTGCATCAAAACCACATACACGTTTACCTTATGAAAATTTATTAGAATAATACCCTGCAGTTATATGAGAAATGATCGTGAAGCTAAAAGTCCACTGGTATGAGAAAATATATGCACAAATTTGTTCATAGTGGAGTCAGTTGGAAAAGTAAAATATCCGAAATTACATGCATGTCATTCATAAGAAACTGGGCTGAATAAACTATGGTACATTCACATAGTGCCGTACAGTGAAGCTTAATCGAAATGAGGAAGAACCTTTACAAACTGACGTTAGTATTTTTTTGGCATGAATTGTTAAATGAAAAATGAAAGGCATGAAAGAATGTCTATAGGCTACTTTTTGCCTGAGATGGAAAGGGAAGTAAGAGTGTGTGTGTGTGTGTGTGTGTGTGTGTGTGTGTGTAGTGATGTTTGTTTATGTTTGCAAAAAAAATTATAGAAAGATAAACCAGAAAGTAAGGAAAAGTAAGGAAAAATGTGGCTTCTAGAGGTCAGATGACATATGATAAGGATGAGGGATGAGAGTGTGACATTTCTTGATATAATTTTTTAAATTGCTTCAATTTTAAATCATGTCAATATTTTGCATATTCAAGATATAAAATATATAAACAAAATAGAAAGATAAACCAAATCTTAAAATTGACTACAAATAGAAATTACAAAATTTAACTTCATATCAAATTGAAATCATGAGAACACATGATTTCACATAACTTTTGAGCACTACTCTCCTCAAGGAATGTATTCTAAGGATAAAAAAATCTTAAAAGAAACAAAACAGAAAAACAAAACTCAAGACTGAGTTATCGGTTTGTTCTTGATAAAAGCATTGGAGGTGTGATTCAACATTGTTTTTAGTATATTGTAAATGATAGCATATGAGTATATATACTACTATTTCTGGAAACCAGCTTTCATTGCTTAAGAAGGTAAAAGTAATGTGAACTAGAGAAGGTGAGAAAGAATGCGGTGGAGTTCAATGATAATGGAAAATATTAATATAGTTTCATATTTTGTAAAAATATTTTTCTACATCTGTTCACTAAAAAGGCTTAGAAATAATGACACTTCAGTACCATAAGCACGTTTAGGTCTTAAATATTGCTTCTGAAACACCATTCCCTAATGAAAGAAACCAGGTTCCTTGTAGAAATGAATGATTCCAGGTTTAGGCAGATAAAGTATAAAGTGAACTTAGAATATTTAATGCCTGAAAACAAGGACAGGAGCTCGTGTGATGGTATTCCACAAACTAAATGTGGGACAATTTGAGCATTAAAATGAATGGTGAATAATAACAGAAACAGATCATAACACATGAAATTGAAAAATTCACAGACCTATAGTGACACTAGAAAAATGATGATGATAGCAATGATAATAACCATATTAGAAAACAAGAGAGAGGAAAAGAAGGAAAACTTTCCTTTATAGAAAAATTCTAGCTACTAATTGTGGAAGAAATGGTAGATGGGAAAACCACCATTTTATTGATATAATCCCCAATGTAATAATTAATTCAGGTAAAGGTCATCAAAGGATGGTGGAACATTTTGATGAACCATTTTTGAGGAACTGAATATTTACATACCCTCTTGCCAAAAGGAAAAAAAGACTACATTTTACAATTTCTATTGACCCTCTCTCTAACCAAGTAATCAAATTAAGAATTACCAATTTTGTGAAACTGAATTTACATGCCTCCCTAATTGATGCAATGAAATATTCAAACAACAGCTTTGTAATATTCTTTCCAAAAGCGTTTAATCTCAATCTGATAATGACAAAACAAATGGATAAATATAGAATGCAAGATGTTCTGCAAGATAAGTGGCATAAACTCCATGAAAAATATATACCTTGAAATTTAAAAAAAGAAAAGATAGAGGGGCTGTCTTAGATTTAAAACAACTAATGAATCATACAAATCAAAGGCATCAACTTTTACTGGATCTTGGATTTTAAAATAATGATAAATGAGATTTTGGTGAAAACTGAATATGAACTGTGCATTACATTATATTATTGAATTCATGTTACTTTTCGGAAGGAGCTGAAGAAAATGCCCCCTTTTTTTTGAGATGCTTACTAAAGTATTTTGGGATAAAACATCATGATTCTTTCAATTTATTTGCAAACAATTGAGAGAAAGAGGATGTTAACAATTGGTGAATCTAGTCAAATATATGTGATTGTTCACTGTATCTCTCTTTTAACTTTCCTATGGGTTTAAAAATTTCAGGAGAAAAAAATAAAAATGTAAAATAAATAAACTGAACTGAGATTAGGATGCCCCTTAAGCACATGGCAGAGGCAAATAAACATGTGTCTGAATGAATGAAGGGATAAACATATGAAGTGCAAAATCACCTCATCTGTATTTTAGCTGCCACCATAACAATAGTGTTTGAGTGTATTCAAATTGACAGCACTTTGACACTTCTGGTTCACTGTAATTTTAAAGATGAATTAATATTTCCAAATTTGTGACGATATTCACTCATTTGACTAGCTGTCTTTAGAGGATGTGTTGTATTTGTGTACATAGAGTCCTTTTCACATACCAATTCCACTCTGGGATGCTGGCTCAATCTTGAACCTAAGAAGTTTGAGTTAATTGGAAATCATAGTTCTCAAACTCTGTGATTTAAGAGTGGACACTTTATTGAGGGTACTAAAATTATTGTATTCACTCTCCCTGGAGTCCATAGTGGTCAGCCAAGAGGCAGGCATACAAACTAAACAGATCAGAGTGCTTCTCTAGGAGTTTATGTGCAATCTCAGATCAAGGGAATCTTTTTTTTTTTCCTTCAAACTTTGCTAAATTGGAAGGAGGCATGCTTCAGCTTTCTGGGCTGATGATACCCACCACAAATCCAAGATCTTCAAGGGATAAAAAATAAGCAGTGAGAAAGAAACAAAGAGGGGAAGGGAGGTCCAGTAATACAGGTAGACAGAGAGAGAGAAAGAGAGAGAGAGAGAGAGAGAGAGAGAGAGAACATGGTTCTAATGACATTTTTTGCTTTTCAGTTGTCTTTAAGGCTAGTGCCTCTCCCTGATTGCATAGTTTTTGGAAAATCCCCTTCTTGATAAAAGCTAGCTGAGTTAGCTTTTAGTTATATACAACTGGAAAACATCCCGATGCACACTTGAAGACAGTGACTATTGTTCACGTAGTTTCAATATATCACCCCACATGCTAAACATTTATCCAGTAAACTACCATACTCTATTTAAATAAGAAAGTAATAATACTAACTCATTAATTTAGATGTCCTTAAGTTTTTTTCTTAATTTTCACTGAAGCTAAGCAACACTATCAATTAATGAAAGTTCCAAATGTAGACAATATGAATCCACATATGGATACATTATTTATAATCTTATATACTGTATGGTGCATATTTAATTTAGAGGCCAATGGAGTTATATGGATTTACTTGTAGCTGGTCTGTTTTTGCCTCTGTTCTTTTTGTGCTCTCCTGTGGATACCAGAAAAATGAACAATTTGGTCTATGTTTCTAGATGGTGGTTTAACTGCTATCATATTTACCTTTGCATTACTTAAGAGGAACAGAGGTGGAGGAATGCCAAGTAAATTCAAAGCTGTATATTGAGTTTATAACGAAGCAACAATGTTTCAAACCCCCTTACAGTACCATCTACATCTACAATGAGAAAATAGAATATAAACAGAGATTGTCAGACTTTAAACTGTTTCTTTTCTGTATTGATGACTAATCTCTTTTGATCTGTCATTACCAATACATCCTCTGAAGTTGTGGTACATTAGGTACCCTCAAGTGAGTGAATTTAAAGCACTTGAAAACCCCACATTATTAAGTCAATCAACACTTCTTTAGTGCCTTTTGTGAGTCATGTGCTATGTTGGCAACTGGAAAATCAGAATAAACAAAAGCCTCATACTGTACTAGTGGTATAAACTGGTAAGCATAAGTAAATATGGACTGGAGAAGTATAAACAAGCAATATTTCAGCTGGAAAGTGAGGTGAAAACCAAAACCATTTAAATTCCTCATGGTTCTGCTCTTCTGTGACATTGAATCTATTTTTTTTTCTCCTTTTGTTTGAAGAGAGAGAGAGAAAGTGGTATGAGCACCTGGAAGCAATTTGCAGATAAATTCAATCATTTGGGGATGTATTCTTGCATCGTTTGCCCTTTTATAAAGGACAAAGAAAAACAAAAAAGAAAAAGAAAACATGCAGGAAAGGAGCTTTTGAGATACCTAGATGTCAAAATCATTATATGTTTTGGAAATATTAAACCATACAGAAATATCCCCACCTATAATTTGCTCTAACTGTTGCAATTTAGGAAATTGGAAGTAAATATGGTCTAAAACTGAATACTAAAGGTAAAATTAAGACTTAAGGAACTATTATGGGTTGAAATGTTCTCTCAAAAGTTCTGTAGAAGTCCTAATCCTCAGTACTTCAGAAGGACACATGGTTACAAGAGGGTTACCTAGACAGACCTATTTTCCCAAAACAATAGGTGAAACTGCCTTTTAATTGTGGCTTGTCAATATGCTTCAAACGGTCCTTGGAGAGAACAAAAATCCCATAAAGAATTTCTTCTCCAGATGAAAATTAGGAATACTACTAAAACTAAATAATCAAAACAATAAACATTTATTGATCCTTTATTATTTGCTGGGCACCATATTCAGTGCTTAATCTTATTTACGATTTCACTAATTCCCAGAAGTATTTTATGAAGTTGGTGTGATGGTTCTTGTTATACATAAAACAAACATAGATATAACACAGATAAAAACAAAGTTAGCAAGGTTAAGCAATTTGCTCCAAGGCACAGAGCTAAATTTGCTACAGCAGGTGTCTTTACCCATGTTCTTCTGACATCTATGAACTCTAGCTTCAGGGATGTGGTTTGGCAAGAACTGATTAATTCCCCTGCCCTAAAATAGGTATCAGGTATTTTACTACAGATGAGGAGTAATCCTTTAATTAAGACAAGTACAATAAGATTAAAAGGGAAGATGGTGGTTCACATACTTGGCAAATTTTACCACGCAAGCAGAGCTTTACAGGACTTCATTTTGCTTCAGGATTAAGAATTCTGTGCAATAAAAACCTGTTTTTTCTTTTTTGTTTTGTTTTGTTTTTTGTTTTCTGTCATAGTCCACAGGGCTTATTGTGGGTTTTGGTTCCATTCTCTATTTAGGTTGCTGTCACTCATGCTATTGAGACTGTTTTCCAAAAAAATAATTTAGGACACTGTCTATTTCATAATAAAAGTAGAACTTCAGCTGTTTGTATATAGTCCACACTTTCATTTGTAAGCAGAGGAAAACCAAAAAAGTATAAGTGGGGGAGCAAAAAGAGCCAAGAGTTTTAATGTGGTAAATATAAAATAATATGTAAGAACTATCATATTACTTACATGCCACAGTATTGAATATTGATTGTCAATAAGAAGGTAGTGGGATTAACTGAATATCAAAAGTTTCAAATTAGTCATTTAAGAGAACTTCCTCATTCAAGGGTGTAAGCAATTGGAATGGTTTGCCAAAGGAGTTCACAGAATTTCACACTTTCAGTATGGTAAAACAAACAAACAAAACACCAGCAAACACAAGTCTTCAACATGTCCTTATTTTGAATTATTTTCTATTTTATTATAGTTTGCTAGAGAAATCCCATTGAAAACCTCCCAACTAGTATAACTGAAGAAATGGAGAAAATTGAAGTGACCAGACATTGGCCAGGATAGCTGGGGAGCTTACAGTGCAAACACAGGTCAGATGGGAAAAGAGAGCAAGCAACAGTCACTCATCCTCATGGAGATAAAAGAGAAGGCTGTGAAAGCAGGACTAACTCTCCTTAATTAGAAAAGAAACTTAAGTAAGCACAGGCTTTTATTTTTTTCTAAATGGGAAAGGGGAGACCAAAGATAATTGTTTTGTCATCAAGGCAAGATCAAATTGTTGACCCTCTAATTATATTGGGCAAAATAACAACGGATCTAACTGATGGCCTTCCTAATTCTGGAGCTCAGAAATCAAATTAAAATGGGAGATATTATGCTTACGGTCTAATTTGCCCAGAGTTCATTATATTGGAGGCTTACAGAGAGCTTTGTGACTAATTACTTTGCATTGTCTACTTCCTCAATATTAGAGCTGATATCATCTAAGTATAATCAAATCAGATCAATGTCAAATCAATGATCTGATAGAACCAAGAGAATTTAAAGCATAGCTGAGCCTGAACAAGTTTAAACATGCATACACTTACTTGTGATCTGTAACTTTAAATAAGATTTTGAGTTTTTCTGGAATTACAGAGTTGTGCATAGTATACTCAAGTTTGCAGAAAAATATCGTTCCTCATTCTCTGAAAATGACATATTATCTTCATGCGTACCTCTAGCCACTGTTGGGTAAGAAGAGTAAAAAGGAATCAAAGTTAATTTTTTTGAGAGAGGAGGGTCAAGTCTGGTTTAATTTTATAATCTGAGATATGCTTTGAGGAGGTTAGTTTCTTGGAGTGTTTAGGAGATGAGTTTCCCCACGATAAGCACCCAGTGTTTTAAATTATCTTTGCTCCTGCTACAGTTCACTTTAGTGTCTGCTGGTATGAAGGGGTTGAATGCACACATGCCATCAAATGAAGAGAGTCTCAAAACTGACCGAAGTGTGTTCTGCTGTTCCCTGGACCGAAGACTCCTAAAATGTGACTGGCCTATCCTGGGGCCTCTGCTGGTGTCAGTTTTTCATATTTATCTGCTTGGTCAGCGTGGGTCTTTGGCTGTTTGGCCTCCATCTCAACCCTTACTGCTGCTGTCCCTCGGCTCCAGGTCTGGCCGTGATGTCCATAGACCACATCCACGTGGTCTACTCTTCAGCCCTTACCTATAAGGTCCCCAATGCCCCTCTGGAGAGCCTCCTCTTCTGCCAACCTCCTAAGCCAGGTGTTGAACTAACTCCCATGGCACTATCCCTCCTAAAAGAAAATGGACACATTCACACTATATGGAAATAAAGGAAGCTACTCTCAGGCTCTTTTCCACGTAACAATGTCATGTCATGCCACTGAGTTATATTAATGGAAAACCCATATCACTAGCCCCTTTGGTACATCAATATTATCTCCCAGAGTTTCATATTGGTTAAAGGGAAAAGCTCCCTGCTTTCAGTGGTCCCTCCATTTAACAGATACATGTCACCCTCTCTGGGATGGCATTCTTATCCCTTGCTCTTTCATTCTATTCTAGGGTGCTAACCTCATGAGCTACTTGTAAGCATAGGTTTCTTATTTTTCAATATGACATTATGATCTGGTTCCAGAATTGGTTCATGATATGCTGAGAGAATTTAGTAAATCTTCCATCTCTTTTTCAGTCCTGGATTACAAGCTTTTCTGTTTGTTGCAAGATGATTTGGGGGAATTCTAGTAGTTGAATAGCAATTCTTTATTACTCTTTGCATGTCACCCATAACAATTCTGTACATGTCTCACCCAATCCCTAATGGGGTTATCCCTGATAGTAGGAGAGTGTCTCAAGATTACTAGGGAGAAGGTCTGTAGACAAAATGAAAACTAGAAAGACATATTAATAATTTCAAAAATATTAATTCTTTGTGTTGTCTAATTTCCATTTTCCCCCTTCCTCTCTCCAGGCAGATCTATTTTCTTCACTTTGCTGCCCTGATTGGTCCCATCAGGAGGCTAACTACATGCTACATCATTTACACTCTCTTGCTCTCCAATGTCCAATTCCTTTAGGCCAATGGATGGTACCAAAGGGAGATTAGAGAGGAAAGGGAGAGAGATGTCTATTTGTTCTCCCTTCACCTGCTTTGTTTCACTATGGCTGGCAAGGTCTCCATTCCCTATGGTCAGGGATCCATTAGGCTAACTCTCTTCCTTGACTCCAGTTACAGCTGCCCTTCCTTCTTTGATCCTTCCAGTCTAGAAAGGGAGATGTTTTCCCCCTGTGGTTAGGTCCTTGGTGTCTCCCCATCATCTGTTGGTTCCTTTAACTCTGCCTACCCCATTCTAAATGGGCCCCCCACTAGTCACACTTCAGTTAAGCCTTTCTGAATATTCCCATCTCACTGAAACCCTTACTGGTACCTATCTTTAAATTATCAATTGAAATAGTTCATTTATTATCTTGACAACTATGTATGCTGAGCATCAATCCCTGTGCTGAGGATAAAACCACCAGGTGGGAACAAAAGGAAAAGTCCTTGATCTCATGGAGTTTATCACCTAATGAAGGACACAGACAATCAACAGTAAGTTTATTATGATGAAGTGGTAATAATTGCTATAAAGAAGAATAAAGGAGGAAGGGGGTGGGTAAGAAGGTGATGGTGAGGGGAGTGGATTTTTCAAAGAGTAGTCAGAGAAACCTTCACTGCTTACTGATAGAGTGATGAAGAGAATAAGGGAATCATACGGGCTTAATTGTGTCCTCCCAACATTCATGGGACCCTAACCTTAATATGACTGTATTTGGAGATAGGTCCCTTAAGGAAGTAATTAAGGTTAAATGAGACCATAAATGTGGGGTCCTAATACAATAGGACTGACATCCTTATAAGAACGGACATCAGGAGTTCACTGAGAAAGGTCATGTGAAGACATCAAGAGAATGTAGCAGTCTATAAGCCAAGGAGAAAATCTTCAAGAGAAGCCAACTGTGTCAATATCTTGATCTTGGACTTCCAGCTGCCAGAATCATAAGAAAATAAATTTCTTTATTGTTGTTTAAACCATACCATCTATGGCATTTTTTATGACAGCTCTAGAAGAGGAATACAGGGAACAAGCCACAGGATATTTAAAATAAGACCATATCAGGCAAAAGGGATGGCAAGGGTAACAGCCTGGAGGCAGGAAGATCCTTGGCAGGTTCAAAGGAAGAGTAAAGGGGTAATATTCCTATAGTAGAGTAGACAAGGAGAGATTATCAGGAGATAAGGTAAGAGAAGTAATGGAGGTCCAGATCTTTAAATAGCCAGATAAGCTTTATTCCATACAGAAGGAAGCTCTGATACCTGAGATGGGAATAGAGGAGGAAGAGTAGGAGGAAAGTGATCAATGAGAGAGCAACTGCAATAGTTCAATGAGACACACGTGGCTTGGATAAGGATGTTAAGGGTGGAGATGGTAAGAAGTGGTTAAATTTTAGATTATCTTGAAAGTAAAGCTAATAGAGATTTTTGTTTGTTCATTTGTGTTTGTTTGATTGATTAGATGTGTATTGTGATGGAAAGAAAGTTGTCAAGGATGAATGCCCAAGTCTTTGTCCTGAGCAACCAACACATAACATTTACACTTACTAAGATGACAAGACAACGGGAAGAATCTAGCGTTTGGATGTGGGCATGGTTAGCTTGAATTGTGTATCGGTATCCAAGTGCAGATGCAAAGTAGACAGTTGGAAATATGAAGCTGAAATTCAGGGTAGAGCGTGGGGAAGAGGTGAAGTAGAAAGTATTTATGTGAAGCACTACGCTGATATACAGTGAATGCAGCAAAGATAAATCAGACCTTGCACCTGTCTCCAAAAAAACATATGATTTTAGTAGAGAATGCACATTTAATAAAGCATTGATGATTCTATAAAAAAGTTGCCACGAGGGGGAAGAGTGTATTATGACCACAGGAATCTTCTTGGAATTGTTTGCATGTCTCATATATTCAGTTCCTGAATTGTTTTAACAAAATATAGTTGATAAAAATGTGCAATATTTGTACTTTTAGTACTTATTCATTTGTTTTTCCATTATATACCTTGTTGGCTCATCCATTATTGGTTTAAAAAGAACATTTAAAATATAACATCAACTAAACTGTTCCATGCTGAAATTTTATATCACTTTTTTAAGACTTTTATAGGGCTTGCCTGGTGGCGCAGTGGTTGAGAGTCCACCTGCCAATGCAGGGGACGCGGGTTCGAGCCCCGGTCTGGGAGGATATCCCACGTGCCGCAGAGCGGCTGGGCCCGTGAGCCATGGCCGCTGAGCCTGCGCGTCCAGAGCCTGTGCTCCGCAACGGGAGAGGCCACAACAGTGAGAGGCCCGTGTACCGCAAAAAAAAAAAAAAAAAAAAAAGAAAAGAAAAAAGACTTTTATAATGTCTATATATAGTAATTACACCTCCTGCATGACAATAGCCAATTAAGCTAACGTAAGATGATATAATACTCTATACAGAAAATTGTTTACAAAGTATGGGAGGGAGTCATGAAGTGGGAAGATTGGTGATAAGAATGCAATGAACAGAATGTAAGAAATACTTTCAAACTCCTAAATGTTGGCTAAACTAAAACTACATTTACCTTTGAGTTACATAGAAGAACTCTAACTAGGTTTTCAATTAATTACATTTAAGGAGACTCAGATATCTGAGATCTAATTTTAATTCCAGTAGTGATCGTTACCTAAGCTTTAGTTTTTTTGCCCCAGTTTCTACCCTACCCACGCCCATCCTCCTTCACCAGACAGGTGTGAAATTTGTAGACGTTAACAACAGGTAATCTATAACTGGTCAGTTTAACCAAGCAAAGTAAAAACTTTTCTAGTTTGAATATTTCTTATCATTTTGAAAATTATATAATTTAAATTTCTAAAATTATGATGCTGCATGTATTTGACAGTAGGCATATTAGTTGGAGCCTACCTAAGAGCAAAGCCTGATACAAGGACGTAGGTACAGGTAAATTATTTGGAAAGCTCTCTGCAAAATCAGGAGAGAGGGGTCAGAAAAATGAAGCCAGGGCAGGAGGATTTAGGATGTGTTTAGGGAACTGGTACGGACACCAGGGTCTTGATTCTCCCAGTATCTCAGATAATTTAGGATTGTTCTAAAATTGTCTGCAAAACAGCAAAGGGCTGAGACATCATTCCAAGGGAATGTGACATGTGTCATCAAAAGCCTACACTAGCTGTCAAAATTCAACCTCTTGTTTCATGATTCTGCTGCAAAAATAAAACTATCCTCTAGAATCACAGGAATACAAAGGATTCACAGTGAACTAGGAAAAAAAAAAAAAATCCTCTCTAACATGGGTCTTCCAGCCTCTGGTCTTGCCCAACTAAAATTGAGTTTGAACAATTCCAAAGTTAACTCAGAAGATCATCAACATTCCTAGAGCTTTTCATATTTTCACTGTTCCACCCTAAACATGTCACTGATGACTGTCCTCCTGATCTAACTTCAGCATCTCAGGAATTGCAAGCAGATATTTAACGACAGGGACATTGGAGAAGTATGATAGCTAGCTCTCGGATAGGCAGTTGATATTGTCTGCCACAAAATAGGTCTCACCATATTTGTCTGTTTAATATTTAATATAAATACACACATTTAGCAAGGTTGAATTAGTAACGAAAAATATACTTCCCTTTACAACAGATAAAATTTGATGCCAACACAAGAAATATTTACTTCTTGACTTGAAGAATCTACTCATATTTTAAGCCACTATCTTTTTCCTGTGTCATTTTCATGGATATTTTGATAGCTCTAAATCTAAATACAGATAATCCTATACGACAGATCCCAAATAAACTTAAAAGCCTCAATAGTTAAAGTTTCTCTTACCGTTATAAATAGATGCATTCTCTGTTCATTATCCCTTCCAAGTCCTATATTAGCTTCCACCAGACATGTATATTTCAAATAAAGCTAAAGTAAAATTCTAGACAGTTATCTGCAGAAAGTATGAGCAAGCTTATTTATGATTCATTTGCCTTTTTAATCTAGGCTCTTCATTGGAAGCCTCTGATACTGACAGTTTGAAGAGATAAATAGGCCAACTATGGTCATTACACAGAGATACACTCAAGCACATCAGAATATTCTTGTCTCCTCTTTTAATTTATATAATTTCTAAATGTGCCAAGAATGGAAAGCATTGTTCATTGATGGCAGTTTTTACTACAGAAAAATCAGCAACATAAAACACATTGTGGCTTAACCAACGTTGAGAAAGTGATTGCTATAAGTTTTTGTTCATATCTCCCTTGTCAGAAACTTTTAGTTTGGATGCAGCTGTTTTCATCAAATGTTCTATCACAGGAACATTTACAAGTGGTCCTACCAGGCCACTCTCTGGGGATCAGGATTTATATCAGAGTTTCAGGGGATGCATGTATCTTTTAAATTAATGTGTGGTGTTTTTTTTTTTTTTTTTTTTTTTTGGATATTTTCCCAGGAGTGGAATTGCTGGGTCACATGGTAGTTCTATTTTTAGTTTTTTGAGGAACCTCCATACTGTTTTCCATAGTGGCTGCATCAATTTACATTCCCACCAACAATGTACAAATGTTCCCTTTTCTCCACATCCTTGCCAATGTTTGTTACTTGTGTTCTTTTTGATGATAACCATTCTGCCAGGTATGAAATGATATCTCATCGTGATTTTGATTTGCATTTCCCTGATGGTTAGTGTTGTTGAGCATCTTTTCATGTGACTGTTGACCATCTGCATGTCTTCTTTGGAAAAATGTCTATTCAGTTCCTCTGCCCATTTTTTAATGGGGTTGTTTGGTTTTGTTGATGTTGAGTTGTATGAGCTATTTACATATGTTGGCTATTAATCCCTTATCAGTCATATCATTTGCAAATATTTTCTCCCATTCAGTAGGTTGTTTTTTCTTTTTGTCCATGGTTTCCTTTGTTGTGCAAAAGATTTAAATTTGATTAGGTCCCATTTATTTACTTTTGTTTTTATTTCCTTGGCTTTAGGAGACAGATTCACAAAAATAGATTCATGCACCCTAATGTTCATAGCAGCATTATTTACAGTTTCCAAGATATGAAACAACTTAAGTGTCTATCAATGTATGAATGGATAAAGAAGATGTGGTAATATGTACACACAATGGAATACTACTCAGCCAAAAAGAGAAATTCTACCATTTTGCAGTAACATAAATGGACTTGGAGGGCATTATGCTAAGTGAAAAAAGTCAGACAGAGAAAGACAAATACTGTATGATATCACTTATATATGGAATCTAAAAAATACAACAAACTAGTGAATATAACAAAAAAGAAGTAAACTCACTGATATAGAGAAACAACTGGTGGTGCCCAGTGGGGAGAAGGAGCCTATGGAAAACAGAGGGGTGGGAAAGTGGAAAGTACAAACTATTGGCTGCAAGATAGGCTCAAGGATATATTGTACTACATGGGGAATATAAGCAATATTGAGTAATAACTGTAAATGGAATGTAACACTTAAAATTGAATAAAATTTTTAAAAATAATTAACAATTAATAAAAAAGATTGGAATGGTAGTTCCTAGGGAAGAGGAAATATTTTGGGCTGGTGCAACAAGCAGTGGGTGAGTGGTCATTATAGAGATAAAAACCTACTTGATTATTTCCCAGATAAAAAGTGATCCAAGTGACAAATAGGAATAGCAGAGGAAAAACAGCTTGGGAAAGACAATGTTATTTACTGTGCAGAGTCAAAAAACAAGATGCTTTCACCTAAAAGGGATATAAAGTAGGGAGAAAGAAAGAGAGAAAAGAAAGGAGAGAGAGAGAATGGAGAAAAGGAGAGAGGAGAGAGGATGAGATGGAAGGTATAAGGGAATGAAAGAATGAGAGAAAAATGAGGTAGTGAAAAAAGAGTTTAAAATGAAGGGAGAAAATGAAGGGACGGGTACAGGCAGGAAGGAGGGGAGGATGCCAGACCTGTGCCAACATTCAGACCCTTAGGGTGCCCTGTGATGCAGGAGATAGGCAACAGCAACCAAGTTTCCTCCCTTTAATAATATTAATGCATAATAGCTGTATGTTATCAGATGCTACTTAAATATGTCATCAAGAGAAAATACTAGCCTAACTCAGGTTACATCTAATTTCTTTGGAAAATGTTTTCTCCAAAGCGGCTTAGAAAAAAGGATTGGTCTCAAATAGGGAAAGCTCTCTAGGTTTTATAGCTCCTCTTTTAACTATTTAAAAACCAGAGGGGTAATCTTAAATTCTCTCTATTTAAGGGGTCCCTATTAAGGGCTATGTGGATAGGTTTTAAAGGGATATTAAGTATGGGTATTATCAGAGCTTCTAAAAAACAAGGAAATGACTCCTATACCTTTAAATAAGAATGGTAACAACATTGAATGATTCAGTGGAATGAACATAAACGTTCAAGTCTAAATTATCTGGGTTCTTTGTGCTATACAGTAGGTCCTTATTAGTTATCTATTTTATATATAGTAGTATGTATATGTTAATCCCAGTCTTCAAAGAACACTACTCAATACTCTGTAACAGCCTATATGGGAAAATAATCTTAAAAAGAGTGGATATATGTATATGTATAACTGATTCACTTTGCTGTACACCTGAAACTAACACAACATTGTAAATCAACTATACTCCAATAAAAATTTAAGAAAAAAAAAAAGAAAGACTACAGATATCTTGAAAAAAAATTATCTGAGTTCTTTTATTGGCTTGCTGTCTGGGGGAACTTGAAGAAACAAGGCTTTTTCACATCTTATTACTGCATCAATGAAATAGAATTAATACCACTAATTTCAGAGATGCTGTGGGGACTTGATATAATGTAAGCCTAGCACATGGCTCAGCCTCCAAGCTTCAGCCTCCAGGAGCGATTTAGTTCCATCAATGTGCAAGTTAAATATTGCTCTATATTTATCTATTTGAGTTACAAGATATTTATCAAAAACTATCTAAGTTCAAATCACCATGCTAGGTGCTAGAAAGTGGCTTTGCAGACTTCACCTGGATAAATATAAAATCTTTTATGTTATTTTATGTTTTGGAGTGAGAGGTAGGACTTAATAAATGATGTTTTATACCTTAGAAATTTCTCTGCTCGTAGATTTTATTATCTCTTCTGTTCACTAGCCAAATTGTCATGACCTGAATTGTGAGAGAGCTGTAGTTTAATTCACACTGCTGTGTATATATTTAAACACCTGTCTTTTCCCATAAAGTATAAACTTTTTTAGGGCTGGGCTTCTGTGTTACAGGTCTTTAAATTTCCTGCAATACCAAGAGTGTTATGCTACATGTAGAGAAATTGTTGATAAAGTACTAGGGAGTTCTTACTAATTCCATAATTAGAAAATCAGAGAATTTATTATTATGCACTCTCTTGGACAGTTATATCTGAATTTGGGAACAATCATAAACTAACTCAAAAAAGTCTTATTTATGGCTTTAGTTCCAATTTATTACTCAAGTGCAATTCACTCTGCCTCCTTGTAATATACCAAATCACAAAGAAAGCATGTATTCCAACTTCTTCAAGTCCAATTGCAATTGACAAATGCTTCTTCAGATCATGAAAGAGCTATACACAGAAAAATGAAAATTTCTGGAAATACTGGAAGGCAGATAGTTTCTAGAGGATGTTATCCTGTCTTACAGAGGAACAAATATTGGAAATGTTAGAAAGTTCAAATATATGCCAGTCGAAACATAGCTACAGACAATCTATTACATTTATGAATTATAAATATATATTATAGGCTTCAATTTGTTCATGAAAGCTTTATAATGTATATTTAAATTGTATTTAATAAACAAAATTGCAAATTAAAATTCTTTTCTATTAAGATATATAAAATTACATTGGATATTTTGTATCACTTTTTTGTTATTTGCAAAAAAAAGAAAAATCTTTTTAATTAAAAATATTAAAGTAAGTTTGTGGTGTTTAAGCTAGTGTTTTTTTTTTTTACTGATACACAATTTAATAATTAACTTCATGTAAGAAATTTTAAAACAAACAGAAAATCTTAATTTAATATATTTTAATACTTATTTATATTTTAATCTCTTGTTTCTTAATTTGCATTATAGACACTTTATGTTTCCTCTGATAATTTACCTGTCATTGCTTTTTAAGTTCAGTGGTGGCATAAACAAAAACGTATTAAAAACACTGGAAATGGAGTTCAGGAATCTTTGCTTTGAAGTCAACTCTTGGTGATAAGACCAAATCATGTGACCTTGGGGAATTTCTGTCTACACTGAACACAGTTTCCTCATCTGTTAACATATCAGAAATAGTGAGAGAGCACTGTGGGGTCACTTTTACAAAGGCATTATTATTGTTTTTATTATTATTGATTATTGTTTCTTGCATTACCAAATGTGTGACTGAGCCTCAGATATAATTTATGATTATTAGTCAACTTAAAACGATTGACAAAATATAATAGTTCTATAAGATCAATGATTGTAATAGTGTAACTCTAGATATGGGCAGAAGCAACAAGACAGAAAAATTTCCTGGACCATAATAAACTAGTAAGACAGGTGGTCCAGAGGTTTCTGGCTACTGTTAACAGGGATTAGTCTGGGGATAGCACATTGAGAGTCTATCAATGAAATCCTTGCCTAACCTGGGAATGAGCATTTCTAGCACCTTGGGGCAAACTGGTCACAAAATGCCTCCCAAATCTTGGTTGAAATTAAGACTGAAAGGGAAGGGATTGTAAAATAAATAATGTTGCCCACCATCCAGTTCTACAAGAATCAAGTCATTAGCCACTGCAGTTGCTGACCTACAATACACCCCGAAAGGAATTCAGGGTGAAGATCAGGATGAAACACTCTGTTCTCTGGGGGAACTGGCAGAACAGGCCTTCCTAACTAACAGGCATAGTTAGATTTTTTCCGAAGAAATTTTTTATGAACCTGGATTCTTGCATTTCCCATACTTAGAAAATCACTAAATTCATTAATTAAAATGTCTATTCCTTGTGGGTAGCAGCAACCTTCTACTGAGATGTGTGTTTGATTGCAGGTACCCCCTTCTCCAAAATCATATAGATACTGACCTTCCTCTCTTACCCTTTTGGAACCAGTCTCAGAGCTCTCTGAGACACTGTCTCCTGGGTTATAATCCTCAGTTTGTCTCAAATAAAATTTTCTATTTCTTTCTTAGATTAATTAATTAGATTAATTAATTTTTCTGTCGACAAAAGTCTACCAGAAATTGAAGGGATAAAGAAACAGTTCAAAAATGCAATAAAGAAACAATCAGATAAACACACAATATGTGAGAAACTATAAAACAAATTTATTTCTCCAACAAGTAAAAACTTAAGTTGAGGGGAGGAGTAGTATTATAGAGAGAATAAAGGGAACTTAAACAGCTTTAATAACCAAATGTACTGTTTGAACTTTGTTTGGAAATCGATTTGAACCAAGCAAGTGTAAAATAAATTCTGAGTCAGTGGGACAATTGAAATATGGGCTTAATGTTAAATGGTAGAAAGTCATATTAATTTTTTAAAGATTGATATTGTAATGTTGGTTAACAAATAAAAGAGAAGTCTATACCAGTATAAAGTCTTTATGAAAAAGTGGAAATATATGAAAATATGAGACAGTATACTGTCTGGGATTGATTGAAAATACTTTAGCACTTAAAAAAAAAGTTGGGAGGGAGGGATACAGGATACAGACTGGCAAAAAGTTTATACTTGTTGTAGCAGAATGAAGTATACAATATTTCATGATAGTATTATTTCTATTTTTATATTTTGATAATTTCATTTACAAAAGGTTATTTTGCTAAATGGCCCTAGGGAAATCTCACACACGATTTGCTAATAGTATAAATTTAAGATAACCTATGGTGAAAATTGTCATTCTACTAATACTTTACACAAGCTGGATGTCTCAAGCTAATATTAAGCTAAATTATATAATTTACATATCAGCAACCCTTTGGAATAAGCCATATTATTTATAGAAACTGTCAAAATAAATAAATATAAAATCATATTCATAATTTCATTCTGAAAAGTCACATATATTTAACCTTGGCTTCCTTGTAATGTGTACCCCAATTATAAATAATCCTTAATTTTATAGATGAAAAATTATAGGTATTGATAAAAATATGGATATGATTAATTGATAGAACTTCTCATTGATAATATATATGCAAATCTATCTAAAAGCTCTTTTTTAGAGAGCCATGGTATGTACTAGTTACTGTGATAAAATCATTAACAAAGATAATGATTTAACACTGTGCATTCTCCCAAATTTTAAAAATTATTTGACAATGGAATTCATTTTTCTCATGGCATGTGTAAAACATATGTGAAAATATGTGCATGTAGTTGATGTGTATTCTTCAGAATTTTTACTCAACCAATAAATATGATTTAAACTAATATATTAGTATTAAGAAATCTTTATTATGTCAATTAAGTCTCATCAGGTAGACTAGCTTGAATGGTTTTGCTTACAAATCAACTAAAATAGAAGTCACTGTATTTTCAAGATTTAATATTCAGTCATATCAAATAATTGTTACATTACTGAGATTAGATCAATATCCAGACATTCACCAAATTTATCAAGTATCTGGGCTCTGAAATATGCTCACTTTCTTACCTTGAGCTAGACATTTACCCTCTGTAATATGTAATATCTAGGTTTAAGACTAGCATCTATTACAGAGCAGTAGTCAAGATTAAAGGGAATAAAATATGTTTTATGTATGCCCAAAACATACTAACCATGAAAAATGTCATTGGTTATTATGATCATAAATATTATTATTTATCATCCATGCTTTATATTGAAGACACAGGATTATTGAAGCAGTCTTTAACACCTAGTAGATACCCAGTGGAGCAAGGGCTATATAAAAGTGAATTATTTTTAGATTAATTTACTGAAAACTTTCAAGTTTGCTTGCATATTCACACATTCTTTAACAAAATTGAGAAATAGCCTATTTTCTCTTCTCTAGTCCCAAAGCAGAATCCTCATGGAAAGTGGGCAGGGTAAATGAATACTTTTGTGAATTGGGTGTGTTTATGAATCAGAGAGTAATTGATGCTCCTGAGTCATAACTGGAATAGCCTGGGCCTCTGTTTTCAATTATTGGAATCACCCTCCCCAGGGAAGTCACTAGGCTACACTGGGTGTAAAAGTTTATTGAGCAAAAAAGATGAAGAAGGGATTCATTGTTAATGCATGCCTACTAGAGAGAAAGTGGTGCCATTAAAACTGAAGTTTTTACAGTCATAATTTCTCAAGGCTTATCCATGATAAAAACCAACATTTTCACTTGAGTTTATTTCCTACTCATCTAGTTGGAGAGCCCTTGTAAGTGTCCATTTCTGGAGCATCTCTGATGCAGGAAAGTGATGTTGAGGACATTGGGCTCTATTAGCATCCATATGAAATTCATTTTAATAAAGTAAGCCACTCCGGCAATCTTTCTTTCTTCTTACATTAACATTACACTAAGAATATATAAAGATTAAACAGCATATACATATTTGTAAAAAGGATAGTTAGCTTAAAATATTTCAATTTACTTCTTTGTGTGTGTGTGTGCGTGTGTGTGTGTGTGTGTGTGTGTGTGTGTGTGTGTGTGTGCTTGCATCTATGTTACCTCAAGGAGATTTGGACCAAAAACATTCAATTTTTAAAATCAGATATCCAATGTGTTTTGTCCCCAAATTGGACCACTGCCCAGTTTTTTTCTTTGCACGACAATATTTCTTATTACTCAGTCTTACCTAATGCACAGTGCCAACTTTCAAAGGGAGATATTTCTTACAGTTTTATCAGTCATGTCTATGTTTTGTCAATGGATATTAAAACCAAGGGTTGCAAAGTGTAATTCTTGGTCCCCACCTCACTATTCTAACCACATTCAATAGAAATGTCATACTATTCAACTGAGATTTGTTATCATTTAGATGTTGGAAACAGAATTTCAAATTGGTATCGATACTGAGGACCATTCAAAGCATTAAAAAAACAAACAAAACAACAACAACAAAAACCCACTTTATTTTGCCATCCTTATTGTATAGAACTGAAAGTCTCTTGAGAACCCATCTTATCCCTGGTTCCAGAGAGAAAATTTTACAGTTGTCTCATTTAATTATCAGATACAAGAAAATGAGGGTGCTGCATATTGACTATTCTCTTACTGTGTTAGTTTCCTCTACTGTCTACAAATTATAACAGACTTTGCAGCTTAGAACAGCATCCATTTATCATCACATAGTTTCTCTAGGTCAGAAATCCAGGCAGGCTCAACAGGGTCCTCTGCTCAGAGTCTCCCCAGGCCAAATGCAAAGGGTTGGAAGGGCTAGTCCTTTCCACATTATCTGGAGAAGAGTCGTCTTCCACACTCATTTTTGTTGTTGGCAGAATGCAGTCCCTTGCATCAGTTGGACTAAGGTCCCGTTTCCTTACCTGCTGTCAGCTGGGGTCAGTGAGGTGGATGCGGGGATCTCCCCTGCTCCTTAATGCCTAATACATTTCTTTTAACATTGCTCTTTTTATCTTCAAAGCCAGCAATGGTACATCAAATTCTTTTTGCACTTCAATTCTCCCTGACTTCCTCTTCTGTCTCTGAGTTTAAGAACTTGTGTGATTAAATTAGACCTAGTTGGGCTTCCCTGGTGGCACAGTGGTTAAGAATCCGCCTGCCGATGCAGGGGACACGGGTTTGAGCCCTGGTCCTGGAAGATCCCACATGCCGTGGAGCAACTAAGTCCATGCGCCACAACTACTGAGCCTGCGCTCCAGAGCCCGCGAGCCACAATTACTGAAGCCTGTGTGCCACAACTACTGAAGCCTGTGTGCCTAGAGCCTGTGCTCTGCAACAAGAGAAGCCACCACAATGAAACGCCTGTGCCCCACAACTAAGAGTAGCCCCCGCTTACTGCAACTAGAGAAAGCCCGTGTGCAGCAGTGAAGACCCAATGCAGCCAAAAATTAAATAAATGAATAAATAAATAAAATTTAAAAAAAATTAGACCTAGTTGAATAATCTCCATTTTGTCATTTAAGTAAAGGGTATTCAATGGATGAGAGATTTTTTTCAAAAATCATTCAGGTAACCAGAGTCTCTATACACCTACCCTAGACTTGCTAGAATATACATTTTATCAGAATATACAATGGTTAAAATGTGTATGCTCTACACATAAATGTACATATAAAATGTAGCCTTTGGAATCAATTAAGCCCAGGTTCAACTTTAAGCTTAATTATTCAATAATTAGGTGATTTTTTGAGTCTCGGTTTTTTTAACCTCTAAAAATCAATTATTACCAATTTTACAGGGCTGTTGAATTGATTACATGAGATAAAGCATGGCAGTTAATACAGTAATTAACATAGAGGGAGCCCTAAATAAATGATTCTCACATAATGTAGAAATTTTATCATTATAAAGAGTATTTATTCAGCAACTCTCCATAGCAGAGTCTATCCCATCCTTTGGTTCACTTATTTCTCTCCTAAAATGCGTTCTGTCCTCAAACATGCACAAAGAGATGCCTAAAATATCTCTTTGCCACGTACTCCTCCAAATTTTTCAAGACTTTTTCAAGAATTCCAGGGCAACCCTACACACCTATACACAGCGTGTATAATTTGTAATTAGCAGTATGCCTGTCTTGCCATCTAATTTAAAAATTCACATTCCAAATTTTCCTGAATCAAAATTAGGGTGTCTTGATTACACTAAATCTTTAGTGTCAGGTATGTGATACTGAAACTGAGCAGGACCCTACAGGGCCTTCCCAGGGACAGATCCCTGGTGTCCCCTGCCTGCCTCTTGTTCGTAGAAAAGCTTTAGCGTACTGGGGTTTCCCTGAATTCCAAAGAGCACATTTAATCAGAGAAGTGAGAAAATGCAGAAACAAAGGAAAACATTCATGCAAGACAAAATGATAATAGTTTAGCCATAAGACAAAAAGTCAAGGACTTTTAGTTCCTCCTCAGAGGCTACAGATAATATCCCTAGCCATATCCTTGAGTTGTTTTGCAGATAATAAAATCCCCACCAGGTGGGAAAAGTTAACTGCATGCTGACCACCAGCATGTAGACCCGAGACCTGTTGGAACCAGGAGGTTGATGATGTTGACTCCCAAAATACCACCCAGTTACCTAATCACCAACCAATCAGAAGAATGTCCACAAGTTAATCAGGCACCCTGTGGCCCTCTTCCTCACCTTGCCTTTAAAAAACTTTCCCTGAAATCCATCGGTTGGTTCAGGTCTTTTGAGCATGAGCTGCTCGTTCTCCTTGCTTGGCCCCAGGTTGGATGTCTTGCAATAAATGCTGTACTCTCCTTCACCACGACTTGGTGTCAGTAGACTGGCTTTACTGAAAGCAGGCAAGGGGACCCAAGTTTGGTTTGGTAACAATATCTCACCTACCAATAGGACAGTTGTCTATAAATTCCCATTCATTAGCAATAAAAATCTTGTTCAATAAGGAGTTGAATATGGGAAATTTTAGTTACAAAATGGTTTTTCTTTCCTAAAGGAATGGAAGGAAAACCATCAGCACTTTCACTCATCCCCTATTCAATTCACTTCTGCATCTGGAACAAAGTAATAGAAGAAAGTGCCATTAATACAAATGCACTATATATCTTGATTTTCAAATACTAACTCCTGACCTCACAGGGATCATTTATTCAGCACCAGGGATCTCTCTCCTTCTCCATATATATTCTTTTTTCTTCCTGATAACTGATCACTCTTCACTTCATTCCTGAGAGTCACAATTACATTTCCTATTGCAGTCATGATTATACAGAGTATTTTAAGCTGCCAATTTAATCCAAATGTTTATTAAACTCTTTCTGGGGAAAGAAAATTAAATTATTTTAGTAAAACTAGACCTTTATTAGTACACTAGTAAGCATGCAATGTTTATTACAGCTCAGAGATTTCAGTAAATGCCTTTTAACCAAACTTGTTTTGTAGCTGTCCCTTAACAATTTTGCTAAATTCAGTGGTAATTAGCAATTAGGCACCTACATGAACTGGGATGAACATTACTGAATGATAGGTGCATGAGCTCTGTGGAAATACTGACAGTGAGGTAAGGAAATGTGAATGGACTGATGAAAATGATGTTTACTTCCTGTGATCTCATCCATGCCCATAGGTTTTAATACCATCCATAAGCCAATAACTCTCAAATTCTTATTCCTTGGTAAGCTTTCTGAGTTTCAAGCTACTTGCAATCTCCTCTTTCATGTCTAATAAGCATCTCAAGTTTTATGTACAAGTAGTAACACAAATACTTTCTTCACTACATACTCACCTCTAGTCTTCCTCATCTCAAAAACATAACAAATAACACATCAACATAATTGTCTGATTGAAAATCTGTGAAAACTGGTAGATTTTTAAAGAACCACAAAACAGCAAGTTATTTTCTTCAAATTCTTCTGGCTTTATGGTACATAAATGGATACTACCTAAGCCAGATATCCTGTATAGGATATTAATTTTTCTTGCATATCACCTTATTTAAGAAATAATCCTAGAATTTGATTGTTTTGTGTTAATGAACTTGCAATGATTTCAAAATTAATTAGCAAAATTATTTTCTTACTATCTAAAGTACAATTCTCTCTAGGAAAATATTGTATATATTTTTGTTTGATGATAATATGAAACAAATTTCTGAAAAAATACAATTTCACTCTGTGTATTAACAACATATATAGAATAAAATGTAAAAACATGTACTATTTATAATAGTACAAAAATATTATAAACCTGAGAATAAATTTTACCAAATGATGTAAAAGATTTCTACACAGAAACCTATAAAAGCTGTGTTTTATAAAATGCAAGATTTATCAGATTTATTAGGCAGAAGATAATATTTTGAATTTGACATTTTCCCCCATATTTAGATTTCGTTAAATTTCAATCAAAATCCAATAAGAATTTGGGGAAATTTGACAAGGTAAAACTAAAGTTTATTTGGGAATATGTGTGAATAAGAACAAAATATTTATTTTGAAAGGATAAGATGAGAAGACTTACTTTACTGAATGCCAAGACTAATTATAAAGCTATAATAAATATGGCAAAATACATTGGTATAAGAATAAAGAGATAAATGCTCAGATACAAACTCACATATAAGTGGACCCTTGAATGAATGTATTACTGCAGAGTGATAGACAAATAAAAAAGTTCTCAATAAAAGTTGCTGGAAAATTACCTACATGGGAAAAAAAGTGGAACCTAATCCTACTTCAGATTTTTTGAGAAAAACTTGTGGTAGGCTTTCAAGAGATGTGTAAAATAACGTTAATGTGAAAAATAATATGTATTTTAAGAGATTATTTAGTAAAATACGCTTTTGACTTCAGGCTAGGCAAAACCTTTTTTTTTTTTAATAAGCACAAAGACAATTTTTTAACTTAATGAGAAAAGATAATAAGCTAGGCTACATTAAAATTAAAAACTTGAATTCATCGAGACTCCTGCCAACAGAATGAAAATGCAAGCCAGAGTGGGAGAAATTTTTTGCAAAAAATATAGCTCACAAGCTACACACACACACACACACACACACACACACACACACACACACACACACACAATGTATATATATAAAACATACACATATATGTATATATTCCACATATCTCTAATATGTAAGTATAAATATCCCACAAATGAATTTAAAATAAAGAAAACCAGTAGGAAAATGAATAAGATTTAAACTAGTATTTTTTAAAATGTGCATTGGTATTTATAGCTATACAATACGTTTGTAATAATATAAATTGGAAACAACACAAAAGTTCATTAGTAAGGGAATAAATAAATAGAATATTCACATATAGATATAATACATCAGGGTAAAGGAGTGAACTACCACTAGATTACACAATACAGATAACTCTAAGAAACATGTTTAGTGAAAAAAGAAAGTACAAGACCATTTTAAAATTCAAACATAAGCAAAATTAAGCAATTTTTTTAACATGCATTAAGTGGTGTGATGGTAAATTGGCTCTTCAGAAAACAAAAAGTCATGATTTTTAGTTTATTCTGATTTTTGTCGTGTAAATATTGCCATTATGGCTGATTTTCTAACTAGCAACATTGCAGATCTGAAAGTGAAATTGGGAAAAGATGCAAATAATAGGCTCTTTGGCACCAGTACTCAGTGGTCCCAGCATATCTCTGCATTCACGTGTGATATAGCAATTAAATATTTCTACAGAGCAAAACATGTACACTTTTAAAAAGTGTTCATTTCTTCAAAAAGTTAAAAAAATGATTTTCAGACACATATACAATGAAAACATGAGAAACATTTTATTCAGCTCATTAATGAAGGAGGGAACTGATCGGATGGTAAACCTGGTCCAAACAAGAATTAGAAGAAAAATGATTACAAGTCCCCTGTAAAAGGCATTCTAAAATGGTCTACTTAGTTAGCAACAAAAATGATTAACAACCTACAGGACAGTACATAATCTTTGGGGTTCTTTTTCTACTAGACAGAAATTATTTACAATTCTATTGGATAAGATCTACAAGTTAACAGGTAATTTATGAGTGTGTGAGCCTTTATTTAATAGCAACATGAACCACAGTTACATTTTTCTAGAGTGTTAAGTCATTTGTTGCAGAAGTTTCAATATAAATTTGAAAGAATATACTGTCCACGTTTCTGCTTTATTTCCAAGTTGTAAATAATTGTTCTTAATAACCCTCCCAATTTGATAATATATAGTCTCCAAAGGTTATTCTTGATCACAAAAATGATAGTCACTCCTAGAGAAATGGAAATAAAAACAAAAATAAACAAGTAGGACCTAATGAAACTTAAAAGCTTTTGCACAGCAAAGGAAACCATAAACAAGGCCAAAAGACAACCCTCAGAATGGCAGAAAATATTTGCAAATGAAGCAACTGGCAAAGTATTAATCTCCAAAATTTACAAGCAGCTCATGCAGCTCAATAACAAAAAAACAAACAACCCAGTCCAAAATTGGGGAGAAGACCTAAATAGACATTTCTCCAAAGAAGATATACAGATTGCCAACAAACACATGAAAGAATGCTTAACATCATTAGTCATTAGAGAAATGCAAATCAAAACTACAATGAGATCATCTCACACCAGTCAGAATGGCCATCATCAAAAAATCTACAAACAATAAATGATGGAGAGGGTGTGGAGAAAGGGAACCCTCTTGCACTGTTGGTGGGAATGTAAATTGATACAGCCACTATGGAGAACAGTATGGAAGGTCCTTAAAAAAAGAACTACCATATGACTCAGCAATCCCATTATTGGGCATATACCCTGAGAAAAACATAATTCAAAAAGTGTCGTGTACCAAAATGTTCATTGCAGCTCTATTTACAATAGCCAGGACATGGAAACAACCTAAGTGTCCATCCACAGATGAATGGATAAAGAAGATGTGGCACATATATACAATGGAATATTATTCAGCCATAAAAAGAAACAAAACTGAGTTATTTGTAGTGAGGTGGATGGACCTAGAGTCTGTCATACAGAGTGAAGTAAGTCAGAAAGAGAAAAACAAATACCGTATGCTAACACATATACATGGAATCTAAGAAAAAAAAAAGGTCTTGAAGAACCTAGGGGAAAGAAGGGAATAAAGACACAGACCTACTAAAGAATGGACGTGAGGATATGGGGAGGGTGAAGGTTAAGCTGTGACAAAGTGAGAGAATGGCATGGACATATATACACTACCAAATGTAAATTAGATAGCTAGTGGGAAGCAGCCGCATAGCACAGGGAGATCAGCTCGGTGATTTGTGACCACCTAGAGGTGTGGGATAGGGAGGGTCGGAGGGAGGGAGATGCAAAAGGGAAGAAATATGGGAACATATATATATATATAAAACTGATTCACTTTGTTATAACGCAGAAACTAACACACCATTGTAAAGCAATTATACTCCAATAAAGATCCTAAAAAAAAAAGATAGTCCCAATAGGCTTTGGCCTAATTATTTACATAGGGCCACAACAAGTGTTAATTAACCATATAAACCTCTGAGTATACAGTATTGAGCACATTCTGAAGCAAGAGAATTAATTTCTGTCTCAAAATTTCATCAGGGAATCTCAAATTGTATAATGTGAAAGCCTTTATTATTATCTCTTTCATCTTGAAGCTAATCAAGAAAAAAAATTATCTCCACTAGATTTCTCCTATAGTGCTTTTTGACTTCAGTGATTTTCTCTCTCCTCTTTTCAACTAAAAGTATCAAACTAGTCTGATTCATCCAAGGATTCTTTTTAATAATACAAACTTTCAATCTTATATAAGACGGTTCCTGAGCTAGCAGTTTCTGACTCTCTTTCTTTCTAAAAAGACTAATATCATCAGTGCTCAAACTCTGGACTCAAGAACTCTCTACAACTCCAAAAAAATTCTGAAAAACTTAGAGTGTTATTGGTGGGTTTTTCTCTCAATGTTTACTGTATTAGACATTTTTAATTTTTAAAATTAATTTATTTAAAAATAATAATAAATCCATAACATATTAATGTCTATAACAGGATTTATTTATTAAACTTTATTTTCCAAAATAAAATTGTGAGAAGAATGGGATCATTTTATACTTTAATATCTCCTTAATAAAATAGATCTCCTTAATAAAATATATATCTTCATTCAACCAAGTTGAAGTTGTCAAGTTTATGAAGGACATCTGTCCTCACTAGATGTGTAGTTAGAAATACAAAGAGTATCTGAATAGCTTTTTTGATCATTGTAGATATTTTTATTTGATACTACTTCAAAAACATATGTTGTTTCTAAAGATTATTTGCAATGTGGAATTTGATATGATATCAGTAAATTTTTCATACTGTTTCTTTAAAATCCATTGATGTATTCTGTCTTTTGAATGGATCTTTTATCTGTCCTTCCTTTTATAAGATCTTCCATTGATCATTTGGAAAATATTAGTTCACTGGATTATACAGATCTTCCAAATGTAAACACAACTGATCATATGACATCAGAAATTGTATTAGTTAATATCACCAGTGATCTGATCAGAAAAGTCTCTTACTACAAGCAAGTTCTTAAGATCATGGTGACAGATACAAGTTTTCCAAAATTATAATTTTTGTTTGAAAGCTCAAAAAATTTTAATAACAAGTGCTGTCAGTTTTTCCTTGACTTAATAGATGTACTTATTCACTTTTAAGAAAATGTCTGCTAAATATCCAAATCTGAATAACTATGTCTATTTATCATTCTGTCAAGTAAAAATGGACAATGATGAGGTTATGAAGATAGTAGTAGGTACAGTTAGTAAGAGGATAATAATACTACTAAGAATATACTGAGTCAATGTCTGAATATGCATGTATTTACATACAAAAGCTACTACCTTAAAAATTCTAGCAATCATAAAAATATTTTCCATTAGCTGTCTAAAAAATATTATCATCAAATATCATGCAACAGCTAGACAGATCCACTATATTCCCATAAAAAATGAGAGTAAAAAAGCATATGTCTTAATATTCTAATGAAAATAGTTTTGACCTGAACATGATTAAAGTAATAGAAATTTGGTTTATCTCCTGGAAATGTTAGAATATTTAATTTATATACATTTATTTATGAACCAATTAAAATATTCTTATTTTAAGAGATATTTTAATCTAATTTATTAATACTTTTAAACATAGAAAAAATGTTTCACATTCATACAAGGAGATATAAAGACCCTTTCTATTTAAAGATGACAGACCTACAGAAAGGTTAGAGATTACCCTAGTCAAAGTAAACACAGAAGCATAAAAAAAATCAGTTTCATAACTCAAAGAGCCGTTCTCCTTTCCAGTGGGCAGTAAATCTCACAAATAGACTAAAATGAAATAGTCTAAAAAAACTTGATCCTTTGTCATCTCTTATCCAACAAAGAATAGATCCCATCATCCACTTGACTGAGATCATCAAATGGTCACATAAACCAGAATACAATCTTTGCTGCTTTCATAATGGAATATGTTAACAAATGTGTACAAATCAGCTTGACACATACCTGCGGTGCTCTCTTTGCTATATAGGTGAGACAATGTAGTATATCCCAGGATGAGATACAGATTAATAAATCCCTGGGCCTTGTTATGGAAAAGGCATGGACATGACCATGAGTTAGGCAAGATGCAAACAAAATAACACACTCAATAAGAAAAAAAAGAAACCAAAAAACATCAAGATTACAAGAAAGAACACAAACTTAGAGAAATAGAGTCAGTGAAAGTAAGGTCCTAGTGTTACCTGAGAATCATTTCATGGGCTATAAAAAGATTTGCCTGAGTCCAAGAAGTGTGCTTCTCAGACAAGACGATTTAATTGTCTTTGGCAGGTGAGTCCTTTGAACTTTTGGTGGGTTCTCCAAAACTGTCAAAATACAACTTATAAACACTTTTAAATGTGATTATATGTCAGACTTAGGCAGCTTACTAATTAATAAGCATGTTCAAATGATATTTTTAGGAACAGAGTATTTATAGTTCACTTGGGAAGATAGTCCAAAATATGTGTATTAAATCAAACTAGTTAATAGCTTAGGGCAATAAAATTGTAATCTTTAGAGTTCTATTTTCTACCAGAAAGTTATTATTTTGACTAGACAGGTCTACAAGTTAACATGTTACTTCTGTAGTCTAAGCCCTTAACAGCAAATAGTCAAATCAAATAAAGTAAACTCTCCTAAAACATTAAGTGATTATTGGGTGCTTTAAACAATTACTCAGTAAGGTATTTAAAGGTCATGCTCTTCACATTGTCCTTACTCCCAAATTTTAAATAATTTATCATGCTTTATAATTTGCATATATTTATAATAAATAGTATATTATACATTTTTTGTCTCTAAAATATTATTTACATACCCCTTTAAACTGGAATATGGAAAATACCTTTCTAACCTTTTGGGTCCAAGCTAGTGAAAGTTCAATAGACAATGTATCCAATCTTTGTTTCCTTCACATTTCACAAAACCAATTCAAGTATAGTTCTCAGCTTGGAACTAGTTGAAATACTGAGTTCAGACCAACTAACCCTGGGATTCAATAACAAAAGAAAAGATACAACTTAAAAGCCTTTGACAACAAAACAGAAGAACAATTATCTTGTAACTATTGGGTATCAAATGAGAGAACTTAAAAACAAGAATGATAAAAATGTGCTTATAACTTTCTATTATCTTTTTGAAGTCACTTATGGAAATTCAGAAATCATCAGCCCCATAATTTTAAGCACTCATAACCCAAGATGCAATTGTATTAATAATGAAAGCTTCTTATAGCTATAGAAAGTAACATACAACCCTACTTGCTTGACTGAGTGGTAAATGATGTATTATAAATGATGAGTATTCTATTTTTCTTTCCTGATTGGCTTAAGTCCAGGAAATGAAAATGTTAGTTATTGACATGTGGAGAAAATGAAATCAGTATGCTGAAGTGATTCCATTCCAGTACTATAAATACAACTAGTGTTGCTTTAATGTGTTTTAAAACTAAGATAAAAGCCACCTCTGACAGTTCCATTTATTATCTTAACATGGAATATTTTGCAATCGAAATTATAGTGCCCTGCCACTAATAATAACCAATGAGACATTTGACTAGTAGTTTCTCAAATAAAATCTTGAGTATAATCGTCAAACTTAAGGTCTGCAGATTCCTCAAATTCTGCCCTTTCCTCAAGTTCTTTATTTTATCTTATGCTAAGATTGAAGGCAGAAAATTGTCTCTAAATTTCTTTGCAGCTGTGAAATTTTATTCTAGAGACAAAACACCAGGGGAAAACCACCCTTCCTTTCACAGTGTTATCTCTAAATTGGCTTCAATTCAACTTAAATAAAAACATTGTATATATGAAACATTAAGATTACTTGGGGGAAAACTAAAGGAAAATATGTCTAGATACTGAGGAAAAAAAATCTTTCAAAAAACCCCAAAACTTTTAGAAGAGATTACTCACATACTCAGCTCACATCCAAACTAGTATGCCTGACCTGAAGTATGTCCTCTTCTATGTTTGAAAAAGAGGACTTGATTGAAATTTAAAAACAAACAAAGAAAAAAACACCTTTCTTTTCTCAGGGTGTGGCTTGGCTCTATAACTTCTATCAACCTCTCCACATCCTTCATTCCATCACCCACATCAGCAGGGTAAACTAGGACACAATTACATTTTCAAGGTCAAGAATAGTCAAGGTATTTTTCAAGAAGAACAAAGTGAGCCAGTACAAGATATTGGTTTCTATTATAGAATTATAATTTTCAAAAGAGTGTGGTAATTTAACAAGAATACACAAATTGACCAATGGAACAAAATAGAGACGCATACATACATGGTAAACTGATTCATGAAACAGGTAACACCCCAGTACAATGGAGAAAGGGTAGTATTTTAAATAAAGGGTGCTACTATTTACAATAACCAGGTCGTGGAAGCAACCTAAATGCCCATCGACAGACAAATGGATAAAGAAGATGTGGTACATATATACAATGGAATATTACTCAGCCATAAAAAGGAACAAAATTGAGTCATTTGTAGAGACATGGATGGATCTAGAGACTGTCATACAGAGTGAAGTAAGTCAGAAAGAGAAAAACAAATATTGTATATTAACTCATACATGTGGCACCTAGAAAAATGGTACAGATGAACCGGTTTGCAGGGCAGAAATAGAAACACAGATGTAGAGAATAAACGTATGGACACCAAGCGGGGAAAGTGGCATGGGGGAGGTGCGTGCGATGAACTGGGAGATTGGGATTGACATATATACACTAAATGTATAAAATAGATAACAAATAAGAACCTGCTGTATAAAAAAATAAAATAAAATTCAAAAAAATAAAAAATAAAATGAAGGGTGCTAGGTAAGTTGATATCCATACAGGAAATAAAGGAACTTTGTTCTTCTTATGACAACAAAAATTCAATGCCAGATATGCTGCTGACATTGTTATGGAAGGTAAATTAATACAGACTTTTGAAGAAAACATAGAGAATGTCTCCTGAACTTGGATTAGGTGTAGCCATGTCATGCTCAATTTTTAAAAATACTTCTAAAAAAGGAAATAAAAAATAAATAGCAATGTATGAAGAAGATTAAGAACATTTTTCCATCAATAGATGGGTTATAAGAATGAAGAGGCAATACATAGAATGGAATAAGATATTTGTAGCATATATATTTGACAAATATCTAGTTCTCCAAAGATAGCAAAAGAAAATTTTACAAGTTGATTAAAAATCAGTAGAAAGGGGCTTCCCTGGTGGCGCAGTGGTTGAGAGCCCGCCTGCCGATGCAGGGGACACGGGTTCGTGCCCCGGTCCGGGAAGATCCCACGTGCCGCGGAGCGGCTGGGCCCGTGAGCCATGGCCGCTGAGCCTGCGTGTCCGGAGCCTGTGCTTCGCAGAGGGAGAGGCCACAACAGTGAGAGGCCCGCATATCACAAAAAAAAAAAAAAAAAAAAAAAAAAAAATCAGTAGAAAAAAGCAAACTTGAAGAGGTACTTTATAAAAAAGGATGCACATAAATGGCCAAAAAGCAAATGAAAAGTGTCCCACTTCATTTGTTATCAGGGAAATGTAAACTTAAATTACAATAAAATTTCACTAAATGTCCAAGGGACATTCTAAAATGTAAAAGAGATCATAGCAACAGGTATCAGGGAATTGGAGTAATAGGGAATCTCATTATACACTGCTGGTGGGTATATAAATTGTTAACAAACTCTTTAGAAAATTACTTGGTAGTACAAACCTACACTGAACATAATCTATTACCCACCGACTCCATTTCTGGGTGTGTTACTAACAGAAATGTGCACATCAAAAGACATATATTAGTGTGTTTATAGCAGAACTATTCATAAGGGACCCTAAAATTGAGACAACGCAAATCCCAATCAAGAGTTGAATGAATAAAATACAATATGGTCAAACAATGGAATGCTATACAGAAATGAGAATGACTGATTTACCCCTACTTGCAACAACATGGATGAATCTCAGATATATTATTTTGAGCCAAAGAAGCCAGATACCAAAAGTATATGATTCTATTGATGTACAGTTTAAAAACAGGCAAAATGAATCTATAATATTAAAAATCAGAATAGTGATTACCCTGGGGGAGAAATGAATAGATGATTACATGTTACATTTTTCTAGGATGCTGCTAGGATGTTCTGTTCCTACACGTCAGTGCCGGTTACAGGTGTAGTAAATTTATAAATTAACCCCCCCCCCCACTTCTGAGTTATGTATTTTTCTGTATACATCTTATACTTTCACAAAAATGTCCAAAAAGGAGAAAAAATATCTTTAACATTTTTTCAAAATCTTTCACCAATGCATTTCCCCAAATTGCAACACTCAATCTAGGAATAATATCAATTTTTAAATTTTTATTAATTTTATTAATTTTATTTTTTGCTGTGTTGGGTCTTTGTTGCTGTGCGGGGGCTTTCTCTAGTTGTGGCAAGCAGACGCTTCATTATTTTTTATCCATCTATTTATTAATCATCTGAGTAGTGAAAAACTTTTCAGCATAACAAAATTTTAAACTTTGGATATTGGAATTATCAATAATTTAATCTCCTTTTTATATTCTTATATTGTCCAACATTTCTCAGGGAACACTTTTAAAATCAGAATCAAATGTTGAAAATAAATGGCCTCATTCCTCTTAAGATTTTTCACCTTTGCTTTTCTTATCTTACTGTAGTTGTACAATGTACATGTACAACGTATATTTGTACAATGTAGCCAGTTGTACAATGTACATGTACAATGCATATTTGTACAATGTAGCCAGCACAGAATAGCACATCATGTATAAAAGGAAATTATTTTGTTATTCATTAATTCACCCTCTAGATCATATTGGACTACTCATTATATTCCACAAATAATCATGTATTTAAACTACTAAAATTTCATCATCAAAAGTCTTTACTATTTCCAACCTCTCTGCAACTGATAAATCAGTTTCTCAAAGAATATAGTTTATCTGCTGATTTCTGTTTCCAAAATCTTAAAACTTAACAATTAGAGCTAAATTACATATAACCATGCAAATCTGCACCTTCTCAAAAGTAGTTGAGGTAAACAAATTAAATAGTTCTTAGTAATTGAATATAACCTGTCAAAATTATGGCAGACAACGAAACTTTTTTACATATTTCCACTCTAGAAATTTGTTTAAGTGGCATCTGATTACCTTTACTTTCCTTTCTCCGAGTCAAAAATGAAGTTGACTTTACTGTAATATAACCGGTAATCTGAAATAAATGCCATATCTTTTTCATAAGTCAAAACCTGTGTACATTACTTTCATGAACTTCAGCATTCAGACTCATCAACATCAGCATCAGAAAGGAATACAGGATTCCAAATTAGTATTTCAATATCTCTTTGTTAATGTGAAAATCATCTACTGAAGCCTAGCCAATCAAAACAAAAAGAAATTGGATGTACACCAGGATTGAGGATATCTGCCAATGTTTCCTTTATGTAAATAGCACCAGAAAAAGAAACAGACAAAAATATCTCCAGAATATGCTTAGCCTTTCAAATCAAGGGTCACCTGGAAATGTTCTCTCACAGAGATGATTGCCAAAATTTGTATACTTATTAGAGAACTTTGCAAACCACTAGATTTCTTATTGCACATGAACTCAGAGGGCCTCTGTGGGTTTTGCAGTGGTACTGAGCTGGACTCACATCTCTGAGTTGTCATATTCCACCTCTATGACCCTAAGCCTACAGCGTCCTCTCTGTCAAGAATGACCTTCCTCTTCCTTTCTGCTTAGAGAATCATCTCATTCTTCAAAACTCGGAAAAAAAGAGAAGATAGCATATTTCCCGGAACTTTTGGTGTCATTGGAGGGAGAATCTCTCTATATTGAAAATTAGAAATAACTATGAACAAGCAAATGGTAACCTGATCCATACGGGATGAAACTACATAAAGTTGAGTTTGGAGATATTCAGAAAGTTACTATACAAATGAAAAATGAACTTTAATATTTAGTTTTGGCATAAGATAAAATAGCTAGCATTTTATTTTTATATATAAAAATAAAAATAAAGTTCCAAAGTAATCAAATACTCCCTTTTTCATATGTCTTTTGGAAATAGTAGGCACACAGCAGGAAAAAACAGCACTGAGTGAATGGAAACATGTAATAAGATAAAGGAAAAAATGAGAGATATGAGAAATGATATAAGAAGTTACAATTAATCATGGTTTCACCAGCCTCAGAGAGACGATTTTGAAATGCAGGCTTTCACTTGACAGTAGCCCTTTTCCTCTCTGAGGAGTGGCCTCTAGAAACCCATTGAAGTTTAAGACATCATTTGAGGGTGAGAAGGACCTTTTATTCCTTATTATTTATTTCACCTTCACTTCTCACCACCCTCACATATGTATCAGCAGGAGGAGGAGGATACTCTGCGAGGTTTCCAGCAGCCATGTGTACTTTGTGGCAGATAGAGAGGGATTATCAAAGGAGACTTGCTGAATTCACATAGTATTATGTACTATGAAAACCACAATAGAAAAATGTTGATTTAATTTTGCTAAGATTCCTTTTTGTGGCCACGTTTAAAACAAAGATGTGTTCATAGGTGACGCATGATAGAAAATGTGCTTTATTTAAAACTGAGCCAGATAAGCACACTGGGTTTGTATTTATCACCTAAAATGTCACCACAACGTGGTAAGATGTAAACACAGATTACAATTCACTGGGCTCCTTAAATATGCATAAAATGTGAACTGCTCTGTATAGGTGCATTTCCTTACCGAAAAGAATCTCATTTGGCGGTAAACTAGGAAGTCAAAATGCAATGATTAAAAGTTTATATAATTAAGACAGAAAAAGATGAAGACGATGGGGACAAGGGATATTTCTTATTTACCTCATTCGAAGCACCAAGCAAAGAATCAGGAAAAATGTGGCACTAAATAAATCCGTCATGACTTTAATCATTTAACAAATATTACATTTCTACTATGGCAGTCTTCTAAATGTGGGGGAGGGAGGGAATGGGCTATAAAGATAAGGGAATCATATTCTAGTGATAAGGGTAGTGTTGGTTGAATGAATGACTATAGCTACCTGCGTAAATTCAACTAAAGAAGGGGAGAAAGTCAGATAGGCATAAAGATTTGGAAAGAATCTTTTTATTGTATGTGTATTATCTATACTTTAGATTTATAGAACATTTATTTTATCAAAACTTTATATTTACAGATTATTATTTTATCTCACAGCAACACTCCAAGAAGGTATTAACATAACCGTTTCATTGATGAGTAAGGTTCAAAGTAGTGAATTGTATTGCTTAAATTCCCATAACTATTAGGGGTCAAGTAGAATCTTGAACCCAGGTTCTGGTGGCTTCTTTTGTTCTCCCTTATGGGAGAAAGTGCATCTTCTCTACTACAGGCACACCTGAGAGATATTGTGAGTTCAATTCCAGATCACATCAATAAATTAAATATCACAATAAAGTGAGTCACACCAATTTTTTTGGCTTCCCAGTGCATAAAAAGTTTGTTTACACTATACGCTAGACTCTTAAGTGTGCAATAGCATTATGTCTAAAAAAACAATGTGCATACCTTAATTTAAAAAAATACTTTATTGCTAAAATATGCTAACCATCCTCTGAGCCTTTAGCGAAGTCCTAATCTTTTGTTGGTGGAGGTTCCTGTCTTAATATTGATGGCTGCTGACAGATTAGGTGGTTGCTGAAGCTGGGGGAGTCTGTGGCAATTTCTTTAAATAAGACAACAATGACATTTGCCCCATTGATGGACTCTTCCTTTCACGAAAGATTTCTCTGTAGCTCACAATGCTGTTTGATAACATTTTACCCCCAGCTGAATTTCTTTCAAAATCAGAGTCAATCCTTTTAAATCTTGCTGCTGCTTTATCAAATAAGTTAACATCATATTCTAAATCCTTTCTTGTCATTTAAGCAATCTTCACAGCATCTACACCAGAAGTAGATTCTATCCCAAGAAAACACTTTCTTTCTCATCTATGAGAAGCAATTCCTCATCTGTTCAGTTTTTATCATGAAATTGCAGGCATTCAGTCACATCTTCAGGCTCCACTTCTAATTCTAGTTCTTTCCACCGCATCTACCATTACTTCCTCCACTGAAAACTTGAATCCCTTAAAGTCATCCATGAGGAATGCAATCAACCTCTTCCAAACTCCTGTTAATATTGATATTTTAACCTCTTCCCAGGAATCATAAATATCCATAATGGCATCTGGAATGATAAATCCTTTCCATAAGGTTTTCAATTTACTTTGCCAAGGTCCATCAAAAGAATCGCCATGTATGGACTATAGCCTTGTGAAATGTATTTCTTAAATAAGACCTGAAAGTCAAAATTACTCCCTGTCCCATGGGCTGCAGAATGGATGTTGTGTTAACAGGCATGACAACAGCATTAATCTCCTTGTACGTATCCATCAGAGATCTTCGGTGACCAGGTGCATTGTCAGTGAGAAGTCATATTTTGAAAGGAATCTTTTCTGAGCAGTAGGTCTCTGCAGTGGGCTTAAATGATGTTGTAAACATATGTACCATCATCTAGACTTTGTTGTTGCATTTCTAAAACACAGGCAGAATAGATTTAGCATCACTTTTAAGGGCCCTGGGATTTGGGGGATGGTAAATGAGACCTGGCTTCAACTTTAAGTCACCAGATGCATTAGCCCCTAATGAGTCAGCCTGTCTGTCCTTTGAAACTTTGCAACCAGGCATTGACTTCTCCTCTCTACCTATGAAAGTCCTAGATGGCAACTACTTCCAACATAAGGTTGTTTCATCTACATTGAAAATCTGTTGTTTAGTATAGCCACCTACCTTAATTATCTGAGCTAGATCTTCTGGATAACTTGCTGCAGTTCTACGTGAACACTCATGGCTTCACCTTGCACTTTTATGTTATGGAGATGGCTTCTTTCCTTAACCCTCATGAACCAACTTCTGCTGACTTCAAACCATTTTTCTGCAGCTTCCTTACCTCTCTCAGCCTTCACAGAATTGAAATGAGTTAAAACCTTGTTTTGGATTAGGCTTTGGCTCTAGGGAGTATTGTGTATGATTTGGTGTATCCAAACCACTAATACTTTCTCCATAACTAGCAATAAGTCTGTTTTGTTTTCTTAGCATTTGTGTGTTCACTGGAGCAGCACTTATAATTTCCTTCAAGAATTTTTCCTTCACATTCACAACCTGGTTAAATGGTGCAAGAGGCCCAGATTTTGGCCTATGTCAGCTTTCAACTTGCCTTCCTTACTAAGTTTAATCATTTCTAGCTTTTTGATTTAAAGTGAGAGACTTGTGACTTTTCCTTTCAGTTGAACACTTAGAGGCCATTTTAGGGTTATTAATTGCCTAATTTCAATACGGTTTTGTCCTCAGGAATAGGAAGGCCCGAGGAGAGGGAGAGAGATGGGGGAACAGCCGGCTGGTGGAGCAGTCAGAACATACACACAATATTTATTAAGTTGACCACCTTATATGGCACAGTTGTGGTGCCGTGACACAATTACAATAGTAACATCAAAGATCACGGATCACAGTTCACCATAACAAATATAATGAAAAAGTTTGAAATATTGTGAGAATCACCAAAATGTAACACAGAGACATGAAGTGAGCAAATACTTTTTGAAAAAATGGCACTGATAGTCTAGCTTGAAGAAGTGTTGCCGCAAATCTTCAATTTGTGAACAACGTTCTATCTGTGAAGTGCAATAAAGCAGAGAACAATAAGACAAGGTATGCTCTTACCTTCATGGAACCTGTCAGGGTTGTATTCCCATTAAGTCTCTTCCTGTGAAAATTAGTCCAGTGAAAAGAATATTGTACCTGCATTTGAAAACTCTCAGGCTCTATCTGGTATTGCTGTGAACAAGCAGCATGCCTGTGGTCATGTGTGCTCATGTTCAGTTTCTTCATTTCTGAGGAGACTTCTACAAAGCTTCTACCCCACTACAATCAATGGTCCGTCATCTAGCACAGACAGAAAGAAAAGTAGATTTTACTCTAGTTTTTCGTGTTGTCTGTTGATTAGTGTTCCTTGGGTATTCTGCTTGTCACCCACTTTTCCCAAAGTCTTGAAGAGGAGTTCCTTAGGATCGAGGCCTTGTCTGGAACTCATGGTCTCACTGTTTCCTCAATAGGACTCAAAATTCTTCTGACTAGTGCCATTGGAGAGGTTACTATAGGGCAAGTCACACTTTATTTACTGTTCTCTATCTTTATTTTCCATGACACTATTATATAAAACATACAGGTGTATAAGACTTAATTAAAGCCTTGAGAAAATGAAATGTAATTACAGTGTAGGAGGAGAAAACTTAGAGATATGTGCCACATAATAATTTTCTTAAAGAATAAGGGTACTTATTCAAGAGGTTAAGCTTTAAGGAGGCAGGAGGGGAAGAAGGTCCCTTTATAGAGAAAGACTATTTTTATCCTAATTTCTTTCATTCAGATTGTTTTCTCTCTTCAAAAATTGATCTAACCTCTGCTATTTTGCTAACCCCCTCTACCCACAAAATTTCAGCTGATGCCAAGCTCCATATTCCTCCTTTTTTTAATCAGGTGAGATTAACACACTATGGGTGTGTCAGGACAGCTTCAGTAGGATAATCAGGGCTCTCTATTTGAGAGAAAAGTATATTAATTACATTCTGAGAAGTACAGGAAATATCTATTCTTCCCTGACCAGATGATGAGAAATGATATAAATCGTCTCTGCATATAGTAACTTTAGATTTAGAACTCTTCGACTTCACCCCCTTATGCAGTATTATTTGTAATCTTAATACCACACTGTCATCACAAACTTGTACTTTCCATGGAAATGTGCTGTTTTAGTTGATCTTAGAGTCCACAGGGCCAATTTTATTACTTTCAAACAGGATGCAAGTCCCTTCTCCTTCTGGTCTTCCCTTGGGAATTTCCAAGACAGATACTTTGTCAAAGTACTTACTTCTCTGCTATCCTCACACTCCATTAAGTGCTTTTCATCTTTATCAACAGTTGTTTGGGTCATTAGCATTTGAATTGCAACAAGTTCATGCCAGTACTCATCACCTAAACTCTTGTTCAATTTTTCCTAAAAATCATTGTCTGCACTTCTCCTGCTTGTCTGTTGCAAGTTCGCAAGCAGCTCAGCTGGTGATACTCAGTCTACCCACAGTGCACTTCAAGGAATGTATTGTACTCCTCCAGCATCAAGTATTTACAGCTGGGTGACTACCTGACTCCTGTTCTCCAGTGTTGCTTTTTTTTTCCCAGGTAGTATGGCAATTTCTCCCTTATTTTCAGTTGTACCCACAACATAGTGGTATAGGTCCAAATATCAATACATTTTGAACTTCCACACTTAGCTCCTTGGTGGCAGGAAACTCTTATCATATTCATTTGGATTGCTGTTAATAAAGGGATTTTCTTTTCACCTTTGATCATCCCAACCTCTGCTTTGAACTTCAGGGATGGGAAATGAGTCAGATAATGCTCAGAATATCTTTATTTTGTGGCAGGGATCACTATTTTCTTGTTGTACTGTTGTGAAAATGTAAACCAAAGTATATAAATTAATCAAAAGATGGGTGGGGTGGACTGAAGGCCACCAGATAAGAACCAAAGGAAATGTCTTTAGTTTGACTTGTTTCCAATTGATTAAATGTCTTAAATTGAAGGAAGATGTAGATTAACTGTGTTTTTATTTTGTTTTGTTTGTTTGTTTATTTGTTTTATTCTGCAGATTCTTATTAGTCATCAATTTTATACACATCAGTGTATGCATTTCAATCCCAATCACTAAATTCAGAACACAACCAACCTCACCCCACCACAGTTTTCCCCCTTGGTGTCCATACGTTTGTTCTCTATATCTGTGTCTCAACTTCTGCCATGCAAACCAGTTCATCTGTACCATTTTTCTAGGTTCCACATATATGCGTTAATATACAATATTTGTTTTTCTCTTTCTGACTTACTTCACTCTGTATAACAGTCTCTAGATCTATCCACGTCTCAAGAAATGACTCAATTTTGTTCCTTTTTAAGGCTAATATTCCATTGTATATATGTACCACATCTTCTTTATCCATTCGTCTGTTGATGGGCATTCAAATTGCTTCCATGACCTGGCTATTGTAAATAATGTTGCAATGAATATTGGGGTGCATGTGTCTTTTTGAATTATGGTTTTCTGTGGGTATATGCCCAGTAGTGGGATTGCTAGATCATATGGTAATTCTATATTTAGATTTTAAGTAACCTCCATACTGTTCTCCATAGTGGCTGTGTCAATTTACATTCCCACCAACAGTGCAAGAGGGTTCCCTTTTCTCCACACCCTCTCCAGCATTTGTTGTTTGTAGATTTTCTGATGATGCCCATTCTAACTGATGTGAGGTGATACCTCTTTGTAGTTTTGATTTGCATTTCTCTAATAATTAGTGATGTTGAGCAGCTTTTCATGTGCTTCTTGGTCATATTTATGTCTTCTTTGGAGAAATGTCTATTTAGGTCTTCTGCCCATTTTTGGATTGGGTTGTTTGTTTCTTTAATATTGAGCTGCATAAGCTGTTTATATTTTGGAGATTAATCCTTTGTCCATTGATTCATTTGCAAATATTTTCTCCCATTCTGAGGGTTGTCTTTTCATCTTGTTTATACTTTCCTTTTCTGTGCAAAAGCTTTGAAGTTTCATTAGGTCCCATTTGTTTATTTTTGTTTTTATTTCCATTACTCTAAGAGGTGGATCAAAAAACATCTTGCTGTGATTTATGTCAAAAAGTGTTCTTCCTATGTTTTCCTCTAACAGTTTTATAGTGTCCAGTCTTACAATTAGGTCTCAAATCCATTTTGAGTTTATTTTTGTATATGGTGTTAGAGAGTGTTCTAATTTTATCTTTTACATGTAGCTGTCCAGTTTGCCCAGCACCACTTATTGAAGAGACTGTCTTTTCTCCATTGGATATCTTTGTCATAAATTAGTGGACCATAGGTGTGTGGGTTTATCTCTGGGATTTCTATATTATTGCATTGATCTATGTTTCTGTTTTTGTGCCAGTACCATATTGTCTTGATTACTATAGCTTTGTAGTATAGTCTGAAGCCAGTGAGTCTGATTCCTCCAGCTCCGTTTTTTTCCCTCAAGACTGCTTTTGCTATTCGGGATCTTTTGTTTCTCCATACAAATTTTAAGATGATTTGTTCTTGTTCTGTAAAAAATGCCATTGGTAACTTGATAGGGATTGAATCTGTAGATTGCTTTGGGTAGTATAGTCATTTTCACAATATTGATTCTTCCAATCCAAGAACATGGTAAAACTCTCCATCTGTTGATATCATCTTTAATTTCTTTCATCAGTGTCTTATAGTTTTCTGCATACAGGTCTTTTGTCTCCCTAGGTAGGTTCATTCCTAGGTATTTTATTTTTTTTAATCTAGAAGAGGTGCCAATTTTTGTTCAGTAAAACAGATAACCACAAGGTTATCTTTTTTAATCTTTATTTTATATTAAAGTATAGTTGATTTACAATGTTGTGTTAATTTCAGGTGTACAGCAAAGTGATTCAGTTACACATATACATATATCTATTCTTTTTCAAATTCTTTTCCCATTAAGTTATTATAGAATATTGAGAAGAGTTCCCTGTGATATAAAGTAGGTCCTTGTTGATTATTTTATATATAGTAATGTGTACACAGTTATATTTTATTGTTCTGTGAGAAATTAACAAGTTTTGTATGTAACCAGGAAATCTTATTCTAACATTACTTTCTTAAATTTACTACAAATACCCTAGTTTCTTAAGTGTTGTGTGGACAAGTTTTAACATCTTCCCAGTTTCCTCATTAATTAATGAGTTAAATAAAATCTATGACAAAAGTTGTTTTTCAATGTGCCTGAAAGTCATGATTTTACCTTTTAAAATTTTTACTTTAAACATTCTGTTCCCACCAGTGGATTTCCATTTAGAATATTCTGGTTCATCCTTTTGTGACTTCGTTTGACTCTGCCATTCTGATTTCCAGTAGTACTGATGCAATGGATGATTCTACATTTAATGGGCGTTACAAATTTCCTTTAAAAAAATATTATTATTTATTTATTTTTGCTGCATTGGGTCTTTGTCACTGCATGAGGGCTTTCTCTAGTTGAGGCGAGCCGGGGACACTCTTCATTGTGGTGGCTTCTCTTGTTGCAGAGCATGGGCTCTGGTTCATGGATTTCAGTAGTTTTGGTGTGTGAGCTCAGTAGTTGTGGCTCTTGTGCTCTAGAGTGCAGGCTCAGTAATTGTGGTGTACAGGCTTAGCTGCTCTGCAGCATGTGGGATCTTCCCGGACCAGCGATTGAACTTGTGACCCTTGCAATGACAGGTGGATTCTTAACCACTGCGCTACCAGATACGTCCACAAATTTCCTTTTAATTCACCTTTTAGAGTCATTCAACTGATGCTGCTACACTTTCCAGGCCTCTGACCCACCAATTTTGATTTTTTATCAGATAAAAAAAATTCAATTAAAAATAACTTCTGATTTAAAACTTCATGAAAATATACTTAAAAGATAATTTAATTCTGTGAAGCTCATATGCCTTTTTACAATAGAAGTCCAATCACATATTTGGAATACAAAGTTAGTTTCATCAGCTCAAATATTTTAAGAGAAAAGTTTATTGATCTGGATTATTGACCCAAAGTTTCCAAAACTAATAAAGATTACTTTTTATGGAACTGTAAGTTTGGAGCCAAGAGCCAGGAGAAGCAGCCATTTGAACAGATTTTTACTGGAGTTACAGAGTATTTAAACTTTCATTTTAGAATCTTTGATTACACAGTCACTGGTTGTTATGTATACATATCAGCATTCAGTGCAAGTTTTTATATCAGGAAAACCAAAATAAGTACACAGCAGAAACTAATTTATTCTGATTATTATTACACTTGGAATTCTAAAGCTCCTGCTCCAATAACATATGGATCCTTGTTACTGTAATTTTGTCATGTTTAAGAGAGAAAATTTCATATAATAGGCTGAATCTCATCCACAATACCATGAATCTCTGATGTCTGAAAGTAGAAAAGTAAATGATGTGATGACATTGAGGCCTGGATGGGACTCTCAAGAAACTCATCCAGCAGAGCACTCCTCTACCTGCAAGAAGCCTTCTCACTTCCCAGTCCTGTATCACCACCACCACCTCAGGGTTCCAGGAGACACAGTTGAGGATGCCTGCCTGAGAGCATTCTAGAAGCTGTATGAACTCCCATATTTTCATAGTTATTTCTCTTTTTTCTATCTGGTAAACACAGTGGATTTACGTTTATAATAGTGATATAAAGCTTCCTTTTTAAATAAATTAAAAATGAATTCATACTAGAGAACTGTTGAGTAAATTATAGTTCTATTGGCATATGGCTAGGACAAAGCTTGAAACTCAAATAAGTGCACAAAAGTAATCTCGTGCTTTTGTGAAAATCATAGATTGATACTTAGGGAATCTAAAATAGGGATAACACTTCCTTGTATTTAAGATTTTTTTTTTCAGTAAATCCCATGGGGAGGTTAATAAACAGTATAGTCAATGGAAAATATACTCAGGCTTTTTGATTTGGCAAACCACAGCTTAAATGCCACCACTATTTGAGACCTTGGTCTCAGGGTCCTCATTTATAAAATAAGAATATTATCTCATGAGACTGGTGTATGGATTAAATGACTGCACACATAAAGTGAATGGTACATAGGTCCTACTCATTCATTACCTTTGACTCCTTCTTGAATAATTATATTTGCTGTTTCTGTTTCTTAATGGCTTATGAACTGGAAGTAGGTCATTTTACATTCCATTATTTGTTTGTAATGTGTCAACAAAATAAGGAAAAGTCAGATATTAAAGCCCCATATAACTGTGACACAGGGAAATAAAAGTCTATGTCAATGGCAAAAAAAAAAAAAAGAACAAAAGAAAGAGAAAGAAAGAAAGCTGTATATCATCCACTGAAATTCCAGATGGACACACCTGATGGCAGCAAGTAAGCAGTAATGACAGAGAAGTGTACCCTGTGAGAGATTTAAACCCAGGCATATCTTTTCTTGGTTCCATGAGTGAATCCCAAATGACAATAGTACTAAGATATTTGTGACTTTTTTTTTCTTTACTTCCTACTGTTTTTATCATTTTGTTTTTGTTTCTAGTTTGTACACAGACAAGTTATTCTACTACGGTAATAATAAAAATCAAATATTTGCTTTTATGGTCTAGATATTTGATAATCCCCATCAAAAATATTATAGAGATCTATTCTATGTTGATTGAGCTAGGAAGGAATATATGGCTTGTTAGTCTATTTATTTGTTAGTTTTTTAAAATTGCTTTTTATCCTGTTGATTTATTTGTGAGTGTATATCAATTAAGAATTGCATAAGCACTGAGAAGGAAAACAGCTCTTTGAAATCTGAAAAGATGATTTTTCATTTTGTGTTTACTTTTGACTCAGGGTTTAGTTTGTAGAATTGAAACATAATTTGTCTATGTGCCTGTAACTGAAGAAAGCTTTAACCTTTCATTTTGAGTGTGAAATATTTTCCTAGTTCCAGAAGGTACAAAGTAGATTATAACATTTCTTAATTAAATAGATTATCTTCCAATTGTTTTATAGTTATATGTATGCACATATAAAAATTAGAATATTTTAAAATTTCACAGTGAATAAGTAAAATGAATCAATGATCCTTTAAAAGTACTAAGACATATGTGTATTACAGACACTGCTATCATAGAAATATTTAGAGTTCAAGATCATATAATCAATGTGAATTTTTAAAATTATATTACGTAAATAATTTTATGTTTAAAGATAAATAACTATATGTTTGTTACTTGTTTCAATATGGCATAAAATAGAAAGCTTTTCTAAGATTATAAAAATATTATCTATTTTATAAGATTTATGAGCTTTATTTTTTTATAAAATTTGTATTTGTTTTCTCATAAAGAGATAAATTAGTCTGAAATTTCTAAACGTCTCATACTGGTTTACTAACATTAAATCTATATAATGTTTAGGCTCATAAAAATGTAAGTGTGAGGGGTTTCCCTGGTGGTGCAGTGGTTAAGAATCCACCTGCCAATTCAGGGGATATGGGTTCGAGCCCTGGTCCGGGAAAATCCCACATGCCGCGGAGTAACTAAGCCCTTGCACCACAGCTACTGAGTCTGTGCTCTAGAGCTCTCTAGCCACAACTACTGAGCCCACGTGCCACAACTACTGGAGCCCATGCTCCGCCACAGGAGAAGCCACCACAATGAGAAGCCTGCGCTCCTCAATGAGGAGTAGCCCCTGCTTGCAGCAACTAGAGAAAGCCCACAGGCAGCAACGAAGACTCAATGCAGCCAAAAATAAACAAATTTTGAAAGAAAAGGACAACTGTGAAAATGATTTTTTTAAATGTAAGTGTGGATTTAATTAAGTTGAATCATAATTCTGACAAGAATTTTTATAAAAATTATAAATATGTTTTATAGTACATCATACTGAACAAAATTTCTTAGATCTTTAGATAACCAAAATCCTTCAACTAATACTAAAATGAGTTAATGAATAATATTTAAATTCTTAGATAATTTCCAAGTGAGACTGAATAGTGAACAACTGGTTACATAGCATAATTTTAATTTTATATTATTTACTTCTCATTTGCATGTGGTATGGAGTGGCTTTATCTTTGGTTCATGGTAATGGACCTGTTCTTTCTTGCCACTTAAATAAGGCAGAAAACGGATGTTTGTAGCTATATTTATGTTATATGTATTTATGAGCTGTGGTAATTTGCTAAAATTGTGCTTACATATAATAAAGTTTCAGTACCATCTTCCAGTGTCCTCTTTCAATAGAAGATGGTAATTTTGGTTAAAAATTATAACTAATATTGGTTATTGAGACTATATTAGGAGTAATAATCATTGAGAAAATCACTGTGTGTGTAAAATTGAGGCATTTGCTTTCAAAGAAAAAAAGAGAGTAATTTTGTCTTAAAGTACAAGTTTGACCCAAAATAAGAAAAAACACAGAAAAGGAAAAAAAAAAAAAAAAACTTTGCTGTGTACAGCAAGTAGTAGAAGGTATGAGAGTTAGTTTTGTTAGTTTTGTTTACCTTGGTTTATAATACCTGGGCTTGAAAGGCTCTATGAAGAGTTTTAAATTTTGGCAAAGTTAAGTCAGTTTCAATGGATTTACTCACCAGATAATTTAAAGAGGTTGGGGGAGACTCATGAAAATTTTGCTGTCAAACATGCATTGATGCAAAATTAAAATTTGGCTTTTTTCTCTGTCAAATTGAAAACTAAGTCTTAGAAACTCTTAATGGATAATAAAATATCATTCTTTATCTTCTACCTAAACTTCCCACGTAGCAGAGATGCCATATCTTATCAGAATAATATTCTCTGCTTAGGTTTGACTTTATATGCAACTGGTTAATTTAAAACAAAAAAGGAAAATATTTATTCACTTATGGAAAAAGGAAAGTCTCTTACAAAATTGTTATAATCTTTTATGTTTATTTAAAGCATTTTATCACTTTAAGTAGATAGCCAAATACTGTTTCTCCACATGAATGGTCCTATCTTGAGTCATCAAATCTGCTCTAATTTTTTGCTTTGCCTCAAATATCAGATACCAAATTTAGAAAAAAATAAAACAGTATATTTAGGGGATTTTTATAGGTCTTCTAAGACAAGCACAAAGATCTGTTGCTTTACCTTATAAAAAACGAGATAATAGTAACAATTAGGGTTGTTTGCTGTGTTCCATATTACATAATTAGCTTAACATTATTTTAAAATCTGTGTGGGAAGAATCATCAAAACAGCAGGAACACACACTCATTTCTTTAGTAAAGATTATATAGGTCAAATATTACTATAATCAGTATTTCAGAAATTATGCAGCACTCAAGTAATTTGCCAGAAGACTTTCTATAACTATAGGATGGACTTTGTGATACTGATTTTAAAAGGCAGTCAGAATGCCTACTGAAAGGACTTCACCAGACACTCTAAATTATTGTTGCTTCAAGGAACAGATAATTAGAATTATCTTCCAAGCTGACAATGCTTAGGAAACATTCGTACAATATAGGTGGTCTGAGTCAGTAATTCTAGAACTGTTTTCTGTCTGGAAGCAGACCTACTTTATGAAAGCAGACCACTTACTCAAGATGCATAGTTTAAAAAATTACAAATTACATAATGAGATGACAAAGGAAATTCACATGTGGTGATATTTTGGAAATATTATGGGTATCATTTTATTGTTCTAGTTTTATGTATATATGAGTTTTATACACTGAATGTTTGTTCCCGTCCTGCTGCCACCAATTCATATGTTAAATCTTAATGACCAATGTGATGTATTTGGAGGTGGGCGTTTGGGAGGTGATTGAGTCATGACTGTGAGCTGTCATGAACGGATTGATGCCCTTATAAAAGAGACCCCAGAGAGCTCCCTTGTCTTTTCCACCATGTGAGGAGACTGTAAGACAGCTGTCTGTGAACCAGGAAGCAGGTTCTCACCAGACACTGAATCTACTGGCACCTTGATCTTGGACTTCCCGGTCTACAGAACTGTGAGAAATAAATTTCTGTTGTTTATAAGCCACGTAGTTTATGGTATTTTGTTATAGCAGCCCAAATGGACTAAGAAAATGAGGAAACCCTTTTAACTCTTAACATAGTAGGTTATGCTTTTCCAAACTGAAATTAACCATTTTAAATAAAATTTGTTCTCAATAACTCTTCAGAATTGAGAGAGAAGTGATTTGCTGAATCACCTTACATTTTCCAAGCAATTGCTTTGCTTACATAGGCTCAATGAAAATCCATCCTGCTTTTTACCAAGATATATAATTGGACAAATAGACTCATAACTTGTCAAATTGATTGTGTAACCAATATCACACCTGTAGTGTCATATTGGAGAATAAATCTCATTTAATAAGATATGTTTCTTTTCCTAAGAAACACATATACTCCACCCAACATGAAGTAACAGACACAGAATTTATTCTCTGGCTTAAAACAAACAGAAAACTCCATGAAATACAAGAAACATGGCTTATCAAGATACTGAACATCAGGCAATTTTGATGTAAATTAACATGCAGTAAACCATTACATATAATGGTCTATTTTTCATCCTTTACTTCATCATTTAGTTTCCAATTGCTTTTGAAACTAGCCTGTCTAAGTCTAGATTGGATTTCTAGAAATTCAAGTCAACATTTATTCAGCTTATGCCTCCAGTACTTGTACTAGATAAAGTAGCAATGGTATAGATTTGACATTTGATTATGATCCAGTGAAGTATATTCAAACAATTTCAAGTCCAATGGTGGATACATTTATAACAATAATCAACAACAAAAACAAATCAAAACAAAATAAGTATGTGGTTTCAGATGAATAAAAAATACCTATGTAAAAAGTATTATATTCCAGGCAGTGTTCTAAGGTAGATAGAGAGAAATCAAAAAAATATGGATAATTATTTTATACTATAAACTATTTATATAGTTTATAAATAGTATATAGTTTATATATACTATAAACTAGATTATAGTTTATAAATAGTATAACTATTTTATACTATATAGAATATAATTTATACCCACAGCAACCTTAGGTTTTACAGATGAAGGAACTTAGGCACAGAAATGATAAAACTGCTACATGGTAGAACCAGGATCTGGATTTAGTTCCAGTATTTCCTGCTGTATTTATCATTTACATTGATACTTTTATGTGTTGTATAAAATTTGGCTGTGCTCAATTTTACTTATTTCTAATTTTTTTTTAAAAAATTATTTATTTTGGCCACCAACAGAGGAATGAACAAATACGCCATGTTACATTCCTAGGATAGAATACCATCCAGCTGTTAAATGATCTAGAGCTAGGCATAGCCTCACAGATGTGTCATAAAAATATAATGTGTATAAAAGCAAATTGCAAACGGATATGAAAGAATTACACAGTCTTCAATTATTTAAAAATTCACAAAACAATACTATGTTATGACTGGACACTGACATAGGGAATTAAAGTACTAAATTATGCATGGGAGGACTAAGAACCAACCTCAAGATAACAGTTACCTCTGGGGACAGCTGACAGTGAATGGGTGGGGAAGGAGAGAAACTTTAGAGGTAATATTTTATTTCTTTAAAAATAAATAAACCTAATATAAAATTATACATATAACTTAAAATATGTATATGTAGATATGGCAAAATGTTAATACTTGTTAAATCTGAAAAAAAAAAAAAATTGGCTGTGCTCATTTAGTGAAGTAGCTGGCACATAAAAGGAACATAATAAGCACCATAGAACCACAAAAAGCCCAAATAGCCCATTTATTCAAGGAACCAAGAAAAACCTGACATATCTAAGAAGTGACATAATTTGACATGTTTTCTCATGTTCTCTGATGTTTCTGATCAGAAGGGCCAAGTATGAATGAGTCATTGGGGAATGGCCATTTTTCATTCATAGCCATTGCTGCTTGGGAGTTGGATTGTAGACACTGTTTATAAGAAAACATAAACTCATGCATGAGAATTGTGTTCTCTCAGACAAACAAAAGCCTACTGCAGAATATTGTTCTTCTCACCAAAAACATCTTGCATTAATACCAGCTTCTGTATTTTCAGTAGTGTTTAATGGATACAGATTAAAGTATTATTTTTTTCACTCTATAATAGGTAAGACTATATTAGAAACTAAAATTATTGATGAAATCTAAGATTATTATTCAGTGATCTGAAAATTATAATAACAAATAACAACAAAAAGGAGAAGCAAATATTCTAGAGATAAAATTAAAATGAATAAGGGTAAAATACTGCCAGTCTTACACTACAAAAACAGAAAAACACTGTATGTGGCAATATATTTTTTCCGATTACCCCACCTCCTCATCTCCATACAATTTTCACTAAAAAGCCTCAAAAAATTAGTAACTATGACTCAGATCCAAGGTAGGATGCATGTCGTTAAATAAATTTTAACAGAAAAGTGACAAAGTCTTTCATCAGTAATAACTTTTGAGGTTGTCACAATTATTGACAGAATAAAGGAGTATAATTTAGATCGGTGATGTGGTTATTTTTTAATTGCTCTGTTTTTATGTGGAGAACATTGGAAGCATTGAACTATTATATCCCTTTGTTCTTTGCATTGTTGTCTTAAAAATTAACATTTCTCTCAAGTATGCAAATACTTTGTGTTGCTAAAGAAATCTGAGCTTTGTCATAGTGAGGTTCAAATCACATCGTACTGAATTCTAGCTCGATTTAGCATGAAGATAGGAATAACTTATTTCCTTTTAAAGCAGGTTCTAGACAAAATATTGTTCATTTAGAAATTGGCATTTCTTAAATTGAATCTATAATTTCATGTTAAAAATAATAAAGTGTTTACAATGAAGAGAAATTAAACTGAACAACACATTTCCTCAAAATTAAATAGAATATACTATTTACTTCATTATTCCCTATGACAAAAAAAATGACATTCCAGAAAAAGATGTCTTAAATAACATTCTAGAAATCTGTTTGATTGATAAATTATGTAATCTAAAAATGAAGGGTACTATCCTTGTTCTGATAACCACCAGGTGACAGGTGAAGTACTAATTGCTTTATCTAGTTTAATTCTCCTAACTCTTCTAGTAAATAGTTATCAGAAAAATGAGAAAATTGAGTTAAACTTAGTCTTAAGCTATGATCACATAACCAAGATCTTAAGCTAAGATCACATAACCAAGAAATCAGCCCAAGAAGTGCTTGACACATCCATCCATACTTATTGTTCTCAACCTTATTACTTTCCATGCAATATTCCACAAGGATAGAAAAGAGTAATTTCTATTGTAATAATAAAATAAACAACAAAGTCTCAGTAAATCAAGATTTCAATGAATAAAATGTATCGCCCATGCTTAAAGAAAAAAATATTTAATGACCCTTATTTAAGAATTGTAAGGCAACCCTTATTCAAGGGAGGTAGACATCGAGATGTGTGTAGGAGCCACTGCAACGGGGCCTTGACCTGGGGGAAGAGAAATGAGATTCAGATCTGACTTCAACAAGGATAAGTGGGAATTTATAACTAAGGAGCAGGGTGGGGGTCAGTGAATGGAAAATTACTGAGAAAACATCAGGAGTAAGAGGGAGTCTTGTTAGACTAACTCAACAGAATTCTTGCTGAAGACAGGCCAAAATGATGAGATATTGAGGGTGGTCGGACACTGAGGGTGGACGGGGATTTTTGCTAAACTGACTTAGAAGGATTCTTCTCAAGGGGAGAGAGGGAGCCCAATGTCCACCCAGGTCCAACAGGGGGCTCAAAGGAGCCTGATTAAAATTACATTAAGAAGAGTGTCTTTGTCATCACTTACACTGAATGTCTGCCAATGTTCATAGAGCAATTCTGAGATTTAGAATAATGGAAGGTCTACTCTCTGTGGTCTCACTCTCGCTGTTTAATCCCTTTGGTGGTGAGGTCAGGCAATGAAAGCTGAGGGACAGGCATTTGATTTCACCAAGCTGCACGGGGATTGTGAAGTATAAGAACATGGACTATTCAGTAAAGTTACATACATTTATATGATACTTTACAGCTGGACAGGACTTTAGTGAGAATTTAATAACATTTTTTTAAGTTTTCCTACTGGAGCCCTTTCTTTCTTCTACCTATTAAGAAAGAGCCTAGAAAATCAGATCACTCGGAAATCTCACTCCTGGCCCAATGTGAAGGACTAAGACATATGTTTATGTGTCTAAATATGTGTGAATGTGTGTATTTGTATGTATGAGTGTGTGTATTTGTATGTATGAGTATGCAAGTTAAACCTTGCTTCAAAGGTGGGAAAGAACTGAGTGTGTTCCCCACACCCCAAAGAAGTTCTGTCTGCTTAAGGGCATATAGAAGTCTTAGCCTAAAAGTTAAGGTACCATCCCGCACTAGCTGATGATAGTTGATATTTTTCCCTGTTGTGTGGACAAGTGTAACAGAGCATGCAGATAATAAGGATACACTGTTTTAGTAAACATCATGTCAATTCCTTCCATCCCACCTTAAATATTGAAGAGTAGAGCATGCAGGGAAGTCTGAAATTTCTTTGCACTCCAAATAAACTATCAATATGTTTACATGTAATCTCTGCTTTTTGCTTTTAAATCCATCCTTCCATAGTCTCCTTTTCTGGTATATTCAGTTGGTTGAGCAAAAAATACAAAATCACTTTTTGCCAATCATTCTTTGTTATGTTTCAACTTGGTTTCCAAATTCTTTCAAAAATCTTTACCTGAGTATTCATTTATTTATTCATTTCCAAATACTTATTTGAAATGATGGTTATATGCCTGCCACTATCTCAAATGCTAAGAATATTGAAGTGAACAAGACAGACAGTATTCTACCACACAAGGAACTTAGATTCCAGTGGTATAGATATAGATATAGGTAGATATAGAAGTAGATGTAGATGTAGACATAAAAGTAGATGTAGATATAGAATTAGATATAAATATAGATATAGAAATAGATGTAGATGTAGAGATATATATTCAAATACATACACATATAGTTTAAAAGTATATAAACATGTAAATTAATAAAACAATTTATCAAAGAATCTCCTAACTTTCACTACGTTTCTCCTTGAGTAGTTCTCCTGGACAGCTGATTTGCATGCTGTAGGGTATCCCATGTTGTCCTTATTTAAGATATTTACTTAAAATACTTTAAATCTCAAATTTTATTAAAACAATAGTTCTATAGGCTCTAGAAGTTTTTCTCATTTATGTAGGTACTTTTTCTAGAAGATTTTGTTTTCTTAGTCTCTTAGTATTATTTTATTTAAACTTGTTTCATTTTATCAAGTTTAGCAAGATCCACTAAGAATGAGTATAATTTTTCTGTGGACCCCTAAGAAACACTGGAAGTAGAACTGTTACTGAAATTTCACATGGCTGCCCTCACTGGGAACCCTGAGATCTAGCAGGGAATGACCATTCCAGGTCACAGCTGATTTGCTCTTCACCTAATCATAGGAGGTCCTAAAGAAAACATGGTTATCGGTGTTGCATGCTCTTGTTACAAAGTTAGATTATTTTCTATTCCCTTTCCCCTAAACCCTAATCCCCCCCCCCCAAAAAAAAGTGTGTAAGGGTGAGGAGATCCTGTTATATGGAGGAAAAAAAGGGGGGAAAGAAGAGAGTAAAAACAAAAGCATACAAACAAACAAACCCCTGGTTTGATTCAGAAACTATTTGATTTTGATAGCCCCAGTCCTAAGCAGTAATGGAAACAATATCTTCATACATTAAAAACATCAGAAATTATTAGACATTTTTATCTCTAGTGTAAAATGGCATGTACCTAAGTGGAAAAAAGAAGATCTTTTTAATCCAAATGATAAAAGTAAACAGGACACCACAGTACACTTCTGAGGCACTGCAGAATGTTAATTTTGCCTCGGTCTTCTAAATTCGTTCATGTACTTGTTCTCACTATTTTCATTTTACCCCATTAATGAAATAGTCATTCATTCAGTTAGCATGACTTGATTGCTGATGGTAATATCGGCTATTTTTCTTTTCCCATTATCTATCCCATTTTACTTTGATGACAGCATCTTGATTTTTCTTTGAGAAAAATCACCTCTCCTTTTACTTCCAACACAGTTTTCAGAAGGCCTAGATCTGACCTCCTTCCTTTGGTGGTGTGCATTTGATTTTATTTCTCCAATCAGCATATTTCATTTATCTTGATCAAGTGTTTAATTCCAAATTGCTCATTGATGAACACTGGACTTTTAATTATATAGAGCAATACATTTCTTGCCTTTTTCTTAAATTTTTGAGCTTTCTCTTAATTGCAGCCAAAAGAATTCTGACCAATAAAAGTACCCGTTATGTGGGTATGTGTATCATGCTAATTTTCCTGCATCCTTTTAACATGTAATTTCCAAAGTTATTTATATGTGGGTTTGGAAAATGGCATCCATCCTCCACTTTTCTAAAATAAAACAAACTTCAATACCGTGCTGTTTGATATATATTTTAACACAATTTTAAGTTTTTCACTCATTTTCTTTGACTGTCTTAAAATTGTTTTATAATGTCATCAGTTCTTGAATAAAGTGGTTCAGGAATTTGGTTGGCAAAGTCTTTGCAAGCAGAAGTGTATTATCTTTTCTTTTTGCTCCCTAACTTTAGTCTTTTTTTACCATTCAGCCCCCGACTGCTCACCCAACTTCTATGCTGACCTGGCCAATGAAAATCTCTTAGCGTTCTGTGTTTGGTTCATACAGTGTTTACGTTTATTGTCAATTAATTTCAGGAATTTTATTTCAAGCACAAATAAAAGACTCCTCAGTTTTATTAAAAATCAAGCACTACAAAATTATTACCATTATTTCTAACTATCCAGTGGAGAAATTTTAGAGTCAAAGTTGGGATGAAATGAGAAATAAATAAGATCCTACACGGTCGTTTATCTGTTGAATCTGCACTGTTGGAACTGGTTTCCGATTCCACAATGGCCTGAGACAAATCTCATGGAAATCTGTGGTCATAACAGGTGATAAAACTGAGAAAGAGTGCTGCACATTTGTATTCCTCAAGCAGTCCACTTCCCCAGACCTAAACATAAGCATGTGTTTGCACTGCGGAGTTTTCATTTATTCCAGAGGGGATATTATCCTTCCCATCATGACTATTTCCAATTTCTGAGTGAATGTATGTCCCCCATATGGCAAGGAGATTAACACTGTTCTCATCTTCAACATATTTAAAGACTCCGTGCCCTTCCTCTCTCCTTATATGCCATACAAACGGTCTCCTTAAATGAGCTTTAGTATTTCCCAGCACAGGTAGGAGTCGGCAGGACGCTTTTTCAAAGGGCTTAAGGGAAGAGAGTGGAGCAGTTCATACTTCCCCTAAGTATGTTAACTGGGAAGCTCTTCCACTCAAGTGACATACCGAAGCACTTCAACAACTGCTTCTCTGACCCTGACGCCTTAAGTGGAAGCTGACCTCAGTTCCTATTAAGAGAGACGCATAAAGCTGCCATTGTCACAAATTCAGCCAATAATGGATAAAGTGGTGATTAAATTAAGATGGCCGTTGGGGAGAGACGTGGCTTCATAACAAAATCTAACAGGCCTGAAATTCACTTTCCCGCTTCCCATTTCTACCAATGAATGCAGCAGCGCAGGATCGAGTCATTTATAGTCAGCCTTCCAAGTCACCTTGCTCTATGAGTTGTCTCTAATTGCTAAAAAGTTTGCTAGAAAGAAAAAAAATCATATATATATATATATATATATATATATATTTTTTTTAACAAGCCTATAGCAGGAGTTTAAGAGGTCTTAGAAAAAATAACTTCTCATAAAAGAAGAAATGCTTGGAGTGAGTTCTGAAAGGAATACCAATGAGACGGACTAGCCAAACACTCAACTGCAGATCGATGATCTTCAGTATCGCTCTGTAATTGAATTAGTCTCATACCAAAAGAGCCAGGGATGGCTGCAGAGAAACTGACAACTAGGTATCTTTAAAATACTCATTGTTAGAGCCAGGTTTGCTCAAATCATGCACAAGACCAATGCACAAGGTTGCCTATTGAAATCACTTGTGGAGCTTTAAAAAATACTGTTACTTGAATCCAATCCCGAGAGATTCAGATTTAATTGGGTTTGTAGGCAGCCTTTGAATTGGGACTTTTAAAAACTCCACAGGTAATTTTTATATGAAGCAGAGGCTAAAGACCACTCAACTACACAGTTAAATTTCATCATAGTTTCCTCTTTGTAGCAGTTATTTTGTCTGGTTTTTAAACAGACAATTTGTGTAGCCTTAAGGCTCTAGTAGCTTAAAGACGGAGGAACTTTAAATAGGCAAACAGAAATGCTGCATCAATATTCATCTTCCTAAAGCTTCTAGTTCCTGCTCTTTTGAGTAGAGCCTGAAAGTGTCATTCTTATTCCCCCCGTCTTAAACTTAGATTTAAGACTCCCATACCCTGTACACTGGAAACTCCCTAACTGATGTGATAGAATCTTTATTTCCAGCTAATCTCTGGAATCAGGCATCTGATTTGCTATCTCCTCGACAAACTGAAATTTTAAAATGTAGATAATAATAGAGAATTTTCTTTATCCAGTACATCATTCTCAGCTATGGAGTCTGCCACCTACAAATATGAGGTGATTAGCAAGTAAATTTGTATCAAGAAAAATAGATAAATGTGGGTTTGTATTAAACATAAGAGCATAAATACAACCAACATAATTTCCTCCTAATTTCTCATGAAAACAAGTGTAAAGTTATTTTTTTTCAAAGAAGAAATAATATATAAGGACAATTAAAGTGGCAAAGAAAATATAAGGAAATGTAAAACAGATGGCTAGTGGTAACAAATTTAGAAGACCAGAGAAAGCAGAAACTTAAGATAGCCAGAGAGAAAGACAGAGAATGGCCTGCTTTGCATTGCATTATCCTAGAAATGTGCCAGAATTTGCTGAATTCCAGACCTCTGTAAATGGGGTTAGAGGGAGCTAAATAGAGGGGATAGTTTGAAAATCTATTTAAGAAGCTGTTGGACACTTTGATCTTCACCGACCTGACTCAGACTGGCAATGACCCTTTTCCTGCACTAGAAAAATACTGAAGGTATATCATCTACAAAGAGTCAACAATAAATAGTTTGAACAGGAGGAACACTAGGAAGACAAGAGGGTGATTTCATCAAAAAAGAAAGCAGGGGTGGGGGGTTAAATGTATGTCTAGATAGGAAACCAGGTATATCCCATCTAGGAGTGTAGCCTCTTGAATTGGAATCCCAGCTTTGCATGTAACATGTTCTATGACCTTGGCTAAGTTAGTGTTCTTCTTTGTGCCTCAATTTCTTTAACTGAAAAATGGGTACACAGTTATTAGATTGAAGCAAAGTTTAAATGGGTGAATACATGTAAAGCACATATTTTAGTGCTGGGCAAAAAGATAAGTACTACATATGTGCTAACTACTCTTATTATCCCCCTACTCAGGATCCAGAATAATGATAGAGAAATTTATACTCTACAGGCAGAAAATGGAAGATTCTTCACAGAGGGAAAAAATATGTATATGTGAATATACACACACATATATATATATATATATATATATATATATACACACATAAACATATATATTAACAAACATACACATACAGTTCTCAAATGAAATACCCCAGGCAGATCACGTAGAGTAAAACCCACCAGGGAAGTGACCTCACCAACTCATAGAGCTTCTAATCAGCTTTGGAGAGGTGCCTTTCTTATTTTTATGCAGCAGCCAAATACCAATAGCTATTTGAGGAAATTACCTGTCAGAACATATAGAAAACAAATTGCCAAAAAGATTTTGGAATAAGTGGAAACAATGCATGGAGAATAAAATTGCAAAGAGGATCTATAATTAATTTCTGCAAAAAAAAAAAAAAGAACACATTGCACATATGAAAGAACAGCCTGCTATGAAAAGATATATTTAAAGAACAAAACCAGCCCTTGAAATTTAAAAATATAGAAGAAATTAAAACTAAATATAGGGGTAAGGAAATAAAATTGTGGAAATTTTCCATTAAGTATACTAAAAAATAGGTTTAAAATAGGAGAAAATAGAACAATATTAGAAGATCAGTACAAAAGGACCAATATGTGAATAATGAGAGTGCCTGCAAGAAAATCAGAAAAAAATAATAAATAAAATTTAGGAAATTACCAAAAAATTAATTCAAGAAAATAATTTAGACTAAATAAATTGTATTAGTTTTCATATTTAAAATATTTACCATACTTCCTACATAGTTAATAAAAATAATCTACACAAAGGGACATACTCATGATTTTCAGAGCAATGAGAGAATTGAAAAGACACTAAAATTTTCCAGTGAGAAATATTAATCTAATTGTATGACTGGTAATAATAATACTATTTTGAAAAAGATATCTGATTCTCACTGATCTAAGTGTCAAATCTGCTTTGAAATAAATTTCCATATGTACATAAATCTATTTCTGAACTCTGTATTTGAAGCATTATAATAAGACTTGTTATATCATAGAAAAGTTCCCTAATTTTTACACAACTAAATTTATCTTTTTTGTGTGTTTTTGTTGTTATTACTTTTCTTATAAAGAATTTTTGCTATTCCCAGCTCTTTGCGCTTCCATGTGAAGTTTTGCATTGACTTGCCAACTTCCATGAAAAACTCCATTACTAATTATAAGGGAATCTATTTAATGAATTGCTTAATTTTAGGATTATTGACATCTTTAAATATTACAATGTCCTATCCATGAACATGGTATAGGTACTTATTTACTTTTAATATATTGTTTTTTTAACACCTTTATTGGAGTATAATTGCTTTACAATGGTGTGCTAGTTTCTGCTTTAGAACAAAGTGAATCAGTTATACATATACATATATCCCCATATCTCCTCCCTCTTGCATATCTCTCCCACCCTCCCAATCCTACCCCTCTAGGTGGACAGAAAGCACTGAGCTGATCTCCCTGTGCTATGTGGCTGCTTCCCACTAGCTACCTATTTTACACTTGGTAGTGTATACATGTCTATGCGATACTCTCACTTGGTCCCAGCTTACCCTTCCCCATTCCCGTGTCCTCAGGTCCATTCTCTACATCTGCGTCTTTATTCCTGTCCTGCATGTAGGTTCCTCAGAACATTTTTTTTATTCCATATATATGTGTTAGCATACGGTATTTATTTTTCTCTTTCTGACTTACTTCACTCTGTATGACAGACCCTAGGTCCACCCACCTCACTACAAATAACTCAATTTCTTTTCTTTTTATGGCTGAGTAATATTGCATTGTATACATGTGCCACATCTTCTTTATCCATTCATCTTTCGATGGACACTTAGGTTGCTTCCATGTTCTGGCTATTGTAAATAGAGCTGCAATGAACATTGTGGTCATAACACTTTTTGAATTATGGTATTCTCAGGGTATATGTCCAATAATGGGATTGCTAAGTCGTGTGGTAGTTCTATTTTTAGTTTTTTAAAAAACCTTCATACAGTTCTCCATAATGGCTGTATCAATTTACATTCCTATGAACAGTGCAGGAGGGTTCCCTTTTCTCCACACCCTGTCCAGCATTTATGGTTTGTAGATATTTTGATGATGGTCATTCTGACTGCTGTGAGGTTATACTTCACTGTAGTTTTGATTTGCATTTCTCTAATGATTAGTGATGTCAAGCATCCTTTCATGTGTTTGTTGGCAATCTGTATGTCTTCTTTGGAGAAATGTCTATTTAGGTCTTCTTCCCAATTTTGGATTAGGTTATTTGTTTTTTTGATATTGAGCTGCATAAGCTGCTTATAAATTTTGGAGACTAATACTTTGTCAGTTGTTTCATTTGTAAATATTTTCTCCCATTTTGAGAGTTGTCTTTTTGTCTTCTTTATGTTTTTCTTTGTTGTGCAAAAGTTTTTAAGTTTCATTAGGTCATATTCATTTATTTTTGTTTTTATTTCAAAAATAGGTCAAAAAGGATCTTGCTGTGATTTATGTCATAGAGTTCTCTGCCTATGTTTTCCTCTAAGAGTTTCATATTGTCTGGCCTTACACTTAGGTCTTTAATCTATTCTGAGTTTATTTTTGTTTATGGTGTTAGGGAGTGTTATCATTTCATTCTTTTACATGTAGCTGTCCAGTATTCCCAGCACCACTTATTGAAAAGGTGGTCTTTTCTCCATTGTATATTCTTGCCTCCTTTATCAAAAATAAGGTGACCATAAATACGTGGATTTATCTCTGGGCTTTCTATCCTGTTCCATTGATTACATTTCTGTTTTTGTGCCACTACCATACTGTCTTGATAACTGTAGGTTTGTAGTATAGTCTGAAGTCTGGGAGCCTGATTCCTCCAGCTCTGTTTTTCTGATTGCTTTGGCTATTCAGAGTCTTTTGTGTTTCCATACAAATTGTAAAATTTTTGGTTCTAGTTCTGTGAAAAAAGCCATTGGTAGTTTGACAGGGATTGCACTGAATATGTAGTTTGCTTTGGGTAGTATAGCCATTTTCACAATGTTGATTCTTCCAATCCAAGAACATGGCATATCTCTCCATCTCTTTGTAACATCTGTAATTTCTTTCATCAGTGTCTTATGACTTCTGCATACAGGTCTTTAGTCTCCTTAGGTAGATTTATTCTTAGATATTTTATTCTTCTTGTTGCAGTGGTAAATGGGAGTATTTCCTTAATTTCTCTTTCGGATTTTTCATCATTAGTGTATAGGAATGGAAGAGATTTCTGTGCATTAATTTTGTATCCTGCAACTTTACCAAATTCATTGATTAGCTCTAGTAGCAACTTTAGGATTTTCTCTGTATAGTATCATGTCATCTGCAAACAGTGGCAGCTTTATTTCTTTTTTTCTGACTTGGATTCCTTTTATTTCTTTTTCTTCTCTGATTGCTGTGGCTAAAACTTCCAAAATTATTTTGAATAATAGTGGTGAGAGTGGGCAACCTTGTCTTGTTCCTGACCTTAGTGGAAATGGATTCAGTTTTTCAACACTGAGAATGATGTTGGCTGTGAGTTTGTCATATATGGCCTTTATTATGTTGAGGTAAGTTCCCTCTATGCCTACTTTCTGGAGGGTTTTTTTTCATAAATGGGTGTTGAATTTTGTTGAAAGCTTTTTCTGCATCTATTGAGATGATTGTATGGTTTTTCTCCTTCAATTTGTTAATATGGTGTATCACATTGATTGATTTGCATATATTGAAGAATCCTTGCATTCCTGCGATAAATCCCACTTCATCAGGGTGTATAATCCTTTTAATGTGCTGTTGGATTCTGTTTGCTAGTATTTTCTTGAGGATTTTTGCATCTATGTTCATCAGTGATATTGGCCTGAAGTTTTCTTTCTTTGTGACATCTTTGTCTGGTTTGGGTATCAGGGTGATGGTGGCCTCATAGAATGAGTTTGGGAGTGTTCCTCCCTCTGCTATATTTGGAAGAGTTTGGGAAGGATAGGTGTTAGCTCTTCTCTAAATATTTGATAGAATTGGCCTGTGATGCCATCTGGTCCTGGGTTTTTGTTTGTTGGAAGATTTTTAGTCACAGTTTCAATTTCAGTGCTTGTGATTGGCCTACTTATATTTTCTACTATTTCTTCCTGGTTCAGTCTCAGAAGTTTGTGCTTTTCTAAGAATTTGTCCATTTCTTCCATGTTGTCCATTTTATTGGCATATAGTTGCTGGTAGTAATCTCTCATGATCCTTTGTATTTCTGCAGTGTCAGTTGTTACTTCTCCTTTTTCATTTCTAATTCTATTGATTTGAGTCTTCTCCCTTTTTTTCTTGATGAGTCTAGCTAATGGTTTACCAATTTTGTTTATCTTCTCAGAGAACCAGCCTTTAATTTTATTGATATTTGCTATTATTTCCTTTATTTATTTTTCATTTATTTCTGATATGATCTTTATGATTTTTTTCCTTCTGCTACCTTTGGGAATTTTTGGTCTTCTTTCTCTAATTGCCTTAGGTGTAAGGTTAGGTCGTTTATTTGAGATGTTTCTTGTTTCTTGAGGTAGGATTGTATGCTATAAACTTCCTTCTTAGAACTGTTTTTGCTGCATCCCACAGGTTTCGGGTCATCGTGTTTTCATTGTCATTTGTTTCTAGGTATTTTTTGATTTCCTCTTTGATTTCTTCAGTGATCTCTTGGTTATTAACTAGTGTATTGTTTTGCCTCCATGTGTTTGTATTTTTTACAGATTTTTTCCGCTAACTGATATCTAGTCTCATAGCATCATGGTCTAAAAAGACACTTGATATGATTTCAATTTTCTTAAATTTACCAAGGCTTGATTTGTGACCCAAGATATGATCTATCCTGGAGAGTGTTTCATGAGCACTTGAGAAGAAAGTATATTCTGTTGTTTTTGGATGGAATGTCATATAAATATCAATCAAGTCCTTCTTGTTTAGTGTATCATTTAAAGCTTGTGTTTCCGTATTTATATTCATTTTGGTTGATCTATCTATTGGCGAAAGTGGGGTGTTAAAGTTTCCTACTATGATTGTGTCACTGTCATTTCCCCTTTTATGGCTGATAGCATTTTTCTTATGTATTGAGATGCTCCTATGTTGGGTGCATAAATATTTACAATTGTTATAATCTTCTTCTTGGATTGATCCCTTGATCATTATATAGTGTCCTTCTTTGTCTCTTGTAATAGTTTTTATTTTAAAGTCTATTTTGTCTGATATGAGAATTACTACTCCAGCTTTCTTTTGACTTCCATTTGCGTGGAATATCTTTTTCCATCCCCTCACTTTCAGCCTGTATGTATCCCTAGGTCTGAAGTGGGTCTCTTGTAGACAGCATATATATGCGTCTTGATTTTGTATCCATTCAGCTAGTTTCTATCTTTGGTTGGAGTATTTAATGCATTTACATTTAAGGTAGTTATTGATATGTATGTTGCTTTTACCATTTTCTTAATTGTTTTGGGTTTGTTTTTGTATGTCTTTTCCTTCTCTTGTGTTTCCTGCCTAGAGAAATTTCTTTAGCATGTGTTGTAATTTTGATTTGGTGCTGCTGAATTCTCTTTGCTTTTGCGTGTCTGTAAATATTTTTAATTTCTCCATCGAATCTGAATGAGATCCTTGCTGGTAGAGTAATCTTGGTTGTAGTTTTTTCCCTTTCATCACTTTAAATATGTTCTGCCACTCCCTTTTGGCTTGCAGATCTTTTGCTGAAAGTCCAGCTGTTAAACTTATGGGGATTCCCTTGTATGTTATTTGTTGTTTTTCCCTTGCTGCTTTTAATATTATTTCTTTGTGTTTAATTTTTGATAGTGTGATTAATATGTGTCTTGACATGTTTCTCCTTGGATTTATCCTGTATGGGACTCTGCACTTCCTGGACTTGATTGACTATTTCCTTTCCCATATTAGGGAAGTTTTCAATTAAAATCTCTTCAATATTTTCTCAGCCCCTTTCTTTTTCTCTTCTTTTTTGGGACCACCATAATTCTAATGTTGGTGCATTTAATGTTGTCCCAGAAGTCTCTGAGACTGTCCTCAATTCTTTTCATTTTTTTTCTTTATTGTGCCCGGTGGTAGTTATTTCCAATATTTTATCTTCCAAGTCACTTATCTGTTCTTCTGCCTCAGTTATTTGCTATTGATTCCTTGTAGAGATTTTTAAATTTCATTTATTGTGTTGTTCATCATTGTCTGTTTGCTCTTTAGTTCTGCTAGTTCCTTGTTAAATGTTTCTTGTATTTTCTCCATTCTATTTCCAAGATTTTGGATCATCTTTACTAACATTACTCTGAATTCTCTTTCAGGTAGACTGCCTATTTCCTCTTCATTTGTTTTGTCTGGTGGGTTTTTCCTTGCTCTTTCATCTGCTGTGTGTTTCTCTGTCTTCTCCTTTTGCTTAACTTACTATGTTTGAGGTCTCCTTTTCACAGACTGCAGGTTCATAGTTCCTGTTGTTTCTTGTGTCTGCCTCCAGTGGTTAAGGTTGGTTCAGTGGGTTGTGTAGGGTTCCTGGTGGAGGGGACATGTGCCTGCCTGTGTACTGGGCGATGAGGCTGGATCTTTTCTTTCTGGTGGGCAGGACCGCATCGGGTGGTGTGTTTTGGGGTGTCTGTGACTGTATTATTTTAGGCAGACTCTCTGCTAATGGGTGGGGTTGTGTTCCTGTCTTGGTAGTTGTTTGATATGGGGTGTCCAGCACTGGAACTTGCTGATTGTTGAGTAAAGCCTGGTCTTATCTTTGAGTTGGAGATCTCTGGGCAGCTCTCACCGTTTGATAGTACGTGGGGCTCGGAGGTTTCTGGCGGACCAATGTTCTAAACTCAGCTCTCCCACCTCAGCGACACAGACCTGACACCTGTCCTGCAGCATCAAGAACCTGTCAGCTCAGAAGAAAAGGCAGAAAAAAAGCAAGCAAGAAAATGAAATAAAGTCATTAAAATAAAAAATAAAATAATTATTAAAAATAGAAAAATTAAAATGTAATAAAAAAGAAAGAAAGAAAGAGAGCAACCAAACAAAAAACCAAATCCATCAATCATAACAAGCACTAAAAACTATACTAAAAAAAATAAAGAAAACAAACAAACAAAAAAATTCGACATAGACAGACAGAACCCTAGGATAAATGGTAAAAGCAAAGCTAAACAGACAAAATCACACAAAGAAGCATACACATACACACTCACAAAAAGAAAAGAGGGAAAAATATATATATATCTATATAAAAAAAGGAAGTGAGCAACCAAATCAATAAACAAATCTACTAATGATAATAAACTCTAAATACTAATCTAAGATAAACATTAAACCAGAAAGAAAGTAGATGCTGAAAGCAAACCCCATTTTGACAGTTGCTCCCAAAGTCCACTGCCTCAGTTTTAGGTTGATTCATTTTCTATTCAGGTATTCCAGTGATGCAGGGTACATCAAGTTGATTGTGGAGATTTAATCGGTGCCACCTGAGGCTGCACAGAGAGATTTCCCTTTCTCTTCTTTGTTTGCACAGCTCTTGGTGTTCAGCTTTGGATTTGGCCCCGCCTCTGTGTTTAGGTTGCCTGAGCATGTCTGTTTTTCACTCAGACAGGATGGGGTTAAAGTAGCAGGTGATTAGGGGGCTCCGGCTCACTCAGACCCGGGTGGTGGAAGGGGTATGGAAAGTGGGGCGAGCCTGTGGCAGCAGAGGCTGGTATGACGTTGCAACAGCCTGAGGTGTGCCGTGTGTTCTCCTGGGGAACTTGTCCCTGGATCACGTGACATTGGCAGTGGCAGGCTGCACAGGTTCCTGGGAGGGGAGGTGTGGAGAGTGACCTGTGCTTGCACACAGGCTTCTTGGTGCCTGCAGCAGCAGTCTTAGCATCTCATGTCCATCTCTGGTGTCTGTGCTGATAGCTGTGGCTCACATCAGTCCCTGGAGCTCGTTTAGGCAGTGCTCTGAATCCCCTCTCCTCGCACACCCCAAACAATGGTCTCTTGCCTCTTAGGCAGTTCCAGACTTTCTCCTGGACTCTCTCCCAGCTAGCTGTGGCGCACTAGCCCCCTTCAGGCTATGTTCATGCAGCCAACTCCAGTCCTCTCCCTGGGATCCGACCTCTGAAGCCTGAGCCTCAGATCCCAGACCCCACCCGTTCCAGCGGGTGAGCAGACAAGCCTCTCGGGCTGGTGTGTGCTGGTCAGCACTGATCCTCTGTGCGGGAATCTCTCCATTTTGCCCTCTGCACCCCTGCTACTGTGCTCTCCTCCATGGCTCTGAAACTTCCCTCCTCACCATCCCCCATCTCCACCAGTGAAGGGGCTTCCTAGTGTGTGGAAACCTTTCCTCCTTCACAGCTCCTTCCCAGAGGTGCAGGTCCTGTCCCTATTTTTTTGTCTCTGTTTTTTATTTTTTCTTTTGCCTTACCCAGGTATATGGGGAGTTTCTTGCCTTTTGGGAAGTCTGAAGTCTTCTGCCAGTGTCAGTATGTGTTCTGTAGGAGTTGTTCCACATGTAGATGTATTTCTGATGTATTTGTAGGGAGGAAGGTTATCTCTACGTCTTACTCCTTCACCATCTTGAAGGTCTCTACTTTTTAGTATCTTTTAATACAAGTTTATTATCTCTACACAAAAGCTTTAATGGCTTTTGTTACATTTATTACTAACTATATTACATTTTTGTCACTGGTGTACCTTTTAAAAAATAATTTGACACAATTCTCAACCTTATGGAGAGTTTACAAAAACTCTTCAAGGAAATTTCTTTTTCCTAATCTACTGAGAGTAAGTTGCTGACACAATGTCCCCTATACCCAAATAGATTATTGCATATTTTCTACAAAGACATATTTTATATAGCCATAATATTGTGCAAGCTATCAAATTCAGCAAGTTCAAATTGCTGTATTACTACTAAAAGTTTAGGTACTATAAATAAAAAGGTAGCAATAGTTCTACTATAGCTCATTGCTAATAGTGACATTGTAATTGTTGTGCATGTTTCTAAATGTACTAAAATATGTGGTCTTTTATGATATAATGTAATATTATATGTTGCCTTTCCCTGTGAGATTCATAAAGAGGGTCAGGATAATTTTTTCTGAAGCCAATGATGGCTATATGACCTGTCTTGGAGGAGACCAGTCACATTTCCCTAAGGTTATTTCTCACCTGCCATTTGACTTCCTCTCAATGTCTATCTACAGTTTGGTCTCTTGTGCCTTCTAGTTGTTATATCATAGTAGTATATAGTGTATAAAACAGAACCATAATGTGGGAACTTTCCATTACATATCACCAGGAATACCAGAGGAATTGTGGTTACAATGTGAAGTCTTGCCACTAGGATTATGACTTTGGCCAAGAATCATTACACTTTTACCCTGCTTTGTGCTGGCTTAATCAATAATCATGTCTTAGCACTAACACTGAATTTGGTAAATAGATTCTAGTGAAAATAGTTGTGGTAGGTTGGATAATTGTTGTCAGTCACTTCTGACATCAACAGCTTTTCAATGTAATTTTTCAATTCTTTCTCTAGAGTAAGTAGACATGCTTTATTAATCTTGGATTTGCCCATGGAACTTGCTTCAAACCATGGGATGTCAGTGTTTCTGATCTCAGTAGAGGCTTTAATTGTGCATCATTTGCATTGCTCTGTTGTGATTCTATGCACTACAAGAAGAGCATACTCCCTCCAAGTAGCTATCAGTCCAAGGACATGAAGGCTTGAGGGGAGGACCTGAAAACAAAGCACATCTGACACTAATGATACCGACCAGGGTTCTTGGCCTTCTCCAATCAATAGAAATTGACTAGAGGCCAGACAAGAAATTCAGGCAAGGCTTTACTGGGACCCCGGCTGCAGCAAAGGGGGTGAGAACAAACAACAAGTTCCCTTGCTCACTTGCTCCCTCAGGGTGGGAGAGCTTGTTCCTTATATGGTGTGAGGGTAGGGGTGTGCCCAGGGGTCGGGCCTGGGGGGTGGCTTAGGTGGTCTGCCCACCCCTTAGGTGGTGTTGTGTGCAGGGGGCATGCGCAGTACCCTACCTTTGCTCCTGACCCCCTGCTTTTGCTCCTGGCTCTTTAGAAGTAGCAGTTGAGGTTTTTGGTCTTTTGTATCTTTTTATCAATAATTTGCCCCAACTGTGCATGCACACAGTTATTTTTAGTCCCATATAGTTTCTTTATATTTTATTGCTCGAGGAGAGGTGTGTCCAGATACAAGCATTGCAGCACTGCAGCTAAGGGTCCTAGGTCCCAGCCCATCTCACTAAGGCAAACTGATTCCAGCTTAATCAGTAGAACCACAGCATATCAGCATATGTGTAGAAAACAAAATTGCTGTAAGTCAAATTTCATCTTCTCTAATGATCAATTTACTTATACTATCAGAATAATAAACTTATATGTCATAGGTTATCAGAGGAAAAATTTCACTCATAATCTAGATCTACCTGAGACTGTATAAGTTAACAAGCAAGAAGAAAGCTCATTTGTCACAGTCAGAGTTTAAATATCAATATATGTGGTATTCATTCAGTGTGTGAATAGGCATCTGATATAAAAATTTTTCCATTTTACTCATAATTTTTAGTTAGTATTGTATAACATGCAAATTTACACACATAATAGAAATTCTCTAGATTACTCACCTATGTGCACACTTTCAATAAACAATGTGTACAGTTTTAAAATTATGTTTTTGACCCTATTTACTTTTATTATATTTACTGAAATGTAATTATATTCCTGTTGAATCTGTAATAAAGATAAATGAGCTTCTGTTATGAATGTCTTTTTTTAAAATTCTGTTTTATTTTTCTAGCTATTCATTCTTATTATATTTTGCAAAATGTCACAATGGACTATGAAAAATTTTTAAAATAATCCCTCAATGATGATATTTGTGAAGCACAGCCTTGTAGAATGAAAGATCTATGTAAATGTGGCAAAGATGTTTCATGATACAAAGAGTGTAGCAAAAAGAAAGAGGTGTATGTTTACATGAAAATGCTCATGTCAAATCCTGATGGTACAGCAGTTATTGAAGGAGGACGTGTTACTGCAGATAGTACTTTGTGCTAAAAATCACTGATAACTGGGACAAAATGAAAGCCATCTAGAAAGTGTCATTATAAGACAAAATGATTCTACCATCTCACACAGAATCTGTAAATGGAAAGGGAGAGAGAGAAGGAGGGCGAGAGGGAGAGGGATATTGCTTTCTAGTGGCCAATGCCAGGATTCTTAGCTATAAACAATAGAATCCATTCCAAACAAATCTTGCTACAAAAACACCACGGCTACTTCTGCTCCTCATCTACTTTGTCAGGGAATGGATGACAGAAGACCCATCATTCTTGTCCCATTTTTGTATATTTTTTGTAATACACCAGATTACATAACATGTAAACTCATGTGGAAGAGCTGTAATAATTCCTTCATCTTACCCTGCTGAAAGAGAAGGTTTCTAGAAGAAAATATTTAAAATGATAGTCATAGGAGCCCAAGAAATGCCAGAAATTAAAAAGGTTGTTTTTTTTTTAATTTTAGGAATCTACATATTACTTGTCTTCTTCAAAGTATCTGTGGCCATCAACATTTCTGTGGTTTCAACGCACTAGTCTATGAGTTTGCCATAGCTCTGCTGGGTCAGCTGGGCTCATCTAGACTTAGTTTCAGGTTCTGGATTGTGTTCCAGTCCACTCCAAATGTGTCCACATTATCCCTGAGCCACCAGGTAGTGGAGGTATATTCTTTTTGCAACCGATCACAAAAGCAAATGTGAGCTAGTCAAACCACATAAGCACATTTCAAGCTTCTGTTCATATCACATCCACTGACATCTCATTGGTCATGGGGCCAAGCCAGTATCTATGGGGGGAAAACACAAAAGAAAGAAATATGCTCCACTCACTCAAGAGGAAGGTACTATAAAGTCATTAAGGAAAAAAAAAAAAAACAGGAAGTGGATAATATAGGGAATTAGTAAAAAATGACAGATGATTATCCAAAATTACTATACCTAAATATGTTGGGAAACAACCACTTCCCTGTCACTTCCCTGTAAGAACTGACACACTGAACTATTTTATCACATTCAAATTAGGGCAAAAGTTCAGTAGTTCTTGTGTAAAGCAAAAACCTGATGGCAAGACTAGGCTTTGTATATTCCAATCTTGTGGAATTTATAGTGATATTATATGTAAAATTCCTACAGTTAGGTTTTATTCAGGTATACATCATGCGATATAGGAATATTCTGTACAAAGACACTAGAAGTCATGGGAAGGCAGAATGTAGAGAGAATTTAAGAAGTAGTCAACAGTGACTTCTGAAAATTAGAAAAGGACCTCATGGAAATCTGCCCACTCTCCGCCAGGCAGTACACATACCCTTACAACACTATGCATGGGCCATAATGTAGCTCTTAAATTTTATAATGTGTGTTTTAGTAACACTCAGAGTAAAAAAACAGATGAAAATAGATATATTGATAGGAATAAAAAGGTATTTTAAAGCAATCTCAGGATATTAATTTTATTTCATCCAAAATAAAGTGAAGAATATCGTTGTTTCAAAAGTTAATGTTAGTCATTCATAAGTAGCCAATTCCAGCAACTTATGCCATAAAAATATAGCTAAATTTAAATTACATTTTCATTTTAAAAATGAGTATCAAGTCCATGAACTTTCTACCTTTGAATCTTCTTTTGGTGAAAAATAAAATTCAAATCATTCTACCAAATGTGGAAGATGCTCAGTCATTAATTTTCCATATGTGTGATATAGATTGATGATTGTCTTTAAATTATGGAGCACGCCATAATGATGTGTAGACACTTTGTTCTTCCAAGCTTTAACTTTTGTTTTTTCCTTTAATGTCATCTGGCATTAGGGGAGAATATATATATATATATATATGACATGACTTATAGGAAAGTTTTAAAGTCATTAAAAACAATTCAGAAAAATAAGCATGTTTGCTGCTGATTTATACTAAAAGTTGGACCAAATTGTTTTCTTGTCTTGCAGGAACACGAAGAGCTTGTTGCATAGTTCAAATACGATCAGCAGAAAATTTCCTCTCAATAACCATCATACTTATGAATGTAATTCTTAATAATCAACATTTATATTATCAGATACTAAAGAAAATAGACTCTAATAGTCTTTATATAATTCACAAATCTTACTACATTGCTAAATACAGTGATTATATCAGTTGTCTTTTTCTTCCATCATAAAACTTTCTCTGTGAAGAAAGCAGTGAGTTGATTTACATTGTGGAGAAAGATCCTTAATCTGGGTAATTACTCAGAATGTTGTCCCATCATTACAGCTGTACCATCAGAACATACTTCCATACCAAATTTATTCATTGACAACATAATCCTTAATAGTTTTATACAGTTTAGAACCAGCTGAATATCTAGGCAGTAAATCTGAAGCAAAAGTATTCTTACTTCATATTATTATTATGTTCAAAGTATGCATATGGTAAATCATACTGGCCATTTTGTGCATTCAAGTTGCAATAGAAAAGTATTTTGGTAGGTTTATATGTTCTATGATGGGATCTTCCATGTACTTCAGTAATTCCCAATATGTCATGCTATAGTGTCACTGGAGTATGGTACTTTTTTGTCCCAGGTTCACCCCCAACATTTCTAAGAAAACATTGTTGGTGCAGACTTCCAGCACCACATCAGGCATGTTGATGCAGGAGTAGCAAGCAAAAACACTGAAAAAGATCAACAATTCTCTTTGTTTCATCATATCGGACATTTAAAAACACATAGACATTAATAACGTAGTCAGACATTAATTAACGTCAAATAAATTCTTCATCCACTTACATGCACTTGAAAAATCCCTGGAATGTGTTTTCATAAAATAATCTGCAGAAATGTTTTAGTGTAACAGTAATATAAGAAATCCATTATGATAGGTTGAATGAAACTACTAAGTGATGGGCAAATAAGCCGATGTTACCTTAATATCTTTTTTAGGTTTACTTGTGTTTTACTTTATATTTTTTTTAACATTGACTAATACAATGTATTTTTTTGAACCCAATCTGCAATTGTCATTATGTAATTTCAGTTAATACCTACAAGCCAAGGTTTCTGGCAATAAAGAAACTGGAGGACTCATATAAACCATCTTAAATGGTAAAACTCAAGAATAACTTTGCATGCTTTGTGAAGAAGAATGTCAGCATACCTTAATTAGCCAATCTTTATAGAAATTGGGAAATTCAAGTTACAGAATTAAAAGCTCAGTGAGAAGTATCTAAGGAAACTATGTATAGCTACTTGAGCAAGCTGTCAAGGACCAGCTCTCACTTCCTGGATGGCTACAGAATAAATATATGCTTTAAGAATGCCAAGGGAAAAACCTTATTTCATCCTGCTTTATTCTGCAACAGGATTTGTGGAAACTTCAACGATGAAAACAAGAAAGATTCCAGAAATCCAAGCTCACTATAGACATTTTTATGAAATGTATCATTTTGGACAAATGAGTAAGCAATCATAAAGAAAGAAGGAACCTAAAGCAACACTAGGTCTTCTAAAAAAGAGTATAAAGATAGGATGCCTCAATAAAAGCTTATGAAAAATATGCACCTGAATAAAATTCCATAACCCAGTGTCTTCATCATATATACATACATAGAGTAAACTGCTTACATTTTTAAAATTTTATTGGAGTATAGTTGATTTACAATGTTGTGTTAGTTTCAGGTGTACAGCAACGTGATTCACTTGTACACATACATATATTCATTTTTTTAATATTCTTTTCCCAAATAGGTTATCACAGAATATTGAGTAGAGTTCCCTGTGCCATACAGTAGGTCCTTGTTGGTTATCTTTCATATACAGAAGTAAGCGTATTAATCCACGTACTTTTATATGCTTAACAGCTGAGGTTTTGCATTTTAGCGAGGAGCATCAACACCCATGACACGTAGGTATTTGTAATGAAAATATACTTTCTATATCTCCGAGTAGTTACGATTAAATAAGACAATACATGTCAAGCATGATTTTGAATTACACTTGCTATTCTGCTGCCCCTAAGCAGGCAGAATCGGGTAGCGAGGCAAAGAGTCAGGGGAACTTGTATTATTTGCATCTCAGTAAAAACCGCTCAGACTCTCTCCTCAATGTCAAGGGGCTATTGTCCTTGCACTCACAAATAGGAATTTTGTCAGCAGAACTCTCTTTGCAGGGGAACAACAAATATCCTTACAGAACTGAAGAAAACCAGCAGTATTCTCAATTAACAAACTATCACCTTGAAAATGTCATTCCTGCAGCATTTCTCACTAAGTTTTGAGCTACTGAGTTTACATCTTTGAAATCCAGCCACAACAAATGACAGATTCTGATTGCAAAGCCTGTCACATAAACCGGAGTGGGAACAAATGTATTTTTTTTTATGCTTCCACACCCTCTACCACAGGTAACACCTTGTCCACTCTCCGATCTTTTCAATTAGAAATTAAAGTGGATGGCATCTAAATATCCCTCTAGAGTATTTATTTGCATAATATTTATATGTCTTTTAATTTTTACAGAACTGACAGCTAGTAGATTGGAGGGAAATAATTATTCCCAATAATATTAACCCAATAATTTCTTATCCCTATGGAGAGCACTTGTGCCAATTAATAAGAAAATTTCATCATAAGAGAAAAAGATGAAGCTTCTGGTGCTAGATATAGGTCAAGTGCAGGAAAGAACCATCCCTAGAGAGTAAAGAATCTGGGTAACTGCCTCATGTATCTTGCTTTGTGGCTTTCATGGATTGACCTGCCTCAGGTAAAGAACATTGTGAAGGAAAAAGAGGGGAAAGAGGTCTTCTGAGAATTACCCAACTAACCACTGTGCCCCAGTTAATGGTGTCAGAGTGTGGGCAGGATTAGAAACTCTAAATCCTGTTCCTACTTCAATCACCTTTGAGACAGATATATGTGCAGAGGAAAATACCACTAACCAGAGTTTTGAACCAAAGTTCAGGATAATTTCTTGGTGAATTTGCCAATAGTGAATGGGTACTGTGGCATCTCTGGCCAGATGTCTAAACTAACATCAAGATCAGTAGCTTCAAAAAAAAAGATCAGTAACTTCCTTGGTCATCATTTTCTCCAAGCCCCATACCCATAAGTGCTAACCATTGGAACTGTGAAAAAAAATATCAGAAAGATAAATAATTGTTGTTATATTTATTTTAAAACAATCAATATTACAAACTTCCATAAAAATGGAAAATAAAAACAAATTCTTAACTTCTAGCTAAGATTGTATAAGTGAACAATGACCACAGATTAATGTCTAACTTTCATGCTTAAGTTTACATCCTGCTACACCTAAGCTAATATTCAAACCCAAATTTGATCCTCAGTGCTTCACTAAAGTCAAGGCAAAACAGATAAAAGATGAATGGAATATATAAATATCACCTATTTGCTGAGCATCCCTATTTCAGACTCATAAACTCAATTACCTATTTAACCTCTCCAGTTGAAAGTGTCATATGCATCCCAATGTCAACTTGTCCAAAACTGGGCTTCCAATAGGCCTCCCCTCCCCTCAACTCAGCTCTTTCCACTGTCTTCCCCACCTCAGTTAACAGCATCTCAATTCTTCTCATTTCTTTGGTAAAAACAGTGAATCAATACATTTGACCCTTGAACAATATGGGTGTGAAATGCGCTGGTCCACTTATAAGTCGACTTTAAAAAATAAATCTGTACTGAGTACTAGAGGATGCCTGGTTGCTTAAATCCACAGATGCAGAACCATGGATAAGAAGGGCCAGCTGTAAAGTTATAACAGAAATTTTGAAGGGGAGGAGGGAGACCCCATGCTCCTAACCCCTGCATTGTTCAAGGGTAAACTGTATTTTAATCCAGCTTTTCTTGTATAACGCACATCAAACTCATTGGCAAATCCTATCTGTTCCATGGTCAAAAAATATCTAAACCTGATCTCTTCTCACCACTCCTACTGCTCTCCTGCTCTTCCGAGCCACGGTCATCTGTCAGATGATTCGTTTCCTTCTTATTGTTCTCTGTCCTCAGCCTTGTTGAGACTATTCTGAACACAAAAACCAGACATTACAGCATGCCACTTTTCTGCTCAAAATTTCCCCAGTCTCCCATTTCACAGAGGAGAAATACCAAAGTCTTTAATATATTCATGAGGTCGAGATGGTAAGGCTGCTGTGACCTTTCTGACAGCATCTCTCTCTCGTGTCTCCTCCACTCCTTCCAGTCTCTCTGATGGTCTTCAAACATCCCAGCCATGCCCCACCATAAGAACTGGAGCTGTTCCCTTGGACTGCTGTAGTTCCTCTGTCTAAATGGATAGTTCTGTAAATATCTTCATGGATACCTTCTTTTCTTCTGTCACATATTTACTCATATTCTCGTTGACGTCTTCCCTGGCTATTCTGTTAAAAATGACAATGCAAACTCCCCGACCCCAACATACGTATATGTACATACTTCCTATCCTCTTTTACTGCCTAAAGTTTCTCCTTAGCACTTGTCAGTATCTTACCTGCTATAAATTCTACTTATGTATTTTACTTCTCGTCTCCCCTCACTAGAAAGTAACCAGTTGCTGCCATTTCATAGCTTGTCATGAGCAGTACAGAATTTGTCCAACAAACATGGTTTTCCTAATTCCAGAGATTGCAAATATGTGTTGGAAAAGAAGAAGGGTGAGGGAGTAATTAATAGAGTGATTAACAAAATGAACATATACGGGAGTAATACAAAGAAGAAGAGAATAGATAAATTTTAAAGTAAATTCTAAAAAATTAACAGTATTCGTACATTCTAAACAACGAACACGTCAAGTCTTCATATCTACCATCTCTACCTATTTTTTTTCAAAACTCTATGCCCAATTTTCCAAAGCATGTTTTTTTTCTGTGTATGATGTGATCTCATCAAAATTCCTGCACATAAAATCATATACAAATCATCAAAGATGATTTTAGAATCATATATTATGTTGATGCTCTCTTTTGCTACCAAGTGAAAGGGCATGTTTTTCCTCCAGAATGAAAATATTCAATCTGTAATATCTTTCTCAAAACCTCTTGTGAAAAGTACCATATATTTTATTTCTAAAAGCAGAACTCTAAAAACTTACTTATTTGGCATTCTCATTGAGTCAATGTTCCGTTTTAAGGTAGATGCTGAAATGCCAACTTCCTTTTAAATTAAAGACTGATTTTTACCAAAAAATACCTCTATTCATGAAATCACACGATTTAATGAGTTTTCTAAGAACAAAGAAAAGATTCACTTTTTATCTCACACATACCAATTTAATCATCAGTTAAAAGTTCATTACATCAGAAATGTAATTCAAATGGGGTTTGGTACGCAGTTTTTCTTTTTCTATCTCAAATAGTCATTAGGAGGTCTCCATGGAAATACTTTTGTACTTTAATATCCAATGTAAATAGCTATTTATTCAAATATCCGTCTAGAATCACTACAAAGTTACCATCATGGTTCACGTATATTTGGGAGGAGGATAAATATACTAAACGATAATTGTTTTATCTTTTGATTTGGACAGGATCCAAGTATGTACCTGTATGATTACCAGTTGTTTCAAAGATAACCTAAGAGTTAACCTTCTTATTTGGAGTAATGAGGAATGTTATCTAATGTTTCCTACATGTAATAACCAGCAATTCGTTGAGTGGCTCAGCATTCAACTAACTTATCTGACTCCAGTACTTCAGTCTAATGGCCACAGAAGAAAATCAGACATATCAGATACAAATATAACATCCTCAGTTGTATTGCGAAGGCACCAGGTCTAACTAACAAGAGAAGTGTCTATTCCTTTGCCTTTTGGTAATTATGCAGTATGGCTCATTGCTCAATAAAAATTTTATCAAAAGAGGCATCAAAGACTTAAATGTAATTACCACTCAAAGTACACAGTTATGTGGAGTATGTAATTTAAAATACAGTATATTCAAAGTAGTGTGAACTGAACGCAATGCTTGTTGTCAACATATTCTATACATTCTACCTCAATTTGAATGCACTTTGTTTTGAATACTCAGTTGTCTAGTTATTTAAAATAATATGGTTCAGATTTGCAGCTTTGTGAACTACTCTGGTACAGGATTTTCCAAATGAGCAAAAAATGTTCTTTCAAAACTAGCAATAAAAGTATTTTAACGTAAGGCGCCTGCTAAAAACCCAGTCAACAGCTAAATCCACCATGGCCCTTCACCACAGCAAGCACTAGTTTACAGCTCTAACAAAAAATTGTTCTTTATTCTTGAACACTTAGACCATTGTTGAGAAAAGGGATTTATTTCTCTCCTTTTGATATTCGTTAAACTCCTATATTTGTTTCACTTCACAACTTTCTTCGGCTTCTTGCAATTTTTGCAGGCAAGAAAAATGTTGGTTATTAGATGTTTCTAGTCCTCTTCTACCCCAAAACTTACACACATACACATACACACACACGTGAGTTTATAAATTCTTCTTAGTAAGCCATGGATGGAGCTTCATATGGAGAAATAAAAATGGAAAAAGCAAAGAAAGTAATAATAATTTTAAAAAATGGGAATAAAGAAATCCATAATTTATCTGGTAATATAAGGTCACTTTCCCTGTCACTGGCATTTCAAACTGTCCTTTCCACCCCTAGATCCCCCCTGACACATATAGACACTCACACACACACACTCACCAAAATTAAAGCGATTGGGTTACTCGGCAGAAAGCTCAAAGATGGAAGTAATAATACATATAAATTACGCATTATGCCTGAATGTAATAAAAACCAGAATGTGAGGCAAGCTTCCCTATATACAGTGAACATTCAATGTTTTATTGGTTGACATGTTAGTAAAATACTTTCTGAAGATACTTAGTTCATTAACTTCATCATAATAATGCATGAAATTATCATAGAGAGTACTGTAGCAATTTAGAAATATTGCTATTTTTATACTGGTATTTTATAACAACTTGTTAAAACCCTCCCTGTCCTTCTTCAGTGTTAGTGTATGGGTCATTATTGGTTTCACATTTTAAATCACCTAGGTTTTTAGAATATACAATTTTCACTTTCATCAAGAGTTCTGTGAAATTATGCATAATGTATGTTTCCATCACTGAAACTTTTATCCAAGCCACCGGGACCCATTCATATGCATTAAACTAGTTTGTCTTTTGCTTCTCATACAAAGTTATGCTTATGAGCTCTACAGTGTAACCACTTACTCTATTGCTATTAATAAGGAGATTTTGAAAAGGCCTATTTACAATTGCTGTTTCTCCTTGCTACTAAGAGATCAGTTCCCAGGAATTATCACTCAATCTGACTTAAACTTATTCCCCTCCAATGTTTTTCCTTGTTACTTTGACTGTGTCAGCTGACTTTTATAAGCATCATGAACAAGCATTGATTGAGATCATTTCCCACTAATACATGTTCCCCAAGCAGAACTTTGTTATTCAAGATAAAGCAACTGAGAGATCACTAAATAATACCACAAACTTATAAAAATCTCCCTGAAGGTGACTTCTGCTCTTCTAAAAGGAGAGCAGAGTTTGGGATGCAGGAAATTCTATAATATGGAAAATATGCTACTATTTTGAACTAATAGAATTTTCTCGATCTCCAACACTCCATCTCTACCTCAAAGTTAACTAGACTGGTGTGACAAAAGGAAAGACAGTAGACAGGGCATTCAAAGAAAAAGCAACTTGGAAAGGAGCTGAATTTCTGGGAGCTTAGTGAATTGTCTTTTTCTCTCCTTCTTCTGACCTCCCACACTCCACGGGAATCACACACTGTCCTTTCTTAGGAGAACTTGGGGAGTCATCAAGCAAGTGCAACTACATCTCATTACCAAATGAGTGCAGTCCATAGGATCAAAAATGTATGGAGAAAGGTCCGTAGGGACAAGGAAGCTTCATGAAAGGTTATGAGTCGGCAACCATGGATTTTAATATAATCAGTAACACCCTAGGATGAGGCAGCATCAGTATTGATTTTAATCAATACTTAAAAACTAAAGATATATTTTTATACTAAGTCAAGTAGACTTTTCTTAGTTTAGAAAGGCAAAGGAGGGGCTTCCCTGGTGGTGCAGTGGTTAAGAATCCGCCTGCCAATGCAGGGGACATGGGTTCAAGCCCTGGCCAGGGAAGATCCCACATGCCGCAGAGCAACTTAAGCCCGTTGGCCACAACTACTGAGCCTACGTGTCACAACTATTGAAGCCCGCGTGCCTAGAGCCCATGCTCCAACACAAGAGAAGTCACTACAATGCGAAGCCCGTAGAATGCAAGAGAGTATCCCCTGCTCACCACAAATAGGGAAAGCTGGTGCAGCAACCAAGACCCAGCGAAGCAACCAAGACCCAGAGCAGCCAAAAATATAATTAATTAATTAACTAATTAATTTTAAAGCAAAGAAAAGTAAGGCAAAGGAGATATGACAGGCAAAGGAGACAGGCTGTAGTACTACTTACTACTAACTCCCATTTTCCTCGTTATTTCTTTTCATTTAATCATCATTGCTCATTCATTCTAAAAAATCTGTTATCTACCAGGTATTGCAGTAAGTTCAATAGAGAGGGGGATAGAGTATTCCCTGATTGAAGTAGCTGACAGCTACCATGGACTATTTAATAATAATAATAATAATAAAGTTACAAAAGTAATAGTATTCACTGAATACTTACTCCTTGTCTTATACTCTGTCAAGCACTTTATAAGAAACAAATTATCTAATTATTTCAGCAACTTCATCATAAGCATTAATGTTATCACAGCATACAAAGAATGAGTCCAAATCTTGGAGAGGTTTAAACATTGGCCAAAATTACACAACCAAAAAGCAGTGAGGGTAAGATTCAAATCCATGTGCACCTGGTTCTAGAACGCAGACTTATAATAAAGGTCTGGTAGACAATTTTGTGTGTGAATTTTTTTTGGGGGGGGCGGTTTAAGTTAATTAATTAATTAATTATGTTTGTTTTTCTCTGCTTTGGGTCATTGTTGCTCTGGGCTTTCTCTATTGCAGCCAGCAGGGGGCTACTCTTCACTGCGGTGTGCCGGCTTCTCATTGCAGTGGCCTTTCTTGTTGTGGAACACGGGTTCTAGGTGCATGGGCTTCAGTAGTTGTGGCACTTGGACTCAGTAGTTGTGGCTGGTGGCATCTAGAGCACAGGCTCAGTAGTTGTGGTGCACGGGCTTAGTTGCTCCACAGCATGTGGGATCCTCCTGGACCAGGGCTCGAACCGGTGTCCCCTGCATTGGCAGGTGGATTCTTAGCCACTGCACCACCAGGGAAGTCCCAGGGGGGTTGGGTTTTAAAGGACCTCTTCTGGGTGAGGTGAATGCTTCTTCTTTTTTTTTTTTTTTTCCTTTAACAATTTAGAAAACCTCAAACTGAAACAGAATTTCCACTTAATCTGTTTTGATATGCCTCTACCTATCATCAAGAAGCAGTGACATAGTTTCTTTTACATTATTTTTAGGAATCACTAAAACTATCCGAATCCTACTTTTAGCTAAAGAGAATATGGTTCAATGTATCCTTAGTTTTCTAATACCCAACCCAGTTAAGATCGGATTGGCACATTAGCAATGAGAAAATAAAACTAAGCGCAACAAATCTGAATCAATAGTATGAATGCTTACTGATTTTAAGTGCTTGTATTGATTTTAAGTGCCTGTATTGATTTTAAATGCATTTGTCGCATTTTTTTAACTACAGCTGAAACTTGTGTTCATATTTCTCACCATTATATTTTAAGGCATGATGTAAACAAATGAAACTAGCTGACAATCCAATGGGATGTGAAAAGAAAAACGAACAAAACAAAATGAAAACTTATCCAGTATTTCTCATTTGAAAAGGCTTCAGAAAACACAAGCCTCAGAGAAAAGTAATTGCAGACAAATATTTGTGTTTACAAAAATGTGAAGTGCCTTGGAAAGGCAGAAATCACTGTTTCTGTTTCTCTCATTTTGTATCATTATTGATCACAATGCTGTAATTTTCATGGCACTGGGGGGAAAAGACAAGCAAGTAAGAGTGTAATTATTCCAAAGGGAGGTTTGAGAGCAATTTTTGTAATCCATAACCTAACCCTAGAAGGGACGGAAAGCAATATATAAAACTGTGTTCACAGGAAATTCCGTATTATTGATTTGATTCTATTTGAACACATTTCCTAAATTACCATTGTCATTGAAACTTACCTGTATAATTATTATGTAATTTTAATACTTCCTTTGCATTGATTAGGGGGGAAAGCCCCCCTAAAAGTTGATACTGTTATTCACTTTAAAACATATATATGCCTTATGTTCCATGTAGGAAGAAATTATTATTAAAAAATATCTCCTGTTCTGTGCTAGGAAAGAAGAAGTGATTAAAAGTAAGTAGCTCTTGACAATTTTTAAGTAGGTATACCTCTTAAATTAAAAATCCAATCTGTCCACATTTACCTTTTGACTTCTAGATGTTGTCAATACAGAAGGGACAAATAGAAATATGATTTTTTTCTTTTCAGGGCACCTGTCTGTGAAGTCTCAGGCATAGGGAGGAGAACTAAACTGTTCCCTTTCTACTTGGTCTTTTTGAGTGGGATTATTAGTTTTCTCTTGTAAATGTATTAACAGGAAGAGAACAAACTTAAATAATGCAAAAAACAAACAAACCATTTACCTTTTAATCATGCAGTGGCCAAACTCCCAAATGTAATAATTACTATGAATATTCTATCCTCTTTATATTGAGATTCCCCCACCTCCACCCTTAGCACCACATACAATTACATGGATTTTATCTCATTTGTTTGGTTTTCTTTATGTATAGACATTTTATATACTTTTATCTTTTAGAAATGTTCAGAATCATAGAGGTATAAATTACTAGATCACTAATAATTTAGTTTTAACTGGAGGAATCAGATGGTGTTTTTCTTCCTAAGAAAACAAGAAAGGTCCAAATAGGTGAAAAGAAGTAAAGATGGAAAAGCAAGAATTAAGATGTATGAACACGTGTGGAAAAGCTGTTTGTGGCTCCTCTCATTTCTCTTTTCTGTAACCTTTTATGATTTCTCTCAAATGTGAAAAAATGTGTAGGTACGGATATCCTCCTGGATCTTCATGAATTTCTACACTGTTTCTTCTTCAGTATAAATTCCCTTGAAGTGAGTTGTGGAAGTGATAGTAAAATATGACAGCCAAAAAAAAAAAAAAGACAGCCATTGTCTCAAGGGAAAGTAAAATATCACTCCAATGAAAGAAAAATAAATTTTTATTTTTAATTTTGAAGTTTATTGAAAAAGACCAGTGCTTAAGAGTCCAAAGTTGCGAGTTTGAGTCCAACTCCAACACTTATGAAATGTGTGTTCTTGAGAAATTTATATAATATCTCCATCTGAAAAATTGTGGATTAAAGTAACTAATTAAAAAGATGTCTGGAGGATAAAATGAAATAATCAATGTGAAAAAGCCCTGGAAACTGTACTAGAAAAGTACATCTTTGTCATCCTCATCCCTTTGCTAAGTTTAGCAATATGCAATCAATCCAGATATTTCTACTATTTTACATTTGTAAGTCTATGTGTATGTGCACAGCTTAATTTAACAGAATTATAACCTCTAGGATTATTTCAGAGAAAGCTCCTTCCATTAAAATTAATAATATTGCATACTCCCACACAAATTTTAATCTTTGGAATTGTTTTCTTCCTAATACACTCTTGTCGTATCTGTCAATGACAAAATTACCTCAGAAAGAGTATTCTTAAAAAAGTGTCCTGGGCTTCCCTGGTGGCGTAGTGGTTGAGAGTCTGTCTGCCAATGCAGGGGACACGGGTTTGTGCCCCGGTCCGGGAAGATCCCACATGCCGCGGAGTAGCTAGGCCTGTGAGCCATGGCCGCTGAGCCTGTGCGTCCGGAGCCTGTGCGTCTGGAGCCTGTGCTCCACAATGGGAGAGGCCACAACAGTGAGAGGTCCGTGTACCGCAAAAAAAAAAAAAAAAAGTGTCCTAAGGATAGTGATTTGATTTCTGGCTTGGGTTTGTAAGTAGGGAGAATTATAACTGCAACCTATGAATCTCCAAACATGCATTTTCTTTGACCAATTAACAATACAACTAAATTCTGACCCATAGATTTCTATCTTCACTAACTCAGTTTCTGCTGTACTAAAATGGTGTGATACCAATTGGGCAATAGTTTTGCCTGGAAATGTATGACCTCTGGCAAATGGACTGAGATCCCCCCAGTTGAGGACCATGGACAGCCATCTCTTAGCAGTAGGTAATGTATAATAAATTCTATCCTGTGAGGCAGGGAGCATTGATTAAATTTTTGCTAGACAAGGCTCTATCCATCCCAAGTGAGCTTCCAATCTTAATTCATTTTCTTCACTGTGACCTAAGTCAAGGTCTCAAAAAATGAAAAAATAATGTGATGCTCTGATAGAATTTGCTCTAATATTCAGGACTGTTTAACAATGAAAAATAACAGAAACTCAACTATTTTTGCCTAAACATTTATTTATCAACATATATTTGGAGACAAAACAAAATAAAATTAAAGGTTTCTCTAGCACACCACCTATCATAGTTATAAGGTACTCTTTTTTTTTTTTCCTAAATGAAACTGGTCCTTATAGTTTCATTATCCTGAAGGTCTTAAACAAATATAGAATAATCACCTATAGCTTGAGTATTTTTTCTTATCAGTCACTCAGAAGATTTTTTGTTCTTTATACTGTGCCTTACAGATTTTCATTTAAGAAATTAACTAAGGATCATTAATTTACTTAAATTTTAAAATGGTCAAGTACTACATAAATAATAAAAATGAAGATATATTGAAAGTGACCAAGAACCAAATGTAAGTTTTATGGAAATATATGGTAATGAGGAGAATAATAAATTATAATATAAACATAGTTTACATTATAATAATATGATATAAATATAAAGTGCAAGGTAATATAATGGCTACCACATCTACTGTCTGGGTTTAAAAATTGATATGATGTAATAACTCACATTTATAAAACACTTTTACTATTTAAGCATTTCACTTTGAATCTTTAATTTCCTTATCCTAAGTTCCTGGAAGAGTTGGGAATACATTAAGTTATCAGTAACCATTTTTTAGTCAAAACAAACTTAATAGCTATATTTCACAGAGGAGAAAAATTAGAATAAATTAAGAAGAGATTTTTAGTTTTCATTTCTGAATGTAAGGAACTTGGAAGTCATCGTTTTGTCTTAACAACAAGTAAAAGGTAAACAAATTGAAAAATCAACAACTCTTCTGCGTTTGTAAGAAAAGTGAGGGAAAAACTCACTTCTCCAAGACTGGAGAAATAGGCAGTCAAATACAGGGAGCTGTAGCTTCTCTGAGCAGAGACTAAGTAGAAGAGCTCATCATGGGAACCAGTGTGAAGGTAGGAAAACTTGAACTACAATTGAATTGCTGGAAGCTCAGTGTGGACAACTCTGAGAGGTAAATCTCCAAGGGGACCCAGTCATATGGAGGACTTCACAGTATTGTGAGTTTTGTTTCCAGGAGCTCCACCAGGTACTCACAGTAAATATAAGAGAAAAATCTCCTTATGATTTTGGCAAGGGGAGGTGAAAAGGAACAATTCTGAAATACACCAGAGCATTCTGGTGGTCTCAACATGCCTTTGCTCAGGAGAAACTAGTCAACCAGAACCTAATCTGCTGGAGTATTTTCAGGGCCTAACTGACCTGGGAGAGAGAAATACCCAACTATATTCAGCTGTAGACTTCCACATGGGAGAAGGGAATTACCCAATTCTAGCCCACTCTGGCCATCTTGTCCCACATATGGAAGAAGGAAAAAACTGAGAAATACTTGTGAAGTTCACAGTCCAGAAGCATAGACTCATTAAAAAGAATAAGATTTAATCATAGGACTATAGAAAGCTTCCCTTCCCCTACAACTATATTATTAAAGTTCTACTTACAACAGTTACTTTTACCTGGTACATGTCTAGCTATCAAGAACAAATTACAAGACATACTAAAAGGCAAGAAGTACAATTTGAAGAAGAGCAAATGTCTGAGCAGACAAGGCAAAAAATGTTGGAATTACCAGACCAGCAGTTTAAAACAACTATGATTGTTATGCTAAGCCTTCTAAAGGATAAAGTAGACAGCATGTTAAAACAGATGAATAATACAAGCAGATAGAAACCCTAAGAAAGAATCAAAATGAAATGCTGAATGTCAAAAACACTGTAATGGAAATAAAGAATGCTTTTGATAGTTTTATTAGTAGCTGAGAAAAATAATCTCTAAGCTTTAAAACCTCACAAAGTAAAAAGCAAAGAGAAAAAAATGAAAAAAAGGATAGAATTCAGAGATTGTGAGACAAATGCAAAAATGGAACACTTGCATAATGGGAATACCAGAAGGAACAGAAAAAGAGAAAGGAAGAAAATAAATATTTGAAATAATAATGACAGTTTCTGAAATTAATGTAAGACACTAAACCACATATCCAGGAATCTCAGAAAATACCATGCAGGATAAATGCCAAGAAAACTATACATAAGCATGTCATTTTTAAACTATATAAAATAAAAGATAAAGATAAAGAAAAAAATTCTGAAAAAAGAGGAGAAAACGCCTTAAATATAGAGGAACTATAATAAGAGTTACCTATGACTTCTCTTCAGAAACCATGCAAGCAAAAAGAGAAAAATTTGGAGTGAAATATTTAAAGTGTTGAAAGAAAAAAAACCCCACTAACTTACAATTCTGTACTCTGTGAAATTATCTCTCAAAAGTGTAGGAGACTTAAATACTTTTTCAGGCAAACAAAAATTGGGAGATTTTTCTGCCAGTAGACTTATCATGCAAGAAATTTTAAAAGAAGGTTGTTTTAGAGAGAAGGAAAATATATAGGTCAAAAACTTGGATCTGCATGAAGAAAGAAGAGCATTGATAAAGGAATATGTAAAGACTAAATAAAAACTTTGATTTTTCTTATTCTTAATTGATTGAACAGATAGTTTATTCAAAATGATAGCAACGATGTGCTTAATTATGTATGCATATATATAAAAAATGGATGACAGTAATGATACAAGAGATGGGAGAGAGGAATTAGAGTGGCATTGTTATTATAAATTACTCAAATTACTAGGAAAGCAGTATAGTGTTATCTGAAAGTTGACATCGATTAGTTGTAAATGTATATTGCAAACTCTAGGGCAACCACTAAATATAGTTTTCCAAGAAGTATCAGTGATATGCTAAGAAAGAGAGAAAATGAAATCATATAAAATGCTCAATTAAAATCATAAAATTCAGCAAAGGGGTGGCAGACAAAAAACTAAGAACAAAGAACAAGGGCAACAAATAAAAAACAGTAACAAATATGGTAGGTATTAATCTAACTATATCAATAATCACTTTGAATATCAATGGTCTAAAAGTACCAATTAAAAGAGATTTCCAGGATGGATTAGAAAACAATACCTAACTCTATGTTATGTATAAGAAGTCCACTTTAAATATAAATATACATACGGATTATAAGTAAATAAGCAGAGGAAAGCATACCATGCAAACACGAATAAAAATAGACCGGAGTAGTGATATTAAGTTCAGATAGAGCAGGCCTCAAAGCAAGGAAAGTTATTATGAATAGATAGAGCAGATCTCAAAGCAAGGAAAGTTATGAATAGAAAGATAGAGCAGACCTCAAAGCAAGGAAAGTTATTATGAATAGATAAGGCTAAAACTCATAATACTTCTTAGAGAATTGGATGACTCCATACTGGAGACTTCAGTTGCTCTCTATCATAAATGGACAGATCTAGCAGGCAGAAAATCAGTAAGAATATAGTTGCACTCAAAACACCATCAACCAACCACATATAATGAATATTTATAGACTATTTCATCCAACAACAGAAAAATACACACTCTTCTCAAGCTCGCAAGGGGCATTCACCAAGATGAACCACATTCCATGCGATAAAAGACTGCTTAACAAACTGTAAAAATATATATAAATCATACAAATGTCTGCTCTCAGACCACAATGAAATTAAATTAGAAATAAATAATAGAAAGGTAAATGGAAAATATCAAAATGTATGGAGATTTAACAACACACTTATAAATAACACATGGGTCAAAGAAGAAATCTCAGGAGAAATTTTTAAAATATTTTTCAACTAAATTAAAATAAAAACACAACTTATCAACATTTGCAGAATGCAGCAAAAGCAGTGCTTAGAGGAAAGTTTATAGCATTGGATGCATATGTTCAAAAGGAAGAAAGAGCTAAAATCAGTAATCTAAGTTCTCACCTTAGAAAATTAGAAAAAGAATGACAAAATAAATCCAAAGTAAGCAGAATAAAAGAAATAATAAGAATTAGAGCAGAAATCAATGGAATTGAAAACAAGATACCAATAGAGTAAATCATGAAACCAAAAGTTGGTTCTTTGAAAAAAATCAATAAAACCAATTAACCTCTAATGAGACTAAGAAAAAAAGAAAAAAGACACAAAGTACTAATATCTGAAATGAAAGAGGGGACACCACACAGGTACCATAGGCACTAAAAGAATAATGAAGGTGGTCAACAGGTACAAAATTCCATTTATAAAATAAATAAGTCCTAGGGATATAATGCACAGGATGGTGACTATAGTTAACAGTACAGTACTGTATATTTGAAAGTAGCTGAGTAGATCTTAAAAGTTCTCATTACAAGAAAAATATTGTAACTATGTGTGGTGATTGATGCTAACTGTACTTATCATGGTAATCATTTCACAATAATACATAGATTGAATCATTATTATATTGTACACCTGAAATTAATGCAATGTTATATGTCAATTTATTTCTCAATGAAAAAACAAGAATAATCAAAGAATACAATGAACAACTCTATGGCCATATATTTTGGTAACCTAGATGAAATGGACCAATTCCTTGAATGACACAACTTGCCAAAACTCCCCCAAGAAGACATAGACCATCTGAATAGCCTATATTTATTCAATAAATTAAACCAACAATTATTAACCTTCCAAAACAGAAAGAACCAGACCCAGATGGGGTCACTAGTGAGTTCTACCATATTTTAAGGGAAAAATTATACCAATTCTCTGCAATCTTTTTCAGAGGATAAAAACAGAAGGAATACTATCTAATTCATTTTATAAGGTCAGTATTATCCTAATACCCAAACCAGAAAAAGACAAGATGAAAAAAACTGCAGATCAATATCTCTCATGAACATAGATAAAAAGATCTTAAATAAAGTATTGATGAATTGAATCCATTAATGTATAAAAAGAGTTATATACCATGACCAAGTGGGATTTATCTCAGGCATGCATGGCTGGTTCAACACTCAAAACTCAATTAAAGCAACCATAATATCCAGGCTAAAAAAAAATCACATAATCATATCAATAGATGCAGAAAAAGCATTTGACATAATACAACCCCCATTGATGATAAAAACTCTCAGTAAACTAGAATTAAAGGAGACCTTCCTCAACTTGATATAGAATATCCACAAAAAATCTACAGCCTAAATTATACTTATTCCAAGAAACTCAAAGTTTTTCCACTAAGATCAGGAATCAGTGAAGGACATGCTCTCTTACCATGCCTTTCCAAACTTGTACATTAAGCACTTTGCCCTGTCACACAACCAACCTTAGTGAAACCTGGATATAAGCGCAGGTCTGATGCCAAAGTGCTCTTAATTAACCCACTATCCAATGTCACTTTATAGTATCTCACTGGATATTTACTACAGACTATCCTCCCCAAATCTCCATGTCATGGTTTTCCTGAGCAAGCTGTTGTATAAACTACCCACTGTTAGTCACATAACTGTACTTTGATTCTGCAAATTATTTTTATAACAATTAATGTGAGTTACAAAATACATAAAATAATATTAATTCTGATCCTTAAATTACTGAGTAAAAATATCTTTCTTTAAAAACACAGATTTCAGAGAAACAATGAGAGAGTATTCATAGAAGCAAGGAACAAGTATCCCAGGGAAAACTGAGGAATGCAGAGAAAACCAGGGTGACTGGAAGAGTAAGACAGCAGCCAAGAGAAAGCCATAGGTCAGCGCATGGTAAGCTGTAAGTTTTGCAAGACATAGGTAAGGCTGGATTTCATGGCAAGTGAGAGGGAAACTATTAGAATGTTTTTTCTGAATTCACACACACACACACACACACACACACACACACACACACACACACACACTCCGCTGGCTGTATTCAGAATATTTCCTGGGGCTGGGGGAGGAGGACACAAGAGGAAAGATGTGTCATTTTTAGAAGCCATTAAAATAACCCAGTTTTAAGATGATGCACTCTTGGGATAGATTTGTAGCAGATGAGGTAGTGAGGAATACTAGTTTAGACATATTTTGAAAATAAAATTGGAAGCATATCCAAATAGATTTTATGTAATATCAGTTTGGATAATTTGGATACTAGAAAAAGTACACTGGGAGAATTGGAAGTGATGGCCTGGAGCTAAGATTTTGTTAGAAGATGAGCATTCTCTGTTAGCTTACATTTTGGGGGTAAGTAGGGAGTAGGTTGTTAAGGTAATCTGACAGAAAAGGTTATAAGAAGATAGAAATCTGAGATATTAAGAATCCAATGTATTAGGTAGATTATGAACATGTAATATACATTACATGCATCAAAATCAATGCAGAAAATACCAGAATGTCATACCTAGTGCTGTGAGCCAAAAACTAAATTCTTCAACTAATATGTGGGAGTGACTGGGAATGCTGGAGACATTAGCTCCCAAGTGGCACAAGATGCATGACATTCAAAGGATCTGTGTTTTTGCTTTTGTTCTTGATGTTATTTTTGTTTTAAAAAAGGAAGAGAAAGTGATTGGGAAGCAAGGGTGGGATACTTGCCAAAATTTGTAAGATTCAGAGAGAGAAGAAAAACCCCTTCCACTTGAGAGAGCTGCAGAGAAGATGGTGAGCTTGGTAGACAGCCAGGTTTCAATTAAGAAATAGAGATAAAGAAAAGAAAGAGAAAAGGAACCCTTAAAAGAGTTCCAATAAACATGGCTACAGTCATTTTGGCAGAGGATTGAGAGGTATGGGGCATGAAGCAAACTTGAATATGGCCTGTGCAGAGCAGCATGAGTGTGCAATTTTGCATACTGTTAGGTCGACCAGAAGGATTGAACTTCACTAAGTGACTGAGATACAGCTGTATAAGACATGACAGTCTCATCTGAGAAGGTGAACAGCTATTTTAAGCAAGAGTCCTGATTATTTAGTCTAAAGGTGTAGAGGAATCATAGTAATTCACGTGTCTGAACAGTGTCAGAGAAGAAATGGAAATATGTTTCAGCTTGGATCTGTCAAAGAATAACCAAGAACTATTTAGTCATTAAAAAATAACTTGGATATATTGGTCAGCAACATTATTGGGCTGTTGCACAAAGTGTCTACACAGATGTGAGAGAATGCCTTTGGACTATTTTCATGAAAAAAAAGAAAGAAGCAGATTGATAAGACAGGGTAGAGAAAGGAGGGGAATAACACTTCAGACAATCTGGGAATGGTGAATCTTGCTGGGCTTTCATTTGGGGGTAAATAGAGTAGCTGGCATCTATTAAAGATAATCTGGAGTGTGTCCCTGAGCAGACTGACTCGGATATTGACAGTCTCTGGAGCACACATGACAAGTTATCTCTGCGCAGTGCCAGCTACTGTCCTTCCTTTAGGACCTGCACCATGTTCTTATGAAATGACTCAAACCTTAATGACTCTTCCTGCCAAAAGAAGTTTGAGAGATTTTCTAGGTCACAATGTTACATCAGCGAGCTGAGAGAGATACAAAGCTGAAATGTTAAGGAAAAATATACAAAACTTTCTCCCATAATTGGAAGTAGCTCGTGTTTGCAGGTCAAGGGGACACTCTCATCCTTGGAATTTCTAAAGTGTGTCCTAAAAATTTAATGCTCATATTTACATACTATGTCTAATGATGTAATAGAATGCATATCATTTTCATTCTTTATTGTAAATCATCACTCCCAAAGCATATTTTTGTTGAGTTCAAAGAGTTTTGTGTTCATTCTAAATAGATATACAGGTTGTGAAGATACAAACTAAACAATGAAGCTCAGATTATGATTCTTAAATTCACAAAAAAATGTCAGTAGTAGCTTTTGAAGAATCTTCTATTAATAAGCCTCATTTCTATTTAGTTAAGTCAAATATTTTACATATATAATCGAGCAGTTAGGACTTGCTGGTGCCTGTAACAAAAAACTCAACTCAAACCCATTTAAAAATGATTCATTATCCCTTACAATTGCAGAGGCCAGAAGAAGAGTAGGTGTCACAGTTGGTTTGATTCACTGACCCAGCGTTCAATTTCTCAATTTTTCAGCCCTCTGCTCTGCCCTGGGGTATCAACGTCATTCTAAGAAAAGCATCCCCCCATGTCACAAGATGACTGCCATAAATCCCTGGCTACCTGCTCTGCCTTTAAGTCCATAGAAAGAGGGAGAGTTTGAAAAGTGAGGAAGATTCCTTCTAAGGACTTCTCCAGAAACAACTTGCATCTCACTGGCTTCCACTGGGGTAGTCATTTATCTTTGAATCAATAATACAAAAGATAGTATTTCCCTGATTAGCTTAGGCATCGGCCACATGCTCCACAGTAAACCAATAGTGAAGCCACTTTTCTCAAAGCATGGGGACTCCTCGGGGGAGATGTGGACATCTGAATAACAGCAGAGAAATAACCAAGAGAAGAAGAAATTGACACTGGGAAGAAAAGCATGTATGTACTTAACAACGAAATAGAACACGTAGCAGAAAATGTCAAATATAATTCTATTCCATTAACACCGTTCATATGGGAAACATTGATTGTACTTAGTATACTTCTACAAAACAATCAATGGGGTCAAATAAGGAATCAGCTGAGTATTGCCACGGTCTCACAAAAATCCCTTAGACTGGCTGACTTATCCAAAACTTATGTGTATACTCAGCACTCAACTTTCCAGATGTAGTCATTACACGATTCCCTGAAAGAGTAAAAATAAAACCCAATGACTCCCTTCCTTCTGGGTTGTTACTTCTACTACTCTATCCAGGTTCAGTGTTAGTAGTTTCTCTAATTTAAGATAGAAGAATAGATTGGTCTTGAATAGTTCCTACCACTGAGCACAAGACCCAAATACTACTTTGTCCTCTTAACTGGGTGACATGGGTATGGGTCAATAAGTCCTTTCTTAGAAAAGGACTCTATGATCTCCATAGCTTCCAGTTTAGATAATTTATGGGTTTCAAGAATCCATCCCTCTCCTACCATAGTCAGCTATGCTAGGTTCAAACTACACAATCACAACAATAAGGACTTCAGTTTCAGTTTTATTCTGAAACTCCAAGCAGGAGCTCGAGTCATTCAGAAGAGAAATGCAAATGCAAACTGATAGATTTTTTTTTAAGTATTTTTGCTATGAAGAAAGAAAAAAGACAGGGAGAGACAAAAAGAGAGTAAAAACATAGAAATGGTTCTGTATTACTGCCCATATCTAGCTTGTTAGAAATAGTTGGAGGCAGCTTTTCTTAGCTCCTTGACACAGTGGGTTTTTCCTCTCACCAAACCCACTGAGTCAGTGGTCCAGGAGACACAGCAGTGCCATTAAAGAAATCTGACACCAGAAACAAAGTTCCCAGCAAAACCCTTTTGCAGGACTCACTTTGGTGCTAATGTTTGGCTCTGCAGTGACTATTAAGCTCACTTTCAGCCTCAGACTGAATGAAAAGAATCCTTTTTCTTTTTAATTCTATTTTCATTTTAGCAGATGCTGATTAAATGTCAGCTATTGTCCGATCACCAGGCCTTTCAGCTTTCATCCTAAAGATAGAGCCTGAAACTAACACAACATTGTTAATCAACTCTACTCCAATATAAAATAACAATTAAAAAATAAAAATAGGGACTTCCTTGGTGGCACAGTAAGAATCCGCCTGTGAATGCAGGGGACGCATGTTCAAGCCCTGGTCTGGGAAGATCCCACATGCCGCAGAGCAACTAAGCCCATGCGCCACAACTACTGAGCCCGCGTGCTACAACTACTGAAGCCCGTGTGCATACAGCCCATGCTCTGCAACAAGAGAAGCCATCACAATGAGAAGCCCGTGCACTGCAACGAAGAGTAGCCCCCACTCACTGCAACTAGAGAAAGCCCATGCGCAGTAACAAAGACCCAACACAGGGTCTTAAATAAATAAATTTTTAAAAATAAAATAAAATAAAAATAAATTTTTAAAAAGAGTAGAGGAAAAAAAAGTACATTTTCTTGAGTACTTCTCAAGCTGCCAACCTAAATCTGAATTCCTGTGAAATGACTATAATAAAGCTAAAATAACAAGTTGACTCTAACTTGAATCATGGAAAATCAAAACCTTCTTAGTGTATCAGTGGTTCCTATTGCTTATGAGAAGCTCAGAGTGAATTAATATGAAGTGTAAAATATTCCTTGTGGAAAGGCTGTTAACCATGGCAATTTTTATCTTCCTCCTTTTGGTGGTGGGAGTGGATGTTGAGGTTTTTCTGAAGCAAGACGTATTTTTGGTATCCAGATTTTTGCAGAGAGCTCATTTGAATCATAGGCCTTATAGCACATGGCAGGTAGGCAAGTTATGAGGAACAGAAAGGATAAAATAGGCTTCAGGAATTTCTTACCATCTTGGTATGCTTTTAGAACCATCTGCTTGGGAATCCAGCTCTTTCTAGTACAAAACCAGATTGCTGAGATACAGTTCTTCCATATAACATTGAGAGAGTTAAATGACTCAATATGGATCCAACAGAAAAGAAAAAAAAAAAAATCACTGAATTTATGGGGTCAGTAACTAGCTACTTGAAAACAATAAAGTAACTCTTTATAATCATCATTTAATATTTGTAGTGTTGATTTGAGAAAACCTAATGTCCCATCTGAGTATCTATGATTCTGTGACTTTTTCTAATAAAAACAAATCTATGAAATACCCCAAACTTTCTAAAATAGTGGATATTAATAAACTTTATTAAAGATCCCATTGTGTCAGTATTTTATTAACCACTAAGAAAGAATAAATGCTATTACAGAAACTATGATATCAATACAATGCTTTATCACTTAGAATTTTTTTTAAAAATTTTATTGGAGTAGAGTTGATTTACAATGTTGTGTTAGTTTCATGTGTACAGTACAGTGAGTCTGTTATACATATACATATATCCACTTTTTAAATATTCTTTTCCCATATAGGCCATTACAGAGTACTGAGTAGAGTTCCCTGTGCTATAAGTAGGTCCTTATTAGTTATCTCTTTTATATACAGGAGTGCATATATGTCAATCTCAATCTTCCAATTTATCCCTCTCCCCCTTACCCCTTGGTAACCATAAGTCTGCTTACTACATCTATAACTCTGTTTTGTAGATAAGTTAATTTGTACCCTTTTTTCTTCAGATTCCACATATAAGTGATATCATAAGATATTTGTCTTTCTCTGTTTGACTTAATTCACTCAGTATGATAATCTCTAGTTCCACCCATGTTGCCGCAAATGGCATTATTTTGTTCTTTTTCGGGGTTGAGTAATATTCCATTGTATATATGTACCACATCTTCTTTATCCACTCCTCTGTTGATGGGCATTTAGGTTGCTTCCATGTCCTGGCTATTGTAAATAGTGCTGCAATAAACTTTGGGGTACATTTACATTTTCAAATTATGGCTTCCTCTGGATATATGCTGAGGAGTGGGATTGCTGGATCATATGGTAGCTCTAGTTTTAGTTTTTTAAGGAACCTCCATACTGTTCTCCATAGTGACTGTACCAGTTTACATTCCTACCACCAGTGTTGGAGGGTTCCCTTTTCTCCGCACCCTCTCCAGCATTTATTGTTTGTAGATTTTTTGATGATGGCTTGAATTTTTATTTAAACGTATTTTAAAATATTCTGTCATATATCACGTTTGTACAAACGTGTTGTACAAACATGAAAAGAAAATATAATCAGAATACATTGATTGTGGTTTTCCTAAAACATCATCTCATTCAGGTCTCTACTCTTGTGAATCACTTTTCAACTCACAGCTGTTTGTTTCCATATTTTTCTACAAGGTCTCCTCCTTTGTTCTAGAGTTTTGATAATTTGGCATTTCTTAAAGTGTGCTCCAATATCATCACTTAGGTTGCCTCTCAAGCCACTGACACCTATTCCGTAACTTTTCCTACAGACACTTTCAACACAAGGTTTTGAGACAATAACCAGAACTCATATTCATTGTTTAAATGGTTCATGAATGGTTTGTTGACAACAAAGTCAAGAAGTTATAACTGTACCATCATATCATCTGCAAAAGCAATTTTATACAGTGCTTGTCTTGACTACTATGATGTGAAAGTCACTGGGCAGAAAGTTGACTATATAAAATTATCAATTAAAAGATACACCTTGAATTCCAGAAATATTAAAACTGTGTGTGTAGGAGGGTTATTTTAGAAGAATGAAATATACTATGTAACAATAAATATTAGTTCTATGTATGGACAGAGTTCCTTTGGTCTTCATTTCATTAAATAAATAGATATTTACTGAACTACTTCTACATGCCAAGCACTGTCATTAGCAAAGGGGACATAATCATGAGTAAAGGTTGATCTTTTCTCAACATTTCTGGAGCAAAACAGAAAACATAGAAGTGGCCAAAGAGAATGTGGTGCATCCGAAGTTTGGAAAAGAGTCTAGAGAGAGACTAGAGAGAGGAAACAAGGGTATTCCAAGGGTTGCAGATAAAGAGGAAGATAGGGACCACGGCATGACTCTTTAGGTTATCTGAAGGATTTAGACCTTTACCAGAAGAAGGACAGATAGGGACTGAAATGTTTAAAGAGCAAAAGGGAAATATTTACAGCTGAGAATTGTAACTTCAGTTATAGCATCTATATGAATTAGAAGATGGAAAGGAGGAAAAGGTGGAATCAAGGCAACTGATTAGGAACATATTACAGTTTCATCATGATGACACTTTGATCTAGAATCGTTGAAGTGGAGATAGAAAGGAATGTGTGGATTTGAAAGATGGTTAGAAGATAAAATCTCTAATATAGAGAATTATGTAGGAAAAACAATAGCTAGGAATTTAATAAAACAAGACCAGAAACACATTACTCTTCAGTTCTATGGTATATATTGCTTTAAAAGGTCCATCTGCATATAAAAATTCAAATGGTTCTGTAAGTTTTCATGTCCAAATGTGAACCTCACAAGTTTCAATTCATTTTTACTCTTCCAACCAACTGTTAAAATCTTACTGTTCCAACTTATACTAACAATTTTAGAGTGGGTTCACTTTACTACTAGCTTAAATGGAATACTAGCCCTGAAATCGTTTTTATAGGTGGGTTGACAGCAATCTCTTTCTTCTCAAGGTGGTGCTGGGCCATTCTCTCTGACAGCGAGAACAACCTGGACAGTTCAAATTTCAGTTACTTTGATTAACTCGGTTACTGTCAGTCTCCGGGCTTCTGTAAGAACATTGATGGGAAAATGTTTAGAGAAGATACAGCTGTGTTTTTAAAAGGATGGACCAAACAATCTGTACTGGGTAGATTGGAAATGAAGATATCTGAGAGCTGAAGGATTAACAGAAGAAAGAAGTGCCTGCAGGTGGAAATGAAGATAAAGAATGGGCGTATTGGACGTGATCAAGCTTTCCATCTGGGTAAAGATAATCTTGTGGTCAGAGTGTAAAATGCTTGAAGTAATGTCTTTGAAGGGGTAAAGTTGAGACCAAAGGGAAAACAATAGATAACAAATTAAAAGGTAGGAATTCGAAGGTGACTGGCTGAAGTGAAGAAAGTGAGAAGGTCCTTGAGGGTCAGGATGTTAAGAAAACTGAGAGGCCAAAATGTTAGGAGGATTATTATCCATATAGACTTGACCTCAATCAAAATTGTATGGGCTTTAGTCAAATAGCATGAACAGGTGCTGAGGTTCTTGATAAATTGTGGAGACTGAATCTAAAACACAGAAAGTGAATGCAACCGTGTGGGTAAGCGGAGAGTTGAATGTTGTGAAATGGTGTGCAGCTCAAAGGAGTAGATTTGTTTGATTTGTTTTTAATATATCAGGATAGAAAAGTAACAGCCCAGAAGCAGTCATGAAAAGCAATCTCAGTCTGCTGAGAAGTAAGTAAACTCTGGATTAAAAACAAAGATTGAGGGAAATAAGTTTAAGATCCTTGGCGGATCCAACCTCATTTAGTTGCAATTCCATCTGACTACAGTTTCACTTTCAGGTCTTTGCCAACAGAGACGTCCAATGCCTAATCCCACCAACCCTGTCATGCCTTCACGTGCTTTCATTCGTGTAGTTAGTTGTGTTTACAATGCGTACTCTACGGTTTTTATAAGGCTTAGTCTGACAAATTCTGTTTTAGGACCCTGTTCGGATGTAACTTACTCGTAGATTTCCAACCTTCTTCCCCACTGCCAACACCATCCACCAGCAGATCTGACAGCCCCTGTCCATGAGTTTTTTTCTTTTTAAATTTTTATTTGTTTATTTATTTATTTTTGGCTGCACTGGATCTTCGTTGCTGCACGCGGGCTTTCTCTAGTTGCGGCCACTGGGGACTATTCTTCATTGTGGTGCGTGGGCTTCTCACTGCGGTGGCTTCTCTTGTTGCAGAGCATAGGCTCTAAGCACACAGGCTTCAGTAGTTGTGGCACACAGGCTCAGTGGTTGTGGCTTGCGGGCTCTAGAGTGCAGGCTCAGTAGGTGCTGTGCACGGGCTTAGTTTCTCCACAGCATGGGGGATCTTCCCGGACCAGGGCTCAAACCTGTGTCCCCTGTATTGGCAGGCGGATTCTTAACCACTGTGTCACCAGGGAAGTCCCCTCCATGCTGTTTTATCACAGCTTCATTAACACACTTTCCCCACTCTGTAACAGATATGTTTAACCTGTTTTACTCTCCCACTAAAGAGTGATCATCTTGAGGGAATATGCATACGTTATTGATCTTTGTATTATTTTTAGCATCTAACAAGCAGAATGGTACAGGATAAACAGTAATAAATGATTGCGGAAATAAATTGAATTTTTAAAATATTTTGTTGTTCCCTGAGCAGCCACTTTCCCATACCATGTCAAAAACATTGATTATTGAGTTTCCTGTCCTCTGATAATGGCCTATTTCATAGGCCCAAGAGATTTGAAAGCATACAGCATAGAGCCAAATGAGAAGACTCATTACAGTACTGCATTAGAGCTACTAAGTCACATTTTGCAACCATACTCTGTCACCAATATAATTAGAACGTATTGAACTTTCATTAGTTAGGGAAGATAGTCACCCTTTAATTGTCATTTAAAAATATTTTTTTGCTGACTGTAATAGCCTCATGAGACAGATATCTCATTTCTGTGGCAGACCCAAGGGTCACCAGTGATGTAATTTTATTTCTCTGTACTTGACTGCCGCCCAGAATAGTATTCAACATTTCATCCATTTCTAGTTTCATTAGCAAATTTAGTCAAGTACATATTAATTGTGCCCCATTTTAAAATCAGAATTTCTCAGTGTTGGAAAGAGCAGTAATTCATTGTTACCCATATGATGTTTGAATTCCTCTACAGTAATCCCACCACCTGTGTTCACTCCTGTGGACAAACAACTCAAATGAGAAAGAATTCTCTGCATCCTTAAGACAGTTCATTTCCTATTTTTTAAAACTTTATTTTAACATTTCTTTATAGGCTGTAATGAATCCTTTACCCAACAGTTCTACTTCTACACTTTATTTCACAACATGGTTTAATCCCTTTTGTAATCTTGAAAAATAATTATTATATTATCCCACAAGACTCCTTATAGCTGGTCTATTTATGCCCAGTTTTTAAACATTTTTCCATATTACCCTATTTGGGTGCACTGTATTACCTTGATTACTCTCTCTCCCATCAATGTGTTTGTAACCTTTAAGATGAGGTGCCCCCAACTGCATCTAATACCTTGAGAGTTGTGTCTATGGGACAAAGGAAGACCAGAGCTTCACTTTTCTGTTGTAGGTATTTTTATACTTCCTTGTATGCAAACTGATTTTTTTTTCTGGTGGTGGGTAATGTTACAACACATTTCTATAGTTGACATCTTTTGTCCTTGAAACTTCAAATATGGAGAATAAAATGTAAAATGGATACATTTAAGTAAATCAACTCCCATCTCTATTACTCCTGACCAGCATTGCCTGAATTTACAGATAAGTAAACAAAAGTGCAACAGGAGTTTACTTCCATAATTTTCTTCTGTTTATTTATTTATATTTATTTATTTATTTATTATCGAAGTATAGTTCATTTAAAATGTGTTAATTACTGCTGTACTGCAAAGTGATTCAGTTATACAAATATATACATTCTTTTTTTTAATATTCTTTTCCATTATGGTTTATCATAGGATATTAAATATAGTTTTCTGTGCAATACAGTAGGACCTTGTTGTTTATCCATTCTGTTTCTGATGCTTGAAATTGTTGTCTGTTATATCCGTTGACTTAAATGTAGTTTACAAATGGGGCGTTTCAGCACATTTCTCTCGTGTCTAGTATATCACCTACCATGCTGTGCTGCGACTTCTCTGTAAGTGTCTCTGTCTGAAACTTGAGTATGTCTGTCTGCTTCACAGCTGGACCTTGTCTTATTTGTCTCTGTACTCCAAGCACCTAGCACAATGTCACTTGTTGAATAAATGATATTTTTGTACACAAACACTGGTTTTTGTATTAATGTATTCATGTACTATGAAATATAGATACAAAGGGCACAACTGCAACTCATTAATATATCTAAAAATGCTGCCAAGTGGGAGGAGGATTAAGCATATTCTACAATAGCAGCAACAGGAGCTAGTCCAATAAGGAAAATTACACAGAATACATTCTAATTTTTATTATTACAACTTGGCAAAGAATCGTCAACAATCCCCAGCTATGTAAAATTCCAGGCAATCTAGCAAATTTGGTGGTTGCATTTATAGTTAAATAATCCACTATTACTTTATGATGTGCAGCTAGTGTCCCCTATGAGAGGATAAAAGAACACAACTTATTGGTACATACATTCACATAATGGCACTTACGTTCGTCTAGCGACACTCATAACGAGGAGCTTGAGGATGTACAATCAAGCCTATGATCAAGGCTGTCATGGGTCATCATTTTGGAGTAGTTTTCCTTAAAAATAGCTAACATTTATTTAGCACTTATGCTAGGTACTATTCTAAGTGTTTTATATGAATTATTTCAATTAATCTGTACAATCCTCCTATGAAGTAGTTTGAAATATAAGTCCATTTCACAGATGAGAAACTTAAAGTCAAGATTAACATTCAGGTATTCTGATTCTAGAACCAAGGATACATCAATCTTCTCTAGAAAACATCAAATCTAAATACCTGTTTCAAATAGTTCCTGAGAAAATTCAACCTAGTTCTCTCAACTTGGGCTACTTATAATAAGCAAATTGACTTTTTAGAAGACAATTAGGTACAGAAAGAAAAAAAAATCATAGTTGGCTGTCTTGACTTGATGGGAAATTAAAAAGACAACAAAACATGGATGAGATATCCACAGTTAGTAAAGTGACCTTTTATTCCTGTTAAAATGAATAGATAGATGATAGATAGATAGATAGATACATAGATAGATCCATAGATGATAGATAGATAGATAGATAGATAGATAGATAGATAGATAGATAGATAGATAAAGCAAGCAAGCAGGCTCTGAATGTTTCCTCAAGTAGGATTTCTCAACGTTGGCACATTTTGAGTGCAATAATTCCTTTTTGTGGGGGATTGTCCTGTGTACTATAGGATATCTAGCAGCATCCCTCACCTCTCTCCACTAGATGCCAAGAGCACCCTTCCTGGAGTTGTGACAATTGAAAATGTCTCTAAGACATTGTTAAGTGTCCCATGGAGGCAGAATCCCTGTCCAAAAGTAAAGGCAAGGAATCTTACCTTAAAGCCCTACCTTATCTTATCTTTTTTTAAATAAAAGTATTTATAAGAAATACTTTGTATATGCTGTATAGGTCAGCAACATAATACGGAAGCAACCTTTGAGACAAGGGAGAAAAGCTGATTAGAAATATTTGCTTCTCGTAGACACCTAGGTAGATCTAACTTCCCTTTGCTTTCTGTTATGATGCAAAATGATTTGGGGGGTTCCCCCACCCCCATCCTCACAATATACACACTGCTCTCACGCTCATCCCCCATCCTTCAACCTGTGCATACAACTTCTATTGCTCTTTTCTAATCTGTTTCTTTTTTTTTTTTTTTTTTGCGGTACGCGGGCCCCTCACTGTTGTGGCCTCTCCCATTGCGGAGCACAGACTCCGGACGCGCAGGCTCAGCGGCCACGGCTCACGGGCCCAGCCGCTCCACGGCATGTGGGATCCTCCCGGACCGGGGCACGAACCCGTGTCTCCTGCATCTGCAGGCGGACTCTCCACCACTGCGCCACCAGGGAAGCCCTCTAATCTGTTTCTATAGTTCAATTGATGAGGACAACTCACAGCTGGGAGTAACAGGACTGGTCCAGAGACATCTACTGTCTTCAAACTATCCCCCATATTCTTCCCAAACTAAGTTTCACGAAAATCAAACTTAAGTGAAGTTCAGGAAGCAAATACTGTCAGACCTTCATTAGATGCACTACTTTCTCTTTTTTTTTGAAACTAAGTTTGGGGTTGAACTTCAAGCCATATCTATTATATCCACTTTACATAAAGTATTAACTCCTTTCAATGGGAAATTAAGGAATATTACTCCAGACATTGCATTTTAAAAATACTCATCTGAATTTATAAAATACCTCTATTTCCCACTCCATTCGTATGTTTTGTAAATTTAGCACTGAATTTTAACATGGAGATGGGATTTTATTGTTTATTGCGCAATAATTTGAATGCAAATATTGTAATTTTCAAAAACCTTAATATTGTAGTATGTGCTCCTAATTTAAGCCAAAGAAGACAGTTAGAAGGTCTCATGGCATTTTCTTCTTCTCTTTCCCTCCAACTTATCTCAAATTTGGCTAAAACCATTCCTCACCCACGCCCCACTCCTGATTTTATCCTCAATTTGCAGCCAAATGCAAATGAATTCATATAGTATATACCTAAATCCTTTTCTTTCAACCAGAAATAGTAATCACAGGGAAAAGAAAGCACTTGCAATCTAATCTATTTGTCAGTTACTTGCTTCAACTGGACAAGCAATGCAAAAATGACATAGGCTGCTACTCCCATAAAATTCAAGAAAAGAACTAATTTTCCCAAAGTAAGTTATAATTTGGCGTCTAAGTGCAATTTAGATTTATGTACATGTACATTATTTAGGGGAATTCTAAGAATAATCTGAAAAAAATATTCCTTTAATCTGGACAATATATAAATTTTAGTTTCTTTTTTAAATTGTATGTTGATTCCGTAAGCAGATAAACAAGTTGAGACTAAATCCTTTTTGATCTTTTGGAAAGAATTGTAATTTTATTCCAAATTTTCTTTTCCTAATAGAGTTTAAAAAGAAATTCAGCCTAGAGAAAACTTCATTAACTCAGTCATCATTTATATGAATTATAAAAATTGTATATTTTACAGATTTTACTAATAATTATATTTTTATCTCATTGTTAATGGAAGTTTTGAGTTGAGTGAGACTTCACATAGCCATGTTTGTTCTTTCTCTGAATACAGTAACTTCTTTGAGAGTAATGATCTTCACTATTGGGTTATGTTTTATCTCATAAATCATATTAATAATACAATATTGAATACTTACTATGTGCAGGTTATATTTAATGGCTTGAAAGTCTATAGGAAGTGATATGAATATATCATCTCAGTTAATAATCATAACATCCTTTTGAGGTGGGTATATTGTATTTAATAGATGTGAAATCTCAGGCTTAGATACTTTAAGGAACTGCCCCAAGTCAGCCAAAATGAATTGGATTCAGGATATGGATTCTGACCTCTCTGACTGCCACACCCAGATTCTGATGATTACTTTATCTGATACACATATGAATAAAACACTCTAATGCTTTACTACTCAAGAGATCTGTGGAACAGCAATATCACCTGGGAACTTGGTAGAAGTGCAGAATCTCAGGTCCCACCCGATATCAGATCTGCTTTTTACTAACGTCCCAGGTGATTCATATGCACATTAAAATTCTAGAAATACTATTCTAATGTATACTGGTGGGTTCTCTTCTTAGTGTCCATTCCATCTTTTCCCAAATGTTCATAATTTTGATTTGGAAAGCCACATAGTTCCAGCAAAGGTAGCTCCATACCTAGCTACACAGTCCACAGTAAACTAAACTATACATCTCATCAGAGTGAGTCTCTGTATTGAGCTGGGAATGTTGGCATAAAATTTTATTCTTCAGTGCGAGTTAGTTAAAGTGTTGATATGGGGGCTTAAATACAGTGATTTCAGAGCCTGGAGAGACAGACAAGAGACTAGAATATTTAGGAAACAAGAAGCCATGCAACATAGTTGAGCATTTCTCCTAAGAGAAATTTCTTAAGACGAGTGTGTGTGTGTGTGTGTGTGTGTGTGTGTGTGTGTGTGTGTGTGTAGTTGTTTTTTGCCAGGGAGGAGAGAGGTAGAGTGAGTTGGATTGACATAATCAGATTTTGAGGACCACTTTGGCTACATGGTTGAGAAATAATTCAAAGAACAACAAAACCCTAAGGTAGAGAGGCCAGTTACAAGCTGTTTCTGCAGGGCACACCTAGAGATGCTGGTAGTTTAGACATGAGTGGTGAATAAGGAGAAAAAAGAAGTAAACAAATTCTAACAATAGTTAGGAGGTGAAATCAAGACTTCATGCCTGTTAGGCTAAAAACAATGTGGAAGGTAGTAAGAAAACGTCACAATATCTGGTCTGAGCAACTGGGGGCAATAACCTTTACTTAGTATATAAAAAAAAAAAAAAAAAAACAACACTGAAGTAGGAACCAAGAAATGGTCAGAATGAAAGGGTCAGTTTTAGACAAATCAGGCCCTACAACTGGACTCACAGTCCAAACCCATGTTCATCTCATGCCCTGATTTTTTTGTTCTTAATCACAATGTATCCAGACTACACTTCATCCTTTTAAAAATTAGATAATGCAAAGTTTTCTCCATTCTAAATTACCCTTTCCCTGAAATTAGTCAACATTTTTGAGGTTTTACTGATAAATGATGTAACTAATTCAGAAAAGTAGTCATTTTTTTTTTCTGTATTAAACACAAGTTTAGTGTGAGTAAATTTTGTAAATGGAAAACACGACCTATACGCAGATCTCTTAGGAGAGAAAGGAATCTTGTAGGATTGACTTCTCTCCTGCTCCATTAATTGTTAATTATCACTAATGAGAAGGAAGGAGGAATTGGTTTACATCTGAGCTGCCCAGAAATCGAAATCATTGTGAAGGCAGGTCATGTGACTGTCCTCAGCTCTCTCCAGGATGTGACTACTTGTCTAGGAAAGTTTTCTAAACGCGGAAGTACTCGTGATACAGTCTCTACTGCATCCTGGGCTCCAAACCCTGAAGGATTAGGATCAGCGGCAACAGAATTTAAAGATTTTTCTTTTTTTTCCCGTGAATGGATCTTAGAGGGAATTTTTGAAGCTCTGAAAAATCCTGCACTGAAGACTCATGCACCGTGATCTCGCAGGTGAGGTGAGATCTCACAGGTGCCTTAACATCTCCCCAGAAGCCCAGACATCTCTAAATACATCGATGGGGATTTCAGCGTTTAGTTTCTCATTATTCAGACACTTTTCAGAAGACATGGTATATTTGTTTATTTTTGTGTATCTGTGTTTGTTTCGAAATAGTAGGCAACATCTAGGAGGCCATAAGGTGACAAATTGTTCTGACAAATAATTGACAGATTTATAGTGCATTCATTAAAGTTGCTCCAAATGCTTTCATTCCTCCGCAGATGCAGTTGTGGGTTTCTTTAGGGAAAAAGAGTAATTGTGTAGCTGCCATAAAAATACCAGCGAACACAGAGGGCAAAATTTGTTGCTGTTTCTCTATCTTTCTGAGAAAATAAACATGGTTTAAAATAACATTAAAGTGTGCAGCTCTTATGCTGCCTTTTTTGCTGTGGTAGATGAAAGGCCCACTCTAAACTATAAATGAAGAGAGTGCATATAAAAGGGAATGTATATCTGCCCATTTTGTTGGCAAAGAAAATATCATATACTACTTCTTTCCATGTACTTAAGCCTTCAAAGAGACTAATTTTTAGTTTCTATTTTTAGGTATGAAAGGGATATGAGCGTGTTAGATCAACTTTGTATATCTACTGAATGCTCAGTCTCAATGCTGATATTTTCTGTTTTGGAATATAAATGTAAGAGCTAATCTGCTTTCTTAACTGGATGATGGAAATCCCCCTAATTAAAAGAGACAGACAGACAGACAGACAGGGACAAACAGAGAGAATGAATGGGATGGGAGAGTAAATATTTGCATTCCACAAACAGTCTGACATTTTTGTCTTCTAACAGTGGAAAAAAGAGGAAGCCCTTTAATAAAGTAGGCTTTTTCTAATTATTAGGGAGCTAGGGATTGGTTTTTAAAAGTTATCCAAACCTTAAAATACATTTTAAATCTTTAAGTTAGAAGTAGTCTTATAAACTAATCTTATAAACTAAAATGATTTGTGCATTTTTTAGAAATCCATTTTATGATTATTCAGGCTAATTTCAGGTCTGGTATGGTGTTCAGCAGAGTTGAGACTTCATTTTGACGATTTTTCTTATTGTTTAAATTAAAATAGAAAAAGAGGGGAAAGAATGAAAATAGTATTTATACATTCCTCAGTAGGCTAAGCTTTTTATATCTGTTATACAATCTTCAGGACAATCCTGAGTTATTAGTATTATTATCTCAATTTAAAGAATGAGAACCAAGTCTCAGAAAAGTTAATTATCTCCCTTTCTGGTTGCCGTTGCAAAGGTGTAAAATAATAAAGTTAGATTTGAATATAGATTTGTCTGGTTTAAAGTCCTACCCATGGTTCTTTGGATGCTTAGGCTAAGCTAGTTTCAAAAGAGCTCTCACCAATAAAAATCTATAAGAGCATAAATTAAAGACATGAAACAATGCTGAGGGTGCTACTATTAACTGAACAGTTATGCCCAACAAAACAAGCATCATTCTCCTCTAGACTTCCAAGAACATCTTTTATTGTGCATTATTGGACAATATGCCAAGAAGATCAAATTTTCATTCTGGCTGACCAATAATACCCAACGTTATAATTTAATTCCACCAGCTATTTAAGAAGTAGCTGTTTTCCCACCATTCCTATATTTGGAATAACAAGGAGACAAAAAATAATTCAAAGCACAGTTCTTATGATTGAAAAACTCAGTAACTAGCTAGAACAAAAAAGATGTACAAATATGCAGAAAATCATCAGAGTAGTAGCCAACATATCAACCAGAGCATTATAGTGTGTAAGATGATTTGGAATAAGTATAAAAGACTGTTGGATATTTACAAGTGGAAAACTGCATATTTTTTAACCACATACCTTTCCTGATTATCTGATTCTAGTCTAGTCTTTCACTGCCTCTGGACTATTTACAAGTTATAGATAACTCTTTAAAAAAGTTTTTTTATTGAAGTAGAGTTGATTTACAATATTTTGTTTGTTTCTGATTCACAGCAAAGTGATTCAGTTGTACATGTATATGTATATTCTTTTTCAGATTATTTTCCATTAATTATAAGATATTGAATATACTTCCCTGTGCTATACAGTAGGACTTTGCTGTTATCTATTTTGTATCTAGTAGTGTATGTGCTAATCCCAAATGTCGCATTTATCCCCACCCTCTTTTCCCCTTTGGTAACCATAAGTGTGTTTTGTATGTCTATAAATCTGTTTCTGTTTCATAGATAAGTTCATTTGTGTCATATTTTAGATTCCACATATAAGTGATATACCTATGGTGTTTGTCTTTCTCTCTCTGATTTACTTCACTTTGTATGATTGTCTCTGGATTCATCCATGATGCTGCAAATGACACTATTTCATTCTTTTTTATGGCTGAGTACTATTCCATTATCTATATATAACATATGTTTAAGTTATAGATAACTCTTTAAGTTATAGGTAATTCATGGCAATGCAAAGTGATTCTTATTTATAGACATGAAAATTAATTTTGTTGGTAAACTTCAATTGCCTTCCCTTCCCCCACTATGTTAGAAGCCAGTTTGCCTTCATTTGCACCTTAACTTTAATATTCCTGGTTTATAAATGTATCTCTTCTTGGCATTCTCTTTTGAACTAGTTGTAACAACTTTCAGTTTCCTCATTAACAATGAGTTAAATTCAATGTTTATCACATGTTTATTCTATCTCTGTATGAGATGCATAATTATACCTTTCCCTGAAAATTATTCTTTAAGGAATGTGATATACACATTCTTGGGTAGTGTCAAGAGAATGCAAAGGAACAAACTATTTTCTCTGGGTTTATAGAAGACAGGTGATAATATATATCCTCCTGTAGGCTGAATGTCTAAAAATATACTACTGAGATGAAAAACACTCTTCTCTGTGAACAAATGTCTCAGTAATCTCCCCATATGATTCAGGCAGGCTACACATATTCTAATGATCTCTGCACCTGTTGTATCAGACAGAAGTGAATTGATACATCTTTTTAATAAGTTAGATTTGAAAGTAAATTCACACACAAAAAGATTAAAAAACATAAACTGGATCACCTTAACTCTTAAAATATTTTCCTTTCCATATTTTCAAATGACATAGAATAAGAACACTTAATCATGCCGTCAACCTGTTAATATTAATAAGGTTCAGTTTCCCAGGGAGACTTTTTATTAATACTTTTAAATTTCTCTTTGATTTGAGGAGCAATACAAGTATTTTCTCATCATTACCGTCTTCCTCTGTTCTTTCCATGTTGCGATGTTGATTCTTTTCTCATGAGCCTTTCAAGAAGGTGTCCCTGTCTCTCTTGAACTTCAGATACAAAATGACTTGGCAACACCAGAGGGCTTTGACAGACAAGAGAAAGTTTTTTCTTAGTACTGATCTATTTAATAACTGTTTCCAATACCTGTAACAGAATTTCCCTCCCTTTCTTCCTGCAAAAACAATATCTTTTGGTAGTAGAGAAAATTACAGCAAATAGGTTTATTTTTTTCTTATGGGATCTATGTGTCTATCAAATCCTGAGTTATTACTTAAGAGTCCAAGAATGTTTTTCAAGCTTGCAGTCGATGTCTTACCCCTATACAGAGCTCAAGTAAGCCATTGGTGCCTTCAAAAATTATTAAATATTTTGGCATATACTTCTGGAAGCCTGAACTCAAAGCATCTGAGCAGGAAAGGGACACGTGGTAAGAGAGGGAGGGGAAAAAAATAAAAGCAGGCTGTGTGAATGGGTACTTTGCTTTCTACAAAACTCCATGTGCTCCTATGAAGAAAACAGGGATGGAGTATGCTTTGCCTCCTCTTGTCCTCATTATTTTAACAAATCAAGACCAGGATTATAAATTGCTTACATTTTCTACATGTACAAATAGTTCAACTGATTCTCACAATCTAAATGTTTCTTTCATTGTACTAATCAGCCAGCTTATAAATTGAAACGACTCCTTTTCTGACAAATCGGTAAAATGTAAAATATATAAAGATAGATATAAATACATTCATAGCACATTTTTAACTTAAGCTCTACCAGTTTACAAACTATGGCTGGTTACAAGGCACGAAAACATGCAGACGCACTGCAAAAGACTTAGATAACTGTTCAATTGCTTTATTAAACATTTACCAAAGAATAAATAGTACCCTTGTGAGAGGAAAGACTTGAATTTGCTCAGAGAAAAGTCAATTGAGTGTTGCAAATTGTGCATCCCTAGAAAAAGAAACTCTACCTCTTAATTCCAAAACAGCACTCAGTTTCAACTGGTTTCACAGCCCTCATTAGAAACTGTGTTTAAGCCATTTACAACTGAAGAAATCTTCACAGCCTTAAGACATCAGCCTTCATAAAATTTAAAGAACAGAGAAACTAATATTTTAGAATCAAATCATTTGCATCATCTCTCTCTCACTGAAATCTTAAATATTTAGTTATTTAAAGCCCAGATGTTTGATGGAACTATTTTCATCTCTAACATTTAGTAGCCATATCAGCTCAGGAAGCCAATTTCCTTTTTTTTTTTTTTTTTCATTTTTATTTTATATTGGAGTAGAGTAGATTAACAATGTTGTGTTAGTTTCAGGTGTACAGCAAAATGATTCAGTTATACATATACATGTATCTATTCTTTTTCAAATTCTTTTCCCATTTGGGCTGTTACAAAATATTGAGCAGATTTCCTCATCTGTGAAAGAGGGATCTTAATAGTAAATTTCTATTTACTGAGCCCTGTCTCAATCAAAAATTCTAGGGTCAATTCTTAAGCCTTTTCCACTTTGCAAGCATACAGAAACTGTGTGTAGAAATGGCCCCAACAAAACATTCTGTTCCTATGGCACAAATCTTAGAAGTAAAAATGGTTTAACATTAATTTTTGTGTCTAAGGTAACACGTGGAGAAATGATCTGTAGTAAGTTGAGCAGGGTCTGTAAAGATGTCAGTGTGTTTGACATAGAGGAGTCACTAAATGAATTGTTTTGAACTAAAAGAATGAATGCCAGAGGGAGACAGAATGCAAAAAGGATGGGCCGACTGTCTCCATGCAGAATACAGTGAAGCCATCATAACGCATGGCTGTTAGAGCCCCTCATTGTAACCACGGTCAGGGCTAAAGTGGGGAGAAAAGCTTGTACAAATCATCAGATTTCTGTGAGTGGTCCCTGGTCAGCTTTGTGACTAATTATTGTCCCCTATAGAGACTTTTAACAGTTCCATCCTTGCCGCAAAGCCTGAACTCACCCTCAGAACTCTTGCTGCGCCCACAGGAGGTAATCTTTCTAGAAACTTACTTGCAATAAATGGCCACTCTATTGACAAGTTTCCAATCCCCAAACTACCCGAGGGTCCCAAGCGCTACCCAAGCCTCTTCCTGTCATTGAAAACCCCTACTCCCTCTCTGATTCATCTCCTCTTATTCTCAGGAAGTCTATTGCAGTAATAGTGGAAATAAAATAACGTTTTTAAGAGAGCCACCATCAGACATGTCTTTTGTGCATTTGATAGGTCTTCTTACCATTAGGTTAAAATTTTCACTTACAAGAAAACACAAATATCATATATTACGCATACATGAGGAATCTAGAAAAATGGTACAGATGAACTGGTTTGCAAGGCAGAAATAGAGACACAGATGTAGAGAACAAACCAAGGAGGAAAAGCGGGGTATGTGTGTGTGTGATGAATTGGAAGATTGGGATTGACATATATACGCAATATGTATAAAATAGATAACTAATAAGAACCTGCTGTATATCACAGGGAACTCCACTTTGCTGTACAGTAGAAACTAACACAACAGTGTAAAACAACTATACCCCGATGAAAAACAATTTATATTAAAAAGAAATTTTAAAAAAAAGAAAACACAAATAAATACCCCCAAACTAATTGAAACACGAGGCCTATTGATAAAAATGCTCATAATATATTTAGCAAAATGTCTGGTACCAAGTAAGCAATAGGAAAATGTGGCTATAATCTCCTCTCCTCCCCAAACCAGATGATAATACATTGAGAAAACAGTTGTACTACTTCTTAAATTCCAGTGGGGAAAAAAAAAATTCAAGACAGTGTAGACATTTCCATTACAGTAATTTAGACTCGCACCCAGTCGATGCAAACATCATTAATTTGGGTTCTCCCATTGGCCTTTTCTGGCTGAAAGTATTGTTAGAGTGGTGTGAGGCAAAACAGTTGTCTGTGGTTTGCATTCAAAAGCCATGGATTACCTAAGATAGAGTCCTTAAAACAGATCCTAAGGTAAAAAACACATACACTTGACATTAACATTACTCTTCCAGTGAAACCAAACAAATCTGGCCATGGACACTGATTCTATATATTTTTGAAAATCATTAAGAAAGGTTCTTGTACTATTTAATATCACATGGCAAAAACAAAATGAGGAATAACATACATAAAAAGTAAATTAAGAATAAAAAAATGACTTCTGTAAATGAATGAGATATTCAACCTGATAGACTTTGAACATGATAACATACATTTTAGGGTTAAGCAAATAGATTTCTCATGATAAATTCAATTGTAAAGGTCACATGAAGGTATTCTCTTAGAAAGTTAAAATAGAGGCTCAAAAAAGTCTGAAATGCCTCTCTTTGGGTGGGAAACAAATCTGACTTTATCCTTAGGTTTTATTTCCCTTTGCCATTTTTAGAAAGAGTAAGGACTTGGGCATAACACCCGGGTTTGCTACCCAGCCTAATTACTAACTGTGTGACCTTAGTCACCATCTCAGATTCTTGGTTGTTTTATTTTTAATCTTTAAAGTGGGAATAAGTATGCCAAAATAACTGAGTTATTGGGGGATCACAAACTGAAGAAAGTAAAGCACTTGCTATGCTCTCAATAAATGTTAGCTGTGTCTCTTCCCCTTTTTTCAAAGTAATTTTCTAAATGTGTATAGAAATCCCATCCTGGATTTCACTTAGTCAATAACTGAGGCCAGAAGCTATGAAAATCCCAATTACAAAAGCATTTTATTAAAAATCTAGAGAAGAACAAAGAAAAAACAATGACAGAATCGTATAAGATGTGCAAACACCCAAGGTTCTTTTGTGTTGAAAAACACAAACACACGTGGCAGAAAGTTTAGCATAGTCTAAATTTCCTCGTTCTCGTGTAACAATTATTTTTTTCTTAAAAGTACAGTGTAACTGTATACTCATTAACCTTCTATATTCCTGGGATCCTGCAGGAGCAATAAGGCTACAGACACCAATGGTCCTCTTGACCTCCAACTATGAAATTTGTCTTCTGATACTCCAGAGTATAACTACACATATGTATATTATCCCTTCCCCCTAAAACTCAACCAATTAAGCCTTTTTAACATCCAATTCATGATTCCCAGAACAATAACTTAAACACAGATAGATCTTCAAATTAGTTTCAAATTTTCAGAAAAAAATTTGTAATCTAAGAGTGGAAAGACATTAATGATAGTAAGTAATCCAAGTACTTTGAAGATGATAATGATTGTTAAATATGATACACACACAAATATTCCCTTGAAGATTTTTTTCCCCAAGGAGAAGTTTCTTAAATTTTAAATATTAAACAAATTTTAAAAGCTGGTACTTTAGTTTACTATCTTATGTTTTGCTAAAAACAGAAAATGTTGACAATTATTTTAGGGGGACTTTCACTGACCAAGTAATCAAATTTCCTTATATATTCAAATGGCTCAAATGATTGTTATAAGTGTAATATGTTCAACTTCCTTTTCAACTATTTCAGTTTTCTAACAATTAAACCTTCTGGAAAATTTAAATTTTATGAACCTAAAAATGTAGATTAACAAATGTGGTATCAAGTTATCTTAAAGTGTTCTAATGCTGTATTTTAAAATTTAGTATGATTCTTACTTAAAATCATAATTTTGAATCAACTATGTGATATTTAAATAAAGTGTCAATTGTATGATATTTTACTGTCTTTGGTTTAGTCCCAAGGACCATTGAACTTGATGAAAGTATTCATTCTTTTTATATTTTACCAGTCTTAATAGGAACACACCACTTGACAACATCACAACAACATTGATTGAATGCTGGATGGCTTTCACGACTTAATTTGACTATGAGTTCACACATTCCATGGTCACTCCATTGACTGTAATAACAATAATAAATGCTAACACAGTGATAATCGAGAGGGGACACTGCTCTAAGACTTTATTCTTTTAATTATTTCTACAAATCTAGCATTTCAGGATTACTGTTAAACCCCACTCAAAGATTAAGACACTGAATCAATATGTTTAGTAACTTATACGATATTATACAGCTAATAAGAGATGAAGTGGGATAGGAAGCAGGGTGTCTGGCTCCAGATTGTGTTCTTCACAGAACACTTGCGTCTGGGAATCAAAGCTTAGAATTGTAAAAAGGTGTTTCTCTCTGTAAAAGGTGTTTCTAAGGCCCTCTCACAAAATGCTTGTTTCTCATTTCCGTAACTTTGGGCTTGACAGGTTACTAGTATTAGTTTTATTGTGTGCTCTTTCTGTGTTTGAAATTTTGCTACATGCCTTGGATGAATTGTGCAAAAATTTTCACAACAATGTTGAAAACTGTCAACTTCTCTTCCACAGAAGTGGAAGTGATTTTCCGTCTTCCTTAGAGAGGGAGAAACTTGACTGTCATCAACTCGACAGACGACAAATGGTAAAACAGGTAACACGGAGGCTATCATTGCACTATCGTACCTTTCAAACTTATGGCAAAACTTTCAATTTGAAATTTTCAAGTTTCAAATTTGAGTTGCTGTGGAGCAAAAGACCCAGATTAATGGTCAATATTTTAAAAGATCAAGGGTATTAAACTTAGCTTTGTGCTCTTTGGAGAATGAAAAAGCTTCAATCTTCTCAAAGGGTCAAAAAGCAACGGAAATCAAGTGTCATTTGTAATTAAAATGAGGGCTTTGGATGTTGTTTGAGGATAAAAATGCAGTACCCATCTCTTCAAAATAACTTAATTCCAGAGATCATACAGGGATTAACTGAGTTTTGAGGACATTCTTTCAGAGAACAAAATGACAAGAAAGAAATATTGCAGATGTGCAGATAGTCAAAACGTCCGTGGAAACAAATTATCCACTGATAATCCAATTACCTGTTGCTTGCAGATCTCCAACCTGTTAATTATCTCCATTTATTCTGAATCAGCTTTCAGCCACTGAGATTCATTACGGTCCATTCAAATCTCTGCCATAACGCCACTCTTCCCTTTTTTCTTAATATAAAGAAAATGCCCTATCATTTCTTCACAACTTTGTTTTGTACTGTTTTCCATTCCTATTAAACTGTTTTGGATTAGTATTGTTTCTCTCTAATACAAAAACATGGTCAATCCCAGCCTCAAATGGAATATCACTTACCTAATATATCAAGCCAGTATTGACATTGTTTATGAATTTCATAACTGTTTATGGAACTTTATAAAGCACATAAAAACATAATCATCTCCCATCACCTTAGTATCTATTTTCATCCTAGTTTGTATCACCCTGCTAGTTCCGGTACCAGTGAGGTATGATAAATATTCAAGACATGACACTAAGATAGTGCAGAGAAAATGGAAAGGACTGAGTTGATTTTTTTTTATTCACTCACAGTATTTTTGCCATGATTATATAGGCTATCATTTTCACTATCCTCCTAAGGTAGCCAAAAAGTCACCGTAGGAATCTTAAAAACATCTCTGAGGTAAACCTAATAGAGCTATATGGCCAGAATAAATAGTCAATGCCATGTTACTAAATGGAAATGATGTTGGAAGGGATATACTGTTCTCTGTAAATGAAGACAAAAACGACCGCATAAACCTGTGGTTCTTTTTTTCTTCATCACATATGTTTTGTGGTGTGTCACCATTTTCCAATATTAATGTCCAAATTTCCTAGTTCTAATCCTCAAGAGGGAGATTTGGTGAATCTAACTTCACTAACTTGTTCAAAGGTGGCCCAATTAATCAAGGCTATGCCAGGAGGTGAATAATACCTAAGTTTCATCTGGTATAAATATGACAACGCTCAAGTCTTCAGTGGAGAGCATAAAGTGCCTCTGTAGAAAATGAATAAAAAGATGTATGGGCTAACTATCTCTTTTACACTACACTTTTGCTATTGCCTGGCTTTTGCATCTTTGCATATGCTATTTCCTTTGTCAGTGATGCTACAGCCATTATGCACACACAACTTTCTTCCTTTAGTCTTCAAGGGTGAAATAAAATATTCTCTCTTTTATGATGCTTTCTCTGCCTCTACTTTCTGTGCTTACATGGCAATTTGTTCCATAAACAACAATCATCACAGCAGCAACAGCATCTTTTTTTTTTTTTTTTTTTTTTTTTTTGCGATACGCGGGCCTCTCACTATTGCGGCCTCTCCCGTTGTGGAGCACAGGCTCCGGACGTGCAGGCTCAGCGGCCATGGCTCACGGGCCCAGCCACTCCGCGGCACGTGGGATCCTCCCGGACCGGGACACGAACCCGCATCCCCTGCATCGGCAGGCGGACCCTCAACCACTGCGCCACCAGGGAAGCCAAACAGCATCTTTTTTTAATGAGAATTCCAATTAAAAGACAGAGATATCCAGAATGGATCAATAAGCCAAACACAACTATCTGCTGTTAACAAGTGACAAACTTTAAATATAAAATAAGCAGAGTGAAAGCAAGTGGATGGGAAAAGATATAACATGAAAACAGGAAGCATAAGAAGGCTGAGCTGGGTGAACTTAGACACGTTTACCTCACCGTGTGTGTGTAAAAGTGGGATAATGATACTTAATTCATATGTTTTTTGTGAGGCTTAAATGAACAAAGATGTAAAATGTTTGGATCATATAAATAGTTTTTAAAAAGTGGTTAGATATTTTTATTATTGGCTTACAACACAGGGTTATAAGTATACAAGAAACACATGTACAAAGGGCTATAGAAACACAAAAGAGGATGTGATTGATTTTACCTGGTAGCTTATTGAAAGAATTCAGAGGTAAATGTACACAAGATTGGGAGACAACTAGGAACATAATTAGTAATAAAAAAACAAAAAAAACCTAATTTCAGCATGTGAGCAAAACATGAAATAAATTAGATGATATCTTTGCAGAACAATCTGTGATTTGTATAGCTGGAGAATAAAAAGTACAGTGAAAGAGGGAATGGGGATTAGATTGGAGGTGTAGCATGGTATCTGTGACTTCATGGGGGGTTCAGTGTGTTATGTTATAAAAAGCATGAGGTCTGGCTGAAATTAGGAGTCCTGTACTATTACACCTTGCCCGTGTTATGCTTTGAAAGTGACTTAAGCTCTCTGTGCCTCAGTTTCTTTACTTTTTATGAAGTTTAAATTAAACATGTAAAAATCATAGATTATTTGTGGAATAAATATGTAAAGCCATCACTTAGAGAGTTGCTATATGCAAAAACTTGAGAAAGTCATCTAGCTTCTCAAAGTCTCAAGTTCTTTACACGTAAAAAAGTGCAAAAAGGTGTGAAAAATATTAATGCATATGAAAGTAATATTTATAAACTATCATGTGCTATATATACTAACAAAATTAAGGTACCATTTCTTGAATACCTACTAAGTGCTATCTACTGCATTAGATTAATATAAACACACACATTCTTTATTTTCTTTTTTTCATTTATTCTTTACAAGGTAACATAGATGTTAATAATCCTATTTTATCAATGAAAAAATTGAGACCAAGAAAAATTAATAAATTTTCACATGTACATATGGTAAATTTAAACATTTTTCTAATTTCAAATTCAATGTTCAGCTCTTATTTTACTGTCTTAAAATAACTGTTATTATGATTATTTATATTCTGCTTATATATTTGTCAATTGATTCCATTTGTATATTTAATCTGAGATTTTAAAATTGGAAGAAAATAATTAACTAAGCAATGCTATTATATAAGTAAAGTTCTTAATCTAGAAATAGTTCTTTATCTGTGATTCACTTATGCCTCTGTTTAAACAAAACTGCAAAGGATAAACAACATTTTTGGATTGTAAATTCAATAGGAGCAAGAAATATTTACTTCCAAAATGTACTAAGATGTGTGGTGTGAGGTAGACAGGATTGAAGCACTCCCACTGAAAGAGAAGCCATGGAGTAGTCCTCCTCTGGAGGTGTTCACCTATGAATGTGCTCAAATTCTCCAAGTCATAATGCAACCCACATGAAAATAGTTTAACATATGATTATAATGAAAAATGTCCATCTCTGGAGTATCCATCAGATCATGCCACCTGAGTCTTTCACAGCCACTTGTTGAGAATGAGACTTGTAACATATTATGCAAAATCTCCCATTCTAGAAAACTTTGAAGTATATAGCAGTGACACAAAGCTACCAACTTTGGTCCAACCAAGAATGGTAGGCCCACTATTACCTCAAGGGAACCATCAGCTCTAAAAATCACACTAGAAATAACTTCTCTAATTTTCTTTCATGATTGCATAGCTAGACTTTCTTTTTCTATTCTCTTAAGTGGGCTTTAAATTTTTTTTCAGAAATACTTCCACAGTTAAGAAAATATGATTTTTACTAGTAGAAAGTCCAGTTAAAATAGTTATTAGAAGTCTGGAAGGGCCTGAACCAAGACGGCAGATTAGAAGGATGTGCTCTCACTCCCTCAGTGAGAACCCCAGAATCACAACTAGCTGCTGGACAATCATCAACAGGAAGACACTGGAACTCACCGAAAAAGATACCTCACATCCAAAGACAAAGGAGAAGCCACAATGAGACAGTAGGAGGGGTGCAATCACAGTAAAATCAAATCCCATAATGGCTGGGTGGGTGACTCACAGACTGGAGAACACTTACACCACAGAAGTCCTCCCACTAGAGTGGAGGTTCTGAGCCCTACATCAGGCTTCCCAACCTGGGGGTCTGGCAATGGGAGGAGGAATTCCTAGGGAATCAGACTTTGAAGCCTAGTGAGATTTCATTGCAGGACTTCTCCACTCTTGGAGGGCACACATAAAGTAGTGTGTGCATCGGGACCCAGGGGAAGGAGCAGTTACCCCAGGGGAGACTGAACCTGACCTACCTGCTAGTGTTGGAGGGCCTCCTGCAGAGTCAGGGGGTGGTTGTGGCTCACCTTGGGGACAAGTACACTGGCAGTAGAAGTTCTAGAAAGTACCCCTTGGTGTGAGCCCTCCCAGAGTCTGCCATTAGCCCCACCAAAGAGCCCAGTAGGCTCCAGTGTTGGGTTGCCTCAGGCCAAACAAACAACAGGGAGGGAACCTAGCTGCACACATCAGCAGTCAAGAGGATTAAAGTTATACTAAGCTCTGCCCACCAGAGCAACAGTCAGCTCTACCCACCAACAATCCCTCCTATCAGGAAACTTGCACAAGCCTCTTAGATCCACCAGGGGGCAGATAGCAGAAGCAAGAAGAAAGACAATCCTGCAGCCTGTGAAACAAAAAACCACATTCACAGAAAGATAGACAAGCTAAAAAGGCAGAAGACTAAGTACCAGATGAAGGAACAAAATAAAATCCAAGAAAAACGACTAAATGAAGTGGAGATAGGCAACCTTCCAAAAAAAGAATTCAGAGTAATGAGAGTGAAGATGATCCAGGACCTTGGAAAAAGAATGGAGGCAAAGATCAAGAAGATGCAAGAAATGTTTAACAAAGACCTAGAAGATTTAAAGAACAAACAAACAGATATGAACAATACAATAACTGAAATGAAAACTACACCAGTAAGAATCAATAGCAGCATAACTGATGCAGAAGAACAGATAAGTAGCCTGGAAGACAGAATGGCGGAATTCACTGCTGTGGAAAAGAATAAAGAAAAAAGAATGAAAAGAAATGAAGAGAGCCTAAGAGACCTCTGGGACAACATTAAATGCAACAACATTCGCATTATAGGGGTCTCAGAGAAGAGAGAGAGAAAGGCCCTGAGAAAATATTTGAAGAGATTATAGTCAAAAACATCCCTAACATGGGAGAGGAAATAGCCACCCAAGTGCAGGAAGAGCAGCAAGTCCCATACAGAATAAACCCAAGGAGAAACACGCCGAGACACATAGTAATCAAACTGGCAAAAATTAAAGGCAAAGAAAAATTATTGAAAACAGCGAGGGAAAAATGACAAATAACATACAAGGGAACTCCTATAAGGTTAACAGCTGATTTCTCAGCACAAACTCCATAGGCCAGAAGCGAGTGGCATGATATACTTAAAGTGATGAAAGGGAAGAACCTGCAACCAAGATTACTCTACCCGGCAAGGATCCCATTCAGATTCAGTGGTGGAATCAAAGGCATTACAGACAAGCAAAAGCTAAGAGAATTCAGCAACACTAAACCAGCTCTACAACAAATGCTAAAGGAACTTCTCTAAGTGGGAAACAAAAGAGAAGAAAAGGACCTACAAAAACAAACCTAAAACAATTAAGAAAATGGTCATAGGAACATACATATCGATAATTATCTTAAACGTGAATGGATTAAATGATCCAACCAAAAGACCCAGGCTCACTGAATGTATACAAAAACAAGACCCATATGTATGCTGTCTACAAGAGACCCACATCAGGCCTAGGGACACATACAGACTGAAAGTGAGGGAATGGAAAAAGATATTCCATGCAAATGGAAATCAAAAGAAAGCTGGAGTAACAATACTCATATCAGATCAAATAGACTTTAAAATAAAGAATGTTATGAGAAACAAGGAAGGACACTACATACTGATCAAGGGATCAATCCAAGAAGAAGATATAACAATTATGAATATATATGGACCCAACATAGGAGCACCTCAATACATAAGTCAACGGCTAACAGCTATAAAAGGGGAAATCGACAGTAACACAATAATAGTGGGGGACTTTAACACCTCACTTACACGAATGGACAGATAATCCAAAATGAAAATAAATAAGGAAACAGAAGCTTTAAATGACATGATAGACCTGATAGATTTAACTGATATTTATAGGACATTCTAACCAAAAAGAGCAGATTACACTTTCTTCACAAGTGTGCACAGAAGATTCTGCAGGATAGATCACATTTGGGGGCACAAAACAAACGTCAGTAAATTTAAGAAAATTGAAATCATATCAAGCATCTTTTCTGACCACAATGCTGTGAGATTAGAAATGAATTACAAGGAAAAAAACGTAAAAAACACAAACACATGGAGGCTAAAAAATACGTTACTAAATAACCAAGAGATCAATTAAGAAATCAAAGAGGAAATCAAAAATACCTAGAGACAAATGACAATGAAAACACGATGATCCAAAACCTACGGGATGCAGCAAAAGTAGTTCTAAGAGGGAAGTTTATAGCTATACAAGCCTACCACAGGAAACAAGAAAAATCTCAAATAAACAATCTAACCTTACACAAAAGGAACTAGAGAAAGAACAAACAAAACCCAAAGTTAGCACAAGGAAAGAAATCATAAAGATCAGAGGAGAAATAAATGAAATAGAAGCAAAGAAAACAATAGCAAAGATCAATAAACTAAAAGCTGGTTCTATGAGAAGATAAACAAAATTGATAAAGCATTAGCCAGACCCATCAAGAAAAAGAGGGAGAGGACTCAAATCAATAAAATTAGAAATGAAAAAGGAGAAGTTACAACACACACCGCAGAAATACAAACCATCCTGAGACTACTACAAGCAACTCTGTCAATAAAATGGACAACCTGGAAGAAACAGACAAATTCTTTGAAAGGTATAACCATCCAAGACTGAACCAGGAAAAAAATAGAAAATATGAACAGACCGATCACAAGTAATGAAATAGAATCTGTGATTAAAAATCTTCTCACAGGGCTTCCCTGGTGGAACAGTGGTTGAGAGTCTGCCTGCTGATGCAGGGGACGTGGGTTCGTTCCCCGGTCCTAGAGGATCCTGCATGCCGTGGAGTGGCTGGGCCCATGAGCCATGGCCGCTGGGCCTGCACGTCCGGAGCCTGTGCTCCACAACAGGAGAGGCCACAACAGTGAGGGGCCCGCGTGCTGCAAAAAAAAAAAAAAAAAAAAAAAAAAAAATCTTCCCACAATCAAAAGTCCAGGACCAGATGGCTTCACAGGTGAATTCTATCAAACTTTTAGAGAAGAGCTAACACCCATCCTTCTCAAACTCTTCCAAAAACTTGCAGAGGAAGGAACACTCCCAAACACATTCTATGAGGCCATCATCACCCTGATACCAAAACCAGACAAAGATACTACAAAAAAAGAAAATTACAGACCAATATCACTGATAAATATATGTGCAAAAATCCTCAACAAAATACTAGCAAACAGAATCCAACAACACATTAACAGGATCATACACCATGATCAAGTGGGATTTATCCCAGGGATGCAAGGATTCTTCAATATATGCAAATCAATCCATGTGATATGCCATATTAACAAATTGAAGAATAAAAACAATATGATCATCTCAATAGATGCAGAAAAAGCTTTTGACAAAATTTTAAACCCATTTATGACAAAAACTCTCCAGAAAATGGGCATAGAGGGAAACTATCTCAGCATACTAAAAGCCATATATGACAAACCCACAGCAAACATCATTCTCAGTGGTGAAAAACTAAAAGCATTTCCTCTAAATCAGGGAAAAGACAAGGATGTCCATACTCATCACTATTATTCAACATAGTTTTGGAAGTCCTAACCATGGCAATCAGAGAAGAAAAAGAAATAAAAGGAATTCACATTGGATAAGAAGAAGTAAAACTGTCACTTTTTGCAGATGACATGATACTATACATAGAGAATCCTTAAAATGCCACCAGAAAACTACTAGAGCTAATCAATGAATTTGGTAAAGTTGCAGGATACAAAATTAATGCACAGAAATCTTTTGCATTCCTATACATTAATGATGAAAAATCTGAAAGAGAAATTAAGGAAACACTCCCATTTACCATTGCAACAAAAAGAATAAAATACCTAGGAATAAACCTACCTAGGGAGACAAAAGATCTGTAGTCAGAAAACTATAAGACACTGATGAAAGAAATTAAAGATGATACCAACAGATGGAGAGATATACCATGTTCTTGGATTAGAAGAATCAATATTGTGAAAATGACTATACTACCCAAAGCAATCTACAGATTCAATGCAATCCCTATCAAGTTACCAATGGCACTTTTTACGGAACTAGAACAAAAAATCTTAAAATCTGTGTGGAGACACAAAAGACCCTGAATAGCCAAAGCAGTCTTTAGGGAAAAAAGCGAAGCTGGAAGAATCAGACTCACTGACTTCAGACTATACTACAAAGCTACAGTAATCAAGACAATATAATACTGGCACAAAAACAGAAACACAGATCAATGGAACACAATAGAAAGCCCAGAGATAAACCCCCACACCTATGGTCTATTAATTTATGACAAAGGATGCAAGGATATACAATGAGAAAAGACCGTCTCTTCATTAAGTGGTGCTGAGAAAACTGGACAGCTACATGTAAAAGAATAAAATTAGAACACTCCCTAACACCATATACAAAAATAAACTCAAAATGGATTCAAGACCTAATTGTAAGACTGGACACTATAAAACTGTTAGAGGAAAACATAGGAACAACACTCTTTGACATAAATCACAGCAAGATCTTTTTTGATCCACCTCCTAGAGGAATGGAAATAAAAACAAAAATAAATGAATGGGACCTAATGAAACTTAAAAGCTTTTGCACAGCAAAGGAAACCATAAACAACACGAAAAGACAACCCTCAGAACTGGAGAAAATACTTGCAAATGAATCAACAGACAAAGGATTAATCTCCAATATATATAAGCAGCTCATGCAACTCAATATTAAAAAAACAAACAACCCAATCCAAAAATGGGCAGAAGACCTAAATAGACACTTCTCCAAAGAAGACATACAGACGTCCAAGAAGCACATGAAAAGCTGCTGAACATCACTAATTATTAGAGAAATGCAAATCAAAACTACAATGAGGTATCAGCTCACACCAGTTAGAATGGGCATCATCAGAAAATCTACAAACAACAAATGTTGGAGAGGGTGTGGAGAAAAGGGAACCCTCTTGCACTGTTGGTGGGAATGCAAATTGAAAGAGCCACTATGGAGAACAGTATGGAGGTTCGTTAAAAAACTAAAAATAGAATTACCATATGATCTAGCAATCCCACTACTGGGCATATACCAGAGAAAACCATAATTCAAAAAGACACATGCACCCCAATGTTCATTGCAACACTATTTACAATAGCCAGGTCATGGAAGCAACCTAAATGCCCATCAACAGACAAATGGATAAAGAAGATATGGTACATACATACAATTGAATATTACTCAGCCATAAAAAGGAATGAAATTGGGTCATTTGTTGAGACGTGGATGGATCTAGAGACTGTCATAAGAGTGAAGTAAGTCAGAAAGAGCAAAACAAATATCGTATATTAACGCATGTATGTGGAACCTAGAAAAATGGTACAGATGAACTGGTTTGCAGGGCAGAAATTGAGACACAGATGTAGAGAACAAAAGTATTGACACCAAGGGCAGAGAGCGGTGAGGCGGTGGAGTTGTTGGTGTGATGAATTGGGCTATTGGGACTGACATGTATACACTGATGTGTATAAAACTGATGACTAATAAGAACGTGTTGTATAAAAAAATAAATTAAATTAAAATTTTAAAAAACAGATTAATAACAATTTATCTTATATTAACTATCTACTCAGTTAAACATGTTTTTAAATATATAGGAAAAATACTAAGGGAAGAAAATATCCCAAAATTAAAATTATTTTGTACATAATTTTAAAAAAAGAAAAAAGTCTTACTAGTCATGGTATATAAAGATCAGTTAAAGTGTGTGCAAGGTAAATTTTTGCAAGAATTGTTTCCCATAGTGTATGTGATTATAAATGCCCCCAGGTAAGACCTCAAAGAGTGTTTCAGTCCTAAAAGTTCATTCAGGTATCAAAAGAAAACCTGGTCCTTGGATGGAAAATACTATTCTCTTTTTCTTCTTGGTTTACCAGGATAATGAAAGAGGAAAGGCTTTACCTCTGTGGTTTATCATCAGGATGTTTAAGAAGACCTCTTTGGGATATACTGAAAAGCACAAGCTCTTTGGAACCAGAGTCTTTTACTACCTATTTGATATTTGATATGTGAAGACTTGGGTCCTTAACTGAGCACTAGTTTCCTCTTTCTCAAATGTTGTTGAAGGGGTTGTAGTGTTATATGAGTTAATAAATGTAATATTTTGAAGCAAATCATTTTACATTTTAAAATTGTTCTATATAATATATCTTGAATATATGTACATACTAAGAGTTTAGTGGGTATCCTCCTCCTAAAGGATGCTCAGATCACAGCACAGGACATTCTGCAAGGTCATTTTTCTCTGACTAATGCACTTCATGTCAAACAATTAAAGCAAAATGGAATACAGCTCAACAATTAAGTTATCATGTATAACAAATTATGATTACTGATCCATCCACCCCCTGCCTCTACTTACTTGAACAAATAGGTGTTTTACCTCAAGAAACAGTGAATTTATTTTCCAATAATTGACTAATATGCAACACTTGCCAGAGAACGAGCTAGTCAATGTATATTTTCTTAATTTACCTTTGTTCTATGACTGGGCTAGTATGAGCAGTTTTCTAATATTTTAGCTTAAATTGAATATCAAACTGAATATCCACTTATGAATGAATTTTAGCTATAGCAAAATTACAATGTAAATCCAAGTCATGAACTATAACAAGATATCTCCAACTCAAAAATGTATGAATTATTCATATTTAGGTAAATTGAGTTAATCAGATGTTGATGGTTTAATCTTATTTTGCTTCTCCTTCTCCTCCTTCTCTCCTCCTCCCCTTCCTCCTCCTTCTCCTTCTTCTTTTCCAGAAGAAATAACTGTACCTATTTCACTTATGCTGAGTCTTTGACTGTGTCACTGCACCACACATTGTCTTTGTCTCTGTAATTCATAATATGAAAGTTTATTTATAGTACAAAAATAATGTGCCTATTTTACCTTTAATTAAGATTACTTATCAGTTCACACCCACCAAGAATTCTACTGTGCTTTTAATTCATCAATACTTACTTTAATGTACCCAGTTTAATCACAGTAATACCAGGCATTATTCCATCATAACCATAGCTGCACTGAAATAATTTAATCTTTCAAAAAAGAGAATTCTGAACATTTAAAATTGAGGGGAACCTTACATGTGCATGTGTTTAACAAGACACATGTATAAAAATGTTTATTCCCTATTGAGTGTTAAATCCCAGTTTTTGCTATTATATAATATGATGAGAGTGTTAGAAAATGTTTCCCTTCACTGTGAAAGTAAATTTCTTTGTTTCAATAGTCTATCAATATGGACATAATATACAGCTTATGGATTTTGATACTCCAAAACACAGAAAAAATTTTCTATTAAAATCTTTCCTCATCCTAACGTCCCTCTTCCTTCCAATGTGAAGAAATAATTTATAAATGCATTAGGCTTCAAGTGCTAGTTCAGTTACAAGTAAGAATGAGCGTGGGACCTCTCAACCTTTTCAGAAGATCATTTCTTACATGGACATCTTCGGAATGTGTGCTTACCAAGTAAAATGCTTTATGATTTGTATCTGTGGCAATATTTGGAAAAAGACAATCAGAAAGTGCTGCCTGATTGTTTCCAACCCAATTCAGTTCATAACTGAGCTTCATTAATGTCCTATGATGGTGGCTTCAAGTTCTGCTGCTGGTGAATTGGGGGGAATTACAATGAGCTTTCAGCCTAAGTACAATAGTAGCTCAGAGCTCCTCCTCCATTGCAAGAAAAGGTTAGCATCTCACCCTGTTAAGTCTAACACTATTTTAGACACTGTAAGTTCTTGTCAGGATGTTTAGTGTATAATAGTCAAGGAATTTGTTTTATGTAAAAGAAATTTTATGAAAATTTTCTGTGCCTTCAAGTACATTGAAATCAAAATTTGGAGAGCATATATGAATATGTGTGTGTGTTTGCAGTTGTGGATGGGTAGTTTGTTAGGTCACACACTTCCAGACAAGTAAAAACACATTTTATGTATATTGATAAATATTAACATAAATTTAAAACAATAATATATACAGCCAGGAGTTTATAACAGAGAAGGAATTTAGAGAAAGAAACAAAGGATAGGTGAGGCTTGAAATGATCCTTGAGGATTGTGCAGAAGTTACGTGGGTAACGGGGAGTGTAGAGGGCAGAGTTCTAAAGATGTTTTTTTAAGATTCTCACCCTCTGTTCAATCTAATATTCAGCAAGGCACTGCTATAGAAGGATTTTGCAGATGTAACTGAAGTCCCTCAAATGACCTCACACTACTGCAGATTTTCTGAGTGGTCCTGATCTAATCAAATGAACCCCTTACAAGCAGAGTTTTCTTTTTCTGAGGGCAGAAATCAGAGAGAGATATACTCCCCTGTGGCCTTGAGGAAGAAAGCAAATAGCTATGAACTTCCGAGGAGCAGCCACTAGAAGCTCAGTGCAGCCTCCCATCAAAAGTCAGCAAAAGAAAAAAGGTCATATATCTGCAAGGCAATTCAATCTTCTGATAGCTGTTGAGACTGGAAGAGTATCCAGACCCTCAGATGAGGATTTCAACATTGAGAACACCTTGATCCAGTCTGTGGGATCTAAAGACAGGATCTCACTAACTGTGCCCAGACTCATGACCCGTAGGACATAGATAATCGATGTGATGTTTTTTAAGTTGCTGAGTCTGTGGTAATTTGCTACTACATCAGTAGAAATCTAGTACAAAGAGGATATATGGGAATAGCATAGAGATGAAAGTACCTTGACTGTCCTGGAGTAAAGGGCTTGAGTGGTAAGAGGGGTGGTTAATTTTAGAGTGAGATAGCAGGTAACTGAATGTCAGGCTGATATTTAGACTCTATTCATTGGAGAATCAATAGAGTAGGGGGGTGTCAAGATGAAAATGATCTATTTTATATCAAGTACAGTAAGGGCTTGAGGGTACAAGAGAGTGCAGAACAGGAGGGCTCTGTGAGACAAGCAGGAAGAAGAGGGGAGAGGAAGAGAAAAGATAAGTAAGAGGAGACCTGATATTAGAACAAGACACTCCCATATGTGTGGGAAACAGAAGACCCAACCATTTATTAGGGAAAGAAAGTTTGGAATGTAGGGCTATGGGAATAAAGAATGAACTAATCTGAAACGTAGTATAGAGAAGATTACTAGAGTCTTTGAAAATATTCAGCCACATTCTGTGACTGAGGGGATAAAATATATTGACAAGAAAAGACTCCAACATTGGAAACTGAGGAGAGAGAAAATGTCAGAGAAATGATTACCAAAAGACCCACTTTAGAAGATAAAGTGGTGGCCTTTAAACAATCTGGTAAGCTTTTCAACCCCTGGTTACTATGCACTACGATTTATGAAGGTATGTTCATGTATGGGTGAGTAGAGGTGAGAAATATTGGTTAAAATTTAGAGTTTCATATCATTTGCTATTTTCCTTCTAGTCCCTTGAAAAGGTGTCAGATTATTGAATTGTCAAGGGATAGGTGAAGACCATTAATGTGTCCCTTTGAAGTGACTATGGATCGATTACCAATTAGGAATCACTTTATATACTTGAGAGAGAAGCATATGGAATGGCAGGGCATAATCAAGACAATCAATTCACTGAATCCATGGTAATAACTGAGCTTTCAAACATCAGAGCAGCTGAAAAGAGAGGTTTACTAAATGTAAAGAAAAGCCAAATAAAGAAGTTCACAATTAAAACAATTTCTTATTTGAAGTTATGTGAGGACCATAGTTTCTCATAAGCTTCCTTATAAGCCAATGTAGAAAGGAAAGAAAATAGATTCTAAATTAGTGGGTGCTCGTGGGCACTGTATTTATCACCTTCACATGACTCTAATTCTTAACTCCAAAGTGAGACATATTATTTTTCTCATTTTTTTACCAAATAAAACTGAAATTCAGAGAACGTAACTAACAAGCCTGTAAATTCTACAGTGCTAGAAACTGTGGAATCTAAGATTATAATCTTCCATTTTATTTTAAATCTGAATCTACAGTCCGTCATTCAGGGTGTAACCTCTTTCCACCAGGACACTGTGAACTGGAGTTTTAACAATTGCAACATGCATAGTTTAAAGAAAGAAATCGTTCTCCTTAGCTGGCCAAAAGTTTCAGGAAACACAAGCAGGTCAAAGAGAAGATAAACTGCAACAATTCAAATTGAGTAGCACTTCAGATGTATGGCACTATTACTGATGCGTATGTCATGTAGAAGGAAGCATAACTGGAAATGCACTCACACACACACACACATACACACACACACACACACACACACACACACAGACTTTCAAGCTACAGATATGCGGGTTAATATATTATCTTCACCATTTACTGGCTGTATTACATTGGGCATGATATTTAACCTCTCAGGGTCCAGATTCATAACCTAAAAAATTAGGGATATACATTTTGAGAATAATAAATTGGTAACTGACATCACATAGAAGACCCACAACAAATGCTATTTTATGTCCTTCTACACTATTATTTGGAAGCAAGACATCAGTTGAAATAAGTTATTTTCTAATCTAAAGTCTAAATACATAGAGCTATTCAACCATTATCACAGCCCATGTTTAGAACATCTCCGTCACTCCCAGAAGATCCCTTGTGTCCATTTGCAGACAGTCTGTCCTCCCACATCAGCTCCAGGCAACCACGATCTGGAGAGAATTGCTACCTTAACAATATTCAGTATTCAACTCCGTAAACATAGCGTATCTCTTTACCTATTTAGATCTTTAATTTCTTTCAGCAATGTCTTATAGATTTCAGCACGTCTTGTATTTTTGTCATTTTTATTGTAAAGTATTTCGTTCTTTTTGTTGCAATTGTGAGTGCTGTAATTTTTCTTAATTTAATTTTTGGTATGTCTGTGGTTATATAGAAACATGTTGATATTTTATCCAGTGACCTTGCTGAACTACTTTATTCGAGCTAGGTGTATGTATGTGCATTTGTGTGTGTATTCCTGTGTATTCCTTAGGATTTTCTACATAAAGAACCTTGCTTTCGGGCTTCCCTGGTGGCGCAGTGGTTGAGAATCCGCCTGCCGATGCAGGGGACACGGGTTCGTGCCCTGGTCCGGGAAGATCCCACATGCCGCGGAGCAACTAAGCCCGTGAGCCATGGCCGCTGGGCCTGCGCGTCCGGAGCCTGTGCTCCGCAATGGGAGAGGCCACAACAGTGAGAGGCCCGCATACCGCAAAAAAAAAAAAAAAAAAAAAAAAAAAAAAAAAAAAAGAACCTTGCTTTCAAAGATTAAAGACAATTTTGCTTCTTCCTTCCCAATATGGATGAGTTTTTTCTTTCCCTCATTGCATTGTCAAAACAGTATTGAATAGTAATGGCAAAAAGCAGACCTCTCTGCTTTGTCCTGATTTTAGAGGAGAGTCACTCAGCCTTTTACTATATGTTTACCATTTTGCTATTTATTTTCTATGTCTCATGATTCTTTGTTTCTCTTTTCCTCTTTTCTTTTTGTATATGTCTGTTAAATAGATAGTTTTCCATGTCCTCTTCGGGTGTATTTATTTTATTTATTTTTGTGGTTGTTCTCAAGATGAAAATATGCCTCTTATTATGCCACAAGCCATCAGGAGATGTGGGAGATCATGGGGACACATAGCGAGTATTAACTGTGTTAATGTCACAAAAATATGTTCATTCATTCATCAAACTGCTACCATTAAATCTCACCCATTCATTTCATTTTGATAAGTGGAATAAACTAGTTTTCCTATGAGTGCACCTCTGTAAGAGCATGAAATTAAAATTAAAAGATGAGCAATTTCATGGTAGCTTGGTGTTTGATATAAATACACTCTTGTCCTCTCCCTTGTTCTCACTAGAAAACTATCCACCCCTCCCAAAAATATATTACCAAAAGGAGAAATTGACTTCAAATATCCCCAGAGCTTGGCATGCCCCCAGAGCTGAAGCAGATCCCTTGATAACTCTGAAGACCCTGAGTCCACCTTGGCAATGGCATCAGCTAACCTTTTGTTACCTCATGAGGAATAAATGGCCTAAATATATTTTAAGATCTTTCTAAATACCAGGCACTGAAAGGGAATCTATAAATATGTTATTACCCCTTTGAGTTTGATAAAATTGTTGTTATTCTACTATTGATATAAATTAACTACCTCCCATAGAGGATTTATCATAATTCTAGCACAGAACTAAGAATTTCTGTTACCTCATTCAAGACACACAATTATATTAGTTATTAACTAAGTATGGTCCCACTCTGGCCTTATTCCTACCATACCCCTCTTATGGGAAAAGGAGTCCACAGATTCAAAAAGAACATTCCTACCAGAACCCTGAAACCTTCCTTCAATCCTGGATGTTAAAAAATGAGAAAACAGTCCCAAAATGGAGTCACTTATGCTAAGCCCCACGTCACTAAATTGAGACTTTATTACAGTTTCAGATCTTCCGGAAATGGAATTTTAAACCAGTCAATCAGGAATCACATGATCAGCACTAGTTAGGTCATCTGTCTGAGAGACACCTGCCATCCCCTAAAGGAAAGTGACTTTGCAATAACCAAGCTGCTTTTTTTCCAGTGTAACTTCCTTATCCCCACTCTCTTCTACTGATAAAAGTCTCACTTTGTACAGCTCTTTGGATCTCCTTACTATCTGTTAGTTTGAATGCTATCCAATTCAAATTGATTTTTGTTCTAATAAACTCTTAAAATATTTAATATGCCTCCATTTATCTTTTAACATGGATATTGCTCTGGGTACCTAAGATTATGGAATTTCTTGTCCTCCTTCTAAACAAACCGTCAGAGCCTGCAAGTGCATAGTTTGGAGGCCTATTTCCTACAGGCAGATTATAACCTTGGTGGAAGCACTCTTAGGCCAGGGGGTGGTCAAGGGACAGATGTTTCGGGGGTTATGTATGGAACTTGGGTGAGCTAAGGCTGGCACACCTGTGTGTCTGAGGTCTCTTATGGTGACAAGTAAGCTGGAAGTGGGAACAGAAGAAAGCATGAACTATGGGTTGGAGACTGCAGACCAGGCACCAGATTCTTATGTTCAAAACTTTGAGGAATCCAAGACTGTGAAATTTAAGATTGGACTTAACATGACAATGTCAAGGTAAGAGTAAGGAACACATATTTAACAGTATGTTCCCTTGCCTTATATCTTTTAAACATTTAGACATATAGTATGATGGACTTCATATATATTCTTGATCTTGAGCATGGAATTGTCTGAGATAGGATGGGATGGAATATTAATACCACCTCTGTACAAGTGAAAAAACCTGAGACTCAGAGAAGTTATATAATCTGGCTAAGATCACAAGGTCAGAAAGAGAACCTGGCTGTCTGTTTCCAAAGACCATGTAAAAACCACCATACCATCCTTTCTCACATATTGTAACATCACACTGCTAACATGTGGAGAAACTTAAGTTCAGGTTCATTGATCTTAAAGCCTGCAATCTTTTAGTGACGTCATCCTACCATGGGAGCCAAAGGAATATAAAATACAAGCTTAAGGAAAGTAAAAACACTATCTTTCTTGTTTATTCTGTTTTCTTAACACCTACCGGTAAGTACCTACAAGTGTATAATAGGCACTCAATAAACATTATTTGAGAAATGAATAAATTGAATAACATTGGCATTTACAGCCACACTGGCATGACCTCACATATAATGTATGACTGTAATCCACCACCAATCTAATGTCTTGAGAATACAGGATAAATACAATGATCCATCCAGTCTAGGTGTGAGCAAAGGATTTACCTCTCCACAGTCATTATTCTGTTGCTTTCCACAAGGTGAGTTATTTTTAAAAGAAAAAGAAAAATAAAGAAGAAAAAAGGAAGAAAGAAATGTAAAATAATATGGCCTGTTTCAATATAGGCTTTAATCTGGGAAAGGAGAAGGATTGATTTTCCTCAGATCTGTAAAAGTAACCTCTAAAAACAAAACGAAAAGTAAAAACAAAATCTATCCATCAACAGATCACCCTTCAATTCAATACCACCTTCTTATGACAGACATCCTCAGGTGATTCAGCAAAAGGCAAAATTAGCAACTCAACTGATTATGGATTATTCAGGTAAATGGGTCATAAACTGAAATTTAAGAGTTAAAAAGGAGCCAGTGCTACACATTGCCAAAGGGATGTGACCTGCTGCGGGAGGTGCTTTGCAGAGCAGGCTCTCACTCTGGAAGACAAGCACCTAGAGACCAGAGCCATGGATGATGTCAGGAAAATAAATTTGAATCCTGGAAAAGATCACAATGTCTACAGATAAAAACCTCTGTGCACACAGGGGACAAGCCTTTGGAAGGGTCAGACTGAGGGCCGGCTCTATGGTTGGTGCACCCAAAATGGCTACTGATAAATGACACCCAAGCTTGGCTCCTTCCAGCACTGGTGGGGCTGATCGAATACAGAGAGTTACATTGGTTGTGAAATGAGACTTCAACAGCAGCACAGCATTAATAATCCTTTGTTTTGTTGCAAAAGCGTTTTATTATCTTTAGTATGGGCTTGAAAATCTCCTCTAGGATTTCTGTTGCTTAAGTGTCTCTGGCTAACAGGAACTTGGATAAATTGTTTGTAAGAACAGAGGAGAGAGGTTATAAATTGCAGACTTCCCAATTCCCAGAGCTACTCAAGAATATTGTACAGTTTAGGGACATTAATATGTCATACAACCCTACTGCAGTCTTGAAAAATAATAATAATAAAAGAAACCCTTTCTTCCTCTCCACCACATTTTCTGCTCTTATTCTTTCACCTCAAAAATATTTTCACCCATAGTTTCTTTATGACCTTGGTGGCTATACCTCTCTAGGCAGGATAATCTTTTATCACTCTCAGCTTCGGTTCTAGTCTTTGATGACTTCTGGGCTTTTCTGGGACAGTAAATACTTCTGAATGACTTAGGAGTGTTCATATTCCTGCTTCGATTCTGATAAACAGTCTCAGCTCTCTTGACAGGCACCTAAGTATATGCTAATGGGACAATGGAGAAAACAGGTAAACCGGTGACAAGCAGTCCCTGACTGTTCACTTGGTTTTGAGGGGTGTTATTGAAAGTCTAAAGAAAGGCCATTGTCTGGGGGAGCATGAAAATGCAAAGCAGCAGGAGGCATTCTTAAGGTTAAATCTCCCCTGCCATTGCCAGGCGCTGGACGTCTAGACTAAACAATTACACAGGACTTGAACATGGAACTTAAACTTCAGAGAACCAGATGCTCCACACTGATGGTATTTACCAAAGTAACTGCTCGCTTCTAAATATCTCAGGGGAGCCCAACAGTTAATGAAAATGCACAAGCTGCCCAGGGACTGTGTCAAGAAATAAGAATTTTGAATAACCCAGGAAAAGGGCATCTGAAGGCCATCAGCTGACTAGTCACCACTTTGGAACATCCTCTCCAGGCTTTGCGTGTTGACATAATCTCTTACTCATTCAACATTCATTCAACAAATAATTATTAAATGCCAGCTGCTCGCCAGCTAGGCACTTTGGAATGGGAGAAGACAGAATCCAGTCCCTGACATCAGACACCTAACCGTCAAAAGGGGAAAAGAAATAGTTCAGCAGAGGACACTGAGACAACATGTCCAGAGCTGAAAAGAGGTGAGAGAAGACAAATGGGTAAGCCCCAAACAATGAAGCTTATGTCTTCGCCCAGAATACCTAGTTGTGTTCGAGCTAAATCTTGAGTGATGAATAGGACAGAAGAGACAAGGTCATTTTAGATAGAAAGAATAACTCGTGCAAAGGCAGAGGGTAGTGTATTTGGAAAAGAGGTTCATGGATTACAGAATTCAAAGCAGGAAACAACAGACTAGGAAAGTAAACTGGGGCCATATTTTAAAAGGCACTTACATTTCAAAACAAGAAATTTAATTCTTATCCTACTGATAAAGGGGAACTATCAGTATTATAAAACTAGGAGCAAATTTCTATTGTAGAAAATACATTCAGCAGGATAGAATTGGCTTTGCTGCCTCTGTGCTTTGCCCATGATAGCTTTGCCATGAGGACCATGAAGTTTCGAAGATCACCAAGAAAAAGAGAAGGCAGTAGGATAAGGCAGAATATGTTTTTTTTTGTTTTTGGCGTTACGCGGGCCTCTCACTGTTGTGGCCTCTCCCGTCGCGGAGCACAGGCTCCGGACGCGCAGGCTCAGCGGCCATGGCTCACGGGCCCAGCCGCTCCGCGGCACGTGGGATCCTTCCGGACCGGGGCACGAACCCACGTCCCCTGCATCGGCAGGCGGATTCCCAACCACTGCGCCACCAGGGAAGCCCCAGAATATGTTTTAAAGACAGCCTAATTCACTTCTGGTCACGTTCCACTGACCAGATTGATTGTTTTGGCCCCAGTCTACCTACCTCTGTGCCCAGAAAGAATAGTGGGAGGACACATAGCATTGTCTCTGCCACAAGATGTAAAGGATGGGCTAGGGGTGAGTAAAATGAGAAGAAAAATTGCTTAAGAGCATTGCAGTAGTCCTTCCAAGAGATATGAAACACCCACTATAAAGCAGTAGAAAAGGAGAGATGGATGGATTTGAGTGATATTTAAGAAAGAAAACTGATAACATTTAGTAATGAATTAGAAGCCAGTGGTAAAGAGTAAGGAAATATTCAGGATAACTCCAAGATTCTAGCTTTGAAAAAGCAGGTGAAAGATGTTAACAGTAACCAAGATGAAGACTAGGAAAAGAGCAGTTTGTACAGTTTTTATGGAGACACCCAGGAAATATGAATTGAATACAAGATATGCTCAGTTGAATGTGCTTAGCACAAATCTATAGTAATATATTCACTTGAGAGGTGAAAAACCAGGCAAATAACTAAAGAGAAATGTCAAGATCACTTAATTTAATAATAATAGAAATATCATAATTCCCAGAAATTACCTGTTACAATTCTTTTTTTTTTAAATAAATGCAAAAACTGAGGCTCAAGACCTAAGAAAACCAACAGTAGCAAAGCCGGGTATAATCTTATTTCTATTAATTTTCTTGCACAATATCCTTTCTACTACCTGAGCACTATTATTTATTTAACATCAGTAATTGGTTATTAATCAAAAGACATTATTAGATACAAGGCCAATGAATGTCACAGAGTAAATATTTTGTGGTTAGGTAATTTAATCTGACAATCTTTTCTGTTATTACTGTTAAAACAGCTAATGAATATAAAATACAAGCTTAAGAACCAAATTCTAAATGACTTTAAAATATGGAAGATTTCAAGCTACACTCTCATTAGCTGATGTTTAAACTAGAATTGTAGTAGAATATTATATAAAGTTGTTAAATATTTGAGTCTACCTGAAGTCAGGTAAGCCTAGAAAATATAGGAGACTTTATATACATATATTTCACCAGATTTATTGACACTGTGAGTCATATAAGTTTTGATAGGAATTTTAATGCAAAAATTTTGACATTAAGAAAGACAGACACCATTGATGAGCTACAGATATTAGCTGTAGGCTATGCCAATTCCATTCAACGAGTTCACCTCTAATTTTAATTATCTTTTGATGTCCAAACTAAATTTAATAACCAAGGGATTTAAATTGTACATATTTAGTGAGATAAAATAACACTGTGCATTTGTTGATGACTCATAGTTCTCAGGTTGTCACCTGTATCAGAGGAAATAGGGAACAGATCTCATAAATAAAACTGTACAATGTTAATTCCAGAGATAAAAGTATAACCTGTACTTTAGAATAAATGCACAGGAAGAGAGCAGTATAATTGCTTGGAGAACTTTATTACAACTCAATGCTCAAATGATCAGAGCAACTTTGTTATTGCAATGTTCTATGCCAAAATGCATCTGCTCATATATTTGCCAATTTCATTTTGCCCAACAGTCCACTGGGTTCAATTGCTGATTTGTTTCATTTTATTGGAATCTTTGGGACATTGCCAACACCACAAAAATAACTAATTAAAGACGTCAAGCTGGATATTAACCCCTTATAAGACTTAGGATTTGTAAATATTTCTCCCATTCCATAGGTTGTCTTTTCATTTTGCTGATTATTTCCTTTATGCTGAAGAAATTTTTATTTTGATTGTAGTCCCACTTATTTACTTTGGCTTTTGTTGCTAGTGCACTTGTTGTCAAATCCAAAAAACAAGCAAAAAATATCATTGCAAAGACCAATGGCAAAGAGATTTTCCCCTTTGTTTCTTTTAGGAGTTTTACAGCTTCAGGTTATATGTTTAATATATTTCAAATTGGTTTTTCTCTATGGTGTAAGATAAATGCCACTTTTATTCTTTTGCATGTAGATATCCAGTTTTACCAGCACCACTTATTGAAACAACAATCCTATCCTCATTGTGTGTTCTTGGCACCTTCACTGAAGATGAATTGACAACATATGCTTGTGTTTAATTCTGGGCTTTTTATTCTGTTCCATGGGTTTTCTATCTGTTTTTATGCCAGTGCCATACTGTTTTGATTACTATAACTTTCTAAGAAACTCATGTAACTCAATAGCAACGAATGCTAATAATTATAACCCAATTAACAATGAGGTAAGGACCTGAAGAATTATTTTCCCAAAGAAGATATATAAATGTTCAACAAGTATACAAAAAGATGCACAACATCTCTAATCATCAGAGAAATGCAAATCAAAACCACAATGAGTTATCATTTTATACCTGCTAGTAATAGGCAATAATCAAAAAGCCAAAAGATGGTAAAGTGTTGACAAGGATGTGGAGAAAAGATAACCCTTGTACACTAGATTGTCTGACCATTCTACAAAACAGTATGGAAGTTCTGCAAAAAATTAAAATTGAATTACCATATGACCCAGTGATCTCACTTCTAGGTATATAACCAAGGAAAAAAAAATCACTATCATAAGGACTCCCTCTAGTGAGAGCACCAGAATCACAACTAACTGCTGAACAATCATCATCAGAAAGACACTGGAACTCACGAAAAATGATACCTCACATCCAAAGACAAAGGAGAGGCTGCAAAGAGATGGTAGGAGGGGCGCAATCATGATAAAATCAAATCCGATAACTGCTGAGTGGGTGACTCACAAACTGGAGAACAATTATATCACAGAAGTCTACCCACTGAAGTGAAGCTTCTGAGACCCATGTCAGGATTCCAAACCTGGGGGTCCAGCAATGGGAGGAGGAATTACCAGAGAATCAGACTGAAGGCTAGCGGGATTTGATTGCAGGACCTCAACAGGACTGGGGGGAAACAGAGACTCCACTCTTGGAGGGCACACACAAAGTAGGGTGCGCAGCAGGACACAGGGGAAGGAGCAATGACCCCAGCGGAGACTGAACCAGACCTACCTGCTAGTGTTGGAGGGTCTCCTGCAGAGGCAGGGCATGGCTGTGGCTCACCGTGAGGACAAGGACACTGACAGCAGAAGTTCTGGGAAATACTACTTGGCATGAGCCCTCCAAGTCCACCATTAGCCCCACCAAAGAGGCTGCAGCCTCCAGTGCTGGCTCACCTCAGACCAAACAACCAACAGGGAGGGAACTCAGCCTCATCCATTAGCAGACAAGCAGATTAAAGTTTTACTGAGCTCTGCTCACCAGAGCAGCACCCAGCTCTACCCACCATCAGTCCCTCCCATCAGGAAGCCTGTAAAAGCCTCTTAGATAGCCTCATCCACCAGAGGACAGACAGCAGAAGTAAGAAGAACTACAATCCTGAAGCCTGTGAAACACAAACCCATTCACAGAAAGATAGACAAAATGAAAAGGCAGAGAGCTATGTACCAGATGAAGGAACAACATAAAACCACAGAAAAACAACTAAATGAAGTGGAGATAGGCAACTTTCCAGAAAAAGAATTCAGAATAATGATAGTGAAGATGATCCATGAAGTCGGAAAAAGAATGGAGGCAAAGATCGAGAGGATGAAAGAAATGTTAAACTAAGACCTAGAAGAATTAAAGAAAAAACATCTAGAATAATTAAAGAACAAAGAAACAGAGATGAACAATACAATAACTGAAATGAAAAATACACTAGAAGGAATCAATAGCAGAATAACTGAGGCAGAAGAAAAGATAAGAGACCTGGAAGACAGAATGGTAGAATTCACTGCAGTGGAACAGAAAAAAAGAATGAAAATAAATGAAATCAGCCTAAGAAATCTCTGGGAAAACATTAAACTCAGCAACATTTGCATTATAGGAGTCCCAGAAGGAGAAGAGAGAGAGGAAGGAACCATGAAAATATTTGAAGAGATTATAGTTGAAAATATCCTTAACATGGGAAAGGAAATAGCCACCTAAGTCCAGGAAGTGCAGAGAGTCCCAGGCAGGATAAACCCAAGGAGAAATATGCTGAGACACATAGTAATCAAATTGACAAAAATTAAAGACAAAGAAAAATTATTAAAAGCAACAAGAGAAAAATGACAAATAACATACAAGGGAACTCCCATAAGGTTAACAGCTGATTTCTCAGCAGAAACTCTACAAGCCAGAAGGAAGTGGCAAGATATATTTAAGGTGATGAAATGGAAGAACGTACAACCAAGATGACTCTACCCATCAAGGATCTCATTCAGATTTTATGGAGAAATGAAAAGATTCACAGACAAGCAAAAGCTAAGAGAATTCAGCACCACCAAACCAGCTCTACAACAAATGATAAAGGAACTTCTCTAAGTGGGAAACACAAGAGAAGAAAAGGACCTACAAAAACAAACACAAAACTATTGAGAAAATGATAATAGGGACATACATATCAAAATTACCTTAAATGTGAATGGATTAACTGCTCCAAACAAAAGACACAGGCTCCCTAAATGGATCAAAAACAAGATCCATATACATGCTGTCAACAAGAAACCCATTCCAGACATAGGGACACATACAGACTGAAGGTGAGTGGATGGAAAAAGATATTCCACGCAAATGGCAATAAAAGAAAGCTGGAGCAGCAATACCCATATCAGACCAAAGAGACTTTAAGGTAAAGACTATTACAAGAGACAAAGAAGGGCACTAAATAATGATCAAGGGATCAATCCAAGAAGAAGTTATAACAATTGTAAATATTTATGCACCAAACATGGGAGCACCTCAATACATAAGGCAGATGCGAACAGGCATAAAAGGGGAAATCAACATGAACAGAATAATAGTAGGAGATTTTAACACCCCATTTTCACAAAAAGACAGACCATTCAAAATGAAAATAAATAAGGAGACACAGCTTTAAATAACACTTTAAACAAAATGGACTTACTGGGTATTTTTAGGACATCACTTCCAAAAACAAACATCAGAATACACTTTCTTCTCAAGTGTTCATGGAACATTCTCCAGGTTAGATAATATGTTGGGTCAAAAATCAAGCCTTGGTAAATTTTTAAAAATTGAAATCATATCAGTATCTTTTCCAACATCAATGTTATAAGACTAGATACCAATTACAGGAAAAATCTGTAAAAAATACAAGCATATGGAGGCTAAACAATACACTACAAACAACCAAGAGTCACTGAAGAAATCAAAGAGGAAATCAAAAAATATCTAGAAACAAATGACAATGAAAACATGATGACCCAAAACCTATGGGATACAACAAAAGCAGTTCTAAGAAGGAATTTTATAGCAATACAATCCTACCTCAAAAACAAGAAACATCTTAAATAAAAAATCTAACATTATACCTAAAGTAATTAGAGAAAGAAGGGAAAAAAAACCCCAAAGTTAGCAGAAGGAAAGATATCATGATGATCAGATCAGAAATAAGTGAAAAAGAAATGAAGAAAACAGTAGCAAAGATCAATAAAACTAAACATGGTTCTTTGAGAAGATAAACAAAATTGATAAACCATTAACCAAACACATCAAGAATAATAGGGAGAAGACTCAAATCAACAGAAATAGAAATGAAAAAGGAGAAGTAACAACTGACACTGCAGAAATACAAAAGATCATGAGAGATTACTACAAGCAACTATATGCCAAAAAAAAAATGGACAACCTGGAAGAAATGGACAAATTCTTAGAAAAACACAGCCTTCTGAGACTGAATCAGGAAGAAATGGAAAATATAAACAATCAGTCACAAGAACAGAAATTGAAACTGTGATTAAAAATCTTCAAACAAACAAAAGCCCAGGACCAGATGTCTTCACAGGTGAATTCTATGAGATATTTAGAGAAGAGCTAACACCTATACTTCTCAAACTCTTCCAAATTCAGCAGAGGAAGGAACAGTCCCAAACTCATTCTATGAGGCCACTATCAACCTGATACGAGAACCAGACAAGTATGTCAAAAGAAAGAAAACTACAGGCAATATAACTGATGAAATGGATGCAGTAATCCTCAACAAAATACTAGCAAACAGAATCCAACAGCAATTTAAAAGGATCATACACCCTGATCAAGTGGAGTTTATCCCAGGAATGGAAGGATTCTTCAATATATGCAAATCAATCAATGTGGTAAACTGAAGGAGAAAAAACATATGATCATCTAAATAGATACAGAAAAAGCTTTCAACAAAATTCAACACCCATTTATGATAAACACCCTCTAGAAAGCAGGCATAGAGGGAAATTACCTCAACATAATAAAGGCCATATATGACAAACCCACAGCCAACATCATTCTCAATGGTGAAAAACTGAAACCATTTCCACTAAGATCAGGAACAAGACAAGGTTGTCCACTCTCACCACTATTATTCAACATAGTTTTGGAAGTTTTAGCCACAGCAATCTGAGAAGAAAAGGAAATAAAAAATCAAAATCAGACAAGAAGTAAAACAGTCAATGTTTGCAGATGACATGATACTATACATAAAGAATCCTACAGATGCTACCAAAAAACTACTAGAGCTAATCAATGAATTTGGTAAAGTAGCAAGATACAAAATTTATGCACAGAAATCTCTTGCACTCCTATACACTAATGATGAAAAATCTGAAAGAGAAATTGAGGAAACACTCCCATTTACCATTTCATCAAAAAGAATAAAGTACTTAGGAATAAACCTACCTAAGGAGACAAAAGACCTGTATGCAAAAAACTATAAGAAACTGATGAAAGAAATAAATATGATACAAACAGATGGAGAGCTACACCATGTTCTTGGATTGGAAGAATAAACATTGTGAAAATGACTGTACTACCCCAAGCAAATCTACATATTCAATTCAATCCCTATCAAACTACCAATGGCATTTTTCACAAAACTAGAACAAAAATTTCACAATTTTCATGGAAACACAAAAGACCCCGAATAGCCAAAGCAATTGAGAAGAAAAATGGAGCTGGAAGAATCAGACTCCCAGACTTCAGACTAAAGTACCGAGCTAGAGTAATCAAGACTGTATGGTACTGGCACAAAAACAGAACTATAGATCAACGGAACAGCATAGAAAGCTCAAGATAAACCCATGCACATATATTCACCTTATCTTTGATAAAGGAGGCAAGAATATACAGTAGAGAAAAGCCAGCCTCTTCAATAAGTGGTACTGGGAAAACTGGACAACTACATGTAAAAGAATGGAATTAGAACACTCCCTAACACCATACACAAAAATAAACTCAAAATGGATTAAAGATCTAAATGTAAGGCCAGACACTATAAAACTCTCAGAGGAAAACATAGGCAGAACACTCTATGACATAAATCACAGAAAGATCCTTTTTGACCCCCCTCCTAGAGAAATGGAAGTAAAAACAAAAATAAACAAATAGGACATAATGAAACAAAAGCTTTTGCACAGCAAAGGAAACCATAAACAAGGTGAAAAGACATCTTTCAGAATGGGAGAAACTATTTGCAAAGGAAGCAACTGACCAAGGATTAATCTCCAAAATTTACAAGCAGCTCGTGCAGCTCAATATCAAAAAAACAAACAACCCAATCCAAAAATGGGCCGAAGACCTAAATAGACAATTCTTCAAAGAAGATATACAGATTGCCCACAAACACATGAAAGATGCTCAACATCACTAAAAATTAGAGAAATGACAATCAAAACTACAATGAGATATCATCTCACACCAGTCAGAATGACCATCATCAACAAGTCTACAAACCATTAATACTGGAGAGGTTGTTGAGAAAAGGGAACCCTCTTGCACTGTTGGTCGGAATGTAAATTGATACAGCCACTATGGAGAACAGTATGGAGGTTCCTTAAAAATGAAAAATAGGTCTACCATATGACCCAGCAATCCCACTATGGGGCATATACCCTCAGAAAACCATAATTCAAAGAGAGTCATGTACCACAATGTTTATTGCTGCACTATTTACAATAGCCAGGAAATGGAAGCAACTGAAGTGTCCATCCACAGATGAATGGATAAAGAAGTTGTGGTACACAAATACAATGGACTATTACTCAGCCATAAAATGAAACAAAATTGATTTATTTGTAGTGAGATGGATGGACCTAGAGTCTGTCATACAGAGTGAAGTAAGTCAAAAAGAGAAAAACATGGTCTTCCCTGGTGGCGCAGTGGTTGAGAATCCGCCTGCTGATGCAGGGGACATGGGTTCGTGCCCCGGTCTGGGAAGATACCACGTGCCGCGGAGCGGCTGGGCCCGTAAGCCGTGGCCGCTGAGCCCGCCTGTCCAGAGCCTGTGCTCCGCAACGGGAGAGGCCACAACAGTGAGAGGCCCACGTACCAGAAAAAAAAAAAAAAAAAAAAAAAGAGAAAAACAAATACTGTATGCTAACACTTATATATGAAATCTAAAAAAAGAAACAAATGGTTCTGCAGAACCTAGGGACAGGACAGGGATAAAGACGTAGACATAGAGAATGGACTTGAGCATACGGGGAGGGAAAAGTTAAGCTGGGACAAAATGAGAGAGTGGCATGGACATATATACACTACCAAATGTAAAGTAGATAGCTAATGGGAAGCAGCTGCATAGCACAGGGAGATCAGCTTGGTGCCTTGTGACCACCTAGAGGGGCGAGGTAGGGATAGTGGGAGGGAGATGCAAGAGGGAGGGGATATGGGGATATATGTATATCTATATGTATAGCTGATTCACTTTGTGATACAGAAGAAACTAATACCGCATTGTAAAGCAATTATACTCCACTAAAGATGTTAAAAAACACACACACACACAAACATGTGGAGGCTAAACAATATATTACTAAATGACCAAGAAATCACTGAAGAAATGAAAGAGGAAATGAAAAAATACCTAGAGACAAATGACAATGAAAACATGATGATGAAAAACTTATGGGATGCAATAAAAGCCGTTCTAAGAGGGAAGTTTACAGCAATACAATACTACCTCAAGAAACAAGAAAAATCTCAAAGAAGCATTTTAATCTTACACCTAAAAGAAGTAGAGAAAGAAGAACAAACAAAACCCAAAGTTAGTAGAAGGAAAGAAATCAAAGATCAGAGCAGAAATAAATGAAATAGAATTAAAGAAAACAATAGCAACAATCTATAAAACTAAAAGCTGAGAAGATAAACAAAATTGTTAAATCTTTAGCCACACCCATCAAGAAAAAGAGGGAGAGGACTCCAATCAATAAAATTAGAAATGAAAAAGTAGAAGTTACAAATGACACTGCAGAAATACCAAGCATCTTAAGAGACTACTACAAGCAACTCTATGCCAATAAAATGGACAACCTGGAAGAAATGGACAAATTCTTCTAAAGGTATAACCATCAAAGACTGAACCAGGAAGAAACAAAAAAATATAAACAGACCAATCATAAGCACTAAAACTGAAGCTGTAATTAAAAATCTTCCAACAAACAAAAGTCCAGGACCAGATGGCTTTACAGGTGAAGTCTATCAAACATTTAGAGAAGACCTAACACCCATGCATCTCCAACTCTACCAAAAAACTGCAGAGGAAGGAACACTCCCAAACTCATTCTATGAGGCCACCATCACCCTGATACCAAAACCAGACAAAGATACTACAAAAAAAGAAAATTACAGACCAATATCACTGATGAATATAGATGCAAAATCCTCAACAAAATACTAACAAACAGAATCCAACAACACATTAAAAGGATCATACACCATGATCAAGTGGGATTTATCCCAGGATGCAAGCATTCTTCAATATACGCAAATTGATCAATGTGATACACCATATTAACAAACTGAAGAATAAAAACCATATGATCATCTCAATAGATGTAGAAAAAGCTTTTGACAAAATTCAACATCCATTTATGATAAAAACTCTCCAGAAAATGGGCATAGATGAAACCTACCTCAACATAATAAAGGCCATGTATGACAAACCCACAGCAAACATCATTCTCAATGGCGAAAAACTGAAAGTACTTCCTCTAAGATCAGGAACAATACAAGGATGTCCACTCTCATCACTATTATTCAACACAGCTTTGGAAGTCCTAGCCATGGCAATCAGAGAAGAAAAAGAAATAAAAGGAATACAAATTGGAAAAGAGGAAGTAAAACTGTCACTGTTTGCAGAGGACATGGTACTCTTCATAGAAAATCCTACAGATGCCACCAGATAACTACTAGAGCTAATCAATGAATTTGGTGAAGTTGCAGGATACAGAATTAATGCACAGAAATCTCTTGCATTCCTATAAACTAACAATGAAAGATCAGAAAAATAAATTAAGGAAACAATCCCATTCACCACTGCAACAAAAGAATAAAATACCTAGGAATAAACCTACCTAGGGAGGTGAAAGACCTGTACTCAGAAAACTATAAGACACTGATGAAAGAAATTAAAGATGATACAAACAAATGAAGAGATATACCATGTTCTTGGAATGGAGGAATTAACATTGTGAAAATTACTATACTACCCAAAGCAATCTACAGATACAATGCAATCCCTATCAAATTACCAATGACATTTTTTACAGAACTAGAACAAAAAAATCTTAAAATTTGTATGACAACACAGAAGACCCTGAATAGCCAAAGCAATCTTGAGGGAGAATAACTGATCGGGAGGAATCAGACTCCCTGACTTCAGATTATACGACAAATCTACAGTAATCAAGACAATATGATATGGCACAAAAACAGAAATATAGATCAATTGAACAGGATAGAAAGCCCAGAGATAAACCCATGCACCTATGGTCAGCTAATCTATGACAAAGCAGGCAAGGCTATACAGTGGGAAAAGACAGTCTCTTCAATAAGTGGTGCTGGGAAAACTGGACAGCTACATGTGAAAGAATGAAATTAGAACACTCCCTAACCCCATACACAAAAAGAAACTCAAAACAGATTAAAGACCTAAATGTAAGGCCAGACACAATAAAACTCTTAGCAAAAAACATAGGGAGAACACTTTATGACGTAAATCACAGCAAGATCCTTTTTAACACACCTTCTAGAGTAATGGAAATAAAAACCAAAATAAACAAATGGGACCTAATGAAACTTAAAAGCTTTTGCACAGCAAAGGAAACCATAAACAAGATGAAAAGACAACCCTCAGAATGGGAGAAAATATTTGCAAGGGAAGCAACTGACAAGGGATTAATCTCCAAAATATATAAGCAGCTGATGCAGCTCAACATTAAAAAAACAAATGACCCAATCAAAAAATGGGGAGAAGATCTAAATAGACATTTCCTCAAAGAAGGTACACAGATGGCCAAGAAACACATGAAAAGATTCTCAACATCACTAATCATAGAACAAATCAAAAACACAGTGAGGTATCACCTCACGCCAGTCAGAATGGCCATCATCAGAAAATCTCAAAACAGTAAATGCTGGAAAGGGTGTGGAGAAAAGGGAACCCTCCTGCACTGTTTGTTGGAATGTAAATTGATACAGCCACTATGGTGAACAGTATGAAGGTTTCTTAAAAAACTGAAAATAAAACTACCATATGACCCAGCAATCCCACTGCTGGGCATATACCCTGAGAAAACCATAATTCAAAAAGATACATGAGGGCTTCCCCGGTTGCGCAGTGGTTGAGACTCTGCCTGCCAATGCAGGGGACGTGGGTTTGTGCCCCGGTCTGGGAAGATCCCACATGCCGCAGAGCGGCTGGGCCCGTGAGCCATGGCCGCTGCGCCTGCGCGTCCGGAGCCTGTGCTCTGCAACGGGAGAGGCCACAACAGCGAGAGGCCCGCATACTGCAAAATATATATATATATATACATGAGAGATTCCCTGGTGGCGCAGTGGTTGAGAGTCCGCCTGCCGATGCAGGGGACATGGGTTCATGCCCCAATCCAGGAAGATCCCATATGCCGCGGAGCGGCTAGGCCTGTGAGCCATGGCCACTGAGCCTGTGCGACTGGAGCCTGTGCTCCACAACAGGAGAGGCCACAACAGTGAGAGGCCCGCATACTGCAAAAAAAAAAAAAAAAAAAAAAATACATGAACCCCAATGTTCATTGCAGTGTTAGGTACAATAGCCAAGTCATGGAAGCAACCTAAATGCCCATTGACAGACAGATTGATAAAGAAGATCTGGTACATATATACAATGGAATATTACTCAGCCATAAAAAGGAATGGAATTGGTTCATTTGTAGAGATGTGGGTGGACCGAGAGACTGTCATAGAGTGAAGTAAGTCAGAAAGAGAAAAACAAATATCGTATATTAATGCGTATATGTGGAATCTAGAAAAATGGTACAGATGAACTGGTTTGCAAGGTAGAAATAGAAACACAGATGTAGAGAACAAACACATGGACACTGAGGGAGGAAAGTGGGGGGTGGAGGGTTGGTGGTGGTGGGCTGAATTGAGAGGTTGGGATTGACATATACACGAATATGTATAAAATAGGTAACTAATAAAAATCTGCTGTATTAAAAAAAATAAAATTCAAAAATAAATCATTATCTTAAAGAGATATCTACGCCCACATGTTTACCACAGCATTATTCACAGCAGCCAAGATATGGAAACTACTTAAGTGTCCACTGACAAATGAAATTTTATATATACATATATATTTATATATAATGGAATATTTTTCAGCCTTACCAAAGAAGGAAATCCTGCCACTTGCTACAAAGCAGATGAACCTAGAGGACATTAAACTAAGCAAAATAAGCCAGACACAGAAAGAAAAATGCTGCATGATCTCACTTTATGTGGAAGCTAAAAAAAGCAGAACTCATAGCAACAGAGAATAGAATGATGGCTACTAGGGATTGGGGGGTTGGAGGAAAAGGGGATATGTTGGTCAAATAGTATAAGATTTCAAATAAGATAAGTTCTGTAGACCTAATAAACAGTGTGTTAACTATAGTTAATTATAATGTATTATATATTAAAAATTTGCTGAGAGTAAATTTCAAGTGTTTTCACTACAAACAGAAGGGGGGTATTGTGAAGTGATGAATATTTAATTTGTTTGATTGTGGTAATTATTTTACAATGTATACATATATCAAAACATTGTACAAACTAAATATATACAATTTTTATTAATAATTCTGGGAAAAAAACTGAAACCTTGGAGGGGCTGTCCAATTTGTTCCCTCGATTTTCTTCTAATCCTTTAGAATATCTTTGTTTAATTAAATGTAATATGTATGCTTCTCCCCTAGAGTTCATTTATTTATTCATTTGATAAATGAATACTTATTGAACATCTGTTATGTTCTTATTCTAGTGAACTGTTTTAGGATACAATTGTGAGTGAACCAGGCAAAATCCCTACCCTAGTGTAGCCTAGATTGTAAAGGACACAGATAATTAAACATTAAAATAATGCAGCTTAATATTAGAGTGCAGCTATAAACTCATGACTGGTTTCAGAACTTCTGAGTTTGTGAGGGATTCCAGAGCCAGATATAAACTGCTTTAGATTCCTTATCATTAAATATGGTAGTAGTATAATTATGTATTGCTTAGAAATAGAAATAAATATATTGCTAAATACAAAGCATTGCTATATCACTTTGTGAACCATAATTTAGAATATTAGGCATCCAAGGAGTCAGTAAACCTAAATTCAAGCCACAGATTTTTAAGCTGCTTATCCTTGGGGAAAAATATAGATCTCATCTCTCTTTATTATCTTTTAAATGGTGATTGTGTTAGCAGACTCATAAAATCATGGCATTAAAGTAATTCTTTTGTTGGTAATTAAAGAAACTCTTCCTCGCCAAATAAAACATTAGAAAAACTCTGATATTTTGGTACATGTCATAAACATGTTAACTACTACTTATATTAATTCTCTTACTTCCTAGAATAATTATAGTATTTCATAGTGCTAATAACTAATTCAACTCAAAAGGCTTCTTTTGCTCTCCATCTATATAGGGTAGAGAAAATAAAGAGATGAACAAATCAAGGACAAAGGGATAGCTATATTCTTCAACTATTCAATAATGTATTTGATTTTCCATTCTTAGTCCCCTTGGTGGTAAGTAGAGTTGATTAAGTTTATTCACTATTCAATCATAGTCATAAAGTATACCAGAAATTTCACACAGTACAATTTCCTTCGCATCATTTTTTTTTTTTTTTTTTTTTTGGCTTTGAGGGAACATCAGACATGAGAGCTTAAGAAAGAAAATAGGATTAGATTTGTTTGTCCTCATATAGCTGGGTTTGTATGGGTTTTTTTTTTTTTTTTTTTGAAAAACGGGGATTTGTTTAAGATGTTATTAAGGAAATTTATATCACTACAGGAAAAAGAAACCCTTAGATCATATTATATAAAACATGGTCTCTCTATGCTGTTATGTTTGCTTCTAAATCATGCTAAAAGGACTTTTGAAACAAAGACAACTGATAACCAGTTGTTTGGTGACACATAGGCAGAAATAACAAGTATGTATTTTCTAAACAAGTATGTATTAATCTTTTGTCCTGCCATGGCTCATTCAAGGTACTGTATAAAAAGGCATTTCCTGAAATTGAATGTTTTTAAAACTTAAATTACCTGAGAAATGAACTCAAATAAGTTAATCTGCATATAGATAGTAATGGCCCCTAAGTATTATGGTAGTTGAATTTCAATTATGTTTAAAAAAATTTGAACTATTTTGTCATCTCAGAGAGCAATGATTTTTCTGTGTTTCTTAGAAACAAACAATTTGTGAAATATTCATCATCAATTACAGTCATTTTTAAATATATAGGTCCCTCAATCAATTAAAATTGGTACTATGGTCTTAAATCATTTTTATTTCAAGATGAAGTAGATTTGGCTACAAATGTTACCTGATAATTTGTTATTTCCAAATAAAAATAGCTTGAACATATACTACAGGCATTTCAGCATTACTATTGAGGTGTGTGCTGAGATATTACTGCCTCTTCATAAACATCTTTGTGCTGAAATATTATAAAATGTTGTGGTTAAGCTACTGTAGGCATAAAACAAATCATTGACCATTTATTTATCCATACAGACTTCTTTTCTCAAATGAGTGATGGCTCGCATTTGGGCATATTTTACAACTCCTTACATTAAGCTCTTCCACGAGAAGAATGCAATAAATTTGTACAAAACCCATCCAAGGTATCACTGTCCTCATAAAAACATTTCTTTATGACTCCCAAATTATAAGTGACTTTCTCTACCTCCACTCTGAAGTGGCCCGATGTCTCAAGTCATAAATATGTACAGAACATCAGTGCCAAAATTAATTAATTTGCAGTAAAACTACAAGTCAGTGAGCAACATGTTAAACTTAGACAAGAGTTGCTTTGCAGTAGACATAGTTAGTCCTTTCCAATGTTGTATATAATACAAACATTGAATTTATTTTATTTTTTATTGAAAGTCATTTTTAATTTTTATTAATTTTTATCAGAGTATAGTTGCTTTACAATGTTTTGTTTCTGCTGGGCAGCAAAGTGAATCAGTTATATGTATACATATATCTACTCTTTTTTAGGTTTCCTTCCCATTCAGGTCATCAGAGAGCATTGAGTAGAGTTCCCTGTGCTATACAGTAGGTTCTCATTAGTTATCTATTTCATACATAATAGTGTTTTTATGTTAATCCCAGTCTTCCAGTTCATCCCACCCTCCCCTTGGTAACCATATGTTTGTTCTCTACATCTGTGAGTTTATTTCTGCTTTGCAAATAAGTTCATCTGTACCATTTTTCTAGATTCTACATATAAATGATATTATATGATATATACAATGGAATATTACTCAGTCATAAAAAAGGAATGAAATAGTGCCATTTGCAGAGATGTGGATGGACCTAGAGATTGTAATACAGAGTGAAGTAACTCAGAAAGAGAAAAGATTGAATTCTGTGTAAATCAGTTTATTCATTTATCATATGTTCTTGGGTCAAGAGACCACAGTGGTTAGACAGATAGACCCATACATAACTTTATCTTCACATACTCTCAGTGTGTGTGTGTGTGTGTAGCAGAGCTAAGCATTATTCGAATATCACATACATGGCATTTGCAAAGTAATTACAATATTAGTTTTAATCACAGATGTCTAATCTCATTAGATCCTTTCATGATGCACTTTCATTTCTGCACTCATTCCTCTAAATATATTTAAATGTTTTCTTTTTGAAATGTACTAGTCTGGGGGTAGTGTTGGTAAAAGGAAGGTAACACAAAAAATGAAACAGACAAGGTCCTTGACCTCAAGGAATGTTGTTGTAGTTGCACTTAAAAGCACTGTTGGGGGTAAATCAATAAAAGATAGAGAATAAATTGTTAGAGGAAGACCCCAGCACCTGTCGCCGGGGCAAAGAAGTGACAAGAACAGTTCCATTCCCTACACCTTCTCACCAAGCCCCACTCCCCATCAAAGAAAGAATAGTTTTTCTTTGACTGAGATAGACCTATAATTTTAGGAAAATATAACTAGTTTGTCGTCTTCTCCTCCAGTACACCTCTCTTTAAAGGACAAGAAGTTTCAGTATGAGATCGATGTGAAGAATCAAAATACTTAGGAAAATGACTCCAGAATCAAGCTATTAAAATGGTAATCACAGAAATAATGACCTTGAATAATGCACTCAAAGTGAACTTGGAGGATGGGTTTCGATCACAGCCTAGCCTGAAGCTAAGAAGACTCAGAAGAAGCTAAGGAAAAGTTTTTCAGAGCAAGGTAATTTTGAGGTTGCTTTTTAAGATTACCAATTGACTCTGTTAAAGAGAAGAAAAAAAGAATGTGAATCTGTTAAAGAAAAAAAAAGGAATGATTATTCCCATTTGTATCTCGAAATGTGTTTGCCTTAAAACAGTAGTTTTTAAATTATTTTAGCAACAAAACACTTTTTAAACGATATCCAAGTCCAATGTATAGACCAACAATAGATAATAGTTCTTTGGTGGAACTTGGAACATGAAATTAAATTACTGGGCCAAATATTGAAAGATTTTACTGTAAACTCTCAAGAAGGAGAATTATGATTTTTTTGTAACCTATGTGTTCCATGTAACCTGTGGGTCTAAATTTGTATGCTCTTTCCTGCTCTAGGAATATGTCTGGGACTTTAATCTTATTTTCCATAATTTTTCCCAATTTTTTTATTGTGGTAAAATACCCATAACATAAAATTTACCATCCTAATCATTTCAAAATCTATAGTTCAGTGGTATTAAGTAAATTCATAATGTTGTACAGCTATCACCACCATCAATCTCCATAACTCTTTTCATCTTGTAAAACTAACCCTTTATACCCATTAAACAATAACTCCCCAGTCCTCCCTCCTGCAAGTCCAGTAACCATCATTCCACTTTCTGTCTCTATTATTTTAACTAAGTACCTCATATAAGTGAAATTATAAAATATTTATCTTTTTATGATTGGCTTGTTTCACTTTGCATAATGTCCTCAAGGTCCATCCATGTTGTAGCGTACTGAAGAATCATTTTCCTTTCAAGGAGGAATAATATTCCATTACATGTGTATACTATTTTGTTTATGTATTTGTCTATCAGTGGGCACTTGGGTTCCTTCCATGTTTTAACTATTGTATGTAATGTTGTAAAGAACATGGGTGTATAAATATCTCTTTCAACTTTTTTTGATATATACTCAGCAGAATTGCTGAATCATATGGTAATTCTCTTTTAACTTGTTGAGGAATCACCATAATATTTTCCAGAGTGCCTGTACCATTTTATATCAACAACAACGCACAAGGATTCAAATTTCTACACATTCTTGTCAACACTTGTTATTTTCTGGGTTTTTTGATAGTAGCCATCCTGATGGCTGTGAGGTAATAAATACCTCATTGTAATTTTGACTTGCATTTCTCAAAGATAAGTGATGCTGAGCATCTTTTCATGTGCCTATTGGCCATTTGTATATATCATCTTTGGAGCAATATCTATACTAGTTCTCTGTGCAAGTCTTTTGTAGATAGCATATAATTGGATCATGTGTTTTTATTCATTCTTTTGATCTTTTTCTTTTGATTGGAGGGTTTAATCTATTTACACTTAACATGATTACTCATAAGGAGGGATTAAGACAATGAGACAGTAATGCAGGTAATAAGGAACAAAATCCTATATACCTTATAGCTTTTCTGTACCTTATTTCCTGTACTACTATCTTTTATGTTTAGTTGATTATTTGTAGGTAAATATTTAACTTTTTTTCTTATTTCACTTTGTGTATATCCTATAGCTCTTTTCCTTATGCTTACCACAAGGGTTACATTTAACATCCTAAAGTTATAACACTCAGCCCTGAACTTAGACCTGCTTAACTTCAATAACCTACAAAAATTCTGTTCCTTAATAGCTTCATTCCCACCCCTTTTGGTTCTTAATATAAAAAAAATAACATCTTTATATCTTGTGTACTCAAAACACATAAGTTAATAATTCTCTTAAATTATGTAGAAAGCAATATGTAGGGTTACAAACCAAAATTACAATAATACTAGGTTAGACTAATAATTGGTTGTTTTTAATGTGTTAGTCTCTTAAATTGTGTAGAAAACAAAAAGTGGAGTCATAAACTGTTGTTGCAATAATATTATATTTTATAATAATCCATGTATTTACTTTATTGAGATCTTTATTTCTTCATACTGCTTCAAATTACAGTCTGGTGTCCTTTTATTTTATCCTGTAGGACTCTCTTGAGCATTTCTTGCAGGACAAACCTAGAGGTGAAGAACTCATACAGTTTTTGTCTATCTGGGAATGTCTTGGTTTCTTCCTCATTTTTGAAGGACTATTTTGTCAGATATAAGATTCTTGGTTAATAGGACTTTTTTTCTTTTAGCATTTTGAATACATTAGTCCACTGCCTTCCAACCCTCAATGTTTCTGTTAAGAAATCTACTGATAATATTGTTGAGGAGCCTTTGCATTGGATGAGTCACTTCTCTATTGCTGCTTTTAAGATTCTTCTGTTTTTGGCATTCAAACATTTGATTATAATGTGTCTTAATGTGAGTCTCTTTGAGTTCATCGTACTTGGGGTTTGCTGACCTTCTTTGATGTTTATATTCAACTCTCTCATCAAATTTGGAAAGTTTTCAGTCATTATTTTTTTCAAATATTATCTTTGTCCCTCTCTTTCTATTCTCCTTCTGGAACTCCCACAAGGTGTATATCTATTTGATGGTGTCCCATAGGTCCCTTAGACTCTGGTTACTTTTATTTAATCCTTTTTCTTTCTGCTCCTCAGACTTGATTATTTCCATTGTCCTGTCTTCAAGTTTACTATTCTTTCTTCTGCCTGATCAAATCTTCTTTGAATCCCTCCAGTGTAGTTTTCATTTCAGTTATTGTATTTTTCAGCCCAAGAATTTCTCATTGGTTTCTTTTAAGGTTTTCTCTCTCTTAACTGGTATTTCCATTGTGTTCATACTTTTTTCCCATTGGCTTTCTCCACATTTTCCTTTAGTTCTTTTAGCATCTTTAAGACAACTGTTTATAAATCTTTGTTTAGCAGATCTGCCATCAGGTCTTTTTTCAGAGACAATTTCTATCAGTTTATTTTATCCCTTTGAATGGGTTATTTTTCCATTTTCTTTGTATGCCTTGTAATTAGGTGTTGCTCTTGTTGTTGAAAACTGAACATTTGAATCTAACGATGCATTAACTCTGGAAATCAGATTTTTCTCCCTTCCCCAGGGTTTGCTTTTTTTGTTGTTGTTGTTGCTGTTAATATAGTTTATTATTTTTCTTTTTTTGATTCTGTGACTGTGTCAAGGAGGTCTTTTATGAGCTTGTACTTTACCTTAGGGATGGGCTGACACTTTCTAATTTTCCCCATATATTCAGTTGCTTTTAAATGTCCTACTCATTAATGCCTGGCTTCCAAAAGGGGAAAAAGCAAAATGAAGAGGTGAAAGGTGCTGACCTTTTAAATCTCCTTGCAATTCCTTCAGCCAGAGGGTAAGGGGCTAATAACAAAGGGGGGAGGTGCAACGGTAATGGCCACCTGCTTCTTTGCACCTAAAATTTCAAAAGCAGCAATCAGTAATCAGAGGACAGATCCTTGATATTTGGAGGGTCCTTTTTGCCCACCCTGCTTCCTGCAAGCTGTGTGAAGACTGCTCCAGGAACACATGCACAACTGCCCATAAGTGGCTGGAGTTGGGGGGATGGGTGACTGCTACTGGGCTTAAAAATGTAATTGAACAAAATTAATCTCAATTTACCATATAAGTCTTCCCCTGGAAGTCGCAAGCCTTCCACAGACTGCAGAATTCCAAAATAGTTATATCAGACAGATTCTGCCAGTGCAACTGTTGTCTTGGTGGGGAGACAGATCACTGGTGCTTCCTATCCTTCCATCTTTCCCTGTCTCTATTCTTTAGCCAAAGAATCCAATCTGGCCCATTAAAAACATTTTGTTTGGCCCATATGCTATTAAATAATTTTAAATTTAAATAATTCTAGAGAGGAAATTTATCCCTTCCTCATTTCTAATCTTATACATATTTTATACTTCATCTCTCTAAAATAGCAACCAATGAAAGCACTTGAATATAAGACTCTGATAGAAAATTGACATTGGTTATTAAAACCAAACCCCCTGTTCCTGAGTGATATTGCAGACCCACTTACACATTCTTACTGCCCAGATCTTCCTTTCCAATACTCCTTGTTAGTTATCAATAGCATCTGGAATCAAAATATTTCATGACATACATGTTAAAAGCTGCTAGTCTGTTGAGTAGCCACCTTATTTAAAGGTGATGCTCAACTTTGACTAAGCTTGATGTAGTATCCAAAAATCATCTGTCATGTAGTTAAAAATTACCTTTTGAGTGGGTTTTCTAAGATAATTTCTACACATTTTCAATAGCGTCCTTTAAGATTTAAGTCTTTGGTTTTGGTTTTTTACTTTAAATTATGTGATGATATCCATATCCATTATTTTGTCACTGGAAATTTGATCTTGAATGAGTTACCTTATATCACTGTCCACAATATGACTGTAAAATGATAAAACAAGTTTTATGATTACCATTTTACAAATAAAAATATTTCTTTAAACCTAAATACATTGAACAATTTTGTCATCATAGCCCCAGCTTTTTTTCTGTTTTTGAATCCTTACAGCTTTGTGGAAGCCAAACAGTATGCATTTGAGAAAGATTTGTTGAATTAAATTAAATCTTGGTACAAAAAATAATTTATCTGATAGAGTGATAGATCTTTGAATCCAACTTTATTTTTATCATTGATGAATTATGAATTCTCTACAAGGAAACAGGTCAAAACAAATTTGATAAAGATTGCTGCTTGAACAATAAAAAAAATGTATATTTGTTGAAACTATATATGTGACTTACATGGTAATATAAAACTTCCTCATATATAACACAATCATTATGAGATAGGTGTTACTCTTATCCACATTGTATAGATGAGAAAATTAAAAGACTGAGAAGCTAAATAACTTGTTCCAGGTCATGAAACCTGTGGATGGCAAAGCAAGGGCTCTAATCCAGGGTAGCCAGTCTCCTTCTATTACATCTCCAATGTCCCCCAGCGCTCTTGCATTGCATTTATCTCAATGTTGATGTGATAAGATTGTTCCTGAATGCAGTTCCAATGACTATAAAGAACTCAATAGAGGATTTTATCATCATTTTTCTATTTTCGCACTTGTGCAATTTGCAATTTTCCTAGGTAATGCTTTTCTGAAATTGAGAAGCATCTTGGCTAACTGTGGCAGTTTCTGCATTAGAGATATAAAGGATAATTTAGATAAGTAGCTAACAATTTGTATTTATCTAAAGGAAAATTATAGCAATGATCTTAATGCAGTTTCTGTCACCTCACTGCTCAGAGACCCCTTGCTCAGATATAGTCTTTGCCGAAAAAAAAGGAAAAGAAAAGAAAAGAAAATGAGTCACAGCAAAAGCAAACACAAAACCATGAAACTCTCTCCCTTTTATTGCCATTTCTTCATTCCCCATTTAAATGATTTGATCTCTTCTTGCTATAGCTAAGTGACTCACAAAAGCTGATAGGGATTTACTTGACCAACAAAAATGTTTCCAATGTTATACACAAGTGACGAAAATGTTCTCCAAATGAAATGATCAAAGAGGGAATAATGTTTTTTATGTTACCAAAGGATGAAGCTATTTTCTTCAGCTAAACTACACATTCATTTTATGCCAATTGAGGAAAAAAAGAAAAATCTCCTGATCTTTATCAAATTACTCTGTAATTCATTTTAGACATTTTTTGATTGACACAATATGAAACACGGGATAAGTTTTGAAATATAGTAAAACTTCAGAACAGAATCTGAAGACATTTAATACTGAAGAAGAGTTGGGAAATAACAATATCAGGCAGATTATACTCATACAAAGAAATGAGAAATTAGATTTCTCAGCCAGACAATAAAGAAAGGCACAAGGTTTTGAGATCCCATTGGCAACACCTGAAGTTTATTGACAGAGAATGCTATATAAAGACATGGTTATTCAGATAGCCATGAAAAAAAATATTAAGAAATGTCACCCATCTCTTCATCTTGATTTAAATACACTAAAAATGTGACAGTATATATATGTATAACTGAATCACCTTTTGTACATGTGAAACTACCACAATATTGTATAAATTGACTATATTTCAATTTTTAAAAAGTTACAGTAATAATGGAACATAATAATGGAACATAAACAGTTTCAGGTGATCATCTACATTAAAAAGCCCTTATGTTAGAGATAAGATAATTAGAGCTGAAGTAACTTTTCCAAAGTTATGTCATGAACTGGCCACATCATTAATGGTGATCCAATTTAACTTTTTCTTTTTGTAAAAAGATAGCTTGAGAGAGGCACTCTAACGGAATAGAAACTTGAGTCTGGACCTCCGCGTGAACTCTTTCAGTCATTCTGATTGCCTGCTGTCACAAGCTCATCACCTATTGTCACAGGCTTCAACACACACTTAGAGGAGATTTGAATTCTGCAAATTACTCTTAGGGAAGAGACATGCTTTGGGGAAGTGTATTGGACACGGTAAAATGTGAAGCAAGCTACACTTAAATAGAATCTGGTCTGGTAAGTCTCAAAGTGTGGTCCCTGGAAAAGTAGCATCGGCATCACCTGAGAGCTAGTTAGAAAAGTAGATTGTTGAGTTCTAATCTAGACCTTGTGAACAAATAGTCCAGGGATGGGACCCAGCATATGAAGTGTTGTATAAAACCCTCCAGTTGGTTCTGGTGTGCAACAAGGTTTGAAAACCACTGATCAAGGGGGAAAAACCACTCTATGGAAGATAAAAGGCATGGACTGCAATCTTAATTGTACCATTCAGTAGCTGTGCTACCTTCAGTAATTTACTTAACTTTCCTAAGAGTCATTTATCGCATTTCTAAAATGCATCACCTGTTTTTAGGGTTCCTGTGAAGTCAGAATGAGATAAAGGATATAGAAATACTCAGAAAAACTGTCAAGCTCTAAACCAGTGGTTCTCAGCTCTGGGTGATTTTAGCCTCCAGAGAACATTTTGTAATGTCTGCTTATGTTTGCGATAGTCACAGCTGGTGGAGGAGGTTGCTAGTGACCCCTGGTGGGGAGGAGACAGGGATGCTACTCAGCATCCTACAATGAACATGACCGCTCCCACGGCAGAACTCCCTGAGTCCAAATGTCAATTGTCATAAGGTTCAGAAACCCTGCACTAACCCACGTTATATATTAAAATGATACTTTTATGATTAAATTTGTCATCACTTCTTTCTCTTTCTCCTTATTTTTCTCCGATTTGTAAATAACCACACAGATACTAACCATACTAATATGTATTTCTAAAAATATATATAATGCCCATAAAAGATACAGGTAAAATGTTTTCTTCTGCTTTTAATCTTTGGAAGTGGTTGGTAGATGATTAAAAATAGTTTCTTTCATCACACGTTTAAAACATACATTTTCCTCCTGTGGAAAGGAGATTAAAGTAATATGAAGAACTTGCTTCAGTTCAGCTCACTGGGTAAAGTTGTCCCTTCACCTTGCTTATCATATATGACTGGCCCGAGCAGACCCAGTGAAAACTAAAATAGGAGGCAGCCTCATTGCCACTTTTTCCTATAGCTTCGTATCGTTAGCTGTTTTGCCAAAATTTAAGTATTATTCAATTCACTATGTATTAGAGACATACAAGGCAGATTAAAGTGGTAAAGGAGAGAAATATCTTATCAGGGTCCTTGTAGGTTAGATGAAAAGAGTAACTTATTTTTCCATCCCCATCCTTTTCAACCCACGCTTGGATGACAAACCCCATATGGTGACTGCAGTAGAAATGGATCATCTAATGATGTCTCACCATCATCCTGCTAACAATTCTTATTTAAGACTGAAAAAGCAATAAAAGTATATTGTACATGACGAGGGAGAGTGAGTGACAAATGATTTTCCGAAGATACAAAAAACTGAATTGTTTTTCTAAATTTATTTCTATATTTGTTATAGGAATTTCACTTGCAGTTATAGTGCATCATTTCATACCAATGGGTAAGAGTTCATTCTCAAATTCTCCCTGTCATATTAGATTTCATACTTCCCAAGAAGGTAGCTTAGAGAATAGTAAGTAATATTCAAGTGTAAAATGATTAAGCCATTGGAAAAGTGTGGAAAGTTTGCCTAGTTTTCAGAGATATTAAATGTTAAATGATCCAGAAAAATATAACTAGGTATAATCTCCATTTTTCATTTATCTTTTATAATGAAAGAGGTACTTTTTTTCAAAGTGTGACTTCCTACACTCGAGGTATTCTGGGAAACCTAAACATATTGTAATGTTGGAAGAATGGGATGAGGTAATTGTTTAAAAGATTCACTGTTAGTATTTGCAGAGAAGACACACGTGTTTAAAAATAGATGTGTACCAAGAGCTTTAAACGGAAAGGGACTGAGGCTATGACCTAATCTCTTCGCCCGTAGTGCTTCTCTAAGGAGTGTGCACAAAACTAGAGGGAAAATGACTTGGGCGTCGGATAGGCATTAAACCTGTGAAAGTGAGGAGTATTCACCTATTATGTGAGGGACTGTCCCCCGCACACAAAGAATTATCCCGCAGTGGTTATCCTAGACTAGCAAGGTGGGCCTGATCTCATCACAGTGGAGAACTGTTCTTGGATGTGGTCATAGGAAGATGTGGCTGTGGGATAATAGTCAGAAAATGTAATGTTTCTGGTTTTAAAGGTGAGAGGTGGACCACCCACAAACAAAGGCGTGTGAGCAGCCTCTAGAAACTGTGAAATGGAAAGAAAGCGATTCTTCCCTAGAGAATCTTCAGAAGAATGCAGTCCTGCAGACACTCTTATTTTAGCCTAGTTGCCACAGTCTATATTGCAGAATGATAGTATAATACATTTGTGCTGTTTTAAGCCTCCAAGTTTGTGGAAATTTGTTACAGCAGTAACAGGAATTTAATATACTGTCCAGAACACCCTATTGCCCTAAGACATTTTACAGGTGAGAAAGCTAAGAACCAGTTAAGTTAAATATATTTGCTATCAAATCAAAGCAGTTGAGCCCAGCTTTCTATTCAAGTGTTTTTTCATTGTCTTGTTACTCAAACACCCTGATTTGAGTGAATTTTTTTTTTAATGTGACTTTCATATAAATTTCTTTAAGACTTTTTGAATCATTTGTAGGCCGTAATATTCCACGCCACATGCACAGAAGGTACAATCTTCCACTGTATAAACATCACAGTCTACAAAGCCATGCTACCTACTTTTTTATTTGATTTGTATCACAGTCTTATGAAACAGGCAGATCAATAAAAATCTTAAAATCACGACTTTCCAAAGAACATCGAGTTCCAAGAACAAAATTCCATCTTCCAGGATACAGTTTAAAAGTATCAGTCAGACTTCTTGAAGATTGACACGTTAGACACCATTTATTCCAACTCAGAGATGGATTTTAGTGAAAAGGCATTGAATCCTCATAATAGCTGCCATATTTAGAATGTTTACTATGAGGCAAGTGTGAAGAGCTGTGAGAAGTCTGAGATGTTTCCCTGCTTGAAAGCTAACAAGTTAGCTTGCCAGTTATGCGGACGTTGGCAGAAGACTTAAGGTCAGAAACAAAGGACTTTATTACTCATAAAAATAGCACTGTCAGAGCATCAACCCTTTATTGTGCCTGATCCCCAAGTCCCAATTCCCACATGATGACACAAGGAAGGTCAGGTGACACTAGGACAGTCAGTGGCTTGTACTGCAGCAAAGGATTTCTGAATTTCGGGAACCTGAATCTTTTATAATGGGCAGTAAGCAGGCCTTCTACTTGCTCCAGAGAAGGACACTGTCTCTGTCTTCCAAGGTGGTTATTATACAGACATCCTCAAAAAGATGGCTGGGAACAAATGGCAGCCATTGTATCGCCTGCCAGTGTGAAGAGTTATGAAGAACTGTGTTCTCACGGTAGGCAATAGGGATTTGTCCGTGTAGCAGAGGGGTACCATATGGGTCTAAGCTTGATTGAAATTCAGATTATTTGGTTCTGTCTGACAAAGTGGCAGGGAAGGACTACCTTATCCAGTTCACCTAAGTGAGGAAACTGCTAAAAAAAAAATCCACCTTTACTGAAAAAAAAAAAAAAAGGTTTATGATTCCGAGCACAAGGTGTCACTCAGAACTGCCACTGACCTACCTCCCAGAGACTCCTGAGCTTGCAACAAAACCTCTGGATTTAAACATTAGTCTTCAAGGTGGTTTCACCTTCACCTCCCTCTAACAAAGTGGTCCATGAAAATGAAGGGGGTCTTCTTTCTGAAACCTCGTCATAGTCATGACTTAGCTTTGAGACGGAAAACTTTGAACATCAGGATACCAATAGCAGTATCCAGAAGAATACGTAGGCAGGCTCAGAAATGTAGCAGAAAGGGGTGGCAACACTTATCCAAAGTGAATTTTTTGAAAAATGCACATGTTCCTACCAGTCTTATCATTAACATCCATCTCATGGATGAGACCCAAGAATCGGGGTCTCAAACATAGTAAGTACACGTTAGCAGTGAAAAGGAAAGTCAATTGAGGCACCAAGTTCCAGCAGACACAGCAGAAACCAGCTGAAGTGATACTTACCGAAAAGTGAGGCTGAACAAGATGAAAAAAGAAAGAAATTATTGGAGACCAAAGACAATAAAAGTGATTGAATTCTATAAAAATTAAAATAGTAATAGAGAATAGGATTTAGAAAGTGCTTCTGTTCTTAGTATTGAATTTAGTATTGTATCTAATCCTAACAAAACTTTGTTAACAGAGGTTACAATAATCTCAGTTTACAGATGAGAAATTTAGAGTGAATGACTTGTTACTGACTATTTTCTCTGACTTTATTTTGATTCCCTTGAAAGAAAGTTCTGCCTTATTTAGCCATCTGCTCAATCCCAATGCCTTGGAAATTATTACCCTGACTTTCTACTGAACCTCTTTGGTCCAGGTCAATGACCAGTTTCATCATCCATGCCAATTCCCTTTTCTCAATGCTCCAATCTTTGACTTTTCTCTAGTAGTTGACGGCAGTAAAGAACGCTTGCTTCTTTAAAATCTCGCTTACATCTCTCTTTCTTTCTCAGAGTTCCCAGATGAGTTAATATTTATCTTCTTTACAGCTTTGTATTCCTCCAATTGCCCATTAATTGTAGGAACTCCTAGGTTATGAGACAACCTTTCTGTGCTTCTCCTTGTATGCTTCCCTTTGATCATCTCTTTTGTTTCAAATGGAATTTTTAAGGCAATGTCTTTTATATCTAAGTTTTTAGGTCTGACATTTTCCCCTGTAGCCTCAGATATACATTTTCAATTTACATCTAGATATTTCTACATGAATGACAGGTTAATACCTCAGTGTCAGCATATCAGAAAATTAGTGGATTACTTTTTCTATTTGCCAAACTTTTAAGCTAACATCTCTCACCTCCTTCTTGTATCCTTTTTTTTTTCCTTATTTTTGATTAATGGTATCATTAAAGTGATCTTTGACCCTTCTCCCTTAAAATTCTATCAGTGCTTTGTCCTTCTAACGGATCTTTTAAAATGTATTTTGTGACTACTAGTATTAAAGGTAAAGGTCTTCCAAGTGAAAAGAAATAGGAGGAAAAAAAAACTAGGAAAAGATAATGGAGACTTGAGGTGGGAACAGCAAATAATCTGGTTAAGCAGGACCTGAGTACTTACTGTGTGGACCCACTGAAAGGTAAACCCAACAAGTTTGCTGAGAAGTATATTACGATGGCTTTGAATGGAGTGCTAAAGCATTTAGGCACTAATCTGTATTCAAAGGGACTCCTCACACTTGAATACCAATTTGCTTGTAACTCACAATATTTACCACATTTTGCCTATATTATATTTGTTAATGCTCAGGTTTTATCTCTATTTGTTAATGTTCTGAAAGCAGAATATTTGTATTTTTTATGGTTGTTTAGGTGTCATGTATAAACCCAGCGAGGCCTTCCAACTTACTGTGATCTTGAAATATTCATTCAGTTGCATCGGCCGGTGCAGATATACTAGAAAAAAATAGAGAATAGAAGTGTTAGTTTGGAAGTTGGTAGCCAACTGATAATTTATTGAATATGAGTTTGGTTAGGTTGTACCTACAGAGGGGAGATGAGATTAGCTATTGTATGATCGCTTGGTGATGTCCATCTACTTCAAAATCCAGTTAAGACAAATTGAGACTCAGACATTGCTTCTATTCAATCATGCACAAGTTTTGGATCAGGGTCAATGAGGAAAATGGCCTCCATTCTCCAAAATCTGCTTACAGACTCTTTCTTATATATTTTACTGGAATAAGTGAATATGTTCATAATATTATGTAATATAAATCTCCAACTGTTATTTCAAACAGCTCTTCTGTCAAGATTTTATGAGAGCTAGGGGGAAAATCTTTATGCTTAATCCCAACTCAGCAATTCTAGTAATATTTTGAAGAAGTTGCATTGTACATTGTAGAGGCAAGTTGACAGCTTGGTCCTGGGCCACATATAAAGTAGTTCTTAATAATAATGCTTTTTGATGGTCATGGTCAATCTGAACTCATTATTTATTTCCCTGCTCCTGGGACTGCCTTGTATTTTCTGTCATACGAAATGGGAATGTTTCCATTAGTGAAAAGTGTGATATACCATTGTAGGCTGCAATCCAAACCAGGCTCTAGGATTCAAACCGGAAGCACATAGTGCATGGAAAGAAAGATACATGTTCCTCCTGGGAAAGCATTAGCATCATGACTTCATAAGAATTAATGGGCAAGAGGAACAATTTCAATGGGCTATGTAGAAAAACCTGCTGTTTCCTTTTAACACTTGCAAACCCCGATGAAACTTTAGAGATTAATAGTGATTGGATCCAATAATGATTAGGCAAAGCATCTGCCATGGGCAGCTCCTGAGCATTCACATGACCTTCTGTGTATTAACTAAAGACATCAGTGATCCAAACAGCCTGGTCTGTCGAATTCAACCCCACCACACGCAGGAGACACTGCCCAGCCTAGGGAGCCATAAAGAGAAACACTGAGACAGGCTTCCTCTTTAAATCAAAATGTAAATTTCATTTAAACCTTAAAGTGACACTCCGGTCAATTGTACCTATGCCAACTTTTGGTTTATAAGTACGCACATGTGGGTACTTAATTGGGTAAGCCACTTAACCTATGTACAACCTATTAGGCACACACAAACACACAAATATATATTTCAAGTTGCTTATCCGTGGGTTCTAAAAGTTAGACTTCTGAATGCAAAAAAAAGGGCATATATACAATATTAAACATTCTGAAGAAACTGAGAGGATTTAGTATGAAACATAAGGTACTGATATGGAATAGTCAATGATATAATTGCTGTTTTTAATATTTAAAAAACATTATATAGATTCCAATCTAGTTAATAAAAACTGACCAATATTACTTCATTCAATGACTTACATATAAGAAGACCCTTAATATATTTTAGTCTATATAAAGTTAGTGAGACTGTAAGTTGCATTCTATTTTAGTAGCATATCAGAACACAGGACAAAAGCCATTTTAAAAATATTGCTTTTAGGGGTAAAAAATATAGGCAGTACAGAACATGTACTTGGTTATGTGGGAATGATGGGAAGAGAACACATAGGGTTGTAAAGCTGTCGAAGAAGCAATACTCAAATAAACAAAATAAAGAACAGCAAAAATCATGATTGAACCAAATGCTATTTTGTTCTGAACTAACTCCAAAAAGCATAAAAGTACAGGGCTTCCCTGGTGGCGCAGTGGTTGAGAGTCCGCCTGCCGATGCAGGGGATGTGGGTTCGTGCCCCGGTCCGGGAAGATCCCACGTGCCGCGGAGCGGCTGGGCCCGTGGGTCATGGCCTCTGACCCTGCGCGTCCGGAGCCTGTGCTCCGCAACGGGAGAGGCCACAGCAGTGAGAGGCTGGCGTAATGCAAAAAAAAAAAAAAAAAGACAAAAGGCATAAAAGTACAAATCAAAGAGAGAAAAGTCGAGAAATAGAGTTTAGTGACTTTGGGGAAATTACTGACTTTACCAGGATACCATTTTATATCCATAGCACAAGGCTAAGTGGGCTCTACATTCTTTTCCAGGTCCAGTCCATTACAATCCATGGTTCTCAAACTTGAGCATGAATCAGAATCTCCTAGAAGGCTTGTCAAAACCTAGAGTGTCTGATTCAGTAGATCTGAGGTAGGGTCTCAGATATTTATTTCTAACAACTTCACCAGCTGGCCCCGGACTGTACTTGAGAACTATTTTAACGTTCATTCATGAATATACCAAGAAGTTAAAGCATCTAAACAAAATCGTGTTGTTTATTTATTAGATTCACAGACTATATTTAGCTCTTTAAAGAGTTCATAGAAAATACGTTTTCTGCCTTTCATCTTGGGAATATAATGATATTAAAGCCATGGGATCACATAAATTCCCCAAAGGAGAGTCTGTAATTAGAGAAGAGAGCAGCCCCTGTATTAGTTGCTAGGGCTGCCATGACAAAGTAACACAAAATGGGTCGCATAAACAACAGAAATGTGTTTTCTTCCAATTTTGGAATCTAAGTCTGACATCAAGATGTGGACAGGATTGGTTTCTTCTGAGGCCTCTCTTCTTGGCTTGCAATCTTTTTCCTATGCCTTCACACGGTCTTCCTTCTGTGTGTGTGTCCTAATTTCCTTTTTTTATAAGGACACCCACCCAGTCAGATTGGACTAGGACCCATCCTGATGACCTCATTTTAACTTAACTACCACTTTAAAGTTCTTATCTCCAAATATCATCGCAATCTGAGGTCCTGGGGGTTAGGACTCCATCATATAAATTTTAGTGAGACACAATTCAGCCATAACAACCCCAAACCGACACTTTGAGGTCAGGTAAGCCAATATTTTGAAGTCAGGTAGAAGAAAGCCAGAGAAGAAGCCTTCAATATGGGTAGAAGAGGGATAATCCAGAGTGTGGTAGCAAAGAAGCCACTCACTATTGCAAGAATTATCCAAATTTAGAGAGTAAAATATCAGAGTAACATGGCTTTGATCATTCCTCCCGTGACTAAGGAAATATTCAAGTTGATGTAGCAGAAAGTCCAGAACTCCTAACAACTCTGAATGTAGTATTGTCCTTATGGTTACAACTTTTTCTGGTTATAATCTCTGAGTTCAAATTGAGTCCTCCAGATTTGGCTTAGAATACATGAGTTCTAAAGTCCAATCTTAAACAACAATTTTTCAAAACAAAGATTGTAAGAGACTGTGACAAAGCAGCATTGGTGCCAGATGACAGAATGCTGCTAAAGGAAGAAGTGCTGCTAAGGAAGAAAGCCTCTTCCACATCTGCCTAGAAGGCAGCGTGCCTTCGGCAAAAGACTCCGCACAACACGGTGTCTCTCTGGGACCTTGAGGACTCTGTACCATATCAGCCATGGTCAGTAGCTACTGTGATAATCATGCCCGGGAAGAATCTGTGCCTAATGAGATTCACCTGCGGAAGCAATGCGTTGTACCTGCTCATAATCAAGGTAACAGCAGTGAACTTCACGGGAGGGGCTGGAAGCAGGGAAGTAGAAAAGGAAGAAAGTGGAGGTGGCTGCCTGAAGGTGGTCTTGAGCAGACATGAGATACATATATTGACTTCCTGAAATAACTGGGAAGAAGTTGCCACAAAAGCCAGTGATGGCAAGAGACAGGAAAACATGGACTATATTTTTAAAAAATAATAATAATGAAGGCATGAATGAGAGGAAAAGAAAAAAAAAATAACATACAGGGATATCTTTTCAGCTGTACAAGAAATATAGCTTTTCGGCACCTATTTTTTGGAAAATGAAGGGTCACAAATTCTCTGATCACCAGGTTTTCCCTGAATTGAGAAATTGTATATTTATATATCACTCAATAATGTATTGATCCACACTACTAATTCTTTTCCATGGCCATGGATGGAGAGCTTTTTATTTGCAATTTATTCTAATAGGGATTGGAAAACAAAGATAAATAAGACATTGGCTCTTATTTTTAACAAGCTCCTGATATAGTCAGTGGTGCATGTTCCTTTAACAGGCCTTATCAAACATGTTTAATTGGTAGACTATGATTTTTTTAAAAGGTAGAAGACACTTACAATGTTTTAACATAGGGCTTCCCTGGTGAGGCAGTGGTTGAGAATCTGCCTGCTAATGCAGGGGACACGTGTTCAAGCCTTGGTCTGGGAAGATCCCACATGCCGCGGAGCAGCTAGGCCCGTGAGCCACAACTACTGAGCCTGCACGTCTGGAGCCTGTGCTCCGCAATAAGAGAGGCCGCGATAGTGAGAGGCCCGCGCACCATGATGAAGAGTGGTCCCCACTTGCCACAACTAGGGAAAACCCTCGCACAGAAATGAAGACCCAACTCAGCAAAAATAAATAATTAATAAAATGTTTTAACATAAAGATAAAGGAAAATGAATATTAATGGCTATTTCCAAAGTGTTAACATAAGTACCCATTTCTAACTGGAAATAAGCATGTACACATATATGTCTCCTGCTCTAGATTCTTCTCTTGAATTATATCAATATAAAGCACATTTGCAGGTCTGAAATAGAATGTGTATTTTGTTAGAATAATCTATTTCTATAGTACTCACTCAGTTACTATTTAAAAGGACGTATTGTTCTGAAGAGAGACCTTAGGTTATATAGGTTAAATAAAATGTACTCTGAAAATGTTAATGTAAACATGGAAAATCCACATCTACTAGACCATAATTGGCTTATCGATATATGATGATTTCAAATTAACAAATCCATGACTGGAAATCTGTAGGACATAGCAGGAATTTTGTTTGTCCAATACTTTCTTCCCATTCAGCTGGGGCAGGTCCTCCAAAGTTATTCCTTTTCCTGAATACTAGAAGTGACAGTCAAAACAACATCTCTCTGTTTTCATTGATTTACAAGGGTTAGACACATGACCCATTCTACATCAATCAGAGTTCTTCCCTAGGAGTTTTTATAATGAAAACTGACAGAAAAGTGTTCTTTCTGTTCATGAGGCTCTATTGGATAAAAACCAGAAATAGCATATGGCCATGCTCTCGGATTTGTAGGAACAGTTAAGAGAAGGAAGTCAAAACAGAGAGAAGTAAAGATAAAAGAAAAAAAAAAATAGAATGAGACAGGATCCAATTCAAAAACAAGGGGCCTGATGAGTTTCACATTCCTGCATACAGTCGTTAATGAAACCACTTTCATCCTATTTCTTTTTGAAGTTTGCTTCATGTACCCTTTCCACTTATAAATAATTGAACTAGTTTTCTGTCACTTGGATCCAAATGAGTCCTAACATTTTATTAAATGTATGTTCCAAAGCTATTGTAATTTACAAAGTCCACACATTTAACAGTCTGTTTATAAAAACACTGCTTCAATTGACTTCCTTAAGCTTGTGGTAGAATATAGCTGCTCAAACATTCCGTTTGTCCAGTCTCTTAAATATTTCTGTTACACAGAAAGTCCAAGAAAAGGATTGTTCTTGGAATATGAGACAAAAAACAAATGACACCAAGAATGCTTTATTTGTTTGAGGCTATGGTTTTAAATAGATCTGTGAAATAATAGGATTTTTTGTTTGTTTGTTTAGAAAAGTTAAATGTATTATTTTTGACATTAAGTATCAACATTTATGTTTTAAACTCTGACTTTGAATTTTATCTTAACCACCATGGGAGCAATTTCAAAATCCTACAGATTTCCACTGACCAAGTAATTATAGCCACTTCCTTTTATGTACCAATGTCTATTTCAAAGTGCTTTAAAATATAACTTAGCTTCATCAAAAGGCTAGGGAGGGGGCTTCCCTGGTGGTGCAGTGGTTGAGAATCCGCATGCCGATGCAGGGGACACGGGTTCGTGCCCCGGTCCGGGAAGATCCCGCATGCCGCAGAGCGGCTGGGCCCGTGAGCCATGGCCGCTGAGCCTGCGCGTCCGGAGCCCGCGCTCCGCAATGGGAGAGGCCACAACAGTGAGAGGCCCCCGTACCACAAAAAAAAAAAAAAAAAAAAAAAGGCTAGGGAGCCTTTACCATTCTTGTAATTTTTACCATAGTGAGAACAGACTTGTATAAGGATGCACAGCTGGTAAATGGCAACTCAAAAAGGAAAATTGGGGTCTATATTTTCAAGCTGAGTGTTCACTACAATGATCCTGAAGCATGGAGTATAAAGGGACACTTGTAGTTATTTACAAAGATGCTAATCAGCTAGTGTAATTGAAATAACTGCATTGACAGTTATAAAAGCTTTAAATAATAATGTCTATATATTAAGGTTCAGATCACCTGTCATCTAAACCACCTATACTGTGCATGTAACATTTCAAACCAGAACTAAAGATCAGCTACAGAAGTCATTTCAAATTTTCAGTGCTTGTTTGTTGAACACAATAACATTTTGAAATAAAAGAAAGTCTGATTCATTCACATACTTATTATCAGTGACACACGTCTATCCCTAAACATTCCAAAGAATTTTGATGTAGTGGAAAAGTTAGAATCCCAGCTGGGCAACGTAAGTACTATATAACCAAAGTATAATTATAACATATATTGTAAAAGAAAAAATTGCTCCGGACATGTTAACAATGGCAAAGAAGACTTTATTCAAGACTATTGTAATAAAGTTCAAGACTATTGCAAAAGGGGAGAGAGATTGAACTCAACTCAGCAGAAAAAAATGACTGGAGAATTTTTAAATGCTGGATTGAGTTAAATGAAAAAGTACTGGAGAAGTTATGGGAAGAGCTTGGTCAATGTAATTATGCCATCTGTATTTGCCAGATGTCCCTATTAAAGTTAGGCTCCTCCTATCCTCTCTTAGAGACTAGAAGACAGGGATCTAGCTTTACCTATGATTACGTTTTAAAGAGATGCCTGCCAGGTCCTTTAGAAAGACACTCCTGAATTGTAGAGGGTGTATCATATATTTGTTAGTAGAATTAAACGAAAAATATGAAATTTCTTCACAAATAGAAGTATTAATATAAATCTAAAAAGGTTAATATCCTATAACAATCAAAAGTATTATAATATAAAGTAGAATATGAAACAACAAAATTAGATCTACTTTCCCATTTTTTTAATCCTCTTGGCTATCTTTAGATTCTTGAAATTTCATTGTTTCCAGTGTAAATATATGATAGAAGAAAAAAAGGTATACTGGGTTTGAATTTTATTTTTTCATTTATTAGTAACTTTACACAAATGAATCAATTTTTCCGAGCTTCATTTTTCATGTGGGTTATGTGGAGTAGCAAAAAATGTATTTTACATTTTTGGAACAAAGCGTACAGCAGATATGAAATAACAAGCATACGGTAGGCAAACAATTGTGCTTTCTTATATTCCTGTGGTTTTGTAAATGCTGTTCTTCTTCCTGAAATTCCCTTTCCTACCCTATTTGCCTAGTCTTCCTGATCTTCAAAAGTTCACTATCACCTCCTTATCAAAGCCATCGTCGTCTTACCTCCCACCATCTGATTTATTTAGTACCCCTGTACATACCTCAATCCTGACTTTGCATTGTAAATAGACTAATAACTCTGGAAAATAATAAACACATTTTTTTAAAGTACTGATTAAGTGTTTCCAGTCCAAAATGATTTTATAAGCAAGGGTTTCTTTCAAATATTTAAGAACAAATAATTCATTTGAAAAGTAAAAATGATGGAAGGATTTCCAATTCATGATATAATCCTGGCGTAATCCTGAAAATTAAATAAGAAAAATAAAAGCAGAAAATAAAGAAAGAAAAATATTACATGTCCATATTCCTTATAAATAGATATTTTAAAATTTAATGAAATAAAAACTCATAACTGAAATAAAGAATTAATGTATGAGGCTTTAAAAGGGTTTATTTTAGGCTTCCCTGATGGCGCAGTGGTTGAGAGTCCTCCTGCCGATGCAGGGGACGCGGGTTCGTGCCCCGGTCCGGGAGGATCCCACGTGCCGCGGAGCGGCTGGGCCCGTGAGCCGTGGCCGCTGAGCCTGCGCGTCCGGAGCCTGTGCTCCGCAACGGGAGAGGCCGCAGCAGTGAGAGGCCCGCGTACCGCAAAAAAAAAAAAAAAGGGTTTGTTTCATAAGTGTTAGATTGAGAACAATATACAATATTAGTCAGCCATAAAAAGAAACTAAGTTGAGTTATTTGTAGTGAGGTGGATGGACATAGAGACTGTCACACAGAGTGAAGTAAGTCAGAAAGAGAAAAACAAATACTGTTATGCTAACACATATATATGGAATCTAAAAAAAAAAAAATTGGTTATGAAGAACCTAGGGGCAGGACAGGAATAAAGACGCAGAAGTAGAGAATGGACTTGAGGACACGAGGAGGGGGAAGGGTAAGCTGGGATGAAGTGAGAGAGTGGCAGGGACATATATACACTATCTAATGTAAAACAGACAGCTAGTGGGACGCAGCCGCATAGCACAGGGAGATCAGCTCGGTGCTCTGTGACCACCTAGAGGGCTGGGATAGGGAGGGTGGGAGGGAGACGCAAGAGGGAAGAGATATGGGGACATATGTATATGTACAGCTGATTCACTTTGTTATACAGCAGAAACTAACACAGCACTGTAAAGCAATTATACTCCAATAAAGATGTTAAAAAAAAAACCAGTATAAAAGAACAATTTGGTCACGTTTCAGAGGCCTTAAAATTGTGTGTAACATTTGCCCCAGAATTCCATTTCTAGGTACTGATCTTAAGGAAATGATTCCATTTTTGTAAAATAGCAAGACTTTAATAATATAAAAATGTCTAATAGTTCAAGGATGCTTAAATAAATCGAATATATCTATATGTGTGAATTACCATTAAAACTGGTGACATAGAAGCACACTATTTAATAAATGGAAAGTAGGTTTTTTTTTTTTTTTTTTTTTTTTTTTGTGGTACGCGGGCCTCTCACTGCTGTGGCCTCTCCTGTTGCGGAGCACAGGCTCCGGACGCACAGGCTCCGGACGCGCAGGCCCAGCGGCCATGGCTCACGGGCCCAGCCGCTCCGCGGCACGTGGGATCTTCCCGGACCGGGGCACGAACCTGTGTCCCCTGCATTGGCAGGCAGATTCTCAACCACTGCGCCACCAGGGAAGCCCGGAAAGTAGGTTTAAAAAGCAAATAATAAAAAATTTGGGATAGTATATTCCCACTGGGGGAAACATATATACATATCTGCATAGAAAAATTATGAAAAGATATACATAAGCGTATTAACAGTAATTACATTTGTGCCATAAGATAATCGGTGATGTTTATTTTCTTTATTTTGTTTACTTTCTAAATCAACAATATGGACTGGCCATTGAACTGGGATTCTCTCCACTCGACTGGGAGCATTTTAAAGAAAGGGTTTGAATCTTATTCAAAAACCTCCTTCAGGGCTTGGTTCTGAGAGGCATTCAGTAAATATGTGTCCTCTACATGGCCACACTATTGAGAACTTCCTAGTTACCCTTTTGAAATAAGAAAAATTAATCCTGCCTGATCCCTAGATCCTCTGTGGTCAAATCTCTGGCCATTTTGTGGGAAAAGAACTCAACTCTTCAAGTGTAAAAGTGGAGAGTTTTAGACTACATTGAAGTAAAAATGTATAGGGTGCTTCTCTTCAGCATGCTAGGTAGAAATAAAACAGAAATATGTGACAACATTTGTTACTCTGCAGGGGTCTGAAAACAGTGTTTGACCTAAATACTATGAAACTCAAATTACATTAGAACACAAATTGATTTGATGCTGTGGAAAGATTTGGGGGGTTTACTATGTTTGGAAAGGAGCTGGAATGGGACCATTTTTTCCCCTTCAATTTTCAAAGACACTAAATAAGTGTTTTGGAATGAACCATATTCACCTTGCTACTCATTTAGCTTATTTTGTTTGAAAACATTTACATAGTGAAAAGCTGTTAATGGCATCCTGATAACCCAGGAGCTATGAGTAAAGAGATTGCTGCTTTGCACTAAATGTACAATTTACCCTTTTACTTCTTCTAAATACCTCTATTGCTAATGACTTTCTTTCTCCTGAAATTCATATATCCTAAGTAATCTGCAAAAGTACGTAGTCATGGAGGGGACAATCTCTATTAAAATGAGCTGTCTTCCTCAATCAGCAAATGAAGAGAAATTCATTCAGGGGAAAACTTAGTTCTATTAAAGGAAATTGAACTGGAAGTTTTTATTGCCTGATGGAACTTTGTCTTAAAGGTGATCTAAAGGAGCGTTCATCAAACTCTCTGCTTTTTTCTTTTATTGATGGTCATCGAATTGGCAGTTTTTTTAATGGACTCTGTGAAAAAATGTAGAGAGAGGCTAAATGTAAATGGTACCTAAAACGAACATGTAAATTTAATAAGGATTTAGAACATGATTCTGATATGTAGCAAAACTTGGCCAAATTAATTTAAATTTGTTCTCTTTATTTCTACTGCATTTTACTCCAGTGTACATACTGAATATTTATGCAATTTATGAAAGGGTTTTTTTATACATGCATGTCCTAGGAACTGATGGATAGAGTGTATCTGCTACAGAAAATTTTTTTCTTTCCTGACATCCATTGTGACATGCCTTACTGGCCTGGGTCTACTTGTTATGGGCTGATGTCTATGGCTGAAATCCACAGCCCCACTCTCACCTCTGGTTGCTTAGTCTATCACAGGGTTCTAGTCAGAAAGCAGGGTGTACTTTTCTTCTGTTCTTATTTCCCAAATATATTTGAGTTTGATTTAACCATTCTTTCCCATCTCTGTGTTTAAAATTAAGTGAGGAGAAGGTTTCAGCCCCCTTTTTAGGTATTTATACCAATGATCAAATTCAAGTTTCTACATGTGAAATATTCATCAGGTTTTGTCCTGAACAACAGTGAGAATAAAAGTTTTCTCATGGTGTGATCTGTAAAACACTCTGTGGTTCTCAATGGGTCAGAAAGTAATAAAGTAGTCTGCAGGTTGTTGTGTGTGTGTGAAAATATATAAATGTATATATCATATATAAATGGTATATATTATATATACCCTGTATAATATATAGTATACTGTACTATAATATAATAAATATAATATATGGATTTTATGTATATACTATATATGCATGTATATAATTTTCTAACATATTTTACAAATTTGAAATAAAAGATTTTAAAATGATTTTCCCCAGCTGTTCCATTACAATTTTTATGATTTTCAAATTTTAAATGCTATTCTTATATGACAAGGACTTTACTAGTTAGACCATCTCACCTGAGATGTATTTAACAGAGTGCAGATGAACTGTGCTAAAATATTTGCACCTCATGTGGGTGTTTTCTTCATATTTTGGTTTACTTTACATGTTTCTCAGCACTAACATGAATTTTACCTGTCTTTGTTGTGAGCATTGTAACTTGAATGATCTGTCTTTAGCTTCATCAGTAATATGAACCTCTCATTTTAAATTTTTAAATAAAAAAATGTATGTCCAGTTTTGCTTAAAAACTTGATTGATGTGCACTGTTTTGTTTAAAAATTATATCTAAATTTGAAAACTTTACCCACGATTTCACAAAATTTTATAATTAGAAAATGACTTTGGGGTCAAGATCATAAGACTCAAGGTCCTATAAAATTCAACTTTTCATTTATTCATTCAACAAATATTCATTGAGCACCTGTCATATGGCAAAACTAATGTTTCGGATGAGTCTAAAATACATATATTATGTAGTTAATTGAAAAGCAGTCAGTGCTGTGGTCCAAAAAAGTGGGGGACAAGCCAAGTTAATCGTAACTGAGAGTGAAGGATTATGAATATGTGCCATTTTAAACAGAATTGCTAGAGCAGACCTCATTGAAAAGGTGACATTTGAGGGGGAAAAATATTTGAAAGATTTAGGCATGTAGTTACCTGGGGAAGAACGTTCTATGCTGAGAAAATAGTCAAGACAGAGGCACTAAAGTGAGAGCATCTCTGATATATTTGGGAACAAGCAAAAACAATACAGCTGAAACATATCAAGTAAAGGGAGAGTAGTAGAAGGTAAGATCAGAAAGGTAACTGGTGGCTGACAGATCATGTAGAGACTTATGGGCCATTATAAGGACTGCATGAAATGGGAAGCTATCACAGAGTTTGTACAAACAAGGAAATATGATCAGCTTTATATTTTAAGAGTTGCTCTGGTTGCTATGTTGAGAATTATTTGGAAGTAAGAGCGAGAAGTAAAATCAGGGAAGCCATTAGGAAACTACTGCAGTAATTCAGTGAGAAATGATGTAAACTGATGGTCAAAAGTAGTAAGACTCTGAATATATTCTGTCATTCCTGCTAGATTGGAATGTGAGGTCAGAAAAGGAGAAACTGGAGGTCACTCCAAGATTTTTGGGCCTAATCAAGTGGAAGGATAGAGTTGTCACCAGTTTAGTTCTGTAGATAGAACATTTGGGTGACTGCCATATTTAGCAAAGAAAAATAGATGACCCCTTGTTAAATTTGAATTTCAGACAATATTTGGAATATATTTGTATTGATACTAAAAAAAAACAATTTGTTGTTTTTTCTGAAATTCAAGTTTTACTAGGTGTCATATTTTATGTGGCAACCCTAAGTGAGGAGACAATTAGGAGTTTGGTTTTGAATACAATGAAGTTAAGATCCCTATTATCTATCCCAGGGGAGATATTATTTGGCAATTTGATATATGAGTTTAGAAGACTAAAGATATAAGCTTGGCATATTTAAAGCTATGAGATTGGATGAAATCAACAAGGAAGTGAGTGTATAGAGACAAGAGAAGAGAGGCAAGAAAAGAGCCCCAGGAACCTGAACATTAAGCAGTGAGGATAAAAAGTGAGGAGTTAGTAAATGATCCTGGTAAGAAACAACCAATAGTAAAAGGCATAACAAGGAGGAAAGCCAGGAAGTTACAGTAGTATCTTGGAATCTAAGTGAAGAAAAAGCATCAAGAAGTCATCAGCTATGTCAGAAGCTGCTGATTGGTCAGATAAGATGAGGACTGGATGCTGCCCTTTGGATTTAACCTCGTAGAAGTTAGTGAAAACATTGACAAGACCCATTTTGGCTATGTGCAGGAATGAAGGTCTTAGTGGAGTAAATCTGAGAGAAAATGGAAGAATACAAGTTGAAAACAGCAAGTTGAGTAACTTTTTCTGAGATGTTTTGTTACAAAAAAGAAAAAAAGAAAGAAATGAGGCAATGGTTAGCAGATGAAGTGTGATCATGAAAGTATTATTTATTTATTCATTCACTCATTCATTCATTTATTCATTCATTTTAGCTAAGGGAAATCACAGCCTGTTTGTCTACTGATTGTAATGATCTAGAAGAGAAAGGGACAAGTTGGTATGTTCTTGAGTAGGAGAGAGAACATGGGATACAGTGGGATATGGAAAGGGCTAACTTTATGTAGATGGATGGACCATTCATTTACCATAACAGACGGGTAAGCTGAGTACAAATGTGCAGATATTGATGATAGATGAGATCGTAGGAGACAGTGCAAGTTCTCTTAGGACTGCTTCATTTCTTTTTAAGTATTAAGTAAGGCTATCAGCTGAGAATAAGGATATGGGAGATGGTGTTGGAAGTTTGAAGAGAAGGTATGAAACACATACAGGAGAATGGGAGAAGGTCTGGTCTAAGGAGGTATGACTGCCTGACAGAATTAATGTACCACATGAGGTTTGAGCTTATGCCTGTAAAATATGGCCAAGCAGCATGATTTTGTGTTTTCCCTCAACAGAACCAAATGTAGAGGTGAAGGAAAAAGAGGTATAAATTTAACCATCGTTGTGGCTTTTTTAAGGGAAAATCACAAAAGCAAGAGAAGAGCGAAGACGTTGAGGGAATATGCAAGGGAAAGAGTATAATGCTTGACCACGGAATTATAAACAGGTACGGAGAAGAGAAGGAACATCACTGGGGTCTGGAGATAAGGTGATTGATTTATTAAATAAGTGATCAAAGAGCAGTTGCCTACTGGATGTAGAGTATTTGGTGAGTGTGTTAGAAAGTAACAGGTTGTGGTCAGAGAATGTAAACTATGAATTTGGGATTGAGATTATGATGACAATGAAGTTATTGATAATGACAAGGTCTATTAGTATGAAGATGGGATTAGGCGTCTGAGGTTATATAGACATTTGGAACTAGAGAGTATTAGGGACCTATTCACTGTTACTTAAAATACTGAAACATCCACAATTCCAGTTTTTGAGTGTGAAGTATTATTTGACTTAGTAGCTGAAAGAGTGATGTGAACAGTCTTAAGGAGGAAACTGCCTATCATTTCTTAGACTATTTTTTACATAACTTTCCAGAATGATCCAGCAGCTCCATGTAGTTATTTCTGATAATTTGTTATTTTGAAATTGAATTTTCTAATTAGTAGAACTGAAAACCAAGAAAAAAAGATTCTAGATGTAAAATTAGTCCTATGGTTCAAGCATTCCATCATTTAACTGAACGTAATAGGCTGCTAAATAATTGTAAACAATACAATTTCTCTAAGATAAATGAAATAAGTACTATTGTATTATTATTTTTATAATTATTAGTACTATTTTACATTATTGTTTTACTTTAAAATATTGTGTTTTATTATTTTAAATTCTGATGATTTTTTTCTATATAGTTTTACCAAAATTTAATGGTGTGAATGTTCAGTGAATGCCTATTTTACTGTCCATGGATGCAAATTTTTGTACTATACTATTTTATGCATGCCTCATAGACAATATTATTTACTTCCATGAATTTAGATCCTATTTGTCTACAGATCCTACATTCATATGGTCAAACCAGGTATTTCTTTTGAGCTCCAGACCCACATATTTAAGTACCCACTTGTTTTCATTTGGTTGTCTCATGGGCTTCTCCCAATATGTCCAAACTTGAGTGTTGGATCGTTTCCACCACCCACCAAAGTTACTGCTCAGTCTCCTAGGGTTTACTTAATGATTATTCTAAAATCCCAGATGAGATTTTAAAATAGTGATTAAGTCTCAGGACAGAGAGTTGAGATAACTCCTTTTCTCCAAATTCACATTCAGTATATCAGTAATTCATATCAATTCTAACTCAGAAAAAGCTCTAAACTCATTGCTTTCTCTCCATTAGCAATGCCAATCGTCCAAGCTAGAGATGTCTCTTGATTGAGCAATTGGAATGGTTTCCTTACCAGAGTCCCTAACCCTTGTCCTTCTCTAAGCACTCTCCATATAGCAGCTAAAGGAATCACTTTTAAACAACAACAACAAAAAAGCAAAGATAAAAGCTTAATTTGCTCTTCAATTCACTTATAACAAAATTTGAATGTCCCTCAAAATCTTATAGGATATAGATTTTTTTTCCACTTTTTCATGCCATTCTGATAACAGTGATGTTCAACACCTCAACTGAATCATCCTCAGACATAGCTGGCTTATTCCTAGACTAGCGCATACTCTCTCCCCTAGGACTTTTTGACACATCACATCTCCATTTTCAAAAGTGATCGACCACAAAAAACGTTTCCTGAGCCCCACTCTAAGCTAGCTCACACCATCATACTCATGCATAGCTTTCTGTACTTTTACTTCATGATAATTACAATTACACATTTACTCTTGCTATGTATTTGTAATGTTGGTCTCTCCACTAAACTTTTAACTCCTTAAGGAGAAGGATTGTGTCTGTCTTACTCAGCACTTCAACTTCAGCACCTAAAAAGGTACTCCATAAAATTTGTTGATTGAAGAAACAAACTTATAATAACTTCTACTTTCTAGCTCTAGCATGTTGATAAGCTGAGGGAGTCAGGAATAGGCTGTTGGGATTCTCTTCACTCAAATTCTACCTGCCTTCCTTTAATGTATTATTTATGCTATTTAATGTATTTAATTATGCTATTAAATTAGAGACAATTTGAGTCTTACGTTTTACCACTAATTACTTTAACTTGGATTAACAAATGTATACACAATACTTTCTGTTGGTCGGTTTGACAGCCTCCTCTTTTGTTACTTATGTTTTATTCTAAAAACGCTATAATTTTCAAGCATTGCTCTAAATTTGATGAAGGAGGGAAAGATTTAGGTTTTTCTTCTGTTCTTCTAGCTAACATAAAAACATTAAATTTATTTATATATATTCATTAACCATTTTCTTTTTTTTTTTTTTTTTTTTTTTTTTTTTTTTTTGTGATATGCGGGCCTCTCACTGTTGTGGCCTCTCCCGTTGTGGGGCACAGGCTCCGGATGCACAGGCTCAGCGGCCACGGCTCACGGGCCCAGCCGCTCCGCAGCATGTGGGATCCTCCCGGACCGGGGCACGAACCCGTATCCCCTGCATCGGCAGGCGGACTCTCAACCACTGCGCCACCAGGGGAGCCCTAACCATTTTCTTAATAAGCATTTATTTACATATATTCAATTAACCGTTCATTTACATATATTAATTTACATATATTCAATTAACCATTTTCTTAATAAGCAACAATTATGATACTATTTAGAAATCAGGGGGAGTATCAAATAAAAAATCAACATCCCTGCTTTTAAGAAATTGAGAGGCTTGTGAGGGTGGATTCATGTCTGTTTAATTGAACCCTAATAAAAAATGTGAAAGATACTGTCCTTTATTTTGTGTTGAAAGATAGAAAGTCTTGTGGGTTCAGAGGGGTATTTGAGTAAACTAAAACCCAATGAACTTAGATTACAAATAGGTTTCCAGAACTTTTTTTTTTCTATATTTGCTTCTTACACTTTCATTTTTCACATTTTAAGGATGGTCAATGTGCTTCTAAAAAATGGGCACACGTGTAAGTTCCTAAAATATTATAGAGGAAGACCATATAAAGTGTTAAATTTATGATATGGACAGATAAATATGAAATCATCTAGAAAAAAATGCTACAAGTGTACACAGAATCAATAACAGAGAGCTCACAGCAAAGAATTCAATTAAGATTAAAAGCTCCATATGTCTGTTCATAACAAGATCATCCTTGTCTTGGCAATCACAGCATAGGTGAGTTGATAGAATAAAGATAAAATTGTATTAATCACCCTATTTTCCAACATCTGTTTGACTAAAAAGTTATTGTACATGACTTAGACAACATGAAAACCAACTGAGATATTTCATTGACATTATTATTAATGTTATTATTCTCCTAACTCATATGGCAAGCTCTCAACTTCCTCTACTAAATATTTCAATTTTTTAAGCACAATTAACTGCTAAATATCTTAAATAGACATTCATATCAAACCAATAAGTAGGCAATTTATTTGACTGCTCCACTAATGTGGCAGGGAAACCGTAATTGCCCTTTGTGAAGGTGAAAAGTGTTTTAAAAAACTATCTCATATACACAGGCAACCCACCCAGTCTATTGCTTGGCCCTAAGAAGATAATACACAGGATTCCACTATAACTCACAACTAAACACTGTGAGTGACATATAAATTTTAGCTCTTAAATTTGCTCTAAGGAAAGTAGCATCGATTCTAAGAAATGTGGTGCATTGAGTGCCCTAAAGTTATTTAAGCACTGAGGTCAAATTTCATGCTGAAATATGACATTTGTAAGGTTTAAAACTTAAATGTTAGTGGACTCACCTGTTGAAATTGCTCAGGGCAATAAGGAAGACAAGATATTGTGATTAATAGGTTATAAACACCTTAAGAGTCACATGCCCTAGTAGTTCATTGGAATTTTATTAATAAGAAATTTATTTTATATCATTATTATCATCATGATCATTATTATTCAGTACCAAGTGGGGGCTTAAGATTACTTGATACTGTATATTCCCTTAAAGAAATGATCTACTTGCTTTTCACAAAGCTGGAACAGAGACAATTGTTTAGAGTTCAATCTATAGACTAGTTTCACACAAGGGAACATCTAAATCTTCTTTTTATTTGTAACCTCATAAAACTGATGCAGCTCTTTCAAGGTAATTAAGCTCAAATCATAAAAAGATTTGGCCACTGGGTTCAAGAGAACTGGTAATAAGATATTCAAACTTTTATCTCCTTGCAGTTGGTGTGAGAGTGTCTTGAGCTGATAATGGATAAAAACAGCAAGTGTATGCTAATGGATTCACAGTTCCTGCCTGTCAGGTTCATGATTCCCTCTCTGTCTTCATGTTTCACTTGTGAACTGGCTTCTAATTTACCATTTAAAGGGCAGAACCATGCTATTAAATGCTTCCCTACTTTTAACACCTGATGTCCTTTAAAGTGAAGTTATTGTTTATCGTCGCTATCACCCCGTAGGGCGGTCAGATGTTGTGATCCTCAGTGGCTTCACAGACCAACGACACGTTCAAGAACACATAAATGATTGTTGGTTAGATCAGTACTTGACCTTAAAGTGATTCTCAGACACCTGATATGGTTAGTTGCAGTGTGTGAAATCTATTCTGGGAAAAATTCCAATGCTAAATTTTATTTTCCTAGTTGGCAGATTGTAAAAAAGAGTGCAGGGGTTGCAGCTGGAAGAGGAATTTATGTTCCTTGGTGCCTACCATACAGCAAGCATTTCGGACAATTTATGTAAAACATGTCCTTTCATGCTCACAATCTCTGATAAAGTCACTATTATGTTCATTTTACAAATGGTTGAAGTTCAGAGGGATGAAAATGTACTTCTCTGCTTATTAGTAAAAATTTTATCTCATAGTTTTGTTTATTTTGTAATTTTTAAAACTGGTGTGATCAGATATTTGCAAATTATTTGAAAGGTGTGTTACACCCATTGGAGAAATTGTACTTTATGTCTAAAACACAATGAAGAACAAGAATGTTTTCTTCCCCACCAAAACTATATCTTTTGGGGCATTTTAATTCATGTAAAAATGTTATGTCTTTACTGAATGTTTTCCTTATTATTATTTGGAATTATTATGAAAAAAATTTTTAAATGGAGGTAAAGAAAAATGTAAAATTACATCCATATTTACACAAGAGATAACTAACTTTAATGGCTGATATGCATACTTCTAGACCTTTGAACAAATATTACTATATTATATCTGTTAATTTGTAAGTGAGCATTTAAACAAATGTAAGTTTATTGTAACATCTATCTGTGTTAATAATGTATGTAGATTTTTTTCATGGCTTTATTACAATCCTTGGTATGTAATGTTAATCTATTAAACCAATCTCTTATTAGTGGACATTTAACTTTTTTGTTTGTTTCTTATTATTATAAATAACATTGTAATAAACATTCCTGTAAACACTCCTGTGCATTTATCTGAAGATTTTCCTAACTTGCTAAAATTGAACTTTCTGCGTTAAAACATATGAGCATTCACAGTTTCAGTATATCCATCCATCCATCCATTTATTCATTCTTCATTCACTCAGCAAATACTGAGTATGTTCTCTGTCCTAGGCATGATTTTAGATGCTTCAGTTATATTAGTGAATAAAACAGATTAAAATATATCTAGGTTCATGGAATTTACATGATATCTAGGGGAGAAAGAAAATTTGAAAAAAGTGTTAAATAAGTGTATAATATGTTATGTTCAATGGTGGTAAGTTCTACAGCGTCTATGGCATCTTGGGAGGGTTGGGTCAACACAGTCCTCAGCTTGACTTCCTACCTTCTTTTGCCAAGTTCAAACTTCCCTCTCAACAGGAACGGGTGAAGAAATCAAACTCATCTGCATAATGATAATCTCAGTCTAAAGTACAAAGATAGGGTCTGAGAAAGAAAAATTTAATCACGGTTGCTCAGGGAACGGAGGTTAGCATCCTTGGGATGACTGGAGATCTGTGTTCAACCCTTCCAGGTTGTTTTACCAAAGACAGAAGGAGACCTCAGAACTAGGTGGGAAGTTGTGTTTCTGTGACTCACTGTCATATCCTAAATGAAGTCAAGATCAGCTCTGTGAGCACCACGGCATTGTACTAAGTTGAAGAGGCTAAGTTGACATGGCATATGCAGCTTTACACACTCAGTCAAGGAAATATGACGGCAATGACTGACTGAAATCTTTTACTCTAAAATCCATCATTTTTATGAAACTTTTCATTGGATAGAGAGAGATCAATATGCCAAAGTATTAAATTACTTGACTGTGTTCTATTCGTTCACCCCTTTCCATCATGTACAATCTTCTCTCTAACTTCTAAGTGGCTGATCCCCTGACACCATATAATTATTAAACAGGGGTTACTTACTCTGTTAAGATTGGGCCTCAGTATATCCTGAATGCTGCTGTCTCATATTTTCTTTCTGCCATGCCTGGATACCTAACCCACCTTATCTCAAACTTCAGTAACCAGAGGAGCCTCATACATTATTGTGCCTTCCTTCCTCTCTGCTCTAACCCTAACCCTAACCCTAGTGCCTAGGTGCACTACTTCTGTTTGTCTGCTTAGACAGTCATCCATCCATTCAAAAAAACATTCATTGAATACCTTGCTATAAACCAAGCTCTATGTAAGGGATTGAGGATTCAGCATCGGTTTGTAGATTATTGCCTCCGGGGATTTTACGCTCTCGAGAAGGAGACAGGTACATAAATATGCAGTTAAAATGCATTATGGGAAGATCTATGATAGAGTTATGTGAAGAGTCCTCTAAGAGCACAGAGATCTATGGGATAAATGGAGGAGGTGATGCTGAAAATAAGTAAAGAACTCTAATAATGTTTTTGGTACATGAGCTAAACACTCATTTCTTACTCCCATTACTCTAAAAGTGTTTCTTCTCACCAATTTATAGACTTCTATTTTTCTTAATAGTTATTATTTGGAGGCTTCTTTTCTGGATATTTCTTTACTATACATGCCCTGCTTTTTGCAATCCTCTTGTCTTATCGTTCTTCATTAATGGCCAGGAGATCACTCTTCATGACTATTTTTTCTTCTTTGTTCACTAATTTGCCAATATATAAACCTAAACCACATTTAGCACAAACGTGACTTAATTTTAATTCCCCGGTGCTAAAATGGCAGATATATTTAAAATTTACATCCTGACAAAAATGAGCTTGTGCTGTGATACCTCTACCTCTCTGTTTTAAGCACAGCTGGCATTCTATTAATAAATGTATAGCATTATTTTAGTTACTTTCCTGAGCAGAGACACTGACACATCTTGTATTCACATTAAGTACTGAAGCATTCTGCATTCTCATAATGCAAAAATTCAAGAGAAAAAATTGTCTAATTTTTCTCTTTTATATCCTTGTTTTAATACATAACTGCATTCTTTAAACACTCAAAGCCCATTTGGTATTCTACCACAAATTTTTTAAAAATGGAAGTATCAGATATTGCCTAAATCCAGAATCATCATCCAAACCATATTAATTTGAAATTTTACCAATGTCAACTAATGTGTGTATGTTTTAAATATTTGCATCACCTTCTTACCTCTAATGACATTGCATTATGAAACCCAAGCAACCAATTAATGGTGAGTTACACTTAACATCTTTCAGATGAAGGGTGACTGAAAGCTCCTCCTTTGCAGGTACTATATTTATATATAAGGTGTATCATATAGGTCCTACAAATAAAGAATTTTAAACACACACAAGGTAGCCTCCATGGTCTATATCTTTGTTCAGTTGCTCCAAATGTGTACCTATATCTGAGGACTTGAATTACTATAAATCTCACCTAATAGACATTGAGAATTTTAAAGAATAAGTAACAGTTTTTCTTAACTAATTAATATATAAAATATTCTTTGATCATGAGAATATAGTGAATTGGACACATCTATTGCTACAACAATGCTGCCCCTAAAAAAAGTACCCACAAAACTTCAATGGAATGGAAGAAGAAACATTTATTTTCGCTCACCATCTGTGAGTTATATGGGCAATTCTGATAACATCTGGGCCCCTCCATTCAACTGCAAGTCAAGGCGATAGTCCTCCAATCAGCCAAGCTGATTATCATGGTGGAGACAGGATTTTAAGAGCGGGCAGGGGCAAGCTTAAAGCCTCTTTTCAGAACAAACAAATTATCATTTCTTCCACATTCTGTTGGCCATAACAAGTCACAAGATAAGCTCAGTTTCCATGAGTGCGGAAATAGAGCCTACCTCTTGCTGGGAGGAACTTCAAAATTACATTGCAAGGGAAACTGGAGAATTGGGGCTTTTTAAAACCTACCTACCACCAACACACATATTTCTGGTGAGAGCATATATTTTAAAAGATCATTGTGTAGGTCTGGTTTGACCGCAGTGGGTTAAATTTTTTTTAATTGTTTATAATCAGTGAGCAATTGATATATTTTCTGTGAACATAACTGAAGAAATGATATAAACAGATACAATATTTTATGTGAAAATTTTGTCATCTCACAACTGTTTCTATTATTTAAAAAGAGTCAAGTGATTGAGTGATCAACAATACAAAACCGATTAGTCTAACTGATGACAGCCAGTCTAGAATATGCAGTTTTTAAAGTAATTATGAAGTTTATGGAGCAACATAGCAAATATATTTATAAATGTAAAGTAACATTCACAATCAATTAAATATGCAGTATCATAAAATAATGGAGAACAACATATAATATTTTCTTGTTATAATTATTATTTAAGTTACCTTGACAAGATTTTTTAAATGATAGATACCTCAACCTCTTTGGAATATCTTTCAAAAGCTCTCAATTGGTATCACATTTTTTTCTTTGAGCATTCAAATTAATTTTAAAATAGAAAAATGATAAAATGGGAATTTCTTATGACTTAATATTAAGAAAACATAGCAGAATATATAATTTATGAGTACAATTAACCAAAAAGAAAGATACCTAAACCTATGCATAGAAAAAGAAATTAAATAATGTCAGAATATGTATAATAATTATTTGTGCAAAATTTTTTTAACTTTTATATATTCAAATGATCTTTTTCAAAATGTTTCTACAAATATGCACATTAATTGTTCTCCCATCACATGCTGCCTTTCAGAAAATTCCAGCATATGCATATTTCCATGGTACCCACACAGGGAAAAGAATTTAAGGGCACAAACTTGGAAACCATATTGTGCTGTGAAAATGTTTTGAAATTAGGAAAGTTGACATAAGGATAGGATCCAAGAAAAGCTACTGGCATTTGATCACTGTAAATTATGGAAAAGAGGAAGTAATGATGAAATAGATCTGACAGCAATGCCAAAGAAAAGGATGCTAGAACACCAGATATAATAATCTCCAAGTGTTTGGATCAGGGTGATTTACCAGACTACTATAACTTTTTAAGATTATCTAATTCCTCTGCCTGATTCATATTCAACCAATCATCTTGCTGAGCTGAAATTAGTTTACAAAAAAAGTATCTGCACTTCATATAGTGTTAAGTAGACGAATCAAATAAATGGTTGATGTTTGATGATTTGCTTCTGGTTTGGTGATCCCTAAAGCGATGACATTGGCATTTACCTATAAAGCTTTTCTTTGGTGAGTTTTATTATTTGAAGATACTGTGATCAAGTATTATAAACTTTCAAAACTTCATGTTTTCCTGATTCCTCAGTCACCACAAACAGGCTGTGAGCCCTCCCCCCCTCAGGCGACCGGGTGCATCAGCATGATAAGGGGCCCTGTCACAAGTTCTGCTTTTTGACCTCCCCTGAGTGTGACCTAGTGACATTCAAATGCACCAGTGAAATCCCTTTATGCTTTCTGCTTGTGTACTCTACCCTGACTCTCAGTGAATACACCTCCCACAGGCTGGCGTGCTCTCTCTCTCTCTCTCTCTCTCTCTCTCTCTCTCTCTCTCTCTCTCTTTCCATCTGTTCTCCACCTGCTTGAATGAGCCTGCTCCCCTGAAGCCCCTCCCATATATACCCCTGAGTGATGTCCTGATGTCCTCCTCTAGGACCTGAGGGTATAATAAATTTATTTCACTTTCATACAGATCTCCAAGATGTTATTCCTTGTCTGCACCAGACTTATCATCAAAAACCACACTTTTAAATATTCTAATTATTCCTATAACACAGATCAGTGATGCAGAATTTGGCCATTGAGTTTTCCTTCCTGTGGAACTGAGGACCTGGGTCAGTACTATATTAGTTCTGAGGTATCTCAGAACACATCTTAACCACCACTTCACAAGCAAAGAGGTCAGAGTCAGATGGTTATAACTGTATTTAGTAGTGGTAGATTCATACAGATAAATGGATCTATAATTTCTGTTTCTAAGGGTGTGCAGCTAATTTTGTGTTATCATGTGTGATGGTTAATTTTATGCATCAACTTGGCTAGACTATGGTATCCAAATATTTGGTCAAAGACTAGGTTAGCTGTGATTGTGAAGTTGTATTTTAATGGGATAAACATTTAACTGGTAGACTGAGTAAATCAGATTACCTTCCATAATGTGGGTGGGTCTCACCAATCAGTTGAAAGCCTTAAGAGAAAAATACTGAGGTATTTTGAGGAGGAAAGGGGGAATTTTGCATACAGATGGCCTCCAGACTGGTGCTGCAACATCAACTCTTCCCTGGATCTCCAGCCTATCAGGCTATGTCAACAGTGTGTGCCAAACTCAAGGTCACTGGAACACTGTTTTGACATTATGCTCAGGACCTATTAAGAGGTCACATCTAAACTGTCTAAGCTGAAGAATCCTGACCAAATCCCACCATTTCTCCAAGGTGAAGAGGATAAAAGTAACTTCCAGAGTTGTATTACTACATTGGATAACACAGGCAGGGCAGAACAAGAATGCTCTGAGGATTGAGCCATACCTTAACTCTTAAAATGTTTCTTTGTTTTTCTACTACCATAAGCTGTTAGTGATTCTTCTCTGTAGTGAATAGTAGGGACAAGGCTAGTCCTTTGACTAAATTCTCCAAAGGAAAATAAAAAGCAATAAGGTGAACTGTAAAATGCCTCTCTGGGAATTAAATATCAAAATGCATCAATTTCAGCATCAAGCAATACATTTCATGACACATGTTGTTCGGCTACATCCCTTTAACACCAAAAAGAACAGCAAAAATGGTCAGTGGGAGGTGGGGAGCAGTTTGAGAAAGAGATAGGAAAGATATAGAAGAAATAAAAGGAACAACTTTAATGACAAAACGCTGTCATGCCTCATAAAATAAATTAAGAGTTCTATTGCATGTCAGCCTAGAGCCACATGATCTTTGCTCAAAAAAATCAACCCAATTTATATCAGTTAACCCAAAGCAAATCCAACTTTTTGTATGCTTAATAGAAGCATACATAAAATAATAAAACACACCATAATTAGAGGGAATTCACTGTGATTTTATCTTATTGACTAAGCATTACAACAGCAATAAAACATAACCTACTCTGTTGTTGAATGTATTCAAAATGCCCTTTTATACAGGTGCAGAGTCCAAGGTTAGTCTCCAAGATCTTGAATTTAGCTGCATGATATCCTATGGGAAGTTTGGTGTCAAGTGGAAAGTGCTTACTTGGTTAGAGACTTAGGATTTCTAGTTTTAAAAATCTGTCAGTTATTACCTTTGTGTCCTCGGGCAATTCACTTAAACTTCCTTAGGTCTTGTTCCTTTATCTATAAAATAAAAGCAATGAGGGCTTCCCTGGTGGCGCAGTGGTTGAGAATCCGCCTGCCGATGCAGGAGACACGGGTTCGTGCCCTGGTCCGGGAAGATCCCACATGCCGCGGAGCAACTAAGCCCGTGAGCCATGGCCGCTAGGCCTGCGCGTCCGGAGCCTGTGCTCCGCAACGGGAGAGGCCACAACAGTGAGAGGCCCGCGTACCGCAAAAAAATTAAAAAAATAAAAAAAAATAAAATAAAAGCAATGAATATATTCCCAGAAACTTCCTAGAGTTGTGTTAAGTAAACATCACTCCAAGGTCAGACAAGAAGATCTGATATAAACTATCAGTGACATACTATACTGATCAAACATTTATGGTCTTAAAATAACTGCTTGTTTATTAAGGTATTATACCCCTATTCAGAATTTGACAGCTCTAAAGATCTACTCCCCTGTTATCTTTCAGTTGCTAGACATGGAGGTCCAACTCCTGTACTCAGGTAGTCAAGAAAGGGCTAAAGTCACAGCAGCTTTCATTTCCTACCCGAACCCCCATTTTATCCAGGTATGACTGACGAATAAAATTACGTACATTTAAAGTGTACGATGTTATGTCTTGATATACTTATACGTTGTGAAATGATCACTATAATCAAGCTAATTAACATATTCATCACCTCACATATTTAACTTTTTGTTTTTGGTGCGAACACTTAAGATCTATTCTCTTAGCAAATTTCAAGTATATAATGCAGTGTTAACTATCATTATTGTACTATACATTATTTCTCCAGAACTTCTTCATCCTGCATATCTGAAACTTTGTACCTACTAACCCCTCAGTCCCTGGCAACCACTATTCTACTCTCAGTATCTATGAATATGTATATGTATATATATATGTATATATATATATATATATATATATATATATATATACACACACACACTATATAAAAAAATCAGTCAACTATAAACGTGTGGGCTTATTTCTGGACTCTATTCTGTTCCGTTGGTCTATATGTCTATTTATATGCCAATACTGCATTGTAACTTTGCAGTATATTCTGAAATAAGGCAATGTGATGCTTCCAGCTTTGTTCTTCTTGCTCAAGATTGCTTTGACTATTCAGGATCTTTTGTGGTTCCATGTGAATTTTGAATTGTTTCTTTTATTTCTATTAAAAAATGCCACTGGAATTTTGATAAGGATTGCTGTGACTCTGGAGATCACTTTGGGTAGTATGGACATTTTAACAATATTAATTCTTTTGATCAATGAACACAGGATATCCTTCCATCTATTTCTATTTCCATATCTTTTCAATATTACATAGTTTACAGTGTACAGAAATTTCACTTCATTGGTTAAATTTATTTCTAAGTATTTATTATGTATGATGCTCTTGTAAATAAGATTATTTTCTTAATTTCTTTTTTAATAGTTATTTATTAGTGTATAGAAATGCAACAATTTTTATGTTGATTTTGTATCCTGCAACTTTACTGAATTTTTTTATTAGTTCTGACAGGTTCTTGGTGGAGTCTTTAGGGTTTTCTGTGCATAAGATCATGTCATCTGCAAACAGATAACTTTACTTCTTCCTTTCTGATTTGGATGCCTTTTATTTCTTTCTCTTGCCTAATTGCTCTGGCGAAGGACATCCAGTACTATGTTGAATGGAAGTGGCAAGAGTGAGGATCCCTGTCTTGCTCCTAAACTTATTGGAAATATTTTTAGGTTTTCATGGTTGAGTATGATGTTAGCTGTGGATTTGGTTTTCATTTCATGGACTATATTTTTCCATTCATTCACTTTTAAACTATGTGTGTCCTTAAACCTCTTGTGAATAGTTTTTTTTTTTTTTCTTGTCAGCATATTGTTGGAGCTTATTTTTCATCCATTTAGCTATTCTATGTCTTTTAATTGGAAATTTTAATCCTTTTACATTTAAAGTAATTATTAATAGAGAAGGACTTACTATTGCCATTTTGTTAATCATTTTCTGACTGTTTTGTGGTTTCTTTCTTTCTTTATTGCTGTATTCCTTAGTGATTTGATATTGTTTTTATTATTCCTTTGTGATTTCACTCTTTTTTCTTTCTCTTTTGTATATCTACTGGAGATTTTCTCTTTGTGGTTGCCATGATATTTACATGAAACATTTTATAGTTATAACAGTCTATTTTAAGCTGATGACTACTTAAGTTCAATCACATACAAAACTCTATACTTTTACTATACCCCCAACATTTTGTGTTATTGATGTCACAATTTACATCTTTTTATATCATTTAATCATTAATGAATTATGTTTAGCTATAGTTATTTTTAACACTTTGATCTTTTACCTTTTATACTAGGGTTAAGAATGATTTATGCATTCCCATTACAGCATTATTCAGAATTTGACTATGTATTTACCTTAACAGTGAGTTTTATACTTTCATGTTTTCACATTACTAATTAGTGTCCTTTCAACTTGAAAAAAACCCTTTAGCATTTCTTGTAAGTCAGTTCTGGTGGTGATGAGCTCCCTCTGCTTGTATTTGTTGTCTGGGAAAGTCTTTATCTCTTTCATTTTTGAAGGACAGATTTTTCAGGTACAGTTTTCTTTGTTGGCTGTTTTTTTTTTTTTTTTTTTTACCCTTTCAGCACTTTGAATATGTCACTCCACTCTCTCTAGGCCTGCAAAGTTCTACTGAGAAATCCTGATCGTCTTATGGGGGTTCCCTTGTACGTGACAAACACTTTTCTCTTATAGCAGCTTTCATTTTATCATGAAGGCGTTGGCAAAGAATGAATTTCTCCTTTTCCTTTCTAATTAATGTGTTCCTTAATCTTCAAAAGGAGAATCCTCCTTTGGTTTCAGTGGGTGTTTCTAAATCTGCCCTCTCCTTCCCCCCCAAAAAAATACTATCCATTTACATTGCTGTAGGATTCTGATGAGATCAAAAGTGTTCTGTGAATGTCTTCCAGGAATGTCAAGACTTTCTCTGTTTCCCAGCACATTCTGTTTATGGCTCAGAACATTCTGAAGTCACATCTCATTAGTTGCATGCTAAACTCACTATCATATTCCTCCACCAACAATGTTTTTACACTATCTGGGCTTTTCAAGATCAGACACTGTGGCTATTTTACTCACTAGTGACACACATAGTACCATACCTGGCACACAAAAATAGTCCTCTGCTTAAAAAAAAAAAAAAAAAGTTATGCATGATATTTAATGGTCTATGTCAGTTCTGCTCAGAATGTGGCCCTCAGACCAACAGCACTGGCATTACTGGGATTTGTTTTAAAACTTATATACTGGGCTTCCCTGGTGGCGCAGTGGTTGAGAGTCCGCCTGCCGATGCAGGAGACACGGGTTCGTGCCCTGGTCCGGGAAGATCCCACATGCCGCGGAGCAACTAAGCCCGTGAGCCATGGCCGCTAGGCCTGCGAGTCCAGAGCCTGTGCTCCGCAACGGGAGAGGCCACAACAGTGAGAGGCCCGCGTACCGCAAAAAAAAAATAAATAAAAAAAATAAATAAATAAATAAAACTTATATACTTGGGTTCTATACAGACACATCAAATCAGAATACATCAGGGTTGGGACCAGGCATCTGTGTTTTAATAAGATCTCCATGTAATTTGCATACTGACTAAAGTTTGAGAAGTCCTGGTTCAGATAAAGTCTTATTTATTTAGAAATTTTATTTTCAAACACTAAAAGTATAATGCCGTTTGAAGGGAGCATTATTATAATTAAATACATGAAAAGATACAAGTGGATAGCCAGCACGTGTCGCATAAACTCCTCTGTATCCATAGTCTATATCTATTATTTTCATTTTTTATAAAAATTAAGTGACCACTTATGTATGTTAATATTAATAATGAGTTTCAACTGAGTACATAACAATGAATTAGAAACAGCATATATCTGAAAGAGATAGAACGCTTGCCTTATAATATGTTAGTCATGACAAATGAGGAGTATATCATAAAAATAAAGTTAAAATTACTATCCTGACAGGAACGAAACTGAGTAGATAGGGAATACGATGACAGTTTAGGATTATTGCTAATACTGAGAAAACCTTTCAGAAGATAGCATACCCCACATTGTTCTTCGTTAGAATAATAGTGCTTTATTACGAAGAAAAAAAAAAAGCACTTGCTGAATATAACCAACAACTTAATAAAAGTTTAAAAAAAAAGTTTAAAAAAAAAAAAAAGAAAAAAATGCATCTGGGAAGCCGTAAGGCAGAAACATTGACCAGAAGGGAAAGTATAGATTGAAACATGGCAAAAAGTTAGAACAGAAAAAATAAAATAAAATAAAATAAGCTAGAGATAAGGAGTGGATGGAGGCAAACTCAGAGACAGAAAAAAAAGAGCGAAAGGATCATTAATAAAGCTGTGAGGCTGTTAGCCGAGTACATGTGAACTCATAAATATGAAGACCCCCCCATGAGGGTCTCAGAATTGCGTGTTTAAACACGCAAACGAGCTGTACGTGAACACATTCACATGACCCAACACCCGCCACCCCCCCCTGCTTTGTAGCTAAAGACAAAACTAGAAGGTTGAGGATTGAGTCTGGAACTCTCTTCTAGTGGTATTTTCATCCTGGGGTGTAGGAAGTGTTGGAAACAATAAGGTTATTCTTAAGACATCATTCCTTGCTTTCTATGGAAAAAGTATCATATCCAGTGTAAGAAAACAATCTCTACTCAGGAGAATTCAAAATCCTACCCAGAAGGAATACAATATTGGAATCATCATATTATTATAAGAATTATTTTTCAAAATTCAGAAAGAGTAGCACATTTTGACATTTTTATTACTTTAACAAGCATCACTGCAAAAGCAGGTTGTTGTTTTGGTTTGTTAATTTTTTTAAAAATTGTTGTTGTTTTAGAACAATATCAAGCCAAGCTAAAGTTAATAAGATGAGAGAAAACCAGTCAGTTTTCATCTGCTGTAACTACACTCTGTTGACATCTTTACATGATCATGTTCATGTGCGTGAGAATTAAAAAAAAAAAAAAACTCACAGGCTGCACCCATTTTTAGTGTCAATTAACCAAGTAGCTCCAATCATTGTTATTTTAATAACTGTATTCATTTCAAAGAAACCCAAGTAATGCAGCTTCCTGCAAAAGACTTGAAACTGACAAACTGACTAAGCTCTCAGGGCATCAGCATTTTTAAGGAAAGAGGTTCACAGTTTACCATGTTATTTATAAGCATATTGAAAGAGAAAGATTAAAAACAGCATTGTAAGTGTCTCCCTAAATTTTATGCCTGCCAACTCTTTACTCATATTGCAAAAAAAGAAAAGAGTATAAACTAAGATGATATAATCTACTCATACCTTGATTAAACCAAGGCAGAAAACTCCCCAAAGTTTCTGTGTCATTCTGGAGAAATGCCTATGGAAGCTATCTCATGAAGCCAGTCATTCTGTAAAAGCTCTCACATTTGTGGAGGCTCCGTCATGTACCCTTGTAGCTGACCACCTCCAGGAAGCCTCCAGATATCAGTACAATTCTATACTTCCCTGCTGCTAGCACCAGATTTTATTCTCAAGTAGCATGTATAAACCTTGATGTAGGTTGATGCTCCCAAACTAGATCATACTGCCTTGAAGAAGCTTCCGTTACAGCCCACCTAGGACAGAATGTACTATTTTTGCACACTTAGAAGATGCTAACTATTTCAGTTCAAGCCTGAGTCATCAAGCTTAATGTACCAGGGATTCCATATTTGTCACACAAGGATATTTGAGTCAGCCAGTATTGTTACCACATATAATTTGTTTAGGAGCTGAGAATTTTTATAATGGTTGTCGAGTATCATGAATCTAAGAAGAATTCAAAACCCATATTTTGTATTTATTACAAATTTTTCTAAAGTGAGAAAAAGTTATACTCAACATTACTAAAGAAGATCTTTGAGGAAAAAGTCTTTTAGGTTTGGGGAGAAATAAGAAAAAGAATACCACATTTGTGAAACTAACTTCCCTTATTTTTTTCCTTCAACTCTAGTGGATTTACTTCTGGATTAAGTGTATCATGAGTGCATTGATTATGATTGCCAAATCCCCAAATCCCGAAGTGGTCTTGAGACAATATTTGTAAATAGGAGAATCAATATTTGTTGGAGAATCTGGAATAGTGGTCTAAGACAGACTTTTTATGTCTCACTCATCTGGGCTTAGGAAAGTTTCCTGGATACGTTCCAAGATTTCAACCTGGCTAAAGAGAGTTTAAGGGAAAAACTCAGTTTCCCTCTTCTGAAAAGGAACTTGACCTCCACCTTCAAGTTCTTATCCAACAGCATAATTACTGGGAACATACTTAAGCAGTTGTGGAGAACATTTCAACGTCTATATGTATCCAGTTTTTCTTGGAAAGTTTTAGAACTCCAATTTCTAGTTGTTAGCTTGTAGCAGTCTGTGACTCTTAAACGGTATGAAGCAGCCCTTGTTGTGGTCATTTCTGAAAACAATGCCTCATCCTGCATCCGGGTACCACATGCAACTTCCTTCAGTGTGCAATATCTTGAACACATTGCTTCTGAAACGTTTGAAATGTTTCTCAAAAGGATGAGTTTATCTCTCCGACATTCCCAAGTTAATGCCTTAGCATAAATCCAAGACAATCACAAAGTTTAACTTTGCAGGCTGTGGAAAGATGATACAGTGATTGGAAAAAGACTAAGACTGAGTACGAATCACCTTGGTTTCTAATCTCACCTATGAAACAGGCTTAGAGATCAGTCCCTTTACCTCTCTGGGAATGAACAGAATAAGTTATACAGCCTTGCCAGCTTTATCAATTCTAATATTATGTAATATGAGGAGTCTGGAAATATCTCGACTCTTTCTCAACAATTACCATGACAATAATATATTGTCAATAAATGTATGTAACATTCTCCTTTCTCTTTCTCTACATAAAGTGTTATTTTTCCATTCAGTCAGTTATATAACCTAGGCGTTGACAGACTCTGTATCAATTAGGGTTCTTCTGGTTGGAGTATTAAAACATGATTTAAATTCACGCAGGAACGAGGCAGAATTTTTTATAATTATGACCTGAATAAAATCTGAAATATCCTGTAGACCCATCCTGTCACAGTCAAAGAAATGTGGTCTCGCAATCTAATTTAATTATTGATTAAAAAAATAACTCCTGTCTTTACTGAAGTCTCTCAAATGAATTCAAAGAGATACAATTTAGAATTCAAAGAAGTATTTCATAAAATCTTCCACTGTCAATCCTTTCTTGACAGCTCTGTCATACTGAGGCCAGCTTACAGTGCCTCTTTCAACTCCTTCAGCGTTCACTCCTAATCAGAGCTTCCCCATTTCTGCCCTCCTCCGTTTCTCCAAAGTCTCATAATCCTGTCTGTTTTTAATCACCCTTCCAATGCAAAGTAAAAGTCTCTTTTTTTCTAATGTTTCAGGTCTATCTACCAATCACTCAGAATCAATTCTACAAAGCCAAGGAACTTTGCTGAAAAACTTGGAACCAAATTTAGAAAGCAAAGAAAAAGAGGGAAAAGAAGGAAGATTATCTCAATGGGTATATTAAAAAAGGAAAAATCAAACTTTTATAACTTTACATATTTTCTTTTCTTTTCTACATTTTAACATACAGGAGGAAGGGGTCTCTTGACACTCCATGTGAAGGATGTAGCTGGGCCCCTGGAATAAGCTAGAAATAGTAGTATGAATATTTTCAAGGGTATCTTTTATTTTTCAACTCTGGTTTTTCTCTCTGGGCCTGTTTGGCTTTTTTTCTTCTTTCTAACTCTAGAAACTGTTCTCTACTAGTTTTTTGTCTCTGTATGGTAGAAAGCACATCCTCTGTGAGTTTTCCTTTTAATTTGATATATATTCAGCTACCAGTAGAGTAAATCATCTTTTTGTAATATGAAGGGAATCTGATCCAGTTTATATCTCATGTCCATTCAACATCTAATTAAAAATAACCAAGCTGATGAGTTTGTATTTTACCAAATACATATTAATGTGGTTACAAGATGGATTTCTTAAAACACAGTGGGGTTACGGTCTGAGAAGACAACTATAGGGTCAGTCATAAATTCGAATTCTGACCGCAAGAGTATGATTCCTGCTGATTTCGAGAGGCCTAGAGTATCCTCTGGCTCCGCATTGTTGTTGTTATTTCAGTTGTATTTCACACCATGGTTTCAATTCTTTACTGTTGGGTGAGATACTTTAAAAATATATTTCTTGGGCTTCCCTGGTGGCGCAGTGGTTGAGAGCCCGCCTGCCGATGCATGGGACACGGGTTCGTGCCCCGGTCCGGGAGGATCCCACGTGCCGCGGGGCGGCTGGGCCCGTGAGCCATGGCCGCTGGGCCTGCGCGTCCGGATCCTGTGCTCCGCAGCGGGAGAGGCCACAACGCCACAACAGTGAGAGGCCCGTGTACCACAAAAAAAAAAAAAAAAAAAAAAAAAAAAAAAAAAAAATATATATATATATATATATATATATATATATATATTCCTAGAGATAAAACATTTTGCTCATTATTCATTGTATATCTTTTCACAATATTGTCACATGATTTAGTTTTCCTAGTGAAACCTATCAGATGTTTATTTTTACCTAAAATCTTGCTTTCAGACTAGTAAGGTATTAAAATTTTTCAGTATTCTCATTGTATAGATGATGAGACTGGGAGACTTACCCAAGATCACATAACTGGTAACAGAAAAACACAGCAATTTATCTCCTCTTTACTGCTCATTTAGTTTCACACTTGGGTCAATCCATTGTCAGTAAACCTGTTCTATACATTGGAGGAAGATTAAACTTAGGGTTCTTGCTAGGTTAGCATATATAATTTTCAAAAGAAAACTAAAGATAGAACCAGTAGCTTTGCAATTTTATACAACTTAATGTACTAGTTAAACTCATTGTTGACCTAGGTCCAAAGTCATATGACCCAATAAATTCATAAAATTATGCATTTTCTTTGTATCTTAGTATCTAGAGTAATAGTGAATTCTTCCATGGTTTTAAATGTACATAAGTGGTTTTAAAATGACCTTCAATCAAATACCTGCATTCCAGGTGTTCAGGAAGAATTCATTTAGAGTGTAAAACTGTATATGAAGTTTCTTTAGTCAAACATATTCACCTAGATTTTGCATTTCTACATTTTGCATTCTTACATCCAAAAAAGAAGGGAGCAAAAAAGGAAGAGAAAAGATCATGCTATTTAATTTGCTCAAGATAAAGGGAAAGTAGGGAAGGAAGAATGAGCAAAGATGGGGCCTAATGAGTTAACTACACTGACTATAGAGACCAGCAAAATCATGGGGCAGAGCAAGCAAGCTGAAAAATTTTTCTCGGTGATTAAGCCATGTAAGCAGCAACAAGACAGTAGGTATACAGAAAGATCCAGACTAAGCAACTCTCCATTCAAGGCCAAATTCATACAGATAACATGCACATTACAAGATGGGGTAGGTAGAATGGGGGTTGCCTCTCAGGAGGAACTGAGAGGCAAGTCAGAAGCTTCTATAGATTAATTGGGAAACCAAACTTAGGGAATTTTGTCTTTGTGATGGTTAATTTTATGTGTCAACTTGACTGGGCTAAAAAGTAATTCTCAGATAGCTGGTGAACTTTATTTCTGGGTATGTCAGTGAGGGTACTTTAAGAAGACATTACCATTTGAATCAGTAAGTAACTGAGCAAAGAAGATTTGCCCTCATCAATGTGGGTGGGCACCATCATCACAACTATTGGGAGTCCAAATAGAGCAAAAAGATGGAGGAAGGATAAATTCTCTTTCTCTCTTCCTAAGCTGGGCTATACAACGTTATCCTTCCCTCAAACATTAGAGTTCCTTGTTCTCCTAGTTTGACTTCAGACTGAATTATACCACCAATTTTCTTAGTTCTCCAGCATGCAAATGTCATATTGTGGCATATCTGAGCCTCCATAATTGGATGAGCCAAGTTTCATAATAAATATTCTTTTATCTATCTATTTATCTATCTATCTATCTATCTATATCTTATTGGTTCTCTTTCCTTGGAGACTCTAACTAATATGGTCCTAGGGTGAAGAAGTTCTGAAGGTATTTTGGCTGGCCAAGGACATTTTGAAGTAGTAGAATAACCTCTTGGTCTCAGTCGTTTAAATTACTAGATACCCCAGGCTGCTCCTGATAGTAGTGATTAAAAAAATTATAGATTGACTCCTGGAGATCTGAGTCTAGGCATATTGAGAGCTGTGATTAGTTTTCAGTAGGTTTGATATATAACACCACAGTGATTATGGTGCACCATTCAGAATAACTACAGTTTTCACTTGTTGATTAAGGAAGGGAGGGTTATTATAAATATATATGTTAAAATTTATGACAAGTTTTAAAGAGATGTTTTCCATTTGGGATATACATTCTCTGGTCCTTAAGAACAAAATGCTGCTCTTTACTCAACCTATCAAGTTTCAAATTAGTCTGTAAAGGCTCTCTCTCATTCTGTTTCTTCTAAATGCCTCTTTAGAATTTGACTTTCTCATTAAAATAGAAATGGTAAGAATACACTAAAACAGACTTGCTGTGGCACAGCCAACACACACACACACACACACACACACACACACACACACACACACACTGTGATTTTCCCTATCTAAATTGAGAAATATCTCTGGTTCCCTCCACATTGCCAACTCACACTGAATATTCACGTTCATCTTCATTTATTTATGTTGTCTGGATAATAGAAAGAAATTCACTTTGAGGGTTCAAGACAGAAGAGTAGAAGGACGTGAACTCACTCCCTCTTGCAAGAGCACTGGAGTCACAACTAACTACTGAACAATCATCAACAGGAAGACATTGGAACTCACCAAAAAAGATACCCCACATCCAAAGACAAAGGAAAAGCCACAATGAGATGGTAGGAGGGGTGCAATCACAAAAAATCAAAACCCATAACAGCTGGGTGGGTGACTCACAAACTGGACAAAAATTATAACCACAAAAATTGACCCACTGGAGCAAAGCTTCTGAGTCCCATGTCAGTCTTTCCAACCCGGGGGTCCCACAATGGAAGGGGGAATTCCCAGAGAATCAGACTCTGAAGGCTAGTGGGATTTGATTGCAGGACTTCACAGGACTGGGGGAAACGGAGACTCCACTCTTGGAGGGCACACAGAAAGTAGTGTGGGCATCGGGACCCAGAGAAAGGAGCAGTGACCCCAGAGGAGACTGAACCAGACATACCTGCTAGTGTTGGAGGGTTTCCTGCAGAGGCGGGGGTGGCTATGGCTCACCGTGGGGACAAGGACACTAGCAGCAGAAGTTCTGTGACTTACTCCTTGGCATGAGCCCTTCCAGAGTCTGCCATTAGCACAACCAAAAATCCTGTAGTATCCAGTGCTGGGTCATCTCAGGCCAAAAAACCAACAGGGAGGGAACTCAGGCCCACTCATTAGCAGACAAGCAGATTAAAGTCTTACTGAGCTCTGCCCACCAGAGCAACAATCAGCTCTACCCACCACCAGTCCCTCCCATCAGGAAACTTGCACAAGCCTCTTAGATAGCCTCATCCACCAGAGGGCAGACATCAGAAGCAAGAAGAACCACAATCCTGCAGCCTGTGGAATGAAAACCACAGTCACAGAAAGATAGACAAAATGAAAAGGCATAGGACTATGTACTGTATGAAGGAACAACATAAAACCCCAGAAAAACAATTAAATGAAGTAGAGATAGGCAACCTTACAGAAAAAGAATTCATAATAATGATAATGAAGATGATCCATGACCTTGGAAGAGGAATGGAGGCAAAGATAAAGAAGATGCAAGAATAAAGAACAAACACCTAGACGAATTAAAGAACAAACAAACAGAGATGAACAATATAATAACTGAAATTTAAAATACACTAGAAGGAATCAATAGCAGAATAAATGAGGCAGAAGAACAGATAAGTGACCTGGAAGACAGAATGATGGAATTCACTGCCACAGAACAGAATAAAGAAAAAAGAAAGAACAGAAAAGAAGACAGCCTTTGTCTCATAAAAGACATCTGGGACAATATTAAACACAACAACATTCACATTATAGGGGTTCCAGAAGGAGAAGAGAGAGAGAAAGAACCCAAGAAAATATATGAAGAGATTAAAGTTGAAAACTTCCCTAACATGGGAAAGGAAATAGCCACTTAAATCCATGAAGCACAGAGAGTCCCAGGCAGAAAAACCCAAGGAGAAACATGCCAAGACACATAGTAATCAAATTGACAAAAATTAAAGACTAAGAAAAATTATTAAAATCAGCAAGGGAAAACAACAAATAACATACAAGGGAACTCCCATAAGGTTAACAGCTGATTTCTCAGCAGAAACTCTACAAGGCAGAAGGGAGTGGCACGATATATTTAAAGTGATGAAAGGGAAGAACCTACAACCAAGATTACTCTAACTGGCAAGGATCTCATTCAGGTTCAATGGAGAAATCAGAAGCTTTACAGACAAGCAAAACTAAGAGAATTCAGCACCACCAAACCAGCTCTACAACAAATGATAAAGGAACTTCTCTAAGTGGGAAACACAAGAGAAAAAAAGGACCTACAAAAACAAACCCAAAATAATTAAGAAAATGGTCATAGGAACATACATATCGATAATTACATTAAATGAGACACAGGCTCACTGAATGGATACAAAAACAAGACCCATATATATGCTGTCTACAAGAGACCCATTTCAGACTTAGGGACACATACAGACTGAAAGTGAGGGGATTGAAAAAGATATTACATGCAAATGGAAATCAAAAGAAAGCTGGAGTAGCCATAATCATATCAGATAAAATAGACTTTACAATAAGAATGTTATAAGAGACAAGGAAGGACACTACATAGTGATCAAAGGATCGATCCAAGAAGAAGATACAACAATTATAAACATATATGCAACCAGCACAGAAGCACCTCAATACATAGGACAAATTCTAAAAGCTATAAAAGAGGAAATTGACAGTAACACAATAGTAGTGGGAGACTTTTACACCTCACTTACACCATTGGACAGATAATCATTAACACCTCACTTACACCATTGGACAGATCATCCAGACAGAAAATTAATAAGGAAACACAAGCTTTAAATGACACAATAGACCAGATAGATTTAATTGATATTTTTAGGACATTCCATCCAAAGAGAGCAGATTACACTTTCTTCTCAAGTACACAAGGAACATTCTCCAGGATAGATCACATCTTGGGACACAAATCAAGCCTTGGTAAATTTAAGAAAATTGAAATGATATCAAGCATCTTTTCCAACCACAATGCTATGAGATTAGAAGTAAAGTACAGGGGAAAAAATAAATAAAACAAACAAACAAACAACACATGGAAGCTAAACAATACAATACTAAATAACCAAGATATCACTGAAGAAATCAAAGAGGAAATCAAAAAATACTTAGAAACAAATGACAATGAAAACACGATGATCCAAAACCTATGGGTTGCAGCAAAAGCAGTTCTAAGAGGGAAATTTATAGTTATACAAGCCTACCTCAAGAAACAAGAAAAATTTCTAGTAAACAATCTAACCTTACACCTAAATGAACTAGAGAAAAAAGGACAAACAAAACCCAAAGTTGGTAGAAGGAAAGAAATCATAAAGAACAGAATAGAAATAAATGAAATAGAAACAAAGAAAACAATAGCAAAGATCAATAAAACTAAAAGCTGGTTATTTGAGAAGATAAACAAAATTGATAAACCTTTAGCCAAACTCGTCAAGAAAAAGAGGGAGAGGACTCAAATCAATAAAATTAGAAATTAAAAAGGAGAAGCTTCAACAGACAATGCAGAAATACACAGAATCATAAGAGACTACTACAAGCAACTCTATGCCAAAAAGATGGACAACCTGGAAGAAATGGACAAATTCTTAAAAAGGTATAAATTCCAAGGCTGAACCAGAAAGAAATAGAAAATATGAAAGACAAATCACAAGTAATGAAATTGAAAGTGTGCTTAAAAATCTTCCAACAAAGTCCAGGATCAGATGACTTCAGAGGTGAATTCTATCAAACATTTAGAGAAGAGCTAACACCCTTCCTTCTCAAACTCTTCCCAAAAATTGCAGATGAAAAAACATTCCCAAACTCATTCTACTAGGCCACCATCAGCCTGATACCAGAACCAGACAAAGATATCACAAAAAAAGAAAATTACAGGCCAATATCACTGATGAAAATTCAGTGATGAATATTTCACTGAAATGCTCAACAAAATACTAGCAAACAGAATCCAACAACACATTTAAAGGATCATACACCATGATCAAGTGGGATTTATCCCAGGGATGCAAACATTTTTCAGTATACGCAAATCAATCAATGTGATGCAACATATTAACAAATTGAAGAATAAAAACCATATGATCATCTCAATAGATGCAGAAAAAACTTTTGACAAAATTCAACACCCATTTATGATAAAAATTCTCCAGAAAGTGGGCACAGAGGGAACGTACCTCAACATAATAAAGGTCATGTAGGACAAACCCACAGCAAACATCAGTCTCAATTGTGAAAAACTGAAAGCATTTCCTCTAAGAACAGGAACAAGACAAGGATGTCCACTCTCACCACTATTATTCAACATAGTTTCGGAAGTCCTAGCAATGGCAATCAGAGAAGAAAAATAAATAAAAGGAATACAAATTGGAAAAGAAGTAAAACTGTCACTGTTTGCAGAGGACATGATAGTATACATAGATAATCCTAAAGATGCCACAGAAAACTACTAAAGCTAATCAATGAATTTGGTAAAGTTGCAGGACACAAAATTAATGCAAACAAATCTCTTGCATTCTTATATACTAACAGTGAACTATCAGAAAGAGAAATTAAGGAAACAATCCTATTCACCATTGCAAAGAAAGAATAAAATACCTAGGAACAAACCTACCTAAGGAGGTAAGAGACCGGTACTCAGAAAACTACAAGACACTGATGAAAGAAATCAAAGATGACACAAACTGATGGAGAGATATACCATGTTCTTGGATTGGAAGAATCAATATTGTGAAAATGACTATACTACCCGAAGCAATCTACAGATTCAATGCAATCCCTATCAAAATACCAATGGCATTTTTTTTAACAGAACTAGAACAAAAAAATCTTAAAATTTGTATGGAGACACAAAAGACATCAAATAGCCAAAGCAATCTTGAGGGAAAAAAGCAGAGCTGGAGGAATCAGACTCCCTGACTTCAGACTATACTACAAAGCTACAGTAATCAAGAATATGGCACTGGCACAAAGACAGAAATTTAAATCAATGGAACAGGATAGAAAGCCCAGAGATAAACCCACACACCTATGGTCAACTAATCTATGACTATGGAGGAAAGGATATACAACGTAGAAAAGACAGTCTCGTCAATAAGTGGTGCTGGGAAAACTGGACAGCTACATGTAAAACAATGAAATTAGAACACTCCCTAACACCATACACAAAAATAAACTCAAAATGGATTAAAGACCTAAGTGTAAGACCGAACACTATAAAACTCTTAGAGGAAAACATAGGCAGAACACATAGGCAGAACACATACAGATGGCCAAGAAGCACATGAAAAGCTGCTCTACATCACTAATTATTAGAGAAATGCAAATCAAAACTACAATGAGGTATCACCTCACACAGGTTAGAATGGGCATCATCAGAAAATCTACAAACAATAAATGCTGGAGAGGGTGTGGAGAAATGGGAACCCTCTTGCACTGTTGATGGGAATGTAAACTGATACAGCCACTATGGAGAACAGTATGGAGGTTCCTGAAAAAACTAAAATAGAATTATCATATGACCCAGCAATCCCACTACTGACATATACCGAGAGAAAACCATAATTCAATAAAGACACATGCCCCCCAATGTTCATTGCAACACTATTTCCAATAGCCAGGTCATGGAAGCAACCTAAATGCCCATCAACAGATGAATGGATAAAGAAGATATGGTACATATATATACAATGGAATATTACTCAGCCATAAAAAGGAACTAAATTGGTTCATTTGTAGAGACGTGGATGGACGTAGAGACTGTCATACAGAGTGAAGTAAGAGTGAAGAAAGAGAAAATATCGTATATTAACACATATATGTGGAATCTAGAACTATGGTACAGATGAACTGGTTTGCAAGACAGAAATAGAGACACAGATGTAGAGAACAAACGTATGGACACCAAGGGGGGCAAGTGGGGGGTGGTGGGGTGATGGTGGTGGGATGAATTGGGAGATTGGGATTGCCATATATATCCTATTATGTATAAAATAGATAACGAATAAGAACCTGCTGTATAAAAAATAAAATACAATAAAATTCAAAGCAAATTAAAATGCAGAGGGAATTGCTTCTGCACTATAGAATGGTTGCCATAGAGTGGACCATATTTGCCTATGAAAGCCAATCTTTCAACTGCATTTATCTGTGACAATAAATTTAAGGCTTACACCAACAAAGAGAGCAGAGAGAGAAAAATGAAACACTTTGCCAGAGCTTGACTGGACAGCTGTTATTTTTTGTTAGGGATATAAGAGTTTATAAGAAAGTGCCTCTCAAAGATGGAATGCTTATATGTATATTCTTGACAGATGAAACTTTAAAGAAAAACCCATCGATAGAATCCTGTAAATGTACATGGAGAGAAACATATGTGAGCACAAATGGCAATATTTAAAATGATCTGAAGTCAGGAAACTGCAATAAAAGCTGTATTCTTCCATTTTCTTTTAAGAAAAAAAAGAAATTCACATTGACTTAAAGGATTCCTGATGAGCAGTAAACACAAAATTAACTTTCTTAAAACTTCAAGATTTATGTCAATGAAAAAAAAAGAGTGAAAAAAGAAAAAAGTTAAAAGTACTTAAGTGGGTTCTTCCTTTAGGTCTATTTAAATGTTATATATATCTTCAAAAACACCATGGATATAAAAAAGTGTACAGCTTATAAGCTGTATGAATAAGCAAGCCACATTTCTAATTTTCTTATCTGTGAAATGGGGATGATAGTAATTCACTTCAAGGGTGATGGTGAACCAAAAAATTTGTTAAGTGTTGTCCAAAATGCAATGCATGCCATTATTACAATCACTGATGGAAAGCTCTATCCGGATTGGTAGTCAAACAAGAGGTCACCAAATGCCAGATGGATGGCATGAAGAGAATCACAGTAACTACTCAGATTTTGACATTGGAAAAATATAATTCAGAGGGTCTAACCCTGACCTACTGAATTAAAACTTCTGCAGATGAATCTGAATTTATTTTAAAGTTCCCGTGGTAATTCTGATAGCTGGCCAAATTTGGATTTTAGTGAATAAACACGCGTTAAAACTGCTGATATTAATACCAGTTTTAACAGCTAATTTTTACTGTGTGTTTATGGTTTGCCTGGCCTTTTGCTATGTGTGATACATGACACATTCTTGTAACCACCGTAGAAAGGAAGAGCTGTAGGTTAATCTCATTTGACAAATTAGGAAACAGGAACAGAGGTGAAGTAACTCCCTGAAGTTGCTAGAGCGGGATGATGGCCAAGCTTGGACCCAAACCTAGGTCTTCCTGGAAACTTAGGTCTTCCTGAATCCAGAACTAGCCCAGTAATCTTCAACAGTATACCATACCATCCATTCTAAAACACTGTACAGACACTCTTCTCATTTTTTTCCTGTGGAGTTCTGTTGCTCCATAACAACTAAAACCATTGAAGCACATTCTTCTTTTTTGACTGTGTTTTGAGCAATGGGTAAGGAATGTGCTGCCAATTACAAATCCGTATGAAATTATGAATAGATTCCCCTCAATTCCTGCTCTGTTCCTTTTATAGGGTCTACTCATCTGTAGCTTTTAGAATTACCTACACATTTTAGAACTAATTGGAAAACTTTAAAAGTTATGAAATATTCACAAAGCCTTTCTGTCTTTTTTTTTTTTTTCTTTTCTAAACAAGAACAACAGCAAATGCCACTTTCCTTTTAGAAAGCTACTTATCACCAAAAGAATCTAATGCATCCAAGCACCATGGTTTGTTTTTTGTTTTTTTTTTTTGGTCTTTATTTGCTGACTTCCATTTTAACTTACTTGCTAGTTTCCAGACATGAACGTGGATCTTTTGATGATATGGACTTAGAATTATATGTGAAAGGTCAGTTATAGTTACCAAGGGGAATCTTTAGCTTTGCATTAGTAAGGATGCTGACCACCCCTCTGCAGCAAGAGACCCCAAAACAGAGTGGTTTATGCAATACACATTTTTAAAAATTTTACATAGTCATTCAGGGCTGTTACAGAGGGTAAAAGAGATCAAACATCCAGGATTCTTCTATCTTTTGGTCTTTGCCTTCCTCCCCATGTGGTGCACAGATCACGGCTTAAGGATACCACTTACCCAGACTTGCAGTAAAGCCAATGTGAAAAGAAAAAGGGAGGGAGAAGTGCACCTCTTTCTTTTAATGCCGTGACCCCAACGTTGCTCACATCTCTTTTGCTCCTATGGCATTGGAAAGAACCTAGTCACATGGCTACACCTAGGTGCATGGGAGACTGTACGGTACTGCTAGGTGTGCAACCATGCACTTAGGTAGGACTTCTATTACTATATATGAAGAAAATGGAGGAGAAGGCAACTGGTAGCCTCTGCCACCATCTTGAAGATCCCCATTGTTTAGTAGGTAAACATTTATGAGTGTTTAGAAGAGGTACAGTTCTATTTTTTCTACCTTGATGCTGTTTCTTGACCTAGTTCACCTAATCTGTGGTTAGAATTTAATGAGGAAAGCTTATTTATGACAAAGGTTAGAACAGATGTCTACAGCATCAGTAAACATTTCTTCTTTTTTGACTGTGCCATCTCTCCAGCTGCTAACAAGGTTCTGATGGATGAGAGCTTTACAATAAATACTCAGATATTTTAGAGAAAATATTTTCTATTAATGTAGTATAGCTTCAGTGCCTTCTGTCAAATTAGGCAAATGTCCTCTACTGTTGAAAGCAGCATAAAAAAATAGAAAGGACATTTAACATTCAACAAATGTCAGGAAACATTCATCCTATTCTTGACTCTACAGTTGACTAGCTGAATGGGCTTGGACAAGATATACTGTGGTCTTTAAAGGGTTGTGGGCAAAATAATCATCCACCAAATACCTCCACATCCTAATCTCCAGAACCTGTAAATATGGCAAAGGGGAATTAAGTCTGCAGATGGAATAAAGGCTGCTAATCAGCTGACCTTGAGATGGTGAGTTATACTGTATAATCCTTGTGGGCCCAATATGATCACAGGGTATTGTTTTAAATCATTATATTTGTGGTACTTTGTTATAGCAGTAATAGAAAATGAATACCCTTGGGTATACTATATTTAGATTCAAGAGTTTTCCTGCATGATTCAACTAATCTCTGGGCTGGTACACTAAATATACCATCTCAGTTAATGCCTTTGACTCTATGAAGTAAGATTAAAGGAAACCCACTATTAAGAAAGTTAAGTAACTTTCTCAAAGTCACATAGAAATTGCTCAAAAGTTTATGATCTCCTATTTAAGACACTGTAGTCAAGGATCATAGAGGGCTTCTGAGCCATTAATTTTAGGATATATTGAATACCAGAGGATAGGAGTTGACAAACTTTTCTGTAACTGGCCACCCTGTAAATGTTTTAGGCTTTGCACACCAAATGTTCTCTGTTCATCCTCCATTCTTCCATTGTAGCGTGAAAGCAGCCCAATAAAGCTTATAAAAATTTACAAAAATAAGCAGTGGGCCAAAATTAGCACATACATATTGTTTACCAACTACTGCTCTAGAATAAAAGAGCTTAAATATAGTGAAATCTATGAGATTGTTTAGCTGAATGGAGATTATTCTCTATGTGTAGGTAAAGACTTAATGGAAGGTGTAACATAATGAACTGGACTTTACACTAGTAATTCCCATTGGTTATTCCCTTCCTGATATGCAGCCCTTGCTGCCCTTCAAGCCTTATATCTACACCAGTAACTCCTTCTCTCCTTTCACTTTATCATTAAATCTCATCTGCTCTGTGGTGCCTACCCGGATCAAACCATTTAAAATGACAACTTTTCTGCCATTATCTCATTATAGATCCTGTTTTCCCTGTTCTATATTTGTTTCTTCTAAGGTATTTCTTAGATTTTAATATATAAAATATTTATTCATTTTATCTATAGTTTAGTGCCGTTGTTCCCCTAATAAAAATGATCTTTTCCTGGTTTGTTTGCTGATCTATCTCACATGCCTAATAGAGTACCTAGTATATAGCACACTCTCAATAAGTATTTGTTTACTAAATACTGTCCGTGGCATCTTGTTTGTATTTTTTTATGTTTTGGTCAGGTCAGATTTGTAAAGTGTTAATTTTCTTATACTTGAAGTGCATAAATGACCAGAAGACTTCATTTACTAATAAATTTTATTTTCCATTGGGATATCGCTCTTTTCACTGCTTTGTTAAACACAAACCTGATTTCATTTAACCTACTGAAGCTTCCCCATTCAAATGGATATGAGGTTTTCCAATGCAATTCCAAATATTTGTTGCTTTTCTTCCCAGAGAGTCTCACATCAGTGATCATAAAGCACTTTAAAAATACTTCAGAAACACTTGGCTATTTAAATGCAATCTCCCATATGATAATGAAGGAAAGGAGAGGCATTGCAAGACACAAGTGAAAGACAGAGCATGCTTGTGTTTATCCTAGAGCTATATTGGGATTCCTATAATGATTAATGATGCAATAATATAATAAGAACTCAGTGGCCATGAGGCAGTGGCATTTGCAAATAAAGAATGAGATTGGAAAGTAATCAGGAGCAACTCTGAACTTAGTTAAGGTTCCAAGTTATGCACCATTTTTTTATATCATGTTAGTTCATTTCCTTTCATATTACTACCCTAAATCATCTTGCTCTAAGGAAGAAAGAACAGCTGAGTGGAGTATGAAGATGAACAGACAGTATATTTATTTCTGTTTGCTACGATGAACACCTAAAGTTTAGAAAGGAAATAGGAACTTCTTGATTCGCAAATTGGATGGGAAAATTGCCCAAGAACAGATCTCCCGCTGAACATACTTTCTAACCCTGGTTATACTTGAATAATGCAATGTTGGTCCTTATTAAACCACATCCAAGCAGTGAAGAGACCACAAATATACACGACCAGCAATCACAGCAAATTGTAAGAAACCAAGTCTTCACAACGTTTTAATCAAGTTGAAAGCCTGATGATCCGAATGGGAGCTGTTTATTAATTCAAAGTCTACATCTCTGGACTTTTGCATCTCTCTTTCTTGATATCAGCCCCTCTTTGGAAACTCAGACCTCGTTTCTAATTGACAGCTTGATATCTCCATTTGGAAATCGTGTCCAAAGGCCACTGACACCATAAACCCATCACGTCCAAAATGGAATTTGTCACCTTCCCTTAAAATGCCTGTTAATAGCACCAGCCAAACAGATTTGATCCCACCTGCACTTCCACTATCTAATCACTTACTAAAATCACAAAATTTTACAGCGGTCCACCCTTTTCTGCAGTTTTGCTTCTGCACTTTCAGTTACCCCTGGTCAACCACGGTCTGAAAATATTAAGTGGGGCTTTCCAGAAATAACCAATTCATAAGTTTTAAATTGGGTGCCGTTTTGAGGAACATGATGAAATCTGCACCGTCCTAATCCAACCTGCTCAGGACAGGAATCATCTCTTTGTCCAGCATAGCCTGCCCATTAGTCACTCGGTAGCTGGCTTGGTTTTCAGATTAACTATTGTGGTATTGTGGTGCTTGTATTCAAGTAATCCTTATTTTACTTAGTAATGTCCCCAAAGCACAATGGCAGTGATGTTGGCAACCCAGATACTCCAAAGAGAAGCTGTAAAGTGCTTCCTTTAAGTGAAAAGGTAAAAGTTCTCAACTTAATAAAGAAGAAAAAATTGTATGCTGAGGTTGCTAAAATCTATGGTAAGAATGAATCTTCTAGTCATGAAATTGTGAAGCAAAATCATTCATTCTAGTTTTGCTGTTGCACTTCAAACTGTATATGTTATGGTCGCCATCTGTGATAAGTGCTTAGTTAGATGGAAAAGACACCACATTTGTAAAATATTTAGAGAGAAACACACACACTCACATAACTTTTATTACAGTGAATTGCTATAATTGTTCTATTTTATTATTATTGTCATTTATCTCGTATTGTGCCTAACTCATAAATTAAATTAATAAATTAAATTAAATTAAATTTTATCATAGGTAAGTATGTATAGGAAAAGAAATAGTATATCTAGGGTTTGGGACTATCCACAATTTCAGGCATCCCCTGGGGGTCATGGAACGTATCCCTTTTGAATAAGGAGGGACTACTGTATATTCTCAGAGTCCTTCATATTGTGTTCATTTTCACCTACATTACCCATTCAGGACTTTATAACACCTCTACTTTGTCATTATAATAGCCTTCTCACTGGTCTACTGCCTTCTCTCTCTCTCCAAGGCAACATCTTGCAACCAGATTAATCTTATTAAGTTATAGCTCTGATGATAATCTGCTCACATACTTAACAAATCTTCAATACCTACCAAATTAAGGATGCATTTCTTCTCTTTGCATTCAGTCCCTCTTAGATATTGTTGAACTACCTTTCCAGCAGCATCTCCAAAATGCTGCCAAACACAGAGAAGAAACTGTGGCAAAACCCCATTAACATTCCAACATTAGTGCTTTTGTTCACAATACATTCTCTATCTAGAAAGTCCTCCCTTAACTCTTTTGCCTGTGAAAATTCTACCTGTGAATCTCACACGTGATTCTCTCTGTTAACGTATTACTATTTTTCTTAAAATGTTGTATCCCACCTCTGTTGAATATGTTTGATCCTTTGTTAGTATTTTTTATATCCTCATGTCACTCCAATTAAGGCAGGGAAGACTGCTTCATCCATATTTGTATCCTCCTTGGCTTCTTGCATAGGGTACCATAATGAATAAGCACTCATTACATGATATGGAAAAAAGTATGCTGAAACAGGAATATGAACAAGAATATGCCTAAAGATTTCTAAAAGTTAGTTAGAGGCTTCCAGTCTTTTTAAAATTTCAGTTTCCATGTTTTTTACCCTATCCTGAAAATTCTGAATGATGTCATTTTTTCCACAAGGAGACCAAATGTATTGAAATTCAGTTAATCAAATATCAGGAACAACCTAAGTTTCTTAGGGTCTAGAAAAATCTAAGTTTCTTCATGAACACCTTAAACAACAAGATCTGGCCTTAGATCTCAAAACAACTGTTAAGTTTGAAGTAGGAATGAGTATAAATGTTTTGGAGAGATATCTACAACTACCATAATGGTATATGAAGATATCTGTTAGTTACATAGTTTACAAATGACCTGTGTCACTAATACTTCTGTGATTTATCACCTAAGTTACAGATAATAAATAAAAGGTTTGTTGCCTATATTGATAACAAAAAATTATTAAAGAAACAATGTTTCAGTTAAAAGTTAATGAAAAAAATCACCATCTTCTCATCTTTTAACATTGCCATTGCATCTCCATTATAGCATTTATATATGACAAAGTCATGCCAAAGCAAATTGACATATTTTACAGAATCTTAGCATTTTTTTCAATGCCCTCTGAGACAGCCTGAGTGATTCTAAAATGTCTCAAAGCAATAGATTTGCCTCAACATCCAAAATCTACAAATAATGACTCCTAAGAGAATTCTACAATGACTTTTTAAAAATAAATTTATTTTATTTATTTATTTTTGGCTGTGTTATGTCTTTGTTGCTGCACGCGGGCTTTCTCTAGTTGCAGCGAGCAGGGGCTACTCTTTTTTGAGGTGCGTGGGCTTCTTACTAGGGTGGCTTCTCTTGTTGCAGAACACGGGCTCTAGGCCCGTGGGTTTCAGCAGTTGCAGCACGTGGGCTCAGGAGTTGTGGCTTGCGGGTTCTAGAGCACAGGCTCAGTAGTTGTAGAGCACAGGGCTTAGTTGCTCTGCAGCATGTGGGATCTTCCCAGGTCAGGGATTGAATCCATGTCCCCGGCATTGGCAGGAGGATTTTCAACCACTGTGCCACCAGGGAAGCCCCACAATAATTGTTTTATGACTGCAAAGCCCATATTCCAAGTAAGGTCACATTCTGAGGTTCTGAGTGAGCCTAAGTTTTATTTAGAGTACGCTATTCAGCCCACCACAATTAATAAAACAGAAGTTTTTCCCATGGTCTACTTTGTCCTAAAGTAGCCACCAATAGAAGCTTGGGAAGTCAGACTCTAATGTAAAAATAAGAATAATGATAGCTGGTATTATTTTAGGTGAGACCTAAATCTGATCACTGGTGTCCTTATAAAAAGAGGAAAAGATATACAAAGACACACAGAGAGAAGAACGTCATGTGAAGACAGAGGCAGAAATTGGAGTGAGGCAGCTACAGGCAAGGAACACCAAAGATTGTTGGAAACATCCAGAAGCTAGAAAGAATCAAGGAAGGATTTTTCCGTGCTCCTCAAAGGGAGTGTGGCATTGGAGGTACCTTGATTTTGAACCTCTAGCTTACAGAAATGTGAAAAAATAAATTTCTCTTGTTTTAGGCCACTCACTTTGTGGTAGTTTGTTACAGTAGCCCTAGGAAATAAATACATTACCTAATGTTTCACAGAAATTCTAATTTCAAGTGTCATGGACAATCGTATAATTCTTCTATGACATTTTTAAAGAAAAGCTTAAAAGATAACATCCCAGGTGTTAATAATGTAAATGTTTCACACCAACTGACCGCCCCATACACACACACACACACACACACACACACACACACACACACACATTTTTCTTTAATGTACAGAACAGTGGATAAAAGCTTAGGCTGTGTAGTCAAATAGAGCTGGATTTGAATTCCAGTTGCACCCCTTATTATCTGGGTAAGAGATTTAACATCTCTAAACCTCAGCTCTTTATTAACAAAATCAAGAGATAACAAGAGCTATCTCATAAGGTTCTTGGGAGAATTAAAAGAGATAATGCATGTAAAATTCCTCGGTTAATGGTCCATAATAGGAACACTACAATGCTAGCTGCGTTTATGTTATTTTTTTATACTATAATTATTATTATGTATCATTATTGTCTCCTGGAGAAAGGATTAACACCTCTCTTTCAAAGTTCCTTCTGTCCCATAGAATTAGAACTTTCATCAATCCTTTTCTTCCTTTAGTTGCGGAGAAAACTACTTCCTATAGGCTGGAAATTGGTTTATCTTGTTGTTAAGATGGGGAAGATTTCTGTTATTTATCAGAGTCTAGCCCACATTATACTAGCAATCCACTCCTTACCCTGAACCTCAGAGGTTTAAGCCATCAAAGGTTTCTGTTTCACTCATCCTATATGACTGTTTCAGATCAGATGGCAGCTTTCTCCCATACGCCCTCCATTCGGGGACCCAGGCTGACCCAGTCGTTACTATCTCTGTGTCAGAGGGTAAGGAATTTCCCTTTAAGAAATGGCACTTTCTCTCACATGCCATTGGCTAAAGCTATACCGAACTCTATGGGGGCAGAAAAGTGCAATTTTACCATGTGCCTCAAAGCAAAAAAAAAGAAAAAATTGTACTTGGTGAATATTCCTGCTGACCATCATGGTGTAACTTGTATTGACCCCATGGGTTTAACTGGGCAAGTATAATGTGAGTTTTCTCTCCTCCATAGAATAAGGATACTTAAACATTCCCCACCTCTGCAAGAGGAATCCTGTAGTTGTGTCTACTGGCTCTGCTTTTGTCTGAGTGAGTAGCTCAGTTTAGGAGAGAGAGGACTCAAGTTTAAGGTCTATTACCTAATCCAGCTTTATAAATAATAAAGCATATATTTTAATCCCTATGTAACTCCAAATTCTATTTCTCCACTTAAAAAAAAAATCTGACAGTGAAGAGAATAATTAATCATTATTAATAAATGGGATCCATCAGAAGCCCCAACATTTAAGGGCACACATCATTCTGTGGTATATTTTTGCCAAAAATTCATAACTTGAATTTACTCATGAAAAAACATCAGAATCAAACTGAAACATTTTACAAAATGTCTGGCCAGTTAAAAATATACAGGTTATAAAAGACAAAGAGAGACTGAGGAACTCTCCTAGATTAAAAGAGGTACTAAGGAGATGTGAAAACTAAATGGAATGTGGGGTCCTGAACTGGATCCACTTTAAAAAGGAAAAAAAAAAAAAAAGAAAGAAAGAAATTACTGAGATATTTGACAAAATTTGAAATAGTATTGCAGAAATGTTAATTTCATAAGTTTCTGACCTTTGCATTTACATAAAATACTGTCATTTGGGAAAACTAGGTAAAGGGTAGATGAGAATCCCTTGTTCTATTTTTTATGATATTTTATATGAAATTACTTCAAAATCAAAAGTTTAAAATGAAAGAATAAAGTTTAAAAAAAGAGCACAATAATTTTGAGAAGCAAAAACCTGGAGCAGAAGGTTTTTTCCAATTTTTTTCAATTTTCTTGCCCGAATCGGTGTCTTCTTGCAATCACTGTTTTCACTTACTCAAAGTAGTAACCATTCCCGTATTACCAAATCTAAAGACCCTAAGCATATTCTGTGGTTGGCTCTGTTGGATTATCCCTACCTCTGTTTTCTTAGCAATTGCCCTGGTAATTGACCCCTACTTCTGAGACTTCTATTTAGAACAAGAACAAGTCACTTGTATACTACTGGAATTTATTTGCTTAAAGGGAAAAAAAGAAGATTGTATCTAAAGAAAAAATGTATCTTGTACATTACAACATACTTTAAAATGCAATTTTGCCTTCGTGAACTCAAGGAAAATGTAATTATTCATTATTATGATGCTTTTTAATCACTACATTTGCAAACGTTTGCTTCAAACCTAGTGACAGGTTTTGTTTTGAAAATGACCACTTTCGATGAAACAGTCAATAATTAGAAAATCAATGTTCGGTGAGCTTATTCAGACATTTGAACCATCAAAAGAGAACACAAATTTGATCCAGTCTTTCTAAGGGAAGGAATGCCTCACTGCAACTGTTTTGTTCCACATAGATAACTTAGCTGCTAAGTAGGATTCTTCCTTCCCTCTTATTACTATACAAAACAAACATACGCATTTAGTCAAATGCAGGAGATTGCAGTACAAGTGTTTCCTCACCACGTCCCATAACCACTAAATTTATTCTTTTATATCTCTTGCCTAAAATTTTGCCATTATCTGCCTCTTTGCCTCATAAGCAAGAGCAGAAGTCCACAATAACACACACGCCACATACCCACAAACCGCAGATCTACAATAGATGTGTAATTAAAAACAAACAAATAAGTAGATGCTTCCAATTCATAAAGGAAAATGGTTCAAACCTCTTAAGGCTGATTTCAAAGCTCTGCATAACCTGGTCCCCTCTCCAGTCTCCTCCCTGGTTACCTACCACGTTGTAAAAATAGTCTACACTGGCATATGCCTCTGCCTGGGCCAGATCCCGCCACCTGAAATCTCATCCAATCCGATGCCATCAATTAGTAACATTATGCTAGAGATTTTCACAACCCTATTGTCAGCCCAGTTTTCCCAACTGAGCTCCAGACCATGTTTTCAGATGTTTACTGGTCTTCTTCAGTTTAATGTCCCACCGTTTTTCAAACTCAAAGAGACCCCAAAGAATTTCCACCTTCTCTACCACCCGAACCTATTTCTTCTTCTTTGCTCTCTAAATCAGGGAATGGAACCACATCACAGTAATACCCCCAAGTTAGAGATTAGGTTTAACCATTTTTTTCTTTCTCTTGTACACCTAAAATATATCCAACACTATATCTTGTTGAAAACCCAACAATTTCTTGAATCCATCCACATCTTTCCATTCCCACTCCAGTGCTCTAAATGGCCACCATCTTATCTCAACCTATCATTCTTGAAGTATTTTCTCCAGTCTCGTCTGTCCCCCTAAGTATGAGAAGCCTTTCCTGTATATATTTCCTAATATGGACATCAGCAGCATCCCCCACTAGACCACATCTCTATGTTTTTTTACAACTGTATCTGCATACCTTGTATACCCTAGTCTATAGTGTATATTCATTATTTTTGTAATTATTGTTAAAAATGTATAAAGGACTGCTGAAAATTAAAAGTGATTATTTTGTTAGCCATGACAAAATGTATAAAAGAGAGTTGTATGATACAGAAAAAAGAAGACTACAAGGAACAGACCTAGAACCAATGTCGTATGAGCTGATTTGTGCTGACAGCGATTTGAGAATATAATGGAAGGAACTGGAGTTTTGATTTGTATGTGTATGTAGTTCCCTGCTGCCTAAAAGTCATTTAGGCAACAGGGAACTACATACGCATACAAAGTCAAAACTGGACTTGCAGATTGTTAAGACAATCTACCATTCTGAGCACTTGGCATATTAAAAGACCAGAGGGTCAATTTCATCAAAGAATCCGTGATGATAAAAGAGATTTTTTTCACCTAGATAAAACCTAAAAGGCTTCGTGGGATATTTATTTATTATTGGACCCTGGTTCTAAAATCAAACATGTCCCAACGCAGCCAGATACCAATCTAAACTAGGTATCGATTGTTTAAAAAGTGAGAAGCGGGCTTCCCTGGTGGCTCAGTGGTTGAGAATCCGCCTGCCGATGCAGGAGACACGGGTTCGTGCCCTGGTCCGGGAAGATCCCACATGCCGCGGAGCAACTAAGCCCGTGAGCCATGGCCGCTGAGCCTGCGCGTCCGGAGCCTGTGCTCCGCAACGGGAGAGGCCACAGCAGTGAGAGGCCCGCATACCGCAAAAAAAAAAAAAAAAAAAAAAAAAAAGTGAGAAGCAAGAAGATGAAACCAGTCAAATGCAGGGCTTACATACTTTCAGCCTTGAACGCTACGGTTCTTGAAGAACTTTCTGTTCATATCATCATAAAAATGGAAGAAGCCTCCTAATTTAAGCTGCCCAGGGGGAATCATGCAGGGGAGTGTGAGTAAAGTTTTCTAGTCAATAAACTAAAATCAACTAAATATTAAAGTCATTAATGTCAAGAATTAATAAATCCATTGACAAATCTATTGAAAATCAGAGTACCACTACTGTTTCTGTGTCCTAAACTTTTATCTCTAGGGCTTTGGATTTGTAATGACATAACTAACTTGCCCTCACCCCTTTTAAAAATAAGGACTTCCCTTTATGAACACAGGTAGCTAATTCAATTTTGTAGCATTTTGTTACTTATTAGTTATTCACAAGCCTCTTCTATCACCTTCACAATAGGTGAAAACAGATGCACTGCTTCTTTTTCGTGATGCCCAATTTCATGCACAGGGCCTGGCACTTGGTAAACATCTAAGCTTTAATGAATAGACTCGCTGATTATATCCAGGCAACCTTTCACTTTAACTTCATTCTACCTGAGATCTTCCCATTCTAAAGAGAAATATTTCTCCATCCAGGAATTCTCAACCATGGCTGCAAAATTAAAATCACCTAGGAAACAATTTAAAAAAAACCAAATTGGCTCATCCTCTACACCAATTAAATTAGAGAAAGGTTAAAGGGTCAAAGACAAGCAAGTGTAAGAACTATCCTGGACTTCTTGTTAAAATTCAGATTCCTAGGCCATACAGCCAGAGAACCTGATTCATCATACTTGGGTGGGGCCTTGGGATCTTCATTTAAAGAAGTACCCTCGGGCTTCCCTGGTGGCACAGTGGTTGAGAGTCCGCCTGACGATGCAGGGGACACGGGTTCGTGCCCCGGTTCAGGAAGATCCCACATGCAGCGGAGCGGCTGGGCCCGTGAGCCATGGCCACTGAGCCTGCGCGTCCGGAGCCTGTGCTCCGCAACGGGAGAGGCCACAACAGCGAGAGGCCCGTGTACCTCAAAAAAAAAAAAAAAAAAAAAAAGTACCCCCTAGGTTGTGATTGTTAGCGTTCATGTTGACATGGCAGTGCTGGGTTTAGTCTCCCGCATAAGGTGTCTGTGTACAGCTAAGCCCAGATTCAACACTTAAAAGGTTAATAGAGTTTGGCAATGCCTTCACAATAGCCATGAGCTAATTATATTGGGGATGGAACCCATTACAGAAAACCTATATTTTAAATGGAAAATAATGCCTTCTAATAAGCCTCTATTGTCATCACATGCTAGTAATTGATAGCTGGGTTTTGCTAGACGAAATTTCATAATTGTTGAATGCTCTCTTGGTGATTTGCTTTATGTTAGTCCTGCTATGCCAAACTCCTTGAGGTTATGAATGGTTAGAAGCATAGAATATGGAATTAGACCTGGATTTTGGTACCAGCTCTATTACTTTCTAACTCAACCATATGCCCATACAGTCTGCTCCTCTGTAAAATGAATACAAATACACTTAACTCATAGGGTTGATTGGACATCATTTAGGTGAAATGCTTAGCACAGCACACGCCGAGCACTCTCTATTTTGTTAAAGCTACCAACTACTTCTTTATAATACTTTGTATACTATCTTGCACCTGGCGCAAGCCTGGGCATTTTACAGGTATTTACTAAATATTTATAATTGCACAATAGTAAAAGGAACACGTATTTGAAAGATGTTTACTGGATATACAGTACTGTGCTAACGCTTTGCAGTCCTTATCACATTACAACTCACAACAAACTCATCGGAACGTTGGCAGATAGATAAATACATTCAGAGAGTTTGGGTAACTTGACTAGAGTCAGAATGTTAACAAGAGGCAGCTTTGAGATGGGAGCCTACCGCTGACTTCAATGCCAAGGTTCTTTCTATTGCACTACACAGTACCAACCTCAAGAGGAACACGTGCCAGGGTCCCAAGCATTTAGCGGGCTCACGCTGGCCATCTGACTCTGCTTTCCCACGGAGTAAGGAAGTCACAGGGAACACGTTCAAGAGAGCATGACCATTAAAGTCTGCACCCACATTCGAATCCATACTCCAGTTACCCAGAACCCCAGATTTCCCTACCCAAACATCCCTGGGCCAACTGAAGGCAGAATATGGCATGCCCAAAGGCCTGAGGGAGGGCCCAGAGGCAGCGAGGTGGAGTTAGGAGGTTTATTGTCTTCGTGGTCCCTGGAAGAGCTGGATGGAACAGGGAAGAGAGAAGAGAAGAGGAGGAAGCTGCAACATGACTCTCCCTAAGCCATCACGTTCTGGGAGTCCAAGAAGGTCAAATTCATACCTGCCTTCCATGCTGGAATAAACGCAGATTTGTCTATGTATTTTATTTGCCAAATTATTAGCTTAATTTATAACTTTTAAAAATTTAGGGCTTCTCTGGTGGTGCAGTGGTTGAGAATCCGCCTGCCGATGCAGGGGACACGGGTTCGTGCCCCGGTCCGGGAAGATCCCACGTGCCGCGGAGCGGCTGGGCCCGTGAGCCGTGGCCGCTGCGCCTGCGCGTCCGGAGGCTGCGCTCCGCAACGGGAGAGGCCACAGCAGTGAGAGGCCCGCGTACCGCAAAAAAACAAAAAAAAATTTAGATATATGGTATGTGGCCTTCCTTTCATAGTGATAGCCAGAACCCCATGAATGTTATAGTGCGAGCACCTGTAAATAAATATATATTGCTTGTTGGATTTAGGGGAGGAAAATCATTATTTAACTCTGCTATGTCTCAGAAGCAAGATTATAAGCATAGTTTGTACATATTTAGCAATTACCGTTAGCTCACCTACTTAGAAAACAATTTGAAGTGATTTATATTAAAAGACCAGAGGAAATCAAATAGTCAAAGTAGAAAAATTTCAACCACATAATCAAAGGGGGAAAGAAATGTGAAAATGGAGGCTGATAGATTTTATAAATAGCAATAAAGGGCACATCCAATTAAATGGACTCTCGTATTTCTACTGAGGAGCTGGAAAGTGCTAGCTTCAAGGCACACAGCTCTTGTGTCCAGAGACCCGAACTAAGAGGAAATCTTTCCATGCTGTGAACTCTGCACGGAGCGAAGCCTGGGAGCTTCCTCTGTGGTTTCATTAACGTAGCTGGATATGCGATTCTCCCCACCGGAAATTTTCCAACAGCAAAAGGAAAAGCCGGCCGAAGGCAAAGGCTCCCAGGTAAACTCCATGCTTAAGAAGCTTTTCTGCTCTTTAAAATCGTCTTTCATGCAGCATCCACATGAGGACGTACACACTGGTGGAATCTCAAGCCCCAAATGGAGAAGGACATTCTACCCCTAGAGGCAGCTAAAAAAAATAATTTCCCATCATTAGCTGTACTATGATTCTGAAATGTTTTTGAACAATTTGCATTTTCAAAAGTTGGCCACTTTTTAAGATTATTTTTCCTATACAGTCATTCCCCTACACGTGAACGAGTTCCATTCCAAGAGCTCATTTGTAAGTCCAATTTGTTTGGAAGTCCAACAAAGTTAGCCTAGGTACCCAACAACACAATCGGCTATATGTGCTGTACTGTAATAGGTTTATAATACTTTTCACACAAATAATATGCACATAAAAAACAAACACAAACAATAAAGACAACACTTTTAATCTAACAGTACAGTACCTCGAAAAGTACAGCAGAACAGTACAACAGCTGGCACACAGGGGCTGGCATCGAGTGAACGGGCAAGAAGAGTTGCTGACGGGAGGACAGAGAGGAGCGGGGGGGATGGTAGAGCTGAAGGCTCGTCAGCAACAGGAGGCGGAGGGCGAGCTGCACAACCACTTGTAGAGGGTGCACGTACATGCCAATGCACGCCGGACACATGAATTACCTTACGTGACTGGACATGTGAATGCATGTCTGTCTCTTTGAAAGGTCGCAACTTGAAGGTTCATATGTAGGGGACTGACTGTATTGGTAAAATTTAAAATATCTGTTTTTGATGTTTTCCCGGTTGGAAATTGGTGCAGGTGAGATTGGGGTGTAAAGTGAAGAATATGTTCACACAATTATTTATTTGTTCATCCATCAAATACTCATTGAGTGAGTGTCTATCATGTACCAGGCAGAGAGCAAGGTGCTGAGTAGGTAACAGTATATATGTCACATGTGGCCCACCATTCTTGGAGCTTCTGGTACAGCACAGGATGAGCAAAGTTTTCTGTACACACTAAATAGTAAATATTTTAGGCTTTGTGGGTCAAGAGGCAAAATAGAGGCTACTCTGAAGGCACTCAGACATTCAGCAAGGAAACAAAATGCCTTAAATTTGGTATTGACATGAGCCATCCAAAAAACAGGGTGGTGGGGAGGGATTTGACTCAGAGCTGTAGTTTGATGACTCCTTGTATAGTGTATAAATAATCATCCTTCACCAGTAATTCAAGGCATGGTGGAAATTAGCAGCTCGGCCTTGATTTAATTGTATCTAGATGTTTTCAACCAATCATTGATTCATTCATTCATTCATCAACTATCTCATTTCCGTCATTGTGCCACAGCCCAGAGGAAAGATCAGTCTTAGTGCACCATGCCTGTCCGTGTCTTTTTAACAAAACTACCCAGTTAATAATAATTATTATATGGGAAAATATTGTCTCACACACACATTTCCTCAAGTAATCCAGGCATCATGTCACTGAAGGAATATAAGCCCCAATTAGGAGATGTGAAAACTTAGTGTCAATACAAGAATGAGAATTTTGTAGAGACATTCTGACTGACCCCAAAGACATGCTTTTTTAAGCACAACCTTCTGTGGGCTTTCTTGAATTTTTCTTTGTTTGTTTCCAGTAGAAAGCAGACGTGGAGCGGGAGGAACATGCCTTTTATCCATCCGTCCAGTCATCCTACGGTCCATCTACCCATTCCTCTATGTTTGTTAAGAACTTATTCTATATTTAGCATTGAGGATAAGATACACACCTAGCCACATGAAACAGGCTAACTAGTGCTTTAACAATGGGTGCCTCTCTCTCCTAAAGGGTAAAGTATAGGCTTTCCTCAGGAAAGGGCTTAAGAAAATGAAAAATTATTGCTTTTCAGTGGATCTGCTTATTTACTCAGGTGAGCTACGAGCCTGACCTCACCTACCCACATACAACCCCTCCTCTGTAAACAAAACATCCAAAACATAATCACTGAATAATCCCATTGGCACCAATACCTATCTTCGGTTTCAATATTCTTTCCTACGAAATGATTTTAAAATATCCAATCACACCCAACTTAGGCGAAGCAATTCCCTAAAATAAATCTGTGACAGCTCTGGTCTCACTTGGCTTCTGTGGGGTCTTGCTGTAGGCTGTCCTATCTTAAGACACTGAAAAATATCTCTTGCACAGATTGGAGACAAACAACTTATGGATTTTCTCTTTTCTAAAGTGTATAAATTGATCTGTATAATAGTTGACCACTAATAGATAATGATTACCGTACTTTATTGGTAATTGTCTAGCTGTCAGACCCCATCCTAACACTTAACATACATATATTACCTCACATAAAGCCTCACAACTACTTCATGGTGTCGTTATCCTATGATTCTCATTTTACAGATGAATAAACTGAGGCTTCAGAGCTTAAATTGTTTCCTTTCTAGTGATTGGTGGAGGCAAGATTCGAACAGACATTTTAAATCTAGGGGCTTCAACTTATAAGGACTTCACTATAAAGCTGCTTACTTAGTTGCAGCTATAGGAAATATTCTTTCTCCTGAAGAAAACACACATATACTATATAATATTATATAGTAAAATAGTTTACTATATAGGTATATATTTCATAGCAGTAGCTTAAGCAGACTAAACATGGGAAAAATAAATATCAGACTCTTATGTTGGTTACCTGGGACACATGAGCAGCAGCATCTTCGCATAATTTTGTAGTGTACTGGTTTTCCTATTAAAAGGGTATATGTTGATTTTGTAGTTTAAACAATAAAACAAAGAAGAAAGAAAAAAAGGAGATGAAAAAGAAAACCAAGAAGAAAAAGAAGGAAGGAAGAAGGAAGGAAGAAGAGAAGAATACTAACAGGATTAAGCATGTAAGAAATGTCAGCACTGATAGTGAAATAAATATGTGACATAAAATATATAATATTTTGAACAGAGATATAGATTGAATGATTTTCTAATAAAAAAGGACAATAAAAATATTGAGGTGTTAGAACACATTTTAGGGCTTCCCTGGTGGCACAGTGGTTGAGAGTCCGCCTGCCGATGCAGGGGACGCGGGTTCGTGCCCCGGTCCGGGAAGATCCCACGTGCCGCAGAGCAACTAAGCCCGTGAGCCGTGGCCGCTGAGCCTGCGCATCCGGAGCCTGTGCTCCGCAACGGGAGAGGCCACAACAGTGAGAGGCCCGCGTACCGCAAAAAAAAAAAAAAAAAAAAAAAAAAAGAACACATTTAATTACATTTGAAAAAGAATAAAGCTATTTTGAGGTGTTCCTATTTTCATCCTCTAGCCTGTGGTCACCTTAAGACGTTATTTTCACCATAGGCTAGGTTTCAATAGAAACATTCAGGAGCAGAATCACAAAGTTACACCATCTTGCTAAAGCTGGAGGTGAAGCTCTGCATCCTGCCCCCCTCCACTTATCTTCCTCTGTCCAAGGAGAGGTATATGATGGGAGGAACCCTTGACTGGTTAGCCATGACATTCAACATCCTGTCTTCCGTGAAGCCTCTATCTTTCTTATCCCAGAAAAGGCACGTGACTGCCGCATCCTTAAAAATGTCCACTGATGGGAAATCACAACGTGCTTTATTCCTACATCCCAGGTTCCATCTACACTCACAATCTGAAATGTATTAACTCCTTTGAGCCTCAGGGATTATGCTGGCCATTTAAACTCATTCTTATGATAAAAGTACATAGTTGACAACTAATACTATCCCTGGTACAAGTAGTCAGGTTATATGGACACACATTTATATCCATTCAGCCGTCAGCAAGTATTGGTCGAAAATGAAGTCACATGGCAAATGGTGTACCATATAAATGTATGGTATTATTACTAATCCGGGAAGTAAATTCTAGTCACTGCCTCCATGCAGTGTTAAAAACAAAGTTTCCGGGCTTCCCTGGTGGCGCAGTGGTTGAGAATCCGCCTGCCGATGCAGGGGACACGGGTTCATGCCCCGGTCCGAGAAGATCCCACATGTCGCGGAGCAGCTGGGCCCGTGAGCCATGGCCGCTGAGCCTGCGCGACCGGAGCCTGTCCGCAACAGGAGAGGCCACAACAGTGAGAGGCCCGCGAACCACAAAAAACAACAAACAAACAAACAAAAAAAAAGTTTCCATGCAGTTTTGCCATTTCAAGTCCATTTCAACCTCCATCAAAAACTTTATTCTTTGCTTCTACTGACAGTCTGTAGGGTTTGCGATTACATACGATTCATCTGCCTGTGGTTACTAAAGCATTTAGATTGGCAGTTTGCAACTCTAGTGTATATCAGAACTATAAGGGGATCTTTAAAAAAAAAATGCCACTTTGACTCCAACCTAGATCAGTTCAATTAGAATCTCTGAAATACAAATGGAGCTTGAATATCACTATTTTAAAAAATCTTCCAAGGTGCTTCTAATGTAGTCAGAATTGAGAAAGGCTGAGTTAGACAGTTAAGTGGGAAGCAGAGGCTATGGATAGAATCTTTATGGGAAAATGATCTGGACAGGAGCTTTTCTGATCTTGGATTACTAGGCAAAGAAATACTTCCTTATTGCTGCTCATTATTCCACAAGGAGATTTGGAAATTCCTCCAAAGCACTTGGAAGATAGATTGAAAGTTGAAATATATGTCAAGTCAGAATCCTCAAAAATGTTAGATGGTAGATTTAGTGAATTTTGGGCACATTTCAACTGGCCTGCCAACTTTCAATTGCTCTGCAATTATTATCCAAAATGTACTTGAAACCAGCTTAATTTATTCTTTTATCTTCTCTTTGATGTAACTATAGATGGAAGTAGAATGCAATGTAATTGTGTTATTTCAGACAATAAAACAAATCATCTACCACAGGGAGGTAATCAAGCCATTTAAATTTGTCATGGTTGCCTGAACACCTGTCTTTTTTTATTTTTAGGCCTAACTATATCCCCCTAATAATTCTAGTTGAAAAGGAATCATCAACACGGCAAAGTAAATATTTCTTCAAGAAGATAGCATTTAACTGAAGCATCTAATCAACACATAAGCTCAGCATAGAATAGTATGAAAGTTTCTAGGGAATACTCACATTTAAGAGGCATTGGCTTTATTCCTTTCTTTAGAAAAAGAAAGCCTTCTTTTTTTTTTTTTTTTTTTTTTCCTCTCACTGGTGTGGCCTCTACCCTTGCGGAGCACAGGCTCCGGATGCACAGGCTCAGCGGCCATGGCTCACGGCAGACTCTCAACCACTGCGCCACCAGGGAAGCCCAAGAAAGCCTTCTTGATCAAAACCTATTTGCTTGTTTGCTTTTGATAATGAGATTCTTGTTAATTCGCTTTGATGCAGTGAAAAACATTGAAGGTGGTAATAAATTCTGCAACAAATGAAGCACTAAAGTCATCTCAAAGACATTATTTTCAGTCATGGGCAAGTGTCCAATGCAAATTTTACTTATGCATAAATAGCATGCTGTTTCAACCTGTAATATAGTAATGGGCAGTGTAGAAATCGGATAGTGAAAGAAAGTTCTAAAGAATGCAGACATGGGACCTCAGATTACAATGTATTTAATACCACATAAGTGGTTGCTTATGCTTGCAGAGACTAGTTTCTATGTCCTACACCAGGGGTTGGCAAACTATCTGTGAAGGGTCAAATGGTAACTATTTTAGTCTTTCTGTTCCATGTGGTCCCATCTGCAATTAAACTCTATCACTGTAGTGTGAGAGCAATCATAGACAATAAATACATAAATTGATGGGCTTCTCTGTGTTCCATTAAATTTTATTTGCTAGCAGTGCTCATTGACAGGTGGGTAGTAGTTTACGGACCCTGATTCAAATAAACTTTTTTGAAAGTGAAATTCTGCCTCTTGGACCCACGTCGCTGATCTGGAGGTTGATTCTACACAGTTGGCAAGATTTCTGATGTACCTGTTGCTTTCTGGTCAGTTGATTTGAGATTTCCAAAACTTTCTGCTAGCATACTTTAGAAAAATCAAGGGATGGGATAATGCTGAAAGGAAATTTGGCAGAAAAGAGGCCACATTTAAAATAAGTGTGGGGCTTTTAAGGTCGCTTCTAACCCCGTAAAAACTGAGTAAAGAGTAGGGAGACTATTTGGGCAACACTAACCACAAATTATATATGAGTTTGAAGCCACAAAACAAAAATAGCTAAGTTTTGCAAAAGTTTCTTTTAAAATTAACGGACACATTTCTATGGTGTTTGGTAACTGGCACACTCCTTGTACTTCAAAATGCTTTGCATTTTCATCGGTGACAACTTTGTGTTTTAGTATAATGTAATCAAATTTTCCATTTCTCAAGGACCACGCCCCCAGAATTCAGAGAAAAACAAAGTGAAGTCAAAATTCTAAAACTGCATCATGTTAGACATTTTCTAAATGTCTTCAGACTGAAAACACACTGCTTGACAGAAATATGATTGAGGCCAGGAGGTGAGATCCCAAGAGCCCAGATTAACTCAGCTCTGTAGAGTAAGCTAGTCCTTAGAAGTATCAAGAAGAGAGAAGGACTTGGCATAGATTTTGCAAAATCATAAACTCTGCTTTTTACAATTATTCCTTTGACATCCCTAATGGATTTCTTCAGGGCCACATTTTCAAAGTCTCAGTCTCAGGTCACTGAAAGGGTTCTGTAATGCTGAAACGCATTTCCAAGACACAGAAATGGTTTAGGACCAGGGTTTTTGTGTGTGATGAACTTTTGTGGAGCATATTCCCTTTTATGGACCTGTAAAAGAGAGGCTGAGTGGAATGAAAGTATATTATTAACTGCTTTCTTCAGTTCTTTCTTTGAGGAACTTATTTATCAAACAGGATTTAATAAAGCAGTATTTTTTATGTAAGCAACAAATATAATGGTAGAGTTCCTATTCCCCAAGAAGAGGATTTGGGACAAGAGGAATAAAAAGGACACACAATTCTGGTTCTAGTTTTCCCTTTTCTGGGGTGGAGTCTTCAAACTCATCCCTTATTTTTCTCGAAACAAACAAACAATAAAACATATCACTTAGTCTTAATAATGGAGGTAATTGGGAAAGTTGAGGAATACAAAATCAAACTTGTGAACATGAGTGGTCTGAACTGAATTCAATAAACGTTAGCTATTAAAATTTTTATTAAAAGCATAATAATATTAATTATTATTATCAATAATGTAGATACACAAATGACATATTGGGAAAGAACTGTTTTTCTCAGAAGGAAAAGAAACATAAAAGAAAATATATGTAAAATAATGTGGCTTTCAAGTCAAAATCACTGTATCTTCACTATTTTGAATTTCTCTGAAACCAGTACACTAATTGATAAAGAAGTAAAAACACACTATTCAGCTTTCTCCTCTGAGGAGTTTAAGCTATGAAACTGCTAGAAGAGGAAAACGACACCTCTATGCATTCACTACAAATGTGTGTCCCTTAGCAAAAAAAGAAAGAAGGATATGAGCATGGGAAAGCAGCACATGGATTTCTGTGGCGAGCATTGCCCTCTGAGGAAGGCGCCATTAAGACCCTCACAAGCCTCAGGGCCCGACTGTCCTCTCCTTGGTGTGCATCCTGGACTTTACGGTATGAACATAAAAAAGGAGATGGCCTTTGGCCAAATCGCTCCAGGGACCTGCTCAGTTACTGGGAGTCCCTGGTTGTTCCCTAAAGCTAGGAAAAGCAACCCTGGAGGGGAAATTGGTGCCTTTGAGGGAGAAGCCGGGAAGTCAATCAACCAGCTGATGCCGATAAGGCGTGACTAAGCAAATTCCCTGCTTTAGGGGGATATAGTGGCTATGCTTTGTTATTAAACTTGCCTTGCAACCATCAGTTGCTTGTGCCCTTCTGATCCCGATACTATTTTTGTGTTGAGGTATATGTAGGAGGACAAGGGACTTTACTGGCCAGCCATAGTTTAAAGCTAGTTAAAGCTGTTACAAGTTTAAAGTTTCCCTCCCTTTTTTCCTTCTGATTTTCCCCAATCTGATTTTGAATTCTCAAATCTGGGGCACCTTAAATTATAATAATGGTACCATTTTAATTTCTTCAGTTTCTGTTACTAATAATAGTTTGGTTTTTTATAAGCATTGGGATTTGGGGAAGTTTGCATTGTCTTATTCTTATCAACCGGTTATTACTTGTGTTACACCCTCATATGCCTTGCTAATAGGAGGTTTACAGATTGAGTTTACCTCTGGTTCCTTAGGATATAATATAACTTGTCAGAATTGTATTTTTAGTACTTACATTCTGCCTATGAAATGAACTTTTTCTGTTATGATGTTAAAACAACCTTCCTATGTAATGCTGCCTGTAAATATTTCTGAACCATGGTATCATAGTACTAGCATGCAAGCTTGGCTAGAATTATCTGAAGCTTTAAAAAGACCCAAACGATTCATTGGAATATTAATATGTAGCATATTAGCCTTAACCGCTTTAACAACCACAGCCGCTACCGCCGGTTTAGCATTAAGTAAAACTGTACAACAAGCACATTATGTTAATCAATTGTCTAAAAATACCAGTATTGCATTAGCATTACAAAATCATATTGATACTCAACTAAAAACTGAGGTTGATGAGTTAAAAAATGCTCTCATAGGTTTAGGAGACCAAATTATGGCTTTAAAATTGAAAATGCGTTTGATTTGCCCTGCTAAATATACTTGGATTTGTGCGACTCAACACGCTTATAATGAAACCGACTGCGATTGGAACAAAGTAAAAATGCACTTTGTAAGTGTATGGACTGATGGACACATTAGTTTGGACATACAAAAACTTAATGCGGAAATACAAGCAATTCAAGAAGCTCATCTACAAGAAGACGGGCCCCAACAATTAATTCAAGGACTCTTGGATCAGCTTCAATGGTTAAACCCAATGCGTTGGTTTCAAAATGGACTCACAGGATTGATTACCATGGGGTCATGTGTATTGTTTATGTTAATTGACTTACCTTGTTTATTCCGCTTTGTTGTTGGCCGTCTCACTGCTCTTCGTCAGGAGGTGTATGGGTTGAAATTGCGTTATCAAGCTTTAAAAAATAAAAGAGGGGGAAGTGTGGCGAGCCTTGCCCTCTGAGAAAGGCGCCATTAAGACCCTCCTAAGCCTCAGGGCCCGACTGTACTCTCCTTGGTCTGCATCCTGGACTTTATGGTATGAACGTAAAAAAGGAGATGGTCTTTGGCCAAATCGCTCCAGGGACCTGCTCAGTTACTGGGAGACTCTGGTTGTTCCCTAAAGCTAGGAAAAGCAACCCTGGAGGGGAAATTGGTGCTTTTGAGGGAGAAGCCGGGAAGCCAATCAACCAGCTGATGCCGATAAGGCGTGACTAAGCAAAGAAGCCAATCAACCAGCTGATGCCGATAAGGCGTGACTAAGCAAATTCCCTGCTTTAGGGGTATATATACGGCTATGCTTTGTTATTAAACTTGCCTTGCAACCATCAGTTGCTTGTGCCCTTCTGATCCCATACCTTGGTGCGTTCCGTTCCCTAACCCCTCTCGTCGATTGTTGCTGCGCTTTGAGGACCCGCCGCGGTTGGCGGCAGATTTACACTCACACATACACACACACACACAAATATTAGAGTCTTGCAATTGAAAAGAAGCAAAAAATGTATGGAAATTTGGAACCCCAAAATAAAAGCTAAAATATTATAACCAGTGATTGGGTGGCTACTAAGAAAATCAAAATATTTGAAATTGAAGACCTGTATAGTTGCAATTAGAACAGATGCAATGGTTTGATTGATATTCTGTCCTTATCCTTTAAGCTGATATTTCTATTCCAAAAATTTCTTGACTGGAACTCAAGGATAAATGGGTACATCTAATACAAGGTGACTTGATCCAAGGAAAGTATGGCTAAATAATAATACTTGTGCCAAATGCTTAAAGGAAGCTTATAAAACAAATATTTTAAAATGTAGGACATTTTCCATAACCATGGAATAGCTGGATAAAAGTTTCCAGGTATCAAATAAGATAAAGAACCATAAAAAACATTTGTTTTGCAAACATGTTTGTGGTCATGTTTTTAGGATCAATGAATAAAAAGATAAAGGGTAAAAAGAAAAAACTTGATACATATATTTGTTTCATTGGATACAGAGTTTAAATGCTTAATGAACTTCAATTAATCAATTAAAATATGGAAAGTAAAGATCATCAACTCCAGGCAGGGAATCCCTCTAAATTCTACACTAAATTTTCCATTTTGTGACACACTAAGGAGGCATGAAATGAAATGATGATGGACTTCCATGGATGCATGCTGGTAAACATCCAAAGAACCATAAAGAAATTAATGGAGAGTTCAAACCATTAGTATTAGGTTTATAGACTGAGACTGTAATTTTTCTAAAGATCCTGTGTCTAATTAAAAACTCCTTTTTCCTTTTTGCCTCTACTGTTCTAACAATTATCATCTTGATCCAGGTGATGTTACCTGCTCATGATTCTTGATTTTTTTATTGTTTAGTGGTTAGCACAGAAATATTTCACTCTGATCTGCACCCCAAGCATGGCAAATCCAGGCATCATGACTCAGCAAAAAGGATCTGAGTCTCCTTTTCTAAATGTTACTTAATAACGCAAAAGTCAATTATTATTGTGTGATAAATATATCTTGCTGTGTATTGCTAAGCCAGCATGAACAGATAGCTTGTAGATAATGTTTTATTGGAAAATAAATTAGAAATCATTGTCACTTACCAATTTAATATCATTTCTCTTGGAACAAGTACCCCAAATTTTGAAAAGCTTTCAGATCCTTAGATTAATAATACTTGTGATGAAAATAAACATTAAATGAGAGGCCCTTGAGGTGGCAGAGGTGTATTATAGTATTTCTTGTCTATGTCTTGGTGTTCACAGCAAGATGGTTACCTGCAATCTGGTCCCTAGAAGTTTCATTCATTTCATATTGGAGCTTCCACTTCCTTTTATTGAAATTATCTTCTATATTCTACTCACAACTATAAAAGCCTGTATCCCTCCCATTCACCACAATTCTTATCTTACTACATTGGAAAATGACAACTGTGCTCTTTTGCTCTGAGCTACTATGACATCAATTAATAAGTTATTTGTTAGATGATAACCTAATTTCATTCCCATAATGGACTCTGTAGTATTTTGAATTTCATGTTCCATTGTTCTTCCATTAAATGCAAATTTTAATATTTCATTGTAATATCAAGAGATGAAAGAACCTCCTAAAATGGATTAATTAGTTATTCAGGAAACGTATCAAAAGTATCTCTTTCTTGTTCTCTCAAAATATTGTGAATTATAAACAAGTCTGGATACAGAAATCATGAGTCCATGATTCCTCAGGAAATTTTCTTTATCTCCCACTAATAGTGGTCCCCTCGTGTGATATAGATCAGAACGTACAGTTAATTTTTTAAAATCGAAGGCATTTTCTTGTCATTTCTTCAAGCCTAGTTAGATTGGGATTGATAACTTCACTGATTTACCATTTCATTCTCATAAATCATTCTGATATAAATGTCTGTCCATATGTATTTTTCTTTTCCATGGATACCTTATTGCCTATGAAATAGTCTAAATTCTTTAGCAGCTTCCCTTGTCCTCTGTCTTCTTCTCTTTCTCGTTAATATCAATCACCATGAATCTCTCTACTATCACTTTTCATTTCAAATTCCCTCAAAATAATCTATGTCATTGCCTCCCGCCCTGCTGATTAATTTTCTCCCTCCATGATAATACAGCCTCCTCTTCCCTTTTCACTGCACTCACACCAACATATACAATCATTCACTAAAACTGTTCTTGCTAGAGCGATCACTAACTTCCCAATTCCTAAATTCAGTGACTATTTTTAAATTTCTTAGATGGTTATATTTGTTTTTATGCCCTTTGTAAAACTCTATTTGTCTGACTCTTGCAAATCTTCTCTTGGTTCTCCTCTTTATTTTTTTCTTCTTTATCTTCTTGTTCATCTGCTTCTTTAAACCTCAGGAACTTAACCCATGCCAATTTCTATTTCAAAGGCTCTGCCTTCACACCTCCTTGCATGGTAGCAATTCATTCTTCTCTTCTCCCTTTAAAAGCCACTACGATAAAGAAGCCTCTCAGGCTAGAAAAAAGTCCCTCAATTATCTGATTCTGAAATTTTACTTGATAGCACTTATCACAACTGCAATTAAACAATTATTTGTCCTTTGTCTTCCCTTTTTAGCCTGAGACTTATCTTCATAGTGATAGCACCAGGGTCTAGCATAGAGCCTGGCACATAGTGAAGACTCTAGGTATATTTCTTTAATGGATTTTTGAATAAATAATTTTCTCTTCCTTGCCACACCTATCAAATGTTGTTATTTCTCACAGTCCTATCCTTTATCCACTGAGTACTGGGTGGTCCCACTCTCTCACTTTTCACTCTAAATTTTATATTGATTACAGAAAGATAAATATCGCTAGTCCAGAAATCCTTCCTGCTGGAGAACTCTACTTGGATTTCCCATCGGTATTGTAGAACCAAATTAAAAGGAAGTCACTTATGTCAAGGACAAAATGGAGATAGCCAACACAAGCCACATGAAGAAAACTTAACCTAACCTTACAGAAATTTATAGTTCTATTCTAACAAGTCAGCAGAGATTACCAGCCAACCTCCAAACACTAAGTCCGTTCACATCATCTCTGAACTTGTTCAAGTGACTCAGTTACCCTAATCCAAAATGATAAAAAGAACAGTAGGCAACCAATCAACTAAAAAATCCAGGTAAGTTTTGCATTTACCCCATAAAAATCCCTGAGTCTGTGAGCAACTCAGAACTTGAGTTTCCCAGCTTGCAATTTGAAAGCCTTGCAACAGACTCATCTTTCTCCTTTGCATTATTCAGTGTGCAGATTTTGGTTTTTGACAGTATTCAAACTTCATATATCTAACACTTAGTGAAGATATAACCTTGCTCCTCTAGCCGCCCCTCCCCCCCCCAGACAGCGTGTTCTACCTCAGCTGCTAACGATAAACATTATTTTCCAACCCTCATCCACCTCCATATTTCTACTAGTTAACAAATCTAAGAAATCTTGACTCCCTCTCCTATCACACCAAACAGTGAGAAACCAAGTCCAGATAACTCAGCTTGATTTTTTTGTTTTTTTTTAAATTGGACTCTTCAACACAACCCACCTATAATTTCCATTAATCCTCTCTTCATTGCAGTAATGAAGCACCCTCATTAAATTTTTCTTCTTCTGGCATACAAGCAACCTATCAAAAGCTCAAATCTGTCAATTACTTGACAATGTTAATACTTCATCATCATCTATAAGCTAAATCCAATAGGTCAACAAGCTCTACAAGGTCTTTAATCATTGTCTTAGTTTGTCTTTAGCAATCTCCAAATTCCCTGTTTTGCTCCAGCACCATCAAACCACTTGCATTTCCATCATATGTGATGTTGCTTGTTCCTTGACCTTGCGGTACATTGTGATGGAAAAGCTCATGAATCCCCTCCTTCTACCCGGCTAACTCCTGTTCATCTATTAGGGCTCAACCCAGGCTTCGCTTCATAAAAGAAGCAAACCTGATTTCCCCTCCCTCAACCACACAGCCCAGGTCTATTGCCTTTATCTGTGCTTATATTGTATGCGCTGTCTCTTCCATTAAATACATCATATTACATTTGCAATACTGTAATACAGTACTCCTTGAAGGCAAAGATCGTTCTTATTCTTCATATTTCTGACAACTTTACTCATTGTAGGCAGATAGCAAGCACTCAATGACTGTTTCACGAATAAACAAATAAATGTATTTAGGAATGAAAAGATACTGAAAAGGGTCAAAGATTTAAAACTAACCACTCATGCCATGTTAAAAAATCTACAACTAGGGCCCTATTCTCAAGTCTATCACTCATGCCTTTATGTGGCAAGACAAGTCTCCCACTGTATTTCAGTGCTGGTCCATATTAATCATTAATTCTCTCATGTACCCATCTATTTTCTTCTGATATCTTCACTTTGGTTGTGTTCGTTGTATATTAATGGTAATGCTTTTACTAAGCATGAAAAATAACTAATGAAAATTGAAGGATCGATGCTTAAATTTGTCAGGAGTACTTGGTTGGTTAATTAAATTTTTAAAATTCAGGATTGTTCACTTGAGTCTCCAATTTTCAAAAGTTAAGCCTCTAGATTTGGGGGTTATGCCTTATGTTTTTTTCTCTCTTTTTTCTACTTCACAAGCAAAAAATTATTGCCTAGTGTTTACCTCTTAAGTAGTTTAGACAGCTTTAGTGTGTTGTATTCTAAGAAAGATAAATATTGACTTCATGAAAACAGTTTATATGTTTTCATGTAAACAGATTAGTGTGTGTATTCTAAGAAAGATAAAAGTGACTTCATGAAAGCAGTTTATACCTTTTCATGTAAGTACAACAACTGAGATTGTTAAACGAGATGTTTTTTAGTGGAAAGGGATTGGAACATGATTTTTTAGCTAATGTGTTTTTCATAAGTATATCCATCAATGACATTTGATTAGAATATAAAAGTAAATCATAATGCAACCTTAAAAATAAAATACCTAAACCTGATTGATCAGGATAAACTAGTTTGATTGATTCATTTTCATTTTTGAAGGCCAGCTGATCTATAATGCTTTCCACTTGAAGTGCCTCTGTGAAATTCAATATAAGTCAATATTCAAACATTGCCATATTAACCAATCCAGTGTTTCAAAGGCATTGACCTACCCGTTTCATTAGTCCACTCGAAGGGACAAATAAGACTAACACCCAATTACCAAATTGTATCCCCAAAGAGGAGCCTGTTTTCCAGACCATGACCTACTAGAACATAAGGGGTGAACTATTCTGAGGAGACTGTTAACAATTTTCTATTCTGAATAATACATGTCATTGCTAAATCACCTGTAAACTACAATTCTCTTCTTTCACTCTTCGTTTTCTAATTTTTGTGCATTGGAAAGTGTTTACTATTTCTTCATCTCTAAAGTGGAGATAATAGTTACTTTATAGGGCTTTGTAAGGACTGGAGATGATGAGTGTAGGTAAGGTAACTATAGTAACATGGCCATTGCCGTCCCCGGACAATAATTCCTCCTGGAGGGCAAGTTGTGCCTTCTGTACTTCTGTTGCACTCTACACAGTGCTATCTGGAAACTTTTATAGGGAATTTGACATTACAAGCGTTTGTTCTCATTATGACTTTGCCCAACTTAGAAGCAAACGTTCCGGCCACTGTTTATTAATGGCCAATGTTATCTGGCATTGCCCTTAACAATGAGCTAAGAACATTAATAGGAATCATGGAATCAAGGTGATATTACCAGATGATAAGTTTTGTAGGAGGGTGACCAACCATTCTGGTTTGCCTTGAATTAAATGGTTTCTGGTATACAGGATGTCCAGTGCTAAAACCAGAAAAGTCTGGCAAACCAAAGTGAATTGGTCATCGAATCACATAAGGCTTAACTTTGTTTTGTTCACTGTTGTATAACCAGAATCTTGAATACGGCCTGGAATTAAGTAGGTTTCTCAAATGATATTCACTATGTGCATGAATCCATTCCAACATAAAAATAATCTCTGTTTTACACTTTTACCATTTACTTTTTTTCCCCAGTGATTAGTTTTCTTTCCATTTTATGTTTATGGCTTCAAAATATTAATAGTTCTATATGCAGACAAGTGAACTATTCAGGGAATATTTAATTCATTAGTTAAAATACAGTCACATACAATTCTTTCTAGGCTCAACACATAAGAAAACAGGTGAAAGCACTTTCTGAGCTATAAAGCAGAGTTTTTATTTTTGAATTAACTTATGAATACCGAATGGTATCCCACTAATTTCCACAAGCCCAGTTTATTTCTGACATTAATCTAATTGTAGATTTTTACACCTTAACATCAGTGCTTCCTCTGATTTCTAATATGGCCTTTAAATAACTATCAGAAGTCACTTTCAGTATTTATTACAAATTGAATTTTATAAGAGTTTAATGATAATGTTAATAAATTAAAATGATGTTGGCCAATAAATGAGATTTTTATCTCTTTAGCATATACTGTCTGATGAATAACCTATATATATATTGGCATCTGTCTTTCATAGGAAGTTGGGTAACAAGTTTACTTTCATAAAATTATATAGATATTAATATATATTCTATATCTTTTTAAGCATTTTTCAATATTGTGAATTTCCTGCCTTCTTCCTTTTTCTTCAAGGTAGAAGTTATATTAATCATAATAAAATATCAGATCTCTTAAGTGGAGTTCAAGAACAGAAATAAAAAGAGGCACCACTCCTACAATGCCTAGGAAATAATTTATTCACCTATACGAGTTGCTCCCAATATTGATAGGGTTGAACTCCAGATTGCATAACTAAATGTTGTGTAGCAGTGACAGATTCTCATTTTATAGTACTTCTAGAAAACTTGAAAACATTCTGAGGAAAGAAAGCCAGGGAAAACCTATACTTCCACATAGAATAAAGATATTCTATTCTATTAGAATATCTATATTCTAATAGAGTATTCTATTTTCTATTCTAAAAAACCAAAGTGCAATTGAGCTCATAAAGGCTAACGTTAACTTTTTAAGAGTGACTTATTTGCAAGACTCTTGAAAAACTTTTAGGTGAGAATACATAGCTACATGACATTTTTATGGTCAGAATTAACCAAAGTTCATTTTTTTAAAAAGTTCACTTACGTTAAGAAATATCTTTATGAGCATGGGTTAGTCTGCTTGAGAGCTGCTGGAAAGAGAAACTTTATTACTTCTCTCTTTCATTTTGTAAAACTTTATTTAAAAAAAAATTGAACTAGCCATAGGATGAGGAAGTCCAATTCAACATTTGACTTTTGAGGCGTTTTACAAATTCTGTTAAAATTAATTATTTTCATAAAGATTCCATTAGTAAAGAAACCCTTGATTTCTGTAGTATTACAAATAATTTGATTTAAAATTTTATAGTAGCTATCATAAAAAAGTATATACCAGAAAATACATCATAATTACTCTTGTGTACGTTTTAATATATTTAGTTCAATTGAGGCTTCATTAATTTTTCTCAGAGAATTATACACTATACAAAACTAGCAACTGTGTTTAAACAGAAATTAAATTCCACTTGGGAGACTTCCCTGGTGGTCCAGTGGTTAAGACTTTATGCTTCCACTGCAGGGGATGCGGGTTCCACCCCTAGTCGGGAAACTAAGATCCTGCTTACCGTGCAGTGTGGCCAGAAAAAAAATAAGGAAGAGAGAGAAATTAAGTTCCAGTTTATTTTTTACCACTTTTAACATGGAACTAAGGGCTGCAAAGTAAGGAGATTTATTAATTGTCATTCAGAAGCCTTATTGATATATAGACATAATAGATGGTAGGGATTCCCATAATGGATGGGCTTCAGTCATGATCTTCTAGGGCTGAGATGGGTGGATATTCTGCTAAGTTCCCAGGGTTGCAGAACATAAATCAGAATGGGTTTTTTTGCCACCACAGAGACCAGCCCCTCTCCTTCAAACAGTGTTGAATCTTCTCTTTGATCTGAGTAAAAAGCCATATATTAACTACTTCTGCCAACCAGATAAAGATGGGATTGATGCCATTTGGACAAATTCAAATTCAGCAATTCAGCATCAAATATCTAATAAAAAATAGCATTAATAACCTGAAAAATGAAATGAAATTACTGTACCAAATACTGAAAGATAAGTCTTCATGGTCTGGAGTTTTGTGAAGGTTTGTTTTCTGTATTTTGCTCAGGACATATATGAGTATCCTCATTTAGTGTGCATTAACAAAATTTATGAAATGGAAAGATTTTCCAATATAATGTGCTTCCATTTAAATAGATTAATGCATTGTCTGACTTGAAGCAACCCCCTCCCATTCTTTTTTCTTTTTATTTATTCTGAGAAGAAGCAAAAAAGAACAGTAGTTTTCTCACTGCCACTAAACACTTATTATACAATTTAATTATATAATTTTATATGTAATTTGTATATTTTCTCAATGTTAAGAAAGGTTGAAATTTCAGAAGTGTTTTTTTAAAAATAAATTAATGTATTTGTTTTCGGCTACGTTGGGTCTTTGTAACTGCGCGTGGTCTTTCTCTAGTTGCGGCGAGTGGGGACTACTCTTTGTTGCTGTGCGCAGGCTTCTCATTGTGGTGGCTTCTCTTGTTGTGGAGCATGGGCTCTAGGGGTGCCAGCTTCAGTGGTTGTTGCACATGAGCTCAGTAGTTGTGGCTCATGGGCTCTAGAGTGCAGGCTCAGTAGTTGTGCTACACGGGCTTAGTTGCTCTGGGGCATGTGGGTTCGAACCTGTGTTCCCTGCATTGGCAGGCAGATTCTTAACCAATGTGCCACCAGGGAAGCCCAGAAATTTCAGAAGTTTTGTTGGCAGCATTTAAAAAACAAAATGACAGGAACTGGTATGTGTTGTAAGAATGCTTCATTCAGTACCTAAATTCGGATCTTAACTGACAGTGCACTATCAGTAATTCTAGGAAGTTTCTTTTTTCACTCCTAGAGCCAGATGTATCTTATTTTATATCCTGGAAAGACAACAAAATCACAGCTGATTTCTATCTAAAACAGAGTTTGTAGGAATTCATATTTCTTCTTATGGCAGAGGAGAAAATAATACAAGGTACCTTGATGTTTTAGGGCAACTGTTTAGACTCATTTTTATCTGAAGTAGCTTTTGTAGAAATCACTTCCTAATCAAGTATAAGAATGTGTATATTTTTCAAGGGGGCGATATCTTTATAAGAGATTTGACTCTGTGAAAATCCATTTTATGAGAAATGGACAAATGGCTTCCTAAAAGACTATGGCTCCTCACTCAGGCATTCACGTTACATCTGTGATATTTAATGATATAATTTTCTTCAATATTCGTATTAAAACCAGTAAGCCAAAGCACCAAATAAGATAACACTTTATTTAAAACTTACATTGCAGAGGACAGACAGCAGAAGCAAGAAGAACTACAATCCTGCAGCCTGTGGAACAAAAACCACATTCACAGAAAGGTAGACAAGATGAAAGGCAGAGGGCTATGTACCAGATGAAGGAACAAGATAAAAACCCAGAAAAACAACTAAATGAAGTGGAGATAGGCAACCTTCCAGAAAAACAATTCAGAATAATGATAGTGAAGATGATCCAGGACCTTGGGAAAAAAATGGAGGCAAAGATCCAAAAGATGCAAGAAATGTTTAACAAAGACCTAGGAGAATTAAAGAATAAACAAACAGAGATGAACAATACAGTAACTGAAATGAAAACTACACTAGAAGGAATCAATAGTAGAATAACTGAGGCAGAAGAACGGATAAGTGACCTGGAAGACAGAATGGTGGAATTCACTGCTGCAGAACAGAATAAAGAAAAAAGAATGCAAAGAAATGAAGACAGCCTAAGAGACCTATGAGAAAACATTAAATGCAACAACATTTGCCTTATAGGGGTTCCAGAGGAGAGGAGAGAGAGAAAGGACTCGAGAAAATATTTGAAGAGATTATAGTCGAAAACTTCCTTAACATGGGAAAGGAAATGGCCACCCAAGTCCAGGCAGCGCAGAGAGTCCCATACAGGATAAACCCAGGGAGAAACAGGCTGAGACACATAGTAATCAAACTAACAAAAATCAAAGACAAAGAAAAATTATTAAAAGCAGCAAGGGGAAAACGACAAATAACATACAAGGGAACTCCCATAAGGTTAACAGCTGATTTCTATCAGAAACTCTACAAGCCAGAAGGGAATGGCATGATATACTTAAAGTGATGAAAGGGAAGAACCTACAGCCAGGATTACTCTACCCAGCAAGGATTTCATTCAGATTCGATGGAAAAACCAAAACCTTTATAGACAAGCAAAAGCTAAGAGAGTTCAGCACCACCAAACCAGCTCTACAACAAATGCTAAAGGAACTTCTCTAAGTGGGAAACACAAGAGAATAAAGGACCTACAAAAAAAAAAAAAAAAAAAAAAAAAAAAAAGAAACCCAAAATAATTAAGAAAATGGTAATAGGAACATACATATCAATAATTACCTTAAGCATGAATGGATTAAATGCTCCAACCAAAAGACAGAGGCTCACTGAATGGATACAAAAACAAGACTCATATATATGCTGTCTAAAAGAGACCCACTTCAGACCTAGGGATGCCTATAGACTGAAAGTGAGGGGATTGAAAAAGATATTCCATGCAAATGGAAATCAAAAGAAAGCTGGAGTAGCAATACGCATATCAATAAAATAGACTTTAAAATAAAGAATGTTACAAGAGACAAGGAAAGACACTGCATAATGATCAGAGGATCAATCCAAGAAGAAGATAGAATGATTGTAAATATAAATGGCACCCAACATAGGAGCTCCTCAATACATAAGGCAACTGCTAACAGCTATACAAGAGGAAATCGACAGTAACACAATAATAGTGGGGGACTTTAACACCTCACTTACACCAATGGGCAGAACATCCAAAATGAAAATAAATAAGGAAACAGAAGCTTTAAATGACACAATAGACCAGATAGATTTAATTGATATTTATAGGACATCCTAACCAAAAACAGCAGATTACACTTTCTTCTCAAGTGCACATGGGATATTCTCCAGGATAGATCACATCTTGGGTCACAAATCAAGTCTCAGTAAATTTAAGAAAATTGAAATTATATCAAGCATCTTTTCTGACCACGATGCTAAGAGATTAGAAATGAATTACAGGGGGAAAAATGTAAAAAACACAAACACATGGGGTCTAAACAATAAGTTACTAAATCACCAAGAGATCACTGAAGAAATCAAAAAATACCTAGAGACAAATGACAATGAACATATGACTCTCCAAAACCTATGGGATGCAGCAAAAGCGGTTCTAAGAAGGACGCTTATAGCTAGACAAGCCTACCTCAAGAAATAAGAAAAATCTCAAATAAGCAATCTAACCTTACACATGAAGGAACTAGAGAAAGAAGAACAAACAAAATCCAGAAGGAAAGAAATCATAAAGATTAGAGCAGAAATAAATGAAATAGAAACAAAAAAAAACAAGAACAAAGATCAATAAAACTAAAAGCTGGTTCTTTGAGAAGATAAACAAAATTGATAAACCATTAGCCAGACTCATCAAGAAAAAGAGGGAAAGGACTCAAATCAATAAAATTAGAAATGAAAAAAGAGAAGTTAAAACAAACACCGCAGAAATACAAAGCATCCTAAGTGCTACAAGCAACTCTATGCCAATAAAATGGACAACCTGGAAGAAACGGACAAATTCTTAGAAAGGTATAACCTTCCAAGACTGAACGAGGAAGAAATAGAAAATATGAACAGACCATTCACAAGTAATGAAATTGAAACTGAGATTAAAATTTTTTCCAACAAAGTCCAGGACCAGATGGCCTCACAGGTGAATTCTATCAAACATCTAGAAAAGAGCTAACACCCATTCTTCTCAAACTCTTCCAAAAAATTGCGGAGAGAGGAACACTCCCAAACTCATTCTATGAGGCCACCATTACCCTGATACCAAAACCAGACAAAGATACTATAAAAAAAGAAAATTACAGACCAGTATCACTGATGAATATGATGCAAAAATCTTAAACAAATTACTAGCAAACAGAATCCAACAACACATTAAAAGGATCATACACCATGATCAAGTGGGATTTACTGCAGGGATGCAAGGAAGGAGTCTTCAATATACATAAATCAATCAATGTGATATACCATATTAACTAACTGAAGAATAAAAACCATATGATCTTCTCAATAGATGCAGAAAAAGCTTTTGACAAAATTTAACACCAATTTATGATAAAAACTCTGCAGAAAGTGGACATAGAGGGAACCTAGCTCAACATAATAAAGGCCATATATGACAAACCCACAGCAAACATCATTCACAATGGTGAAAAACTGAAAGCATTTCCTCTAAGATCAGGAACAAGACAAAGATGTCCACTCTCACCACTATTATTCAACATAGTTTTGGAAGTCCTAGCCACGGCAATCAGAGAAGAAAAAGAAATAAAAAGAATACAAATTGGAAAAGAAGTAAAACTGTCACTGTTGGCAGATGACATGATAGTATATATAGAGAATCCTAAAGATGCCACCAGAAAACTGCTAGAGCTAATGAATAAATTTGGTAAAGTTGCAGGATACAAAATTAATGCACAGAAATCTCTTGCATTCCTATACACTAATGATGAAAAATCTGAAAGAGAAATTAAGGAAATACTCCCATTTACCATTGCAACGAAAAGAATAAAATACCTAGGAATAAACTTACCTAGGGAGACAAAAGACCTGTAGGCAGAAAACTATAAGACACTGATGAAAGAAATTAAAGATGATACCAACAGATGGAGAGATATACCATGTTCTTGGATTGGAAGAATCAATATTGTGAAAATGACTGTACTACCCAAAGCAATCTACAGATTCAATGTAATCCCTATCAAATTACCAATGGCATTTGGTACGGAACTAGAACAAAAAATCTTAACATTTGTATGGAGACACAAAAGACCCCAAATAGCCAAAGCGATCTTGAGGGGAAAAAGTCGGAGCTGGAGGAATCAGACTCACTGACTTCAGACTATACTACAAAACTACAGTAATGAAGACAATATGGTACTGGCACAACAGAAACATAGATCAATGGAACAAGACAGAAAGCCCAGAGATAAACCTATGCACCTATGGTCAACTAATCTATGACAAAGGAGGCAAGGATATACAATGGAGAAAAGACACCCTCTTCAATAAGTGGTGCTGGGAAAACTGTACAGCTACATGTAAAAGAAAGAAATTAGAACACTCCCTAACACCATACACAAAAATAAACTCAAAATGGATTTGAGACCTAAACGTAAGACAGAACACTATAAAACTCTTAGAGGAAAACATAGGAAGAACATTCTTTGATGTAAATCACAGCAAGATCTTTTTTGATCCACCTGCTAGAGTACTGTAAATAAAAACAAAAATAAACAAATGGGACCTAATGAAACTTGAAGGCTTTTGCACAGATAATGAAACCATAAACAAGACAAAAAGACAACTCTCAGAATGGGAGAAAATATTTGCAAACAAATCAACGAACAAAGGATTGATCTCCAAAATATATAAACAGCTCATGCAGCTCAATATTAAAAAAACAAACAACCCAGTCCAAAAATGGGCAGAAAACCTAAATAGACATTTCTCCAAAGAAGACATAGAGATGGCCAAGAAGCACAGGAAAATCTGCTCAACATCACTAATTATTAGAGAAATGCAAATCAAAACTACAATGATGTATCACCTCACACCAGTTAGAATGGTCATCATCAGAATATCTACAAGCAACAAATGCTTGAGGGGGTGTGGAGAAAAGGGAACCCTCTTGCACAGTTGGTGGAAATGTAAATTGATACAGCCACTATGGAGAACAGTATGGAGGTCCCTTAAAAAACTAAAAATAGAATTACCATATGATCCAGCAATCCCACTAGTGGGCGTATACCCAGAGAAAAACATAATTGAAAAAGACACATGCACCCCAATGTTCACTGAAGCACTATTGACAATAGCCAGCTCATGGAAGCAACCTAAATGCCCATCGACAGACGAATGGCTAAAGAAGATGTGGTACATATATACAATGGAATATTACTCAGCCATTAAAAGGAACGAAATTGGGTCATTTGTTGAGATGTGAATGGATCTAGAGACTGTCATACAGAGTGAAGGAAGTCAGAAAGAGAAAAACAAATATCATATATTAACGCATATATGTGAAACCTAGAAAAATGGTACAGATGAACCGGTTTGCAGGGCAGAAACTGAGACACAGATGTAGAGAACAAACGTATGGACACCAAGGGGGGAAGCCGCGGGGGATGGGGGTGGGCGTAGGATGAATTGGGTGATTGGGATTGACATGTATATACTGATGTGTATAAAATTGATGACTAATAAGAACCTGCTGTATAAAAAATAAATTAAAAAATAAAAATAAATTAAAAAAATAAAAATTACATTGCTTCAAAGCACCACACTGCTCATAAGCACTCATCTGACTCTTTTATTTATGTAAGTATGTTGAAGATTATCCCAGGAGGATAAAGTATTCAGGGTTTGTTTTTGTTTTTTTCACCTTGATCAATATTTACCTTGGAAATGTTGGATAACTTAGGGCCATCCACTTAATTTTTTTTTCATGTTTCAGTAAATCCTGTTCTATAAATGTCTCTTTCCTTTTATTTCTCCTATGTAAATAACCCTTCCATGGTCAAGTTATTTCCCAACAGATCTATATTCAGAATTTCATAGTATGTAGGTTATAAATAATATCCTGATTTTTAACTCTTTGATTATAAGGCCTAAAACCAATCATGGACTAGCAACATTTTCTTCCTCAAAAAAAGTATTGATCAATGTTCCAATCTAAAGTTCTAATTACCTATTTCAATCTTTGGAAAAGATGACATTTGATTCCAGAATATTCAGAATATGAGAGAAAATGATTAAAGCTATATCAGGGCCTATGTGTATGAATTATACCAAATTCTTCTAATATTTTGTCACCACAAATGTGTTTGGACACATTCAAAAGAATTTAGGAGATTGAGGTGATAGCCAGGTATAAAAGAGTAAGATTCCAGAATAGGTAAAACTGTTGAAGAAACTTCTTTCTAAAGCATTCTTTGATGTTGTCCCAAAGTAAACTGCATAACTTTAGTTGGAAATATATATATATATATATATATATATATATACATACATACTACAATTGTCATTAGGTTATTTTAACTTGGTTAATAGTGAATATGGCATATTTTTGATGCACATGAGTATTTTAGAATACTGCCACTTGGTTGCTTTTGTTTAGAATAAAAAGGGCGACAGAAATAGAAGTGCGTTTTGCTACAAGCATAGACCAGGTATTTAAACAGTCACACGGGCTTTCTGCTGTACCGAGGAAGTCCACTTTGTGTGATGGACTCTAATTAGTGCAGGTATCTTATTGAGGCACCCAAAGCCAAGTACATGATTCAGAGCAAATACAGACACCGCTAATCATACACATTTAGAATTCGTTTCAGTGTCCTTTAAATAATACAGTTATAACACTATATCTTTCATCCCCCAAACCTGCAGTGAGGAACTTTTGTCAAAAAGATTTCTAAATTGACTGTAAAAATCAAGGCTTGGCTTAACCAATCTTTCATCAATATATGTATAGTTTTTAAAATAATATCTAATATGTATTCATTAGGGCAACTATAATCTCTTACGGGACTGAATTGTATGGTTGACTTTCTTACTTAAATTTTTAGTTCAAGTTCACCTTTCATTCTGGTAGAATTTATGTAACTGCTCAGCCCTCACAGTTGGAAGGGATTGTGCGCTGGAGCTAACTCCTTAAGAATTATAAGTTCCAATGAAAGAAGGCTTACAATCAGCAAAGACAGAGCTTGGAGAGCACACACCAAATAAAGAAGGCAGGATTCTGTCCCTTACGGATTTATACCAGTCTTCTTTGCATTAGCACTAGATATTCCTTGGTGAGTTGTTTGGTTGGTTGGTTTCTAAGCTGATCTACAGCTTAGAAATACATTAAGTACATTCAATACTGAATAGCTTGACAAATGACAGCCAGTATGGGCTTTCCCTTTTCTTGAGTCTTCTCCACAGTAAAAGCAAATGTGAACTGTGTTCCTAACAAAGGGAGGTAGGAAATGAGGGAGAAAAAAGCCCCTAAAGAATGGTGATCAAAAAATCGAGGCAAGATCCTTATGTGGTCTCATTCATTTGCTGTCTCTTCCTCCCAGTTCTCTGACCTATTTTGCTAGTAATGATTGGTTTTTTCACACCTGGAGATCACAAAACCCTGGTGTGAGGTCCAGCCTACAGAGTTATGTGTGGGTATCCAAGCTGCTCATTCATCAGGAGCTGAAGTTTTCCCTAGCTTAGTCAACTCTTGTCTCACCAATGAGGTGGCAGTTTTCAAGGGCCAGTAATAAGAGATGTATATTTTCACTATGCTTCACATAGATAGAGACAGAAGTCAGACACATACTATATTAAAATATCAGAAAGTTCTTTTTTAACTTGGAAGCTAGTGTATGTTTCATACCAAAAAATTCCTCCAGTTTCTTGAAGTACCTTTAGTGAATTACCAGTGTATTAGCATCACCACTTCTTGGTAAGCATCCATCTGTCACAACAAATCCATACACTTCTTTACAGCCTTACAATCTGCATTTGGTAGAAGAGAGTCAGCTCTTCCAGAAGGATGAAAGAAACCATGAGGAGGTTTTGGTAATAACAGTAACTTGATATTTTGAAACTCTAAGGTCCTGGTTTTCAGCCTTCCACCTAACAGTAAAATTAAAGCTAGCCCCCAGTAATAAACTGATATTTCTTTAATCATATTATATAGATTGCGAGTGATTCAAAATCAGAAACCAGGTCTTGTTAATAGTGTGTCCACAGACTAACATCACTGTTTAACACATAGGAGGTCTTTAATAACTGAGTTTGCTGACACTCAGCACCAAAAATGATTTTTCAACTTGGATAATTTAGTGTACCTTTGCATTCTGTGGTTGCACTTCATTTAGCCAGCAGAATTTTATTTAGGAGACAGAGAATAAATTATACTGAAACTTTCCTTCAAGTGGAATTGAATTTACTTCACAAAATCATCATTTTTTAATCTGAGCATTCTACAAAGGGTGACCCTAGTGAGAAGGAAAAAAACACCACAGCATCCCTGAATATAGATCAAAAGCTCAAGTCATCCAATGAAACAGGACCCTGTAGAGATTGGTGCTGTGATTGGAGATTACTATAATATTATCTTTCTTAGAAAGTAGGAAATCTAATTACCTTCAAGTTTCTCACATTTGAGCCATACTACAAATGAGTTGTGTCCAGGTACAGAAAAACCAACAATATTTTATTTATAATCTTATTTTTAGCTTTTGAACTACAAATTCGGGTTCTAGATTTGTTTAAAAGATCATGGGTTTTATAGATGCTCATATGTAAATTAATCTGTTGTTTGCTTACTTTTTGTTTTCCATTGAATGGTCCTCCTCATAAATACAGAACAGGTCATTACATGAAAAATATAAGATCTTGCATTTTTTCCTTGTTCTCTCTTAAAAATCTATTTCTAATATTGCATTCCCCATTGGACTACTTCATAAGGGCATGAGGGGGGAAAAGAAAAGACAGAGTAAAAAAAAAAAAAAAAAAGAAAGACAAAATAGACTGGATCTCACCACTAGAATTCACCATAAAAATCTCAAAGTGTAACAGAATTCTTACAAAATTTCCTAGACCAGTTCTTTAGGGAATAGAGATCTCCTATGAAAAATATGGCGATTGGGAAAGGCAGGGACAAGATGTGGGAAACTAGTAAATAAGTGCAGCAAAAACAGGTTCTGAGGAATACACATAATTTTGTCTGCTTTAGATCACAATAGAATTTTTAATAAATAAATTTCTTTTCTTTTTTGTTTTTTTTTTTTGTAAAGACACTTTTTTGAAACAGTAGATTTAGCCCAGTCGTTTGTGTCATTTTTAATAAACTGTCTTTGTTTTTTTGATTGTTTGTTTCTCATAACTGGAAATGTTTTAGATTTGAGTCTCTTGGACATTGTCTTTAGAGTTCATTCGGATCAATAACGGTTCATGCACTGAACTGTGTATTGAATTTATTGTGTTAACTGTTGTTGTGTGGTTGAAGGGAGATTTGTAAGAGTTGTAGTGGTTGAGGTGCTCATGCTCAATAGCAGGCATGGGCAGGTGGCTTTCCATGGGTGTGTCTCCTGTAATCTCATCATCCACATTAATGATTTCAACAGTCCTCGTTGGGGCATGATGGTTTTGCCGATGGTGCTGCTTCCTCATCTTGTAGAAAATGACCAGCATCACTGCAGCCATGAGCGTGATGGCCACGAAACAGCCAATGATGATTTTGGTAGTCTTCATGACTTCATCGATTCCCGGGATCCCACTGTTTATATCAGTCACGGGGATGGTGAACGTTTTTTCTGTTGACCTTGTGCTCTGTGGCGTGAGAGAGGTGGTCACGTTGGTGGTCTCCCAGTCGATCACCGGAGTGGGACCCACATTGTTATCTGTGGTCCTTGCCTCATCCTGAGAAGGTTCCATAGTCTCTACTGTGACGGTTGAAAAGTACGAGAAGGGAGTAGTGTTTGCTGCAGTAACATTCAGGGTGGCCGAAGCAGTGGTATTTCCAACAGAATTACTCACCATACATGTGTACATGCCTGTATCTTGCACAGTTACATTCGTGAAGTTTAACGTGCCATCGCTGAGCACGGCTATCCGCACTTTGTATGCCCCGTGTGTCATGACTGTTCCATTTGGAGTAATCCAAGATACAGAAGTCAGGGACGTGGAGGCCCGACATTTCAGCTCAGCTGCCATGCCTTCAGTGACATTGAGGTCTGCCGGGGGCTCCACAATGACGGGAGCATAGCATGTGAAATAATTCTGGTCAAGCTCTCCAATGTACCTGCCTTTCAGATTGGAAGGGGTGTTACACCGGGCACAGCACGCTGTGTTGGAGGGGGCCATGTCTTTTATCCACCAGCTGAGCCACAGTATGTCACAGTTACAGTTCCAGGGGTTGTGATGTAAGTGTATCCGTTCTAGATGATGCAAGGGTGTGAAGAGGTCATGAGGCAGTAATGTTAGATTGTTGTGTGCCAGGTTGATCTCCACCAGTGACTGAAGGTTATCAAAGGCATTCCGTTCAATCACTTGAATCTGGGACTGTATCATCCACAGTTTTTGAAGGTGCATCAACCCCTGGAAAGAGCCAGGCCTGATGGCAGACAGATGATTCCCAGAAAGATCCAGCTCATCTAGTTTTATGAGCGGCGTGAGGTTAGGGATTTCTCGGAGGTTGCACATGGCAAGGTTCAAATACCTCAAGTTGGACAGACCTTCAAAGGCACCTTCTGAGATATACGAAAGCCTTTTTAATTCCCCTAAGTCCAGCCGCCGCAAAGAAGGGATTCTGTTAAAAGCATAAGAAGGGATGCTTTCGATGGGGTTGTTTCGCAACCAGAGCTCCTTCAGTTTAGACAAATATACAAAAGCTCCATTTGGGATGGTTGTAAGACGATTGTCAAAGAGTTCCAGGGTGTTGAGGTTTGCCAGACCATTGAAGGCCCCAATTTCAATTGTTCTGATATGATTCCTACTCAACTGTAGGATTTCCAGGTGCCTCAAGTGTTTGAAGCTGTTCACTTTGATGATCTGGATTTGGTTCTCATGGAGGTTCAGCAGCCGGGTGTTGGTGGAGATGCCATCTGGAACCTCACGTAGGTTTTTCCGAACGCAAATCACCTTGCTGAACTGGTTGCTGCAGGAGCAGACGGAAGGGCAGGTTTGAGCCCGCACCAGACCAGCCACCACAAGAAGTTGAAGAGCCAGCAGCACCACAAGCAGGGGGTCAAATAAGGCCCTGTTAAACCTAGGACCTATCATTATCTGCTGTGGATGTAAGGTCATCTTGTTCAACATTCATAATTTATCTGGTGTTGGTCCTTCTGGAGTTCAAATAATCTGTAATACAATGAGAGCAAAAAAGAGTATTAGATCTCCCCCAGATGTCTTTCTGGAGTCACTGTATGTAGTGTCATTTATTAAGCGGTGTGGCTCATATTTATGGAGAAGTGTTTTTGTACTTTGAGTTAGCAGCCATCCACAGCCAATATTCCAGCAGATGTACAATCACAGAGAAATGGAAGAAGGAGGTAGAGGGCCTTACTGTAGCGTTTATCAACCAGGTCTGACCTGAATGCATGAGGACATATGAAATGTACCCCACAATTAGGCACAATGTCCAGAGCAGATTGGAAAAGTTCAGAAAATAAAATTAGGGTGGGGGCTATACCAATAAACGAAAAATTCCTTGCAAAATTATTAATAGCTGGCGTTTTATTGAGCATTAGTCTATGTGCCAGGCACCACAGGCTATGGACTTCACAAACAATCTTATCCAAGAATGGCTACATAACTTGCAGGGCTCAAGGCAAAATGAAAACGTGGGATGTCTTGTTAAAAATTATTAAGAATTTCAAATCAGTTACAGTAGGGCATGAAGCCAAGCATGGGCCCTTCGGAGTATGGGGCCCTTTGTAATTGCACAGGCTGCATGCGCTGATCCTTTCTTTTTTTCTTTTTTTGAGGTACACGGGCCTCTCATTGTTGTGGCCTCTCCCGTTGCGGAGCACAGACTCCGGACGCACAGGCTCAGCTGCCATGGCTCACGGGCCCAGCCGCTCCACGTCATGTGGGATCTTCCCGGGCCGGGGCATGAACCTGTGTCCCCTGCATCAGCAGGCGGACTCTCAACCACTGCGCCACCAGGGAAGCCCTCTCCCTGATCCTTTCTTATCCTTACAGCACTCCTCTGAGGAAGGAACTGTTATAGACTCCATTTTCAAGTTGAAGAAATTTAATAGTAGGGGAAGTAATATGCATGCAGTCACATGGTTAGTAAGTCCAGAACCAGGGCTTAGACGGTCAGCTCATCGGTCCAGGAGAATATGATCTCAAGAACTCCATGAAAAAGTTTCTGCAAGAATGATGGCAAAAGCAAAATATTTTTCACAATTAATTTTGTTAAAATACCTTTCCTTTGGGGATGACCTGAGCTGTAAACACTGGCAACTTATCATATGGTGCCTGTGAAAATACACTGAAATAATGACATGCACAAGTATACATAAATTTTTAGAGATGTTCATATACAAAAACTCATGACAACAGAGCCAACTGCTACCTATAGGTAGATATACCAAAAATTAAATCACACCCCGTGAAACATAATGTTTATGCACAGAAAAAATCTTAGTATAACTGTATTATATACGTCTTATGTCCCTACTCTTACTGATTTTAAGTAGATTTCTGGGAAGGAAATAAAGCAACTCACTTTCTGCAACTCTCTGGCACAAAGAGGAATTCCAAAGCTTGTGTTACCCAGTATATACCCCACTCAACTGGCTTATCATGGATTGGGCACCTGTGAAATGACTTCTCCCAAATTTCTCATCTCGATATACAATGTCTCTTCTTTGAATCTCCTGGGAAGAAAAAAAAGTGTGGAGGCTCACCATATCCAATTCAAAAAGGCACTAAGACAATAATTTAGTATTTATTATGTGTCACCTTGGGCAGGTTACTTATCCTCTCCATGGCTCAATCTTACTTGCAAAATGGGAATGACATAATTACATAACCCTTAGTGTTATTGTCAGAATAAAATTAGTTAATGTTCATAAGGGCTTAGAATAATGCCTTCCATATGTAAAGAACTCAATAATATTAGATATTATTATTATTACTACTATTGTTGTTTCCCTTAGCCAGATATTTTGCTAAGTACTGAGCATACAAAGGTGAGGAACATAATTCTCACCCTTGAGGGAATTATAATTCAGAAGGTAAGACAGATAGGCAAACAGATGATACAAAATAATGTATGTTCATTGCTCTGAGACCAAGCCACATGGGTCGGAGGGCACTGAAGTCAGAGTAACTCAATCTGTGCTGGTAAATCAGGGGATTTTCAAAGAGGAGAGTCATCTGATCTAGATTTTGTAAAAGAAATTGGTAAAGAAAAGAAAGAAGAGCAGACGATCCAGACTGAGCTAAGACAAGGAAACATGAAGGATGCTAGTAAAACCAAAGAACCATAACAATTCCTCTGTGGTGGGAGAATGGAAAGCCTGGGGAAAAGAATGGGAAAGAAGCTGGCATGAGATTTGGGTCCAGACTGAAGAGTTGGTTATGTCAAACTTAAGAGTCCCCGTTTTATCCTACAGGTGACATATTCTCTTTATACAAAGAAATGCTATCATCAGCTTTGTTTTTAAGAATGAGAATGTTAGATTAACACGGAGACAGAAAAGTTTTGGAAGAAACCAGCCGCAAGGAGAAAAATTAGGAAGACCCTCCAGCTGCTCCAAGTGAGCCTTAGAGAAAAGTCAATTCCAGAGGCGAGTGGAGTTTCCTGGTCATCTCTCCCATGCCTACCACCCAAGGTCTTGAGGAGAGAAGGGCTGTCTGTCTCCTCTTTAGGAGTATAACCCGTCTACCAGTGGTGAGATTCTCAATGTTAATTAGCATTTGTAAATAACTACATCTTCATAGAGTACACAAGACAGAGAAGAGGCTCTTTTCCTATAAAAAGAGATTCTTCACTCAGTAAAGGTATCTGCCATCAGCAGCCCTTAAATATACACCCACATTCACAGAACCGCAGAAAAGGACCTGCATCTCAAGAAGGTGAGGTTCAAAGTCCTAGATGTTTTCTGGCTTCAGAGGCTTGTTTTGGTCTCCCTCCCTATGGCAGCAAAGAAATTTGACCACTAGGTGCTGAGTTGTTACTGTTTCTTCCAGCCTTCTGTGGCGAACTGACTTGCTGCCTTTCTCCGGGCTCTCGCAGCTCTAGGTTGACTTCTCACACCATTCAGTACTATGATCTTTTGTCCCTGGGTCTGTTTCCTGCACTAGCTTGTGAGCCCCCTGAGGACAGAGGCCATGTCTCATCGTCTCTTCTTAGCCTCCCGACAACACAGTACCTGGCATAGTGATGTGTACCAATGTATTAATCATGCCTTTTATTTTCTGTATTTTCTGATGTTTTGATATGGGGCTTTGCCTATCCTGGAGAGACTGCCCCTCCGAGGGCTAGCTAATTCCTAGAGACGGTAAAGGATGGGCCCACAGGCATGCCTTTCATATTCAAATCAACCATTATGAAACCAGTACCCCAACCATTTCCTTTATCAGTTTTTACAGGGCTCTTTGCACTTGAGCCACTATCTCTCTGCCCTCATCATCCCAGGGCTAGAAACCAGGCAACTGGGATAGTTCCTGTGTTCCAGAACCCACTGAAATTATTCATACCACAACAATGTGGCTGGCAGGCTTCTCACCCCGAGTTAGATTAGAAGTTATCTTTCATTGTAAATTTAAACACAACCTTAAAAACCCTTGTAGATTTCCATTTTAAGTAGAATCTTATTTAAATTGCCAGTGATCGTGGCCACCGAAAATTTTTCATTCATGTGATTCAGTATTTTCATTGCATATGTTCCCCTTTCCCCAAAACACACTGCTGAAGGTAAGTGGGAATTTTGTTTTAAAGAAAGAAAGAAGAACAGCACATAAAATCTCTAATATATTAATTGATAGACGCTTTTAGGATTGGGGTCATAGGGCCCTACTCCTCCATCCCTCCTCCAAATCCCACCCCTTGACTCTCTCTAGAATCCTAGGGTCTCTGGCAACAGAGGTCAAAATAACTGGTTGACTGCAAATAGCACAAAAGTGAAAAAGATAAGTCCTTATTCTGCCATTTGCTACCTTTATCCCTTTAAAATATGAAATAACAAAAGCAGCCATGTCCGGTTGTCAGGGAAAAGGCTCATGAAGACTCTGAATTTATATGCCTGCTTGAACCCCCGTGATCCTACAACTGGGAAAGTTACTTCACCTGTCTATAGCTTACTTTCCGCATCTGTAAAAGGGAAACAACAGTTACTTACTCAAAAGGCTTTTGTTAGCACGGTCACATAATACAGATAAAGTTACTGGCTCATAATAAGTAATAAATATTTACCACATTTTAAAATAAAAAGTGATGGGAGCTTCTTCCTCTTATATAAGATAGGAATAACACTAATATTTATTATTCAAAGTTCTGGTAAGGATGAACTGAAATGACCAGAAACATACTATCAGTAAATTATCAGAAACGTACTATCAGTAAAACATACCGAAATATGATACATTGCTCTTAATTGTAGAGTATATGCATCTCCCCGTTTTCAGTTCCCGGGTTGTTTTATTTCTTGCTTACTTCAAGGTCTTTTTGCTATTGCAATTAATGAGATTGCCTGTAAATCAGTCATAAGTAACAATTTATGAATTATAGTTGGTTCAAAGCTAATTTTTAACCTGCAGCAAATAAAGCTTGGTACTTGTGCTGAATCAAGTAATCTACTATCAACAAAAGGTTTTCTCTTTTAAAATCTAAATTATGTTACATTCCATCAAAAGCCAGGTTTCAACATCTCTTTCAGAAGATGTTTTTATCACATCAAAAGGAAATCAATTTAAAGGTACACACTTCCATTACGATGTCATCTCATAGCATTTATTTGCAAATGGATCTGTGTGGGTTTTGAATTAAACTATAATACTTTTAGACTTGTCCCAGAGGATATCCTGACTTTTTGTCAACAGACCTTTCTTCTTTCCTTACCCATGCTTCAGTGCACTGAAAGACACAAAAGGCACTGCAGAAGGGAGAGCAGCTCATGGAGATGCTTTATTTAGCACATTTTCATTGCTAAGTCAGCATAGACTGTTGTCTAGACAATGGAACTAGTTTGCAGGCAGAGGTGGGAGAAAGATACATTTAGTTAACCACAATCAGCCCTCCCATCTCAACAGACCATACTCACAATCATATGTATCTGCAACAAACCTCCCTAAACATTGAGAAGCAAAACCCCACATTTAGAAAGGAGACTGAGACCTCCACACCATACCTCACCATCAACATCAAATTGACTTAGCTCTGCCATGGTCTCTATCAGCATCTCTATCCTCTTCTGAAATTCTCCTGCCAAAGCAATTTCATTGTCCTTAGAGAAACTTGCCCAAAGATAGATCAACTCTTTCAGGGAAAGCATTAACCGAAGTCTGTGCTCTAGGATGTTTTGAATCTTCTGCTTCACTGCGGTGTTTTCTCCACTCCTGGATCGTTGGATCATAATTCTTACCTGATCCTCATCAAGTTCCCACATTGAACAATTCTCCTAAAAATCAAACTTCCAGTTCTCAAATTCTGGCTTAATCTTCACCACTCCACCCATAGACTCTCCTGGACCTCTGTGGGGTGGTGCTTCCCCTTAGTAAGCAAAAAACTCAGCTCTGTCTTACCAACAGTTCGTGTTGGTGACATTTCAGAATCAACTTTTTAAACAGAACTAAAAATGAGTTATTCACCTAAAATATGCTTGAACTCTAATCTTTCTGTCTGTCTGTCTGTCTCTCTCTGAATTTGTTGCCAACCCAACATCCTACTCGCATACTCTTTCCCCGGAAAATTTTGTTAAGGAAGATTGACTTTCATCCTAAAAAAACAACAACAACAAAAAAAAAACTATATTATCTGCTTTGGGAGAGGCTGGCCCAAACTTGATGAGTTAATAGAATTTGGTTTAAGCTATAGGACTAGGCAAACTTTTTCTGTAAAGGGCCAGACAGTAAATAGTTGAGGCTTTATAGGCCATATGATCTCCAGTAGCAACTACTCTACTCTGCCACTGTAGCTTGAAAGTAGTTCTAGACAAAGGTAAAGAATGTGCACCGCTATGTTCCAGTTAAGCTATTTATGAGCACTGAAATTTGAACTGTATATAATTTTCATATGTCTCAAAATTTCCTTAAATTTTTTTTTCAACTATTTAAAAATTCCAAAACATTCTCAGCTCACAGGGCATTCAAAAACAGATGGTGGACTAACCTTTGGACTATAGTTTGCTGAGTTCTTGTCTAAATAAACATTGGTTGTACCATTCCTATTGCCAGAGACTGATCAGGTCTGGGCATGTGACACAATTTGGCCAATGAGATGTGATGAGAGGTCAGCTGATGGGGTTCTGGGATTTTTTTTTTTTTTCTCCCACTAATATGAAGAAAGACAAGGGGAAGGAGTAGTTCTTTGTTCTGTTTCTGGGTATTGTTGCGGGTATAAGATACAGAGAGTTGCTGCAGCCATCTTGTGGCCAAGAGAGGAGGCAGCCTGAGGACAGAGCTGATGTGCTAAGGAAGGAAAACATGGAAAGAAGGGAAGAATTTGCATTTCTGATATTGTGTCAAGCAGCTAAATAAATGAATCCTGTAACAGTTTTTCCTCTGTATTTTATTATTATGTGTAATAATCAATTCCTTATAGTATAAACAGTTCATCATTTTTCTGGTTACTTACAGCCAGACCTACCTGATGCTTTCATAGTCATTCTCCTCTCTCTATTTCTCGCTATCTCCCCCTTCCCCAAACCAAGAGCAAAGAAAAGGCAAATAAGACAGAAACATTCTGATTTCTTATACCATTATATACCTGAGACCTACCAAACAGAACAAAGTAAGATGAGGTAAAATGATTTGATTATAAGAAAGGAGGCGAGGCTCATCCCCACCTTGCTAAGAAGGCTTTCTATTGCAATCATTTCTCTGGATAGCTCTTTAAATTTTAAAGAGTGCTAGAATACACAGGAAAAGGAAGAACAACACATTAAATAACATCTTATCAAAGATGGCTCACCCCCCAAATCAAATTTATTTTACAACTATTTCCTAATATAGTTCATTATTTTTTCCCATTCGAAACCCAGTTTTGCAAATCTGTTGAGCTTTCCTCCCCTCATGCAGGAATATATGGCTCTGCACATTTACAGAGAAAGAAAATTTTTGTAAATACGCCCAGGGCTGACCCTCAAGGCAAATGTAATGGAAGTGATACAAGGCTTAAATGGCTGTAACCTGGGTACTGAACCTGTCAAGTCAACAGGAGGCTCTTTGGCTATATACACTGACCTTGTAATGTTTCTAGAAAAAGTTAGGATTTAAAAAAAATTGATTTTTAAGGAAAGAAAAACCACCTGGATCTGCATTTTCACTTTTCTAGAAGACATACCTAACTTATAGTAAAGGAATATATGTGTTTAGTGTTTAGAAGGGACAAGATTACAATATCATTAGATAAGAAAAAGCAGTGAGTGGAGAGAACTATGTATTAATGTAAAAAAAACCCATAACAACCCAAGTGGCTAACATGTTGCTACGTTCTGGAGAGTATAAGAAGGGATAGAAAAGAGCTAAGGTGACCATGCCTTCTAGAACTTTATAAACTTATTGGAGCTATAATACAAATGCATAGGTACCTATCAAGAATAAAAAGTGTACATATGTGTATCTAGGTACTAATGTCAATCAGTGTATTCGATATTTAAATGCCATAAAACATTTAAATGCCATAGATAATCAGAGAAATTTTAAGAAGAGGGTTTGGGATTTTATGTAGGTCCTTAAAGGGATATAACGTTGCATTGAGGCAGGTGGTAGAGGAAGGCATAGATGACTTGTTAAAGAAGAGGAGCGTGAAATAAAAGAAAAATGACTTAATGGAAGCAGCAGACTTATACAGCAGAATTTAGATAATTAAGTTGGCCCAACTGAGGGGCACTGAATGCCTGGCAGGAGAGTTTGGATTTGCTTCAATAAAGAAACTTAGGAAGACACTCTAGGCTCTTAAGCAGGAAAGACATTGGTGAGAGCACTATTTTAGGAAGGCTCCATCCTTGTGCATAAAAGAAATTGGAAAGAGGAGTGGTTGATGGAAAAGTCAGATGACTTCAGTAATGGGCATCCCTAGCATTACTCTAGAACAGAATGGAACGGACCTTCAGTCTGATTATCTGACGACTCAGACATGTATAGCTTCAAATTAATCATCCCTAGTTGAAATCCTGTAGAGCATGAAATGCCAGTGAAGGCAAAATTAGCTTCTGTATGTAGTCTCATTAAAAAATACCGGTTTACAAAATATTCATTGCAGCTCTATTTATGATAGCCAGGACATGGAAGCAACCTAAGTGTCCATCCACAGACGAATGGATAAGGAAGATGTGGCACATATATACAATGGAATATTACTCAGCCATGAAAAGAAATGACACTGAGTTCTTTGTAATGAGGTGGATGGACCTGGAGTGTGTCATACAGAGTGAAGTAAGTCAGAAGGAGAAAAACAAATACCATATGCTAACACATATATATGGACTCTAAGGAAAAAAAAAAATGTCATGAAGAGATTAGTGGTAGGACGGGAATAAAACACAGACCTACTAGAGCATGGACTTGAGGATATGGGGAGGGGGAAGGGTAAGCTGTGATGAAGTGAGAGAGTGGCAGGGACTTGTATACACTACCAAACGTAAAATAGATAGCTCGTGGGAAGCTGCCGCATAGCACAGGGAGATCACCTCTGTGCTTTGCGACCACCTAGAGGGGTGGGATAGGGAGGGTGGGAGGGCGGGTGACGCAAGAGGGAAGAGATATGGGAACATATGTATGTGTATAACTGATTCACTTTGTTGTAAAGGAGAAACTAACACACTATCGTAAAAGAGTTATACTCCAATAAAGATGTTTTTTTAAAAAAAAAATACCGGTTTACACAGAGGGAGCAGGGTATCACTTTTGAAACTCTGATGCACAAGGAAGGAAAGATGCATTTTTGATCTCAAATGCTGCTCATGTACACGTTGTAAATTATACAAAAAAGACTATGAAACACACATTCAGTTTGGGTTTCCTGAGGACGTACTGTACTTTCCAACTTGAAACAATGTTGAAGCATCGAAAGACACCCAATCTATATCAGCAAAACCTAGTGGAACAAAAGCCAGATTCAGAGTAAGGTGAGGTGAGTGAGAGGGTTGGCCAAGTATTCTCTGGCATAACCATCTTTGGTAAATCAGCTTTCTCTGAACTGCACCTTCCTAAGTGGGAGTGATGATAATATTAATAGACATTGAGAGGATTATATGAATTAAATGGTGTACCATGTACTGAAAGAAAATTCCCAAACCTGCCCTGCACCTTCCCAAATGCCATTACCATACATCCAATTGCTCAAGGCAAAAATGTAAGGCTCTTCCTTGACTTTTCCTTTTACTTACATTCAGCACAACCCTATTCATTAAAATACTGACTTTACTATTAAAATATAAGTGTTATCTATCTACTTTCCCTCATCATCTTCATTTCTAACTTGGACCACTGAAATACCCTCTCACCTGTTTCTTTACTTTTGCAATTGCTTTACCGCAATGAATTCTTAATACAGCATCTAGAACGAAGTTTACAAATATAAATACGTTCACGTCATTCTTCAGCTGCAAATGCTCCTTTTGACCTCATACCCTTTTAGAGCAAAAGGTAAACTGTTTTGGCCTCCAACATATGATTATCTGATAGTTGCCTCATCTCTCTTATCTTTCAACTTCTCTTCATTGTGCCTTCTGCCTTCAACCATATTGAATTTTCTTTGTTCCTCAAATGCTCCAAGCCTTTTCTTTCCTCAGGACCTTTGCACGAAGGTTCCTTCTGCCTGCAACACCTGTCCTTTGGTTTTTGCATGGTTGATATTCCTTGTCATTCGAGACTCCCTTTCAATTTTACTTTCTCAGAAGACTCTTTCTTGATCACCCAGCCTAAAGCAGACCCTCCAACACCATCAATCAGATTACCATTCTAACTGTCATCAGAGTACTTCTAATTTAATACTTTCCTCATATATTTCAGTGTTTACTTTCTTACTGCCTGTCTCACCTGAGTGGAATGGTAAGTTCCTTGGAGGAGCGTCTTATCTACTCTGGTGATATTCTTCAAGAAAAATACTCATCAAACATTTGTTAAATGCACGAATGAATGCATGAGTTGTTCAAGCAGATGGAAGCAGTTTGTAGATAATTAAGGCTATATGCTCACTGAGGACCTAAATAATATCATATTTACTAATTGATCCTTAGCATCTAGTAGAGTCCAACTCACACAATAGAAATTTCATTAATTTCTGGAATGATCCTTGTCCAGTTTTTAGTTATTTTCATAGATGTCTTCCTACAGAGAAAAGGTGGAGAGAACAAAGCAATATAAAGTTCATTTCATTGTCTTCTTGCTCTCTTTGTTTATTCTTATTTTTTAAATTTTCTTTATTTTTTTGGAAGGAAAATCCTTCCTTATTTCTTTCTCTTTATCTGTTCTTGTCAATAGCAGCCCTGTTTTAAGTTTGGCCAGACAATGCCCTCTGCTGTATGTGCCTAAAATAACACGATTGCCTTGAAAATTACAAGTAGATGATGCATTAAGCTGTCTCCATGATTTGCTTCACGTGATACCCACATGTACTGCAGAACTAAGGAGGCCTGACTCAGCTTTCGGGTCCCTCCGTTAGGTCAGACCACTTAGAGAAGAGAACAAGAATTCTTAGAGACCGAAAGTCAAATCATCCTCACATCTTCTTTAAAATGGAAGAGTCTCTTGATCATCACATTTCTGCTTCTAGAACACATTTGAACCATTAATTAGAAAATCCTTGGGTGAAAAAGGTCTAATTCTTCCGTCACAATCGAAAAGAACAGCATGGATTAGGCAAGGTATTGGGGTAGGCGGTGGCAGCTCCAACTTTGTCTTAGCAACAGAAAGTCAAATCTACTTCGTGTTAGGAAAGCAGACCTAGAAATATAGCTAAGGACTTGGCAAGGCTAAAAATAAAAGTAATTTGTTTTTTCCCTGCTTGTTTAGCCTCACATGATGCAGGAGAGATAAGCATACCTAGTGCGTAGTTCTGGCTGTTTATGAATCCTTTTGATCGTGTTCACGTTCTGAGCTTGATTCTTTACGAAGAAATGAAATATCGATGACTACTTGTTTCTGGAATTAAAGGGTGGGATTTGAGGTGTTCAGGGCTATGTTTGCATTTTTATGATAGTTGCTCGCTCTGTTGGTTTAGTGAAATGCATAGCCAAGGAAAAAAGCTTAAAACCTCAAGTGCCATATACTGCTTGATATTTCACTCTTCAGGAAATGAAATCAGACAGTACCAATGATCAGAAATGTGCCTGTTTGTAACAATACCTGCATTCTCTTTTGCACTAATATTTTTAAGGCTGGAGCCCTCCTAATGCATGAAAACTTCACTTTCTCCCTTTCCTTTATGTTCTTTCTTTTTTCTTGGATTCAAGGTCCACCAAATGATTAATGAACGTGTTTCCTTATCTCCAAAATTGGTGTTTTCTTTTTATACTATTCCTGAGGGAGATTTGCCAAGTAACACTTTGCACACTTTGTGTAACAACACACAGGGACCTAGACAATAACTGTCCAAAAAAAACATAACCCAACGATGGTTTCCCAGTGCTTACAGAATAAAGCCTAAATCTCTTGCATCCTCTACCAAATAGATGCCAGTAACAGCCCCAATTGTGACAATCTACAGTGTCTCCAGATATTGCCAATGTGCCATGGGACGCAAATTCGCCCTCTTGAAAACTACTGCCTTAGTGCGACCCGTAAGACACTCCCCGATGCTGAGCCATACTGCTCTCCCAGGCTTATCTCCCACTGTTCTCCATTGTACAGTCTAGGCTGCAGTCTGTTTCCGATTCTAAAAATATGCTCCCTCCTTTTCCTCTTCAAAGACTTACTCCTGTTTTTCCCATGCCTTGGAATGTCCTACCCTGATTTTTCTTTCAAAATTGTACCCAAATTCAGAGACAATTTTACAAAGACCATTTCTACTAGGTTTTCTTTGGTTTTACTGGCCGGTATTAATTCATCCTTCCCCTAAGGATCTGTAACGTCAAGATTACAGCATTTATCAAATCTGTGTTTGAGTGCAAATGTTTGGGAATGCATTCAATCTAGTTAATCATAAGCTTCTTAAAGACAGGAACTGGATGATGTCTAGGCACTCAGTAAATATTTGCTGAGTTGCAGTACTGAAAAGTAGTTCACATTTCAATTCATAGTCAGGAGTCAGGTTGATTAGCTAAGTTTATCAAGGTCTAGTGATAAGACTCATATGTAAACCAAAAAAATAAAAATAGTACACAATTAGTATATATGGTAAAGAGGGGTCTCAACAATAACTTCTTGCCCTCCCAACCCCCCAAAAAAACCTTATAAATAAATTAACATTGAGCAGAAGTAGATTATCAAAGATCGGCATGAAAATGGGTGATTGAAACAATAGATTAGGGTAAAAATCTATCCTTACCAGCAATAAACTGTATCCTAAATATGACATTAGAGTACCTGGCACATGGTATATACTAAATATCTGTGTATTAAATGAGAGGGAGAGAGAGAGAAAGAGAGAGGAAGAAGGAAGGAAGAAAGGAAGGAAGGAAGGAAGGAAGGAAGAATAAATGTGCTTAAGAAAAGGTTGGTTGGTATAGATTACCAACTACTTATATAACTAAGTGAACACTAATTGAATATAGAGACTTTTTAAAAATCAAAGATTCAAATGTGTATAGTACTTGTCTGTAAAGCTGCCTATAGGTTGGATAATTTGATTTATATACTCTATTATTGTGAGGATACATGAGTTAATACACAAAGAAGGATGTAGAACAGTGCCTGGTACACAACCAATACTGTATGAATGCTTGCTGCTGTTTTTCTTGTTATTTGTCTAGTCCTGGTGACAGTTGAAATCCAATTGTGGAGAATGATTGATGCATCAGACTATTATAATCTGATGTTAAAGCAATTTGAATCATACAATCACATTTTCTTAGTTTGATTTCTTACCAGCCACCTTATTTAATTATAATTTGCTTTTCCATGAAAATTCATAGTTCAATCCCTGGGTTCCTAAGACATTCATGAATGGATTTCAAACCATTTGCAAATCTTTTGAAATCATATGCACATTTTCGTATAAATGTGATTGTGTATTTTTATAAGAAGATTATTCTCTGGTTTTGTCACCACATATTCAAAGAGATTTATGATTCCAAAAAAGTTTAAATTTCACACAAAAAGATTTGACAGACTAAAGTATTTGAAGGATTTGTTACAGTTCTAGCTGCAGTTTAGCAAATTGGCATTCTGTTCTATACTTTCTATTTCGTATGTGTTTAGTAAGTGTGACTACACCCTTCCCATGATGAGCTACCAAAATCAAATTTCTGAGATTAAAAAACTAATGACTAGACCCAGGTCTTGACTAAATTCTTCCAGACAAATGTACATTGGGAAAGATCTTGGAATGCGGTCTTCTTTATTGATGATGAGCCTTGTCACACACCTTAAACTTGGTACTCAGTGAAAATTTGTCCCTCCATGTCATTTCTTTAAGGAATTTGTGTCAGTGTAAGAATCAGAATGCTGCACAATGCAATGGGATCCAGAGCTTCCTCCACAGAAAGGAAACAGGAACTTCTCTGCTCCAGAACTTTCCTTCATTTTGCCATAGTTTATTCCTCAAAGGAAAATACACGGAGATAGTGTAGGTGAATTGCTGTGTTCATCTATCTCTTAGAATATTTTGGGTAATCATGCCTGATGCCAAAGGAAAAAATATCATGCTTAGTATTATTAGTGAAAGTCAACTGTATAACAAGAATGAGAACAAATAATATTCCATTAAAACAAATACAACCAAGCCCCAATAAGAATACCCCACTGCCAAAAAAAAAAAAAAAAAAAAATCATGTTGAATGAGGTTGAATTGCAAAAACTAGACACATGTTTTAGCCTCTCAAGATGCACAATACAATGTTTTTCTCTAGACTTTCCGTTTGAAAAAGGGAATAAAAGGAAAACAAATAAAAGAGGGTGAACATTTCCAATTATACTCAATCAAAATATGAAAATTGATTTTTCTCCTCATGACATTCTCCTGTTGGTCCACAGAGGCTAATATTTATTCTTTTGTCTTTCTACGTGTGTTTGTACATTAACATTAATATTTATATATATTTTCTGTCCAGGTTAATGAAAGGGCAAGTAACTAAAGAAGCTTTTGAAAATCTAACAGGTCCATCTTAAACATAAGTCCTTGGCAAGGTAGGGAGGGAAGGATTTGATATCCAAAAGTTGCTACTACAGTTAATGACCTTGCTTCCCATGCTTCCTTTGGATTGATGACCAGCTGGGAAGAGTTGATAGCCATTAACCCGCAACTGCTCATGAATCCTTAGGAAATGCCCTGTGCTAAGGTGACCATTGCCTTTATAAGTTGAAAACAAACAAACCAACAACAGCACCCAAAAGGCATATGGATTTTGTAATTAATTGTAATGCAATTTAAATTGACATGCAGATTTATTTATTTGTTAGTTAATTAATTAATTTATTTATTTATTCTGAAAAGAATAAATATCACATATACAAAGCCATTCGGATTTTTAAATCACCTTCTAATATTTCACCAAGTGCTTTCTTCACTATTATTAAATAGAGAGGGAAGGGAGAGAGAGAAGGGGAGAAGGGGAGAGGGAGACAGAGAGAGGGAGGAAAGAGTTTATTGGAAACAGGCATGTGGTAGGTGGGAAATGTATGGCAGTGAATGTGAGCACAGGGCAAAGAAATGCACGACCTGATTTCTACTAAGAATGCATACTGAAAACCAGTGGGATAAGGTAGGATAAGTCAAATAGCACCAAACTATGAAAAATAGACCAAAGGAATGGAAATGCTATATTGATTCCTGGGATGGGTTGTAGGGACCTGTTTTTTCTCCTTTTGTTGGCAGGGAATAGGACAGTGAGAAGAGTATCTAAGGCAAAGCAAATTTGCAATCATATGGGGTATGGATGGGAAAGAGGGCGCTCTGAGACCTGAAGGTCAACTACAAAATGATTTCAATAATTGAGGTTTGAAAAAAGGAAGGCCTGGGCTAAGCTCTGCTTTTTACCTAAAATACAGCCTGACATGATAGCATGATTTCCTATCTCTGGTCTGCAATCCGTAACGTGGTGAGACTCCCTTTACACCTCACCAACTCCCCTGATTCCTGACCCCTCATTGGCTGCTTTCTCTTCTGTATATTTTGGACTATCTAAAACATCAGAGCAAGTCCTATACATCCGGTCCTGGTTCCTACTGAAGATCTCGGGGCCAACGCCTTCCTGTTTTCAGCATGATTTAAGAGTTTAATAAATTCACCCAAATGACCCAGAAAAACCTGATAAGGAAACTCTTTGAGTCTGTGTTTATGAGTTCTGAGCAAGGGAAGGAAACAGAGTAGACTCTTTCTCTGATTTCCAGGCAATGTCATTTAATTGGAATGCAGATAGCAGGGATGGCCTCCTAATTGGACCTGGAACTGGTTTCAAGTAACCTCAACACTGTTAACATTGCATAATGAGGAAACCTTGCTGATGACATGTCAGATAATGGAAATGACTGTAATCAGCGATTTCTTTGTTTCCCCCTAATGACCACAAAAGAGGGAATTATATGGCAAATGCAGACATTTGGAAATGGGATTCTTATTTATTTACTTAAGGCAGTCCTCATTTTGTTCCGTGCTTGTTAACCAGAGGTCATGCATATCAAAACCAAGTCCTCTTTTTTGCACAGTTCTTTTATAACTGATTTGCTCTCAGTTACCATGGAACCTTGCAAAAAGAGGACTTGTTTCCAACATGCACAAGCTTCCGTTAACACAGTACTGCACAAAGCCAAAACTCCCTGTATTCATTTGCCTACAATGCATCATTTCCAAAAATATACCATAGAAAAAACTCAGGAATATACATGAAAAGCAATAAAGAACGGGATCCCCTATGGTGTCTCGATGGGATAAGAAAGTAGGGAAGCCACTCTGTTTAAGCTATTACTTAACTACTTGTTTTTGGTTTAGATAATGAAAATTGCTTCTCGGTTATTTCTCCAGCCATCTTCTTTTGTTCTCTAAAGAATGCATTTTAGAAAGAATAGTCCAACTGAAAAAAACACAGGGCTGAGAGTCATATTCCAATATAGATATTAGAGATGCAGGGTGACACCTGATACAAGCCACTTAAACTTTCTGCACCCTCTGTAAAGTGAAGACAGAATATGTGCTCTTACTATGCCAAAGGAATACTGGAAAGATAAAGTTGATTCAAAAATAAGTATGACCAAGAGTAAAGTCCACCAACGAGGGCAATTATGATATGGTTGTCACTCTCACACTTCCCAGTCCCATCTTTTAAATGTAGCTGCCACGTGAGCAGAAACAGAAGGTGGGTGGAGATGTAGGCTAAACTCTAAGATCAGTAGTTGGCGAACAACTGCCCACAGGCAAAATTGGGCCCGGCATTTGTTTTTGTCAATAAAGTTACCAGAACACTCCCACACCCATTTGTGTCTGTATTTCCTATGGCTGTTTCACATGAATGTGCCAAATTGTATAGGGGCGCTAAACTATATGACTTGCAAAGCCAAAATACTTACTCTTTGGCCCCCTATAGAAAAACTTTGTTGACCCTCTTCCAGAGCACGTGGAGAGATTCTTTTTCTTACCCACTCTCTTCAATCCCAAAGCTACCAGGATGATCTATTAGAACATGAAAGAAAAATATTAAAATTTCTATTTATAATTCGCTTTCATCTAAGAAATAAGAGATTAAGTTCCTCTAATTTGGCAACAGTGCCACGTGTCCTGTAACCTACATGGAAACCCGGAGCAGGAGAGGGAGTTCCACAACACAGAGGGGTTTTCGGTGGTGCCATTACTCGTCCTTATGGTCTCAGCATATTGTGATCTACTGCTATTTCTGTGTGTCTAGCTAAGTGACTTCAGGGATTATTTTATTTAGTTTTAACTAAACTGACACTCACAAAATGGAGAAAGGGACTTAAAGGGATTCTTCCAAAGACAACACAGAACGAATATTCTAGTCATAAAACAAGCATAAGCACACAACAAATAAAAACGGCAGAGCTCCTGGTATGAGCTCTGTGAAGCCATACAATGATTATATATCAAAGAAACGTTTGTTCTGTTTAGTCTTGAATACATGTGAGTGCATGTGGACATGTGTGGGGGGAAGGGAGAGTAGAGATCACTCTCTCCAGCAATCCTGTCCCATCACACTCTTGTCCTAGTTGTATATGTGCTTCTGAACTCACTAGGTACCCACCAACAGCTCTGACTGATACCTGGCTTCTGTTGCATTTTTCTACTCACGCCCTTTTTTCTAACCAGCAACACGGGAGCACATTGCTGTGCAAAATCAATTCTTCATCTGTGCCTGGGACTCAGGATTGTATTTCTGCATGCCCCTTCAGATCCTGGGAGAATGACCTTGAAACAGTCTGCAGACTTTGCAGTTACCCTCTCCTTACTTTTCTTCCTCCTTCCCTGCTAAAGTGTTCCTCTTCTCACCATTTATTAGATGGTGAGTTAGAATTAGCTGGGTTTAGGCTTTAAAACTCATGAACATGGGACCTAAATTAAGAAGAACAGACTTTGATAGTTTTAATTATAAAAAGAACCCTAGGGAACTAGGTGAAAACTCCATTTCCTCATTCACTATACGGAGATCTTGTAAATAACAACTCTGAATCTCGCTTTTCCCAACCTATAAAATGGATGTGATATTATCTGTCTTTCCTTATTGTTATAAGGATAACTTTTTTTTTTTTTTGCGGTATGCGGGCCTCTCACTGTTGTGGCCTCTCCCGTTGCGGAGCACAGGCTCCGGACGCACAGGCTCAGCGGCCATGGCTCACGGGCTTAGCTGCTCCGCGGCATGTGGGATCTTCCCGGACCAGGGCACGAACCCGTGTCTCCTGCATCGGCAGGCGGATTCTCAACCACTGCGCCACCAGGGAAGCCCAAGGATAACTTTTAAAAAAATGTTTTTTAATTTATTTTTTGGTTGCATTGGGTCTTCACTGCTGCTCCCAGGCTTTCTCTAGTTGTGACGAGCAGGGGTTACTCTTCATTGCAGTGCGTGGGCTCTAGGTGTGAGGGCTTCAGTAGTTGTGGCACATGGGCTCAGTAGTTGTGGCTTGCGGGCTCTGGAGTGCAGGCTCAGTAGTTGTGGCGCATGGGCTTAGTTGCTCCACAGCATGTGGGATCCTCCCAGACCAGGGCTCAAAGCCATGTCTCCTGCATTGGCATGCGGATTCTTAATCACTGTGCCACCAAGTAAGTCCCTGTTATCAGGATATCTTGAGATACTTTATGAATTGTGAGATAATTTAAAACCAGAAGTATTACACAGACTTAAGAGACAGATCACTTTTTATTTTGAATCCATACTAAAAACAAAACAAATCAGAAAGTTGTAGGGGAGAGGAAGACAGAGCAAAAAACAGCACACAGCTTTCTATGTGGCAGATGCTCTAAGTACTTTACAAACACAATTTTGTTTGATCTTCATAATAAATGCATGAAGTAGATACTCTGTTAGTTTGTCACTTACCCCAAATCGCACAATTAGTAACTGACCTCAGGTCCCTCTAAGTCCACCCCCTTTTAATCAGTGTACTGTATGAACACACTTTCTACTAGCGGTGTCGCTTTTGGGATACCTGACTCTCACTCTTTTGGCAACTCAGTTTCCTCATTTATCAAGGGATGAAGAAAAGCGCCACTGCAATGTTGTACTGACCGCATCATCATTTCTAATCCTAATAAAACCCCATTTCTTAGAAGTGGTCATATTCATTTGTCTTCAAGAAACCAAGACAGAGTATTTAAACACTCTATCCAAGGCTTACAGCCAGCCTGTGATGGAGCCTGAACTTCAACCACCAGCTCCAGATCCATTTTCCTTCCAGCACGTGGCCTGGCAGTAAATTTTGCGGCATTAACTAAGAGAACCTAAATGAAAGTACCTAGTAAATTGTCTGACACATAGTAGGTACACAATATATAGTGTGTTTTCATCTTTCTAAATAAACTCCTCCTTTCTCTTGGAACATGATCAGCACAATGATTTTTTTTTAATTTATTTATTTTTATACAGCAGGTTCTAATTAGTTATCTATTTTATACGTATTAGTGTATACATGTCAATCCCAATCTCCCAATATGTATCCCACCACCACCTCCCCACACCACCCCCACTTTCCCCCCCTTGGTGCAATGATTATATGTTCCATTTCGAAGTCTGAAAATTATGATGGAAGAGAAACATCAGTCCGGGGTAACTAAATCAAGGAAAAGCCGTATGATATGAGGACTGCAGACTTTCAGCTGGCAGCCAAAGGTTCCTTCTTACAAGCATGTGCCACTTTAGTGAACTTCACTCTCAATTCTTTTGTTTTTGAAGAAAAACATCTCCAGCTAATAACACAATTACACTTAAGTATCAGAGTTCATTTTAGTATTATTGCATTTGTTAAATCTAACTGAGTCCAGATTACTTCCTCATTGCTAATAAGAGAGAGGGAGAGGGAGGAAAAGGAGGAGGGGAAGACCGAGGGAGGAGAGACGGCTGTGAAGGTTAAGGGAAGAGAAAGACATAGATACACAGTGGTAGAGAGAAACAGAGCACTGTCAATGCTACATATAGCCTCAAGTCCAATAAACGTCAAACTGGCTGCCCACGGTTTCTATGGAAACCCCTGAAGTTAAGAGTGGAACTACAGACATTTTTTTGGACTGCAATTCATAAGCTGTTTATTTAATTATGATGAGACATGAAGCTATAAGGACAATACTATTATCATCTTCACAGCATTTAGAATTCAACAAACAGGTCTGGCCAAATAAAAAGTTAATTTTTAAAATAAATCATTAGTTTCACGTGAGCTGCATGCAAATAAAATGCGTCTCGTTCTTCCAGGACTTCACACGTTATTTCCCGCTGGCGAACCCCAAATTAGCCAAGTGACATTCGTTAAGAGGGAGTTCTTCGGAGGCCTCATCCCAATTATCCCCTCCCCCATGGCCAGCGAACAAAACCAGGGTCCCAGCATGTTTTCAGTTAAACCCAGGATAGCACCAAAGTGCAGCACAGCGGGAAGCGCAAGCACATTATGAGCCCGTAGATCATTTGTGAGCAATGAATGGGTCTCTGGTGTTTTTCTGTTTTATAGGCATTTGAATATAAAAATAAAGAAAATACGTTTCAGATTAGTTTTTGCTTTCCAAAATAGACAACCACTTTGAGGGCATTATTCCTGGTGGTCTGTCAAAGAAAGATTGCAAGCCATGACTTTGCTGTCTCTGATGGTTGGGAGAGGTGTGCTGAGACTTAAACTTGGCCTCAGGGAAGCATCTGATTGATGGACTCATTCATATCTTTGTTCCTTCAGTAAAGAAGCACATAGTTTCCACCTACTATGTGTCAGGCACTGTGCTAGGGACAGGGGAGGCTAGGAGATTAAACTGTAGCTTAATTATGGACCTTTGAGAAGGGAATACATTAATTTTGTTGATAGATATTTGTAGAGGGGAAACTGTGGCTCATAGGCACTAGACTAAACAGATAAATAAATCCAGGATCCTGCTTTCTAGGAGCTTACAATTTAATAACGACAAAAAGACACCTGACCCTAAGTCAGAGAGCAAGGAAGCAGTGCTCCTGCCTCCTGCCTCCCAATCTTCTCTCTCTATAGTTAGAACTACCACCCGTGGATGCTGTGCTACAGTAGAAGGTAAATGTGTTCATGTGGCTGGTGAAGGGTGGGCAGCTTCGGGAATATTTCCGCAAGGGACACACATTTCCACCTCTGTCTATGGGCCACCGTGGCCCTGAGATCACCTTCAGCCCATAAAATATGACTGAAGGAACAGGCACTGACAAGAGAAGGATACCGAGGAGAGCCATCTCTGGTGTCAAGCTGGGACCACGAAGGCTGTTTCTAAAGTGGCAAAGATAAACCTACAAGAAATTTGTAAATATGACTCAGGGACTGTGTCTTTCCTACTCATCTGCAGCCTCATTTTTGCGATTCAGTTGTGGTTTGCAGTAGCTGGGCAACCCACAAGTTGCTCGCGCTGTAGCAAAGCCAGTCTTTGGCTGTTATTGGATTTGACAGTGTATAATGAGCCACTTCACATTAGCTGCTGCTGTAGCGTTCAGCATATTGTGGCAAAGATTTAGCCTGAATCATCACCTCACCTAGCTCTCCGTTGTGGTCTCTATGCTGTAAACAGGCAATGTGTTTGCCAAGCTAAGGGGAAAGAAAGCATCCATTAGAACGATTCAGCACATTTCTCGATCTACTGCTACCACCATCACCACAGACAACACTGGTGACAATATTTATCAAATTGCCACTGTATTTTAACACTCTCCCGGGCAGAGAGCCAAGGCAGCTCTTTTCACCACTGGCCATATTGAACAATGCGTTGTTTAATGCCAATTAAAAAAAAATGCATTTAGATTCAGAAGTCTGTAGTCTACACTTGGTTCTGACTTATTAGATGCATAACCTTAAGCAAGTCACGTTTTCTCTCTGATCCACCACCTTGTTCAGAACCACCTCTTAAGATCCAATGAGATCATGTATTTTGAAGATGGAGAGGAAAGAGTTAAAGAAACACTCTGAATTATTAAAATCAAATGGGATGTTAAGAATCTGACATAGGCATCTGCTACAAACTCTAACTGGGATTTTTTTCCACATCCAGAAACAGGAGAGATACTACCGTTTCTTCCTCCTGCCCATCCTTCATCTCCCCAATATTCCCCGCCCAACACTCCTGTGGCAATGGCAGATTCAATATTAGAATCAAAGATTGAGGGCCACACAGTACTTGGAGCAAAGCAACAGAGCTGGCATTTTGCAAAGCATAATGAGTAACCTAAATGATTTTTAATTCCAACAAACTACAGATCTTTCCAACCCAAGCTTAGACATACAGTTGGTGCAAACCGTACAAAGAGGAAGCCCCTAGCAAATGCAGATGGGAAAAGCCCATGAAATTAGCAATCAAGATCAAGCGACCGACACAGATATTGAAATCACCAAGAATTATATCAGGAGGAGGTTCGGAGAGAACATCAGGGAGGCAGGTGTTAAACTCTTCAAGTAATAAGGAGGAGGGAAGTGTGGGTCTGTGGTTGACTCCAACAAGGAGGCGTTAGCAGGTGGTATAGACTGAGGGTGTAAGCTTCAAAGCTGGGCATTTTACTGTGTTAGATAGTTTTGTTTGGAACAGATCATGTTAAGTAAAAGGGCTTCTCAAACTTCAAAGCAATACATCACTAGTAAATAGTATTATTACTACATAAATAAAACTGAATATGATTAACATTTATTTCAGATATGATGTGTGGATTTTCCATCATTGGATTTCAAAAACATATAACTCAAATTTAGATGAAGTTTCCCTAAATCTCATAGTTTCAGGAACCATTAACAACCCATCAGTAAGAAATATGAAATCTGAGTTAGAAGTTAACATGCCTGGGCTTTATAACAATGTGAGAGGAAGGCAGTGGGTAACCATGAGTCTGTGTAGAGAGGGTAAAGAAGAGGTGGCAGGTGGAAAGTTAATGTTCATTGCTAAAACCAGTAGCTAATTCTCAATTCTCAACTAGGCAAAAATTAGCAACATTTGACATGGTGACTCTTCTGTCCTTCTTGAAACACTCTCTGCACTTGGCTCCTAGGAAACCACCCTCTCTCTTCTTCTTCTACCTCACTGGTCACTCTGTTCAAGCTTCATCATTAGATCTGCCTTATCTCTGGCCACTAAACTTTGGAGTGCACCAGGGCTCAGTTAGTGCACCTCTCCTTTGTCTATACCACTCTCTAAGTGAATCCCATAGTGAGTTTAGACACCATCTACAAACTGAAGACTGCCAAACGTTTATCTCCAGCTGGCAATGCAGACTAGCAGTATACGTATGTAACTGCTAATGCAAGACTTCCACTTGAAGGCATCAAAAACCAACCTATCCCAAAATAAAACTCTTGATTCCAACTCACCTTCCATCCCTGACAAAGACCTTTCTAATAGCAACTCCATTCACTTATTCATTCAAAAAAATTTTAACGTCTTACCATGTGCCAAAAAAATGGTTCCAGGAACCATCCTTGTAAGAGCTCAGGACAAAGCCCCCTTGAAATTTTATTTTTTGGTATCATCCCCAATTTGCATCCTATTACTTCTATACCTTATCACCTTTACATCCTATTGCTTGTACAATGGAAATCCTGTATATCAAGAGTCTCAATACTTCTCACCTCCACTGCTACATCCTAGTCCATTATCTCGGAATAATTGGATGATTCCAGTACCTGGTCCGGTATCTGGTGTCTTTGTTTCTACGCTCGCCCCTCTTCAGTCTTTTCTCCACACCGTGGAGGAATTCTCTCAAACTGAAAGTCAGATCACATTTATTCTTCTGCTCAATGCTCAATGGCTTCTGATGTCACTCAGAGTGACATTACAATGCTTCCAGTGGCCTAGGAGGCCATTTAGAGTTTTCTTCTGCATCTCCCCTTCTCTCATCCTATCCTGCTACCACTATCACTCTTACTCCACTCTGGACACACAGGTGCCTTGCTGTTCCTCAAACGTACCAAGCACACTTCGTTCTCAGGAACATTGCAGTTGCTCTACCTTCTGCCTGAAATGTTCTTCACCCAGACAGACAACGGTACCATGCTTCATCCAAACACCTGTACGCTTTGCTTCTTCACTTCCTCCGGGTCACCTGCTCAGAGGGACCTCCCTTCCCTGGAGATGCTGCCTAAAATATAACTGTCCCTTTCCCCACCTCTCTTTATCCCCTCGCCTTATCCTTCTTTATTTCTCTTTAGCGCTCTTCTCACAACTACAGAAAATACACATGTATGTATATATGTATCTGTACGTATATGTATTTATTTTCTGTCTCCTCCAACGATATGAAGACACGGAGTTTGAATGATTTGTTTATTGTTTATTGTTTATTTATTTATTTGTTTATTGATGGAGCCCCAAGTAGTCCTATTTGTTAGATGAGGAAACTAAAGCCCAGAAAATTTGAATGCCTCTCTGAGTACTTTTCTGGCGAAAATGGGGCTTATCAAGCAGAAAGGAGAGTACAAAGATGGAAATGACGATGAATACAATAGATCTGTGCATGTGATAGGCTACAGAAGTTAAGTTGATGAATTCTGTCATTAGATGTAGTTACTATGTGACTTGGGCAAGTCCCATAGTCTTTTGAGACTTCAATTCCCTCATCTCTAAAGTGAGGGTGATAATACTAGTGATAACCTCAGAAGGTTGTTCTGAACATGAAATAAGGTGTTGCCATAAACCCGTAAGCCTGGCATATCGTAAGCTCTCAGATAATAGGAATGATTATTATTATCTGAAAGAGTTTCATTCATTGTTTATTAAGCACCGCTCTAAATACTCGGGGAGTGGCTAAAAATATACCTACTTTTATAAAATGATTCTCTGGTGCTGAATGTGGTACTCATTCCCAAATATGTGATCATGCCTGGATATGGAAAATAAATCAAGACGATAAACCACTTTGACCTTTTACATATCACCATAGAAACAAGATTGGGAACAAGAAAGATGGTGATGAGAACGGTACCTTTTGTTTCTATTCTACGTCACAGATTGGAACATCTTCTCACATACAACCTCCTATCAGATCTTCACAATTATGGGAGGTATGCAGAAGAGATTACATATTTTTTTTTTCATTTTCCAGATGAGATGTTAAAGTATTAGGAAGTTAAATAATGTTATCAAGTTTAAAAAGCTAACATATAATAACTTTTTTTTTTTTTTTTTTTTTTTGCGGTACGCGGGCCTCTCACTGTTGTGGCCTCTCCCATTGCGGAGCACAGGCTCCGGACGCGCAGGCCTAGTGGCCATGGCTCACGGGCTTAGTTGCTCCGCGGCATGTGGGATCTTCCCGGACCAGGGCACGAACCCGTGTCTCCTGCATCGGCAGGCGGATTCTCAACCGCTGCGCCACCAGGGAAGCCCCATATAATAACTATTAATACAGTAAGTTAAATCTGGATCCCTAGGCTAGTGTTCTGCCTAAGATATGATGTTTTAACATGAACATGTTAAGGGAGAGAAGGAGGTATTTATGCCGTGAGTCCTTCCAAAGTTCTCAAAATTTGTAGGAAATTGCCTTTTTTGTGTCCCTTTAACACATTTCACTATGACTTCCATATGGGAAGAGTGAAAAGAACGTTTATTGAGCAATTGTCAACTGTGTTGGTCATCCACATTGAACTTACGTGTCTTTCTGCATCATTAGACTACACACCCTATTGGGACAGGCACTCTATACCATTTTATGTGCGTGCACAGCCCAGTTAGTGCCACATAGCATGCATTCAATAAATATTTCTTGACTAAGTGAATGAAACAGCTTGTTTGGTTATATACAGAAAGAAGCAACGGTGAAAGTACACCCTGAATTTAAATCATAAAATCAATCAGTACTATTAGAATGAACTTTATAAAATTGCAGTTTACTAAGTTAAAAACTGTTGACATCAACAATTTCATACGATTGAAACTAAGAGTTTCCAAAGAGGGACAATGATTTTGGAAATGCTCAGTTTGCCAATCAAATTTCTGGAATTTATGGAAATCCTTTTCAGTTTACTTCTCATTATATAAACATTTATGTACCAACCAAGGGGAAAAGAGCCAATATTTTGATTTCAAAGAAAGTCTTCTAACTTCAAACATTTAATTGTGGGAGGGTAATTAAAAATAAAGCCAGAATAAGCACATTCAGTACTGAGTTATAAAGAGGACATGTCTATTGATTACCTGTATCAGGGTCCACAAGCACTGAGCAGAGAAGTCACCCACTTGCTCTGCCATAGCCTTAAATCCAATGGTACAGCCATTGGTACATCAAGGTATCCATACCGTTTTCACTTAATACAGCTGCTCAAATATTATGACTTCTCATAGTTCTATTCTGAGTTTCTCCTTTGTCACTTGACTTGCTCACAGAGATAATTAACCATTTGGTCATCATTTTTTCCCATAGTATTCTCTTCATTACACCACCTATCACCTTGGGAAAATCAAGACCATCTCCTATTAACTAGTACGTTGCCACGGTGAAACACTGTTCTGGGCATGCACAGGAAATAATTTTTAATTAAAATGAAGTATCTGAAGGATATACATGGACGCAAATCTATATGCTACTTAAATATCTCTTTAGCTGCTAGTGGTATCCTCATTTCACATTGGAGATCAAGATGTGTGGGAGTAGGAGATGGTACATACCAAGTGTCCTTGATTTTCTTTTTTTAAATTTTTTTTCCCCTTGATTTTCAAATAACGGCAGCTGGTCGACCTCCTGCTCTAACCAATCTAAACCTCTGGTCGGAAAGGACACAAGATAGTTGTCGTCTGTGTAAATGTGACATTTATCTTCATGAGTGTAGTGATGAAGAATGGATCAGGACTGGCACAGTTATGAGTGACTTATCCCATTTCCCCTCACAAGTGAAGATAAATGACACAAAATCTCAGCCACCAGGCATTCTATGTATTTTCCCCACGTCCCCTAGACGCAAACATGCAGAAGGTCTCTTCCTCAACCTGACTGTTTTTTATTTTCAAAATATGCAGCTAACAAGAACAGAGAACTTGTGGGGAAGTCAGAGGGGATGAAAAATGCTGAATCAATTCTAGGAGACAAGCTATGCCCTGGGAGAGCAACAGACCCTATCTCTGGGAACTCTAAAATGACTGTAAGCCTCAAAATAGGATTTCCATGGGTCTCTGGCCGCTGTCATTAAGCTAACGTTATGAGACAGCCACAAAGACCCCCCAAGGATACTGCACTAGAACACTAGACAACCTGTAGAAAATTCACAAAGATGGTGGTTCTAACAGAGTGACTTCTAAGACCTCCTGTTTGTATAAAAGACAGTCTTTCTGGTTTACTTTATTCTCATAAAACATTCATTATCCTCAGATGATATGCAGTCCTTAATTTCTGAATTGGACTAGGATGTCCTCACTAAGCTTTTTAAATTGCTGGTAAGGTAGACAAGGGTACAGGAGGCTGAATAATTGCATCATCCAGGATGTTCTCTGTGTCCAGCCCTCATAGCTAGATAATGTGGGGACTCAGTTTCAGCCCCCCGTGGGATATGGTCTCTCTTACATAACAATGCTGTAGCACCACTGAGAGCATACTGGATCTTTTTAAGTTACCACATTCAAATGTAAACCTATATTGAAGGAAATTTAAACCTAATTGGAAGCTGGCCCTATTGGGAAGAACCTAGTTCCCTAGAGCTAGTTCACTAGAAAATTATTATACCCAGCTAATCAGAAGGCCAAGTTTCCTCTGTGCCAAAGCAATTGGGAGTTGTAGTTTTGCCTCTTATTGCCCATACCTGACTAACAACATACTCCCAGTGTTGTTAGTCTTTATGACCACTTAATGGTAGATGATGGACCTCCACCGATAGGAAGAACAGATCCTGGCCATCTTCTTCAGCCTAATTCTCATACTTGGCTTGATGACATCATTGTTTCAGATTTAGCTCTGATGTTATGCTCCAATAGCTTATAATCTATGCTCTAATTACTTTGGGAAATGTTACCAATTTGATCCCAAGATCATGCCTCCATATTTGTTTGCAACCTCTTATGGGACTCCTGTCCCTTTCCATGAGGCTAAGTCATTGTTATTATAACATATCCAATAACCTAGGCCCTCGATGACTAAGGTTCTGGCTTGTTCCTTAAATTTCTAGATATCCAAAATTACCACCTTAATCCCCTCCAGCACTGAAAGTCTTTCTAATATGCAACTCATTCAACATTTATTGAATGCTTCCTAAAAGCAGGGATAATTCTAGACACTCAGCATTCTGCAGTGAGTCAGAGAGTGACAAACTCTCCCTTCATAGAGCTTACTTTTTAAGGTTTAGATAGATAATAAGTAAACCAGAAAAGATCAGATAGAGATAAGTACTGAAATGAAAATACAACAGTGATGAGTCATGGAATGACTGATAGGAAATATTAAATGGATTTGATCTAGGAAGACCCCCCTGAAAAAGAGACATTAAATTTCAAGAATAAAAAAAAAAAAAAAAAAAAAAAATTTCAAGAATGACAAGAAAGAACTCAGACATAAAAAGATCTAGAAGAAAAATATTCCAGGCAGAGAGAATAATTAATATGAATGCTCCAAGTTTGAGGAAGTGCTATAGTCTAAATGTTTGTGTCCACCCTCCTCCCAAATTCATATGTTAAATCCTAACACCCAACGTGATGGTATTAGGAGGTGGTGCCTTTGGGTGGTGATTAGGTCATAAGGATGGAGCCCTCATGAATGGAATTAGTACCTTTATAAAAGAGGCTCCAGAGAGACCTCTAGCCCTTTCCTCCCTGTGAGGATACAATGAGGAGTCTGCAACTAGGAAGAGAGCCCTCACCTGACCATGATGGCACCCTGATCTCTGAGTTCAGGTCTCCAGAAGTATGAGAAATAAGTCCTGTTGGTTATAAGATACTTAATCTGTGGTATTTTGTTACAGCAGTTCAAACAGACAAGAAGAATGTTATACTTAAACAATAATAAGGGAAAATATAAGTGAGTCTGATAGGAATAAAGTGAGAAAGCAGAAGAGTAGGAGATGTGGATGGAGAGTATATTAGTTTCCTTTGATTTCCATAACAATTATCACAAACATAATGACTTAAGACAACAGAAATTGATTCTCTCCCAGCAATGGAGGCCAGAAGTCTGAAACTGAGATGCCATCAGGACTCTCTAAAAACGTTTGGGGAGAATTCCTCTTTGCCTCTTCCAGCTCTGGTGGCTCCAGATATTCCTTGGTTTGTGGCTACATTACTACAATCTCTGCCTCAGTCTTCACATAGACTTCTTCTCTTCTCCATGCATCTCTTTTATAGGTGTCTCTTTTAAGGACACTTGTCATTGTATTTAGGGCCCATCTGGATCATCCAGGATGATCTCATCTCAAAATCCTCAACTTAATTACATATGCAAAGATTATTCTTTCAAATGAGGTCACACCCACATGTTCTGGAGTTTAAGATGTGAACACATCTTTTAGGGAGCCAGCATTCAACTCGTTACAGAAAGTTAGGCCTGGTAGGTCAGGAAAAGCAATTTCTTTGATACTACATGCAATTGCAAGCTCTTGGAGAATTCCACATTGGAAAATAATACAGTCTTATTTAGACTTTTAAACCGTCACTCTGCTAGTGTGAGGACTGATTGAAGGTACCAGTGGTATATAAGTAGTGCATGTGAGAAATGGCTTGGTCTTGAGTGGCAGCAATAGGAATGGAGAGAAGTAGAAAATTAAGGGGTTTTCCTGGAGGGTAGTGTCAAGAATATTTTCCTAGGAATATGAGGATGATTGTAAAAGAAACCAAAATATTGCATTCTGCCACCTTCCAATGTAGGGGTCCAAATAGCATCTGTTCCTGTACTCTCTGCCACCATGCTGCACATGCCTGCAAGAGCATTTGTGTCAAGAGATCCCCTCCACTTCCCTAGCTATTCTTAGACCATTGAAAATATTATCCTGTTAGTCTGGCCCTTGTCCTAGTCCTTATGGTTGGTTTTGCCTCATCTCATTTTACTTCAAGAGTCTGTCCTGCCCAGTGACCCATCTTATTTTATTTATTTATGTATTTATTTATTTATGTATTTATTTATTTATGCCAATCTTGTTTTAAAACAAGCCTATTCCAATTCTTTCCCAATGCAGTTCCCTGGGGCATCCAAGAAGAACCTCAGTGATTTGGTTATACCCTGAAAATGGTATACCATTCAGATTCTACCCTGGAATGTCAGAGAGTCTGCATTTTCTTCAGGTTAAGGTGACACCCTGGGAACAGGTCTAAGAAAGTTTCAGAGCCTAATTATATGACAGTTACCACCTCCATGACTTGCATGTATTCTGTACTTAAACTTCTACAGAACTATAATTTCTAGATTACCTTTCTACTTCTGGGACCTCTCCTGAATACACAAAGAGATTGGCTTAATCAAAATAATACCCATTCTTATAGTTATATTTTTTGAAGAAATGATGATTTCAAGTCAAGTATAATTTATCGCCCCCCCCCCCTTAGGTTGAAGTTCTGATAGAAGACTGAGCTTTAGGGTGTCTGAGGAGTTCAATGAAGGTAGAGACAAGAGATAGAAATGTGCTATAGTTTGTGAAGTCCCTGAATAAAGGCTAAATTTTCATACTGAGTGAGCCATTTTATGGGAATGTGGCTAGAAGCCTAGAATATTCTCTTGGATTCGGGAGGAGGAACAAAGCAACATGAAATCCTTGTCCTTATTCCCTATGTATGGCTGTTCCAATATAAGTTGTTCCCATAAGCCGTTCCAGAGCATCTACATAATACTGTTGCTGGTAAGTGCCTCTCAAGCTTATTTTTAAATAAGCTCCATTTTCCAGAATGATTTCAACATCAAAAACTACATGTGTCTGCAACTAAATTTTCAATTTGTAAATTACGGTTTGTAATTTATTCTTTTGTCTCTTAAGAGCAAAAGAAAATTTAGGATTTGGTATTCCAAAACTAACAGTATTTAGAAATAGCCTTACTAGAGCAGGGTTAAAACCTACCAAGAAAATACATTCCCTAGAGTGTGAAATCTGGCAACAGTGAAGAGGAGCTGTGCTCTCTGGCTCTGGATTAGAACATTTGTGCATCTGAGAGATCTTTCCTGTGACCCATCAAAGTGGCAATTGTTTAGAAATACAGGTCACCAACTTAATATCCATCAGCATGTGGAAAAATGTAGATGTTTAGACTGACATTTGGTCCTATTCTTATGTTGTATCTGTTTAAATGAGGGCTGCTATCTTCGTCATGAAACCTGTATCACATTAAATGTGGGTTAAGAGAAGGAAAAGAGTATAAGAAAAAAAAATCCTAGTTGGTGAATATTCATCTCTTTACTCATTCATTTACTCATTAACTAATTATTTTGTTACCTTTAAGTCACCTAAACCTTATTGAGCATGAAATGATTAAATGGGAATTGGGTAGACAGTGGAGTTGGGGTGGATCTTAATTACGCCACACTGCAGGAGAGTGAAGTCCATACTCCCACATAAAGGAAAAATCCCTTGAAGATGGAAGTTTGGTCATTGATTTTTTTTTCACACTCAGGAGTCTAAAATCATCTTCCTGTTGTTATTCCTTGGAGAATTCTGATCAGGACAGAAGTCTCAGATGTCAGAGAAAATGTTCACATTGGAGTTAGAGAAGCCATTCCCAGGTTAATGAGCATAGAGCAGCAGACATTTTGAAGACTTTATTTGGAGAAAGGAAACATCTGCAGAAATCCAGTGATTAAGACATGATCCTCAAAGTGAACTTTGAGCGATCTCATTAACAAAGACTAAGAATAGTCAACAAATATAATAAGAGCCCTGTTACAAGGTCACAAACATCCCAGTGCAGGCCAGCTGTGTGGGACCCACTGAAGAGGAAGATGGGGCACCTGATTGAATCAGATCACAAAATCATCCCTAGAAGACATGAGTTTCTTCCCAAGTCCCAAGGGAGGAAGAACCAGAAATGTATATGAGATTTTCCATTGCATTTTATTCATAGTTCTCCAGATGTTCTTATGCATATTAAAATGTATATATTATTATTCTACAATGTAGGTAAATCATTCTCAGTTACTTTGAATAGCTCCTGTACACATGTCACTTTCTCACCGATATTCCCTCACACACACTTGTCAAAGGACCCCCTACGCACCTGCACACAGTGGCTCGCTCATATCCTTTCTCTGAAATTACATTTGTTTATTTATTTTTCTCTTTTTAAAACTATATTTAAATGGATAATCAACAAGTTCCTGCTGTATAGCACAGGGAACTCTGCTCAGTATTATGTAACAACCTAAATGGGAAAATAATTTGAGAAAGAATAGATACATGTATGTGTATAATTGAATCACATTGCTGAACACCTGAAACTAACACAACAATGTTAATAAACTATACTCCAATATATAGTAAAAAGTTTAAAAAAAAAAGAAATTATATGTTCTTCAAAAAGTTACTTGCCCTGGGTTAATTCATCCTTTTTCACTTAATACAGAGTAAAGGAAGGATAATCTGGCCCAAACGTGTTCTTATATGAGGCTGTGTAGTGATAACAGTAATCAGGCTGAGTTTATGCATAACTCCATTGATAGTTATGTGTATACACACACACACACACACATACACACACACACACACACACACACACACTGTGTAAACACTTTTTTGCCCCTAAAGATCCCAGATTTCCTGTATTCTTAGATGTCTTGGTAGTTTTTTATTTTCCCAATGTCTTTGTTGTTAAATTAAATTTCCATCCATTGAAAAAAAACTATATTCCTGCCTTCAGAAGAATATAAGCTTCATGAGTATTGGGACATTATGTAGCTTGTTCACTATCTTATTTCCTGAGCCTAGAATAATGTTCAGAGCAGGATAAGTCACTCAAATAATTATTAAAATTTAAAAATGAATGTTTTTTATGCCTTCATAAAATCACTGCCAAAACTACACCTCTATGTCTTATTATATAAATGAGAGAATATTGAAATGGAGGTCTCACCAAGGAACCAAGACACAGTAGATGATACATTCCAAAGAGACTACAAATTTACAATGGAGGCAGTCATAAGTGGCTGCACATCTCATAACCTCTTATATAGAGCAAAGATATCAACGGACCAGAGAAAGCCATGAAGAGGATTTCTTTGGAGACAGCTGTACTATGAATCCCAGTCCTAAGGGAAGGGGCGAGTGGTCTTACATCGTAACCCTCAGCTTAGTAAAGAAGGGATTTAAGAAGATTATTAGAGGAAAGTTTTTGAGTAAAGTGTCAGTGGGTTATGACTTAACCATCAACAACCCCAAAGAGAAGATTATAGAAGGAATCCTGTCCCTCATCTCAAGACTAAAGATAGGGCTGTGATGGCACAGTAGAGCAGACTTAGGAGGGTGGTGTCTAAATCCCATCTGAAAAACCTCAGAGTCAGGAGACCAAATGTTGCTCACACATTTGAGGGAGTTGATGAGAGAGACTTGGAGATATTTTAGATCCCATGCAAGAGGTTTGCTTGCAGAAGTAAATAGCTTACCAGAAGGAATCTGCAAGTATTTCTGGATGCCTAGGAGCTGAGGAAGTAGTCAGTGATGTTTCAGGGAAGAGATTCTCACTCTTAGCAAGGCACATTTGGGGGGAGTGAGAGAGGAGGGTGGGTCACCTAAGAACACATGCACATGAAAAGCCACCATAAAAATGTCAATTTCAAATGACTGGCAAATCCAAGATGCTGATGTTAACTCAAGAGAGTAAAAGCTATTCTGGTCCCCTCTTACCTATTTTCCCTAACCATGGTCCAACAAAGAAGAGTAGGCAGAGTAGACAGATGGGAGAGGAGGAGGAAAGAGAACTAGGTGACAAGAAAGAGAAGAAAACAGCCGTGTCTATACCCTCGTCTGTGATGTCAGGCTTCCTACCCAAAACCGGGCCTGTGTTGGGGCAAGGCAGGAATCTCAATATTAAAATAAGTTCACAGTTTTCAACATTATATAATTTGCATATGTCAGTTACTTACCACAGTGCCTTATAATTACATAAATATTTCCAGAAAGTTTTCATCTAGCGGTAGAAGCAAAACTCGTCCCAAGGAATAAATTTTAATTGGGAGAGAAAAATGAAATTGCCTTATGATTCCATCTGTAGTTTGTATACATTCAATATAATGGCTACTATAATTCTACTGATATCAACATCATGGGGTCCAGAGCTTGAAATTCCAGGTATATTTCAACCTATTTCTTTCTGGCTATGCTTCACATTTTGCTAATGATTGATAATGAAAAAAATGGCAGTTAAATAAACCATTAACTTGGGAATAGGGCTTCCAAACTGATACATATAAATCATTTTTTTAATCAGCAACAAACAATTCCCAATGTTTAAATATTTTACAAGTATCCAGTATTTCTAAAAGAACTTATGAAAGGAGAATACATTCAGGAGTTATTTGAAAATTAGAGGTAATACATCTTGTCATATATTCTGGAAAGAATACAAACTCTTCTGAACAAGTTAAAGAATCTAGAAGAATGAGATAAAATAACTATGTATGTGTATCTATGGAGTTGGGAAGAGTTGGAATACATGATAAGACACAGAGGTTAGGAAAATACAAAACAATAAATACTTTTGGTGGAAAGTAAGGCACTGAAAGGGATTTCTCCCATTTCAGTAGAAATGGGAGTAGATTTCAGTAGATTATCACTACTTAGCCTCAATGAATCTTTCTGAGTTCTCATGTTTTTTATGCCATATTTGACCACAAAACTAATAGGATATGATTTTACCAAATGCAGTGTTCATACTGCTATTTTGTCCTGTTTGGTTGTTCAATTTTACTGTGTGCCCCATATTTCCCTCTCTCGACTGTTTTTATGGGGGTATTTGAAACATCTGTTCCATGTAATAAAGAGTAGTTAGCTGGTCTGACTGGTTAAAAGGTTGAAAAATTGCCAAGTTGCACGTTTATCCCAACTTTATGTTTTTCACAAATATAGGCTCTTGGTGGCCTTTAAAAGCTGGCAAGCTAAGAGAAATGCAATTTAGGAGGATTGTGAATTAATAAAAGAAGGATCTTAATTGCTGAAGTTATATGGACAAACCTTACCCTGATAAGAGGTCTTTTGTTTCGACTCATATGTCCCCATATCAACTGACTTGAAAGTATTGTCACATATTCTATGCTCTGCTCTGAGCTCCAGGGGAAAACAGAAGCATTTGAGACTGTGACATACACAAAGGTTTCGTCCCTTTCCTCATTATCGCAATCCTAGAAACCATTGCTGATGGTGAGGAAAAGAAATGGAAAGCAGGTGCAGAAAGGGTAGTGTTTGTTCCCCAAACATTTTGTCCCTTGAGACTAGAAAAACTCTATAAAGACTCTAGTTTGGCTAAGAATGCAGTACTTTAAATATTCATGAATGAGTGCAAGTGAACAATGGATCGTATTCATAGTTTCAGTGATTTAACTTCTTACTCATCATCATCAACTTTTTTATTGTCTGGAAAACTGATTCCGGAAAAAAAGAGATGCTGACCATTTGACCATTTTTATCGCAGACGTCATTTCCAAGTCCCACTTTTGTTGTCTCCTCCTCAGGGACTCAGTCTGTTTGACCTTCGTTAGCTCATAAGCATCCTATTTGCAAACTCCTCACCTTGGCTTCCCTTTTGCCATTTTTCTTTGGTGGAAAGGTTAAAACAAAATGAATTCTAATAATTTTGGGGTACAGAATTAGAGAAAGAGACATAAATAGAATGAGTAAAGAAATTGCTTTCTTTAGGTCCAGAGTAAGAGAGAGAGCAAGGAATCACCTGTTTGATTACCTGGGAACTCTCTTGAAGACTGAGACGTCTTGCCTCTATTGCAGGCGTTAAGACATCACTCTGTAATTTTTCTTCTGCCTGAGTAGCAACCTGCCACCCGCCACCCCTTCTGACAATAAGCCACTTGAAGAAACCTGCAAGTGTTTTGCCCTCTTTGTAGCTACAAGTTCTTCTGCGTATTTCCTTGTTTTCTTGTTGTGTCTATTAGGGCCAAATACTACAACAAACGTTTTACATACGGTATGTCATTTACATCCACTTCAATGACAAGGAAATGGTGACTTAATAAGGTCGTTTAGTGAAAGCTGGTAACTAGCAGAGCCAGGTTTCAAGAAGTCCAGGCTGGCCAACTCCAAAGATGAGGCACTGTAACTTGTACTTCTAAGCACCTACATGGAAAGGCAGGCTTGCGTGGCCTTTACTGTGATCATTTCCATGAAATAGGATTTAACTCCCAACTTACTCTTAGCCTTTCTGGATGAGGTGTTCTCATTTGACATCTCACCTTAACTACAGGCTCTGCTTTCTCTCTAATCAGGTCCACTACCTGTCTCTTTTGTCTCTTGTCTTCTACTATCGTTCTGTTCAAAGGCGGCAACCAGATTGCACCCCATCTTGATCAAGCAGGCATGCGATTTGTCAGGGAGCCAAGCAAGAGCAGTCCTTAGAGTGGTCCCTTAAGCCAGTATTTGGCATGTTTCCCAGAAATCCCGGCGCACCTTATCCGCACCCAATCTACCATACCTCGCGCAGGCACGTCTATACCCATTAAAAGTTTCAGATCTAGTTTGAACCAAATTTGATAATACAGCCTAGAGAGAAGGATAGCTTCACAGTGTCTTGAAGGTTTGATTTTAATAAGGATTGGCTATCTTTCAGAGGGTTTAGAACAAAGTGTGCTGCATTTCAAAAGGAATCACCGTCTCCTTTGATGTTCTCAACCTCTTCTCATTCATTTTTGAGGTGAGAGTAAGGTAATACAAGCTCCCCCTTGAAGAAATCATCGGGTAAAATATCTTCATTATAAAGACATTTGGTGTCCAGGTATCAAGTGTATAGATTAGACTGTGGCTGATTCCAATCCCACGTAGGATGTGAAATTAAAAGGAATTATACATACATCTTTGTATCTATGTATGTGTGAATATGTGCATATTCTGAAATTCACTATGCTGCTATGTATGAATTGGACTGTAAGTGGTTTCTACAGTCAGTATGTCCTATGAATAGATACTGATTATAATAGGATAACAGCAATTATGGTTACATGGTTAAAAGTACCACATAAAAGAAAATTCTCAAGCCAGTTGTGGTAGGCACAATTCTAAGATGACTCCAAGCCACACCGTTGTATACTCTCTCCACTCTTTGAGTATCAGCAGTACTTGTAACTAGCTTCTAACCAAAAGGAAATGACAGAAGTGGTGGGATAGTCACTATCCAGCAAAGGTGATGGAAGGTCACTGCTGAGATTATATAATGTTATATAAGATCTGCCTGAGGAGACTGTAGTGAGAGAGTCCTCAGCTGGCCTCCAAGAATTAAGCTGCTGGCTGTTGTGAGAGCGTGATGAGGCAAAGGAACTACACGTGGCCTCTAGGAGCTGAGCATGCCATCCAGCTGACAGTGAGCAAGAAATCCAGGAGGAGTCCTAAGCTCCAAGGAAATGAATTCTGCCGATAATTACTTAAGCTTATAAAAGAACTCTGAGCTCTACCTAGAACCCACTGAATACCTTGACTGCAGCCTTTTGAAACCCTGAACTAAGGACCCAGTCAAGCTGTGTCCAGAATCCTGTCCCCAAATTGAGATAATAAATATAGGTTTTTAAAACATTTTTTTTTGGAGTATAGTTGATTTGAACTGTAGTGTTAGTTTCTGCTGTACAGCAAAGTGAATCAGTTATACATATACATATATCCACTCTTTTTTAGATTCTGTTCCCATGTAGTTCATTACAGAGTACTGAGTAGAGTTCTCTGTGCTATACAGTAGTACGTCCTTATTAGTTATCTATTTTATTTATAGTAGTGTCTATATGTTAATCCCAATCTCTCATTTTATCCCTTTCTCCCCTTCCCCCCAGGTAACCATAAATTTGTTTTTTACATCTGTGACTCTCTTTCTGTTTTGTAAATAAGTTCACTTGTACCATTTTTTAGATTCCACATATAAGCGATATCATGATATTTGTCTTTCTCTGCCTGACTTACTTCACTCAGTATGACAATCTCTAGGTCCACCCATGTTGCTGCAAATGGCATTATTTCATTCTTTTTTTATGGCTGAGTAATATTCCATTGTATATCTATACCACATCTTCTTTAACCATTCCTCTGTCGATGGACATTTAGGTTGCTTTCATGTCCTGGCTATTGTAAATAGTGCTGCAATGAACACTGGGGTGCAGGTATTTTTTCAAATTATGGTTTTCTCTGGATATATGCCCAGGAGTGGGATTGCAGCTCTATTATGGTAGCTCTATTTGTAGTTTTTTAAGGAACCTCCATACTGTTCTCCATAGTGGTTGTATCAATTTACATTCCCACCAACAGTGTAGGAGTGTTCCCTTTTCTCCACATCATCTCCAGCATTTATTGTTTGTAGATTTTTTTGATGATGGCCATTCTGACTGGTGTGAAATGATAGCTTACTGTAGTTTTGATTTGCATTTCTCTAATAACTAGTGATGTTGAGTAACTTTCATAATATGTTGTTTTAATCTAATACATTTGTAGTAATTTGTTACACAGCAATAGAAAACTAAAATATATATATATTTTTTCCTTACTTATCTCCAAGTTGTAGAGCCTGCATCTCAATCATTGACAAAGATATCTCCTCTCAATAATTCAGCAGCACATGAATAGAAAATGTCCTCTGGCGGGGGGAAGCAGACCCCTAAATTAGATATTATAGCTTATGAATTAAGTGGACATAGGCATGTCCAGTAGATGCTGCATGAAAAATTTAGAATTGACACCAATCTGGCATTTAAGTTCAGGGCATGTTACCAAAGTAGGGTATAAATGTATTTCTCCAAAAAACTTAAAAATATAAAAATGAAATCACCTGAAAACTAAGCATATACATACTTGTTTATCAAGAATCCATGCATCATACAAATATACTCTTAAAGAATTTATTCCCTTGTTGGCCAAATTATGAAATATGAAACAATATGGCATAAAACCAAGTATATCAAAGTACTTGTGTGTGTATCTTGATGTGTGCCTGTGTATCTCTGTATGTGTTTGTGTGTCTCCACGTCCACAGCTATGTGTGTGTATATGTGTATGTCTATCTGTGTGTCTATATCTATGTGTATCTGGGTCTACCCATGCCTCTGTGTATCTGGGTGTATGAGTCTGTGTGTATGCTTTTATGCTTGTTTGTGTCTGTATGTTGTGGGAGTCTATGTGTGTATCTACATGGAGGGCAGAGCATGTGTATGTGTCTGTGGGTCTGTGTATGTGAGAGGACCTGAAGAAGATGAAAAAAGGACAAGTGACCTCTTTAAAGGCCTTCTTAAAGTGTTAATAGGTAATACGGAGAAAAAAATCAAACAAACAAAACCACTGACTTTGGACTCTGCAATCTAGTATTAGTTCTAATTCTGTAATATATTAGCTCTGTGACTTTGGTAACCTGCTTCAGTCCTAAGCCTTGTTATTCCTATATAGAAAATGAATTGGTTCATAAATATTAAAACCATCCCACTGCTGGTAGGAGCATAAACTGGTTCAACCACTCTAGAAAATTGGTTCTCTTTAATAAAGCTGAACATATTCACGCCCTACGACCCCCAAATTCCTATCCTGGGTATCCACCACCAATATAGATGTGTACATGGGTTTACCAAAGCCACTATTAGAATGTTTATGGCAGCGCTATTTAGTTCTTATAGGCCAGAACCAGAACTCTCCCAGCGACCATCAACCAATGAATGGGTAAGTTGTGTGTATGCACCCAGCCGAAGAGAAGCGAGAATGAACAACCCCACATTTAATAGTCTCACAACAATACGAATGAACCTCACAAATATAATGTGAACAAAACAAGCTAGATACGAGTATCATATAATTTACATAAACTACCAAAACAAGTGAACATAATCTAAATAGGCAAACTTAATCGAGACCCTTAGAAGTCAGGACAGTGCTCATCCTTGGGAAACGTACAAAGGGGGCATTTGAGGTAAGGACATTCGTCAGCTTATTGTGGGCGCCGGTGACCTAAGTGTGTTCAATTTGTGAAATGTCATGGACATGCATGCTTCTGATATGTGTACTTTTCTTGTTAGAACATGAAATACTAATACCAAAATTTGTAGACTCTCATAGCGTCAGGCAGCTGTGATGATCCGCCAGGATAATGCACATGAAAGTGATGGGAACAAGTTGCAGCACTGCAGCCCCATAAGAAAACGTTTTCAAACTGGGTAACGACCACGAGTTGGTCATGAAATCAACTTACGGATCCTGACCTGCATTCAATAAACTGAAAGAGGATATCAGAGGGCACTGCATACTGGAAATGGTTTTGTGATACGTATGTGCTTATAACAGAGTTATGAGTATGTGTTTACAACTGGGTTGAGACGGAAAATGTACTTTTATTATGGGTCACAGTCAAAAAGGGTCCAAGTTACTGCTCCAGTGTACAGATGATGTAAGTTCATACAGCAGCATCCCTGGCTCACTGAAGGCTCGTACATATCCTGCCCCTGCATTATGACCCCTTGGACCACAGACTTACACCGATTCCACATCAATCAAGTAAACAGGCATTTCAACAGGGTCATCCCAGAATGCAATGAAAGTATGTCCGCTCTGTATTCCTCAGTAATACCAACCATCGGCCTTATCACTCCTGGTCATTTGCCAGAAGACCTAGGGCTTTCCACCCAGTGTATGGCCTAGAATTCTGCAAATTGCTCCCGCAACAGGGAAGACGGCTGTCTTCCAAATCAGAGGTTTTCCTTGAAAGCACAGAGACTCTGTTTCAGCCAGTTTTCTCCGGAAGACTGTAGCAGATGTAGAAAGTGGTAGCACTGTGTATCGGTGAAGATGTGGAATGGAAAATATTGTTCATTTGCATATCCTCAAAATAATGGGATGAAGATAATAATTAATAGCTATTTTTATGCCGCTTGATTTAATTAATTCCAGCTAAGATGTTTGTAAACATGTGATGTTATGTTTGGATAAATGTGTCAATGTGAACATTAGTCACTAATACAAGGCACTAAGGAAAAATAAAAAAGGCACCTGCAAAAGGCGGGCCTAGGTAGCTCCCCGTTTTCTAGTTTGGGACATGTTTACCCACAGAAATCACTAATGGTGATGTTCTAAGACAAAAAGAGTTCTGGAGAAGTGCTGGGAAAGCAGTATGGAGGAAAAAAAGGGAAGAAACACAGGCTAAGGTATATATTAATACTGAAGCCCTGGTCAAATTCATATTAATGAAAAGTAGGAAAAGGCAGTTTCTTGAGGTGGAGGTCCATTTCACTTCCAACTTACTTATGCATGTATTCTTTCCCGAGGAAAGGACATTTGAAAGAGGGAACATAACTGGAGGAGAAACTTGTTTCACTCTGAGGCAGAGGTTATTCCAAGGCTCTTGACAAAAATCAAATGGGCCCAAACAGTGCTTGAAGAAGGGCCGCTTACAGGGACAATGACAGAATACGCAAGGTCATTAAAAGACTAAAATTTAGGTGACAGTCATTTGGATTGGATTCATGTGGCAAAGAGTGAAAAGAAAAGGGGTTCTGGGTAGAGATGCACAGCGGACAACGTAGCAGAATGATTTGGGGATGACCAAAGAGGGGCTCTTTCAGATTTGCTCTAGTTTGTGTCCAAACCTCGCGATGCTTCGAGTCAGTGAACCCACTTCACGTCTGTGTGGATTGGTCACATTACAAAGAAGGAAAGGACCCTGACAATTTCCACGGGCTGCAGGGAACTTCCTTCGAGCTTATTAAGGCTGGAAGCACAGAGGACAAAAATGTTTCCTGCCTTCTAATCCACCAAATGTTCCTGCTCTGTGAAGGGTCAGGTGGGGAAGAGAAACCTCATATCAGAGTTAATGATCCCGGTCCTGCTTTGCTAATTAATAGCCCTGACCCACATGTGGCTCCACACCTGCTGAGAAGTAGGTGCTGGGAGAGGAAAGGCATAGGAATCCTTTACATAACTAAGAATGAAGGAGAATCTTTAATTTTCTGTTAATTGCATCTTTTCAATCTATAATTTCTGAGCGGGGCAGGAAGGCAAAATCAAATCAGTGCTGCCATGACACAGCAGTTCCATTTTAATTGAAAGCCACCTCCTTCTCATCACCTCACAGAAGGGCACAAACTGCAGTCACCCCGGGTCTCAGATTTACTTCAGTTTTTCCCCTTTAACTTTTGCATGAGCAATTCTAATCGCAAAATAACTTCGTAATGGAGCATTTTATTTCAGGATAGCCATAAAAACTGAACAGTATGCACTCCCCTGGAGTTATACACGTTTCTATACATTTACATAAGCGACTGTAAGGTGTTAAGAATACATAATACCGAGTCTTATTTTTCTAGGACATTGTGAGCTCCCAGCAGGACCCTGGAATCCCGAAAGAGTTTATGTATTTTGTTAACCAGTTCATTGGCTAGTCAGTTGGTGGACAATTTTTCCATAGACACAGTTTCAATATTATTATACAAAAGGAAAACTCAGGCACAGGAGAGGATACAAGATATTAAAATACATATACACTATGTTAGAACTCTGCCTAGGGGATCAATTCTTACACAAGATAGAGTTTTAATGTATAAATATTTAAGGAGAGGGGAAACTCAATCTTAAGGTATGAAGATTACCTGAGATAAATTTATTTAATGACCATTTTCACCACTGAGGTGTGCACATTTTGTATTTTAGTAGGTATATGAAAGTATGTATATATATATATAGTAAACATATGTTTGCCTACATTTGCCATGTAATACTCTGATTTGATGAAGTCTGTTCGATGTGCATGTTTATCTGGGAAAAAACAAACACATGGTTGTCAATTGCAACACATTTATTTTTCCTTTGTAAAGAGTCATAATCTGTTATCTACTGTGAATCTCACCCTTTACCTCTTGACCAACTCTAGTCTCCCCCCCACCCCCCAAAAAAAAGATGTAGACTGCAACATCACTGATAAAATTCACACCTTGGACCAGTTCCTTATGGGCACTAATTATATGAAAAGGCAGGTCATTTTGTTTCAAACAAACCCCTGACTAGCATTGATTACGGCTATATTATTAGAATGTTAATTTGGGAACTTTCTAATTGTCCTTCCCTTTGGAGACACAAGCAAGTGCTAGACTTCAGTTATGAGACACATTTAATTTCTTTTGTGTAAAAGGATAAGCTGCTGATGCTAGCCTGGCTTTGCAGTAATATACATACAGTGATGCCAGAAAAGTTTGCATGGGAGGTAATCTTGAACAGAGTCCCATTTTGACTGTGCATGATAATATTGCTAAAACTCTACCTGTAAGGGGTGGTTAAGTGTGAGTTGGCTTCTGCTTATGAATATTTGTGTATATCCTCCTCTAACCCAACACACACACAGGAATTGTTCAAAGGGAGTAAAAAGAGATGTGACCCAATGAGTCACCACACAATCCCTGCTTTGTTCCAGTGCAGTCGGAGCTGCACATTAATTTGGGTGCTCACTCTGTTCCGGGGTTCATACAAAAGCAAAGCACCTCGTGCACGCAAGGAGATGCTTGAAAGGGCTCACTCAGTGAAAACACCTGCAGTGCCTATTTTAAATTGAAGAATCAAAATGATATCTTCAGTGAGAGTAAGCTACTACTTGCACGGAGGACTAAAGGGGCATATGCCTCACAGTGAAGCTACATTAAGAGAGGACGAGAAAAGAAAACGTAGAAAAAGCTAGAGAGGAAAGGAAAAGAGGATGGAGGAAAAAGTGAGATAAGAGGACATTCCAGAAATATCTCTAGGGTGCAACAAAAGCTGTGCTAATGTCTCCAAGTTTAGAGAGATGCCATGAGAAATCCAAGGTCTACTGTAAGGACTTTCTGGTGTTAAGAAATTAGAAATCCACGTATGGGACAAGAGATATTCTAACTGGCTACCAAGTGGGAGTTGAGCAGAGAATTTACCCTTTTCTGCCTCTGGAATGTTCAGGCTCACTTTATCTTCCCAACACATGAGCAGGAAATAAAATGAGAGTGTTTTTGTTCACAATGGACTAGATATAATCTAAAGAGGATGTCTGGGATTGTGAAATTTTGGGGGACTATGTGTTCAACTAAAGCAGACTCCTTTCTTGTGGGACTTCGCAGAGCCTTTTACATGCTGATGAACTTTCTCCAAGGTCAAGGATGCATATAATATATAGTGAGCAAGTGGATCAAGGCTCCCTTTATCCAGAACATTTTTACATTTACATTTGCTCCCCAAAGCTTATTTTGGGGAAGGCTTTTCAATTAAGACATCTAACAATACCTAATACATATAGACACTACCAAATGTAAAATGGATGGCTAGTGGGAAGCTGCTTCATAGCACAGGGAGATCAGCTCGGTGCTTTGTGACCACCTGGAGGGGTGGGATAGGGAGGGAGGGAGGGAGACACAAGAGGGAGGGGATATGGGGATATATGTATACATAGAGCTGATTCACTTTGCTGTACAGCAGAAACTAACACAACATTGTAAAGCAATTATACTCCAATAAAGATATTAAAAAATATATAATTATACCTAAAAATAATAAAAATAACAGACTATTTGTAAAAGCTAGTAAAAAAAAAACTTCTGAAAAAAGTTTTTTTAAATTGAAGTACAGTTGAATAACAATGTTGTGCTAGTTTCTGTTGTATAGCAAAGTGATTCAGTTATTTATATATATATATATAATCAATATTATTTTCCAGTATAGTTTATTCCAAGATATGGAATATAGTTTTCTGTGTTATACAATAGGACCTTGCTGTTTATCTATTTTACATATAGTAGCTTCTATCTGATATGTAAAAAATAGTGAAATGAAATAGTGAAAATGAAAAAGTTATTCTAGGATTACTTTAGGAACTGATTTTTATGTTGTTTGGTAGAGATCAGTAATTATTTTAACAGACAATCAAATGATCAGAAACTGATTTCTTTCTGTTCTTTCTTCATGTTGATATCATTTACTTAATGCATTAAATAAAGTCACTCAGAAGTTCAGCATTAAACTGGGCTTTAAAAGATTAAGATATTAGAACTGGAGAAGCAGGCAAAAACATATGTATAAAATTCTGGTAATAACTTGAATCACCTAGAGACTTGTGGATAGGGTGCCGTTTTTTCTAGACTTACTAATTAAATGAGGCAATGCTTTAAAATGGTCTACATTGTGCTTGACACATGATAAACACCTATTAATAGTAGTTACTTTCATGTGTTATTGATATTTTTATGTCACATGTATGTTAAAGAATGGGACCTTTAAGAGTATGGAAATGACTTCCTAGAAATGGGGAAAGGAAGGACTTCCCTGGTGGTCCAGTGGTTAAGTCTCTGTGCGTCCACTGCAGAGGGCACAGGTTGGATCCCTGGTCAGGGAACTAAGATCCAGCATCCTGCATGCAGAGTGGCATGGCCAAAAAAAAAAAAAAAAAAAAAGAAACAGAAATAGAGAAAGAAAACTAAATGGAAACCTTACTTGGAAATAGAATCTTCTCAGAGGTAATCAATTTAAAATGAGGTCACTGGGAATTCCCTGGCAGTCCAGTTGTTGGGACTCTGCACTTTCACTGCAGAGGGTAGGGGTTCCATCCCTGGTCAGGGAACTAAGCTCCCACAAGCCATGCTGCACGGCCAAAAATAAAATAATAAAATAAAATAAAAATTTAATTTAATTTAAAAATAAAAATAAAATGAGGTTATAGAGTGGGCTCTAATCTGAAATGACTGGTACCCTTGCGAAAAGGATACATAGGGAGAAGAGGGCCGTGTGGCTGGACTGATGCATCTATAAGCCAAGGATCCCAGGAAACGCTAGAGGCTGAAGGAGGTGAGGAAGGATTCTTCCCTAGAATGATCAGAGAGCATGACCCTGCCTGTCCCATGACTTCAGACTTGTAGCCTCTAGAACTCTGAGCTTCCATTTATTGTGAGACAATACATTTCTACTGTTTTAAACCACCCAGTGGTAGTTTGTTACGGTAGCCCTAGGAAATGAATATACTGTATTGGCCTTTGTTGCACGTGTCACAACTCTAATCATTTTTTTGTTTACTGTTATTGCCTATTTTCAACACTAGAATGCAAACCCCACCAGGGACAGAGATCTTACATATCTGGTTATCTGCTGTATCCCCTGGTTCTAGGAGAGTGTCTGGCAGAGAGTTGGTGTTTAATATACATGCAATAAATTAATGAAAGGTGGAATTGAAGAGAAACATTGATCAAGCCTTAAGGACAATGAACAAGAACATCTTCAATCATTCATTGCTAGTTGTTGTGTTTGCTTATTTGTTTGCTTTTTACTACTCTAAGCATCCTTTAAAACCAAACTTTATCAGGAGTACGATTAATTGTGTGACTCTCTCTATAAAGGTCTATAGATTATTATTGAACCAAAACCTCAGTGGACCTTACTTGGTGCCAAGATGTTTATACTTAGAGAACAGCAGTGACGTTCCATAGGAAAAGGAGAAAAGCAAAGGATCCTTTAAAAGGGAAACATTTAAAAGGGTCAAAATAGAAAATATTTTCTGCTATCTGCTCCATATATGTCTCATGGATTAGGTCAATTGTTGATAATGGGAAATTTGATCACAGGTATTTCTAAACCAAAGTATTAATGGATACCTACATTGGTAAAATATGTTACCTCTCTTTCTTTTTTTTAATTTAACTTTTTATTTTATACTGGTGTATAGCCGATTACCAATGTTGCGATAGTTTCAGGTGCACAGCAGAGTGTCTCAGCCATACATATACATCTTTCATTTGGGAGGCAGTAAGGTAATGTAGTTAAAAGCATGGGTCATGGGGTCAAAGAACCCTAGTCAAAGTTCAGGCTCCCTTACTCACAAACTACATGACCTTGTACAAGTCACTTTCTTTTCTAAGCCTCAGTTTTCTCAACCCCTCCCACCACAAAAATGAGGGACAACAGTACCTCCCCTAAAGTGGTGACAGGAAAACTAACAGATGATGTTTGTAAGCTGTTAGTCTACTGTGTGACACACAGTAAAAATGCAATAAACGTTGATTTTATTATTTTAAGAGTTCTCTGGCCACAGAATCCACTGTCAAGATTGATGTTGTATAGCATGTGAGGTATACAAACCTAAAATCCATTCTTTAGCTCACACATGGATGAAATACTGTAGGCTCACAATGTAAACCTGTTTTTCTTTTGCTGGCCTTGACTACTAACTTAGGACTCATCGATTTAAATAAAATTGAAGACCAGGAGTCACTTTCACTCGTAGAAGCCATATCCCTAGGGTTCTTGTTCAATCTCCAAATATATAATGTGAGAATCCTCTAGCAACATGAGATATCCATTCTCAAAATTGTCACCCAAGCCTGTCAGAAGCTAAGGACATCTGCAATTCATGATGAATCAGAAGGAGGTGCTGTTGCCAGCAGACGTGTGTGTGTATGTGTGTGTGTGTGTGTGTGTGTGTGATATTTTAAATCTTTTTCTGCATGAAACCATATTTATAAAGCAGCCATAGAAAAGTCCCATGTGTGTTTTTAAAATTTTATTCCTATGCTATAACCATAATTGCAGCCTAGTATTTGACCATATAACAATACTGTTCCCAGAGACCAAGGAAAAAGCGCAAGAGTCGTAACAATAACCAATGGATTTTTTTATTGCATTATAGTTTATAAAGTATTTTCCTACTCATTAGCTTACTTGATTCTCCCAGTGGACAGGTCCAATCATTATAAGTAATATTTCCATTTCAGAGTAGAAGGAACTGAGTTCAAATGCTTTCATTAAAGTCACAGAGCTACTTTGTGATAGGGGTGGTACTAAATCTACAATTGTCAGCCTCAGGCCTCCTTTCCTTTCATTATAACTTGCTGCAGTAATTATGTAAAAAGTGAGATGGATAGATTAATCATATCGTAGAGTTAGAAGGAGAGATTTCATGAATGTATCTAGTCTCTGTTTCCAGGTAACATAGTTTACCATCTTAGTTTATCATCTTTCAAAGCGTTACCTCTTGCCCACTTGGAGCACTAACCCCATCGAGCATAGTTCCATAATACATGTGATTGTGTCAAACACATGGTATTGCTTACCCACAAAGCAAAAGATTTAATGTCAGCGACTAAACTTACCATTAAATGAAAATGCAGGAAGTTGTCTCGATTTTAGAAATAATTTCAAAATTCACAGAAAAATTGGAAAAAGGAAATGGTCACTTTGCTGTCTTAACATCCACGCTTCCCAGTGAACAGGGAAAACCAGAAGTCATGTCTTACTTATTTCTGGGAAATTCTCCATTTAGTCAAAGTCACAGCTGAATTCACCGACCCCAACAAAACATGGTCCAAACCCAGGCTAAGAGGCCACAGAGAGAAACAATTCAAGGTCAGAGCCTCATCTTTCAGGGGATGAAAGATGGAGACTGTCTCATCAAGGCAGCCTCGAACTTGAGACCAACCTCTTCATCTCCAGAGTGATAGCACTGTCTCCATCCAGACATCCAGATCCTGACCCTTCAGTGTTACTACAGACACAGTAAATGCAAAGGCTTGTCCTTGATGAGCTTCAGAAACCTAGTCAATCCCAAAGCACCACAGCCTCGCTTAAAGCTTCCAGAACACATGGTCTCCTCCCTATAGATTCAGTTTGCAGCATTTCACCACTTGATTACACACTGTCTTCTGCTCTCTAATTGTTTTATATGTTTCTTTCTTGTTTCCCCAACACATTCCTTACTCGTTTAATTTATTTTCAACTCCCAGAGCACCTCATCCTGTCACCATGATACACATGAGTTCAGCTACTCTGTGCCCTGCACTGAGCTAGATTCTGGGGCTATAAGGGTGATGAATCTAGAAGCTTTGTCCTTCAGAAGCTCCCATTGTACTACAGGAGACCCTCACATTTACAGCTCACATTGATAAGACACATGAGCTGTGTCAGAAGGATACATACGTTGTTTGGAGAGCTTGAGGGAGAAGGAGATGTTCCCTGGTGGAAAAAGAGGATATGGGAGTGAGGCAAGGGTATTTCAGGTAAGAAGAGTATGACCAAATTTGCCTAATTTTAAAGAGTGAGTTTGGCATGTTTTGGGAACATCAAGTGGTGTAGTAAGACAACACATGAAGGATGGAGACATTCAGCTGAGTCATATTACATAGTGAAGGAAGCTGAATATGTTAGCATTATCCTCCCTGTTATAATGTAGGCTCACCAAGCACACAGACAATGTGTTTCCTTCACTGCTTCATCACCAGCACCTAGGACAGTGTCTGGCACGTGGTAGCTATTTAGGAACATGTTAAAATAATTAGATGAATGAATAAATCAATGATTGAGAGACAGTTAAGGGGAGCCAAGCATGCTATTCAAGCAGTGGTATAACATGATTAGATTGGGTTTTAAAAGACAGCTTTACCTCCTACCTTGATTCTTTCCTTCTACTTTTAAAATTGCTCTTTTTATAACATATCCTATATGATTTAGTATGTCTCCAATGTCTACGTCTGTCCTGCTATAGTCTATTTTCAACAAAACAGTGAGGATACCTACTTAAAATAGAAGCCAAGTCAGGATCTTCTCTAATCAAAACCCACCACTGGCTGCCCATCTCACTTAAGGTAAAAAAACATCGTCCCTCCAATGGCCTGAAAGGTTTCATGCCATCACTGTATTGTAACTTCCTCGTCTTTCATTACAACTTCTCCCCACCCACACTATTTCCTTTCCAGTCCCACCAGACTCCTTGGTACCCCCTGAATAAACCACGCATGGCCCTGCCCATTCTCTCTGTTTGGAACCATCTTCTCCCAAATCCATGGAGTTCATTTCCTCACCTCTTTTTGGTCTTTGCTTAAATGTCACTTTCTCAGAGACTTCCCTGGTGGTCCGGTGGTTATGACTTTGTGCTCCCAATGCAGGGGGCCTGGGTTCGATCCCTGGTCAGGGAACCAGATCCTGCACGCGCTGCAACTAAGAGTCCACATGCCACAACTAAAATGATCCCGCATGCCGCAACGAAAATCCCATGTGCCGCAACTAAGACCCAGCACAGACAAACACATAAATAAATAAATAAATATTATTAAATGTCACTCTCTCATAAGGTCCTCCCTAAGCGAGTTGTTCAGAATTTCACACTTTATCTTTCCCCATCTCTATTCTCCCTTATTGGCTCCACTTTTTCTTTTTATATAGCATTCATCTCACGCAAGCAAACTCTATAATTTCTGTTTTTCCTGTGTATTGTTTGTTTTCCCCATCTTCCCTCACTTGACAAGAACAAAGATCTTGTCTCTATTTGCCCCCACTGATGTACTCTAAATGTTTATACCTAGAATTGAGCCAGACACATAGTAGGTGCTTTATAGATGGTTGTTGAATTGCATTGACTGTTTAGATATTTGAATAACAATTTCAGTTTTGGTAAATCTAAAGCAGTAGGAGATTCAAATGACTTGCCAAGCTTGCAAAGTGGTTATCAGAAATGAATGCTATAACGAATGTTAAAATCCTGATAAGAATATAAAATTCTGTCTGTCTATTAGTCAGTATTTTATTACTGACATCACAAACAGTATGAGTGAAATAGGTCAGCAAGTCATCTTACTGCCATATGGAGGCTGGGTTCCCCACTGGCAGGAAAAGACCAGAGAGGAATAAGTGAGCTTCCAAAGAACGTGGAAATACTAATTCCTTCACTTCATAAACACACTGCCAGATGGATAGGTTGTGCCCACCTAAACTGGATATTTTTAAAAGGTAGATGAATGAACAGTTGTGAAATAATTAGCAGAAGAGAGAATACAAGATAGAGGTGACTCAAAGGAGAGATTAGAAAGAAACAAAGGTGCATAATGCCAGTGAATGTGGCAGAAGTGCAGCTGCTGGGAACCAAGAAGTGCAAACATATTCATTTGCTAGCGAAGGTAAAGGTAAGTTAGACAAGTTACAGAATATATCCGGGCTTGACTGATTATTTCATTCTTGAACTTCTGTATGGCCTTCTGCAAATATCAAATGTCCCATGTGTTTTATGTTTGCTCCTCCAGATCCACTCCCCATCCTAGTAGGAGCAGGGCTCATACTCAGAATTAGTGGGTTCCTTTGCCTTCTAGATTTGGATGGGCTTCATCCAATAGGAGACACCTGTGGGAGACTGGAGGAAGGGTGGAGGGTGCAGGCAGGCTATATATTTCCCTGGTTCCCTCCCTGTGGGGTCAGCTGGGTTCTCTGTGACCTTCTAACAAATGCCGTTGCTCCTTAAATGACCTTCTCTGCAAGGCTCTCTCCTTCTGGCTGCCAGTAACCTCTCCCTCCTATAGCTCTTCTCCTACTATCCGCAGGGTACTTATTCCACAACGCTTGTGGTTTACCAAACCACCTCCACCTTTGAAAACTATCCTTTTCTTAAACCTTATTTGAATTCTACTAACCTGACTGTGCCAGCTGTTGAGTTTCCTGTTGAGGCTTCAATGATTCACATAAATTCTTTAAGGTTTAGTTTTCACATCAATAAAGTGAAAATAGTATTTACCACTTACAGCCATAGTGACCATTAAATTAAGTAACCTTTGTAAAATACCTGACAAAGTAGCTGACCTGGAAGAAAGTGTTCAAACAATATTAAGACTCTTGACCTGCCTTGCTTGTAAGTTATCACAGTGTACTATGAGCACCTGCTTAAGTTGTCTGCTTCTTCCTGGAGACTAAGTGTTCCTTAAGGACAGGGCCACAGGCACAAATATCCAGAGCTGTGCACCCAGCAGGTGCCCTGAGATGTCAGTTACATGACCATTGAATGAACAGAGTACACCAGCAGGAGAGAGAAGACAGGACTCCAAGGTCTCACTAGGTAAAACCAGAACATAAAGCCTCAGAATTTGAAGTTCAAACTGTTATAAGTAAAGATAGGAGCAGAATGGGAAAGTCTAATTTGATCTTTTTGGCTACATCTGTCTAGTAACAATGTTGAAAATCTCTCTCTTGTGTGTGTGTGTGTATAAACATAATAGATAGCTCATAGACAGATAATAGATAGATAGATAGACAGATAGATAGATAGATAGATGTATCACAATCCCTCAGTCAACTGTTATTTGATGCATTTTCCACAAGAATGACAACTTGAAAATGAACTGTAACTAATTAAATAGATAATTACACCACACCATTTTCAATTACATCATACGTAAAAAAATAACAAACTATTAAAGCAGAGATTAAAGTAAAAGTGAATTTGATTTCTAAAACTTGACAGCTAAAATCTTTTTATTTATGGTCCAAATAACATAATTATCAAACCAGCCAAGGCATTAGTTCTTAAAGATTAAAATACCCCTAAAAATCCAGTATTATAATACAAACCTAGTCACCTATGCACATATGGGAAAATTGAAAGAAATATTTTTTTAGTTTTTATTAAAAACATGACAATGAATAACCCAATATGATGATTTGCTCAGCAATTCCCACTTTTAGTTTAGAGCAGAAATGCGTCTTTAAAAATCTCCTCCTACCCTGCGTTTTCCCCCTTGAGACCCTAAAGGAAGAGGGAGCGCGTGTGGGTCGGGAGGGATTCTGGCAGCATAACCGGAAGTCTATTCTATGTGCCATGAACCACATCAATAGAATTAAGGGGAGACATAAAAGAGCACATTTCTGGGGAAGACTTCCTTTAGCAATACAGCCAGCCCCCAATTTTATCTCATCCTCCTGTTGATTTCCTCTTTCCGCAGCTCTTACTAAGAGCAGTTTTTCCTTTTGTGTCCGTCACTGCACCTTCGCTAACCGACAAGTGGTGGTTTCTTTGGCTGAATTTCATGACTGTCTAGTAGTGGTGTTTGTGTGTGTGTGTGTGTGTGTGTGTGTGTGTGTTTGCTAGAGCATATAACTGTTTGTGTAATACGTGTGTGTGTGTTTGGAGTTAGGTCAGAGATGGATGGCATGTTGTCTCTGACCGCGACCCCAGTAGCACTGCAAGTCCAAGGACGCACCCGAGGTATGAAGAAGCGCTCTGCGCTTCAGCACACGCTTCAGTCAGGGGGACTGAGGTTTGAGATCTGCTTCTGCCACTCGCCCTTGTGTAGCCTTAGCTTCCCTCCTCTAAGAAAACATATAATTAGAGTAGCAACTTCACAGTGTTATTCTGAGGGTCAAATAAGATGATGTCTTTACCATAGTAAGATGATAGATTTCACACGCAGCAAGTGTGAAAGAGAACAGGATGAGAAAGAAAGAAGACAGAAAAGGAAAGAGAGTACAAAAAGCGATGAAGTATTAGAGAAGCCCAAAGTTGAGAAGAGTCAGCAAGGTGGATGGATGGAGAGAGGGAGAAAGACAGGGAGGCAGAGAGGGAGGGAAAGGGCACTGCTCTCCTGCTATTCAAAAGAAACCATGTCAAAGGGAACTTACTCCCGGTCTAGTGGCTACTTTATAAAGTACTCTATTTATTCCGAACAAATAACATGGGCTCTTTAATAACTCCAGCCTAGCCGGTACCTGCAAAATATAATTATCTCATTTTCCTTGGTAATTTCTTAGCAGTCACTGAGAGAAAAAAGACAAGAGGTATAGCTCTCCTTTTCCTGCAATACCCGTAGCCCTTTATCTACAATTCTCAAACAAGATTTCTCCTTTTCCACCTTGAAGTTTTTCTGAATTGTGTACATGTCTTATCTTGTCTCCTTAGACTATATGCTGCTCAATGGTATGTTCCTGTCTGATTCACATCTCTGTCTTCATGATATGTCTAACAGGAGATCTTCAGGAAAGGGATGCGTATATAAGTAAGCAAACACGAGTTAAATAGCAAAGCAATAGGCCGCCAGGGCCAGGGGTGGATGATTGATAGTGGGAAACAGCAAGGAGGCCTAGAGCAAGGGTCCCGAATCTGCTGGTTCATACAGCACAGAAATAAGTTTGCTTTAAAGGAAGGAAAGAAGGAAGGGAGGGAGGGAGGGAAATAAGCTTTGCCTATTTAAGTAAAGAAAGTTCAGCCTGTTTCTTTACCGTAGCATTTCTTTCCCAGGGTCATTAATGTGCCTGAATTAATATTCCCGTGAATCCTGGTGGTTCAGTGATTAGGACTTGGTGCTTTCACTGCCGAGGCCCAGGTTCAATCCCTGGTCAGGGTACTAAGATCCCACAAGATGTGCAGTGTGGCCAAAAAAAAAAAAAAAAAATCCCTAATAAAAATGGACATTAAAAAAAATATTCCCACTCTGGGTCTATATGGTACATCGCCTGTACCAAACATATTTGACCAAGTAGTTATATCTCTACATATCCTGGAACAGTAGTACTGACAACATCAATCTGGATAATAACACCTTTTGAGTAACTTTTAAGATGCTTTGTAGTTACGTTAAGCCTGAAAAATATGTTCTCTGTGCCTCAAACTAAGACGCTTCATTGTCACCCCACTGGCATACTTTCTCTCCAGGACAGTATGGAAATAAGGTCCTTTTCCCCTCCTTTCTTTGCCCTATTTGAAGCATGACACAATGTATAATATTTATTGAGAGAAAGAAGAAGTAGGGGGAGAGAAACAGAGGCAAGAAAAAAATTGTCATTCTGATTTTGTCCTCCTCTCCCTCCAGTGAGTCTGAGGTGAAAATTCTATACTTCACTTGAACATAAGGCGCGCTGCAAAGAATTCTCTGATTTAGCTTCTACTGGGCTCACCTCTGTCCCTCAGCTTTATAGGGTTAGTTATAAACACAGATAAGTAGATCCGTGTGGGGTTCCTGCTCAATAAAGGCGATGTGCTTTGTGATGAACTTTCCATGTAGATGGCAATCTTGGTTGTCACAAAGAGCCAAGTGAAACAGGACTCGTTATCTTGCTACAGACTGTCTGAGAGCTAGGCTAGTTCACCTTTATGTGATGGCAACAGAGCAAGATAATGTGGGTAACTGAATAGTTAGTAAATCCATTTCTGGTCCATTCGTAGCCAACCATGAAGAGAGAGCTTAACAGGGAGTACAATGAGAAAGCCACGGAGGCACTTAAATGAACAATAAGAAAGGAAAGGAAGGGAAATGGAGCTTTGGTGCGTCAGAGTCGGAGGTATCCCAGGACTGGTGCCCGAGCACAGCCCACCCCAGGACTCGGGGTCTGCTTGCCCCTTTGGATGGTCTCATGTGGCAATTCCTTCCTCTCTCATATCTCTAAGTTGTGGACAAGAAATATTCAATACAACTGATTGAAATATTCATTAATGTGAGGGAATTCCATAGCTTGGTGTCCTCTCTCTCTCTTTTTTTTTTTTTTTGCGGTATGCGGGCCTCTCACTGTTGTGGCCTCTCCGATCCTCCCGGACCGGGGCACGAACCCGTGTCCCCTGCATCGGCAGGCGGATTCTCAACCACTGCGCCACCAGGGAAGCCCCTCTCTCTCTTATTACAAGAGCTAACTGACTCAGAATAAAGCAAACCCAATGTTTAAATTTGTTTCTGCCTATTAATTGGGAAGTGCTTAAACTATACTCCTTAGAGCAATAAGTGAAAATTTTTAATAATAACAGTACTAATTACAGTTTATTAAACACTTATTATGCTAAGCACATTACATGCCAGTCTTATTTAATTTAATCCTCATAACTCTACTGTGAGATAGACATTATTATGTCTATCTTCCCAAACTAGGTCCCTCTCTTCCCTGCAAGGTCCCATCCCTCCTGGCCTAAACTTCCAGGTATAAATCTCACAGACCACCCTGCCCTCATCACCACAGGAAACAAAAGATCCAAAAGAAAAGAAGAACATATACGTTACATACGTTTTTACAGGGTACATATAAGTTACAAAAAGGCAACTTGAATTTCTGCCTCTCTTTATCCTTTCAAAGTAAGGCTTAGTTAAAATAATTATACAAACTTAAATGCCACAGAATAAATTATTTTAACGTTCTTATTTTATAATTTTATACAGACCCCAAATTATGAAAATAATGCTAATTGTAAGCAAAGCACTCAACTACGATGCTTAGTTAAAAATAAAAAGATACACAGGGCTTCCCTGGTGGCTCAGTGGTTGAGAGTCCGCCTGCCAATGCAGGAGACACGGGTTCGAGCCCCGGTCCGGGAGGGTCCCACGTGCCGCGGAGCGGCTGGGCCCGTGAGCCGTGGCCGCTGAGCCTGCGCGTCCGGAGCCTGTGCTCCGCAACGGGAGAGGCCACAACAGTGAGAGGCCCGCGTACCGCAAAAAAAAAAAAAAAAAAAAAGATACACAGCCATGTTTAGAGTATGATACACAAACACAAGATAGCCAAAATGAACACATCCCAAATAGTAAGTGTGCTCAGCTCCAGGGGGACTGGTGATTTTTCTGTTCATGTATTTATTTTTATCTGTCTCCGTATTTTCAAAGTTTTCGCAATTTTATTTGTAGCTAAGATTTACTGAACACTTACCATGCACTATTCTAAGAATTTTACATGTATTAACTCATTTAATCCTGACAACCATGTTTCCAGGCAAGTGCTGTTATTACTGCCCTTTTTACAGAGGAGCAAAACGAGGCGCACGGTCACGATCCTTGCAAAGGCAGAGTGGCCAGCACAGCAGGTCTGTAAACCCAGGTGGTGTGCTTTCACAACCCGAGCTTTTAACCACGACATGCTCTTTCCTAGTAATAAGGTTAACTGTATAGCAAGAAGAAAAAATTATATTAAAATATTATTTTATTTTTAAAATGCACTCTGCAAATGTGCTAATAATCAGGGAAACTCAGGGATACACACACTGGCGTAAAGGCAGAAGGAATTTAATCAAGGCGTTTTTTTCTCTTAAAACCATCATTTCATTGGATTGCAAAAGCCCTCAGATTTGCTTCGTGCCATTAAAAGGCAAGTTGGACATTAATTTTTGCATCTGAGTGCTTTTCCCTTTGTAATTATCAATAATGAAATTACCATGGAGTCTCTGTCTGGGGGAAAAAAAAAAAAAAGACATTCAATGTTTTGTTTTCTTTCCTCACTGTCCCAGAAATGTACCCAACAGCTGAGCTTGCAGATTAGAAAGTTCTTCCTGTAATAAGCAGTCACCTCACGCCACCTGCCACCAAGGCGGGTAGGAGAGTGGAGTCAATTATCAAGAGGCTCACCACTGTTCAGGTGTGTTCTTTTAAGACCTTCAGTTCTACATTGCAGTTTATGGCCTGGAAAGTGGCTTCCACAACATGATCAAGCTAGGATAATGATCTAATTATAAAGCCAATCAGAAACTCCGTGCAGCTTTTGTTTTGTTCATTGAAAGGTTGGGAGATAAAGAGAGAAAAAAGAAACATGCTCTTTGAAGTGCTTGCATTTTGAAAATGGGAATCTCAGCAAAGGCCAACTCTACTTTGTGTTCCTTCGAAATCCTCACCCTCTACTCTTCCATCAGAAGTCTGGGGCTAGATGTTACAGCTTATGGATATGCTCGGGGTTGGAGATCACTCTAAATGTGGATGGGATTTGGGGTATCAGCAGTGCAAGATAAAGTCCTTGAGAAGGGTCAAGAGTTGAGTTCTGTGAGTTCTGAAAAAGGACATAAAAATACAGATCATTAACAGAAGACAGCGCTTTAGAGTTAAGAATAAGATAGGAACTGAGTCACAGCCAGAGCACATCAGTAACAAGTGAGGAGAGTCAGAGGCAAGAATCAGATGCTCAGGGCTTCCCTGGTGGCGCAGTGGTTGAGAGTCCGCCTGCCAATGCAGGAGACACGGGTTCGTGCCCCGGTCCGGGAGGATCCCACATGCCGCGGAGCAACTAAGCCCGTGAGCCGTGGCCGCTGAGCCTGCGCGTCCGGAGCCTGTGCTCCGCAGCGGGAGAGGCCACAACAGTGAGAGGCCCGCGTACCGCAAAAAACAAACAAACAAACAAACAAAAAGAATCAGATGCTCAGCTGGGTGCTTAGCTATGTTTGTGCTCTTTGGGTAACATTACATCTCAGTTGCCCTGGACAGCTCTGGTTTATGTCTGTGGTCTACTCAAAAGTGTCCTGATTTGGAAGATAAACTATAAGGAGACCATAAGAATTGCTAATGTGCATGTGACAAAGTTCAATTGGCTCCTAGAAGCTCCTATAAGTGGAAATAACTGAGGGGCTCTTTAGAAAGAATAATGTTAAACATTGAGATTTTAAATGTGCTTCATTCTTTTGTTTGTTTGCTTGCGGTACGCGGGCCTCTCACTGTTGTGGCCTCTCCCGTTGCGGAGCACAGGCTCCGGACGCGCAGGCGCAGCGGCCACGGCTCACGGGCCCAGCCGCCCCGCGGCACGTGGGATCTTCCCGGACCGGGGCACGAACCCGCGTCCCCTGCATCGACAGGCGGACTCGCAACCACTGCGCCACCAGGGAAGCCCCGCCTCATTCTTATTGTTACTCCTTAATGGCCAATGAAATCCTCTACCCAAGCTGTCTCTTCTGAGTGGGGGCAGCAGGAGGAAAAGGGAATCAAGAGAGGTCTGTGCTCAATATTTGAACTGATACCAGAAAGAAACAAGAAAATAACCAGAGAACAACAACAACAAAAAGATTGGAGTGTAAGAAGGAATCATACAGGTCAGAAATAGGAAGCCAGAAGATGTGTAGAAACGCAGACGTCACAAGAACTTGTGGTAGGCTAAGAAAGGGCATTGGACTTCCAACAGAACTGAGTGATGGAGTCCATGAAATCCAATCTAGATTTTAAGAAAGAGGGTGATATCAGCTAATGTCAGAGATTCATTAAACACACACCTACACACACACACACACACACACACACACACACACACACACACACACGCAACATTCAGACCCATTTCTTTTCCCATCTCAGGAGAAGGGGCAAGCATGGTCAGATAACCGCATCACTAGAGGGGGGATATATAATCTCGTGGACAAGAGTCTTCAATCAGAATAAAGGGATTTGCCACTTTCCTTTCATAAAAGAGTGAATTATCCCCCTCGTCCTCCTTTTAGGACAGCTTGGGCTCACAGGGCTCACTTCTTTTTATAGTGCTTTCTGTCACAAATCCTACTTCATCACAGGAGAGAGGCTTTCATACAATAAAAGGTAAATAAGGTGTGCAAAGTGAGTTTTAAACACATTTCACGACAGGTGTAAAACCTGAAGGGGGAAACTATCCGTAAGAATCTGTTATCCGCTAAAACGCTGGTGGATAGCCAGCTGAGGACAGCGACGGGACACGGCATGGGCGCTTTCAGGAGTCATGGAGTGACTTGTGGGGATGGGAAAGGGACCTGACAAGGAGGCTGGGAAGTTGACAAGAGAGAAAGGCTCTCCTTCAATATTGCCATTTTCCCAAGCGAGCCTGGGCCACCTTGAACTTAGTTACCCAAAGACAAGGAACAGCGGGGCTGAAAACCACGCCTTCTAACTTCCAGAGCTTAACATAAATGGTAGGCAATTGTCAACAAAGTTGGACTCAAGCGCCCAAGAAAGGCTTCTATGATCACCCCACCCCAACCTCAACTTCTCCCAGGCAGAGGACTGACACTACATCATCTTATCCCTCTCAAAACAGTACTATCTTTAGGAAGAGTTGCAACTTATACTTTAGTTAGGAATTTGAATTAGAGTGTGGTGAAATAAACAGGAAGGGAAGAATAAGAAGAATTAAGATGTGCTGAGCTCCTATAGAGTACCAGGCATTGTGTTAGTTTGTCATTTTATACTGAAAGACCCCTCAATGTGTAGCTTATAGCTTCGGTTATTCCCATTTTTCAGGTGAAAAAAAGAGGATGAGAGAAGGAAAGAAACTTGGTCAAGGGAACACAGTGAAAAAGCAATGGAGACAAAATTTGATACTGAAGGTTCTGGATAAGGATGGAAGGAGGGACATCAGCAGAAGCGTAAGTTCCCTGGGCATCTGAGAAAATGACAACAGCCAGGAACGTGAAATGTTCTCCTCCTCCTCACCACTTCCCCTGGCAGCTCACTGTCCTATCTCAGTCCTTTACTGTCCTCATAGAGCCCTTCTCCATCCTCCAAATGCTAAGCAGCCTCTCCTTCCTCTACTGCTCCAAAGTACCAGTTACCACATCACATCATTTATTTATCGATAGTTCTTGGGTAGCACTTCCTACAATCTGTGTTTAGCTTGTTTGTCGATTTATCTGTTGATAAGAACCTCTAGGAAGGCAGTAACCTAGTTGTTTCTTGTTCCCTCTTCCAGACTGGACCTACCCGAGGATCTCGCCCATAGTAGATGTTCCATCTGTCGAATGGATTCATGGGTGTCTGAAGAAATGAATGAATGAATAAATGAACAATCAAAGACACAAACAAGGAGCCTAGAATATCATAGGAGAGATTTGCCTTGTTTTATAACTTGGCATAATGCTATTCTTTTTTTTTCTGTTTGAGAATTCCTCTTGACTCTGCTGTCTTTAAGCTTTTATTTTTTCTCCTAGCAAGAATGCCAGGGAAAAGAATGACACAGATACACTGGATGGACGAAGAACAGGACATGACAAGGGTGTCCTTCCTTCCTTCTCCCTTCCTTCTCCCATCTCTGTCTCAGACCATATCTCCCCGAATTGGATATTGTTGAGTCTGTGAAAAACAAAGCACAAAGCTTTTTCTTACCGCCTCTAGTGCAGCCAGAGGCCTTAGAAACTGGAATGCCCCTTCCGCACCATCACACAGAGGCTGTGATGCCTGGGTCCATGAATCACCATCACCTTTAGGTTTTCCTCTTCCAAAGGCACGGACAATGCGATCTTGGCTCCGCCAGTGGCACAGCTACCTGGGCTGTCAGGCTCTGCCTAATCGCACACTAGGTCACCTCAAGTCCATGCGATGGATGCACGTCCCTGCCGTGGGAAGACAGGTTTTCTGACAGCTTGTCTCTCGGACATTTCAGCCATGAGGGGCTCAATGAGAGAAATATGCTGATGGATGGATTTAGCTGCCTCCTTTATGCAAATCCTCTCACCCCGTGCACCCTGCCACTTCATCTCTCTGTGTGGCTAGGGCCCCTGTGGCAGGAAGCATTTTGTGCAGGCTGCCCTCAGTGGCTCGTTAGTGGCAGAGCTGAGCCAGGGTGATGGTGGCAGCGATGGCTGCCTCGGACACGTTTCAGTCAAGCTGTAGCAAGCTTCTGCCAAAAGCCAGGAGCCAGCAAAGGAGCTGCGGTGACTGCCTGGGGCTCAAATCAGATCATCCCTTCCCTGTCTGGGAAAAAAAAAAACTTCCAGCCTCTCAGCCAGGGGTGGGGTGGGGGTGGGGGAAGCCTAAGGAAGCCTGAACCCTGACTTCTCACTTGGCTTTGACAGCCGGTTCTGTGTCAAATGCAAAATTACGTCTGAGCTCTTAGCTCAGAGTAGCAGGGGCAGCCTCTGCAGCAGGCGAGAACACTGCAAGGTGAAATGCCTTTCGAGAACATTCTTTTTTTCTTTTTGAGCTGCTGAATCAATGCTCTCAGCTACACGTTAGATTCCTGCATTTCTATTGGATCGGCTCTGTGTGTAAGTGTTTGGATGGACAGGCCTCTTGAGGCAAGTTCCATCTTCCAGGTTATCAGACACGGGCAGCTGTAAGGCCATCTCCCCTCCCCTCCGCTGCCCACAGAGCTGCCTCTGATCCTCTCTTCAAGCACCATAGACACTGGTGCCACCGAAAAGGAGCCTGGAGGTTAACCAGCCATCTTTGGTACGGGAGAATGTGTGTGAGGTACGGGAAACAAGAAATAAAGAGAAGTGAAAGGGCACGTTAGGTGCTTTCATCATGTCCTCAACGCCTTTGCCCTCCCTGCAGCATGCTGCCACCTCCTGGGGTGTAAAACCAGTTCCTCCATCACTTGGTTGAGTAGAAGACTCCAAATGACTTTCACAGATGAAGGAGTTTTCCAATCAGTACCCTGTAGGGAACAGATGCACCACTCCAACTCTCACTCCAGAAATCAGCCCTTAGGGGGGAAATGCATGAGGGAGAGAGGGGGGGAAAGTGTGTGCGTGGGGGGGAGGAAGGATGGAGGGAGGGAGACAGGGAGGGAGGAAGTGGGGGGGCAGCGAGGGAGGGAGAGAGGAAGTGAGGAAGTGAGGAAGAGAGACAGAAGGGAATATGTAGGATTCTTACCTTAGAAAGTGGTACTTAGGTTTAAAGAACTCTGTCCATGGTACAGTGTAAAGTAACTAATTAGATGACTCTTTTAAAGTAAAGAACACTGAATGCAAACAGAAAAACCTAGCTAGAAGCACTGAGGCCAATTTTATCATCATCGAAATAGTAAAGAACTACCACCAAGAATCAGATGGTATTGCTTCTCCAACTGAAGCTTGAGTAATTTTTTAAATGTGAAGATCTTGGGTTATAAAAAGCAAATTGAAATTCTGACTTCCTTTTAGACCTAAAACACTAAATGGTGCTTACAAAAGATTTATTTTATACCTCTCTTTATATTTCATTAACATTTCCTTAAAGATTTGACTAGAGAGAACCCATGTGAACATAATATATTTGGCATCAAGTAATGAGATTTTTAGAAAAATCAAGATGTATGTTTGTCCAAAGAGGTTCTATTTTACCAAAAATAAAAAAGAAATATAAACGATTTTTTAGCACGGGCTTAAAGATGATTTACTGTATTAAGTTTGCATCTTCTATTGAATTCTTCTACCTTCACATTTCTATTCATATATACTTTTATTGTTATCATTTTTATGGTTTCAAAAGATTTTAACACAGAAGATTTAAATCATAGCAGCATTTGCTCTGTTCAGAACTAGTGCAAAAGGCAGCAAGATTGCTTTTCCATGCCCGACAAACCAGGGAGCTACTAACCACAAATAAGGGAAAAAAAAAAAAAAAATCTACATTTGATGCCAAAGACAAATAGTGGTCCTGATTCCTGGAAAGAGGCTTCAAAGTGGACCTTGATGATGCGAAATAAAAAGGATGCAAAAATAGTTAACATGAAAGCTTTCTTTGTGCACACGTGTGCAAGTCTTTGATATTCTATTGATTCATAACTTCTCTAAGGAATACATTTCAACATTAAATTACCCCAAACAGGCGTGAAGGCTTTCTTTCAATTTCTTAAATGCTCTTGCATCAGGGAAAATGTATTATGTAATGGGACAATATGAGTGTGTGTCACCAAAGCCAGCCTGTCTGTTGCTCACTTTTGGATCTAGGCCAGGGTTACACTAATGAGCTTGGGACCTATGATCTAGGTCACCCAAAGTAACTTGATTTTGATCTCATGGTCTTATTTCTTTCCATTTTTGTTGCAATTCAGTAAAGTAAAAAAGATGTGATTTTTTTGTTCTTCCTTGCTCATTTTTCCTTTTAATAGTGTCCGGTAGGAAGGTTTTTTTTTTTTTTTTTTTTTTTTTTTTTTGCGGTATGCAGGCCTCTCACTGTTGTGGCCTCTCCTGTTGCGGAGCGCAGGCTCCGGACGCGCAGGCTCAGCAGCCATGGCTCACGGGCCCAGCCGCTCCGCGGCACGTGGCATCTTCCCGGACCGGGGCACGAACCCGTGTCCCCTGCATCGGCAGGCGGACTCTCAACTACTGCGCCACCAGGGAAGCCCTAGGAAGGTTTTTTAAAATCCATTTTTGATCATTCTTTTTCTTAAATCATGACCAATTGGTTTTAAAATCCTGGTTCTTTACCTACTAGGGTAAACAATTGCATTCTTGTATTTTTGCTTGGTGCAAATCCCCTGGGACAAAAAAAAATATACTAGACTTGCATGGGTTTTAAAGTTGGAGAGACCTGGGATCAAGCTGCTATTCAGTTTGGCAAACTGCTTATCTCAGTGGACCTCAGTTTCCTAAATTGTAAAAAAGAGGAATCATAATACCTTCTTTGAAGTTCTCTATAAAGAGACGTGAGATGGTAGAGAAACATTATAAGTGGTAGGCTTGATGTATCACATATCAGCTGCTTGACAGAAGGCGGGTTAACTAACAACCAGAAGAAAAATTGGCTACAAGTTCACATCATGACTTGAAAAAGTAGTGAGAGAAACAAAAAATGACAATTACTGTATTTAAATTTTATTGTACTTATACAAGGCTTCTGTGCGGTAATTTGAATATATGTGCCAATTTGAGAGCAGGATTATCTTTAAAGGTAGAAAGAACCCTAAGTAGGAACACTATGGAAATATTTTTGATAATAAAATGTAATCCGTGAGGATAAAATTGAGAAATTTAGGTTAACTTTTTCAACATAAATGCTATTCAAAATGTACCATGTTCTTAATATTACCATTTACAAGAAGCAGCCATTTTTCCACACGGGAGTTAACTATAGTCATCCAGTACCAAATTTCCATGATCATGCAAAGGATGACAATAAGTGACATTTCCAAAGAACAGAATGTTATAAATGACATCATCATACTCACCAACACTGAAACAAAGCTAAAGGCTCTCTTGCCTTTTCTGTTTAAGTAAAATCAGTTGCAGTTTTCAGCTGGCTACAAACCCCCAAGAGGATGATAGGAAAGATGTAATAAGAAGAACTAAAATGGGATTTTGAAAAAAAATGAGAGAATCTAGACATAAACGAGGAACTCTAGACCAAACTAGGCCTTGTTTCCAGGTCATCAAACTACAGTTTGAATCTACAACTACAGTTTCCAATCCTAGCCGATCATCAGCATTTTCTTTAAGAGGTTAAAAAAATCAAAATTTTAGGGCTTCCCTGATGGCGCAGTGGTTGAGAGTCCGCCTGCCGATGCAGGGAACGCGGGTTCGTGCCCCGGTCAGGGAGGATCCCACGTGCCGCGGAGCGGCTGGGCCCGTGAGCCGTGGCCGCTGAGCCTGCGCGTCCGGGAGCCTGTGCTCCGCAACGGGAGAGGCCACAACAGGGAGAGGCCCGCGTACCGCAAAAAAAAAAAAAAAAAAATCAAAATTTTAGGGTACTAATCTGGGGAGTGGGGCAGAGAGAATACTGCAATGATTTTTAAAAGCTCGTCCAGGAGATGTCTGCCAGACTTGGGAACCACTGGACGAAGGACAAACGATGTCCTTATGCCATTACCAATCAACTCTACCATGTGGCTCCCCTGGTGCACAGCTGCACTGCTTAATTCTAGATATGTTTTGATTAGACACAGATGCATTTAATTAGCAGGTTGTATCATCAATTAGAATGTGAACCCGAAAAGTCACCTTCTTGCTTAGGTATGCTTTGAACACAGATTTTAATATGTGAGGATTCCTGATGTAATAAAAAGGGGGGGGGAGATTCTAATGAAGTCATTAAACATGAAAACATTTCACCTGGGGTTGTAATCTAGAAAGTAAGAATTCCTGAATAAGCTAATAGTTGTAGTCCTACATCTAGCCTTAGTCAAAGAATCTGGGTATGCCACAGTATAGGACAAAGAAAGTGATGATGGTAATAGCAAAGCAACATTCCATTTTTTTTTTTTTTTTTTTTTTTTTTGTGGTACGCGGGCCTCTCACTGTTGTGGCCTCTCCCGTTGCGGAGCACAGGCTCCGGACGCGCAGGCGCAGCGGCCATGGCTCACGGGCCCAGCCGCTCCGCAGCATGTGGGATCCTCCCGGACCGGGGCACGAACCCGTGTCCCCTGCATCGGCAGGCGGACTCTCAACCACTGCGCCACCAGGGGAGCCCAACATTCCATTTTTATATCATTTTCCCCAAAGCATTTTCAAAAGACACTGTTGCCCCATTTCCATGAAGGGAAGACTTACATCAAAGGAAGCTTGTAACGTCTGCAGATTCCTGAAGTCTTTCATTCCGTCAAAATTTGTTCATTTATTTCTGATCTCGTCAGGGAAAACAACAGCTACTACTGCTGTTACTATTGAAATATTACTCATTTACTTATGTAGCTTTATGCCAAGCAGATGAACATGTCAATCAAAATATGTCACAGCCATCAACCCAATATTTAGAGTTGAGGAACAGGGGGCTCAAAGAATTGGGAGCCAGAATTATTTGAACATAGGTTAATGTGATACCAAGACCATAAACAGCACCACACACCAAACTGAGAATACAGAGACTCAAGTTTAAATGACTTCACCAAAGAATGACTTTCCTATTTCTCTTTACATTCCCCAACTGGATTCTACTATCAAAAATAGATGTTTCACCTTCTCACACCCACACTCAAAACACCCATTTACTCCACACTTTAAACCTGCAAGTCCTATAAATTCTCCTTGCCTCAATTTTTTTTTTTTTCTTTTAAAACGGGGCAACTATAAAATCCCTTGCATGACTGCAGAAATTCCCACTCCAAGCACATCATGGGCAGCACTCATTGCTCATGTGAGCTGGATGCAGCCAGAAGTCCTCCTCATCAAAGCAACGTAGATAATCATGTCTTATCCATCTGAGTTGGTATTCAGGATGAAAACTGTTCACATTCACAGTTTACATATTCCCTAAAGTTATTCTTGATTTTTGGATCTAAAATTCCATACAAGTTATATAAATCTGTGAATCACTTTATATTTAAATGTGGGTTTATGATAATACTATATGGACACTTAATGATGATTCTGAAGGGTGTTGACCATATCAGTTTGTGGAACATCCCAAGAATAATGAAATAAAGAGTCAAAAGATCTTCTTGAGTTCCAGAAGACGAGGGACATTTGATTAGCAAGTTTAAATATAATTTTTAGAACTTCTCCGAGAGACAAAGAACAAAGCTAGAATGTGGAGTCATGAAGCATGTATGAATCTGGGCAATTTGTCAAAAATCACCCTAAATGGAATTCTCAATATGCTTTAGTGAAAATCTATACAGTGTCCCATGTAAAAATGAATTTATTTTCTGGCTGCCAAAGATACTTTACCTGAACCATGGGTATCATAAAGCTTAAAGAATCTCAGAGCTTCTCAGAAAGCAGTTCCTTTTTTTTTTTTAACCTAAAAATTGTGGAATGCATTGCAAGCTAACCTGTGTCTAGCAGGAGCTTTTTACTCAATGAGGGTAAGAATTGAGCAAGCAAGTGAACGAAGGCTTTGAAAAGGAAAGCTTAGTAAAGATTTAGGACAACACTACATGGGAGAAAATGGATGAACCAAACAGCATGGAAACTTGGGACGTAAAGAAACAAAGCCCTCGGGGAACAGATATACTAATTCTACAGCATTTATGAGTCAGTTAGAAAAGCCAGTCTCAAACCAGGTGGACAGTAAAGGAAAACGACTCAGCACAGTTCTGGGTTGGGCAAAGAAATCAACAGGAAAGCCAAAAGCAAAACTTACTGTGTCAGGTAAGCTGGCCCATGACTTGATCTCCTGAGATGAACCTCTTGGTGGTCACCATAACCTATGACTTTACCTTTAAGCCTTTACTCACCTTTCGTATTTCTCCCTTACACAGTACATACACATAGACATCAATATTCACCCACGCACATATGTGCACAAGGGCTCAGAAACATAAGGCGTACAATTCTCATTGTGGGGTGGATTTCTAATGGGCATGGAGTAAATCCAAGACTTTGCTGAAGTATCCATTTAATTAATGGAGATAATGAACTTGGGCTCTGGGCAGAGTGTCTGGCATACAGTAGGTAAATTTTAACTATTACCATGTTAAAAGGGCTCGTGACTCTATATATACTAATCTAATTTCAATCCTCATGAGGGTATTGATTGTGGCAAATTGGGCTAAAGTTGTGACTCACCCAAGACGGCTAGGGAAGCCAGTGTTGTCATTAAAATCCAGAGATAGCCAGCTATGGAGCCTGTGTTTCTTCTGTTGAGTCAAACTGCATTCCAATAGCACATTAAACACTATTTAGATATTGAAAGGTTAAAAACATGCCCCACCCCCACACACACCAAAAATTTAAATAAACTAACAAACAACAAAATAGCTAACCTAATCCAGAACCAGGCAGTCTTTTACACTCCATTAGCCTCATTCAGAAACACAAACTATAGGACTGATGGAGAAGTTTATTTCTGCTTGAAAAAGTTAAGGCTGTGTACACTGAAGCTTCCTGCACTAATAATCTCTCGAGTGTAACACTCTCACTTGAGCCTCCATAAATTGTGCTCAGCTCAAGATTAGCCCCCTTCATTCGCCCACTTATCTGACCTATGGGAGTTTATAAGTAATCAGATTGGCACAAACCTATCACATCAATTCACAGGTTCACACAAAAATGTACCACATTTGCTAACAGAGATTCCACGCTGCACTCCGTGGCCACGCATTGTTAAAAGGATGATTCCATCATATCCTTCACTTGCTCAGAAATGGCCAAGGCTTCCTTGTAGCTGCTAGAGTGAGAGCCCCACAGCCTAGCCTACATTTACTACTTTCCACAGGAGAGATCTACCCTCTGATCCAAATTTTTCTCCTCGCCCATTCTTTGCACGAACCCGCTGTCTTGGCAAGTCTGGTCTGCACGTGACCCACGCTCTCCATCTTCCCTTTCTTTCCATTCAAATTCCGCTCCCTCGTTCCCCATGGAACAGGCTACAGGCTCTGGCTCGTGTCTGAGTTCCAACAATAGCAAGCATAGCAATCGTTTTGTTTCTTATAATCTGTTGCATTAGACTATGCTGAGAGAATGTTTTGTCTCCATAACAAAATGGCAAGCTCCTGGGAGACAAAGACTATTTCTGGTATTAAATGCCTTTTAGGGCCTAGAACAGTGCTTCATATCTCAACACTGAATGAATTCATCCATTCATCAAGGAAGTATTATTAAACACCTATTATATAACATAGACTATGCTCTTACCTCAAAATTCAAGAGTAAACAAGATAGACATAATCATTGTTCTTATAGAACTTTAATTAGATGGAGGCAATTACTTCATCAGCACTTTCAATAAAGTGGGATAAATGGGACAATTGGGGTAAAGTTCATGTTCTAGAGAGACAAGTGGCAGCAGTGGAAAATAAGCTAAGGGTCAGGAAGGGCTTTTTAGAAGATACCATTTACTCATTGCATGAATAACTGCATCAGGGAGAGAAGGAAGAAAAGAGGAAAGGATGAAGCAGGTATTGAAAGTGTGTAATTACACGCTCCTGCACTTTGGTTACATATACATAAATAGACAAATACAAAGACAGATACACGCATACATACCACAGACTGTTCCCTACATACGAACTGGGAGAAGAGTAAGGTCTGAATCTAACTCATAAATCTACAGCCATCTACTTTCAGCAGAGATCCACCACAACAATTCCATTACACACTTGAATTAGTGGAAATCTAAGCTCAACGATTCAATCACTTTCCTGACTCAATTAACAACTGTTTTGAGATACATAGATTCTCCACAAATATTCTTTCTTACAACATCAATGCAAATGTCCCCGATCCACATGTCAAGATGCACCCTAGCATGTAATCCATTTTTATATTTATTTATTTATCCCTTTGAGATAGTTGAAGGAAGTCCATTCTGAAGCTCAAATAAAGTTCAGTTTTAAATTCCAATTCCAGGTTGAGATTTATGCCAGCTCTTATTAAGCATATGCACCCACCTGTGTCCATAGGCCTTTCCGGTTTCTGAAATATGGAATAATTCTCCACGTATTTACATCCTTTCAGCCTGCTTATTCAGCAAGCTTTCTAAATAGATGCTGGTTTGTGCCAGGGTAATAAAGGGAGCTAAAGGGGACCTTGGAATTGGGGCACAAGGTCAGAAATAGACACTCTTATAAACTGATTATTACAAAAATACACACTGTGGATAGGACTACTGCAGAAATGTCCCCAGAAAGAGGTGAGGGAGGGTACTGTGTGGATATCCAGGAGATAATTATTCATTCAGTTGAAAGGCAAGTTCAAAGGTCCTAAGGCAGGAGCATATCTGATCTGACATGTTGGAAGAACAGCAGGGGGCAGGGCATTGAAAACTGAGGGCAAAGAAGTACTTTTGTTTGGGCTGATGGGGGAGGAGAGGTCCTACTGCACAGGGCCATTTCAAGAATGAAGTTTCACCCTGATTGAAGGGAGCCATTGGGTTTTGAGACGCAAAGTGATTCCATGCACTTTCATTTTTAAAGGATTCCCTTTTACTTCCTTAATTTAGCTTGAAGGGGTGGTTAGATTTCACCAGATACACCAGACAAGACAATACCTTACCTATGGTTAGAAATGACTGGTCATTTTACAAGGGTATTAAGTTTCTAGAGTTTAATGATACACCATCCCTTTAAGAGAGTCAAAATCTGATTTTTTTTAATCCGTTATTATTTTTGCTTCCACGGAGTTTCCCTGGTGGGAAATTTTCTTGCAGAAAGTGCAAGGAAATGCAGAACAGGAGAATCAGCCTCAGATGCCCTGCTAGATGACCCCAGGGAAGTTCTCTGGTTTAACGCTCATAGGAACCCTGCAGAGTAGGCGCTCTTTTCTTAGAAATGAGAAAGCACACTTGGAGAGAGTAACTGGCCCAAGGCCACACAGCTAGAAATGCAAGTGATAAAATTAGAACTCGGGACCAACTGATTTTCTGGACCTTGATCTTTCCATGCTGACCCCAAATTCTTTGCTTGACAATTAAAATTCTTAATATAACTTTTAAAAATAGAAATTCTAGTTTTGCAAATAGTCCTTCGTAATTTTGATAAGGATGAATTAATACCACTGGATGTTGGGTTGACCCAGTGCAGCTGGATTGCCAAATCTGCACTCCTGAGGGTCAGACCTTTTTCTTGGTTCTTCCACCAAATGATAGCCATTCCTGAAAATGTCTGGAACAAATCCTTATTTAATAAGGTGGGTAGGAGTGTAGTGTGTATATTTATGTAATGCACGAATGTGCAGGAGAGGGACGGAAGGATGGAGGAAGGGAGGGAGAGAGAGAGAGTCTTGATTTCAGCCATGGAAGGGTGTAGCCACATCACACAGAGCTGGTCCCTTCCCAAGGGCACACAAGACAGAAAGCACACCCCAGGCAGCCTGAACTTGCCAGCCCCAGCCTTGAATCTCACACTTGACAATAGGAGTTGCTTACTAGGGCAACCTCATCTTCTTTAGGGCTCAGTTAACAAATGACATATTTCAGAACATCCATCTATAGAGTTCCTGCTTCTCTCCTAATCATCTCCCATTCTTTCTCTGACTTGCTTGCTATTTTTTTTTTTTAAACTGACTTTATTTTCTTCCCCTTGAAAAAAGAAATGCATCACGCTTACTGGATACAGTAATAAAAGTAAGCGAATCTTTCCCCTTCCAAAGAAACGAAGCCTTTTACTTTTATTTTCTCAAGCAGACTAGAATAGAAAGTCTTTTTTTTCCCCCCTCTTAGCAGTGGGAGTGAATGCCTTCTATTCAACAACTCCACCCATGCACTGAGTGGCTGCCTCCTCAAAGGATTAGTGAGGTCCGCAGAGCCCCCTATGAAAAATAACTGCTTTAAGAATTCATAACTAGGAACAGAGCAAGGATTTTTAGGATAGGTATTTCTCTCCTTAGAGACCTGGAGGAGGGGGGGGAAAAAATCAAATTTAGGATGAAATACCCAGAGGGGTTAGGAGGGGTTGAAAGAGAGGAAAAAAGTTACTGAGCAGCATATGTAACTTGGATGAGGATGATAAGGAGGCCAAATTAGCAGAGAATACTGGCTAAGGACTGGGTGCTAGAACCACCAAGATCTTTGTTCAAATCCCAGTTCCTACACTTATGAGCTAGGTGATTTGGGGCCAGGTGTTTAACACCTCTCTGATGTCTCACAGAGCTCGGCCATCACAGAGTTGTTGGGCTTATTAAGGAAAACAATGTGTGGGAAATGTTTATTCAATACAGTACCTGGATAGCCTTCCTCTGAGGGTACCTGGTTGATTACAACAAAAAGGGACTCCCTAGTAGACTGGCCAGAAGGAGGCCATCCAAAAAAAGGCAGTGTTTTGAAACGAGTAACTGATGAACAACTGTGTTCCCATTCACAAATCAGCCCCAATTTATCCCCTAACCTTGAGACAATGACTCAGTCATGAAGAAAGGGTGGCAGTTGGAGGCAAAGCCAGGCAGGGAGAGGACAACCGAGTTATAATTCTCCCTCTGTGTCCAACAAATTATACTACCATGGGCAGGTCACATAACCTTTCCGGACCTCATTTCTCTTTGTGTAAATTGAGTTGGGCTAGACTAAATTCAGAGGCTCCAAATTCTAATACCCTTTATGGGCTTAATTTCGCCACTAGAGGAGGGGCCGTTTTTAACTCTGTAAGCATGAGAGCATTTGACAAATGTCTCCATTTCCTGTATGATGGTCAGTTATCAATTCCAATTATGGGACCAGAAGAGGAGCAGTCTGAAACCAGCCTTGCAGGGATCTGTGCCTGAAGGGAGGGGACAAAGCTATTAAGGGTAATGATCAAAGCCTGACCATTTAATGGGGAAGCTGTTAGGCAAATTCACTGCTATTCTCTAGGATCATTTCCCCTGGTCTAGATGCCTGCAGGGCAGGGCACAGAAGAGGGCTCAGCTACTTCTCCCAAGAAGATAAATGAGTCTTGAATGATTCCCACTTGCAATATTAATTACGAAATTGTCCATTTACTTTTTCATCCTTCTTTGCAAATCATTCGAAAAATAATATCATTTAAACACCAATTCACTCGCTGTGTCCAAGTGAACTCCCCATGGAAATCCTAGCCACTGTAATATTTGAAAATGCGTCTCTGAATTAGCAAGCCTTGCACAAACTCTATTGGCAATTCCAATCATCCCTCTTTCATTGGGTATTGTTATTTGTGGTTTCCCCTTAAAGGATCGGAGTTTGCTAGCCTTCATTCCCATTCAGTCTGAAAAGATAAGAATATGCTGTGAGCTTAGCAGCAGCAACTCCGTTAATATCAATTACAGCTAATATCAATATACAGTTAAAGAACCACATGGCATAATAAAAACAAAAGCTCCAAATGATATCTGAAAAGCCTTTTAAGAGCAGAATAAATGCTCTAGTGATACTTTCCTCTTATCATCAAGACTCTTTTAAACAAGAGGGTACAGGCTGTGTTGGTATTGACATTTCAGGTGTAAAAAAAAGTTGAGGGGGGATGTAATAGATTTAATTAGCTCCATAATTCCTGGGTTTTCCTAACCAAACAATGCTGTTTGTTACTAAAAGTAAAAGGTAGTAATTTTTTATTAGAGGCTCCACCAAATGTTTCTACCTAATGTTGACAGAAATGACTACAAAGAGATGAAATTTTAAATCTCTGGATTCTACAAATAGAAAATGAGAATAATTGGGACTCCCGGAGGAAAGCCACATAGATGCCTCAATGAAGGAGAAAGAACGATTATGAAACAGCATCTCACTTGGGAATGGGAATGCTGATGCTAGATTTTAGACCAACGTTCCATCACTAAACACAGGGGTAATTCATCCAAACTGGGTGGAGGTGCTGACTGGATGCCATTTATAGCTAAACGAGTGAAATTCCCCGCAGAAACCCCCCTTCCTGCTCTTTATCACTAAACTGAAGACACAGGGAATTTCAGATTGGTAAAATATTTTTATAGTGATACATTCTAATCACACATTCCACACTGGATTTCCAGCTATAACACCTGACTATGTGTTTAACCAAGACCACCTTAGCCTTTCCTCAGCTTGGCTAATGTTTAGACGGGCTTCTTCCTGACTCTAGGACCCTTAGGGACTCTCTTCTTACAGCATTTATTTTCAAAAACTCATAATTTTAAGTCTCTTCTCTGCCCCTTGGAATATAAATATTTTTTAAAGCCTCTGGCCAATTTTTACCACACAGAAATGTATTTCTCAAGGGCCTGGGAACCATCTCTTTGAAATGTAATCAACAAAGGAGATAGTACCTCAATCTTCTAATTGCAGTGGAAGAGTAGACACCTCACTCTGGACAGGCACCTTGCTCCAAGTTGCAAAATAACCTCCTGTCATAAAGCTATAAGAACCTTGTTTCTCTTTTGCCAGTTAGAAAACACCGGTGGTCTATGACTTTAACATCCTCCAGTTCTTTGTTATTAGCTCGCATCAGCCCTTAAAAGAATCCTACCTCTGGTAGTGTATGTATGTCCATGCCGCCACTATTGATGAGCTCGGTGCTTTGTGACCACCTAGAGGTGTGGGATAGGGAGGGTGGGAGGGAGGGAGACGCAAGAGGGAAGAGATATGGGGATATATGTATATGTATAGCTGATTCACTTTATTATAAAGCAGAAACTAACACACCATTGTAAAGCAATTATACTCCAATAAAGATGTAAAAAAAAAAAATCCTACCTCTTCTTCTTCAGCGAGTTGAATTTAGACTTGATTGTGGCCTCTGTCCCTTATTGCAGTAGCCTTAAATAAAGTCTTCCTTGCCTGTTTAACTTTGGCCAGTGCAATTTTTGCTTTGACATATTTATCCTGCCCGTACCAGAAGCTTTCTGATGATGAGCAAGGGGTCCCAACACCTCCCTGGGCAGCCATTTCTTCTTTGATCATCCCTGACATTAGACAATTCTCCCTTACATTATTCATTATTACATTATAAATTCTACGCACCAAAGCTGGTTCTGACATTGGGATCCCTGTGGAATAAGCCTAATATTGTACACATCCTTTAGAGATCTAAGGAAAATGTCTATTTTCCAGGTCCAGCCTTCCTAGCACCTTCACAGAAGGCTCTGAGACTTAGGGCTTGAGTTTGGCTTTGGAAAAGGACTTACCCAGGGGAATGTCTGAGAATACAGTGCCTCCAAGTCCAGAAGAGGCAACTGCAGGGGTTTTGTTTCACCTCGGAAAAATAAAAAGTTATGGTGTGATATTTCAAGACATGATCCACAGATCAGGAGTCATCAGCATGAATTCAGGTTTCAGTAAACCTTTCTTAACCTCCAAAATGAAAGCAATCTAGCTGAGGTTTGAGTAGCCCAGGGTAAGTATACCAACACTGCTTGGTGCTTTAGTCTCTTAAAACCATCAAAGAAAGGTACTACACATTCAATTTGGAAGGTGAGAAAGATAAGAACTGATAAATTCTTTCCTAGACTACGTGAAAAATCTATACAGTCCATAAAATCTATTGTTCTTTTATTCTATTTTTCCCCTGCAGACTTTATCATATATACTTATATATTTACCTTCCCTCCTTAGCTACTGGAAGGTTCCACACTTTAAGGTCTAGGCAATTCCCAATTCTGGACGTTTTCCTACATTCTCACTTCTATCAACATTTATTCATCTAAACAGAGAGAGACAAATATCATATGAAATCAATATGTGGAATCTAAAAAAATGATACAAATGAACTTACAAAACAGAAATAGACTCACAGATATAGAAAGCAAATGTATGGTTACCAAAGGGGAAATGCAGGGGGAGGGCGAAATTAGGAGTTTGGGATTAACAGATACACACTACTATATATAAAATAGATAAACAACAAGGACGTACTGAATAGCACAGGGAACTATATTCAAATCTTGTAATAGCTTATAATGGAAAATAATCTGAAAAAGTTATAATGTATAACTGAATCACTTTTCTGTACACCTGAAACATCGTAAATCAACTGTACATCAAGAAAAAGAAAAGAAATACGGGATAAAAATTTTATTCAAAAAAAAAGTGTATTAATCTAATGTCCCATTATGTCAGGCACGGTTTAAAATTAAGAGGCAACCAATCAAACAAGTAGTCAGTCAAGTTTACTGTTTGAATTAACCAGTGTCTCCATCCAAGAAAATACCGTAAGTTACAAGTGTGTTAATAGTTGACCTTGAGGGTCACTCTGAGGGAGAGATGAAACAACAGGATCTTTATGTGACTTTTCCTTTCGGAAAGATTTTGTATCCACAATTCCTACTTCTCCCACAGTCCCCTTCTGTTCAAAAGTATCTTTTAATTTTCATAATCTGTACAGTATTTTTTGTCTGTCTTATGGAATCTGCTTTCAAATTAATTTTATTGTATTATGTAGTGATGGTAGCTTCTCTTAGGCTTACAACTCCTCAAGGACAAAGCTATTTATCTTTATATAGCCCATAATAACCAACATAGCACCTGCCACAGAGTGTATGCCAATAAATATCTTTAAAAGTACAAAAACCAAGAAAATTAATTAAGGAAATCATCCCAGCAGTCATGTAAGACAGAGAAAGGAGTTATTATTTGTTGCCATTTTTCAGTCATTCCTCAGTGCTCAATGTGGGAGAACACCCTTCCTGAGTAGTGCATGTACAATCTATTAGGATGACTTTAGGTATGCAATTACACCTAGAGTTCCAGAGTCCCTGTCTGTTGGAGGTGTGTGTCAATTCCAGTTATTTAGAGGGACAGACTAGAGGAAGCCTAAATCATGCTACTGTTAAGTTTTAACATGTGTGTGCACATGGATGGTTGTGTGTGTGTAGGGGGGAGGACCAGACTTGCATGTCACTAACTCTCATTCTGTTCTGAACACACAGAAACCATATAAGTATTACATTTGGCTCTAGAAAGAATGATTTCTCCATTATAGGCAACCAATAAGATGTATAAATCTGGGGCAAAGTGGACACTGCCCACATTTACTAATAAACAAACAAACAAACAAAACCTAGACAGATCCTTCTCTTGCAAGAAACAGGGATGGCAGCCATCTATATTAGACAACTCTATCTCTCAGGCCCCAAATCTTTTCAGCTCCAGAAAGAAAGCCCATGTTCATGAACTCATCACCCAAGCCTTGATCAATCACAGTTTATTGTATAAAATTATTGGTGTGGCTGAAATGGCTTATTTTCCCTTTGATGTTCTCACCAACGGATTCATTTGGAGGTAGAAATGAGAAGTTTGAATAAGGGAACAGAAACACAGAGTTGCTTTCTAGACTGTGGGAAATTGAGAATCTGGCACAATGGTGCATATAGCTGGACACCATGGCTTTCCAGGATAAGAGAGTCAAGGGATTTGTGAGAGCTACTTTTCTGATATTTAAAACATCCTCATTTCCTAAAAAAGAACTTTAATTAATCCATTAGTCATACCAGATAGCAACAAGGCCTGACTTTATCAGCAAAGTTTATAGTCACGGATTCATCCAAGCTCCTGGTGATCTGAGGTAATTCATGACTCATTGAGTATTTCTACGTCCTTCATTCACACTCAGATGAGGAGCAAGAACCATAGGTGGAAAAAAAAAAGACTTAGACTTAAATTAAACTTTAAAGGTGGTATCTCATCCAGTCCCATAGCACCCTCTACCTATGGCAGTCAGAGGCACTGAGGCTCTTTGGAGCCCTCCCAGTAAAAAGGAATTGACCTTGCAGGAAGGCCCATGCCACTGTTACCTGGCTCTCCATGTCTGACAATGTTATTGGGACATGGGGAATCCTCTCTTACAGTTCAACATCAATGCATGCTCTGCCCTCAGAAGCCTCCTAGAGCATGTCTGATCTCTCCCCTATATTTTGTTAAAAGAACTTTTCAGAAAAAATAAAATCATGACTCTCATGTACATATAAAAAGGTACACACGTTAAAGAATTAATTTTGCTTAAATATTATGGGGGAACCAAGAAGATGTTATGTGAGTTCAAAGTCAAGCTCAAAATACTACAAAATTATACAGAGTAAAGGAATGTTGAGCTAAATTGCAAATGAAGACACGCTGATTTTTCCACTGGGAGAGGGAAGTCAATTCTACCGGACAAGACAGAATCTGCATAATCATCAGCTCCTTACAATTTATAGAGATGCAAAATAGCTCACAACAATGAATAGGGCTAGAATCAAACAGCCAGATGGGTGTGTATTAGATCATGAATAGTTTTCCACTGAAGTACTATTTTTTAAATATGGAAATTGTCCTAATACTTATTATGCAATTCTAAATTGCAAAAAAAATGCCCTGAAAGCTATTTTGTATATGTTCGGCACTTATATATACCTCTTGGGGTGAATATCTATTTATTTACTTCAGAAATATTAATATTTTTATTACAAGTATTTTCCCAGATTCCTCTGGAGGTGTTACATTATATATACTATATTCACATATTAGATTCTTAAAATAAGAAATCTTCTGAATTTTTAAACCCCTTTAGATTCCTAGTGATGGTGTGTTGGAGCCAGCTTATGCCTTAGCCAATAATATGCATTTCTTCCCAACTTCGCATTCAGTGAATTCAATTTGGTAGCTTGAAATTAGCCAGGGTTGGAGTATTTATACAAGAAAATAGATAAATGCTACAAATCAGGGATCTCGTGTGTGTGTGTGTGTGTGTGTGTGTGTGTGTTCTGAGAGCTGGTTGTTAAATATTTACCAGCACACCACTGCCCACAAGGGCTTCAGATAGGGGATTATGTGCCTGCATCCCAACAACTTGAACAGGCTGAGAATGAATAAACTATATTCCCTGACCTTGAAGAGTTCACATTCTAGTGAAGAGCTTGTGGTCTAGTAGATAAATTTACATATTTGTAAATGTAAGGTTGCTCTATGGTTCATGCTTCCCTCAAAGTGGCTGTTTTACAACAGACTTGTGCCTACTGTCCATCATGAAACAGATGAAATCTAAGTCAACTCAATTCAAGAAATATGTAGGAATATGAGGCCACTAGATATTTCGAAGGATGTACATAGTAGGTCATGTAAGAGATCTAACTGGAATGTAAAAGTATACATATTTTACTTAGTAATAACTTGTGATAAAGGCTGAGAGCTCCCCCTCAAATAATGATTTTTGGAGAGAAAAGATTACATAATTAAAACACAACTTATGAATTTTCTATTTACCCCACACTGAACATTAACATTAGCCTTGTTTTTAATGGGGTATTTTTTTCATATAACAAAACATATTTCCAGACACTGATTATGTGTCCGGAACTTTGGTAGGTATCAGAGTTTCAACAATAAATAAGTGTTGCATTCTGTCCCTAAGGAACTTTTATTCTAGTGGAAAAGGATAATATAAGCTTATAATCATGATAATACACTATGATGCCTGATATAAGTACTGGGTTGAATACAAAGAGAAGCAATGAGCTCTGTGAAAAAGAGTTGGGGAAATCCTTTCAAAGAGCTGGCAATACCATGAAGGAAGAATAAGACTTGGTCAGAGAAAGGAGGAAGGGCACACTTGTCAGAGGGAGCAATATATACAAAGTTCTACACACACTTACACAAGATAGAATTCTTTAGGAAAAGATATAAGATGGGTTCAAGAACGGGATGGTGGTAGAGATTTCTGTATGTCTTCAAGAGAGAAGACAAATGAACTTATTGTTAAGCTATAGTATTAAAGGCTTATTTTGTATATAAAGATTCTATTAAGCAGAAAAGAACAGGAAAAAATAAAATATCCTGGATATACAGTTACAAAGTTTATGGTTTATAAGCTTTCTGAGCTGATATGGGGTCTCTAGAGAGTAAGCACCTTGAGGAGAGAGAACATTCCATATTATTCATACTTTAACTTCTGGACTTAATTGAAGAATCTCACCCCTGCAGGCAATCATTAAATAACTGGTGAACTGGATAAGGGAAAAATCAACATGAGAACACAGAAATGGTCATTTCATTTTCTATTTTGCTTTGGCTGCTGTATGCTATCTGTACTCTTCAAAGTGCTAGAATTATCTCTCCTCTTGGTCTATGAGGCTCTGATCTCTCTTCTTCTTGAACTCATCTCCTACAAGTCTCCATTTCCAGACTTGAAGTCCAGCTGCCTTGCCTTCCTTGCTCTTCCTGAGCACAGCAGTGATAAGCCCCTTCAAGATCCTTCCCCTGAGAGCATTTGTATTTCTATTCTCCCTGCTGGAATGGCTACCATGATCACCCTCTCAAAAATAGCATTCTTCATCTTCTAACACTCTTTAGTTCCTTACTATGCTTTATTTATCACATCTTGACATTACATTACAGATTTGTTTTTTTATCATTTCCCCTTCATACATATGCCTCCTATTGGCTGATACTGCGTGTTGCTCTCTCTTTTATTCCCAGCACCTAAATCAGTGCCTGGAACATAGAAGGTGCATAGCAAATTTTTGTTAAGTAGGATGAATAAAATAATAAATTGCCCTCTTTGACAGTGTTTTTATTGGAAGTTTCCTCAAATTTTTTTAAAGCTAATGCTTTATATTAATATACTTTAATAAAATAAAAACAAAGAGAAAAACTCACTATTTAATTATAAAGAGACTTTAAAGGATATGAAAAATGCTTCATAGGAAGTAAATATATTTAAAACAATTAGGTACTAAGGAAAATCAACAAACAACCAAGAGAGAAAATAAAGGGTGAATTTTAAATGTGCTAGCTGCCCACCCAAAGGCCGTTTTCCTTTTCTTCCTTAAAATCTTAGTTTTAGTTTGGGGCCTACATTGAGCTCCAAATACAAGACTGCACTTCCCAGAATCTTCTCTATCTAGGTATAGTTAATCATATAAGTTCTGACTAAATGAGATATACACCAAAGTTTCCTATAGGAATTCCAAGAATTATGCTTTAAAGGAGTAAATTCAGATTAGAAATTATCTCATAATGTTCTTTCTCCATTTTTCCTTTCTGCTTCCTGGAATGTGAACATAATGGCTGGAGCTTTAGCAACCACTGAGGACCATGCTTTGACCTTGGGTTGAAAGACTTGTGCTAGAATGTTGAATCAGAGACAGAGAAGAAGCCTGAATCCTTTATGATTTTGTATAGTCCTCATACCAACTCTGCACTATTTTCAGACTTTTCCAGGAAACAGAATAACCTTTATCTGCTGATGCCACTGTAGTTTTTAGTTTTCCATAATATGCATGAAGTAAAGTTCATATTTCATGTGAATATCTTAAAATATCCTTAAAGTCATGTTTATTGGCCTGATAGTGCACTTACCAGATTGGGCAGTAAATGTGGAAAACAGGCTTACCAGACTCAGGAGTGAGTCTGAGTGATTAAAGAAGTACTGTTGTGGCATCATCGTTCTTACTGCAATTGTTGATATATTCACCACCTGTTTAGGTAAGGACATCTGTCAATTTTCATGACTTCACTAAGTCCTGCATAAATATTAACTAAGCACAATAGCTCTGAAAAACAAACTGAATGCTTGTTATTGTGGATTTAAGGGCAAAGCACTCAGCATAATTACATGCTCAGTTTGGAAACTTCTTGTAGTTTGTAAAAACACACAATTTTTATAGGGCCTAAGCAAGATAAACATAAGGAAAATAAAAGAACTGTAAGCGCATTAAAAAAATTTCTGAAGCTACTAGGAAGCTAAATATTTTGGAATTACAAATGATTTGTTATATCTATTCCAGTATGTACAAAGAGGTAGATGAGGATTTGCTCCTAGTGAAAAGGTAATAATAATAGCCAATACTTCTAACAATCGCCACTATGTATGGCATTCTATTAAGTTCTTCAATGTATTAAATGTAAATTACATGTAAGCCCTTTACAAATAATAAATGATGAGTAAACATCACAGCAGCCCTATGAGTAGGTACCATCATTATCCTGGTTTTTCTGATGAGGAAATGGAGGTGCAGAGATGTTACATAACTTACTCAAGGTCCCACATCTAGTAAACAATGGAACCAGGATTGGGATCCAAGCAAGGAAGCCCCAGATTCTGTGTGCTTAGCCATCGTGCTATATTACCACTGTAAGATGACTGTAAAGAAACCACAACTTGGGGAGCAATCACTGAGAAATTCTAGTGATGTGACTGAGCTGGAAAAACCGCCAACTAAAGGGAACTAGGCCCACACCATAGAGATTGAGATTTAAATTTAGAGGTTTAGGCTACACCTCTTGGAACCAGGATGCCAGCAACACCTGGAAGTGTTTTCCTGCCCTGCTCTCTTGATAAAAGCTGAATGTCCCACAACACTTAAAAGCTAAACTCAACTTAGACCAACCATTCTCAACCCATTTCTCAAAATAGCAGTGGACTCATATTTTGAGGAGTGTCTCAGGTAATTTGTTATGATATGTGTCAGAGTAGCAAAGTTTGGAAATAATGTCTTCATTCTTACAGAGGATATTCAAGGTTGTGCCTGGTAATTGTTTTTCCCACTCACTTGCATTTTGATGTTCTTCTTTGAGTAAGAACAAAAGGAGTGGTATTTTGGTTAATGTGATGAAACTGGGCATCACCAACACCCATGTGGATATGTTATGTGAGCATCACCTATGGACAAAATGTTGGAAGAACTGATATAATAGAAAGAACACTGGACTGGAGTCAAGACGCCAGGAATCTTGGCTCTGTTATTTAATAGCTGAATGACATTAAGTAGATTCCCTCCAACTATAATGACCTCCCTTTGCTGGTAGGCAAATCAAAACCGTATTAGTTGGGACACCTTGATCCCCAAGATCTGCTTCCTCTCATTAAATCATGATGTTCTGATATATAATGGCCCCACTCAGAAATCTGTGAGCAAAGGCAGATTTCATCCCATGTGACGGAGTGAGGTTGAAGCATTAAATAAATTAAGAATGAATTTCTTTCTTTTCTACCAATTGTTGCATTGATTAAGAATATAATACATGCCAAGTTTTCTGCACTATGTTTTACATACTCAGTAATCTTTACTACAACCTATGTGGTAGATAATATAAGCTAAAAAAAAGGGGGGGGGAGCTCAGAGAAAATTTTAAGTACTTGTTCAGGCTCAAACTGCTATAAAATGGTAAAAAGATAAATTTAAGCTCACAGCTCATTAGTTGGAATAAAGGGTATTTAAACTCAGACCTAACTCCATGTTGTGGACTGAACTGTGTCCACTCCCACAAAAAAATTGATATGTTGAAGCCCTAACTCCCAATATGACTGTATTTGAATATAGGGCCTTTATGGAAGTAATTAAGGTTAAATGAGGTCATAACGGTGGGGCCCTGATCCTATAGGAACAGTGCCCTTATAAGAACAGAAATATACACTCTCTCCCTCTAGGGTGAGGACACATGCAAGAAGATGGCCATCTGCAAGCCAGGAAGGGAGTGCCCACCAAAATCCAACATGCTCGTACCCTGATCTCAAACTTCCATCCTCCACAACTGTCAGAAAATAAATTTCTGTTGTTTAAGCCACCTGGTCCATGGTATTTTGCTAGGGAAGCCCAAGAAGACTAATATACACCAAAAGTTTTCTTTGCTGTTTTTATTAAGCCATGCATAGTCAGTGTGCTCAAAAAGGCCTGAAAAATAAGTGGAGGAATATTTGAAGAGTTGCTGAGCTCACATTTTATATTAGATGTTGTTATTGGTGCTTCCTGGAGTTGTGCGGGCACAACCTGCATGGCTTTACCCCATGGCCCTTGGTACTATCTGCATAATTAACATTAACTAATAAAGTAAACATGCCACTGGGTGCCAAATGCTTGAACTGTCACCCTCCAGGACTACTATAATTCATGCTATTTATATTTGTTCTTCTATTGTTTCTATTCTATGTCCACTACCAGTGTCTCCATGTTGAGAACAATTTTTAAAAATGCTGTAACAATCCATTTCCAACTAATACTCTTCACATTATCCCCATGATATGAGTATTATCTCCACTTTACAGATGGGAAAGGTGGAGTTGAGAGAGCTGCCAAGAGTTAGTGATCAGTGGCAAAGTCAAAGCACAAAGTCAGGTCCCTATTCAGTGTTTCCCAAATTATAACCTCTAAACTTGCCTGTATAACCAACTTTCTTACTAAGCACTTTCACATCCACTATTTTATCATGTTTTAAATATATTTCCCAGAAGCCTAATACATTTCAGGATGGCAGGAATTATTTCCAGTCCATGCAATGGACTCTCAAAACATACCTCATCAAAAACAAAAAAGAAAATACATACCCAGCCAAACTAAATTCAGCCCTTGGGGGTGCCACAGATTAGCTGCATCAACTGCTGTCCAGATAGCTCTTGGAGCTACAACAGTTGTTGAACAGCTTCAGGAAAATTCATTACATCGATTAGTCTAATTAACTCAGAAACCATCATACAAAAACAGGCAGGAAACCCCTGCTGGGTCCAAGAACTAAATAATAGACACACCCTTGGGGTCCATGGACATTTCCCCATGTAGTGAAAACACTAAATCTGGAAAAAGACCAAGCTCAGGTCTGGCTCAAGAAAAACATAAATAAATAAAACAAAAGAATTAAGAACTGCTAGGAAGTCAAAAAGCCTAAGGGGATAGCTCAAAGGACAGTCATTCTTTGCCAAGCCCAAAGGCCAAAGAACTATAAAATTTGCAGAGCACTCAGGAAAACTGAGAGGGAAAAGGTCTCTGAGTTGAGAAGCATGGCTTTCTTTGTTCAAAGCTGGTAATGGAATTAATCTGTTTTTGTGAACAAATGGACCAAATAAGAAAAATAAGAAGGGAAATTCCCTTTGTTAAAAGTTACTATTCTTATTAGAACTAATAAATGAATTCAGCAAGGTAGCAGTATACAACATCAATATACAGAAATATGTTGCATTTCTTTACACTAATAATGAAATATCTGAAAGAGAAAGTAAAAAAAATAAAATTCCATTTAAAATTGTGTCCAAAAAAACCTAGGAATAAACTTAACCAAAGAGGTGAAAGATGCACAAGCTGAAAACTGTGAAACATTGATAAAGGAAACTGAAGATGATTCAAAGAAATGAAAAGACATCCAATGCTCTTGGATTGGAAGAATTCATGTTATTAAAATGGCCATACTACCCAAAGCAATCTACAGATTTAATGCAATTTCTATCAAAATGCCCATGACATTTTTCATAGAACTAGAAAAAATAATCCTAAAATTTATATGGAACCAGAAAAGGCCCAGAATTTTCAAAACAATTCTGAGGAAAAAGAACAAACCTGGAGCTATAACCCTCCCAGACTTCAGGCTATACTACAAAGCTATAGTAATCAAAAGAATGTGGTATGGCACAAAAAAGACATATAGATCAATGGAACAGAATAGAGAGCCCAGAAATAAACCCACATACCTACAGTCAATTAATCTAAAACAAAGGAGGCAAGAATATACAATGGAGAAAAGACTGTCTCTTCAACAAGTGATGTTGGGAAAGCTGGACAGCTATGTGTAAGTCAATGAAATTAGAAAACTCCTTCACACCATATACAAAAATAGACGCAAAATAGTTTAAAGACCTAAATATAAGACATGACACCCCAAAACTGCTGGAAGAGAATATAGGCAAAACATCCTCTGTCATAAAACATAGAAATGTTTTCTTAGATCAGTCTCTCAAGGCAAAACAGAAAAAGCAAAAATAAACAAATGGGACCTAATTAAGCTTAAAAGATTTTGCACAGCAAAAGAAACATAAACAAAATGAAAGAACCTATGGATTGAGAGAAAATATTTGCAAACAATGCAAATGACAAGGGGTTAATTTCCAAAACACACTAACAGCTCATACAACTTAATATCAAAAAAACACAACCCAATCAAAAAATGGGCAGAAGACCTAAATAGACATTTCTTCAAAGAAGACATACAGATGGCCAACAAGCCTATGAAAATATGCTCAACATCACTAATTATTGGGGAAATGCAAGTCAAAACTACAATGAGGTATTACCTCACACTGGTCAGAATGGCTATCAACAAAAGTCTACAAATGATAAATGCTGGAAAGAAAGGAACCCTCGCACACTGTTGGTGGAAATGTAAATTGGTGCAGCCCCTATGGAACACAGTATGGGGGAATCCTTAAAAAATTATCCATAGAGCCACCACATGATCCAGCAATCCCACTTGGGTATATATCTGGAAAAAATGAAAACTCGAATTCAAAAAGATACATGCACTCCAATGTTTGTAGCAGCACTACTTACAACAGCCAAAACATGGAAACAACCCAGGTGCACATCAACAGACAATTGGCTTTAAAAGATGTGTTATATATACACAATGGAATATTAACACAGCTGTAAAAAAGAATGACATATTGTCATTTGCAGCAACATGGATTGACCTAGAGAATATTATAGTTATTGAAGTCAGACAGAGAAAGACAACTACTAATGGTATCACTTATATATGGAATCTAAAAATAATACAGCTGAATATTTATATAAAACAGAAACAGACTTACAGACATAGAAAACAAACAAGGTCACCAAAGGGGAGAAGAAGGAAGGAACAGATTAGGGGTAGAGGATTAACAGATACAAACTGCTATATATAAAATAGATAAGTAACAAGGATTTACTATATAGCCCAGGGAATTATATTCAACATCTTGGAATAACCTATAATGGAATATAATCTGAAAAATAAGCCCAACAACTGAATCACTTTGCTGTAGACCTGAAACTGACACTGTATTATAAATCACTTATACTTTAATTTTTTTAAAAAGTTACTATTAATTCATTGATCCCTTTAATACATTATCTTGGGGTGCCATTCTCATTATCCACTGTTTGCGGTAAAGTTTTTACTTAAGTGTGAAAATAGAGTCCTTATCTCCTTCCCTTTTCCCTTGCATTTCTTTTATTTTCTGCTGAACTGTGTAATTGTTACAGCTACAGATTTCTACTATGACTAGAACCCCAGCTCTACTGCGACTTTCGTATTTGCTGCTAAAACTTACATACTGAAGACGAATCTGGCCTTTTTATTTGTGGTGGAAGATGGGTGAGTTATTCTGGTAGCCATCACAAGCCCCCATGTTCTCAGGGATAAAATGCCCACATTACTTTCCAAAGTTAGGCAACCAAAAATACCAAGACACCAACAGAACACTGATTTCCCTTACCCTCTCCCTGATTTTCTCTATTTTTTGTGGATCAGGCATTGGCCTCAGAGGTGCAAGGTGGCACCTTCCAGGGCTTTACTTTTTGTCCCACTGGACATTTATTTTTCCAGGAGGAAGACAAGGCTTTTGTGACATCAGATGGATCATTGGATTAGAACAGGCTAACTCTCTTCTAAAATGAGACTTAGAAGTGGAAGATGGGAGAGAAGGGAGAAAGGACTACCCAGAAAGAACATGAAATTTCGAGAGAAAGAGCCAGGGGATTCCCAGAAACTAGAAGATCAAGGATAAAATCTTTCTGTGACTATCCCGAGTTATGAAACAAAAAGTGAAAGTGAAAACAAATTGTATCATCAACATGCCTGTCAATGTTCTTCTGCACAAAGGAACAGAGTTGGTAACAAGTCGTCCAAGTAATGGAAAGACCTCAAGTTCTTTAGAGGGGTGAGGAGTATTGGGATGGACAACAAGATGTCAAAGTCAATCTTTTTAAAAACACTGATTACAGGCAGACAGCAGTCATCACAGAGCATCTGAGGAAATCCAGGATCATTTTCAGTTCTGGGGAAGGAAGTCATTAGGAGGTTAATCAATTTTCTTGTTAGCTCATTAATAATGGTATCTGGTTGCATATTATCTGTAAATTATGGAAGATCAAAATTTAAGAGTGGTGTGGTTGGAAAGACTGAAGGAGCATAAGGTTTAGAAAATCTATTTTATTATACCACATGGAATTAATATGACAAATAATTTCTTCCATTTCCTACTTACATACGCAGAAACTTTGATAAAATGATTAACGATAGCGAGCATTTTTGATGAATGATAGCTCTGTTCTAAGCACTTTGTTTTGTGTTTACATGGGTCATCTCGTATAATACAGTAATGTTGTAGCATATTTAATATACATTAATCATATCCCCATTTTAATTAATTTTTAAAGTATTTCATTTTTAAAAGAAGAATAAATATTTTTAAATGATTAATAAAATAATCAGTGTGTTATACTAAGTGTCTAGATCAATTTCTTAAATAAATCTTAAGTGAATACCAAAAACAAAATTTCCATTTTATAGACAAGGAAATTAAGGGCTAGCAAGAATAACTCTTGTAAGAAACAGTGAATACAGATAGTAAATAGCAAAACCAGGATGTAAAAATATTATTTTATATATTTTTCAGATATTAACAAATTATAATTGGAGAGAGAGAATATGATGGAAGGAACATAGATTTTATAGTTAAAAAGCGTCTGGACTGAGTTCTGGTTTTATTATGTACCAGGAATGTGTGTGTTTAGGCATATTTTATAGCTCCTTAATTTCCTCATTTTAAAAATAAAAGCAATTCTAGCTACTTTGCAATTCTGGTATACAAATGACATGAGATAATGCATGGATACTGCATAGTATATATGTATAAGGAAATAATGATAACAGACTTTCTTCATTATTTTGTCAATATAATAAATTTATTGAGTGTCACTCAAAAATGACAGACAGCATTACTATTTTTACAGACCCTGGCACCTGGTGGGCACTCAAATGATATTAATGCCTTCTCTCATCCTTTCTCATCTCTCTTTATACAAGGACTACTCATTCATGATATAACTAGTGAGCTAAATAAATAAAATAAGAAAATGAATTTAAAAAGCAGCAATTCAGAAATATTGAAGTTTAATTAAATAAAAATATGGTCCTGCATTATACATTTTCTCATTAAAGATAAATTTTGGAAAGAGAGACTTATAACTACCCTTACAAAGTAATTAGGTTCCTTTTAAAAATGAAGTCATAGGTAAAGCCAAAATCTAAGACATAAATCTATTATATGGCACCTAAGTGTCAACATGTGTCAAGGTTTAAAATGTGACAGATACTTCAGTGAGATGAAATTCAAGACAAATATAAATACCTGCAATTTCCTTACCATCCTGTTTAGTTTTATGTGATAAAAGCTCTAAAGTCTAAAATATTTTACATTCAGATCTCCTTTGTGCCACGACCTATAATTCTCATTAATTTTACAGAACTGTCAGCCTATAATTGTCTGGCATGTTTGCTTCAACAACATGTTTCCATTAGATTTGAATTTTAACGATAAACTCAATCAATCCCAAGAAAAGAAAGCAACAAATTTGCTGGAATAAGGAGAGGCCTAGAGAGAACTGTGGTAATCCGTATTATTCAGCATGGTGGGGAAATGCATGTCCAAGAGCTACTTAGAGAATCACTGAACATTTAAAATTCTAGACTCAATTATGAAATAAAAATGTGGCCTGATAAAATATTCTAGCTGACCTCCAAGTCAACAAAGGACTTTAGAATAACTAAGAGGCTCTTGTGGGGTTTTGAATATTTAAACCTCGGGGCTAAGAATTTATACACACACACACACACACACACACACACACACACACACACACACACACACAGAATGAAACCTAGGGTAGAGTTCCTGACTCCTCACCATAGCCCCATGGCCCTTTGAGTCTCATCTCCTACTTTCTGTCCACAAACTCATTCTCTTGCATCCACATTGGTCTCCATGCCATTCTTCTTCCAAGCCACATGTCAATCACCTTAAACTCTCTGCACTTCCCAGTTCCTATGCCCGGGAAAATTTCCCTCTAAATATCTTCATAGCTTGTTCTTTCACCTCTTATTTTCCACTAAATGCCTCCTCAAGGTGTCTTTTCTGACCACTGTATTTATAACTGCTGTCACTCCTCTCCACTCTGGCCACCTCTTGGTATAGGCTCTGAACCCTTATAACTATCTATACCTTGGCTCTCCAATATGGTAGCTACAGCCCCATGTGTTTAAGTTTCTATTTAAATGAGTTACATTAAATAAGATTTTAAATTTCGTCCTTCAGTCAAACTAGGCTTACTTCCAAGGTTTAATAGCCACATGTAGTCAGTGGACAGCACAGCTATAGAACATATCTGTCAATGAAGACATTTCTATGGGACAGTGTTGCTCTAGACACGTGTACACTTTATATAGTTTACTTTCATACTCCCCTCTGCCAATCCATCTATATGTATCCTAAATTGTAAGGTCCAAAAAAGTCAGTACTATTGTCTGTTTTGTTCACTGCTCTATTCCCAATACCTAGAATAGTACTTGGTTCAGAGCAGACATTCAATAAATATCTGTTGAGTGAATAAATGGATTAAAACATAACCATTCATTATTCCCCTTAAAAAGTCAGAACAGGGCTTCCCTGGTGGCACAGTGGTTGAGAGTCCGCCTGCCGATGCAGGGGACGCGGGTTCATGCCCCGGTCCGGGAAGATCCCACATGCCGCGGAGCGGCTGGGCCCGTGAGCCACAACTACTGAGCCTGCGCGTCTGGAGCCTGTGCTCCGCAACGGGGGAGGCCACAACAGTGAGAGGACCGCGTACGGGAAAAAAAAAAAAAATTCAGAACAGTTGCATCACTCACTCCTCCTTATAGGAAATTTCAGAATGTCAGATTACCCTGCATTTCATCAGGGCCACTTTATATATTGCTTATAATCGTCCAAACGCCTCTGAACGTTAACTCTTTTAAGACTATGGTTTCCTGTAATCACTTGTTTTTTGTGCTGGAGTAAAAACCGCTGAAATGTGTTAAGATTTATGGCAGAAAAGTCTGTAAACTCGTAAGCCTGCCCAAAATTGTTAATCGTCGTAGAAGTTTTAGAAGTTGAGCGTTTCATTTGAATAGGCTTCTCATATCCATACCACGCCATGGAACATACATATAGATTACTGGTAGGTGGAGGCCGTCAGTCAATCTATTTCGTTTCATAGTTTAGATATGCATTTGCCCTGTACAATTCATTCTTATTCCTAATTATACTCATCAGAATGAAGGCCTAAGTTTGAGGGATCACACTCTTCCATGGGTGACCTTGCAAAGAACAAAAAGTACTCCTGAAACTCTAATTCATTATTGTCAATACTGTACAGGATTATTTGATATGTATTAAAAATCCATATTACTAGGCAACACGACACTTTTCAAGTCAGATTGAAACAAAAAAACCTCTAGATCTGTAGCTATTGAATTCATATTTTTTTAAATTTTGAAGAACTGAGTTTGTTTTTATCATATTTTCCTTACTCTAAACAAAATGGAACTTAATGGTATATGAAAAGGCACCACAAAGTATTTAAATAAAAATACTTAAAAGAGCAATCGCACATAATCTTATAAACCAAATGCAATCCCTGTTAACATTTTGGCATATTTCTTACTTCTTTGCAGTCTCTTTCCATCCTTATTGTTTAAATACACACTTAGAGAGAGTGGCAGGGACATATATACACTATCAAATGTAAATTAGATAGCTAGTGGGAAGCTGCTGCATAGCACAGGGAGATCACCTCTGTGCTTTGTGACCTCCTAGAGGGGTGGGATAGGGAGGGTGGGAGAGAGGGTGACGCAAGAGGGAAGAGATATGGGAACATATGTATATGTATAACTGATTCCGTTTGTTGTAAAGGAAAAACTAACACACTATTGTAAAACAATTATACTCCAATAAAGATGTTTAAAAAATAAATAAATAAATAAATACACACTTAATTCTATGTATCTCTAATTGACTTCCAGCTTTCCTCTCTTAAAACTACAATAATCCTTGGCATTCGTGTGTCCCACTGTTACTTTATTTTGAATTGCCCTGACCTGTAATGATTTGTATTTTCCAAGATACAAATTTGAATCATGCAGGGAATGTGAATAACTTCAGCTGATGAATGAGTCTATTAGACTGACTATAATTTGAACCTCAGTGTGGCTCTTTTGCTCTGTCCTCGTTGCTGTGTATGTAATGACTCGCATTCATGGTGACGCTATCATTGGGAGGTAGTATACAGTGAAGAGCGCCAGTCACGCTTGGGTTCAGATACAGCTTCCATCCCTCCATTCAGTCTGTGGATATTTATTTAGCTACGCATGATACTAGCCTCTGGATATACATATAGCTAATTTTGATTAGAGCTTTCTGTGTTCCTGGTGCTGTGCTAACTACTGTACCTATGTATCTCATTTGAGCCTCACAACTGTTATTATCTCCGTTCTATTGTTAATAAAACTGATACACAGTGAGAGCAAGTAATTTCCAAGTGATGGAGCAACACTCAAACTCAGGCATTCTGACTTGTCTCCCTCCTCTTAACCACCATTGCTTCATTTGAGGTGCTTGGTCTTGGGAAACTTATTTAACTGCTTTGAGCCTCAGTGTATTTTTCTGTATTAAATAAGATTCAGGGCAACTCAAGATACCCTGGCACATTGTAAATAACTAGTAAGTGTTAGCTACTATTATTATACTGTTAATAAAAACATAGACACCTTTGAAGGGAACAAGAAGAATTCCTTGTGGATGTCAAGGATTTACTATATATAATCATCATTTTCCCACGGTATTACAATTTCCTTGTAGACCTTATTGTAATGACGGCAGCATAGTCCACATAGGGATGTGTTATGACACATTTATGTTATTTCCTCTACCTCTAGGCATTTAGATTGCTTCTGAATTCAGTTTTCACTTAAGCAATGAATAAAGCAAAGGATTTCAAAGACATAATCCCTGTACGTTCAATAAATATCTATCCATCCCCTCCCATGATAAAATCCCCGTGACAGGAACATCAGGAACCACAATGAGTGCTCAGAGTGAATTAAGATGAGTCCACAGGGAAGATGCCAGGCAGCGCTATTCAGGCTCAGAGATGGGAGGGACCTCACCTGCCAGGGGAGATCAAGACCTGTTTTTAGGAGGTGCTAGCAGAGTTCCAAGAGGTAGAAAATATAAACAGAGCAGAAAGAGCACAAGAAGTAGGGGAGATGGTGGGTAAAGGTAGAGGGGACACTTTGAGCAAAAGTTAGAAAGTGGCCAAGCATGAGCCCAGGTTCAGGGAGAGTCAGTAGTTACCAGCCTGACTGGAGGAAAGGCTACGGAGAAAAAGGTTAGAAAATTTTTAAAAGAAAATACAAGAAATATTAGTAATTATTTTAAAAGGTCAGAAATATAGACTGCTCCCATATTACAAAAGACTCTGGGTGGCAGGATAATGAGTCCATTCTTTACTATGTTTGCAATGGAGAAATCATGACAGATTTCATTGAGTTCAGCGGGTAGCACTTAAAATGGCAAAAACAGCATCACATAACGTCATGTCATTAGAGAAGCAACTGAGACCTGAACTGGCTGGGATGCAAGAGATGAAATACATAGAGAAATCTTAAAAAAGAAAAAAAAGTATGAGAAAGAACACGGGCACTTAAGTAGGCATAGGGCAGGAGAACATGAGTGCCAGCATGACCGCGGGATTCAGAGCTAACAAACACAAAATATCAAGCCAGCTGGATGGCTCCTTTTAATCGCATGATCTTCTCTTCCATTGTTGAATAAGGAGAATCCAGGAGAATTAGGCAAGATTAAGAGCCCCAAACTCCCACTTAATAGAGGTCTGGGTAACTAATTCTGCCATTTCTTTTTAGACCTCCTTAAGAAGGGACTAACCAAGTCTGGGCTCAGAGTGTCTGTTCAAAGTGACATGTCTGAAAGGTGCCCTTCTCATTTGCATTATTAGACAATCATGAGAGCACACACTATTCCAAAATGTCACCCAAGAGAACAGATAAGATACCAATAAGAGGGGTATCTACAGAATGAAATGTGCCAACCACAATTTTATCTGCAGTGCCTTTTGGGAAATTAATTCTTTGCCTCCTTTCCAAGAGCTTCCACTCATGTATCCCTGTGCAAAACTAATTATTTTTAAGTGACTGCGTGTTTTCCCTCCAACTGAAGGCATCTTCAGTTTCTATAACTTATCCTACAATGTTTTAGCTTCTACCTGTAAATTAATTCTTCGAAAGGTTTTCTCTTCTAAGTTTTTTACTTACTTAGATTAAATCCATTATTTCAATACACTGAGCCATGCAGTTTATAAAAATTAAAAGTAGTTTTGAATGTGTGCGTTTGTGCATGCATTTTACACAGAAAGATCATCCTGGAGATCAGAGATAAGTTTCATCTAATTTAGCTTTACATCCCTCAAGTGATTCAGCTTCCAATATTTCCCATGAGATGACTTTCAAAATCCAATAGCTTTTTATTCTATACAGGCTGCCAAATACTCAATAGCCTCTGCATTTATTAAAATCCTTATTATTCAATGCTGATCTGGGTTATATATAAATCCAGTTCCACTTAGCATCTATATCTTTCAACATGTGTGTATAAAACCCCTCCCTATAACTTGGGTTTATTTAATAACATTTCATCTATTAATGTCTTGGTCCCCCAAATCTGATTCTTTCATTACTTGCCTGTTTTTTTTTTTCAGCTTTCTGCAACTTACACTTTTCAAGACTTAATAGTGCCCATGAAAAATGCAATGTGACAACTACAATTTATAAAGACAAGGCAACAGAGCCCAAAGATCATGATCTTTGACTCAGATAAACCTGATTCTTAGTACAATACTTTTATTCATTTTCTAGATGTGTATGAGAAAATAACCTACTGTTCCCTATAAGCCTATATTTATTAATTCATCTCTAAAATGTAAAGAACATAATTTTTACCTCTAGGTAAAAATTTCTGTTGGGATTAGACAAGGTAGCATATGGGAAATGCTTAGCCTGCATGGAGTAAGCATTCAATAAATACTACCATTTTGATCCCAAGACACCTTCCTATTGACACGTAGTCCTTCATTTGCTAACATGTCTTTTAATTCTAATGGTATATAGTCTGCTTGGTTCTTTGTTATGCTCTCTCAGTTGTTATTTAAAGGGCCACCTAAAGGCATAATTTTTTTTTTTTTTTACATCTTTATTGGAGTATAATTGCTTTACAATGGTGTGTTAGTTTCTGCTGTGTAACATAGTGAATCAGCTATACACATACATATATCCCCATATCCCCTCCCCCTTCAGCCTCCCTCCCACCCTCCCTATCCCACCCCTCTAGGTGGTCACAAAGCACTGAGCTGATCTCCTTGTGCTATGCAGCTGCTTCCCACTAGCTATCTGTTTTACATTTGGTAGTGTATAGATGTCCATGCCACTCTCTCACTTTGTCCCAGCTTACCATTCCCCCTCCGCGTGTCCTGAAGTCCATTCTCTACGTCTGCGTCTTGATTCTTGTCCTGCCCCTAGGTTCATCAGAGCCATTTTTATTTTTTTTTAGAGTCCATGTATATGTGTTAGCATATGGTATTTGTTTTTCTCTTTCAAACTTACTTCACTCTGTATGACAGATTCTAGGTCCATCCACCTCACTACAAATAACTCAATATTGTTTCTTTTGGGGGCTGAGTAATATCCCATTGTATATATGTGCCACATCTTCTTTATCCTTTCATTTGTCAATGGACACATAGGTTGCTTCCATGTCCTGGCTATTGTAAATAGTGCTATAATGAACATTGTGGTACATGTCTCTTTTTGAATTATGGTTTTCTCAGGGTATATGCCCAGTATTGAGATTGCTGGGTCATATGGTAGTTCTATTTTTAGTTTTTTAAGGAACCTCCATACTGTTCTCCATAGTGGCTGTATCAATTTACATTCCCACCAACAGTGCAAGAGGGTTCCCTTTTCTGCACACTCTCTCTAGCATTTATTGCTTGTAGATTTTTTGATGATGGCCATTCTGACTGGTGTGAGGTGATACCTTATTGTGGTTTTGATTTGCATTTCTCTAATGATTAGTGATGTTGAGCATCCTTTCATGTGTTTGTTGGCAATCTGTATATCCTCTTTGGAGAAATGTCTATTTAGGTCTTCTGCCCATTTTTGGATTGGGTTATTTGTTTTTTTGAAAATGAGCTGCATGAGCTGCTTGTATATTTTAGAGATTAGGTCCACCAGTACTGGAGTGACAGACAAAAATAGCATGAGACAAAAGCAAAGATCTCATGCTCTTCCTTCAATCTTCCTCTCCTAGTTAATCTCTACTTCCTTATGTCTTAGCTCAAGCATTATATTTTGGGGAAATATGTCCACAAACGATTCCACCCCAAATGCAGTTAGGAGAATTTAACAGAACAGTTAGTTCTGTCATGATATCTGCTTTGTATCCACCACACTAAAATACGGTTATCTCTCCAGGTCCTGTGTCCTAAAAGACTTGGAGCTACTTCATATAGAGAACATGTTTTAACCCATTTTGTCTCTCCATCAATTAGAAACAATGTGACACAATATAGGCACTGAATTAATAAGCTATTCTGAATGGGAGTCATCAATATCACAATAAGACTCATGATATCCATTCATTTGCTTTTACTGATTTTACCTCCATAGCTTTGTAAAATTGAAATATCCTCCAGAGGTTATTTTGTTTATCCCCCATCCTCTGCTGTCAGGCAGAAATCCACCCAGACAATGTCAGACAGATGGAGGTTGATCCTATCCTCTAAAAATAAAAGGGAGTTACCACAGTAACCTATAAGAATCTGTTGTATAGACCGTAATTTTTGGCAAGGATGTAAAGTACTTGTAAAATATAAAGAGACCAATAAAAGCTGTTGTGAAAATGAATCCCTCTAAGCTGCATAATTCATGTAAAAAAGCATGAATTATACAGTTGAAACTGGAATAATGACCTAAATCTATTATTCTTATGAAAAGAGACATGACTTATTTGAATATCTAAAACTTTTGTCACAAACTAGCCTAAACTCCATTGGGACGGGGGAGAGGAAGACAGAGATGAATATGGTTTCTTGAAGACTTTAGGATTAAGTGATTAAGCTTACTCTGTTGCTAATATAAAATTAAAAACAAAAAGAAATGTCCATTGACAGATGAGTGGATGAAGAAGATGTAGCATACATATATATATATGTATATATATATATACACACACATATATGTATGTGTGTGTGTGTATATATATATATATATATATATATATATATATATATATAATGGAATATCACTCAGCCATAAAAAAGAAATAATGCCTTTTGCAGCAACATGGATGGACCTAGAAATTATCCTACTAAGTGAAGCAAACCAGACAGAGAAAGACAACTATCATATGATATCACTTATATGTGGAATCTAAAAATAAAAAATGATACAAGTGAACTTATATACAAAATAGAAGTAAACCCACAGACAGAAAAAACAAACTTATGGTTACCAAAGGGGAAAGGGGGGGCAGGGATAAATGAGGAGTTAGGCATTAACATATATATGCTACTATATACAACATAGATAACCAACAAGGACCTACTGTATAGCACAGGGAACTACACTCAATATTTTGTAATAACCTATAAGGGAAAAGAATCTGAAAAAGAATATATATATATATATAATATATATATATGTCTGTATATAACTGAATCACTTTGCTATACATCTGAAACTAACACAACATTGTAAATCAACTATACTTCAATAAAGATTTATGTACATTAAAAAATAAAGAAAAACAAATATATATACATAAAATCTACAAGGAAGGTAGAATTTTCCTATAAAAATGAAGATTCCAACACAGTAGGTTCTATTGTCCTTTGTCCCACCTTTCTCAAGAGTTTCTAGCCACCCATATGTGAGGTAATCTATGGTAACATCCAGAAGTGTGATATCTGAGTGAAGCTACATAATTAGCAGAGGATACATATGTTCTAATTAGGTGTAGGAACCCCTCCTCCATCTCTAGTTTCTGGAGAACTCCCTTCTCCATAACAAACCCTAGACATGCTCTGTAATTCGTACTGATTTAGATTCACAATACTATACCTATAACATTGTTTACCACAGAAATGGTTTAAGTATTATGCAATTCAATTGTACCAGAATTACATAATTTCTCCCCCACTGCATGATCTAGAAGTCATTCATTCAGTTTTTTAGAAGAATGCTTTGGGGCTCAGAGAAATTCAGTGATTTGCCAGGAATCATACGGTTATTAAGGGAAATGTTGACCTGGGTATTTAAGTTCAAATCACCTGACCCAAAGTCCAGCGCTCATCCAATCATGACTCAAACTACCAGCCTACGCTATCAGCAAACAAATTTAGGCTAGATCAGTATTAGGCCAATAAATTAACTCCTTCTTTTGTTCTGATATACACAACAAAACAGAACTCTATGCGTTTCGTGTGAGCAATTTTCAGCAATGCCTCAAATCTACCACAATAAGGTGTTAAACTCCACTCAACTGTGGACGATGGTTGCTGCCTTGACAAAAGGCAAGGGTTGTTGCCAGTAATATTTCGCCAGTGCAGAGTCTGCTCCAAGCTTACATCTCCCCTATGCCCAATGGGATGGAAAGTCATTTACGAGCTTGCCTGTAACAGTAATAATCCTGTTTATGCTTGACACTAGCTTCAGGCCAGTCACAAACCATTTCTCCTTAGTTCTTCATCAGATTCCGCAGGGTCTACATAGAACATCTAGTGAGTCAGTCTTGTATTGTTATGTTGCACAGGGCAATGGGTCTAAGAAATCTGGGTTCTAGGTTGGTATCTGGTCCTCATAAGCTCTATGATTTGGGGAAAATTCATCTCTGAGCCTCAGTTTTTAAAGATGTAACAAAAAGGACAGGGCTAAATTCCCTTCTTCCTGGAATGTGGTTTATTTCATATATGTGTGCATACACACACACACACACAACACACACACTACCCTTACTGCATTTGAATAGTTATTAAATGTCTATTAGCTCAGCAGGTAATTATTTAGAACTAGGGAAATAGCAGTTCTCTGATTTTACAGTCTTTTATCTCAGGGTTCTGGAGGACCTTATATCATTTTTTAACTTGAGTCTCACATCCCCCATTCCTGAAAAGTGAGACCTCAAAGGCTGTTACTCTGCCATCGCCCATATGGTGCCATAACTTGAAATTAACATGGGAACACAGTACACTAAGAAGCAACTCAGGGCTTCCCTGGTGGCGCAGTGGTTGAGAGTCTGCCTGCCGATGCAGGGGACACGGGTTCGTACCCCGGTCCGGGAGGATCCCACGTGCCGCGGAGCGGCTGGGCCCGTGAGCCGTGGCCGCTGCGCCTGCGCGTCCGGAGCCTGTGCTCCGCAACGGGAGAGGCCACAACGGTGAGAGGCCCGCGTACCGCAAAAAAAAAAAAAAAAAAAAAAAAAAAAAAAGAAGCAACTCAAATGAAGAGTGTCCTCTCTGAAAAAGGGCTAGACAGAGAACACACAATACAAATGAAGCGAATGGGGAAGGTGGGAGAGAGAGCTATGTAATTTTTGTGGTGGGGGTCTCTGGCAGATGAAGTTGGTTTTAAAATTAAGGATAATTTAAATATATGGTAAATCAATGATCTCTACTCCTCTCCCTCCTCCAAGGGATTATCAGACCCTGTAAAACTCACCCTATATTTATCTGTTAAACTACCTAAGCAGGTGATGCCCTTTGAAGATGATGATTATGATGACGACAGTTTTCAGCCTGCCTACATCTCTATTCTCTCTTTTCCAAAGTACAGCTTCTCCGCAAAGTTAGAATTAGGTCAATGAATTTATCACTGACAGTACTCCCCTCAAAAGATTTATGCACATATCTGGTTCAAAAAATCATAGAGCTGAAGCATGCATTTGTTTGTTTCCTGGAAGGAGAGGAGGGAGGAGAAAGGTAGAGTCTTAGGTTGATGAAGGCTTTGCAACTTCTCATTTGAATGCAGGATCATTTCCTTGCATTCTCGAGTCAATTATTCCTTGTTGAGAGCAGAGGGTTACATAAACTGTAGAAACAAAGGGTGCCAAAAAGAGAAGGGAAGAGTATAAGAATACCAAGAGAAAACAGTACCGCAAAATATCATAGATTTCTCAGAGACTTAAGCAGATGCTTATTTTGTTCAAAGTTATCCAACTTGAAAGGGGCGGAGACAGGAAGCCAGGGAACTGATAACCTTCTTTAGGTCGGTTTGTTCATCTGTAAAAGGTAGTAATTGAACTTGAGGGTCCCACCCACATCAACTATTACTGGAAGCAGTGACACCGGGAGCCACCCACCGTCACCAACTGAGAAAAATGAGATCCATAAATCGAAGTGTCCGGACACAGAAAGCCAAGTTTAAGTCTGGCAAGCACTGAGTTGGTTTTAAAAACATATGCCTCCCCGTATTGGCTCCCTTTTCTCTCTTAAGAAGAAAATAAGCTGGGCTTTGTGTATATGTACGAGTGTTAGTATCATATTTTTAACATAACATTAAAGAAAATATCAATAAGTAAATAACCTGCTAAGTATGTTTTCAAAATGCAGCTGTGGAAGAAATTTAACCTAAAAATGACGGATTTTCAACTGTGTATTGTTCTGAATAAAGAAAATCATTCATTTAAAAAATATCATAGATTTCTAAGCATGGTTATTTGAAAGATAAGAAATTTTTTTCTTATTCTTTATTCATGTTCTGAAATAGAACATGAATTTTTCATTTCAAAGAAAATGGAAAGATATGCGACAATAGGGAAAAAGAACTACTACTCAGGGTAGACCTGCCGCCTGCAAGGTAAAGAGCATGATGAGTCGTATGGAACCCCACATAAGCCAGGTAGCAACCTGCATGATAGGTTTATGAGCGCTGTTTTGCAAAAGAGAAAACTGAGGCAGAGAGTAGTGGCAGGTAAACGAAGAGGAAAGAAGATTTGGAGCCGTCTTTCGGACTCCAGAATCCACACGCTGCAACCAGAAGCTCTTTCTTTTTCTAGTAAGTCATATCTCACAGCTCATCCTTCTCTCCTCTCCTCCAATCAGCTCTTCTAAATAAAGTCCTATTACACCATCTCAACTAAGCAATACCGGAAAGGCTATGATATTTCCTGGGCAACCTCCAAGTGGGAAACATTTCATTCTTCCATTGGGGCAAATCTAATTGAATTTTGATCCCCATATTTGCCCGTGTCTGAATGGCTTCCAGACAAATTGGCAAAGGAGAAGAGACAAGTTTGGACTTCATTCCAAGGAAACTACAACATGCATTGTGACTTGCAGCCTTTTTATGAGAGTCTGAACTTCAAAGTGAAACAAATCCCTCTCAGGGGAGGGGCAAAAACAGGTAATAAACTTTTCCTTTACTTCCACGCTGAAAGCTATGGTATACAAATAAGCCTCCATTCATCTGGTTTAGAGAAAGCAGAACACATGCAACACAATGACGAGCAGTAACATTTTCCTAAAGCGCTTCTTCATGAATTATAATCAGCTGCTAACAATGATCCTTTACTTGTGTGATTATGCTCACAGATCATCCTTTCAAATGTATGACTCTTGTCTACACTTGAGAAGTTTGTATTTGTGAAGCACGAGCTCTTCCTTTGACCTAGTTTTGCCTTCTCCCATATTATAAATATGACAACATACTGATAAAGGATGAAGTGAGTACCACTGGCATGCTCCCCTTGGCATTCTGGGAAGTGATCTGGTTTAGGGTGGCCGCACAGACCAATAGACATGCATGTAGCGATGATATGACTGCTTGCCAACAATGCTGGGCCGTCCTGCCAGCTCAGGACACACAGGTGAAAAAAAGATGTGAAATATTAAGGCACCAACGTTTCAATTCTTTCAAAAGAGAAGGAAAATGTAGTCGCTTGGGAGCTAAGGAAATAATAATCCATTTAGTTGAGAAATATTCAAAGCAAATGTAATCTTCTGTTTTTCTACCCCTTTGAGGAATAACTGTCTTCTTTATTTATTTCTTCCCCTCCAAGCAGCCTTTTCCTCTGTATCTATTGTACTATTCCATTAAAAACCCCACATTTTAAAGACTTAGTTAAACTTTTCATTTTAACCTGTAGTTTATGTTATGAATTCCACTGCACATATTTGTCAAAATATAAAACTATTTTAAAATACATTTAAAAAATGAAAGAAGGAAAAAAGAAAACTGTTATAGTTCTTCTTCCAGTGATTTTTCTTAGGAACTTGGAAACATTTCCCCAGGTTCAGGGAGGTTTAGGATTCTATATGCTCACAGATTTTTTAAAAAGTACACCCTACGAGGGAGAATAGGATTCACCACTTACTGTGGACCTACTATGTTCCAGATAGTTTTGCACTTATGCTTATGAATTAATAAATGACTCTTTAAAGAGCATGGACCAGAAAGAAATTTCAGGAACACTCAGGATATGATCGGGGCCAACTCATGATATCTTTCATTATTGTGATTTCGATTATCTCTTTTCAATGACTAATAACAATGAAAAACATACTTCTTCATAAATATGAACTGCAGTATGAGTCTCCCATCCACATCCTGAGCATTTGGACATTTGAAAAGGACTCTGGGATTCATAGCTGGAACTACCTTTAGAAGCATAAATATCAGTGATGGGAGGGAAAGAGAAATTCAAGTATATCAATGTGGAAATGAGTATGAGGATGTTTTTGAAGTTCATAGATCAATAGAATTTAAAATTAGTATTCCATGTTAAAGAGAAACATTCTCCACTCACAGAAAAAGGGACAACATACTGACAACACTTAATAACCAAGTCACTGACTTAATTTTCTGAGCTTTCTCTTTAAGCACTGCTGCCTAGCAACTTGAAATTGTCTTCTTATCCTACTAATTTTCGGCATTGGGGTTCTGTGTGTATGTCTTTACCTAAAAGGGAAAGAAAAAAAAAAAATTGGCAGGGGATAAGGAGGATTTGATGACCTACAGGCTGTGGGCTGTAGGCAGGCACTGAACATTGACTGAGACTTTGAGACTTCAGTTGGGGTGATTTTGTGGTTGATCATACACTTAACAAGGATTAGACATATAGGAGGAGAAATAATTTTTGTTAGAGGAAGGAACATAATGAATTTATTTTAGGCAGAATGAATTTGAGAGGTCTATGGAAACTCTACCTACAGATTGCCAAAAGTCAGATGAAAATAGGGTTCCGGGGTAAGTGAAAGTGATAGCAATTACTGATAATTATTTGGTTGTCTTTAGCATGTAGGTGGTAGATGAAGACAAGAAGGTGAATAAAAAATAGATACTTAGAAAGAAATGCTCCTTTACATTTCCTCTATTTACTGTCTCTCCTTCTCTAGGTTAATGATACACAAATATGTACATAATAATTAACCAGATGTTATCTAGGAGAATGGATGTGTTCTTACTTTAAAAGGACGTACTGCATGTACATTGTTCACGTCATTTTTATTGCAGTTACTTGCTTTCTTGTTTGTTCTCCTACCAGACTGTAAGATTCTTAAGGACAGGATATAGTTGTTGGCACAAAGTAGAGACCCAGTAAATATTTGTTTAAATAATGAATAAAGAAATAAGTGAGTAAATGAGAGAAAGCAGGATATAGAAACTGTGCCAGAATCTCGACTCATGTGAAAGTCATATCTTCAGGGCTAACATATTTAACTTTTGAATATCACTGTGCAACCATTTTTGTCATAATAATCAATAGCTAATATAGTGTATGTATGTGCATATGTGTACATTTGTATCTGTGTATGTAATCTTATATCAAATTATTGACATATATACATTTATAATAAACCATATAGTCAGTGTGTGATAAAATTATATCTGATTATATATATGCATATTTTAAATATATTAAATATTACATGTTAGGTGCTAAATCAAGCACTTTGTCTAAATGAACTCATTTAATTCTCCCAGTCACCCCATGAGAAAGCAGCATTATACCTATCTGAGACACATATTTTAGAATATACATATATAGACCATTGACTAGGTTTTATAGATTAGATGTTCAAGATAGAATGTCCAATTTTCTAAATATGTCATTCAAGCCTCTACACAGCTGGGTTGTGCGTACACATATTTAACATTTACACAATTCACATGGCATATGTTTTGCAGGCATAGATGTAGGTAAATATCTTATTTTTTTAAAGTTTTGTATTTTTTATCAGTAGTTAAAAATGAGAACTGATAAGTCAACATTTTTATATCTCCCCAATAATGCAAAGAGCAAAATGGAAGACCACTTCTACTAAATTTTAACTTTCTCTGCAAGATAAAACAAATAAGATTTTCTATTATGCATGATGGCTTATTGAGGTAGAAATTTCGTACTGCCAATAAATTAAGGTACATTAACTTAGACCAAAGTCCTATAGAGACAGTGGCAGCAGGGGTAGGGGGGTAGGGGTGGGAGGGGTAAAAATCACTTGTTATGAAAATTTGCTGATTAAATGTAATAACAGATAGTTTTTAAGCATTATACAAATACAATCTCATTTTTATTATTGCTGTACATTTGTATTTTTGTTCATTTGGAAATAGACTATTCATCAATTGTAATTCTCTGGAATGTAGCCAAGAACAAGGTAGAAGGTAAACAAGCCAAAACAGCCAAAATAAATCTTTCCAAGTCCCAAAACTACATAGACACCTTCCTCTCACAGAGAATTTCTAGGTCTTATTTCTCAGACACTGTTTATTTATATTAGAGACATAATTTGAATGGTTTTCATCACATCTTGACCGAACCACTGCAGTAGCATTATTACTGGTGTCTCTGCCTCCATTCTTTCCTACTTTTTAGCCATTCTTCAGATGAAAATCCATCATACCAACAAGCTTAAACTTTCTAGTGGCTCATCATTGTCTATTAAATAAAGTCAATTTTTTACATGCTTTAGAAGACCACATATGATTGAGCCCTTGGCTATCTTTCTAGCCTAATCAATACTACTACAAACTGGGACGTTTTTTCCAGTCTCTAGCCATACTGGGCTTTAAAAAATGCCTTCTTTTAGTGCCATGCCCTTTCCAAAACCAGGACCTTTACACATGCTGTTGCATCTGCTTGTAATGCTTGTTCTCTTTGCCTTGCTAATGTCCACTCACTCTCCAGATTGCCACTTGACAAATTCCCCATGAAGGCCTGTCTTATATCCCATGCTAAAGGGTTTGCCCTTAACTATAGCAACTGATACCCCTCAGTCTGGGCACGGATCATATTTGAACTAAATAATTATTTAACTGGTATTATGTCTTCAACGTTTTCCTCTGCTAAATTGTAAACTCCAAGAAAATACTGTTTAGTTTGGGCCACTAATATATCTTAGAGAGCATAGCACATAGTGTGTTCAATAAATATTGAGCAACTAATCAAATGAAGATACTTAGAAAAGTCAGGAAAAGGTAGAGACTACAGGAGTCAGCTGATATTTTGATAAGAAGGAAGGAAAAACAATACATTTTAAAGAGCCAAGAAAAGAATGAAACAGTCTAGCAGCCTACAGTAAGAAAAATCCTCATACAGCAATAGTTTTAAAAGCTTCATGTATCATAATCCAGTACAATAAACAATAGCATGGGGCTTCCCTGGCGGCACAGTGATTGAGAGTCCGCCTGCCGATGCAGGGGACGCGGGTTCGTGCCCCGGTCCGGGAGGATCCCACGTGCCGCGGAGGAGCTGGGCCCGTGAGCCATGGCCGCTGGGCCTGTGCGTCCGGAGCCTGTGCTCCGCAACGGGAGAGGCCACAACAGTGAGAGGCCCGCGTACCGCAAAAAAAAAAAAAAGAAACAATAGCATGATGACAAAAGCTCCTGACTGAACTATGAAATGTTAAAGGTATTTAGTACTTATTTTTTTAAAAAAGCAAGGGATTTAAAAATATAATTTTAGAGCAATTTTCATTACTCTAATTGTTAAAAAAAAAAAAATGGGCTTCGAAAGGTAAGGTTCAAAATTAATATACATGTTGTGCCTTACCTGACAATGTTAAGTAAATGAATAATAAGAGCTAACAACTGTCTGCTTCTAAGTGATAGACACTGTTCTAAGTAGTTTATATTTACACTCTCATTTAAACCTCATAGAAACTCTAGAAGATACACATTCCTTATCCCCTCATCTGATAGATGCAGGAACTGACACACAGAGAGTTCTAAGGCATTTGTTCAAGGTCACACAGTTAATAGGTAGACAATAAGACTTAAAACAAAGCTGTCTGATCTGGAGGCAGTTCTTTCTAACAGCTGCTCAACAGCAGCCTTTGAGGGTCTCAAAAGACAATACTAACTTGGATTATTTAACCAAAGTTTATCATTTTTTCAGCTAAAATTATTGATCATCTATGAATGCCAGGGACGATGCTAATCACTTTGTATACATTCTCTCATTTCATCTTCAGAACAACCTGTAAGGTAAGAATTATCATTACTTTCAATTTAAAAGTAATTAAATTAAGGCTTAGAGAGCTTGAACTCCCAAGATCAAGCTATAAGCCAGAATTGAACCCCAGGTCTACTGACTCCAAAGATTGAGGTCTTTATTACATAAGGTCACTTATCTAATAAGAGAGGACTCTTTTGTACAAGATCAATCTTGGTGATATTAGTTTTTTGGTCTGGATAATATTGAGTTGGCCTAAAAGTGACTTGGGTTTTTACATAAAAATAAAAGACACATTTTTCATTTTCACCTAGAACTTTATTGAACAAGGCATTTGTCCTTCTGTTCCGCTACCTTCTGCCATTTTTCAGGCAACGTCATAATTCCATCTTCCCAAAACTATCTTTCTGAGCAAAGAACTGTTCCAGGTGCCTTTTATAGTCTACCAGGGAATTGAAAATTTTTCCATTAAGAGAATTTTGTAAAGACCGAAGTAAATGGAAATCCAAAAGTTCAATGTCTGGTGATTACAGCAGATGAATCAGAACTTCCCAGCCAAGCTGTAACAGTTTTTGCCTGGTCATCAAAGAAACACGTGGTCTTGTGTTATCCTGATGGAAGATTATGCATTTTCTGCTGACTAATTCTGGGGGCTTTTCTTCGAGGGCTGCTTTCAATTGGTCTAATTGGGAGCAGTACTTGTTGGAATTAATTGTTTGGTTTTCTGGAAGGAACTCGTAATGGAGGACTCCCTTCCGATCCCACCATATGCACAACATCACCTTCTTTGGATGAGGACCAGCCTTTGCTGTGGTTGGTGCTGGTAATTTTGCTTGCCCCACGATCTCTTCCATTCCACATTATTGTACAGTATCCACTTTTCATCGCCCATCACAATTTGTTTTAAAAACGGAATGTTTTCATTACATTTAAGTAGAGAATCTCATGTGGAAATACGGTCAAGGTTTTTTTCACTTAACTTATGTGGAACCCAAACATCGAAGCGATTCACATAACCAAGCTGGTGTAAAAAATTTTCAACGCTTGACTTGGATATTTTGAGTATGTCGGCTATCTCCCGAGTGGTATAACGTTGACTGTTCTCAGTTAATGTCTCCATTCGATCGCTATCAACTTCAGCTGATCTACCCAACAGTAGAGCATCGTCAGTGAGAAATCTCCAGCATGAAACTTCGCAAACCACTTTTGACACGTTTGATCAGTCACAGCACCTTCTCCATACACTGCACAAATATATTTTTTTTTGTTTCAGTTGCATTTTTACCTTTCTGGAAATAATAAAGCATAATAGGCCAAAAATGTTGCTTTTCCCCTTCCATCTTCAATATTAAAATTACTACACAAAAATTCACTGATTTTGATGTCTTTTTTTAAAAATGCAGGCTGATATGACAGCTGTCACATACAAGCTAACCAAATTGTTTCGAATGAAGTTAAAGACAACTAAGTGCTACTAGAGCCATCTTACAGAAAAAAAACGAATGAAACTTTTGGCCACCCCAATACTTGGCGTTGCCCTATGCATTGTAGGATGTTTAGCACATCTCTGCCTCTACCCCTCCTCCCAGTCATGATAGCAAAATTTCTCCAGACTTCTCCAATTGTCTCCTAGGTGAGGAGGCAAAAGTGTTCCTGATTGAGAACCACTGCACTAGATAGTGAATTTTTCCTATGGATACTTCTGAATAAAAGACAAAGGTATTCCTACTGCTTAATCTGTATCTCCAAACTTTATTCCAACAACAGTACTTTTGTTAAAGTATACATTTTTTAATGCAAGTTAAAATATACAGTTTAGGCTAAAGTTTTCTTTGGTTATATTTTGGTTTAGTGGATGATCCACACACTTAGAAACCACCTGATGCCTTGTAGGAGGACAAGAGTTGGCTAACTTTATATATATATATAGGATGGATAAACAACAAGGTCCTACTGTAGAGCACAGGGAACTATATTCAATATCCTGTGATAAACCATAATGGAAAAGAGTATGAAAAAGAATATATATATGTATAACACAATCACTTTGCTGTCCAGCAGAAATTAACACAATATTGTAAATCAACTATACATTAATAAAATTTAAAAATAATTTAAAAAATAATAGAGAGTTGCCTAACTTTAAACAGGTCAGACAGATACTTTCTGGTCATGTGACATTGGGTAATTTATTTAATATCTCTCTAAGGCCCTGGTTAAAGTGGGGCTAATAATGGTCCTTGCCTCTCATAATTATGCAGGTTAAATGAAAGATCCTTGTGAAACACTTAGCCTAATACTTAGAGCATAATGAATGCCCAATTAATGTTCATGATTATATTATTATCATTACTAATATTTGTGTAATTTTCACAGTTTGCCTTTCTAGTTTATCTTCAAAATCTCAGAAGCCATCATACTTCCTCTCCAGATTCACTGAAAATATTTACTTAGAGGCATAACATAAATCCGTTATATGGATATAACTTAAAGTCAATGGAAGCTCAAAATCAAGGCACAGAAAGCAACTGTTGAGAGGAAATATTTGACAATGAAAACCCAAATACTTCAGCCTATAGACAAGGCACATTACAGTTATAAATCAGATACAAATAGTGAACAATGTTTTCAGCCATAAGAAAAATTTTCAGAAAATGGTTCAGATTTTTAGTCTCCCATTCCTTACACATCAACATGACACTAATATTTTAGCTCTTCAACTATTTTTATGTAAAAGAGTTTTAACAGAAACACGTGTACTAAACACAAAAAGAAAATATCTAGACTCCCTGGCAACATGTCACCTTCAACCCAACACCATGTGTTCATGCTCTCAAGCCGAAGCGTACTTGCGTGGCCTTATTTGTATTTTTAATTTTTTCCACTCTTATTTTTCCACACGGTATAGATGTCTCCAATTGCTTAAGCTTTGCTGTTTTTATGGTTAATGCCAGAAAACTGTCTCCATATTTGATGATGCCAGTCATAAATGCTGAGATAGTTATAGAGGACAACTGCCCAGCAAAGAAAGAGCCCTTAGGATTCATGGCTTCTTTCTGCCCTTTATGACTTCCAGTGGGCAAGAAAACAGCTGCCACAAGGTCACTAGTTCAAGAAAGGGAGTTCGAAAACCCAGGCTTAGTTTTTAAACACCTTTTGACCTCTGTTGAAGAAAACAAAGCAAATAGCATGCACACGAGAGAACACAAGGAATTTGTAAATCTCAAGTCAGTTATTTCAGATGAAAAAGGAACTCTCCAAAGAGAACAGCAGCTGCTGGCTTAAGGAGCCATAGGCCCTACCAAATTGTAGTATAGCCCTAAATACTCTCCTGTAATTATTGTTTTCCTCATAGGACTGCACAGCTCTCATAGGAGATAAATTTTTTTTATATATATTTTTTAAACCCCACATTTGTTTATTTATTTATTTTTGGCTGTGTTGGGTCTTCGTTTCTGTGCGAGGGCTTCCTCTAGTTGTGGCAAGTGGGGGCCACTCTTCATAGCGGTGCAGGGGCCTCTCAGTATCGCGGCCTCTCTTGTTGTGGAGCACAGGCTCCAGACGCGCAGGCTCAGTAGTTGTGGCTCACGGGCCCAGCTGCTACGCGACATGTGGGATCTTCCCAGACCAGGGCTCGAACCCGTGTCCCCTGCATTGGCAGGCGGATTCTCGACCACTGCGCCACCAGGGAAGCCCTCATAGGAGATAACTTTAAAAATTTAATTTGTGTTCTCCCAGAACTTGTGATATATCAAGAGTGCTCACCAATATCTATTAATTCTTTCTTTCTCAGACATTGAGAAGACTAGACTTCCCAGCCCCCTCCCTGTGATAGTTCTCACAGTTAGGTGGGGCTGGATGACTTCTGACAAATGGATTGTAAAGAGAATATATGTCACTTTGGGGAGGGGAAGCAGAGTTTGTTTAAACTCAAAAACAAAGGGGGGACTTCGCTGGTGGCGCTGTGGTTAAGAATCTGCCTGCCAATGCAGGGGACACGGGTTCAAGCCCTAGTCCAGGAAGATCCCACATGCTGTGGAGCAACTAAGCCCGTGTACCACAACTGCTGAGCCAGTGTTCTAGAGTCCGGGAGCCACAACTACTAAGCTCACATGCCACAACTACTGAAGCCCATGTGCCTAGAGCCCATGCTCTGCAACAAGAGAAGCCTGTGCACCACAACAAAGAGTAGCCCCCGCTCGCTGCAACTAGAGAAAGCCCGTGCACAGCAAAGAAGATCCAACACGGCCAAAAATAAATAAATATTTTTTTTAAAAAAAGGGGATGAATGCTAGATGATCATCAAAACAACCCTCAGTATGAAATATCTATGCCCTTGACATTTGGTTATTACCTGGGATTTGTAATTGACAGCAAGCTACAAGAACCAAAATAATATTTCATAACACCAACATCAGAGATGAGAAGGAGAGAAGGGAAGTTAAAGAATAAGCAATGACAGAACAAATGACAAAGTGTGCAAAGCAACCTATAAACAGTCATAGCTGAATGGAGTTTTTAAAAAATAGAGTCTCATAGAGTCACCCTTGTCTATAGTTTCCTGGACTCCAATTAATTCATATAAATTTAAAACACATTTTTAGCATAGGTGGTACCTTGCTTTGCTCAGTGGAATGCAAAACGATCTGAAATATACACAGTAGACCCTTGGTATCTGTGGGGAGATTGGTTCCAGGACACCCAATGATACCAAAACCCTCAGATGCTCAAGTCCCTTATATAAAATGGTGTAGTATTCACATATAACCTACACACACATCCTCACGTATACTTTAAATCATCTCTAGATTACTTATAATACCTAATACAATGTAATGCTATGTAAATAGCTGCCAGAGTGGCAAATTCAAATTTTACTTTTTGAAACTTTCTGGAATGTTTCTTTCTGATTATTTTTGACCCATGGTTGGTCGAATCTTCCAATGTGGAACCTGCAGACACAGAGAACCGATTGTATAACAGTGCAAGTTTCACGTTGTTCATCTGTGCTCTTAAGAGAGTATTTTCGGTAGGTGGGCAATAGAGGAGATGGAATGGCATCTTTAGACACTTTCTTGTTTCTTTAAGCCAGTCTCAGCCAACACAGTCAATATCCAGTTAAAACAAACACCTCACACTGTAGTTCTTCCAGTGAGCACTGCTCTAGCCAACTGTTTCTTGCTATGTTCCCGATTATCTTTGAATTTTGAATGTATTTAACCTCCTAAGATCCCAGACTTGCTCTTGGATTTGATAATGGCTATTATTCTTTGATTATCCTCACTCCTCACTGCACCTGACCCTCAGACTACACTGACTATAGCAATTGCAGATAGTACCCCAGCCCCATCCTACCACCTACGCAATGGCACCAGCCAGGGCAGTTTGCAATCAGATAAGGGTTGTAGCATTATTTTTTTTTAGTGGCTAAGTGCCAGCATATCAAGGAGACAACGAAAGCCTTCTTTATGACCAACCAACACTGCAAAGTAACTACCATGGCAAAACTCATTTAAAAAGGAATTTAAATTCACACACGTTAGAGAAATGAACATCCTTATCACATCTGAGTGTTAGGAGTTGTAATGAAGGATCACTTAATGGGTAAATGACTTGATACAGAAACACATTTTTAAGGCAGTTTGAAATCCTTTCTCTCTTTCCCCTCCCTGATTCATGTCACCTTCTGAAGTGCTATGTTCCATACGCTAAGGGGAGGTGTTTATATAAAAGATGATCCTTTATTCTGCAGATTCCAACAAAGTACGCCCAATGGGAAAAGAAAAAAAATCAAAGTTTGAGAGAAGCAACAGCTAAAACGCCACCCTGATATGTCCTCCCTGCCCTCCAACAATCCCACTCAAGTTCTAAGCATTAGCCTAAATTCCAAAGAATGATATTGTAATCTCAGCACTCTGTTAGTCAAATTACACTAAACTACGTCTCTTTGCTTTTGCTCTCCATTTATAGACCTACAATATGGCAAAGACTTTGCCTCGAGCTATCCTCTGGCCTTCATGTACCAATGGCCATGCTCCAAATTCTTCCCCTTCACGAAGTCTTCCTAACTCCCTTCTCAGAAGAGCCGATTTCTATTTCTTTGAGATCTCTAACTTGATAGATCTTTTTAAGCTCCGTCTGCCTTGTATTTGGTTATTATGTCTGTCTACGCTGTCAGTTTGTTTAAAGGTAAACTGAGGATCCCTGGGACCGAATTTCATGACCCTTATGCTCCTCCCAGAGTCTACTCCACTGCTTTGTAACCTAGTACTTAGAAAATGTGTATTTAACTGAGTTGAAAACATCAAAAAGAGAGGAACTTCTCACATGGTTTCTTCCTGTTTCATATTTACGTTAGAGAAGTGAGGGACCCAAGCCAATGTAAATACACAACGTGCCAAGGGAAAGTAGAGAGTTCAGACAACCAATCACATATCTGAGATTCTTAAGGCAGAATTCAATGACCTCTATTAGACAAGGCCTGCTAAAGGAACAAAAAGAACGCAACTGCCTTCCCAATGCGTTGGCTCCCTAGATCTTGTTTATTCTTAATTGTGTTGTATATAAACCTCTCTCTAGCTGCTACCTTTCAGCCAGAAACCTCAACTAATAGGAACAGAATCTTTTCTCAACACTTAATAAATGCAGAATACTCCCATATTGTATGACAAGCAGGGACCGTAAGCAGGCTAGTGGCATCCCTGGATATGTGAATCCCAACAGACGTGTGAACACATCGATTTGTTTCCCAGGAAGATACTTAGTTCGCTCTTGGCTACGCCTGTTAATCTGATGGAGCAGGATCTCGCTATTCAAAGCGTTGCAGAGCAGCGGTATCAGCATCAGAAGGAAGATTTTTGGAAATACAGACTTTCAGACCTCACGCCAGACCTAATGAATCCGAATTTGCATTTGAACGATATCCTCAGACAACTCAAGTGTACATAACATTTTAAGAAGCATGAGCCTTGGATATCCCAGCAGCAATATTTCACTTGCATGCCGGTTGTCTCTTTGTTCTAAGCTGTGACTTTATTGGAAAAATAAAGTATTTGCTTCTCACACCCTCTCCTTCTCCAGCCTTCACTGTGTTCTATATAACCATCCATTTGCTTTAATATGCAGTCTAAACAGAAAAAAAAGATTTCTGTGATGCTTTCTTGTACACATTCCTTTCATATACATTATCTCATTTGATCCTTATAAGACCCCTGTAAACACTACTGTATATAACTTGTCAAATGTCATCTAGGTAATAAACGCCTGTAAATCTACATGCCCATTGGTGTAAAGATGCTTCTCCCTATAACTAACAAACTCTTCATATCTCAGAATTCTCTGCATTATAAGCAGTACTTTAAAAATAAAGTTCACATATTTCACAGAGGAGAATGGATATTTAATGTACCTGACAGATGGAATTTGAAAACACTAGAAAGACGCATCGTGACTTTAGGGGAAACAAACGGAAAAGGGATATTACATTTCATGCTCCTCCTACCTACTCAGCCCCCCAACCCTAACCCTAACCCCCAAATTCCATGGAGACAATGACTTGAAACCCCAGGTCTATCTTACTCTTGAGTCTTTTGCCCTTGCTGCTTCCATAACCCAGCTTATTTCATACAGAGACACAAAACATGCACCCTCCTGATGAAAGCTTTTATAGCTGCCATTACATAATGGATTTGCTGTCAGTTTGTCTAAAATATGTCTGCTGAAAAAATGAGAGGAAAGAAGAAAAGCCAATCCTTGTTTATAAACAAAAGAGTATTCAACTAACTAAAACCCAACTTGGGCGTTGTTAGCCTGTATGGCATGACCTCTTCAGCATCCTTATTCATGTGACCTCAAGTTTTCAGCAATGAGGAAAAAACAATGTAAGGCAATAATAATAATAAAACATAGTACAGTTTTATGAAGCGGTCGTTTGTAGTGTTAGGATGCATCAGAGTAAATTATCAGTCATATTCAAAAGCAGGGTGCATTTTCAAAATGTTTAATCCAAATCTATGCCCTATACTGAGGGAAGTATCTGTACATAATGCAAAATATGACCTAGAACTTTAGCCTTCATCAGAATGTTTGAACACTGTCATTTAGACACCAAAAGGCATCATTTTTGCATCTTGATTATTGCAAAGTGGAAATCACACTGGTAGTTAAGAGTCTCGAATTAAAAATCACAGAAGTAAAATATTAGAATAAGAAGGAATTTTGGAGAGGCCGTGTAGACCTATCCCTTACTTCCATTTTATAGACTTGCAAAGAGGCCCAAAGAGGCCATGCAACTTAGCGCAAGTTCCACTGTTGTCTGTCACTGACTAGCTGAGTAACTCTGGGTTACTCTCTCTCAGCCTCAGTTTGGTGATCTGCAAAATGAGGCGATTGGACTCGGTGATGTAAGATCCCGTACAGCCTGAAAATGCCGTTATCCCGCAAGACGAGGAGCCACAGCCTAGAACATTCACCCCTGCCAAAAGCAACACACAGGAAGATGAAAAGATATTGAAGTGGCACTTGGCCCTACTGGTGTTCCAATTTATTGATACTGTATCTCAGCTGGAGACGTCAGAACCTCAGAGGTTGCCGTGCCTACCGCAGGCAGTCAGATCAGGAGAGAATGGCTGTTGGCATATTCTTTGCCTGAGGAGTGCTGCAGCTGAAAATCAGTTCAGAGTGATGGTAAATCCTCCCCTCCCCCTTCCGAGGATCTGGTGATTCCCTCGGTCTGGGCTTTGCCTCAGGGATTTCTCCTCAAGGTTCCCTGGAGCCCAGGGAAGCCAGCCCTTGACCTAACCCCAGGCAAAGATGCATTTCCTCCTGGAAGGCTCCCCACCTGGACAAGTCATTCAAAATCAACCTTAAAGGGGACTTAAGGCTTCAGAGAGCTGCACATTTTAGCATCTTTCAATCAGCTGTCTGGCCTTGTCTAGTCTGTAGTGAAACCTTTTTATTTTATTACAATTTTATTATGTGAATAAACAAAGAGTTGGTATGCTTAGGGAAAAAGGCAAATTCAGCCTTCGAATGGAGGACGTGTCACGATCACTGGTCAGAATTTAACTACATTCACTTAACGCTTCTATTCCTCATTCTTATATAGTGAAGTATCATTGAACTAGCTTCTATTTATCTTTTACAATGAGTTTCCATCTTTCCTTTTTCTTTTTATTATTACTATTTTCTAATGTGGTCAGGCAATGGTTTAGGTTTTTTAAAGGACATTTAAATATAACACCCTAACAAGGCAGAAAGCAGATATTATGTATGCAAAAGTGGGCACTGACAACCACCCTATCAATGAAGCCAATCACTAAACCCAAGTTTCCTTGATTGGGCTCAATTTAATGATGTAAACCAGTGAACCTGAAGCATTGTGTCCTGTCAGCAGTAACACATTTCAGGAAAGCTAGGATCTGCATCTAAATAATTGTAGACAAAATGTGGTCAACCGAGAGAAGAAAAAGTTCATAAATGAAGTCTAATCCAATACCTGTCTAGCACTTTTATTATCATCTGTTACTTACAGGGTGCTTATTATGTGTTGGTCACTCTCCTAAACACTTTACATGATTGGACAGTTTTATAAATTTATTTATTTATTTTTATTTTTGGCTGCGTTGGGTCTTCGCTGCTTTGCACGGGCTCTCTCTAGCTGCAGCGAGCGGGGGCTACTCTTCATTGTGGTGTGCGGGTTTCTCATTGCATTGGCTTCTCTCGTTGCGGAGCACGGGCTGTAGGCGCATGAGCTTCGGTAGTTGTGCGTGGGCTCAGTAGCTGTGGCTAGCGGGCTCTAGAGTGCGGGCTCTGTAGTTGTGGCGCACGGGCTTAGTTGCTCCACAGCATGTGGGATCTTCCCGGACCAGGGCTCAAACCCGTGTCCCCTGCATTGGCAGGCAGATTCTTAGCCACTGCGCCACCAGGGACGTCCCTGATTGCCCAGTTTTAATCTCACAGAAACACTGGGATGTTAACCCTATCGGAAGACTTGGTGACAGGAAAGAGTCAAATAATGTCCTCGAAGAAGGGTTACCTTGTTGAAAACATGACCACAAAATTTTAATCGGCCTTATTAGGCAAAACCAAGAATGAAAGGTACAGGGAAACCTAGTTTGGCTCAAGTACCATCTGTAGGAACTGAACAGCAGATATTCTGTGCCTACAGGGAGACTGTTTATTGGTAAAGTACTCAGCATCGGGGTTCTGTGACCAGCTCTCAGAGGTGCTATAGCAAGGGATTCTGGCAACGCATGAAAGTATTGGAGGAGCCCTAAGGACCTGCCAGCCCTGGAATTCTGGATACAAATAATATTGTGAACATTGAGGGCATAGCTATACAAATAAACAAATGAATCCATGCATGGATGAACAATCTTAGAAATTTATAAGTGTACGTGTCCCGGTTAAAGTACTCATTCTACCTTGTGTGAATTCTCTGCGCAGCCTTTCATCTTCATTTCTTTTAGATTAGAAGTTCATTGAATCTTGACTCACCACATAGTAAATATTAACCTTGGGAAAAGTGCTCATTTTTCCTCTTCTATAATAATGGAACCTCTCCTACTGGATTGTCATAAGGAATATATCAGATTGCATATGTAAAGGATTGAACCCAGTGCCTGGCACTAGTAAGCAACAAATAAAATTAAATAGAGCTTTTAATTAGTATTAATATTACCACTATTATTTACCACCTTTATTATTGTGATTATTACTAAGCCACAGATGAACATCTCAGGCTCAGCATCTTTTGATTTTAGAGTTTAATGAACACCAACCAATAGCCATCTTTACATTCCAATAGATCAATCAAAACAGCAAAATTTTATCTTCCGACTTGCCAATCTAAATTGAGGAGAGAGAAACAAGCCCATACTACCCAAGAGCTTATCAAAGAAGCAATTCAATAAAATGTTTCAGCATGCTGCTCTCTTAAATGAAAAAAGAATATGGAGTAAGGAAAAGAGAAAAAACAAAATATTTTATTCCAGTCTCTTAAAAGTGATTATTCTTTGAAGCTTGTTTTATGGATAACAGATGAACATACATTTCTCTCTATCTATAGTGAAGGAACTGTTATACACCTTTACAATTAATTACTGTCTCCAACATTCCTATGATATTAATGTCAAATTCATTTGAATGTGGCTTCTGGAATAGAAGGACTGCTCATTCACTTCCTTTGTTACTGTAATAACAACTGGATGGACTTATAAATTGTATAGGTTCAAACTCATTTTAAAAAGGAAAATTTCCACACTGTGATTTACACCAATATTTTTCAAACAATTTTAGCATGGAGTGCTTCTTTTTAAAGAATATCTTAGTTCCAATATAATACCTATCATTGGCTAAGGAAATACTCCATTCTTCATGGAAGTATTGCAGTGCCTTCCTAGAGTCTGAAAAGTAGGTAGAAAACCATCTTTCAATCCAAACACCTTATGTTATTGATGAGAAAAGTGAATCCCCAAAAGGGAAAGTGATTTGACATTGTCTCACAGCTACTTGTGAGAATTCGAATTCTCAAAAGTTCGAATTCAGGACTCACTCATTCATTCAGCTCATGTTTATTGAAAGCCTTCCCTGTACTCATTCTGAACTAGGCGTCCTATATATATCACACTTATTATTTTTTAAAGTCATTCAATTTCCATTTGACAACTATTCACTTCGTATATCTACTAAGTGCAGACACTGTGTTTGGTACCGTGTGCCGAAGTAAGTATAAGGAAGAGTTGCTATCTGCCAGGAGCATTTTAAATACTAGTTGGGAGTGTACATAAATACAGTAGTTGGTAGAATGTAGCTAATATCATAAGAAAGAAAGAAAATTTGACAGGAGTTAATGTAATAATTTCCAACTTTATATATATCCTTCTATCTATTAACCAATCATAAAATCTGTATTCATCATGTAGCAAAGAACTGGTACTGGAAATGTGAGTAGAAAAATTCAAGAGCAGCTAGAAGTTTACAGTCTATTAAGTAGCTGAGATGCACAAATAAAAAATTCATTTAAAAAAGAACAATAACTAAGTATTAAATATAATGCAGCTAATTCTATATTAGAGAGATTCTTAAAAGAGAAAAGCTCAGTGTGGATTGACTTTAGGAATCTGAGAGGGCTTCAAGGAAGAGGCAGAATTTGACCTTCAAGTACTTATTATTACCATTTATATTGCATTAGAGACATTTATGTATTCCATTGCACCTGGATTTCTTAACATACGCTTATTGGAATAACTACATAATCATACTTGTTCCAATTAATAGCTCATGAACGACTAGCACAAAATGGCATTATAATATCAACAGACCCCTACAGAGGTCTGTTGAGCAGTTCATTCCTCAGCTACTTCGCTTGTGACTTCTGTTGTGACAATTCAGATTTTTTTTCAACTATTAACCCCGTAAGCGTTTCCGAATTGACCAGCTCTTCATCAACCTTGGCACATCTTGAGAACACCTAAAACGTGCACTCAATTTTGTCTCTCCCACAGTTTCCTTGCTAACTCTCACCCAAGTCAAATGTCCATCTCCCTCCTCTGAACAATGTAAAGGTCTGTACTTTTCACCTGAAAAATATTTTAGTTTTTTAACCAATTATTTACATATGTCACTATATTGTTTACAAATAATTACCTTTTTTTCTCATCTATATCAGAAGCCCAAGACAATAAGAAACATAACATATACCTAAGTACAGAGTTTTACCAAAAAGCCACTTAATAAATAATCAATGTTGTAATTTGATTGCAGTGGAAAGGCCCACACGTGTGACAGACACAATCGTCAATGAGTAGTTGCTCACAGCCTACAACTTGTTATTTCTGATGCTTTATTCATTTAATCCCTCACTCCCAGGATGAAAAAAAGAAGAAAAAAGGAAACAAAAATAAAGAAAATCACAACACCTAACACTAAGTAGTCGGATACACATATTCTACTCTCAAATATGCCACTAATTAGCTGTGCCAGGTTAAATCAGGGTGTCAATCTTCTCAGGAACATTAAAATTCAAAAATTATATTTATTTTGTTCTGACTGTGAAATAGAAACGTAGGGGCGGAATGTATCAGCAGAGTATTCTTTACCATAGTTGCTCTAAAATTTTTAGTTTTTATACCATACCTCCCAGTAAGAAATCCATATACAGTGCAACATCTCTCTCTTTCTCATATCACTATCTCTATCTTTTTATCTTTCTCTCTACTACTCTCAAAACTGAAAGTAAAGTTTCACCAATCGAACATTATAAAGTGATGGGCTCTAAGTTTTCCATTCTGTCCTTTCTGTTTCTAGTCTACTCCACCCTATCCTATTCTATCCTACTTTATTCCATTTCAATCTATTTTGCTTTAGAAATTGCAGATTTGTTAAGCGATTAAATTTATTTCATCGCCCTCTCTGGATGCATGAATTCCATCACATTCTTCATTCATTCTAAGGATTATTTTCTTCATTTGTAGAATGTGAATAATCATGTTCTTTATCTCCATTACTATCTGTTTTATGTATTTGGGTGCTCCTATATTGGGTGCATATATGTTGATGGATAAACAACAAGGTCCTACTGTAGAGCACAGGGAACTATATTCAATATCCTGTGATAAACCATAATGGAAAAGAATATATACCTATAACTGAATCACTTTGCTGAAGAGCAGAAATTAACACAACATTGTAAATCAACTATACTTCAACAAAATTTTAAAAATTCTCTTTTTAGCACTACATAAAATACTGCTGCTAACACTGTGTTTGGGGCTCAGTATTCAATACTGATGCATTTTACGTGACACAAATTATTAAGTTAGGAAATTCCAAACTTTTTAATCAATTGCTAGGGAAAAAGAAAAAAAAAAAAAAAAGAATAGGATTGTTCCATACTTTTTCCAGACATTGAATACTCAATATTACTTTGTTTTTGGTTAACTCTGCAGACTTTTTTTTTTTTTGCGGTACGCGGTCCTCTCACTGTTGTGGCCTCTCCCGTTGCGGAGCACAGGCTCCGGACGCGCAGGCTCAGCGGCCATGGCTCACGGGCCCAGCCGCTCCGCGGCACGTGGGATCTTCCCGGACCGGGGCACGAACCCGCGTCCCCTGCATCGGCAGGCGGACTCTCAACCACTGCGCCACCAGGGAAGCCCTCTGTAGACTTTTGATTTAGTACGTAATCTCCATGGTGATTAAGGGATGTGGAAAATGATAACACTGGCATTTCATTTAGATGCTTCTGTGAGGTGACATATATGACAGATTCATTCTTCTAACTTAACTGTGGTGAAAATCATCTCATCTCCTATTAGTAGGAAAAATATGAACAGAAGCATGTGGTTTCCCTCACCACTAATATTTGTACCAGTAGGAAAGATATTAGCTAAAATAAACTGAAATCTATCTTCTGATATTTTAATAATCCTAGCTTGAACCCTCAAAACACTGTTTACATAAGAGGTTATAGGTAGAAGTACCATATTTTGATTTCTACCTTTTTAGATTATAGAAGCAGCTCATTCTTTAATGATAAAACTCACTATTCAATGAATTTTTAACTAAACTATAAACATTAGAAGTAAAAGTTATGTATGTGACATATATATATCTTCCAGTATTTATGCTCACAAGAAGCAGAAGATAATTTGTTTACCATTCCTGCCATGACTTATCAGGAATCTAAGCAAAGAGGAATAATACCACCTGCTCACCAGGAGATAAAGTGATACCATTTCCCCAGGAAGACTTTATGGATGTCTTTTTTTTTTTTTTTATGGTTTTCTTTTAATCACTCTAGACACTTTTCTTTAATCTAAACTAAACTTGCTTGCTTTCAACCTCACACTCCCACCACCCAATCCTATAATCCCTTCTCCTTTTTTTTTTTTTTTATTGATTTCAATAGGGACCTTTTAAAACCACCACGTGTGCCATCAGCATCAACATTTCAACAACATCTTCAGCGTAACTGCGTGCACCACACTCGCTTCATTTTGTTAATTGAAGGGTTCTTGAACAACCTCATTATCTGCCCACAGCACTCAGCATTTTCCTGTTATAAAGCTATCCTTTGCAATGGCTTCTCTGCCAACCAGGAAGGCTAGAATCTTGCTTAAGATCCCCATGTTTTCACACCAAAATGGGGAAAGTGAAAATAACTAATATTGAGTGCCTACTACAAATCAGGCTGTAAATGGTATGAGATTTAAGCTACAAAACAATCTTATGATTTAGATATCATTATATGCATTTGAAGAAGAAGATGGAAGCAAAAAGGGATTCTATTACTTATCAAAAATCACACAAGGGGTAAGTTCTTGAGGGGAGACTCTCGGGGCCCACACTCTGGGCCACTGCATAGTACCATAAGTATTAAGGAAACCCTGAATGACTCTCTGGTCTTTTCTGTCAGAGAGCCTTTTGAAGGTCTTAATATTCTGGTTTTCCAGACATGGGAATCACTTTATCTCCCAAATGGTTCTAAGCTTGTGTAAAGCTCTTGTCCCAAGTTCAAGTTCCAGAAAGCTTTGGAAGAAAGGAAGAGTTAGCGGTCACTCTGTAAACAAACTGACTGCACTATGGGAAAACTGAAGGCAGAAAAGCTTCCTCCTGCTAGTAGAAAACGATTTTATATCTTCTCTTAAGAGGTTTTTCATATGCAGCTTAAAATGCACATTTGAAACAAACAAACAAAAAAACCCTCCCACACAGAATTATGTCATTACCCTGATTTGTACATAACCATGAATCAAAGTCTGCCTCGGTGGTAACCGCGTGCAGTCAAAGCCTTGTGGGTGATTAGTTTTCTGTTTTGCTCCTCTTTGCCCCACTACCCAGAATGCTCTCTGCTTTCCATCCTCCGCTAGGGAAACCATTCTTCATCGTTCTGGGCCAAGCCCCAATGTCACTTCCTCCACAAAGCTTTTTTCCAACACCTCCCCACCCCCAGTGCTCCTTCCTTTGAGCTCCCCGAGCACTTCATTCATGTCTCTAAAATAGCACTTATCTCAGTGCCTTATTTATTTCTCTACCCTGTAGACAAGGTTTCGTACCCTCAGCACTACTGCCTTTGGGTGCTACATAATTTTTTTTATACGGTTGCCCTGGGAATTCTAGGATGTTTAGCAGCATCCTAGGACTGTACCCACTGAATGTCAGTAGCATCTCCCTTTCAATTGTGATAACCAAATTTGTCCCTAGATATTGTCAAATGTCCCCTGAGTGATAGCTAGTATCACCCCCAGTTAACAACCACTTCTTGAGCTCATGAGGACCAAATGAACAGTGACTGTGCTTTTTTTTAATCCTTATATACCCAGGAGTATCAGGCCTATAGCAAACAGTTAATTAAAATATGTTGGTTGGAATCAAATTAGTCTCATTTCCCAATAACTACATACTATATTATAAAATGCACTGAATTCACACTTCATTCAAAAGTGAAACAAAAGTGACTGCTAAATTACACTTTGGATTCAAAGAGAGATCAAAAGTCATTAGATGTCAAAGTGGAAAAAAAACTTTTCTCTATATATTTAAGAAATCAAAAAAGTATGTATATATATATAATATATAACAATTAAATATGCTTAATATATTGTATATATGTGTACACACACACACACACACACACACACACACACACACACACACTCTTAATGACCTTTCCTGGAAAACTGCATTCAGAAAACTAGATAAAAGTAATCTGATATCTCTAAATACATCATGTCTTAAAATGCTTTGTTCGCTAAAATATGCAGTGAATCTCCAGCTTTTTTTTTCCTCGAAGACCCATTCATGGAAAAATGATGATTATTTTGAAATTTCCAAATCAGAGGGACTTGATTAAATAAAACAGCACAGACAGTATGATACTACCTTTCTTCCTGACAAGATATTCATTTTTTCCCAATCTAGTGCAGAACAATTTAAAGTCATCTGACTTCGCTTATTTCTGTAGACTACTGAGCCATTTATTTGGACTGAAAAACAGAACCACTGTGATCTTAACACCCAGTTGTGATGATGAAAGACTTTTTCTCACCTTAGAAGTGAACTGGCTCTGCCTATCTTCATTTATTTCTCGAGCTGAGGTTTTAATTATAAAGTTCTAAAAGTGACATAGATTTGTCTTTTCAGGTTGAGGTAGTTTCAAATCTACCAAAATCAGAAACTCTCATTGGGATACTGCAAGCAGTAGTGGTGCATTTGGCAATTCGGGAATCTTTGTAGGAAAGAAATACAAACACAAGACAAGCCCCTCCTGAGTAGCTGGAAAGGAGGTCACTCAGAACCAATAAGAATGATCTCCTACAAACTGCAGAATACCATCATCGCAGCGGCTGCATTTTATTGGTCTCTTTTTGGTTTTAGGTACATTCATTATACTTTTCATTATAATTCTAGGAGACAGTGATTATTCTTGCTCCTATAAAGAGGAAGTAATTTAATACCAGGACAACTAAAAGATTGCATGATGTCATTTAACTACTCAGTGGGTGAAGCAAAATCCACCCCGTGATTTTTCTCTGATACAAACAGCAGGCACCTCAGACTACACAGCAGTCCCTTTTGCAACCAATCCTCCTCCAGACATCATCTATATTCATATTCAAACTTAACAACCAGAGGCATTTTCAAACCTTCTCACTCCCTCACCCCCTGAACTGCCCTCAGCCCCATGTCCCCAGAGGGCTGCAGCAAGGAAGGTAAAAGTAACTGAATTGCAAGGGAATGTGCATGAGTGTAAGAGCTCAATTTGGAGGTTGAGGGGACTGTATACATGAGATAAGAAACAAATGAACAGAATTTTCACCTCCTCATTTTATACCAACTGGTCTCCTTTTCTCTGATTTCGGTTTAAAGAAGTTCCTGGGATCGGTAAGTTACTTTAACTTAAAAGAGCTTACGTAATGCCTTACACAGATTCCTGTTCTTAGGCTGCTTTGACAAACAAGTCATTTTCTGATATTCTCACTGCAGTATCTTGCACTGTGACACAGCAAAGATCACATGCTCATCTAGACCCCTATTTTATAGATGCATCTTGGAAGACCCCCTGTGGTATTCAGTGTTAGGAGGCTTATTTGGCATCTGGTTCTAACCAGCTTCTAACCAGTTACATGAACTTAGCTTCTCTGAGCTTCAATGAATCATTTATACTTATGTTGAACCTATTATCTCTCTATATCTGTTTGTATCTCTGTATCTGTGTCTATCTATCTATCTATCTATCATCTATATCTATTTCATGGAAGCAGAAGACTCAAATGAAATGCTATGGGTGAAAGCTTCGTGTAAACCACAAAACATTATTCACATGTAGCGACCAAGCAATTATGTACCTACATACACATAGACACACACACACACACACACACACACACACACACACAGCGTCCAAAGGAACAGACAGCTCGCAAGACAAATAGATCTTACCACACACTTTAAGGTTCCAAGTCAGCACAGGCAGACTCCATTGTATCCTGATAGGGGTGTAAAAAGGTCAAGTATTGACTCAGGTTTCCAAGAGGAGACAAAAAATAAAAAGCTCTTTCTAAAAATTTTTACTCCATTTTGCTTTCATTCAGGGTTACTTTGTGAAGCAGAGATGCTTTGAAACCTACAGGATGGCGAAGATAAAATGGCCCAGCTTCAAAAGGTGTGCCTAGGATTGATTTTACTTGTCCTTATGACCCTTAATACACAAAATGGAAAGCTCCTATATTGTTGCAGTAGAGAACATATGACAAATGAAAGGAAAGCAATCAAAAGCTTTGTGTAATCCATGTATGAAAATATATGGCATGTTTTATGCTTAGTCACATAAACAATGTTTTATCAAAACACTTTTATGTAGACATATCGCTGCACAAAACATCAATAACTTTCTTTTTGAGATTCTCACTCATCTTCCCAGACCTTAACTGCCTCTCTGCTACTAAATGAAGTGTTTACACAAACATGTTAATGATGTCTGGGTAAAATTTTAGAGAAGACAGTGACCCTGGAGAGAAAAGAATTTTGGATCAGAAGAAATTTCACCTAATCCTCAAGTGTAAAAAATGCTACTTGGCATTTATACAGATAGAAACAAATCCTAAATATCTTTATTACGGTTGCAGAGGCATTCCATGCTGCGTTCCAAAGTTATCATTCACAGAGATTCTCAATCTATACTTTTATGTTCAAATATTTAAGGCTATTTCTGGAATAAGAACTCCTGTGGTTTGTTTGCTTGTTTACTTGGTGTTTTTGACTAAATACCAAGCAAAGAAGCCGGCTGGCATATAGAGCTGGTGTAGAATCAGATACATCTCGATTTGAATCCCAGATATGATACTTTCTAGCTGAGAGACCTAAGACTTATTACCTAATCTCTATAAATCGCAGTTATCTATAAAATAAGAGTAATAATAACTATCTCAACATATAGTCATGATGCATAAATAAGATTAGCAAAGTACATTACTTCGTCTGTTATCATGTTCTCACTTCTCTTCAAAGGATCAGGGTGAACATGGTTTGTCCTAAGTAAGGAAGGTGATGGAAATAAACGGATTTATGGATCATTAAACTTAAACTTGAAGATGCACTGTAGCCCAGCAGTTACCCATTGCCTTGGGTTCAAATCCTGGTTTTGATATAAAACAGCTGAGGGGTCATTTAACCCCTGTCTGCCTGATATTGCCTGACTATAAACTGAGAAATGTGCTCCTAGGGTCTCTGGCAGAAGGCAGGAAGTCATTTTCTCTAAACCATTCCTTTAGCTTCAGCCACAGTTGCTCATCCACTTTTAGAAGGAGGAATTCATTTATGTCCTCAGGAGACGCTATATCAAGCCATCAGGTGTTTCTGCCAAGCACCTCCTGCCAAGGCCCTGATGTTTTATTTCATGAGTGCAGGCACTTTCCATTAATTTGGATACTGTTTAAGAGCGTTAGTTCCAAAGGACATTGTTTCTTGGCTCTTCTATTTTGAAGGGCTATTTAATACATTACTGCAATGAACTGACCCCTTGCCAAGAAAGAAGAAGTGTCCACCCAGTTCTAATCAGCTTCTGACAATGTGGTTCTAATGCTTGGCCCAAAGATATGTTTATTGTGGTCTACCTGGAACTGACAGAAACAAATCAGATTTCTATTGGCCGAGCAGTGAAGATTAGACAAAACACAGTATGCAAGTGTTTCACTTCCTTCCTTCTCTCCTTCTTTCCTTCCTTCCTTCCCTCCTTTCTCTCTTCCATAAAACAAAAACATAAGAGTATTCTACTATATGCCAAGTGTAATAGACATGGTTGATGCCTGAAATAATGTATCCTTATCCTCATTCTGTCTACGTCCTAAGTAAACTTCAGTTTTATTCAGGTATTTACCCTCCTCCATGCAGCTCTCCACAAAGCCTCAAAGAGTGGATCCTGACTCATCTGAGACAATCCTGGTTGCCTCATTTCCTTTGCTAGTGGGGTATAGGATTCTAGCCAGTGAAACATTAAGGCAGGCTTAGTGGAGATTTCTGAGAAAGTTTTCCTCAGTCTTAAAAGACTCAAGAAAGAGCTAAACTCTTTGGTCCTGGCCTATATCATGTCTGGATATGATGCCTAGCACTACTGTAATCTCTTGTGACCACAGGGGGCAGCTGACTAAAGACAAAGGTGACAAGCACATAACAGGAGAGCAAAATGATGGCAAGATGTTTGTCCTTGATGCTGCTGTTGAAACAGTAAGATAAACCAGAACCACTCTTCCCCGGAACTTTGTATTCTATGTGAAAATACATTTCTTTGCTTTTTAAAAGCCAGTAGACATACCTATTGTTAGGTGCTACACCAGGCCATGGGTGAAACATCAACAGAGTATATGATTCTGTAATAGCATTAGCGCTTCAAGAGTGAGTCCTGGAATTACAAAGTGAGCTACTCTGTAGAGTTAAATATTACAGCAATGCGCCTGTCTCCTAAAAATAGCAAAATTGAGCATTATTATTCATGTATATCATGCTCATAGTCTCTACATAAATCTGTCATCCCCCTAATTATAGTGAGGGGCATATTTTACAGTGATGCATCCAACTTTCTGGACAGCAAGTGTGGATTTGGACCCAATCAAAATGCTCACATACTTGTGTGAACTTGTTTCACAAATAGTTGGAAGTTTTAGAAATAAAAAAATCCACCTCAAAAACAATTTCTGCCTAAACTCCTTAATTCTTTCAACTCATTTTGGTCTCTCAATTTTCTCAATATGCATTTCGAGAACGGTAATTATTTGAACTATTCAATTGCAATAATGTCTATAGGTATATTGCACATATATATATATATATATATATATATATATATATATATATATATAAGATTCCTAGGAGCAATGTCTATATTCTTATCGTATCATTTGTAGGCTCTAGCCAAAAGCTCAATCATATTTTTGTGACCAGTTAAGTTACTGAGAAGACATGGAAAATAACAACAATCTCAGCACCTTTTTCCTTCTACCATGAGTGTTTAAGCACATCTTTTACTGAGCCTACAATTACATTTGATTCTAACCTAAATCTGTTCTGAATAGGAAGAGTAAAAAATTCCAGATTCTTCAAAATATTCTTTACTTAAAACCCTCCTGTCTATCTGAATGGACTTAAACCAAGGAGGAATAGTTCGCTCGCTGCAGTTGAACTTCTCAATGTCAACAAACCGATACACCTAGCAACCAATATATAAGCATAGGGATAACAGAATGATTATTAACCCAGTCCACACGAAGATGACAATGAAGAAAATGATGATAAATAGCTAAACTGTATAAGTTGCTTACCATGTGCCAACCACTGTTGCATCCATTAACTTCTTTAATCCTCATACTAACTTTCCAAGTTTCATCCTATTGTTATCCCCAGTTTGCAAATGAGGTAACAAAAGCACAGAAAGTACAGTGATTTGCCCAAGGTCTCACAGCTTACAAGTTGAGTGTCAAAAACAAATTTAGGGAATCAGGCTGCATCTCAGTCTATACCCTAAAAATACAGTAGATGCAAACTATTACATATAGGATGGATAAACAACAAGGTCCTACTGTATAGCATAGGGAATTATATTCAAAATACCGGGATAAATCATAATGGAAAAGAAAAAAAAATATATATATATATATGTATAACTGAGTCACTTTGCTGTATAGCAGAAATTAACACATTATAAATCAACTATACTTCAATAAAATTTTTTTTAAAAAGGAATAAAGCACTAATTCACTAACAAGCAACCACTGACATTCATCTCCTTTCTTCTCTCAACATATTGCTGTTTTAAAAACTAATTCTGCCTCTTGACAAAAGAAAACCAGAAAAAATATAAAATGCACGCATACACAAAATGATCACCAAACTATATAAAGGAAACAATTATTTTAAAAGCATTATATAGTAAATTTAGAAAGAAAAAAAAGGAACACTGAATGTTACTGGTAGAGGAGAAGAACAAATTCAAATTAACTGGGATTTTTCTCTCTCCCATAATAAAGTTCCTCCAAAAGATGTAGGTTAGGGTTATGTTTTATCAGAAGGGAAGACCATTTGTTGTGGTTGATATATTTTCCAGTGCCGAGGAGAAGGCATTCTTCAGTGGGGTAGCAAATATAGTCTTTACTGGAAGACGATAGTGACCACTTTCATCTTGCCTAACTGACAAGATTATAAATCTGGGTGATAAAAATGAGTTTTAAAAGTTATGAGATATGGGATGACACAAATAGCCAACTTCAGTTTGAAAAGAACATATCTTTAAAACAGAGACCATCTCCGCTTAACACTAGAAACAAAAATTACATGCAGTGATGAAAGCTGAAGAAAGGGCATTTTGGGGCCAGAATTTGAAATCTCCAGCATACACTCAAGGAATCTGCCACCCCGTTCACCCACTGGAAAACACACACACCTACACCCCCACCCCCCCACACCCATGCACATACAAAACCTCTACGATATACTCCACAACTCCCCGAACATAGCAAGATCTTAATAATATTGATGTATTAACTGCACCTAATTACTAAGCTAGTAGCTACAATATTAGTTTCTCAGGCAGAGGGGAAATACAATAGTCATTAAGAGCACAATTTCTGTGTGAAACTGTCTGGATCTCACACTGCTGTGGCTATGGGACCAGTGATTTTAAACCAATTTTGTGCCTGAGTTGCCTGTAAAGATGAAAATAACACTGGTGCGTCATTTTCAGGGTTAAAGAAGTTCATACATCACGACAGAAAAGGTTCCTTGTCTTCCACAGCCGTTCTCCCCTGCTTCCTTTCAGTATCTCCAAACAGGGCTGCCCTGCGACCCAACTTCAGGGCCACCATTCACGTTATAACCCATAGGGATGGCAATCCCAGGAATCGTGCAACGTGGCAGACCCATCCCCCAACATCAGCAGTCCCCTGCCTTTTTGGCACCGGGGACCGGTTTCCTGGAAGACAATTTTTCCACGGACGGGGTCGGGGGGGGGATGGTTCAGGCGGTAACGCGAGCGACCAGGGCGGCAGATGCAGCTTCGCTCGCTCGCCCGCCGCTCCCCTCGTGCTGTGCGGCCCCGCTCGTAACAGGCCACGGACCAGTACCACCCCACGGCCCAGGGGTTGGGGACCCCCCTGCCCTACACTTTAGCAAAATACATGGTTAACCAGCTAGAGTCTAGATTTCCCTTCCTCCATTGCACGGAAGGCTGGTCATGTGGCTAAGTCCTGGACGACAGAATGTGAGTACAAATGATGTACTCACATGATCTTCAAGATCATGTTTGAAATGAAGCTGCTCATCCTACAGTCTGATGTGGGGGCTTGGTTTCAGAGAGCCATCACCACACAGAGGAGGATCAAACCAGACAGCATGGAGAAGGAACCGGGGTCCCCGGAGGGTGTTGCGGAGAAGTGCATCACCACGGCCTAGTCCATCCATCTCTGTGCTGTTAACGGGGGAGATAAAGGGAATCTAGATCTTGCTTGACCCATGGTACTTTAGATCTCTCTATTCTAACAGCTCGGTCTATTTCCTATTAAATACCTATGTGTAGAAAACTTAGAACTGTGCTTGGCACGTAGTAAACTCTCATTAAATGTTAGCTACTATCTCAATAAATGCAAGAGTCAGTATTTGAAAACAGAGAACACTGTGTACCTCCAAAGCACATATTCTTTCCTTTCAGGGAGAAAACGCTGCCTACAGTGCATAGAGACTGAAAAGGCAGAGTTATTTGCTACAAGCTCATCAGTTAGCAATGCTTTAAAATCCCTTACAGCAGGAGAGGGTTTTTTTTTCTACATTCCCCAATTTTTAATGCTGTTCTCAGTTCAAAACCACACTTAAAAAATTAAGCTGAGATGAAGTGGGAGAGTGGCATGGACATATACACCACCAAATATAAAACAGATAGCCAGTGGGAAGCAGCCGCATAGCACTGGGAGATCAGCTCCGTGCTTTGTGACCACCTGGAGGGGTGGGATGGGGGGGAGGTGGGAGGGAGACACAAGAGGGAAGAGATGTGGGAATGTATGTATATGTATAGCTGATGCACTTTGTTGTAAAGCAGAAACTAACACACATTGTGAAGCAATTATACTCCAATAAAGGTGTTAAAAAATAAAATAAATAAAGTATTGTGTTTAAAGTAAGTTTGGTGAATAACTTGAAATTCTTTGATACTTGTACTTTTGACTCACTCACCTTAATCATCCCATAAAGCACAGAGCAGTGAGAAAAATAAGGGCCAAAAAAGAACTACCTGCATACTCTTCAAGCTAAATTTTCTAGCTGTTCGATAAAAGGACTTTCATTCTTTGGACCATAAAAGTGCTTTTTTTTTTTTTTTTTTCCTGAGCTGACGTATACACCGAGGCTCTCCTTGAAGAGCCAAGACTGCAACCTGATTTGGATGGGAATTCCCATACCATCATTCTTCCTCTTCTCCCAAGCCCTTACCCTGGGCAGAACTGCCAAGAAGAGGAATTTTGTCTTCAGGATCCATTGTGCTTGGTATTTCGGAACCTGTTCGCATTCCCCATCCAGTCCAGGGGAACAGGTGGGGGGCATTTTCCACATTTTTTTCCAGACCTTCAGCTGCCCCTGCCTGACCCCCTCTGAGGAAATTCACAGATTTGAAACATACACAGACCCTCCATTTCTACATACGTGGCGTGGCTAAGGGAAACACGTTGTCCAGTATCGCTTTGCAACACTGAATTAAATAGATGAAGGTCAGGGTCTCGTGCCACACGTTTAAAAGGGCAGTCCAAGTATTTTTTGTTCTGGAAACAACTGAGAAACCTGTTGTTTTGAAGGCAACGGAGACTTAAATAAAACTTTCTCTTTTCCTCTTCCTCCTCCCATCTCTAGCACAATAAATGTTGCTTCCTTCCATTTTTTTCCCATAGCACTTTGTGCAAAATTCTATCAACATCGTTTCCATTGTGCTATAAATATCTGCTCCCATGTCCTTTTCCCTGAGTAGGCTCTGTAGGTCTGTCTTTCATTATCCTCTTGGCATGATTGATCTCATTACTTTGCCCTTTTACTTTGCCTCGTGTATTTCATGTTCATGCTTTCCAGTGTCATTTTATTATTGCAGCTGTTGAAGTAATTTAAATATGCTTTGAGACTATACGTAATGTTGGGAAACTTATTTTTCAAAGTGAACCTCACAGATTTAGACATTTAAAAAGGGCTTCAATTTTGCCGGGCTTTCTAAACCCTCCACAGTCTAACTATTCCATTATCTCCTTTTAAAAACCACACTTCAACTAAAGTCACAACCAGTGAAGAAGATTGGATTGTTCTCTTTTCTGGAGAATAGACACAGCAGGTATTGAATATTTTGGCAAAACTCAACTCCTAAGGGCACTAATGGTACCATTTGGCACTGATGCATTGTCAGGAATTAAAATCTGAACAACAGAGTTAGGAGCAAGACAAAAAAACATATCAATAAAATTCATCTCAGGCAGACAAGTATGTGGGCTGCCTTCGATGGAGGGGTTATATGCGCATATAAATAAACCATTAAAAGCCTCCTGCTCAGAGTCTGCTCCGTTCAGGGTGATTTGAGTTGCTGCAGGGGCAATGGCAAGTCTAAACATAATTTGTTTGTTTGCAGGATGAGAAGGAAGAATTTGACAGATTTTAAACATATCCAGAGAGTCCATTTCTACATTTGTAGAGTAGTTAATATGATATTTCAGTAAAAATGGGGAACACATTTTCCAATGTGTATTTGCAAACTAACTAACTAGATAAATAAACTGCTACAGTCAAGTCCTATTCCAACAGTTCCCAAGGCACCATCTAAATTCTTTGGTGAGTTTATCATGTGTTATAGTGAATACAGTAATGCTTAAGGTACTATGAATAGAAAAGGAAGGAACATACATTTATTGAATCTTATGCTTAGGTACCTTATGAAATCCTTACAACAACTCTCTAAGGCAAGTTTATTAGCTTCCTCCAAAGATGAAAATAACCTGACTAAGAAAGCATTTGAATCTTGCCCCGTGGAATATAATTGGTAAATAATGGAGACAGGATTCAAACAGAGATTGCTTTGGTGCTAACATCCATGTTCTTCCCATTGCCTTACACTGGTTGATATAAAATTCATCTAAAAATGTTGGATTTCAGAGCATGAATCACTTCCTCTCTGTCCAACACACACACACACACACACACACACACACACACACACACACATCACTCTTATTTTCCTCTCTGTCAAAGGCCAGTTTAAGTGTTGCCTTCATCCTAAAACATTCCCGTTTTAACCTACAATGGCATGCACTGCTTCTATTATACAATTCCCATCTTGAGAACATACTGTCATGGGGCGGGGGGCGACAAGTTATTTCTCAGAACTAGTAATGTATCCTCAGATAGACTATGATAATTCTTAACCTAAGAAATATGTCCAACTTCATTTCTATGCTCAATGACATACCTCATCTTGGCTCCTAATAAATGTGTAATCAAAACTTGTGAATTTACTGGGTTATAACTCAGTTATTATACAATATTACCGAGTGGTACTTCATACATTAGAGTTACTTCAATGTAGTCGAGTACAAATATTTTTTTTACGAAGGTATTGTGCTTAAATGAGGTGCCTACCGGGACTTGTGAGGCCTTTTTATGTAAAACTAGTAATTGCACCTTAAGGTATAATATGTGCACCTGTGAATTTTCAACTATAAGGCTTGCTTACAATGGGAGTAGAACTGCAAACTGAAAAGAAGGTGGGGAAACAGAATGAACTTCAATAATAATAATGGTAAATTCGTATACTAGAAAGTATAATAGACACCCTGCTATCTCCAGGAACATATTTAACTTTCTGTAATCATTGCTTTCATAAACTCCCTACATCAAACCTTCATTGCTTTCCCTGTTCCTCTTTCATCTGGAGGTGAAATTATGTGTGGACAGCAAGCCAATGGAAGAGAAATACAATCTTTTAAGAGAATGATGGCAGGAAGCTCCCTAGTCAGCAAAAGACCCTGCCCTTTATTGTGTCACCAATTTTCCATATGTACAAGAAAGGGTGAGAATACCTTTCTGGCAGAGGGTCTTTTATCCTAAGCTTCATCCTACCACATGGTGAGGTCCTTTAAACACAAACAGTGCTTTCTACTTGGTGAGTGACTTGTTAAAGCATCTAGTCCATGCCTTTCTACAGTGAGTAAATAATACCATTAACTATTGCAGCCAAAGATACTTCCAAGTGAGATACAAGAGGGTCATGGATTCACACCGCATCACAGACCTTCAACCCAAGAAGACTTGAAAGGAAATCACGATGTTTCCTAAATTGAGTACAAAGCAAACCATTTTGTGATTCTGAGTTTATAGAAGGAAAGTGTTGCATTTGATTTTATATTTTTATGATTTTATGCAGAGCTTTAAAATTCATCCTGAAATTAAACAATATTATATACTTTAAAAATGAAGATAGAGAGAGACATTGAAAACATAAATAAGCATTCTTTAGGAAAATGCCATGATTTTCGAGACTGAATTAGAATTTACATAACTTATAACTGTGCCATTGGCGAAGAGATCAGTTGAAAGAAAAATGTTAAAAGATATGCCTTTTAACACATGACATTTGGGGACCCATCTGGAGATCTATTTAGAACCATGATTATCAACACAGGCTGTATGTACTTCAGAATCACTAATGGAGCTTTGGGAAACTTACTCATCCCTGGAGAGTCTGAATCAGCAGGTGACGCTCCCATATAGAGAACTTTAAATTTCTTCAGAAAATCCTGATGCACAGTAGGGATTGAGGATCTCTGATTTAGAGAATCTAGGTAGACTCATTTAAGTATCTTACTTTACCAAGCCCTGTGGTTTTCAACCCCTTTGAAAGCTATTTTGAATTCTAAACTTTTCAGCTTTCACCTTCTAAAGGAGGAAGCTAATATTGGTACTTAAAGGCTCTGTGTTTTAGATAGAACCTCAGCTTTACAGGCCTCAGATAGGATTATTTTGAATTTCTTTAAAATCTACAGCTGATGTTGCTATCTTGCAGAGTTTTCAGTCTTACCCCAGCGGTAGCCCTCACGCTACCAACGTGATATTTCTCATAATAAGAGGTAATCACAATGGTGACCAGCAAACAGTCAATCCAAAATGTCCATTTAACCTAAAAAAAAGTTCCACTAAAAGAAGGCGTTGAAAGTAAATATCATAAAGAATAATAGCAGTTAACATTTATTGATATCTAACTATGTGACAAATAGTATGCCAGGCACATACTCTTTTTCCCTTAATGATAACAGAATGAAGTGGGTATTATTATCCCTCTTTACAGTGACTATTATTATGCCTACTTGCTATTATCTCTGTTTATGGTAAGGAAAGCAATACCTAGAAAACATAGTTCTAAAAGAGATCATAGTGATAGCATACAACCATGACAAAGTTCAAAGTCTACCTTACTTGCTCTTAAATACCTCACCACACCACTCCAAACTATCACCACTACCTTAAAACAATAACAAGATCAAACTAACGAAACTCCACCTTTCCCTTCTCCTTTATTTAACCCGAGATCTGTTTCTCTAAATACTACACAGTAGAGAGTAAATTTGTGCGAACATTGAATAGGCTATTGATACATAGCTTTGGTTTTGTGTATTCCAAGGGATGTAAATTTCTTATCCCTGCCCCACTCTGGGAGGAGAAGATCCTTGCAGAGCAAGGTTTAGGAACTCAAATGAGTCTCTGAGGGCAATCCTTATTTCTGAGGCAGGTCCTGTTACATCTGGCTAATTATTACTCTTTCAGAACTTGGAATTCCTTCTTAGAATCTTTATCTCCTCAGAGAAATGCAAAATGGAAGGAGGTTATAGTTCCCAAGACATATGTAAAACTAACCCACGTGTGGGGCTTCTAGGGTTAATGCAAGGATTCTCCTAAAAGAGCAACTCGAGTACGTTCCTCCTTCCATTCTGGTGGTCCATGCTTTCTGGAGGTGATGATGAGACAATCCATTCTTTTGACATAAGTCAAACCATTTATCTATTATGATAGCCATGGCTCGCCAATCCGATTAAGAGAAACACTACACGGTCAAGGTATCAGTTTGCTCAGGCTACCGTAACAAAATATCACAGTCTGGGTGGCTTAAACCACAGAAATTTATTTTCTCACAGTTCTGGGGGCTAGAAGTACAAGATCAAGGTGTCTGCAGGTTTGACTTCTTTTGAAACCTCTTTAACTTGCAGATTGCTGGTTTCTCACTGTTTTCTCACAGTTTTTCCTCCATGTGCATGAATGTCTGTGTCAACCTCTCCTTTTTATAAGGACACCGGTTGTTTTGGATTAGAACCCACCGTAAAGACCTCGTTTTAACTTAATTACCTCTTTAATGCTACTATCTCCAAATACAGTAACATTCTGGGACACTGGGGTGTCAGGACCTCAAAATATGAATTTTGGAGGATATTATTCAGCCCATAACACTCACTCTTTTTCTTTTAAAAAGCAGAAAAATATTAAGATTTAAGATTCTCTTCCATTTTATTTACATAACCTCTACTTTTTCAACCAACCTAAGAACCCAAATCCTTCTTACGATGAGGCAGAGGTGAAGAAAGGAGAAGAGGAGGACTACTGACTTTCATTTTCACACAGTTACTCCTTGCACAGTTGATTGGAAGCTGGAAATTCAATAAACAAAGATTTCCACTCCCACTGGGTCTACAGCTGCAACTAACAAGATCATTGACTGTTTACAGGCAGAACGAAGTAGAGTATTATCATGTGTATCTGGTGATTTTGATCACAGCAGTGCACACAAACAATCTGTGTAAGCCAGCTCGGATGCTTGTTTTCTATTTTTCCTTCTTCAATAAGGTGTCTACTGGGAAAAAGGCTGAGCATAATGACACTGGAGCACCTACTGTAAGCCAGGGGCTGCCATGGAGTTGTAAACCCTCCATCTGAGTAGCCTTTTAAAAATAGTAAGAGACTTTCATACACTAAAGCGTTGGATGCATTTTATGCATCCAAACATAATTTTCACCAACATTTCCACTCCCAATTCAACCCAGATACATATCCCACCTAAGGAAAAACAATGAGCCTGCCATTCAAAACCAGTCCCCAACACTCTTTCCTTTCCAATAGACCTGTAAACCCTAGTCCTTTTTTTTATATATAAATTCTGTAGTTTCCTCTGCTTTGCCATCTGCTTCCATCCTTTCAACAACACTGAATGTGGGAAAGACAGCAGAGAAGCTTCATTTTACAGATCAGAAAAGAGAGCTTCAGGAGGGTTAAATGACGTTCCCGAAATTGCAGAGCACAAAGGCTGGTCATGAAAGTTAAATTGTCTTCCCTTACTAACTTTAAAACTCGACTACTTGAGAGGATTTCATAACTAGCATATGTCGGTAGTGGCTAGCATATTACATAGTGGGCATTTGGTAACTTGTGCCGAATCGAACTATGTGAGATATGTTCAGGTCCTGGCTCTGGCTGAAACTGCCTCAATGAGTGTGAGCTGGGGATATTCCCTGGCCCCTGAAGCTATTAAAACAATATTTCTGCTCAAGCCTGAACCTCTCACTGCGGTATGAGGCATTCATTCTTCACTCCCATCAGCTCTGAATGTAGACCCCTTTTGGCAAGGTGGGTAAGGGCACGTGAAGGACTCTCTCATGACTGGCACAGATGGACATTATGGTGGTCATCAATGGGTTCGGTCATAACTGCATCTCAGACCCAGAGAATCAGTGGCAGAATTTAGTTGATCACTTCCTATGATTTGACAAACTAGGAACGAACCACAGTGTGCAGGCCACTTGCTTTATCTCCCAATTCATTCAGTTATTGATATGATTCCAGTCAGACAAGCATTCAGTCCTATTCTAAAAGGTTCTATCCAAAGCTCCGTGCTATAAAATATCATTAAAAATCTTAGCATGGGGGCTTCCCTGGTGGCACAGTGGTTGAGAGTCCGCCTGCCGATGCAGGGGACACGGGTTCGCGCCCCGGTCCGGGAAGATCCCACGTGCCGCGGAGCGGCTGGGCCCGTGAGCCATGGCCGCTGAGCCTGCGCGTCCGGAGCCTGTGCTCCGCAACGGGAGAGGCCACAACAGTGAGAGGCCCGCGTACCACAAACAAAAACAAAACCAAAACCAAAACAAAACAAAACAAAAATCTTAGCATGACACATTAATCCATATCTGCACATTACAATGGGCAGCCTCCAAATTGATCATAACCTGAACGCAGACGTACTTAGGAGTTCCAGAAAGCTGAGAGTTTTTCATTAAGTGGAATTTGCATGAAGAGATGGAACCAATATTGGAAAAATATTTTGAGATTTCCATAAGAAAAGAGCTATTTGGTGGCCATATTACAGTTAACATTTTTCTCCAACAGCCTCAAAAATGAAAAACAAAAAGCAAACAAACAACAAAGCGAAACAAGCAGAAAACAGCAACAAAACTCAACCGTAAAGTGTAGAATGCAATCGATCCAAAACTGCATACTCAAGTAAAAAGATAAAACAAAAATTGGGGGCATAATGGATTCAAACCTTCCTTGATAAATTCATGTCTGATTCAGAAACTGAAGCTAATGATAGATACATAAGGAGATTGCTATGAGTTCTGGATTTGTAGATGATCCAGGTAAATCTATTCCAAGAATCACATCTGTGAACCAAGAACCACGATCCATGGAAAGGATTCTGTGAACTCCCTGATATAATTGAAAAATTGTACGTGTAATGCAGGGAGAGGGTAAAAATCCCATAGAGGAAGAAGAATGGCTCTCAGACCTGTTCAACTCAGTACATCAAAAATAAAATTAAAAAAAAAAAAGAAAGAATAAAATGGTTGTTAGTGAAAAATCATAATTTCAATTAAACATCTTCATTTGGTTCAAAGCCTCAACCAAAAATCATCTTGGAGGAAAGCAAGTCTTATTATAAAATCATTAATTAAATTATTCAGACAGAGTGTAAACCTGTGATTCACTCTTTTTCGGTCACTGCCAAAACACCAAATGCATTAGCGTCTCAAAGGGAAAAGAAGAATCCTGAATGATAATTTATCTTTTAAAGGGGTGCAAATTCAAATTCTTCACTCAAAATCAATAATGTACATATGCTAGCTCTCCTACATTCAGTCACAGATCTTACTTTGTGGGAGGCAGCCACTCCCCTTGAGTCCACAATTATGTAATTGTACAAAACTGGCCAAAGTACCCAACGTTACTTTGTGAAACTCTTTCATTTTAATCATTATAGTCCAACTGTAAAAAACATGTCAGGAGCTGAAATTTAGCAGCAAGTTCCCAAATGGAAAACAATGTGAAATTTCTATAACACATATCCTTGTCTTTCTTCTAACTCTGTAGTCGGACTGTAATCTTTGCTCAAAACAGTTAATTGTATCAGGCTTTCAAAGGAATGTGATTTTGAAATAATATTTTCTTATATATATTATCTGATGAGCAACCTATTATATTACACTAAATTCCAACTATAAGTATCGATACATTCCTTTTATAATTAAAACATGTCATTCCTGTACAAATGCAAAATAACCTTCCATTTCCCTTATCTACCACATTCTATTTATAATTTTAGTGACAGTATAATGATGTTAACATTAGAATATCTTATAGAGAAAAACACTGATACTAAGATCCTTACTTCTAAATTATGATCTACCAAGGAATATGTGTGCCTATTTGTATATTCATGCATACATATTTATATACATATATGTGTGTATATGTACATATGTGCCTATGTATATATACATATGACTGCATACACATATATAAATTTCAAATATTATCAAATGAGAACATTATTGAATTTGAATGCAAAGCATTAGGCAAAACTTGTATGTTTGTCTTTGTGTTTATACTATAGAATTTTAAAAATGATTTAACAATTAACAATGTAATTTGGTCTAAGATAAGCCAATATCACTTTAGGTTTCTGCTCTCTGTCCTATCTGTCTGTGTCTTTCAGAATAAAGTTACAAATATAAAATAGTTACACTATAAAAAGTAGAGCTTACTGATTTTAGTGGGACATTTTTTTTCCTTAATAAACATTAATGGCTAACTTGGTTAAAACTAATTAGTTCCTTGTGTTATACTGTTTCATCATATTTTTAAAACCATGTGTATATATATTTTAATACCCAAAGAAGTGTCTTAAAACACAAATGCCTAGAGCTAACTTAATAGCACTATGAGATAGAAAAATTCAAAATATTGTGATATTGAATTTTACAAATGGAAATTTTACTTAAATTCAAATTGTATTCCTAACAGAGGGATCAAATCTTGCTCTAAGCAAACTCCAAGGTTTAAGTGTTCAACATTGATTGAGGTTCAACATTGATTGAGTACCTACTATGTCTCAAAGAGGTAGGCAAAGAGGAATGTCTCGCTCGTACACAGGAAAAACTCATAACGATGTGGGGAAGACAGATAAGAAACAATTACTAAGGGCTTCCCTGGTGGCGCAGTGGTTGAGAGTCCACCTGCCGATGCAGGGGACACGGGTTCGAGCCCCGGTCCGGGAAGATCCCACATGCCGCGGAGCAACTGGGCCTGTGAGCCGTGGCCGCTGCGCCTGCGCGTCCGGAGCCTGTGCTCCGCCACGGGAGAGGCCACGACAGTGAGAGGCCCGCGTACCACAAAAAATAAATAAATAAATAAACAAACAATTACTAAATGATGTAATAAGCACTACGGTCAAGGTGTGTACAAAGCGCTTGGGGAGAACAGAGGTTATGCTATAATGGAAAGTTAATGTCAATTTATGCTAACAATCAGTGCACACAATTTAATAAATGGAACAAATGAACTGTCTTAAGGCAATGGCACTTAGTTCAGGACTTTTAACAGACACACGAGGTACAGAAGGTGTAGGAAATCAAGGAACGTACATTTAGTGCATTATTCTTTTTTTTTTTGCGGTACGTGGGCCTCTCACTGTCGTGGCCTCTCCCCTTGCGGAGCACAGGCTCCGGACGCGCAGGCTCAGCGGCCATGGCTCACGGGCCCAGCCGCTCCGCGGCACGTGGGATCTTCCCGGACCGGGGCACGAACCCGCGTCCACTGCGTCGGCAGGCGGACTCTCAACCACTGCGCCACCAGGGAAGCCCTGCATTATTCTTTTAATCTATTTGCTTTAGACAAGCAGCTGAACTGTTTGGACGGGCTCCAAGAAAAGCTTTCTTTTACAATGGATACTAGTCTATTACAAACCACAATCCACTCTATTTTACCATAAAAACATATTTTTCCAGTTAGATCTGATTTGTAGGGATTTGAAAGAAGCCGTGAATCCCTACACAAATGGAAAAACAATGTCAAAAAGAAGAAAGTAAATACAATTCTGTGACAAATGACCACCATACCTGTCATTCACTGGTGGTTATTATGTGTTAAGGCAAAAAAGAATGAAACAAGATATGATTGCTGAAAACAGAAACAAAAAGAGATGTTAAGTGAATCCTTTTTCTGAAAACCAGTTGATGACTCTGATGCAGGGTATGGAAGCCTAACAGCTTCTTACTTAAGTTTTTTTTTTTTTTTTTTTGCAGTATGCAGGCCTCTCACTGCTGTGGCCTCTCCCATTGCGGAGCACAGGCTCCGGACGCGCAGGCGCAGCGGCCACGGCTCACGGGCCCAGCCGCTCCGCGGCACGTGGGATCTTCCCGGACCGGGGCACGAACCCATGTCCCCTGCATCGGCAGGCGGATTCTCAACCACTGCGCCACCAGGGAAGCCCTTAAGTTCTGTTTGATGGCAATGAGGTGAAGATGTCAACCAGGTGTGTAGTCTTACTTTCTTTTTGGGGTTGGGGGCAAGTGGACAGTGGCTGTTTGGGCATCTGACATGAAATAGACATCCCTGAAATTAAGTAGGCATAGAAAGGGAATTCTCCAGGTATATCAAAAGTAGAACTGAAGCCATAGCCAGGAAGCTTGGGGAGGAGAAGAAGAACAGGAAAGGATTGTTTCTTTAGTCGCAAAGAATGGAATTCCTGTCTGAAGCTGCTTCAGTCTTTTGGCTGTTCCCCAGATGCATGAATACTTCTGAGAAAGAGCAAGATTGCTATCTAGTGTGGGAAATCAAAGGAGATTTGGGGGGGGGGGGGCGTGGGGGGGGGAGATTCCTGTCAAGCCTCTGGCCACATCCAGGGCTTCCCTTTTAATGAGTTAATATAAACATCAAACCAAGTGCCGAATCAATGAATTCACCTACCTAATTTTGTAGTTAATTAGTGGAAGCAAGTCTAAAATGAAGTGCTTACCCTTGCAGAATCACCACACAAAAAACCCAGGAGATTCTAATGTGAAGAAGGACTGGGTGAGATAGAGACAGGAGAGGAAAGAAATAAATTTGAAAAGCATGGTTAAAAAAAAAAAAAAAGGAGACAGAGGAGGGCAAGAAGATGTAAAGAAAGGAAATAAGCTGGTCAGAATATCTGTGAAAAAGAACAAGGAAAATGTATTTCCATTCTCTCTGGCAAATGCAGTTCTTGTTACCTGCAAATAGTTCTATGAAATGTCTTAGACTCTAGAAAGAGAGAGCTCAGAGGAACACTGCAGAGCATCTAAATCAAACTCCTCATTTTACAGACACAGAAGGCTGAGAAAGGAGCAACTCGCCTAGAGTCCTGAGGCCAGAGAGTAGCAGCATCCGTCCTGGAAAGCTACGTTTGACAACGGCGTTCAGCAGTGGGAAATGGCCATTACCAAGATGCTGCTGGGGAAGTTACCGAGTTAGGGGCTGAGCTCACTTTCCTATTTTACTCATAACTACCTGCCCCAGGTTTTCTCTAGGGCTCTCACGTTTATATATTATGGCAGTGTTCTAGACTATTGAACTATTGAGGTTAATTGAAGTTAATGACAGATACAATGGTCATTTGTCACAGACTTGTGAACACACACACTCACACTTATCTTGCCAAGTAAGACTGTTAGGAGAAATATTTTTTAAATACCATATATTATCATAATCATTCACCTTTAAAAATGAAGGCATTATGAACCTAATAAAATGACAAGAAAAAAAAGAATAAAAGTCAGTTTTTCAGATCCTATCAATTTAATTTTGTGAGAAATTCACTGCATTCTGCTTCTTTTCCATACTTGTCATTGCAAACTTCATCACCACACCTGCCCATTTTGTAGATTAGCTTCAGGAACGAATGCCATGTATTAGAATAATAGGCAAATAGGGCCAGGAGATGTAAAATATTAAGAGTTAAGACTTCATTATGCTCCTTGTAACTTTCACAGAACAAGAAGTTGGAAAAATTGATGTCACGAATGTGGCCCTTGGTCAAATCTGGGAAATCTATCATCATGTCAGCAGTACAGAAAAACGGAAGCAAGTAGCCCTCTGCCGAAGACATGCATGTCTTTGCCCACAAAAGCACATTGCTTTGACTAGGGAGTTTCACGTCCCCGCTAAGCAAACAGCCACAGTACACTTGAAGCGGCAGCTCTCCAAAGGGACCCTGCAGAAAACTCAGCAAAAGAGACTTCCTTTTATTTGAAAGATGACACACTGCTAGGTGGGGTCCTCTAATGGAAAAGGTTGCCTCACCCCAAGTAGAGTCTATGAGGGTCTCTATGAGGAAAATTAATGAAAATATAATTAGAAACAAAGCACTGCTTTCTAAAATTTTGTTAGATCAGCAGTCGATAGCTTGGAAAAGCAATGTTTTTTTTTTTTCAGTGACAAAGCATATATTGAGCCTCTCCTATAGGTAAGGCATGGAGGTAAAGACACAGAAATGACAGCCAAGGGACGGACCTCACAGAGCCTTCAGTCTAGGTGGGAAAACAAACAACAGGTACATAGAACGACTTACTCATACAGAGCTGTATATAGGAAATGGAAAATAATACATCATAGCCAATCAATACATACTGAAATTGAGAAAAGAGGAAGAGCTGAGAAACAGAGGTCCCCTAGCACAGTGGCAGGATTCCGGGTCCAGCATTTATTTCATAAGTGCAGCTTTGCTAGTAGGAGAACTGCACAAAAGCAGTACCTTTGGAAGATAAATAACTGGTGATAAAGACAGACTGGACGGAGAAGAATCAATCAGGGCATGGTTATAGTTATCTGGGCCTGTTAAGTGTTAAAAGCCTGAGTTAGGGTAGGAAAGGGGCATATTCTAGAGACAATATAAAGCAAGAACCTACTCTGTCTTGCCAGCCCCAAGGGATAGGAAGCAGTGGTTCAGATATTATAAAATAGTGATTAGCCCAAGCCTCTTCCATTTGTTTTTTAAAAGGCCTTAGAGTGAGGGCTAAGAAGCCACAACTGATATTAAAGTCACTTTACGTACTTTGAACAGAAGATATTGGGTCAAATGTATTGTAGGCAATCAGGAGAATAATTCTCAGCTATTAAACCATGCCCTGAATCCATATTCTATTACCATGCATGCAGTTCTTTCTCTTTGTATCTTGAATCCTAGAGAGAGATGAATGGCACATGTCTCTAGAAGGCCCTTCAGAAGTCAGGTGGGAATACAGGACTTGAAGATAAGGCTATGGGGATCACATGTATGTGTGCGTATGTGCGTATATGGGAACGTAAGTAAGCGTCTGTGTCCATAGCTCCTGCCATGGCAGTGTGTTGTGCTTCCCTGCCCTTGAGGTGTTTGTCTCATAAGCAAAAGAAAGGGTGATAATGCTGAGGGAGTAAGGAATCTGATTTGGGGCATTGCCTCCTATCTGGCCCGATGCCCAGATGAGCTGAGAAAAGCAATTTTGTTTGGTAGCTTCTTGGGAACAGCAGCAAAAACAGCATCTCAGAGCTGTGTCCCCTTCTGACTCTCCCACGTACCATCCTGGTGGGGAAGAGTATAGTCTTAGGAGCCATGGAGGAAAGGGCCAAGTGTTCCCCTTCTATATATGGAGGATGACGTCTTCTGATGGTTACAACTGAGATGAGAAATACAAGGAACAGCCTCATGCAGCCAAGCATGTGATTATTCGTATCATTACATCTTAAGGAAGAGGGTCTGCAACCACTAATATCTGTAGAGGTATTGAAAGTGCAGTTGCCAGGAGACCATTGAGATATGAAATGTTTCTTCACTTTTCCCAACATAGGACAAACAACAAGGCCTCCTAAAACACCTTTGTGGTTTATTGGCAGTGATCTCAAATGGCTATATTTAAAATAAATGGGGAAGGAAAAGCTTTACTTTTATATCCAGAGTTGTGGCTGGGCAGCTGCCCTGGGTTAAACTAGAGGCTGAAAAATACTATAATAGATTGACAAAACGGAGAACTCCTGGGAAAAAAAAGAACGGTCGGGGGGAGGCAGGACAAATGAAAAGCAAATGGAGTTAAATGAAAGAGTTACAGGTTACAGGTTTTCGGCATTTTGATTTCTTTAAACTTAAAAAAAAATAAGGTTTTTTTGGTTTTGTTTTTAGTTAAGTAGTCTCCTGTGAAAGGCAGCACAGCAAAGTATAGAAACCACAGGGTTGACCAGAAGTTCAAAGCAGAGGTCTGTCATTTATTAGCTCTGTGACTTGGGTACGTCATTAAGCCTATCTAAACTTCCCTTTCTTCATATTAGAAAAAGTGCTTATTTCCTTGTGGATTTAATGTCATTACAAAGAGAAAGCATTGGGAACAGTGCCTACACATAATAATCACTCAGTGAATGTTACCTATTATTGATTTCTGGTATTACTACTATTATTATTATTATTACTGAAGTTTTGTAAGGGTACAATGAGGTAAAATACGTAACATAAACTACTACAGTTTCTACCATATAACAGGTGGTCAAAACTGTCAGTCTTGTTTTAACTTTCCAGGCACAACCTCCTCCACCAGTAGTTTTCTCTACACCACCTTTTATGAGAAGCATATGAACTTGGTTTGAGTCTCGGTTCAGAGCATGTCATTGCATAAGTGTGAATATAGTATCTATACTGTGCACTATATGGTTACACAGTGAGAAGACTACAAAAGAGATCATTCCCAGTCCTTGAACCTCCTGAGCAGTCCTGTGCTTTGAATAGGTCTTCTTAACAAATATTTGTATCCAAAGCCCAGATAATTATTTCCTCTACCTTGCCTATTAAGAAGCAAAGGATATCATGTCATATTACCTAGGTCATCATCCCTGGGTAGGCAGAATGAAGAGTTCAGGAATGGACAATGTGACTGCTGAGATCTTTGCAGTGACAACTATGATGAAATCAAAGCTGGATCGAAGCACACCCATGGCTGGTGCTATCGACCAGGAGCCTGGGTGTTTGAAGCAGTTTAAAAAGAAAGCTCTACCAATGAACTGAAGAGGATTCTTTTGTTTTTGCTTTTGTTTCCTCGCTTCCAGAAAAGACGGTAAATTCCCTTTCAAAAGCAAGGACTTGTTCCTAAGAGATGAGAGGAGCAATGCAAAAATAGCATGAATGCAGATGAAGTTGTTCCTCTGAAAAATTGATAGCTACAGTCAGATGATTTGCAGGAAGAACAAAACTCCTCAGATGGTTATTAAAACCCCATACCTATAAACAATGTAGCATTACAGAGAAGTAGAAACAAAATTAACCCTTGAAGCAAGTTACAGTGTGAAACACAATACGTCATTGTTCTTGCTCTCCACCATTAGACCCATGGTTATTTGTGATTATCTCTCCAGCACCAAATTCCTCTTGTCTCTCAACAGCCCCTGAATTCCATCTAGGGATGCATCTGACCCTCAACTCCATTCCCTTGAAGGCAGTGATTGGTCCATGAGTGGGCATATGACCTAAGTTAATCCAGTCAGCTTAGATCTCAGGATGCTCTCTAGGAATGATGGGATAAAAGCGTGAATCTTTTTTTGGTGGATGGGTGAGGGAATACAAAACAATAGTCTGAGGATAAAAATGGTCCACATAAGAGGACTCAGCCAAGAGAATTACAGAGAAAATAGAGTAGGAATTCCCAGGACATTGAAAACATGTGGATCAGACCATACCTGAACTCCATGTACTGCAAGGCTTTTCAACTGCATATGTCAGTAAATTCTCTGGTTTTGCTTAATCTAGTTAGATCTTTTTATCTTATTTCCAATCTAAGGCATCACGACTGATACAAGACCCAAGAGATCAGTTTCACAAGAAAACTCTAACATGGTCGAATGGAAATCATTGATTCAGAATGAATGCAACAAAAGTTTATTTCAAGGATCCTGTCTATCCTGCTTTTCAAACTGTAGAGTTATACCAAACATACCAGGAATTCACCATTTCAAATTCAGGAATTTACCTTCCAATGCTATTTTTCCTTTTTCATTAGGCAACCTGCCCTTAATTATTTTTAATTTTGTTCTGCCTGAGGCACATGCCTAGTGATTATTTCATAATATTGTTGTATGAAAACACCTCTTACATTTTTATGAATAATAGCTTGAGTGTTTTCTACGTGAAAGCATTCTGCTAAAAGCTTTATATGCATTATTTCAATTATAACTCACCACAACTCCGTACTATATTTATTATCATGCTGCACATGAGAATGTGAGGTTCAAAAGGGTAAGTAAATTGGCGGAAGACACATATCTAAGCAGGACAGGGCTCAGGTTGACCTGGCTCCTATGTCTATGCTCTTAAATCATCAGTCTTGTAGAATCGTTGGGCTTCCTCAATAAGAGACATGCGCAGTGCCTGACATACAGTACTCAGCACTTGGCAGCTACTACCAATGCGGCTATGCTTTGGGAGATAAAATTTGATTCTAACATCTCTAGTATACAAATTTCCCCCCAAAGCAAAGAGTTCCTCTGCATCTAATAATACAAAAGTCCCTGATGACCTATTTAGCCCTGAACTACCCATCATTTCTTTCAGGTGAGTATCTGGGCATATTTGCAGGGAAGCCTAAAGACAACTTTGATGCCGGTCCTGTGGAAAAGAGAGGGGACCTCTGGGTGTCACAACCCACTGGCTCTCTCAAGCCTATCCGTGATGCTCAAATGCCTTCATATTTCCCCTCTACAAACACCTAGGAGATGTGTTGTGCCTCATCCCGGACCACACTGAAAGGCCCAGAGGCGCCTTACAATGAACAGTAGACAGAGAGCGATGAGACTGAAAGCTTTAATACAGACAGAGCCTCTGTCCCTTCTTGGCTGCAGCCAACAGCAGCAGGGTCGGACCTGAAGTGATGGCGCTGTGCCTGCAAAGCACTTTGGCACATGCCTGGATGTGAAAGGCTCTAATGAGACCCATTTCACAATTCACAGGCCACATGCATTAAGCAGGCGAAGATTTCTTCCTAACATCCCCGCGATATATCCTATGGCCCAGGTCTGCGACGGGTCCCCCACCACCCACTAAACCAGATCTCTCACTGTCCCCTCACTCCTCTTTCTTTGGCAGTAAAAATAAGCTAAAGGAGGGGCAGCAGCTTCATTTTGAAGAGACGGGAGGCATTTCCAACTGCAGAGCTCTCTCTCAGGGTCTACAGGAACCTTCCAGAGACCTGCAATGCATGCTAATCCTTCCCCCCGGGGGTAAGAGAGTGGGCTCCATCATATAGTAAAGTCATTGTTCTTTCTAATTGTCAGAGACTGCTGCTCTGCACTTGCCTGCAGCGATCCAATTAACATATCACCACAACACCAACCATTATAATATGTTTTGTGTCCTGCCAACAAGGGAAAGCCCCAACCCTGCTTCCATCCACAGCTTCGTCTAATTAGGTCTTTAATAGGTAAACAGAAGGGGGGATACAGAAAACGGGGAGAGAAGGCTATATGTCTGACTCACTTTGTGCCTAAAAGTGACTTCCTGGAGTTGGAATATTTTTGTTGTTAACGGTGAAAGAGTTGAGAAGTTGAGAACAAAAGGAAGGACAAAGGGAGGGGAAAAAAGGATGGAGAGATAAGAACTAAGCATTCAGGGAGATAAGGAGGGATGGTGGGAGGATGAGGAGAAGGGAAGGCTGTTTGCTGCTTTGGGGAATTGAAAACCATGTAACTCCTGCTGGAAACTATTGTCATGGCAACGTTCAAACAATACAGAGAAAGCCTTCATAGTTCCATTCTTGCCTTCCTGAGCACCACTGTGTAGATGTTAACTCTTTTAGGATGGCTTCTGACTTTCTGCCTTTTCACTTGGAAGAAATCACAGTCCCCTGGATTGCTCTCCATAATGCATTTGAATTCATTCACCACACCCATGCTCTGGTCCCCGCCTAGGAAGGTGATTCTCCCTAGAGGATCTAACTAAGCTATCAGCCTTCTCTCTGCCCAGGTTAGAACAGCCAGTAGACGGGCTCAGAGCAGAGCAATCTCTCTCTCTCCCTCCTCCCTCCCCTAAGGTTGTAAAAATCAGCAGATTCTGAGATCTGGCTCACATTCAACTGTAAACCATTCAAGAGAGGCACCATTTCTACATTTTCCAAAGTCATGCATGCACCCTAAAATTTTAAAAAAGCGCATATTTTAGTTACTGAACTTTCCAACATCATTATCAAGTCACTGGTTAAAGAAAAGTGGGCTATTGTCCTGAAAATGAGTTCCTTAATGCTATGTTTCTTAGGCTCAAAAAAAAAAAAAAAATCAACTCTATGGACAATAGGATATCTATTAAAACATCACAAATAAATCAAACGACTTGTTCTAGGCAGGACCATATCTACAATAACAGATGATTTTAATATTTAGGGGACAGTATTAGGTCATCATAAGAAAAAAAGTGCTCTTTTTAAATCTGTGAAACCTACCCCCAAACCAGATACCTATCTTAGCAACAAATTAAAAATATATAATTGAATGGCTGAATTCTCCTATATTGACTTGGTGAAAATCGATGGGATGAAACACATAGACCCCTCCCAAGGAAACAGTGTCTCAGCAGTTCACATTTTGGCAGGAGCAAGTATGCATTTGCTATTATTTAGAAGAGCCAGTGCTGAGTTTGCTCTCTCATTTACTATTGTTATTATTAGAAATTGCTATTACTATTATGAGAGATAATAATAGCAATCGCTACACTGGAAAGTAATCATCTAAAACTAGAAGAAAAACATGAAACATGGACTAAAAGAAAAACGTATGTTCTAATTCAACATATTCAAGACATTTATATTCAAAGATTGAAGAATCAAATTAAACCATAATTAACAAGGGTCTTACCATTTAGCACTTTCACCTAATCCCAGTGTCTTCTGCTGTTCCTTATGAGAGAAAGGAGGAAGCATCCTTCCAAAGCATGAAGCCAGAGCATCTCCTGAGAACACATACCTGGCTCTATAAAACCAGGTGTTTGCTTGTTGTGAAAAGTGACTGCAGCTCACTAAAGTTTGAATCCAGGCACTTTTACTAAGGAGAAGGTATTTTTTTATTCTACCATTGCATAAGCCCATATTTGGGCATGACTCAAAATTAAAAGTCACAGTGTCTTTGCAACAGTCATTTATGACAAAGAAGGCCCCCCTCATACAACTGTGCAGTTTGGGCAAAATGTCCAGATCCAAGGGGCACCTTCATTGTTGTGAACAATATTCTTCGTGAACAATGCCACTGAGGGATATGTTTTGCCAAACTTGTCCTGAGCCTATTAGAGCCTCTAAATTAGAGTATAATATTAGCACCAAAATATATTTACAGAACTATTTAAAAAACCGGAAGCCTCAAAGACGGCTCTTATCAATATTTCAAAAAGCCAATTAGAAATTGTGCACGTGCTCATACGATTGCATAAGATAGTGAAACCATCTTCTGGCTCAATTTATATCAATTCAAGGTCACAGTGTCCAGTTAGCACGTTTCAAGAACAACGATGGACAAGAATATGTTTGCAATTAGGAAAAATGGAGGAATGAGTTGCAATGTATTTATTGGGCAAAGTAGTTTTGAAACATGGCTCCCTAGAGTAAAAATAATAAAAGGTTGATCTTAGCGGGAAAAATATTGGGAAAATAACGGCCTACACCACAGGCTGAATCCACCCTAAAGATGTGTTAAATTAAGCCACTCCTTTATTGGTTCTACCAAAATATACTGAAAACCCCTGTGCACTAAATCGGCTAGATGTGAGAGATGACCAGACAGGTAAGATGAGGTCTCTATCCTAAAAGAAGTCACATTAGCAGGTTTCAGCCAAGTAAATATGAGTGACAAGAGCTATCACAGATCTATGAATAAAATGTTAGTGTAACAGAGACAGGAGGATTCAGTGGGCCTAGGAGACCTGGAAAAGATTTTCCCAGAGGAAGTAACTTGCTCTGAGATTTGACTTGGGATGGGTATATCTTAAGCAAACAGAGTAGCTTTCACAAAGTTTGAGCCAAAAACTAGACTGGGATATCTCCAGAGAAATAAAACATTCAGTATGGCAGACAGACCAGAGAGGCAAATAAGCTAGCCAGACTGTATTTATCAAGAGAAGAATCCGAATTTTATTCTATATTTATAGAATACAGAGAAGGGAATGTTCAGCTTTATTTCTTAGTAAGGTCCTTCTGCAGGAAAAATGAATGATGGGCCATACTGAAGAAAAGTTGGCATCAGAAAGACTAGTTAGAAAGATATCTAGGAGAGAAACAATGGACTCTGAACTGAGGGACAGAAAAGCTGAGTTTGAGCTGATGAGTAGGAGTTGGATAAGCATGTGATTAGTGGTTGGATATGAGGGAGGTGAAAGAGATATTGATATCATCTGAAACTGAAAATAATCAGTTACACTTAGTGTACTAGGTTTGTACGGCTTACAGGAGACCAGGTAAGAAAGTGGGATCTTGCTGGCCCTGGAGATTTAGGAACCATCAGCTTACACGAGGTGGCTGAGGCCAAGGACTTGAGCATCATGTCTCAAAACAAGCCCAGCAGACATCTCTCAGGGATGCAAAGAGATTGGGAATAGAACTGATTCAAAAGGGAAACCCTCAACATTTTCGGAGAGAGCCGAGGGACAAGACAAGGATGACATGAAATGAATAAAGGAAGCGATAGCAAACGGCACCTCAACCCCCCAGAGGAGTTTCAGAAAGCCAGTGGCATCAATGGTACAAAGTGCTACAGAGATCAAACATCGCAAGGACTGAGATCAGGTGCTGGGAGGGGGTGGGGGGTGATGCAGTCAATTAGGAGCCCATCGGATTTGCAGGATATTGTAACAAAACTCCAAACTTATTACTAGCACTGACCTTATCTATCAGACAGTCATGAATTTCCAGATGATCTCACAGCATTTTGCAAAGCTTTGCTGTCCAGTGGTTGTGTTGAGTGAGTTAGGACAATTTTCCCCAAGTCTTTCTTACAAGTTGTCTCTTCCTCATGTAGGGGAACACTTGGATCTTAGAAAAGACTGACCAAAAGATGCAGGGTATTTGTGATCTAAGATGTGACTACAACCTGTTTCAGGAAACGGGAAAGGGAAACTACAGTCATCTCAATTCCAATTGAAATATTCAGATTGACTACCAGGTTAGAAGACAGTGAGCTGTCATGTTTACTTGTTACAAGGCAATACGTTTGCATTTACTGATTCTGATCTTGTTTCTAAAGTCCTAAGAGATGTAGCTTCTACTTCTAGCTCTATCACTTAATTGTCGGATAACCTTAGACCAATTACTTAGCCTCTTTGTGTTTCAGTCTCCAAAGTTAGAATTTAGGAGAAAAACATGTTATATTTTCACCATAGTACCTGGTGCATATCAAATGCTCAATAACTGGTAGTTACTATTGTTATGATGAAATTATACCCATAATTCCCATTAGTGTTGAAAGCATACATAAGCATAAAAAGCTGCCATCAGCTTATGCCAAGGATGAAATAAAAGTTTGTTAATCTTACATAAGCTGTTCATCATTTTTAAACTTCATTATAAATCTGACTGACATTGGAAAACATTATTAAAAATAATATTACCCACTTTGATAGCAAAGTTGGCAAAAGATCTTCATTCACATATTCAGTAAATGTAAAGCAAAACACTCAGACTTTCAGTTAAATGTTCCCATTTCTGTGGAAAATAACCAGACTTCAATAAGACAGAAAGTGAGCTAGCATTTTGTGTACTAATCATGTACTAAACACTTATACATCTTAATTAATGCTCCTAAAAATAACTGCAAGAAAAAAAGCATGTCCATTCTTATAGTTGAGGAAAATTGAGACACAGCAAGGTCAATTTGCCTACTTAGGATCCCCCAGCTAACAAGCAGTGAAAAAAAAATTGAGATCCAAGGTTTGCCTATTCCATATTGTACTATATTCCCCTTACACACCCTCTAGATACTTTCCTCACATTTTTACCCTACGTATCTGCCATTGTGACATGGATTCTGCCTTTCTCACCTAATTCTTTGCTGTTCTTCTCCATACTTTGACAACTATCGATAGTAACCTGGGATCAGAGATTTTATATTTTCAATTCCTAGGAATCTCAAATTCCTAGGTAGTGGATTATGAATTGAAAATCCTAAAATCTTAGTGCTTGAAAGAATCTTATTTTTTAACCTTTATTTAACAGGAAAGAATATAAGACCAACCTAAGAGAGATGAGGTGACTTGTATCAATTGTTACAGTCTATTACTGACAGCACCAAGATTAAGAAAAATACACTGCATCACCTCGCTTTCAGACCTCAGCTTTCCCAGCAGAAGGAAACCACTCAGAGGTGCTTAAAATCTATATGTGTGTGTGTGTGTGTGTGTGTGTGTGTGTGTGTACAGATATGACATCACACACACACACAGAGTCAGTATACACATTGGTATTTCTCATTAAACTTCCATAGGTTCCTAAAAGCCAGGCTTCTTGTGTGTATGTATATACACGCGTTTGAGTTCTTTGGAAGTGATGTCTCTTAAGTTCAATCAGTCCTTCAAGGAATATTTACTGTAGGCATACCATTTGTCAGACACTCTTCTGAGGTGCTAAGGACATGCCAAAGAACAAATGAAATCCTTGCCCTCAGAGTGTCACACGCACACTCTCCCAGCCACAAGATCCGCCCAATAAGTTTCAACTGTCAAATTCACATTTCTCCAGAGAAATCGTTTTGAAGAAACATGCAACAGACTCTTGATCCTTTTGGAAAATCTTCTAAGATGCTGTTCATAAATTATTATTTTTATGCCTATATTATAAAATACTTGACAAAAGTTTACATAGACACAGAGTACGTTTTCCACAATTCATAAAGTATATTGTAATCTTTCTTACCGGAATGGCATTCACTAAAGCACTTCCAAATACGTTTTAAAATTGTAGGATCTTTTACCAAAAACGGTCATATCTATTTGTGTTACTCTAACCTCGTCTATAAATGTCTCCGTTTTTAACCTATACCAACATGAATTTATAGGAAGAGCTTCCCTCACACAAGACCATATCTGTTTTTGGCAAACTGTGCATTGCCTAAACTAAAATCAAAGATGCTCAATTTAAATGTGCATTTATTGAACACCTGCTGTGCGTGACAGATGCAACCTGATTTCATCCTCACAGGGGTCGTTATCTCTATTTTACCGCTCAGCAAAGAGGCTCAGAGAGGTTAAGGGCTTATGTAACACACTCGTCCCAGCGGAAGGCTGAGTAATGAAATTCACTTAGGATGTCAGAGTTCAACGTTATTGAAATTCTTAGTCACCTTTTAGAAGCACACCCAAAAGTAAAATTAATAAAACGGTAAGAACCGTCATAGACGATTTCCATTTCTTCTTAAGATCAGTGAAAATGGGTAACTTAAGGATGCTTTCCAAAGTTAACACAGAATTCAAATCATTTTCCTAATTGAAAAGAAGCAGTATAAACATCCGACGGGCAACTCCTCAGCCTGACTCTCCTGTTATCCACAGATGTGACATCAAGAACAACAATAACTAAAACAGTAGGATTCTTTTTCCCTCAGAGGGAGAACAGGCTTCCAGAAGCATATTGAGGAAACAGATTGAACCCAGGGCTGCTGATGTAGAGAATGAAATTATGAGAAATGACCATGACTGGCAGCCTCGGAAAACCACTGGCAACTTGGTGCTGGAAGATTTGCACACGCAAACGGTAAGACACATATGTCTACGTGAAACTTGAGTCCATACACTCTACTGGGCCTTTATCCTTTCACAAAATGAAGGCATATAACTAACGTAGGATTCATGATAACTAGGAAGACTGTGAATCCAAATCGTGGACTTGGGGACCTTAATATTAGTAATGGAATTTTACACCATCTAATTTAATGATATAATTGCCTAGAAATCTGCCTTTATTTTGTGCATGCCACAGCCAATGTAATATGTAGCCCAAATGATACAGTTAATATACAACTGCTATCTTCTGTAACTTTTAGACAAAAAGAACACACAACACAAGAATAGCTTTATTTTCCCCTAAAATTTCATTTAAATATGATTTTGGCTGAGATTTATTTTTCTATACTTTAAGGAGAAAATCTTGATTTTCAATTTCCAGCTGGAGGCAGAATTTCATATCTAAAATAATATATTGCAATGAATCTCTCCTGATAAGACCTCAAAAGAAGAATCTGGCAACTACTGTAAGGTCAGTTGCACATTCCCTGGTTCTTAAGTGTAGCCACTAGAATTTGTAAAGTATGTGGCCAGCCTGTATTCATTCCCAGGAAGTTAATCCAAATTAATCCAAGAATGACCATAACAAACAGCTCTCCTTAGAGGGTCTATTATGCCGGGGCTTTGCATATCATTACTTTTAATTCAAAAGACAATTCTAATTGGTTGAATTCCAATTTGTTGATATTATTCCCATCCCACAGATAAGAACATTGAAGGCCAGTGAAATTAAAGGTATTGCCCAAAGCACATAGCTGTTAAATTAGAGGAGGAAAATGTTCAAAAAGTAACTTAAAAACTTGCAAAATTCAGCAGCTTTCTGGGCCTGTGGTCCTCAACGAATTCCAGTATACAGCTACCCGCTCACAAATGTCAATCAGTGGGTACCAACTTCTGTCCTGAAAGAAGCTCATGGGCTAAGTTTCTAGATCTACCATGGCCATAATTCTTTCATCAGTCCACCAGAAAGTTGCCTAAAATGCTGAGCCAACTCTGACTGACAAACCAAAGGAGCTAAACCCTGGTCTGGGCAATGTGTCCTGAAGTGCAGTACTGGTGAAGTGATTCACCAGCGTGAAAAAGGATGACATCCTTAGATGCTCCATCATCTCCAGATTTGAAGAACAGGTTTAAGTGGAGGTGGGTGGGAGGACATATTTCAGCCCACAATTTCAAACACATTCATATTTTCTATTCTCTCCCTACCCCCACATCCCCTTACCTCTCTTTCTCAGTAAAGTTTGCATGTGGGTGTAAATGTGGAGAATACTGAGAGGGGGTGACAATGTGAAGCAGTGGACTGCACATTGAGGTTCAATCAGAGTAGCAACGAAGACATTTTTGATGTCAAAAAAAAAAAAAAAAGAAAGAGGAAGAAAGAAAGAAAGAAAAAAGAAAGAAAAAGAAAGAGAGAGAGAAAGAGAGAGAGAAAGAGAAAGAAAGAGAAAGAAAGAAAGAAAGAAAGAAAGAAAGAAAGAAAGAAAGAAAGAAAGAAAGAAAGAAAGAAAGAAAGAAAGAAAGAAAGAAAGAAAGAAAGAAAGAAAGAAAGAAAGAAAGAAAGAAAGAAAGAAAGAAAGAAAGAAAGAGGCAAAACCCCTCTCCTGATTGTCAGAGCCAAGCTGATTGCAAAGCTGGGTTTCCCACGTGAAGCCCAGAGCTCAACTATGCAGTCAAAACCCTCAAAGTACATTTTTTTTTCTTTATTCTCTTTTGTCAGTTGTGCTAAATTGCAACTGAGCAGGAACTTAACATAACTTGAGTCAATCTTTGACCACAACTGATGACTTAACTGTGGTCATGTAAAAACAAAACAAACATGCAAAATATCTGCAAGGAATTATAAGATATGCAGAAACCTACAGGGAGCTTGGGGGCGGGGGGAGGAAACACAACCTGCTCGACCTTATTCTCAGAGGTCGGTAAATTTATTGCCTGATCTGTGTCCCAACAGGAAACATGTGCCCAGAAAAATAAATTAGCGAAGTGCTCAGCGGTAGGCTAGTTTAGTTAAGGGGTAATGAAAAGGATAAGAATAGATGATGTGAGGAGTTTCTGGTTTCTGTTATCATTCTCTCATATAAATCTAGCTCCGTGGTTCTTTAATGACTCTCCAGGGACCACCACTCACTGCATGAAATGAGCCCAGTACCAAGAAGGGACCCAGAAGATTGTTGCCTTCCTTTGGGATAGGCCAGCATTGTGGATCTTTTTTTTTTTTTTTTTCCAAATAGTATTAAATTTACGGTTATCTGAGCTCTTCTATCAAATAAAAAAAAAAAAAGACTAAGAAAAGATATGAATGCTGGAGATGGGCTACCCAGGAGGTCCAGAATGTCAGGAGTTTATTGCAAGCTCTCAGAATAAGTACCTTCCTTGACCCTTCTAGATAAAAATGGCAGCTGTGGGGAAAGAAGTAATCCTTCCATGTACGGCTGCTTCCTGTCCAGTTTGGATCCCAAATTGACTTTTGTCAGCTCTTCAGAGGCTTGTGTGAGTCACCTGTCTCATATGCTTTGGCCATTAACCAAAGAGTTATGCCTTCTCCAGGCCTCAGTTTCCTTTTTTATTGGCATGAGATCTCTGGAGAATCGTCTGGCTCTAAAGTTATATGAGTCTATGATTCGGATAGAAGGCCCTGGAGAGAGATAACAGAAGACTGAGAGGCAGAGTTCTGTTCAAACACAAAACTAAAGATAAGCCAGCTCCACGCTCCCGTGCAAAGAGGGGAGATCTTATAGGCCCTCAGGCTCTCTAAGCATTTTCAACCTTTTTAAAAAATGTTTCTTTAGTGGCTTCTTTCCCCCAAGACAAAGCTGGCATAGGAGAAGCAGTGATGCTCAACCCACAGACCTTTATCTAAGTTACCACAGGACACTAGATATCTGCCTTTTTAAAAAAGAGCTCTGAACTGGTATTGCGGGGAAAGCTGAAGGCAACTGGCAAAACTGAAGGCGACTAACTGCCCAGGGCCCCTACATGGACAGCCTGTCTGTTCCCCAGGGAAGTGGTTAGAAGGGGGTGGGGGTTGGAGAGCCGTGGGTCCTCCTCTCATTCGTAGCACTGGTGAGAATCTCGGTACCCTAATCTTAAGACCACCACTTTCCAGACTCTGTGTGCAAGAGAGACGGGGGACAGTGCAGCCACAGCTTTCCACCGCTTCCTCCCCGTCCCACTCTCCCTCCCTCCACCCACTCACCAGCCCGAAGCCAGCCTTCATCTGGTTGGTTTATTATCATATTTTTGTGTTAATGCATTCTGTGGATCTGCGATGTCAGGTTGGATAATGAAACTTAAATTGGGTCCCTTCGATTTCCAATGGCTAAACATTTGTGACTCTAACTCCGGGGCTGCCATGCAACTTAAACGCATTCTAGAGTGTTGATCACACAGCACAAGGCACCCCACACTGCAGCGGCTTTCTTGGGGAATTTGTTTTCTCCGGATGGACATTTGCAAAGGCATTTGCCCGGGATGCAGACAACCTGCACCATTATAGCAAACCTGCTCATCAGTGAGCACAGCCTGACGGAACAAACGCATGGGCCACGTTCTCCCTGTTTTCTGGTCCCCACAGCCAGGGCTTTAAAAACCAACTCAGGGGCTAAAGGGATAAAGGGACCAGGAATGCTACATTAATGGATATTTTCGTCACCAATAAATAGGAAAAAAAGGATCACTCACTGTATTTCAGACTGATCACAGCAACATCCAGATGGAAATCCAGGTGGTTACGAACAAGCGGAAAAATGCATGATCTTGACCCCAAAAAGAAAAAAAAAGGGGGGGGGGTTGATGAAGAAAAATCCAACTGCAATTATCCATCAATTTTACTCAACATCGGCGCAAACCCAACTGTGCTCTGCTGGCTTCTCGTCCCCAATCAATGCCTCGTTCTGCCGCGGTCAACTTTCCTTCTCCGAAATTTCTTTGCAGATGTATTATTAATTCCCTCTCCTCTTGTGGGAAATTCAAAAAGAAAAGAAAACACCACCATATCAAGTCTTTACTTTCCTAAAAAAAGCCCCAAACTTTTCATTCCAAAAATATCTCCTTGGCTTACTTTCTCCTTTACAGAAAAAAATGAACATACTTTTCCTTTGTGGATCCTCGTTTCTCCATTTCCAAGCATCCTTTTGGGGAGGGGGAGGGCAGCTGTTTTATGATTATTTATTTATGTCAGAACACACCAACCCCCGCGGGTCTGACACTGGTTTATTTCATTTTCCAATGCTCCCTGTGTGCACATATACACATTTGTGTTAAGATCCAGGTCGCACAAGAAAAAGCTTCGTTCTTCCTTCTCTCTTGCACAATCAGTTTATCCACTGCGCTCGGTTCCGGGAGAGAGCTGCGTCCCGCATCTTTCATTTTCGCAACGCACCCAACCGCCACCACCACCAGAAAAAAAAAAAAAAAGAAAAAGAAAAAAAAAAAAAAAAAGAAAAAGTCTCCGTTTACATCTCTGATTCCTCTCCCCAGCCCCGACCTCGAAGAATTTGGAGATCAACCCCCCCCAATCGCCGCCCTTCCGGCCGGCCCCTTCTCCAAAGATCTGATTAGATTTCTCATCACAACCCAGTGCGCAATTGGATTTTTGATTTCAGCCACCCGGCCAGCCACCTTCCCCTCTCCCTCCAAACTCTGTTATATCCTGTCTCCTTCCCTCCACCGCCTCTGCAATTTCATAATCTCACGTTAAATGGAGTGCGGGGGGGCGGGGACGGGGGCGGGGGCGGAGGTAGTGAAGGAAAATTTCAAGGCTCCGTCAGCTGTCAAGAAGCAGCCCATTCCTCCCCCCGCTACTTCTTTTTTTCTTTAAGGCTCGGGGTGGCTTGCGCGTCCTCTGTCCCCGCCCCCACCCCCAGCACCCGGTCCAGACCCTCCAGGTGTAGCAGAACTCCACGACCAGGGCCGGGATCACGGGGGAGACGCGTGACGCGGTCCCTCGCCGGCGGCCCCTGCCAGCCACCGGGCCCCCTTCTCCTCCATCAGCGGGCGGCGGATCCGGGGGGCGCCGCGATGAAAGAAGTTCAAACTGGGCTTTTATTTCAAATGGGGAGGGTGAAGTGAGGGGCTCGACGGGGTGTTTGTTAGGCAAATAAAAAATAATAATAAGTTAAGAAGATACGAAATAGAACATGGAACGAAGGAGGTTAAAAAAAACCAAAAAACAAAAAAAATCCCTAGTCGCTGGCTCCTCTCATCCTTCTCGAATGAAACTGCAGCTTTGATCTCATTTCCAGCTGCGTCGGGTCCATTCTGGAGCCACAAGTTGGTCTCTCTTCTCCCAGACCTTCCCGACGCCGGCTACTCCTCCGCGAGGAGACGCGTTCCCGGGAGCGCAGCTGCTCCGCGCCGCCGTTAGCGCCATCGCCCCGGCTCGCGGCTCCCGGCGCGGCAGAAACCCCGGTCCCCTTCCATCCACTTCGGCTGCAACTCGCTCTTCCTCCCCAGCCCGCTCCTCTCTCCCCTCCTTTCCCCCAAAGAATAAATGCGCTCCAGTGCCGGCGGCAGTTCCTTTCTCTCGGCCAATGCCACGTCCTGACGGTCTGGGTCCTAGCTCCCCAAATCTCCTCTCGGACTGCGGTCCCCTTCCCTCTTCTGCCCCTCTTTCTTCCCCCCTTTTCCTTTTCCTTTTTCTGCTTGTGATCAGTAAAATACAATTACCCAATTACCTCCCATCATCTTAGCACTGATTGGTCAATTGCATTAACACTGGAAGTAGGGGCGGAGGGGATTGGAGCCCCTGCGGTGTGGCACTGCTGCCACCTGGAGGGCAGAGCTAGAACAGCTGCGTTTCAAAGCCACCCCAGACTCAAGAGGTTAGTAACGCGCAAAGAAACTGCGGCCGTGTGGAAGAAGTCATTTTCTGTTTTGTTTTGTTTCTCAAAGCCTGGCTGTGTTCATCCTGAAAGCCGGGAGCTGGAGCTACAAAGGGGAAGACATACAAATCAAGTCACCACTAGGATTCAAAAATATCAAACACACAAAGCTGTTGCTTTCAGAGAGCTGAACAAGAGCCTCTTCCCTCCCTAGGCAAGCAGGCTGGTCACAAGGTAAGGATTAACACTACTATTACCTAGGACAGACTAATCAGAAGAGATCGAGGAGGAGCTGAAATACTGCCTGGGAGGGAGCCTGGGGTCCAGCAGGATAATCTCACCAGGAGGAAACACTGTAAAGGTGAAATAGGAGCCTTCAGCCTATGCAGTGTTGCAGAAAATTGGCCTGTTCAGTGTGTACAAGACATCCGGGACAGTTTGACAACTCAATTCCAACATCCCTCGCTCCTAGTTGCGGGCTTTTCCACCAACTCACGCTGGGGGCGGGGGCAGGGGCTGGTGGCATATTTCAACTTCACTGGGTCTTAGAAAGATGGAAGGGCCTGCATAATAATATTAATAACACAATTATGTTGGTTTCTTTCTCCACTATACAATTGTCAGAGGCCTTTTCTCTAAGCTATACTTACTCACTTTATACCATTCAGGTATGTGACCTTGAGACATGAAATGGATTAAATGAGGAATGACAATTCAAACAATAAAACATTATATATTGGGGGGAGGAAGGCAAATAAATATTTATCTGTTTCAAGTTGCATAATCTATGATCTCTATGCTGATTTACTATACTTTTGAGAGATCAGAATATGTACTTGGTTTGAAAATAGTTTTAAATAGGCTGTATGCTACTCTATTAAAGCACATTATATACTTGAGATTTGAGTCTTTATGTTACAAATCCTAACGAGAAGTGACATTCAACAAAAGGGAGAAAATTTTTACTGAGGGAACATTAGAGGCATATCCAAGTTCACACCAAATGTTCTTTTAGTTTTTTCCTGTTCCCTTTATAGTACATGGGTATTTCCTCATTTAGAGTTAAAAAATGAAAGGAACTACATCTATATATTTCTTTGGGTCCAAAGCACATACTCTAATATGTATTTCAGATGTCAGCACCTGCAAGAGAAAAGCCCTTTCTTTACACATGGATTGTGATTTATTTAATTTCTCTGTCTTTTTGGAGAACTTTGATGTAGTTATTGATTGCATCAAAATGTGAATTTGTTGAGGGGTAATGGCATTGCTTCTGTTTTTAAAAGAATGCTGTATTGATTGATTCAAAACACTAGTGGGTAGTTGACTATAAGTTTAATTTGTCTTTTGAAGCTCTTACCCTTATATGCCAATTACAGTTTATCAACTAATAAACCATTAAAAAATGCTTTCACTAGCTGCTCTAGATAACTTCAAAGGAATCTGCCTTCTGGTTCTGAAGTAAGCTAGAAGCCATTTGAAATGAAAATTTTCTTTTTAGGGCCTTTGATAGCAAGGGAAAGGCCAGTGATTGTGTTTCAAAGGTGATTATTAGCTACCTAATAGACATCTTTAAAGCCTTTCAGAATGAATTAATCCATCAAACAAAGCAGCAGTGAAGTATCAGTGCTATTTAACCAAAAAGAAAAAGGAAAGTCTTCCCTTTCCTGTTTACCTTCCCATTGAGCAGCTGCTATTTATTTTCCCACACCAGTCGCCCATTCACACTGTATGACCTTGAATTAGCCATTTGGCTCTCATTGTTTGATTCAGACTCAACCTGTGTTTGGGGGGCATCCATATGGCATGGTTTCCTTTTGCTGACTTCTCATATACATCACTTTATTTAAAACTCAAAACAACCCCCTGAGAGATTTTTAAAGATGGGGAAAGTGATGCTAAAGCCACGTATTTGGTAAATATGTCTTGTTAAGACAGAGACAAGTCTTGAACCTAGATCTACTCAATTCCAATTCTTCCAGTTTTGCTACAGTTTCTAGGTTTGGGAAGCATGGGGGATACATCTAAGACAGTCATAGACGTGCAGACTGTCATGATCAGCACTGAATCCCATAGATGAATTTGTAACCCTATGGGTGCAATGAAATTGACACATTTGTCACTGAATGATCCTACTCAAAGAGAAGTGAAATAAGTAGTCTACAAGCTAACTGTCATACAAATGTACACGCAAACTAAATCGTTAAATAATGACATAAATATAGACACATTCAGTAGGAGTGTCAGGTACTGTCAACAATGACAGCATATGTGTTTAAGTAAAATTCTCTGCAAAAGTTCTTTTAGAGGAAATAATTTCCCAAAGAGTAACGGACTGTTCATGTTGTCACACTTCCAATTACCCCATTTAGTTACCCAAAGCATGGGCAGGACAGATGCCATTAAAATGAGATGACTTGGGAGAAGAAGGGCACGGTGCTAAAGTCGCAAGGTTTGTTCTACGGACATTGAGAATTCTATGTTTGTGTTCCTCTCCTGATTTGTAGGCATTTGGGTGGGGAAACAAAATTATGTTATTTCACTGTGTGCTGATGACTCTACCTGGTATAATCTTCAGCAAACAGCAGAGGACAGAATCTTGTAATCAGAAATACAAAATAACAAATAAAATGAGCTCCGTAACTTTACTTTACAAATAGAGAAAATATGGATGCAGCTATTGCGTTTATTAATTTGATTTAACAGGCTGCAGGATAGTCTATTCAAGCACAACACATACTTAAGATTTGAGTGTTTACATGACCAATTCTGGGAATAGACATTCCCTTTTCACTTCCAGCACTATTAAAAGGGACCAGGATGTCCTGTGGGATCATCGTATCAAGCTTGCCTCTAAAATCAAGCATAATGAATGATGGCATGTGAATCAACTTCATTAGACCAACTTCTTTTGAAAACTACTTTAATGATCAAATGCCATATTTAGTGGGAATTTGCTACATCTGTTATGTTAGACAATATTCCAATAATGTTGTATTTCAGAATTAGAAGATACCCTAATAGCCATCTATTCTTTGTTCCTTGAAATATAGATGAAGGCACCAAAGAAAGAGATTTGCAAATTTATGTTTTTTTTAAAGTATCTCCTCTACTACCCCTCCACCCAGTTCCCACCCCATAAAGTCTTACTTTACTGTGCCCTCATGCTTTTAAAATTTTAAAATAATAACTAGCACTTAATGATAGCTTATGAGTGTCAAGTACAGTTCTAAGTATGTGGTAGATGTCAGTGCAAGCAATCCTCCCAACAATTTTATGAAGTAGGTACAATTACCATCCCATTTTATAGATAATGCAAATGGAATTGTGGTTAAGTAAGGGCACCCAGCTAGGAAGTGACAGAAGCAAGATTTTCAGCACAGGTTATTTTGCTTCAGAGATCATGGTTTTAATGAATATTTCCTATCATTACTTATTGCATTGGATGCAAACCATTCGTTCATGTCTACATTCCCACCAAACCATGGTCGATTTCATGAGAGCATTATTTTTTTGTATTTCTAATACTGTGCACATAGTTGAATAAATGAATGTCTAAAATTAAGATATTAGGAAATTTCTACATTTTTGTTTCTTAGTGACTGTTCTTTTTACTGTGGTACATAAAATGTTAGAAATAGGAGATACTTAGTGCAATTGTTAAATAGAAAAACTAAGAAAGCATGCCACCAAATAACATAATTTAATCAGAGATTTATAACTTCTATATCACTTAGCTATTGCTGCATGATAAACCATTCCAAAATTGGTAGCTGAAAGCACTAATTATTCATTGTCTCTCATGAATCTACAGGTCAGTCAGGGATTGGTTAAGTGGCTCTTCTGATCTTGGCTGTGTTCACTGATAGCTGATCTAGAATGGTCTCAGCTACAGTCACTGGGACAACTCAGTCTATGCGTCTCTTCCTTCAGCAACTTAGCCCAAGCAAATTTCTTGGCAAAAGCAGAAGTCCAAGGGAGCAAACAGAATGCACTTTTTCAAGTTTCTGTATGAATCAAATCTGCCGACTTCCCACTGGCTACAGTAAATCACTTGGTACCCATCATCAAGGAATGGAGCAGATCATGCCACCTACAGTGGGAGGCCGCTGTAACGTTACGTGACAAAAGAGTGAAGAATCAGAGTCATTATCACAATCAACCACAAACTTCTGTCCTTTACAAGTAGCAAATTTCCTTACTGATTACTGGGGATTGCAGGAAAGAAATTCTCTGCATTCAGTCAGTCACTTGTTTATTTCAAGAGATGAGTACTAACCTCCCATTATGTGCCAGGTATTATGGAAGTTATCACTGCCTCCTCGGATGGCCTTCACTTTCCTGATCACATCTGCTGACGCTAATTCAGGAATGGCTCATATATCTGCCCAGTTCTCTCACTGTATTACTTTACTGAGACCATTCTCAAGTTCCTCTGCAGTCTCTTTGCACTAGCCTTTCTTCTTATCCATTCCATCCCCTCCCTAGTACCCATTAGCTTCTGAAAAAGAAAAAAAAAACAAAAACTGATGAGAAAGTTTAAAGGAAGAAACAATAAAGGAAAATATGTATAATAACAAAAAACCACAATACTGGGAAAACTTTTTGCAGTGCAAAGAACAAAGGATTCATATTCTAAATCATAAATAGTTCTTAGGAATAGCTTTTAGGAATAAATGAGAAAATCACAGATGTCCCTCCAGATAAGTGGGAAAAAATGCATTACTAATCAATTTACAGAAGTACTGGAATTGAACGCTTATTGGTACCCATATTAATTAGCACAGTGCCTGGCCCTTTGGCATCCAAATACATTTGGATTAAATGGATGAATAAACTGTTTACTTGGTGGTGGCAGGAAAGTGGGTAGGTAATAAGTATGCTAATTACAAGCAACGGTGATATAAGATCTGGTCAGAATTTTACCGGAAATAAGTGTAAAGAGCTGAGGCAGCAGAGGAGGCAGTACCCACCTCTCCATAAGGGCAGTCCCAGAGGACGTCACGTAAGAAAACTACATGTGTTGAAAGCTTCATGAATGTTAGTCTACAGCTGATGAGTGCAGAATTGCCTGTTTTGCAGCAAGAGGATAGAGAATGAGGTTCATTCTAAGAAAAAATGGCCCGAAGATTGGCAGGGCTAAAGCTTAGCTAAATGATATACTCAGTTACGGAAGGGTGATCAGACTATTAGATGCCATGCAGAGATGGAGAGAGTCGAGATTTTAAAGGTAGTCTTAACGTGTTCTTTCTAGGAATGTATCAAGATGGCTGAGAAGGAAGGGCGTGAGTGAAGGGGGAATCTCTGGAGGGAGAATACTTCCTTTCTCAGACCACCGTAGGCAACATGACACATTCTAGGACTAACTTAAAGTAAAGAGAAGAAAAAGCTGAAAGAAACAACTGTATGACAATTTGGCAACCAATCCTAAGTCAATTTAGACCAAATTACCTTTTAGAAATCTTGTTTTTAAAATTTTATATTGGGGTGTATTTGATTTACATTGGTGTGTTAGTTTCAGGTGTACAGGAAAGTGATTCAGTTATGCATGTACATACATCTATTTTTTTCAGACTCTTTTCCCATATATAGGTTATTACAGAATATTGAGTAGAGTTCCCTGTACTATACAGTAGGTCCTTGTTGATTATCTATCTACTTTATATATAGTAGTGTGTATATGTTAATCCCAAACGTCTAATTTATTCCTCCCCCTGCTACCTTTCCCCTCTAGTAACTGTACGTTTATTTACTAAGTCTGTGAGTCTGTTTCTGTTTTGTAAGTAAGTTCATTTGTATCATATTTTTAGATTTTACATATAGGTGATATATGATATTTGTCTTTGTCTGACTTACTTCACTTAGTATGATAATTTCTAGGTCCATCCATGTTGCTGCATATGGCATTATCTTTTAAAATGGTGACCCAGGCTCTTGTAGAACTCAATCTCCTATATCAAATGTTTCTAAGAAAGGTGGTTATTTGTGCAGAGAAACTGCATTCTGGCATCTTTGTACCGTCTAAATTAGGAGTCTTTGCACCGAGGAGAAAATTGTCTGTAAAGGTGTCTTTAAAACTCCACCAGGAGAGGGGACCTTCAAGATTGTGGAGGACTAAGATGTGGAGATCGCCTTCCTCCCCACAAATACATCAAAAATACATCTACATGTGGAACAACTCCTACAGAACACATACTGAACGCTGGCAGAAGACCTCAGACCTCCCAAAAGGCAAGAAACTCCCCCACGTACCTGGGTAGGGCAAAAGAAAAAAGAAAAAACAGAGACAAAATAATAGGGATGGGACCTGCACCAGTGGGAGGGAGCCGTGAAGGAGGAAAGGTTTCCACACACTAGGAAGCCCCTTCACTGGTGGAGATGGGAGGTGGCGGGGGGGAAGCTTTGGAGCCATGGAGGAGAGTGCAGCAACTGGGGTGCGGAGGGCAAAGCAGAGAGATTCCTGCACAGAGGATGGGTGCTGACCAGCATTCACCAGCCCAAGAGACTTGTCTGCTCACCCACCAGGGCAGGTGGGGGCTGGGAGCTGAGGTTTGGGCTTTGGAGGTCAGATCCCAGGGAGAGGACTGGGGTTGGCTCCATGAACACAACTGAAGGGGGCTAGTGCACCACGGCTAGCCAGGAGGGAGTCCGGAACTGCCTAAGAAGCAAGAGACCATTGTTTCAGGGTGTGCGAGGAGAGGGGATTCAGAGCACCACCTAAAGGAGCTCCAAAGATGGGTGTGAGCCGTGGCTATCAGGGCAGACACCAGAGACAGGCATGGGATGCTAAGGCTGCTGCTGCAGCTACCAAGAAGCCTGCGTGCAAACCCAGGTCACTGTCCAAACCTCTCCTCCCGGGAGCCTGTGCAGCCCGCCACCGCCAGGATCCCGTGATCCAGGGACAACTTCCCTGGGAGAATGCATGGTGCGCCTCAGGCTGGTGCAATGTCATGCTGGCCTCTGACGCTGCAGGCTCGCCCCGCATCCGTACCCATCCCTCTCCCCGGCCTGAGGGACCCAGAGCCCCCTAATCAGCCACTCTTTTAACCCCCTCTTGTCTGGGTGAGGAACAGATGCCAAAGGGCAACCTACACGCAGAGGCGGGGCCAAATCCAAGCTGAACCCCAGGAGCTGTGCAAACAAAGAAGAGAAAGGGAAATCTCTCCCAGCAGCCTCAGGAGCAGCGAATTAAATCTCCATAATCAACTTGATGTCCCCTGCATCTGTGGAATACCTGAATAGACAATGAATCATCCCAAAATTGAGGCGATAGACTTTGGGAGCAACTGTAGAGTTGGGGTTTGCTTTCTGCATTTAATTTGTTTCTGGTTTTATGTTTATCTTAGTTTAGTATTTAGAGCTTATTATCACTGGTAGATTTATTTATTAATTTGGTTGCTCTCTTCCTTTATATATATATTTTTTTGTTTGTTTGTTTTTTCTTTTTCTCTTTTTGTGAGTGTGTATGTGTAGGCTTCTTTGTGTGATTTTGTCTGTGTAGGTTTGCTTTTACCATTTGTCCTAGGGTTCTGTCTGTCTGTTTTGGGTTTTTTTTTTTTTTTTTTTTTTAGTATAGTTTTTAGCACTTGTTATCATTGGTGGATTTCTTTATTGGTTTGGTTGCTTTCTTCTTTCTCTTTTTAATTACTTTTAAATTTTTTTATTTTAATATATTTTTAGTTTTAATAACTTTATTTTATTTTATATTTTTTTCTTTCTTTTTATTTTTTTTTCCCTTTTCTTCTGAGCCACGTGGCTGACAGGCTCTTGGTGCTCCATCTGGGTGTCAGGCCTGAGCCTCTGAGGTGGGACAGCTGAGTTCAGGACATTGATCTATCAGAGACCTCCCAGCCCCACATAATATCAAACATCAAAAGCTCTCCCAGAGATCTCCATCTCAATGCTAAGACCCAGCTCCACTCAACGACCAGCAAGCTACAGTGCTGAACACCCCATGCCAAACAACTAGCAAGACAAGAACACAACCCCACCCATTAGCAGAGAGGCTGCCTAAAATCATAATAAGTTTACAGAAACCCCAAAATACAGCACCTGATGTGGTCCTGCCCACAAGAAAGACAAGATCCAGCCTCATCCACCAGAACACAGGCACCAGCTGCTTCCACCAGGAAGCCTACACAACCCACTGAACCAACCTTACCCACTGGGGGCAGACACCAAAAACAACGGGAACTATGAACCTGCAGCCTGTGAAAAGGAGACCCCAAACACAGTAAGTTCAACAAAATGAGAAGACAGAGAAATACAGAGCAGATGAAGAAGCAAGGTAAAAACCCATCAGACCAAACAAGTGAAGAGGAAATAGGCAGTCTACCTGAAAAAGAATTCAGAGTAATGATAGTAAGGATGATCTAAAATCTTGGAAATAGAATAGAGAAAATACAAGAAACATTTAACAAGGGTCTAGAAGAACTAAAGAGCAAATAAACAATGATGAACAACACAATAAATGAAATCAAAAATTCTCTAGAAAGAATCAATAGCAGAATAACTGAGGGAGAAGAATGGATAAGTGACCTGGAAGATAAAATAGTGGAAATAACAAATGCAGAGCAGAATAAAGAAAAGAGAATGAAAAGAATTGAGGACAGTCACAGAAACCTCTGGGACAACATTAAATGCACCAACATTTGAATTATAGGGGTCCCAGAAGAAGAAGAGAGAAGAAAGGAATTGAGAAATATTTGAAGAGATTATAGTTGAAAACTTCCCTAATATGGGAAAGGAAATAGTCAATCAAGTCCAGGAAGCACACAGAGTCCCATACAGGATAAATCCAAGGAGAAACACTCCAAGACACATATTAATCAAACTATCAGAAATTAAATACAATGAAAAAATATTAATATTAAAAGTGGCAAGGGAAAACCAACAAATAACATACAAGGGAATCCCCATAAGTTTAACAGCTGATCTTTCGGCAGAAACTCTGCAAGCCAGAAGGGTGTGGCAGGACATTTTTTAAGTGATGAAAGGGAAAAACCTACAACCAAGATTGCCCAGCAAGGATCTCATTCAGATTCGAAGGAGAAATTAAAACCTTTACAGGCAAGCAAAAGCTAAGAGAATTCAGCACCACCAAACCAGCTATACAACAAATGCTAAAGGAACTTCTCTAAGAAGGAAACACAAGAGAAGGAAAAGATGTACCATAATAAACCCCAAACAATTAAGAAAATGGTAATAGGAATATATACATTGATAATTACCATAAATGTAAATACATTAAATGCTCTAACTGGGCTTCCCTGGTGGCACAGTGGTTGAGAGTCCGCCTGCCGGTGCAGGGGACATGGGTTTGTGCCCTGGTCCAGGAAGATCCCACATGCCATGGAGCGGCTGGGCCCGTGAGCTATGGCTGCTGAGCCTGCGTGTCCAGAGCCTGTGCTCTGCAATGAGAGATGCCACGACAGTGAGAGGCCAGCATACTGCAAAAAAAAAAAAAAAAAAAAAGCCCTAACCAAAAGACATAGACTGGCTGAATGGATGCAAAAACAAGATCCGTATATATGCTGTTTACAAGAGACCCACTTCAGGCCTAGGGACACATAAGGACAAAGTGAGGGGATGGAAAAAATATTCCATGAAAATGGAAATGAAAAGAAAACTACAGTAGCAATTCTCATATCAGAAAAAATAGACTTTAAAATAAAGACTTTTACAATGGACAAAGGACACTACATAATGATCAAGGTATCAATCAAAGAAGAAGACATAACAATTGTAAATATTTATGCACTCAACATAGGAACACCTCAATACATATGGCAAATGCTAACAGCCATAAAAGGGGAAATTGACAGTAACACAATAAGAGTAGGGGACTTTAATGCCCTGCTTTCTCCAATGGACAGATGATCTAAAATGAAAATAAGTAAGGAAACACAAGTTTTAAATGATACATTAAACAGGAGGGCCTTACTTGATATTTATAGGGCATTCTCTCAAAAAAAAAAAAAAACAGAATACACGTTCTTCTCAAGTGCTCATGCAACATTTTCCAGAAGAGATCATATCTTGGGTCACATATCAAGCCTTCGTAAGTTTAAGAAAATTGAAATAGTATCAAGTATCTTTTCCAACCAAAACACTATGAGACTAGATATCAATTACAGGAAAAAATCTGTAAAAAATACAAACACATGGAGGCTAAACAATAAACTACTAAATAACCAACAGATCACTGAAGAAATCAAAGAGGAAATCAAAATATACCTAAAAACAAATGACAATGAAAACACGATGACCCAAAACCTATGGGATGCAGCAAAAGCAGTTCTAAGAGGGAAGTTTATAGCAATACAATCCTACCTTAGGAAATAAGAAACATCTCAGAAAACAACCTAAACTTACACCTAAAGCAATTAGAGAAAGAAAAACAAAAAACTCCCAAAGTTAGCAGAAGGAAAGAAGTCATAAAGATCAGATCAGAAATAAATGAAAAAGAAATGAAGGAAACAATAGCAAAGATCAATAAAACTAAAAGCTGGTTCTTTGAGAAGATAAACAAAATTGATAAACCATTAGCCAGACTCATCAAGAAAAAAAGGGAGAAGAGTCAAATCAATAGAATTAGAAATGAAAAAGGAGAGGTAACAACTGACACTGCAGAAATATAAAGGATCATGTGAGATTACTACAAGTAACTATATGCCAATAAAATGGACAACCTGGAAGAAATGGACAAATTATTAGAAAAGCACAACCTTCTGAGACTGAACCAGGAAGAAACAGAAAATATAAACAGGAAAATCACAAGCACTGAAATTGAAACTGTGATTAAAAATCTTCCAACAAATAAAACCCCAACACCAGATGGCTTCACAGGCAGAATCTATCAAACATTTAGAGAAGAGCTAACACCTATCCTTCTCAAATGCTTCCAAAATATAGCAGAGGGAGGAACACTCCCAAACTCATTCTATGAGGCCACCATCACCTTGATACCAAAACCAGAAAAAGGTGTCACAAAAAAAGAAAACTACACTCCAATATCACTGATGAACATAGATGTGACAATCCTCAACAGAATACTAGCAAACAGAACCCAGCAGCACATTAAAAGGATCATATACCATGATCAAGTGGGGTTTATCCCAGGAATGCCAGGATTCTTCAATATATGCAAATTAATCAATGTGATAAATCATATTAACAAATTGAAGGAGAAAACCCATATGATCATCTCAACAGATGCAGAAAAAGCTTTCAACAAAATTCAACACCCATTTATGATAAAAAACCCTCCAGAAAGTAGGCATAGAGGGAAATTATCTCAACATGATAAAGGCCATATATGACAAACCAACAGCCAACATTGTTCTTAATGGTGAAAAGCTGAAACCATTTCCACTAAGATCAGGAACAAGACGAGTTTGCCCACTCTCATTACTATTATTCAACATAGTTTTGGAAGTTTTAGCCACAGCAATGAGAGAAGAAAAAGAAATAAAAGGAATCCAAATAGGAAAAGAAGAAGTAAAACCGTCACTGTTTACAGATGACATGATACTACACATAGAGAATCCTAAATATGCTACCAGAAAACTACTAGAGCTAATCAATGTATGTGGTAAAGTAGCAGGCTACAAAATTAATTCACAGAAATCTCTTCCATTCCTATACACTAATGATGAAAAATCTGAAAGAGAAATTAAGGAAACACTCCCATTTACCATTGCAACAAAATGAATAAAATACCTAGGAATAAACCTACCTAGGGGGACAAAAGATCTGTATGCAAAAAACTATAAGAAACTGATGAAAGAAATAAATATGATACAAACAGATGGAGAGCTACACCATGTTCTTGGATTGGAAGAATCAACATTGTGAAAATAACTATATTACCCAAAGCAATCTACAGATTCAGTGCAATCCCTATGAAACTACCAATGGCATTTTTCACAGAAGTAGAACAAAAAATTACACAATTTTTATGGAAACACAAAAGACCCAGAATAGCTAAAGCAATCTTGAGAAAGGAAAATGGAGCTGGAGTCATCAGGCTCTGGTCTTCAGACTATACTGCAAAGCTACAGTGATCAAGACCGTATGGTACTGGCAAAAAAACAGAAATATAGATCAACGGAACAGGATAGAAAGCCCAGAGATAAACCCACATACCTATGGTCACCTTATTTTTGATAGAGGAGGCAAGAATATACAATGGAAAAAAGACAGCCTCTTCAATAAGTGGTGCTGGGAAAACTGGACAGCTACATGTAAAATAATGACATGAGAACACTCCCTAACACCATACACAAAAATAAACTCCAAATGGATTAGAGATCTAAATGTAAGGCCAGAGAGTATAAAACTGTTAGTGGAATACATAGGCAGAACACTCTGACATAAATCACAGCAAGATCCTTTTTGACCCACCTCCTAGAGAAATGGAAATTAAAAAAAAAACCCAAATGGGACCTAATGAAACACAAAAGCTTTTGCATAGCAAAGGAAAACATAAGCAAGATGAAAAGACAATCCTCAGAATGGGAGAAAATATTAGCAAACAAAGCAATTGATAAAGGATTAATCTGAAAAATATACAAGCAGCTCATGTAGTTCAGTATCAAAAAAACAAAGAACACAATCCAAAATGAGCAGAAGACCTAAACAGACATGTCTCCAAAGAAGATATACACATTACCAAGAAATACATGAAATGATGCTCAACAACAGTAATCATTAGAGAAATGCAAAACAAAACTACAATGAGGTATCACCTCATGCTGGTCAGAACGGCCATCATCAAAAAATCTACAAATGATAAATGCTGAAGAGGTGTGGAGAAAAGGGAACCCTCTTGCACTGTTGGTGGGAATGTAAATTGATACAGCCACTATTGAGAACAGTATGGAGGTTCCTTAAAAAACTACATATATAACTACCATACGACCCAGCAATCCCACTACTGGGCATATACCCTGAGAAAACCATAATTCTAAAAGAGTCATGTACCACAATGTTCACTGCAGCTCTATTTACAATAGCCAGGACATGGAAGCAACCTAAGTGTCCATCGACAGATGAATGCATAAAGAAGGTGTGGCACATATATATATATATACACAATGGAATATTACTCAGCCATGAAAAGAAATGAAATTGAGTTATTTGTAGTGAGGTGGATGGACCTAGAGTCTGTCATACAGAGTGGAGTAAGTCAGAAAGAGAAAAACAAATACCACATGCTAACACATACATATGGAATCTAAAAAAAAATGGTTATGAAGAACCTAGGGACAGGACAAGAATAACGACGCAGACGGAAAAATGCACTTGAGGACACGGGGAGGGGGAAGGGTAAGTTGAGACGAAGTTGGAGAGTGGCATGGACATATATACACTACCAAACGTAAAATAGACAGCTAGTGGGAAGCAGCCGCATAGCACAGGGAGATCAGCTTGGTGCTTTTTGTCCACCTAGAGGGGTAGGATAGGGAGGGTGGGAGGGAGACACTAGACGGAAGGTATATGGGGACATATGTATACGTATAGGTGATTCCCTTTTGATACAGCAGAAACTAACACACCATTCATTGTAAAGCAATTATACTCCAATAAAGATGTTAAAAAAAACCCCACAACTCCAGGAATTAGTAGATGGTGTGAATCTAGTTGTGTAATTTGGGAAGACAGCTGCATTTGATTTCGTGAAATCAGCACTTGATACTAAACAACTCCTAAAGTATGTCACTTTATTTCAGCATTAACTATGCAGTGCAGACTCAAGAAATGATAGCCTTGTTTTCCCCACCATGCTACTATTGTGTTTTCAGGAAATGAAGTTCCTAGATTTCAAAATTCATTTCTCTTCCCTTTGAAGATGCATGAGTACATCTGTGGTTCTGGGGCCCAGCTGATTTAGTGGTGCATGATTGTAATAATGTTCAACAATCTGCATTTTTAAACACCCAGGTTTCTAACATGCACAGCATTTACTTCACTTTTTTAGGGAAGTAAATGACTGTCTAGGAGAGGTTGCAGATTTCAAAAATAATAATTTATTGTATTTACACAGAAAATGGAAACACCTTTATTGCTTGAATGAAATAATTCTCCAAATACCAGGAATAAATATATGAGATATATATCTCTTTTATAATATATAGAAGATATATTGCTCAGAGTTGACTTTCAAAATAGGGGGGGATCTTTAAACTCATCAACAATTATGGGACTTTATAGGGAAATGCGATATAACACAAATATCCCTGTGGCAGGTGAACATCGTGAAGTGTGTATGGACTTGTGGTCTTTTTGAACAGAGTAAACACTGGGAGATTCTTGATGGTTTGAGTGTTTAACATTTCACTGAAATCTTTAGCTGACAATCTTCCTGAAAATAATTTTTATTACAATTTTATGAATTTTTATGGAAGTTCATATTTTCACTAGGATAACAGTTGTGTCATACTGCAGAGGACCCAAACAGATATTTTTCTAAAGAAGACATACATATGGCCAACAGGTGTGTTAAAAGATGTTCAACATCACTAACCATCAGGGAAATGCAAATTACACCTGTTAGAATGGCCATTATCAAAAAGACAAGAGTGACAAGTGTTAGCCAGTGTAGGGAGAAAAGGGAACCCTTGTACATTGTTGGTGGGAATGTAAATTGGTACAGTTTCTATGGATAACAGTATAAATGTTCCTCAAAAAGTTAAAAATAGAACTACCATGTGATCCATCAATTCCACTTCTGGGTATACATAAGGAAGAAATTAAATCAGGATCTTGAAGAGATGAACACGCTACATGAACCTTCATGTTCATTGTAGCGTTACTTACCATAGCCAAGATGTGGAAACAATCTGTGTCCATTGACAGATGAATGGATAAAGAAAAAAAAAAAATATATATATATAATAGAATGTTATTTGGTCATGAGAAAAGAGAATCTGAGACAACATGGATGGACCTCGAAGGCATTATGCAAAATGAAATAAGTCAGAGAGAGAAAGACAAACACTGTATGATCTCACTTACAAGTAGAATCTAAAAATGCCAGACTCATAGAAACAGAGTAGAATGATGTTGCCAGGATCTGAGGGTAGGAGAAATGAGGAGATGTTGGTCAAAGGGTAAAACTTCCAGTTATAAGATGACTGTTTCAGGGTTCTAATGTATGGTGACTATAGTTAACAATAATGTATCATTTACTTGAGAGTCGCTAAGAGGGTAGATTTTAAATGTTCTCACAATACACACACAAGTAAAATGGAATTATGTGGAGTGGTGGAGGTGTTACTTTATCGTGGTAGTCATTTCACAATATATACATCTTTGAAATCATCATATTGTACACCTTAAACTTACACAATGTAATGTGTCAATTATATCTTAATAAAGCTGGAAAAAATGAGTCAAGAATACTGAAAAATAGTATGCTATGTTCGAATTGAATTTCTTACTTTAATTTTTATTGATGCCTCCATTTTTTTTACTGTTCTTATTGATTTTAGTGGCTACATTTAAAAGGCCGCTGAGGGCTTCCCTGGTGGCGCAGTGGTTGAGAGTCCGCCTGCCGATGCAGGGGTCACGGGTTCGTGCCCCGGTCCGGGAAGATCCCACATGCCGCGGAGCGGCTGGGCCCGTGAGCCATGGCCGCTGAGCCTGTGCGTCCAGAGCCTGTGCTCCGCCACGGGAGAGGCCACGACAATGAGAGGCCCGCGTACCACAAAAAAAAAAAAAAAAAAAAAGGCCGCTGAATTTTCTTTTCTTCTCTTCTCAATTCTGTTTCTTTTACCTCTAGGGTTAGAGAGTGACAAAAGTATGTTATCATCTGTGAGTTTTTCTTCTGCAGTAAGCGAGATCCTAAATAAAAAATTTGCATATAGGTGCTAATTAACGATTTAGTTCAACCTAATCCAATCCATTCATTTATTTAACAAAATTTTATCGAGTACCAAATTTGGTAGGTTCTGTATATACAGAAAAAGTATTAGGAACATTTCATTATTTCCCAGAGATGGTTACATTTTTAGAAAGGATTCGTGTATATTCAGAAAAGGGATACGCTTGATCCAAGGAAAGAACATGGAATAGTGCCCACAGCAGTAAGTTTGGAATCATATAGACCTGAGTTTGAATTTGACAAACATTCATTGTTTGTACTTTGGGAGAACAGCAAATACTTTAGGGGCTGGAGCTTAAGGAGAAAGTGTGGCAGGGAAGGAGATGAAGTGCCAAGAAATGAACTTGCATAGAGCAGCCCAATCAAGGATTCTTTGTTTTTTGAAAAAGATGGTCCAAATATCATCATCATTTTTCACTGAGGGGTATTAAGTTAAGGGGTAACATGATAAGTCTGGAAATTTCAAAGGACATTCCAAAGGACATTATGCAAGTAAACTGCAGAAGAGGAACAACTTGGACACAGGAGAGCAATTAGGAAACTAAGGGAGTTTGTGAGGATCCAAACAAGGCAGCAGCTTTGGGGTCGGGGAGAAGGAGATGGGTATAAAAAATGCCAAGTGTTAGAATCTGCAAAATTTTACCGATTTGCATGCTTACTATTTGTGCATATGTGCATGTGTATGTGCGTGTCCATGTGTGACATTAGACTTGGAGGTTATATATAACTCCCATTCAATATAATAAAGCACTTCCTGAAAATAAAGCTTTCTGAACTGGGAAAGGGCTGCCTCACAAGATTGTCAATGGAGTTGTTCAGGCCTAGGTTCTAAGTTGTGTCTGGGTCCTTAAGGCAGGGATAGATTAGATAAGCAATTTCCAGACATTGTCCCAGATTAAATTTCCACTAGCCCACGATAGCAAAAAGAGAAGGGTAAGGGCAATGGACTGGGTCTATCCTATGAATTAGTTGAATTTCAAGCAAAAATCTTCAGTTGGTGATTAATCCTATCCTATATTGTTACAGCTATAATTTCCTTTCTTATTTTTATTTAGTAACATTTTTTTACATATTTATTGGAGTATAAATGCTTTACAGTGGTCTGTTAGTTTCCGCTTTAGAACAAAGTGAATCAATCAGCTATGCATACACACATGTTCCCGTATCTCCTCCCTCTTTTTAGTAACATTTTAAAATGTAAATATCTGGCAAAATCCAAAGTTGGAAACATTTGTTGAGCCACTGTATATTTATTCATTTTAAGGATGTGAAAGGTGTTAAAGTCTGGGACTTGCTAGACTGATGACCTTTAAGGACACTTTGGTCTCTTAAATTTTATGCTTTTATCAGACTCAGAATACATCTGCCTGGAGAAGTGCTTTCATGTAGATCCACAGAATGGTGTGATCGAGGTTATTCAAGCTTTCATAACACAAATCAGTTGTCTCAGACTCGTACTGCAGAAAATGCTCCCTACGTTCCCAGCCTTTTTGGAAAGCCAAATTCTAAAGTGACATTGATGACATCTTAGAAATCCTTGCTCGAATGTTCCTTTCACAGCAAGATGCGGCGCACGGGAAAAATGTTACGAACCAAATTGCTAGTATCACTCACCACAGTCGACTATTTTGGCGCCCACCACATACAGACCTACAGACCTGTGTCAAACCATCTTCCGTACGTAAGTTCAGCGGCCCGGGGGGCCTGGCAGTCCAGACTCTTTTTCCTTGACGTGCTGCTGGCGAGCAAGGCCATTAAACTAAGCTTCAAGTCATAGAAGGGTGCCTCGAAGTGCCTGTGCAGTCAAATGCCACAGGATTTCAAATGGAAATGACATGAATTAATTTCCTGAGAACAAAAGGAAAGGAAAAATCGGAAGAAAGGCAGTTTCTTGGAACACAATACGCAAGATTGATGGCACCCACTGATTGATTGGAGTGTCAGAAACACACCTTTCAGGTATAAATTAAGGTGCTGAAAGAGTTTGGGGCTCTCTCGCTCTCTCATTCATATGAAATATTAACTGATAAAGTCAAGGTAAAATTAGTTTTTCTTGGTTATCGTTTAACTTCTTCTCGACCCCCAAAGCTAAACTTTTGGACGGCTGTCCCTGGTAAAAGATGATGATACCTGCTCAAAAGGTATCTCACTGTACGAGGAATAAAATAAAAATTCCTTGTGTTGGCTTAGAAAATATTACTTTTCCTAGCTTCAAGCCCCTCTCAGCCTTTCTTCAACCTTATCTTCCTTCATTGCTCCCACACCTTAGCTTCTTTCTGTGTGGACAGTAGGGTCTTGGCACTAGTGGTTCCCTCTGCTTAGAACATTGTCTCTCTGTTCTTTGCAGGCACTGACCTTTTTGATCTTCCGAGAGAGACCGTCCCTCCCAGGCAGCTGAGGTAGCCGCCCAATGTCCAGCGCATCTCCATATTTTAATTTTGGGCAGAACACTTATCCGATTGTCTCCATTTGTGGAGCTGTCTTCGTCTGCTGCAATGGGTTGTCCATGGGAGTAGGGGCACTGCCTTTCTTGTTCATGGCTGTATCCTCTCTTCACGGAATTCACAGGGAAGATATGGGATCCAAATTTTTTAAAGAAGAGCTAAGATGGTAAAAAGTGAGATTTGGAAGCCAACTGCACAGCATTGGTAAGGAGTAAAGGTGGGGATTTGAGAGGGAGGCCTGTTGTCCCTTGAACAACTATTCTTTTCGTTGCCCGTAGGTAGGGCTTAAATGAATGACAGCTATGCACAGTCTTATATATATATGCTGTCAGATACAAAAAAAGGGAAAAATATATGTTCCTAACTTCTACCCATATATATAATAGTGCGTAAAAGCTTGGGCACTTGAGTCCCACAGCTGAGGTTTGAATATTGGCTCCACTGCCTCCTATCTGTGTGATCTTGGGTAAGTCACTAACCTCTTGAAGTCCAGAAGACCTCATCCATCATTGGTCCCCCCTATTTCATACATTTATGAAGATTAAAGTGAAATAATGCATGAGGAATAGTTACTGCAGTACTGGCGTCTCATGAACACTCATTAAGTATTAGTGCTATTTGCTATTGTTAATATGTATATTTTACCAAGCTCTCAGTTCCTGTGAGTCCTCTCCTCTCTCCCACATGTTGTTACCTAGCCAGCCAAATGTTTCTTTTTTTTTTTTTTTGGCTCTCCCATAATAATGCAGCATATGTGACCAAAAAATACAGAACCTCACTCCATGCTCTCTGGGGAACTCTTCCTTGGTATCTCTACATATTTCATTCAGCCAGAATGTCTGGCTAGAGGTTAAAGTTACTTTCATCCATACAAATACATCGCAAAATGAATGTTAAAACTGTTTTTGGAAGCATATTCAAGAAAATGTCATTTTGTCCTATCGCTCCTATGAAGATTTAGTTATTGTATCTTTAAAAAGGTCAAGCTTTTCTTCTCTGTATATTTCTAAAGAAAGCTTCAAATGTGGTTGACCTTGAACTAATTGCTTTACCTTTCTGTGTCTCAGTTTGTCTGATTTAAGTGAGTATAATCATTCCTAGCACGGTAGCTCTTCCCTTCATGGTGGTGAGGTGAAAATTAGTTTCTCATGTTCAAAACCAGAGTCACTTTCAAAACTCCCCCTGACACACACCCACACATTCGCTCATTTGTCAGGCTCTCCAGTTCCCCCATGGGTAACTAACATTTTATTGCATGTGTCTCTTCCTGCACATAACACATGCTTTCACTCCAGTTCAGACTCTGAACACTCTGCCCTGGTCCCAGACTATCTTTTAGTCCTCAGTCTCTCTCTGTCCTCCAGCGGAGCCCCCTCACAGCTGACGCATCACTGAAAGCCCCAGCTATCATTTAAAGGAGCAGGGAACATTTATTGAGTGCTTACTATGTGTCAGGCACTGGGCTAAGCGCCGGACATGCATTGTCATTGAACTACAGCTCCAGTGATTGACATGTCCACCTTCAGAGACTCTCATTAGCTTCTTGATTATGTCCACATTCCTCACTATATTGTGACCCTAATCTTGGTCTGTCATTTACTATTTAATGATCTCAGGCAACAAAATACTTCAGTTTTTCAGATAAGGAAATAACAATACAGCCTCATAAGGTAACTGCAGCGTTCATTATCTGTGGCGCAGTTTGGCATTTGGGGCCAGATACTTATTTGTTTTGTGGGGGGACGCTCTATGCCTTGTAGGATGTTTAGCAGCATCCCCGGCCTCTATCCACTAGATGGCAGTATCACCCTGCCTTCTCCCTCCCCCCACCCCCTCCCCACCCCCATTTTGGAAATGGAAGTGTCTCTAGACATTTCCTAAACATCTTCTCAATACAAACATGTTGAAAACTACTAGGGTGCTGGCATGAATAAATTAGATACTTTTAGATGCTGGACATAAACGGTCCCTTTACGTCTCTCAGTTCTTGGGAACTCCTTGTACGTTCCCACAGGTCCCAGCTTAACCAGAGGACCTGTGGTTCCCAAGATTAGTCTTAGGTTTTCCTGCCTCCTTGTTTTGTGGTTCTTTCCACGGACGACACCCTCTTATGCCACTTCTGCCTTGAAAACTCTTAACCATGCTCCAGAATACTTCTACCAGAAATGTCACCCCAATTTTCCCAACTGAATTATACTTCTCCCTCTAAACATTTTTACCATTATTTTTCTACCTCAACTATTCTGCCAAATTTTATAGTCATTGGTATAATTGTATCATTCTCCTGTTGGAGCTGAAAATTCCGTGAGAACGAGACTCTTTGTTTTTTGCCTTTTTAGCCACAATAAAAGTGAGCACGATTTCTGTCATATATTATTTGCTCATTAAACGTTTGTTAAATCGAATTTAGAGCACCGAAGAAATAAATAATTTATTGTAAGGCAACTCCTCCAAATGTTCAAGTAAACCAAAAAATGTTAGAGAAGAAAAACTTAAAATTGTATCCAGATGCTTGTTGAAATCATCAGATAATTGAGCCAATAGAGTTTCACTGTTTAAATTATTCATGCGACTGCCTTGGTTCTCTGCTTCTCTTCGCACACGTAGGGACAGTTGAGAAAGAATTATAGTTGTCATTTGAAAACTATTAAGTGATTTGCCTACTGATGGAATCCGTATTCTTTTGCTAGAAACAGAATTTATCAAATAAAGGAGGTACAAACAAACCTACACTATTGCTTTATTAATCAAGAGGGAGGGCCAAGGAGGCAACTGCCTCTGTGGGATGATGCAAGGTGGAAAGTGAAATGGAACCTTTTTTTCTGCCTGTACCTGTTGTCTTAGAAAAAAGCACCCCCGTCCCCGTCCACCACAGGCACACACACGCACGTGCACGCGCGCACACACACACACACACACACACAGAGTTTGTTATGGTAGGTGAAATTCCTTGCTCTCTAGGAATTTGAAACCTAGACAAGCTTATACACAGCCACTGTTATGTGATACATCTGTGATAAAGTAGAAAAGACACTGATCTTCAATTTGGAAAACATGAATTCAACATTACCTCTCAACATTACCACTTAACAGCACTGTGACTATATTAGGTTGAATAATGCCCCCCCCCAAGGATTTCTATACCCTAATCCCCAGAACCTGTGGATAAGTTGCCTTATGTAGCAAATGGGACCTCACTGGTATAACTGAGTCAAGGATTTTTAGATGAGGAGATTATCCTGGATTATCCAGGAGGGCTCCAATAAGAGTAAGTAAGGAGGGTCAGAGTTAGAGAGAAATGGATTTGAAGATGTCACGCTGCTGTCTTTGAATAAAGAACAAGGGGCCGCAAGTCAAGGCCATTGGAGGCTGGAGAAGGGCAGGAAACAAACTCACTTGGAGCCTCTAAAAGGAAAGCAACCCTGCTCACACCTTAATTTTATCCCCTTGAGGCTGGGTTTCGATTTCTGAGCTCCAGAAACATAATACATTTGTGTTGTTTTAAGCCACTAAGTTTGTGGTACTTTGGTATAGCTGCCGTAGGAAACCATGACAGTGAACTTGATTAAGTCTACTATCTCTTTACGCCTCAGTTTCCAAATTTCTAAAATTTGGGCAATATCTATGTAACCAGATTGCTTGGGTGATATAAAAAGGTAAAGTAGTAGGCATTGGTTATTTTAGCCATTTTACCATGTTTTAGTTATTCTTTTGATATAGCTTCTCAGTTTTCTTTCCAGCACTTAATGTTCAGACACTCAGACAGAGTTGACCACCTAATATAGTCATGTGGTAACAAATAACTTGGCCAACCTATTATTAACAGAACTGGTTGTGAGAAGGCAGGTGACGCAAGGCATGCCAACCACAAAATGTTTTACAAGGACAATAAGGAAGGAACTTGATCCACTGAGGCTGCCAAAGTAATGTAAACCTGTAGTTGTTTGGGGAATTCTTTGCCACCACATAGGAGAGGCTGCCTGAGACAAATGCCAGCAGTGATGAGAACAGAGCTATGAGATTAGCAGTGATAGATTGCACATACTAGTTATTGAGTATCTAGATCTATCCAGGCCTAAAGCTACTCCGTTCTGAGAATTTTTTGGTTACACGAGCAAATAGAATGTATGTGTGTATGTGTGTATATATATATATATATATATATATGTATATATATATTTATATATATCAGGTAGATTGGATTTTATTTGCTCAAAATGGAAAAAAAAGCTACTTAAAAGCGTGTCACAAGGGATATACTATAAATATATAAAATCAAGTTATTTTTCTGTATGAAGTATAAATGCTAATGGTAGAAAATTCAGATAGTACTGACAAAGTGCTTAGCCAAAATAACGAATCATCCCAAACCCCGCAACTGGAGATAATCACTATTAATATATGAATTTTTTAAACTCAACTATGAATTAATGCAAAGTGTAGTAAGTAGGAGACTTTGGGGTGGTTTTCTAAAGAGTGAGGCATCGAAACTTGACCTTGAAGGATAAGTTTGATCTTGATAGGCAAAAAGAAGGAGGAATGTTTTGATAAAGGGACAAAGATAGTTCAATGGAGAAAGGATAGTCATTAAGCAGGAAGTACCGCAAGAATTCGATATCCATGTGCAAAAATGTGAACTTTGGTCCATACCTCATGCCACATGTGAAAAGTAACTCAAAATAGTTCATAGCCGTAACTGTGAAGTGTGAAATTATAAAGCTTGCAGAAGAAAGCAGAGGAGAAAAATCTTCATGATCTTGATTTTGGCAAAAATATTTTAGGGATTCCCTGGTGGCGCAGTGGTTGAAAGTCCGCCTGCCGATGCAGGGGACATGGGTTCGTGCCCCGGTCCGGGAGGATCCCACGTGCCGTGGAGCGGCTGGGCCCGTGAGCCATGGCCGCTGAGCCTGCGCGTCCGGAGCCTGTGCTCCGCAACGGGAGAGGCCACAGCAGTGAGAGGCCCGCGTACCACACACACAAAAATATATATATATATTTTAATATAATACACATGATCCATAAAATAAAAAAATAATAATAAATAGGACTTCACCAAAGTTAAAAGCTTCAGCTCTTGAAAAGACATTTTTAAGAGAAACGAAAGATAAGCTACAGACTGGAAGAAAATATTTTCAAAAGACAGAACCAGAATACATAAAGAACTCACAGAACCTAATAAGAAAACAGACAACTCGAACAAGAACGATGCAAATAAGCATATTAAAAGATACTCAACACCTTCAGTGGCTAGGGAAATGCAAGTTAAAACCACCAGGAAATACGGTAACACTATATACCTGTTAGAATGACTAAGATCCGAAAGTGTTGGCGGGGAAGTGGAGGGTCTAGAACTGTCACTCACTGCTGGTAGGAATGTAAAATATTAGACGAGTTTGGTTTACTGTATGATACAGCCATTCTACTGAGTCTTTATGCAAAGGAAATGAAAGCATATATCCATACAAAGATCTGTGTACCAACGTTCATAGCATCTTTAACTGCAATAGCTAAAAGCTGGAAACAATCCAAATGTACATCAAAACCTGAATGAATAAGCCAACTGCGGTATACAAATATATTGGAATATGACTCAGCAATAAGGACCACTACACTTTTGAGAAATGAAATGGCATGAATAAATATGAGAATAATTATGAAAAGAATCTGGACGAAAAGAATTATATACTATGTGATTCCTTTTACATAAAACGCCAGCAAACAAAGTGAATCTGGGGCTTCCCTGGTGGCGCAGCGGTTGAGAGTCCGCCTGCCGACGCAGGGGACGCGGGTTCGTGCCCCGGTCCGGGAGGATCCCACGTGCCGCGGGGCGGCTGGGCCCGTGAGCCATGGTCGCTGCGCATGCGCGTCCGGAGCCTGTGCTCCACAACGGGAGAGGCCGCAGCAGTGGGAGGCCCGCGTGTCGCAAAAAAAAAAAAAAAAAAAAAAAAAAAGTGAATCTGTAATGACAGAAAAAGATCAAGAGTGGCTTGTGGCTTGGGAATGCGTTGCGGGAGTAGGATCAGAACAGAAGGAGGATTTGGGGTCATTAGGGAACTTTGGGGGTGACAGATAAGTCGATTATCTTGATTATCTTGATTGTGGAGACCAAGATCAAGAGTCTGTGGAGACTGTTTGGTAGTGTTTATCTATATCCAAACTTATGATATTGTTCACTTCAAATACATCCAATTTATCACATACGAGTTATACCTCAAAGTTGTGGAGCAAAAATGAATGGGAAGGGAGAAAGCATATGAATGATTACAAGGAAGGGGACGGGGAGATCTGGGCACAGTCAGTACTCCCATGTGGCCGGATAATAGAGAACATCAAGAGAGAGGAAGACTGTCAATTGCATGTGGAGGTATTTCAAGGTAGTTAAGAGCAGCGTTCTGAAGCCAGACTTCCCAAGTTCAAATCCTAACTTTGCCATTTACTAGCTGTGTGACCTTGGGTGATGGATTTTTCTCAGTTTGCTCATATTAGAAAATGGAAATAAAAAATAGTACCAGCTTCAGAGGGTTGTCCTGAGGGTTAAATAGATATGCAAACTTAATATATGCAAACTATTTATCCCATGCAAACATGACATGGTTACAATAATTTTGGCCATTCCTGTTATCATTATTTCTTAACAGTTGTATTGAGGTATAATCCATATACCATGCAATTCACTCATTTAAACAGACAATTCATGATTTTTAGCATATTTACAGTGGTGCAACCATACTGCAGTCTCGTTTTAGAACATCTGGTCATCTCACAAAGAACCTCGCTACTCATTAGTGGTCATTCCCCATCCTTCTCACCTGCCTTTGGCAACCGCTAATCGGCCTTCTATTTCTACAGATTTGCCTAATCTGTATTCAAATTGATATTGAACTGTATCTATATCATATTCATATTCAACATTTCATATAAATGGAATCATACCATATGTCATCTTTTGTGTCTGGTTTCTTTCATTCAACATAGTGTTTTCAAGTTGCATCCATGTCATAGGATATACCAGAATTTCACTCCTTTTGATTGCCAAATAATTTTCCATTGTGTGGATATAAGACATTTTATTCCAGTTATTACTATTGCAGAATAAAGTGTTTTTGACCAAAGGGGAAGGAAAAGGAAGGAGCAGAGGTGTGATCTTAGTAGGTGTCTAGAAGCCCAGGAGCAGCAGGGAATTATACTTGACTAGAGAAAAGAAAGAAGGGTTAAAGAAGAAAACTGAGCATTTCACAAACACATGGCAGAGACTCACTCACTTCCTCAGGGCTGGCACAGCCTGGAGTCCAAGGAATAACAGGTGACTCATTCATTCTATGCAGAGGCAACATAAAGAAGAAATTCCTGCTTTCTTACTCCCTGGTTCTGTCAAGTCATTTCAATCCTTGAAATGTCAGTTTCCTCCAGTCATCTTCCCACCCCTCCATCCATCCCCTCCGGCCCTGGGCTTACCTCCCAGGCCCCTTTGCGAGCATCATACCTTATAAAGGTAAAAAGTATTTTATTAACCAGAACATATTTTTTAAAGTACAAAAATGCTTCAACAGTACAGTATTCTAGAGGCATTTTGAAATTGTTTTCTGATACCAAAAAATGCTTTAGAGAGCCCTGAATTTCTTAGGAATTGATAGACAAGTAAAGAACAAATCAGAACAAATCACCACCCCCAACTAGTCATTGCGGTTAGTTAAAAATGTTCCAATAGACACCAATGTCCTTGTAGTAGGACTCTATTCTATTCATATTGTACCACGTTGCTTGCCACAATTTGCAGGATATCGTGATATCTCAATAAACCTATTTTTAAAGCAAAAACCAAACTGCATATTATTGTGCATCAATCAGTGTGTGCTATATTTTAATGAAACGGTAAAGAGGTATTATTGATAATAACCTAGCTTAAGTTTAATGATCATGTATTATGTGTCTGACAGTATGCTAATTTCTTTACATTCATTGACTCCCAATAACCCTTCTGTATAGAGGACCTGAAGGCAAGAGAAGCAAGTAACTTTTTTAAGTTTAAAAAGTAATATGCAAAGCTGGGGCTTTATCCCAGTTTGACTTAAAGCCAAAGCCTTTGAAAAGGATTTTGGTTTACTTTTTTGTTTGTTTCTTTGCTAGAATTAAGGGTAATAATTACGTATCATCTCACACGCAAAGGCTTTAGATTCTAAAGGAAGGATATGGAGAGGCTGTCTTATTTTGCCTTTTCTTTAGACTCCACTTAAAAATATTCCAAAAAACATACACATCAGTTATGCTATTTCAACCTCCACTAACCAGCTCACCTGAGCTCTCTCCTAATTCACATTACACTCCTTGAGGACACTGAGGAGTCTTCAGATCCTCTGTGTCATTATCTCTGCCAAAACAGAATATGTCTCCATATTCTGTGCCACCATACTTTATGCTGTCATTTTTTCCCAAACTTTTCAAAACTCAGCTCATCCATGAAATCTTCCGCAACTGGGGCGGAAGCCACCCAGACATTCTGTTAATATCTTCAGTGTGATTGACATTTCTCTCCTGAAGTGTGGCAAGAAAGCATATGCATATATGTGGGCAAGCGCATATAGCTTTATGTTAATGTGCATCTGTTCTTCTCATCTCTACCATATACTATTAAGATATTAAGCTCCTCGGTTCTGTCCTTGCTTCACTCCACAAAAGAGAATATAAAATCACCTGGGTCATGCCAGTAACTAGCTCCACAGCATGATATACATGTTCAATAAACATTTATTGAATGAGTGAGTGAATGCTCCATGACGACAGGGACAGCCTTGAAGGCTGTCTCGCACACGGAGAAGATAAGATCACATACAGATGTAACTGCAAATAGCTTGCCTTCTCAGGTATTTTATTTTTCAGCATTCTTAGCTGAAATGTGCTGTGGAACAGCTGAGACGTAGCAGGTACATTTTCCTTTCACCTCTGTTTTCCAAACGGTTACCACTTAACCACATACTCTATCCTTAGAGTGTGCTTTTCCCCCTTCAAGTATGATACTACCATACGATGCTATATGCTTTGGACATCTTTCCTTTAAAGCTATGGAGGTCTTTCATGTCTTGTTCTTTATCATAGATGTATTCCTTAGGTTAGGACAAAAGAAGAAAACTAAAGACGAGCCATGGGGTTCTAACCCACCAATTCCCCTCTTTTGTTATTACAAAAAAAAAAAAAAAAAAAAAAAAAGGAATATCTGAAAAATCCAAAGTCAGAGTCCTGTGGGCCTCTTGCTTTGTTATATCTGATGTCAGACTTTGTGAATGTTACTGTTACTTCAAACAACTGTCATCAGAAATAAACATTATAATGTGTTCCTTTCTACAGAGTCAGAAGGGCTGCCAAAGCTTCAAAGGTTTGAATCGTACTGCCTAGATTTTAATCCCACATCCACCTCCTTTCTATTTGAGTGACCTTGAACAGTTACTTCTCTTCCCCTCAGTGTCTTTATCTTTGACATGAAGGTTGAAAGGGTGCTTGAGGATTCACTGAGATAATTCCTGTGAAGAGGCTTAGCTCCAGTAATAGGCATAGGCTGTCCTTCCTCCATTACTGTTACCAGCCATTATTTTTAAGACAATAGTAATGATAAGATAAGAGGTTACCAGTCAAAATCTCTTAACAGAGAAATTCCTAACCTTTCATGGCATCAACACAGATCCATCCAAGAATGCTGAGTGGAAAGCGATTTCCTGGGAACTTGGATCTACTGGGCTAGAGATGGGCTACTCCCATCTTAGCCTTAAGTGCAAAGGACCCTTTCTTTACCTCAGGGTTACTAACTACTCCATGAATGTGGTGTGGTGGTGGTTCTGGTTGACAAAAAATGTTGCCTGCCATTTCGGTACAATGAATGTTGCCCTCCATCAAGCCATCAGCCACTGCAACTTCCCCCAGTGGTGAACCCTGAGGGGAATTCAGGATGGAGAAAGACAGAATACTGGCCTTAGATAGTTAAAATGCATATGAAAGGAATAATTTTGATGAGCCCGGACTCTTGGATCTTCCTATACATAGAAAACTACTAAAATTATTAACTTGAGATGTCTTGTTTTTTGTGATTAGCAGTAATCTCTGGATGACCAACTACATGTTTTTTGGTTTTGCTTTTTCAGCAAAATCTCCTATATATTCTGGCTGGCTTCTCCCTTACCTCTTTGGAAGAGTTCCTCAGAGCTATCGGAGAGGCTGATTCCTGGGCTGTAGTCCTCAGTAAGTGCCTGGAATAAAAACATAACTCTCAACTTTTAGATTGTCCATTTTTTTAGTGGACATTCCGATATTCTAGAAGGGGCAGTGTCAGCAATTTGGATGAAAGAAAAGGGGGCTTAGCTTGAAGGGCATTTACTTGAGAATTTAGTTGCTTCCAAAGATTTGATAGTGGTTATACAAGAGCTCAAGTTCTCCCAAGCAACACATTGGCATCTTTCTGAGCAGGGACCCTTTCTTTTGCACTTGACAGGCTTTCAGGGTTGTGAACCTGTCATTTTCGTCACTGCCACTCAGGTACTCTTTTCACTGAGAACCAGATATGTACCACACCAGAAGTAATCTTGGCTTTACCTTGTTACCGAGCAGCACGCGTATTATTGCCGTCCCCTTTCAATCATCCTCAATGTCTCTTTTCAATTCCTAGCCCTGGTAATTACATCTCACATTCTTGTTCTTTAGTCCTATTTATAAACGACCAACTGGTTTTGTTTGAAGTCCCCCCCCCCATGCTTTTTATCCTATTGCTAGTGGCCATAGCCCCTCAATTCTATGACTTACAGCAACAGGCAAGAGATGTCATCACTTATAAACTAGGACAATTGGAGTCACAGTTCAGCCCCATTCCCAGGAGAACATGATAGGTCCACAGATCCACCTCCTTTCAAGGCCTCATTCTGGAGTGAAAACAATATGGATTATAAAGAGGTAGTATGTGTATATATCTTTTCGTGGAGGTAGAGGGTCTTCTCTTACCCTTTGAAGAACTTTTCCTTTAGTTTGCAATTTATTTTTTTCTCTCAGTTTATATACTTACATGCCTATTTATTTCTATTAAATAAAGAATATATGAAAAGAATAAGCCATAACCGTATCATTCAGATATTTTTCTATATATATAAAATACATAATATATGTGTAACATATAATTATTGATATCATATTTGCATAAATTACTGTAATCAGATTTCTAAAATTAATAATGTATTGTGAACATATTCTCATGTCTATATATTCAGAGAAGCAGCTTCATTACTAATGACTGTATAGTGGTTTATTATATCAACAGGCCATATTATAAGAAATCTTTTGTTTTCAGGTATTTTCTAATATACTGCAACTGTTTACAATGCTCCAGTGCTTATGCATGTACATATATCTATATTCATTTGTTTACTGATTTCTTTAAGATAAATCTTAGAAAAGAAAATGTTAGGTCAGAGGCAGGCACATTTTAAAGACTTTTGATAACATGCCACATTAGTCTCCAGAAAGTTTTATCAAGTTACACTCTCAACATCCATTTATAAAGACACTATTTCTCTATACTCTTGTCTCTACTGAGTGTTTTAATTCAGTTTTTAATGTAAAGATCTAGGAGGAGGCATCCCATAGGGCTTGAGGTCTCCCTGAATAGGGCTACATCAGATTTATGGTGTAAAAAGATTTGTTAACGAGGTCCTGAGTCATGGGAATGTGGGCATGCTTTTTCTATTACCATGAACTCTATGAATCAGCTCTAATAACTATTTCAGCCACTACCAATACTGCCACATTTCAGAGACAACCCAAACTGGAAAAAGCTATGTATTTTTTATCAAAAAATTTCCATGGATGTGATAATAGCAAATATCCTTTTAGTTCTCTTTAGATTGGGGCAATAATATTGTTTCACTTGAAATTACATATCTCGTTTGAGACATTGGGGGATCTAATTTATAGATAGGTTTCCAGGAATAAGTGGAACTCTATTTGCTCCTAAATAAAAATGTCAATCATCAAGGAACAGCCACTGCAATTTACCCATGTAGAAGTCTACTTTTTGTATGTGAATCACAAACCTGACAAGGCTATTTGGAACCTTATTTGTTCCAATCTGTTGCACTGTTCATTTGACCACCTTGCAGAAGACAATAATTCTCAATCCTTCTATTAGCAAGGACAAGTCAGAAATAAGTGCTGGTAGGCCAATTCCTATTAGGATAACATTTCCAAATGGGACAAAAATCTGCATGCCAGAGCTTATACACAATAGATAGGGAAGAGCTGTGGTAGTTAATCAAAGGAATGGTTGTATTCTCTGACCTCCCCTAAGATTTTAATATGTTTTTGCAGAAGCTTCTTGGAAAATTTCCCTGAATATCCAAACATTCCTACAGAACCTGCTATCCATTCATTTTACTAACTGATTCAAAATATGATTAGATACTTCATAAATCTCAAGACAAAATTAAAATTAGAATGCTCCCATTATGATTTGATTCTATTACGCTGTGATTTATTGGTGCACAGGAACTAGAGAGCCTTGAACTTCTGAGATAAATTCTTTAGGATAGATCTATCAGGTATGGATAATAGCTTTCTCTTAAGTTACCTGTGTTTTTTTTGTTTTATGTTTTTTCATTTTGGTTTCCTAATGCTATGCTAAAAGAATAATGTTATCAAGGCTTTGAGGATATGGAAAAAGGGGAGAAAACTGATATGGACTCATTTAAAAACAGATGGTTAAACATGTATATTTTAGAAAATTGTCTAATATATTTAAAATTAATCTAGTTATTCATTCAATCATTTTCTTCAACATATTTATTTACTTTTACTAAATATCAACAGTGAGCACGTCTTTGGTTGAACTTCATCTGGAGGAATCCTGAGGTCTTAAATTAGGGTTCTAAATTAGGATTTGCATTTGTTTCTTTCTGGAGCAGGAAGCCCTACTAACCTAGAACCACTTTATCCCTCCCCTCTTTAAGGTTTTTGCTTTATGAAAGATTTTTTAGGTTTGGCTCCCCCAGTGAATTTCCAGTCTTTTTATATCCTTACTGGTCCTCTTCTCTTTAAGCAAAAGATTTTTCATTTTGGGGGACTAGTTGATTTCATACTTTCAAGCTTACAGAAACCTTGCAGAAATACAACTTTTGAGTGTCAGAGTTAAAAGTTTGATCAAACCAGTAGTCCCTTGACATTCTTTAAGGATGTACCCAAGAGACATTTGCCAATAATTAACTTTCTAAATGTCCCTGTAGTACATACATTTTTGTAGATCACCCATGTTAATAGGTGATACACCCTTTATGCTGTAAGGTGCTGTGGATTAAATAATACTAAACATAGACTCCTTCATCCTGATGCTAGCCCTATTTCATTTTTGATGATTAATTCTTCTCCATGATATGTATTCATGGTGGAGTGGCAAATCCAGATGACTGCTATTCCATTATAGAAGGTAAAACTTCCCAATCCATTGTATGTTTCCTTTTGTTACTCCAGTATAACCAAGGGGAGGGCAAATCACCAAAATCTGACCAAATTGCATGGCCAAAATAAAACTTTTTCTTGCATGATCTTGAATCTCAGATGAAGAAATATCAATATGAAAGGAACATGGTTCATTTATTCTAGAGGCACCAACCAGTTGAAAATATTAAGTGGGTGCTGCTACCGAGACCTTCTACAGATGCTTGGCTTGGTTCACAGTTCTATACCAAGTCTATTATTTTACTTTTCTTCAAGCTTATGATTGTTTTTCTATACTTTGAATAAGTTCCCTTTCCTTGGTTTTATGTTTACCAACAAATAAACCCAGGAGACACAGATGATATATTAAATTACAATTACAATTCCCATTGAGACAAGTCCACTAAAAAGTCATCTAAGCTCACTTACCTGGATAAACTGTTCCCTCCACACCCTCTTTACAGAATAATTTAATAGTATGCCTGAAAAATTAAAAATTACTATATGTAATGGGCTTTTTAAAAACAGTAAAAACCACAAATGCCAGCAGTCTATCATACAGCCACATGCCCTGTGACAATACAGACAACATGCCCACTGTGATTCTAGTAATACATGATGTCTAACAGGCAGTTGGCAAAAATTCTGCTTAGAAGCTGACTTGCTTCTTTAAGCAGGAGGAATCACAGTTCTGTGGCTGCCTCCATCACTCAGGAGGGGTCCTCATAGTGTGCTACCAGGTTAACAAACTCCTCATGCAAACTGTAAAGAGCCCCTCCTCTTCTTGGCAGGACTCTCCTCTTCTTCAATGGTATTTGGGAAGAATACTTATTCCCTATTTCTAGTTTATTTCTCCATTGGAAAAAAATTCCATTATATTAGCTATTCTGGCTTCTCTGTACTTGCCTTACTCTCTCCTTTCCTTGGTCATTAGAGTTGCTTATGTGATTGGTGAACTGGGGGGCAAGACTTTGTCGGTTATAGTTTAACCCATTCTCTTCACTTTCAGCTTTAGGGCTGGGTATTTACAGGAAGAGGAATTCACACCTGCTATCCACACTGGAAATTTTACGGGGCAGCCTGCCATGTTGAGAGAGCCTGCAGTTGCCTAGCACTTCGTGGGACTGGATGGGTAAATCTATCTAGTGCTGGAGTTAAATGTTAGGAAGCTTACATACTGAAACAACATTTTCAGATATTAACTGCATCATTTACAAAAAGTGGAATCTGGATTTCCATTTGTCTAGTCTTTTGAATTACAGAACATCACTTTTGTTCTGACCTCTGTAAGCTAGAATGGAAGCCACAAGAAAACAGGTTAGTGGTACTTGGAACTTACTTGCCTTATCAAAATTTCTCAACAGGTCCTGATCTTCCCGAGAAAATCCAAAGAGGTTAGAGAAGTGTTCTGGATTTCTGTAGATAACGTTTCTTTTATACCTGGAGGAAGACAACACAAATATCATATTTTAAAATCATACTATACAATTGAGAACAAATATAGTGTTAGATATTCCAGCCTGTCACACTCCCGCAACAGAATTTAGTCATTCATTTTTCTAATACAGATAGATAGACAGACATAGATTTTAACACTGACATAGATGTAAAGATAGAGATACAGATATTTACTTTAGTTTACTCATTTCTGAATTTGCTAATCTCTCTTTCCTTTGTCAATGGTCAGTGCATTGCATTACTGAAGTGTGTCATGTGTCATACACACTTCATTGGAGAAGCTTGGGAGACTTCTTACTTTTACCTCATCCCTCTGTCATAAGTTGAAAACAATAGAGATAATTATCAGTTTATTTTAACCCTAATAGCCAAATGGACATTAAAAAAACTAGAAAACATACACTGCAATTAACAGATTTCTCAGTTTGATATAGCAATAAAAAAAATAAGTAAATAAGGGCATTGGACTAAGAATCAGAGCTAGATTCAATTCATAACCCTACCATAATTAGGCAGGCAATTTTGGACAAGTATCTAAACTTCTCCAAGTCTTAATCTCTCCACATATAAAATGAAGAGCTTTGTGCAGAATTTCCTCCAAGTCCCCTGCCATCTTTCAAATTCTGTGATAATTTTCCTGCGGAGGGTGTGGTGTGATATAGGTAGAATTGTCAGGAGGAATTGATGGTAGCAAAATCCTCATGTTCAGATAAATCTTGAATTTTTGTAAATTTATTCTAGGTACTTAGTTACTGGCTTCTATCTCTGCTGGGCAATTAGTTACTTGTAGGTGAATAATACTAGATTGACTGTAATCAATTTCAGGTTTTTCTATTGACTAAATCAACTCTGTATCTCATGGACTTTAGTAAAATTGGATTTTTAATTCACAGGATTCATAACCCTTTGGGGCCAACGGCTCAGCTGTCTATCTTCCTGCTATGCTAATGTTGAGAGGAAGACGTTGGAATTCTGTAGAAACTGGAGAACTAGAGGCTATTTGTAAGACAGCTTACAGAATTTGACATTATATCATGACTTTTTCTCCCTGTCAGATATCTCCCAAGGGAAAAATATTTCTGGGTGAAGTATTCATATCTAATTGTTATTTCATATATCACTGACCTGCAAAAACAGTAACAATTCCTAAAATTGAGAATTGAGTGATAACTACAATCACTGTTTACAAGGACAATTTAAAAACTGACCCATGAACATTTTTTGTTGTTGTTAGTAAGCAATGGAGATAAATTTAAGCCTGTATTACATATCCGGTGCCGGAATAAACTCTCTACATTATTTTACAGATTAAGCCTTATAACTACCCTATTAAAATTTTGAATTATGATTCTCGTTTTATAGGTGAAGAAACTGAGGCATGAGTTAACTGCCCAAAAAGCGATAATAAGTGGTGAAGTTAGCAGGTTTGTGTGATCCCAGAGCTTATAGTCCTTACTATGCTATATACCCTGGCCCTACAGCGCTTGTTGACTACACCTAGGCCAGTAAATGTTCAATTTCAATAGGTCCTCTTAGTCCTTTATTATCTGAGCCTCTGAATGCATTGCTTGATATTTTTTCTTTTGATATACGAAGGTCTTGTCTGATTTCTCTCCAGGACTATGGTTTTTGTATTTCATTTCTGTGTTCAGGAGAACAAAATGCTGCTTTCTCCATCTTCTAGCCTGAGTTTTCTGCCTCCTATTTAGCATGTTTCAAAGAAATGTGCGCATATCAGGATGCTCACTTTGTATGCATGTGAGTACCGAGAAGTGAGCTAGGCGGGGCTGCCTGCAGGCGCAGAGGCATCAGATGTGAAGAAGCACTGTAGTGGGTGGTTGTGAAGAGAAGACCCAAGCAGAGAGTTTGCTGATCAGAACAAAGTGAATCACAGCATTACACAGACTCACAGAACGTGGGGCTGGAAGAGGCCTCACTAATCAATTCGTTCAAATTTCATAGTGTATAAGTGAAGGAAATAAGATACAAGGTGTTCAGGAACTAAGAACGAGGTTTCTGGATTTCATCCATCCACCCAATGTCTCAATAGTAACACCAAATCCTTAATTACATGTTTTTTTTTTTTTTTTTTTTTTTTTTGTGGTACGCGGGCCTCTCACTGTTGTGGCCTCTCCCGTTGCGGAGCACAGGCTCCGGACGCGCAGGCTCAGCGGCCATGGCTCACGGGCCCAGCCGCTCCGCGGCATGTGGGATCTTCCCGGACCTGGGCACGAACCCGTGTCTCCTACATCGGCAGGCGGACTCTCAACCACTGCGCCACCAGGGAAGCCCTAATTACATGTTTATATGCATCTCTTCAAAAAGAAATTTACTACTCTAGGTCTGCATGTATCAATCACACTGTGTGATTTAAGACGCAGAGAGAATAACGCTTATGAAAAAGACCTTGAGGTCAGACCAACCTGAGCCCTAGGGCCAGCAACATCCCTTTCTGTTTGCGGAACTTTAGGAAAGTGACTTAATCTCTTTATGGGACAGTTTCCTAATCTGTAAAATAGGGTAATGAGAGAAGCTCTTCTCAGTGCTGTTTCGGGGATTAAGTGAGAAATTGTTTTAAAAGACTTTGCATTAGGATCTGGCACAGAGTCAGGAAGCATAGACAAAAATTACCAGGTATCTTTTTCATCATCATTATCATCAGCAGCCATTAGCATTATTTCTCTTATGTGATATCTTAAGACATCCTTTGAAAAAGGTGTTTTCCTTTTAAATAAGGAAATATAAATCCCAATGAAAGAGATTCTGGATGAAGAACTGACAAAATAGACTGAAATCACCAGCATGGTCCCAGAGACTTTAGGTGTCTCATCAGTGAAATGGAAAAGACACTGATCTCCATATATATTTGAAATCGCATATGCAATACTCTGAAAGAATACATTCAGAATTTGATCTTTTACTGAGGACAGTCCAAATCAGTAGCACTCAAAGCAGAAGTTCTCATAGCTTCCCATAGCTAGGCCTCATAACGAAAACAAATGATTTTACATAACAAAACAAGAGAGAGAAAAAGAGAAAGCCTCATTTTTTTTTTCTTAATCATAAGTTGGTGTGAAGAGATGTCCATTTGGATTCTGCTTCTAGAGAGCTCAGTTATGCGGTATTCATAAAAAAATAGTCCCAAACAATACAACATATTTTAAATTTACATTAACTTTTAAATTAATGAGAAGCTTAATGTGAACTATGGCGCTTTAGCTGTTTAGGACTATGTTCCTTCTTGCCAACTTGGAACGGGGTCTATTGACTCACCTTCTCAGTCTCATAAACAGCTTCCAGACTTGATGTGTTTTCAGTGCCAGAGGACTTTCAGGCTGGTGAAAGCTGCCGTATTGACATCACCAGGGATTGAAGTTGGCCCTCTCCAACTAAAGATGTAAAATGCTTCCAGCAACTACACACACTTTCCCTTAAGGTCAGATTGCCATATACGGTTGTCAGTCCTGGGAATTCTCTAAGATCAGAGCTTACTCCACACCCTCTGGTCACCATTCATTTATCTAACAAATTTTTCTAGAGCACCGACTATGGACATAGAACTGAGATAAAACAACACAGATTCTACTTCAAGGAATTCATCATCTATTGAACGATACAGCACATATATACATATATAAACAATTCTAGAATAATCTGACATCTTCTATGATAAAAGAAGGTAAATACTGGGTGCAATTAGAGGCACTTGAATTAGATTGGAGGAGAATTAAGAACAGCCTTCTGAAGAAATAAGGCTTGAAAGACAAGGAAGAATTAGACCATCCAAGAAGAGCAGAAACTCTCACCACTCAAGAGGGGACAGCTCTGAGTGACTTTGCTTCAGTGAACAAGTTCTGAATGATTAGAGTGAGAGGTGGGGAAAATGTGTTCGTGTGTGTTTGTGTATATACACATACACACAAAGTGTGGGCATAAGAAATTGACATGCATGGTTCAGCAGGGACAAGTTCATGAGAGATCTCACACGCCACACTAAGAAGTTTGGACACAATCCTTAAAATGATACAAATGCCGATGGTCTGTTGTATTTTTGTCTATTTTAATAAACTTATAGAGAAGTTTCAAGTTCTTAGCAAAATTGAACAAAAAGTACAGAGTTCCCATATATCTCCTATCCCCACACATGCAAAACCTCCCACACTATGGACATCCCACACCACAGTGATATATTTTTTACAATTAATGACCCTACACTGACACACCATTATCACCCAGAGTTTATAGTGTGCATGAGTTCAATCTTGGTATCGTATATTTTATGGGTTTGGACAAAAGTATAATGACATGTATCCACCATTATAGTACCGTACAGAGTAGTTTAACTGCCCTAAAAATCTTCTGTGCTTCACGTATTCATCTCTCCCCTCCCTCCCCACAACCCAGGGCAATGAATGATTTTTTTAATTGTCTCCAAAGTTTTGACTTTTCCAGCATGTCCTATAGTTGAAATTGTATAGTATGTAGCCTTTTCAGACTGGCTTCTTTCACTTAATAATGTGCACTAAGATTCCTCCATGTTGTTTCTTTGGATGGCTTGATAGCTCATTTCTTTTTAGTACTGAATAATAATCCATTTCTGGATATACAACAGTTTATTTATCCATTTACCTACTGAAGGACATATGGCTTGCTTCCTAGTTTTGGCAATTATGAATAAATCTGCTATAAACAACTGTGTGCAGGTGTTTGTGTGGACATAAGTTTTCAATTCTTTTGGATAAATGCCAAGAAGCACAATTGCTGGATAGTATGATAAAAGTATAGTTAGTTTTGAAAGAAATCATCAAACTGTCTTCCAAGGTGGCTGTACCATTTTGCATTCCCACCAGCAGTGAATGAGAGTTCCTGTTGCTCCACATCTTCACCAGCATTTGGTGTTGTCAGTGTTTTCAATTTTGGCCAATCTGATAGGTGTGTAGTGGCATGTTGCCATTGTTTTAATTTACATCGCCCTAATGACATAGGACAAGGAGCATCATTTCACATGTGTATTTGTTATCTGTATATCTTCTTTGGTGAGGTGTCTGTTCAGGTCTTCGTCCTGTTTTTTTAATGGGGTTGTTTTCTTATTGTTGAGTTTTGCAAGTTCTTTGTATATTTTGGATAACAGTCGATTATCAGATGTATCTTTTGCAAACATTTTCTCCCATTCCTCTCATTCTCTTGACAGTGTCTTTCACAGATCAGAAATTTTTAATTTGAATAAGGTTCAACTTATCAATTATTTCTTTCATAGATCATACCTTTGGTGACTTGACAAAAAAGTCATTGCTGTATCCAATGTCATCTGGGATTTCTTGTATGTTATGTTCTAGGAGTTTTATAATTTTCCATTTTCCATTTGTGAAGGGTGTAAGGTCTGTGTCTAGATTATTATTTTTTTTTTTGTATGTGGATGTCTAGTTGTTCCAATACCATTCCAGAGATAGCTACCAAAACTTTTTTTTTCAAGCTCTTGGGCAATACCACATGGTCAGCTAATAATCATAATTATTAGAAACTAGTAAACTGGTATTGTATTTATTGGCAAATAAATGTCTTGATACTTGGCATTAAAATAATAGAAATGGCCCTCTATTGGTGAAATTAAAGGTATTCATTATATGTGGGCTGAATTACATATTTTGAAGACACACCTCATTTTTATATTAACACAGTTTATGTATCGAGTGAGGCATGAAGCTTATATCCTTATGTTAGGAAAGATACCTGAGGCTTGATGCATCAATTTTTCTCTGCCCAGCCATGAGTTAGAGGAATATTTCATTGGCTGATCCAACTAAAACAATATATAAATTCTGCCTCTGGAATGCTGTCTGCTGAAAGGTGGCATTCAGAGCACCTAAAATAACAAAAGATGGAACTTTGTTGCATTTTCAGAACTATTTTTTGATTACTCACCAATGCAAGCATGTATGTCTAAAAAACATTTGTGTTCTTGGCAAAATCAGGTCAGCAGCTTTGCTTTGCTATGACCTAGTCATGAGAGTATAGCTAATTCTTATTCAGCTCAGTCTTCTTTGCCTATTACTATCTACCAAGAAGAGTCTAGTGCCTACATGTTGTGCAGGACCAAAGCATCTTAGATCAATTTGCAACACTTAACATGTCCAAGGAGCAAACAGGAAACTGCTGCATCCTGAGTGTGATAAGAAAGATACTGTAGGGTTTCCCTGGTGGCGCAATGGTTGAGAATCAGCCTGCTGATGCAAGGGACACGGGTTCGTGCCCCGGTCTGGGAAGATCCCACATGCCACGGAGCGGCTGGGCCCGTGAGCCATGGCCGCTGAGCCTGTGCATCTGGAGCCTGTGTTCCGCAACGGGAGAGGCCACAACAGTGAGAGGCCCGCATACCACAAAAGAAAAGAAAAAAAAAAAAAAGAAAAATACTGTAGAAATAGACATTGGAAGTGAGAGTAGCATGACATATATACACTACCGAATGTAAATTAGTTAGCTAGTGGGAAGCAGCTGCATAGCACAGGAAGATCAGCTCAGTGCTTTACCATGACCTAGAGGGGTGGGATAGGAAGGGTGGGAGGGAGGCTCCAGAGGGAGGGCATATGGGGACATATGTATGCATATTGTTGATTCACTTTGTTGTACAACAGAAACTAACACAGTATTGTGAAGCAATTATACTCCAATAAAGATCTAAAAAAAAAATAGATATTGAAGAGGTAGACAAGAAGAAAAAATGCAGGGACTTTTAGCTCCTGTTAATATATTTGGATTGAATTCTCAGTGTAATAGGAATCATGTAAGATATAAGAAGAGAGTACCTCTGATCTGCTTTATATTTTTTAAAGATGATATTAACCAATGTGTAGAAAATAGATTGCAATGGTAAGACTGGGTTCAGGGAGGAAAGTTGAGGAATACTTCAAAAGTCCAGACAAGAGTAATAAAGGCTCAGACACAGTGATAGAAATGGATGTGAGAAATGTGGATGGACTGAGATATTTTTTGGGAAAAAATCTCAGTGGGATTTGCTTGTTGACTGGAAGTGAAGAATAGGACAAGGAAAGATCCTAGGTTTGGGGCAGCTGGTAAATCATCAATGCTGAATGTGGCTACTGGAGAAGGTACATTCTGGAGGGTTGAGGTTCAGGCTTACTGCTAAGGGGTGTCTCTAGCAATGGCGGAGGAAGACATATCATAAGCCTTCTGTTGACTTCCCCATGGATCCATGCAGAAAGTCACTGATTCCCACCACAGGGCTTTCAACACAGACTACCTGTGGAGGGCACTTGCCCAGTGGGGTCACGTGAGATGTCTTGTTCACACTGGATGGCCTCTTTTTTCATGTCTAAGTAGAAAGAACCAAATGGGAAGTGTCAGTCTTTCAGATTTATTTCAAACTCATTGAGCCTTAGTGCTTCATTGTAGAAAATGAATGACCAAGAAGGTGTCTATCTTTATCTACCATCAGTAAGAAGATAATATTCATCAAAAGCTATAGAGCTTCAAAATTATTCTTGGCTCTTAGTTCAGCGCATGAATATGTTTTCAGTCATTGATTTAGTCAGTTAGTCATTCCATCTGTCAGTCTATTGGTCAGAGGTTCGCTTAATAAACATTTCCCATAAATTAGCCATGCACTAGCTAAGTACTGGAGATGAGTCTTATATAACTCTTCTTTGGTCTCTATATCTCCTAGATATTTAGCCTGTTAAGCACCAACAAAAAAAATCTCAAATTTATTTATTTTTAAATTTTTATTGGAGTATAGTTGATTTAGATTTAAAACAATTTTTTATTGGAGTACAATTGATTTACAATGTTGTATTAGTTTTAGGTGTACAGCAAAGTGAATCTGTTATACATGTACATATGTCCACTCTTTCTTAGATTCTTTTCCCATATAGGCCATTACAGAGTATTGAGTAGAGTTCCCTGTGCTATGCAGTAGGTCGGTATTAGTTATCTGTTTTATATACAGTACTATGTATATGTCAACCTCAATCTCCAAATTTATCCCCCCTTAACCCCTGGTAACCACACATTTGTTTTCTACATCTGTAACTTTATTTCTGTTTTGTAGATTAGTTCATTTGTATCCCCCCTTTTTTTTTAAGATTCCACATATAAGTGATATCATATGATATTTGTCTTTCTCATTACTCAGCCAAAAAAAGAATGAAATAATGCCATTTGCAGTAACATGGATGGACCTAGAGATTGCCATACTGACTGAAGTAAGTCAGACAGAGAAAGTCAAATGCAATTTAGAAAATTGACTTCGCTGCACTCTATATTGACTCTGGTACTATTGTAAAAATTAAGGATCAAACAAACAATAAAATTGATTGCTTTTATATTTGATTTATGAAATCTCTACATCCTTTAGAAAATCAGATTTTATTTTTATGTCATACTTCCAATTTCTAATTGTGGATGTATTTGAGATTCTTTTTTTTAAGGAATGGGATCAATATATACATATATAATTTCATGATCTTTACACGTGTTAATAGGTATGTAATGTAGATACTAACTAGATTTATACACAAGCCTACTGAAACTGAAATATTTTCACGTATATTTAAAAAAATTTTTGTTTGCATAGGGAGAACTAAAATGAAAACATTTACACCCAAACTTGATATTATACTGTACTTTTCCATGGCCTGTATAGCTTTGAATAGAGACCTTTCAACATTCTGTGTCACAGTATTTCATCTAAAGTGAAGTTAATACTATGAAGCCACTTTAAACTATTCTTATTTAACATGAGAATCAGGAGGCTGGTGTCCAGGAAATTTTCTAGGCTCTTTGGTTTTTAATCTCAAAATAATAGAGCATATCATTACTATTATCTGTAGTAAAAAGGTTAAGAAAGCAAGAGGTGAATTGCCAAAAAGAATACATTCACATCAGTTTCAGTTCAGTGATACAATATAAGAAGTCAACATGTTGTAATTTTTTCTCATTGTTTTCTTTAGTTATTGGAGACAACTAAAGTGGTTGACAAGTTACATGTATTTATGAAATCACGTAATCACATTTTCTCTTGTACTTCTCTAAGGCAGGCAATAAGAGTCAACTACTGAGATAACTCATTGGATCAACATTTAACAACTGAGGTACAGGACATTTCCTGAGGGTTTATGACCAGGTTGAAAAAAAATTGGTAATCTCAGGAATTCCCGGGTGGTATCACTTTTTAGTTTATTTTTGTCTCAGAGATTAATAGTCATGATTATTATTTCTGCCATAAATTAAAAATAGGAGAGAACTTATATTCAAATATGGACTATTTTATGGTTTCAGGGCTGTCAGCTGAAGCCATGTTACATGAGCCATGCTCAAAGGCTATAAGGGTATGGAGTCTGCAGAAAGCAAATAGACTTGGAGGACACTGGCCAGGAATCAGGGTCCCTGCATTGTTCTGGGAAAATGCAATGAAAACTGGTGTGCATCAAGGCATAGAATAAGAACTCAATGTGGTAATGACAGGAAATGCAATTTCAGCTCAGTGTAAAACTAAGTGTCTAAGCCATCAGAGCTATCCAAGGGCAGAATAGACTGCCTTTGAAGGTAGTGAGTTTATTGTCATCTGAGTATTCAAGTGTAGGCTGCACAGCCACTTGGTAATTAGTTTCTTACTTAATATAGTGTCATTCTCTGAATCCAGTGAGTTATGCCAGTTTGGTATTAACTTAATGAAGAAGAGGCAGTTAAATTATGAACATATATGAATTGCAGTTGCTTGTGTGGTAGAGTTTGAGATGGAATTAGTAGCATTGGCCTAAGTGCCATAACATATAAATGAACACGGGAGAAGCAGTTTTTTTCTGATGGAGCTTTCTCTACATACATGGCCTTTAAAAATAAAATACACTTGAGCAGTGTATTAGTTTCCTAGGACTGCAATAACAAAGTACCATAAATGGAGTGGCTTTAAACAACAGAAATTTATTCTCTTACAGTTCCAGAAGCCAGAAGTTCAAAATCAGATGTGGGGGTGACATGACATCAGCAAAATGGCAATGAGATGTCCCTTGGACATATTCTCCCCTTAGCAACAATGATTTGGCATCCATCCACAGATAAAAGTGCCTTTATGGGAACTCTGGGGTTCAGGAGGACATTGGGAAATCCTAGTGAAGTCCAAGACCAAAGAGCCAGTCAGGCTTGCAAGAAGGCAGCTGACTCACTGACCTTGGTCTTGGCTACAGAAACATAAATATCTCTGGACCCCTGAGAACTCGGCTATAGCCCCTTTTGGCTTTGGATCTGTCACCAGCACCATACACCAAGAGACCTGGGAAAAGTCACATCCACCTATGCAGCAGGAAATAGACATATGGACATTGGTCACGGACATGTCCATATGGACATGGACCCTGAAGTGTCCTGTGAACCAACCTCAGACCTTCTTGCCCACAGTCTGTGAGTCTCTGGAGGAGGGCCCACCAAATTCAGTCATATTGTATACTGAAAGTGCCCTGTAACTGGGCTCTAGCATGTCCCAGCCACAATCTGTGAGCATTCTTGCTGGCATAGGGATCCTGCAGGAAACACTCCTGTCTGCAACTACAGAGATCCTGACTGGGCCTTATACTAGGTGTCAGCCCCTGCTGAGCTGCAGCCTCATGAGCTGGAGAGTGGACACAGGAATCAGGCAAGAGAACCTCCTATCTGCAACCCCCCAAATCCTGAAAGGTCCCTATATGCTGATCCAGCTTCCTCATGGCCACAGTCAGCCAGTCTGGCAGCAGGAGTCATTCCCATCTGTGCTCCTGGAGAGCCCTGGTCCTATACTCAGCTTAAACTCCTCCTGCCATTGTCAGAGACCAGTCCAGGTTGCCTAGAGACCTGCCTCAAGACATTACAACTGCCACTACATAAATATAAAGGATTCTAAGAGGATACTATGAACAATTATAAGCCACAAAATTGGATAACCTAGAATCAATGGATAAATTCCTAGAAACGTACAACCTACCAAGACTGAATCACAAAGAAACAGAAAATTTGAACAGATCAGTAAGGATTAAAAAGATTGAAGCAGTCATCAAAAAACCTCTCAATAAAGAGAAGCTCAGGACAAAATGGCTCTACTGGTGAATTCCACCAAACATTTAAAGAAGAATTAATGCCAATCCTTCTCAGACATGTCTAAATAATTGAAGGGGAGGGAACACTTCCAAAATCATTTTGTATAGCCAGTATTACCCTGATATCAAAGCCAGATAAAGACACTACAAGAAAATAAAACTACAGGCTAATATCCTTCATGAATATAGATATAAAATTTCTCAAAATAATTCTAGAAAACTGAATTCAATATGATCAGATGGAATTTATTTCTGAAATGCAAGGATGGTTCAACACACACAAGTCAATTCACATGATACACCACATTAATAAAATGAGTATAAAAATCCTATAACCCTCTCAATACATGCAGAAAAAAGTGTTTGATAAGATTCAATTCCCTTTCATGATAAAAGTTTTCAACAAATTGGGTATAGAAAAAAACATACCTCAACATAATAAAGGTCATATATGAGAAACCCACAAGCAGCATCATACTCAATGATGAAAAGCTTAAAGATTTTCTTCTAAGACCAGGAACAAGACAAAGATGCCCACTCTCAGCACTCCTATTCAACATTGTACTAGAAGTCTTAGCCAGAGAAATTATGCAAGTAACAGAAACACAAGTCATCCAAATTGGAAAGAAAGAAGTAAAACTGTCTCTGCTTGCAGATGATGTGATTTATATACAGAAAATGCTAAGAGTTCCACCAAAAAGCTGTTGGAGCTAATAACTGAACTCCGTAAAGTTGCAGGATACAAAATCAGCATACAAAAATCAGTTTTGTTTCTATACACTAACAATAAAATATAAAGAAATAAAGTAAACAATCCCATTTACAACAGCATCAAAAACAATAAAATACTTAGGAATAAGTTCAACCAAACAGTTGAAAGATCTAACTGAAAACTATAAGATATTGATGAAAGAAATTGAAGACACAAATAAATGGAAAGATATCATGCATCCATGGATCAGAATTAGTATTGTTAAAATGTTTCTGCTAGATATATACTAGTATACTAGACATATACTAGTATACTAGATGTATATAAACTTAAAGCTGTTTATAGATTCAATGTAATCCCTTATCAAAATTTTAATGGTATTTTTCACAGAAATGTTAAAACAAATTAAATTAGTATGGGACCACAAGGACCTCCAATTGCTTTCTCTTTCTTGAGAAAAACCTGGAGTTCCTGATTTCAAAATATATATCAAAGCCATAGTAATAAAAACAGTATGGTAGGGCTTCCCTAGTGGTGCAGTGGTTGAGAATCCGCCTGCCAATGCAGGGGACATGGGTTCATGCCCCAGTCCGGGAAGATCTCACATGCCGCGGAGCGGCTGGGCCCGTGAGCCATGGCCACTGAGCCTGTGTGTCCGGAGCCTGTGCTCCGCAACAGGAGAGGCCACAACAGTGAGAGGCCCACGTACCACACACACACAAAACAAAACAAAACGAAACAAAAACAGTATGGTACTGGCATAAAAAGAAATACATAGACTGATGGAAAAGAATAGAAAACCCCAAAATAAACTTAGGCAGATAGAGTTAACTAATGTTTGACAAGGGAGCAGTGAATACTCGGGTCAAAGATAGTCTTATTAATAAATATTGTTAATGCTGAATATTTACAAGTAAAAAATTGAAATTGGACTCCCATATTACACCAATCACAAATATAACTTGAAGTGGATTAAACACTTAAATGTAAGAACTTAAACTGTAAAACTCCTAGAAGAACACATAGGGGAAAAGTTATTTAACATTGGTCTTGGCAACAATTTTTTTGGATATGACACCAAAAGCAAAAGCAATAAAAACAAAAAATTAACAAGTGGGACTACATCAAACTAAATAACCTTCTGCATAGCAAAAGAAACAATCAACAGAATGAAGAGACATCCTACCGAATGGGAGAAAATATTTGCAAACCATATATCAGATAAAGGGTTAATATCTAAAATATATAAAGAACTCATATAACTCAGCGTAAAAACCCAAACAATCTAATTTTAAAAATGGACCAAGGTACTAAATAGATATTTTTTCGAAGAAGACATACAAATGGCCAAAATGTACACAAAAAGATACTAAATATCTACTAGCCACTAGGGAAATACAAATTAAAACCACAATGAAATATTATTTCATACCTGTTAGAATGGTTATTTTCAAAAAGACAAGGGATAACAAGTGCTGGTGAGGATGTGTAGTAAAGGGAACACTTGGGCACTGTTTGTGGAATGTAAATTAGTGCGCCCAGTATGGAAAACTGTGGAGGTTCTTCAAAAACTTAAAAATAGAACTACCATATGATTTAGCAATCCCATTTCTGGGTATATATCCGAAGAAAATGAAATCAAGATCTCAAAGAGATATATGCAACACCCTGTTTGTTATATTCATTGTAGCATTATTTACAATAGCCAAGATGTGGAAACAAGTTGTGTCCACCGATGGATGAATGAATAAAGAAAATGTTGTGTATACATTCACAATGGAATAGTATTCAGCAATGAGAAAGAAGGAAATCCTACCATTTGCAACAACATGGCTGGATCCTGAGGGCTTTATACTAAATGACATGTCAGGCAGAGAAAAACAGATACTGTATGATCTGACTTATAAGGGGAATCTAAAAAAAGCTCCAAAGTCATAGAAACAGAGAGTAGATTGGTGGTTGCTAGGGGCAGGGTGGTGGGGAAAATGGGGAGATATTGGTCAAAGGGTACAAACTTCTAGTTGTAAGATGAATAAGTCCTGAGGATCTAATGTATAGCATGTTGACTATAGTTAACATATTGTATTACATACCTGAAAGTTTCTAAGAGAGTGGATTTTAAATGTTCTCACCACACACACAGAAAAATTGTAATCATATGAGGTGATAGATGTGTTAACCAACCTTATTTTGGTAATCATTTTGCAATATATACATCTATTAAATCATTACTTTGTACAAAAACTTACACAATGTTGTAAGTCAATTATATCTCAATAATGCTAGAAAAACCAACATTGAATTTTAGATTAACAATGAATAATTGTTTAGCATAAGTATGTCTCAAATATATGAACTGTCGGTCTGAAAATCAAATTTAACTGGGGGAAAAAATGATGTGGGCAGGCCCTGCTGCCTTTCAAACTCTCCTTGAGAATCTTTCCTTGTCTCTTTTAGCTTTTGGTGATTCTAGCTGTTCCTTGGCTGGTAGCAGCATAACTCAAATTTCTGCCTCCATCTTTACATGGTCTTCTTCTTTCTACTGTGTGCCTCTTCCTTATTTCCAAATTTCCCTCCCTTTATAAAGTCACTGGATTTAGGGCCCATCCTAACCCAGTGTGACTTCATCTTGACGTGATTACATATGCAAAGATACTATTTCCAAATAAGGTCACACTCATAGCTATCAGGGGTTAAGAACTCAACATATGTTTTTGGGAAATACAATTCAGCCCACAACAAGCAGTTTTACATCGTTTCATTATCAGCACTTACATGTGAATTAAGGTATCTGACTTTTCCTTTTAATGTTCTCCCTTTCTTGGGTTTCAAGTTCCAAAATCCTATCACTTTTGCTTTACAGTCTAACAAAACTGAAGCATGCGTATCCTTAAACACATCATTTTCTCTCATATGATTGTTCATGGACTAGAGTGTCCTGCTCTGTCCACCTGACTACTCTCTAGTTGTTCTTCAAATTTTAGCACCATCATAACTTTTTTTATATCTACTGGGAAAAATTGAGTGTCCTTCTCCCTTTGTTTGCATCATACCACATAAAGATATTTCCACTAAGCCAATTATCAGACCATATCACTAACATTTCTTTATATATATAGATATAATTACAATGGATATTTAATTATAAAATAACCAAGGAAAAAAATTGCTTATCTGATGTAATTAGTGCAGGCTTGGTACTCAAGATGGAAAAACATAACAGTATTTGGGCTCACTCTGTTTTAGTATGTACAGAGAGAATGCCACAGGGGATCCTGTTTCATTTTCTATTGAGGGACACCTATCACGCTTTTAAATGTTTTTTCATTAAGACTCTTAGATGATTTCTAAATATTAAGTTTATACCTACTGGGAACATTTACTTATTACCCAAGACACAGTGCAACATTTCAGTGAAAATTTTAATAATGGTTTCAGAAGATACTATCAAGAAAAGCATGCCATTGGGTACCATTATCCATAAGGACAGTAGGATAGAGTTTAGGAAAGCATGTTGAGGACATAATAAAACATTTTAAGAGCAGTTTACATCAGTGCTTCACAGTAATACACCACAAAATATTGGTAGTGGGGGAAGGTAATTACATTTCATTTTGCCCTCTGCATGCTATCTCACTGGTGGTATGCACTCATAATTTGTTACTTGAAAGAATCCAGCAATTACAAGCATATTAATTAATGAGCAAAGCATTAAGCAGAATAATGAAGTCACCAGACACACACATATACACATATGTTACATACATATGTATAAACATACATAAATAAGCAAGCCAGCCAGTCAGCAGAGAGTGAGGTATGCTAAGCATCAACATAGTCAGCCACTATGGAGAACAGTACGGAATTTCCTTAAAAAACTAAAAATAGAGCTACCATATGATCCTGCAATCCCACTCTTGGGCATATATCTGGGAAAAACCATAATTTGAAAAATACATGCACCTCAATGTTCACTGAAGCACTATTTACAATAGCCAAGACATTGAAGCAACCTAAATGTCCATTGACAGATGAATGGATAAAGAAGATGTGGTATATTTATACAAGGAACTATAACTCACCCATAAAAGAGAATGAAATAATGTCATTTGCAGCAACATGGCTGGGCCTAGAGATTATCGTACTAAGTGAAGTAAGCCAGGCAGAAAAAGACAAATATCATATGATATCACTTACATGTGGAATCTAAAAAAAATTGATGCAAATTAACTTATACCCAAATCAGAAACAGACGCACAGACATAGAAAACAAACTTATGGTTACCAAAGGGGACGGGGGGATGGGATAAATTAGGAGTTTGGGATTAACATATATACACTACTATATATAAAATAGATAACAAACACGGACCTACTATATAGCACAGGGAACTCTACTCAATATTTTGTAATAAGTCATAAGGGAAAAAAATCTGAAATATATATATATGTGTATGTATAACTGAATCACTTTGCTATAAACCTGAAAGTAACACAACGTTGCAAATCAACTATACCACAATAAGAAAAACAAAACAAAACAAAACATAACTGGGGGTATCTATCTCAAATTTTCACTTTATTTCTTTTTCCCATTCTCTATCTCTTCCACCCTCCTTTCCTTTTGTTTTTTCCTTTTTATCATTTCATTATCTTCTCTGTAACAGATCACCAGCTATAACTCAGGAAAATATAACATGAAAGCACTGTCTAAAACATTTAGTCTGAGCTCACTCTTGAATACTACGGCTCCTTTCCTAGATGGTAATTATATCTTGGGTATGACAATCTTCTGAAATTACTAGTGAAAACACTTTTCCTCTCCCCACGCCATTTTGAAAGAATCAGATCTTTTTTCAGGTGCAAAGCTTTCAAAAGGCTCAATATTAATGACATATTATTCAATGATCCCAAGTCATTCTACATTTCTTATCCCAAACAAAATTATGATCCAACTATGAACCAATATGATCAAAATCATAACTGAAATGAATTAAGCACTAGAACTCAGCCTGTACACCTAACACTAATCTTATTCCTCAGAAGACTTGATAATATTGTCATGATGAAACTATTTGGGACATGATGTTTAAAATGAAAATGACTCTAGGGGAATAAATATCACCTAAACTTTCTCCAGAGGTTTATATAGAATATACATAAATCTCATCTATTCAGAGTTATCTTCATTACAAATAAAATTTTGGGGAAGCTGATAGAATAAAGCTTGATACTATTTCTAGCCAGCTGATTATAAAGAGGAAAAGAGGCTCCTGATGTTACAGGTTTGCTACAGAACTGAGGGGGCTGCAGAAAGCCAGAGATGGATGCTGTTTGCGGGATGTTTATGTTCACACGTTTCTTATTCCTGTTTCAAGAGGAGTAACCAGTTACAAAGGACCAGAGGGTGTTTTTGCACCTTTTCCTCCTCTTGATTAAGGTAGACTTCACAGCCCAAGTGTGATAGGCAGTGTTTCTGCACACTGGAGTCCTCCCGGGAGCATAGTATCTATCTCTGTAGGAGCTGGAGGCTTTAGATTGGTTCAGGGTTGATAGACACCACTTTGCCATCAGCAATTTCTTTGTATCCAGAAAAGAAAGTGGTGTTAGGTATGGTATATTTTCTTTGGATAGTTTACAGGAGTTGTCCCATACAACAGAAAGCCATATCTTTCCACAATATAATGAAAATAGCCTGGGTTTTAGAATCAAAAACACCTCGAGTTCCACATCTGTTAGTTGGAAAAAGTGCTTAATGTATGTGGACCTCGTTTTTAATCTTTAAAATGGTAAAACAAAACAAAACAACCTATTTCATGGGGCTGTCATGTGAATTAATGTGCTTTAAAATTTTTAATATTCTAGAATATAAATCCAGCAGAGTAGGTACCTTGATCATATTTTTCTCTCTCTTACCCCAAGGTCCTAGAGCAGCATCTTGCATAAAATAGGCACTTAATATATATTTTAGATTGTACTGATTGAACATATTCAGCATACTGAACATACTAACATAAACAAGATCAACAGTGATACAATATGGTTTTTTGGCAAAAACTTCTTGTTCATCATAAAATATTACTTTTAATATTGGAAGTGTTTAAGGTGACCAGCTGGACAGTTGAAGAGAACTTATCAACTGTAATTCTATTAATTTATTCTCCTCCATTTTTTGTGAACTTTCTCTAAAGAGCAATAGCAAAGGATAAGTCCATGGTTTTGGATGATTATAAAATTTAAAGATAATTTTAATACTTCAAGTAAAAAGAAAACTGGTATTCACTTGGAAATTTGGCATATCTGTTTCCAGGAGAGTAAAAATCTAATGACTTCATGGATGTATGACTTTTGCAACTTCTTCTTGCTGTGTTTCAAAATGAATAACTGAAAATTTTGTTTGAGAAACAATTTCATTCAAATTGCTGACATTTTCTATTGCTTTAGCATATTCTGATTTTTCTAAGTATTCTCCACTTCATCCTCCTTCCCATCCTGCCCAGGCATATGGTTATTTCTACTTTGTATACTATTTTCCAATGTACAAAACTAATAGGCAAAAGAAATTATGCATATGGCATTCTGAGTTTTCTTTTGCTCCCATGGGCAGAAACATGAGAAGTTCACCATTGAGCCCAGTTTGCAGTTCAAGTGTTGGTTAGTATTAAAACAGTGCTGGATAAGGATGTAATCACATACCTACTTTCACCCACCTAAATTGTTTAAAAACTGCTCTCCTCTTAATACACTCTGATTAAGAAATGTGTGTATGGTGGGTGGGCTAATTTGGGATGGGGGTAGGGAGAGATAATTGAAAAATTAAAAATTTTAATTACTTTGCTCCATTATAATATACTATGTACATAAATATTAAATATGTACATAAATATCAATATATATTAAATATAATAAATATTAAATAAATCTATTAACTATAAATAGTGCACAACATGTACAACATGTTGTTCATGTGTACAACAGATTTGTGAATGTTGAACCATCCTTGCAGCCCTGGAGTAAATTCCACTTGACAGGGTGTATGATCCTTTTAATGGGTTGCTGAATTCAGTTTGCTAACATTTTGTTGAGGATTTTTGCATTCATGTTCATCAGGGATATTGGCCTGTAATTTTCTTTTTGATGTCTTTGGTTTTGGTAAAAGGGTAACACTGGCCCTTTAAAATGAGTTGGGAACAATTCCTCTTTGACTGCTAGGAAGAGTTTGAGAAGGATAGAAATTAAATCTTTGAATGTTTGCTAGAATTCACCAGTGAAGACATCTGGTCCTAGACTTTTGCTTGCTGGAAGTTTTTGATTACTGCTTTAATCTCCTTGCTAGTTAATTGGTGCATGCAGACTTTCTATTTCTTCATGATTCAGTCTTAGAAGATTGTATGTTTCTACGAATTTATCCATTTCTTCTAAGTTTTTCAATTTCTCAGCATATAATTGTTCATAGTAGTTTCTTAGGATCCTTTGTATTTCTGTGGTATCAGTGGTAACTTCTCTTTTATTACTGATTGTATTTATTTGAGCCCTCTCTCTTTCTTTTTGATGAGTATAACTAAAGATCTGTCAATTTTGTTTATCTTTTCAATGAACCATCTCTTAGTTCCTTGATCTTTTGTATTGTCTTTTCATTCTCTTTTTCATTTATTTCTCCTTTGATCTTTATTATTTCCTTCCTTATACTAATTTGGGCTTCATTTTCTCTTCTTCGTCTAGTTCCTTTAGGTGTAAACTTAGATTGTTTATTTGAGATTTTTCTTGTTTCTTGAGGTAGGCCTGTATTGCTATGAGCTTATCTCTTAGAACTTTTTTGTTGTTTCTCATAAATTTTGGTATGTTTCTGTTTTTATTTGTCTTTAAGGATTTTAAAATTTCTCCTTTGATTTTTTTTTTAAATGACTCTTTAGTTATCCAGTAGCATGTTGTTTAATCTCCACATTTTTGTGATTTTTACAGTTTTCTTTCTTTTAATTGATTTTTAGTTTCATATCATTGTTTAGAAAATATGGTTGATATAATTTAAATCTTCTTGAATTTACTGAGACTTGTTTTGTGGTCTAACATGTGACCTATCCTGGAGAATGTTTCATGTGCACTTGAGAAGAATGTTTTCTGCTGCTTTTGCATGGAATAGTCTGTATATATCTTTTAAGTGCATATGATATAATATATAGTTTAAGGCACCTACTTGCTTATTGATTTTCTATCTGGATGATATACCCACTGATGTAAATGGGGTATTAAAGTCCCCTAATATTATTGTATTGCTGTCAATTATTCCCTTTAGTTCTGTTAATTATTGCTTTGTATATTAGGTGCTCCTATATTAGGTGCATATATGTTTACAAATGTTACATCCTCTTCTTGGATTAAACCCTTTATCATCACATAATACCTTTCTTTGTCTTTTATTACAGTCTTTGTTTGAAAGTGTACTTTTTCTGACACAAGCTTTCCTTTTGTTTCCAATTGCATGGAATATATTTCTCCATCCTTTTACTTTCAGTCTGTGTGTATCCTTATTTCTTCAGTGAGTCTCTTGTAGGTAGCATAGAAATGAGTCTTTTCTTTTTTTTTTTGCGGTACGTGGGCCTCTCACCACCGTGGCCCCTCCTGCCGCAGAGCACAGGCTCCGGATGCGCAGGCCCAGCGTCCACGGCTCACGGGCCCTGCCGCTCTGTGGCATGCAGGATCCTCCTGGACCGGGGCACAAACCCACGTTCCCTGCATCAGCAGGTGGACTCTCAACCACTGCACCACCAGGGAAGCCCGAGTCTTTTCTTTTTTTAGTTCATTCAGCCACTCAGTCTTTTGATTGGAGAATTTAGTCCATTTACGCTTAAAGTAATTATTGATAGGTAAGTATTTATTGCCATTTAAAATATTTTTTTCTGTTTTTTTAGTTTTTTTCTTTTCCTTTCTGAGAGAAGCCATAACTTTTATTGACTGATTACTTTGTGCAAGCACTCTGATAAATGCACTGCAACACTCTCTCATTTAATTCTCCCAGTGTCACAATATAAGAATTTTAACCTTATTTTACAAAAAAGCAAATTGTAAATCAGAGAAGTTAACCTAATTGTTTAGTACCATGATGCTAAAGCATAGCAGAGGTGAGGTTAAGTCTCAGGTCTGTTTATTCTGGCTCCCCTTCACTAAGGAAAAATGAGAGTTGTTTTTCATAAATACAAAGAAAAGAAAAAAAATTAAATTGCAAAAGCCTAAAATTAAGCCTGTATGATGACTTATCTATGGTGAGAGAAGATTTAAAGATGAAGATTCTACTAGTGGAGATAAATTCAAAATTTTGTGTATTCTTGTTAGGTATGTAACATTCTGGTTGAATGCAGCATAAAACAAATTAACAAAACCTTGAACTTGCCATGGCTCCATGGCAAGTTGTCTGTTTGTGTCATGGAATCAAAGGTTGTTGGTGGGAAAATCAACTGCTGAAAACCCTCAAACCAGGTGATACCTGCTATTTCTTATGTTTTTTCTTCAATTAAAATATATGAACTTAAAAAACTTTTAAATTTATACTAATTTGGTTGCCTTATTTTCTTACAGAGTTCAAAAGACAGAAGCAAAGACAGGCATCACAGTTGATACATCACTTTTAATATCTCATCTTTTCTTTGCCTGAGTGGCAAGGTTAGGTTCAATTGCAAAAAGAAATATAAATTGATGTTCTTGTGCTTGGAAAATATTAGGATGCCATTGAATATCTGAACCTTAATATGGAGTCTTTTCTGAGGTTTTCCTCATAAATAATAGCTCAGTGTTAAGCATTGGATTCTGATACAGAATATGTTACTGGTATTTTTTAAAGCAAGATGATTAAATCATTCTAAAGAAAATAAAGCAAAACATGTCTGTATCTAAGCTCTATATTTGGAAAACCCCAATATAACCATATGCAAAATTGACCATACTCAGCTTTATCAGCTTTATTTGGAGCAAATTTAATTTTTGAAAATTCAATTTAAGCACTTTAAAAAGTAAAGGCTCGTACTTTATAAATCAGTGAAGGAAATACTTACAATTCAACAAAAAAATGGGTGAATAAAATGGAGAACCATTTGATAGAAAAATAAAGACAAAGTTTTCAAAAACCTATGAAAAACTATGTAGCATCACTATTTCAAAGAAGTAAATAACAATGAAATACTGGTTTCATCTATCAGTTTTGTAATTTTCTTTTAAATGTGATCATTAAAGCCTCAGTTAAAAGCACCTCTTCTGAGAGACCAGTTATATTTAAAGAATTTTTTTTTTGGTGGTACACAGGCCTCTCACTGCTGTGGCCTCTTCTGTTGTGGAGCACAGGCTCCGGACACACAGGCTCAGTGGTCATGGCTCACGGGCCCAGCCACTCTGCGGCATGTGGGATCCTCCTGGACCGGGGCAAGAACCCGTGTCCCCTGCACTGGCAGGTGGATTCTCAACCACTGCGCCACCAGGGAAGCCCGAGACCAGTTATATTTATAAAGTGGCTCCCTTTCCAAGTTACTCTGTTACCTTATCTATATACTAATTATTGCTTATCATACTATGTAATTTCCCTTTTACACCTGTCTACCTATCTATCTATCTATCAATCACCTATCTATCTATCTATATCTATCCATTCATCCATCATCTGCCCATACATCTACCTTTTTATCTATCCATATCTCCATTTATCTCTTTTTATTTTACTACCTATCTTTTGCCAAGTAGAACGTGGGCTCCATAAGTTCAGCAATAATGTTTCTCTTACTTACCACCTCATCCCTTGCCTAGGATAGTGTCTGAAACTTAAGTGGTGCTCATAAAGTGGTCCTTGAAGGAATGGGTACATGCTACACAGTAAAGAATGTATAGATAAACTGGCTCATTACTGTTAGAAATGCATTAATAAAACCTGGCTTATATATACTTTGACACAGTTACACAAAAATGAACTTTTGTGTATAGAGGAATACATACTGCAATAATATTTGTGATAGCAAAAATCTGGAGTTACCCTAAATTTGTCAGTAGGAGGGCGGTTAAACAAATTTCTTGGGATCCATATGATGAGGATACTATTAACCATTAAAACGAATATGGTTATTTATATTTATCTGGGATGATACCTAAAGATCTCAAAGTTCTATTTTTCATTTTTTAAAGGCTAGATGCAGTACAGTTTTTATATAATACTTTTTTGTTTAAAAGTTTTATAAATGTGTTTAACATTTTATATATACACACATATAGATAGATAAAAATATACATAATAGTTACATTTGGAAAGTGTGAAGCTGGGGAAGGGATGGAGAAGATACTCTTCACTTTAGGCTTTTTTAGTACTGTTTGAATGTATTAATATGTTTATGTGGTGTTTTTCTAACGATGATGCTGATGATAATAAAACAACTTCTGAAAAAACATAATATAGACCTACACCTGCTATTTAATAAGATATTGCAACATAAAATTTTAAGTTAAAAAAAGCAAGTTGGGGCTTCCCTGGTGGCACAGCAGTTGGGAATCTGCCTGCCAATGCAGGGGAACATGGGTTTGATACCTGGTCTGGGAAGATCCCACATGCCCCGGAGCATCTAAGCCCATGAGCCACAACTACTGAGCCCGAGTGCCTAGAGCCCAAGCGCCTAGAGCCTGTGCTCTGCAACAGGAGAAGCCACCGCAGTGAGGGGCCCGTGCACCACAACAAAGAGTAGCCCCCACTTGCCGCAACTAGAGAAAAGCCCGCATGCAGCAACGAAGACCCAACACAACCAAAAATAATTAATTAATTAATTAATTTTTAAAAAAAGCAAGTAGTAGAAAAAATGAAGTTAAGTAAAAGGAATGCAAGAAATTAAAAGTAAGAAAGAATTCACATGTATAGGTCCTAAGTGTTTATTTAGAGATATATGCTAAAATCTAAACAGTCCTGGAAGAATGTCCACCAAGAGTTAACCACAATATATTCTGGAAAATAAATTGTAAGTGAGTCTGATGGGGAGATTTTCATTCTTTCCGTATGTTATACATGCCAGAATATTTTAATAATGAGGATGCATACATGCATTACTTTGTAACCAAAAAAAATAATAAAGGGAGGAATAAAGCCTCAATTATACATAAAAACCAGGTATTACCAGATCTTGAAAGTGTTCACCTCTTGACACTTTGGAAATAAAAAGAAATTCCTTAATAAGGCAAGTTAAACTTGAGATATAAACATTAAATGAGATGTTGGGTCAGAAATTCAAAGTTAGTACTTTTATGGCTTCAGACAGTCTACTCACACCAGATTACTTTCCTAAATAACCTGGGCTCTTTTAACTCTCGGAATTTAGGCTTAGCTAGTCTACATAGAATTTCTATATGACCTTTTATGTTAGGCACTCTGATGTCTCTTCCTCTCTGTTAACCCCTGACAGTTCAGGGAAGAATTACTCATTCCACATTCTGGGTTGCTCCAGCATTTATTAAACTTATGTATATATGACTTTTTAGCTTTATGGTCTCCGAGTACCTTGAAGTCAAGGACTTTGTGAGGAACCTCTTAAAATCTCCAGATCACTGCAAAGTCTTGTACATAAGTGTTCGGTATTTATGTGGTGATGTTGTGTCTGATTCTTGACTTCAGAAACAAAGTGAAGACTGCCACATGAGTGTAGCATCCATGGTCTCTGCTCACAGTATTGACTTGCTATTTGTATATCACTTCCTACTTTATAGTTCTTCCATGACTTTATCATTTTCATGCATCATCTCAAGCCAGAAAAATAGATATTACCACTCTTCACATTTTACTGTTGAAGAAACAAACATATTTATTTTCCCACAGGTCCCAAGTGGCACAGCTGAGCCTGGTTCTTGGGCCATTTAAATACAAAACCACAACCAATTAGTGTAAAGTGGGGGATGAAATGACACCGTTCTGGAGACAATGTACTTCTGGGAGCTTAGACACGGCAACCTTCTGCAGACATAAATAAAGGTTGGTAGAGGCCCTCTACCACAGGCACTCTTCCTCTTACAGACTTCTTTTCATTTGCAGCAGGGATGGGGACATTCTTACAAATGGTATGTCTATCCCAGCTGCCAACAGCTCAGACGACAGCCAGTGCTCAACAGTACTGCTTGCTCCCTCCACTGAAACCCATGCACACTAAAGAGACTTGATGAGCCAGATCTGTACCTCCTTCTGATTATTTCAATGTATTATGTAAATATAACAATAACAATAAATGTAACCCCTCCTGCACACCCAAGGTCAAGACCTGAGATTATGTGAGAAATTGGGGAGAAGAGAGAAAGAGGAAGAAAGAAAAGCAGTGAGGGAAATGCCTTTCTCAATGTTAATAATAGCTTACATTTTTTGAGAACTTACTATGCAATGTTTAAAAGACATGGTATAATAACATAGAGGTTAAGTGAATAAACTTAGAAGTCAGACGGTATGGGTTTGAACGTCACCTCTGGCACTCACTATGACTCTTGGACAAGTTGCTTACTTTTTCAGTGTCTTAGCTGTAAACTGGGGCTGATGATAATAGCACCTGCCTCACACAGTTGTTCAGTGATGTGGTATCTGCCAATTTCCATAGTGTAAATTCTGGTACAAATGCCCATTAGAAGCTACCAGTGGCTTAACAAACAGCTCACAACATTTTTGAATATTTAACAATTGTCTCTCAAGAGCTGGAATGAGACAGCTCCAGCATACCCGTTATGATGATTAAATAAATTAGTGGCATAAGCATTTAGAGGAGTTCCTGGGATACAGTGTGCATTACATTAGGTATTTTTTTTTTTTTTTTTTTTTTTTTGTGGTACGCGGGCCTCTCACTGCTGTGGCCTCTCCCGTTGCGGAGCACAGGCTCCGGATGCACAGGCTCAGCGGCCATGGCTCACGGGCCCAGCTGCTCTGTGGTATGTGGGATCTTCCCGGACTGGGGCACGAACCCGCGTCCCCTGCATCAGCAGGCGGATTCTCAACCACTGCGTCACCAGGGAAGCCCTACATTAGGTATTTTTTAAGAGATAATTAGATTAACTCTTCTAGTTCTCTATGAGATTCTGTTATCCTATTTCTTCTATTATTCTATGAGATTAGTGTTATTTTAATTTCAGGGAGGTTAATGAGGTAGAAAAGAGCTTCAGGATCTGGCTGCGAAGGAGAGTTGGGACTTGGGCAGCCTGCCACACCATATTGCCATCTTGCTTGGATTATCAGGAGATCACGTCCTGCTGGGGATCATTGTGCCTACATAAGAATTTGACTGTAAATGGTCACAGGGTGAAAGAAAATTAGAGAATCCTGGTACTATTACACAATGTGAAATGCCAATATCAGCTCTAGAGGTTCCTTGGTCCCAGGGATTTTTCTATTGCCTTTGAGGTAAATTATTTATCATATCAAACAATGAGAAAACCATACTAATATGTATTCTCGAGAATGGAGCAGGCAATAATGACAACTTCTGCTCCCTAGGCATTTATTGTGTGCTTGACATTTTATTAACCACTTGAAATGAATTGTCTTATGCAATAATAACAGCAACTGGCTAAGGTAGGATTATTATTGCATTATTCTGCAGATGAAGAAACTGAAGCTCAACAGTGCTAAGTAATTCTTCAAGGGCACAAACCTGCCTTAAACATAAGCTCTGTCTGAATCCAAACTCTATGGATACACTGAAAACCATACACTCAACTGCTATCTCTTAAATTCATGAAAGATTGTCAAGAAATTTAGAAATACATTGATGCTCTTTAGAGATGAAAGTATTATCAAGAAATCTAAGCTTCATACTGAAGCTTTTTAGGGTTGAGAATATTAAAGACCAATGTCAGGTCAAAGATAGGGTGAAATTCATGTATTCCATGTGATTACTCCTTCCTAAAAAATATAATTATATTTTAATAGAACTACCATATGATCCAGCAATTCCACTTCTGGGTATAAATCTGAAGGAAATGAAAACCCTAATTCAAAAAGATATATGCACCCCAATGGTCATAGCAGAGTCATTTACAATAGCCAAGATATAGAAGCAACCTAAGTGTCCAAACCAGATGAATGAATAAAGGAGATGTAGTTTATATATACAATGGAATATTACTCAACCATAAAAAAGAATAAAATTCCGCCATTCACAGCAGCATGGATAGACCTAGAGGGTATTATGCTTAGTGAAATAAGTCAGACAGAGAAAGATGAATACTACATATTATTATTTATATGTGGAAACTAAAACACACACACACACACACACACACACACACACAAATGAATATAACAAAACAGAAAGACTCATAGATATAGAGAACAAACTAGTGGTTACCAGTGGGAAAAGGGAAGAACAGAGGGGCAAGATAGGTGTATGTTACTGAGAGATACAAACTACTATGTATAAAACATAAGCAACAAGGATATATTGTACAGCACAGGGAAATAGAGTCATTATTTCACAACTTTAAACAGAGTATAATCTACAAAAATATTGAATCGATATGTTGTATACCTGAAACTAGTATAATATTGTAAATCAGCTATACTTCAATTAAAAAAATACATGTATTTTACTGTCAACACCCCTTTACTTTACTTTGAGTATGTATATAGCTCTGAGACTGGAGGAGGGCAGGAAAATAATTCTGTGCCTGTCAAAAAAACGTGTATTAGAAGATACGTAAGGGCCAACTTCGGGCTACTTTACATTCTGTTTGACACCTTCACTGTATTGGAGGAAAAAAAATTCGTTGGTTCATTTAGTTTTCCACTTAATTCAGCCTTTTATTGTGCACTTCAGTTCTCACCCAAATGAACAGAGACAGTGCAAGAAGCAGAACACAATTAATGGGGCTCTCAACACATGCGGTTGTTGCTCTTGCTTCTTTAAGAGACACAAATCATTTATTCCCTTCTGGAAAACTCCATTACCCAGCAAAAAAAGAGTTTCTTAACAAATGTATATCTTACCAAAAATGGAGAACCCATCTCTGTCTCATATGTGTAGAATCATGGGCACACATTCACAGTGTACCTACACACAGCAAGCCTGCCCACAAAGCATTCCCCCGCTTTGGCATGTTAAAGATATAATGTCCGAGCATGAAGCAAAGACTTACTGTAAATTAGAAGAAGTATGGCCTTTCGCTCAAATTATGTCGAGTCGTCCCATTTTCAGGATAAGGGAAGTGAGGCTTGGAGAGGTGAGATGATTAGCCCAGGGTCAAGCAGGTGGTCATTGGGGAAGATAAATCAAGTTCCCGTCTCTCAACTCTATACATAACCTTTTCCCTCCTATTCTAGGCTTCCTGCTTAATATTGATCATTGCCATGGTCCCACAGACTGATCTCCTTGGAAGCTTATCACCCAATCCTCTCAAAAAATGCATGTTCACTGGTGGAGAATCACTGTCCATCTTTCTGTTTCCACATACAAATATTTCCCTTTCCCTTTTAGAAAATACTCTGTGCTCCTCTTTTGGATGGCTATTATCTTTTGAGACCTGGCCTTGGGAAAGCACCAAGAAAGCAATTTCATTTTTATTTTTCAAACAAAAGCTCCCAAATATGAGCTGGTGGTTGGTTTGAGTTTCTACTGATTCTCCAGCACAAGCTTCTCCCCACACAAATACATTACTTGCCTCATGCTAATGATTTTCATCAGCTTAAAGAGCCAGTTTAATTAATCTTCTGTTTAACAAAAAACAATTCAATCTGATAAAATGTTTAGGAGAAAAACCAAAGCTGGTGTTTTTCCTACCAGTAATATGTCAGGTAGGGTTAAGAAAAAGTGTTGGCAAGTGATACAGAAGAAGTAATTCATTACTGAAAAATGATCTCGATATGTGTGATCATCTCAAAAGCTCGGCATTCACTAAGTGGTCTTCGTTTAATCACGAGTTGGCACATTGTATAAGCCAAACATCTCATCTTCTGTGCCAAAGACAGAGCAGCCTCTGCTCTAGGGAACAGATCCAGGTGGTAGAAGTTCATGGCACATCCTGGTTGCTTGGGAAATAAGCTGCCATTTCATTCTGAACTTCTCAGTACTGTGAGTTCAGCTTCCTCAGTAGAGATAACATTTTTTTCCCCCCAAAGCCACCATTATTTGCAATGGAGACTCAGTGTTAATTCAATTGCTTGTCAATTAAGCTCATCCCTTAATTTAATTGGGATGTGTATACAAAACATGACAGTGCTACTTCTAGTCCTTAATTCATGCCTAGAATATACTCTCCAAGCATCCTTGCCTCCAATCTTCCTATCTCAGTTTATTTTATGGTCAGATTAATCCTCTTATGCGTAGGTTTAATGAGAACATCATCCTGCTTCAAAATCTCCTGGAGTCCCACTCACTTCAGGGTAGAATCCAAGTTCTCTAACAAGGCACTGAAGGCAGCAAACAATCTGAATCAACCCACCTGACTAGCCTTATCTCTCCTACTTCATTTCCAGGAATGCTGAATGCTTTATGCCACCTAAGACTTGTCTCATCGAAAATCAAAGTCAGGATTAAAAGAATGTCTGACTAGTAGCCTTGCAATGGCCTCTTCCCATCTGGTACAATAGGGCCTATGAGACTTAGGGGAAAAGTAACATGAAATTCACTCATACTTAGTAGGGCACTTTTGAGAGCCTACTGAATGAGAGTTTTTAAAAAATTAAAGCAATACTTGTGGAAAATTAATTAAGTTGGCTACTCTCTGGATTTAAACCAAAAAAATATTAAAAAAACACAATTCAAGCTTAAACACTCTATGCATCCGTAACAATTAAGAGGATTCAACAAAAAAATGAAGAAAGTATGTAAAACACTGAATGTTCATGTTCCAACCCTCACTCCAAATTCTTTTTTTTTTTTTTTTTTTTTTTTTTGCGGTACGCAGGCCTCTCACTGCTGTGGCCTCTCCCGTTGCGGAGCACAGGCTCCGGACGCGCAGGCTCAGTGGCCATGGCTCAGGGGCCCAGCCACTCCGCGGCGCGTGGGATCTTCCCGGACCGGGGCACGAACCCGCGTCCCCTGCATCGGCAGGCGGACTCTCAACCACTGCGCCACCAGGGAAGCCCCCAAATTCTTATGCTGAAGCCTGATCCACAGTGTGACGGTATTTGGAAATGGAGCCTTTGGGAGGTAATTAGGTTTGGATGAAGTCATAGGGGTTGAGCCCTCATCATGGGTTGGTGTTCTTATAAGGGGATTAAGAACCCAGAGCTCTCTGTTGACAGTATATGAGAGTACAATGAGAAGCTGACTTTCTGCAACCCAGAAGAGGGCTCTCGCCAGAACTATGGTGCCACCCTGATCTCAGATTTTCAGCCTCCAGAAATGTGAGAAATAAATTTCCGTTGTGCATAAACCACCCAGACTATGATACTTTGTTATGGCAGCATGCACTGACTAAGACAGAATGGTTTTCAGACGTTGGTCCACAGAGAGTATAGGACAGTGATCTCTGAAAGAAGGTTAAAAAAGTGAGATGATGCTTATGGCTATCCTACGTGACCACTTGGAGAGAGATTCCAGGCCCCAGTGCAAGGAGAAGGAATCCAGACAGGCTCTCTATCCTCTCTGGAGTTGAGGAGACAGTGTTTAAAATTTGGGGATGCAAAAAATGTCTATAATTTTAGAGGCAGAATACTAGAGAGAGTAGCACATAGGAATCCAGAAATCTGATAAGGTTTCCATGCAAATGCTTAGATGATCAGCGCACAACGGTGAGGAAACTACTAAGTCTTGAAAAATAATCAGTAGAAAGAGGGAAGTGCACAAATCCCTGTTGCTCACACAGGAAGAGGAAAATTTCATGTCTTCACCAGACTTAAGGGAAAGACTTTCTAACAAATGAGCCACTGAATAGGGACCTCAGAGGGTACTGCTTCAGAAGGGAGGTCAATAAGATATAGACTAATGGCTGCTATGATCACTAAACAAAACTTCAAAGAAGGTTTCAAAAGAAATTAAATAGTACCATGTAACTTAATTGTATACAAAAACAAAGATCAAAAATATTGGAAGAAACAATAACAGAAAATGTCCAGCAACCACTAATAAAAATTTAACAATGTCTGGCATTTAATAAAACATTACCAGGCATGCAAAAAAGCGGGAACATATGGCCTATAATGAAAAGCATGTCAGTTAATAGAAACAGACCTTAAGTTGACATAGATGAAAGAGTTAATAGACAGAGATGTTAAACTATTATTATAAATAAACTCCATACATTCAAGAAGGTAGATGAAAAGCATGCACAAGGTTAGAGATATAGAAGATATAAAAATGACCCAAATTAAACGTCTAAAGATAGAAAATGGACCGTCTCAGAAGGAAAGTATACTGGATAGGATTAAAAACAGATCAGACACTGCAAATGCAAATATAACTTGAAGGCATAGAAATAAAAACTATCCAGAGTGAAACCCAGGTTTAAAAAGACTAAAAAAAAAAGAAAAAAGTAACAGAGCATCAATTAGCTATAATGCTACTTAAAGAGCCTAATATATATGTAATGATGTCTAAGAATTAGGGAGCATGGACAGAAAAACATTTTAGAAAAGACTAAACAATTTCCAAATTTCATGAGAATTATTAACCCACTGGTTAAAGAATCTCAATAAACTCAGAGAAATATGAAGAAAACACAAAGACACATCATAATCATATTCCCTAAATCTGGTGACAAATCTTAGCAGCAGCCAAGGGCAGGGAGTGGGGAAACATTATCTACAGAGGAACAAAAGATAACATACAGAGACTTACCGGGGAAAGTGCAAGTCAGAAGAAAGTGGAGCAACATATGTAAAGTATTGATAAAGGGAAACGAACACACAAACAAACCTGTTAACCTAGAATTCTATAGCCAACAAAAATATCTTTCAAAAATGAAGGTAAGGGCTTCCCTGGTGGCGCAGTGGTTGAGAGTCCGCCTGCCGATGCAGGAGACGCGGGTTCGTGCCCCGGTCCGGGAAGATCCCACGTGCCGCGGAGCGGCTGGGCCCGTGAGCCGTGGCCGCTGCGCCTGCGCGTCCGGAGCCTGTGCTCCGCAACGGGAGAGGCCACAACAGTGAGAGGCCCACATACCGCAAAAAAAAAAAAAAAAAAAAAAAAAAAAAGAAGGTAAAATGACATCATTTTCAAAAACAAAACCTGAGAGTATTCATCACCCATCAGACAGGCACCGCAAGCAGTGTTAACAGAGGTACTTTAGGCAGAACGAAAACGGTACCAGGTGGAAATCTGGATTTCCACAAAGGAATGCAGTGTACATTAAACGGTAAACATGTGGGAAAATTTAAAATTTAATGGACTATTCAAAGTACTTTAATACGTCTAATACATATACCAAAATAAAGTATGATATTAAAATATAGAGGATAAGATTTCCACCATAATCTAATCATCCTTTATTTTTTGCTGATTTTACCTCTATGAGGAAATGTGTATTAAAAACTTGAAGTCGGGCTTCCCTGGTGGCGCAGTGGTGGAGAGTCCGCCTGCACATGCAGGAGACGCGGGTTCGTGCCCCGGTCCGGGAAGATCCCACGTGCCGCGGAGCGGCTGGGCCCGTGAGCCGTGGCCGCTGAGCCTGCGCGTCCGGAGCCTGTGCCCCGCAACGGGAGAGGCCACAACAGTGAGAGGCCCGCGTACCGCAAAAAAAACAAAAACAAAAAAACACACCAAAACTTGAAGTCATGAGCCTGAATTCTTTTCCCAGTTCTACTTCCAATTATGTAAGCTTAGCGAAGTTGCTTCCTCATTCTGTGACCCTTTTCTCATGTGTGAAAGAAAGGCATGGGCCTTTATTCAATTCTGTGGTTCTTGTACCCCATGGTATATCTCCCTTAATGTCTCGACAAACTCCTGTCACATGGGTTCTAGTGGAAAACTGAAGGCAAAGCTTGTGGAGTGTCTGAGGGGATTTTTAAGCAGGGTGATGTATTAATCAAAAAGAGGGTGAGGGCTAAACTTGCTGCTTTTTACAATAGTGTGTAAAGAGGAGAAGCAAATGTCATGGGTGGTGACTCAAGCTGATGACTGTCAGATATTCACGATGCAGAACAAAAATGCCAATCCTGACATGGTGAGAACAATTAATTTCATTGCCACCGTGATTTTTTTCAAATATTTACTCTATTAAAAGTACCTGAGTGGGTTGTGTGAGGTATAGACATAGCTCCATTTTACTTTTTATATGACTTTGCAAGCCAATACATACTATCAATAATATCTTAAATTAGTCTCAGTAGGAATATACCTTACATATACTCTCATGCGCACACTACAAAGTTCAGTTCAGTTCAACAAAATTTACTGAATATCAATTGAGGAATTCAATATAGTGTATCAGAACATTATGAGACCAGAATTCTAATCCCCAAACAACCAACTAGCTTTAATACCTAGAAAAAAAAAGCTTATTTAATTTTGTTAAAAATGTTTAAAAATGTCTTCTATAATATGAGGCAACTGAATTAGATTATTCTTAAGATCTTTTCTGGTTATAAACTCTATGTACTCTATGTGTCTATGTATTCACAACTGTTACTAGAAACTGTGAAGAAATTAAACTAGTGTAAAATATGCTTCTTACCCTTGAGGAAATTATGGTTTAATTGGGTAATAAACTATATACATATTTAACTCAGAATTAATTACTGAATGTTTATTATGTTCATTCAGAGTGCTAGGTTTGGTGCTGTTTGAAATAATTAGAATAGGCTTAAATTCTTAGAGAGATATTGTCAGCCAGGATTTCAGAAATAGCTTTGTAAAGAATTTGAGATTTAAGGTGAAATTTGTAGAATGAATGCTATTAAACTGAGGGTTGTGTAAAAATATGCATCAGGGAGATGGTAAGTTTTCAAAGAAAAATTTTAAAAGAATAATTTTACGCATGTTATATATATATATATATGTAAGGTTTACAACAGATAAGTGTTACTTAAATTTATTATGTGTGGGTGGATATATACATATAATTTAAGTACATCCATACACATTTCTCAACTAAGCCATCTAATGATGAGAAGGAAAAGGAAGACAGATGAAATGAGATGATATGGTAGAAATAGCACCCAGGTGTTCTCCTTTCAAGTCCAAACACTGCAACTAATGATATAAGTCTCTGATCTCACGCAAGTCTCTTTACATTTCTCAGTGTCATTAGCTCTACACTATAATGGTGGGCAGTAGGTAGACTAGATGAGTTTTGACATTAGTGCTATAGCTCTATCATTACATACTGACAATTTCAATTGAGTTACGGCCCACTCTGATTACTGCACTGCATCTGTTTCTGAGATACAGACATACACAACTCCTTCCACGAGAGTCTTACCTGGTTTGGGAACCAAGGCATCAATATAGGATTGATACTACAAATGTTTATTTAATACCTGCATCCTCACTATATACTTTATCTCCATTTAGGCAGCAACCACATCTGCTTTGTTTTCCAGTATATCTCTAGTGCTTAGCATAGGACTAAGTACATTGTAGACATCACTTTAACTTGTTACTTAAATCATGAATGAATAAATTTAGGAAAGAACAGAAGTTAACTAGTCCTGTATTTAGAGCTTTATCGGCTATTCACTTCTACTGATATAGAATAACACAGACCCATAGCAGTTCACACATAATCATCTTTCCGTCTTGTCTGATTCATTTGATGGAAACAACTTCAACTGTTAATCCATATTCCATTCATAATAGAAGAGTCTATCACTAAATTACATCATGTGCAACACTTTGATGTAATATTTTTTGAAAAATTGTCATTGTTTCTGTCTTATTACATTGAAATGCACTGGGCCATGCTGGCAATCTGGATAAGAACTAACAGAAGAAAAGCAAAGTGACATTAGTTGGGAGGGGACACATGAGAAGAAAGGAGGGTAGAAGTCACAATATTATATGTAGAGTTTTTTGGGTATCTTTCAAGTCATGATGTCCTATTTTTTTTTTTTTTGATAACATAGATATACACATATCTTGTGTCCCCACTAGCCTTAACCCTTTGGTAACATGTCATATTTTCAGGGAGGCTTTCCTTCCCATTCCTATTTAAAGTTGTAGTTTCTTTCCCCCCTTTCTCTGTTTTCCTTTTCTCCATAGCTCTTATCTTCTAGAACATTATGTAAGTTACAAAAGTATTGGGTTATTATCTGGATTCTCCTACTTGATTGTGAGCTTTATACGGGTGGAGTTTTGTCTGTGTTGACATCTGTATCCCCAGTCTTTAGCATAATGTCTTCTACAAAGTAGAATCTCAACCAATGATCAAAATATGAAACATTCATTGAATTTCACCTCTCACCCCTGCATACCACTCACTGATCATGTTTTTATTCATTACCCTTGACTGTTATGTTTTTATTCATGACTCGACTGTGGTCACAGCTGATTGGCTTATGAAAGCTGGTACCTACTCAAAGGTGGCTTGTATGTATATATTAATTATAAAGTAGAGTGGGAAAAAATAGATTATTTTAAAAATCAACACACATAAGTAAATAATTGTAAGTTGCACTAAAGTTGTATGAAATAAAGTACAGGTTATAAGCAAATAATAGTGGAGATGCAATTACATCAGGAAGATCAGAGAAGATATTTTGGAAGTAATAACTTCTGAGTGCAGTCTTGAAAGGCAAGAGGACTTAGACTTGGAATGCTTGCTCATCTTACTTGTTTTAATTTTGGTCACTAACTAGTCAATGTTCAGATCAGGGAACATGAGAGCTTCTGTGCAAGTCCGAATCATTTTTTTCAGGCTTTTCCCTCCGTGTACTTCACACAGGGACATTTTTACATTTATTTGTGTGGTTAGTCAATTAATGCTTGTATTGTCACTACATTGAAAGCTTTATAAGAGAATGATCTCAGTTCCTGGGATCTCCCAGTTCGTGATTTCAGCCTTACTTGAGGCATGGTTACCTATATGCACTTGCTTTTCAGGATATAATTCTGCATTCTCATAAGAAAATTTCTATTATTATTATTTCATAAGTAAACCCAAGTGAGTTTCTGTTCTGTGCAAATAAGAGCTTTCCAAGATATGGTAATTTGCTCTACAAAGATACGTGTGCCTTTAGGAGTGCTAAGGTGAACTATATAGCTGTCCCGTGGGCTTTGCATACAGACAAACCAGGTTTCAAATTCGTGTTCTACCATTTAATTGTTATATCACCTTGGGCCAGTCTTTAAATCCCTCTGAGCTACAGTTTCCTAGTCTGCAATAGTGTGATAATAATGCCTACCTCAAGGGATGTTGTAAGATTCATTAAATGTTGTAAATAAAGTATCTACACTGTCTTAGCAAATAGATGAAGCTCATAAAATGGTTAATGAGATACCAAGACAGTGGTTACTGCATAATAAAAAAAATACACAGGGCTGTTATTTACTACATTCATCCAATAGAAACCTATTGATAATTATTATGTATCAAGTTTGTGCTTAGATATACAGTGGGACAGTCACAACTAGGACATAAGCCTGTCACCAAGGTGAAAACCAGTTGACTCCATATGAGAATTATATGAAGACAAGCATTGAAATCAGCTCTGCCTCCTGCTATGGAATTGCTGGCCCTTCTCTTCAACTGCCAGGGAGCAATGAATTTTAAGAACCTAAGCTACTCTTTTCCCATTATTTTCTTCCTTTTATGATGTCACTTTATTCTGTAATTTCTAAATAGCTATCAGAATGATTGAACAGAGGAAGCAAATACCTGAATATTATTTCCAAAATTTTAACTTAAAGCAAGATGTACGTTACAAATAGAAAAAGTGGCAGACTTGCCAAATGTTTTTTCGGTACTCCATATTGACCGAGTTATTTCCACTGTTTCTTGGAGAGAGAATCAGAAGAAATTATTTTAAAGCAAAATGGCCCTTCATAGGTACCCAAAAGACTTAACATTTGCAAGAAGTTATAAAAGAGATTACCTTTAGAACTCATATATCTGGAATGGATAAAGAAGATGCAATACATATATATACAATGGGATACTACTCAGCCATAAAAAAGAATGAAATAATGCCATTTGCAGCAACATGGATGGAACTAGGGATTATCATACTAAGTGAAGTAAGCCATACAGAGATAGATAAATATCATATGATATTACTTATATGTGGAATCTTTAAAAATGATACAAAGGAACTTATTTACAAAACAGAAATAGACTCACAGACATAGAAAACAAACTTATGGTTACCAAAGGGGAAAGGAGGGGGCGGGATACATTTGGAATTTGGGATTAACAGATGCTGACTACTATATATAAAATAGACAAGTTTAGCAAAGGGGGCAAAAGAAAGTAGAAAACAACAGTAATAGCAACAAGAATGCCCTTACTTAATACATAGTATAAACAACCTATAATGGAAAAGAATCTGAATCACTTTGCTGTACACCTGAAACATTGTAGATCAACTATACTTCAATTTAAAAAAATTGTTTAAAAACAAACAACAAATAAAAAATTCTTATATCTGAATAAGGATGCAGGAATTTTATTGGCCTGCTGAGATAATTCTAGGCCAAATGGACCCACAATTCAGTTCACCGGTAGAGACAGAGCTGAGAGCTGGCCAGGAGGTTTCACTAATGTTGGTCAGATGGGAACTGACAGACAGCATGCAAAATGCCAACCTAATGACTAGGGCAGAGACCTAAATACCACCTGAAACATTTAAAATATTCATAGAAACCACCACTATAGATAATATAGGTAGTTCTTTACATCACCATTAGGATTGATGATCAAGAAATGTGCTATTTTGAGAAAGTTTTAGAGTTAAACCAATCTTCAGAAGTTAGTTTATTTAGCAAAGGGGGCAAAAGAAAGCAGAAAACAACAATAGTAGCAACAAAAAAGCCTTTACTTAATACATATTATAAACAACCTTAACAAAAATGCACTAAAAATATCAAGGTTGAAGAAAGGCCTCAGAACAAACCTGTTAAGACTCAGGGTCATCAAGCTGTGATTCAAAAACCCAAGAACACAAAATCAAGCAACATATTGAGAGGGCTTCTGCCAGCCCACCCTCTGGATCAAGAGGTAACACAAAGCTGGCAAATGTTTTAGTAAAATCTTTTAGTAAAATCTTTCTAGCATGGGGTTTAAAAGGGAGAAAGAAGTGAATACTACTCATTGAGAGTTTATTTTCCCAGAGATGGGAAATTGTTTCCAAAATAAAATAAAATCTCTAAAAAATCTGAAAGTGAAAACTTTACCATAAAAATTTGTTTCAATTCATTGCAGAATTTCTAGATTTTTATTGGCCCACTTTTTAAAATGAATCCCTTGTAAGCTGATTTTAGCAAATCCTTTGCAAAGTTCTAACGTGGGATGAGTCATATTTAATTGCCACTGTACGTTGACTTTTTGAAAAATTCTGTCTAAATACAACCCTCAGACATAGAGACACTCATTTTTGCATAATCAGTGCTGCTTGCTAGATCACAAAGATATCAATGAAAAAAATGTATAAAATACATTATAGGCACTGTTCCTATGCAAACTGAGGCATAGCATTATCAGTTTTCATACTTCTCACTTTCTAGTTTAAAAATTCCATAGACAGTTGCATCTGAGCTTGTCAATTTGATTTTTAAATTTTTTTTAACTGCAGGCAATTCTCCAATATTATAAACTGCAGTTTACTTTATTCACGCTTGTCCAGCTGAGATAATACATGCTTTGGCCACACCTGCTCTGCAAAGCTGAAGAGATGGTTCTTTGCAACTAGGGAAGGTCTTGCCACTACATTTCGTACACCTCTGACAATGCTATTGGCTGGACAATATTTCCTTCAGATTCAGAGGTACGGACTTTGCTGTTTTAGCCCATGTAACTATATATTATTTTAATGATCAATTTATTGATTACAAACTCCCAGTTGCCTAAATCCCTAGTTAAAGTGTGAAAGATGATAGAGCATGGTGGACTCTTTTGTTTTTGCCACTAGGCTCCTCTGAGTTAAATAAACACTTGGACACATTAACCCTTTCAGTCATGGGTTTAATACACTTTGGGTGAGCCAACAACTATTTGCTTCTAGCTATGTGCTAGAATATGAATATACAAGATGAATCAGATGAAGCCTCTGCCCTTGATGGCCTCAGGGAAATTTCGAGGGACATGTAGAAATATAGTCAGTTCTAAGATAGATGCATATGCCAACGCACCGGGAGAATATTGAGACACAAATGGATCGGAACAAAGACACAGTGAAGGTTGAGGCTCCCAACTGGAGGACATGGTTCAAAAAAAGATTGCTCTTTCATTGAAGCCCGATCAGCTCATAGAACTCACAATTAGATTGGTGGAGAGGGAGTGAGGAGAGAAAGAGAAAGAGAAACAGAGAGAGAGAGACAGAGAGAGAGAGAGGATGGATTAAGAAACACAGAAATACAGAAGTTTTAGAAGCATGTCTAGAAATCTAAGACACATACATTGAAAGGACATGGGTGTGGCTTTTGGCTCATGGGATCAAATAGGTTTCTAAAGCAGTTGTACTGTCAAAGAAACGACCAGTCCAGACTAAAAATGTCTGTGACTAAGGCATAAAACAACCCTTAGGATTCAACCAGCAGGAAACAGGCTGAAGGACTGTTCCTTTCCAAGGGAGGTCAAATTCTTCAATGCCCATTTCTGATACAGTCGTGGAAGATAACAGTGGAGAAAGGACACTCTGGAATGTGGAGGCAAGCACTCCAACCAGAGAGCAACATTGGAGCCTAATCGCAGTCTATTTGGGATCGTCTCCATCCATGTCTGTCCAAGGGGATTTCAGAAATCCCTGCCAGATAATGGTCACTATACAGAACAACACATAAATGTGCTCTGGGTCACCGCCCTATGGCTTCTGGATGGATCATCACCACCTTTTCTCTCACGGGCTTCGGAGGTTACATTGAGCCCATTCAGATAATCCAGGATCTTTATTGTAAGGTGTGCAATCTTAATTACATTTGCAAAGTTTCTTCCACCATGTAACATAACATGTTTACACGTTCCAGAGATTAGAGCAGGGACATAGTTGGGGAGCGGGTGGAGAGTGAAGTGGGGAGGGGAAGTATCCAGCCTACCTTACAAGTAATATGGAACTTTGTGCTTGATGCCATATGCTTGTATATGATTTTTGGATTATCTTCCCTGGGGAGAGACAGTAATATGTTGCTAGCAGGCGGGACAGAAAGCTGAATGTTTGGTGACCAGAAAAGCAGACACATTTTCATTAGGCCTCTTCGCCAAGTATTTCTGACCTTATGATTGCATGATGGAATAGAATTTGGGGCTCCTGAGTGATTGAGTAGGGGCATGTGACCAATTCTAGCAGAGATTCCCTGCTGACCCAAAATGGACTGGCTTTAAGCCAGAGGATTTGGAAATGTTTTTTATTACAGAAGATTGAATAGTATAGCCAGTTATGGCTGGTACAAGATGTGCAACTATTATTTATGAATAAAGGACTACTATGTCTGGCAACGGTGTGCTAGTTTCCCCAATACACATGCTTGACCTTTCCAGTAAAAGAGCAAATTCTTTCTAAAAAAAGGGTATCCATATGTACAAAATTAAATATTAGTTTCTACCTCACACCATACACTAGAAGCAATTTCATGTAAACACAGTCCTACATTTGAAAGGTAAAATATAAAAGCCTATGTAAGATAATGTAGGAAAACATTTTCATGACCTTGGGGGTAGGTACAAGAAGCCTTAATCATAAAAGGAAATTTGATAAATTTGATTATTAAAGTGAAAAAATTTTGTTCATGGAAAGATATAAACAGAGTGAAAATCAAGTGGTGAAATGGGAAAAGACATCTGCAACACAGATAATCAACAAAAATTAATATGCAGATTATAATAAAAACCTTTTTAAAATCAATAGATGAAAAGACAGAGATGGGTGGTGGGATCATGATGGTGGAATGGGGAGACCCTCCCCCCATGAACACATGAAAGCTACAACTACATATAGAGCAAGTCTCGCTGAAAGTAACCTAAAGACTAGTAGAAGGGCTCTTCTACAACCAAGGATGTAAAAAAACAAAGGAACCACATGGAGTCTAGTAGGAGGCGAGGAGAAGTGATCTAGTTGGGACCCACACCCCTAGTTGGTGACTCAGAAGATGAGGGGGTCCTCCCTAAGGGGTGAGGGGTTTGAGCCCCATATTAGGCATCCCAGGCCTGGGGTCTGAGACTGGGAAGATAAGCCCCCTTAGCTGGTTTGAAAACCAGTGGAGCTTACCAGAGAGCTGTGAGAAGCAGGATTCTGTCCTGGAGGAGCACACACAGACTTGCTTGCTCCTGGTTTCAGTACAGAGGTAGCAGACTAAAAACTGACTGGTGCTCTGGCCAGCCTGCCAGGACCATACCAGTGTGCAGCCCAGATCATGCTAGTCATGAGACTAGCCCCTCCTGTTCTGATGCTGCTCTCTGCTAAGGCAGAGACTGCCATTGCTGTCATGTGGACAACCTAGAAGAAATAGGTAAATTCCAAGAAACATGCAATCTTCCAAAACTGAATCAGAAAGAAATAGATAATCTGAATAGACCAATTATTAGTATTGAATTGAATCAGTAATCAAAAATCTTACAACAACAAAAATCTTTCAACAAACAAAAGTCTTGGACTGGATGGCTTCACAGGAGAATTTTATCAATATTTACAGAAGAGTTAATTTCTATTCTTCTCAAACTATTCCAACAAACTGAAGAGAAAGGAATCCTCCCAAATTCATTCTATGAGGCCAGATTACCCTAGTACCAAAACCAGACCAAAACAATAAAGAAAATGCAGGAAAATATCCCTGATAAACATAGATGCAAAAATATTATCAAATCAAATTCAACAATACATAAAATGATCATACATCATGATCAAGTGGGATTTATTCCAGGGAAGCAAAGATGGTTCAATGTTTGCAAATGAATCAGTGTGATACACCACATATGCAGAGGAAGCATTTGACAAAATTCAACCTTCATTCATGACAAAAAGTCTCAACAAAGTTGGTATTAACATAATAAAGGACGTTTATGATAAACACACAGCTAACATCATACTCAATAGGGAAAGCTAAAAGCTATTCCTCTAAAATCAGGAACAAGACAAGGGTGCCCACTCTCACCATTTCTATTTAACATAATATTGGAGTTCCTAGCCACAGCAATTAGACAAGAAAAAGAAATAAAAAGCATACAAATTGGAAAGGAAAAAGTAAAACTATCACTATTTGCAGCTGAAATGATACTATGTATAGAAAACCCTAAAGAGTCCACCACAAAACTTTAGAACTAATAAATGAATTCAGTAAAGTTGCAGAATAGAAGATTAATATATGGAAATCTGTTGCATTTCTATACATTCATAATGAACTATCAGAAAAAGAAACCATGAAAATAATCCCATTTACAATTGCATCAAAAAGCATAAAGTACCTAGAAATAAATTTAACCAAGGGGTCGAAAACCTATACTTCAAAAAATGTAAGGCACTAATGAAGGAAATTGAAGACGATACAAGTAAATGGAAATATATCCCATGTTCATGGATCAGAAGAATTAATACTTTTAAAACGTCCATACTACCCAAAGTAATCTACAGATTTAATGCAATTCCTATCAAAATACACATGATATTTTTCATAGAAAACAGTAGAACAAATAATCCTAGAATTTATATGGAACCACAAAACATCCCAAATAGTGGACACAATCTTGAGAAAAAAGAACAAAGCTGAGGTATCATGCTCCCTGACATCACACTATACTACAAAACTACAGTAATTAAAACAGTATGGTACTGGCACAAAAACAAACGCATAGACTAATGAAACAGAACCCAGAAATAAACCTGTGCATATATGGTCAATTAACCTATGACAAAGGAGGGAAGACTATACAATGGGGAAAAGACAGTGTCTTCAATAAGTGGTTTTGGAAAAACTGGACAGCTACATGTAAAAGAATGAAATTAGAACATTTTTCTCACACCATATACAAAAATAAACTCAAAATGGATTTTAAAGACCTAAATGTAAAACCTAAAACCATAAAATTTCTAGAAGAAAACTTAGGTAATACACTCTTTGAAATAGGTCTTAGCAATATTTTTTGGATCTGTCTCCTCAGGCAAGGGAAATAAGAGGAAAAATAAACAAACAGGACTTAAACTTAAAACCTTTTGTACAGTGGAGGAAACCATCAACAAAACAAAAGGTAACTTACTGAATGGGGGAAGATATTTGTAAATAATAGGTCTGATGAGAGGTTAATATTCTAAATATTGGCTTGGGCAAAAAGTTCATTCAGGTTTTTGAGGAAGGTGTTACGGAAAAACCCGAATGAACTTTTTGGCTAACCCAATATCTAAAGAACACATAATGCTCAATATCAAAAAACAAACAAATAAACGACCTGATTAAAAAATGGGCAGAGGACCTGAATAGGCATTTTCCCAAGAAGACATACTGATGGCCAGCAAGCACATGAAAAGATGTTCAACATCACTACTCATCAGAGAAATGCAAAGAAAAACCACAATGAGATAACACCTCACATCTGTCAGAATAGCTATTGTCCAAAATACAAGAAATAACAAGTGTCAGTGAGGATGTGGAGAAAAGGGAACCCTAGTATAATACTGGTGGAAATGTAAACTTGTATAGCCACTATACACAGAGTTTCCTCAAAAAATTAAAAATAAAACTACCATATGATCCAGAAATTCCACTCCTAGGAATATATCCAAAGAAAATGAAAACATTAATTTGAAAATATATATGCACATCATTGTTCATAGTGGCATTATTTACAATAGCCAAGATATGGAAGCTACATTAGTGTTCATCACCAGAAGAATGGATAAAGAAGTGGCATATATATATATATATATATATATATATATATAAAGAGAGAGAGAGAGAGAGAGAGAGAGAGAGAGAGATGATGGAATATTACTCAGCCATTGAAAAGAATGTCATTTTGCCATATGCAACAACATGGATGGACCTGGAGGGTATTATGTTTAGCAAAATGTCAGACAGAGAAAGCTAAATAGTGTATGTTTTCACTTATATGTAGAATCTAAAAAATAAAACGAATGAATTTAACAAAATAGAAGCAGACTTACAGATACAGAGAACAAACCAGTGATTACTGGTGGGAGTGAGGCCTACCCCAAGATTGGTAAAGGGATTAAGAGATACAAACAACTACATAAAAAAATAAGATAGTAGTACTTAATGTGCAGCACAGGGAATATAGCTAATATTTTATAATAACTTTATATGAAGTATAATCTGTAAAAATTTTGAATCACTTTGTTGTACACCTGAAACTACTATAATATTGAAAGTCAACTATACTTCAATAAAAAATAGATGAAAATGAATAGGATATAGACAGTGAATTTAATAAGCACTTTCCAAAGGAGAACTATCCAAAGAACTAGTAAACTTATGAATGACACACTAATAATTAGCATTCAGCATAATACAAATTAGACCAGAAGGATATGTCATTATCTCTTCACAAGGTTGCCTAAAATTAAAAAAAAAATTAACAACAAGCATTGACAAGCTGAACCAATAGTAATTCTCATTCATTGGTCATGGGGATGACCATGGAATCATACAACCATTTTGTGATGATGAATGGAAGGTGCTAAATATTCAGGAAAGTTACTAAATAAATGTTTGGGTTTTGTGGTTGTGGTTCTGATGATTGTGGTTGTTATTCTTAGGCTTTTCCTGACTCTCATGGATAGCATTTATCTTATTCTTTCACTCAATATCCAGTCATTACTTCCTATTTTGTGCCACATACTGTGTTAGAGTCTAAAAATACAGAGATGGATGAAAAATAGTTACAGTTCCCGAGTTCAAATTGCATATTGTTTAATGGAGTTAATCAGTTTTGTTGTTTTTTTTATTTCTGACTACAAGTTTCTCCATACAGATTCATATCATAAAATTGTTAATATCTATAATTTTTGAATACTTAATATGTGCCAGGAAAACAGAGAGGATGTCAGCAAAAACAAAACAAAAACAAAGATTCTGGGGAAGCATAAAGGTTTAAGGATTATCATCAAGTTCTTCTATACTCCTATCATGTTTTACTCTGAAATTTCAGACATTCTTTTTTAGGAACAGTTCATTTCATACCCAGCAAGCATAGCAGAAAGAAGGACAATCAGAAAGGAGGAAATTTGCTAAATCTCTCCAAGATTCCTCTCCATCCTGTACAAAATGCTACTATGTTATTAATCAAGGTACTATATTTACCTCTTTAAGTGCCCCATTTATCATCAGGCAGTGAATTTTAGCATCCTTTGAATTTTAATGATGGGAAGAAAATAAAACCCCAAATACTTTGAGATGGCTTCTTCAATCTCATCTTACAAATGAAAAAACCTGAAGCACACGGGGGCTTAGTGGAAGGTCTAAAGTCACAAAGCTGACAAGCAACTACGTTTAAACTCTAAACTCCTATGTTAATTTTTGAAAAATTGTAAGAAGTATCCCTATGGATACCCTGAGATTGCTAAGATATTTTCCGGTTGAGCAGAAATTTCTGGTAATAGAATCAGGTGACAGATTGGTTTCTAAGCCATATAGCTGACTGAGTTATTAAATATTAACTTTAAGGCTCTGTAGTCATACATGGTAACACACTTTCCATTTTATTAGCAACATATCATCTTAGAAGTGGAAAAATAACACTGGAAAACAGATTCCAATACTCCTTCCTCAACAGCAATAATTACACTGAAAGTACTGTCTGTAAATGAGATAGAGGTAGCATACTCCATCCAAATAGATAAGGTGTCGGGTATTTGGGGAATATAACCAAGGAGGATAGTGAAACTTCTAAAGGAATAATGACAAAGTACAAATCAACAAACCCTCCCTGACACTGCACAGTATTTGGATAAAATAAGTGTAGCTCACAAAGTTACCTTAGTAACCTACTTAGCCTTTTTCCTTATAAGAAGCACAAGATCTACCTTAGTAAAATGCAATAGTTTTGGCCAAGGTATGACATTCTGTGGCATACAACTAGGCTAGAGCCGGGTAGATATAAAAAGCCAAGCCTTCAAATATGCAGCAGGTTCTAATGAAGTTTAAATATTTTCAGACAAAATGTTGTATTGTGACCACACCATAATTATGTAAATTTTCTGGAATAATTTTGATCTCTCATTTGATCATGAATAACCACACACAGAACCAGACCCACATGTATGCATACAGACAGAAAGACAGTTCCTGTCCTCACCAAACTCCCAACATTTGGGAGTATAGAGGGAGAAAAGCATGGGAGTTAAGTGCATAATCTCTACAACTAGGAAACCTGGTTCCAAATCTCAGTCTTTATTTCTCAGCTATGAACATTAGTCAAATCACTTAATCTCTAGGTGCCTCAGTTACCTTTAAAATGAGGACAATAAATGTAATTATCTGAATGCTGTTTAATCTTGAATGATTAAATTCATTTAAAGTTTTTAGGACAGTCCTGGAAGGTTGTTGAGTATCACTGTTACTATTATCAACTAATATTCTTATGTAAGAAAGAGAGATATGAACCAAGTAATTATTAGTGATAGGATAAAGATAATTAAGGGTATGTTTTGTCATTTTACTTCTTGTATCTATTTTCACAAATATACTTCACCTGCAGAGTCATGGTTTAAAAAATGATTCCAAAAAATCGAGATTAAAATAATACAATATCCACTCATGATAACTCCATTTGTCAGTCTTTCCAAGGCTGAAATGGAGCTGTAGTCAACAGCCTCAAGCATAGTAACTTCTTAGAAGTTTTCCAGGTCAAGATCTTATAGATCCAATTCCCTGGTGCATTTATATGGAAACACAGAAAGGAACAGAGCAGAGCAGAGAAGAAATCTGTTTGAATTTCTCTGGAGTGTGAGAAATTTTGAGAAACTGCAGAGGAATGTGCTCCAGATTCAAAACAACTATAGGAGTTTAAAGACATCTGGTTTTGCCATATTTTTTATATGATTGTTAGTCATGGATTTAAACCAATAAACTCCCAGAGAAATTAAACAGCTTTGCAGCCAGATGCTGCAGCTTAGTGCTTGGCATGTAATGACTTGATGAAGTTATCAACTTGGAAGTGAGCAGGGGAATTTGCTAGTGTTCCTTAGCACCCAGAGACAAAAACAGGGACAGTGTGAGCACTTCAATGCCTCTGTGTGTGTGTCCGTGTGTCTTGGTGTGTCTGTGTGTGCATCTGGGGAGAGAGAGTTAAATATCTTTTAGCCACACAGTCGTCTGCATCTTTAGACTAGTTGGCGATACAAATGTGTAGTAAATAAAAGAGCCATTGGAGAAAATTCGGAGATTCCTTGAAGGACAGGACAAATATATGCTAGAAAGGTCATGGTTCTCAACTCATATATCATGTTGGTTTGCTCACGATTTTTTTTTCCTCTGAAATACAAGTGCCCATAACCACTGGACAGGCTGTATATTATATTCATTAGCAGATCTTCTTTTGCAAAATCACATTTACGAACCCTCAACGTGTGTCTAATGTTTCATAAATAGTATAGCACGTGAGAAACCAATAAAGAATGTAAGCTAATGAGAAGACTCGGGAACAAAAAATAGAAGAGGTTATTCAAATCATGGCTTTGAGCTAGAGTTGATGGCCTTTGAGGCCAGTAATGCAGCCTTGATTTGAAAATTCTTAGCAGAATCTAACGACAAACAACGCTTGCCATCAATGCTTGCTACCTTACCCTTGCCTGGGTCTCTCCATGTCCACAACTACACAGTAGGGAAAAGACACAGCTCATTATTTAATAATGATGATGATAGCAGTATGTGTTATATAATGTATATCACTATGAGAAGACCTATTATTGGCACCTTCTCAGCTGTGGGTAATTGATGCCATCACACTATTTCTGCCACCCATGTCTGGGTTACTTTCTTATTTCTCAATGTTGGTGTACATATCTCTGTGGGCCATATATGTAACATTTCTCTTAAACTGTATTATATGATTTAATTTTGTTATATTTGGGGAAGGTGGGGAATAAGGAGGTTCACTAAATTTGATTATTTTCAAATTTATAGTTCTTATTTCAGTGATTTGAATCTAACTTTTTGGCATTTTCTGTATTGGAATAGTCTACAGACTAGAATATGATAATTATTTTCTTCTTCTGGGAGAAATTCTGATATTACACATCCTAAAGATTTCCAGAGAAAAATGAATATATTGTAAAAAGTATCTGGAGGCTTTTTGAGAGGAAAGAAAACAAGAGGACACACCATTCTTTAATAACTTTCCCACCAAGGGCAAAATGATCAATGTTTGGAAACATTTTCAGTTATTGGAATTGGGAAAGTGCTGTTGGCGTCTAGTCGGTGAAGGCCAGTGATGTTACCAAACACCCTACAATGCACAGAACAGATCTCAAAACAGAATTTCCACCATAAAAAGTCAGTCCTACTGTGGCTGAGAAACTCTGCGGCCATTTAAAGTTAGGAAAACCTGATGAAGTAGTTCAGAGTTGCCATGACATATAAGAAACTCAGTACACAGCAATAAATGATGTTTTTGCTAATCCAAGCCTGTTAGATTTTTGAGCATATATTCTGGATTCACTTGGTAAGGCACCAAGCTTTAAATCTAGACATTCCGTTATCAAGTATATCAATTCACATCATATTCCAAGAAATGGGTCGATGCAAGACAACTAGAAACATTGATCTTTGGATCTCCTTTTGAAAGTGTTTCATGAATGACTTATTCCTCTTAATTAACTTTAGGGGACATCACAGAAAATTATTACAAGTATAATTTAAGTACCTGATCAAAAATTCTTATTTCCATGAACAATTAAATTAGGACTTTTTCTCTTGTAAGCATAATAAGGCCATATGAGGTCATTTCAAAGGTGATTTATTAATATTAACTCATCTTTTAAAAGACAGTCTTTGGGGTGTAGATGTTAAGTGTATTTCTGTGAGGAAGAACTAGAATTAAATGAGGGAGCAAACTTTATAATATTAAAAGAAATATATTTCTAGATTTAATTATTGACCATAGGTTGGATAGTCTTGCAGAGAAGTGAGTGTCTCATCTTATGCACTGTTCAGTGACTGCATTCTCATCCATCCTCCTAGGTAGTAGATCTGGCTTAGGCAGCCAGAAATGTCCCTTCCAGTTTGGAGTTAATAATTCTGATTATATCTCTTAGTTGTGAAAGGACACAGAAGTAAATATCAAGCATACAAACCATGTTTGTGCTATAATAACTGATTATAAATCCCCTGTCACAATTGCTTCTGCAGAATTCAAGGAAGGTCTGATATGGAATTGGGATTCATAAATATATGGAGTTAGAAATAAAATATGTTTGTGTGTAGGTGCATTTGTGTGTTTCCCATTTCTTTACCGACAGGTATTTGACAGGTACAAAAGCCTTGATTTATTTAACTATTATAAATGAGGAATTAAACTTCAAACAAATACCAAGGGAGACAGTAGGACTTAAAGTCATAGTAAAATGAAAATGACTAACATTAGAAGCTTCCCTAAAAAGCAATTTGAACAGGAGATAAAAAAAAAATATGAAGAACTACGGTAGCTCAAAGATACTTAGATATGGATATGAAAGTTATAGGCGATCCTAACACAAAGTTTGAGGAGGGACACATCCTACTGAGTCTAAATAATAGGTATCTCACCAGTCATTTTGGCCATTGAAATAAAACATATCAATCCAATTTTAATACAAAATGTGGAACTATTTTATTGAAGAGCACTGATTAATTAATTTGATTTCATGTAGGCCCACACAACTATTTTCTATCTAACAGTTTCCATAAAATGCTTAAAATCCAAGTCTAATTCCTATTGTGTGATATTTACCCCACCAAAATAAGGCAAACAAATGAGTTTTTGTATTTTGGATAAATGCATCAAAGTACCTAAAGACTCAAAGCAGAAGGTGCAGAAATCTGAAGTTCCTTTTTTTTCAATCAAAGTTGAAAGTCTGCCTTTCTACTTCCTACTCTCAGTTTGAAATAACTGGTTAGGAAGATTGGAGAGAAAGACAAAACCTGGAGTATATTTCTGTAATCTCTTCTGATGCTCCATTCTCTCTGTGTGGGAATCAGTTTCATACCTGATGATTACAAGTTCATCACTCTTTATACTAAAAACTTAGCAGCAACTTGTTCTGAGGAATGAAAGCCATAGAGTAAGATGCTCCTTTAAAATGTTTTAGTGTGTCAGCTGATGCATAAGTGGTTCTCATATTGTGGTCTACAGCAGCAGTATCAATATCAACTGTGAACTTGTTAGAAATGCAAATTTGTGGGCTCCACCTCCTACCTACTGAATTAGAATCTCTGGGTGGCAGGGCTCAGCAATCTGTGTTTTAAAGAGTACTGGATGCTTCTGGTACGTTCTGAAGTTCGAGAACCACTGTGCTGTGCCAATTAAAAAATGGCCTCTCACACCCCATAGAATTTATAGACTCTAAGGAAAATAATTGTCAATGCATCTATACTTCAGTGAAGCTATGTGCAGGATACAAGAGGAAAATAACACATTCTTCTCAGATCAGGAAAGGCTTCACAGAGGAGGCTACACTTCAGTTAAAACTTGAGAGAGTAGGATTTTTTCAGAGTAAGTAGCACAGGCATTCCAGATAGAGGTAACTCAAATCAGAAGATTAAAATCTACAGCAATTAGGCAAGGATTTTGTGGTGGTTGAGGTTCTATAGAATCTTCTATAGAATCCTTTGCTCTTGATCTGGTTTTCAGAACTTCATGGTTAAATTCTTATCTGTTTGAAGTATGTACTAGGAGTATCTAGAAAACAAGGCAGGGAAGCCAGACGCTGTGAGAGCAGTATAATACAGTGGTTTAAAGTTTGATTCAGAGAAAGAACGGAGCACAAATATTAATTTTTGTGTGCTTGGTTCTTAATACTTGGGCATAATTAATACTTGTGTGTCCATAGACAAGTTGCTTCATTTCTATGGTTTAGTTTTCTTACACTTAAGTGGAGATAATAATACCTCCACTATAAGGCTATAGCTTGTTGGGATGATTAATTGATTAAATACATGTAAAGTATCTATCTTTTAAACTATAAATTTCTCTGCTGGTTTTACATCAGAATAAATATCTTCAATAATAGTATCTACTACAAACTTCATGGAAAACTTATCTAACTCAATGGGCTCTATGGTGAAAAATACCATTAAAACATAAAATATTATCACTATGAACAGAAAGCATGATGAGAATTTAATGCAAATGAAATCGGTGTTCACATACACATACACATGCATACACTCACACCCACACGCAAATTAGTAATGCCCTTGAAGAGAAAAAAGATGTTCTCTTTACCTGACACACATTTTACAAACTTATTGACGGGTATTGCATGTATGTGCGTGAGTGTGTGTGTGTGCGCGCGCGCACGTAGCTAAATATTGCAATAGATTGGATATTCACAATGTTTCCGCGACAACTGCTCGATCATCGTCTCAGTATCCCATGGCTATGGATGACTGTACAATGCACATTTAATCCCATGGTTAAAAGAATGAACATCCACAAGCCTGAACCAATGGATTAATTTGATTTGAGAGAAGACTTAGTCTTTGCTGAGGAAAGCATTATCCACTTTAGTAATGTGCTAGGATAGTCAAAGCCGACTTTAAAATGAAAAAAATAAATTAAATCATCTTGGTGATAAGGAAGTAGGAAAAAATGTGTCCAATCTGAGGGACACGATTGATTTGGGCAATACAAATTTATGACATAAATTTGTCACAAACCAGTTGAGTCTGCCTTTAACTTCTATTCCGTAATCTTGCTGTAGAGTAACTGTCATCTAGGAGAAATTTAGTACAACAGTAATTTAATGTAAAGGTAGGAGATTTTAGTGTGTTGAAATATGCTATTAACTTTCAGCATTTCTTATCCCTGTCAAATAAATATCGTTTCTAGGCTTAAAAATTGGCTGGATAACTTCATGTCATAACAAGTATTTCATGAGAGCAGATAAAGAAGATAAGTAAATCTCAGTCTTTGGGGCATAAAGGGATCAACTGGAGCATACAGAAATAGGCAGTGTAGGAAGTAGGCAGCTGTCTCTGAGCTTGGAAACTTGAGTCTGCCCTCATTTGCTGATGACTAAGCCACATCTGTGCCATCAATGGTTCTCTCTCAGTGATGATACTACTATTATACCACTGGCCAGACATAATACTGAATCTAGTTGTTCTGCAGGAATTCAGCCTTTGGGCATTGAGATACTGGACTAAGGTCCTGCAGTCTTCAATAATATATGAGTAGAAATTATCCATTGTGTCAATGATCAGCTCCTGATTCTTATGCTACAACTTTAGAGAACAAATTACTGAAGCCCCCAAATAAACTACCATAACATTTGGACAAAATGGCTCTCAGCTATTGTGTGTTCTTAGAATTAAGTTACATTATATGACAGAAATCCCCTAGGAAAATCTTTGCTTTATAGTGTTACGGGGATGTAGAGTGGATGGCTGTGGAAATAGGAATTCTTAGAACCAAAATTAGGGGAAGGGAAGGAGTGGGAAACAAAACTGTATAAAATCTTCTTGTTTATAAAAATACTGCATTTTACTATAGCTAAAACTTACTGGTAAACACTAGCAATTATACCTATTGCTATCTAATTGATCTTATTTGATATTGTCTTATGAGGTAGGTACTATTATTATACCTTCTATATAGATTAAAAAAAATGAATTTAGACAAATTAAGTAATGTTTGCAAGGTTATGCACCAAACGTAGAGCAGGACCAGGATTCAACCTCGTGGCTGGTGGGTCCAACACTCAAATTGTTCTCACTGTACGATTCTGTAGGGAAACCATCTGGCAGGAATACTAAGACTCTCCTAAAATTAGATACTTCAGACGTGATGAAAAAATAGACTTCCTATGCTTGATCTTTTCTTTCAGCTCCTACATTTTGATCTCTCTAGAGTCAGACCATCTCAGTTGATACATTCTCAACATTTCTTTTCTTTCCTCTCTCTCTCTCTTTTTTTTTTTTGGTCACAAGGGATTGTTTTAAACAAATTAGAAACCCATTTCTGACAGGTTTATTATATTTTTCTACAAACAATTCATTATCAACTAGATTTCCACTGGGTACCTTTTAATAAATTCTGGAAATTCCCAAGCAAAAGTAAACCACTAGTGACACATCCCTCGAAATTAACACAATCTTAAAAAAACCCCACTATTTATTACCACGTTCTTTTGTGTATTTGTGTATTACTTTATGTATTAATTGGGTGTATTTCCAAAAATTGGCAGCATAATATAAATAGACCTATTTAATTATATCAACTGTCCAACAATACTTCAGTATAAACGCTTGCAGCGCTGCACTCAAAGTTATTCTCAGAGGCAGGGGTGGGTTTCCACAGACACAAGTTTCTAATATATGCTCCCGTGGGCAACAGATGCGTGTTCCTGCGATTTAGTGGCGATGCCTGAAAAGTCTTCCTTCTGACTCTGAGAAGGAAATCTAAGAGGACGATGATTCATTCTTTTTGTCATCTCAAGGAAAGCTGTATCAGTAATCAAACACTGATTAAAACAGAGAAAAGCTTTTCCTCTGTTTAGGGAGTTCCCATTGGAGTTGCCAAGCCCTATCTATCTAACTCAAGTTATTCTGAACATACATCAGAGGGGATTAAGATTCAGGGACATTTAGAAAATTGAAAAACTACTGGAGCAAATTATGTCACGTGGCAGTAAAGAAGGATATCCAAATGGTCCCTAAGATGTTCTCAGCATTTCAACCTAGAATTTGACAATATCTTGAAAAATCCAGCTGTGTTGGGAACAAGTAGAAGGTAATAGAAACTTCTTGAGCTTAAGAATCAGACTGACCTGGGTCAAATTCCAATGCTTCCACTGAGCAGTCATTGGACTTTGGCTGATTTCATCAATCCTCCCAGAGACGGCTCTTTATCTGCAATGTGGAGGCAATAATTCCTACCTTATCAGAGTGCTGTGAAGATTAAACGATATAGCTATAAAGTAACTTAGTTTGTTCAATTACATTGGGTCATCCTCTATTCCCACTAGTATTTCTGGTAGGCTGTAAGGTCTGTAGGCACTCCAAAGGAAATTCAAATTAGCAATTATTCGCAACTATTATCCTTTCCATCATTTATTCCTTTTTCTTTCATTCTTATTCTCTCGTCTAGTTTTCCTCCCTTTTATTTTTATGATATCAGAAGTGCCAAAGTCTCAGTATAACACTTTAAGCTCTTTGAAGTAAAATGTAATAAACAAATATGTGGTAATAATAGCAAAATGTCTCTTACCAGATGGGGCTTATCAGCTACTCTTAAATTGGAAAGCCCACATACATAATTCTAAAGTGGGTTGCTTCCTTGGGTTAATCATTCTAGAAAGGTCTCAAGTTCCACTGGGTTAATTAAACTCTTCCATATTGCGATGTCATATATATCTGTGTCTGTTGACTCACTGATTTGATTCAATGTGCAATTAGTAACAATGCACTTTATTACCCTGCAATATCTGAGGTATCTTGGATATTGTTATTTGCATATTTTTGTTTCAAAATAAAATTCTGCATTTCTCCAAAAGACAAAAGGGAGAGTTGGAGAAACAGAAGCACATAAAATTGGCCTTTCTTTTATTCTTATTCTCTCTCCCAGCTTTCCTCACTTTTATTTTTATATCAGTTTATATATACTGATGTACAATGCATATACAATAAAACCATTGAATAATACTAAAAAGACAGAGATTTCTGATCTGAGTTTGAATGAGTCACCTCTCCTAATAAAATATCCCCATTTCCTGATAGAGATACTCATTAAAAGAGGTGAAAAATTTGAGTCAGATGCCCACAGATTTCCCGGGACATTTGTCACTTTCTTCTGACACTTCCTTGGCAGGAATTACGAGAGAGCGACCTAAGGATAGATGCAGTCATGTGTTCCTTTCGTTTTGTATTTTTTTGGTAAAGGGTTCATTAATTTTCCCCTTATGTGGTTTTAATTTCTAACTTCTTATTTACTCCTTTAATTGGGGGCCCTCTCATAGCAATTGCTGTAGATATAAGAGCAAACCTAAGATCGTTTATTTCCATGAAGGTGACAGCTTCCCCAAGGCTGTGATCATATCTGGATCAAAAGGGATAGTGCATGTGCCAGAAAAAGGTATGCAGGAGCAAATTAACCATGATTTTACTGGCAGCAATGGTAGGAGTTCAAGTTAAATGAATTCCTTCTCTTTTGGGGCCAAAGTAACTTTGTAAATGGTTGGTGTATTATTTGCATTTATTGTCCTTTTTGAATGCTGTCCTTCAAATCTGCAATTGGACTGCCTTGCTTTGTTGTTCTTTTTTTTTTCGGGACTTGGGCTTCTCACTGCTGTGGCCTCTCCCGCTGCAGAGCACAGGGCTCCAGATGCGCAGGCTCAGCGGCCACGGCTCACGGGCCCAGCCGCTCCGCGGCATGTGGGATCTTCCCGGACCGGGGCACGAACCCGCGTCCCCTGCATCGGCAGGCGGACTCTCAACCACTGCGCCACCAGGGAAGCCCGGACTGGCTTGCTTTTGGCATTTTGTTTTTTAAAGGCTCTTCTGAGGCCAAGTTAATTTCCACCAAGATTTCCTTTTGCCTCAAACATTCCATCTCATTTTCCCTCCTGCGTTTGGTGCTCAATTACAGCATGATTGACTTAAGGATGAAATATGGCCACGCATAAAGGTATTCTCTATCCCCCACTAGACCTCCTCAACCCTTGATCTGATTTTATACATAGAGTAAAATATGCATGGAAAAAAGTAGCCTACAAATGGTCTGCTTCTCCCTGAGAGTTGCTGACTTATTTAACCTTCATTTGAAAACACAGATTTTTCCCCAATTAGATGCATTCCCATGTATAAAAGTGGGTGAAAGAGGAGGCCCAGGTAAGATGTATTATCAGGCTACCTGTTTCTTGATCTATTGGAAATTCCTTGGGGCCTTTCAAAACGTGATACCTCTTTTAAAGAAGAAATGATATAAAGTTCAATTGCCCTGGTTTTATTGAGCTCATGGCACCCATACGTACACTGTAAAAGGGTTATGGGCTTATGTGGCCAACTACAAAAGCTATTACCTGGGCTAAGAAGCTGGACATTCTGGATGAAAACTTTGAAGACACTCCGTTCCTGACTGCCCTTTCCCAAGCTCACAAGCTCTCATTCAGAGTCACAGGAGAGGCTAAACATCTTGTGGAGGAAAGAATTCACTGGGAGCCTCCTGCCATTGCTGGTAATTTTATAGTTGAGTGAGACAGGATCGCAGTGTGTGTTAGGGACCCCAGTCAAGGAACACCCAGGTACCAAGTTCCAATGCTGGCAGCCTGCATTTCATTAACATACTAATAGCAATCTGCTAACTGGGCCAGATGGGAGGTAGGAGGCAACCTGAACCGATCTTGGGGAAATTGTGCAACTTGCCACATAAATTTAGTGCACATGGACTCAGCTTCAGACTGTTACTTACGCCACCAAGTCTTGTAGGTTTCTGGCTTTGTGTCACTTCAGGTATTTCCTGAAATTCAAAGGACAAGGTACTGTACAGTCCAGATTTCAGCCTTTCCCCATTCCTCGAGTGACCAAGAGATGCTCAATATGTTTATTTTATATTTTTCACTCATATGTTCAACTTAGGGGATGAGGGAGGAGGAGAGCTGAAGCTTGTTTTTTTTTTTTCTTTTCCTTGAGATGGACTTTGGGTACTAACTACTGGGTGTGAATGAAAGGAGAAAGAGAGAATGGGTCATTAATTGTTTAGTAAACCGAAGGTATGCAGGGGAGAATTCAGAGCTGCAGGAGGATTTTCGAAAAATGACCTAAATCGGAGATCCTAGCAGGCACATTAAACACGGGAGAACTTACTGGGGCCACCAGAAAGCAAAGCGATGGAGTCACTTTAGGGCACAGAGGAAAAGTACACTGCCACTGAGAACAGAGCAGGGAATCATTAATTCCACACCCCACCCCATCTCTGCATATTATACTAATCTGCTTAGAATACTGGGGTGGGGGGTTGGTCATCAAGAACTCACGGTTGTGGGCAGGCTATGTGGTTCTTTTCCCATGTACTAAATATGTATAAATTATCTCATGTATGCCTCAAGTAATAATTCTGGAGTACTGTTATCCACTTTTAAAATAAGAAGAAACTAATTTACTTGTCCAAGATTTTACCTTGTTAGCAACAGAGATGGGATTTTAATCCAGGTAGAGTAATATCGTACCTTAGGTCCAAGGAGTTGGTTATAATCATCGTGCTATACCTTCCTTGCTAACACTCTAACTATAGACTTCTAAAGACTAGAGGGTAAGATCATCAGATAAAACCTATCAGACTGGACTGGACTGCTAGGTTCTGTGTTTTACTAATGCCTACCTGCTAGGGCTTCAGTCGGACCTTGTTCTAGGTGGCTGGAACACGTGCACAGTTAGGAGAAGGACAAGAATCCAAACATGCAGATAAGGAGGAAGGTTTCCTACAATAAGATGAGAGGAAAATTATAGCATCTCTGCGCCAAGAATCGCTGGCTTACAGAGTGTTGGAGACAGAAGTCACCCCTAGTGCCATGTTCTAACTCAGGGTCATTATATTTTTGCCAGGATCAAAGGATCCCAAATGACAATTTGTAACTGCATCAATGAGCATTTATCATTTATGCCTCTATTTATAGGGAGTTATCACAAGGCTAAAATATCCACTCTGATCTTAGAGCTGACATGTTGAAAAATCAAAACACATCAGCTCGTGCCATGAATAATATCTGTTTAAACAGTAAAGCAAATAACCTTTGATTAGTATGGCTGGCATTAATTTAGACATCACACTTCTGTCAGTGTTTAGCTGTACAAGACAGTTACAGAAGCATCAAGCATGTCTCTTTAAATAAAACAAGGAATTCAGCTAAATCTTGAGTGTTAAACTAAATTAACTGAATCTAAAATAGATTTCTGATCTGTTGATACCCTGCTCACAAGTTGTTCAGAATATCCTAAACTTGTAATTTCTCTCTAAGGCTAGGAACCCTGTGAACGGGAAACTTTAAAAATCAGTTGTTTCTTACAACCTAAAATTTATCTAAACTATCGGATGAAAACCCACAGATTAATAGCAATAGCTAATATTATTAAAGCACTAATTGTGTGTTAGGTGATCTATTAATCATGTCATCTAATCATCGCATCTATCTTAGGAAGTAACTTAAATGTCCAATACATAGCTAAAAAATTGAATTGACGTTTGGAAATGATAAGGAAATTACAGAAGTATCCACAGCCAGGTGGTGGTTGAGCAGGGCCTGGGACCCAACTCTGTCTGACTCAGGAGTCTATGAATTAGCCTTCGTGCAAAATGGAGTTTTGTGTGCCAAAGGTCAGGAAAATGTCACTTTTCCTTATGAAACCCCCGATCTCCTTCACAGTACATGCAAATGGCCTCCTTGCTTCTTTGGAGATGTTTGTTTCTTGAAAGCAGGGATTCTGTCTTTCCTCTCAATATCTCAAATATCAGCATAATTCCTGGCTCATAGCAACATTCAATAAATAGGTGATGGGAATGCATGAACAAATGACAAGCTTTGTTTATTTGTTTCTGAAGATCACGAGATTGATACTTGTAACATTTTATTCCATTCACATAACTGATCTATGTAAGAAGATCTACACCTACATAATAACCCCTCTCAGATCAGCTCACTTTTGTCAAGTTAGCACTTACACATATTATCTCTTTTAAGCATCAAACAAAGGTGTGATATGCCACTATCACCCCATTCTGAGACGCGGTGAGGGAACTGAAGCAAAGTTAAGCAACTTCTCTAGGACTGTGGAGTGAGAAGTTAAAAACACGGCATTTGAACACAATCTTATTTTCGAGCCTACTGACCCAACTACTGAACAATATTTCCCCTGAAAGCCCAAACTACAGTTTACAGACTTCCCGGTATTGTAACTCCCCTATTTTCACTAGGCAAATGTTGGAAATGGTTGTATCTGAAGTCACAAAACTTATCACCATTTACTATATATTAGCAGGAGCAGAAATAAAGTGGGAAATAAATGAAAAAAAATATTTACTCAAATGAGTTGAAAATTTACATCCACACAAAAACCTGACCAGAGAGGTAGCAGCTTCATTCACACTTGCTAAAAATTGGAAGCAACCAAGATGTTCTTCAGTAGGTGAAGAGACAAACAAGCTATGGTACATCTAAACAACAGAACAGTATTCGCTGATAAAAAGAAAGGAAATATCAAGTTATAAAGTGACATGAAGGAGCATTAACTGCATACTGCTAAGTGAAAGAGATAAAATGAGAAGATGATATCGTTGGTGATTCTCCAATATATGACAGTTTGGAAAAGACAAAACTGTACAGACCGTTAAAAGATCAAGGCTTGCCAGGAATTAGGGAGGTGAGGGGTGGTGGATGAATAGTTGGAGCGCAGAAGAAGAAGAGGGGAGTTTTAGGGCAGTGAAAATATTCTGTGTGATGGTGGATATATGACATTATGCACTTAGTAAAAGCTATAGAACTTATAACACAGAGCGAACTCCAACATAAACTATGAACTTTAGTTAATAATAATGTAGCAGTATTGGTTCCCCAACTATCATCAATCATAAAAAATTTACCATACTAATGCAAGATATTAATCATAGGGGAAATCGTGTGTGTGTTTGTGTGTATGTGATAAAGAAGGGGGCATATGGGAACTCTGTACAATCTACATAATTTTTCTGTAATGTAAAACTGCTCTAAAAATAAAATCTATCAAAATTAAAAAAAATAAATGAATTTTACTTAATTAAAAAATTTAAGACACAAACCATTCAGGTAATCTAGAGTGTTCTTGAAGACATGGACCTTTCTTGAACAGGTGAAAGAGTTTCTAGCAGCTCTCAGCTTAAATACTTGGTTATAATTTTTCATTTAAAGTTAAGCTTTAAATAGTAAAAAGAAAAAATGCAGCATCTAGATTAATTGTTCTGAAAAATTATACATAGAAGAAGCAAACCAAAGTAATGAAAAACATTGTTGAATACCTACTATGTGCCATGCTCTACTGGGAGATCAAAATAATTATTTGTCTTAAATATAATTCCAGGACAAGAACAATTTGCTGAGTGCTCACAAAATGTCATGCCCCATGCCAGAATAGAGGACCAAGGCCTAGGTGTTGTCCTGGAAAATCTAGCCATGGAAGTAGAAAGGAGATATCAATAAGTTAATCTATTACAGTCACTAGGCACTTGATTAAAATAAAGGCATGTATAACAGAAGAGAACATAGCTCTCAGAGAGCACGTAGCCTTACTAGGATGATGGGACAAAATCATGAAAAAGAAAATTACACAAAGACAGGATGTAATCCACAGAGAGACTACATAGCCTTCCATAGTTGCTCTGCATAATCAAGTCAACTGGGGTTGGAATATTCCACAGATAAATGGAAACTTACACTTTATAATTAATATGGATGTTTTATCACCTTCTACATAATATCCTATGTACGGTGCTCGTCTTCAACTAAATAATTTCATTACAAGTCATTTTAGATTTAGGTAGTTAATTCAAAAACATTTTGCTTTAAAATATAGAGGTCCAGGGGGCTTCCCTGGTGGCGCAGTGGTTGAGAGTCCGCCTGCCGATGCAGGGGACGCGGGTTCGTGCCCCGGTCCGGGAGGATCCCACGTGCCGCGGAGCGGCTGGGCCCGTGAGCCGTGGCCGCTGGGCCTGTGCGTCCGGAGCCTGTGCTCTGCAACGGGAGAGGCCACAACAGTGAGAGGCCTGTGTATAAAAAAAAAAAAAAAAAAAAAAAAAAATATATATATATATATATATAGAGAGAGAGAGAGAGAGAGAGAGAGATCCGAAAAATAGATGTTCTTAAGAGACATTGAAGATTTATGGGGAAACTGAAATGAATATTGATAGATTAAGAATGCACTTTGGGGCTTCCCTGGTGGCGCAGCGGTTGAGAATCCGCCTGCCGATGCAGGAGACACGGGTTCGTGCCCCGGTCCGGGAAGATCCCACATGCCGCGGAGCAACTAAGCCCGTGAGCCACGGCCGCTGAGCCTGCGCGTCCGGAGCCTGTGCTCCGCAATGGGAGAGGCCACAACAGTGAGAGGCCCGCATACCGCAAAAAAAAAAAAAAAAAAAAAAAAAAAAAGAATGCACTTTGCTTTGATTCCATCACAAATCCTTCAGCTCTAGTCCTTTTTTTTTTTTTTTTTTTGCGGTATGCGGGCCTCTCACTGCTGTGGCCTCTCCCGTTGCGCAGCACAGGCTCCGGACGCGCAGGCCTAGCGGCCACGGCTCACGGGCTTGGTTGCTCCGCGGCATGTGGGATCTTCCCGGACCAGGGCACGAACCCGTGTCTCCTGCATCGGCAGGCGGATTCTCAACCACTGCGCCACCAGGGAAGCCCCTCTAGTCCTTTTTTGAATGAAAAATTTAACAGACAGAATCCAAACCAGGGAAAAAAAAGCCTATGCAATAATTCTTTGCAGATAAAGGAAACAACAGTGGTAGAGGATAGCAGGGTATTTAATTTCAAAATAGGTGAACATTGACTTTGAACCTCCAGCAATAATAAACAAGGTCTAAACAGCAACGCTACAACCCAAATGAAAAAAGAATTGCAATGTTGATTCATATGACAGGATGGAATGGCCCTTTAATGAATTCTACACTGTACCTGTCACAAAGAATTGGTACTACATGAGCTCAGAGCTATGCCTTCTGTCCCCCAAACCAAGTCTTCCAGAATGAGGGACTTTATGGGATTCGATTAGGTATTCTCCAGGCAAATCATAGGGAAACTAAAATGAAATGTTATTTCTGTACAGACACATGACAGCAGGATCTAGATTCACAAATGACTCTGAGGAAAGAAGAAAGTCTGCATCAGAGACTTAACATGGATTTATATTTTAAATTGTTCTGCAACAGGCAAGACAAGGAAGAGAAGGAAGGGGTTAAGGTAGGGCATCCTAGAGGGACAGAGGAGATAATAATGGAAGCAAGAACATTTTGGTCATCTTGTATGGGAAGGGTTGGGAGTATGTCTGGAAAGTACTGGAATAACAGCAGCAAGATGGTTCAGGGCCCCATTGCTCCAGGCTTCTGGAAGTTTTGAAGACATGACAACCATGGAGGATAAAAATGTCAGAAAACCAAGTCACCCTGTGTCCAGTTGTCTAGAAGAAGAACACAGCTCTCATTTATATACAGACAATGAATCTTCCTGGCAGAATAACCTTTTTCTCCTAAGGGAACAGGGCAGGCCATTGACCTTCAGTTAAGAATTATCTTCAGGGGCAGGACAAATGAGTGAGCAAGCTGGAGATGGCTCGGAGCGGAAGAGCTGGTGAAGGAAGAGATAAACCCTCCTTCTGAGAGTTACTTGTTCATTTTTCTTCATCATAGATGCTTTCCTAAACAGTCTGTCGATAGCTGACCTCAGATTCCTGCTGATTCCTTCTCTGAGACTCTCAGATGAAAAAGTCAACTGGACCAACTCCCAAGATGACCCCCTGGTCCATCCTGTATCTAGTCTCACTTGCCACGTCAAGCAACCACAAAGATACTCCTGGCTCATGACCACGTGACCAGGTGATACACAGCAGGTAGAGAATAGAAGAGACCAAGAGAAGAAAGAGAAGAAGAGGGGAGGGTGGGAGAGGCAGAGAGAAGCCGTGGTTTATTACCCTTTGGCGGTCTTTCATGCCCTCAGTGGGTTTCACTATTACCTCAAGTCAGAGGAGTAAGCACATTGCAGGAAACTATGATCTGTGGAAAGGTAATTCTGTACTGTATCTATTTCTTTTTTTGTAATGCATCTCCCATCAATCGTGCTGGTCTCAGTGGTAACTCTGAGCCTTTACCAACGATCCAACTGTCGGTCTAGAGATACCTAGTTTTATTATTTTTTACTTACCCTTTTGTTGGAGGTCTATAACGATATGATATAAATAGGTAACATTCACAATGATCTTTAAAGAAAGCAACCTCATCCGTTTCATCAGTGATATGTTCTAAAATGTGTATAGTTAAGGAATACTTTTATTTAATTCAAATACCTTATACTCCAAGACAGCCCTTTTCTGCATAGATATTTGGTGACTGACCTTTGTACTGCTTGTTTGAAATTATCAATGGGAGCTGTGACAGTAATCCTTGGGCCCCTACTTTGTAAAGCCCTGTGCTACAAGGCACCGATCAGTCACTCAGTTTCTTCATAATGTCTTCTGGGTACAAGGTCCTGTACCAGATGCTTTCTTTCTCATATCTCACCTTTTCTAACTAGATGGCATAAAGGAGAAGAATTGAAGATCAATATCAAAACCAAGAAAATGTGAAAATATATGCAGTCTAGCATTGTAGAAAGAGCAGTGGATTGGTAATCAAAGACCCCTATTGGGGTTCCAACAGGTCATCATGTAGGTGTACAACCTCGAAGATATTCTTAACTTTTCTACATTTTCTAAAAATTGGATTCCAACATATTTGCTTGTAGTTTTCAGCTACTTAGAAAGTCTTTGATGTGCTTATTAAAGTACAGATTTCTGGGACCTAAACCCAGATATTCTGTCCACTCGCTCTTTGATAGGACCCATAAATATGGGGTTCTGTCTCATGTTTTGTGGAAGCAACTCTTTGTTCACACATTATCTACAGGGTTATCTGGAAGCACATCAAAGACCATGTAGGAGTTTCTCATATTATAGCAAAGAACTTATTCCTGGTTCTATTCTGATCTTTTTTCTTGTTGATTTATACACTTCAGAGACCTTGGTTTTGAAATCTCTGAATGATTTTATTGAGCATATTCATGTTTATAATTTCCTTCCTTGTTCTCTTTATCATATACTTTACTACTAAGGAAATGTAACACTTCTGTTCCCCTGGTGCAAAATGACCCTTCTATTTTTATATTTAAAATAAAAATTGGGGGTTTTCCTGGTGGTACAGTGGCTAAGAATCCTCCTGCCAATGCAGAGGACACGGGTTCAAGCCCTGGGCCAGGAAGATCCCACATGCCGCGGAGCAACTAAGCCTGTGCACCACAACTACTGAGCCTGCGCTCTAGAGCCCGTGAGCCGCAACTACTGAAGCCTGGGCACCTACAGCCCATGCTCTGCAACAAGAGAAGCCACTGCAATGAGAAGACCATGTAACACAATGAAGAGTAGCCCCCGCTCGCCGCAACTAGAGAAAAGCTCGCGCGCAGCAACGAAGACCCAACACAGCCAAAAATAAATAAATAAATAAATAGCATTTTTTAAAAATGAAAATGCAACCTATAAAAAAATAAAATAAAGATTTGTTTACATCTCTGCAACTACCCTTACTTTGCCTTCAGAGGCATTCTTTTAATTGCTTAAACTAAAAGAATTGGGATGTATAAGGGGTGATGTGGGAGAGGAATTAGAGGAAGTTTTCAATGTACAGATTTATGCCAAAATATTAGAGAAGGTATAGAATATTTAATGGAGAAACACACTCGTAAAAATGGGCATCTATTTTTCACATTACAGCTTGGTGATATGTATTAGATGCTTATCCTATTCTTTTTTCTTTTTTAACATCTTTATTGGAGTATAATTGCTTTACAATGGTGTGTTAGTTTCTGCTTTATAGCAAAGTGAATCTGCTATACATATACATTTATCCCCATATCTCCTCCCTCTTGCATCCTATTCTTTTAAGTGATAAAAAGAAGTAAGATCAATTAAGGGAAGAGATCTGTGACATGATTTTGTTAGCAAACCTTTCACTTGCCTTTTGACATATAATTTTAACACATTCCAGTGACCTCAATATCATTTATGATTTGTTGAAGATGTAAACATCAAAAAGAAATATAAGGTTCCCTAGAGAGTATTCTATTTGCGTTATAACGCATCTTAATGTTCTGTATTATACAACTATTAATAAGACACAGATATTTTTCTTATATTGAAACATGAACTACGCATAGAACCAACACAAATATATTGGCAGAAAAGTAACCTGAGCTTTAACATACTGCAAATTGAAAACATACTTCAAATCTGAAAGACATCTAAAACTTACTAGGATTTTATAGGGCTTTTGCCATTTAGTTGAACTCAATGAAATGCACCATAAGATTCAGATATCCTGTGATTTATAACATGGATTTAAATGATCAGAATGATTTATCACCCCCTACCCAAACTCTGGAAACATTTCAAATAGATATAATTTAAAAAGCGGTTTTTATCTTCTAATCTCAGTGTGACAGAGAGTGTTCATAATGTTTTGATGACGAGGTGGAGAAAAATTTTTACTTCAAAAAATGAATTTAGGAAATAGTGTAATTAAGCAAAACATATGGGGTGATATAATATTACTGGCAGTCATCCTAGGCATCAATTTTGAAGTTAACTGAAAGTGAAGAAAGTGAAGGAGTTCTGCTGTAACAAAAAAAAAGAAAACTTTTTAAGAACTTAGACACATGAAATTTACAGCTCTGAGTAACAGACCTCGCTGCACATCCATCATCATCTCTCCGTGGATACTAAACAAAAATTAAAATTAAAATCTCATTTGTCCCTTTTTTTGTCCAAGGATAACTGTTGACAAGTTGGAAGATCAGGAATTAGTGGGTGGGTAAAAGATATGTTTCAGAAACGGAAACTTCATTTCTCAGGACAGAGAGCTGGAAGCAAGTCCTGAACCTATTTTGAAGGAAGCACCATTTTGTCTCCTTGGACCAGTGTCCAAATGACGTCTGCAAGCAGTAGGCTGAGACTGAGAAGCATGTAAGTAGGATGGTGAAAGGCGTAGCAGCCTGAAATGTCAGACAAGCCAGAAAGAATGTTTAAGAATTAAAACTAAAAATAAAATTGAAATACTAGTGTGGGCAAGGCTGTAGGAAAATAAGCATTTCTACATAGTTCTGGTGGGAAAATGGTTTAATTTTTCTGGAAGACAATTTTGCAATTTCTCAAAAGATAACTTATGACACTGTAATGTTCCCTTTGGAAAATATAATGATGCAGTAATTAAGATGTATGTATATTTTAATTGTAAGGATGATTATAAAAAATGTTTATAATATGGAAAAGAGCGAAACAGCCTGTTTCCAAAAAGATGGTATTTTGGAATAATTTTACTTTTATGACATTATAGATTGTGAAGTGATTATAATGATGTTGTCGAAGCTTATTTTTTATTTAGAAAGAAATTTATTATATCTTGGTTAGTAGAGATAGAAAAAGGGCTTAGCAATAGGAAGAGTATGGTATAATTGTGAATAAGAGAAAAAAAATACCATGCATGATAAAGTATTCAGAAGAATATAAGCCAATCTGTGAATAGCTATGTTTATTACATTTAGAGTACACATCAGAAACTGAAAAATATTTATTTGTTTAGTATCTATTTCACCAATTAGAATATAAGCTCCATGAGTTCAGAGACTGTGCTTGCCTGGGTCACCAATGTACTCCAGTGCCTGATATGGTACAAACTCAGACTTCAATAAAACTTTATTGTTGTTGTTTTATGCAAAATTTAAATAAGTGTTCACTAGACCTATGTTGATCAGTAAATAAACCTAACAGTGTTATATCTAATGATGGAAACTTGTAACTAGAATTTTGGCTATTTCCGTTTTCTTATTTCTGATTGCTACTATCCTCTGACTTGTTTCCTATAATGATATATTACATGCCATGGAGAGAAAAGCATCACAGTCAAGCCAAGAAACAACTACGGATGGTTAAACCAAGCATAAATATACAGGTCAAGACTGAGATGAAGGGAGATGAGAAGCACCTGAGGACCTGGTTCTAGATACCACACCATTTTTCTTTTTTAACAGTTGGGAAACCAATATTATTCTTTTTTTTTCATCTTTATTGGAGTATAATTGCTTTACATGTTGTGTTACTTTCTGCTGTACAACACAGTGAATCACATACATATATCCCCATATCCCCTCCCTCTTGAGCCTCCCTCCCACCCCTCTAGGTGGTCACAGAGCACCGAGCTGATCTCCCTGTGCTATGCAGCAGCTTCCCACTAGCTAGCTATTTTACATTTGGTAGTAGAGATATCACACTATTAAAATCAAAGTTACCACACAAGTAGCATTATAAAAATATGAGGGATTTTTTAAAGGGTCCACTAATCAGTCATCTCAACAAATCAGCAACAAAGTCATCATCACCATTGTTGTCAATGGCTGTGAATATTTCATTGATGGGTAAAATATCAATTTCTAAACCAATTCCCTGCACACGTCAAAGCTGCTTCTGAACATCGACTCTTACAGGTAACCTTCCAATTAATATAGTGGTGGAAAACACTCTTTTCCTTATGGAAATAATATCCTAATGGACATGCTAAGGAATATGATTTCCGCATTGGAACCAAACACTAAGATCAGAGTGTAATTAGAGAACAAGAGCCAGGATGGGAGGGGGATTAACAGAAACAACCAACAGATTACGTTAGAAGTTACAACGGCGATATCATGTGCTAATGGCTTTCTCTGTCAATCAATTTTTCACTAGTAGTGAAAGTGAAATGGAACCATCCCAAACCTCCATATCAGAGGAAGAGCAGCTAGAGGAATTGGAGCAGTTTAGTCTATAAGACTATAAGAAAACACCCAGAAGGGGCATTTCCTCACTTCAAATACACAGCACGCCAACACATGGAAGACATTTTAGACTTTCAAAAAAATATGTCTGGAAAGGACAAAATTAAGACCAATGGTTGAAATCCCAAGAATACTGCCTAAAGTTCATTCCAACGTATAATTTCTAAAGTTGGAGATGTTCTACAGGTGAATTATATCCAATTTTCCTGCGTTTTATAGAGAACTGGGAAATACTGATATATCTTCCTCAACAGGTTGATAAGAAGCACCTCAAGTGAAAAAGTATGATTTCCTGATGGTCTTGTGATTTCCTCAGCCATAACAGAGTACCTGGCACGCTGTAAACCCACACCAACTATCCCAGGCATAAGCAGAATTTTCCCCATTACCAGGAACCTCCTTTCCCAGCTTCCCTGGCTAACTCCTAGGTCTTGGTTTGGAAAGTACCTCCTTCTAAAATCTTCAGTGATTTCAAAATCTGGATTAGAACCCCCACTAGCATCCTCTACTTCCTGTGTCCTACACTAGAGTGACTCAGGTTTCCTCATTTTCTTTCTCCCTTACCAAACTATAAATTCCAGGAGTATAATTATCATGTCTATCTTTTTGATTGAATAAATTTGGTATGCAACATTGTGTAAGTGCTACAGGGTAAGTTGCAACACTATCTAGTGACAAGACTTCCAAGACTTAAAAGTTCCATTATCTTTGAATGTTTCACCAAATTCTCTAAATAGTTGTTTTTGTACACCTTCATGGTCCCATAATAAGTTTTAAATTGTATTTAAAGTGTGTGTGTATGTGTGTGCACTCACACACACAGTTACATAGAGCAGTTATAGGATTCATTATAGTCTAGAGGACTATGGTTTCCTCATTTTCTTTCTCCCTTACCAAACTATAATTTCCAGGAGGATAAGTATCATGTCTATCTTTGCTTTTATTGAATAAATTTGGTATGTAACATTGTGTAAGTTTAAGCTGTCCAGCATATTACTTTGATACATTTATTTATTGTGATGTAATGTGATCGCCATTGTAGCGGTATTTATCCTACTGCATAGTGATATTGTACGATATCACTGTCTATATTCACTGTACTGTGCATTAGATCTATATGGCTTATTTGCTACTGATTACAAGTTTGGAACTGTAAACACCATCAATCTTATTCCTCTTCCACATCTCCTGGTAAGCACCATTTTACTCTTTTTTTATAGGTTTAACTTTTTTAGATTCCACATATAAGTGATATCATACAGTGCTTGTCTTTCTCTGACTTATCTCGCATAGCATAATGTGCTATGGGAGGATTAATTTTTAAAATTTTATATCTCCATCGCTTCGTATAGAGTGCCTGCACATAGCAGGTGCTCAATAAATATTTGTTAAATGAAAGACTAATTGTTAGCAGTTTGCAAGGCATGAATCAATAAGCTCTCAGAAATCTGAGTCTGTTTTCTCTTTCAAACTCATGCTCTGGCACAGAAAGCAATCTACATGGTGAGAAGGATTAGATTTAATTATTTTTTTAAAAAATTGTTTTCCCTAATACATTTCTTATACCTTGGCATCAGTATGCAGTCTCTCTCTCTCTCTCTCTCAAACACACACACAGAATAAGCTCTTATCATACCACAAACACCTGCGTTTTCTTGAAGAACACAGTACAAACAGGGCGTTCACCTGAAATGTTGTATTGATGGAGGGGTCTGTCATCCTGTGTCCGCTTTGCATTCACTAATACTTATGCAGGATGTGGTCCACAGAACCATGTGGCTTATTTTGGCTATCACTTACCCTTTGAGTACCTTTGGTAATTGGCTGGGTTGACAGAAGCCGCCAACATCTCATATTAGATGTTCCAATGGGTACATCATGTGTTGATTACTTTCTCTGTCAATTCATTCTTGTTGCCCAGTAATGAAATCGATGTGAAACTATTACAGATCGGTAGTTCATCAAATCTAAAGCAAGATGGACAGACTATTTCTTCTGAGTGGGGAATATTCCACGTGGATGTTCTTTACCCCCTGTAGACCCAGGCACATGCACATTTTCTGGCAGGAAGGGGAAACATAATGAAATGAAAAGGTGTAAAATAGTCTCCAGTATATGAACACTGCGTGTATAAATTCATAATCTGATAATTCATAGGGAACTACAGCCAAAGCTGTTGTGTGTTTCTTGTTGTATCTGGTATCTACATCACTCTGCCTATAATATACATGAAATATTACATTTGTTCTGAAATAAGTAGCTATACTTCTTGCGGCTATCAGACAATCAGGAGAGGGACTGAAGAAAACATGGAAAAATGGGTAGGAAGGTTGAAAGTGAAGGAAAGTCAGTTAACTAAACAGTGGATGCTAGAGTTTCAGACAACCATCTGAGAAGAGAACATTGAATAGAAATAGGGTTCAGTGGTCTCCTCCCACAGCCAGTACTGAGAGAGTCTTAATATTCAGGATCCCAATGGCAAACTGGATTTCACTATGTGTTTACACTGTGCCCTTTTTTGTCTCTACTTGTCAATGTAATAAAAGTTGGTATCACATAATGCCCTGATTGTTTGAAAAATACTTATTCTAGATGTTTCAATAACAAGTTCATATTTTTGAAGGGTATTGGCATTTTTTGTTTTTAAAATGATCTGTTTGACCCTTCTAACTACCCTGTAAAGTTGGCCAGGCAGATATATTTTATTCCCATTTTAGCAGAGAAAACTGAGACTTATGACTGCAGAGTTTACTGATGACAAAATGGAATTAGAATACATATCTCCTGACCCAGTTCAATATTCTAGCTGTTAATCTTCCAGAAGATATAACATCTAGAAATATGATAAGAATTCACTTAGACAATTGTCAAATTAGGAACAAAAAATCTTCACTTTATCAAAATAGATAACAAAATTTGTTCATTTTAATCTCTCTTCCCCCAAACAATAATCAATCCAAGACCATCCCAGATGGGTCAGAGAGCCGATGTAAATACAAGGGGCAAAGGAAAGAAGTAACACTTTTGGAAAATCTCTTATGGACTGAGTTCAATACCAGGCATGTGAAAGGCAGTAAGTAACTTGTCTTAGTGGCTGGTAGAAGGTAGATCTGTAATAATAAGGTCAATCGCATCACATCACATTACCTCCAGTCTACTTACAATGGCCTTAGCGGAAAGTATTTTTGCAACTTCTTGCCTATTATAGATAATTAATCTATTATTCATTTGGAAACAATGTGACCCTAGTCCAGGCTGATTTTTGTGATGAAGTTGAGCTTAGGTGTGAGTTACAATGTGGATGATCTTCTCACCATATGACTTGACCCAATATGCTTACGTTTTCTGGGTGTTATTTTCATCCTATAAAATGAGTGATTTGAATAAAATTATTTACATTGTTTATTCTAGCTCTAAAATCACATCATATGGTTTTATATAGTTCCTTGACATGTGATATACAGTACAAGCTAAGTGGTTATGGTGGCATGTGTTTCCACAACAGCTGATATCACAATTAGGCAGGAATTAAAATGCCAACTTTAGACAAACCAAGTTTGTAACCAAACAGGACCCTATGAGGCCTTCCCAGAAGAGACTCCCACCCATGTTGTCTGCCTGCCTTTTGTCTCTAGAAGAACTTTAGTCAAAGAATAAATTTAATCAGAGAAGTGAGAAAATGCAGAAAGGAAAACAGTCAAACAATACAAAATAATAATAATTTAACCATTAAACAAAGTCAAGGACCTTTAGGTCTTCCTCAAGGACTATAGATAATATTCTGAGCCATGTCCTTTGAGATGTTTTGCGGATACTGAAACCCCACCAGGTGGAAGAAGTTAACTGCCTGCTGCCCACAAGCTCATAGACCCCAGCCCAGATGGAAACAGAAGGTTGGTGATGCTGACTCCTGATTACCTCACCACCGACCAATCAGAAGAAGGTCCACGAGCTGACCACGCCCTGCTCCTTCAACACTATGAGACTCCTCACTACCCGCTCCAGGGCTGGACACACTGTTTTGAGGGCATTCGTCCTCTGCAGCCCCTTTAGCCTGGCAAAGCAATAAAGCTAGTCTTTCCTACTTCACCCAAAACTATTTCTGCATTTCTGTTCGGCATCGGTGAATGGAGGCCGAGTTTTAGCAACAAGTTGGCTAGTCACAGATTTACAGTTAATGTTACTAAACAGGTCACAAATATAACCTAGGAAACAATATAGGTTCCACAAGCTGTGATGAACATTAAAGAACACATTTCAAACTCATCATTTATCTATATTTTTAAATAAAAGTTATATAGAATAAGATCATTCATTTGCTGACTAATGCTGATACACTGGTTTCTATAAGCAAATAAACATTAACATAAGGCCAATGTGGCAAATGACAATTGGACAGCCAGTGTCAAATTGTGGAATCACAGGTCAATAGAACAAAGACTTTAGTTACTCCAATTTTTTTCCCCTCTATTTGAAAGAATCCAGATGACAGTCCAAGTTTCAAGACGGCCTTCTGCTTATACTATCAGAAACAAAATACTAATCAGTGTCATAAATCTTAGACATTGGAGTAAATCAAGCTCAGTCTCTAGGGATGCAGAAAATGAAGTCCAAAGAGGTGAAGTGATGTTCAAAATTATACAGATTTGGTTCCCAGAAAGAACCTCCACTCTCCCGATTTCCAAAATTCAAGGCCAGTGAAATTTTTTTCACTACACCCTGTGCATTGTTTTCTATATCAGGTTTACGGATTCTTGCTACAACAGCCCTCAAGGTTTTCATGGCTCCTTTCCAGAGTGACTGGGTATAACCATGTGCCTTGCATTGTTCAATGAGACCAAAGCATACAGGATACAAGCAGAGCCTTTAAAAGTGTTCATGCATAGGGGCACTTCCATTCTTTGTGCTCTGAGAATCTGCTGGCACCACGTGAGTACGCCCAGGAAGTCTAATCTGCTGACTGATGGAAAACTTGAATCCCAGATGTCCTGCTCATACCACTTCACCTCCAGAATCCTAGTTGACCCACAGGTGGCCTAAGATGCATGAGTCCAGCTGAGATTAGCAGAATATGGCTTAATTGAGCCCTGCCCAATTGACCCACACAATCAAAGCTAAAAAAAAAAGAGTTGTTATTTTAAGCTACTAGATTTTGTGGTGAACTCTGAAATAGAGCAAACCCACGGATTTAATCACGGAATGGCACCATCCCATCAGTTACCAAGCCAGACGTTTTGACTTCTCACTCTCCCTCACGATTACCCTCCACATGAAATGATGCATCCAGCCCTGCAACTCTGCCTCATAAATGACTCACTCTGACTCATAAATGAACTGCTGCTTTGCTCGTAACTCCTCTGCCTCTGTCCTAGCCCAAGACGCCATTATCCCTTGCCTGAATTTGTTTCGTCACCCAGCCTGTCAGATAGTAGTCCTGTCTCCATTCCTGTTGGCCTCCAATTCATCTTTCACTCTACGGTCAAGTTCTACAGTCCATATCTGACAATAATATTCCCTTGTTCAAAATTTTCCGTGGCCTTCCGTTATTCTTAAAATACAATCCAGACTTCAAATCATGGTGAGGCCAATAGTCTCCTGTCCTTTTTAGTATAGAATTTTTCTTTCAAAATTTAAGTGGGCAGGCATTGTGCCCTCCATTCTGCCCTGAACTGGAGGTACCATTTCCCCAGGTGCTCATGTTACCAATTTCTCAACAATGGAATGTGGACAATTGTCAGTTTCTTAAAAGGAAGTTGTATATTGTCTATTTCCTCACTTCCTCCTGCAGGGTGGAAACTAGATGTGGTGCAAGGGAGCTAATGGACCATATGACCATGTAGACGGCACCCTAGGGAATGAAGGAGCCCCAAGAAAGAAGGAACTTAAGTCTCTAGATGATCAGGTTGAGTAGAGCTGACTACCCACAACAGATCACCCACCTTTCTTCGTATGGATGCATGAGAGAAAAATAAGCTTCCGTTTTGTTTGGGATACTGTATATGAGGTCTCTTTTTAGAGTTTCTTAGCTTATAGCCTAGTGAATATACATTATTTCCATGGATTGCCACATATGGCTTCTGTCACTGTGTGGGTCTCACTTTTCTCCAATCTCCTCTTCATCCTCTGAAGCTATAATCATCATCAGCTATTTACTTCCTAGAACACCCACCAAACATTTTACCTGAGTCTTTCCTCTTAGTCAATGCTTTTTCCACCTCTATCCTTCCTCTTTATCTGACTAAATGCTACCCAATCTTAGGCTTATAGTCAATATTTTTCCTGTAAACCTTCCCTATTGTCCCCCAAGTCTGGACAATTTTTTCCTTTCATGTGTAACTATCATATTCTGACTCATTCTATTAAGGCACAGGGCACATTATTTTGCATCAGTTCTCTTGTCTCTGACTAAATACTAAATTTTGTAAATGCAAAAACAATGTCTCTTTCATTCACCATCATGTGTCCAAATGATAATGTGATGCTTGCTATGTATTGGGCATTATACATATTAATTGAATAAATTAACGAAAAAGTATGAAAAAAAGACTGAAAAGAAGTGTATTTGAAAATAAATAGTAGTTATTTCTAGGTAGTAGGGATATAAGGGATTTTAAAAGTTTTTTGTTTATTTCAGTATTTTCCAAAGTCTCTAGAGGGTGCATATGTTACTTTCATAATCACAAACCACAATATAACAAAATATCTTTTCTAAAGTATATATTGGAAACAAAAGCTGACTTCTAATTTTGATTGACACACAGCCATGAATATAAACATTAACTGGATAAAATATACTTCTGCCTACTAGTTAGGACAAATATTGTATGCCCAGGCTAACAACAAGGAAATCTGAAATACTGTAATTGACCACTTTTGAAGTTCTATCCCCGGAGAGATGAAGAAAATCAATAGGGGCTGCTTCTCGCTTTCTCTAAGACGAATTTGTGTGTAATAGGAGATACACTGCAGATGATGGATGTGGGCTACATATATTCCCTTGGAGCTTGTTTGCAAAGGCTTACTTGTCCTGTCTTCCACCTAAGTTTTCATAAACGCTTTAAGGATTAGAGCTGTTTGGCAACTGAAATTTTACTCTCTGGAGAGACTGTGAGAGAATCTTATGGTCTAGTCTCAGGACATTTGCATAGGATTGCATTTTATAATTGAAAATGTAAAAACTACCCCATTTATTCTAGCCCTTAGAACAAATTAGTAAGTGTCCAGCTCATGTGGATTTGAGAAAGCAGAGCATCTATTGCAAGTATTTTCTCCTCACACATGGGACCAAACATCAGACATGTTGATTTCTTTGTCAGCAGCTGGAAGATATTCTATTGTTTTCCTTTTTGCCCTTGAGATAGTTAGGATGATTTGATTGATTTGGGTTGGTGTACATTCACTTTTGGATTTCCCATTGCTAAGCTCATTCTTCGGGAAGGTCATGTTTCATTGCATTGAATCAAAGGAAATCTCCCCCCAAATCATCAGTTTAATGAGGACTGGTCATTCATTCTGATGAGTTTTCCTCATTTTCTCTCAGAATGAGGACAAATGTCACAGATACATTATATACAGAGAAAGGCTGGGCTAAGGTGAAGGCAGAAATTAATTTAATCTCCTGCTCTAGCTTCAACTACCTACATCATTCAAACCAACAACAGCAACACAAAATTAATAGATCGACATACTTTTGTATTTAAACTTGAAATATGGTCAGGCAATTTCAACCAATTCAACATGCAAATTCAATCAGTATAAATAATCCATTAGCAATTGAGACCAATTTATTAACCCAAGAAATATAAACTCTTTGTAACTGCATCACACATTCTATACTTATAGCTCAGCTGAAGAGCATGAAGGAATTGGCAAAGAGGATCAAAACATTGGGAGGGTATTTATTAAAAGTACACTTAAAATATTAATTATCAACTTATTTTCAGTCATTGGTTATATGTTCAAATAAATTGCAGATAATTCACTAATATTACTTTGAGAGATAAAGGAAGAATTATACCAATCTACTTTCCATAATCTTATTTCCTTCTGTTAAAACCTTACCATATTCTACTACCAAAATGGAAAGAAATGCAATCCATTAGATTTGAGATTCCTACTAAATCTTCGATGAATTGATGATTTTCAATATACTAAATTGATTATTTCTATGATAGGAGTCAGAACCTGAACGCTGAGATCTTTTGTCGAATTTTTCCCACAGCATTTCAACTAAAATTGAGTTAATGTATAACAACAAAACGAAACAAAACAAAGCGTGTTTGGAGTTTGTAAGGGAGTTATTAAACATTGAATTAAGTCATACACTTAGTATTTAATTTTTGTCTACAAAATCCTTTTCTAGAAACTTCCCTCTGTTTAAACACTTCTAATATCAGGAACTTTACTATTTTTAGAAACAGTTTATTCTATTCTTGGCCTATTTTATCTTTGTATCAAGTTGTAAAGTTATTTACCTGTCATGTCACTTGAAACTCAACAGCTTGGTGGGGGAGGGGGGACTCTATAATTAAGCTGTAAACACTACAATTTTTAAATAAGGATATAGACTAAGTCATTTCAGTAAGGGCCGAAGTTAATAAGTGCAGAGTAAGGTCTAGAACAGGGGTTGGCAAACTATGGCCCATGAGCAGCCTGTTTCTATAGGCCAACGAATAGCTTTTGTATTTTAAAATTGTTTGAAGGAAGGAAAAAGTAATATTTCATAGTACATGAAAATGTATGGCATTTACAATTTAATATCCATAAATAAAGCTTTATTGGGATACAGCCACATTCATTTGGTGACATACTGCCTATTGCTACTAGCGTACCATGTAGAGTTGAATAATTGTGACAGACACAAGTGTAAAATAGTTTTAACATCTAGCTCTTTACAGAAAAAGAAAATTTGATCCAGTCTAGAAAAACATTGTTCAATAGAAACGTAATGTAAAGCGTAAATGTATTTTAAATTTTTTAGTAGCCACATTAAAAACTATAAACAGAAATGGGTAAAATTAAATTTAATAATATATTTTATTTAAGTCAAAATACCCCAAACATGATATCGACTTGTAATCAATATAAAAATTATAAGTGCAATATTTTGCATTTTGTTCACATAAGACTTTAAAATTTAGTGTGTATTTCACATGCACAGCTCCTATCTATTCAGACTATCCATTTTAAGAACTCGTGACCACCTAGAGCTGGCAGCCGCCATATTGAGCACTGTAGGTACAGATGATATGTCTGCTCGTGTTCAGTAGCATCTCTGGCTACGAAATAATATGTTAACATTTTATTGAGGTCATGTTTCCTGCCCTATTCTCCTGATTCTCCCCTTTCCTGCTGGAGGCCTGGGTCAAGGGTGGTTTGCTGGGGTTGGGGGAGTCTCGGTTAACAGGGTGTAGAAATGAGGCACTTATTGGTGCGCTTGTAGTTCACGTCTCTGGTGGCAAAATCCTGAAAGTACACTTGTTTATTTCTACCCAAGTTAAAATTCTATATTCCGAACTGAATGTAATAATCTGGATGTTGCCTCTCGATTACAGAACAGGAAGAAATGCCATTTCTTTTGCTTGAGCGATGATTTTGCTGTTACTGTAGTCTGTCCAATTAGTTTTCTTGGCAGCTACATCTCACCATTGATTCTTATTATACCCACAGGAAAATATCACCTCTATATCTTTTTTTAAAGTGTTGCAATTAAAGCCACATAAGCCCGACTTACCCTTAAGTAGGGCTTCTTTCCGTTCTCACTTCTAGGTTGTGATTCAGAACTATGCTCACATGGAACACTGGTGGTTGACAAGCAGGACTGTGTTCTCCAGCTACAAAAACAAACAAACAAAAAACAATGTCAGGGCTTCTCGGGTGGCGCCTGCCGATGCAGGGGACGCGGGTTCGTGCCCCGGTCCGGGAAGATCCCACGTGCCGCGGAGCAGCTGGGCCCGTGAGCCGTGGCCGCTGAGCCGGCGCGTCCGGAGCCTGTGCTCCGCCACGGGAGAGGCCACAGCAGTGAGAGGCCCGCGTACCGCAAAAACAAAACAAAACGATGTCAGTATTCCCATTCTGAATGGGAAGAAAAGAGAAATTGATTGATCACATTAACTTCAGTTCATCTTATTTTATTAATAGTATACATTTTTCTGAATTTTATTTTTGTTAAACATCTTGATCATTAAAAGATAATGAAATGAGTGGCAAAAGCTGTTGCTGGAAGAACTCAGAAAATCGCGCACGATTACTTAATTCAAGCACTTTTATGTTTTGCAGACTTCTGTTCACAGAGCTGTGATTTTATAGCGTTTTTAATTTGCACAGTAATGTTTTAATGTAGTAAAATTATTCCCAGATTTTAAGATGGAATTAAACACATCAAAAGTGTACATCATTAAAAAATCCCATTTGGTCGTTTCAGATGATAACAGTATAGTTCCATGTGTCTCAGCATCTGAGCATGGCGAAGACCCACTGTTTGAGACTATATTTCATTCTTCTTTGTCAGTGTTACCTTAGTCTCTCTTTCCTTACTGTTTTCACATCAAACCCAGAGTGCTGAATGGATAGTGTGAAGTATGAATTCTGACTATAAAAGTGTACAAATCAGTTCCTATTTCTCTCCCTTTCAAATAAATTAAAGCAAATGTTAACAGTTATAGGTCTAAGAAAGACTAGTTTAAGAGTTATAATTATGGTTCTAACACAACAGTTACATGTTACTTCTCAACAGATATTAGGTATGCTCATCTTTTTCCAGCGAGGCATAGACAGTGAGGAAATTCAGTGAATATAAGAACTGACAGTAATAATACAACAATGGTAGCTAAAATCTTTATGGGGTCTTACTAGATGATAATGCCGTGCAAAGATTTCCCATATGATATCTCACGGAATACTCACAACATCTCTATGAGATTACTCTCAATATTGTTCCCATTTTACAGGTGAGAAAACAGATTTATCAAGGTTGAATAACTTTTTCAAGGTTAAAAATATATAAGAACACTGATTTTCTCAAATAAAATACTGGGGTTTTTTGGTTATTCATTGAGGAACCAAAGATGAAAATACGTATTTTTGATATGATGGTCTGTTCCCTTTTAAAGTATATTTTTGTGAAAATTCTAGCTTTCATTTTAAACCTCTAACAAAATCAACTTCCAAATATACTGTTTATTTTCCAAAATAAGTCAAGATTTGATTTTGAAAAGAAATATATCTGCAAAACCAGAATACAAATGACAATGGCACATAATAAACTGTATTGTCTTATAAACAGTGCCTTTCCCCTAAGGAATAGAAATAATGAAAGGATACCACACTCAGACTTGAGTAATTTATAAATAATAAATAAATTGTATCATGATCAAAGAATTATCATCTCCCCTATTGAACTTGCTTCTTTCCTGGTTTTCCATTTTTTTGGGAATAAGACTGCCCTCCTCCCAGAAATGTGGGTTCAAACTCTCACAGTCTTTCACTTCTCTCCTCCCCATGTGGAATAATTTACCAACTCTTTTAATTCTGAATGAACAACAAATATATCCCTTCTTTTTCCTTTTCACCTCCAATCACCATAATCATTTTGGCTTTCCATTTCATGTTGCAGTTGCCTCCAAATTTAGATCCTTGATCGGGCCTCTTCCTTGTGATTCACCTTGGACATTTCTGCAAAATTCCTTTTTCTCAAGCGAAGTTCTGCATAGTAGTTAAGAGCATTAATTCTGGAGTCAAGTTACCAGGGTTCAAATTCTGGCTCCACCACTGACTCGCTCAGATTCTGGGTCAGTCCCTGAAACACTAGGCCTCATTTTCCCTAACATGAGAATAATAGTATTGCCTATGTCATCAGGTTATTATGAAGACTATATAAAATAAAATTGACACAGCCCTTAAAATAGTGCCGAGAACAAAAATTATTAACTATTATTATTATATTCGGGGGAATATAATAGACACACTCAGTGGTTTTAAGTTTCTAAGTGTGGCATTCAAGATCCTTGATATCTGGTTCCAATCCATTCTTGCAATCGCATTTTCTCATGATGCCAACTCAATTCAATTCAACATCTGTTTAGCCAGAAGCCATCTATACAATGGAGAGGATTAAAAAGTCAGACACAGTACTTATCAGTGAGGCAAGATTTGGACTGAGCCTCTTCATAAATGAGTATTTCACCAGACCGGACCACTAACAGAAAGGAGGAGAGAACACACAAAGCATTCACACCCACACTACACTCAGCCATACAGGACCATGTTATATATTTGCCTGTGATCTCCCCTCCTCAAGTCTTCTTCTATGCTCTCTGCTTAGAATTCCCATTTTCCCTTCATCATCAACACTTACAAATCTTTTACATCTCCTAAGACTCAATTCAAACGTTTTGTACTCAAGGAAGCCTTGATTTCACTATCTGGAAATCCTTTGCATTTTTCCTTCCCATGGCATCTTAGCCAGACCTTTCTGTGGGGCTTCATACCCTCTATCTTCATAGATATTTATGCATAAAATATAAGCTCCTTGAAATTAGGAGCTATGTAAAATTTATTTTTTACCTCTTCTAACACTCGAACAATCTCTAATAAATATCTGGAAGATATTTGTGTAATTAAATGAATGTTGTTATAAAGCCAGAAGAACTCAGGATGGAAAAGTGATTTGCTCAAGTCACTGACCCTGATTATAAGTTCCCTCAGGACAGAAAGATGTTAGCCTTGTTCTTCACCATATTCCTGATATAATATGCCACAAACACTTCTAAATAAATATCAGACCATACCAGTGGCAGAAGTATTCACCAAAATCCAGTCTTCACAACTCCAAGGTCATTATTCACTCCTTTAAATTATGAATTTTTGCGTTATTTGAAATCTAAGAATTATACACCCTTCTCACCATTCTGTGTTATTGTGTCTATTATCTGACTATTATAGCTAAATGTATTCATTGAGTTGACTTTATATAGATGATTATGGACTAACATTTATATATAGTATGTGTCTATTCTTTTATGGCTAAAAACATACTGAAAGTGTATTTGTGTTTAAACATATCCTGTTCCATTTAAAGTTTATGGAAATTCTAGACTTGCATGATAGATTATTTTGGAAGGCAGCTATGCTCACCACTATACCACCAACGCACACTATAGATTCTTTTGAACTCATGCTGTAAAAGAAAGGAGGCTTAGGCACTGGGGACCAGAAGATTGTCATGTAAATGAGTAACATCTGCAAAGAAGGTCAGAATGTGAAATTACAGATTTTGCTGAACATTATTTGGCTAAAAAACAAAACCAAATCTCAGCAGATTTGTTTAATTGAATAGTGTTTTCAAATCCACTTTCATTAGCTAGAGTGCTGCAGGACCCAGCAGTTCAGGAAAGGAATCCATTTCGAGTAGCTTATAGAGATAATGATAAGCCGTCTTAACATCTGGGTTTATTAAAAATGACTGAAATGCATTATAGGTCAGTGGTAACTGTAATGGTTTACCAACCAGTGGGGTGAAGTTAAAAATGCATTAACATTTATATAAAAGAAAGCAAATATCAGTGAGTCTCTATTGCTTTTGACATAGTTAAATGAACTGTTATTTCACTTTTGTAGCTAATAAAATAAGACCTGTAAATAGAATAAATATTCCCTTTTGGAACTTGAACAATGTGAACAATCTAGTATTAATGAAATAGACAGCTTCTTTCTTTCTGCACGTGAGTGGCGTATTCATTAAAACACACACTTACATACATGCAGCAAGAAGAAGGAATCTTTCCTTAGAATAGATAGCAACCTCATTGATTCTTTTTATGACTAAGGTTTGATCAAGAAGAGCATACAGAATTAGAAAGTAAAACTTAACCCCAAGGAGGAGAGGAATAAACAACTATGGAATGTATCTATGAAATCTAATTATATACAATCATATTAATCCCTGTCATTAATTTCAAGTCATTCCTTGATTTTGTTCCTGAAGATTTCAGACTCCTGGTCTTTCCATCCATGTCCATCTCTCTAATCTATTCATATACTCAAAAATATTTACTGAGGAGAGGTGAATAAGATGTGTAAGATCACTGCCCTCATGCAGTTTGCGGCTTAATCATGGAGGAATACGTTAAATAAATAATTTCATGAATATATCATTACAAATGTTATCAGGAACTTAATTTAAAAAGCACAGGATGCTCTAAGCAAGACCAGCTTCACAGGCATAGGGTCTGAGGAGTCTCATGAGAGCACGTGCTCAGAAAAGCTGCAGACTTGGTTTAATGCTCTCCCATTGCTGTCTGAAAATTCTGGATAATTTTAAGTTTGAAATTGTGTGTTATAATCAAGTCCAGTGGTATAAGGGAACATGCACACGAGCAGAGGAGATAGTACAATGTGAGTGTCCGCCATTTTTTCCTGCCCTCATTCAAACGTAGCACAGAATTCTGGTGGGCCTAGGATATGTGGCAGTTCAGTGATACTTAAAATTTTGAGTGTCAGTATCTTACAGCTAAGACTGAGTAAGCAGGCATATTGACAACACCCAGAGGCAACCCTTTCTGTTCTAACCAGAACCTACTTGAACGCAGAAGGAGGCTAATGACATCGAAAGACATATGAACGACCAAGAAAGTCCATCATATCTTTTCTTATTCATGCTACTTTCCTGGATCAGCCAACGACTTATGCTGGCTATGATGACATTGAAGGGAAGGGGACGAAAGGACAACCCATAGTTCCTTTTTGTCTCTGCCCTCCTTTATCCATCCGTAAGCTGGAAGTAGAGGACTTTGATAGAATATGTGCGTATCAAGATATGAAGTAGGGGGCTTCCCTGGTGGTGCAGTGGTTGGGAATCTGCCTGCCAATGCAGGGGACATGGGTTCGAGCCCTGGTCTGGGAAGATCCCACATGCCGCGGAGCAACTAAGCCCGTGAGCCACAACTACTGAGCCTGTGCGTCTGTAGCCTGTGCTCCGCAACAAGACAGGCCATGATAGTGAGAGGCCCGCGCACCGCGATGAAGAGTGGGCCCCACTCGCCGCAACTGGAGAAAGCCCTCGCACAGTAATGAAGACCCAACACAGCCAAAAATCAATAAATAAATTTATTTAAAAAAAGATATGAAATAAAAACTTCTAAATTAGTCTTGTGCAACATTCCCTGTGTTCTGGTAAGAAGGAAATACACATGCATGTATGAGCGACAAAACAGGAATTGTGTAATTCTTATTTTTGCACGTGTATTAAACTCATATTTGCACTAAAACTGGCTTTGCACACTATCATGATAGATGTTAAAATATAATCATTTAAAAATTTATACTATAATTTAATAACGTATTAAGTGAATGCTAACAGTTACAAATTTTAACTTTTCTTTATGGAGAACAACATTAAATAACAAGTAAAAAACACCATGACAAGTCAAGAGAGAAGGAAGAAGGGAAAACCTTTATAATCTAATACTTTTCACAATGCTTTGTTTTGCTTTTTGAACAAAGGTTTCCACATTTTCATTTGGGGCTGGGCTCTGCAAGTCATGTCAACCGACCTGCTGTAAGAGTGTGTAGCAAAGATCTGACTGAGCCTGGGACGTTAGGGGAGGACTTCTTGCCGAGTGACAATTAAACTGAGAGTAAAGAGGAACAGGAGTGAGGCAGATACAAAAGGCAGTAGGAGGGCTGAGAGGGAAGTTGGGAGGGTTGGATGTTCCAGGAAGAGGGTCAGATCCAAAGACACTAAAGGAAGAAGGAGGTAGGAGTGTTTGTGGAACAGAAATAAAATTAGTATGGTTGGAACTTAAGCAGGCAAGGGATTGCTCTGGGCAAAGCTTCCACCATACTGCAGCTCTTGAAAGAAGAAAAGCAACAGGGCTCAAACCAGGGCAACTGGAATACCCAGGCTTGACTAGGACACAATCCACCCTAAGTTATGACTATGTGCCTGGCACTTTGCCGACTGACTTGCCAACATTACTTTTTTGGTCCTCCCAACGACAAAGCAAAGTGGGATTTACTGGCTTCGTTATTCAGACAAGGAAATATGAGGCTCAGATAGATTGAGAAATTTGTCACAGGTCATATAGCTGGTGAGTGACCCTCACAGATGAAACATTCTTTCTGAATATAAACTAGAATGTAAGTCCCAGAAGGGAAGAGACCTTGCCTGTCTTTGTGTTTCTATATTCTTAGCATATAGACCAATGCCTGGCACAAAATAAGCTCTCAATATTTGTTAAATGAATGAATGAATGAATGACTTGGGTGAGTCTTATTTGGCAAATTCACTGTCTTCTTGACTTCAAAAGGATTTTAGAGTATTTGGATGGAATTTTTGTCTATTTTGAGAATCAGTAATGTTTCTTTTCAAATGAACTATAAAATGAAAAGGGAAAGCAGCAGCTTTAGTTGAAAGAGAAAAGACAGGAAAGTAGGGTATAGACTTTGCCTTTATTAACTGTATGACCTTGGTCAAGTCACCTCCCTTCAGTTCTTGGTTTTTTTTCAGTAGAATAGAACAGGTCATGTGTGAGGTTCTTTCCGGTTCTTACACATTATGATTTGATCCTGTGAATTGTCTGGCAATAATAGAACTCAATGCATAGTTTCTTTACAACAGAGAGAAAAAACACAAACTATGATCATACAATTCTGAGGCACCGAATTCCTCAAACAATCTCACTGCATTCATTCATTCATTCATTCATTCTTTTATCACGCCTTTCTGAGAGGTGTACCATGTGCCCACAAGAAGCCTTCTGCTGAAATGATGAGATGAACAAATGATCTCCATTTCTGGAAGCAGGAAGATCTTGAGTCAGCAAAGCCCGGGTTAGATCTTATCTGCTACTCAAAGATGGTAAAAGCCAAATCTCTTTGCATTTTGAATCATGATTCAGGTATCAAGCGGAGCCAATGCTGCTCTCATGCCGAAAAATAAGGCCAGCGCCCTTCAGGATACATTCCAACATGTGACTCATTTGACTACTTTCCTCACTTTGACTTTCCCTTGGTGAAACGGCAAAGGCAGAGAGCCGTAAAACCTCCCACACAAAACGAGATGGGTGCCTTCCGCTCAACAAAGCCAGTCCCATTGACACAGGGGCACGCGTGCGATCAAGAGGAGCAGGGCAGGACGAATGATCGGCTCTGGCTCACGCCGGGTCCAAGAGGCAGAGCCCGTGGAGAAGAGACAGACACAATGTTTCCACATTGAGGTATGACTTTCTTGGTAGTGCGAGAGGCATTGCTTACGGGAAGTGAGCATCACAAAGGCATGTAGAACGAAGCACTGGGCCCAGATGTTCGGAGAACTTCTGTTGTTTCTCATATTTGGGGAGGATGAGAAGGGAAGGAGACAAGTTTTACTTACCTGCTTATGAAGAGGAGAAAACCTCAGAAGGAGTCAAACAAACAGTCAATATTAGCCAACACCTGGAGCAATCTAGCAAATATTATGGATAGATTTATTTTGAAATTGAAGGACTGAAAGAGTTCATTACAGTTAACAGGAATCACAGGTTTTCAAAGCAAGGAGATGGTAGAATGTGCCTCCCAGACCTCCAAGTTCAGGGAGCTTAACAGAAAGGACCCGGCTGCTGTGCTCTGAAACCAATTGCCACCTTTGTACCCCAGCTATGTTTTCACTCAAGCCGCTTCCAGCCAAGGGTTGAGAATAGTAGGTTTGTCTCTGTAAGACATGGGGCTCCTCTGACAGCTGACTCTGTCCTGAGGACTCCCTGACAGCCTTACTGAATCCTTCTTGTTCTTCACAGGGATCTATCTAGGATGTTTCCACCCAACCTCCGTTCCTTCTCTGCTTCACTTAGGATTAGAAGTGCATCCTAGTCTGATGGATCTCCAGCCTTCCTATCAACTCCATCTTCACTTTCTTTCAAAAACCTTAATTGTTAGAAAATCTGGTCTTTGTGACTGCTTCTTGGGAGACCTAGACTAACACAAAGATACATCTGGAGAAGATACATGCTGAGTGAAGCACTCAGTCTCAATCTGGTGAACGATTCACTGAGGAACACACCAGCTCAGCACTTACTGACTTGAAAGGAACATGAACAAGTTGGAATGTACTCAGTACTAATTATGTGTTGGGTGCTGTACTAACTGCTTCTCATGCCTTATTTCACGTAATTCTTTCAACAACCCCATGTAGTAGTTTCTTTATAGATGAAACTGTAGCTTGCCAGCTCATGAGTGTTGGAGCTAGAATTCCAAGCCAGGTCTTTATTCTACTTTAGTGGTTTAAAGTAATTTATTGCTTTGGGCTTCCCTGGTGGCGCAGTGGTTGAGAATCCGCCTGCCGATGCAGGGGACGCGGGTTCGTGCCCAGGTCCGGGAAGATCCCACGTGCCGCGGAGCAACTAAGCCCGTGAGCCATGGCTGCTGAGCCTGCGCGTCCGGAGCCTGTGCTCCGCAACGGGAGAGGCCACAGCAGTGAGAGGCCCGCGTACCGCAAAAAAAAAAAAAAAAAAAAAAAAAAAAAAAAAAAGTAATTTATTGCTTTAAAGTACTTTATCTGTTTTAAAGTCTATGCCTTTACCCTGTACTATAGCCATTACCAACAGTATCCTTGCTATCATTTTATAGGGTAAGAAAACATGACTAATACACCTATAGAAGAAAAATATTCAATTTACCACCACTAACACCACCATAAATATCGTCATCATTATCATCATCAGCCTCATGTTCAACGACATCATCAGTCACAATTCTAAAAGGGACTTACATTTATCGATCATATCTATCTATGTATCTATATGTATATGATCTTATGATTACACAGTGAATTAGGCAAACCCTAGAAATAAAGCTCGACCTAAGTCTAGCATTTTTTCACGGTGTCATGCCGTCTCCTTGTCTGTGCTACGTCTTCGCCCAAGGTGAATGAAAGATGTTGGAGATTTAAGACTTTCTTTATATACCCGTTTTTAACTGCCAATAGGACACTTGAAATCTTGGTTTAACAGCTGGACTCAGTAAGACAAATCTGATGTCCTTATTCTAGAAACAGCTTTCTCTCTAGGACAAGGAGGATTGAGCAATTTGGGTGGCATTATAGGAGATCTTTTGCCTCTGGGTCAAAGTCACTGGGCTCCAGACCAAATCAGTGATGATCAAATACCAGTCTGTCTGACAGCTGTCTGGTGGCCTCTGTGATGGGGCCTCCAGCCAGTCACTTGTGGGCAACCGTCCATGCTACATCCAGTGCCTGCTGCCATTTCTAATGACAGGCACAGTAGAAAGGTTGGCAGTTCAAGTAGGCATGGAGACCCCGCTATCCATTATTTGAGACCAACACTTAAATTCTGATTTAATAACAGCTCCCAAACCGGTAGCAATTTCTCTCCCAAAGAAGGGTCTTTCACTGGCCCATCTGCCCTACTCAGCAGCCCATCACTTTCTTCTTTCCAATAGTGAGATGAATCTTTATCTTTGAATTAAGCACAAGGTCAGAAAAAATAAGTCACTGCGAGCAGTCATTATATTTGCTGTCACTGGACCAATTAAGATTTCCAGCTGTCATTTTCTGATGTTGCAGCTCCAGAAAAAAATGACACTGAGATGCATTGATCTGTGTCAAAGCTGCTTCTGAGGGAAAATTGGACCCCAAATAATGATAATTGTCATAGGACGTCACACCATTAAATGAAAACATAAAAAGCAAAATGCTGTGGGGAATCTGCAAAGTCACCCTCCTTGTCGAGGTGAGACCATATTATACCAAAGCAAGCCCATCGTTTTAGTGACTGTCCCCGCTCTGTACTGGATACCCTCCCTGGTCTCTAAAGCAGATTATGCCCAGTTCATGCTAATTTGATTTCAATTGGATTTTCAAACGGAAAAAAATATATATATATGTGTGTGTGTATATATATATATATATATATACACACACACACATATATACATATATATATAGTCATTTGAACAAGAGAATCTCGTTGGAACCTCAAGATTTATACAAAGTACTTTATCTACTTCTATACTTTCGAAAAGTTCAGCCCATTAGTTTCACTTTACCAAAAATGTAAACTCCATCCAATCTTGGTATGACTGGAACCTAAATTTCTTTTTGTCCACCAACTTTGAGGGGGGTGTGTGTGTGTGTGTGTGTGCGTGTGCGTGTGTGTGTGTGTGTGTATTTGGCTAATGGAGGTCTAGTTTAAAAAAGTATAGCATTTACTGGAAATGAAATGGAGAGTAAGTAGAAGAAGTTACAAGTACATCTAATAATCAACATCACAAGAAGAAATGGCATCCAAGGATCACTAAAATTAAATAATGAAATTTTGTCCCTATTTTGCATTACTAGAAGCTCTTTTTAATGGAAAAGCATAACTGTAAATATACTAAAAGCCATTGAAATATGTATTTTAAACATATGAACTTTATGGTATGTAACAAATATAAAGAAAACTTAAAAAAACAAACAAAAAAAACAAGAAATGAAATGTTCCAAGGACACAAAGGAGAAAGGTGCTCCTTGCCCCCCAAATGACTCAAGAAAAAAAAAACCCAGAGCTTAAGGAGCAAAGGTATTTTGGGAAGATGTGATTGAATTTACCACAAAATGAAAGAGTGGGAGATGACCCTATAAGTATCTCATTGTTTTAATATTTATTTCTTAGAATGAGGAGTTCATTATTTTATATTACCCTGAGCCTGGAACAAAACTGTAAATTTCTGAAATAACTTTAAACTCAAAGAACCATATTTTGTCTGAACACATTGTCAAATTGCTTAGTTGGTTTCTTGTTAGAGGGTACAGCACACCTTTCCATGGGATAGTGTTCTTGCTAGAATCTCAAGATCTATGCAAAGCAGGTTATCTTCTTGTGCTTTTAAAAAAAAGTACAGTTGATTAAATTCATTTTTCCAAAAATGCAAACTCCATCCAATCTTTGCATGCCTAAGACCTAAAATTCTTCTTGTCTATCAGTCGTGAGGGGCACTGAGGGACAGTCCTGAATGTAATAGATTTTGCCTCTTGGAAATGATAAGAAATAAACTAGTAGTGAGCTAGAACCACTTGCACAAGCTCACAAGATTCAATGATCAAACTTTTAAGAGTTTCCTGGGTCAGTAATTGACCACTGCCATTATTAAACATAAAATTATATGTTTACAATTAAGTAAATTATATTAAGAACAAAGGTAATAGATATTCAAAACACCACTTCCTAAAGACTTTCATACTTTGTACTATTATCTATGTCTATTGTAATGTATGGCAGGAATACCATACAATGATGTGCTATGCACATCTCTTCCCAGCTCTGTGTTCAGTGACATCACCTTGATAACTTTGTTTCATTGTTTTATTTTTGTCATTTGTTAACATTAGTGAAATATTAACCAACATTTATGTTGGAAGTATGCTCATCTGTACTGCAGACAGATTGGCTATGAATATAACAGTTCAGCTAAAATCAATGAGACCACTGTACAAGAATCAATTAACTATTTGGAATAAAGTGGAATGCATATTTCATTAATAATGATAAATTCCATCTTTTTACATCAGTCTAATGTATAATAAATAAACTTCTGTATGTGTACTTTCACATTATATATATTTTATATATAAATAAGATATATATTTTTTTCTTTTAGTAGGAGGTGAGCCAGTTGTTAAATATATATTAGCAAACCACCGGATAAGATTGACTAGAGAAGTAACATCAGATCCTGGAGGGCCTTTCTTATAACACAGGAAAGGTAAAATACATCATTGCCCTACAGAGGGGTGGAAATCACCTTAATTAATCTTTGCATGGATCTAGGAAATTTAAGCACCTTCACAAAATTTGGTGCATCTGCTCTGAGAAACCTGGAAAATGCATTTCACTGTTTCTTTCAAGGCTGGTACTTGAGTGAAGTGTGAACTAACAAGTATCTTCTGATGAAGGGAGGGCACTAAGTGGAATTTCAAAATGAAGAGGATTCATATTTTCGTATTTTTGCTGCATATTAAAGCATCTTAAGTCCTTTTAGCTCCCTGTAGTTTGCCTTTTCTCCAAGAAGAAAAAGAAATGATTAAGCACGAGCTACCTTCTAGCCAGTACCTATATTTTAGAGTTGCATGAAATAAGGGGTGCTTTGCAGCTCCTTTCTTATAGATTCCTTCTATACAGTTCATTTTTAAAGAAATAATATGAAATGCTTTTAAAAGCATTTTCAATAGATTTCAGTATCATCAAGTAGATTTCAATGCACAAATATGTATGCACAGGAATTTCTTGCATCATTTGCAATAATGATAAAGTGGAAAGAACATAAAATGGAGCAGCTAAATACCTTAGAGCAATCCACCCAAGCAATACCATTTAATCTTGAGAAAGAATGAGGAAGATCTATATGCAACAACATGAAATGATGTCAAGCAAGTAAAGGCAGCACAGTCTGCATGGTTTGAATACATTATTTAAAAATTATAAGTATACTGTATTTGATGTAGCATAGACAAATTTTTGGAGAATTCACTTTAAACCGTTAACACTGAAAACCTCTGAGGAATGGGGAACTTGGTTTTTTTCCCAATGAGCAAGCATTAATCTAATAATAACAAGTGCCAAAAGTCATCTTAGAAAAACAGATGTTCCAGATAGATTTTGGTCTTTGCTTCTTCTTGCAGGTGGAAGTAGGGAAGGAGGGATTATAGCATTGACAGTCCAAATGTTATCAACTTAAATACTTGCCAAGGTGTGCAAATCCTCCAGCTCCTTCCAAGTTCATTCTAAACCTTACGTTCAGAGGAGAAATGAAGAAGTTCCACCTATGCACACAAGAAACCCCACTTATGGGGTGGGGGTGATAAATCATATCAGTATTTAAGATCCTGTGAGATCTAGGAAAAATACAACCAGTTCTCCTCCTTTTTCATGATGTTGTCACATCTGGATTAAAGGTTGCTTCATGAAGTTAATGGCAGATAAATTAACCCATGAAAGGATCAACATCTAGATGTGTTTAGCCAGCAGGAGGATTTTCACATTCCTCAAAGGACACGCTGAGACACGTAGAAATGGATGGGAGATTTTTTGATGACAAGGAGATTTTGCTTGTGTATTTGCTCTTCGCTTTATGGGGGTTTATGGGTATACAGCACGGGCCTTTCTACCTTGCTGCTGTTAAGCCAAACGTCTTTAAACCTGGGTGAAACCACCGCTACACATTGTTAAGTTCCACAAGCTCAGACTACCTCTGGGTGAGAAGTTAGAATCAATGCAAAATGGAAGTTGAAGAGAAGAGGGCGATAAAAGGAGGGACAAGCAAGAAGAGTGGGGAGGAAAATGCAACAAGGATGGAATAACCGAATCAGACACAGTGACACTAGTTGTTTTGTCTCATGATGTACAACACTAGACCTAAATCATGACCCAATCTCTCTTTCAAATCAAAAAGACTTCAAACAAATCCAATCCACGACCATGCCAGCGTATGTACAGATATCTAGCCATCTTGGACAGCAGGTGTCATCTCACCCCAGCTACACTTCCCATTTAAATGGTAGGGAGTTCTCGTAGATCCTACTCTTATTTCCACCTGTTTATTTTGTCATTCTTTCAGCGTACGCTGAGCATTAACTCTATGCCAGGTACTGTGCTTAATGCTGGTGACAATAAGAATGAGTCAGATGCATTCTCTGCAATTTGGTGACGTCATTTCCTACCAATCTTCCTTCCCTCATTTTGATTCAGGCACTCTTTCCCTCCATGCTGCCATCTGTTTTTACACCTTCAGAAGTTCGCAATGAGTGGCTGCTCCACTTGGAATACCCTTTCCCTAGACATCCATAGCGTTATCTCCCTCACTCCAATCAAGTCTTTGCTCAAACGTCATCTTCTCAACGAGGCCTACCCTGCCCGACACATTTCGTTCTGCAGCCACTGATCCTTTAGCACGTTTTCCGTAGCGTGATTTAACTTCTGAGATACTATATCCTTTACTTATTTAAGTTTGTAATTTACTGTTTGTCTCCCCACTCTACAATAGAAGCTTCTTAGGAGAAGGAATTTTACTGGTTTTGTTCATTGATGTATCTTGAATACTAAGAAAAGTGTCTGGTACATAGCACCTATCCAATAAATATTTGTTTAATAGATGAATGAATGAATAAACAAACATGATAGACACAAGGAATGTTTTAAATTTCCTGCCCTTACTTTTTAGTTTTTGAAAGAACTTTCTTATCTTTCTGACTTATACTAACTCAAATCTCCTCAATTTCTAGTACCAGATTATCCTCCTTCTGGTGTTTTCCTTCTTTCTGATACTTGGGTCGAGTTCTTTTTTTTTTTTTTTTCTGCATTTCTCTATATAATTAGATTGTTTTATTGCAATCATCAGAAATTAACTTTGCTTAAGCATAATAGAAAATTTTTGGAAGACTATCAGGTCTTACAGAATTACATTATAGGCTAGATAATCAGGTCTAGAAAATGAACAGACTTCACCACAGGGTCGAGTTCATTTTGTCTACTGGGTCAATTGCTCTTTACTAGAATTCCAAAACCTACCAAGAATTCACATTAACAATCATCTTCTGCAACATTTAAGTAAAAATACAGCAGTATGTAGCACAAAGTGGTTATGAAAAAGAGATAGTTGGAGGACACAAAGTTTAATATTCATAATTTTATATACATACATACATATATATACAGAGAGAGAGTGAGAGAGAGAGAGAGAGAGAAAGAAGGAGAAGGGGGAAGGTGGTGGGGGCTAAGAGCTGGGAAAAGATCCAGAAAAACTGGGATGGAGAAAAATAAGAGAAGGAAAAGCTTCACCAATTTTTTGAAGAAAAGTTGAATCATAAATCCTCAGACAAAATGATTTGTATTCAACTTATATAGTAGAGTCCCTACTCTTCTCTCAAAGATTACCTGATTTTTAAAAAACCTAGTAAATGTATTATGATGTATGATGATTCAGATTCCACTGATGTATATTACTAGGCCTTCTGGGTCAGAAAGACTTTCATTCCCAAGAATTGTTCCTTTCTAAAAAATAAAATTCAAATCAATAAAGAGTCCTATGAACACCAGTCCTGTCTGTTCCCAAGATTAGAGTATGCAAAGACTCTTAAAAATTGGTTGTTTCTGAACTGTTGTTATATTCCAAGCCAAAGAATGTTAATTTTTAGGCTTGGATTAGACAACCTTGACTCTTGGACCTGGAACACAGACCTTTTCTGATTATGGAAGGGTTGTAGTATTGAGTAGTTGGCTTGGAATGCTGAAAAGAGTTTTCGTAATTCTGCTGTAGACTTGTTATATGGCCTTAGCAAATAAATCATCCTCAGTGAGTTTCCTCATCTGTAAAATGAGTTAATTTAGAATAGCTGATCTCTAAATTCTCTCTAATCTCTGATATAATATGATTTTATGAAATAATTAATGAACCATGATAAGATTTCCCATCCAGCTGGAGTAAAGTAATTTACAGAAAATAACTGAAAGTATATAAATGTTTTCTGGGAAATGCATTCATATTTTTATTTGGATTTATATTATTTGGAGAATCGAGAAACAACTTCTACTTCTGTAACTCCAACAACAGAAATAGAAAATCTCCTTTTAACGAGTTACTTGAATAAAGCCATTCAGCTGAATAAATGGCAGGACCTGCACTCCTAATTCTTAGCCTAGTCATTTATTGTCAGTTGTTATATCCAGAAAGTATTTTTCAGTGGTCTTGAGGCAGTCTGCAGTGGTCAAGGAGTAACAAAGGAATAAATCCATTTTAGAATGGGAGAAAATACTACAATGTTCATTGCAGATCTATTTACAATAGCCAGGACATGGAAGCAACTTAAGTGTCCATCAGCAGAGGAATGGATGAGGAAGACGTGGCACATATATACAGTGGAATGTTACTCATCCAGGAAAAGAAACGAAATTGAGTTATTTGCAGTGAGGTGGATGGACCTAGAGACTGTCATATAGAGTGAAGTAAGTCAGGAAGAGAAAAACAAATACCGTATGCTAACACATATATATAGAATCTAAAAAAAAAAAAAAAAAAAGGTTCTGAAGAACCTAGGGGCAGGACAGGAATAAAGAAGCAGATGGAGAGAATGGACTTGAGGACACGGGGAGGGGGAAGGATAAGCTGGGACAAAGTGAGAGAGTGGCATGGACATATATACACTACCAAATGTAAAACAGATAGCTAGTGGCAAGCAGCCACATAACACAGGGAGATCAGCTTGGTGCTTTGTGTCCACCTAAAGGGGTGGGATAGGGAGGGTTGGAGATGCAAGAGGGAGGAGATATGGGGATATATGTATATGTACAGTTGATTCACTTTGTTATACAGCAGAAACTAACATACCACTGTAAAGCAATTATACTCCAATAAAGATGTTTTAAAAAAATAGAATGGGAGAAAAGATAGTTAAGTTTAAATCAGTATTAAGGGCTTTTATTCCTATATATTATGAAGGACTGCAAGTAAAGAGTAAATGCCCTATGAGTAAGCTACTTACCTTTAGCTTATTTAAATCTCTAATGAGTGGAAAGGACTACCTCGACTGTGAAGGTTCTGGCTGGCGTTATTGGGAGCAAGAGTACTGCAGGCCAAACCAGAGCAATTATGAAGACACTCACACATGCTTGCAGGAGGTTTCCTCTTGGAAATGAGGTTGGAAGTTCTCAGTGTGATGCTGAATGTGTCTCCTCTGGTTTCCTATTTGCTGAGACCAAAGACATCTCAAGTTGAGAACTAAAGTTAGTTCTGTTTTGTGTTATAACCTTGTGTCTCAAATCATGAGACCTTGAAAGGAAGTCTAACTTTACAGCCATGTGACCTTGGACAAGTGACTTCAACTATCTGAGACTCCATGAAATAGGAAGGTTTAGAATAGAGTTTGGATGAAATAATTTTTCAGAGCTTCTTCCTGCTCTTCCAGTCTATGGTCCTTGGCAACCTCATTCCTCTTAATGTCACCTTCCATCTGTTTATAATGAGTGACTTTGTTCAGTCAGTAGAAGGTAATGAGAAGCCCTGAGAAATGACAGCATCATAATTGCTGGCCCAGTCACCTCCTCATCCCAGGTTTGACTCCTCTAGATCCTGAACAGTGAAGGCAAGACCAAATAGTCACCAGCCCTCAACCCAGTGACAACCTCTGTCTTCAATGCCCAGAAAGCAAGTCCAGCACCAAGGGTAGTAGCACAGGATGTGGTAGTCTAGGAGGGTCACATAGGCAGGAAGAACATGTCATTGCAAGGGAGATATTGGAGACAGTAAAATGGTTCATATGTGATTTATTCACCAAGAATGACAAGGAGAAATTTATTTTGGAAATCCAACTGCCATGAAAGACCCCAGAAAATTCCATTACACTACAGGAGATGAAGAAGTTGTGAAGAGTGGTGTTGTTGAAAAAGAAAGGGGTGTGGAGTTAAGCCCTGGAGGGCTCTAGTGTAAGACAGTAATAATGATGCAGACCCTAAACATTCCACACTTTACTTATGTCCTAGGGCTTGTCTACACAATTTCCAGCAGAATGATGAGAAGATCAATCGTGGAGGAAAGGAAGAGGAAATGGGGAGTTCTCCAAAAGGCTTTGGATCCCTAAGTACTACGTACAGAGACTCAATGGGTTTTGATCATAGTTTTCCAACCCTGAATAGAGATGTATGGTGCCAACAATCAGGTTGTAGAAGACAAAGTGGACAAATGAGCTTGAATATGGATTGAAATATAGACCACGATAACCTTGCTCTTACCACAACTCATAAGTTATTTTGTAAAATAGTAGGGACACATGGAAGTGAGATGGATTAAAAAAAAATTCCAGAAGATGAAAACCAACGTAAGGCATCATCTCAATGTGTGTAGCTCTGGAACTCTAGTACCCATCCAAGTACGAAAAAAAAAAAAAAAAAAAAAAAAAAAAATCCCTGAACCACATGATGGCATAGAATCAAAAACACAGAATGTCCACCAGCTGAAGATATGCCCACTTCTGAGGTTGAACAGAGAGAGACTTTATCAACTCTACTGAGTATAGCCATTTAATAAGAATAATAGGGAATTATGACAATAAGAACTATAAAATAAACTTGATCTCTAGACCTCAAAAGCTTGCTTTTTCCCAATTACCAACATAACTATAACTATCTTATTAACTGCCTGTATTATCTACACACATCGGTATGAATAGAATGACATTTTTTTGTTTGTTTGTTTATATTAAAGGCATTTCTCTTCAATAATGAGAAGCATACCATGAAAACGCTTTTTTTTTAACCTAAAACACCTTTAAAATTGTAAAGTTGTTTGGCATCTGATATTTTAAAAAACACATTTTAAACACATTTTAAATATAATTTTACAAATTGATTTTTTCAAATAAAATAAAACCTGCAAGCAGCTATTTAAAAGGGTCCTAAATAATTGTAAAAAAAAAAGTAGACGGTTTTATTTCATGAAACTGAAGATTTTTTGTTCTTCAAAAAAGAATTCTTGAAATTGGTATTAAGAAACTAGAGACAAAAATAACAATAAACAACAGTCAATACTAATATGTATTTAGTTGGGGTGATCTCTTAAACCACTTTTATTTATTATTTACATCCATCCTAAGTGGTAGGCCTGCTTGTTTTTATTCACATTTTAATTGCTTTGACACTGACTTGCTTTCGAATAGTAACTCTTAGTCTGGCATTCACTGAGCTAACGATTCATCATGGACCTGTGAACCTTTATGTAACAGGTTCAAAATATATAGATAAATGAATTTCCAAAAATTAGTATATGAATATTTTTTTTCTTTAGATCTCAAGGTGCTCTATAACCCTTTCCATTTAAAAAGGTCTAAGAATCTCACCTAAACAGATATTTTGAAAAAATAATTTGGCCCACCTTTTAGAAGAAGATGGCAAAAAGTGTGTAGAAGAAATAGGATGCAACATAGGAGGTTTTAGCTAGCATTTACGGCATTTTGCAAGAACATTAAAAAGTGTTCTTTGATTAGTAATGTGTGTAGATTTTTGAAGTGTGTGCCAACTTTCTCCTGCTCTTTTTCTCCAGTGTTTAATATAATATATGAAATATGACCTAAGCTATTAATCTAAACATTATTCTCATTAGTTTCAAAGCACAGTTATTGCTCCTAAGTATTTTTATAAATGGCACCCTGCTTCGTCTTGGCTCCGCTTTTACATTCAAGACCAAACAAATCTTGCTATTCCCCCTTCTCTTCGATGCCGACTTGAAAAGCAGAGCTTGGTATCTCCAATTCCAACCGTGCTTTTATTGTGCTTTACATCAATCAAAGCTTCAAAAAGATTCCAGAAAGATTTTTCTCAGTTTTCACATCAGAGGGGTTTGCAAAAAATCACTGTGCCGTAGGGAGGCCCTGATAAGAAATCTCAGAAGGAAAGAAAATATACAGGCAGGGAGACTCTGGGAGAGAAGGTTGGGGAAGGATTATCAATGTTCTAGAAAAAAAGTGTTCTGATGGAAAAGCAGTACAGTTTGGAGCACAGTGAAAGAGTCACTTAGAAGAATCGACAAGCTTTCAAGCAACACTGGATGCTACAATGGGCGCCATGAGAAGTAAGCAGAGATTTACATGGTCAGATGAACCCATTTGAGCTCCTCTTACGTGGGTGTTGAACTCTTCTTGCATCACCCTCCCGAAGGACTCAGGAGCCTTGTAGTTAGTTCTCTGGAAATGGCAGAAGAGAGCCTCTGGCTATAACTGGCTGGTCAGCACAGGAATTACTTCCTATGCTTCTTCAGAGATATTTTTTAAATTGGAGCCCCAATTACCACCATTCTTATATTCCGCGGCCACAAACCTCTCCCTTTCTCATCAGTATGTAATGTTCCACTGAATAAATAACAGTCAGGTGTTTTAAACTAGGTGAAACTGAATTCTAGGCACGGGATGCCCATTTGGCAAGATTACACATTTGCACAGTTGCAGAGATAGGCCTCCAACTCAGGACACTGCTATTCCAGGGGGCTAAACTCATGCTAACTATGCTGTAATAACTCCAAATATTGAACAACGGCTGCGTCTGACCCCTGTAGGCCAGATTAGAAGGAAGGATGGCCAAGATCTTTAGAGGAAAAATTCACCTCGAATTCTTAATTCTCATCCCACCTCCAACAAGATGGAGACCTGTGTGTAAGCACCGGTTTTACCAGAAACTCACTATGAACCATCAGGCAAGTAGACAGACCTCTTTGAGTTTACACATCAGTTGACACTTAGAACTGTTACTCTACCCCCCATGCGGATCCTCAGGCTTATCCTCTATTAACTCATCCACCCACAGATACCATTCAATTTCAGCCTCCTTGGCATGTCCCTTGTTGTTTATCCTGCCAACTAATACTTCCTTCATATTGATGCATCTGTCTTTTAAGACACAGGTGAATTTCCAACATCTTGTTGAAATCTCCTCTGACTCTCCCAGACCGCACTAATCTCTCCATGTGTACTGACCGCTCATAATACGTGTTGTTAACAACACTAGCACTTGATTCAATAAAAATTCTTCCTTGACAAAACTGTAAGTGTCTTAAGGAAAGCTGCCAATTTATATGCTTTCATCTTTTCCTTTGGTTCTTAGGATAGTGCTAAAAAACCCACACTGATAAGACTGGAGCTTTTCTACTGAACTCTCTGTGCTATTTTGGGATAGGTACCAATTGAAGAAAAGTGACAGCACCTGTCCAAGTGCTGAAACTTTCCTCATTATTGTTACAGGACATTCAGTATGAACTGGTCTTCTCCACACAAAGTAATGGGTGGGTATCTCCATGTTTTCTCTGAACCTAACCCCTAATTTCTGTCTGAACCCCTCATTTTGTTAAAAAATTCTCTGATGACCCCAAATAATGAGCAACCATAATCAAAAGTGCATTTCAAAGAGTTATTATTTTCCCATGAGATATACTTATCTGAGATCAATAAATGGGCCCACACTGGCACTCAATGTAGAATCAATTAACTTATTTATTTTTAAACTTAAATGGATATTAATAGTTTTTGTTTTGTGTTATAAATAATAAGTGTTCCTTATAGAAAATTTAGGATAGCACAATGACTAAAATAAAAGCCACAACACAGAGGTAATTATTTAAATCATTTTACTACATTTGTCCAAACATGCACACGGCACCAAAATGGTTTTATACTGTACATATTTTTCTGTGGTTTCCTTTTTCACTTACTACATAAATAACCTAGTTATAAAGTTAGCTATTATTCCATAATTGATTTTAAAGGTTAAACTGTGGATATAATCTATTTTGACATTACATTGCTTTAAATGTTTTATACTATATAATACATATGAGATGTACAGTATACATAAATATTTTATGTATTATAAACAACACAATGGACCACCTTGCTTGGATAACATATTTCAGAAGTTGAGAACGCAGAATTATTTTAAGCCATGAACTGGTGATATGAGATACGGCATGGAGGTGAGGAGATTGTTTGGAATGAGAATAAAAGTGCTAAGGAGACTGTTTCAGAGCCTATAGCAACAATTTAGGTAAGAGAGTATAAAGGCTCATAAATTTTGACTTCCTAACTTTCCACAAAATTGTGTGGGTTGGAGAGGGAGAGTTAGAGGAAGCTGAAAGATGGAGAAAATCACACAGTCACTAGCTTTGGTGATGGATTCATAGTGACAGGCCCCCTGGCTGAGGTTTGCTTCTCAGCTGCAGGCACCCCACAGGAGAGGTCTGGAATGGTAAGACAAGAACGGGAAGTGGTCCAAGGACTTAAACAAAGGTTCGGAAGACGAGGATGCAGATGGAGAGCAGTTAATGAGATAGGGAGAACACTTGGAAAGTGCGGTATCCTGAAAACCAGGAAAAGAAAGGAGTGACTGACTTCGTTAAAACTACAGTTGACTCAGGAAATTTAAGAATAAGGGGTCTTTCAAAAATTTGAATGAATGCTCTATTAAATAACTCCAAAGTTAAAAAAAAACCCCTCATAGGTAGACTCAAACTAGATGAAAATATTGATCAGAACATTTTTTTTCTTCTTTTCTGGTATGTACCTTTCTGGAAGTTTAGTTGGAAATTCACCAAATCTATGAGCTCTATTATGACTATTTGTTTAGGGTCTCAGTGTTCACTGTTGTCCTCTCCTGGCCCCCCACCTACAAAATGTTAATAATAGTACTTGCCAATAAGGATTAGCTGATAGGGTGTTGGCAAAGCACGTAGGAATCTTGGGATGATATAAACCAGGCAGGCACAATATGTTATTATTATACTCAGCGCTGTTTGCTTTCGTATTAGGAGACTGCTTATTTCTCAGCTACCCTGGAGCTTTAACAGGGGCTTTCAGCGGGGCAAGTTCTATTCTCCTGCTGTCTGGTAGAGTCTGATAGCTGCTAACCTTGCCAATGAGGCAACAATAACTGAAGCCAGGGCATCTCTTCATCTCCTTGGAGGGCTCCAAAGATGGCAAGGCACACGACCACACAGCATTCAGTGAGTGGAGGCATCCGAACATAGTCTTCTGAAGACTAAGAATCAGAAACAGAAACTCCAAGGGGATCTTAGGAGCAATAGCAGCCCGTGATTTTCAACACAACCCCAAGGACTCAGTCAGCTGGGGAAAGAACACCAGACCTAACGCTTATTTTTCTGCTGAACGTGCAGGCTTCATGTATAAGTTATTCTTCAGAACTATTGCTGGACATAATAAAGTGTAAGGCCAGCACTGTGTAAGTAAAGGGGAAAATAAGCAAACCATCTGAACAATTTGGGCGAAAGTATTCTATTCGGTTTAAATGCACGTTTTCGGGAAAAAGGCAGGCTTTGGATTCCTCAGTTTTATTTTGCTTGAGTTTTACAGATTTTGAGAAAGGAATGCAAAAGAGATAATGGTAAATGAATAGAGATTAATTGGTATGTTTAAAAATGTAGTAATATTTTTAAAATACCTTAGAAGCTTTATTAATTGATCACTAATCTATTTTTGCAAGGTGCTGAAAAAAAAAAATCCTTTCCCCACAAATCACAAGGGCATTCTCTACCACCTTATCTGCCAGATAAAGCTGAGTGTCAGGAGAGCTGAACATCTGGGCGGGAGTAAGATAAAAATATCTGAGACGCCACCACCAGCTGTTGCAACAAAATGGCCAGTCCCGTTCATCCAGGCTTTTTTTATGCTTTATATTAATGGACCCAGTCAGGGTAACCAGGCAGCCAACTAGCAGCATATGTTGCTCAGAGTGTGGCTGCCTTGATTCCATTTTCAAAGGCAGTGAAAATGCCCCCCTCTGCACTCAAACACCTAAGGCACTTGGTCCAACTCCGGGACATTGAGAAATTCACTTTACCTGCTTAACAAATAGAAGTCATTTGAATTGATATTTTTGCGAGAGTTCAGACGAAAAGATGGGAAGGGGCAATGGGGAGATTATGCATATTGTTCTATCTGCATGGATTTATTAGATGTTACTCAGTTCAGACTTTCTCATTGTCTCCCCAGTGCTTATAGGATAAAGCCCAAACCTTCACTGCAAAGGCCATGGTGAGGATGTTGGCTTCTACTTTGAATGAAATGGACAAAAACGCAAACAATCCAATTGAAAAATGGGCAGAAGACCTAAACAGACCTTTCTCCAAAGAAGATGTACAGATAGACAACAGGCACATGAAAAGATGCTCAACATCACTAATTACAAGAAAAATGCAAATCAAAACTACAGTGAGGTACTACCTCAACACAGGTCAGAATGGCCATCATTAAAAAGTCTACAAATAACAAATGCTGGAGAGGGTGTGGAGAAAAGGGAACCCTCCTACACTATTGGTGGGAATGTAAGTTGGTGCAGCCACTATAGAGAACAGTAAGGAGGTTCCTCAGAAAACTAAAAATAGAATTACCATATGATCCAGCAATCCCACTCTTGTGCATATATCTGGACAAAACCATAATTCAAAAAGATACATGCACCCCTATGTTCATAGCAGCACTACTCACAATGGCCAAGACATGGAAACAACTAAAATGTCCATTGACAGATGAATGGATAAAGAAGATGTGGTACATATATAATGGAATACTACTCAGCCATGAAAAAGAATGAAGTAATGCCATTTGCAGCAACATGGATGCAACTAGAGATCATCATACTTAATGAAGTAAGTCAAACAGAGAAAGACAAATACCATATGATATCACTTATATGTGGAATCTAAAGTATGACACAAATGAACCTATCTATGAAACAGAAACAGAATCATAGACATAGAGAACAGACTGGTGGTTGACAGGGGAGAGGGAGTTGGGGAAGGGATAGAGTGGGGGATTGGAGTGAGCAGATGTAAGATTTTTTTATATATAGAATGGATAAACAACAAGGTCCAACTGTATAGCACAGAGAACTATATTCAATATCCCATGATATCAATAATGGAAAAGAATGTTGTAAAATAAGAATGTATTAAAGAAAAAGAAATGGTAAGCAATTAGAGGGTTTTGAGCAGAAGAGACACAGGATCTAATTTACAATCTACAAAGATCATCGTGGCTGCTCAGTGGAAAAATAGATTGTAGGAGCAGAAGTAGTGAGAACAGATCAAAGGTGTCAGCAATTGAAATATCGATATGAAACACAAGTACACAAGAGTTGATCCCACCACTGTCTTGTTCCCTCCATTTAGTGCAGGGACACTGCTGGGGAGTGAGGAGGTTAGAAAAAGGGAGAAGAGGGGAGAATACACCCAAAGTTAGTACATATTTGGGCTTTATTTTATTCATTTTTCCTATTCCTCAGCACTGGTTACAATTAGATGAGTGTCCTCACTGCTCCCATTACCATTAATATGCAGTTTATGCTGTATAGCTAACATAGACAAAAATTAGTTATTCTCATGTATTCAGGAGACTAAACAATGGTAATAATTAAGCATAAACAGAAAGTTTGGGAAGCACCTGGGAGCCCTTTTCAAATACCTTGAGGCATTCATTCATTCAACTTTGAATAAGAGTGTTTTTGAAACTTCAAAGCTTTTGCACAGCAAAGGAAACCATAAACAAGACCAAAAGACAACCCTCAGAATGGGAGAAAATATTTGCAAATGAAGCAACTGACAAAGGATTAATCTCCAAAATTTATAAGCAACTCGGGCAGTTCAATAACAAGAAAACGAACAACCCAATCCAAAAATGGGCAGAAGAACTAAATAGACATTTCTCCAAAGATATACAGATTGCCAACAAACACATGAAAGAATGCTCAGCATCATTAATCATTAGAGAAATGCAAATCCAAACTACAATGAGATATCATCTCACACCGGTCAGATTGGCCATCATCAAAAACTCTAGAAACAATAAATGCTGGAGAGGGTGTGGAGAAATGGGAACCCTCTTGCACTGCTGGTGGGAATGTAAATTGATACAGCCACTATGGAGAACAGTATGGAGGTTCCTTAAAAAACTACAAATAGAACTACCATATGACCCCGCAATCCCACTACTAGGCATATACCCTGAGAAAACCATAATTCAAAAAGAGTCATGTACCAAAATGTTTATTGCAGCTCTATTTACGATAGCCAGGACATGGAAGCAACCTAAGTGTCCATCCACAGATGAATGGATAAAGAAGATGTGGCACATATATACAATGGACTATTACTCAGCCATAAAAAGAAATGAAACTGAGTTCTTTGTAATGAGGTGGATAGACCTGGAGTGTGTCATACAGAGTGAAGTAAGTCAGAAGGAGAAAAACAAATACCATATGCTAACACATATATATGGAATCTAAGAAAAAAAAAATGTCATGAAGAGATTAGTGGTAGGACGGGAATAAAACACAGACTTACTAGAGCATGGACTTGAGGATATGGGGAGGGGGAAGGGTAAGCTGTGACGAAGTGAGAGAGTGGCAGGGACATATACACACTACCAAATGTAAATTAGATAGCTAGTGGGAAGCAGCCGCATAGCACACAGAGATCACCTCTGTGCTTTGTGACCACCTAGAGGGGTGGGATAGGGAGGGTGGGAGGGAGGGTGACGCAAGAGGGAAGATATGGGAACATATGTACGTGTACAACTGATTCACTTTGTTGTAAAGGAGAAACTAACACACTATTGTAAAACAGTTATACTCCAATAAAGATGTTAAAAAAAAAAAGAGTGTTTTTACGAAGATAGGGATTTAAAGGCACATGAACCATGGGTTCTGTTCAAAGGAGTGTCAGTGTAAGGAAGTAGAAGTATGATCTTCTACAAGAAGATTAACTTCTTGATTAGACAAGAAGCAAAGCTGACTAGAAAAGGCCCCAATCCAGGCACACAGGGATGGCAAGAGTTAGACAGAATCTATCAAACTGACATCTCTCCTGTCCTGTTTTTAGAGCCTGGTAAGTGTGCCCAGGTGGGAAAGCTCTAACCCCAATCCTCCATGGCTCCATAGAGCTATTACGAACTGAAGGCATGTCTGAGATAAGCCTTTAATGCTTGGATGGGAAGAGGCTGAGACACAGCCCAGCAGAGGAAGCCCGCACTGCGACACAGTAGCTGAGCTGGAGACAGTGGCAGTAAGCATTTCCGAGCACTAGACCCCAGTGTAATGAAGAACAGCACTGCCACTGCCTCTTAGGCTGGGGGCTTCAGCTGCAGCTGGAGTTCCCAGCTGAGGCTGTAGAAATCTGGCTGCCCAGCTCCAGAGGAAGAGCTCATTGATAGAGAGTATCACTGAGAGGGTGCTAGGGATGTAAAGGAAGGGAAAAAAAAAAAAAAAAAAGGCCAGAGGAAATTTGGGATCCATAGTTCCCAAGGTCAGGGGAGGGCTGCCCATTTTTAACCCAGGCCATTCAAGGACGAGAAGTTGCTATGGCTAGAAGGCAGTGTTTTTCTTTTGCATTATATTTTTTCACTGAGTTTAGCTTTTTGGATAGTTATTTGTGATTTCTGGAAACCACAGCAAATCATGTTCTCCCAGTGAATAAAGGAAGTAAGAACGGTGGGTGGCTGCCTACTATTAAAGGATCTTTCTTTTTGCCCCAATAAACGAAGCAGCCCCAGACGAGGGTTAAGTTAACCCGCACACGTGTTTCACATACTCACAATGCAATCTTAGATCTTAGGATTCTATGCCATCTGCCTACACTCTGATTTCACAGAGAAACCCCTTCGATCCTTGTAGTGACTCAGCCAGAGCCTGTGTCTCCTCTGCTCAGAACACTCCAGTGACTTCCCGTTTCCTTAGAAGTAAGAGAAAAAGTCTCTACGGTGGCCCTCAAGGGCCCACGCTAACCAGACTTCCTACATATCTACCTTACCTCTGTGACCTACTCTCCCCTCATTCTGAGCCTCCTGATATAATGGCCTGCCTGCTGCTTCTAGAAACAAGGCATGATCCCACTTCAGAGCCTTTACACTGATTTGCTTTGGCCGATCTCCTCATCCCCCAAGAGGTCCCCAAGGCCCACTCTCTCATCCTCTGTAAGCATTTTCTCAAGTGTCACCTCCTCAGTAAGTCCTTCCTTAACCATCCTTAAGAAAACAAACAAATGAAAAACAACAACAACAACTTCCCCCACCACCCCTTAGAAACAAATTCTCCCAATTCATTCTCTCTCCTTCATCCCTCTCCACATGCACACTCTGTATTTTACTTGTGGATTCTGTTTGTCTTCCGTGTCCTTTCACCCGAATTTGGGCTCCAGGATGGCAAGGGTGATTGACTTTTTAATTCAGTGCTCAGTCCTCAATGCCTAGAACAAAACCTGGCTAATAGTGGGCACTCAGTAAACAGACTGAGTAAGCTAACAGACATCGTGTCTATCCGACCAGAATCCTGCAAGCTGGTACGGAAAACATTTTATGCATCTTTTGTGTGTCTTTTGTATGTTCCCCAGTGCTCCACACAGAGAAGCCAGACCCATCAGGCATGCATGCATTCCTTGCCCAACCAGGACATCTTCTTAAATCATTGTTTTAACTACTGATAATGTATCAAATAAAAAAGAAGTATCTAACTTTTTCCTTATTTTACTTTTGCCAAGGCCATACTCATAGTCAAAGTAAGTATCTGCTTTTTAATAATGTTTATCCATATAAACTAAATTGGGATCAAAATGATTCTGGTTCTTCAAAGCTACAGGGTTGTAAGTTGGTACTTTTTATTCACAGAGCTCAAAGAACTAGGGAACTAAAAACAACTCATTGGTGACAAAGCACAGAATGCATTTGCTATGGGACTCCCTAGTTTACTAGTTTCTGAATTTCTAAAATGAGGAATTAGTCTCAGCATTAAATGATACTAAGTTTCCACCAGGAGTTTTAGGACGTGTTTTATGCATTATTCCATTTACCCTTGCGATTCCTCTGTAAAGTAGCTGATATTAATAACATTTAAAATGTAATAAATTTGGAAGAATCAATAACACTGATTGAGGTAGAGCCTCAATCAGTGTCCCACTAGACCAACGGTTGGCAAACTATGGCCATAAGCCAAATATAACCTGCTGCCTGTTATTGTAAATAAAGTTTTATTTGAAAACAATCACACTCATTTTTTACATATAATTGATGGCTATTTTAACACCACAGTGACAGAATTGAGTAGTTGCAACCTGGCCTGCAAAGTCAAAATTTTTACATATAGCTCTTAACAAAAACGTTTTTCCACATCCTGTACTAGACTGTACATTGCACGAGGGCGCAGTGTTGCCTGTTATGTTCTCTGCTGCAGTCCCAGCACCTAGAACATTCTCCGGCATAGAATAGGTGCTGAGCCAATCTTTTCTGAATGAATGAATCAATGACCCCAGATCTATGTGACTCTAAGTCACAAAATTTTCACTTTAGTCCTTATTTCCAAACTGGTTTTCTATAAAGATCTGCTTAAAGAAAAACTCCATTATATTTAGGAGGAACTTATAACAAAAATGTAATTAAAGTAGAATATGTATATGGATGCTCCATCTTCAATCCCATTCCTGGCAATGATTAACAAAAGGTCAGGATAATATTCCACCTTTGGTGAATTTCTCATACTCCCTCTTACTTTTAAAGTTCTATTGTGTTCTTGAAAAGTAACTTGAAAGACACGGAAGGATTTCCATATTCATTCTCTATTGATGATGCCTTAATCCACCTGCTTCACTTTTCAAGCAATAGAAGGATTTTTCTATAGAGGGGTATTATTTATTCATACAGGGTAATAAAGATATTAATAAATGGTGATTATATTATAGCTCTTGCTGTGATCTGGAAATCCAGCTGTGTTCTCTTCACTTTCTTTACACCTAAAAATAATAGATGCTGTACAACTCAGCCAACGGTTGTGCTGACAATAAACCCGGTGGAAGGGAGTCGGTTCCTCTTGTGCACAGCTGTAATCTCTTAGCAGGTAGTTTTTTTTAATTGTTTTTTATTTTGATTAGCACAGCACATTGATAAGATAGGTTTTCTCAGATTTCCTGTCTGAACAAGGTGATTTTTTTACTTCATATTCAAGTTACTGAACCCACAATTTCTTAACATTTATTGGAATGACCTACCCATAAACAGGTGATCTCAATGTAAGTCAGAAGGGTTCCATCTGATAACACCTGAAACTTGCCAAGATATAGTAGAAGCTGTTGTTTTCATTAGATCGGTATTCATTCCTTCTTGTCCTGGAAATGGCACTTCTGTTTTCATTCAGGAAGCACTCCTCCCCTTTGATTCTAGGTCATTTCTTTGTGTTTGATGCCACAGGAGGCTCCAGGAATTAGTCCCTCATGCACTTGACATCAATCACAGGACTCTATTCTTATAACTGAAGTGACTGTGTCCATGATGAACACAGACTCAGTGTGGGCCACTGACTGTCAGATCTTGGATATTCATTCAACTTCTACTCTTTGGGTTTCCAAGTTGTCATGACTCTGTAGCTGTTCACAGTCATTTTACAATATCCAGGGCGAGAGATTGCTTGATTTTTAAAGCCAACTCGCAGAGGAATTGGTCCAAAGGATGAGTAAAGCAAAATAATTATATCTGATAACCTAGTTTGAGTTGCTGGAACTAAGAATGCCTGAAGTTATATCTCTAGACTATTCTGAGCTGGGTTTCTATGCTTTGCAACCCAAGGAGCCTTACTGATTTAGAAAACAGATTCATTTGAGGATTTATTTTTCTGGAGAGTTCTAATGTTTTAAAAGGGCACCATTCAAGAACTAAATTTGGAGTCAGAAAAGCTCAATTCAAAATGGTATCCTTTGGATTATCTGAGTCTTATTGAACTCATCTGTGAGAACGCTATAGGATCTGTGCTCGCCTATATTACAGGGTTATTGTGAAGACCAAATGAGACGATGAATGTAAAAATTTTCCAGAAATTGAAAGTGTTGTGTAAAAGTAATGGTAGGTCAATTTCCTTTAAAAATACAGCAGTCTACTGTGTTTCATAAAGAGATGAATTATCTAGTAGTGTTTTATTGAAAGAGTCATTGGAAATGTACACAGTACCTCATTATGAAGTTATTGAGTGAATGAGTTTGACTCTTGTCATGAGTTCTTAGGGAAGTTTTGTGGCAATGGCGAGGAAAGCTAGGAAAACACCAAATGTAGAATCCAAGTTAGAACATCATTTATTCATTCATTCAGAAAACATTTTAAGCACCAACTACCAAGTCAGTACCAAAAAGACCCCAGAGATTTAGGCAGCAAAGCATTCCAGATGCAACTGGGGAGATGATAGACCAATATATAAATAATTGAAATGGGATAAGCTAAGTACTATGACAGAGATAAGAATCGAATTCTAGAGAAGCAGAGAGATGGAATCCACTATCAATGCTTAAAGGTACTGGGGAAAGTTTCAGTAAGAATGTGACCTTTAAGCTCTGTCTCAAGGGATAAAATATAGTGCTTCAGGGAGACAGAGTTGAAAGATACTCTGCAAATTTTAGATCTAAAGGTGACTGTGGAGATCAAATAAGCTTTGAGCAACAGATATGATACTGAATTTCTATTGAAAACTTTTGTATTTCACTATCAGTTCTGCTGATAACTCACAAGGGTGACCGTGTAAAGTTTCCTTCGTTTTTCCGGTCTTATATCTCAATTTAGAAAGGAGGGGGTTAGGTGACCATTAGTGTAGGTTCCAGGTCAAAGAGCCTATACTCTATGTTTGAAACCCCATTTTATAGATGCAAAAGTTTGAGATCTAAAAAAATGTCAGTTACTTGCCCAAAGAATGGTTAGGAATGTAGAAGAATGAAATACCGATATAAAATTGTTATACATGTTCAACTTTATTGCACTTGAAAGGAATTTATTACATGTTCAATTTCTTCAGCGGTATGTTTGTGATTGGCAGCATGAGATTCACAAGAAGGGCTGGTTCAGCCTAGAGAGCAATCGGGCATCTGGCTGTAGTCCTTACTTTGTGTGCTTTTACAGACAAGGGAAAGAATAGTAATGACCTACTGTATCAGAAAATTACATCTTGGTGTTTGGGCACCATAGGAATTTTCCCAGGAGCTGGGAAAGAGTACACAAGATATTACCTTGAATCTTTCCCTAAAACGCTGTGTGACAAAGCTGAGGTTACTATTAGGAATATAGACCTCAAGTAAATTACCGTCCCTTGTAAGATGTGTTGGACTTTGGAACAGGCAAATCCCTACGCCAACTTTGCTTTGTCTTGCGGAATGATATCATAGATGAGACTCATGTTTTATTTCTTCATATACCACCTGGGGAAATGTTTTCAAACTAAGCATCAGCACTTTCACAATCTAGATTCCAAGATATGTCAAAAATTCACCAAATATTCACCTCCCCCAATGGCCAGTTGGCCATTTGCAGTAAAGCGCTCTGAGGAGACACAAAAGAATTTACAAAGCAGATCTTTATCACCCACTGTCAACTCACTAAATATTAATTAAATTGAAGTGTTAACATTTCACTCCTAATGAACACCTATGGGATGCACATTGCTAGGGTGACAACAAAGAGCAGAAAAATAAAACTTGGGTTCTAGCACATCTTTCCAGTTCCAGCCACATTTTAAGAGTTAAGTATATTCTATGTATCATTAACCACTCTTCACCATTAAAAGCTACATTGATGTCATTCATAAAAAAAACCATACTGTACAAAAATCTAAAATTTTACGTTATAAAATTTCTATCACAAAAGGGTTAGTCTCCTAACAAAGATTTTCAACCGAATTCCATTCAACACAACAGATTCTGCTTAAAGCCTTCCTGTGAGAAAATCATTTAGGGAAGGCTTACAGGGGATAAAAAGATGAATAATATTAACTAACATTTATTGAGTGTGCCAGGCACAGTTGAAATACTTTAAATTAAATTATCTAATCTTCCCATCAATGCTATGAGGTAGATAGTATCATTAACCTACTTTTGCAGGTGAGAAAACTGAAGATCAAAGGGGTTACATAAACTTCTCAAAGTACACAAGCAGTAAGTGACAGAGCTTGGAATGAACCCAGGCAGGCTAATACCAGAGTCCGTTCTCCTAACCTCTGCCTTAACATTTTCATTATTAATATTATAATAACTTTAGAATGATGAAAATCAGGATTGTGTTACCTAATGATTCCTCAATAAGTATTTTTTGATTAATAAGTGTGTTGAATTTAACTTTGAATAGATGTAGTTCTATCCAATATCGGTTATACAGATATTATAATAAAACAAAACTAGTCAAAAAAAGAAAAGAATGACCCTATACTATCTCTCATTTGCCTAGTTTTTTGTTTGTTTGTATGTGTTTTATTTGCTTTTAGATGAACTTATTTATCTGAATTAAATTGCCTAAGTTCAGAGGACCATTGCTAATATCCACTTAACTTCATATAGCATGGCTCCCTCAGCAAACCAGGGGTCTTATTATTTGTCTATATTTTGTATCAAGGCATAAAAGAATGTCACAGATGGCTCGAGAAATAAGCATTAGGTACTAAAATTCAGACTCAGGAAAATTGTGTTATGAGGAAAGTAAGCTGTACGAACTGGAACTTTGTATTATTTTCTCATCTGAGCAAAGCTTTCTGCCTGTAAGTGAAGGCTTCTGCATGATTTCAACCATATTGCATGTAGTGAATATGGATCCATCTCGGTAGTTTTTCTGTGTGAGTTTGCCTGCCAGAGATCCACACCAGTGGAAGATGCCTTCTAGACATTCCTGCCAAGCTACTACCATCGCAGTTGCATAAAGCTCTGCTCACCTGTTTTCAGTGCTTCCAGAGAAATGCACAGAGACAAGAGACATTTTACTTAAAGTTCCACAAGTTTTTGGTCTTATTTTCCTCTTCACTTTGGAAGCATTCTGCTTTAATTATTACAAATATTGGTGTAGGTCTTTTGGTTTACTTGTTCGCTATTGTTGTTGTTTGCCACTCAACTAAAAAAAAACAACCAAAACAAATAAACAAACAAACAAAAAGCCCAGGCCCTTTGGATTCGTAAGAGAAGGCAGGTCCCTTTTAAAGCAGAAAGAGCGAAATCCTTTCTTTTTAACTTCCATTTACTATCATGGAGTCAAAAATTCTTAAACATTGGTTTTTAGTGATTAGTTAATCCAAGCCCTTTATTTTAAAAATAGGGGACGATGAGTCCCCAAAAGTTAAAGAAATTGTCCAAGTTCTCTTGTTTAGTTAATAGCAGAATCAAGGTTTTTTAAATTTATTTTTTTATTGAAGCGTCGTTGAATTAGAATGTTGTGTTAATTACTGCTGTAGAGCCAAGTGACTCAGTTATATGTTTTGGTAACTAATTTCATAGCCAGTTGCTTATAACTTCCAATTATGTCTCTGTTTCCATAAACACATGCTCCTCTCTAGGCATGGATGGGGAGTCATACGTTAGTTGGTAAAACTTTGATGCTTTTATCATTCTTATAATGATATCCCAAGTGAAAGGAACAGCACTGTCTTGAAATTACACATTTGAGCAAAATAAATACAGTAGGTACGTCTGAGAAGAGAAAGCAAACAGCAATGAAGCTCAATAAAAGCTAATTATCTGAAGAAATATATTTTCACTAAGGGGTAAGCTCTCAGAACTCACCCTGAGAGACATGAGCAGGATGAAATTCAAGTTTGATCTTCACTTTGGCAGATACCTTGGGTCTTCAATAATTATCCTTTAGAGCATAGTCTTATTATATTGGACATTATTTTTTATGTGTTTCACTATTTGTATTCATCCTGAGAAATAAAATAACTTCAACAATATATTGTTATTATAGCTATCTTTCATGCAGATGTAGGACACAGGTCATGGAGAAGACCCACTCATAAAATAGACCATTCCCTCCCCCAACTCGTCTTGTCCATATCTATGCTTTTGCTTAATTCATTAATATACGTGAGCTTCATGCTCAGTAGACATAACAGGCAAGTTATTGATGTAAATGAACTTCCAGTCCACAGCTTTTGTGTATATGTGTTAAAAATTTGGTTGTTAATTAGGATTAAATAAATAAAATATATTGCTGTTTCTTCAAGAAAATGAAAACGTGTATATAATATAATATATATGTGTATGGGTATATATATACACAAATATATAATAACATAATAGCTATAAAGGAGCATTTATTATTTAATTATTATTATTGATATAGCTATAAATATTAGCTATAGATACTGAGGATACAAAGGTCAAGAGAACTTAAGTGACTTGCCCAAACTTATTCTTCAAAACTGAGATAAGAGAACAAGTTTTCTGAGGCATACATAAATAAGAGTATACTGATATTTCCTTAGTGCCATAATCCTTTAGTTAAAACCAGTCATGAAGACTGTTAGGAAGAATCACACATAATAAAACTAAAAATATTATAGTTATGAGGCCTTAAATCATACCTCAATATATTTAAAGGTTTGAACTCATACAAAGTATGTTCTCCAACCATAATGGAATTAAATTAGAAATCAACAATAGAAGGAAATTTGGGGAATTCACAAATATGTGGAAATGAAAAAACCCGCTTCTAAAGATTCAATGAGTCAAAGAAAAAAAAATCACAAGAAAATTAGAAAATACCTTGAGATAAGTAAAAATGAATACACACATACCAGATTAATAAGGATGTGAGCAAAGCAGTGCTCAGAGAGAAGCTCAGTATAAATGCCTATATTTTAAAAAAAAAATCTCAAATTGATAGCCTAACTTAATATCTAAAGAAAGTAGAAAAAGAAACTAAACTCAAAGCAGAAGGAAGAAAATAATACAATTGGAGCAGAAATAAAATAGCTCATAAGAAAACAATAGAAAAAATCAATGAATCAAAAGACAGATTCTTCAAAATTATTAACAAAACTGACAAATATTTACTTATATAACCAAGAAAAAAGAGAGAAAACTCAAATCACTAAAATCAGGAATGAAAGAGGGAAATCATTACCAATCTGACAGAAACAATAATGATTTTGTGGGGATAACAGGAAGAGCCATATGCCAATGAAATAGACTACTTAGATGAAATGGACAAATTCCTAAAAGATACAAGCTACCAGACTGAGTTAAAAATAAACAGAAAGTCTGAATTGAACCATAACAACTAAAGAGATTGAATTAATAATTTTTAAACTTCGCATGAAGCCCAAGCCCATATGGCTGGTGAATTCTACCAGACATCGAAAAAAAAAAATAGTGCCAACTCAATTAATATGAAAGTCTTCCAAAAATATAAAGGGAGGGAATATTTCTCATCCCATTTATGATTCCATATTACCCTGATGCCAAAACCTAGAAAAGATATTCCAAGGGAAGGAAGCTACATATCAATATCCTCTATGAAAAAAGATGAATAAAGATTTTAACAGAACACTAGCAAACCATATTTGCAAACAGATAATAAGGTTTATACCTGCACATTATATGAAATGTCCAGAATAGGAAAATCTATAGAAAAAGAAAATAGATTAGTGGTTACCTAGGACTGGAGGTGTGATGGAGAGTAACTGCTAATTGGTACAACAATTCTTTTGGAGGTAATAAAACTGTTCAAAATTTAGATAGAGGTGATATTTACACAACTCTCTGAATATACTAAAATCACTGAGTTGGACACTTAAAAGAAGTCAATTTTATGGCATGTGAATTATATCTCAATACAAATGTTAAAAATATTACAGCCATATACCACAAAGGCCTCTAGTAACATGGTTATTCTTTAATGATCAGTGCTAGAAAGGGGGATCTATGAGATTTATGGATCTTCTATCTGTAACATTTTATTCTCTTCTGACTTAAATGTTTTCTATGGAGAAGCTTTCCCTAAGGCTTTACCAATATGATTATGAAACAATTACTTGATAGCATTCTATTTGCTTAGACAAGTGAGTGGTTTTTCACCAATAGGTATAGGGTAGTTGTAATGCTCATGTGTAATTCAGCATAGTTAAAATACTATTCTAGATAATACTTAGTGATATCTCTGTAACCTTGTCATTGTCACTCACTTGTGCTCTACTATTTTTTCTAATGTGAGAGAGCTATAGGTTGAGTTATAGGTAGAAAATGTAGAATTTTTTTCTTTTTCTTTTAATCCTTCTACTTTTGCATTTAGAGTAAGAATATCCATTACCTTGGAAGTGTTGGGAAGAGATTATTTGCTTCATCCTACGGAAAAATAGCAATTTAACTGAAAGGCAACGATAGGAGAAAGAACTTGTGCAATTCAACCTCTTCTTGATTCTCCCCCTTGAGCTTGCCTGCCCTGACAGTGTGTGCATCTTCTTTTGTTCCTGATTTAATATGGTAAACATCTCTAGGTCATGACTCATGTTTGTCTTTTCTGTGAATATCTGAACTCTTCCCTTTCTAATCCTGCTATTGGGGCTTAATGCAATAAAACAAATCTTTCTATTTTACCTTTCCAGGTACATATCTAACTAGTAGCCTCATCCTTTAGTGAGCTGGTCCAAGGAGTATGCTTGAGGATCAGACTGCAGTAGAGAATTTTTTTTAAATCCATGTATTTATTCTCCAATATATCTTTATCAGTAGTAAAGTTGATACTTAATTCTTATCTCAATTCTCAAATGGTTCCCAAATTGGAAGGGTAAAGTGAGATGTTATTCACAAAGCCTTGGGTGGGTGTATCGTGCATGGGAATGTCATCTGTCATATATATCACAACCCAAACAGAGCACAACTGGCTTTAATCACTTGTCCACCCTTGCAGAAAAGTAATTTACCTCAAAAATGACACCAGGTAACAAGTCCATGCCTTAACATGGAACATATCTGGCCCATATGGGAAAACAGAGTTCTCCTGAAGCCCACCTCCCACCATGGAATCATGTAGAGTGTCATTTGAACAGCATGGTTACTGACTTGGTGAAAAATACGGTGTCCACTAGTTTCAGATGGAAGCCGACTGATGTGCCGCTTCTGTGTCCATCCTCACCCCCGTGTCCCTGCTTTCCAAGGCTGGCCAGCCATCTGCCCAGAATTATTTGACTAGAATTCTGCCTGGAGGAAGGAAGCTGCACAACACGGCCAGACTTATGTAATGCTCCCAAAGTGTACTTCCACTCTATTTATTTCAGTGATAGGTTTGAGATTCCCTAAGAGAGGAAGGGAAGGTAAAATGGAGAGAGATGGGGTTCCTATTTCCAGCGGTTAATATTCCATGCTTGAATTGTTCATCTGCCCCTGTTCTCTTTTCCCTGAGTCCTAATTTCATTTTCCACTCCCATGACAGAGAGGAAAGGTCCATTCTATCACCTTTCCCCAGGCACATTCCCATTTTTGCAGACACTGTTGCATCCAGAATTCATCAAAACCTTGTATGAGGTTCTCCTTTAAATGTCCCTTTGCAACTCTCTGTATTGGTGACATTGGTACTCTTACCTCAGATCTGTAATTGAAATAAATAGTGCAGAACTATATTCTGGGTATATATTTTTTTTTCTTTCTGTGCTGGCCAACTCATTTTATCTGCAAATTTTAAACTGCATGGAGATGAATATTAATGGCCATATTAGTATGTAAAGGTAGCATTGAGATTGATGCATGGTAAATGCTCCAACTAGGAGGTGTGGAATTGCCTATCTCTGATCATTCCATGTTCTCAATACCTAACTAGATACTCTTGAGACCTATATCATTTGCTTTTATTCTGCAGGCATATGACTTCCTCTCATTTGAGAGGCTACCTGGGGAAAGATGCCTACCCAACTGAAGAAGAAACCAATGCCCATAACCTATATTAATCAGCCTAGACCCTCCCTTTAAAGGCATATAAATCATCAACTAAGGATTACCAGAAATTTGAGGAAAAAAAAATGCTAAAGAGAACTCTCCAGATTAACAGACAATAACCTGGAAGGAAATCCAATTTAAATGAATATTATCTATATGTATATTGTAGCAATTTATTAAAAGTGATGATACTATTGTAAAAATAAGAGATCTAGGGAGTCCAAGTTATGATTATCAATACAATTTGAATGGAATCCTAAAGCTGATCACCTACCTGGAGAGCTGAAAGATAAAAATCAAGGAAACCTTCCAGAATACAGAGTAAGAAAAAAGTGATAGAAAATATGGGAGAAGTTAATTTAGAAGAAGTATAGATCTAGGGATTCCAAAGGACATCTAAATGGAGTTTCACAATAAGAGACTAAAGACAAAAGAGAGAAAGAAGTAATAATATGTACACGAAAATTTCCTCAAGTTAAGGAAAATTGCTAGATTGTTTTCTGTATCCATGGGTCTGTTTCGATTTTGTTATATACATTTTATGTTTTAGATTCCACATATAAGTGATAACATACGGTATTTTTCTTTCTCTGTCTGACATATTTTATTAAGCATAATACTCTCTAGGTCCATCCATGTTACTGTAAGTGGCAGAATTTCATTATTGTCTATGGCTGAGTAATAGTTCATTGCATATACATATAATTGCATATATATGTATATATATACCAGATCTTCTTTATCCATTCCTCTGTTGATGGATACTTGGGCTGCTTCCATACCTTGGCTATTATAAATAGTGCTGCTATGAACATTAGGGTACACTTTTAAAAATTAGTGTTTTCATTTTCTTTGGATATATATACCCAGCAGTAGAACTGCTAGTTAATATGGTAGTTCTATTTTTAGTTTTTTGAGGAACCTCCATACTGTTTTCCATAGTAGCTACACCAATTTACATTCCCACCAACATTGTACAAGGGTTCCTTTTTCTCCACATCCTAGCCAACATCTGTTCAAAATAAGGGCATTTTTAAGAGCTGATGGCTCAGAATTTTTAGCTTTCATGTATCGTTTTGAAAAAGATGTTACTTGACTGCATACTGCAGATAAACTTTAAAAAGGAATTTTTAAAAAGCACAGTGAAATTTCATGTTGGTATAGATGAAGCAGAAATTGGTAAAAATATAAAAGAAAATTGGAAGACACAGAAAGTTATCCTCATGAAGAAAGTGCACCCCTTGCATAAATATATAATTAAGAGATGGAATTGCTCTAACTGTATGATAAAGGCACATGTTTCTATTAGAAAGAAAAACTCATTCACTCGGTTGAGTGTTTCCTGCTACTAGATTTATGATCTCCTTCAGGGTAAGGCACTTGCATAATTTACCTTTACATCCCAAGTACCTGAACATTTAGCCAACATGAATGTTCCTTAGGCATTTCTCATGTCACCTTATCCAAATCAAATTTCCTCTCTCATGATCATTCCCTTAGGTACACCAATATATCTGTCCTGAGAAAATAAGAATGAATGTTAACTTCAGTTCTTTCATACTCTGCAACCAGAGAATCACCAAATTTTGTTACCCCTACCTCTTTCATGAAACTTCAATCCATAGAGTCTTCTATCTCCATTTTTCTAGCTTGGGCACTAACTACTAACAAAGAACCATTCCAAGAAGATCTTAACTGGTCTCCCTTCCTGATTGATGGGTCTTTCTCTTTGATTAAATCCATCATTTACATGCAAAGATTGGATATTGTGCAATATAAAATAAAAAAATATATGCTATATCTTATTGTATAAATCACTATTTTTCTTATACTATCCATTCTCCTTTTCTTTTAAGCAATACTACTCAGTTTTTACCTAACCATGTGGCTGAGTAGAACAAAAGCTACCTTCCTCTTTGTCTTTTGCAGATAGTTGTAGCCATGTTTTGGATAAAAGGATGTAAACAAAAGTGGTTTTGCAACTTCCGGGAAATATTATTTAAAGGACAGAGAATGTCCTTCTGCTTTCCGAGAGGCTAGAAGGGAGATATTCTCACTGGAATGGGAGCAACCATACAAGATATGAAACTGTAAGTCGTTTTGAGGATGATGAAATTGGGTCCCAGATCACGATGGAATCCTCATTTCTGGTCATGGACCGGGTATGTTTATGTACAGAAGAAATAAATCATTATAATAGTTAAACCTTATTATACATTTTTTTTTCTGGCTACAGATATATTCATCCCCAAACAATCTCCAACTTTCCAGAGGTGGCTGACCACGTGCCATGACCAAATCCACCTCTAAAGTGGAATTTGGTTGCTGACCCAGCCCCACCTTTCTTGTCGGCCCCTTTCCCCCACCATAATATTAGACTTCTTAAATTACCATCAAGGCTGTTCACAATGTGTCTACAACCTGCCTTTTAACACTGGATCCTACTACATTGTGCCGTATGGTATGTATTCTTTCCCCTGCAACCGTTCATCATTTCTTCTTCTTTCTGTTATCCTATTTATCTCCACTTACTTCCTCTCTAAGCCTTTGGTTTACCCATCATGCTTTTCTGGTCTAAATATGTTTCTTTTTTTCCCGTACACATCAATTTCAACAATCTACCAAAAGACTAAGAGATACAGTATTCCTAATCATTTTGAAAACTCAAAAAATCCCATGGATGCCAACCTTACTGAACCATTACTATGTTCTAATATATTCACCTTTACTTGGCTTCAAAGAGTAAAACATGAGAGGTGAATTTACTCCCAAAGTTTTTGTTTGTACATCCTACTACAATATCTGTTCCTAGGAGTGGTTATAGTTTATCAGTACATTCTTTGGATGTTTAAAGGAAGGGAGATTAAAAACAGCATAGGTAAGGGTGCACACACACACACACACACACACTCAGGTGTGCAAAATATGTTTTATAGTCTTCATATTAATTGTCTCTAGAACTGGGAAAAGCAGCTACTAAATATTTTTGTGACCCTTTCCCCCTCCGTATGCATATACACAATCACTGACTTCTATTTCATGTGTTCTCTTATTCAGTGTTTTAGTACTTCTCATTACTATTGAGTCCAAATTCAAAATGTGATGAACACCTTCCAATTACATCCAATTTGGTCGCCGTAGGCGATTTATTTTAAAGCGCTACCCCTTTCATTGGCACTCATTTACAGGATCATTTTACTCCTTCTCGTCTGCTGGCACGGTGTCCGTCAGAGCTCAGGAAGCTCCCAGGCAGCTTAAGGGTGCCCGTCTCAATCAAGGGGAAAAATGACAAAAGGAAGCATTATGCCTCATTAAATGATATTACAGACACTGCAGTGCTCTAATCTGTAATTGAAAATAATTTCAAAATCACACAAGGAATGGCCTCCTGTGAATTTTCTAACACTTTCAAATTCAGAACAGTTTTAAGACATTTAATGGTTATATTAGACAGCCAATCCACCCAGGCCGGAAAAGCTGCCTCTTTCCATTCTGAGTTGGAGCAGATACGTTAGAGACAAATCAGAACCTTCGTGAGAGAAGAAAAATGATGACTCACAAAGCCCTCCCTGGGAGTCAGAATTCGGGAAGCATCTCACTGCCATAGGCTGAGGTCTGTTCCACAAAGCCTTCCCCGCCAGGAGTCGCTGTTGACGATGCTTCAGGGCCCAACCAGCCACGTGCATGTGTGTGGTGACGACCCCTTCACCTCTTGAGTTGTTTGTTCCCGGTGAAAGTTCAGTCATATCCATGACACAGCATGAAGTTTGCATGAAGTCTGCAAAGGCTGTTGAGGACGCTGGAGATAGACAAAGAGCCTTCACCATCTCTGGCCGACAATCGAGTTCCTTTAGCAACAATGTACTTTCACAGGAGGGAAAAGCTAAGAAAAGAAAGCAGCAAGACCACTGCAGCAGTCATTTCAATAGTTGGAATATCTGGGGTGGTTTGCTCTGCCTCAAATATTCCAGTTCTGGAAGTGGCTAGTGGCTTCAGTGGGACCAACTACAGCCACTTGAACTGGGTTGCGTTCAATCTTATATTATTTGAGCAAATACTCTACATCAGACACTGTGTGACACGTTAGCAATACATGGTTTCTCTACTACAAAAGCGAACATCTGCAGGCAAGGAGGAGGTAGGTCAAGGTGGGGACAAAGAAATGCCTAGGCTTGAAATTAAAATCAGGTCAAGATACAGGCAAGGATTAAAATAAATAGTAATGACACTGGAAAACATGTTATGTCCATGGGTAATATAATAGAAGATGTGGAGTGAAAGAGACTTCAGTGAAAATTCTTTAGTATCCAGAGAAAGGATATCTTCATCAGTTGAGATAGCATTCTGGATGATTTCAATGGCCTTTCTTGTGTTATTATATGTGATGCAGCAACCATAACCTAAAGAACGTGTGCATTTTTCTTCCACAGTCACATCACATTTTAAATACATCTGCAATGAGCTGAGGTAAGGAACAATTAGTTCACTAAAATCTCATCACATTCGAAGGCTGTAATAAAATAAAATCTGTAGACCTTTTCAACCATAGATTATGCACTAGAACAGATGACGCATGAGAGCAGGGACTTTGCCATTTTCACCTGCTGTACCTCCAGGGCCTAAAACACTTCAGGGTATATATTACAGGCTTGAGCATGAATGAATGAATAAATGAATGAATGGGAAAAGCCTTGCCACAGACACGGTTGTACTGAAGCAACCAAGTACATTTCCTCAGAATACGAAAAGAGTAGTACGATAACTTTATTTCCAATTTCATTCTACTGGCAGCAAACCCAGATGCTGCTTCTAAGTAAATATAACTATGGTAAACAGTTTTTCAAAACAGTATCCTAAACTTTTCTTTCTATAGACTGTACTGATTTAAAAAAAACTTTGTGGTACCATATTACGCTAGTTTCAGGTGTACTACATAGTAATTTGATATGTGCATCCATGATAAAGTGGTCACCACGGTAAGTCTAGTAACCATCTTCCTTGTACAAAGTTATGACGATATTATTAACCATATTTCTTATGCTGTATACTAAATCCTCATGGCTTATTTACTGCATAACTAGAGGTTTGTATCTTTTAATCCCCTTCATCTGTTTGGCTCACCCTCCACCACCTTTCCCACTGACAACCAGACATTTGTTCCCTGTATCTATGAATCTGGTTTTGTTCCATTTGTTTGTTCTGTTTTTAGATTCCACATATAAGTGACACCATATTATTTGTCTTTGTATGACTTATTTCACATAGCATAATACCATCTAGATCCATCTGTTTTGGTGTAAATGGCAAGATTTCATTTTTTATGGCTGAGTAATGTATATATACTATAGCTTACTTTTCTACTCATCTGCTGATGGGCATTTAGATTGCTGCTTTGTCTTGGCTATTGTAAATAATGCTTCAATGAACATTGGGGTGCATCTATCTTTTCAAATTAGTATTTTCGTTTTCTTTGGGTAAATACCCATGAGTGTAATTGCTGGATCATATGATAGTTCTATCTTTAATTTTTTGAGGAAACTCCACACTGGTTTTCATAGCGGCTGCACCAATTTACATTCCCACCAATGGTGCAGGAAGCTTCCTTTTTCTCCACATCCTTGCTAACACTTGTTATTTGTTGTCTTTCTGATGATAGCCATTCGGACAGGTGTGAGATGGTTTCTCATTGTGGTTTTGATTTGCATTTCCTTGATAATGAGTGACGCTGAACATCTTTTCATGTGTCTGTTGGCGATCTCTGTGTCTTCTTTTTGATGTTGAATTGTATATTTTGGATATTAACCTCAGTCACAGTAATCAAAACAGTTTGTACTGGCGCAAAAACAGACACACAGATCAATTAAACAGAATAGAGAGCCCAGAAATAAACCCATGCTAATATAGTCAATTAATCTACAACAAAGGGGGCAAGAATATACAATAAGGGGAAAGACAGCCTCTTCAATAAATGGTGTTGGGAGAACTGGACAGCTACATGCAAAAGAATGAAACTGAATTACTTTTCACAGCATTTACAAAAATAAACTCAAAATAAAAACTTAAATGTAAGATCTGAAACCATAAAACTCCTAGAAGAAAACAGGCAGTACACTCTGATATTAGTTTTAGCAATATATATATATATTTTGAATCTGTCTCCTCAGGCAAGGGGCACAAAAACAAAAGTAAAAAAAAAAAAAAAAAGGGACTATGTCAAACAAAAGAGAAGGAAGAAAACCATCAACAAAATGAAAAGGCAGCCTACTGAATGGAAGAAGATACTTGTAAACGATATATCTGATAAGGGATTAATATTCAAAATATACAAAGAACTCATACAACCCAACACCAAAAAAACAAACAACCTGATGAGGAGTTAATTGAGACCCCTCAGAGTTAACCAGCTTGTTCAAGAACACGCTATTCATGGCAAAACCAGAAAGAGAACTCAGAACTTCGGAATTCCAGGACTTTGGTGGAGGATTATGGAAAGCATATGGACTTTAACTCACACCAATCTGGCACTGAATGCTGTCTCTGCCATAAGCTAGTAAGATAAAGTCAAGCATAGTCCTTTGCCCGATTGCCTAGCTTTGAATCTCAGCTCTTCCATTTGCTAGCTGTGTGATCTCAAGCAAGATATGTAACTTCCCAGAGCTTTGGTTTCTTCATCTGTAAAATGAAGATAATACAAGAAACTACTTGAAAAAGTTTCTGTGAAGATGAAATGAGTTAGTTAGTGCTCAACAAATAATTAGAGGCAATTCAGTTTCCTTTTTCTTTCTCAAACCTGTTTGAGAACTCAATGAAATAGGCCTTAATATGAACCCTCATCTCAGTGCCTAGAGCATATAAGGCTTTATCCTCTTTGTGTCCTCCCATTATGCTATACTATCTTCCTAAAAATTTGAGTGTGTAGTTTTGCACAAACCTCCTATTGGGTGGGAATAATTCTTTTAAAGGAAATAACAGCTGGGAATTCACCAATTAGAAAGAGATATATGAAATAAAGTAAAAGTAATGTCTGAAAACTGGACATGGGTTTTATAATAAACATAGACATGAATTTAAAACAGAAAAAAAAAAAAAAGAAGAAAGAAAGGAGGGAAAGAAGGAAGGAAGGGAAGAAGACCAGGTAGTATATTACTTAGAATGGTTACTTTCATTCCACTTGTCTATGGTATTCTGAATATTCTCTATCCATGTGAATGACAAAATAATTTTCCTGAACAAGGAGTCTGCTATATTTTCAGGATGGTCATTATAAATGACTCAAACTTAAGTCTTCTCAACATTGCACCATTTTGGTGATACCAGTCTATGAACTCCAATTATTAAATCTCAATCATAGTAATGGAGGGTTAAACTAAAAATCCTCTCCATCAATAACTTAAGAGTTTAAGATCTTGTCTAGAATCAATTATATCAGATACCCATGGCAAAGGAGAAGGGAGTGGAGCAAAGAACACTGTATGTGGTTTATATCTTGATTATCTTGAAGACAACTGAGAGCACAGATTTGCTTCTAAACTTCCAGAAAGCTCACACAGTCCAGATGACTTTATGTTATCTAAGTTTATCACTGAACAAGCAGTTGTGGTTAAAGGACTGAGACATGTTGACCGATCCTTAGAGCTTGGGGCTGGGTAAATTGTCCCAAACGACTTGGCTGACAAGGGGGAAAGAGGCACATTCCTCACTGAAGACAACTGTATTGATGGCTAGAGAAAGGTATGAATGTTCATGTGTGTGTGTTAATGGAGGGGACAGGTGTGGTAGCAGGATGTTGTGATGGCATACTACAGATCCCAGGAAGGCAGCTGACAAATACCACAGATACTGAGTTCAATTTAAATTGGCAGCAAAGAGAGAAGGTAGCTTTCGCCATGGGGAGTGAGACAAAGCTTCAAGAAGCTGATTTTTGAGTAGTGCAATCAAGGGTGAGTAGGATTTCACACGATTATTATCAACTCAGGGCTGGGAATGAGTCCAAGTAAAGGAAAATTTGTACAACTCTGGCCACTTCTTTTAAGACTAGCCTTGCAAAATTTGCCAACACATGTGCTAGGAAAGCCTAGACCTTCAACAATTTTTTAAAATCAATTTTATTTATTTATTTAATTTTGGCTGCATTTGTTCTTCATTGCTGCCCTCAGGCTTTCTCTAGTTGCGGCGAGCAAGGGTTACTCTTCACTGCGGTGTGCAGGCTTGCAGTGGCTTCTGGTTGCGGAGCATGGGCTTCTCTTGTTGCAGTAGGTGCACAGGCTTCAATAGTTGTGGCTCACCGGCTCTAGAGCGCAGGCTCAGTAGTTGTGGCACATGGGCTTAGTTGCTCCGCGGCATGTGGGATCTTCCCAGACCAGGGCTCGAACCCGTGTCCCCTGCATTGGCAGGCAGATTCTTAATCACTGTGCCACCAGGGAAGCCCCATAGACCTTCAACATTTTAAATGAACAAATGGTTACTTGATCAAATGCATCAGAACCACTGCCTTCAATATCTTCTTTTGGAGATTCATATTCAATTCATTCCAAACAATTTGTATTTTGTGTTTTATTCTTTAATTTCTTTCTTCTTCTCCTCCCAAATAAATTTTGTTCATTTCAGTTTAAACCACAATGCTTTCAAGTCATAGGCCTGGACGTGTCACGTTTAATTTACCAAATTAATATATGATCATTTATATGTTCACAAACTGTGCTTTTGTTTGATCAGGCATGAATGTTTGACTTGATTCATATGAGCTTCAATTTTCTTTCAAGGAAAAGATGCATCCACACGGCCATTACTGAGTCAAGAAAGCTGTGTATTTTTTGGAGAGGGATTGCCAAACTCCCACACCCTCTGGACCTCTGCTTTGAGATTGGCTGTGGATTCTGCTACAGTTTTACTGAAGCCAGGTTTGGGAGCAGAGAGTAAAGTGGGAGACTTGTATAAGAGATGCAAAGCTCAGAGTAAGTTGAAAAACCTTTTCTTCCTCCTTCTTTGTTTTAAAACCTCTTCCTTGCCCCCACTTGCTTTGCTTCTGTGACTGATTTCTTCCTTTTAATCATCCTTATTCTGAACTAGACTGAGTTGCCTTGTTAACTACGTAGGTAGGGCGTGTGCTGGGATGAAGGCGACTTCAGATGCATCTTCGCTACATTAACATTAGTACAATATTATTAACAAATGGAGGCTCTCAGCATTGCTATATAAAGCTCATAGCACAGCAGAGTATGGTAAACATATATGATGGGAGGGGAAGGAGAGGGAAGTATGAGCTTTTAGGACTCTGGAAACATAGGAACAGTGGCCGGGGTACTGACTCTGCTGTGTTCCCCAGCTGAGGATGTGGTCTTACTAGGGCTCCATTTGTTGAAAGAATCAAGAGAATTGGATGTTTGCAAATATGCCCTTAAACAGAAATGAGTAGATTGTCAGGAGAAAGTATATACAAATGGACAGTAGTATAATAAGAAATTTGATATTTTCACAATTCTTGCAGGACCCCAACTGTGCCAAAATACCATCTCTTGGTGCAACACACCCCAAGAAAAACATAGAGGCAACACAAAGCCGGGCCAAGACATGCTATATAGTAATAGAGATATATATCCCTCCGAGGTTATCACACCTGAAATCATTGTGCGTTTTTTTTGTTTGTTTGTTTGCTTTTTGTGTTTTTAAGTACATGATGGAGTTCCTGGGAAAGTAAAGGAATTCCTTACTGGCTAGATATGATAAAGATGTGTACATTTAGTAGTAAGAAAGCATTTGAGTGGACATTTATACTAGAAGCATCTGCAGATCCTGATAGCCTAGAGCTCAGGTTTAAAGAGCATCGCAATTGGGAGGAGACACAACTTTACTCCTGTATTTTGTAGTTACCTCGTGTACTAAATTCTTAGTATTTGTTTATATAAGTTAGGAATTATATTAGTCAGAGTTCTCCAGGACAACATATATATTTTTATATATATTTGTATACATATTCTGGCAGGAGTGATGTTACTGTCTTGAGTCTTGAGTCTGAAGACGGTCTAGAGACAGAATTCCCTCCTTCATGGGGAACCTCAGGATTTTCTCTTATGGTCGTCAGTTGACTGGACGAAGACCATCCACATAATGGGGGGTACTCTGCCTTACTCAACGTCCACTGAGTTAAATGTTAATCTCATCTAAAAATTACCTTCACAGAGACATCTAAACTGGTGTCTCACCAAACAACTGGGCACCATAGCCTAACGAGTGGACACATAAAAACACCTATCAAAGGAACCAGGAGTTGAGATGTGTAACACAGGGAGCTCTTTCTTCCCATACTCTATTATAAACTATAATATTAACTTAATATGTATATTTTTTTTATTTTTTCATAGACATGTCAATTTCATATTTTGAAACAGATTGTTTTATAACCCCAACCTCATAAGTGAAACTAAGTATTAGAAAAAAGGAAGCTGCAAAAAACACTGGGGAAATATTTTCACGCTCCCAGCTCACTTTGTCACAGGCATCAATTTTATAGAGGCCAAGAGTTTATTAGGCTGCATTCTACAGCTAACGATTGGACTGATAAAAGGCAGAATTAAGAGAAAAATTAACCAGGTTCAAATGTTTCCTCTCTGTCGCATATTCTCCCTATCTGTAAAAATGAGAATGATAATACAAAGTTAGGCACTCAGCCCCACAAAACTGAAATATGGAAGAACGTATGCACTTGTGTGCTTTGGGAATAAAGAGAGATTATAAATTTTACAGCTTATTTAAACTCCTCTCCTCTTAGACAAACATCCCACAAATTGTTTTCTAATTTATCCTGCCCTAGGGTCAATTTAATTAATATGCTCCAAATGAGTTCAGATGCCACCATGGAACACAGAGTATTAAAAAAATGGGTTGATGTTTTTTCATTTCTATCCTTTTAAATTCCATCAAATATTCACTTCGGTTCGGGTTCTAAGGCCATGGCAGTCTGATTTATCTAAGTCAAAAAGGAACAGCCTGCTGTGCTCAAGTGTTTCTTTCATTTTCCCCAGTTTGTTTCATTAATTTTCGGGGATTCATTTATAAAAGGAGGGGGTTGAACTGGATGCTACTGAAGGTCCCTTTTAGATTTGATTCTAGAATTCTTAGTCATCATAAACGATACATTTTTAAGTGAAAAGGAAGAACGGCATGCACACTCTTTCTGCTTAAAGATGGCGTTACTGAGTTTGGTAGAAGATAGATGTCAAGAAATAAAATCAGTCTACTTAACTCAGAACAGGCTGCTTACCCTTCCATTCGGCGGTTACCTCCTCTCGGTAAGAAACTAATGAGCATTGTTTGTTTTTTTAATATTGAGCTGCATGAGCTGTTTATATCTTTTGGAGATTAATCCTTTGTCCATTGATTCGTTTGTAAACAACCCAATCCAAAAATGGGCAGAAGACCTGAATAGACATTTCTCCAAGGAAGATATACAGATGGCCAAGAAGCACATGAAAAGCTGCTGGACATCACTAATTATTAGAGAAATGCAAATCAAAACTACAATGAGGTATCAGCTCACACCAGTTAGAATGAGCATCATCAGAAAATCTACAAACAGCAAATGCTGGAGAGGGTGTGGAAAAAAGGGAACCCTCTTGCACTGTTGGTGGGAATGTAAATTGATACAGCCACTATGGAGAACAGTATGGAGGTTCCTTAAAAAACTAAAAATAGAATTACCATATGACCCAGCAATACTACTACTGGGCATATACCCAGAGAAAACCATAATTCAAAAAGACACATGCACCCCAATGTTCATTGCAGCAGTATTTACAATAGCCAGGTCATGGAAGCAACCTAAATGCCCATCGACAGACCAATGGCTAAAGAAGATGTGGTCCATATATACAATGGAATATTACTCAGCCATAAAAAGGAACGAACTTGGGTCATTTGTAGAGATGTGGAAGGATCTAGAGACTGTCATACAGAGTGAAGTAAGTCAGAAAGAGAAAAAGAAATATATTAATGCATAAATGTGGAACCTAGAAAAATGGTACAGATGAATCAGTTTGCAGGGCAGAAATTGAGACACAGATGCAGAGAACAAACGTATGGCCACCAAGGGGGGGAAAGCCATGGCGGGGGTGGTGGTGGTGTGATGAATTGGGCGATTGGGATTGACATGTAAACACCGATGTGTATAAAATGGATGACTAATAAGAACCTGCTGTATAAAAACTAAACTAAAATAAAATTATTTTAAAAAGAAAAAAAAAAAGAAACTAATGAGGGGAGAGATGATTCAGCTTGGATGTAACCTGTCTGTTCTCAGCCATATTCTCTTCTTAATAGGAATGTACAGTGTGCTAACTACCCATCTGTCTTTGTTTTCAGAATAATAACAACTGTTTTAATTGTTGTCCTCCTTCTCATTATTCCCCTCTTAAGACAAGGCCTCTGATCATTTATTTCTTTGGTTTTTAAAAATATATATGGTTTGATTTCTTTCCCCTCTTTTATGTGATTGCTACATGATATTTTGGTTTGCTTGTTCTAGCCTTCATGTGGTTTCGAAAGTTCATATAAGAAATGCATCTTTCAGGTAGTTCTGGAAACCACTTGGATTCATGGATTTCAGTCTTGGTTTGCCACTGATTGTGAGACTAAGTAAAGCTGCTTGTCTCACTGGTTCTCCTATTGCTTATATAAAAGACAGGAGTGTCAAGTTCTCTGAGCTCTCAATTTCTTTTGTTCTAAAACTTTTTAATATTTTACATATCAGGCTTGTTAAAAACAAGACAACAGGTTCCAAATGGAGTTGCTAATGCTAAGCCCCATGTCAACAAACTGAGACTTAATTATAGTTTTGGCTCTCTTAGAAATGGAATCTCAAATCAGTAAATCAGGAATCACCAGATCAGTACTAGTTAGGTAATTTGCCTGATAGACCCCAAATGTCCCCTAAAGGAAAGTAACATTGCAGCAACCAATACCCTTTCTTGCCCAGCAAAACTTCCTCATTTCTGCTCCCTTCTGACTATAAAAGTTTCTCATTTTGTACAGCTCCTCAGAGCTCCTGTCTATCTGCTAGATTGGCTGCTGCCCAATTCATGAATTGCTAAATAAAGCCAATAAGATATTTAAAATTTACTCAGTTGAATTTTGTTTTTTAACAGCCTAAATAGAAATAGAAATCAAAAGATAATCTAAAGCAAAGATTCATCTATACTAAAGGAATACATTTCTCAGAGAATGGATTCTTAAAGTCTTCCTTTTAAGTGAGGAAAGATATCCTTTGGACTATGGCAAGAAATATTTTGCACCGCAAGAGCCAGGGCAACTTAGGAAGCCTCGGCACGTGCTAAGGTTTCCTGGGCTTCTCTCTGCAAGTGAGTTTGTACGTTGGGGACTGAGTTTTTTAGCATCAGGTAGGACGTCCAGAGAACAAGTCTGGAGTGATTACAAGTGAAAAATGTTTACTTCCTCATACTGGTTAGCTTAGTACATTTAATGTTTACTTTAGGGCACAGAAGACTATTGTGAGAACCTATTCAAATTATAAAAAAAAAAAAAAAACAACTCACTGGGCCAAAAAAAAAAAAGACTTCTAAAAACAGAGTTACCATATGATCCAGCAATGCCACTCCTGGGCATATATCCAGAAAAGACAAAAACTCTAATTCGAAAAGATACATGCACCCCAATGTTTATAGCAGCACTACCTACAATAGTCAAGACATGGAAGTAACCTAAATGTCCATCAACAGATGAATGGATAAAGAAGTAATATTCCATTATATATATATATATACACACACACACATATATATAAATAAAATGGAATATTACTTATCCATAAAAAAGAATGAAATAATGCCATTTGTAGCAACATGGATGGACCTAGAGATTATCATACTAAGTGAAGTCAGACAGAGAAAGACAAATATCATATGAGATCACTTATATGTGGCATCTAAAAAAGTGAAACAAATGAACTTATTTACAAAACAGAAATAGACTCACAGACTCACAGACATAGAAAACAAACTTATGGTTACCAAAGGGGAAATTGTGGAAGAAGGATAAATCAGGAATTTGAAATTAACAGATACAGACTACTGTATATAATATAATATAAACAACAAGAACCTACTATATAGCACAGGGAACTATGTTCAATATCTTGTATAACCTATAGTAGAAAAGAATCTGAGAATCTGAAAAAGAATATATATATAAACTGAATCACTTTGCTGTACACCCAAAACATTATAATCAACTATACTTCAATAAAGAAAATATTAAAAGAAAAAAACAATAGGCAAAAAAAAAAAACCAAAACGGCTTCCCTAGACAAAGGACTTATTTAAATTGTTGTTCTGGTTTCTTCTTCCTTTTCACTTCCTTTTCACTTCCAGATAGATGTGTATCAAAGGTGAGGTGGAAGTATTGGAGGGAACTGACATAAGGGCTTTTAAAACCTCAGTAAAGTTTTGGAAGGTAGACACCATTCTGTTAATGTTGGTTACTTCAAAGAAGTCCAATTACAATGCCCAGTAGAAGAGAAGAGGACTTTATTAACTTTTTAAATATTTTCTTTGCTGTTTGCTTTATTACAGTGAATGATTTTTACTCTCAACTCCATATTTTTTCTTAAAATTATATTATTTATCTATTGGTATATATTGGGCAGCATTGGGCTTGGACTGGGATGCCCAAGGTTAATAATTACAAACATCAAATGAGATAGTTAACATAATAGCATTTTGTAATTTTAGGTTATGAAAAAAGTAAGGGTGTGTGGTCCCTAGAAGTAGTCACTGAAAGCATCGTATTATAATCCTACTAGTTTAGTAATGCTATTCAGCATAATTCCTAGAGTATGATCTACAAATGTCTTTTAAAAAATATTATTGGGCTTCCCTGGTGGCGCAGTGGTTGAGAATCCGCCTGCCGATGCAGGGGACACGGGTTCGTGCCCCGGTCCGGGAAGATCCCACGTGCCGCGGAGCGACTGGGCCCGTGAGCCATGGCCGCTGAGCCTGCGCGTCCGGAGCCTGTGCTCCGCAACGGGAGAGGCCACAACAGTGAGAGGCCCGCGTACCACACAAAAATAAATAAATAAAATATTATTTTATTTTTTATACACTTTTTAAAGGTTACTTTCCATTTACAGCTATCACAAAATATTGGCTATATTCCGTGTTGTACAGTACATCCTTAAGCCTATCTTACACCCAATAGTTTGTACCTGCCACCCTCCCACCCTTATAATGCCACCCCTGCAACTGGTAACCACTAGTTTGTTCTCTATATCTGTGAAGCTGCTTCTTTTTTTTGTTTTATTCATTAGTTTGTTGTATTTTATTAGATTCCATATGTAAATGATATCATACAGTATTGGTCTCTCTCTGCTTGACTTATTTCACTTAGTATAATGCCCTCCAAGTCCATCCATTGCTTCAAATGGCAAAGTTTCATTCTTCTTTATGCTGAGTAGTATTCTATTGCGTATATATATACCACATCTTCTTTATGCATTCATCTGTTGATGGACACTTAGGTTGTTTCCATATCTTGCCAATTATAAATAATGCTGCTGTGAACATAGAGGTGCATGTATCTTTTTGAATTAGTGTTTTTGTTCTTTTCAGATGTATACCCAGGACTGGGATTGCTGGGTCATGTGGTAGTTCTATTTTTAGTTTTTTGAGAAACCTTCATACTGTTTTCCAAAGTGGCTACGCCAACAGTGTACAAGTGTTCCCTTTTCTCCACATCCTTGCCAACATTTGTTATTTGTGTGGTTTTTTTTTGTTGTTGTTGTTGTTGTTTGATGATAGCCATTCTGACAGGTGTGAGATGCTATCTCATCGTGGTTTTGACTTGCATTTCCCTGATGATTAGCGATGTTGAGCATCTTTTCATGTGCCTGCTGGCTATCTGTACTTCCTCTTTGGAAAAAAATGTCTTTTATTCAATAACTCATTCATTTTTCTTTAAAACGTATTTAGTTATTCCACTAATCTTCAGAAGGACCTGCTGCTTACTGAGTTCTCTTTTAGGAATGTGATCTACTATGAGTAAGCCAGATAAGGAATCTATCCTCTTGGATCTTACACTCCAGGGAGGAGAGAGAGCCAATATGCAAATATGTAAAACAAAACAAAACAATCTGACAATCACAGATGGTTTTGAGTACAGTGAAGAATGGAGATATGGCAGTGAAGGACTAGGGTAGGCCAGATTTAGATGGGGCATATGTGTCATGGAAGAATCTCATCACATTTATATATAAAATGAACAAAGAAAATTGGATCACATTATGCTGCCAGGTGAGGCCACTTCTTTCAAACAGTGTCATCACCAAATTACAGGCTGCTACCCATGAATCTCTAGAAGGGTGTTGTCAGGGCCCAGGGCAGGCTGCCCCCAAATATGCTTCAATGACATATTAAATATTTTCAATTAAAGTTACTTGAGAAACAGCTGGTGGAAAAAAGAGGATATTAAAAGAAAAGAAAACAAAACAAAACAAAACAAAAAAACCCACTCTGACCCTCCTCTCTCTCCCTGAAAGTAAGGAATAAATCTCCCATGTAAAGGCATCCTCTCTACACCAGGAGGATAGAAAGCATCCTTATCATGGAGTTAGGGAATTCAAAGCTAAGAAAGCTGTAAACAGTTTCAAATAATAAATCAAGTTATGCAGTAGAATGAGAAAAAAAATAAAATAAAGCTATTAACCTAAAATACCAAAGAAAAAGATGTGAAAACACCTTCTGTTACTTCTTTATTTGTCTGCCAGCCCAAGCATAAGCCCCACCCTTTTCGGTTAAATCTTCACAAATTATTATTTCTTTGTCTAAAAATGATATAAAAACTGCTTTCCCTGGTCACTTCAGGGGTCCTATTTCTATGAGAACTCCATGCATATAAATTCAATCTTTTGTTAAATCTCATGTCAATCTGTCTTGTGTGAATTTAGCTATTAGACCTGCCAAAAGAACTCAGGTGGGGGAGGGGAGACATTTCCCCCTCCCTGACACTTGGTGGGGAGGGGGAAACTCCACCACTCCCCTACCCCAACCGCTCCTGGGACCCCCGACCTTCAGCAGAAGGTAAGAGCTCTTACCAAGTCAGCCTCCTGGATCTCTGCGTTCAGGGTCAGATGGAAGAAAAAAGTGGTGAGAGTCCTTTCTCTCTCTTTCTAAACTTAGATTACCTGGAGATCATTGTGCAATGGGATCCCTGGGTCATAGTGACTCTGGTATTGGGTAAAAGAACACGCTCAATTTTGATTGGTCCTTTCCTCCCAGAGGTGGTAATTACTTTTCTTTGTTTCCCTGTGCGGTGTCTTTTGTCATGAGGAGGAAGAACTATAGAACAGAACAGCAGCTATAGACCCATTAATAAAAGCCTGCTTTTTGAGCTGGCCTCACAGACTGTTGACTTCACGCCTCACCAGACCAGAGTCTGTTTACACAAGCCTTGCTGTGGGTCTCCCATGTAAAAACTGGAGGAAGAGTTTCCTTTTGTCTGTTCTATGTCCTGAGAGTTTAGCTTTGTGACCAGTGAGAGGTGTCAGCCAGCTAGAAGGTGCACTTACTGGGGTGCACCTGGTGACCAGCTGAATAGACGGGAGTTCTTTTTTTTTTTTTTTTTTTTTTTGCGGCACGCGGGCCTCTCCCTGTCGTGGCCTCTCCCGTTGCGGAGCACAGGCTCCGGACGCGCAGGCTCAGCGGCCACGGCTCACGGGCCCAGCCGCTCCGCGGCACGTGGGATCCTCCCGGACCGGGGCACGAACCCGTGTCCCCCGCATCGGCAGGCGGACCCTCAACCACTGCGCCACCAGCGAAGCCCTAGACTGGAGTTCTGAACAAGAAGTCAAGCAGTGGTCTCTTTGCCCAGCCACGCCAGCTCTCAGGGGAGTTTGTCGTAAGGGGTCCTAGTCCATAAGGGGCCTTTGTCATCTCAACCTTCGTCACTTATTGGTGCTAGAAACGCGTCATTCCAGAAGTCTGCTCGGTGTCACGGATTTACCAGATCTATAACTTGATGTGTCACACATTCTCGTAGGACACTGGAGACACCATTTTCATGACACCATTCTTACCACCTATACCAGCAAAGGGCTTTTACTCTCTTACACTAACTCTGGGAGTGAACTTTCTGGATCTTGTGAGGGCTACATACTCTCTTGTGAGATGTCCCTTGCATCTTTGATTAAGCCATAAAAAGGGCTTATTGGCTTGGGTCTCTATTTGATAATAATATAAGAGCCCACTCATCAATAACCAGATGATGGATCTTTAAATTGGCTATATTTGAAAGGAATTATTTTGAGACCTCTCATCATAAACAGCTGTTATATTGGTACTTATGGGAGGGTCAAATTGAAAGGAGAAGACACACACACACGTTATATATATAATGGCTACCTTATGGAGTCCCTTATTAAGATGAACGAACGGAAATTAAACCTAAAAAAAAGATCCAACATAAATTCCCTTTCTTAAAGGAAAGAAAAATCATCACATCTCCTTGGCAATTCCCCAGGCGCTCCCACAAATAACAGACCAGCTGGAAGTCAATATTCAAGGGCTAATAGAACAACTATCTTTGTCTTGCAAACCTCTAAACACCAGAAATGCAACTCTAGAAACAAGGCAAAGCGCCACCTATTTTTACCTGTCCCCAAACTCACTTATTCTTCAGAAAATGCTTGTAGATATTATACAAGATCAGGGTATTGGAGCAAAATTGTCCTGTACTTGAGAAAAATAAAAAAGGAATATTTGAAAAGGGACTTTATGCATTGTTAGGTCTAAGATTGGAATAAATTTAATGAAGTAAATGTGTTTTAATATCATAAGTAAGCTGGTACAAAATTAATATTTGGTTTTTCTCTCTGTTAAAAGAACACAGTTTTCTTAGATTATTGATCCGCTCTTAATGAGAAATTGAAAACAAAGGTTTCTTTACCTTTAAGGTAATCTGCCTAGAAAAACAAAGATTCGATATTTTGTCTTTATCATGTCTTCTATTACTTAGGAAGAAAAAAATGAATATTTCCAATATTAAAAGAGTTTTACAACTATTTAACTTTCTTATTTTCCCATGAAGTCTTTGTCACTTCGATTAAATGGATAATTAAGTATTATTTCAGTGACCTACGATCCTATTTGACCAAGTGTTTTAAAACCTTTCTGATATTTTTTACAAACTTCCTCAAAATCAAATTGTGAATGGAGTCTTATTGACCTAAAACTAACTTTGGGGTTTTCCAAAGGGCTCCTGGAACACCTCAAAAGATTTGTTTTCTCTCCTTATGAGAGAGATTAAATGAATTAGGCTTATTTGGTATGTTAAATTATATGGGAGGTACTGTTAAGTAAATGATGATAAAACTTCTTAGATTTTATTGTTTAAGCAAATGTTATTAATATAAATGTTCTAAAATCATATGGAATTTCTAAAATTTGGATATATCCCAATATAATGTTATCAGTTATAATTCCAATTATTATCTTAAAATGTATGTTACAGAGACAACCAATCTGCTTGTCAGTTGCATCATAGTGAATAATCAGATCTTTAATGATGGACATTTTAAAATCTTTTATCATTCACAGACAATTACTGTTTTACTTAGATGCTTTTATAAAAGCTTCTTGCAAATGTGTTTTACCTTCAGTGAAATTCTTGGAAAGATATCTAACTAGTACTCTAAAAAACAAGTTTCTGATGACTTTCAAATTATACCACTAAACTGGGTAAGAATTTACAGAACCCTAATGGAGAAACTTATGGCTTCATAAAACTTCTAACAAAAGATAAAGCAAAACAAGAGTTAATTAAATGGGACTAAATGAATCAAGGAAGACAATTATATTTTTTATTATTTTTTAATTTGAAAAGTTATTGATTTTTTAAATGTTTTGTTTCTCCAGATTTAAGGAAAACTTTTTCTCGTTTCTCTTAAGCTGTGACTTAAAGCAATTTGGTGAATTATACCTTTGTAAGCAGAATTGAAAATGTATCCTTTTCTCACTACCTGATCCCTCCCAAATTCACAAATGCTCAGTGAGTATTCTTATGTCCTTGGCAATACAGCTATTTGCATAAGTTCAATAAGAATCTGTTCTCCTTATAACAGGACACGATTGGAAATATTGTTATATTACCAAAGCTTTGACTGGAATGACATATTTGAGAGATAAATACATAGACTCCCATATGACCAGACAGCTTTAAGGACCTAAGGTTGACTTTATGGAACCAATAAAGCCACTTGGACAAGTAGCCTTACAGGGTTCCCAGCAGCCTAACTACATGAGTAAGGAAGGTCCCTTCCTGAAAAGGCAAGGACCCTCAGGATATATGGGGGAACCTCAAGAAGAGAGGAATCCACACAAATCTATAGGTATTTCAGACGAAGTCTGATGGCAAATGTTTGGCTTGATTTCTGTAGCCTCAAGAGGCTATTAAAAGTTCAATCAGTAAACTCCTCATAAAAAATTCCAGCAAAACAGATGTAAAAGAGCCTATATGGTTAATTGCTATTCTTTCTGTCCTTATGTAAATAACCAGGCCAAGATTAATGAATATAGACTTACTTTGTAAACAAATTTGTCTTAATTTGGCTATCTTTGGTAGAAACAAGGGTGAATTTAGAGAGAAAATTATGGTTCAGTAGAAACTATAATACACACTTGTGGATATTAGATTCTAGCACTATTAATTTTGCTTGAGGGTCTGTATTTACCTGAAAACTGAACTGGATTGTGAACCTTTCTAGTTTTTTCAAATATCTGTCTATAACTCTCCAAACTAACACTTCCAATTTTCCCCCACTCTTTATCTTAGAATCATTGAGTACTAACACTGCCCTTTTTCCTGAAGTTCTACTAACTGAAGCTACACGTCTCAGTATGAACTTTCGGGAAATCACCGCAATAACTCATGTGTAGACAATCTTCTTCATGTGTGTTGCTATATGGACCACTCTGAATGTTCACATGAACACTCGATGGCATCATCAGAGACCTTCAGACTACAAAAGATGCTTCAACCCTGACATTTAGAATTCTTCTCAACTAGCTAGCCTCAAAACTCAAAAAGTGATTGATAATTTTCTCCAATTCGTAACCATTGTTTTTCTTTTGTCTCCATCAAATGCCTGATTGCTTGCACCATAGGCTTAACTTTGGGAACCCACCTGTATCACCACATCCTGAAATGAGTTTAACTGAACTAAATTATTGTCAAGACTGGTTCAAGAAGATGGAACAATTTACCAGCCTAACTTTTGATACGTGAAACTTCCAAGGAAATTTCAGAGGAGGGAACTGTTGGGGGCCAGGACAGGCCAACTCAAAATATGCTGCAATGGCATATTGATCATTTTAAGTTAAAGTTACTTGAGAAACAGCTGATAAAAAAAAAAAAAAAAAAGATTAAAAGAAACCCTTTGCCCCTCCTGTTTCCCCCCAAAAGTGAGAAATAAATCTCCCATGTAAAGGTATCCCCTCTATACCAGGAGGATAGAAAGCACTCTTATCACAGAGTTAGGGAGTTCAAGGCTAAGAAAGCATATAAACAAACTTCATCACTTCTTTATTTGTCTGGAGCACAAGCATCTTTGTTTTGTTAAATCTTCACAAATATTGTTTCTTTGTCTAAATGTGATATAAAAATAGCCTGCTTTGGTCATTTCAGGGGTTCTATTTATGTGAGAACTCCATGCATACAAATTAAATTGTTTTTTTTCTCATTTTATTCAGTTTTGTGTCAATTTATTTGTTAGACCAGCCAAAAGAATTCAAGAGGGTTAGGGGGCAATTTCCCCCTCCCCAACGGTGTGTCCATATGTCATTTATATTGATTTATTATTTTCTTTTGCAAGAAAGAAAACCCACAGTTCATCATTTTCTTGCAGGATTTTTATGAAGAAAAATCATTGGAGAGATTGAGGTAAAAGGTAACTATACAGTTTTCTTTATGGGGAAGAATACAGGTTTGTGATATTAGAGATCTGGTTTCAGGCCTGCTTCTTTCCTAATTGTGATCTTGGGAAACCTTATTTTCTACATCCGTATAACAAAAGCATTTGAAAAGATGACCTCTATTATTCCTTACTTCTACTGGACGTAGGAGTCTGCATATAAACAAATACTCACTCTGTTTAAATTGTTTTTCCTTGAATAGAGTTAATCCTATATCTAAAAAACAATTAAGTCTAAAGCAAAGACAGGATTAAAGCAAACTCAAGGACCAAACTTGAGGAAAACCACCCTCTGTAAAACAGAGATATAAAGCTTTCTTTGGGCATGGACATCTATACACGACCAAATGTAAAACAGACAGCTAGTGGGAAGCAGCCACAGAGCACAGGGACATCGGCTCAGTGCTTTGTGACCACCTCGAGGGGTGGGATAGGGAGGGTGGGAGGGAGACGCAAGAGGGAGGAGATATGGGGATATATGGATATGTATAGCTGATTCACTTTGTTATAAAGCAGAAACTAACACACCATTGTAAAGCAATTATACGCCAATAAAGATGTTAAAAAAAAAAAAAAACTGTTTATGTCTGAGATTGCTAATCTAGGGGAAAAACCAGGGGACGGGCTTCCCTGGTGGCGCTGTAGAGAGTCCGCCTGCCGATACAGGGGACACGGGTTCGTGCCCCGGTCCGGGAAGATCCCACGTGCCGCGGAGCGGCTGGGCCCGTGAGCCGTGGCCGCTGCGCCTGCGCGTCCGGAGCCTGTGCTCCGCAGCGGGAGAGGCCACAGCGGTGAGAGGCCCGCGTACCGCAAAACAAAACCAAAAACACCAGGGGACTCGCATGTCAAATCTGATTAAAATCCTATCATCACTTATCAGTTATGTAACACTGTGCATGTTTGTCTCTTTTTAAAAATCTACTTTCAGCTTCAGTTTTCTCATCTATGAACTAGACACTAGGACTAAATGAAATGGTGTTTGTAATACACCCAGCTCAAAGAAGGCACCCAGTAAATGCTAAGTGCAGGCAGACCTCACTTGGCAGCAAGTAAAAGTGTGATTTTTTTTTTTTTTCTCTGGCACCCCTCAGTCAGGACGTCGGAGGGAGCTCTCTAATACACTCGGCTCCGTCACGCCTGTCTGTGCCTCCCTTTCAGTGGTATTCAGCGAAATGCTTCTCTGTTTATAACACGGTGGTCTTTCCATCTGTCATTACTATCTTACTTTCTGGCCAATAATCATGAATATCAGCAAATATTTTGATGTTTGGCCAAAGACTAAGAATACAAAACATTATTTTAATATTTCAAGTCTATACTAAATGTTAAAATATATTTTATCAGCACCAGATACTACTGAATGTCAGATGGGTAAGGGTCTTACTCTAAACTTAGAAATGGCTACATTTGTACCACAAGGACAATTATAATAAATGCTTGAAAGAGGTTACCTAGTGGACTCCTCTAAACTTCTGTTGAAGATAAGTAATAAATTTTTCATAGGGATTAGTATTTAAGTATCCCATATAATACTGATTAATTTAATACTCTCATTTTCTCAAAAATATCATGTGTGATACAGATGAAGCAGCAATGTTAGACATTTTAAAAATGCTTGTTTCTTTTTATTATGTTCCCTTATTTTTGGTATTTTTTTTGTTTCTTTGTTTATTTAGTCTTTTTTCTGCTTTGCCTATTTTGAAAAGGTGAGATATTGGATGAACCCTAAAGAGAGACAAAATATGAGGTCTTTAAAATCAGATGTTTAAAAGAGATAGTTGAGTGGCTATCTGAGTTACTTGGCAAACATCAACTTCTTCACCTATTATATGGGACTAATATTTACTACCTTGTAGGAATGTAGTGAAATATAATGAAATAATGTACATGAAAGTATTTATACATTTGTTATACTAAACAAATGACTAATTACTACTAAAATAAACAGTGAAATAAGTTCCATCATTTGTACTATTGAACACCTGGTTCATTGGAAAAGTAAATTTCACTTAGCTTGATGATAATTATGCAGAATTTTAACTCAAGAATGGTGTTCTGTGGCTGAAAAGTCTATCTTCTATTATCAATAAAGTAGATTCAGGAGTTTTCACATGGATTAATGACAGCAAAAGAAGGACCCCTGCTACTCAAGCAGATTGGCCAAAGAATCTTGGGCCAACAGTACAGCCAGAACAACAGATAGCATTTTAGTACTTCTTGACTAATTATCTATTATAGTAAGGGGCAAATTTAATTCTATCAAACAAATTCTAATGAGTTTTCAGGGAGGGTATCAGAAGTTGAAGGAGACCATTTCTTCTACCTGTGAATGAAATACGTTGTCTGTCACAACAGTAAACAAAAGATGTTGCAGTCATCGAGCCACTACGGCCACACTCCACCCCATGATGAGCCCCGAGGGAAGTCAGGATGGAGGAAAATGGGCTGTCCACTGCCAAGCCCTCAGGCACTGCGGCCACCCTGCACTGGTGCACCCTGAGGGAACTCAGGATGGAAAGGACAGGATACTGGCCCTAGAGAGCTAAGGTGCACATCAAAGGAATGACTTCAACGAGCCCAGACTCTTACAACTCCCCATACATAGAAAAGTGCTAAAGTAGTTAACTTGAGATGTCTAATTTTCTTTAATTAACAATAAACTTTTGAAGTTTGGATGACCTGGTCTTCATTGCAAAAACTCTTATATATCCTGATTCTTCCCTTACCTCTCTAGAGCACCTCCCTTACCTCACTCAGAGATATCTGAGAGTCTGTCTCTCAGCCTTGAAGTCCTAAGAAAATCCATGGAATAAAACATAATCCTCAAATTTTAGGTTGTGCCTTTGTTTTTAGTTGACATACCCTAACCATCAGAAAAAACAAAACAGTAAGCTAAAAATAAAAAATAAAATCAATGACAGCTTCTAAAAATCCATCAGAGTAGCTGAGGGTACAAAAACCTAAGTAAGCTAAATTCCAGAAAGAGACAATATCTTCCCAGGTAAGAAAGACCCGTGTCTGGTTTCATTCCTAATAAAATGGCACAAAAAGTATAAACGTACCGTGAATGGGGGTAAAGAGAAAAAGGCCAAAGTTTTAATAAGCGTCCAATGTCTCTGTGAGTTGGCATATGATGTCTTACAAGTCAAAGGCGCCGCATTCACAGACTAAGTCTCCATTCACCCGAACTTCTTTCCTCCGGTTCCTTGGGTGATTATACACTCACAGAACACCCATGGCTGAGCACAGGCAAATCCCTTCCCGTGTGCCAGACCTTCATGTGCTCAAAGCGGTGATCTGCATCTGGGATTAGGACATGACAGCTAAGAAAGAATCCTGAGGAGCACTGGGCATTATCTCATGCATGGTAGCAACTCACTGAAGATGGGGAACAAAGCTGGAGGCAGAAGAAAAATCTCCTGTGGTGATGAAATTAGAAAAGGGTTGAAGAGGAAAAACAATTCCTCAGAGGCTCAAAATGTCTGTGACCATAGTTAAAAAAAAAAAAAAGAAAAGAGAGAGAGAGAGAGATAGAGAGAGAGAACTCTCCCATGCTAAGGAAACATGGTAATAGGCTAAAGTAGAGAGATCCTAAGCCTTGCTGCAAAGAAGCAAGATAACGTGACCCACGATTTAGAAAACAAAATCAACAGAAGCAACCACCGTGAATTAAACAAGCAATTGCAGGCATGAAAAAAATCACACATCAGAAACTCAAGTATTCTGAATAAAAGTGGATACAAATAAGGAAGATTGAAACAGCTGTTGACTGATTGCAAAAAGAAAAAATGGAATAAAAAGGTAAAATCATCTTTAAAATAAAGAATGACTTAAAAGGAAACCCGGGGAGAGCTTATTCTACCAAAAGGGGCATTGATGCTAGGAATTAGAAGAACCCCAAATAAATGAAATTAAAGTAAGAAGTAGGTAAAAATTATATTTAATGTAATTTAATATAGAAGATAGGCAATGAATATTCAATATACATATTATATTATTCTTTGAAGAGAAAAAAATACAACTCCTAAACAAAACTGATGTTTAGAACAATAATCAAAAATACTCCAGAAATAAAGAAAACACAATTCATCGTTAAAAAAGAAGCAAATTGTCCTAAAATGAATAAAAAGGTGCTTAACTCACAATAAGTAATATGTAAACTAAAACAGTACTGAAATGCTATGCCACACCCTTCAATTTGGCAAAAATTAAAGTTTGGCAATATTCTCTATTGGAAAGGCTGGAAGGAAACAGATATTCTCATACATTTCTGATTTGAGCACAAAATGTACAAGTCCAATGTTTGAAAACTTTCCAATATCTCATAAATTATTTTTGTTCTCTGATCCAATAATCTCACTTCTAGGAATCTCTCCTAAAGACACATCTCCAGAAATATAAAATAAAATATGCACAAGATTATTCACTGTAGCATTCACTGTAAGAGTAAAATATTTTAAACAATCCGAATGTCCATCCACACGGGACAGAAAAACAATGGAATATTATGGCATGTGAAAAAATAGACACACAAATAAGCAAATGAATCAAGGGAGTTTTCTGTATCCTATTTTGGAGTGACCTCCAAGAGAAAGAAGGCAAGATGTAGATCAATGTATCTAGTAGTCTTTTTTTTAATATAAGAAAGGAATGGAAATAAGGATAAGTTAGGCAAGAAAGATTGCAGGAAGCATGAACAAGAAACTAATAATTATTAGTTCTAGGATTTGGGCTGGTGGAAACTGAGGTTGAAGAACAGAAGAACTTTTCTGAGTATGCGGTTTTGAATTATTTAAATGCCTTATCTATCTGAAAAATAAAATGAAATTTAAAAGGTGTAAAACTTAGACTTGGAAACAAACTGAGAAATTCTTCTTAACTGTATATCAAGTTTCTAATGTATCCATTGAAGGAAAAGAACTGGGCAAATAACATAAACATAATTCTCTGTAGGACGTATCTGGCGTGGGGGGGGTCGGGGGGACCTGCAAATAACAAACTTCACTTACGTGGCCTACTGTTAACATACTATTGATTATGCAATTAGAGTTAATTTTTGAATCTCACAGGATAAAACAAACAAGTAAATATTTAAATATTATTGGGAAAAAAAGATTTTAGTGTCAGAGAAGAGACATATAGATGTGTTAGCACCATTTACTGAAAGAGCCTTGTAAGAATAGCATCCCAGAAGACATAGAGTCCAGATCCTGGCTAATTCCAAGCAGGGAAATTAGAGGGTGAACCTGGGAATTCTTGCTGTGCCTGAGAGCAGGGAGGGTTCAAAAATCACATAGGGACCTAACAAAAAGACACAGAAGCCATGTTAAAGGGACAGTCTCTGGCTAAATTTGACATTGTTTGAGCCTAAAAAAGAAAAATGATGATACTTGATTTTAAAACATTGAATGAATAAAAAATATGGTGATAATTAACACAAAAGAGGGAAACACACACACACCCTTTGTGTGATGGCAATCACTTCTGCCATCAGTGGTAATGATTGTTATACCAATGCGTTACTATGAAAATGAGTAATAAAAGGTAAATAGACTTTACCCCTTTTTTAAAGATACTCAGTGTTGTGGCAGTCTTTTCTCAGAAGAGTACCTGCTAATATGTGGGATAAATATGATAGAAAAACATTATTTTGAAGCCCCCAATAAACTCATTCTTTCAGAAAGTGATGGATGCCAAAACCATTAGTCTCATGAGTCTCATGGCGCCAAAGAATCATCCAACAGGTTACGTGCTAATAGCCAAGAGAAAAACAAACCTTCTCAAACAACCGATCTGTCAACTGTATTTTCACAAAATTGTCAGACTTAGAATCGCTAATATTGACACAACCTGACGATATATGCCTCCTGATGTGATGCAAAATAAAATACACAGCGTTGTTTTTCAAGTCTTTTTTCCAGCAGCAAAAATTCAAGCCTTTAGACATAACATTTTACAATATAAAAGTGATAGGAAAAAAAAGTTAATACACTCTGCAAGGAAACAATCTGACAAAGACAGAATATAAGACATTCTATAGGACAACTGGTCTGCTTTCTTCAAAAAGTCAATATCAGGGGAAAATGAGGAACTGTAGATTAGAAAAGACTAAAAAAAATCTAATAAATATGATACATGAATTTAACTCTGGTTTTAAAAAATACTGTGTTGGATTTTTTTGAAGCAGAGGAGAAAATTTAAGCATTAACACTACATTAGCTAATATTAGAAAACTATTGTTTTTTTTTAAGTGTGATGATATTGAGGTGAAAAATATTATTATATTTAGAAGAAACTTGAAGTATTTAGGGTGAACTATCATGACTTGTGTGGCTTATTTTCCATCTTTCAACTGGTTGAGAAGATTAGATAGGCTAGAAATATGATAAAAAGATAGATGAATACAGTGGTAAAATAAATATGAGTAAATGTTAATTTTTAAATACAGTTAATTTTCAAATGTATAGATAATTATTACCACTCTTTTAATATCTTAAAATTCTTTAAATGTTTGTACATTTTCATAATAAAAGTTTTATTATGATTACCTCTAATGTAAACAGCTCTAGAGGAGAAACTAAATCTTCTTTGGGTGATGTTCAAATTAGAACAGATTTCTGGTTAACTTGACATTGGTTAGCTGACTTTCATTTCTTCATCTTTTTGATATTAGAAACTAGCAGTTGTGCCCTAGTGAAAACTTCCTTTGCAAATAGGGGAAGCCAGTCTGAGTAATCAAAGTTATTTGGTGGAGCACCCCAGAAAGCCCTGTAATTCCTTTTTTTCTTGTTTTGTGCCAACTGGAACATAAGCTCAATGGCTGAAGCAAGTTTTAGCTACCATATCGGTTCAGGAGCTGACATGCCAAGGATTGTAGAGTAGGACTATATAAGATGCCTAATCCCCTTATGTGTGTGAATGTTCTACTGTTAGACTTATTTTAATGAGAGAAAAAAATAAAACATTTGTATTCACATCACTGTAATTTTAAGGCTTCTATTATTTTCAGTTTAACCTAATCCAAACAAATACAGCATTTATAAAAAATTTCCTCTCCAGATTCCGGATATGGTTATGTGAAGAAAATTTTCATGGCTATTTGTTGTAGACTGATTAATGGTCCTTAAATGATATCCATGTTACCTTCTTTGGCAAAAAAGGACTGCAGATGTAATTAAATTAAGAATCTTGAAATGGAGAGATTATCCTGAATTAGCCAGGTGAGTTTTTAATGAAATCACATGCATTCATAATCCCTCTTATAAAAGAGGGAGGCAGAGAGCGATTAGAGAAGGAGAGAAGGCAATGTGGCCATGAAGACAGACAATGGATTGATGCTTCCACAACCCAAGGAAGCCTGGCATCCACCAGAAGCTGGAAGAAGCAAGAAATGGATTCTCCTGTAGAGCCTCCCAAGCGGGAGTAGCCTGACCAACACTTCCCTTTCAATGCTGCGAAACGGAGAATGGGCTTCTGGCCTCCATAAAAGTGAGAAAACAAATTTCTGCTGTTTTAAGTAATTACTTGTGGTAATTGTTATAGCAGCCACAAGAAACTAATACAATAACTATTTCCACATGTAGAAGCAATTAGCCAGTTTCATGCTTTGCATTTGTTTCACATTTATAGCATCCCGACCAGATTTTGTTCTACAATCTGGCTAAATATTCACATTAAGATCCAATCGAAGGCACGTTCGAACGCAAAATTAAAGAGTTCTACATTTCCTGGTATATATGCGACCACAGCAGCAACACCAACGAACAGCCCCTGACTGTTTTCTCTGTGCTGCTCACTAATCTCAACTAATCTGAGCAACTCATTGAAGTGGAGAGTTTGCTAGTTTCCTATTTAAGGATGTCAAAACAGTGGCTTACGCAGTTTAAGAGCCCACGGCTACAGTAGTGGCAGGGTCCATCGTAAGACCAGAGATGTCTGACTCCACAGCCTATACTTTTAACCAACATAACTAACTCACCATCTCTAAAAAGGAAGCACTGATCTTGGACTTGAGTCTACCTTAGGATACTTGGTACATATCAATTATCTTCTTTTTCTAATTCACTGGCGTCAGGTATGAAATAGTCTTCTATTTGTAATTTGGTGCTCTCAGCTGTCACACTTCTTGGTTACAAACCTCTACCAGGTACTACAGAATGATCAAATTTCAGCAGGTTTAAGACCTTACTAAACATTAATTGCAGAATCTTGTGATAGATGAAGACATCTTTGATGAATCATTAACAGAGAAGTTAGCTAGAATTTGACACCTGAAGAGTTAGGGAGCAAAGAAATTACAAAATGCATGCAAAATGCAATCTACTGTCTTGTATGGAATTTTCAATCTATTGTCAAATAGATTACAAAACCTACCTGCTCCATGAGAGATGTGCATTTTCATTACGAGGGAAAAACTAGCAATGTAAATCACTTAAAAATATGACAAAAATATATCTAAATGAGCAATTAATATTGAACTCTGTTCATAAAAATTAAATTGTTCAGAGCTTTTCGTTTGATTTAGTTTCAAATTTGTATTGAGCCCCCCAAATTCAAGAATTTCTTTTTATTATAAGAAAAAACCAAATTCATCTTGATTCATGGGAAAATTATAGACTTTAATAATATTCACTTATTAATGTTTGTGATATCTACCATTTTTATTAGTGCTTTGCATTTTCTAAACACTCCTACAAAATTATATAATCTCAAACCCATAACATTGTAAGGTATGTATATCAACATCCACATTATGGGTGAATAAAGTGAATTTCAGGATTTTAAGTAGCTATCCATACTCACATAGTAAATAAATGTTAACTTAGGTCTTGAAGTCGTTCAGATTTCAAAGTCTACACAGAATTTTAGCTGCATCATCCTGTCAGGGAGCTGTAAGAAAATCTCAGAGGTGGGAAAATATATTAACTTGAAAAGGACAAACAGAATTTGAATGTGTGTAAGCATTTGGCAAATGTAATTCCAATCCTTCTGGCTTAATTTGAGTCATTTCAAGTCACATGGGGTAAAACAATATATATCTGCAATGACCTTCCTGGCACCTTGTCCTTGTAACTCTGTAACTTGTACTGTAGAATCCGTTAAACCTCTCTAGGCATTTGACCCCTACTCAGATCATGAGACCACACATTCTTATGGGGGAAAAATACAAGAGTCTTTTGTCAGCAGTTTATTTACAAAGTAACAGTGAATCAACCTTGCTACCAGCTTGTTCTAGTTCTTCAAGAATGGGTTATTTCTATGGGCAGGACAAGAAAAAAGACGCAGATATAGAGAATGGACTTGAGGACACGGGGAGGGGGAAGGGTAAGCTGGGATGAAGTGAGAGAGTGGCATGGACATATATACACTAGCAAATGTAAAATAGATCGCTAGTGGGAAGCAGCTGCGTAGCACAGGAAGATCAGCTCGGTGCTTTGTGACCACCTCGAGGGGTGGGATAGGGAGGGTGGGAGGGAGACGCAAGAGGGAGGAGATGTGGGGATATATGTATATGTATAGCTGATTCACTTTGTTATACAGCAGAAACTAACACACCACTGTAAAGCAATTATAATCCAATAAAGATGGAGATATGGGGATATATGGATATGTATAGCTGATTCACTTTGTTAGAAAGCAGAAACTAACACACCATTGTAAAGCAATTATACTCCAATAAAGATGTTTACAAAAAAAAAAAAGGAAGGAATGAGTTCCTTATTATTCAACAGTAATTTGGACCTTGTCTAGTGTTTCATTTCTCCCAAAGTTGAAATTGTTACCCTTGACACTATGACTCCCAGTAATGGAATCTTTTCTTTCTCTCACTGGATCTCCTGAATGTTGTTTGGATTTCTAAATACCTGAATTCTAGATGGATTTCTCTGGTTTATAGCTTGGACTTCTGTCCTTTGGATTCATTCTGGACTTTTTGCTGTTTTTTTCTACTTTCTGTGTCTTGACTCTTTCATCAGAACATGCCATCTACCACCATCCATCTACCTTCCTGCCCAGGTGGTCATCCTTGTCTCACCAACTTTCCATGGCTGCCTAACTCATATTTTCAGCTTTCTCTGGTTTGAATGCTCTTATGGCTGTCCAGTGGAATTATGAAGGTTTCTCCTTAATTTTTTATAAAAGAGAATGACGGAATATCATTTTAAATGTTTGTAGGGCTTGTGAAGTTTTCTTCTTTATTAAAAAAAAAAAAAAAGAGTACGATATAACAGAAGATAGCATCATATGTTTGGGGCTCAGAGAGACCTGGGTAAATGCCTGGCCCTTCCATTTAATCACTTTGTAACTGAGGAAGCGACCTGGAAATAAATGGTCCCTTTCTCTTCTGTTGGGTTTATGCACCCTATTTATAGTTCTATCTATGTTTTTCCTTAATTTCTGTCAAGCCCCGCTTCATTGATCCCATCGTACTGCACTACTTTAGCTCAAGCCCTTGAAATTTTCCACCTTTTCCACATGGAGACTTGTAATGCACCTTCCAACCTTGAGTTTCGCTCCTTTTAAAGTTCATTCTCTTCACTGCTTCCATGATCTCCCCTGATTTTACACATCATTCTCTGACTAGAATATCCTTTCCTCTTCTACTAAGAATTCCTACTCAGTTTTCAAAACTCAGTTTAGATACTACCACTTGTGGGAGTCGTTAGACCACCCCCTCCACTGTTCCCTTTCTCTGCTCCACACATACTCACCAACTCTCTGGGTTAGCAGGGCCTCTTGCACAATCCTGCATAATCCCATAAAACATATCAGCATTTACCATGCTGGGTTTTCATTGTTTATATATGAGTTTATCCTTGAGCACTTGAACTTTTTATTTCTATAAATCTATAGTTCCCAGTATAATAGTTTGAACTTATTAATTACCCAAAAATGTTTGTTATGCAAAGATGGAAGTTACCACTGCAACTCTCAGAAGCAACTGAGAACTCCCAATAAAGGGAACTCTGCTTTATCCTTCAGCAATACGTACTTTTTTTTTATCATTCCTTTTTTCACTGCTAGCTGCAAGTGTAATATGTCAGCTTCCATTTACTGTTTGATTACCATGAGGCAGGGAAACAGGATAATTTTGTTGACTAGATTTTATGAGTTCTGCTCTGATAAGTAGTAAGTGAACTGGTCATCCAGTCATTCATTTAATATAAATTTATTAAGCCCTCACTATGTATCTGGACCTCTATTAAGGAGTCCTGGGTACCAAAAAAAAAGAAAGAAAACAAAACCAAAACAATAGTCCTTGAAACCCATAATCTAATAGAAATGTACTGTTGTAAATGCCCACTCTCCCCCTCTGATTGCCTTATGGAAAAGAAGTGCCTCTAACTATACAAATATATAAATATACATATTCATGCAAATATATGACTATATAAATAACATGTATAAATAAAAATAAAACCTAGTAGTTTTAACATCAAATATTCAGTCCCAGAATTTGAAGCTGACTCACAAAATTCTGGATTCTTCTTTCCCTCTCCGTCTGTCAGCAGTGCTTGGCCAAGCACACACTGATTTTGTTATTATTACATAAAATACTCACCTGCCTTTTCACCACTCCTACACCCAAAGACCATCGCCTTGCATTAGTGGACATTGGATATGACACAATGTCAAGCTGGGCTTCTCTAATGAAATTCTCGATGACTCTGGGCTAACCTATAACTTGACCTTGTAGTGGATACATGTATGTTACATCTAGCTCCTTTCGAAAATCTCCTTCCATAATGACTTAACTAGTCAGATTGCTAACTGAAGAGAAGTTTAAAGAGAAAAAAAAAAATCTAAAGTTTTTTATTTTCTAACATTCCTTCTGTTCTCAACCCTAAATTAAGCCCTGGGGCTGAGGAGTGAGCTGCCCTGCCCCTCCTGACCGCAACACCTCGGGAAAACACTTCTTTTTCCACCGGTGAAAATACCAAAGGGAGTAATACTAATTTGACATCTGAACAATTTCGCTACATTTGCTATATAATGTATCCTATCGTGAGCATGACACCTCGTCATAGTCACAGCCCCGCCCACAGTGAAAGGGAGGAGATTATACCAGGAGAGTACACAAGGGCACAGGGATCTTGGGAACTATCTGAGAATCCTGCCTACCATATCATATTATACCCTAAGTTTTAATAATTCAGAGGGCTTGGTTCAATGTTACTGAAAGCAGACAGATTTATATTTTGGATTAACACAACTCATTAAGCTCAGACACTGTGGTGTATTGCATATGCACTTAATTTTTCAAGAGACTTTGTTTAAAGAGATGACACTAGAGAATTCAGATAAAATTTTAAGGGATTAGGAAGCAAATTATTATACACATAATTGAAAGTGTTTACAAAACAAGCAAGACCCTAGTTTTACCTTGTTGATTTGAAAGATCCGCTGCTTTGAATTGTATTTTCATTTACACGTTTATCTCTCTACTACTGTGTCAGAGCTTTAATATTATTTGAAATATACTTCTAGAACCTTTTATTACATTAATTATTGGTTAATGGGTAAGAATTATTTAAAGTAGATTTTTTAGATACACAAATTATGACTATTAAAGTCCATTTTGCTTTCAGCTGCCATGGTTAATGAACTTTATTTACCTTCCATTTTATTTTTAAGAAGTTTGGAGAAAAATATTTTCTTTCAAAGATGATTTTCTTAAGGATACTGAATTTTCTTTGGTATCCTTTTTAATCATTCCTAGTAATGAAGTCACCTTACAAGTTATTGTCTGTCTTTTAGTAAATAATTCTTATCTCTTCCTCTGCCTTTAGGATATTGACTAGGTTGGTTGCAAATAATTTATCCATTTTCTCCCAGACTGACATCTCTACTCCCAGAGATCCTTCTAGGTAGTAGAGTCATGTCACTAAAACCTAATTTTTAGCTGTGTACCTCACAAAAAACTACCATGAAATATCCAGACAGATATACAAAAGCAAAACATCAACAGCTTTGACCTATGCCTCACCTGTAAAAGTATTCCCTCTCTCTGTCTGTGGTGATTTATTCAGAGATGGTGAAATGGCCCAAGGTAGGCTACACGAATCATCACAGAGGCTCTTGCTAGAAATACGGGAGGGTTCTTTTTCTTCTGGGTCGCTGAGATTTTAGTCTATCACCTGTAACTTCCAATGCAACTTTGCAACTTTTGAATGTGAAGCTAGTCTACTTGAGAATAAAGCCAATACAGAGAAAAACAGTGGCAAGATGTAGATACAGATATAGGAATAGATATAACATATATTTTATGTATATACAGTTATATATGTGAATGTAGAGGTAGATAGATCGAGAGATAGATAGCCAGATATGTCTATACTCATAAACATCACATAAGGAAAAAGAGTAATTATACTATTAGTTTTGAGCCTCTAGATTCAGCTATACATTATTCACAACTATATCTGTGTAATTTAAAGATATGCAAGCCAATAAAGTATTTCATTTAAACTAGTTTGGATTCCATTTCTGATATTTAAAACCAGAAAAATCTCAACCAGTACAACAATCACACCAGGTATTGGTTATAAGAGCACAAAACTCTAATGAAACAAGAAAAGAGATACAAAAGTGAAACTGAGACACTTAAAGCAGTTGAGGATTTGCTCATGAAGATGATTGTGAGTTTTTCAGACTAAATGGCTAAAGGTCAAGAAGCAAGCACAATGTGACCAACTTGTACTCATTTTTTCAAGTTGTTCAGACAAGTTCTATGATGCTGGAATATAGAGAAATTCTTAGAAGTTTGATTATGAAATATTAAAACCAAAAGAACTATATCACAGAGTAATGAATTACACAAATGCTTTATACCATGCTACTCAATGGTAGCATGAATAAATTCTGAGCTGAAGCCTCAGCAATACCAACTTAGGTTATTTAGTCTACTTTGGTGGAATACTATATTACCAGTTAGAAGGACCAAATTATTCCAGGTGCCGACTCTCTTTTCTTAGCCTCCCTAAATCTACTCTTCGCCCTTCTGCATCATATTCTAAATCCTGAGAGGCTGACCTTGAAGTCTCCCTTTCCTTGGTTCGCTTGCTTTCTGGCTTCTTTTCGGGTTTAGGCGGTGGAGGTTCCTTGAAGGATTTTCAGAGGTAATAGGAGGATGACATCAGGGAATTAATTTTCTCCATCCCTGTGGCTTGGCTGTGTTTATCTAATGAAGACCAATGCTTCTTTTATCCAACCCACTCCCATATAGCTACTGCCCCACTACAAATTCCCTCTACTTCTCCTTGCAGTCCTGGGGTGGTAAGGGTTCCCCAATATTGGATCTCCCAGAAACTCCTTAATTTGCCTAAACCTTGCCAAGTCACTTGGATTGAGTGTGCCATGTTTTCTCACAGTACTTCAGTTATTTTTATTTGTTCTTTATAATACATCCTGTAATTTTAAAATATTCTATAAAGTACATGCATTGCTTTTAAAAATCAGAAAACAACAAATAATTTTTAAAAATACACTTTCTTAGAAAATGCCCGGTGAATATTCTAGAAACTTCCAACTCAGTAGTGATTATGTCTAAGGAAAAGGAATGAATGTATGTTGACATTTTTATACTGGGCAGCACATTAGGGGATTTGCATAAATTATCTCATTTATGCAAATGTAGTTTCTAGATCCTAGTTTACATATGAAATAATTGAGACTTTGGTCATATATCTAGCAAACAGAAACAGCAATTTAAGATTACACCACATACGTAGGTATAATAAGTTGGTATATAATACACATTGGTAAAGAGGATGATAAATTTACTATATATGAAGTAGGGATCTCTGTTCATCTGGGAGAATAAGCACTATTCCTTCTACTTCTAAAATATCAATAGTAAAGCGTTGTTGAGCAGGCACTGCGCACTTTTTATTGGAGACTCCACTGTATAGCAAATCACTGTCCAAAGTAGTTTAGTGCTGTAAATAAGTTCAAGTAATTTGCATTCAGACTCTCTGTTTGAATCCCAATTCTGTCGCTTGGCCATTATTTTAAATCTTGCTAATCTTCAATTTTTTTATCTGTAAATTAGAGAAAATGATAGCTTCTCTCTCATAGGCTATTTGGGATGATTAAAAATATACATAATAAAGCCAAGCACAAGGCCTAGGAGAGAGTGAATTAATATTATTAATATAATAAATGGGTTGGACAATTATTATTAATAATAGCTCTTTTCTAATCCTGGTATTCCTGCTTATTGTACTCTATAGAATATTTGAATAAGTAATGCACACTGCATCAAAGTGTAATGGAGATTTCAAAGTTCAGGTTAAATGTACTTCTACAAATATTTATAAGCCAAAATAGCACCTCTTTGTGCATGAAGCGAGAAAGAACAAAAGGGGCAGAAAATAAAGATAGTAATAAAAGTTTGTTTGTTTGTTTCACCATGACCAAATATCCTGCCTGAATCCCCACATCTTTGAAAAATGCCATAGAGGTCACTAATTGAGAAACATATCATACCCAAATAAATATACTTTAAGGAGAATAACATGTCAGTGTCTCAGGAATGACACTTACATAATTCACTAAATCATATACAGTAATATCATGTAGGGTTGAAAGAAATTGCCCTGAGTTACAATACTACATTTAAGTTATTTCCCTAAGAGAATGCTCAAGGCTTAGAAAGATGCCTTCAAAACATATGGGGAAGGAGAGGATGACCATAAAAATCCTGACAAATCACTTACAATGACAGCATGTAGGACCACATCTAGTCAGGAAGCTTCTACCCGTTACCTTTCAACTGTTACTGGCCGTGTGCTTCATTTAATAAATTGTATAAAGTAATCTTTCAGATTCAGTGTTGAAATGGGATTTGATTTCCATTCATGGTGAATGCTTTGCATTGGAAAATACAGAATATTTGACATAGTCTGTATTAAAGTTCCCAATAAATACATCAAAACTTACTACAAGCATAGGATGAAGAAAAGAAGGAAGAAAAATATAACTTCACTTTTAACCTCCTAGACCTACATGAATTATTTTATATTTGGTCATGCAGTTCAATGGACATGAATGTAATATCTTCCTGTGAGTTGCCTTTGGTCTGATTGCAAACTTTTGTAAATAATCACATGAAGAGATATGATATCATTTTAACACTTCATGTAGATTGTGGCCAAACCTTTCATTGTTCTGGTTAATTTTCACCAGATAGCTAAGTTCGCTATTCTCAAGACTTGGAGGAAAGAATGTACCAGAAAGAAGCAAAAGGATCTGAATTTATGGTTGTCAACCAATATTCCAACTCAATGTACATCTGATGGATGTGAGAAAAATCCATCAGGGACAAGAGAATGACTAGAATGAATCTCCTTTAGGGAGAGGAAAGTGTCTCTAGAATCTCTGAGATAGTATCTTTATGTGTGTGATAGCTTGAGTCCAAGTTAATCCAATTACCCTCTGCCTCAAGGTGAGAAATTGTGATTAAGAGAAAGTAAGGTCATATGAATTCATATGTTTTTGAATTATGTTTTGAATTCACTAGAAGATTCCAAAAGCTCAGAATTTCACCAATTCCAAAATAAAAGCTCTAGAAATTGATGGCTATTGTCCTGGAGACAAAAGTTCAAAACAAATTGCATTTATCTTGGTGTCCTCTCATGGCTCCTAAGGACCATCATTCTCCTCAACCTCTCTCCCACCCTGTTGAGCTCTTGCTCTAGAACCACTGATTTGAAAGGGAGGTGGGCGGGGGCGTCTGGAGGATGGAGAGGAAGAGAAGTGTGGTTAAGCAATATTGTTCCAAATTGTCAAAGCTAATGAATTATCCCATCCCCCTTAAGGAGAAATAATGTATCAACTGAAATTTTAACAGGTAATTTTCACTGATATTTTAATACCTCCGAGGCATATTTGCTTCTTAAAGGCGAAAGTGAGGGGAAATATTTGATAACTGCAAAACTAAAAAAAAAAAGTTTAAAATGGTGAAGTTAGGAAAGAAATGGCACCGTCGATTTTGTAGAAGCCTAGGTCCTGTTCTGTGCTGCAAGACATTACATCTTTATCACAGACCCTACTGCTGGACTTTCTGGATGAACTGTAGGGCCATGACAGTATGAGTCTCTCTGCAGAGTCGCTAACCCTAGGACGGGTCCAGACTTGTTCTGTGCTCTTAGCCACCTGGCCTCACCAGACCAAAAATCATCAGAAATTCAAATAGTCTCTATTTGTATTTGACCCCTACACTTCCTGAGGTGTTTGAGAAATGAAAATCAAGGGATTAGACATAGATGTAGGTCCACAGGACAATCCTTTTTTAAGTAGTAGAGTGAAGATTTCAATTCTTATGAAAACTGAATATAAAACTTTAAAAAACCTTCTAAAGATAAAATTTTCATTCATAGACATTATTTCTGGCTTTCATTTTATGGTGTAAGAAAATGTATCTATAATAAAAGTGCATTCGCATTTTAGGACTTCTCTAAATTTCATTTAAAATTAACTGACAAAATAAAATATAAACTTTATCTACACAATTCATCCTTTTTTATTCCCAGCAAGACTAAGTCTGTGCAATTATTCCAGTGGCTACGGAGACCACCGCGTAGGGAGTTCAAATTCAAGGCATCTTGGCTGTTCCACTTGTGTACCATGAGTCAGAATGATTGTGTTCTGGTCCTGGAGTTGACTCCTGAGTAACGACTGGAAGTAGATAAATGAGCTAAACTCCCTCAACCAACAAACCTGGAACATATACTACAAAACAATTGGGCTGGATGTATTCTAGGGTAGCTTCCAAATGGAGCATCCAAATTAAGAAGATTTTTGTCCACTCTTTCCTCCCACACTATTTCCACTACTCATGAATGCTACAAAAAACTTAAAAAGAGCATGTCACTTGCATTTTTAATAATACTTTACATTACATAGGGTTATTCATTTTATAAATGATGTTACTCCATTCCAGTATTGAAAATCAGTACGATGAAAAGGAAAATATTTCCTGTTCGAATTAGCAAAACTTGATAAAAACACTATCCTTTCTTGGATTTTATGGCCTTGGAAGATAAAATTAATCTATCTGGCCCTTGGTTTTCTCCTAAGGAAAATGGTGATAATTGTTACCTAGTAATGTTGCAGTAAGAACCGATTCAGAATAAATGCAAAATGTTTACCGTGAAACAGATGTTGCAGAAATAACGCTGATGTTAAAAACAATGACGATAACGTCTTAGTATAATTAAAACCCTCAGGGATGTTTATAATATGATGCTATTCATATGAAATTCATATATACAGCATAACTTTGGAACATATCTACCAGGCAAAGTGGGATTTACTGGAAACACAGTCTTTCGAACTCAATAATTGTGGATAAAGTCAATCACCCACTAGAGTATATTTAAAAAATGTGAAAATTTTGAGGCGACGGAAAGTTAGACTTTTTCCTTCACTTTGCCCATGTGCGGTCTGTGGGTTTTTAATTCTACATTATTAATTTGGGAATAGGTGGAGCTATTGTGACGAAGGATTTAGAAATCATCACTTGCCTCAAGGAGTTAACAAGTACCAGGCATAACCGAAGGAACTATTTTAAGATGGCTTGGCAGGAGAGCCTCCCTGCTGGACAGGAGGGGAGAGCAAGACGTCAGCCTTGGCAGAAACCCTGTGCATTTGATGCCCAATCTGACAGTACTTCGGCGAACATCATGTCATGGCTCTCCTGTCCAAAGAGATAACCTGTCAAACCCTTTGACTGAACTTCTACAACCTCCATGTGGCCACTGGGAAAATATTCTGACAGAGTCAGAAAATGCATCTGCGTTTTGAAGCATCCCGTTCAGCAAGGGTCACAGGACCGGAGCAAACCAGAGCACCACCCCACTGATTTCTAGAGTGGCTTCTGAATAAGATGTCCATGCCATTGACCACTGGGAAGAGTGACTCCCTCACAGTCCGTATTCCTTTTACGAGTAGAAAATAAACGATCACTTTGCCTTTCATGTGATTGATTTTCACACGCTTCCGTATCAGTGACATGAGCAACAGAACGACAAAAGATCTTTTCATTCCTACCCAATATAATGATGATGATGGAAACAATCATGTAATCAAGCATGTCAAGTGCACAACAAAGAACCTTTCCGAATGAAGGTCAAGGAAACGGGTAGAAGGTGAAATGAGTGAATCCATTGAGGGCACAAGCCCTAGAAACAAGAGGATTGGTCTCTGAAACTTCTGGGCAAAGACATAACTCACTTCCAGTGGAGAGAAAGTGAAGCGGCGTAGCGGGCCCCAGGCCAGGGATGGTAGGCGGAGATTAGAGGGAAGGGAGTGTTGCCTGATCCCTGGTGGGCTGTTCCCAGATTCCCACCTATGAGCGTAAGATTCTGGGAATTGGGTGGAAATACCTGTAATTAACAAAGGAGCAGTGTTTCCTAATGGGTGAGGCCATAGGTTCTGGAGTCGGAGACACAACTGGTGTGTGCTTTATTAGGTGTGTGACTGTGGGCCGTTCACTTAACCTCTCTGATCCACAACTGAATTACCTGCATGGATCACACCAGCTTCATGAGATTGTTGGAAGGATTAAGCCAGATAAAATCTCTAGCACACATTAGTCCAGACTATGGTAGATATTCTCCATTGTTAAATAAGAACATTTGTGATTCGTTACATGGATGCGTGCATGCATCTCTGTACCTGTGTAGCTCTGCTTTAGGACTCACAGTGTGTGAACGGGCTAGGGCATCTTTCACTCCTTAACCATGACTTGGTTTGCTTCTCTGCCTGGTTATCTTCTCCTTCATCGAAAATACAGGTAAACAATTACCGATTAGAAAAAATAAAGTGACTTTCCTGACAGAAGACGTTCTCCAATAGGCCAAAATGTCACTGGACGCATTCTCCCTGACTTTAGCAAAATGAATATTTGGAGAGATCGGAACCCAACCCACAGTCTTGATGGCTTCAGACCTTTCAAGGGGTGTCAGAGCAGTGCCCTGAAAGTTGAGGAAGCATGAGCCTAACATCAGGTGACAGATGTCTTATTCATGATCTCCAATTCTTGAGAAAAGAAGTATGAAACGCAGCAGAGAAGCTAATACTATTGTCAGCTGTCACTCGGCTACACAGATCTCACCCAGATGCATACTTAGGTCTGTTTGACTCAATGCCCATGCTTTCCCCAAGAAACGAGGCTTTCATGCTGTTTCAATCTTGCCTCTTTCTCCCTCTGCACACACTATTTCTGTTACCTGGTAGCTCCCACCTTGGCAAACTTTTACTTCTGTCAAGATATATAAAAGCATTACCTTAACGAAATCTTCCCACAAACTCCAGGATAGAACTAAGCGCTTCTTCAGTTTCAAAGCACCTTTTCTGAAACCCATGTTAAAGCATATAACGCAGTGTTCATGGCTATATTCCCAGTACCACCTGGAACAATGCCTAGCGTATATAGCACATGGTCAATAAATATTGGTTGAATAAATGAATTGCATTTTAATTATTTATATACAGCCTCTCTGTCTTTATTGACACTGAACGTCTTAAGAATAGTGTAGAACCCATTTGCTAAAAATGCTCAACTAGTTACTGTGAAATCCTGAAAGTGTTGTTATATTTCCTATGCTCATTCACAGATATTAAAAAGCCCCGTGCAATCTAATACTGAAACTTTACTTCTATTATTCAATTTAAGGCTTCTCCACTTGTCAAAATCCTTGGCAAGACCCAGACCTCAAAGACTGAAGGGGATAAATGAGCATGTTCTGTGTCTACTATCTTCTGTCCGCCACCATTTTACCGCACTCTCGCATTGCTAATTGTGTCCGCTCAAGGGTCAGGTTCAGCTGAGAGTGAGAATTAGAGGAAAAGGGGTTGAAAAGACCTTACTGCCTGGGTGCAGCTGTAATCTGGATTTGATGTCCTCAAAAAAGTGGATGCCCAGATGTTGGCTTTTTCTCTCATAAGAAACTTTGTAGGCTCTTTTGTGATACTGCACGGATGCCTTAGTTTAGTCTGCTGTAACAAAGTACCATTAATGGGTGGCTTAAAAAAAAACATTTATTTTTCACAGTTCTGGAGGCTAGTTAGTCCACGATCAAGGCATCACAGATTCAGTGTGTGGTGAGAACCTACTTCTGGTTCATACATGGCCATTTTCTCACTGTGTCCTCATATAGGCACAAAGAGAACGTGAGAGAAGTCTCTAAGGTCCCCTTATAAGGCATCGATCCCATTTATGAGGGCTTCACCCTCGTGACCTAATTACCTCCCCAAAGGCCCCACCTCCTAATACCACCACATTAGGAGGTAGGATTTCAACATGTAAATTTGGGGAGGACACAAATATTTAGTCGAATGCACTGGATTTGTTTTTTTGCAACATTCCACATTTCAGTACGCTCTCTAGCTCACCACCTATCAACTCACTTTTCAGAGAACTTCTGGCAGTAAACCCTGCCCTCTTATAGAGAGGATATGCACAGACTTTCAATAACCCTTTCCAAAAAAATTGTATTATTAATCTTTCTCGTCTATTTTTCTATTTAAATAATAAGGATGGGTGGCAAACACTTTATTATTTTTGGTCACGATTCCAAGACTTAACATTTCCCATTTTTCTCTGTTTCTTTTAACTTTTACTAACTGGCGTGCTGAAAAAATATCCTATACATATTAAGTGAATGATTAATAAATGGATAAATGGGTGAATAGATGAGAGAATGAAAAAGTATAAACTTTGTGAGTTTGAAGGAATACAAATATTCTGTATATAAATCCTTTTGATAGAGATGAGGGAATACGGTTGATGCCATTGACGACAGTCATAATTATCTGTTCTCAGTTCCCATACACACAGGCTCAGATTAATACTGTGTGTCACTATTAACAGTGTATGTCAAGAGTCTGCTCTCCAAGTGGACAGAAACGAAGAATACAGGGCTCAGATCTCAGTCAAATGACTTTGAATCTATACACAAGACTCTCAGTTGAATGGTGGGAAAGCTCAAGATTCAAGATATTTTTTTCAATTGAAATACAGTTGGCTTACAATATCATATTAGTTTTAGGTGTAGATATAGTGATTGTCTTTGTACATTATAAAATGATCACCATTATGAGCCTAGTTATCAACAGTCACCATACAAGGTTATAATATTATTGACTATATTCCCTAAGCTGTACATCACATCCCCGTGACTTATTTATTTTATAACTGCAAGTCTGTACTTCTGAATCCTCTACACCTATTTTGCCTCTCCTCCCACACCCGTCCCCTCTGGCAACCACTAGTTTGTTCTCCGCACCTATGAGTCTGTTTCTGTTTTAATATGTTTGTTCTTCAAATTCCACATATAAATGAAATCATAATGTATTTGTCTTTCTCTGTCTGACTTATTTCACTTGCATAATACTCTCTAGATCCATCGATGTTGTCACAAATGTCAATATTTCATTCTTTTTTATAGATGAGTTATACACCATTGTTTATTACTTGGATCTATATGTATGTATATACACACACACACACACACACACAGTGGTATATACACACACCACATCTTCTTTATCCATTCATCTATTGATGAGCACTTAGGTTGCTTCCATATCTTGGCTGTTGTAAATAATGGTAAAATTAACATTGGGGTGCAGATATCTTTTCAAATCAGTGTTTTCATTTTCTTCTGCTAAATACCCAGAAGTGGAATTGCTGGATTGTATGGTAGCTTTATTTTTAATTTTTGAGGAACCTCCATACTGTTTCCCATAGTGGCTGTACCAATTTTCAATCCCACCAACAGTGCACAAGGGTTCTTTTTGCTCCACATGCTTGCCAACACTTGTTATTTCTTGTCTTTTTGATAATACTTATGCTGACAGGTGTGATATGATATGTCAATGTGGTTTTGATTTACATCTCCCTGATGATTAGTGATGTTGAGCATCTTTCTGGGTGTCTGGTGGTTATCTATATGTCTATTCAGGTCCTCTGCCCAAGGACTCCAGGTTTTAGATTAGGCTGAAATGAGCTTGGAGAAGGAAAATATTTTCCCAGGACTCCAGAAAATTTTGGCTACGTTATGGGTTGAAATAACTATTTTTGGCCAAAATCAATATTAAATTATGATTCCATACTCGTTTTTATTTGCTACTTGTTTGTTGGACTGCCTAGAATGCATTCGTAGCAAAACATTTGCCATTGCCATCTTACGTTTTATTTAGAGGACATAAAGGTTCCCTTTCCCTGGGCCAAAGCATGAAGTCCGTGCCTCTTCTGGCTCGCTCTTCGATAACAGCAGTCCTAGGATCACTTTAAATCACACACTGTTAGCATTTTCAGTCCTAACTATTAATCAAAAGTCACATATGAGTTAGGATAAATTTTTTTTTTTCTTTCCTTCCACAACCTGGGCCAGCTTTGGGCTCAAGTACTATAGTGAGGGAAGAAAAGTGTATTATTTTCTCCTGTGTTCTCTTAACTCTTTCTTTGCTTTCTAACTTGATTTAATTGAATCAGATGCAACCTGAGTACTGGGAGGACTGGGCAGAGGGGACGAAAACAGGTAAGGATGTAGGTTAGCTCTTATTTGGCTGGTGGCTTGTGTTCTTTTGTGAGACAGGTGGTGAAATCTGGAGACCATAGCTGGGCCTGGCTTATGTTTTCTCTGATACAGAGGTTTCCATTGGCTTCTTGAGCTTGACTGTTGACTTCCTACCTCCTGCAGTGGCCTTAGCCTAAACAGATGTACCTGCATTCGGCTACCTTGTGTTCTGCTTTCTTTTCCCTCCACCGCTTGTCTCATCTCACATCTCTTTCTGCCCAGGTCTCACTTTCCCAGACAGTTCTACTGAACCATGTCCAAGACAACCTCTTCTGGGCTGTGGCGCATTATGAATACTCTTACATACCTGTGCCCCATAAACTCTGGGGATGAACGCCCACCTCAATTCAGGGCGTTCTTTTGGTTCCCCCTCCAAATAAATAGACTTTTGTTACCTTCCAGAGCTCCTGGCTTGGCGTCAAACCCCACCCCAGAGTTGACTTCAGCTTTCCTAGGTGTAAGTCAGGCATCAGCCCCCAAATGCAGGAAGCTCATTTCAGTATGACCCGGAGGATCCTTTTGAAACTCACTTTACTAGGTTTGGACTGGGATAGAACAGATCCTGATTCTCCTCTCAAAGAGGAAGTGGGAACTCAAAGCCCTACAACAGCTCCCTTCACAGAAACTCATTTCCAAACTCCCTTTTTCTTCACATTCTTATGGCTCTTCCTAGATACCTTCCCTGGTTGGAACATTCCAATAGGTCTGAAACTGGTTTTTTCTAATTTCCTTTGAAAATCTACACATGGAAATTTGGCCTTGGAATTTTGTCTCTATTCTACCTTTTAGTTTTCTGGAAACCTCATTTTTATTTTATTTATTTTTTTCAGATAAGGCAGTTTATTTATCATTTTTTAAAACCCCATTTTTAATGTACTGTTGTACAGTGGATAGATACATTCAAGGTTCGAACCCAGATTTAGACTGAACTTGCAGAGCTTAAACTATATGTAAATTAGAAACATTCCGTGTTTGGAAAAGCAGCTATGCATTTACTACGTTCTTTATTTTCACTTGCATTTAGTGTCTCTAATTTTTTTTTAAACTGGGCTTAATTAACTGGCCAGTTAATTCAGCTAATTCAAGTTAATTCAACTTGTAATGATGAGATGAAGTGGAAGGTATTACATGCTCTGAATCCCTGGTTCTTCTATGTAAGTAGTTTCTTTGCCTTTCTAGTTTCTTTGCGAATTCAAGAGCCAGCAGAACATAAGCAGCTGTGTGGCTTTTCATCTAAGCGAAAATCTTAAACTACTGAATAGAAATTTGTCTTTTTACTCCCTCATACAGTTTCAGTAAACTGAATTAGCCTATTTCATTACATGAAAATTCCCTCTGATGAGTAAAATAGCTACTAATGAATAAAGCTGTAAACAGTTAGATAAAGCAAGTTGCTAAAAATCTAAACTCTTCATCTGCTTCAACAGCCAAGGGAAATGTGGCCAAAGGAAAAAGTATCTTCTCTCTTCCGCTATGGCCCTAAAGTTTAGTTGTGAAAACCTTCATCAAACTGCCGTCTTTTTTTGTCACTTAAAATAAATAATTCTAATATTTGTACAGAGACTAACTATGACAACAATAAGAAAAGAAATTGGTGGAATTAGCCCTACCAGATATAAAGGATCTCAGAATATTAGTGTAATTACAATAGAACACTGTCACAGGGATAAACTAACAGATAAATGAACATTTTTAAATTACAAGACACTTTTAAATTAATTTAGTATGTGATAAAGATGTCATTAAACCAGATGTCATAACCCAATAACAATTTAAAAAATTATTTAGGATTATTTAATGAATAATGCTAGAACAATTAGCTATTGATTTGAGGAAGTATATACACACATATGTAAAACATATGGAATATATCTACCTAAATATATATCTTTAATGTTTCACCTGACTGTAAATTCTAGTTGAATCAAGACTTAAAGGTGAAAAAAATGAAAGTAATAGAATTTGCTAGAATAGCAAATAAAGAAAATCATGTTACTATCATTGGAATAGGGATTGCCTTCATAGGCATGCCAGGAAAACCAAAGCCTTAAAAGAAAAAAAAAATGATAAATAAGTTTGCGTAAAAAATTACTCAGCAGCAAAGCTATGTCAATTGTTTAAAGACAATAATAACTGGGAAACATGTATAACACATGATCAGACAAAGTACCTATTTTAGATGTATACAGTGAAAGCTTACAAATCAAGAGGAAAAGCCCCCCAAGCCCAATAGAAAACCAGACACGGGATATAAAAAGTCAGTTTTCTAAAAATAAAATCCAAATAACTCTAAATACATAAAAAGATGGTCAACCTCATGCTAATTGAAAGCAAATTAAAACAGTGAGAATTTTTTCATCATTGAGATGAGTAAGAATAAAAACTAATGACTATATTCAGTGTTGGTAAGGGTATGGTGATTTGGTAAACTTGTACGGTATTGATGGATATGTTGGAAACATTTTGAAAAGCAATATGGTAATGCCTGTCAAAATTGTAAATGTGAATTGCCTTTGACTCAGTTTTTGCAGTTTAGACTTTAACAATCCACTTGCAGCAATTTAAGCCAGAAATATATTGGTGTATAAAGATGCTTATTTTACTGTTGGCAATAACTATACTGGGGAAAAACATAAATGTTCATCAGTAAATGGGCCAGATTTAAATTCTAATATCCCTCCAATGTAATACTCTGAAGCAAATGGAACACTGTACAGTCACAAATGACAAAAGCATGTGACAGAATAAGAAGTATAGAATGGGCCCAATTGTGTAAAAAAAAAAAAACAAAAATGCTTAGAAAACACCAAAGGCTAACACCACACCACTAATGGTGACTTAGTCGGAAGATGTAGTTAAAGACAAAAGGAGAGGGAACGGTTTACTTTTATTCTCTGCGTTTCTGTAGTTTAACTAAAATCATATAAAACACGAAGAAACAAGGTAGACAGATGGCTTGGCAAAGACAATGCCTAGATTTAAACAAAACATAGCTTTTATAATATGGTACTGTCTGATGCTGTATAATTGAAATTATGGAACTCTGCCCCAAAAACCTTAGCTTGAGAAGAAATAAACTGCCCAGTCAGCAGTTAGCTCATCTATTCACAAGGCCAAGATGAAATAATGTCTTCTCATCTTTATCCAAAAAGGATTAGTTCTCAGAAACAAATTGTTTTTCTAATCAACTCTGAGAATGGCAGGTCTCACTGAAGAAATTCACCCTAATTTTGAAATTTGGAGGTCTATGTATGACTACTTGTAGACACTAATTATTATGCTTTGTGACAGACTTTAACGATTATTGGTTCCACTATTTATCTTTGAAGACTGCTGGGTATATTATGCAAAATAATAAATGTGAAAATGTTGTCAAAGGGTACATTCGAGGTAATTATTGTTGTTCAACTGTTGGCTTAAGGCACAAAAACATCACCATAAGTAATAACTATGAGTTTTAAAAATTGTACCTATTAAAATAAGGAAATAACGGCTTTTGGCCTCTCAAAACTGACAGAGCTTAAAAAAAACTCGATAAATGCAGTGTTGTGGAGGAACGAAATTGGTTGTCTCTCTGGAAGGTAACAAGGAAATATATGTTAACGTGTTTTAAATAAGCAGATCCATTGAACCAGTAATTCCCTTTCTAAGAATATATCTCAAGGAAATAATTTATAGGCATTTCATCCCAGCATAATTATAAGATAGCAATAAATTAGAAATGATCTCATAGCCAGCAACAGTAGACTGGTTAAATAATGATGGTGTTCCATGTAATCATTAGACATAATTCTGTTGGAAATTTGAAAATGTACATGAAATATTATGAAATAAAAAGATTAAACAATGTATGTACAGTGTGATTTCATTTTGATAAAGTTTTTGCTTTAAAAATAAATGAGGTTGAGATGGGTAAAATAACATATCCATGTTAACAATGCCATTAAAATGGGTCTGGTTGACTTTCAAACAAACATACATGCATGCACATAACAAATAAAATGTCTATCATCAAGACCTTTTATCTCAACATTTACTATGTGACAGGAAATCTGCACATAACATCTAACTGAATTCAATTAAAATCCTGTACATTAATTATGTGATTACAGAGATGAATAAATTAAGGTTCTATGAGGCTAATAAGTATCTACCTACATCCAAGTACAATAAAAACAAAACGAAGGTAACCATTTGGGCATCTTCTACTTGATGCAAAGTTCCTCTACCTAGGCTTAGAGTTTTTGTATGTGATTGGAGACCCTAGCTGAGCCCAAAGAGAGACTTACAATGGAAGTATAAGGAATCTGGAATCTGGTGACTTGTTTACCCATCTAGCTGCCTAAGTTGATAGACAAGGAGAAAAACGTTGTGGGTCTTGGAGGAGGATATTTTCACAGGGGTATTAGACAGAGATTCTAGAGAAACGGGGAAATGTTGACAACAGTATAATATCTGGACTCAGGATGGCCCTAGAATGACAAGAGGCAGATAAACTCAAGATAGAAAGGTTTAGATATTGGGCAAAATTTCCAGAAATATTAAGGACGCTAACAGGTTTGGTGGAAAAAACCCAAAAAACAAAAACAACTTTTTCAGCCCTAGGCTTTCCCAAGAAAACATTCTCAAAGTAAGAAATAGCTGCAGGGCAAAAGATGAAACCCAGGGTAGAGGGATAATATGCTCTATAACAAATGATGAATAATAATAGTGTCAATACCTGTTAAATAATAAAGGTTCTAAGACTATTAAGGGCATCTTACCACAGCAACCTCAGAGGGGAAGCAAAGTAGAGTATATTTTTTCTAATAGAACGGATTACAATTTAATACACAGAATGCCCACAAGTTTTTAAAGGAATGATATCATATTATGCCAAAAGTGACAGAAACAGTTCAAAATGAACAGACGCCTAGGATACCCATATTACTATGGTCAGTAAATGAGCTGTAAACATGACTCAGCTACAAATAGGGATTACTTCTTATGGAAAAGGAAGGGTGGTCCAGAAGGAGAAACCAAGGGCTCAACATGTAAAGTCATGAGCTGCAAAAGATCATTCCTAAGGAGGGACTAGACCTTAATCCAGGGAATTCAGTGCCCATGAACCAATGACTGCTATCCACCTCTAGTTTGTATTATGGAACGAGGGACAACTTCCACATTTCTGCACAGAACACATCATAAATCCAGTGCAGTGAGGACTGAAAGCCACACAATACTTGGTTGGCATGTCTTGTGTTTTGCATAACTGGGAACATTGGGAGAAGGAATCATGGATAGAAGGGCATTTGCTCCAAAGACCAGAAAGTGAAGTACCAGCAGAGAACATGGCACCCTTGGTAAATGGTAGATATGCAAAGAAGCATGATTGGAGACTAGTCTAGAGGACTTGCTTCGGGGCACATGTAGAAAACTCTCTGGAAATATTGGAAAGAGGAGTTGTGTTTTGAAGGGGGGTGGGGCCCTGCCATCAGCAATTTTGGCATTAAAACAATAAAATTTGCTATTACATATTAAAGTGACTCTTTTAGTATGTACAGGCTAGTGAGGCAAGAGTTAATTTAAGAGCCATGTGCTTTCATATCCACCACATAAACAGAATTTTGCAATTGATGAGCACAGAGGGTCCATAAGAGAAGAAAATCCCTACAGGTCTGACCCTGACACCTTTTTCTACATTCTGAGTAAAAAGAATCCAATCATGAGAAAACTAGATTAATCCATAAATTTTACAATTTTTTATTATGTGTCTCTCTCAGTTATCTCGTGGTGTGTAACTAGCAATAACACTTATTGGCTTAAAACAATTACCATCAGGGACTTCCCTGGTGGCACAGTGGTTAAGAATCTACCTGCCAATTCAGGCAACATGGGTTCGATCCCTGGTTGGGGAAGATCCCACACGCTGCAGAGCAACTAAGCCTGTGTGCCACAACTACTCAGACTGCATGCCACAACTACTGAAGCCCGTGCACTCTAGGGCCTGTGTGCCGCAACTACTGAGCCCGCCTGCTGCAACTACCGAAGCTCACACGCCTAGAGCCTGTGCTCTGCAGCAAGAGAAGCCACCGCAATGTGAAGCCTGCACCCTGCAACTAACAGTAGCCCCCACTCGCCATAACTAGAGAAAGCCCGCGCACAGCAACAAAGACCCAACACAGCCAAAAATAAATAAAATTTAAAAATAAATAAATAAAACAATTACCATCATATTGTATCTTATACATCATATTGTATCTCACAGTTCTGTGGGCTGCTTGGGCACAGATAGGCAGTTCTTTCTCTAGTCTCACTTGGAGCATCTTATGTAGATGTAACCAGATAGCAGGTGAGACAAAAGACAACTGGAGGCTTGACTGAGACACTGGGAGAGCTAGACCTCTCCCCTTCCTCATGTAGCCTCAGGACTTCTTCTCTCCACATGGATCATGGGTTCTTCCCAGGGTCTCTCTAGAAGGGTTTCTGGACTCCCTACATGACATCTTAGTATTCCCCAAAAGTGCACAAGTGAAAGCCATTGGGCCGTCCTAAGGATTAGTCCCATCACTGGCACAGTGTCATTTCTTACATGTTCTATTGATAAAGTGAGTCGTGGGGCCAGCTTATACTCGACATGGAAGGGGACTAGCCAAGGGCATGGATCCAGGAGCCCAGGTTCTTTGCAAGTCAGTCTTGGAGAACAGCTACCACATTACAGTAGCTGACATTCACAGTGTGAGGGCTATAGGAAGACAATGGTAAGTATAAACTTGCTGCCTTCAATGAGCCCATAGTCTAGAGAGGGAGATAAACATCAGTCAAGAAAAATTCCACTATAAGTATTGCTTCAAAGGGCAAGTACTGTTGTTCTCAGGTGGCTTCTTATGCTAATCAAGGAGATCAGAGAAGGCTTCTGGGGGAAATAAGGCTAGAGCTGATGGGAAGGGTGGATTCCATTATGCTACATGGCTAGGGGATGGGAAAAGCATTCCAGCAAGAGGAAAGAGCAAATAGAAAAGTCGTAACAAGTACCAGACACTGAAAAAAAATGGACAGAAGCCTTGTAGCTGAAAATGTGTGTTGGGGGGCAGGGCAGCAAGATGTAAAAGCAGGCTGGAGAGGATGATAGGAATCTTGCTTTGTCTTCATTTTAGAGCAATGGGAAGCTACTGAAAGGGTTGCAACCTTCCAGGTGAGAGGTGAGCTTCTTCCTCTATCTCATACATCTTAGGAGTGCTGGATTCATGAAGGACAGGCACTCACAGAATTGCTTTCATTTCTTTTCTAATCAGTTTTCTGTCTTCTAGTTTCTTTTTCTTACTCAGGTGAAAGGGATTCAGGATCCAACAACTCACAGGAAAGGGTGATAGAAACCAATGAAATGAAGTAAAGAATATCTAAAAGGCAGACAAGAAAACAAGCCAAACTTGATTCACTTTAAACTCTCAGTTCTTTCAGAGTCATCATCCCCACTATGAATCCTCTTGAAATTTCCAATAAGATGAACAGGGATCCCTTAATTTTCCTTTTTTTCATTTGCTTGAAACTCAAGTCCTAATCACTCTTATCAATTTATCCACTCCTCCAAAGGGAACTGTTGCTTGGTAAAAAGAGTGACACAGACTTGGGTTCAAACCTTGCTCTGCTGGTGGAACTTACATAATAAGTTTGTGAACCTCGCTGAACTTCAATATTTTTATCTAATAACAAAATAAAGAGCTTAATAGTATATGTCCAAAGTGTTACAATAAGTCAATGAGACGATGCATGCAAAGGGCTTCGCCCAGTGCAGTACATCCCAGTGGTTATGAGATATACTTTGGAGCCGAATCAATGTTGGCTCAGTTCCCAGCTTTGCCATTTATTAGCTCTATGGCCTTGAGCAAGTTATTTGCTGTATTGAAGCATCATTTTGTTTTTGTAAAATGCATATAAACATAATATCACTTTATAGTGTTTTTATGAGGATTACTTGACAAAAGCCATAGGAAGTATTTAACAGAGTAACTGGCACATAGCCCACGGTTAATAAGCGGTAATTGCTATTATTACAAAAATTATTAGCACTCAATACATTTAATTCAAATCTGCTTTCCCACTTCACTAGGATATTTTCCCCGTACACTGTCTTTTCATAATTGCCAGCAACTGCCCTTATACGCTACAGATTCTCTTCCATCTCTCTCTCCTCCTCCTTCCTTCCCTTCCTCTCTCAAAATTTGACAACAGAAACAACGAAATACTTGAAACAATCCAAACACCTAAAAATTCAGGAAGTTAACTTTGGAAAAGTAAATTGTTGGGACACAGGGAAAGAAGTTACAATTTGAAAAGTGATCAAATTAATTTAATTCTTTTTAAAAAATGTATTTTATTGAAATGTAGTTGATTTACAATGTTGTGTTAATTTCTGCTGTACTGCAAAGTGATTCATATATATATGTATATGCATATATATATTTTCATATTCTTTCTATTATGGTTTATCACAGGATATTGGATATAGTTCCCTGTGCTCTACAGTAGGACCTTGTTGTTTACCCAATTCTATATATATTACAAACTAATTTCATTCTTAATATACGACTAGAGTTTTCAAAATCCCCCTACCTCATCAGCTGTTAGTGGACATACCAACAACTTGTTATTAAAACATCCATATACTTTCTCTGGTTAATAGCCTGTTCAGTGTTTATCAACCATGTGATGGCTATGATTTCAATATTTTATGGATTTTATAACCCCTTTGAATTTACTCTAGGTTCAAATATTGCTACTTTATATTCTGAAAACAAAACTCCTTTTATTTCTATGTGATACTTTGGTTTAGCATCTAAGTCCTGTAGTGAACAAACCTGTCTTGTAAAATTGAATGAACATGGAAGCATAATCTAGGTCTTCTTTCACCTTTCCCCTTGTATTAGGAATAGAAGAGACATTTTGCAATACCAAGCAAATTTTTCTTTATTTATGAAAGAACAGCTGTTTCTTCCATATGGTTGCTGGAAGGAAACCCTCAGAGAACTTTTGGTTTACTGTTAGAATTTGTAGAAACTATAAGAAAATTATCAAAATATTTTAAGTGTATAGTCAGGAAATATTAACTTTTCTTTCTATATGTGAATGGTCTAACATTACTATGAAAACTTGCTAGTTCCAATTTTAGAGATGACAAAATATCTGTGTGTTCATGTTAAACATTTTTATCCTATGGGTCATGTTTATATGACTGATTTTTTTTTTTTGAATTAATTAATTTATTTATTTATTTTTGCGGTACGCGGGCCTCTCACTGTTGTGGCCTCTCCCGTTGCGGAGCACAGGCTCCAGACGCGCAGGCTCAGCGGCCATGGCTCACGGGCCCAGCCGCTCCGCGGCACATGGGATCCTCCCGGACTGGGGCACGAACCTGCGTCCCCTGCATCGGCAGACAGACTCTCAACCACTGCGCCACCAGGGAAGCCCTATATGACTGATATTTTTGATGATATTTGACTTTACACAGTGGGCTTGTTCTTTCGACTTTTAAATGTGCAGTTCTATTTTGTTCAGTTCTCTTTATACTAGGCTGTAAGACTTAATATGCTAAAACGCAAAATAATTTACCTATGATGTGTTTCAGGAATAAAATAATTCACATCTTGTGAAACAAAATTTTCAGATACAGTAGAGTTTCCAACAATTAGTGGGAAACAGTTGTTCTTTTATCCCTCTTAAATATTAAACATCCCATATTTGGAGTGAGCCAATTAGGCCTCATGAAGTACTACAGCCAAGAAAGGGCCTTTAACGTGTATGATATTTAAATGATGTAATTTCATGATTAAGTACAATGTTAAATTTATGTAGCTCTGTCCATGTGATTAAAATTCCTTTTACTTATGATGGTGCACATGAAACAAAACCTCATTAACTCAGACCCTCTTCATTCAGAATGTGTGATAATTAAAGGGAAAAGAAGCTTGAGATTATGTTCAGAGTTGTGTAAAGAAATCTTTTGCTGAGTGAAGGAGATGGGGGAAGATTTTCTTTTTAAGAAAAAAATTTTATCATTGTAGTGATCATTTTACAATATATACAAATACTGAATCATTATGTTATACACATGAAATTAACATATGTCAATTATATCTCAATCATATTTTTAAATAAAAGTTATCTGATAAACCAAAATATTTCTAGTACCGTAGTAGTATTTACTCTCACGACTATGTTAATTAATTATATTAGCTGCTGTCACTGTGACAGAAAATATTCCATGTATTTTATTTATGTAATCATAATTAACTTTATGACATAAGGTTAATTAATTTTGGCTTACAAATTAAGAAACTTTTACAATTTCCACCAGTTCTAAGAACTAAGGGCTTATCCTAAGTCATTCTGCTAAATCAGGAAGGAGACTTATTCCATCTAGCTCCCACATGCATTATTTTCCAACTCACTACCAGGTCTCCCCTTTAAGAACAAGACTGCGAAACTAGTTTAATCTAGAATATTCTAAGCAGGACAGTGAATGCTTCTGCTCGGCATTGTTAGACATTTTAAAATATTCTATACATTTCATGAGTTTATATCCACCACCTGCCTCTCTTAATAAGTTCTAAAGAAGGAGAGGGTAGCATTTCTCATAACTGGTATTGACAGAGTTTAAAGCAAACCAGGCACACGACTGGGGAACATACCCATTTCACTTCTTCCTGCATAATTGTGCATGAAATCAACAAGGTCCCATGAAAGAAGTCAAAAGGAGCCGTTCAAATAAGGACATACACAGCTCTGAGAAGCCAACCCAATTTCCCTTCTGCATAAAATTACCTCTAACATGAAGCTAAAAATAAAGTCTCAGTGTAAAAAAAAAAAAAATTGTTGGAGTTAGAATAGGACCCTTTAGCCATATTTTAATTACTCCTCAGCTCTATTTGAAGTGTATCTTGTTTCTAAGTCACAGGAGGATTTGTCAAATAGTGTCAAGCAGACACTGTGCGCTATTTATTAAGAACCCGTACTACCAAGAGAATTGTATAGAGCAGGGAATTGTCCCTTAAATAGGGCAGAATTAAAGACTGGTTAATTGTTCCACATCACTGACCAGATTATAACACGGTTGCGTAATGGTCAGTTCCTGGCACTTGTTCGCACTGGGTCTGGCTTGACATCCTTGGATGATCAAGATTCAAATCTCAAATGTAAAGAAATAATGTATTACCTCTGGAAGTTCTAGGATGTCTCTCTTCAAAGTCATGGACGTGCATAATTGATCAGTGCAAAACACAACATGCTAACGTATATGTGAAATAATTGAAATAGAACCATATTATATGCTCATCTAACTTATATTCTTTGCAATGTCAAAGAGAATGGGATAACGAAAGAGGTCATTTCGATAACTTTTCCAGTGTCTACTCTGGAAGGTATTAATCCAGGAAAACAGACTATCAAATAGAAAAGGAAAATGATATCAAATTTGTAATGTTTGGGGAAACAAAGACTAAATAAGGAGACTACGGAAATTTCACCATGTTATATTACAGGTCTGGGAAGGCAGAGGTGGGTTACTTCCTCTTCAAACTTCTTTGCACCTGAATGTTTCAAGGAAAACTTCCACTTTCTAGAAGACCCAATCAGACCACATTGACACAGGACGATGAGGGTCCACTCATCTTTATATATGAGTTCTACCTGCATGGGAAGCCTGAAAAAGTAGAAATTCCTGGGACTGTGAATCAGATTGATTTTAGATTAAATCTCAGATAAGGTTTTTACTAATTTATGGCCTCTAGAAGTATACATCATTGACATGTAATATACTTTATCCTTTGGAGGACACAGTGTTTCCTTCTTAGAGGGGCTATTGATAGGATTAGGTGTTATGTGTGCAGTGCACCTAAAATATGAGTATTTAGCTTATGATAACTCTCCCCCTCCTCTCTCTTTGTAATCTTCTTTTAATTAATATTATATTAATTTTGTAATAGCACTAGATAGTTTGCCTTGTTATTGGCTGATTTGCTTGTTCATTCAGTGTATATTGACGGTATTCATCCAAGGCAGGAATAGGGGTTATTGTTATTTTTATAATATCTATTATAATATCTATATATTATATATAATTATATATTATATAATATATATTATATAATATATATAATATAATATATATTATATAATATATAATATATATTATATATATAATTATAGATAATATCTATATATATCTATATATAATATCTATTATCTATTTATTATATCTATTATCTATTATTATTTATTTATTATTATTATTTATTATATCTATTATCTATTATTATTATAATATCTATTGATATTAGTATAATTTAGTGCTTAAATGCAGAAATATTCAAGTGACATCCACTACTTATATAAAGACACATATGCATAAGCAGGAGAGACAAGGAGACAACAAGCATTGATAAAGCCTGGGACCATTTGTGGAATGCAGAAGAAATACATTTTCCTGCACTCGGAGAGTAATGAAACTTTAGTTTACTATGGGAGCGGAAGGGGTAATCAATGCCCCAAACTAATCATGCTAGCTCTAAGAAAAAGCAACTCATAAAGGAAAAATGGGCAAAATATCTGCATAGCTTGCACTTAAAATATAATTTAATTTAGACAAAAAGGTCCATTAGACCAAAAGCGTTATAATCTAATAGTAAAGATGATGAGTCATTTAATAATTCATAACGAACAGCAAGTGCTAAGGAAGAGTCAGCTTGGAGGCTGCGTTTATAGCAATTAGCTCTTTTTTGAATATCACAGTGCTTTGGATAGTTGTTATTCATGTTCATTCACTCATTCATTCATTCATTTGTTCATTCAATCAAATGAGTATTGATTACATACTATGACAAACACTGGTGCATAGACAATGAAAGGACATATATGGTCACTGCCCTTAGGAAATGCACAGCATAGCAGAAGAAACAGAAAATTATAAAGTAAACAAATACATGAATGGGAATTTTTCCCTTTGTAGTAAATAAGCATCTGCAGGAAATAAACAGGGTGATGAGTTAGTGAATAGTTGAGGGACACCATTAAGTTGCAGTAGGGAAGAAAGAGGCATTTATGCTGATTCCTGAGGGAGTCAAAAAAGTAAAACACTCAAAGCCATGGAAGTGAGCATTTCAGCCAGATGGAAGAGGAATTTGCAGATCTGGCAGATTAGAAACACACCAGAGGGCTTCCCTGGTGGCGCAGTGGTTGGGAGTCCGCCTGCCGATGCAGGGGACACGGGTTCGTGCCCCGGTCCGGGAAGATCCCACATGCCGCGGAGCGGCTGGGCCCGTGAGCCATGGCTGCTGAGCCTGTGCGTCCGGAGCCTGTGCTCCGCAACGGGAGAGGCCACAACAGTGAGAGGCCCGCATACCGCAAAAAAAAAAAAAAAAAAAAAAAAAAAAAGAAACACACCAGAGACCCAAATGGCTTGAGATTGGTGAGCAAAGTGGAGAATGCTATGAGGTTAATCTGAACAGGTGGGCACCTCCCTCAGGACTGGTGGCGTGTGGGGTGTGTGCAAATAGGAAACTGTAAGGGGGCTGTTAGAATTGTCCAACTGAGAGGTGAGGATGTGAAGGAGGGTGGTGAGAGTGGAGGTGTATTTTAGTGTAGAAGAAAATACTTGCAAAATACTCGTTATGTACTTGCAGAACAAACAGGTGATTTGTGACTTTTAGTGATTCAGAGAAAGAGAAATCAAAGATGCCGTCTTTGAAGATTTGGTATATATATATATATGTATATATATATATATATATACAATGGAATACTACTTAGCTATAACAAAGAATGAAATAATGCCATTTGCAGTAACATGGATGAACCTAGAGATTATCATACTAAGTGAAGTTAGTCAGACAGAAAGACAAATATCATATGATATCATTTATACGTGGAATCTAAAATATGATCCAAATGAACTTCTTTACAAAATAGAAGTAGACTTACAGACAGAGAAAATAAACTTTTGGCTACCAAAGGGGAAACTGGAAGCGGGGAGGGATAAATTCGGAGTTTATGGTTGGCAGATGCAAGCTACTGTGTATAAAATAGATAAACAACAAGGTCCTACTGTAGAGCCCAGGGAACTGTGTTCAATATCTTGTAATAAAGTATAATGAAAAAGAATATGAAAAAGAATACATACATATGTATAAGTGAATCACTTTGCCGTACACCAGACACTAAGACAACATTGTTAATCAACAACATTTGAACAAAAGAATATAACAATAAAAAAGATGCTGTTTTTGTTTGTAAGCTGAACAACTGGAAGGATGAGGTGGCATCTGATTAAATGTTAATGAACAGTAGAGAAACAAACGGAAAAGACAGGAATGACTTAAATGTTTCTTTTGGACATCTCTGGTCTGACAGGCCTGTGGTACCACCAAAATGGGCTTTCCCCAACAGTACATTGCTTCTTGTGGGGATAGAGGATATAACTAGTCATGTTGTCTTACAGGGCTCCTTTTGGAAAAGAATAATTTACATTCAGGAAACAGTTTGGTTTTTTAAAAAATATTTGGTCTGAAACCCTGGGGCATAGTCCATGTAATTGGCCAGAAAGAAAATGAAGCTTCTGATTTTGCTTATGAAATAATGTTCTCCATCAGCCCAATCAGGAAACCAGACGCAGACACCTGTATTTGCCTAGAGCTCATAGGAGTCTTATTAATAAAGCCAGAAGTCACGATTAGTACTGGAAAACATAGGAAACAACAGCAAACTGTTGGGGAAAAAAATCATTAGACAAAAAGTCAATACCTAGGGTTGAATCTGAGCTCTTTTATTTATAAGACCCATAATTCCTCAATTGTGTTTCCTTACCTGAAAATCAGGCATAAATTTCTATCCCATTGTGTTGCTTTAGGGTTTATGAGAGATAGATACACAAATACCTAAAAATGCTAAAGAACTACAGACACACTAAAGATAGTTCACTGAAGCAATGTTCTGGGTTGTATCAAATCTGTGGCCCCGAGGGCACAGAGACTCTTACTGTATTACCTTCTTACTTCCCTTTGCCCACATGATCTCAATTTGTAGTTTCAGAAGAAATATTGTAGACCACCAGCTTTCTTCTTCATTTTGCACTTCCTGTCTTTATTCCAAAGTTCTGATAAATTGATAATTATCCCACATTATAAGGCGCTTTGTATTTCACCAAACATTTCCTAGTTCGGTGACTTATTGAAATGGGAAGACTTCTAAAGAGAATTTCATTGGAAATATTTCCACAGAAAACTAAATTCTTAGGAATGGCTTTGGGGCACGGAGAAGAAAATGAGGAAAGTGTTGGCATACAGCATTTCTCTATCAGAGGTGCCTTCAGCGCTTTGGTATGAACACAAGACAATATCATCATAGCAGGGTAAACAGATGGTAAACATTACCATCAAAGAAAAACAAAACCAAAACAAAACAACCAGTGCCTGCTTACAATCAGGGTTCTCGGTCTGTATACATGACCTCTGTCATCCAGGAGGGGGACACACATGTTCAAAAATCCTGCAGTTAATTGCAGAGATGTTGGATTGTTTCAATTGGAAGAAGAGAACTCTGTGGTGACATCCATAGTGACAATGAGGTGCTTATTGTCTTATTCAAAATCAGCTGAGACAATTTTCATTTTGAGTAAGCTAAGCCTAGGTAGATAAGCAGTTAGTAGGCACAAGCAGGATATTGGCAAAGGTGAATATTTGCTGCATTTTTCCAAAGCTCCACAAATTGTCTTATTTCATAGGTCCAAATTTTTTTTTTTTTTTTTTTTTTTGCGGTATGCGGGCCTCTCACTGTTGTGGCCTCTCCCATTGCGGAGCACAGGCTCCGGACGCGCAGGCCCAGCGGCCATGGCTCACGGGCTTAGTTGCTCCGCGGCATGTGGGATCTTCCCGGACCGGGGCACGAACCCGTGTCTCCTGCATCGGCAGGCGGACTCTCAACCACTGCGCCACCAGGGAAGCCCCATAGGTCCAAATTTTGAATTGCATGCTGGCATTATGTTTTCCAAGACTTGATTATTATTTTTTATTCAGGTAGTTAGATAGCAAGTGCTATCTACAAAGTAAAGATTCATTTCTTATTGACTCTACTGAATGACAGAGAGGGGAGGGAAGAGGGAAGGAAAAAGGTATAAGGAACATTTCATCAGGAAAATGCCCCATCTGTATGATGTAGAGACAGGGGATAGGGCCTTCGTTTTGCAGTTCCTCTCATGTTCTGCATCTGCCGAAAATGGTCTAACCCATGCTGTCAACTCACAGAACTTCCCTTATTCTACCCACCTATTATTATCCTTCCAACCCTAAAGTTATTAATATTGCCTAGAAAAAAAGAAATCTCTAAACACTGGTATTTTGGGGCTTCCCTGATGGAACAGTGGTTAAAAATCCGCCTGCCAATGCAGGGGACACGGGTTAGAGCTCTGGTGCGGGAAGATCCCACATGCCGCGGAGCAACTAAGCCCGTGCACCACAACTACTGAGCCCGCGTCCCACAACTACTGAAGCCTGCACGCCTAGGGCCCATGCTCTGCAACAAGCCACCGCAATGAGAAGCACACGCACCGCAACGATGAGTAGCCCCCGCACGCCACAACTAGAGAAAGGCTGCGTGCAGCAACGAAGACCCAACGCAGCCAAAAATAAATTAAAAAATTTATAAACACTGATATTTTAAAAAATATGGTTATCAACTATACTTACAAGAGCTAGAATGCAATAGTTTCTTTTACTAGTAGAATTCTCCTTCTAAAGTGACTTTAAGAAGGATTAATGGCATTTAATACAACATGAATTGATCATACTCCAATTTGCAAAGCTGAAGTCCAGCATACCTCAAATGAAGACAAACAGCATTCGAATGAAATGCTAACCTTGCACTTTATAGTGATGTGCAAATTCTGGGGAAGTGGTATAATCACACCCTAGGACTCAAGCTTGACTCTTAATGTCATGGTCACGCCGGGCTTGGTCCTGGGCTCTCCTGTTGCTCTGCCTCTGTCCGTAAATACACCTGTCAGTTGTCAACAATTTAATACTAATTTTACACGAATGCCTCCCACATTGCTATCCAGCTCTGACCTTTCTCCAGACTCAAAGATTCACAGGACTAATATCATCTTCACATGAATGGCCAACAGATCTCTCAAACTCATCGAGTCTAAACATTTCTTTTGAGTTTTCACCAAAACATATTTCTGGCCCCCCTCATCTTTAATCAACTTTATCTCAATAAACTGCACCACTGTTTACCCAGTTACTCAAAACATTGTCCAGCTTTGTTTTGTTCCTTCCTTCACCTTCACTTAACCCATTAGGAAATCCTATTATTTATAATTAGTCCGCATGATCCAGAAATATCTCAAAGGTTACCGCTTCTTTCCATTTCCACTATTATCCCTCTGGTCTGAGCCATATAACCTCTTCCATGGATTACTGTGCTTATTTAACTTTTTGTTCTATTCCAACTCTTACTTTCCTTTAATGCATTTGACATCGAAAACATCAAGAGCCCTTTTCTGACAATATGCACTGGATCTCATCACTCCCTTGCTTCAGTGGCTTTCCATTGCTTTCTCCACTGCTTTTCATAGCTTATCATGGCCGGTGTGGGCATATAGGAATTACTCCTGTACCATTCAATATAGTGATCACCAGCTTAAATTCAAATCTAATTCAATTGAAATGAAACAAAATTTAATAATTTAGTCATTTAGTTATTCTAGCCACATTTCAATTGCTCAGTAATCCCAGGTAGTTAGTGGTCACCATGAATACAGAAAGTCATAATAGAAAATGCTGATACTAGCTGCTGCTAATGTCCCCATATTCATGCAATGCCATTCTTACCCTTGCTCACCACTTTTGCTTAAATTGAAGTATAGTTGATTTACAATGTTGTGTTCGTTTCAGGTGTACAGCAAAGTGATTCATATATATATATATATATATATATATATATATATATATATATATATATATATACATTCTGTTCTAGATTCTTTTCCCTTATAGGTTATTACAAAATATTGAGTATAGTTCTCTGTGCTATACAATAGGTCCTTGTTGGTTATCTATTTCACCACTTTCTAGTCACATTACTCTTCAAAATTCTAACCATGCCAAGCTCTTTATCACTTCAGAGCCTTTATGCAGGTTTTCTTCTCTGCATGGGACGCTCTTCTCTCTGTTGACTGTATGGGTAGTTTACCTTCATCATCTAGATTTGAGCTTAAAATCTACCTCTGCAGAGAAGACTTCCTTGACCACGCTACCCAAAGTAGGTCTCCCTTTGCTGGTATCCAGCTTCCCTTCTTATGTATTACTTATATTACTCTCACGACAATGCAAAAAAATAATTTACACAATTGTTTTCTTTGTTCCTCTATGTCTTCTTCATGAGAATAGAATCTTTAGGAAGTTGGACTTTATGCTTATCTTGTTCACCACTGGAAACCACAGCCTAGCACAGTTCCTAACACATAGAAAGAGCTCAACAATTATCTGTTGAGGAAATGAAAGAAGGGCACGAATTTAGCCATTCATAACAGACTCATATAGGTCTCACTTTAATAAACGTTCAAAAGTGTTCACAATTTTGTTCAGTTAAATTATATATTCTGTGTCCCATAATGCCTGCCACTCACATGCATGTTATTAGTATATGTTCACAAAATAAGCATTCCCCAAATTTACCTCTATAAAAACATAACTTTAGAGTAAATATAATTTTCTTTATAATCGGCTTGCTAATTTTTATCTTTGAAAATATTTAATAAAGGATCGATGTCACAGTCTCTCTCACTGTTTTTTTGTAAATTAACTGTGGAAAATATACATAATATGAAAGGTACCATCTTAACCATTTTCAAGTGTATACAGTTCTGTGGCATTAAGTACGTTCACATTGTTATGCAACCGTCACCACCCTCCATCTCCACAATTTCTCATCTTCTCCAGCTGGAACTCTGTACCCATTAAACACAGACTCCCTATTCCCTGTGTCCCCAGCCCTTGACAATCACCATTCTACTTTCTGTCTCTATGAATTTGACAACTCTATGAACTGCATATAAGAGGGATTACACAATATTTTCCTTTTGTGACTGTCTTATTTCACATAGAATAATGTCTTCAAGGTTCATCCACGTTGTAGCATGTGTCAAAAATTCCTTCCTTTTTAAGGCTTCGTGATATTGTACTGTAGGTATACACTGCATTGTTTATCTATTCAACTGTTGCTGGAACACTTGGATTGTTTTCCACGTTTTGGCTACTGTGAGTAATGCTGTTATGAGTGTAGGTATACGAATATTTCCTCAAAACCTTGCTTTCAATTATTTTGGGTATGTACCCAAAGGTGGAATTGCTGGACCATATGGTAATTCTACGTTTAAATTTTTGAGGAATCACCAAAATGTTTTCCGCAGTGACTGCACCATTTTGCATCCTACCAACAATACACAAGGGCCCCGGCTTCGGCACATCCTCATCAACATTTGTTATTTTCTGTCTTTGTGACAATAGCTATCTTAATGGCTATGAATTGATAGCTCAGTGGTTTGACCTGCATTTCCCTAACGACTAATGATGTGAGTATCTTTTTGTGTACTTTTTGCTCATCTGTATATCTCTTTTGGAGAAATGTCTCTTCAGGTTTTTGGCCCATTTTTTTTTTTTTTTTTTTTTTTTTTTTTTTTTTTTTTTTTTGTGGTATGCGGGCCTCTCACTGCTGCGGCCTCTCCCGTTGCGGAGCACAGGCTCCGGACGCGCAGGCGCAGCGGCCATGGCTCACGGGCTTAGTTGCTCCGCGGCACGTGGGATCTTCCCGGACCGGGGCACGAACCCGTGTTTCCTACATCGGCAGGCGGATTCTCAACCACTGCGCCACCAGGGAAGCCCTTTGGCCCATTTTAATCAGGTTGTTTGTTTTTGTTGTTAAGATGTAGGACTTCTTTATATGTTCTGGGTATCAATCACTTACCAGATATATTATTTGCAAACATTTTCCTTCATTTTGTGGTATCAGGGGTTTATAATCACTTTTAATACACATTGATAGCCATGCCACAGACATGTACAAAATATTAAGTAGAATGCTATTCACATATACTTGGATTCCCTTAAGGGGACATACATTTTACTCCCCAGATAAGAAGAGTGTTAACCTTACAGCTGGGTCTCCCCTTTCTTGCCTTTTACTCCTCCCTTTGGGAAAAAAGACTGATTTATCTAATTGATGCATCAGTGAGGATCTAACATCCATTACTTGTTTGGCTGGAATCAATCATGGAAAAGCCATATACACATGTGTTGTCACTCTAGCTCAGCACTGAGTGCCCCTCAAACTAGAGAATCAGTTCCTGATGTTCATTCTGTCCCTTCAGGTAAATCGAGCTTCAAAGGAAGTCGAAATAAGTCTCATTTTTCATTGTATACAAAACAGTAGACTCCAATCTATATTTGATGGCAATAAAGTTGATATTTTGATCCCTATCTGATGGCAGTTTCTGTTTCGCTCTTGATTTGGAATCCAGACGGGAAGGGATGTGATTAATTAGCACTCTCAAACTCCCCAACAAGTAACACTGAAGTAAGCCTTTTCCTATGCTTGCCTCATTATCGCAGTCTCACTGCTGCTGATGCTGTTTCCTGCAAATCTTTATTAGTGCAATATCAATGTCACAGGGGACCCCCCAAAATAATTCCTGCCACTTCAAATATGCAGGCTGAGTCTGGATGATTTTCTAGCGGTACTTTGTGGAGAAGATTCTCACAATAGAAGGAGAGCTAGACTAGATGACGATGGAGTGATTTTTCTACCCAAGTTTATTGAATTTTATGAAATTACAATTAAAATTACAGTCATCAGCCAAGAGGTGGGAGATTCTCTCTCACCTTCTTTTTGAATGTATACCGTCGCAAAGTGCTTGGAACAAAGTTGAAGCTCATTCATTCATTCATTCATTCACTAAAAAAAAAAAAAATCCTTATTTGGATCCTACTGTGGGCCAGCTGTTTTGCTAGGCCCTGCAGATAGTAGGGTCAAAATAAACAGATGTGGTCCTGCCCTTTCAGAACTTACATAGGCACAAATCAAATGATTACAAACATAAACTTTCAACTGTGATAAGTAATATGAGAAAAAAGGTTAGGAACTGCCATAGTAGATTAAATAGGAAGGTAATACCTAAGGTAGCTTGAGGAAGGCATCCCTGAAGATATGAAATTTAGCTGAAATGTAAAGAATGCATAGGGATTAGTTGTATGAGGGAAATTCAGGAGGCAATCATTGCAAGAAGAGGAATGATGGAAGAAAAAAGCCTGTTGAAGGAGAGAAACTTGAGGGAATGCAAAAGGCCTGTGTATGTAGAACAGAGAAAGAAATTAAGATGAAAAAAGAAGCTGGACAGAAACAAACCCACAATTCTATGTTTTTAAAGCATAAAGAAACACTAATGCTTAGAAATAAATCTAATGTAAGACGTGAAAAACCTCTAGACTGAAAACTAAAAACCATAATTGAGATAAATTAAGGTAAACCTAAATGGATGGAGGGATTATGTTTTATGTATTGGAAAATTCAGTATTGTAGGATATAAATTCTCTTCAAATGGCTTTATAGAGTCAATAAAACCCCAAACAAAATTTTAGCAATTTATTTTGAGATTGGCAAACTGATTCTACAATGCCATGGAAATGCAAATAGTAAGGCAGTCATAAAGAAGAACCAACTGTAGGAGCTATAATCCCAGACATCAAAATTAATTATAAAGCTATAGAAATGAAAACAAGGTCATATTGGTAGAGGTACAGACCATTAGACCAATTGGTCAATGAGTCTAGAACAGACTCAGACATGAACAATCACTTGATTCATAACAAAAGGAGTATTTCAGTGTTGTAGGGAAAGGCATGGCCTTTTGATAAATGGTGCTAGGCCAGTTGTACCTCCATTTGTAAGAAAACGTTTCTTGAACCATATTGCATAGCTTACAGAAAAAAGAAAAAAAATCAATCCCAGATGTGGTTTAGATCTAGTTGTGAAAGGTAAAAATAATACAGATTTGGGGAGAAAAAAGACTATTACATAATTTATGTTGGGTAGGTAAAGATATATTAAATAGGACACAGAAAAGGCTAACCATAAAAAAATGATAAATCAGAATATATTTTTAAAATGAGTGTTATTCATCAAAATACATCATTATGAGAGTGAAGAAGAAAGGCACAGTCTGGAAAAGGATATTGCAATATGTGTTTTCAACAAAGGACTCATAGCCAGAATAAATGAAAAAAAAAAAAAAGTAACAGCCCTTAAATCCATTTGATATTTACAACAATACAACAGAAAAACTGAGCAAAAAGCTTGGGCAGGCACTCCATAAAGAGGATATCCAAATAGTCAATAAACAAATGAAAGGCACTCAACTTTTATTAGTTATCACGGAAATACCAGTTAAGACCCAATTTGATATTACTGCAGAGCCACCGTTAAAAGGAAAAGAACATAAAACACCAAGTGTCAGGACACTGAAACTTTGATACAATGCTGGTGGGAGTATCAACTGGTATAAGCATTTTGGAAAATATCAGAAATATCTAACTCAGACATATGAATGCCTGCTATCTAGAGATAAACCTCACAGAATGGCGTAGGTATATACACCAAAAGACATGTACAAGAATGCTCACAGTAGCGTTATTTGTAATAGTTAAAAACTGCAAACAACCCATGTTTCCATCAACAGTACAGAGGATTTTTAAAAGTGTAGTGTATCGTACGATGAATTTTTTTTTTTTTTTTTTTGCTGTACGCGGGCCTCTCACTGTTGTGGCCTCTCCCGTTGCGGAGCACAGGCTCCGGACGTGCAGGCCCAGCGGCCACGGCTCACGGGCTCAGTTGCTCCGCGGCACGTGGGATCCTCCCGGACCAGGGCACGAACCCGTGTCTCCTGCATCGGCAGGCGGATTCTCAACCACTGCGCCACCAGGGAAGCCCATCGTACGATGAATTTTATAGGGCAACAGAATAAATGGCATGTCAGTATACACAACAATGTACGATGTTGGTCAAGAATACTATAGATTGACTGATGGAACAGAGAGTTAGGACAGAAATAACTCACACACACAGTCAACTTATGTATGACAAAAAGGATATTTCAGTGTCGTGAGAACAAGGTAACTTGGAACAAAAGAAGCTAGATTTAGAAACTACACAGCATTAATTTCCATTTATATAAAGTCGGAAAACAGGCAACATGAATGTGTTGTAGCAGAGGTCTAGACAGTCGTCACCTTTGTGGAGTGGGGATCAAAGGGGGCAGGCGGGACACTTCTGGGTACAGGAAACGTTTTGTTTCTTGCTTCTAGGAACCCATTCCATGGGTACATTAACCTCATGAAAATCAATCAAACTGTACATCTAAGATTTGTAACATGTTATACTTTAGTGAAAGATTTGCTGAAGAATTTAAAGAAAGATATCTGTTGCAACTGAAAGCAGAGGCAGACAAAGCCCAGTTTAAAAAACTAGTATATCTTTATCTTTTTTTTTTTTTTTTTTTTTTTTTTTTTTGCGGTACGCGGGCCTCTCCCTGCTGTGGCCTCTCCCGTTGCGGAGCACAGGCTCCGGACGCGCAGGCTCAGCGGCCACGGCTCACGGGCCCAGCCGCTCCGCGGCACGTGGGATCCTCCCGGACCGGGGCACGAGCCCGTGTCCCCTGCATCGGCAGGCGGATTCTCAACCACTGCGCCACCAGGGAAGCCCTATCTTTATCTTTAGTCTAAGAAAGAGAGGAAATAGTTGAAGGATTTGGGTCGGTAGTGTGGATATGATCAGACGGCTGTGATGGGAAAAATGGAAACATACGCACAGACTAGGGCTATTTGGTGGGTTATATCGATAAGACTCGCTGATGGAGTTGATATTAAGGGAGACTAAGGGTTGTCATGGTCCCCGGCCTCCGGCTTGCACAAATGGATGGATGGCAGCACCATATACTCTTTGCATTCAAATTAGGAGTTTCAAGTTTTGGGAAAGGAAAATTATGAGTTGGCCTTTAGAAAAATTAAATATGAATTTCCACTGAACCATTTAAACAGATGTTGATAGTTCAATATAGAGGTCCACAGTACAAAGAGGAGTCAGTGCTAGAAATCTATATTTATAAGTTATTTATGGACGGAGTCAAACTGCATAGCGAGACTATAAATAACATGAGAAATGTAGACGGTGTAAGACTGAGCCACGAGGACCGTCAGCGGCAACTGGCACGGTAGTGCGAGCAAGTAAAGAAGTTGTCAGACAGGTGAAATAAAAACGCGGAGACAGATGGCTCATAGAAGGTAAGAGAACGAATTAAGAAAAAGGGAAAGCCTAGCAATGTTGGCTGTTGAGAAGGCAAGTAAGGGAAATTGAGATTGCTTATTTATTTGGTAGGAAAACTGTTGAGTGAATAAATAAATGACTGAAGTTATATGTTTTGTGCAGTTAACAGTGTAAAAGAAAAGCATTGGTTTAAAAAATACTGGATTGAACTGGGCAAAAGTAAAGCAACACAAAATTCACATTGTGGAGAATGGCTCCAACCTTGAATTTCTTTATACTCTGTCTTTCTAGTAACCCCATGCTGATCATCTTCCAAAAGCTCACCATAGAAGGAGGTTCTAGCTTGACACTGCAGAACCCGATGTTTTAGGTATCTGCTTACAATTCTGCTTTAGTTGCCTAAAATAAGATTTATTAATCAAAACGCTTTGCATTTCTTAAATTTAAAGCAAAGACTCAAAATGTTTGCTTTGACATCCTGAAACAACTGTTTTTTAGGAGAGCAATTTGAAAATGTGGCACTTAGGCTGAACATTTCAGACTAGGCATCTTAAAAAGCCAATGCCAAGAATTAGAATCAACTTTAAAACATCTTCTAAGGTGAAAGGTTTCAGAATTTACTAGAATTCTAAAATTCTGATTTCTGTAATGCCTAATTTAACATCATACTTTATTAATCAGGATGTTTAATCATTCAGAAGTACTGTCCCAAATTTTTATCTCTAATAAAATGTCTTATAATACAAAAAAATAAGCCATAGTTGATTGGATGTCATAGTACTTAAGAACACAATTTTAGAATCAGAAAGATGTGCTTTTGAATCCTTATAGTCTCATATTAGATACATGCTAAGCCCAGGTTCTCTCAGAATAAATGGGCTTACTAGTGGGATGTATCTCATGAGTGTAAGAGAGTTAATGAGATCTTGTTTATAAAGTAGTTAGCACAGGACCCTGTGTTCAGAGAGCATTCAATGAGTACAGCTGTTATTATTGTTATCAACTAATAATGTATATCAACAATACCAAATAGGATCTCATGGATTTGTCCATGAATTCAAAAACAATTTAGGAAGGATATATTAATCATAGGGAACTGTAATAGTGCTGTGGAAGACACACTGATGAATGAGATAAGGCCCCTGTCCTTAAGATGCTTATAATATAGACAGATAACGAAGATACAAATAAATAGTGACTATCATACAAGATGCAAAGTGGCATGTGCCAAAAGAAAAGAAGAGAGAAGAATAGGAGAATTTAGAAAAGCCAAAGACCTCTAGCTTCTGAACACGTGGGGAAAATTTCATTGCCAAGGACAAATGTAGTAGAGTCACAAGTTTAGGCTGAGGCATGGGGAGTGAGCTCTGTTTGACCCTGACTCTACCATTTGTTAGTCGTGTGATCCTGTGCAAGTTACTTGAACTTTCAGTAACTCCGTGCTTTCATCCAAAAAAATGTGATTTCTAATAATATCTAGTGGAAAAATGAGGTAACATATTTAAAGCATTTAAAAGAGTACGTGGCGTTGTAACAAATTCAATAACGACTTTAAAAATGGTCCACATCAAAAAAAAAAAAAACCTAAAAAAAAAAAGGGGGGCACTTCCCTGGGGGTCCAGTGGTTAAGATTTCACCTTCCAATGCAGGGGCTGTGGGTTCGATCCCTGGTCATGGGTCGAACATGCCTCGCGGCCAAAGAAACAAAACATAAAACAGAAGCAGTATTGTAACAAATTAAATAAAGACTTAAAAAATGGTGCACATTAAAAAAATAATAATCTAAGAGCACCTGGAACATAATGAGTCGTCCATAAGTGTCAGTGGGCAACTTTAGTGGGTATATACAGCCCATCAGCCAACTACCTGTCCTTCGTGTGCTACCCGCCCTTCCTCTATCGGTGGGTTCTGTTTAGCGAAGGTAATGCACAAAGATTCCACCCATCTCACCTCCCCCACCCCGCCTGACCTAACGCTAGTTGGGCCAATTAGAATCAAAATTAGAGGGATTTAATATTGTGACTAAAACAGAGCTGAGCCCATCTCCAAGTGAGAAGACACCTGTTTCATGTTTCCTTGTAAACCGGGGAACTGTGGGCAGCATATTCCGCTAAGTAGACTACATTGCAGACACACACACACACACACACACACACACACACACACACACACACACACACACACACACACACACACCCATAGAGACATGAAAAGAAAAGCAGAGGTAGAAAATAAAAAGTCTCAACAACTATTTAGACCTCAGTTCCAGTTCTTTCCTTACACCACTTTCTTCCAATTTGCTAATTTTCCTATTTTGCCTAAGGGAATATGGATTAATTTCTATCACTGACAACCAGAAAACTAACTACTTCAAGAGGGCACATGAACTCTGTTTCAGAGACTAGGAAGTAATAAGGTGAAGCAAGGAAAGGAAAGGACCCTTTGGCAGCTGAATCCTCTTGATCAAAGAGACTCATTATATATAATTCACTTCAGTTTATCTTGAGGACATTGCAGAGAAAAGAAGGTAGTGAGTAAAGGAACTTATAAACGTAGTTAGGGTTCAGATCCAGAACAGTCTGGAATAACATGGTTAAGAATTTGGTTTGATTTATAGAGCACCTAATACAGGCTAAGCATTGTGCTAGGCTTTTTATGTGCATTTTCTTACTTCTCCAACAACATCATGAACTGGGCACCTTTGTGATCATATTTTCTAGGTAAACAATCTGAGGCTTGCAAAGGTTATGGGATTTGCCAAAGGTCACAGAGCTAGTATGTTTGTAGCCGTTCTGCTGCCTCTAACCTTAAGCTCTTAACCAGTCTGCTACATTTGCCATAATATATCAAATGGATTTATAAAATCTGTAACCTCTGCAGGGAACAGACAGGTAATAAAATGAGTGAAACAGATCACATGTAAAGTAACTAAATCAAGATGGCACACGAACTCTGTTTCAGAGAATAAGAAGTAATAAAGTGAAGCAAGGAAAGAAAAGGACCCTTTGACAGCTGAATCATCTTGATCAAAGAGACTCATTACATATAATTCACTTCAGTTTATCCTGAGGACATGGCAGAGAGAAGGAGGTAGGGAAGGTGGAGTCCGTGGCAAACTCTGGCTAACTGCAAGGTGCATTCAACGTCTATGAGCATTCAAATTCATTGTTTGTAAATTGAATCTCTGAACCATATCTTGCCCTTGGATCAAGGCTGATTAGATTAGAAGCTGGAGGTAAGAAGAATGACTGCATGATAATTTCAAAGTAGGAAAGAGAAAGTGAGATTTGAGAGCAGGGTGGAAGTAGTGTAAAAGAGAGGAAGCACTATAATTCAGATACAGGGAGCCCCTGGTGTCGTGCAGGGAATTTAAAGTGAAAGGGAGAAGTAAGCTCTATTGTTAAGCTTTCAACACTGTGTGACTAGAATGGCAGTAGAAACAGAACATAGAAGGATAGAAAGGAGAAGGAGGAGTAGGTGAGTGGATATGGTATATATAGGCATGGGACTGCTGAATGTAACATATTGACTGGTATCCATTTGGAGGGTTTTGTTTGTTTGTTTGTTTGTTTTTTCCCAAGTACTTGAAAATAGAAGACCAAAATAGCAAAGTTTGCCTTTAAACTATGGTTATTTTATTGATTCATACAGTTACTTGTTTTAGAAAATTAGAACATTCTCTAAGTCAGAAATCCCTACCTATCTAGTAGGAGTGACTAACACGTTCTGATTTGGGGGACTTGAGAACCCCACTCCCCAAATAGCAGGGGCTTCCAGCTAGTTCACGTGGGCCTTTAGACAGAAAAGCCAATACAATATGATGATGTTCCTTTGTGTATCTTTTTTTTCTGGTCAGGACTACGTTCCTTTGGTTCTCTTCCTCAGCTGGTCTCGGACTGAGAGAAGAGGAACTGACCCCAAAGGTTTAATTCATCACCCTCTGGGAGCTGGACAAGGTTCCATGTTGTTTTTTTTCTTTCCTCTCCGTCCTGTCCTCCAGCCCCTGCTTCAGGACAAAGATTTGCACAAGTTTATAACTATCACTTTCTTTCACACAGGGGTATGAGATTCACACTCTTTTCAGAAAGGCATAGAGAAGTTATCTCAATATTAATCACATTTAGGATACAGGGCAAGATATTCTAATAATAATCATGTAAGCTCGCCTTTCAATAAACTCTTGCTGAGAGAAGAGGTGGGTAGAGGAACCAGGAAATTTGAGTGAATCCTGGCTCCTCATCCTTAGCCATGTGGCCATGAACACAAGACCTCACCTCTCAAGACTCTCTGTTCCCAAGACTGCAAGATGAGGACAATGATCACACCTGCTTCCAAAGTTTCTCACTGGCACAGTGCAGTGATTCACTACGTATTCATAAGCCTTTGAGGCATGTGTGTTAATGATTTAGGAGTACTGGTTATGAACTTGAATAAATGAAAATCATGGGTCAACCTTTCATTGTATGGATGAATTAAGGAAGTGACTTAAGTTAGTTGAGTCTCAGTTTCCTCATCTGTCAAATGGCATAATAATGTCTACTAATCAAAATGGTTTGGACAATAAAATGGGATGGCTCTTAGCACACTGCCTGGTATATATGCTGTGTCCAGTAATAATAATTATTGTCTTTTGTTGCTGTTATTATAATTGCCAAAATTATCATTACTTCGCTATGCCATGTTTTTTCCAGTTTATTAATTTCATGGCTTATGATGTTATATACTTAAAACACTACCAGTGTCAGCTGATTTTATTTAACTGAGAGCATGGCATTAAGAGTATAAATTCTGAAGTCAAATAGAATAGTTAGAATTTTTGTTCCCCTGCTTTCTAGCTGTGTGGCATTGTCTGGACACTTTCTAAGTAGTTAACTCCTAGGATATTATAGGGGTAAAATGTAATAATGGACAGACACATCTAGCCCTGTTCCTAGCACCTAGTAAGCTCTCAATAAATGTTAGCTACTATTGCCATTATTTTCGGTTTTAGAACAAATTGTCAGTTATTATTTGAAATTCAAGAAGTTGGAGAGGATGGCACTGATGAGTTATGAAGGAAGACAGTGTTTAGCTACAGTTGAATATCATCACACAAGCCTTAGGAGGAGTAAAAACAGAGGAGGCAGCTTGCTCTCAGAGCAAATACTGTTTTTTCTAATGTCAGAGTGCCCTGCCCTGTGCTTTCAGTGTCTAAGCATATATTCCATGGAAAATGTTATTTCGGTAAAGTATGTGGTATTCTTACAAAGCAATCAAAAGGACAAATGCTACAGGAAAATTATATCCTAGAAAGTTAAGAAAACTAGGCTTGTGGGTGGCAGTGTAGTATGGGAATAAATTTATTTACATTTGGAGTTGTAGTCATCTTCATTGGAGAATTGATTTCCAAATAATTGATTTTTTATGTTAAAAAAAAGGAAAGGAAAGGAAAAGAAAATATGTTCTGCTTGGATAAGCAAGGAGTTCAAAATAAAGCTTAATGAAACTAATATTAGGTCTGTAATTTTTATCTGGAGAAACACTGATAGAAAAAAATAAATATGAAGAACTGAATGCAATAGGCCAGAGAGATTTACCAACTAGAGTGGCTACCTTGAGGGACCTGCTAGAATCATATTATTCATGAAGGGTGTTCTTGACATATGTTGCTTGACAACTCTTGCCTTCAACAAAGCTACACAGAAAGGCTATGGAGCCTGCCACTTTAAAATATCACTATATCAAACAAAAGAAAACTTTGATCAGACAAGGTTGGATTGATTTATTTTTTTCCTGTTCTTAAATCATCAAAGGTTACCTTTCTGAATATGGTATTGTATTATGGATAGCACAAAAAGTTTAACAAGGTGATAGCAATAATTGTATTAATCTGTACCACCCACGAACATAATTAATCCTAGTGGAAGGTAATATTTAGAAAGTGTTAACACCAACACAATGAGCTTGCCCACAGGATGTCAACATGACTACTCAAAAGAAAACTTTTTCAAACAAATTACCTGTTGTTGAGCAACGTGGTTTAGATTTATCCTGGGTTGACTTTGGGGTGAAATCAGATTGAACTATTATACAGCTACATTTGATGTTGATATTGGCTCATTTGACCAAATATGTCAATAAGCTGAAGTGCAAGTCTACAAAGTAGACATGATAAGGTGAAATATGTCTTACCAAATGAGTTGAAAAGCTTGAAAATTTTCCTGTACATTGAAACAATATCACATCATGTAGATCACAAGGAAGCCATAGAGCTCAACCTATCCTAATTTTGTCAGAAAGATAATTTTGCATAACGTGTGCATTTGATTAAACTACTGCTCTGATGAAAACCCTCTAGTCACTTTGCTTTTCACTTGGAGTAAAACCCAAAACCCTTATAATGTCTCATAAAGCTGTGTCTGATCTGCCTACCACTATTACACTCGGTGTAATCAAATATTCTCAATGTGACGTTCCTCACCGTACTCTCCCACCCCAAGCTCATCATCTGGGAATTTGTTAGAAATGAATGCAGTTCTAGAGGCTCTTCCCCTGACTTCATGAATCAGAAGCTCTGAGGATGGGGCCCAGCAGTCTGTATTTTTACAAGGTTTCCAGGTGATTCTGATACATGCTCAAATCTGAGAACCTCTGCACTAACCCATCTGCTATTACTGTTCCCTTCATTCATTCAACTCAAACTAGTTCCCAGTTTACACTATAGCCTTCCTTTTACATTATAGCTTCCCAAGCCTTCCCGCCTCAAAACCTTTGCTTTTGCTAGTCTTTCTTCCTGGAATGCCCTTTCCTCAAATCTCTACAAGGCTTCCTTACTCTTGACCTACAGGTACACACAATATCACCACTGACAGGGTTTCCCTGACCCCCTTACTTAGTTCTGCTAACACTTTCCTCTCTCCTCTGGCACTTCTTCTTCTCCTCTCCTACTTTAACTTTCTCTATACCAATTACCATCATCCAGCATACTACATATTACTTCTCTTTTTTCATTTTTCTCATTTTTAGAGACATCTTCTAGAATGTTAGTTTAGCTTCATGAAAGCAGAAAATTTGGTCTGTTTCCTTCACTGCTTTAACACCAGCATCTAGAACAGTGACTATTACATAGTAGGCACTTAATAAATACTGTAATCTGTTAATAATTGAATGAACCCTCTCAAATTACAAGCTGCAAATAATGGCCAGGAGGGAATAAATGGAAGTGAGGAAATTGATGAACTTTATTAACAAAGAATGACCATATCTTTTATTTATTTATTTATTTTAAATACATATTTATTGGAGTATAATTGCTTTACAATGTTGTGTTCGCTTCTGCTGTACAACAAAGTGAATCAGCTATACGTATACATATATCCCCATATCCCCTCCCTCTTGTGTCACCCTCCCACCCTCCCTATCCCACCCCTCTAGGTGGTCACAAAGCACTGAGCTGATCTCCCTGTGCTATGCAGCAGCTTTCTGCTAGCCATCCTATTACATTTGGTAGTGTCTATATGTCAATGCTACTATCTCACTACGCCCCACCCTCCCCATCCCCCCACACCCCATGTCCTCAAGTCCGTTCACTACATCTGCAGCTTTATTCCTGCGTTGCCACTAGGTCCTTCTGTACTGTTTTTCTAGATTCCATATATATGTGTTAGCATACGGTATTTGTTTTTCTCTTTCTGACTTACTTCACTCTGTATGACAGACTGTAGGTCCATCAACCTCACTGCAAATAATTCAATATCGTTCCTTTTTATGGCTGAGTAATATTCCATTGTATATATGTGTCACATCTTCTTTATAATTTCATCTTTCAGACATTTATGTTGCTTCCATGTCCTGGCTATTGTAAATAGTGCTGCAATGAACATTATGGTACATGTATCTTTTTGAATTATGGTTTTGTCTGGGTATATGCCCAGTAGTGGGATTGCTGGGTCATATGGTAGTTCTATTTTTAGCTTTTTAAAGGAACCTCCCTACTGTTCTCCATAGTGGCTGTATCAATTTACATTCCCACCAACAGTGCAGGAGGGTTCCCCTTTCTCCATACCCTCTCCAGCATTTATTGTTTCTAGATTTTCTGGTGATGGCCATTCTGAGTAGTGTGAGGTGATACCTCTTTGTGGTTTTGACTTGCATTTCTCTAATGATTAGTGATGTTGAGCATCCTTTCATGTGTTTGTTGGCAATCTGTATATCTTCTTTGGAGAAAGGTCTATTTAGGTCTTCTGCCCAGTTTTGGATTGGGTTGTTTGTTTTTTTGATATTGAGCTGCATCAGCTGCTTGTATATTTTGGAGATTAATCCTTTGTCAGTTGCTTTGTTTGCAAACATTTTCTCTCGTTCTGAGGGTTGCCTTTTCATCTTGCTTATGGTTTCCTTTGCTGTGCAAAAGCTTTTAAGTTTCATTGGGTCCAATTTGTTTATTTTTGTTTTTATTTCCATTACTCTAGGAGGAGGGTCAAAAAGGTTCTTGCTGTGATTTATGTCACAGAGTGTTCTGCCTATGTTTTCCTCTAAGAGTTTTATAGTGTCTGGTCTTACATTTAAGTCTTTAATCCATTTTGAGTTTATTTTTGTGTATGGTGTTTGGAAGTCATCTAATTTCATTCTTTTACATGTAGCTGTCCAGTTTTCCCAGCACCACTTATTGAAGAGGCTGTCTTTTCTCCATTGTATATTCTTGCCTCCTTTGTCAAAGATAAGGTGACCATAGAGGAAATTCTTTCTCTTTTTCTCCACTGAGAATGATATTGGTTGTGGGTTTGTCATATATGACCTTTATTATGGTCTGGTAGGTTCTCGCTATGTCCACTTTCTGGAGAGTTTTTATCATAAATGGTGTTGAATTTTGTCAAAAGATTTTTTTCTGCATCTATTGAGATTATCATATGGTTTTTATCTTTCAATTTGTTAATATGGGGTATAACACTGATTGATTTGTGTATATCTAAGAATTCTTGCATTCCTGAGATAAACCCCACTTGATCATGGTGTATGATCCTTTTAATGTGCTGTTGGATTCTGTTTCCTAGTATTTTGTTGAGGACTTTTGCATCTATGTTCATCAGTGATATTGGTCTGTAGTTTTCTTTTTTTGTGACATCTTTGTCTGGTTTTGGTGTCAGAGTGATGGTGGCCTCGTAGAATGAGTTTGGGAGTGTTCCTCCTACTGCTGTATTTTGGACGAGTTTGAGAAGAATAGGTGTTAGCTCTTCTCTAAATGTTTGATAGAATTTGCCTGTGAAGCCATCTCTTCCTGGACTTTTGTTTGTTGGAAGATTTTAAATTTCAATTTCAGTGCTTGTGATTGGTCTGTTTATATTTTCTCTTTCTTCCTGGTTCAGTCTCGGAGGGCTGTGTTTTTCTAAGAATTTGTCCATTTCTTCCAGCTTGTCCATTTTATTGGCATATAGTTGCCTGTAGTAGTCCCACATGATCCTTTGTATTTCTGCAGTGTCAGTGTTACTTCTCCTTTTTCATTTCTAATTCTGTTGACTTGAGTCTTCTCCCATTTTTTCCTGATGAGCTTGGCTAATGGTTTATGAATTTAGTTTATCTTCTCAAAGAACCAGCTTTTAGTTTTATTGACTTTTGCTATTGTTTTCTTCATTTCTTTTTCATTTATTTCTGATCTCATCTTTATGATTTCTTTCCTTCTACTAACTTTGGGTTCTTTTTGTTCTTCTTTCTCTAATTGCCTTAGGTGTAAGATTAGGTTGTTTGAGATTTTTCTTGTTTCTTGAGGTAGGATTGTATTGCTATAAATTTCCCTCTTACAACTGCTTTTGCTGCATCGCATAGGCTTTGTGTCATCGTGTTTTCATTGTCATTTGTTTCTAGGTATTTTTTGATTTCCTCTTCGATTTCTTCAGTGACCTCTTGGTTATTTAGTAGCGTGTTGTTTAGCCTCCATGTGTTTGTATTTTTTACACTTTTTTCCTGTAATTGATATCTAGTCTCATAGTGTTGTGGTCAGAAAAGATGCTTGATAAGATTGCAATTTTCTTAAATTTAGCAAGGCTTGATTTGTGACCCAACATGTGATCTATCCTGGAGAACGTTCTGTGTGCACTTGAGAAGAAAGAGTATTCTCTTGTTTCTGGATGGAATGTCCTATAAATATCAATTAAGTCCATCTGGTCTAGTGTGTCATTTAAAGTTTGTGTTTCCTTATTTGTTTTCTGTTTAGATGATCTGTCCAGTGGTGTAAGTGGGGTGTTTAAGTCCCCTACTATTATTGTGTTACTGTTGATTTCCCCTTTTATGGCTGTTAGCATTTGCCTTGTGTATTGAGGTGCTCCTATGTTGGGTGCATAAATATTTACAATTGTTATATCTTCTTCTTGGATTGATCACTATGTAGTGTCCTTCCTTGTCTCTTGTAACAGTCTTTATTTTAGTCTATTTCGTCTGATATGAGTATTGCTATTCCAGCTTTCTTTTGATTTCCATTTGCATGGAATATCTTTTTCCATCCCCTCTCTTTCAGTCTGTATGTGTCCCTAGGTCTGAAGTGGGTCACTTGTAGACTGACTGTATCTTTTAATTCTCCAAATGGCTGCATGTTCTAGGAAAGGCTGGGATGTTTCCTTTTAGCTTCTGTCTCTCTGATGAAAGTGAGACTGTAATAGATTACATCCACAGTTGTTGATAGTCATGCTCTATTTTCAGTGCCTGTAAATGCCGCCTCATTCAATCCTCATAGCAACCACTTGTAAGAGGTCTTATTTTTATCCCCATTGTAAAGAAAATGAGAGAGGCTGGGTATTCTCATTCAGAATGTTGTAGAGGCAGGATCTGAACTTCAGCAGTCTGACACCGGAGACCATAATTGTTACCCATTTACAATTATGTATCTCAGATTATATGGGGTTTGTTAGAGATAGCTTTAACTATATGAGAGTCTGGCAAAGTTCCAAAATAGCTAACTTAGGCATTTTCACAAAGATTGTACAAGCTCAAAAACACAATAACCAATAACTTAAATCATCCACTTCTATATAAAGGGAGTTTGGCCTCCAACTCCACCCAGTTCCCGAAAAATGTATCTTAGATTTTAATGTTCTTAATAAGACATGGCCAGACTCTCAGATCCTAATGCCAAATCCCTTGAATCCTATGTTATATAGATCAGTATAGATCAGTTCTTTGGGAAAGAAAAGGGAAAAAAAAGAAAGATATTATATAAAAGTTTTAGCACCAGTACAACCACCTTACCTTGAGAGTTTGGGCAGAGATTGGAAAGCTAGCAAATTGGAAGTTTTCTAACTCCTAAATGACCGTAGCCCCTTATAGCAACACAGGCATCACATGGGAACCTGTTAGAAATGCAGAATCTCAGGCTCTAACCCAGACTTACTGAATCAGAATCTACATTTCAACAAGACCAACCCCCAGGACACCCACCAGGTGATCTGTAGCTGATTACAGCTTGAGAAGCATGGTTCTAACTCACTGATTCTTAAACTTTTCTATACATCAGATTCATCCATGAAGTTTGAAAACCTGGGTCCAATCCCCAAAGACTGTGATTTAATTAGCATGGGGTGCAAGACAGGACATATTTTTTTAACATTCTCCTCGTGATTCCAATGTGCAACTGACTCTGAGAACTGCTGCTTTCATCCCTCTGGGTGTATCTTTAAGCAGCAGTTCTTGTTATACTGATTGAACACTTTAGTCCCTCTGCAAATACTGAGTCCCCTGCCCAAGAGGAGTATAAGTGTTTGCCAACAAAACTGTAATAGAATTATTATTTTGCAAGGGTCATATTGAGAAACATGAGACTGCTAATGTGACACAAATTAACCAGAGCTTTCATCAGTGAGTCATTTATCAGGAGCCACAGATGTTTCCCACACTGATGTCTTCTCAGTGTTGACTTTCAGACCAAAGTAAACTATCCCTCTCACATGCTTCACCACCTTAATGGCGAATTTGTCTAGTGTTGCTTGGACATGGAAAGTTATCACTTCAATGTTTAGTGCTCTATATTGATCTCTAACCCTATGCTTATAGCATTATCTATTTTTCTGTCCTTTTTATCTGCTAGGGCACAGATTGTCTCATTTATCTCTATAACCTCAGAGCCTAGCATAGCCTCTGTTTAATAAATGTTGGTTAAATTTCAAACTCCATCCTTTCTTACATTGTAAAAAATTTCCATGCCTATTTTAGCATCATACTCTACATTATTGCTCAATTTGAATATATAAAAGATATACAAAAAGGGATGGAGAAGATTGCAAAGGCCCAATTCATTAAATGTTTGAGTATATAACTACTTGCAAAGCACCTGGCTGGTCGCTCTACACAGAATATCATGTCCTTTCATTAGCTTACAGTCTAGTGGAGAAAATGAACACACACTTTAAAAAAATTTTATTATATAATACACATGATGATGAAGACTAAGTATAAGTGACCAAGTCAAATAATAAGTGAATTTCTTGGAAAAGTACATTAATTCAGGCTAGTAGCTGGCAAAGCTTCCTAACTGTATTCCTGAAAGATAAGAGATACAGAAAATGCATAAGTAATTCTGGAAAACTAATATAATATGGAGTGGTAGCATGATGGTATGGCAGTCACCTAAGAAGTGTAATTTTATTTTTTCTCATTATGGAGGTTTAGGCCCAGATCAGATATCCCAGCTCAGTGTGTTGTGAGAATACACTTTCCAACTCTCCCAGTTGGAAAAAGTTTTCCTTCTTGACTCTCCCTACTCATTGAGACTCACTGAGACTCTACAGTAGACATAATGGAAATGCCTTTCAGCACCAACTCTGCTATTCACTGCTTGGAACACACAATAAATAGAAAGAATAAGAATTGAAAGTTCATTTCCCCCTTAGCTTTTTCTAAGTGCTGAACTGAATAGGTGTCAACTCTCTGTTGTAGCCCCGGCAGTCCTGACTTTCAAAAGAACAATCAGAAGGAAACCCTTTCAGAAAATTGATCCGCCAAAGTTTGAAATGCTTAAAAATAAACTGTCAGGTCTGTCTGTTTTCCCCTACACAACCCGTCAACCTCACCTCTGGCTTCTTATTTTCCAAACAGTAACAGCCGGGCATTCTCTTTCAAAAGGCTCCTTCTGAAGTGCCTTCTTTGTCAGGAGTATTGTAAACCCTGACCAGCTATTTTATAAATTGGAGGGAGACCTGAGTGGGGATAAAAGCCAACTAGTGCTCCCTTCTGCTCTGACACCTCCATCTATAGAGCTCTGAAATTTGGGTTAAGAAAGAGTGTTCCTTCTAAATTCAGTGTGACAATTTTAATTCTCACTATTTAGAAACAAATACGTGTGTGTGTGTGTGTGTGTGTGTGTGTGTGTGTGTGTGTGTAGATATATATGCACATTCTTTGTTCATCCAGCATCCTAGATTTGAGCTTCTTTTTTGGGGCCCCTAGTAGAAATAGGCTCAAATAGTTTCAAACAGTTTTTTGTTGTTATTGTTGTTGTTTTCCCTAGAACATGTCCTTCTCAAAGGATTTTTCTACTTTAATAAAGCCCTATAAATGAGGGTGTGTAGTCACCTATAAATGGGAGTTTGTGCTCAAGTAACTTACTAAACGCCATGTGTCAAATCTGACATGTCAATAGGGATTATGTCCCAAAGTCCATATTAACCTGCCCAGAGGGATGTATTGTGACTTTGCAGTATCATTCCTGCTATTAGAGTCTTCATCAAAGCACCTACAGGTAAGAGTTAGAAATCAACAAAGTTATTACATGTTTCAACTAAGAAATCTATTTCTGAAGGGATCCTTCACCTCTCTAGTAGAAATAAGACACATGAAACATTTTAAGGGGTGATAATTACTAGCTTTACAGAATGTCAGTAATTTATAACCTAAGGTTAGCTGGTGGGTTGATATTTATGCCTATTTGTTTTAAATATGTGGGCCCTTGCATAAAAGGTGGTAATTAGCCATCCTTTCTGTAATTTCCGATTGGGAAGGATGAGCAAGTCCAATTGAAGAAATCCAGATCACATGTATCATCTTTAATTGAAGAGCGGTCTTGCCTCTGGTCTGGGTTAGAGATGCCTCAATGACAGTCCTAATGTTCTGTTGGGATTAAAAGGCTGACTAGGTGCATCCCCAGCCTGTATTGTAGCATATTCTCTGTCCTCTGGATAACCCTCATTATTTCTGTACTCCCTTCACGAAATTGCATATTTCTTAAATGACAGATCATGACTCACTCAATCATCTCTATATCTACGACAATGCCTAACCTTGAAGTTTTGCCTGTGATAGCTGCTTAGTAAATATCAGTTAAATACATAAAAGCCAAGAATGCTGTGGGTAAGAAAATCGACACTGCAATTTTCTCTGACATCACCTCTCGCCTTCCATAAACAGAGCTTCTATAGACCTAAATCTTCTATCCAGTTTGTTGTGGTTATTGATATGTGATACTCCTTCTTCTGGTACAACCAGTGAATCACCAAATAACACCGATCCCACATTTCTTTCTTCCTTCCCACATTTCTTTACATGATTGCTCTAATCCCGTGGTGTTAGGGCCAGAGACTTAAATTCTACTTCTTGCTCTTGTATTTTAAAAAATTGCATTGCTGTGGGCAAATTATTTACTTTCTCACTTCCTTCCCCTACAAAAATAAAGAGGTATGATCATTAAAAAAACGGACGTCACTGTGATTCTGCATATGAGTTTACATATGGCTTCTAGAATGTGCTAATCCTCTTAAACGTTGTTTTTTCAGTCTCTGTCCAAAAAAAAAAAAAAGCTGCTGTTTGCTAAAGTTCTCAAAGCTCTGGCCCTACTGCTTCATGGGTCTGAAGATACTTCCTCTTACTATGATTTATATCTTTAAATTGTGAGTATACCTTACACTGCTTTTTATCTATAGATATCCTTTAAAACTCAGATTGTTGGTTCTCCATTTGTTTCCAATGGAGGTAATAACAACTGGGTCTACTTTTTTTTTTTAACATCTTTATTGGAGTATAATTGCTTTACAATGTTGTGTTAGTTTCTGCTGTATAACAAAATGAATCAGCTATACATATACATACATCCCCATAACCCTTCTCTCTTGCGTCTCCCTCCCACCCTCCCTATCCCACCCCTCTAGGTGGTCACAAAGCACCAAGCTGATCTCCATGTGTTATGCAGCTGCTTCCCACTAGCTATCTATTTTACATTTGGTAGTGTCTATATGTCAATGCTACTATCCCAGCTTACCCTTGCCCCTCCCCGTGTCCTCAAGTCCATTCTCTACGTCTGCGTCTTTATTCCTGTCCTGCCCCTAGGTTCATCAGAACCTTTTTTTTTTTTTTCTTAGATTCCATATATATGTGTTAGCATACGGTATTTGTTTTTCTCTTTCTGACTTACTTCACTCTGTATGACAGACTCTAGGTCCATCCACCTCACTACAAATAACTCAGTTTCATTTCTTTTTATGGCTGAGTAATATTCCATTGTATATATGTCCCGCATCTTCTTTATCTCTTCATCTGTTGATGGACACCTAGGTTGCTTCCATGTCCTGTTGGCTATTGTAAATAGAGCTGCAATGAACATTGTGGTACATGACTCCTTTTGAATTATGGTTTTCTCCAAGAGCAAACCCTGTGTTCACAGAGGAGTCAAATCTCCCCCCACCACCACCACCACTCTCTCCATCCCTCCCTCCACTCCCTTAGAGCACAGGTTAAGACAGACCAGCTTCTGGCCACTGGGTGGATTGATTCTCATCCATCTCTTGGAGGGTCTGGTTTTATGCAGATGTCTTGGGTTCACATTCCTAAAGTATGGGCCAAAGCCTAGTCTTTAGACCCCACACAGCTATTTACACTCTATCTCTTTCTCCCTTCCATAGAGCAATCCAAGCATCTGCTCATATTTTCTACTCTCATATTTCATTGCCTCTTTTTATGTTGGGTTTTGAGAATTTTCTTTACGTACTTATGAGTTAAGATACACATTTAAACTGATAGCTCTGTTTTATACATTTTTTCTTATTATTTTAAGTTATGAGTTAATTTACATATTTGCACACAGGTTTCCAAGTTGCTGTAGGTGGAATCTTCCAATAGCTTCTTAAGTAGTGTGATGCTTTATTTTCCCTTATTGGAGGACATCTGACATACCATGGTCACTATAATGATCTGAAAATATCATCATAATCTACTCTATGACATCCAGGATAAAAGCAAAACGTCTAGGCCAGTCATGTAGGACTCCCTACAAATCTTGCCCTATCCTTCCCTGTCAAGCTTGCCTTTTAAGTCCTCTCCACAGAACAGTGCCTTCCCACTGCCTAGCCATTGTGGACGATCGTGGGCATATCCAAAGTTACCTACATGCATCCCTCCCTCATTTCAAATCACATTCTTCTTTCGGGGGTGGTCAATTCAAGACTTGCTGTCTTTGAAAGCTTCCTGGATTACTCAGACACCCATAAGCCTTACCCTGTCCTTGTGAACTCATGGTCTGCTCTAAACCATGTACCCTACACAAGGGCTCACAACCTCTAATTTGTATTGGGACAGGCACGTGACATGAAAGAGTGATGTAGACTTGCTATAAGAGGTCAAAAGTGAAACCATAACAAAAAATGGTGCTTGACATCTGATCACAGTGGAAGGGAGTAGCTGGGGGAGTAGTAAGGCGGGCAGTGTAACAAAACTGGAAAGAGAGCCACTGCTACTGAGTTTCACCTCATTATTCTCATTCATAAAGACTAGTCAGTGTTGTTAGAGATTCCAGTTTTTGAGAAAATCCAGGAGTCTGCATTTTAGGTAAAAATCTAGTGACTCTTTTTTCGCCCAACTTTATTGAGGTATAATTGACAAGTAATATTGTAAAATATTTAAAGTGTGCATTATGATAATTTGATATACATACATATACATTGTGAAAGGATTCTTCCCATCTAGTTAAGGAACATGTACATCACTTAATTAATTAATTATTTGCTTAATTAATTATTTTAGTGAGATCATTTAAGTTTTACCCTCTTTGCAAGGTTCTGTTATAAAATAATAGTGTTATCAACTCTAGTCACCATGTTATACATTAGATCCTCAGACCTTATTCATCTTATAGCTGGAAGTTTCTACCGTTTTACCAGGCTCACCTTATTTCCCCCACTCCCAACCCCCTGGCAACCACATTTTCTATTCCCTGTTTCAATATCTAGTCATTCTTAATGTTACCAACTCATTTAACAACTTAAAAGCAAAAATACCACGAGGGCCAACAGTGTCAAGGCCAAAGTAGCTAGTTTGCAACTTATAGTTTATAGAGTCTTGTGCTTGCTTGGAACTCTTCTTCATGCCTCTGTTATGCCAGACTGTACACTTACCAAAACTACACATTCCTTAAATGTCACTGTCTAACTCATATTTCTTGTGTTTTCCTATTCACAAAGATAGGCATGCACACAGATCTTCAGAAACCATTCACTGAATTGAAGTACTTTCTTACTGGTTTCTAGTATTCCCCAAGTCTGAATAAAGAAGGTAGGGTAGAGAGTCCCCTGAAAAGAGTTTGATGGCAATATAGAATAAAAATTGGGTCCTCTAATTCTTCAAGAGGAAAAATAATACAGTTTTCTCAGGTAGACCATGCCCTTATTAGAAAAGTCAAAGTAATAGCAGCTGTAAGCAAGGGGAAAGGGTAGAAGAATGAATTAGACATTTTAAGTTTTAAGGTGACTTATAGCCTTGAATTTTATGATAAAGCCCTGACTCCCTCTTAATTAATTTTAAAAGGAATCCTGTTGGCCTGAAGACTACCCATTTTGTATTAAAATATGTGGATGTATTTCCTATTTATTTATTTCTTGTCCTTCTGCCTTCCAAAACCATCTATCAGTGACAGTCAAAGGAGGGTCTTCTGAGAACAAATGTTCCTGGAATCCTTATATAGACAGCTAATAGAGAAAAGAAAGTCCTTGTAGCCTTCTAGTTTTAAGGGTATGTCCTTTTCCTAAGCAATCTTTGCCACACCATTTTTCCCACAAAAGTTTAAAAAATGTCTACAGTTCCACACTAGGTTAAATTACATGGCATAATACCTACACTTTCCTACAGTAATTTCTCTTCTGTGTTCTAATAAGCAGAGGACACCCACACTTATCCAGAAGAAAAAGGAATGGGATTTGAGATCTTTGATAACTGAGTAGTCAGTGGGCTTTTATGTGTTAACTTGGATGAGGAAAGATCCAGGTCACACGAGGCTACAACCACTGGGATTTAAGCATAACTGTTCAGCTTTAAGAAGCTGAACTCTAAGATGATTCAAATTAGGATGATTCCCTTCTCACCCTGGGCTATTCTTTTCTCCCTTCATGCCGGGTGCTTGACAATGACTGAGCACACACAGGTTCTTCACAAATCCTTCACATGCGCTTCATGGGTGCAAAGCTCCACAAGTGTGAAAATTTGCCCCTTGTAAACGCATACACACATTCAGCCAAAATATACATGACTACTTTCCAAACAATTAGGCTACACTGAAATATACTTGATGTTACATATCTTTTGGGAATCAAATTCTTTCATTGTCACCTTAGGGATATAAATTCTCTTACTGCCACAGAATCACCAAATAAGGTCACTAGAAGAGACTCCATCAGATAGTTACTTAGATATGTTGTTTTTATGTTGAAGTATAGATAAACTAAAATTTTAAGGTATGATCACATGTGCAAACCACACATACAGACAGTCATAATGCATGTGCCTGCTCATGTGTGTTGTAATGTATCTTTCAATCTATTTGGGAAGATCACTTTTATTTTTTCTTTTTCTACCCTTTCCTTTCCTCTCTATAAAAGTTAGCACATGGTGAGAATCTAAAACCTATCAAATGTTCATCAATTCACTCTCTAACTTCATTTTTTGGTTTTACCTTTCCACCCCTACATACCTTCTGTGTACCCTTTTGGGCCATTCCCTGGACATGCTGTGTTTAATGATATTTTGTGCCATTTTCTCTGCTTAGGGATGCTTTTTCCCTTCTTTCTACTTTTTAATTCCCTTCTAGACTCCAAGTTTCAGCTCACATAGCACATCCTCTCTGAAGCCTTCCATGGTTTCACAAGCTAAAAAAGGCAAACTCTCTTCTGTATTTTCACAGCACTCTACAGATATATCTATTATAATAATGATCTTATCATATTTTAATTATGTATTTGTGTATCTTCTCCCCCTTCCCCCAATTAGGCCACCAGTTCTTTAAGTGCTGGGCTTGACATAATAGCATGCACTAGATAAATGCTTGTTAAAAGAAGGTGGCAGTACCATACTGTTTTGATTACTGTAGCTTTGTAGTATAGTCTGAAGTCAGGGAGCCTGATTCCTCCAGCTCCATTTTTCGTTCTCAAGATTGCTTCGGCTATTCGGGGTCATTTGTGTTTCCAAACAAACTGTGAAATTTTTTGTTCTAGTTCTGTGAAAAATGCCAGTGGTAGTTTGATAGGGATTGCATTGAATCTGTAGATTGCTTTGGGTAGTAGAGTCATTTTCACAATGTTGATTCTTCCAATCCAAGAACATGGTATATCTCTCCATCTATTTGTATCATCTTTAATTTCTTTCATCAGTGTCTTATAATTTTCTGCATACACTTTTGTCTCCTTAGGTAGGTTTATTCCTAGATATTTTATTCTTTTTGTTGCAATGGTAAATGGGAGTGTTTTCTTAATTTCACTTTCAGATTTTTTGTAACTGGTGTATAAGAATGCCAGAGATTTCTGTGCATTAATTTTGTATCCTGCTACTTTACCAAATTCATTGATTAGCTCTAGTAATTTTCTGGTAGCATCTTTAGGATTCTCTATGTAGAGTATCATGTCATCTGCAAACAGTGACAGTTTTACTTCTTCTTTTCCAATTTGGATTCCTTTTATTTCTTTTCATTCTCTGATTGCTGCGGCTAGAACTTCCAAAACTATGTTGAATAAGAGTGGTGAGAGTGGGCAACCTTGTCTTGTTCCTGATCTTAGTGGAAATGGTTTCAGTTTTTCACCACTGAGGATGATGTTGGCTGTGGGTTTGTCAGATATGGCCTTTATTATGTTGAGGAAAGTTCCCTCTATGCCTACTTTCTGCAGGATTTTTATCATAAATCGGTGTTGAATTTTGTCAAAAGCTTTCTCTGAATCTATTGAGATGATCATATGGTTTTTCTCCTTCAATTTGTTAATATGGTGTATTATGTTGATTGATTTGCGCATATTGAAGAATCCTTGCATTCCTGGGATAAACCCCACTTGATCATGGTGTATGATCCTTTTAATGTGCTGTTGGATTCTGTTTGCTAGTATTTTGTTGAGGAGTTTTGCATCTATGTTCATCAGTGATATTGGCCTGTAGTTTTCGTTCTTTGTGACATCTTTGTCTGGTTTTGGTATCAGGGTGATGGTGGACTTGTAGAATGAGTTTGGGAGTGCTCCTCCCTCTGCTATATTTTGGAAGAGTTTGAGAAGGATAGGTGTTAGCTCTTCTCTAAATGTTTGATAGAATTCACCCGTGAGGCCATCTGTTCCTGGACTTTCGTTTGTTGGAAGATTTTGAATCACAGTTTCAATTTCAGTGCTTGTGATTGGTCTGTTCATATTTTTTTATTTCTTCCTGGTTCAGTCTCAGCACGTTGTGCATTTCTAAGAATTTGTCCATTTCTTCCAGGTTGTCCATTTTATTGGCATGGAGTTGCTTGTAGTATTCTCTCAGGATCCTTTGTATTTCTGCAGTGTCAGTTGTTACTTCTCCTTTTTCATTTCTAATTCTATTGATTTTAGTCTTCTCCCTTTTTTTCTTAATGAGTCTGGCTAATGGTTTATCAATTTTGTTTATCTTCTCAAAGAACCAGCTTTTAGTTTTATTGATCTTTGCTATCATTTCCTTCATTACTTTTTCATTTATTTCTGATCTGATCTTTATGATTTCTTTCTTTCTGCTAAATTTGGTGGGTTTTTGTTCTTCTTTCTCTAGTTGCTTTAGGTGCAAGGTTAGGTTGTTTATTCGAGATGTTTCCTGTTTCTTAAGGTAGGATTGTATTGCTATAAACTTCCCTCTTAGAACTGCTTTTGCTGCATCCCATAGGTTTTGGGTCGTCATTCTCCACTGTCATTTGTTTCTAGGTATTTTTTGATTTCCTTTTTGATTTCTCCAGTGATCACTTCGTTATTAAGTAGTGTACTGTTTAGCCTCCATATGTTTGTATTTTTTATAGATCTTTTCCTGTAATTGATATCTAGTCTCATAGCATTGTGGTCAGAGAAGATACTTGATAGAATTTCAATTTTCTTAAATTTACCAAGGCTAGATTTGTGACCCAAGATAGGATCTATCCTGGAGAATGTTCCATGTGCAGTTGAGAAATATGTGTATTCTGTTGTTTTGGGATGGAATGCCCTATAAATATCAATTAAGCTACAGCAATCAAGACAGTATGGTACTGGCACAAAAACAGAAATATAGATCAATGGAACAGGATAGAAAGCCCAGAAATAAACCCATGCACATATGGTCACCTTATCTTTGACAAAGGAGGCAAGAATATACAATGGAGAAAAGACAGCCTCTTCAATAAGTGGTGCTGGGAAAACTGGACAGCTACATGTAAAAGTATGAAATTAGAACACTCTCTAACACCATAAACAAAAATAAACTCAACATAGATTAAAGACCTAAATGTAAGGCTAGAAACTATCAAACTCTTAGAGGAAAACATAGGCAGAACACTCTATGACATAAATCACAGCAAGATCCTTTTTGACCCACCTCATAGAGAAAATGAAATAAAAACAAAAATAAACAAATGGCATCTAATGAAACTTAAAAGCTTTTGCACAGCAAAGAAAACCATAAATAAGACCAAAAGCCAACCCTCAGAATGGGAGAAACTATTTGCAAATGAAGCAACTGACAAAGGATAAATCTCCAAAATTTACAAGCAGCTCATGCAGCTCAATAACAAAAAAACAGACAACCCAATCCAAAACTGGGCAGAAGACATAAATAGACATTTCTCCAAAGAAGATATACAGATTCTCAAGAAACACATGAAAGAATGCTCAACATCATTAATCATTAGAGAAATGCAAATCAAAACTACAATGAGATATCATCTCACACAGATCAGAATGGCCATCATCAAAAAATCTACAAACAATAAATGCTGGAGAGCGTGTGGAGAAAAGGGAACACTCTTGCAGTTTTGGTGGGCATGTAAATTGATACAGCCACTATGGAGAACAGTATGGAGGTTCCTTAAAAATCTACAAATAGAACTACCATATGACCCACCAATCCCACTACTGGGCATATACCCTGAGAAAACCATAATTCAAAAAGAGTCATGTACCAAAATGTTCATTGCAGCTCTGTTTACAATAGCCAGGACATGGAAGCAACCTAAATGTCCATCAACAGATGAATGGATAAAGAAGATGTGGCACATATATACAATGGAATATTACTCAGCCATAAAAAGAAATGAAATTGAGTTATTTATAGTGAGGTGGATGGAACTAGAGTCTGTCACACAGAGTGAAGTAAGTCAGAAAGAGAAAAACAAATACCGTATGCTAACACATATATATGGAACCTAAGGAAAAAAAAAAAAAAGGCCATGAAGAACCTAAGGGTAAGATGGGAATAAAGACACAGATCTACTAGAGCATGGAGTTGAGGATATGGGGAGGGGGAAGGGTAAGCTGTGACAAAGTGAGAGAGTGGCATGGACATATATACACTACCAAACGTAAAATAGATAGCTAGTGGGAAGCAGCCGCATAGCATAGGGAGAGCAGCTAGGTGGTTTGTGACCACCTAGAAGGGTGGGATAGGGAGGATGGGAGGGAGGGAGACGCAAGAGAGAAGAGATATGGGAACATATGTATATGTATAACTGATTCACTTTGTTATAAAGCAGAAACTAACACAACATTGTAAAGCAATTATACTCCAATAAAGATGTTAAAAAATAAAGAAAATTTAAAAAAGATGGTGGGAATAAAGAATTGAATGAATAAATTAAAATAATAAACAAAAAGCCAACCATGTTCCTCCACTATTTTCAAGCATTTCTTTGACATCTTATAAAAATGTGTGTTTTTGTTGAATATCGACTGATGTTTTTAAAAATAAAAAAAAAAAATCATATTCAAGACCTGGGGAATAAAGAGAAGAAAATTAATATGGAGGGGAAAGTGTGGGTTCAGGGAACACAGAGTTTGCAGTCCAGGCAAAGCATAAATATATCTTAGCCTACTCTTTCAGGAGTGAGTGCCACAGGATGACCCCCATTGCTGTGTTATAATCATCAGAGACACATATTAAGTATAATCAAGGATACACAGGAAAAACAATCATTCCCCTTGCAAGTGAAAGATGCTTTTTTTGTAAAGGGCAGTTTAGAATCTCTAAGTAGAGAGCCTTGGTCAACATAATTATGTCAAAATATTTCAAGGTTCATTCAGGTGCTTGCTGGCAGAAGCTTTGACAGCAAGAGAGCTTTGACAGTCGTTAAAGAAAGAGAGGCACTTGTCTTGTTCCATTCATCTGTACAGGCACTTTGGAAAATGGCATACTACCAACTGAAACCATGATTGCTAATAAGCCTGCCACGTTACACATTAACAGAGCTCTTGAAATTGTCAACACGTGAGAAACATGATAGCAGATGTATGAGAAGGCAACATGTATGAATTTTATCCATGCGTATCTGCCTTCTTTCCTTCCTTCCCTCCTCTTTTTTTCCCTTCCTCCTTCTCTCCTTCCCTTTCTTTCGTTTTCTTCATTTCTCTCTCTAAGCCCTTACTGAGTGTCTGTTCAGTAATCTAGTTTGTAATGATAAACAGTGTATTTGTGATATACTCCCCGTTCTCATAGAGATCACATGGTGGTAGAGGAGATTACATTGTAGATAACACGAGTATGAGGGTCATGATGTTGATGATATTAATAATAACAGTTACAATCTTACTTAATCTCTACCAGATATTATGCTAGTGACTTTAGATTTTTACCACCTTCTATCTGTATTACTATGGACAAACTACTTAACATCTGGAAGCCAGTTTCCTCATCTGTAAAATAAGATCATTGTGATAGGACTGATTTCGGTTGGTTCTGATAACACTCAGCCTAATATCTTGTACAGGGCAGGCACTCCATAGTTGTTAACTCTTATTATCATTGTCATTGGTCTCCCACTTCGCAGATGAGAAAACTGAGCCTTAAAGAACTTAAGTAATGGGCTCATGAAATCAACAGTTGCAATGCATATGTGCTGAAACGGAGAAATGAATCATAAAGATGAGGCTAAAGAAATTACAGATTTATAGCACCAATCACCAGAATAGCAGATATACAACCAGCATTGAATTATCTCCAAATAAGTGAATTTAACTATCACACAGACACCTAGAGAGAATATTACTAGCTCCATTTTAAAGATGGACGTATCAGGTTTAGAAAGACAGAGACTTGACCGTCAGAGTTAGTAAGTAGCTGAGCTGCATTGTTTCGACTTACAAGCCCAAACTCTTTCTGGCACCCCACGCAGCCTGCACCAGAAAATGGCAATAGTTTAAATTCACACCTAGCTTTGGCAGCACTTGAGTCTGTTACAGATAGATAGCATTGAAATAATGGATTTTGCACAGTCTTCCTTGTAAATTAGCTCCCAGCCTTAATATAGTGTTCCTAAAGTTGATTTTTTGCTAAATGTTGCTTTATTACAGCAACACTATGTGTGGATTTAGTCCTTTCTGAAATGTCTTTTCCCCAGAGGCATATCAGCCAACAATAACAGTAGCTATATTCAGCTGAGAGCACCAGATAACTGATTTATTTTGTCACTGGCACCTTTATGAGCTTCATTTGCTGGAGATGAGCTGGAAAAAAAAAAAATCCTGCCTTTCATTTCCTTCTAAAATCATGGCACTGAAAGGCTAAAGTACCAAAAGTGATCGTGAAGCCAAATTCTGAGTAGAGAAACATAATTATTTTAATGAGTACCATTGCTCAGTGAATCTGCATCGTGTTCAAGGTTTATAAGCAGTGAGCTGAGAGCATCTCCAGTTCTCCAAGTGAATACACAGAAGCTGAGAAGTTGCCCTGCTGTCATTTCACTACCACCTGATGTCTGGTCCCCAAATTTCTTTTTCCTGCCTTTGATGCTACCTAAATGGGTATTTCCAATATTGAAACCCCCATGACAGCTTTAAAAAAGGGATAAAACTTATAATGGTCTGAAATCCCTGTTACCTCTGGTTTTCTAGCTGAGACTTGTAGCTGAATAACACAGTGAACTTATGCATACTATAGGACATCGAGAGCTCTTTAGTAATGCTTCATTGAACTGAACTTTACAGAGATGTTGGTTGCTCTCACTCAGATGCTGAGAGGGGAGATAATGTGGTTCAAAACTTGAGTTCCCCCCTCCCCAGACTGTTGGTGGGGATATAAGTTGGTGCAGCCACTATGGAACACAGTGTGGAGATTCCTCAAAAAACTAAAAATAGAGCTGTCATATGATACTGGAATCCCACTCCTGGGCACATATTCAGACAAAACTCTAATTCAAAAGGAGGCATGCACCCCTATGTTCACAGCAGCACAATTCACAATAGCCGACACATGGAAACAACCTAAATGTCCATCGACAGAGGAATGGATAAAGAAGATACGGTATATCAGCAAACATTTATTGAGCATCTACTATGAGCCAGGTACTTTTCTAGTGACTGGAAGATAGAACTGAACAAAACAAATCAAGACCCCTACTCCCATGGGGCTTTTAATCAAGTGGAATGACTCAGACAATAAACAAGGAAATTGGGGAAATAAATAGTATGTCAGTGATAGTAAGTGCTATTGATTAAATCAAAGCAGGGAGAGGGTGCACATATGTGTCTGGGAACCCATATTTTTTAATGGGATGGAGACCCAACACAGCCAAAAATAAATAAATAAATGTGTTAAATGGGGTGGCCAGAGAGGGATTCATCAGCGAGCAAAAACCTAGCAGAAATGAGGGGGTCATGTAGCTCTTTGGGGACTACTATGTGTTGAACCTTTAAAACAGCTGTGTTGGTGTCCTCACACCTCAGAATGTTACCTTATTTGGAGACAGGGTCTTTACAGAGTTAATCGAGTTAAAATGAGGTCTTCAGTGTGGGCCCTAATCCAACATGACTGGTGTCCTTATCAGAAGAGGGAACAGGGATAGATACATAGAGGGAAAACGATGAGAAGAGACACAGGCGGCAGACAGCTACCTTTAAGCCAAGTAGAGAGCCCTGGGAGAGAGCCTTCCCTCAATCCTGCTGACACCTTGATTTCAGACTTCTGGCCCCCAAAACTATGCAGTCATTTCCACTCTGAGCCAGCCAGTGTGTGGTACTTTGTTATGGCATCCTTAGCAAACGAATACAGAGGCAAAGAGAGCAGTAAATGGGAAGGCACTGGGGGGTGGGGAGTTTTCCTGATGGCTACTTAATTTGTCCTAGTGCTTCACGGTTAGCAACGTACTTTCATGTTAGTTTTTCATCTGCATTTTCCCACAGCTCTATGTGATAGATGATCTGAGTGTGAGTAAACTACACGTGTGTGTGAGAGTGTGCGCCCCCTGACCCCCAAAGGAGCTGAACCTCAGAGGCTTAAATTCCTTCTGCAAAGCCACAGAGCTGCCCATTGACAAAGGATTCCTTAAGCTGACAAAATCTGACTCCAGATCAAGTGTTCCTTCTATACATAATGTGGGTTGAGAGAATATCTATTTCTTCAACCATATTTGTCCTGATCAAAGCAACTCTTCCCTTCCCTCATTATCGATTATTAGACAGAATATGGTGTTCATGAGACACTCAGGGGAGGATACAGTTGGATCGACACACTATGCCTGAAATAATATTTTAAGACTGTCCTGGCTATTCTACAACAACTACAATATCATCTTGATTGCATTTGAGACAACCATGAGTAGAAACAAGATGAACCACCTTTCCCTGTGTCCCCTGTGGTGCGCACAGGCACAGAGAACAGGTCTCGTAACAAACTGGTTGGGCTATATGTGGAAAAGGACAGCAATGCTGTCTTATCTTGGAGTCCAACCACAGGACCGAAACAAATTTCTTACACAGAGCTTACGGACAGATTGGTGTTCAGATGTGTGTATAAGAGAAGTGAACCACATTTTGGAAACAGAATCAACCAACAATTAATCAACCATGTTTAGGAAATAGAGTAGGGTACTCCCAGTTCTGGGAGGATTGGTAAGCTTGTCAACTTCTCCATAGGAGAGTCACCATTTTGTAACTAGTAGTGTATGAAACTCTGATGACTTCATGGAAATAGCATCGACGGGTAAATTAAAAACCAGGGATTCAGCGAACTAAATATCGAGAGGAAAAAGTAGAAATATACGGGGGAGAAGCACTTAAACGCTGCTGAATCTACTGCATCATATAATTGCAGTCCATAATTTCATTACGTAATACGTAGATGCTAATGATATTGTAGCGAGTTATATCAGAGTACAAACTCTCATTATTGTTGAAATATGTATTATATGAAAATGTTAACTGAAAATTAAAGGCATGCTGTCTATTTTACAATAACAATGGAATGACCATGTTTGAAATCTAATTATCATCTTCTCATGTCTCCCCAAGACACCCAGAACTTTAATTGAATAATAATAATGACATGCCTATAGAGCTAATAGGTTACAGATATCAAGGGACCTGATGTGGAAATTATGCAGCTAGAGGTCAACAAGCTTATTCACTCTAAATTAGTTAATATGCATTATGAAATAATATTAATTAGATAATTTAATAATGACACTGAAGCAGACGTTAATGCTTTAGCCCAGTGCTTAGCCTTGATCCCATGTCTGCCTCCTTTAAAATCAGTCTTTTTCTCTCCTTTGATTTGCAGGCTTATCCAGATTTCACCTCCAATTCATCCCCTTTCAGAATACTTCATCTCTGCTATGAACGCAGAGACCAACTCTGATGTAACTAAAGTTTATTTATGTTTCCATACTTTACAGTCAGTCTCATAATGATCTTTCCTAAGGAAAGGAAACAAACGGTCTATGCATTGCAAACACAAGCAACAAAACGCTCTTCAATGTCCTGCCAGCCTCCAGACTAACTGACACTCTTACTTGCATAAGTGGAGAAGCAGGAAGTACACAGAGACAGACGGGGGAGTACCAACTGATGTTCATAAACCTGAACAATGCTGTCTGCATTCATCATTCCAGCTTCTCATACAGCACGTATTGTTTACAGTATATCACAACCCAGCAGTGACACACAGAATGCCATTTGGGCAGAGGCTCACTGTCATTGCCCTTGATTTGCCTGCATGGTAAGGGCCACCACAGTGTTATTCATATTACATAGCTTGCAGCTGAGGGCAACTTTAAATGTGGGGTGGAAAAGAAAAAAAAATTTTAAAGACCAAAAAGAGGGCTAACCTGCTCCCAGTTGTGGTTGAAGTTGGGAAAAATCTGCTTCAATTAATACTTATTTACAAAGAGGTATCACTCCCATATTGTAGAATGTTGACTTATAGAGTCTGTCAAGTATGTTTAACTCAAAGAAAGCAAGTAGAAATAAACTCTCATTGCTGTTGTGACTTTCTGAGTGGTCAGTCATCTGCCATATCTGCAACTCAAAGAAAGCAAGCAGAAATAAACTCTCGTTGCTGTTGTGACTTTTTGAGTGGTTAGTCATCTGCCACTAGAGAGATCTCAATGCGCCTCCCTGGCGTGGCTTCCTTCTTCTCCAATCTAGCTTAGCCTTTGAAATCCTATATTCATGTCACACCATGTTAAAACGTTAATAGGTCTGTCTTAGTCAGTTCAGGCTAATGTAATAAAAATCCATAGACTGCGTGGTTAAATAACAGAAATTTCTGTTCTGTAGGCTGGGATGTCCAAAATCAAGGGACCGGCTGATTTGGTTTCTGGTGAGGGCCCTCTTCTTAGTTTGCCAGAGGGGTGCCTTCTTGCTGTAACCTCATGTGCCTGAGAGAGAGATCATCTTGTATTTTTAAGAACAAGGGTACTAATTCCATTCATGAGGCCTCCACCCTCATGACCTAATTATCATCCAAAGCCCCCACCTTCAAATATTATCACATTAGGGATTAAGGCTTTAATACCAGAATTTTAGGGGGGTCACAACTATTCATTTCAAAGCAAGTTCCCTCTGAAAATCCAAATGTATTAATTGGTTCTAGAACTTGCATTATAAGATCTATGGTTGAATGGCTAAACTGGGAACTCAGGAGCCAAGAGGTACACAAAGTTATGGCTCCACCACAAACAGAATTTTGAATTTTAAGCAGAACATTTCCCCTTCCTCCACTTCCTTTACTCGTCTATAAAATGAATGGCAAGGTTGAATGAAATAATCTCAAAGGTTTCTTCCTGTCCCAACACTCCAAGATTCTATGCACTGTTAATTTTAAATCTTTAAGAGAATAGAAAGAGAAGTCACATTTAATTGCCATCTGCAAGATATTCTCTTCAAACAGTTTTTTGGGGTTTTTTTTGCAGTATGCGGGCCTCTCACTGCTGTGGTCTCTCCCGTTGCGGAGCACAGGCTCCGGACGCGCAGGCTCAGCGGCCATGGCTCACGGGCCCAGCCGCTCTGCTGCATGCGGGATCTTCCCGGACCGGGACACGAACCCGTGACCCCTGCATCGGCAGGCGGACTCTCAACCACTGCGCCACCAGGGAAGCCCTCTTGAAGGAGTTTTAAATGAGTTAACTCATTTAGGTTAGCCCTTGCTTGGGACTCTCTTCCCCTACATATCACAAGGCTAAGTTGCATTCTGCTTTCCCATCTTTTCTCACATGTCAGTCCATTGTTCCACACTCCATATTCCTGATCTGCCTCAATCTCATCAATTTCCTATAAGTCTTCTTGCATTATAAATTACCATTTGATTTATTTGTGTATTATTTTTACTGTTTATTATCTCTCTCCATCTGTTAGAAAGTAGGCTTCACAAATTGTAGGACTCCTTTTTTAAAATTGAGGTCTAATTGACATAAAACATTATACTAGTTTCAGACGTACAACATAATGATATGATATTTGTATAAATTGGGAACTGATCAAACTCCAGTGCTTAGAAGTGTGCCTGACTCAGAGAAGGAGCCTATGATGGTCAATTTTATGTATCAACTTGACTAGACCATGCTACCCATATATTCAGTGAAACATTGAATGTTGTGGAGATATTATTTAGGTGAGATTAACATTTACATCAGTAGACTTTGAGTAAAGGAGATCACCTTCCACAGTGGAGGTGAGTCTCATCCAATCAGCTGAAGGCCTGAAGAGGAAAAAGACCTCACTGAGAAAGAGAGAATTCTATCAGCAGACTGCCTTCAACTGAGTTGCAACATTAACTTTTCCCTGGGCTTCCAGCCTGCTGGCCTACCCTGCAGATTTTGGACTTGCCAGCCTCTACAACTGCATGAACCATTCCTTAAAATAAATCTCTTTCAAGAGAATGAAAAGGCAAGTCACAAACCAGGAGAAGATATTTTCAAAAGACATGTCTGATAAAGGACAGTTATCTAAAATATACAAAGAACTCTTAACTCAACAATAAGAAAATAAACAACCCAGTTAAAAAATGAGCAAAAGACCTGAACAGACACCTAACCAAAGAAGAAGATATACAGGTGGAAATTAAGCATGTGAAAAGATGCTCTACATCATGTTTCATCAGTGAAATGCAAACTGAAACAACAATGACATATCACTACACACCTACTAGAATGGCCAAAATCCAGAACACTGACAACACCAAATGCTGGAGAGAATATGGAGCAATAGGAACTCTCATCCATTGCTGGTGAGAATCCAAAGTAGTACAGCCACATTGGAAGACATTTTGGAAGTTTCTTACAAAATGAAATATACTTTGATCCTATGATCCAGCAATTGCATTCCTTGGTATTTATCCAAAAGTGTTGAAAACTATGTCCACAAAAAAACTTGTACATGGATGTTTACAGCAACTTATTCATAATTCCCAAACTTGGAAGCAACTAAGATGTCCTTCAGTAGGTGAACAGATATGTAAACTGAGGTGTATTCAGGCAACAGAATATTATTCAGTGCTAAAAAGAAATGAGCTATCAAGTCGTGAAAAGACTTGGAGGAAGCTTAAATGGATATTACTAAGTGAAAGAAGCCAATCTGAAAGTCTACATGATGTATGATGCCAACTCTATGATATTCTGGAAAAGCCAAAATTATGGCGATGGTAAAAAGACCAGTTGTTGCCAGAGGTTGGGGAGTGGATGGGTGAATAGGTGGAGCATAGAGAATTTTCAGGGCAGTGAAACTACTCTGTGTGATACTATAATGGTAGACACATGTCATTATAAGTTTGTCCAAACACATAGAATGTACAACACCAAGAGTGAACTCTAATGTAAACTATGAACTTTGGGTGATAATGAGTCAATGTAGGTTCATCAAATGTTATAAATGTATATAAATGGTGGGGGATGTTGATTAATGAGGAAGGTTATGCCTACAGGGGTACAGGGGTGTATGGGAACTCTGCTTTTTGCTTAATTTTGCTATGAACCTAAAACTCCTCTAAAGAAATAGAGTCTATTAAAAATAATAAATAAAAATAAATAAATATTTTTCTATACAGACTACTGGTTCTGTTTCTCTGGAGAATCCTAATAGAAAGCTCAAAATATATTTGTTGAATGGATGAATGTGTCCCCAAGCACTCTTTGAGGAAAATGAAACTGAGAAAAGTTAAGGGACTTGCTCAAGGACATACAGCCACCCAACAGAGATGGGATTTGATCCTAGTTGCTTCCAAAGCCTAAGCCCTGGCTCTCTCCTGATCATCTCTTGATCATCATCCAAAGTCTGATGGAAAGAGAGCCCAAGATAAACTTGTTGGAATCTTGAACTGTGGAAACGATATGCTATTAAGGAGCCCTCCCAGTATAGGGAACTCTTCCAGAGCCTTCTCCATCATCAGGCCCGTAAGGGCACCAGATGTCCAGTAGACATGAATGTTTCAGATGCTACTATATATGTGGCCAACTTCACAGACAACTCCATAGCTTCCCTAGTCAGAAAGAGTAACATATCATAGAACATCCACCTTAGTAAAAGATGGCTATTTCCTTGTTTTAAACCAATAATCTTAAACAATGTTTTCTTATTATGAAAATGGGTCCAAATTTATACCGATTTTAATGTGAAAAAAACAGTTTATGTAATATGTGTCCTTTATCATTCTAAAATATGTTAATCTCTTTTTCACATCTCTAAGACTATATGCTTCATGTAAGTCCTGATGTACCAGCCAACAAATCCTGAGAGTAATAATCACTTTAGTCTTGATAAATAAAAATAAAAAGAAATAAAATATGTCAGATTTTGATGATGAAGATTTTAATGCCTATATCTGCACATGAAAATGCTTAGAAGCAGTGAAAATATATGTATCAACAATAGTTTGGAGGAATACATTTAAAAGTCTTTATATTCAAATGCTATTCTGTATAACCTCACATCCAGGAGAACTTTTAATTTCTCTCTAGATTCTTGAAATGACGTGATTTTCAGTTAAAACAGACTCTGATAGTACCCTTTTCTCTGTCATCACTATCATAGAAACTATATTGTTTATAAAACTGTTAGCAATCGTGATACTATCTATACTGCCAGAGGGGATTCTGTACCACACCACTAAAAATAGATCTAGTCATTTATAAATAACATCTTACAGAATAGGGAGGACCTAAAAACTTCGAATGTAAAGGAACAACACATTCCAGGAACCTTTCAATTAACCCTTAAATTTGGGGGTTATTTAGGAGCTATTTTTTTCTGAGAGTTGGATTATATTAAATTTTATTTTCAAATATGTCAATATAAATAAGGATACAATGATAATAATTATACCTGTCAAATATCTCTCCCCTTGATCCTGTGATCCATACTAACAAATAATTTTTCTGTTTTAATTTTTTATTATTTTCTATAATATCTTGATTTAAAGTAATACCAGAAAAGAGTTATTGACTAAATGCTATCTACTATGAATTCTCTGATGTTTATTAAGATCTGATTTTTTTAATTAAATACTTTTCCTACATTTTTTTATATCATCAAACATTCTTCCCAGTATGAACTCTCTGGCATTTTCTAATGTGTATGTTTAGGACAAATGTCATTCATCACTTATTACATTTGTAGGGTCTCTCTCCACCATGCACTTTCTGACATTGAGTGAGGTGACAGCTGACTTAAAGCCTTTGTCACATTATCTATATTTGTAAGGCTTCTCTGCAGTATGAATTATCTTATGTCGAATAGGTTTGAGTGGCAATCAAAAGCTTTGCCACATTGTTTACATTTGAAAGGTTTCTCTCCAGTGTGAGTTCTCTGATGTTGAGTAAAATATGAATGCCTTTTGAAGGTTCATTTATATAGTTTCTTCTCAGTATGAATTCTCTCATGACAGGTAAGATTCGAGTGGCAGTTAAAGGCTTTGCCACATTCTTTACATTTATAAGGTTTCTCTCCAGTATGAATTTGCTGAGCAAGATATGAACGCCTGTTAAAGGCTTTGCCACATTCTGTACATTTGTAAGGCATCTCTGCAGTATGAATTCTCTGATGTCGAGGAAGCCTTGAGTGTCGGTTAAAGGCTTTGCCACATTCTTCACATCTGTAATGTGTCCCTCCAGTATGGATTTCCCTATGTCTATTTAGATTTAATAATTGATTAAAAACTTTCCCACATGTATTACACTTGTAACGTTCCTCCCTAGCATGAATACCCGGATGCTGAGTAACTCTTGAAGACTGGTTAAAAATTTTACCACATTCACTACATTTGTAATTATTTTCTCCAATATGTGTATTCTTATGTGTGGTAAGATTTGAGCTTTGATAAAAGACATTTTTACATTCATTCCCTTTATAATGGTTCTCTGAAAATTGAGTTCTCTGATGTTTCATGAGACTTGAGTCTTGGTCAAAGTTAGTCCCAGGTTCAATGTATGGATAGATTCTCGCTCCATTATAAATACTGTTGTAATTACTGAAGATAGATCTCTCACTTAAGGCCTCACTCGTTTGATTACATGTGTTAAGTTTGCTCCATATTATCTATACTGTAATACCCATTGAATGATGATGGTTGGATAAAGACTCCCCCATTATTATCAACATTAACATTACAGATATTGGAAGAGGGAGAAAATATTTGTTGGTTGAAAAATAATGAGCCCTTGCTAAAGGATCTCTCAAATTGGTCATAATGAGATTTTTTTCCTTCATTTTCAAATCTTTGGCTTTCAGACATGTTTGAATGACTGCTTAATTCAAACCTATACTCACAATGGTTTGAATGATTATTTGTAGCATGTTTCATGCGGTTGTACTGTTTGCTACAATACAATCTTCTCCAACTGGCATATGCAAATTTCACTTTTAAATTTGCTATTCAATCAATAATGAGATACTATAATTCCCTGGTGATAATGTATTTTTTTTTTTAAGTATAATGTGCAGTGAAATAGGAATCTCCTACCCTGCTAGGGAGAGCATAATTTGATGCAACCTTACTGGAAACAATTTGATATTAGGTATCTAGTCCTAAAGTGAGTTCATACCATTTGAACTAATAAGTCTCATTCTAGAAGTATATACCATTTTTCAAAAAATTAAAGGTATGGACAAAAATATTTATTATCTCAGCCAACTAAAAGAAATTGCTGGGCCCTCTCTAGGCATCCTTTCAACAGGGCTGAAGAAAAGCTGTCTCTTTGGGGTGCCTATGAGGCAGCCTCCCCCCGCTAAAATTTTGCATTTATTATCTAGTGGTATGCAGGAGCCAGCCCCAACCCGCTCAGGAAAGATGATGCTTATATTTTCAAAAATTCTGTGAGCCAGTTGTTTAAATAAAGTCTTTAATAGAAATAAAATTACATAAATGTCCAATTTAATAATCTATATTAAAATACTTAAAACTCATTGCTTGCTAGTTATTTTATCGCATTTTACTATTCTCTATACTCTTGAGGTTCTTCTTTATACCTGTTATGTCTGCATGGTGGAAATATTATATAATGGTACAGTGCTGTATGTCTCTTCCAGCTCCATGTGCAGTGATATCACATTGGTAGCTTGAAATTGGCCACGATGGGAGTACTTACTAGAAATCAGCAAAGCACTACAAATCAGGGTTTTATTTCTTATTTGGCTGATTTTCTAAACAAGTGTTTCTCAACTTTTTGTTTTGTTATTGCTACCCCTGAGTAGTCCTTTTAGATATTTTTGGCCTAATTGTCCCCTCTCCATGAAATATTTAAAACACAGATATATTACTGTTTGTATACTGTATGTATACCTAGGCTTTATATATGAAAAAGTAACAGTTTTTTCTGCATCCAAAGAGTCACATTTTTCCCCCAAGGGGCCATATTATCCTCTTTGAGAATGCATAGTTTAAACTTAAAAAGTGATGGAAAAAAATGTTAATAATGCAGATTAAATGTACGTTTCATACCTATAGACATTACATTGCAGATAGCAGAGCAAACTGAGAAATATTCTTCCAGTATTTGAACACTATTATCCAGTTCAACAAAGAGGTTGCTTACTTAATTTACAAACTAGTGAAGTTTCAATATGTCTTTGTTGTTTCACTTTTGACTTACATGTTAATGTAAATGAAAATATCAATCAATATTGATATTGGAAACATATTCACTTGTCACTTGCAACCGTAGGTTGGCTATAGTTGCAAGACTTCTGTAAAAATCAACAAATGCTGGAATCTAAGAAAAAAAAATGTCATGGAGAGACTAGGGGTAGGACGGGAATAAAACACAGACCTACTAGAGCATGGACTTGAGGATATGGGGAGGGGGAAGGGTAAGCTGTGACGGAGTGAGAGAGTGGCATGGACATATATACACTACCAAATGTAAATTAGATAGCTAGTGGGAAGCAGCCACATAGCACAGGGAGATCAGCTTGGTGCTTTGTGACCACCTGTATAGGGAGGGTGGGAGGGAGGGAGACACAAGAGGGAAGAGATATGGGGACATATGTGTATGTATAACTGATTCATTTTGTTGCAAAGCAGAAACTAACACACCATTGTAAAGCAATTATACTCTAATAAAGATGTTAAAAAAAAACCAACAAATGCATTCTGTGAGAATAAATCAGCTGTATGGAATTTACAATAAAGAATATTTTATTATCATTTTAAAATTGTTCATTATATATCCTTTATATCAGTAAGGTTTGTAAATATATATATGTACATATATATGTATGTATGTACACATATACATATATTTTGTTCAAAGAGCTGGCTATTAAACATTTACCAGCACACCGCTGTATATGATCAACATTTAAAATCAAAGTAGCATAAATATCTGCACCAAATTGGTGAAACTCCTTCCAGACATTTTCAGAAACAAAAATCTACAAACACGGTTGCAAAGGTTAACCCTGGGAGAGAGATAAGGAGAAACATTTTAACATCTCTTTTAGTCTTTTTCAAGTTTTCTGAAAGGAATATTTCAGAATTTTTTTTATACAAAATTTTTCCATTTTCTATCCCCTCCCCAATCCCACACAAATGTCTAAAGAATTTCACAACAGTGTAAATGTGTGACCTATGGACCCCTATGGAGAATGGAAGAGCCAATCTGGGGAGAGAATGCAACATAGTGGGAAAGAAGAGGGATAAAGAGCGTCTAATTAAAATGAGGGGGAAAAGAGAATAGATAACTAAAGGCATCCCAAGGTTGTTTGGGGAGTAGAGACTGTACAGTTCCAGAGGATGGGGATCAGCACACAGCACAACAACCAAAAGAATCAAAGTTGCAAATAAAAATAAACAGGAAATAAAACAAGCAAAAAAAAAAAAAAAAAACAGCAGCAGAAAAACATACTCCACCTTTGTCCATCCCAAATCCATTAATTATTCACATTCAAACCTTGGAAGGTTGGGCTTCCCTGGTGGCGCAGTGGTTGAGAGCCCGCCTGCCGATGCAGGGGACGCGGGTTCGTGCCCCGGTCCGGGAAGATCCCACGTGCCGCGGAGCGGCTGGGCCCGTGAGCCGTGGCCGCTGAGCCTGCGCGTCCGGAGCCTGTGCTCCGCAACGGGAGAAGCCACAGCAGTGAGAGGCCCGCGTACCGCCCCCACCCCCCAAAAAAAAAATCTGGGAAGGTAGCTATCTCCTGTGAGGTGAGAGATGAATTGCCAGCTCGCCAGTGAGTAACGCTGCCTTTGTACTGTTGTTTTAAACTTGTTAATCGAATTCTACATCAGCAGTGCTGGAAAAATGTATATTTGGGGTAAAGTCACCCTGAAATGTTCTTATTGATATTTGGGGGGAATACGTATCCCAATTCAAGCATGATATTCTTGCAATTCCTTTTCTGGACCCAAAGAATAGCATCAGGAGGAATATCTATTCTTCCGAGTAATGTGACAGTATGCTTTATGGACCAGTCTTACCAGCACGCAGATGTGGACATTTCTGAGGAAGAATCAAGGAGCTTTTAGCGGATCTCCTTATAACGTTAAAGTAGCACTGGGGCATCATCCTTTTCTATTGAAAATTGTGGAGAAGAATGGATAATATTTCTTTGGGTTCTGATAACTAAGTGTAAACCCTCTGGAAAACAATACAATAATCAGGAATCGAAGTTTAAAATCCTAGATCTTAAGATGCATTCATTTAAAATGTTCGTGGGGGTGCGTGAGGTACAAACTGTTGGGTATAAGACAGGCTCAAGGATGTATTGTACAACAGTTTGCGATGACTGTAAATGGAAAGTAACCTTTAAAAATTATATATAAATTAAAAACTATACAATAAAAGAAAGAGCCAAAACACCCCAAATAAATAAATAATATTTTTTTTACAATTGTATAAGAACCAAGAAGTATAAAATTCTCACTTTGACCCAGTCAAAAAATGAGGTTAATAAATTCTTCTGTCTCTCTCTAGCCCTGTCCACTCCATTTCCCAGCTAAAATTTTCATCTGTATCCCTGACTTATCACCTAGTTGTAATACTTCTTAAAAATAAACAACAAAACCAAGAATTAACAGTTAAAAGAGGCAAGTTCCAAGGTTGGCATATTTTAGTCATAGCAAGAAATAATATTCTTTCACAGAAGTAATATGCCATGTCTTTCTGACGCATATATCCTATAGGGGTCTCTAATCGGAACATTTAATTTATAGAAAACAGATGGCTGTAGCTTTCCTACCAGCTTCTATTTGTTATGATCAATCTGAAGCCAGAGATATTTCCCTTAGCGAGCCTAAAAAACTAGAGAGAGGATGCAGAACGAGAAAGACTTAGCTATAGGAATAAATCCTGAGACGTTCTCGTCCGCTGGTCTAAAAGTCTGGTCTGTAGCCTCAGAAAGATGATCAGCTGTTTGCCCCGGATGGCATAAATCAAGTGTGAAAGTGGGTTTTGTACGTGTCTCAACAGACTCCACAGTCCAACTGATCCTCGCATTTCTGTGCCGGCTGCTGATTGTAAATCATCAGCTCTCCATGCAGCTAGGCTTTGTGGACGGACTTGCAGGCAGCTCTGGCTCTCTCGGGGGCTGTAACATTCTGCCATAAGGAGTTGGCAGTGTGACCACAGTCAAAGAAAAATCAGGACAAATTGATTCACACGAAGGAGATGATCTACACCTCCACGGTTCAAGTTGATGGCTAATTCCAAGAGGTAAAAGATAAAAAATCAAAAATGTTATAATAATCCTAACAGTTGCAAGCATGTTTCACTTCCGTGAAACACTTCCATATAATGAGATGTTGAATAAAGCTTCAGAGTCACACAGATCAGGGTTAGAGCGCCTTTCTGCCACGTCTTACTAGCCGTACATATAATTTGAGGCATCACAAGTCACTAAGTTCCCTGAGTCTCAGTTTTCTCATCCATAAAATGAAACAAATTTTTTTTTTTTAAAAAAAAGAACCATGTGCTAATCTGACAGTTAATTGATGTGATTAATGGAATACCATTAGCACATATTAAGATTGACATAAAATCGTGGCTATTTTTAGTTCCAGCTCCATAACAAAAATTGTGCCCTATTCTTATGTCCTCTTTTTACAGGAGAACCAACTGCAAGAGTAAGAGTTAGACTGAGGTTCAAGCAAAAGAACAAGGCAGGAAAGTACAGTGGGAAGGACACAGACTTCAGGAGCAGATCTGATTATCAACCCAGGCTCCACCACTTACTCAATTGTGAGCAGGTCAATTTGTCTCTGAATTCCTCTTGTGCAAACTGCCAATAAGTACAACAACCTTGAAGGGTTATTAAGAAGAGTTTGCACCATGTGTGCAAAGCACACAAACATAATATCTGGCACACAGAATTAGTATGTGCAATAAGTGTTATTGAACTGGAAAATTTATCTCTGAGGTTGAAAAACAAGGCAGTTCCGAACAATAATAATAATTATACCAGCTTACACTATTATTACACTTCATCATTTCAAGAATCATCTATCTCAAGCACTTTTTGAACTAGGCAGGGCAGGAATTATGCCCATTCTCAAGATGAGGAAAATGAAGGACTCTAACATTTTTGTAAAGCTGTGCTTGTGTGTGTGTGTGTGTGTGTGTGTGTGTGTGTGTGTGTGTGTGTGTGTGTATGAGAGAGAGAGAGAGAGAAAGAGAGACAGTTGCATTAATGGGTAATTATATTTTAATGAAGTTGGAAAACTTCAACAGTGACTGATGTTATTTAAAATGAAGAATGCTGAGAAGTGAAAAATGTTTTGAATCCTATGAGCCTTCAGTGTCTCTGCTTTTCCACTTCCACATATTTATGATTGAATCACTATTGTTTGATGAGCCATTTTATCGTAAGTGGCACTATTGAAGAGATTAATAAGTCAGGAGACCTGGTGAGTTAAATTAACGTTTTTAAAGTTAAAATTTATCCAGATTAATAATAAAGCCCACAAAATATGCCAGGGCAACACCAAGATTAATCCTATCCCACCATAAAAATAATTAACTTTGTATACTTGAATTAGTCAGGAAAAGGTCTGTCTCTGAACACCAACTACAGTAATTGTTTAGAACTGCAATTATTGCTCAGAAATACAAATTTAAAGATTCACACATAATGGAATGCTAGATAAAAAGCACACAACTTATTAGGAGTCAGAATGAAAATGTATGTACTGAATGAATCAAAACTCATATTCGAGGAATAACAAATTCTTAAAACGTTCAAGCCTTTTAATTTACTGTTTTGGAGACTAGGTAATTGGGCAAATCCTATTTAAACTTTGTCCAATCATTGCAGGCGTAAGAATTTCAATGTGTACAGTAATTCTGGAAAGCATATTTCCTTCATTTAGACTTGGTCTTGCTTTATGACTATATCAGCATCATTGACCACATGCTGCTCTTAAAATATCCAAATCCAGTACTTTCAAGGTCTTTTTATTTTGAGGTGGAAAAGAATCAGCTCATTAAGAAAAACTTCTGCCATCTCCCTAAGCAACTCTTCTCAATTCTCTCACTTTAATTTTGTCATCACTATGCCACCTCTGCCCCCAAATGTGTACTGTCTCCCCTTAATCTTATAATCTTGACTGGTCATGTCCATTAAGGTAGACAGGCATGGATTCTGAAATGTATTAAGGAGGGGGCAAAAAGAAATAAATATATAAAAATTATCAAAACATCTTGTGCTTATGCTTGGATTACCGACTTCAGAGTTTATTTCTGCCTCAACAGAGGAATTTTCTCTTGGACATCTCTACACCTTCTTATAGCAAAAACAAAACATGAGTCAGAACCCCACTTGCATCCGTTTTATGGTATTGTTTCCAAATGCCATAGCCTATCCCATAAGTTATATTTGGGGAATACTCTAGGAGACTAGTTCTGGGAATATTCTTGTCTTCTAGCTGTCAATTGCGGTTTACCGACAGGAGACAATCCTAGCCTCAGAGCAATTTTATACTAAATGATGCTGTAAAGCAGATGAATACACAGAGCAAATAGCAGATCCCAAGACAAGAATTACCTGTATGGCATAAGACATTGTTACTCTCATAACACCATAGCCAAGGAAAGAGTTCCAAAATCAATTAAATACTCATTGCTTTCTTAGACAGGCATCATGCCAAGAATTAATTCGAGTAATTCATTAACCTAACTAGCCAGCAATATGTGTGGGTGTGAGTGTGGGTATGTATGTGTGTCCAGAACAAAACTTTAACTTTCTTTCCCCAATTATTCTCATTTCATTTATATAATAGCTGGAGTAGAAATGCAGTAAGAAAACTTACTAATAGAAACTTCGATTTTATGTGAAAAGAATAAAGGTGAGAATAGGTAGAGGGGTTATTCTGAGAAAAGGGAAGGAGCTCTGGAGTCAGAAGACCCGTTTGAGCTCTGTTTCCACCATTTATTATGTGCGTGTTTATATACGACACCATTTATTTTGAAAGTTCAAAGGTGATAGTTCTAGGCTGAATCAATGCCCATCAACCAGATGCTCTCTTTTAGAAGTGGTGAAGGAGGATTTTGAAGTCACAGATATTCTGCATTTAGAAACTATACATCCGTGCACAACTCACTTAACTTTCTGAGCCTCAGTTACTTCACCTACTAAGCAGGAAAATGCAACACATCACTTCAGAGTGTTACTAAGAATAAGATGAGATTAGGTACATACAATTATTTTCAAGGAATGAAAGATCAATAAATAACCACTGCTTAGCCTTTTTCATTTCTCAGTGTAACACATTAGTGTATTTAGATGATCTTGTCTTCATTAAGAACTGTTATCACAAAAACCGATATCAATTAAACTGGAAAAATAAGGAAAAGTGTCTGTGTTTCTTTTGTATTTCCCAGATGGCCGAACACAATGCTAAACACATACCAGGTGCATTTGGGGGAAAGTGTACCCGTCTGGGGGACAAAAATCCACTTTGTATTCTAGTCCTGCTACTACTGGCCTCAGTCACCTTTGACAAATCACTTACCCTCTCTGCACATGGGTGGAGTGAGGGTGTTAGCATGCATGATCTCTAAGGCTTCTTCCAGCTATATTCTCTCATTATCTCATATCTATTTGCTCACTGATAACCTTCATTTTTTATTCTAAGGACTGACACTTGTTGCTTTTTAATGTACTGATAGACCACTAAAGAAGGAAGTTACATAAACATACCAACACATGTTGATTACAAAAGCATCCACACACAAACAATTTAACTAAATATTGAACAAAACTGAGTAGGAGTTGTTTGGTGGCCATTAGTGGCGATTATATTCATGTAATCTACAATGGAGCTGAAATTGACAAATCGTTGTAATCTGTTGCTCCATAATAGAACACATGAAACAATTCTTTACAAGCCTGAGAAAGCAGACGTATTTACAGCAGACATAGATAGCTCTTAGATGTTGTCATCAAATTATATAATACAATGCGAGGAAATATACACACACGCAGTCCAGAGAAGGTCCACAGTTGATTTATATGTCTTCTGTCAGTATTAGAGATATAGCGATTTCAAAACAGTAAACATTTTTATCTAAAATGATAATATCAAATTTTAATAATAAAATCTCCAAGCAAAAGTGTACATGTTCCATAACAAATGGTAAAACTCCTAATTGGTAGGTTTATCTCATTACCAACTTGAAGTAAGTAGATTTCCATGATGTTGACAAAATAAAATTCAATAATAATTATTTTTCGATTTGATTTTTTGAAGGACACTAATATTATCCCCAATTTAAAACGTAAGATCAATTAAAATAGACTGGAGACAAGAGGAATTTGATGCAAGGCTGGCGAGGTACGTGACATATTTCTAGACCTTGTCTATGTGAATCATCATGCTGTGTAATTTTACATACTTCATATTAAATCATTACAAACTATGAAGAAGGTAATACTGTCTTCGTAGTATATATGAGGAAACAGACCCCCATAAACATCAAGTGACTTGTGCTGATTACAGATCCAGTGAAAGTGAGCTGGCATAGAAACTCACGCTTATCTTGCTCTAGACCACAGTTGGTACTTCTCTTTCGTATTACATCTAACTACCTAGAAGCGCACCATTCAGACCCTGACACGAGAAAACTGCCTCCAGTTGTGGCACCTTCAGATCAGCTGCAGGGTTCACATCGACCTTGTCCTGCCAGGGCTGCTCCAAGCCGATGACTGAGCGAAGGGAGGCCACCAAAGGCAAACCCAACTTGCACCCTCTGAAATGCGCCATCTTTGCTCCCAGCCTCCCCATCTGTCGGGCTGAGACTTCCTTAGTGTGACATTCCATCTGAGGCTTGGCTTTTCATATTCCTTCCCTTGCTCTTTTCTTGAAAGTCAGACTCACTTTGTGGTCTTGAAGGCTCTTTCCACCCACTGTTTCTTCTCCCCTGTATCATTCATAGGCATTTCTACCAATAAATATCTGGCATATCAAATTGCCTCTTGTTCTCAGTTTTTTAGGGGACCCAAACTGACACTCCTGGTACAGAGAGTGGTCTGAGAAAGCACGTAGGATAATGAGATTTTCAGACCCTATCACTCCCAACCCGTCTGGCAGGCAGGGCTTCATATATTGTGGAATGTGGGTCAAGTAGAGTCCCTGGCCCAAGTCTTGGACGCATTGCTGAAGATTGCAGTGGTGGTAACCTGCAGAACAGCCTGGCGGAGGCAGATGCGCTTGCCTGTGAGATTACTCAGGCACTGGAAAAGTGTGGGAGCAACAATACCTGAAAGGATGACGGAGAGGGCTGATTACTATTAGATTGTACTGACGTCGGATAGAGGAAGAATGAAAAACCGAGGGTGGTTGAGAAATAGTTAAAGGGCTAAATGTGAGGGAGAGAGGGCCTCTTTGGTAGCATAGAAAGAGGTCCTTATTTCTCGCAGTGGAATAGCAGTCACAGCTGATAGCAAATACAAGAGTTCATAGCTGGGAGCACAGAGCTCCCAAGACAACTAAACGCTCAGACCCAGTAAATCTGTTATGCTGATTTGGGAAAGTGAAATCCAGAACAAGGACATCTGGAGAGGAATCTCTTAAGAAATTTGGCTTTGCAGAGTCCCTTGAACCATCTGAGTTTGAAGACATGGCCCATGCCCTCAAGCAGGATGTACCCCAATACTTCCCCTGTTCAGAAAGATGTTTCAGAGCCCTCTTCTCCTTAAGGCAATACGTCCTGCTCTCAGGAATTGCTGCTGTTTCGTCTCCCATTTGCCAGGCCAATAACTAGGGTTACATTTCAATGTCAATTGTCTGGGGATTTGCTGGGCCTGGTAACCTAGGAAAGAGACGGCACTCTAAAGAGGCTCTAGGAATTAGCTAATATACACCAGCAAGAGCCAAAGGAGAATCCCCGGCATTGGATTTTGAGGGTGATTGATCAAATGAGGCCAGAAGGTATGACTGAATTTGTAGACTTGTCCTCAGGACATAGGATTTAATGCTCTGGCAAGGACCATGGGTAATGGACAAATTCACTGGTAAGGTGGTCCTTAGAAGCCTGGAAAAAAGAAAACCAAACGAAAACAAATGGCCAATGCTCAGTGAAGTGTGAGTGTCTGTGAGACAGAAAAGGAATGAATGAAAAAGCCTGTTCTTGTAGGCATGCTGGAATGGGTACATTAAGTGAGTCTATAATACCCACCAGAGGATTCTCTTCTCCTATGGGAAGGCCTAAAGGACACATAATTCAGCCTGGCCATTATGAATGCACTGGTGAGAGGGACACACAAATCATTAAGAAGTTCAATGTTGGCTCTCCTCCACAGGTCAAGGTTCATGGTTGAAGAGGTGGACAGAGGGCTGGGCCTGTTAATAGCCAAGGGAGCAGTGGGGGTTGCACCAAATGCCAAGTACATCAATCCAAATCATATGCTCTTAGATCTGGGAAATAACAACAGAATGATTCCGTGGCCCCCTTGATTATCACTCCCGATGACCGACTGGCGACCTTTGTGCTTTCTCCTTCCCAGCCTCTCAGTGTTGGGCTCTTTGGGGTTAGAGTTATGGCCCCGAAAGGGCGAATGTTCTTTCCATGGGCCGAAGCAAGTGCCCGTTAAACTACAAGCTTCTGCGAAGGCACTTGGATTTCTTCTGTGGACAAGAAGACAAGTCGCCACTGTGACTGGCAGGGGTGACTGGTCCTGGTCGGCAAGAGGAAGTAGGGCTGCTGACCTACAGTGCAGGCATATGGACGAGGAATCCGTGTGGAACCCAAGTGGCCCGCTGGGGGCCTCTGGGTCTTGTTGCCCAACGTTTATGATGAACGGACCCGTGCAACAAATGAAGCCTGAGACACACGTATGTTCCAGGAGCTTAGAACACTCAGGGATAAGGGCTTGGGTCACAGCATCAGAGAAGCCACCAAGACCTGCTGAAGTGATAGCTGAGGATGAAGAAGGTTTAGAATGGACAGTGTGGGAGGGAAATAATAAATCACGGCTGCCCTGAGACTGTAACTGCAGTGAACTGTAGTTGATTCCACTCTCTCCCTTCTTTCAAGTTTCTTTTCAGTAGGAGAAGCCCACAGCAACCACAGAAGAGTTGCTCCCCTAAAGTGGATGGAGAAGTGAGTAGACTATGGCTGCCCTGGGAGTGTGTCTTTCATGAAACAACTGCTGTGAGTAATCAGCAGTGAGTTGACAGCCTCCACGGCCACAGTTTCCAGATCCACAGCAGATGTCAAGGGAAAAGTCACCCTCTTCCAAGGCTGCCCTCACTCAATGACTGAGTCTGAAGAGGGCCCTAGAGCTGGGTCAGTCCTGCCCGGCCAGATTCTCATTAATGGGAAGTATTTCTTTGGGGGCTCCCCAATGGCCCGGCTGAGATGTTCTCACGGGGCCATGGCAGCTGGGGCTCTTCCTACCCAAACCACCTTCCGCTCACTCCTTCCACAGATGCCAGATCCAATTTTGGCGGAGGACAGGCTCCGGACGCGCAGGCGCAGCGGCCACGGCTCACGGGCCCAGCCGCTCCGCGGCACGTGGGATCTTCCCAGACCGGGGCACGAACCCGCATCCCCTGCATCGGCAGGTGGACTCTCAACCACTGCGCCACCAGGGAAGCCCTCTCCTGCATCTCTCTGCTCCCTCTCCCCATCCTCCAGAGGTGTCTCCCTCTGATAAATTCCTTATAAATCTGATTCTTTCTGACATCCAATTCTTGAATTTCCCAAACAGATAAAAACCACCTTAAGGAGCAAAACATTTCTCAAGTCCCATAAAAATCTGGTTTGTGTAAAATGTTCTTGATTTTCAGTTAAACTTTTTGACCACAGATGAAAAAGTGAAGACAATCTCTATATGTTGGAGTCTAGTTATTCAGAAAGCCCTTAATATTTTAGACATACCCAATGAAACTTCAAATATATCCTCAAATTCATATCATAGAAACTTTGATAGAGTCTAGATTTATTCTACTAAAATTCATATTTCCATTAAAATTATCTGCTTCTTCTGTATATATTTCTCTTCATAAACTAGCTGTCTTTTCATCTTTCCCTAAGGTTATTTTTTCCTTTCAATTCTGACATATATTTCCCTCCAATTTTTGTTGTTGTTGTTGTTGTTTTTGCCACTTCACTGGAAAAGCTGGGGAAGTGAAATTAAGCAGAACAAAGCCACATTTGAGGTCTGCCTGCTAGATATTCAACTGGATTTGCTCATTATTTAATTACTTTGCACATCACCCTTACAGATCACTTAATTCATATTAGCTCTTCATCAAAACTGCAAGGACTTTTAGGCTTGCTCTGAAAGAATCAAAACTTTTCAGTGTTCATACCTTAACTACCAAGTTTCTGTGGTATATATCAGATTAAAACAGAAAGCAAATAAAATCTCTATAATGATGAGGTAGATGATGTCACATAATCTTTACATTTAGATAACAACAGAGGGTGATGTAAACTATAGCAAATTGTAGACTCATTACTAGAACTTAGATTTAGGACTACAAAAGATTCTTTAACTTATAGGACTTTTAACAAGTCCTATATTCAAATATGTTGATTATGGAGGTACGTTCTTTGTGCAGTCATGGGACTTTCCAAGGAAAGTATGGGTCTACTCCTTGGTGTATCTTGTTTTCTATCTTACATTGCTAATGAACTCCAACAGCAGCATCAATTTGTTTTTTCCTAAGGAAGGTACAGGATAAGCTAGCATTATTGCTGAAAGCATTTTTATTATTTGTTTTAATTTATTTTACTGAAGTATGGTTGACTTACAATATTGTGTTATTTTTGGCTCTACAGCAAAGTGATTCCATTACATACACACAAACACACACACACACACAAACACACACACATATATATGTATATATATTCCTTTTATATATATATATATATTCTTCTTCATATTCTTTTTCATTGTGGCTTATCACAGGATATTGAATATCCCTGTGCTATACAGTAAGACCTTGTTGTTTTCCCATTCTATATGTAATAGTTGCATCTGAAAGCATTTTTAAATGTTGGAATTAAGCTTAGCCATAGTTTGCATAAAAGCCTCAGAAGCGTGGAATACCTCATGCAAAGGAACCTAATTTCTTTAAATAAAGAAGAAATCAGAATAGAAGCATAAATTACAATGTGTCAGGCAGTGCTGTAACTATAATTAGCCCAGGTATTAAATGTCTTTCTTAAGATAAAAATACACAGATTCTGAAGTCATTTAAAGTAACCATCTGTTTGCTTAGTACTTATTATAGTTCTCCAGATTTTGTACAATTATTGGTGTTAGTATTACCCTACTTTTGACTACAAGGTGGAAAATAACTAATTTAAGGAGCATCTATCTAGTGTGTATTATGTGCAGTAAATTGTCTGGTGGGACTTCCCTGGTGGTGCAGTGGTTAAGAATCTGCATGCCAATGCAGGGACATGGGTTCAATCCCTGGTCCGGGAAGATACCACATGCCACAGAGCAACTAAGCCCGTGCGCCACAAATACTGAGCCCACGTGCCACAACTACTGAAGCCCGTGTACCCTAGAGCCCGCGCACTGCAACTACTGAGCCCATGTGCCACAGCTACTGAAGCCCGCATGCCTAGAGCCCATGCTCTGCAACAAGAGAAGCCACCGCAATGAGAAGCCCGCGCACCGCAACGAAGAGTAGCCCCTGCTCGCCGCAACTAGAGAAAGTCCATGTGCAGCAATGAAGACCCAATGCAGCCAAAATAAATAAATAAATAAAATTAAAATTAAAAAATAAATTGTCTAGGAATAATATAATTAAAATGAGGTTAATTTTGTCCTAATTTTAAAGTCCTTAAAGATATGCCCTTGGATAGCAGATGTCAAAGCTTTACAATGATGTAAAAATGGCCAACTGTCCTTGCTGGCTTTGTAAAGACTTGGAGATCTTTTTTTGTTGCTGTTGTTAATGATGTAAGAGAATTTCTCAATGGATTTGGGGAAAAGGAGAGGCAAAGAAGTGGAGAAGAAAAGCAAGGCAAGCTTATTGAATGTCTATTACATACCAGGCATTGAATTATGTGTTTTCACAAATGTTATCTCCTTTAATCCTTCCAGCAGCAGCTTGATGTAATTATAATTGCTCCATTTTATAGCTGTGGACACTTGGATTTAGCAAGGTTAAGTGATTTGGGCAAAGGGCTGATAAGTGGCCCAAATGGGATTCAGATGTTTCAGATATTGAAGTCTATTCTTTTTACATAAACCGAGATAAGCTACATGACTTCTTATAATGCTCTCCAGTCCCAGGATTCTATAATGAAGTTTGACATCCAGTTACTGGTCTAGAAAAATGATGTACCTCATTTAACAGCAGTAAGAACACTGGGTTAATGCTCTTTCTGGTGAGAGGCCGTTAAGACTTACGATTTGTCCTGTGCTCCAGCCCTACCAGGCTACTACTCTGCAATGTGGTAGTCACTCTGAAATGCCATTTGAATGAAGGAGTCCCAGAAGTTCCATTTCTCTGTGCCTTAATTTATGCCAGTACCCCTTCTCTTATGTCTATTTTCTTGTGAAATCCTCCTTTACATTGAGGTTACAGTCTTCAAAGTCCAATTCAACTACTATTTCTTCAAGGAACACATTTGAAAGTCCCTACACAAAATAATCCATTCCTCCCCTTTGGTTTACTTCTGTGCAAGGCGATGCTTGATGATTTCCAATGATCCCTGCTTCCTGATATGTTTGCTGTTGTGTAATCTCCTCCCCTTGCAAGTGTCCTGGACCCAGTGACTTGCTTCAAGTGAACAGAATACAGCAGAAGTGGTGGGATGTCATTTCTGGGATTAGGTTACAAAAATATTGTGCCTTCTATCTTGCTAGCCAACTCTCACTCTTTCTGTCAGACCCCTAACTCCAGGGGAAGCAAACTGCTGTGTTATGGGTAGTCCTATGGAGAGAGCAACACAGGATGGAACTGATGTCTTCAATCATTGGCCCAAGAGGACCTGAGACCCTCAATTCTATGGCCCATAAGTCACAAACACGTGAGTAAACTTAGAAGTGGTTTCTCCCCAGTTAAGCCTTGATATAACTACAGCTCGAGCCAATGCCTTGATATCAGGCTTGTGAGAGCCCTTGAGCCAGAGGAGGCAGCCAAGCCATGCCTGGATTCCTGATTCACAGAAATTATGAGATAATAAATGTTTGCATTTGTGAGCCACTAAATTTGGGGGTAACTTGTTCCATAGAAATAAATCACCAGTATAATCTTTATTTTAGCACTTACCATAATCTGACTTGCCTGATACTATTAGAGTCTTTCTTAAGATTTAAAGGATTTGACTCACATGGGCAGAAATTTTTTCTGGCCCACACTAAATACCCAGTATCTAGCACACAGCAAGGAGTAAGTGATACCATCCCTACCCTAGAATCACATGCCTAGAATACTGAAACATAGGAAATGTTTACTGAGTAAAAATAAATCAGATTAGTTACAACAGAGAATATATAATATGTGCATATAAATAATAGATTACATTTATACACAATATACACATATATAATATGAACATATTGTATATATGAATATATGTACATAAATATACACATGAATATGTGTATACATACACTATAGATACATATATTCATACATATCTATACACATATAATAGTACTAGCAAAGCATACACCAAAATAGTACAATATCTGAATGGTGTAATTCTACGTGTATTATTTTTTTCTTTTCATTTTTTTAGTTCTCAAATTTTGGGGTTGAATACATACCACTTTTATACAGGGGAAAAAATCAATACTTGCAAATTAAGACTAGATGAGACCAGCCTCAGCCTGGCAGCAAGGGCTAGAGTTCTGTGGAGGGAAGACATTACCGTGCCCACCTCAAAGCCCATCTGGCATGAAAGACTCTCACTGTGCCGGGTGGGCGGCCCAAGGACTGCCAGGCAGAGGGGTGCAGATGTTGCTGCCAATCACACAGGACACCCTAACAACAGGCTGCTTCTGCTTTTAGCCCACGTAATTTGGGTTTATGTGTCCCTCTACCTTGAAGGATCTTTTTCCCCCATATCTCTATAACTGTAATGCTAGCAAGAATTAAGGAGTGAATAAACTCCCTAACATGTATGTCTGTTTTGGAGGAGATTCAACATTCAGTCAAGATGCAGAGGTGCCTCTAATTCAATCACAGTGGCTCAGTATATGTTATGTATTTATTTTCTTCCCCACCTTATCTCTCTGGAAACGGATCCTTTTTCTTTATAATGTGTGCTCTAAAGACAATTTTTCTCTTATCTTCTAAGATTCCCAAATATTTAAGTGGACTCCTTGAGTTATCAACAGCTATTGCAAATCCTGAATATTCTAGAAAAGGGTAGCATGCAATCAAATCTCTGATTTATTAAACAAAAGAAAAAAGGACGCAATAGATAAATAAGGAATAAATTCAATAATTTTTTTAGAAAGACAAGAAAGATCTTTTAATATGCTAGCTACCATACAGTGTTCTATAGAATTTTATGTTATTTGATGCCTTTTTCACTGATGGAAAACTATATATGTTAGAACTATTATTATAAATTCTGATGCCTAGTATGCAAATAGTTTCCTCGTTTGTACCTAAAGAGCCTCGTGAATATATAACTAGATTAGCATAAAATTGCATTAACGGTAGTAATACAGGTCACTTAATTATGGCTTCTGTAAATAGCATATACAAGATCTGTTCTGGATTGTTAGGGCTGAACTTCCTTCCATGGACATAGCCATTCATTTAATGGATGTTCTGGGACTGGCAACCATGTGCAGAGTACGACTCTAAAACCCTGGAGACTCCTCAGCGAACAAGATAAAACTCCTCCCAACATGGGGCTCACATTCTGATGACAGAAGACAGACAGCAACCAGGTCAAAACTACTACACACTACATGAGCTAGAAACAGATGTTTTGTAGAAACAAAATAGGGAATCAAGGTAAAAAGGATTCAACAATGGGCTGTACATTAGCTGGGTGAGTTGGAGAAGGTCTCTTTGCAAAGATGTGGAGCTGAGACCTGTTTGATGTGGAGGAAGCAATGATGCCAAGATCTCAGACGAGGTACCCAAGGCAGACAAACCAGCATGTGCAAAAACCCTATTTTAGGAATGACTTTGGGGTATCTGAAGGGTTGAAAGAAGGCTCTTATACTTGAACTTAGCGGAGAGGTAACAAGGTGCAGACAGTGAGGTCACGGCAGGGGGTGGGGGTAGAGCACGACTGTTTATATAGATGACTGTAGAGGCCATGATAAGATGCTTGGATATTGTGTTAGTAGCAGAAGGGACTCATCAGGGAGAGTATCAAAGAAAAGACTATCCTAGTCTTCCTTAGGCTTTAGGAAGATATCCCAGCTGTTATACGGACAAAAGGACTATAGGAGGATGAGAATGGAGATAAGGCATCCAGTTAGGAAAGTGTTATGCTTTCATTACAAAATGTTTGTATTACATTGGATTACATATGCTTGAATTACGGGTAAAAACTAAAATGCACACTGATATTCATTGCCCGCAAATGTTCACATGATATTTTTAGTTACATTTTCTTTGTTCATATTTTGACTTTCACTGTTGACTAATAGTATTTACAGAGAATGTTCATATATCCTCATAGACCAGAATTCCCCAGGAGAGGAGTGTAAAAAATGAAGCACCTAATTCCTACCAATATGTATGGGAACAAGCTGAGGACACATAAGTCAGCTGACTTAGTCAGGGACACTTTCTAGAACCAGTTACAATGAGCGATCGGGGCTGGAACACAGGGCTCCCGACTCCCAGCCTAATGGTCCCTCCAAATACTGTCCTGTTTTATCTATAATTAGAAATAGCTCAGAGGCTCTTTCTAAACAAAACAATATCTGATCCTAACCTTTCCATTATGTTTCCATCTGTTCTTCTTGACAATTGTAGATCTTGAAATATTTCCTGTGGCTTAGAACATCTTCCCAGGATTCGGGTTTCAGGTTTCTCTGGCAACGTTTTCTCCTGATTAAGTGAGAGCCGGACAAGTTCAGAAGCCCAATTTTAAGAGTAAAAGAGGAGTCTCGTAGGTTTCCAAATCACTTGGCAAACAGAACCTTTGCCTTCAGCAGCGGTACATCTGTGCTCTTCGGATAGATGAATTTTTCCCTGGGTACCACTAACTACTTCACCAAAAAGTGGGCTTTCCTGAAATTCCACTCCCTGGAACCCAACTCCCTTCTAAATGAAATATCACCATACCATCTCCCTGATCCTCTTTTAATCTCTACCATTCCACACCCCAGCCCCTTGACAAAGGGCTTCCTACATTATAGGAAATAGCTACCTGATTTAACACAGGGCAGGCACAAGCAACAGCAGTGAAGTTCCTATGGGAAATATAAATATTTTTCCAAAGGTCTTAATCGAGGTGTGCCAGAATTAATGCCTCCTCATACAGGTGAACATTCTCTGAGAGAAAGAGTAACAGCAGATGATACCTCGGCATGTCAGCAAGTATCATAGGCATTTAAGGAAGAGTTTTGCATTTCCCAGAAGGTGGAAAGGGCTTATACATGAGTATATGTGTTTAGAAATACAAGAAGATGGCTGGACCAAAAATATCTATAGAAAAACAGTGGAATTCAATTGCAGGCTGAAGTTTAGTGCTTAATACAACATCTTTGGGGAAGACTGGAAAGGGAAGAACAGACCCAGGTTATAATATGAGGGCCCATTTATCAGAATAGATGGTATAGACTTGGTTTGGGGAATGAGACAAAAGCCCGGCTATATAAATAGCGATGTTGAGCTAAAATGTTGACACTCAATCCCTTCCATACAGAGTCAGGAATGGTTCCAGAATTGGGGCCAGAATGATTGAGATGGGACTGATACAGTGTAGGAAAATCTGAGAGGTCTTCTCATTAACATAAGAGCTGATCAGCTTTCAAAAAGACACTCTAGTTGCAAATAATAGTTGCCGTTATAATAGCATTTTACATTCAACAAGTGAGGTGACTACTGAAAATGAAATGGTTATAAATCTTTTTGCAAATGGATAATAGCCCTCATTGCAGTCTATCCACATTCATCGGTTCTACAAAAATATGTTCACTAAAATCCAGTCTGAAAATAGGGAATATTTATTAGATTTGAATTTATTTTTTCGATTAGTTAAGGTAAAATAAAATAATAGTCTCAAAGGTGACTATTCGAGCCTTAAGCCTTGGGACTGAAGATTCAGAAGACTCGCACTCCACTAATTTTTAGCTCTAAGCTGAGCAAGTCACTTAACTATATCCAGGTTTTATTTCTTCATCTTTAAGATGTTAAAGAGAATGATGAGATTTCCAGAGTTCTTCGTGCAGTGATATTTTATATAACTATGGACCTACAAAGACAAAATCCACAGGTGTTTTCTAGATCATGAGGATTTTCTTTAATGTTCCCTATCTTTTTAAACATGCTTTAGCTTTATTTGTTCTACCATTATAGACCCTCTGACCATAGGACAGTAATTGCTATTCTCTACACCTTCTAGAAATAGTCATGCCTCCGTGACTTTGTATATGCTCTTCCCTTAGCCTAACAAGTCTGTCTGTCCTCACTCCATCAGCGTTAGAAAATACCTGTTTCTTCTTTCAGACTCAGCTCCAGCATTGACTCCACAGGCAAACATTTTCAGACATTTGTTCCACTCAGGGTTGAGTTCCATGCCCCTCTTCTGATTTCCCCACAAATCCTAAACCATCCAGATTACAGCAAATTCAGTAAATAACTGCTTTGGTTGTCCATTTACCTGACACACTAGGAGACTTAGCCCAGGCCATGACATATGGAAGGTTTGCAATAAATGGTTTGACAGAGGACTAATTGCTACACACTAGTTATGTTACGGGGGCAAGAGAGACCCTCTTTAAGCTTCAGTTTTCTCTTTTGTATCATGGAACCATCCAGTCATTGGGGCGTTGCAAGAACGAACTGTGACAATGGACATGTATGTAAACTATTTGGTACAAAGTCAGTATATTATATATTTTATTTATTTATTTATTTATTTTTTATTTTTTATTTTTTTTTTTTTTGCGGTTTGCGGGCCTCTCACTGCTGTGGCCTCTCCCGTTGCGGAGCACAGGCTCCGGACGCACAGGCTCAGCGGCCATGGCTCACGGGCCCAGCCGCTCCGCGGCACGTGGGATCCTCCCGGACCGGGGCACGAACCCGTGTCTCCTGCACCGGCAGGCGGATTCTCAACCACTGCGCCACCAGGGAAGCCCGTCAGTACATTATAAATGCTCCGTGAAGAGCGACTGCAGCTAATGGTTAGGTTTCCTAATGATCTTATCTGAATTTATGAGATTAGGCTACTGTGTTAACGTATCTCAGTAATTTGCTAACACGGCAATGTGTACAGCCGAAAACAGAGAGTAACTGAGTGTGAGAAACTATGTGTGCGATATAAAACATAAAATATCTTGTTTTGCACTTGAACTATGTTGAAAAAAAATTGCTCTCTCCAGTGAAGTAAGTGTAGTTCAACGGATTCCACTGTATCTGTCTCAGATGGCAATTCCCTCCATCTTTCTCTATCCAAATGAAAGCCTTTTTAGTTACTTTCAATAGAGGGGGTAACCCGAAAGCAGACCAAATCTCTCTCTGACTGCAGTTGTTGGAAACTACTGGCAAGCCAGAGTAATGAAGTCAGGGTATAAAACAGTATGAAATGGACCCTAAAACCTTGACATAAAAAGCAGGCATAACAGTCACTCGTGTGTCATAAGTTTATTTGATTACCATGTTGCTCAGAGAGACAGTGTTTCTGGATCCATCTAGAGGTGATAGCAGGAAGCAATCTGACCTGAGGGAAGGCAGCGGTCAGGCCCTCCTGTAAGTGTCAGAGCCAGGGACCAGCGCACAAATGCAAACCCAAACACCATACGAATGAATATCTGAAAACTATAAATCAAGCTATAACCATCTGTGAAATAAAAAGTGTTCAAGCCTCCTATCTTGACAAGTGCCCCTTCATACTAGTGTAGAAGGCCAGGTTCAAATTTAGGCTTCTTGGAAGTTTTGGAAATCAGGGCAGGAACCTGGGAAAAGGTGCAGGGAGGGTGGGGAGGGGCTGCTGGCTTCACCCTCCCCTTTCTCTTCACCTTGATCTCCTTCTCAGGCCACCAGGAAATGTGTGCACAGATGTTCAGATGCCCGGCTCGCTTACTCAAGTGCCTTCCACATCTTCCTCCACAGGCTTCTGTGAACAGCTGTCCTCAGCCACATTTACAGGCCGGTGCATGTAGAGGGGTGAGGAGGCCTGTGCTTGCCCCAGAAGGGTGCATGTCATTCTCAAGGTTCCTTGGTACCTGGAGCATTGGCTAGAAAGGAAGCATGATCTCTGTGTGGGCACATCCTATTGGCTGCAAGGCTCCTCACGCCATGGGCTGGGGCCTGGTCAAAGGAGGACCAGAGAGTCTCCCTTAAAGGATGAGCCCAAGGCTGAAGCCCCTGCTGTCCATATTTCAGGGTAATACAGTCAGCGCTTTTCAGCACATGGCATGAAAGTAAGAAAGCAAACGCAATACAGCTTAAGAAAATCTCAAGCTTCTAGCTCACCAGTGCATGTGTAAGTAAGAGAGAAAGAGAAAGAACATGAAATAAATATTTGTCATAGGATGACCACCTGTCCAGGTTTTCCCGGACTGAGGTATTTCTTGGGAACTGAAAATTTGAGTGCTAAAATTAGTAAAGTCCCAGGCAAACTGGGATACATCCATCATTTTACTTTTACAATTGCAGGGCTCCAAAATTATCTTACTAGAAAATATTTTAGGCTGCAGAAAGGGCATGTAACTAGATATTAAAATATTTAACTTCTAGTCTGAAGTTTACTACTAATTAGTTGTGTGAATTTAAGCCTCTCAATTTGGGTTTCATCTATAAAATAAATAATTTGGTTCCCTGCAAGATTTAACGTTGAATACTACATAAATGTGTTGACAGGACGGTTCTTATTTGGAAGCCAGAATTTTTTTTTTCCATCAGTGGCACACAATAGCAATCATAAGGCCGACACATTTCTAGGAATAAGAAAATATTTGTAAGCTGTACCACTCTCACAAGCCCCAGATGGAAAAACCTTCACACAGCAGTGGGTTGGATAACGCAGACGGACACATTGCAAATGTGGCTGTGATCAAATAGAATTGTATCACATACAAAATAGCTAACACTGAAGACAGATCGCAGCTTCCCTGGCCACATTCTCATTTTCGTTTATTTTCTTCCAGTTTATTTTCCTGCTTCTGAAGGGTAAAGCAAATGCCCACAGAAATCTGAACCTGGGAAAGTGTCTGTTGTTTTAATTTCATAAAGGAAAAGTGTAAGTCAAGCCAAAGGTCGTTAATAGAGGGATGAAGGAAAATAAAACACCTGTATGGATTACCAAGTGCTCTCCTGGACTGAGGCTTATTAACTGGTAAAGCTTTGATCTTGAGGACAGCAGGTTTCAACACCTTACATTTTATTTCCAAATCATGAAACCACGCTGACAGATGTGTCCCACATTCGAAGTTTGGAATCAGGATCTTCAGTCATTGTCTTACTCTTATGACTGAAATGTGTGCTCCTAGACCAGTTCTTTGTTCTAATTTTTGGTCTGGACCCTTAGCCTTGAGTATTGCACTTTCTTTGGTATGAAGTCTGTATCCCTTAATGACTACACAGGCTTCAAGGGAGCTTAGGGATACTAACTAACTGATTCCAGGAAGGGGTATCAAACATCTCACCCGCATCCTCTGAATCTGCCAAAGGGAGCTTTTATGACAGCTCAACTTTCTGAAGAAGAAAGATGCAAGGAATTTTAAAGTATAATAATTCTACACCACCACCCAGTCCTTAACCTGACTTACTCCTTCCCCTACCTTGGTAGAATTCTTGTTTCCTTTTTTGGTCTTCTTAATGCACTTAGCATGTAACCTTAATCAGGAAAATAATCACATTGTGTTATAATTATTTGTTGCTCTGTTAAACTCCTTTGTGAGAAGGAGACAAGATTTCCTAGAGTGGAATTCATACCTTTGTGGGTTTCACACCTCGTTCCGTATTTGATATCTGGTAAGTGCTCATTAAATGTTTTTGAAATCAATAAATGAGTGAATAAGTAAATAACTCTAATTGAGTCTTTGAGGCTATCATCATGGTACATTAACTCTAGTTTTAGAGGCTGGGGATTTCTCCACAAAGGACCTTTAATGCCAGATTAAATTCTGTAATGTAAACATGAGTGGATTTAGTTGTTTTACCCTTAAAATGGTAAGATATTACAGAAAATCAGAGACAGATGAACACTGAGTGAGTCTCTATCACAGTGTGGCCTAGAGTATGCACTTCTGACACTAAGAGAGAGGGGTATTAAGACTTGTAGAATAAGGGCACGCCAAAGCTAACGTTTGCAAACTAAAGCTAAGAAAGCCAACCCCTACCTGAACTAAAGGAAAAGAAAGGGTATGGAAAACCATGCTCTCTAGTCACTGTCCTACAAGAAGCTCTGTACTGCCCCATAAAGTCACAGTGCAGACGGAGGGGAGGTGCTCGATTCTCAGACTACCCATATAGGTTACACTATGAACAGAGAATTCGGAAAGGGAAACGGCCACTATTAGGAGTTACGTCAATATAACAGGGATCAGCCAGGACTTTCCCAGGCAAACCTGGACACACAGTTACCCTGTAATCTTCTACAGCTCTTCATTTTATACCAGTAGTTTGGTACCGGTACAGGGTGAGGAGAGTGGAGGAAGAGAGGTAATTTTGCCCCTTAGGTGACCTTTGACTAGATTTAGAGACAGTTTTGGTTGTTGTAGCTGGGAAGTTATTTGATTTGTATTGATATCAAATAAGTAAAGACCAGAGATGTTGCTAAACATCCTACAATGTACAGCACGGCTCCTCAGAAAGAAAAAAAAAAAAAAAAGAACTTATAAGGCTCGAAATGGTAGTAGCACTACTTTTGAGAGACCCTGTTCTACAACTTCTAAAGCTCTCCAAAATGTTTAAACTGCATAATCATTTATTTCCTTCTTTCCTAGTTAAGGATTTGGCTTTCTGTAATTTGTATCTCTCAACCCATCTCTCTGCCCCATGTCTGAACTTGCTTCCCAAATATGGCTACCTGGTAAGCAGGTAAGACCTAAAACAGTGGGAAAACTTTACATACAGGTGGCAAAGTATTTTTGATCAGGAAATATACCTGAGCAATGGGAAGTCTTTTAAAATGTCAGTTGTATTCTAAAATTCTACATCTTCTTACTTTTATTAAACCCAATTTCAGGTATTTATTGCCCAAATATTGAAGATACTTTCATAAGGGATAATATTACAATAATAATTTTTTAGTCATACGATGACTTACTTCTCATTTTTCTACCCAAATAACATACACGCGCATGTGCGTGCGCTCGCACACACACAAACACACACATCAGTCTCTCCCCACTCTCTCTTTCTCACTCATATACACACACAAACACACACACAAATACACATCAAAAGAATGAAAAAGATTAGAAATAAAATCCCATTTGTGGTGGAGAGATTAACTAAGAAACTCCCCCACTGAAAAGACCTTCAACTCATACTTTTAAAGTGACTTTGAGAGATGGGAACAATTTTAATAGTATGCATGGCAGCACAGACCCACACTTTCTATAGCTATTTTACAAATATTACAAACTAATCAATAAACTCTACAAAGTGCAATTTTAATTAGAGCTGTTTTAATTAGAGCTGTTGGTTTTGTTCATTGTGGATAACCGGCGCCTGGAAGAAAACCATGATCATGGTTGGCACATGGCATGTATCTGTTAGTGTTGTTTGTCTTGTTTCCTGCAGACTTATCCGACCAAAAAAAAGTTCCTTATCATAGAAATACCTAAAATAAATATGGTAGTTTTGAAGTCATTGACTTGGTTAGACTAGAATGGTTTAGATAATAGAAATACAGTAAATATTCTAGGCAAGCATTAAAGTTAGGTTTATGGAAATGTATAGAACTTAAATAACAACAACCTACAGTGGTCTTTCTATACTTCTTCTTTTTTAACAGTTTTGATAAGATATAATAACATGCCATAACATTCACCCATTGTTAAGTGTAAAAATCTTATGATTTTTAGTAAATGTCTAGGCCTGTGCAATTATCACCACAATTCAATTTTAGAACATTTCCATCACTCCAAAATGTTGTCTGGTGCCTATTTCCAGTTAATCCCTGCTCACTCCTGTCAGCCACTGTCTATATGTATTATGTGTTTGGACAAGCTGACTCTCCAGGCCAACAAGGAGTGACCCTCCAAAGGAAAGAGTTCCCCCAAAGAATACAGTGTATAGCACTGCCTTCTGTTCCTTTTGCTTCCTGCCCCAAGTTTATGTCAATCACAGTAACTCACCCGAGATTGGCAGAAATAGGGTTGAGGAGAGGATGTAGAGATACTTGTAACCATGCCTGAGACTAAGGGAAAAGAAAGTGATGGGGCTGCTTTGCTCAAATGTGCTTTTCAGGGGTGTGTGTGTGTGTGTGTGTGTGTGTGTGTGTGTGTGTGTGTGTGTGTGTGTGTGTGTGTGTGTGTGTGTGTGTGTGTGTGTGTAGATAAAACAATATGAGAAAAAAGTGGTAGTGGCTTAAGGGAAATGAACCCTAAGATTGAGAGTGCATGGAACATAACAATACTTGAGGAATTGATAATAGAGCATTCTTGACTTTAGCCAATTTCTTTCTTTTTTTTTTTTTTTTTTTGTGGTACGCGGGCCTCTCACTGCTGTGGCCTCTCCCGTTGCGGAGCACAGGCTCCGGATGCACAGGCCCAGCGGCCATGGTCCACGGGCCCAGCCGCTCCGCAGCACGTGGGATCTTCCCGGACCGGGGCACGAACCCGTGTCCCCTGCATCGGCAGGCGGACTCTCAACCACTGCGCCACCAGGGAAGCCCTAGCCAATTTCTAAGACTTTTCAATTTTACTGTCTAAATATTTTTTTATCTATCAATTTTCCTCCATCTCCACTTCTACTTTCATCCAGGGAACCCGGGGAACCGATGTGCCTAGTCAGGATTATTGCCACCGGCTCCTAAATCCAGTTGCCTGAGCTCTAGGACAGCTCCTGGTCAATCAGCTCTTTGCATAGCAAATGAATAATAACGAGTAATATTTTTATGACTCCTACTTCACAATGTCACTCTTCTCGAAGCAAGTCACTGTCTTCTGTTATCATCTCATTGCCTTAAGTGTGTTGATCTGGTCCCTACTGATGATTGTATCTTCATCCCTTGCATCTCTCCATCCTTATCTAATTCCTCTGTATTGACGTATTTTATTTTCTGACATATGAGTCGCAAATTGCTCTCCATATTTTATAATTTCTGAAAATCAGAGTGTTTACCATTGACTCTATAGTATTGCCCCCACCCAATGTGATATTGAATGGATGATGTACTGATAGTGTTTTAAAATTAAGAAAATATAATACGTTCAATCTTCAAAATGTACCATGATTTTCCTATTCCCATTCTTTTCCAGCTGCTGTTCTCACTGCCTAAATACTTCCTGTGGCCCATTTCCACTGTTAACTCCTTTTCACTTTCCAGGATTCAGTCTAATTGTTTATTCCTTAAGGCGGTCTCTCCTGACGTGATCAAAGAGTGGGCGAGCTGACTTTGCACATTTTATTCTGTTCACTTTTATCTACCCAGCCTCATTCCCACACTGACTCAGCAACTGACCAAAATGCATAATTGAACAAAACTAAGAATAATTCAGTTAAGCACAGTCCAGTTTACTAACTTACAGAATTTTGAGCTAAATAAACGCTTATTATTTTAAGCCAGTTGGTTTGGTGCAATTTATTGGGCCGCAGAAGCTAACTGCTAGAGCTCAAAGGTGAGAGGCACTACGTTGTCTGGTAAGATGTCTTGTCCTGGGCACTGGATTCAGTTGAACCCAGTGTCAACTGCAGTTTAATATCTTCCCTCAAATAAAACACTGTGGCAGAAACTATTAGAACAGAGAATATATATATAAAACCCCATTATATATATGTATGTGTGTGTGTGTGTGTGTGTGTGTGTGTGTGTGTGTATATATATAAGCTTATATATAACCTTTAATAGTTGTAAAAGGGTAAAATTCCATGTTTCAATCAAGGGATATTTACTACTTTTAATATCTTAATGGGACATAGTTATAATCCCAATAAAACTACACTTTATTATCAAGATCACAGAATGAATAAGTGAAAGCACTAAAACTAAAATAAGACTAAGAATAGTTCTCTTTGCACAATACCACGTGATTGGTCATTCATGTCATATTCTTAATTAATAGTACCAAAGAAAACATGGAGCTTCCTCACAAGCCTATTAGTTCCAAGCAAGGATACCCTCTCCTACAATGGACAACTCAAGAAAGGTCTCCTCTGAGAGAAAGACAAATACTGCATGCTGTCACTTACAGGTGAAATCTTAAAAGCCACACTCATAGAAACAGAGAGTAGAACGGTGATTACCAGGGGCTAGCTTGCAAATTTCCAGTTATAAAACAGGTTCTGGGGATTGAACGCATAGGTTGGTGATAATAATTAATGACGCTGAAAGGTGCTAAGAGAGATCTTACATATAAGATCTCACTCATCACATATAAGAAATGTTAATTATGTGATGTGATGGATTTGTTACCTAATGCTATGATAGCAACCATTTTGCAACATGCATGTATCAGATCACCTTAAACTTACACAGTATTATATGGCAGTTATTCCTCAGCAAAACTGGGAGATAAAAAATAAAGGTCTGCTAAGGGTCAGCTCTTCTAAGGAGAAAAATATACTATTTTCTGATTTTAGAGTTATGAGCATATAGGTGAATAGAAACTGTGTGCTCAATTTAATATTCTGACCTAAGTCGATCTTTTTTTTTTCTAAGGAAAAATGACATATGAATCATGTAAATGTTTAGATAATCTTAATTATCTAAATAATAATTATCTAAGTGTTCTTGTGGTCATGGCCAAACCTCAGAACAGCAGATTACAAAACTGAAGTAGAAATTTAGCAACATATCTGAGCTTGGAATAATCTCTTCTTTATTCATGGATGAAATTACTAAAAGTTTCCTTTTTCTAATTAAGCAAGAAAACTCTAAGAGTAACCTAAATTTAGTACAACCACTTTCACATGCTACTTTCCCGTTTTTTTGAAAGACCAAGAAAGGGGTGGGGGAAAAAGAAACCATATAAAATCTTTACAACCCTCTGAATTTTACCAGCTGTCCTCTGAGAATGAAATATACACCTTCTTCTCCTGAACGTATGTCTGAAGTTTCCCATTCTCAAAATAAATCACCCATAATCTTTATCGTCCCCATTTTGTAAGTATCCAAACCCCAAAATAAATAAATAAAGACTCCAACCTTCTTCATAGAATAACTCGGTGGCATGTTTCAGTTTCACAATGAAATGCAGATGTAGATTCCCCATTAAAAGGCAAATCCTCAATTTTCAAATCTTGAAGAGCTCAGTACTTCAAAAAGAATTGCTGCTGATGAAATTTATGGCATTGATAAGAGTCCAATTCAAAAATCTTAACTTGGATAAACAGGATTTTCATTTGATGAGGAATTGGATAGATGGGCGTTCACTTTAAACCCTTGCCTCTCAGTATTTTGTTCTGAAGTAGTTAAACAAGTTTTGATAGCTACTTTGGACTGGGTAATACTGCTTCTTTTTGTTAAATGAACTATTTCAAGTGTACTATTGACACTTAAATATGAGCTTGTACGCCCAGATATTGAGCCAGTGAATAATTGTGCAAGTAAGCAATATTGATATTTTTCTAAACTGTTTATCTCCTTCATGCATCAAGCCTGGTCTTTTTGTTTTCATTCCTTTGAATCCTTTCCCTTTTCTTCTTTCTAAAACCATTATTTTTGTGGCATAGCAAATGGGCTTTGCTAAGTCTAAACTGGCTAATTACACTAGCAGAAAATTGCCCCGTCAAATGTCAATGTGTTCAACTCTGGAAACTTCAGTGAAAACTATAACTCAGTGAAAATTCTGCAGTATATTATTTTCTATAAAATTGGAGTGTTCTTTTGTAACGTTAATGATTAAATCACATTTGGCGCATTGGACAATACTGTTTCATTAGAAATGTTTCTAATAATATTGGCGATTTTTTTTAAATGGACTTGTCTTCAAACACTAGCCATCCGCTGAGTTTACTTTATTTTAAACCTAGCTTATTTTCTTAGCAGTGTCGGAGCTTATTCTTTTGTGTTTGTTTTTGTTGTTATGTTTTTCTTTAACAGTAATTTATGTTAGTTCTGTTTGTTTTTATCTCCTAACAATGGTATGTTGCCTTGCCACCTTCCAGTAAAATCACCTGCAAAAGAGTGCTTAAATATCTAAAAGAAGAATAAAATTATATGTGTGAAATATTGAAGTTTCTGGAAATTTTATGTATAGTCAGGAATGCGAAGAAAATAAATCCAGTTATATCACAATGGGGAAAGTCTCAGAAAAATCAGAACCCATCAATTCTATGGGTTATTATTTAGCCGTAAGAAAGGATAAAGTTTAAGACTATGTAGCTAGACAGGAAATAGTTATAGGAAATGTAAAGTTAAAAAAATACGGGTGCGTATTTTAGTGTTTGTACAGTGTAAAAATATCCACTGCTGATCCTTAGATACAGAAAGGCAATGTGTAAAATAACAATTTAAGATTTTAAAATTCTGTTCCACTTTCAAACTGTGATTTTTAATTAATTTCACAACTGCAAAATTACAATGCCAGATTTATCAGTGAACTAGTTGTTACACATGTGTTTCGAGCAACAGATAGTATAAAACAATGACTTTGCTGTACTTAAAAATGTTTAATTTTATAGGAAAAAAAAATTAACTCTACTTCAGTCACAGACAGGCTCAAACCGATCATAGCATTTTTCCTTTTTAAAATATTGTTTGGAGAGCTGAACTTTCTTCTCCTTGTACCTAATTTTACCCCTTGTTCAGGTTCATACCTTCTTCACTCAACATTTCCCATTCTATAAATCCCTGTCTCGAGTTACCACACAGAGGATCATTTTAAATGTCCATTCTGTGACCTCCTTCCGGGATTCCTACCTGTGCCATCTCTGACAGTTTAACCATCAATTTCCTCTTACTCTTTAGCTCTACCTGTTCGACACTAACCTATACCATAGCCACTGTAACAATAAATAGCAAATAAGTACCACCATGCAAGAGAAAGACTGCAGAAGAAAGGAAAAGAGTTTTACATTTGAACACCTTTAATGGATCCCCTTTTCTGCTTTTTGAACATGAGGGCCTGCATTTCATTTTACACTGAGCTCCACAAATTCTGTGGCTGGCCCTGTCTATCCCAAATCATCTTTCTCATCTCTATGTCTTGAGCACACTATATATCCTTGCCTGACTAATCCTACTCCTCATTTTTCTCATCAACATTTCTACTTACCCCAATTCTTATCCCACCGACTAATAATACCTCCTGTGTCCTGGCCACTTGGACATTCACCTGGTATTTAGTAATCCTCTCTCTGCTTCCCCAGCACTCCAAACTTAGCTTTCTAACCAATCTCATCATTCTCTACCTTTGTAGTATATTTATTTTCCTTTCTCATTTAACTATGAGAAGTTCCTTAACACTGAAGTTAAGGTCAAACTTCAGTCCCACTTTTACTCAGTGATGCCTAACAAATCACTATGCCATCAGGACAAATACAGAGAATACCATGCACGGTGTTCGAGGCAGGAAGGACAGCTTGGACTTGTGGCATGTGAATCTGCTCGCTGGGAACACGGTGGGAGGCTAGGGACCGGTGCCCTCTGCTGAAGTTAGTGACGAAACAAAATTTCTCAAGTCTCTCCAATTTGCCAAGGTTGCAAAGAGATCAGCGATGGAAGAAACCAAGATTAAAAGTCAACAATCACTTACTGAACACCTGTGTGGTGCCACTGTTCACAGCATTTAATGCAGAGCTTCATGGGGAGCAGGCTTTCTCAACCTTGGCACAGCCCTGTGGGATCTTCGCGGACCGGGGCACGAACCCGTGTCCCCTGCATCGGCAGGCGGACTCTGAACCACTGCGCCACCAGGGAAGCCCGGCGGTGGCAGTCTTGTGCCTCATAGGACATTTGGCAGCATCACTGACCTCTGCTCGCTGGATGCCAGGAGAGCATTCCCCTAAGAAGTGACAAGCAAAAACGTTTCCAGATATTACCAAATGAAATGTCTTCTGGAGGGCAAAGTGGCCCCCATTTGAGAATCATTGGTATGGAGGTCTATAATTTTGATGATCGTTTTTCCTCACCTCAGGCAGAAACTCTTGAGCCCACTGTCTCAAAAAGAGGACGTAGTAGGATGAAAAATTAGAAACACCTTCTGGTTTTCCTGGATTCTGTTTCCATAAACTTAATAAATCTCCGAATGCAGAAAGAATTTGTTGTTAGAGGGGAAATGCACTGGTCCAAAGAAAGGGAGAGAGAATCCAGGGGCATGGTTACAAGGTACTAGGCAGAAACATCAAGGAAGAAAAATGGGCCTGAAGTAAAAAAGAGATTCCTACGGGCTGACGGGCTGTAAGAGATGGGGAGGGGAGCAGAGAGGTCTCTGGGTTCTAGAGCAGGGGAACCCTGCGTCCTAGCAGTGCAGGCAAGATCTCGGGGCAGAGCGAGTGCACTTGAGCTTAGGCGGATAGGGCCATGCAACCCCGGCAGACAGCTATTTAACAAATACACCAATCACAGAAGTAGCAGGGAGATTCGGATTTGGAAGGGTCTTAGTGTGGGTTGAGAATGTGGGCATTTCAGCAGGTCCTTCTATATCCTAAAATTGGAAAATTAGATATCTCCATACACACATTATATTGCCAACGTACCTCATATTATGCTAGAGTGGGGGGGGGTCACCCCACTTTGGGGAAGGACGTACAAGGAAGACTAAGGTAGACACACAGCGGCAAAATAGAATTTTCAGGGAGAAACTAACATTTAAAATATATATATATGTAGACTTTACGACATTGGGTGTGTTAACTACAATTTGAATGTATAATCCCTTAGCTCACTTATGTTCTATATTCCAATCCCTTAGCTTACTTATGCTCCACATGTTTTATTGTGCCCATTTTAAAGAGAAGTAAACTGAGTCTCTGCAAGTTTAAGTGATTCGTTCAAGGTTATTAACTTTCATCTAAATGACAGAATGTCATTGTGTCCCCTCTATGTGGCAGGCGCTTTGCGGGACGGGGCCACAATGATGAACCAACACAGACACAACCCTGGCCTTATGGAGCGATTAAACACCCACACACTCAACTGCAAACGGCAACTTTCAACTAACCCATGAGGGGAGAGTTTAATCTGGTGGGAGAGGGCAGAGGAGGTGCTCCTTAGGAAGGAATAAAGTGGAATGTCAGCCAGGCGACGGTTCTCAAACATGTGTGGGCGTCAGAATCATGAGGAAGGATGGGTACATCACAGAGTGGGGAGTCCCTGTCACAGTGTCTCTAAAGGATAGGTCTGCGGCTGACCTAAGAATCTGCATTACTAACAAATTCCCATATGGTCAAGTGCGGCCTATGCTGCTGGTCTGGGAACCACACTTTGGGAACCACTGAACATGGCAAGCAGAGCAAAAAATGTGGGAGGAATCAAGGCCCGTCTGTGCTCTTTCATCCCCATACTAGAGAGCCCTGACTCTCTACACACGAAAAATATCCAAGTGAACATGGGGGCATTGGGGTGCATGTATCTTTTTGTTTTCTCTGGGTATATGCCCAGTAGCGGGGTTGCTGGGTCCAATGTTCATAGCAGCACTATCTACAATAGCCAGGACATGGAAGCAACTTAAGTGTCCATCAACAGATGAATGGATAAAGAAGATGTGGTACATATATACAATGGAATATTACTCAGCCATTAAAAAGCATGAAATTGGGTCGTTTGTAGAGACGCGGATGGACTGACAGACTGTCATACAGAGGGAAGTAAGTCAGAAAGAGGAAAAACAAATATTGCATATTAACACATATATGTGGAACCTAGAAAAATGGTATAGATAATCCTATTTGCAAAGCAGAAATAGAGACACAGAAGTAGAGAACAAATGTATGGATACCAAGGGCAGGGTGGTGGTGGAAGGAATTGGGAGATTGGGATTGACATATACACACTACTATGTATAAAACAGATAACTAATGAGAACCTACTGTATATCACAGGGAACTCTACTTAACGCACTCTGGTGACCTGAAGGGGAAGGAAATCCAAACGGTAGGGGACGTAAGTATATGTAAGGCTGATTCATTTTGCTGCACAGTGGAAACTAATACAACATTGTAAAGCAACTTTACTTCAATAAAACTTAATTAAAACAAAATCTCCGAGTGAAATTGCCATGACTTGCCTTAATCACTCCTACTAAACATCAGATGGGGAACCAACTGCAAGATCTTGTAACTTCCAGCCTGGCAATCTCTTTCCTCCTAGTGGGTCAGGCCACTCTGCCATCTTCCACTCTGGGATATATGGATCGCTTTCAAAACTGCGATCCAGAGAAAGGCAGACAGCAGCCCTGTTACCTAAAAAATAGTCAGCCAGCTCTGCCTGGCGTATCCTGTCTTTGGTTGAGAGAATGCTGACTATTTTAAGAAACACTTCAGAATGTTCTTCCTCTTCTCTGAGATGGAGGACTTAATCTTACTGAAGACACATTCCTTCTCTCAAGAGTGCCCTTGAACTAATACAGCAGAAATTCTGACTCCAGTGGGGCTCTCTGATATGCCTTTGAAGAGGGTGAATTTACTAATCAATATAAATTACAATTTCTCAACTGGCAACTCAGCAAGCCAGGCACAGCTTCGCTGCTTGATTATTCACAGCCCGAACTTTCAGGACTGGGGCAGAGAAACCAGAGATAGAGATTCTATGCAAGTACATCAAACAAAGGAAGAAATCGTTTTAGACGGACTCAACAGGGGAATAATTGGATGACCAGGAATGAAGTGTACATTTTTAAAAGCTACCTTGGCTTAAACAGTTTTTGAGAGAGCTAGCACACATTATGTTTTAGGGTATGAACTAATAACCTTTCATAGAAAGGAAAATCGCTTATTTTTTCCTCTGTCTCCATCCTTTACACACTTTCTACAGGCACATACAGACACAATTTGCATGTATAGCACATACAATGATCAATTATACATATATATATATATATACCTCTATACATACATGTATACACATGTGTATATAACGATATATAATAAACAGGGAGGGAAAAAGCACAGACACAGAATGTGCAATAATGTTGTAAAAACTATGCTTTCCTGAGAGTCTAGATTTTAGCTCTTGCATTCAGTTACTGTGTAACTCTGGGTGTAGGTTACCTGTTCTAAACCTCAGTTTCTGCATCTGCAAAATGAGAGAGTTGAATAAGAGATGTAAAGACTTTTCTGGACAGATAATTCCTGCTTATAGGGGACTCAAAAATTGCTTAGGCATGTATTTTATCTCCTAAAATTTCTTCCCCCTACCTATGAAGATTGAAAACTCTTCATGTTATTTTTAAACCCATGCCTCTATTTAATTAAAATGAAAATCTCACAATATCTTTTAGGGTTATTTAAACCTTAAAAATAATTGAAATGTAACTAAAATAAATCAAAGAAAAAATACTTTTAGAAGAAAAATCTAGTTTGAAATATGTAGACGATATTCTTTGCAATTACATAAAATCAGTAACAATGTGGAGCGCGCTTACTTGCTGAAGCTTTGGAAGCTCAAATCCTGTCTAGGTCACTTTCAACGTCTTATCTCTTGGCGTGCTTTGTTTTTCAACAAAGCCTCTCCAACTCCCCACGACCCTCCCCCACCCCATGAGCCCCTTAATCCCAGCAATCTCCTTAGTGGACTATACCATTTTTCATTTAACTGCTTGCTCGTTCATGGCTGGGAAAGATAGAAGGAACTAATATTTACTGACTCCTTGCTACGTGCTCAGTCCTGTATTATGCTGGGTTTGTGATGTATATCATCCTGTATAATCCTCAGGGCTTTCCTATGAGGCTGGAAGAACAATTACCCTCATTTTAACCACGAGGAAATGAGAGCTCAGGGACACTAGAGACCCTATCTAGGGTGTATCAAAATTTGCAAAGCTTTCATTTGATCCCGGTTTCTCTGATTGGGGACTTTGTGCTCGTCTCACTATTTTACATGTCCTCCCTAATTACCAATCAAGAGGAAGAGCAGAAAACAGATGTTTCCTGCTGACCTACTGGGTGATTAAGTATACAGCAACATCTCATCTCTTTTAGTTATTTAATTCTCAAAAGTAAGGTGGAAAGTACTATCCCCATTTTTAAAAAAATAAAGAGAGGTTAAGTATCCTAGCTGAGATCACACGCCCAGTATTTAACACAACTGGGGTATGAACACGGGTTGCCCAAGTGATGGCTGACGTCTCTGATTCGGGACGGCTTAGGGTGTCTGCGGTCAGCTAAATACATCTTGGGCAATGATCACAAAAACATGGAATGCTCTGTCTCATTTTCTAATATTAATTCATACTTTTATAGGCACATTAGCAAATTTTAAAAAGCAGAAAAGAAAATCCTATATAGCTGAGCTACTCAGAAATTTAGTTTTAATATACACATTTATACAACATATACAAATGGTCCCTGATTTACAGTGGTTCAATTTAAGATTTTTCGACTTTATGATGGTGCGAAAGAGCTTCGCATTCAACAGAAACTCTATTTTGCATTTTGAATTGGATCTTTTCCGGGACTGTACGGTAGGGGCCTCTCTCATGATGCTGCGCAGGGGTGGCCGCACTTCCCAGCCGGGCAGTTGATCGCGAGAGCACACCGTGATACACCTGCAATGATTCTGTACCCAGACAACCATTCTGTTTTCCACGTTCAGTAAAACATTCAGTAAATTACGTGTAATAGTCAACACTTTATCATATGACAAGCTTGTGTCCGATGATTTTGCCCAACTGTAGGCTGATATGAATGTTCTGAGCATGTTTAGACTAGGCTCGGCTAAGCTGTGATGTCTGGTAGTTAGGTGTATTAAACGCACTCGTGGCTTATGATATTTTCTTCCTCCAACTCCTTTTTCTTTAACCACAGAGACATTCTTTGGTGCATGATCTCTGTGATACTTGAATACTAAAAGAGGACAACACATTTGTAAGTATTAAGATATCAGGGTTTTTTTCTCTGATTTTCCCTTTTCTCTCCCACCCATTCAAACAGCTTTGTCTGTACTTCACTGCCTCCCAGGAGGTTCACAGGGATAGAAGTCAGAAATATCCTATGCGTCTTTCTGCTCCCCCACCTCCAGAATAAATCCAAGAATGTGGAGGGATCTTGAAGGCTTTTAGAGGAGGTAGAAAGGAAGTCAAGTCTGTTTCCCGGTAGAAGCAGGGTAGCCTGAAGGAAGCTGAGGGAAGGAGAATATAGCTATGGGGTAATGCCCGAGCAACTCAGATCCTTTACAGCAACACAGAGAGCTAGCAGGATGGTGGCAGGGTGTAAACGACTCCAGATATGGGACGTCCATCCTCACCAGAAAGTCCTGTGTTCCCAGGGAAGCACAGAAACTGCACAGAACCACCAAAGCTGAAATGATCATGGATACAGGAGAGAGGGAAGTCTCTAAATTGTGGATAAACAATGACAGCTGAAGGGAGAAGGACCATATCTTGGCATGGCATAAAACCCCGGAACCCGTGGCAACAACCTAGGAAGTAGTCCTAAAAATGCCCAAGTTCAATTTACCTACCATGCCTGGAATATGAAGATTCAAATTTAGGTTATTTATTTAAAAGTATAGAAATTTGATAGTTCACATTCTTAACAAATAGAAATGTGATACTTACCAAAAAATAGACGTGATATTGCTTACTGAATTTGTGCACTGAAATTCACACTGCCACATAGTCACAGGAAAACCATTAGAAAATCATGTTCCTCTCTATTCTGCCTGCATTTAGAGGATTTCTGTAATTGGACCCAGTAGACTAGCAGGGTAATTAACACTTGGGAATAGGCCTTTCTTCTCCTTGGCAAGGCCTTTCTTCTCCTTGGCAGTTTATGTAACTTGAACTTTTAAATATCTTTGATTATTTGCACTGTATCAGTCAAGAAACTAAGCTTCAGACAGGTATATTGACTTGCCCAAGATTACATAACTCAGCAGTAGGGCCTGAATTTCCACTCGGATCTGACTGGACTCTAAACCCCACGTTTGATCTTTCCACTCCAACTTCAAAGTACCTAAGACCCATATCCTGGGAGTTTTATCCAACTGGTACTTAACAGTTCCAAAATCTCTATTGTTCTGCCCTCAGTCCACTCTAGTTTATCATCCTGCATTTTTTAAGCCACAGATATTAAATCTGCGTAAAATACAGTCACAAATGTAGCAGAAGTGACTTGAGGAACATCCGACAGGAAGGAAGAAATCCACTACCACGGGTTCAATTATTCAAGTCCTAGTCACTAAAAGAACCTGCTAGAACAAGGACTACCTCTGGGGGGAGGAAGGTAAGTTAGTGAACAGGGCTCCAGGCAAGTTGGATCCAAGTGCAGTCACTCTGCCTCTTGCCCTGGACGGCTGCCCTGTGCACACTGACTTGGCAGTCAGTCCTAGAATAATACGGTAATGAAAAGGGATTGCAGTCAATGAGGGTCCAATAACAGGAACAAAATTGGCCAACTGTTTGCATGATATTTTTGTCCCTGAAAGGGCTTTACTACCATCAAGCCTATAAACAAGCATGAAGTCCAGATGACTGCTGTGAGGTCTGGTCAATTAAAGTTTGAAAGCCTCTTTTATTTGCTTGGAGGCATAGTTCAGAGTGCAATCCATTATCATTTGTCACTCATAGGTGCTTTTTCAAAATTTCCCTCTGAAGTAGCAGAGGAACTATTCCTTAGAGAAAACAGGCCACACAAGACATTTGAAAGTCTAGTTATTTTTAGTGATGTTGAGTGGATAGCTCTTGCTGAAACTAAGAAAAGCATTGCTTTTACTCTCTTCCCATTAGCTGGAAAAGAAAGAAAAAGATTTCTGAAGCATCTCTGCTTATCCAGTTTCTTCTACTCAATCACATTAGGGTTTAAACCAAACAGATAAAAATGTAAAGATGATTTCGTTCCCTGAAAAAAAAAAAAAAAAAAAAAGGCTAAGTTTTTAAGAAAATGCCATTAGAAAGGCATTTTTATTTTATCAACCTCCTCTCTGAAAAAACCAATCATCCCACTTTGGGTATACATGTCACAAACCAGTCTGTTACCCAGACACTGGCAAAGCACTTAGCACACTGGGTAGTAAGCACTCAAAACACGCTGGCTGTTAAATGCCAGGTGAGAAAGAAAAGGTCAAAACAAGCTGTGTTATTACTTATAAAAGCCAATCTGGAATGTTCTGTGCATCTAAATGTTCAGAGTGAGTCTAAATCCTCCATCTCTTTCAACATATACGAAGCTTACAGTGATTAATCCCATACTCTAAGATCTGTGTTTTCAGGGCATTTATTATATATTGCTACATCTTTTTCTTTATTATACACGAGATTTTTTAGTGAATTGTTTTTAATTGTGTGTAAGTCTTACCTCTATTAGTTGAACATCTTCTGTTGTAACTCTGTTTTGGCTTTGCCCAGGGGAAGTTACCAAGCTGATGGCTCTGTCGTGACGGCAAGGTGGGTACAATGACATGGCCACAGAATCATTCCCCTGAAATCCACTTTGCTCCAGGCTTGTGGGGTTCGGATGCTGGGGAGGAACTGACTGTCAAATGAAAATGTAGGAGGTGTTCTCCCCCTCAGAAAGCTGAGCAGGACCATGCTGGGGAGAAAGCTCAATGAAGATGGTGGCAAAGTTCATTGGCACTGGATCTGCTCCAGGCTGTAGAATAAAATTCAGACCCCTAAGTGGCACATGAATGGGCTGATGCCTGCATTTCTGAGCTTTTTACCTCCTCACTGACTTTGCCTCCTTACTATTGTTTAATGGCTGTACTGGCTTTTTTTTTTTTTTAAGGTTTTGAAACTTCAGTTCTTAGGACATTTGCCTGGAACACTTTCCCTTCCCCGTCCCCCACATCTTCACCTAGATGGCTCTTTAAGTTTCAGCTCAAATGTCTCCTTCAGAGAGGTCTTCCTGAGTACCTCATCTCCCCACTTCTATCTTGTTACTCTTCATCAGAGTACCCTATTTCATTTTTTTTAACCATGTTTTTGCCTTTCTGAAATTACCCTACACTATTTATATATTTGACATCGTGTTCATCGTCTGCTTCCTCTACTAGAATGAACGCTGGGTGAGGACAGACACCATGTCTGTCTTTCACAAAGCTGTATCCTTAGTGCCTAGAATGATATCTGCCGTACAGTTGATACCCAATAAAGAGTTGTTAGAAGAATGAATAAATGAATGGAGAAAGTGGATGTAAGACGTCAGCAAGTACAAACTGAGTTTATCCGGATAGGAGAGCAGATAGGGATTTAGGGCAGAAACACAAATAAGAGGTGAGTTTCACTCAGTGTAGCCAACGTCAAATACTCTTTAGGCACAAAGGCAGCAATGTAGGTGGTTACCGAAAGTACAGGACCAACAGAAAAGAGGTCGGGAAATTTCAACTCCTAGCATTGCCTAGAGGCACACAGTCTCTGTGACAAGTGAAAAATGGTAGGACCAGTGTGTTCTCACCTACGGTAGGAATGAACACTGATACTCAATAATTGATTTCACAAACCCCATCTCTGCATCTAGTTTGCTATTTAGAACAGAATCAGCCTTGAAGAATCTGAAGTGCAGGATTAGTGGAGGATTTGAGCTCAGTATAGGGACTTCATAATCGTTCAATGGCCACTGGCACTGATCATTTTTCTTGGCTACTTACTATGTCCCAAGCATTAGGCTAAACCATTTAGAACATTATCTTGTTTGATACTCACAGACCTCTGTGTGTAGGTATTACTTTTGTTCCCTTTGACAAAGAGTTTGCAGAAGCTTCAGAGATGAGTTGCCCAAGGTTACACAGGAAATTATAGTTAACCTTGAACTCATTACCAGGTTGGCTTCATTCCAAGCCCACACTCAAAACCATTTCATTACTACAGTGTTTCTCAATAGGACACTGCTGACATTTTGGCGAACAATTATTTACTTAGCAGGACAATCCCTTACATACATAGCATCTCTGGCTCTCTGCACTACATGCTTGTAATACCAGCAGTAATGCTACTCCACGTCTTTTGAGGAACTTTGGCTTAGCGAACCTAACATGACCTACAGAAGGATGTCTCCACTACCAAACTCCTAGACAGTTCAAACTTCCCAAATCAGAGATAACTTATTTCTTTGTAGTCCCCAGGACCATATTAGACCAAAGAGACTTTACTAGAATCTCTCACAAATAAATAAGAAATTTGGAATAAGAACAAATAAGACATCTTCTCTTGGTACATTCAATGCATGACACTTTCATGTTTGATTTGATTACATTCTCAGGAGTAAATCATCATAATGTATACACATTGCCATAATGTAGGGCATCATATGCAAAGGTCATGGAAGTGTCAAGATTAAAATTAGTTATTGTCTCATATAGAAATGCAACTTAAATTTTTACTATTATGACCTAAGATTTTTACTACACTAATTAATTGGCCTCCTACTTCAGTACTTGTTCCTCTCCAACTCAGCCTCTGCACTCTTGTAGATGAATCATTCTAAAATGCTGCTTTCATGATGGTATATCCTACTCTAAAGCATGCAGTGCTGTCCCACTAATTAAACCCTTCATGCTTTCCCTTCCCTGGCTTCAAGATCCTCTACAATCGAGACTTTAATGCTCCACCAACTTTATCTTTAATTTCTCACCCAGTGTCATAAATATCTGTCAATCTAGTCCCTCTACTATCCCCTGATGCCTGTTATTTTTCACCTTCAGACATCTACTCTTCATTTTTTCCTGCTGAGAATTCCCTTCTTAATACTCTCTGCTTATCCAAGTGCTATCAATCCTTTACTGGGCAAACATTTCCTCCTTCGCAGTCATGTGAACCTAAAGCCATTTCTCTTCACTAAAGACATTGAGTTTATTTTCCCCCTGTTAGTAGTTCTCCAAACTGGCTGGTCATCAGAATCACCTGTGGATATTTTTGAAAGTACAATTCTATGTCTCCAACTCCAGTGGTTCTGATTCAATCTATCTGGAGTAGGGTCCATGAATCTTTATTGAAAGAAAAAAAATATATACATATATGACTAGGTGATTTCTGATGGTCAACCAGGTTCAGAAATCACTCAACAGAAACACTTAATTATTTTGCCTTAATGGCTTTATTTTCATTTTATCATCATCATTATCATTACCTTCAGCATTATTTTGTCATTTCATGTATCACAAAAATTTCCTTGATGGGTGGATCGGTGTCTAATCCAACAAGGTCTTAATTTACAGAAAGCATTTAAATCTTTTCTGATGAACATGTTGTGTTGTGAATTACTCAATGATATTCTATTTGATAATTATTTTGACTTTTTTCTTACAATCAAAGAATACACATATGAGAATATATCTTATTCTAATAATAAACAAAAATTCCATTTTATTGTACTGTGGCCAATTCTAGATTAGAATATGAAATTGTACAGCTAACATGCCTCTCTCGTACCTCAAGAAAGACAAGAATATCTACTAAGTGAAAACCTTTAGGAACTTTTAACAAAGTTTTTTCTGCTGGTCTCACAAAATATTTTCACAGGTACACACACTGTGGGTTCCTTCTTGATAAACTCATCTGAAATCCCAGTTGGACATGTGTATTCTGTACAGCTTTGATACAGGTGAAAATCTACATGTGCAAAATTGTGTTCATGAGAAAGGAATGAAAGCAAAAATGAATGCTAGTCTTCAAAAGGTTGGATATTTTTAGTCAAATCATAAATGCATTGATGGTACCCATGAGAGGAAAAAAAAAGAATAAAAATGTTTTAAAATTATCAAAAGATGGGAAAAGATGAGAAAGAGGTGAGAGAAAAAAAGAAAGAAAATGAGAAGGCAAGGGGAAAAGAAAATAAAGACGGATTAAGGTAACAGTGAATTCAAAACAAGCAAAAAAGGGAAAGCGAAAAAGATATCATCCAGGGTCTTCATGGGCTATGTACATCCACATGGGGAGCACTGGATCTTATAAAAATTATAGTTTATTCCAACTCAGGTGTCTTTAAGTAAAATAACGCAAAGTAATGGATACAGTATTGATTATTGGAAACACCCTGTAAGTACAGAGCTCGAAGCTTAGTTTTGTTAGCATCACTATGTTTCTGCTTCTGATCATGATTCTTGATGTTATTTGGGGCATGGGTCCTATAAATTCTTGAATCTGTCTTTGTTGAGCCACTCCTCCACACTGTGACTACTTAGGAAGAGATATTCATATAGAGAATAAAGATAAAGGGGAATCTTAAAAGGACAATGACAAATGACAATCAGTATATCTCTTTATTTTGGGGAGATTTTGTAACTGAGACACTAAAGCCACTCTGATTAAAGGGAATGGACACAGGCACAAGGCAAGGAAACAGAGGGGAGAGGGGACGAGTCCAAGGACAATTCTTAGCAATGCAGATGCAGTCATTTGAACACCACATATGCCATTATGGTAACATCAAGACACTGAGACATAATTCACCATCCAAAAATTACATCAGCAATGAGTTTTGATAATTACCAAAGGAATTATCATTTCAAGATTGATATTTGAATTGTAGCAGGCTTGTGAGCACCTGCTAAAGCAGGCAAGTAAAGAACCACTTACTGCCAAGACTTGCTTCCTGTGCTTCAGTCATATCTTATGGCTGTTTTAGCTCCTGTCCTAATATTCAAGTGAGTTTAATTCCCAGCAACGCTACATGTAAGGTGCGCAGACACAAACTTGGAATGCTAATATAGAAAATCTAATACAGATCTTAACAGAGTTTATGGAAAAAGCAAAGCTTGTGTACAGAGCAGAAGGTGGCTAAATGTCAGTGCAGACTTGTGAGCAGTTATGGATTGTGTACAGAGATTCAGAGTAACCCCAATTCTCAAGAATATGGCAAAAAAACTAGGAAAATCTTCTGGATTGCATAAAGGTCCTTTGCTGGGTTTATTTAGCTTATGACACAGAAGAGGCCCTCAAGACGTCACTAAGAGCCAATTTATTTGTAATTTAGACACACATTTCAATTAAGTGATTATCAGATTCCCAAGCTACAGCAACTCAGAGTAAAGTGGAGGTGGAGGTGGAAAGGGGTTGCTACGATAAACTACAAGAATTATAGAAAACAATAAAATCACATAAACACTCTAAAAGTCCGGCAGAATAATTCAAAATGTAAGAAGTCTGGGTTTATTTACTGAAGCTGCCAAAAGTTGTACATAACACTTGGCTAAAAGCTCTTTGAATTATCAGCTATTGACCTTGGGTCATTGCAAAGTGCCATCTACTTATTCATGTTTGTGTATTACAACTCAATTACAAATACAAACACATATAGATAGAAAGTGAGAGGGAAAGGACATTTATCCAAGCATTAAGACTCAACCTGAAGTTTAAATATTAAAGTAATCAACATGTTTAAAACAAATAATGCTTGAAAAGATAAATATTATATAAAACTTTGTTATCTAAGGGAGTTTTCAATTTGTTAAATTTCCAAAAAATATAATCATTTTCTCTTGTTATCTTCTCCTTTCTGGGACTGATAGATACTTTTCCTTAAGCAAGGAAGCAAAACATTTATACACTGAAAAATACAAAACATTGCAGAATGAAATTAAAGGACACAAATAAATGGAAATACATCCCATGTTCATGGTTTGGAAACTCAATATTGTCAAAATGTCCATAATACCCAACATAATATACAGATTCAATGCAATCCCTATCAAAATCTCAATGGTATTTTTTGCAGAAAGAGCAAAAACGATCCTAAAATTCATAACTAAATAGCCAAAACCAACCTGAGAAAGAAAACAAAAATATAGACCTCACACATCCTGGCTTCAAAACACATTATGAAGGTACAGTAATCAAAACAGTATGGTACTGGCATAAAAGACATACAGAGCCCAGAAATAAACCCAAGCATATACAGTCAAATGATCTTTGACAGTGGGGACGAGGTTACACAGTGAGGAAAAGACAATCTCTTCAAATGATGTTGAGAAAACTGGACTTTCACATGCAAAAGAAAGGAAGTGAACCTTATTTTGTACCATTCACAAAAATCAACTCAAAATGGATTAAAGACTTAAATGTAAGACCTAAAACTAAAACTACTAGAAGAAAACATAGGGGGAAACTTCATGAGATTGGTTTTGGCAATGATTTCTTGGCTAAGACACCAAAATCAAGGACAACAAAAACAAAAATGAACAACTGGAACTACCTCAAACTAAAAAGCTCTGCATAGCAAATGAAATCATCAACAGCTTGAAAAGGCAATCTACATAATGGGAGAATATAGTTGAAAGCTGTATATCTGATAAAGGGTTAAAATTCAAAATATATAGGAAACTCCTACAACTCAACAACAACAACAAATCCAATTAAAATGGGCACAAATGTATAACTGATTCACTTTGTTGTAAAGCAGAAACTAACACACCATTGTAAAATTATACTCCAATAAAAATGTTTAAAAAAAATGGGCACAAGACATGAATAGACATTTCTGAAAAGAAGACATACAAATGACCAACAGGTATAGAGAAAGATGCTCAACACCACTAATCATTAGGGAAATGAAAATCAAAACCACAATATCAGAAGATCTTCTAACCACATGTTAGAAGATCCCACCTAACATGTGTTAGGATAGGATGGCATATATATATATATATACATATATATAATATTTTTTAACAGAAAATAACAGATGTGGTGAGGATGTGGAAAATTTGGAACGCTTGTGAAATCTCGGTGAATGTAAAATCATGCAGCTGCTATGAAAACAGTGTAAAACTTCCTCAAAAAATTAAAAATAGAACTACCATATGATCCAGCAACCCCATTTCTGGGTATCTAACCAAAAGTATTGAAATCAGTATCTCAAAGAGATACTTGCACTCCCATGTTCACTGCAGCATAATTCACAACAGCCAAAATGTGGAAACAGCTTTAGGGTCCATTAGCAAATGAATGGATTTTTTAAAAAGTGGTTAATACATGCTATGGAAAATTATTCAACCTTTAAAAAGGAAATTATGTCATATACTATAATAGATGAACCTTGAGAACATTAGGCTAAGTGAAACAAGCTAGTCACAGAAGGAAAAACTGCATGATTCCACTTATAAGAGGTGTATGAAATAGTCAAACTCATAGAAGCAGAAAGTTGAATGGTGGTTGCCAGGGACCATGGGGAGGTAGGAATGGGGAGTTGTTCAATGGCTACAGAGTTTTAGTCATGCAAGATGAAAAAGTTCTAGAGATCTGCTGTATGACAATATGAATATAGTTAACAATGCTGTACAGTACACTTAAAAATATGTTAAGAAGATTTCATGTTATGTGTATTTTACCACAATTTTGAAAAAGAATATTAACTGAAATATACATTTGAGAATAAAATTCAATACATACATAGTCAAAGAAAAGCACATAAATATAAGAACATGAAACATGAGTATTGTTTTCAGGATTGATGGTCTGAACACATAAAAAATTTGTATATTTGAACACATATACACACATACATGTACACACCTATACACACACACTTTGTACCACTTTGAGTCTGTTTTTTGGACATGTTCCAATCTATTTTCTTAAAATGCAAGATCCAGAATAAGCACAAAAGTTGATAGTGTCTGATGAGTTTAGAGAACTTTCTGATTCTAGACACCATACTTGTTTTAACACTGCCAAATCAGTCAATTTATATTTATTATATGAAATATATATATATATTTCCATAAACTCTTTCTCAGTCGATCAGTTAGTGTGCGTTGATACTGTTGGTGGTCCAGTTTCTAGACAGAGGATTCCACCAACCTGAACTCTGTATCCAATCTCTTTACAAAATAAAGCTGGCAATATACTGCTTCTGAACACTAGTTTCATTAATATCATATAAAAATGTGTCTCCATTTCTCCATCCCAAGCTATTTGGGACATCACAGTCTTATTTACATCAGTATTTACCGGATAGCCCTTATCTTCATTATATTAAAATAAGCAAACTCCAACAGACACTAGTCTCCCTTTCTAAACTGGGTGAACTGTTTTTAAAGCATTAAATAAATCTACTAAGTTAGAAAGGTGAGGACATTTTAATTTCTACGCCTGATAGAACTTACTAAAATTGGCTTTAATTGACAGTTTTCAAAAGCTACATTAAAAATTCCATGTAATCACCTGCTTTACTGGAAGAAACACATTCTCTTTCAATCTAGAAATTTGAAATAATCTAGTGTAATGGGTCTCTGTGGCATTTTAGATATTTGTTGGAACATTTTTTGCTTGTCACCATAAACGTTAGATACATAGGTGTCCCACCAGACACTCAAATAAGTGAAGAAATATCTGAATATAATTATCTAAGCCAGGAGTCCGATTCTGTTTTACATATAAATTAAAATATTTTTGCAAGTTTTAAGGGACTTCCCTGGTGGTGCAGTGGTTAAGAATCTTCCTGCCAATGCAGGGGATACAAGTTTGAGCCCTGGTACGGGAATATCCAACATGCCACAGAGCAACTAAGCCCGTGTGCCACAACCACTGAGCTTGCGCTCTAGAGCCCGCCAGGCACAACTACTGAGCGTGTGTGCCACAACTACTGAAGCGCAAGTGCCTAGAGCCGAGCTCCTACACAAGAGAAACCACTGCAATGTGAAGCCTGTGCACCACAACGCAGAGCAGTCCCTGCTCGCCGCAACTAGAGAAAGCCCGAGCGCAGCAATGAAGACCCAACAAAGAAGACCCAACACAGCCAAAAATAAATAAATAAATAAATTTATTTTAAAAATATATTTTTGCAAGCTTGAAATATGCATGGACTTTACAGGGAATGAAACGACCATATAAATCAAGAGAAGACTATATTCTATTTTGTTCAGATCTTTGCCAATGGTTGGCCATTGTTTCAGAAATTAGCATCCCAGGGGCTTCCCTGGTGGCGCAGTGGTTGAGAGTCCGCCTGCCGATGCAGGGGACGCGGGTTCGTGCCCCGGTCCGGGAAGATCCCACATGCCACGGAGTGGCTGGGCCCGTGAGCCATGGCCACTGAGCCTGGGTGTCTGGACCCTGTGCTCCACAACGGGAGAGGCCACGACAGTGAGAGGCCCGCATACCACACACAAAAAAAAAAAAAAAAAAAAAGAAAGAAAAAAGAAATTAGCATCCCAGCTAGCCACTCTGCTCATGATTTTTTCAGTCACCAATACCATGTACTTGCATTTGCCATCTTATTCTCAGCAACTCTACATCTAGGTGGAGGCATCTGATTGCTCTATTGTGTTTTCTGGTAGAAGAGCCTAGGTATTTATATATCAACACACATTTTTAAAACTTGATTTTATTTCTGCTTTCATTACAGTTAGATGGTTATATTGATTATAAATTATTTGTCTTATATGTGCAAGGTAGATAACATCAACTATGCTTTTCATTTTTATATAGGAAAAGGGGCAGTTCATTTGATACTTGCTATATAAAGGGGGCATTAGTGCTCAAAGGCCCCATAGGTCTACAGTCCTCATTGTCCTATGGCTGTCCTAAGCTCTGGAATCTACTCAAAGTTACCCTAGCATCCTAGTCAAGGAACTGACCATCAGTTCAATATTGTTGCTGGCCTTACGTGATCTACTTGCCTGAAACTTATCTTTGAATATTTCCTAATTCTGGATTCTTTATTATGAGGTAGACTGGGCATATGATCACACTTGCTTAGGACAGATTATTATGCAGCTTTTGTAAATAATCCAACGCCTATAATATTTTAGCATCCTTTATTCACAGTCATAAGGGTACACATTTGAAAGATAAATGTTAGAGTCATCCTTCTTACTGACAAACAAGTAAAGAGTATAACTTACTGAGGACTCAAGAGATCTTTTGCAATAAAGGGTCTGACTCTATTTTTGATGTTTGATTGTTGACAGCTCCCAAAATCCCATATCACCATCCTTCCCTCTTGCCCCACATCTGAACGAGTCAATGAGAAAATTCATGAGCTTTCTTGATGGGCATCAGCAGGAAGTTCTAACCACATGCACTGGGTTGAATCATGTCTTCCCCCAAATTCATGTCCATCTGGAACCTCAGAATGTGTCTGTATTTTGAAATAGGGTCTTTGCAGATGTAATTGGCTAAGTTAAGATGAGGTCATACTGGATTAGTGTGAGCCTTTAATCCCATATGACTGATGTCTTTATAAGAAGAGGAGAGACACAGAGAAGGCCATATGATGATGGAGGCGTAGATTGGAATGAGGCGGCTACTAGCCGAGTAATCCCAAGGATTTCTAGCAACCACCAGAGACTAGGAGAGAGGCATGGAACAGATTTTCTCTCAGAGTCAGTCCCCACAATGAACTAACCCTACTGCCACTGACATCACAGGAGTGATCTTAGACTTCTAGCCTCCAGAAATGTCAGAGAAAAAGTTTCTGGTGTTAGGCCACCTGGTTTGTGATAGTTTGTTACAACAATTAAAAAACTAAGATACCAGGCAATCCCTGACCCAGGCAAAAGAAAGCTTACCCTGGCCCTACCACCTATGCACAATAAAATCCAAAAGCCAGAGAGAACCTTCTTTTTGCTCTCAAGTCATTTTTGGATTTGCTTGGGAGCCTGTGCTGGTATACCCAGAAAGCTTCATTATATGAATGTAAATCTCTTTTTTTTTTTTTTTTTTTTTTCTGCGGTACGCGGGCCTCTCACTGCTGTGGCCTCTCCCGTTGCGGAGCACAGGCTCCGGACGCGCAGGCGCAGCGGCCACGGCTCACGGGCCCAGCCGCTCCGCGGCATGTGGGATCCTCCCGGACCGGGGCACGAACCCGTGTCTCCTGCATCGGCAGGCGGACTCTCAACCACTGCGCCACCAGGGAAGCCCTGTAAATCTCTTCATACCCTCTTGGTACGATGATGTGAGGCAGCATCGACCTCAACGTCTGAACCAATCTTGGGTTGGAGGTTTATCCCACTTCCATTAGCATGACTGTATTACCTCCCTTCTAAGTCAAGTTCCGTCACCGAACGACTACTTAGATTTTAGGAACGCAGATAGCATTTGGCAATTTCTGTTTTTTCATCTACAAATTGGTAACCATAATTACAGTCACCAAATATGAGAACTGAGTGTTGTAACATCCTATTCTGAGGTCCATGACCAACAGCTCTGTGAGACCACTGTACTCTTTCCAACTAAGCCTAGATGGAGCCTCATTTTCCTTCCAACTGAGTAGCGTAAGCAATTAACCCCAGTAGCTCTTCTACCCCTATGAAAAGCCTATGAAAATGATGGATGTCCATCACTAACAGTTGGCCACTCAATCTCTGGCCATTACTTTTTACTGTCTTGGTAGACTTTTCCCTTCCAAATCCTATAACTCCATTCTTGCCTTCTTCTACTGCTTCCTCTTTAGTGTTTATGACCTGGTCTACAACCTCATCTTTCTCAGTATTTACTTTTGCTTCCAAGTTGACCTGAAATTCTCAGGATGGAAACTTTCCACATTTAGTAATATATCAGTAACTCTTATTTTTAACCTGGCTTGTTGTAGGGTGAAGTACTAATGAATGCACAGGAAATGTCAAGACATGCTTATTCCATTCTTCAAATCGTGCATAATATTGGTATTTATTATTCATTGCAGTTGGTTTACATTCTATGCAAAAAAATAAAATAAAATAAAGGTCTGTTATGAGTGCATCAGCCAACAAATGTAAAAGTCCATTACATACGTAGCATCTTTAGATGTGAAAAATTGAAGCTTAAAGGAAACCTATGTGAAAGGAAAAGAAAGAGTCCAGCTGAGAGTTGAGCTGGCTCTGTTTTTACAATGTGCTCTCCATTAACTTCTGCAGTCTGCTTTAGCATTCAGAGATAAGGAGAGGAGTTTCTTTGTGTGACCTCTTCTATGCCTTCCATTCCATTTTACGTGCTAGCAAAACTATCAGAAATTAACTGTAAGAGACTACAATAATAAACGATTAAAGCCTAGTGAAGTGGACCAAAAGAAAAAAAAAAAAATCTACAGGGCAAGGAGTCTTGGATTCTGCTCTGCTTTTCTCCTGCTCAACAGCCTTAGGCCAGTCGCTAAACCTCCCTGAGTCAGAAAGTTACTCCTCTTTGATAGGAAGAAGGTAGACTAGAAAGCACTTAAGTCCCTTTACAGCCCCCTGAATTTCTTTGATTCAACTGGTGTTGTATTGGGATCACTGAGGGACAGGATGCAATAAAAATAAACCTTCCATTCAAAACTCACGTTCATTGTGGAACATGAAATAATATGTTAGAACTACAAACAAAAAGATAAGTGTGAATGAGTCCTCATCATCTTACACTGGACTAAAAGGAATTACATCTTACAGCAGCACCGTTCAAGCTGCTACTTATTATGTATTGGGTTAATGTGTATTTAAGAGACAGTGATAGTGTCATTCTCTATGCACGCATTGATCATTTAGGAAACATCTTTGCAGTCATTAAAGCTTTCATATAAGGATCCTAACACTGCATAACTTTCTGTTTTCACTGGTAGGGAAAGTATAATAATATCTGAGACTTTGCATTATAAGATGTAGAATGATATAAGTAACACTATATATCTTCAATTTGCAACTGTCTTTCAGAAAATCCATAGTTGAGAAGGAAATTTACGCTTCACTGCTTCATGTGCTCTAGAGGTGGTTTTTTTTCCCCCTATAAGGACATGATGTGTGGAGAGTGCGTATACCACTGAATTTAATCAAGTAAACTGATGCCATAATTCTCACATTTTTCTTCTCTGTTTTCTTCTGCCCTTTTCATCTCAGTTATGAATCAGAACATCCTCTTACAAAGTGGCTCTTTTCTTTGTTTTCTTCATCCAGTTGGAAACCCAGTGCAGCCAGAGTGAAGATAACAGGGACCCTTTTTAGTATCACATAGTGTATTCATATCTAGCCCTTTCCTACAGCTTTCATCTTATCTTTACCGCTAACCACTCCCTCTCCACAAGCAACACCAACTACTTCTAGTTGCCTAGACACCATGAAGCCTCACACCCCATCACTTTGCATGTGCTGTTCACTCAGTGTTAACTCAAAGCCTTTCTCCCCATTGTTCACCGGTCATCAGTGAAAATCCTGTTTAGTTATGAAAATCTGTTATAAAATCTTTTGTTTTTGGAATTTTGAGTTTTAGTTTATTTATTTTTTTATACAGCAGTTTCTTATTAGTTATCCATTTTATACATATTAGTGTATATATGTCAAACCCAGTCTCCCAATTCATCACACCACCACTTTCCCACTTGGTGTCCACATGTTTGTTCTCTACATCTGTGTCTCTATTTCTGCCCTGCAAACTGGTCCACCTGCACCATTTTTCTAGGTTCCACATGTATGTGTTAAAATTCAATATTTGTTTTTCTCTTTCTGACTTACTTCACTCTGTATGACAGTCTCTAGATCCATCCGCGTCTCTACAAGTGACCCAATTTCATTCCTTTTTATGGCTGAGTAATATTCCATTGTATATATGTGCCACATCTTCTTTATCCATTCGTCTGTTGGTGGACATTTAGGTTGCTTCCGTGACCTGGCTATTGTAAATAGTGCTGCAGTGAACACTGGGGTGCATGTGTCTTTTTGAATTATGGTTTTCTCAGGGTATATGCCCAGTAGTGGGATTGCTAGGTTGTACGGTAATTCTACTTTTAGTTTTTTAAGGAACCTCCACACTGTTCTCCATAGTGGCTGTATCAATTTACATTCCCACCAACAGTGCAAGACGGTTCCCTTTTCTCCACACCCTCTCCAGCATTTGTTGTTTGTACATTTTCTGATGATGCCCATTGTAACTGGTGTGAGGTGATACCTCATTGTAGTTTTGATTTGCATTTCTCTAATAATTAGTGATGTTGAGCAGCTTTTCATGTGCTTCTTGGCCATATGTATGTCTTCTTTGGATAAATGTCTATTTAGGTCTTCTGCCCATTTTTGGATTGGGTTGTTTGTTTTTTAATATTGAGCTGCATGAGCTGTTTATATATTTTGGAGATTAATCCTTTGTCCATTGATTTGTTTGCAAATATTTTCTCCCATTCTGATGGTAGTCTTTCTGTCTTGCTTGCAGTTTCCTTTGCTTTGCAAAAGCTTTTAAGTGTCATTAGGTCCCATTTGTTTATTTTTATTTTTATTTCCATTACTCTAGGAGGTGGACCAAAAAAGATCTTGCTGTGATTTATGTCAAAGAGTGTTCTTCCTATGTTTTCCTCTAAGAGTTTTATAGTGTCCAGTCTTACATTTAGGTCTCTAATCCATTTTAAGTTTATTTTTGTGTATGGTGTTAGGGAGTGTTCTAATTTCATTCTTTTACATGTAGCTGTCCAGTTTTCCCAGAACCACTTATTGAAGGGACTGTCTTTACTCCATTGTATATCTTTGCCTCCTCTGTCATAGATTAGTTGACCACAGGTGTGTGGGTTTATCTCTGGGCTTTCTATTCTGTTCCATTGATCTATATTTCTGTTTTTCTGCCAGTACTATACTGTCTTGATTACTGTAGCTCTGTAGTATAGTCTGAAGTCAGAGAGTCTGATTCCTCCAGCTCCAATTTTTTCCCTCAAGACTGCTTTGGCTATTAGGGGTCTTTTGTAACTCCATACAGATTTTAAGATTTTTTTTTTCAGGTTCTGTAAAAAATGCCATTGGTAATTTGATAGGGATTGCATTGAATCTGCAGATTGCTTTGGGTAGTATAATCATTTCACAATATTGATGCTTCCAGTCCAAGAATATGTTATATCTCTCCATCTGTTTGTATCATATTTAATTTCTTTCATCAGTGTCTTATAGGTTTCTGCATATAGGTCTTTTGTCTCCCTAGGTAGGTTTATTCCTAGGTATTTTATTTTTTTGGTTGCATTGATAAACGGGAGTGTTTCCTTAATTTCTCTTGCAGATTTTTCATCATTAGTGTATAGGAATGCAAGAGATTTCTATGCATTAATTTTGTATCCTGCAACTTTACCAGATTCATTGATTAGCTCTAGTAGTTTTCTGGTGGAATCTTTAGGATCTCTATGTATATTGTCATGTCATCTGCAAACAGTGACAGTTTTACTTCTTCTTTTCCAATTTGTATTTGTTTTGTTTCTTTTTCTTCTCTGATTGCTGTGGCTAGGACTTCCAAAACTATGTTGAGTAATAGCGGTGAGAGTGGACATCCTTGTCTTGTTCCTGATCTTAGAGGAAATGCTTTCAGTTTTTCACTATTGAGAATGATGTTTGCTGTGGGTTTGTCATATATGGCCTTTATTATGTTGAGGTAGGTTCCCTCTATGCCCACTTTCTGGAGAGGTTTTATCATAAATGGGTGTTGTATTTTGTCAGAAGCTTTTTCTTCACCTACTGAGATGATCATATGGTTTTTCTTCTTCAATTTGTTAATATGGTGTATCATATTGATTGATTTGCATACATTGAAGAATCCTTGCATCCCTGGGATAAATCCCACTTGATCATGGTGTATGACCCTTTTAATATGTTGTTCGATTCTGTTTGCTAGTCATTTGCTGAGGATTTTTGCACCTATATTCATCAGTGATATTGGTTTGTAATTTTCTTTTTTGTAGTATCTTTGTCTGGTTTTGGTATCAGGGTGATGGTGGCCTCATAGAATGAGTTTGGGAGTGTTCCTTCCTCTGCAATTTTTGGGAAGAGTTTGAGAAGGCTGGGTGTTAGCTCTTCTCTTTAAATATTTGATAGAATTCACCTCTGAAGCCATCTGGTCCTAGACTTTTGTTTGTTGAAAGATTTTAAATCACAGTTTCAATTTCATTAGTTGTGATTGGTCTGTTCATATTTTCTATTTCTTCCTGGTTCAGTCTTGGAAGGTTATATCTTTCTAAGAATTTGTCCCTTTCTTCCAGGTTGTCCATTTTATTGGCATAGAGTTGCTTGTAGTAGTCTCTTAGAATGCTTTGTATTTCTGTCATGTCTATTGTAACTTCTGCTTTTTCATTTCTAAGAAAATCTGTTATATAATCTCAAAGAAAATTGCTTTCTCATCCAATCTACTTCTGCATCACAAGGCACTTTTAATAATATTTGTTTCATATCAAACATAACCATGTCTGTATCTGTTTACATGTTATATACTAAACCATGAGTGGCACAAAGATGGGACTTGGTCTTATTCTTTTTCACTATCCCCAGTTCCTTGCTCAGTGTTTGGCACACAGTATATGCTCAATTAATAGTTTACGGATCTAAAATACTAATAGTCAGAATTTACTGGGTACTTAATATTTGCCAGGCACTGTTGTCTGTCCTGGAGATTTTCAATTATTAACTCAATTAATTTGCATACAAACTTAAGGAGATGGGTACTTTTTTGTCTTTACTATTAAGAAAATGATTCTGAGACATAGACAAGTTATAGACTTTGCCCTAGGCCACATAACTGGGATGAAGACCTGGGATTTAAATCTTGCAAGTCCAGTTCAAGAGTCTGGGCTCTCATAGATCATGAGATAGCATATGTAGGTAACTTGATCCAAGTTTATTTGAACGTTTAATGACAAAGTAACTAAAAATAATCTCTCATGGTTTCCAATCCTGTGGTCTTTTTACTTTATCATAAACCAAATTCCTACACCTACTTAATCACACACTAAACAAATTCCTGATTTTAAGCATGCTTCCTTTCACACAGAACTTTTAAAAATAAAACTGAAATTTAAATATAATAAATTAAATTTTTTTTTAAATTGCATTTTATGTTTTTCGGCTCCACATTTATACTATGAAATACAATTTCCTGATTAGAAAAAGAGTTTTATTTAATGATAATTACATATAAGAAACTAGAACAAAATGTATGGTCCATAATGACAATGGATGTGAGGGCAAGGTGTAGGAATAGACTTTTACATGAAAGATTCTATAGAGAATCACAAGAGCAGACGGTAGACCAGTTCCCATGAATTCAGTCTTCTGCCTTTTGCCCCATAATATACTCCATGCCTAGAACAACCGGACTTGTCTCTTGGCCAGGAAAGAAGACAGACTAAAAAAGATGAGTGAAGAAAGCAAGCCACATTCCAGTTTTGTGTTTCGAGAAAGTTTTTGAGCATAGAGGAAACATCTACTCTTCACTGTAACTAATATTTCAATTCCTAGAATCAAACTTTAGAGGATCATCTGAATGAATTAACACAACCTCATATTTGTTAAACTTTTTGCTAAAGGAAGCAATAATCAGAGTAAGAAGAGCATTGGATATAAGACCCAGCTCCCTTGCTTTCTAAATATGAGACTTTGGGCAAAGGGCTTAGCTTCAGTCCTGTCTTTGTTTGTAAAATAGAGTAAACATAACATCTATATCTTAGAGCACTTTTAATGTCCTTAGCTAATGAATAATTTCATTATAGCTAGTAAAATCCTAGCAGTGACTAATTTTAGTGAGTATTCCAATAATCGGGTAACAATAATAATAAACTCACTTCCTGTTAAAACTCACATTAAAAAAAAATCCATACACATACCTACCATTTACAGTTTCCTTTCCCCAGTCTCTAAGCATGATGGGATGACTGTACGTGTGTTAAGTTTTTCTTATGGACATTTTTTTTTTTTTTTGCTGTACGCGGGCCTCTCACTGTTGTGGCCTCTCCCGTTGCGGAGCACAGGCTCCGGACATGCAGGCTCAGCGGCCATGGCTCACGGGCCCAGCCACTCCGCAGCACGTGGGATCCTCCCGGACCGGGTCATGAACCCATGTCCCCTACATCGGCAGGCGGACCCTCAACAACTGTGCCACCAGGGAAGCCCTGGACATTTATTTTACGGCAACAAATTCTGGCTGCAGGAGGTTTATATCCTATTTCAGAATCTGCCAAGATCTGCCAGGATCCTGTTAATTAGCTAACAAGAGACAAGTCTCTATTTCCTCCTTCATAAAATAATTTGGAGAAGATGGTCAGTAAGTTATTTTCATCTGAAAGTATGACTTGATATGCCCATATTTGTATTGTGCTAGTATTGTAAAAGTCACATAAAATAATTTTGTTTCAGTTTTCTCATCCATAAAGTAGTGATAATAATTGTGTTTACCTCAAAGAGTTGTTGGATCAATTAAAATTTTTTAAAAAGAATCAACTGAGTTAGTACATGTGAAACACTTAATATGGGACCTGGCATATAGAAAGTTCTTAACAAGCAGTAGCAGTATCACCATATGAAATACGTTTTGAAGAATTTAAACAGAAGTGTGTCCCCTCTGAAGGAATGCAGGGTACATTCAGGCAATTTCTATACCAGTCTACCAGTTATATCCATTTAATCAAATCAGATCATTCTGTACAAACACTTACTTTTACTAAATTAACCAAATTAACAAGGTTTTTTTGGCATCGCAAAGGTTAATTTTCCCAAAGTGTCTTCTAAGGAGCACAGATTCTGTCCAGTATTAAGAGCAATTAAAAAAAAAAAAGAAACAGATAAAAGACTAAAGGATTTCATTGTTAAATATACTCTGTGGTCTACTAGAGATTCAGACAGGTTTTTTCGTTAAAATAATTGTAGATGGTATTTAACTAACAGGCAGCAACATTTCTTGACCTAAAAAACCTTTTTTATCAAGAAAGCTTTTACTGAAAAGGAATTACAGGGAAAGACTGTTCAGAAAATGCTGAGGCATATAAACCACCGTCTCTATTTTAACTTTAAATGATTTTCTTGATGCTGTTCCAGCAATAGGGAATCTCTTTAACCTAATTTTCTTTGCTTAATTACCCAGCCATAAAAATAAATTTCTCCGTTTGCACTCAGTTTCTTTCCAGTTCCTTTGATTCTGACAGAAGTTTGGAATGCCCAAAGTAACTCCTATGATCCATAAAGTAATATTATTTTGGAGTTCACCATCTTTATTTGCACTGGTGCCAAGCACCAAAGCTTTGATTTCTGATTAACAAAATTAATCTCTTCTGCTCATCAGAGGCTGCATGAACATAACACATACTCAAGAAAACCTACTGAGGTGCCAGCCTGTTCTAACAATGTCCTGGGTTCCAGATAGCAAGCTGAGCCACACAACTGTTACCTCTGCATAATACCGCACAAGTGGTATTATGATAACACATCATGATGCCACACAAGTGTTATCTCTTCGTAAAAGGAGGTCACTTCTTCCCTGGAAATGCTGCACAGGGACCACAAGGGAATACATTTCCTCACAAGAGGTTCTGTTTTTCAATGATAGTGTTGGAACCCTCCTCCTACCCCAACAGAGAGAATGAAAAATAACTTATCACAGCTCTCTACATTATAGAAACTAGCAAATTAAACACAACTTCTTCAAAATGGTGGAAGACTTTATGAAATTAAAAATTTCTTTAAATTTGTTTCCAATATTGTGTGTTTGTATAGATAGCATCTTCTGGTAGAGAAGGTATTGTTTCTCTACATTTCAGCATACCAAAAGCCAGTTGAATATTCAAATGTAAATTCACTCCTTCTTTCAAAAATAAAGAGTACCTGGAAAGCTGGCTACTACTCTGTTTGGTCAATGTATACCATTTTTGAACAGAAAGTTAGAAACATGTTCTATGATCATACGGTTTCCAAACTCCTATTCTGCAATCACTGTACTATATTTGCTTGACCTTCGGTTACTTTAGTGATACAGAGAGGGTTATAAAACTTGGTTAAGAAGAAGCTGCCTTAATGAATATGTTTGAATTAGACTCCAGTTCACTTATTTCCCCATCACTAATTCTAACTGGATTAAAAAACACATGAGGACAGTATGTTTTTGATAGTCTGTGGCAGTTTGCAGTCAAAACAAAATCCCCACATTTGGCAATGAACTGTATTTTCAGAATCCTGCCCCCGCCCACCCCCAAATAACCCTGGTAACTTGAGAATTAGTTCAGTGATACAAAATCACTAGGGATGTGCCTCAAATGGCTTTTTCTTTGACAGTTCTCAGTCTTCAGTTTGGCTCTCTAATGCGCCAACAAGATGCACAGACACTAACTGTGTCAAAAAGTGAGGCTGATTGCTTGGTCAGACCCAAAGATTCCTGCCTAATGAAGAATAAACTTGGCTGGCATGCAGGATTTGGGACTCTTGTTGGGTATAACACAACCTGTGTTCCTAAGAAATGTGAGCACAACAGAAAAAGCACTGGATTGAAGTCAGGAGACCCACCTTAGCCTTAATATCTACAATCAATAAGGCTGGGTAAACAACCACCACATTTGAAGTTAGGTGTTTTTATTTCAAGTCCAGTGTTTCTGTGTTCTAATACAAGGCCTTTAAGGTCATATATTACTGTCAAACTCAACAAACTTCTGAGGCCGTCATAAGCTTAACGAGGTGGGTAATAATATTTAGTGATCATTCACTAGAGTGCAAACATTGCAATAAGCAACTCAGACTGTGTAACATTCAATATAATACTGTGACGTTGGTACTATTGCTCTTTTTTTCAGATAACAAAAGTGAGCATTTTAAATAAGACACTTAAGGCCACATTGTTAAAATTTTAATGTAGATATAGCCCATGTTATATAGATAAGATCATTGTATTTTATTGTATTCAACACATTAGAATAACTATTGCCAAGTTTTGCTATAGTATGTTCTTCCAAAGTACTCCATAACAATTTGAGCCACCACCTACCATACAATTTACTGTTAACAAAATTTCTCATTTTTTTCCCCTAATTTCCTTGTCCATCGTATTCCAAATAAAGTAGTTGAGCAAAAGTGACTTGCTACTCCGTGTAAAATAAATCCAGTCATCTCCACCTTCAAAAATTATCCAGACTCTGACCACTTTCCCTACCTCCACTGTAACCACTCTTATCCAAACCCACGATCTTTTTCATGTAAATTACCTCAATACTCTCCTAAGTAGTCTTGCTGAGTCTGCTTCATTTCCCCTCACTCTGTCTTAGCTCTAAAGAGTAGCCAAAGTGAGTCCATTAAATTGTAAGTTGGATTGTTTCTGTCTTCTGCTCAAAACTATCCAATGGTCTTATTTTTCAATCAGGATAAAAGTGTTTAAGTCCTTTCCAGTGGAGCACAAGGTGCTACATGGTCTCCTCCTCCCCTTACGCTTTGCCTTCATCTTCTGTGAACTGACCTTCTGACACAGTCCTCTCTGCTCACTATTCTTCAAACCCATTAGCCTCGCTTTGTTCCTCAAAATTGTCACTCCCTTGGCTGGAACGCACATTTCCCAGCTATCCTTACGGCTTACTTCCTCACTTTTCTCCCGTCTCTACTCAAATGTCATCTTTTCAGTGACATTTTTCCTAGCCATTCTATCTAAAGTTGCAACCCCAAGATACTTCCTACCTTCTTTTTCTGCTTTGTTTATTTTTTCTTTATCACTTATTGCTATCAAAATACTATGTATTTCTTTGATTCTTATTTACATCTGGACCCACCTAGTCAAAGGTAAGCTCTATTAGAACTTTTGCTGCCTGTTGCATCCTGAGTACCTATAAATGTGTTTGATATAAAATAGGCTTTTAATAAACATTTAACAAATGCATGAATAAATGAATGAATGAGTGTCTCCTATTTGTCCAGTGCTGTTCAATTCATTTATGTTTTTCCCCAGTCACTACACAAGGCACCAAGTACTAGATAAGAAGGAAATGCTAAGACTTGTGCACCTTTAACATCCAGCTGCTAAAAGTTTTGAGCAACTTTCATTAAGCTCCACACGTAGCCCTGACTGTCACCATCCAGATCCACATATGCTAATTGCTTCTCTTGTTTCTAGCTTAGTTATGCCAGAATCATTCTGTTTAAATGACAGCAATTTGGGATCACTTTCCCCCTAAAGCCTTTTCAGGAGAATATCCCTTCTACCCTAACCCAGCTGACGTGCGCTCCATCCAAGTGCCACATCAGCACGAGTAATACATCCCCTCAGTTTGCAAAAGATAGATAAACCAGACACATTTTCTTCTTCACGTAACAAGAATGCTTTCCCCCCCCTTTCTCAATTCCATATCTCCCCTGTTTTTATTTAAGTCTCCTAGGTCTGACACCACTTAATTTCTTAATCATTCATCTCCCATGTAATTCAGGGTTTCCTTTTATATTTATCAGCTCTATCAGCTCTACTTTTTTCTTTTGCCATGTTCTAGGATGGGTCTGCACATTGCTAAGCAAATGCAGACAACACCCTGTAGGGTTACATTTTATCCTAAGAGGAATTCTCATAATAACACAGAATGGCAAGCATCATATATTTCCCTTTAGGAGCAAGCTGTTTTCAGAGAGAGAGAGACAGAGATGAGAGAGGAGAGAAATATCATTAATTAAATGAGGTGGCAGAGGAAATAGCTTGATATTAAAAGACAAATTACTATTTTCAAGATTAGAAACTACGGGAGTCCACAGTTGAATGTCTGTAGTATGTGACTATCAAGCATTGTGAAAATGAGTGTCTGACTTTGGAATGAAGTGAGTCTTAAGTATGTCTCATCTTGTGAAATATGATTTTTAAAGGATTTTGCACTTAGGGAATAAAACTCTGGCTAAGCCGCTCAGGGGAAAAATACATTGTGAGCTGCATTTGCCTAGAGAGGAAGCTGCACTCTGATCCTAAGACCTCCTTCCAGATGGTATATGAAGAGTCTGCCCTTTTGTCATTTATGATTGATTAGAGTCAGCCTGTGATTGCCTCCCTAGGGAGAACATATATTCAAGAGAGTACAATTCCTTCTCTGCCTCTATGCTGCCATCTGAACACTTCGATGTTAAGAAACTCACACATGAAGAAACATTTCTCTAAATTCAAACATTTTTTTTAGAATTTCATCCCTCTGGTCAATTATTCCTCCTATAGAAAGTCTTCAGTTCTATTTCAAGTCACAGAAGCAGCAGTGGACATAGAGTCCTGTACTTTCGTAATGATGTCCCAGATTGGTCTTTAGGAACTATTTGGTGTCGTACTGTGTCTTAATTTTCTTACATGTAAAACAGAGGTTCCAAACCTATCCAGGATGATTTGAGTATCAAATCTGTTAATGGACATAATGGCACTTGAAAGTTATAAAGCTCCCTAGAGAAGACAAAATTTTATAATGAAAGAGTTATTTTAAACCGAGGTCTAGTTTTATCATAACCATGTAGAAGGCACTGCATGATACTAGAAAGGATTATAGGACGTAGAGTCCAAAGAGGAGAGATCAAGACCTAATTTGGCCTCTTTTAGGGTATAAGACCCACAGGGAAATCACTTAATCATGCTTGGTTTTTCTTATATATAAATTAGAGGTAATGGTACTACCTACCTCACAGTGATATTACTAGTTATTTTTTGTAAATGTGCTATGTAAATTGTTGCATGTTGAGTTCACATATTTTCAGCAACACACTGCAGATCTAACTGCAAAACAGTAGGAAGTAGACTTGACTATTTCAAAAGTCTGCAAGGCTGACGCATTTTATTGCTATTTTCTAGATCTCTAGTAAGAAAAACAGCTCTAGCTCTAACCCAAAGTTAGAGGACCTTGGACAAATTTGATATGTTTCCAACGAGTCTGATGGAACTTGAAAATTTGAGTCTTAAGTAAATGCAGTGCTTATTTTTCTTATATGTTTATATAAAGTAAAAAATATCATATTTCCTCAATTGTAATCATAAAATTCCACTTTTATTTCACTTGTTATCTAAATAAGCTTTGGCCTGTTTTGGTAAAAATACAAACAAACAAAAAATATCAGAGCTCTCATCTTTTGACCAGCTTATATCCGTTAGCAAGTTATAATTAAACCATCTTTGTCCTTTGTTAGCAACTTCAGAAAAATCTTTGAGGGTTGATTTTTTTTATAAGACAGTGTAAAAATTGGTTCTGATTTCAGCCTGCTGATAATAACATTTAGTCACGCAAATGTTGTTGTTGACAGTTGACCCTTCATTCTATTAAAAATAAAATGCTTTGGGCAGCTACTCCCTTTTCTCACAAACACGACTTTAAAAGGCCTACTGGCTACTTTGTAACCATCCCACTCAAATGCTTATGGAAGAAGACTCTGATGCCCTTGACCGAATATCCCATAACTACCCAGGCTGGATTTTTCACGTAATGTGGCTTTTACCATGTAGGTGTCTTTCCACACGCCTTACCGAATTCCATCTTCTTCCTCCAAACTAAGGCATCTGTTTGTCTGTTGAAGTCACCGTCACGAAGAAGACAATGCTATAGGCACCCAAGGACGTGTGCTTCATGAAATACACTTTCTGGTGACAAGAATGGTTTCACTCTGTGTTATGCACCCCTACTTGTTAAATCCCTCACCTGTGTCACCACATGCAAATAAAATGGTATTGACCTCATTGATCCTTCTCATGTCAGCCTGAGTCATCTAATGCTCACAGCAGTTTAGATTATAGAGGTCAATAGCACAAAACCATTTACCTTTCATTCTATTTAATACAAACATCTTTGTCTATATAGCTATAGAGCCTCTATCACTATCCACAGAGATATACAGATAGACATAGAACATATCTAGACATTTAGGTAATATATTTGATGGCAATGTATCAGATATCAAATTAGGTCTTCTCTCTGAAATGTTTCCTCAACACTGAAATCACCAATATCACATATGTATCATTCTGAAGCAATGTTTATTATCCTTTTTTAACTTGTGGTTGTAGACTTTGTGAATTTTATGATGCATTCTTCTTATAAAAGTTCTTATATGTGGACAAAGTCAAAACCCTATTTAAGGAAATCTCATGATCATTTTTCCAAAAAGGACTAATACAAGAATCACAGTGGGACAAAAACAGAAGAACAAAAAACACTAAGATCAGATACGATTTGGAGATCTGGAGCTTTAAGACATTCCCTTGCTTTTCTTACTTGTTTTGTTTGTTTGTTTTTTCATAGTCAGGTTACCTCTACTAGCACTTCTGCCACTAGCTGATGTTCACTGCAAGCTTATAATGCAGCAAGCATTGAACTAAACGTTTCATATAGTTACTTTTTACAATCAGAACAATGCCGCATGAAGTACGTTCTCTCATTACCACCATTTGGTAGGTAGTTCATAATACTGCATTTCAGAAACGTTAAAGAACACAGCAGAAGAGTGGTTAATCTGGGGTTCTGACTTCAGAGCTGCTGCACAATAACATCTCAATGTGATTCAGCTGCGAGTAGATCCTCTGATTATTACTCTCACCAAAATAACACCCAAATTCAGTGCTTTGGCTGCTTGCCTTTCAGAATCGAAAGTAGACTCTGGCTGCAATGACCAAAAGCATCAGTGATCTTAACATTCCCAAAGTTTCCCCCAATTCTAAGCCATTTCACTTTGTAACAGAAAGAGATTTTTATGATATAAAATGTGCTTTATACCTTCATAGCCCACTCATGAATATACTCATTTTCCCCGGGGCACAGTTTCTAAAACAGAGACATTTAAAAGATATTCCATTTCTATGAGTAATTCCTCAATGTGAAATGATGGTGATATTTTAAAATTAAACATAGGCCCTTTAAAGAGAGAGAAAAGCATTTACTCTGCTTCCTCTAGAGGATAAAGGGAGTTTTCTGACTTTCCTAATCCATCTCTTGAACGTGTGATGTGTCCTTCCGCTGTGAGCAGAAGCAGCTTTGACTTTTACTCTCTGAAATGAGCTGGACTCTCTTCTTCCTATCTGATGCTCTTTCCTGGGCTCTTATCACAGTTCAAAAAAGGGGCAAAGCTGATTGGGTTTTTTTATGTGTGCCAAGCATTGTCTGATGCCCACAAATGGTAAACCACACTAGAAATGCGTCCGCCATGGAGCACTGGATTCTCTTAACCTGCCAGGGAGATGAGGAGCAGAGCAAGGGTGGTAGCCCAGTAAGTGCTGGAGCTGTTTGGGGTTAGAGTCAGTCTGAAACTATGAAGATGTCACACTAGCAATCTCAGTATGTGACAGCTCGATATTGTGACAGACATATGGCTGCAAAATGGGAAAGGCATTTATAGCTTTACCCTGGGAACTCTTATTCTATTGCTATTTCCCCAATACAGCATCGAGGTATTTGCCTATGGGAAACTTCAGAAAGTTTTCGGGCTCTCTTTCTTCATTCCTCTCCTACCTTCACTCCAACTTGACTTTTTTCTAACACACAAAGGATTGCATGAGTATTACTTTAAGACTATAACAGCAAAGCATTGGTAAAGGAGTTACGAAAACGTCTACCTGAAATCGTACTCTGGAAGTATTGTCTGGGGTCCAAAGTAACTTAATTAGCATGGAATCACTTGACCATATTAGTTTTCTATTGTTTGCCAATGATGTCATGCATGCAGTGTATTTGCCCCAATATGTAATTGATTTGGGTTTCAGGAGCCCTATAACGATCTTATTGGCAGATACAGAATGTGATATATCATTATAATTCACAACTAGTACTCAACACAAAACTATCAGTGAAGCCTCTTATCAAATAGTGTTTTATTTAATGATCGTGAGAACCACTTGAGGGAGGAATTATTATTAGCACCATTTCAACAGAGAAAATTGAGGTTCAGGGAAGTTAAGTGACTTGGCCAAGGTTACATAGTAAGTGGTAGCCCTAGATCTGTACTCCAGAATTACTGATTTTAATTACACCGCTGTCCTTACCACCTTATGCCTCTTGAAAAATGTTTGTTAAATAAATTTGTATTCAAGGAAAATATAGCTGTATGTTGGAGAAGGAATTCAAAATTCGGCATTTGGTTTTGAAAAGGCTGGCCCAGACTCAAAAGTGAAACATTACGTTTGATCTTTTGGGCTGGAGACATATACTTGAATTGGTTAAAAGAACACCCCCCAAAGCACACATGCCCACTGACTTAAGAGAACCATGTGTGACCCAGAGAACTCACTCAAAGCTTCTGAAGTGTTGCTGGGGTCAAGAAGGAAGACTGATTGGATTATTCCCTGATGTTTTCAATGCAGACATTCTTCTCTTTCTATTGGCCCTTCCATATCTATATTCTGAAGGCACCAGAATTTGTTCAGGCTATGAACTAAGTAGAATGAAGATGAAAGGAATGCAGGAATGGAATAAGGAAGTCGGGGCATAGACAGGAACATGGTTTCTATTTTAGATGTAGCCTTAAATACTGTTACAAGCAACTGAAACTCTTCCATAATCTGAGGAAGCTGTTGTAAAGCCTCACAGATAAGTGCCATGGAGGGCTTCTCATTACTGCACTTGGACCTCACAAAGTCAGGGATTTCATATCTTTTATCTTTGAAACCGATGCCCAGGACAGTGTGTGGTACTTAGCTCGGATCGCTTTTCCCTCCAGGGGGTTGTGACTACGGAGGGACTGAGCAACAAAGATACTTTAGTAATGAAAACCTTCAGGGGAACATATCAGTTGAACAGCGCATCAGAGGTAAGAGGCATTGCACAATGCTGAAGAGCATAGAGCTTAGAATGGGAGTTTGTTTTAACCCAGACTCAGCTCCTTCTTTCCTAATTGAAATTCAATCCCTTTATCTTTGCCAAGGTTACTTCACTCCCTTTTCTCAACAGCTGTACCTCCTTTTTCCTCTTCTTATGTCCTTTATTTTTCTAATTCTTACTCATTTATTATCCAGTAAGTGGTAGTATGAATATGTGGATAAACAAATGAGTGAGTGATCAGACAGGGTCTGCAGAATGTTATCAAGCGTAAAAGAGAATTCATCTTTGTCCACAGAATGTGAAAGGAATGGACACACACACACACACACACACACACACACACACACACACACACACACGCCTGCCAGGGATTTTGCAATAAGAAGCCTTGATTTAAATCACAGCTTGGCCAAGTTACATTTCTGAGTTCCAGTTACCTCTTCTACAAAGTGGGGATGAGAATATTTAACAGAAAGAGACAAATAGCTATATGTCTATCCCCACTATTAGGGGGATATGGAACTATGGGGAAATTAGACGATTTTATATTTGCACTTCTATAGTGTCTGATTTTTACTTTATGTGATTATTTTACAGGAGAAAATTGATGGAAATGAGAGGGAGGGAGGAAGAAAGGTATTCCTAAGTTAAAAGCCCATTTGGTGGACTAAATGACAGTACAAGTTTGGGTAAAAAATGACACTTGTAAATGTATGTTCCCCTCTTCCCTCCTGTATACAGTTGTGGGTAGAGTATTGTACCAGGTCATAGTCACACTTTGAAGAGCTTCAATTTCTCACAATTAATTGCCAGGTTTTGGATGGTTTTGTTTGTTTGTTTGATTCTGGATTTCAGGGCAGATGATAGTATTAGTATTAGATGAAAGGTTTCAGAATGAAGAAAGCCTGACTAGCAAAGGATGGAGAATTGTAGGAAAGCAGTACAGAATGCTAATTCATAATTTCTAATTCCTACTAGTTCCAACCTAAAGGCCACTGAATTCATGTTTATGTCTTATACTGAAAGGAGCTTGATTTCTCACCACTGACAATACTGCAACTTCATATATTTATATATCAAAGAATCTTTAAGTTCATTATAGGAAAGGAAATTATTTTCAGGGTTTACAGATTTTAATAAATAATTATGCTGTTCTCTCAAAAGATCTTTGAAAAATCACCCAAGTCAAATATTTGTTTCATTGGTACTGTATACATGGAGTAACATGTAACTTTCTCCTAAGTCTGAAAATTATGATGTTTTTGCCAGCATTTAGACGTGGTTTGTTTTAGAAGTAATTGCTTTATATTTGTGGCTAGCAGCAAAACCTGGATTCTATTCTTTTTAGATTTACCTGGTCTAACTCTAGTCAACTTAAAGAAAAAAGGGGGAAGAGTGTCTATGGCTAATTATAAGACATATGATCAAAATGCTACAAATTGAAAAGCTTTTGTCTTTGGCCACAGACTTTTCCTTATAGCCTAAGGCAGTCTTATAAAGATATTCCCAACAGCCCTACCCCTCCAAATAAAATAATAGCAAAATAAACAAACTAATAACTTTAACAGACTACTGATATTTACCAGCTCTTTCTTGTCTTACTGGTTTTGCCCTGGTGATGCATGATAAAATTCACAACCTTGAACACTAGTACCCTGAATGTATGTTACCAAAATGAATTTAAATCTCAATTATAATTAAAGCTAGTTGTCCACAGGAAGATTTTTCTTAAGCCTTTCCGAATACACCCCAGGCTGCTGGCCTATGGAGATCTAAGGGATGCTTATTGTTCACGCCTTACTGAAGGAGCTAAACTTCAAGTAGAAGGGAAGGAACATCTACACAAATACATATAAAGTAATATACTTAAGACACAAGCAGACATGGCCACTAAAATGCAATGGCAATTCAAGGAACTCATATGCAATAGAGGAAAATCAGAAGCTTCATAAAGATGATAATCACTCTAGTACTGAGGAAAAGTCTGGTTTCTGAAGGCAGAAGCAGGGAGGAGACACTTCAGGAAAAAGGAACCGTATATGAGTAAAAAGCAGATATGAGAAAAGGAGAGTGTAGCATGTCTGCTCTGCCTTGTCAGATAAGCGGCAAACCATTGACCACTCAGATCTTGAGGCAACCTAGCAGGGGCTAGGGTGACCCTGCCCCCAGGGAAAGCACACTAGTCCATGCCTGGCACTCACTGCTCAGCTGTGCTGTGGAAGTGAACCCAAGGAAGCACTCTCCCTGCAGGCAGGACATCTGTTTCAACAGCCAGCTGCCAACAGTATCTACTCATTGTGGAAAACAGGTTCATGGAAGAGCTGAAGTGGCCTGCGTAGCAGGCGCCCAAGGCACTCAGCCCAAGGAATACAGCACACAGGCAAGGGAAGATCAGGTAGGAGCGCCGAATCTTTCTTACAGGAAGAGCAAGAAAAATTAGAGCTGGGAAAACTGCATCATCTTAGGGGCAATCATGAGTATGAAGACACGGGGAATAGCATCTCAGAAAATAAAGGGAAACAATCTAAAGCCCTAAAGCATGAGAAAGTCAAAGAATGGCGTACAAGGAGCACACTCAGGATAGAGAAGTGATACTGGATTTAGCTTTCAGAGTGCCCGTGAAAGCCCCTAATGCCTCCAGATGGGCAGGCCACCATCCAGTACACCAGGGCTGCTTGGAGAAATGGCCGTCATATAGAACATACCGCAGGAATGACCACAGGCATCTCCAACTAGAGAGTGAAAAGGAGGCCTCGTTAATGGCGGGATGAGATACTTACTAACTTGCTCAGAGGCCAAGGCTCACTTTCTTCCTGAAAATGTCCACAGTTATTCCTGGAACTGTCTGGGATATCTCGCATTGATCAGGAAATGTCCACTCCGTCTTCTCAGTCAAGGTGCTGTGCTACAGCCTCTGTTTGGCAGTGAGTGCCCTGAGAACATGGTTTTGAGGCACAACAATCTTCTCTGATGGCTCTATAACACCTTCAGTTGACATTGCACTTGTGTCTGAGGATGGACAGTCATTGCCTCCTTACCCTGCATCTGATACTAAAATCGGGACTCCCAGACCAGCATGGGTCGTATCCAGAGTCAATTACTCTTTCATTCACCCAGATTCATCAGGTTCTGTTCTTAATGACTCTATACACATTAAAAAAAAATTTTTTTTTAAGTGAAGTATAGTTGATTTACAATGTTGGGTTAGTTTCAGGTGTACAGCAAAGTGATTCAGTTATTGGTACAGCCACTATGGAAAACGGTACGGAGGTTCCTGAAAAAACTAAAAATAGAGCTACCATATGATCCCGCAATCCCACTCCTGGGCATATATCCGGAGAAAACCATAATTCGAAAAGGCACCCTAACGTTCATTGTAGCACTATTTACAATAGCCAAGATGTGGAAGCAACCAAAATGTCTATTGACAGATGAATGGGTAAAGAAGATGGGGTATATTTATACAATGGAATATTAGTCATTAAAAAGAATGAAATAATGCCACTTACAGCAACATGGATGGACCTAGAGATTATCATACTAAGTGAAGTAAGTCAGAGAAAGACAAATAACATGATATTACTAACATGTGGAATCTGAAAATATGATGCAAATGAAATTATTTACAAAAGCAGAAACAGACTCACAGACATAGAAAACAAACTTATGGTTACCAAAGGGGGAAGCGGGGGGAGATAAACTGAAGTTTGGGATTAACATATACGCACTGCTATGTATAAACTAGATAACCAACAAGGACACACTGTATGGACCTATGCTAATAGGAAACACTCTTCAATATTCTGTGATAATGCATAAGGGAGAAGAATCTGAAAAAATTAGATGCATATCCATAGACATTTAAAAATGACTTCAGCAGGACCAAACCATACCATCTTCTTCATCTCTCTCGACTCTTACTTCTCTCTGAGAAACTTTGTCCCACAAATACACATCAGTCTGTTCTGACTTTTTAATCCAAGTTTAAAAACTGCCCCTTCTCTGTTTATGAAATCTTGCCCACGGTCCACCAATTCTATCATAGCCAGTCTTTAAAGCTTAGTCTTGACATAATTATATCACACAACTGAGAACAGAATGAAGAAAAAGAGCTAATTAACATTTATAGTGCTTTTATATAGATTAACTTATTGAAACTTATACGTTGAAGTAGATAATGTCATTTTATTCTTGCATCTCCTCCATCTTACCACATTTGAAAAACAAATTCCTTATCTTCCTTCCCAAATCTTTCCTTCTACAATCCTCTCCATCTTTGTAAATGGAAGCTTCTGTTTATTCAGATCAAAAACTTCAGAGTTATTCTTAATCTCTCTCTCCCTCACAGCCTGTTTTTCATCATTCTGCAAATTTTGTCTACTCGAAATATATTCAGAATCCAACCAGTTCTTACTTGTACCTCTACCATCACGGTGCAAGCGACTATCATCCTTCACACGGATTACTGCAACGGCCTGCGAATGGGCCTCCCTTCTTTCACCTGCACCTCCCTCCAGTCTACACTCACCACAGAAGCCAAAGGAATCGAGCATCCTCCCCCATACCTCCCACTTCGAGGACCTCGACTCCCATCACTTTCTCCCAAGCCTGCTTCTGTTTAGCTACTCCGTAAACCTTGATGCTCCTCAAAGGCACTAAGCCTGCTGTCACTTGAAAGCCTCTGCCCATGTTTCCTCTTCGCTCCCAGATATTTGCAAACCTCAGTGTCTCACTTCCTTCTGGTCATTTTCATCTTCTAAGTGATGACTTCCCTGATTATTAGTTTACAATTGCGAGGCACTCCACCTATACTACATGTTCCTTCCCTACTCTGTATTCTTCTATAGAACTTATCATCACCCAGCATAACTTTAATTTCATATTCTTCTGTTTTGCTTATTTGCTTGTTGACTGTTTCTGCCCACTAAAATGGAGATCGGTGAGAGCCAGAACTTCTATTGATGTGGTTCTCTGCTGTATCCCTGAAGCCAAGAAGAGTCCCTGACTCATAGTGGGTGCTTAATAAACATCTGTGGAATGACTGAATTAATTAACACATGTTAAGCAATAAATTTGGAGGAACGCCGACTTGTGATCCAGCTTCTCCTCTTTCATTTATTAGTTCATGACCTCATGCATAACAGTCTCAGTCTTATTTACCCCAGCTATAAAACAGAAATACTGTTGGGTATGAACTAATATGGTAAATGTGAACTGTCTAGGACATAGTTGACATTTACCAGATGGTGATTGCTATTGCTATTAAAATATTATTTTTAATAACTTTGGGAATGCCCTCTTCTATCTTCATTAAATGAAAGAATTTCTACTTTTATCATAAAGAGCAGAGGCACATGAATTAAATAAAAAATATAAAATAAGTGAGAATGTCCAGCTCAGAGTCTGATCCATAAAGTTCTGTAATGAATGATGTTTTAATCATAAACCATCCTCACGATTTCTTTATTCTTGTATGCACTAAATTTCTTTTTTTTTTCCTGAAATACCTATTTATTTTTTTAGGTATCCATATCCATATCCGCTCCCTCTTGCATCTCCCTCCCACCCTCCCTATCCCACCCCTCCAAGTGGTCACAAAGCACCAAGCTGACTTCCCTGTGCTATGTGGCTGCTTCCCACTAGCTATCTGTTTTGCATTTGGTAGCGTATATATGTCCATGCCACTCTCTCACTTCGTCGTAGTTTACCCTTCCCCCTCCCCGTGTCCTCAAGTCCGTTCTCTCCGTCTGCGTCTTTATTCCTGTCCTGCCCCTAGGTTCTTCAGAAACTTTATTTATTTTTTTTTTAGATTCCATGTATATGTGTTAGCATACGGTATTTGTTTTTCTCTTTCTGACTTACTTCACTCTGTATTGCACTAAATTTCTTGACTTCAAAAGTAGTTCAGCATCATGGGGGATTGGAAGGATTTTATAAATTCTAAGAGTTAATATACCATGTTGCTAAAGCGTGCTTTGCCTAAGGCTTTCCTATTCAGGTTTTGAGCTTCGAGAGGCTAAGAATAAGGATTCTTTAAGGCGTGCTTAACAGTGCCCAGGCCCCGAAGTAGGTGGCCCTAGTTAAAGAGATTTCTTTTTCAACCTCAGGAAAATCCTCAAGGCCTTCCTTGCTTTTTATTTGCTATCAAAAGCATGGGAACTCCTGGGGAGGTATTCTTACAACTTTTCTTCCTGCAGGTAGCCTACCTGGAAAAAAGTAACACTTTATTATCATTACTGGTGAAAGGCCCACATCAAAATCAAGTCGGCTAATTAACCAACAGGAAATCAGTGGCATGATTTTCTTTTACCAAATCACATGAATGCAAGTCAAGGGGCCTTAACCAGTAGGGGACTGGAGCCAGCTTGTACCAGCCTCTACAATACGACATTCTGAGCGTCTTTTCTCACCTCTGTGTTCAGTGACACCACATCGGTAATTAAAATGGGTCATACGGGGAGTATTTACACCCCAGAAAGAAGAAAACACTGCAAATCAGAGCTTTTTTCTCTTTCTTTTCTTTTTTTCTTTTTCCCTCAGAGAGCTGGCTTTACAGTACACCTTTGGTTCTACCTTGTTATTTTCAGGTGTATGAAAAAAACAATCATTCATTCAGCAGTTTGTTCCCACTGTGGCATCTCTGTGCAAGGCACTCAGTTTAGGAGTTGCTCTCTGACATAGAAGCACACCATTCAAGTGAATAGAATGCTTGTCCCAAACTGTTTTACTGCCTTTGAAATTTCTGGTTTATGGTTCAGTTTCATGAACAGTAAACGTGCACTGTGATACACTTTGCTTTACTGCAGAGATATTTCATTGTATTTGCACCATGAATATGGAGCTTTAAGCTCCATATTACATCTTTAAGATGTAAAATGTGGCAAATCAAGCATAAGGAATTCCCATGATATTTAGCACATTTAAAAAAAAGTTGAGAACACTGAGGTACTGCCAATAACATGATCGTTTTACTTATTTGGACAGGCAGGATAGAGACTTAACAGACATGGGCTGATTCTTCTTCCAAAAAGTGCTTCAAATACACCTGGAAACGTTTAAATTATGTTTGATAAGCTGGAATATGGCAAGAGTGCAATTGCTCTGATGATGTTGTCTGTGTTTCTTAACTCCACCTCTCAGCCCTCAACTAGCTCAGAAATATTGGCTAAATCTGCATTATAGATTCAGAAAAGCTGCAGAATCACACTCAGGATGATGACAATAAGAAGTAACTCCACTCCCTCTCAAACATCTTTTTGATGCCTTTAATCTCTTTTCCTTAACGAAGTAATTATCTTGTTATTTTGTTTCTAAGTTTCTAATAATAAAAACATGTTTTGCATATGATAATGCCAATACATTTTTAAAAGATATTTCAAAATGTATTTTAAAAGAAATAATAACTTAATACATGGTCAATTTTTTTAATCTAATAACCTTTGTACACCTTAAAACCCACAGAGTAGTGCAATTTTCTGCTAATATAGGCTATTTTCTATGTTGAATACTATATGGCACCCTGATCATTTCGTTCTGCGGCAACTATAAAGTTTACGTGACAGATAGAATGCTGCCATAATGTTCTAAATTCTTGGAAGTTTTAAAGCTGTGAGTTCTAAGTGTCATCTTCTGTCTCAGGAGCCTATTAAAATGAATTTCCATGAAACAAGGTGTACCACGTGAAAATATCCTCTTTCTTGTTCAATGTGTTATCCCTATTCTTCACCGAAAATCATATAAAGTAGAACTCACCCCACTTCAAACTTTGCTCGTTCCTTTTATTTTACAGAACTAGGCACTCACAGAGAGCTCTTCATCCAAAGAGCAAGACTTTTATGATAAAGCCAACCAAACAAAAACCAGGATGCTTTTTTAAAAACTTGATCCTGTAAATACTCAATATTTTAAAAGCCCCCCTAAGTCTACCGCTGCTTTATCAAATACACAAGTCAAAGTTTATGTCCTCTGAGTGTCTATGACATAAGTCAGAAAGATCTCTTTCCATCTGTCTACGATGAGCAGAACGCTTCTGCTTTCGCAGGAGGCCCCTTGCCGTGCATTAAACATGACTGTTTCTGTCCCATCAAGATTCCTAGAATCAGGGCTCTTGTTGGGTTTCCCTAAGCCTCTGGCATCCCCTGGTCCAGGACCGAAATGCTAGAGAGTTTGTTTGCTGTGATTCTGACTTTCTGCCAAGGGACTTTTATATATGTGCATAAAGTCCTGTCCTTAGGTAACTGAAAAGCCATTGTTTATGTGATGCCCAGCCTGTTAGACTTTACAATAAACTCATGAAATTCAGAGCCTCTCCGTGGGCTATGTTTAAGGATAGATTTCATGCCTGTCTTTTTTTTTTTTTTTTTTTTTTTTTGCAGTACGCGGGCCTCTCACTGTCGTGGCCTCTCCCGTCGCGGAGCACAGGCTCCGGACGCGCAGGCTCAGCGGCCATGGCTCACGGGCCCAGCCGCTCCGCGGCACGTGGGATCTTCCCGGACCGGGGCACGAACCCGCGTCCCCTGCATCGGCAGGCGGACTCTCAACCACTGCGCCACCAGGGAAGCCCTTCTTGCCTGTCTTAAAGGACAGTGATGTTAAATCATCTTGTTACCATATGTTGCTATTTTTGTTTATTCATTTTAGTTATTTGTTTTTTTTCTTGTGCGTGTTGGGATGAGTGGGATTGACACTTGACTCACAGACCGCCATCATATATATATATGTAAACATGAAGCTATGGTGGTTGGTATTTAGAGTTAGAGCATGTATGATGAGATAGAGGGGGCACTTGATCCTAAATATTTATAAGTATCGAAGAATGATGCGTATCTCTGCTCTTCTCCTATCCAAGTTAGAAGAATAAGCACCTCAGTTCATTTGCAGGGATAGGGTTCACATAAAGAATTCTCTAACTTGGTAAAGGAATGTACACTGTGAGAATACATTACTTAGTAATGTTGTGGAACTCTCCTTCTGCTGAGCTTTTGGAAAATACAGGACAGATTATTTCCCAGCAGTTTGAAGCGCTTGCTCTCCGTCTGCTAAACTCCTTGAGCAAGTCACGTATGATGAGTAATGTGCTCCAGTAGGCACTAGCAGCAGAGATGAACAAGACACCGCCTTGCTCCGAAGAGATGAAAGATACCTTTCTACCTTATATATTACAGTTACAGTAGCCTTTCCATTTTAGCGCTGTTAATGGTTTGTAGATAACTTGATAGTTAGGTCTATATCACAAATATATATGTGATATGCCCTCCTTGGTGCCCAGAACAGTGTTTCACACGTAGGAGACAATTGGCCAAATTAATCCATTTAGCGATGATTTCGTCATTCAATAATTATCTGTAAGTTTGTACTGTGTAAAGTAATCATCTCTTTGAGATGGGTTTGCGTGTGTTCCTACCCAAATACAGGGGAACAGACTTAGTGAAAGGTTGAGTGTTTTTGTTTGTCTGTTTGCTTTGTTTTGTTTTGTTTTACAGCTGTATGGTTCTACCTGAATTATTATTTTAAAAATTTAACCATAAAAGCAGACCCATCGAAATATCTTCAAAAATGCCTCCAAAGGATTCTACTTCCAGGAGGATAGAGTAGACTTACATTTTCCTATTCACCCCACTAAGTACAGTTATACCCCCTGGACGTTATATGTTAAAAGAAATATATAAGAAGAAGTTGAAAGGTGCAGAGTAGGAGACAGGCTGTCAAGGAAGCTTAGATCCAAGTAATGACATGATGGTTAATTCCTGGGTTTTCCTTTTACCTCATCTACCCCAGACTTTAAGTAGAAGAGACCAGAAACCCAGAAACGCTGACAGGTACAGACAAGAAAAGAAAGAAACAACAGAAGTCTCTTCTCTCTGTCCTAAGGACAAGGAAAATGCAGTTTTGCAAGAGGGAAAACTCTTAAGACAATTCCTCTCTTATCCAGCTGAACACCTCCAAAAACATATTGCTTCATCCTTACCCAAGCCAGGAAAGCCCTAATGGGGCCCTAGACTTTCACCTTCAACAAGCTGTGACAAGGTCCCCTAAACTCCCCAACAAGGTGGTATCAGACAAGGCCAAGTAGGAAACTAGAACTTTTATGTCTGCCAGGTAGCCACAAGGCCACCTTCCACCCCTTGCTTTGCTAGTGAAGGTGACATGGGGAGCCTGGATTTCTACCTCCAGTCAGCAGTAACAGGGGACCTTCCCTGACATATTGGAAATGTATCAGATTCTGCCTCATGGAGAGTCAGGCCTTTCACTACTTCCCAGCAGGAACGAGGCCACTCTTCTGCCCATAGTGTCAGTGGTGGCCAAATGGGTAGAGTTACACCACCCTCCTATTCCTCCCAACCAGGAACATATCGGTGGCTGTCTGGTGGGCGCTGGAACTCCTGCCCACGCTCGGAAGTAATGAGGAGGCCCCACCCACTCACGTGTCAACAGAGGCCAAGTAAGGAACATGAATTTCCACTCCCACCTGATGTAATTTACCCCCCCTTCCCCTGCTGAAGCAATATCAGAAGAAGGCAGCTAACAGTGAAGGTTTAAATAAGATATAGAGTCTCATAATATAATACCCAAAAGATCCAAGTATCAGTTGCAAATTATTCATTACACCAACAACCAGGAAGCTTTCAAATGGATGAAAACCTCAATAGATGCCAACGCCAAGAAGAGCAAGTGGACGCCCATAAGCATGTCTTTAATGTGACTTACGTCTCCCATCTCATTCAAAAATGAACTCAAGATGGGTTATGAGTCGTGCACTTAAATATAATAAAGACTATAAAATTTTTAGAAAAAACACATAGAAGAAAACCTTTGGGGTCTATGGCTAGGAAAACAAAGGGAAAATCTGATAAACTGGACTTGATTGAAATTCAAAACTTATTCTCTGCAAATTAACACCACAATGGATATTACGGCATACCTGTCAGACTGATTACCAGCAGGACAAATGCTGGTGACGGTGTGGAGAAAAGGGAACCCTGGTGCACTGTTGGTGGGGATGTAGACTGGTGCAGCTACTATGGAAGACAGTATGGAGGTTCCTCAAACAATGAAAAATAGTACTACCATATGATCCACCTATCCCACTTCTAGGTATATATACAAAGGAAATGAAATCACTATCTTTCTTTTTTTTTTTTTTGCGGTACGCGGGCCTCTCACTGTTGTGGCCTCTCCCGTGGCGGAGCACAGGCTCCGGACGCGCAGGCTCAGCGGCCACGGCTCACGGGCCCAGCCGCTCCGCGGCATGTGGGATCTTCCCAGACCGGGGCACGAACCCGCGTCCCCTGCATCGGCAGGCGGACTCTCAACCACTGCGCCACCAGGGAAGGGAAGGGAGGCCCTGAAATTGTTATCTTGAACAGGTATCTTCACTTCCATGCTCACTGCAGCATTATTCACAGTAACCAAGATACAGAAACAACCTAAGTGTCAACCAATAAATGAATGGATAATGAAAATGTTATGTGTAACATATATAGATATATGAACTTTATTCAGTCATAAAAAGAAGGAAATCCTGCCATTTATAACAACATGGGTGGACCTTGAGGACATTATGCTAAGTGAAATAAGTCAGACAGGGAAAGGCAAATACTGTATGATCTCACTTCTATGTGGAATCTAAAAACATCGAACTCATAGACACCGATAGTAGATTAATTGTTACCAGGGGTGGGAGTAATAGACATTGGTCGAAAGGTACAGACTTTCTGTTACGAGACGACTAAGTTCTGAGAATCTGAGGCACAGCGTGCTGACTATAGTTAACAACACTGTATTATACAGTTCAACGTTGCTAGGAGAGTAGCTCTTAAATGTTTTCACCACCACAACAGTAACAAAATGGTAATTATTTGAGATGAAGCATGTGTTAACTAACCTTATTATGGTAAACATTTCACAGCCTGTATACGTATCAAATCATCACACTGTACACCTTAAACGTTCACAATGTTATGTGTCAATTAACTCTCAATAAAGCTGGAAAAAACCCACTATATATACAACCACCATATAATCTAGCAACTGCACTTTGGAGCGATGAAATGAAATCTATGTTTACACAAAAATCTGTACATTAATGCTTCTAGCAACTTCGTAATAGCTTCAAAGTGAAACAATCAAGACATCCTTCAAAAGGTGAACGGTAAAATAAACTGTTGTACCTCTTTACCATAAAATACTACTAGCTGGATAAATAAAGGGACTGCTGATGCACCCAATAACTTGGATGAATCTTCTGAGAATTGTGTTGAGTGAAAAAAAGCCAGTCCTCAAATGTTACATACTGTGTGATTCCATTTACACAACATTTTTGTAATGACAAAACTATGGACATGTCCGTGCTTAAGGAAGGAGTTGGGGCTGGGAATGAAGTGGGTGTGGGGATAAAAAGGCCACGGGAGGGGCCCTTGTGGTGACAGAAAATCTCTGTTCCTTGTACAAATGTCAATATCATGGTTGTTGTATTTACTGTTCTATAGTTTTGTAAGCTATTATCATTGGGGGGATGGGAGAAGAGGACATGGGGTCTCTTCATGTTATTGCTTAAAACTACATGTTAATGTACCATTGTTTCACAATTAAAAAGCTTAATTAAAAAGTCAATCATTAACAATATCACATGGACATATTTTACACCTGTACTACATAGCAACCACATGAATGCCCTTAGCTGATTTTCAGAAAAAGAGATTACGGCCCTAAGAGGAATGTTTTCCATTGCATATGCCATTATAATCCACCACCTGATACCACTCAATTAAGCCAGGAGCGGCACAGGACTAAAAGCCAGGCAAATCTTAGGTAAGTCAAAATCTGTGACCTCAGTGAAGAGACGAATCAAGACAATCAGAGTCTCGCTTTTGAAAATTTAAACACACGCGCGCACACACACACACACACACACACACACACACACACACACACACACACACCCCTTTACACATAAACAAGGGATAAGCTATGTGCTCACTGTTAAACTGCTATCTCTCAGTTCAAATCCATCCTCCTCTATCTTGCTTTGAAATGCTGAGCCTGGGTCTCTGCAAAGCACAGTTCTCCTTTGCCACCTGATTCCCTACTTCTGCCAATAGAGAGAGCTAGAGGGCGACGGGACAGCAGGAGGGGGACTGTTCCTGACCTACACCCCACACAACAGTTGGTTCCACTTTGCATTTTTTCCTACACACCTAGAAACAGCTGAACCGCCCCCCGCTCCGAGTGATGTAACTGCACTGGCTGCCTGGTACCCGGTCCTCAGAGACGTGCTGCCTGTGGATTGCCTTCTAAGTCGCCGGGCTGCCACACTGTCTCAACGCCATTCCTCACAAAATTCTGAGTCCCAGATCTTTGCGGTCGCCAATCTGAGCTCCTGGGGTACTACACCAGCTAGCTAGCGTAATTCTTCTCAGAGACGTTAATCCCAGCAAGGCTGAATCCTCCCCACCCAAGCTTCTAAATAAAGTTCCTGTGTCTTTCAGGCAACACCCCTACCCAAGACTCCTAAATTGCAGTTCCGTAAAGGCCCTCCTCCAATATTCTAAATTCTAATCATCTCAAACTCTTGCTTGTCGTCCCTGCAGCCAAAGTAGCCACTTCCTGCAACTTCTACCTCTATGACTTATCAGTGCCCCTTTTCGCCTTTTTAATTCTCCGATACCTGGTACATCATTCTTAAATTACATTTTATCTCTTAATATAACCAGTGTGGTTTCTGTCTCCTGAGTGTAACCCAACAGAGGCAGGCCATTAGCAGCAAGATTTGAAGCTGAATACACGGGAGGTGGCCAAAGAGGCCATGAGAAGCTATGTGCAAGGCAAAATTATGAGAGAAGCAAATAAAAGAGGGGTAAGAAAAGCGTTCAGAAGCCGACAGAGAGGAAGAGTTGGAGCGGGGGAGACAGAGAGAGGAATGAATGGAATATATATGTTCAAAGAGAAGTTGAATTGCAAAAAGGATAAGTTCCCTGTTGCTTATGAGAATGGTACAGACATTTAAGAAGGTTCTAGAACTGTCTTTTCTTTTTCTTGTTCAAATTCTGTTTCAGTTCCAGCCCACACATGTTAACAGAATAATTCTCTTTTCACTTGAGTCACTCATGGGAGTCTTTCTTCCCTATAAACACAAGAATAGAAGTAAAAGCAAACAACATCCTCCCTTCTGTAGAGATAGAAGGACTAAGATATAAGGCAAAGAAAGGGGACCATCACATATACTTAAAAAAAACAAATGAACCAGAAAACAAGAGCTTCAGGCCTTTTTCTCTCTTTGTTGATTCACGTTCCTCTTGAGGGGCTGCTACCATATCTTTATCTTACCATCGCCTCCTCATCTTTAGACAGCACTTTACATGCTAGAAAACACCTCCATATCTATGTTCTTATGCGACTTTCCAAACAAAGTGGTTTCCCAGAAGACAGATAACGTGTCTTCTATTTAGCTTAATCTATACAATGTGATGCACTTGACGCAGGAAAGAATAGTTGTCTTCAGGGAAGCTCTTCAGTTATGAATTCAGGACAGACAGCTGTTATACAAGCAACCCAGAGAGAGCTAAATATTAACAGGACAATGTAAGAGCAATTCCTCTTGCCCTGGTGCCAGGTTGTAATAACATTTCTACTTCACCCGTAAAACAGCAGCAGGAATGATTCAAGTAAGTATTTGCCAATTAAAATGACAAGTAGAAATGTCTCCCTTGCCATAGATGGAGCTTAATAGCACTATGACTTGATCTTACTTTTTTTTCTCCTCAACACAGTGAAACGCCACAGATGAATGAACAGATTACTTCCATTTCTCAGAGCTGGACAGCTCCTATTTCTAGGCTCAAGCGCCCTTGACTGTTGATTATACAACATTGAGCTACAGACCATGCCACATCCTGTGCCCTCAGCCCACAAACTGCCACTTGTATGAGTCTCTTAGACTTTCATCCTTCTCCACCAGTTCATTCAGACAAGTTCAGCTTTTGCAATAGCCCAAGAGAAAATACTGTCATGCTGTCACCACATCAAGCTTTCCAATCTCACCAGGTTTTCAAAGGGAGAATAAAAAGCCAGTTACCTTCCCTAAACACTTTGTTCCATATCAATGACCCAACTGCTGCCCCAGTTTCAAAGAAGGAGGGAGGCATCACCATTTGCCTGCTTGTTTTATTCTGAATCCTGGACAGAACAATCTGCTGCTCTTTCAACTCCCCGGCAGCGCAAAGAAACATCTGTCCCAGGAACAGTGTGACTCACACCGCTGCACATAAATCACCACGAGTAAGTTTTATGAGGTGGGTACTTCTTCCCCCTGCTTCCTTCTTTTGTAATTGACTGAAGCCCAAATGAACAAGATGAAATGGCCAGACATTTAGCCATATGTTGGCATCCACATGTGTACATTTGGGAGAGAAGAGAAGCTGTCAGCTGTACCGAACGAACATTACAATCATCTGAAATGTAATTAAGAACCTCACAGTCAGTGAATCTCCGAAAGATCCTAACAAAGTAAATTACACCTCTCACTTACCTGTAGCAAATTGTCCATGGGCCAGTTTCCCTGTTTGTGAAACTTGAATCCAGTCAATTTACTGAGACTCCAAAGTGGTTTCAGGATGTTTCCATATTGTTAATCTACATAGGTTATCTCTGCTTCTCCAGTAACTCCTATATAAAAGAGAATAAAAGGATATACTTAGGAATTTATAATGCTCAATAACTGCTGGTGGATCAATTAGATTATAGCGCCCATAACTCACACTAAATATATTTGAACATTTTCTTATTTGTTTAATAGAAAGATTTAGGAAGAAAAAATTTCTCTTTTAAAAACAATATTGCATGTTAATGAGGTTTTGTATCTCCAATTAACGCCTAGTAGAAGCCCAGGTGATTGGCAAAGGCTTAATAAAAGTTTGTTGATTAGAGCCTCAATATAATAGATTTCACTAAAAATTTCTTATTGCATGCTCTGAGGAGGTGGAAAGGAATTTAACATTTGAGACGTTACCATGGGCCTGGGGCTTTGTTTGTTAGTTACTATATATGTATATACTCATATATATATATATATATATATATATATATATATATATATATATATATATAATCTTATTCAATTAGTACAAATACCTTTCTAAGCACTTACTACCTATAACTCTGTCTGGCAAGTTTTTATTAGCCTCATTTTTCAGATCATAGAGGAAAGACTTACATATTGGGGAGGTCAGATTTTAAGACCAGCTAAGCTGAATTCATTGCTCTTTCGTCACTCAGGTGTGGGAGAGGACCATCAATTATTGTTTTGTTTAAATAATTAATATCAAAACTTTTTTTGCATTGAATCTGTCTTAAGACAAAAGAAAAAGAGTGGGTTGGACATTGGGCTATGGTGACTTACAAGGAAAAACTGATACTAAATTTCATGTCATTATGTATCATATAATTATGGTCAGATTCTTTAACCACATGATTTTTATTTCCCCCATCACAATTGTTTAGGCCTGAAATTTCAGTCTATCTTGGATTCATGGGGCTCTTTTAACTAAATTCAACAAAATCATTTCATGCACATCTAAACCATATTACTTCTCGAACTCTCACTCGTATTAACTGGTTTATATTAAGAAACCATCAGCCATAGTGGTCCTCTCCTCCCAGTCTAGAAGGATCGTTATGACAGGAACAAAGAACTCCATAGACACCTTCTTGTTCTAGGAAATAGCCACAGAAAGCCCTCTGCTCTCACACTAAACAATCCGTACTCTTTTGAACCGCAAATTTCTTATTTGTCCCCTTTAGCCAACCAAGAACTGTCAAATGTATCAATTAGAAAGTCTCCCGCACTTCCCAAAATCCCATCTTAATAGAACACTTGCCAATTAGATACAACCTCAGTATTTCCTCCTTTTACTCCATAAAACAGACTACCCTTTTCAACACTTTGAGCTGTTGCTTAAACAAAAGTGACAGCAGAGGAGTCTTCCTTCCACAAACATATGAATAAACATCCATTGTTACGTTTGCCTCGAACTTGGTTTTGCTATTGTCATTCTGGGTTATTGTAAGAATTCCCATTAGGATAGTATTGTATTTAACGCAGAGAGAAATGTTTAAATTTGTTCTGCAATTTGCAGACTCTTCTTGTCACCTGTTAAAGAAATATAGTAGAGTTTATATTTAAAAAGAGGAGGAGGACCCTGAATTACATGAGACAACAAATAACAAACCTAAGAAATAGACTAAGGCATTGTTCGAGTTGCAGTTCTGATTCAATTTATTGAGTATCTACAAAACAGTCTATTTCATTGTTACAGTTTTTTAAAGTAATCATTTATTGGAAATTTGCAGTATGCTAGGCACCAGTTAAGTAATTTACATGATTATCTCATTAATTTATGTGGGGAAAATTTTGTGCTTCAATGGAAAACTATATGCATTGTCTACAGCACACCTTTCTGTTTATGTGATTCTATGGCAGAATTCTACAGAATTTACAACTCTGTAAAACATAAAGAGCTATTAGCAGTACAAAATAATTCTTCTCTAAAGTCAAATGTTATTCTGTCTAGTAGAGGTTCACTTGACTTCCCTCTTCACTGTGCAAGAAGCTAGTTTTACCTCCTTAGCACATTAATTTCAATATTCTTGATCTATAAATGTGTCTTTATTTTGGATTTTTCTCTTAACTGGTTGTAACACTCCTGGTTCTTTCATTGATTGATGAGTTATGTAAAATTTTTTACACTTGATCATTTTATATCTGTGTGAGAGTCATGAATTTACCTTTTTTGAAATGATCTTTTACGATTTTTTATAAGACTCTATGGGGGGTAGGTATTGTTGAATACATTTTACATCCAAACTGAGACCCAGCAAGATCACGTGACTTGCCTGAGGGTCACAAACATCCACTGGGAATTCCTGACTCTGGCACCGGGCTACATACTCAGGGTGCAAAGCTGAACAAGGCTGTCTCTATCCTCCAGGTCAAGGAGACCAGAGTAAATCTTTATTTATTGAGGGTTGCCTATGTGTAAGGCGCTTCCAAAGACATCCAGGAACAAAAAACATTTGATAAATCTTCACTATCCAAAACTCACCACTTAGTATATGAACTACTGAACTGAAATAGACTCAAACAGTGTGGTACCTCTCACTATCTGAACTCATTCTATGAACTCTTAATAACAAATCAGGTAGATTTGTATAAGGAAAGATACTCAATTGCTATCTTTTAATACTCAAAGTCACCTTGTGATGTAGACATTCTTCCCATTCTTACGGATAAGAAAAATGAGGCTCAGAGAAGTGATGTTAAAAAAAAAAAATCACAGCACGTTAGAATAGAAAGAGATAGCAAGATCACATAGCCCAATGGCCTCATTTTATAGCTGGAAAAGCAGGGCTTGGGGAAACAGAGGGATTCTCTTAAATCTCTCACGCAGCAAGGAGCAGGGTCTGATTCAACATCCACCGCTTTTACCTTCTCATACATCTTGCCACTTATCTGGGACTAGTAGCTAGGGAAATGGGCCACGTATCTGTCAGAATCAGGGATAAAAGAGCGGAAAATTAACACTTGCTTAAGACCAGCAGGGAGCCCCAGGGTCTCTTTCCAACCTCTCTGACATCATTATTTTTCCCTCCAGATGATCTGAAGTTTTCTGTCTCAATCCACTTCCCTTTCTACTTTAATATTATCATTTTATATGTTTACTAATCTCCTACGAAAGCAATACCCAACCCTATGTTCAGTATTTCAAAAGAAGCAGTGACTAGTATCATTTACAATAAGATAAGGGCTATCTAAAAGATCAAGTGTCCTTGTGGCTGGATTTATTTTTATTTTTATTTTATTTTACTTTTTGCGGTACGCGGGCCTCTCACTGCTGTGGCCTCTCCCGTTGCGGAGCACAGGCTCCGGACGCGCAGGCTCAGTGGCCATGGCTCACGGGCCCAGCCGCTCCACGGCACGTGGGATCTTCCCGGACCGGGGCACGAACCCGTGTCCCCTGCATCCGCAGGCGGACTCTCAACCACTGCGCCACCAGGGAAGCCCTTGTGGCTGGATTTAAATCAACTCAGAGGCAACCATGTTTTCTAATATCAGTCTGGAGTGACAACAGAAGTAGATAGCAGACTGCTTAATAAGAATACGAAAAACACACTGTGTCATTAAATCCATGGACTCTGTTCAGTAGAAAAAAAATTCAAATTATGGGGTTCATGGGACAGAAAGGAAATGCTGGAGGAGTCTTTGGTGGTGAGTTTTGGAAAGCACTTGACTATGTTCTACTGCTGCCCATGAAGTTTGACGGCCTCTACAGATACCCACTGTCCTGGACAGCTTTGCACTTAAGTCACCTTTTGCTCACAAATTCAGGTATAAGTTCCCACTGTCAGTACCAACAGGAGGACAGCAGTGATTTCTCATTAACCCCCTTTGCAGAGTGTGGCTGGAAATGTGGGCAGATCTCAGAATCTTGGGCACATTAACTACCTTTTATCTGCTTAGAGTCCCACATTCTAAAAACTTTTGAGACTACATCCTCACCACTGCTAAACCAGAAAATCAAGCAGATCCCATAGTTTCCTTTTTTCTTTTCCTTTTTTTATTTCTGCTCACCTCTTCGCAACTCTTCTGTCTTCCCTTCCCTCCTCTACTCTCCCTTCTTCTCCCATTTTTGTCCTCTCCCTTGCCTGACTTTCCTCTTCTCCACTGGAAAAGGTATTTCTATGAGGTCATAGGTATCCAATTAATAGGCTTATACTATATCACCTCTCAACAAGCAGAAAAGAGAAAGCCTACCAGTTATTAGCAACCCTTAAAAAGTGAGAGGACGGTATCACACAAGCTGCAATGGGTCACCGTTTGTTAGGAAAAATGCAACACATTTGTCCTGTGATGATGGGTTTTTCTATTTTTTCAGCCATTCACAACACACCTGTCACATTGGCCTGATTTTGTTTCAGGTCCTCAAACCCCCCAGAGACTTTCCCTTCGGAAATGTACAACCTTCGGCTCCTTTCCAAGCCGTCAAAATTCTAATGGAGCTGTGTTCCACGTAAACCTATGCTAAGTTCAATCATTATGCAGATGTCCAAGTCTATTGAAGGTTTCCACCTAAAAGTGTCATTTCCCTATAGAGTCAAAGGTACTTGGATGAGCTATTGATCCTTTTGTTAAAATACAATCCATATATCATGAGGCCACAAAATGTCTTGAACTTCTGCCAGGAAAACAGGATGCCCTCAGAGAGGTTGGTGAATTGAACAATGTTGAATTGCAGCTTGTATTTAAAATGAATTGATGGAAAAAACATTCTAAAAAAAAAACTTAACTTTTTAATTAATCATAATCTCCCACCATTATGCATTTTAAATATTTTTGCTGTTGTTTTCCTTTAACAAGCTCTGTTTGGCTACCTCTGAGTTGCCAGAAAAACAATGTAAATGAATTATTTTTGTGTGTGTGGTCCCATATAATCCTCAAGACAATTTAAAAGTCTCTATCTAGAATGCATAATTTTAAACATTTAGAAGCTGATGTTTAGTGAAGTTACAAGGTACATGACCAAGACCACACGGCTACTTACTTGTTTAACAAGTGTTAAAACCTAGACCTTACATCAGCCTCCATGTTCTTTTCTATTTACACCACAGGTATTTTCTCTTTAAAATGGTTAGTCTAATTATTGGTCCAAGTTGGACTCCCCTCATGTAAATATCTCTAAGTGTTTAAAATGAATACTTTCTACACAAAGTGAGATGCTTCAAAGAGAATAATGTCGCATCTAAAGGAAATAGGGAAGCTACCTTTTAGCCTTGTAACCAGTTATATCTATGATATTAATATAGTTGGGTTAAGGGAAAATTGCAAAGTTAAGATATATTCGATGATAAAGTCAGATTTTTCAGATAGAAGTAGGTTGCAAGTTGATATTTCCTTAGGTGCACTCAATCACTGTGGTCTTCCCATATGTCTGAATCAAAGAGCTAGTGCTTCCTCTAAAAACTAAACCACATCATTAAAATAAAGGAATTTATCTTGTAGTAAATACTAGGCTGGGAAAAATATTAACTATTCCTTATATACGTTCTTCATATAAAAGGAAGAGCAAAGTTTTGGAGTCCGACAGGGGGCAGATGTGGCTTCAGACTTCTAATATAGAGTTTATAGCACCTACCGTCAACCCCTACCCACCATCCTGGTTTGACAGGAGAATTAAAAGAGCTGCATTTAGAAGAGAGAAGATGGAGGAAGAGTAAGACGCGGAGATCACCTTCCTCCCCACAGAGTCATCAGAAACACATCTACACGTGAAACTGCTCCTACAGAACACCCACCGAACGCTGGCAGAAGACCTCAGATCTCCCAAAAGGCAAGAAACTCCCCATGTACCTGGGTAGGGCAAAAGAAGAAAAGAAAAAACAGAGACAAAGAATAGGGACGGGACCTGCACCAGTGGGAGGGAGCCGTGAAGCAGGAAAGGTTTCCACACACTAGAAGCCCCTTCGCGGGCGGAGACTGCGGGTGGCGGAGGGGGAAGCTCCGGAGCCGCGGAGGAGAGCGCGGCCACAGGGTGCGGAGGGCAAAGCGGAGAGATTCCCGCAGAGGATCGGTGCCGACCGGCACTCACCAGCCCGAGAGGCTCGTCTGCTCACCTGCCGGGGCGGGCGGGGCCGGGAGCTGAGGCTCGGGCTTCAGTCGGATCCCGGGGAAAGGTCTGGAGTTGGCGGCGTGAACACAGCCTGAAGGGGTGAGTGCGCCACGGCTGGCCGGGAGGGAGTCCGGGAGAAGGTCTGGAGCTGCCGAAGAGGCAGGAGACCTTTTCTTCCCTCTTTGCTTCCTGGGCGCGAGGAGAGGGGATTAAGCTCGCCGCTTAAAGGAGCCCCAGGAACGGGCGCGGAGCTGCCGAAGAGACAAGAGACTTTTTCTTGCCTCTTTGCTTCCTGGGGTGCGAGGAAAGGGGATTAAGGGCACCGCTTAAAGGAGCTCCAGAAACGGGCGCGAGCTGCAGCTGTCGTTACGGACAGCAGAGACGGGTGTGGGACGCTAGGGTTGCTGCTGCCGCCACCAAGAGGCCTGTGTGCGAGCACAGGTCACTCTCCACACCGGCCCTCCCGGGACCCCGTGCAACCCGCCACTGCCGGGGTCCCGGGATCCTGGGACAGCTTCCCCGGGAGAACGCGCGGCGCGCCTCGGGCCTGTGCAGCGTCACGCTGGCCTCTGACGTCGCACGCTCGCCCCGCCTCCGTGCCACTCCCTCCCTCCCCCCCCCCCCCCGGCCTGAGTGAGCCGGAGCCCCCGAATCAGCTGCCCCTTTAACCCCGTCCTGTCTGAGCAAAGAGCAGACGCCCTCGGACGACCTACGCGCAGAGTCGGGGCCAAGTCCAAAGCTGAACCCCAGGAGCTGTGCGAACAAAGAGGAGGGGGGGAGGTCTCTCCCAGCAGCCTCAGAAGCAGCGGGTTAAAGCTCCGCAATCAACTTAAAGTGCCCTGCATCTGTGGAAAACCTGAATAGACAGCGAAATATCCCAAGTTGAGGAGGTGGACTTTGGGAGCAAGATATACTATTATTTTACCCTTTTTCTCTTTTTGTGAGTGTGTATGTGTGTGCTGCTGTGTGAGATTTTGTCTGTATAGCTTTGCTTTCATCATTTGTCCTAGGGTTCTGACCGACCCGTTTTTTTTTTTCTTTTTTTAATAAATTTTTTCTTCTTAATAATAATTTTTTATTTTAATAACTTTATTTTATCCTATTTTATTTTATCTTCTTCCCTTCTTCCCTCCATTCTTCCTTCCTTTCTTCCTCCCTTCCTTCCTTCCTCCCTTCCTCCCTTTCTTCCTCTCTTCCTTCCTTTCTTCCTTCCTTTCTTCCTCCCTTTCTTCCTCCCTTCCTTCCTTGCTTGCTTCCTTCCTTCATTTCTTCCTTTCTTCCTTCCTTCCTTCCTTCCTTCCATCATTCCTTCCTTCCTTTCTTTCCTTTCTATTTTTTCTCCCTTTTATTTCGAGCTGTGTGGATTAAAGGCTCTTGGCACTCCAGCCAGGCATCAGGGCTGTGTCTCTGAGGTGGGAGAACCAACTTCAGGACACTGGTCCACAAGAGACCTCCCAGCTCCACATAATAACAAATGGCAAAATTCTCCCAGAGATCTCCATCTCAGCACCAAGACTCAGCTTCACTCAATGACATGCAAGCTACAGTGCAGGACACACTATGCAAAACAACTAGCAAGCCAGGAACACAGCCCCATCCATTAGCAGAGAGGCTGCCTAAAATCATAATAAGGCTGCTGACATCCCAAAACACACCACCAGATGTGGACTTGCCCTAGAGAAAGACAAGATCCAGCCTCATCCACCAGAACACAGCCACTAGTCCCCCCAACCAGGAAACCTACTCAACCCACTGAACCAACCTAAGCCACTGGGGACAGTCACCAAAAACAACGGGAACTACGAACCTGCAGCCTGCAAAAAGGAGACCCCAAACACAGTAAGCAAAATGAAAAGACAGAAAAACACACAGCAGATGAAGGAGCAAGGTAAAAACCCACCAGACCTAACTAATGAAGAGGAAATAGGCAGCCTACCTGAAAAAGAATTCAGAATAATGATAGTAAAGATGATCCAAATTCTTGGAAATAGAATAGACAAATTGCAAGAAACATTTAACAAGGACCTAGAAGAAATAAAGAGGAAGCAAGCAATGATGAGCAACACAATAAATGAAATTAAAAATACTCTAGATGGGATCAATAGCAGAATAACTGAGGCAGAAGAACAGATAAGTGACCTGGAAGATAAAATAGTAGAAATAACTACGGCAGAGCAGAATAAAGAAAAAAGAATGAAAAGAACTGAGGACAGTCTCAGAGACCTCTGGGACAACATTAAATGCACCAACATTCGAATTATAGGGGTCCCAGAAGAAGAAGAGAAAAAGAAAGGGACTGAGAAAATATTTGAAGAGATTATAGTTGAAAACTTCCCTAATATGGGAAAGGAAATAGTCAATCAAGTCCAGGAAGCACAGAGAGTCCCATACAGGATAAATCCAAGGAGAAACATGCCAAGACACATATTAATCAAACTATCAAAAATTAAATACAAAGAAAACATATTAAAAGCAGCAAGGGAAAAACAACAAATAACACACAAGGGAATCCCCAATAAGGTTAACATCTGATCTTTCAGCAGAAACTCTGCAAGCCAGAAGGGAGTGGCAGGACATATTTAAAGTGATGAAGGAGAAAAATCTACAACCAAGACTACTCTACCCAGCAAGGATCTCATTCAGATTTGATGGAGACATTAAAACCTTTACAGAAAAGCAAAAGCTGAGAGAGTTCAGCACCACCAAACCAGCTTTACAACAAATGCTAAAGGAACTTCTCTAGGCAGGAAACACAAGAGAAGGAAAAGACCTACAAGAACAAACCCAAAACCATTAAGTAAATGGTAATAGGAACATACATATCGATATTTACCTTAAATGTAAATGGATTAAATGCTCCCTCCAAAAGACACAGACTGGCTGAATGGATACAAAAACAAGACCCATATATATGCTGTCTACAAGAGACCCACTTCAGACCTACGGATACATACAGACTGAAATTGAGGGGATGGAAAAAAATATTCCATGCAAATGGAAATCAGAAGAAAGCTGGAGTAACAATTCTCATATCAGACAAAATAGACTTTAAAATTAAAACTATTACAAGAGACAAAGAAGGACACTACATAATGATCAAGGGATCGATCCATGAAGAAGATACAACAATTGTAAATATTTATGCACCCAAAATAGGAGCACCACAATATATAAGTCAAATACTAACAGCCATAAAAGGCAAAATTGACAGTAACACAATCCTGGTAGGGGACTTTAACGCCCCACTTTCACCAACGGACAAATCATGCAAAATGAAAATAAATACAGAAACACAAGCTTTAAATGATACAGTACACAACATGGACTTAATTGATATTTATAGGACATTCCATCCAAAAACAACAGAATACACATTTTTCTCAAGTGCTCATGGAATATTCTCCAGGATAGATCATATCTTGGGTCACAAATCTAGCCTTGGTAAATTTAAGAAAATTGAAATCGTATCAAGTATCTTTTCCGACAACAATGCTATGAGACTAGATGTCAATTACAGGAAAAGATCAGTAAAAAATACAAACACATGGAGGCTAAACAATACACTACTTAATAATGAAGTGATCACTGAAGAAATCAAAGAGGAAATCAAAAAATACTTAGAAACAAACAACAATGGAGACACGACAACCCAAAACCTATGGGATGCAGCCAAAGCATTCTAAGAGGGAAGTTTATAGCAATACAATCCTACCTTAAGAAACAGGAAACATCTCGAATAAACAACCTAACCTTGCACCTAAAGCAATTAGAGAAAGAAGAACAAAAAACCCCCCAAATTTAGCAGAAGGAAAGAAATCATAAAGATCAGATCAGAAATAAATGAAGGAAACGATAGCAAAGATCAATAAAACTAAAAGCTAGTTCTTTGAGAAGATAAACAAAATTGATAAACCATTAACCAGACTCATCAAGAAAAAAAGGGGGAAGACTCAAATGTGCTGCACGGCTTCCCTGGTGGCGCAGTGGTTGAGAGTCTGCCTGCCGATGCAGGGGACGCGGGTTTGTGCCCCTGTTCAGGAAGATCCCACATGCCACGGAGCAGCTGGGCCCATGAGCCATGGCCACTGAGCCTGCGAGTCCGGAGCCTGTGCTCCGCAATGGGAGAGGCCACAGCAGTGAGAGGCCCGCATATGACACAAAAAAAAAAGAGTGAAGGGAGGTGAAGATGCAGTGATTCTCTCGTGATTCTTAAAGTCTACAAGACACTGATACTCCCACAGGGTTCAAGACCTGATGTTAATACAGGCTATCCTCTCTTGCACATTTGACCACCCCCTCTTTCAAATCTGACAGTTGCTTGTGCCCATTTACTGTGATTATTCCAAAAATATATATCTTCACCACTTACGTGTAAACACATACTTTATAATGAAAGCCAAAGCAGAGTCACTAGTACTAAAGACAGAATCTTTGCAAATTATATTCCAACAAATAATAAATTTAATAGAGAATCATGAAACCCAAAGTGCTAACCATCAGGAAGAGGGAATGTATCATCTTCTAATATTGTTTTATTGAATATAAATGAATAAAGGGCTCTTTTATTGTATTTGTGTCATCAGCATTCCAAATCTCAATGGGACTTTTGACATAAACATACAATCAAGAACTGAGTTATTATATTTATAATGACAATATTCTATCTGATATCTTCAATCAGAAACATGACAAATATTCACAATTCATATAACTCAATAACAAATGTGTTGATATATTGACTTCAAAAAAGAGACTGATGTTAGTATCTTTCTTTCATTCATTTCTATTTTCTAATGTTTTGAAACAAAATCTAAGTTTATTTATTTTTTTATTTTTTTTTTTTTTTTGTGGTTTTTGTGGTACGCGGGCCTCTCACTGTTGTGGCCTCTCCCTTTGCGGGGCACAGGCTCCGGATGCGCAGGCTCAGCGGCCATGGCTCACGGGCCCAGCCGCTCCGCGGCACGTGGGATCTTCCCGGACCGGGGCACGAACCCGTATCCCCTGCATCATCAGGCGGATTCTCAACCACTGCGCCACCAGGGAAGCCCCAAAATCTAAGTTTAAATATGCTTATGGTACTCTAGTTAGCTGTTAAGTCCCACCTGCCCAGAAAAACATCACAATAAGATGTGCAGGGCATATGATTATGCTACATCCAACAACTGGTTCAGCTAGGTTTTCAAGATAAGTTTGACTTTAAGAAAAATCATGGCTATTTTTTTCATTCATTCATTCTTAGGGAAGCAAATAACTTTACAGTCATCTGCACTCATTAGAAAGTCATATGGCCTTATTCAAATCCAGGTGGCAATCACTGACTTTGTCACCTTGAGATAGTTTACTTTCTGATTTGTTTCATTATCTGCAAAAGGATATAATGGTATTTTCCTAAAAATCTTGTTTTAATATTAAATAAGATAACCTATGGAAAGTAAAAAAGCACTACTTCTGACATGACATAAATGCTAAGTTAAGGGTAGCTATTATTTTTTACTAATCCACAATGCCCTTTTGGAATGCCTACTAAATGTTAGGCAACATACAGATAAAACAGCAATCTTCTGAGTTTGATTGTTAATCGTCTATGTGTCAACTATGACCCCTTTTTGCCATACATAAATCCAACCCCAAACCGCAAGCATAAAGACACCAGAGAATTCTCAGAGAGCAGCAAAGAAAGGAATCCATATTGGGAAGTCACCTCTTTAAATCTGGTTGAAGGAAAGGATGAAGCACCCATATTAGAGGTGAGTCCAAGGATAGGCAGTATGTGTTTTACACAGCCTCACTCTTAGCATTTGCATTCACCCAATGAATGGAGGCCCACTTTCAAATAACTGAATATTTCAAAGTTACCAATAAAGCTAAGATATTGTTAAAGAAAGCCATTTTATCATCTGCATAATGGCCTCAGTGGTTCCTTTCACACTTAGAATTCTCAGATGCCTTCGAGTTTTGTACTGGCATGAGGTAGCATAGGGAAAGGCAGCCCTTGCTGCCCATCCCTCTCCTTACACCCCCCCCCCCGCCCCAACTTCCTACCCCTGTTAAGTCCTGTTTTGTATAAGGGACCTCATTTGCATGCATGTCGACATTCGAGCCTCCAGTCCGAGCTCCAAACATACACCCTATACAAAGCCACACTTGGACTTACAGATATGCACTACAGTATTGAGGTCTGCTCTCTGGAGGACACACTAAGGGAAGAGACCCATGCAGACACTGAAAACGAGTTTAGGTAGGCAATTCCAGGTATTAAGTAAGTCAAAGTCAAGAAGACGGCTGGGGCGTCTAGGTGGGCACGTCCCCTTAGTTCCATGAAGTCCATGTCTATAAAAAGAGAATTGACTGGAGAAATCCCGTTTGGATCTTTTTGAAGGATGGGACCAAGGGCAGGGACTCCTCTTGCTTGAGTCTCAATGCAGTCTTGGCGTTGTGATGAGAAAGGGGGCTTTGGAGCCAGAACATCTGGGTTCAGATTCTGCTTCTGTTATTTAACAATTAAATCTTGGGTAAGTTATTTAACCTCTATTGCTCAGTCTCTTGATTTGTGAAATGAGAATAATGATAACATTTACTTCATAGTATTTGTGTGAGGATTAAGTGAGGAGTTAATACAAGTAAAGCAGTTTAAAATGTAGCTAGCACAGAGTATGTACTGCATAAATATTAACTATTAGCTATTATTGCTTTAGGTAGAAGGAGTAGTAGAGATGTTGCTGGTAGTGGTAATAGTAGTAAAAATGGCTAGTTCTGAAATAATTTAGTAAATTAGGTCTCTTACAAATAGAATGCAATAAAGCTTTTATTTTGTTTTGTTTTGTTTGAAATAAGAATCCCTTAGATCAGATTTATTTAGTTAGAATGTAAGTTCTTAATTTGGGTAAGTAATTAAGGTTTGGATCCCTGATCTGATAAGAGATTGAACTAACCTAGACACACTTCCCATTACAAAATAAATAGAAATGTTGAAAGACAACAAGAACAAATACACAGCTATGAAGAAAAGATAAGGTCGAAGAGGAACTGTCAGATATAAGAAATGAAGAAGGAAATCTAGCAAGTGGGACAAGCTAAATAAAATCATGCATATCTGAATAGAAGCTGATAAGACTCTAGCAGCAGAGGGATTCTCTACAAAGCCAGAAGGTATATAACTGTAAGGTATACCATTTCTAAATCTGAATGCACCTAAGGTCAATAACATGCCCCCAAACATATAAAGCTACAGATGACAGAACTGAGAGGAGAAACCAGCAACTGCCTAATCATAGCAGAAGATTTTAACATATCTCACTTAGTCACTTAAAGAAAAACATCAAGATAATATCACAAATGAATAAACATAAGAACAGTAACTATAAAGGAACCATAGAGATTCTCAGCAAAACTAAAACTAGTTCCAATCCTGCGGACGATTTCATCTAATCAAAATGTCAAGTTTATAGAAGATTTGAACCCAATGAATGAACTTAACCTAACTGACATATATAGAACACTTTGACCAACTAAATTATTCATGTAAAGTAAGAGAAATTATACTTGATATTATAAAATATTTGGAGCTGAGCGACAGTGAGTTCAGTATACTTTTAATGTTTAGGGGATGCAATGATAAGACTATCTTTCATGACAATTTGAGCTTTAATTAAATACATATATTAAAAGGGAAGAAATACAGCAATTAGTGGGCTTTGCATTTAACTAAAGAAGTTAGATTTTTTTTAAAAAAAGGAAAATGTGAAAACCAGTTGGAAAAATAAGTTTGGGATGAGTGCAGAAATGAAAGAAAACAGCGACAGGACAAAGGGACCACAGAGATTTTCAGCAATAGTAAAACTGTTTCCATGGGGGGAAAAAAAAAAAGCAAAGGAAACATTCAAAATAACTCAGAGAAACAACAGGCTATAATTAGAAATAAAATTGATATTTAAAAATTGTAGTAGATCACCATGAACAATTTTATGCCAAAGTATTAGAAAGCTTACTAAAAGAAAATTTTTAAGAAAAATATTCAATACCAAAATTGACTAAAGAATATATAGGAAACATAAATAAACTAATGCCCATTAAATAAGCTGAACTGGAAGTAAATGACATACTCTTCAATGAACACTACCACCTCTTACAATTCCCCCAATCCAAACAAAAATCAAGCCTAATGATTTTATAGTCAGATTCTTCTAAACCTTCAAGGTACAAATAACCTCAAAGAACTATGTCAGGCACCAAAAAGTTGTTCTGTTTTTGAGGTTTGGTGAGATTGACTATCTGACTTCTGGTCGGGGGCTTTCAATCTGGCTTAATAACAGACCTACAAATAAGTTGTGCAAAATATATGTAGGAGATTAAAGGTATAAGTGAATGAATGTAGACTCCTGGAACCTCCACTTTTATTCTTGGAAAAACCGAATTTGGTGATTTCTGCCAAGTTTTTCTGTAAAGTAAAGAAGCCACGGTTGAGAAGAAACCGGTGACCTGGATTCATTGTCTTTTATGTTACTGGGAGTGAACGTGGGAGCCACACTAAAGAAATATCTGCGACCATAGGTAGAGAATTCCACATTCTATTTCCCATTGTGTTACAAGGTTTATGCACATTTTCAGGCAAGTCAACCATGAGCCTTTCAGAGAATCTCAATATCTCTCCAAATCCAGACAAGGACAGTCTGAGAAAATGAGGAGAAGCCAGACACAGAATGACAAATACTGCATGATCTCACTTATATGTGGAATCTGAAATAGGCAAACTCATAGAAACACAGGGTAAAATGGTGGTTGCCAAGGGGGTGGGGGTGGGGGAATGAGGAGATGTTGGTTGAAGGGTACAAAGTTTCAGTTATACAAGGTGGATACGTTCTGGAGATCTAAGGTACAGCATGGTGACTGTAGTTGGCAATGCTGTATTGTATACTTGAAATGTGCCATAAGAAGGTAGATCTTAAGTGTTCTCATGACAAAGAGAGAGAGAGAAAAGAAGGAAGGAAAGAAGAAAGGGAGGAAAGGAGGGAGGGAGGGAGGAAGGAAGGAAGGAAGGAAGGGAGGAAGGAAGGAAGGAAAGAAAATAGCAACTATATGAGGTGATAGATATGTTAATTAGTTTGATTGTGGTGATCATTTCACAATGTACATATACATCAACATATCAAGTTGTACATCTTAAAATATATACAACTTTAGGTCAGTTATACCTCAATTAAAGAAAAAACTACAAGATGTGGGGAACTGAGAAGAAAAGAAAATATAAGGAAATAGAAACTTATTTAAACCACTGGTGCGAGTGTAAAATTTTTAAACTCTTTAAAGAGCAACATGAAAAAGTTGAAGATACCCATTTTCTATAATAGTTCTGTTATTAGGTATATAGCCTATGTCATCATCTTTTATATTATATGATTATAACCCATTAAGAGATTGACAATTCAATTTAGTGAATCTCTACCCACGTTATCCACAACAGGATATAATATAAAATAACAGAGTAAATTGTATTATAGTTTGTGTGTGTGTGTGTGTGTGTGTGTGTGAAGTGTGTGCGTGCATGTGTATGTGAATGCAGAAAAGGTAAAGGTAAGTATCGTTCCATATATAGGTATGTATGTGCATGTGCAGGTCCTGGGTCCCAAAATAAAATATATTTATTTCTGTGGGATTACAGTACAACAAGTTTAAATACAACTTTCCTGGAGAAACACTCCCACATAAGTACATGGACACACTTACAGAGATGTTTACTGAAGCATTTGTTATAATCATGAGTAATGGTAAATAATTAAGTGTCCTCCAATTAAACATGGGTAAATAATTCATGTTAGACTTATATAACAGGATACTACCATTCAATAATAAAAATAAATGAACTAGTTCCTTATGAATCACATTATAATATTAAGCACAAACAGCAAGTTGACAAGGTATGTCTATAAAATTTATGCAGCGCTTCCCTGGTGGCGCAGTGGTTGAGAGTCCGCCTGCCGATGCAGGGGACGCGGGTTCGTGTCCCGGTCCGGGAGGATCCCACGTGCCGCGCAGCGGCTGGGCCCGTGAGCCGTGGCCGCTGAGCCTGCGCGTCCGGAGCCTGTGCTCCGCAACGGGAGAGGCCACAACAGTGAGAAGACCGCGTACCGCAAAAAAAAATGCAAATGAAAAGCATAAATAATATTACATACCTTTATAGATACATATATACTGTGTAAATGTATAACAATATACATGACAAGAATACACAAATGCTGGGGGTACTAGTTGTCGCTAGCCTGGTTATCTTTATCCAGTAAGGACAGCAGGTCATGATTGGGGTAATAAGGAATCAGCTGTAACTACAAAATTATATTTCTTTCCCCAAAAGGAATATAAAGCATATCTGACAATATTGTATCAGCATACCTGAGTGCTTGCAATATCTCAAAAATAATTTTTTAATGAAATTAGATGAACTAGCTCTAGGAACTGTACCTGGGGCAAGAGGAGAATTCTAACTAGTTATAATCATAGCATCTGTATTTAAATGCACTAATAAAGCAATAGAAAAACTGATACCTCCCCAAATACATTCAACATACGCCCATGGTTGTTATTGGTGTGTCAAGATGGAATAATTTTAAACAGAAAAAAATATATTGGAAAGAACTTCCCAACTGCAAAATTAGGACACTTTAGAGATTCAGAAACAGATGGTAATCGACTGAATTTCAGACTTGTGTATGTTCTCTTAGCCAGGGGTCAGTTAGAATAACTAGCTTCTTCCTGAGGTGCCTCCACATATTTGTGAAATGCTAACTCCAAAAATATTTAAGAAGCTATATGACTGCTAAAAATTGGAAAACGCCTTCAACTCACATTGTCATCCATGGTTTTTGCCAAATACTTAACTTTCCCTTAGGCTGGAATGTTTACCACATGAATGATTTCAGTCACAAGTGCAGACTCTTCAAAATGTGGCTGCATTCTCCACAAAAATCAGACTTTAGCGGAAAGTAGTATTTTCCAACCCACTGCTATATGTTAAGGCCAAAGGCTCTTTGTAAATTAACTATTTATTATTTTTACATAAATGCTTTACCTACATAAGAGGAAAATAAGCAGACTCATATACTTGTGCTTTCACATTCTACAGAGAGCTCAATGCAGAAACACGTGCTCTCTATATCAGCATTTAACCCTGAATGCTGTATTTCAAAAAAAATAAGAGAGAGAGAGATTTTGGTTTTACTTTTGTTTGCTATTGAAAGACCACCCAGCCTAATAAGAATATCCATATTGCACGAATTTGTTATATAAACTCAATTGAACCACTGAGCTCCTTGGAACTTAGTTCTCTGTGGAGGACAAAGTCTGAGGTGACCCCGATGCATCAAATTTTTATATAATCCATTTCCCTTGAGTGTGGGAAGAATCTGAGACTTGCATTTAGCCAACAGAATATGACAAAGGTGACGGGACAGTCACTCTGTGATTACGTTCTGTCACAGAATGTATCTTAGTAGGATGTAGCAAGAAAGTCTCCTGGGCTTAAAGGCATGGCTACCATGTTGTAAGATGGTCCGTAAGGGCATCTATAAGAAGGCCTGTGGCAAGGGATTATAGTGCCCTGTAGGTGCAGTGTGCCACCCTCAGCTAAGCCAGTAACAAATGTGAACCTCAGTCCTAGAATCACAAGGAATTTGCCCAAAACCCACAAAAGCTGGGACAAGTATTCCAAGCTTCAGAAAGGAACACAGCCCTGCTGATAAATTGACTGCAGCCTCGTTGGGCAATGAGCAGAGAACCACTTCTGCTGTGCCTGGACTTCTGATGCACAGGACTGTGAGATAATAAATTTATGCTGGGCTAAGCACGTACATTTGGGCAATCTGTTACACAGCAATAGACAACTAGCACAATTCCCCTTCCGTGAAAAAGTTAGGTTATCAGCGGTCTTCAATTCTGAGTTTGCATCACATTACTCAAGTTCTCTTTAAATCTTTTTAAAGAAATATGCAAGTCTGAACCCTTCCAGCAAACCGATTGATCAGAGTTTTGAGAGATGAGGCTGAGATATACTAACTTTTTAAAGATTCCCAACTGATTCTGAAGACAATAATTTGATCCCTAAGATCTTTTCTGGTTATAAATATCTTTATAAATGATATTTGGCATCCAGAGTTTGCTGCACTTACTTCCTCTCATTTCTTTGTACAGTAAATCACATGTGATATTTGCTGTAGCTCCAGAGACCAATTTTTAAAGTATGGAAATGGTTGTGCTTGATGAATATATCTATCTCTGGCCATTTTCCAAACCAATATGTCCTCAACCAGTGTGTGATTATTTGCTTTCCCTCTTAAAAAAGAGAGGGAGAGAGAGAAAGAGAGAGAAACACATAGAGATACAAATATACGGATTTTAAATCACCTACACAAAAGTGGCTACAAATGAAATTTGGGGAGTGGTGGAACAGGTACTGCTGGACAAAATCCTCATTTTCTACTATTTTTTTTTTCTCAATACCTGAGAAAAACTGTTGCTCACCATCATCAATCTATAATGAGAGAGAAAAATATAGGGAAGGAGAATGTGAATCTTGGAGAACTCTCACCTATAAATTAAAGTTCAACCTTATATTTTAAAAGTAATAGCCCAATGGAACAGAGAATAAAGAGTCTTTCCTTCCTCCATTTGCTTCTAATTTATATTTTCCAAGGTACCATGGAGAAAAGCTGGGGGCTAGGTGAATTGATGATTGGTTTTTGTTTTCAAAGAAGAGGAGTAACAGGAGTAGACAGACCATAAGATGGTAACTTATCAGGGCACGTGCCTCAGTTATGATCTTGGTTTGATGTGCTGACCTCTATGACCCTGTTTCAAGGCCCTATGGTTGTTGAGTTGTTAAAGGCAAATATAAATCCTGCATAGATGCTTCATTCTGGGTTGTCGTCTTTTTGAATGGGGTCAAACCACATTCTTGGCAGATTTCCTTTAAACTGATTTATTATATTGATGAAAAAAAAAAAGAATGAATGAATGAATGGAATGAATGAACCCTTTCTCCCTTTCTATCACTATTCCCATGCAGAATGCATAAGATCCATTGATCATGTACTGGGATTGAATGAGTCTTTAGGAGTTCAAAAGTCAGCCTCCTAGAACCTCAAGTGGAGTTTTCCTTTTATGAATGCAACAATAAACCAAAAAGTTAGAAGAGAAGTAAATATTTGGCAGTCTCATCTTTAAAGTCAAAGATTTCTCAGAGACTTCTTTTTCCCTGCTTTTAGATTTCAGGTCAATTACCTGTGATTAGGAATCCTTAGATAGCTAATGTTCCAAATAGAAAGTTTGGTCGGTGCTGTTTTTTATGTCCCTCTCCTTTCTCTTTCCAGCACTACTCCCCTCTCCCCTCTCCCCTCACCCCCACCCAGGCCCTACTACTGCTCTGTTCTGTTGTAGCTGCATTTGGAGCAAAGATCGACCTTCAGTCAACACTAGTGTGCTTTAATAAGACACTTTGTTGTATTTCAATCGGCATTTATACTCTCAATAACTCTAATAATGACTCCAGACTGGGGCCTCACCTTTCAAATTCTGATTGGGCTGTGACACTTTGCACTTTGATGGGGGGATATCATCTGTCACTTGCACTTTTCCGCTTTATAAATATCTATGTTCAATCTAAATCTCTGCTGGCTACACTTACCTTCTTAACTATGATACAGAATCTAACATCTCTCCCCAGGATATTCTTTTGTAACATTGAACTCATTATAGGAAGAGTGGATATGACATCTCTTCTCTTATAATAAAGCCAACCAACCACCCCATATTCTCATTGCCACTAGAACATTTAATTTCCTTGATAATAGCTTTAATTGTTGCTAAGAACAATATTTTTCAGAGCTCTGCATTTTCATCAGCACCAATAAGATTTGTTTATTTCCTTTTCCAGGAGCAACATTTCTCCCAGGGGGAAAAAAAAAGTGTTATTTCAAAACCACACAAGATGGACTGTGCATTCTAGGGAGTAGAGAACAATATAGCAAACAGAGCAGTAAAGTCCGGAGTACCTGCTACCTTCACTAGATGAGGACTTCCCTTTTACACTTCAGTGGCCCTTCACCCATAATGAAAATGTCTGCCTTGGTAAAAGATGCTCAAGTTTCTCCACTTTAGGCTTGCAGGATAGTGATCTCACGGAAACACAGAAAATCCCTAAAGCTCTCACGTAGACTTCTCTCCCTTCACATGTCCTCAAGCAAATGGTGAACAGTAGGGGGAGGAATGTGTTTCTGAGGAGACTGTATTTGCATCTGACCAATTTAAGCACCATTTTTTTACGTGGCTGCATTGATGGTACACTTGCCTGAAATAGGAACTTTCTAGGAATATTGATTATTATTATTTTTTGCCCATTTCCTAAACCATAATATCAATCCTGTTTTTTCAGAAACAAAACAATGCATATGTTGTCGTACCAACAAGCAAAATTGCAGAATGTGGGGAAAGAAGGGTATGTGCCAACATTTCATTTGTCAGTTTGGTCACTGACCTCGATGAACCTTTGTTTACCCATCTACAAATCTGGAAATTGAATTAGACCAGTGATGAGGTACCATTTTTTATGAGCACTGCTTGAGGTCGAAAAAGTGCAGGGACTGAATTTGCAAAAACTTGTATATATCTATACCTACACCTGCACCTATTTCTGTGACTCCCTGTATCTATATTGATATCTTTAGGAAATATAACATCTGTAGCTGCAATTGAGAATTATTTTATTATTTCTAAAGTAATGAAGGCTCTTTTGGCAAAAATTTCTGAAAATGCATTACTAGCCTGTGAAATAGCATCTTCTGTTAACCTGGAAATATTAAGTGTTACAAAAGATCCATTGATGTAAAGGGCTTAAAGGAGGGGATAGAATTATTAGAGTATTAGAGTTCAGTGCACAATAGGATTTTTAAAATCTCAATTAAAGGATTGGTAAGCAGGTGGGAAAATGTTGCTTCTATTGTTTCAGCTCCTACTACTCTTCACCTCATATATTCTGTTACAGCAACAATGTCTCTCTTTGCACTTATATAACATACAAGTGAATTTCTGCCTCAGGATCTTTGCACTCCCCTCTATCTGGAACTCTTCGACCCAGTACCTCTGAATGGCTCATTTGTTCATTCTTCTCTTTATTCGGCATATAATCACGATCTCAGAGAGAAATCCTGACTTCCTTAGGGACGTATCTCCCATTTATTCCTGTTTATAACATACCCTGTTTTATTTTCTCAGAGCACCCATCACTATCTAAAATCATTTTAAGCACAATTCATTATTTGTTTCTGTTTGAGAATGTAAAGTTTTAAAGGTCAGAGGTTTTGTTTGTCTTATTCACATTCCCAGCATATAGCCAGTGCTCATGAAGTGTTGGATGAATAAATGAATATGTTTTTTTTCTTGCCCCTGAGATGATGTCTTAGGCCAAGTCTCGAGACATGGTTAAGTCATTAGTTGCTCCTTACTGGAGCATAAGGTTATAAAGGGTAAATGAGATATTACAACCATCTCTACTTTGAGGACAAGTTCCTGCTATGTCATTCTGGTTGTAGAGCAGCTCCAGGATCTTGACAAAAAAACCATTTTTAACATCATAAGTTAAAAATGTCCAAACTGCACTGTTTTGCCAGATACATAGACGTCCCTCAATATCCATTAACGATGAATCTCTAATCTCATACTTAGAGTTCTTATAGCTGTGAAAAACAAGTTAACATCACATACTGTAAGAGCAAATTAAGTTTGCTTTTTGACAGAGGAATAAAATCTCAGACAAATCATGTTTTTGTGAAAAAAAAAAAAAACAACACCCAGTTTGTAATGTATCAGCCAGGATTAGTAACACTTAAAAGGGTAACCAGGGACCCTGACTTTTTCACCTCAAACTGTTTGCTAGACTTTTAGACAATGCACTTCATATTTGAATCTCAGAAATAGTCTGTTTAGTAGAGGCATAGATAGAAAGACAATTTCTGGACTTCTTAGAAAATCAAACAGAACATTACCCCAGCCTACTCTTAAAAAAAAAAAAAAGTGACAAGAGATGAAGATACTGATTATTTATATGACTTCAAGGAGTTGTGAATGTGATTACTTTGTTCATTTGAAATAGCTACTTGATTTTGTACCCTATTTTGTATTTATAATTTTGTGTTTATTTGTTCCTTAAAGAAAGCCTCTAAAAATGGTATGACCTTTAGGCCCCAGAAAAACCAGATCTGTCCTGGCCATGGGTGTTAAGTTAGGACAGAGATAGAAGGAGACTTGGGAAACCAGTTAAGCACTCTTTTTTTTCACTCTTCTCTTCCTACTCACACTTCAGGCTTCAACATGGCATCACTTTCTGATTTACTGAATCTAGGTTAGTTTCCCTTTCTGTGATCTCCCTAGTAACAATTTCTTCCCCTATCACTGCATTTTCACAATTTATCTTATATTACTCTTCAGCTGCTGGGCTAATGCACCTCAAAGACAGGCTGTGCCTGACTTATTACCATTTCATCTTCAATGCCAAGTTCAGCAATCAACACAAGGTAGGTATGCAAGGACTCAAATGAATAGGCACTGAATAAGCAAATGCCTTTCTCTCTCCTTACAGGCATTCATTCGGTTCTTGAATGTCCCATGCACCTTGTTGAAAAACAGAATTATATTCAACCTAACATTTTTCATAGCACTATATCCTTACCAAAGAACTCAGTCCAAAACTCTGAATTTGAAGGCAAGTGCAGACAGGAAGCTCACACACTGTTCACGTGAACAGTCAAAGCAACAGAGAAAGAAGACTTCAAAATACAGCGACATGGATTTAGATGTCATTAAAAAGAATCGTCCCCCCATGTCACCAACAAACACAAATCCCAAGACTTGCTAAACGTACATGTACCAAAAAATGAGAACATTTTCTATAGAACAAAATACATTTCCTAAAGCAGGGGTCCTCAGGCCCTGGGCTGCGGATGGGTAGCAGGCCGCACGGCAGGAGGTGAGCAGCGAGGGGCGAAGCTTCACCTGCTTCCCCTACACTCGCCTTACTGCCTGAACCATCCCCACCCCCCAACCCCACCCACACCACCGCTCCTAGACAAATCGTCTTCCAGGAAACTGGTCCCTGGTGCCCAAAAGGTTGGAGACCGCTGTCCTAAAGGATCAAATGTAACTTATAGAGATCTTTTGTTTCATGGTTACTCTCTTGGGTCAGGAATCCAAAGTAGATCAATGGGCCAGAGAAACCCTGTGTCAGAGACTCCAATAGATCAAAAAGTCAACTAGAAGATGAAGACTGAACAATCTTAACTTTTTGGCTGCTCTAAAAGGAGTAGCATAAATCTTTCATGATGGCTTGCAATTCATTTTGATGTTTCTGTGGTTGCTTCATGCCTCTCTGGGGTCTTCTGAATCAATACTTGTCCAATCCTTGTCTTTGGTTTCATAGAATCATAGAAACTTACAAGACAGGGTCAGATGGAACCCTAGAGATGATCTAGAAAGTCCCTCCTTAGCTGCCCTGAAAACTAGGGTGGGAAGCTCACCAGGCAAACTTCCAGATTTGGGGCAGTTCCAATTATTGGAAAGGATGTTTATTTTGTTTTGTTCTATTTTTTTTTCTTTCAAGTTTCATCCGTATCTGCCTTCCTATAATTTACTTCTACTACATATTGTTTTGCCTACAAACAAGGCAAGACAAATATTCTCCTCTGCTACCTAACAGCGCATCAGTAGTACAAGATGACTAACAAGTCTTTTCTTGGGACTACATTCATCCAGTTTGGCACCAGTTTCACATTGTATACAGACTCTGGTTATCTTAAACAAATTTGGCTTAATACACCTTAGACAAGCTTGTTGGACATGGTTATTTATACATAGGATGAACAAACAGGCCAGATTATTAACAAATTTTAAGGGAATTATGTTACCAAAATAGAGCATATGACTATTAATCCTAAAAACATTTTCTGTTCTCTTAATCTTGCACCAAAAGGTAGAGCCCATCAAGAGGGCATATTTTCTAATTCCCCCCTAAAATATGGACATGGATATTAATGGATAATGAAGATCTCCTGAATGACAGAACCAGAGTAAGGAGTTTTCACTATTCCTGCCCAGTAGATCTGATCATTGTGGTTCACCCTTGACTACCCTTGAGTTTCATATTCTCTCCTTTTCTGGAAAGGGAGTTTAAATTTTCTTTCTTACATTTTATATATTAGATGTGTTAGCACTTAATAACTGACATTTTTAGCCTATTGGTCTTCAGATCACACAAAATTATTTCAGAACCTGCAAGAAAGGACTGCCTATCACTCATATTTCCTTAACTGTGTGTGGATACGGTAACTAGACACAGTTTTGAGGTTTAGGGACGCAGCGTATGCATAGATACTGGGGAAACAAACGTATAGACCATGGCACGGTCTGCCACCAGCTGACCCCAGAATCTACCTTCTCCTGTTCCTTTATAACAAAGACTCCAATTTTTAGCAGTGTTTTTGCTGTCCAGTTACACACACACACACACACACACACGCACACACATTTTCCAGCCTTCACACACTGAAATGTGTTCACGTGACTGAGTTCTGGCCAATGAGTTGTAAGTGGAGTTGTCATATGAGATTTCAAGGACATCTCTTCTTTAAATGGAGCACTGATATGACTATTTATGCTTTTTCTTCAATCAGCTTTCTGAAACACACCTTTGATATCTGGAGTTTCACCTGTTACCTTGGATCATGAGGATAAGGCACACAACCCAGGAATGGGAGAACAGAGAATTGGAAGAAGACTGTGTTTCTGATGGCTTCTGTCGCTGCCATAGCAACCTTAGAGTGTCAATGCCCACCTTTCTCTATGTGAAAGGATAAAAACATGAGATGTAAGCTACTCTCTTGGGGGAGTGGTATGTTCTGCTAATACCAGATGATCACAACTCCTCACATAGCACTTTTCAATTGTTCTAAATAACCTTTCATGGTATTTCTGAATGATTATTTCCTTTTCATCTTTGAACCCAACATTGGTTTCAAAAGGTTTCAAATGTCTGTATTCTATCTCAGTTCATTTAAATACGCATATTGTAAACAAAGTTACACTAATGCTATTATTTATATATCATGTTTCATTATTTTTCATTAATTGTTTATTAACTCTGAACATGTTTATAGCCTACATACTTAGTGGTAAATGGATATGGGTCTAGAATTTGTAATTTCACTTAAATTATAAATATATGAGAAATAATCATGAAGGAAAACTCTCTCACCTCATTTCCCCTCAAACGGTATACAAAATCACAAATTTATAACTGAATTTGGGATTAGCTACACTTTTAGATTATTTGACTATCTTATTCTTTCCATTTACACAGCTTAATGATTATACAATTGTTATGTATCTGAAGTTTGTTTTTCTGTAAGGGATCAAAAGGGTTTATATTGGATAGTTCAATTTCCCAAAACCCGTGATAAAAGAAAATGATAAGAAGCAGACAAAAATTTCTGATTCCAGTTTTCTTTTTCCTTATAAAACATTTTATGATCAATGCTCAAGACATATCATTAAAGCAGTTTTATATTAGTATGTTTTCCTTTGAACATCATAAGGGCTAACCTTAAAAGCAATGTTGAATATGGGAGAAGGCATCAGACAGCAAAGCTCAGGCCACAAGCTATTATTTCTAATATTAACCCATTCTATGTTCTTGGGTAACTCATTTCCCATTGCCGGACTTCATTTTGCAAAACTACAAAATGAGGGGATTTAAATATAATTGTTTTTTGTTAAATCTCAAGTCTAAAACAGTGCTTTGAAATAGAAATATGATATGAGCCACATGTGTATTCTTAAATTTTCTTATAGCCACATTCAAAAAAGATTTAAAAAGAAATAGCTGTAATCAATTTTAATGATAATATTTTATTAAGCCCAACGTGTCCAGGATAGGATCATTTTGGCATGCAATCAATACAAAATAATTAATGAGATATATTCAATTCTACCGTCTTCAAGATATGATGTGCAGTTTATACATACAGCACACCTAAATTTGAACAAGCTACATTTCAAGTGTTCAATAGTCAGATGTGCCTTGTTGGCCATGGTATTGGACTGCACAGGTCTCATACAATCCAGAAATTGGTCTATGGATCTATGAAAAATTACCCACATTTTTGCATTGAGTGGGAAGGAGTAGCAGGAGAAGTTGTGGCTGAAAATCTCAAGTGATGCTTCCCTGAACTCTCAGAGCAGTCTAACAGAGGACATTAAAAAAAAAAAAAAAAAAAAAAAAAAAAAAAAAAAAAAACAACAACAACAACAACAACAAAAAAACACTTAATAGCCAGTAGAGCATGTGTACTGACAAATCAAAATAGACACAGGTCCCATCAGGAGAGCCATCGTTCAAAACAACCAGTCAGGAGTACATGAATACCAGGTGCATATAAGCCATGCCTGTGTATCTTTCCAAAATTCCCAGTCACAACTATTATTGATTAGTCTTTTGATAACTATCTGCCCCAATATACAATATTCTTCTTGTGAGAGTCCTGTATGTTTTCATTTGTTATAATAAAATAACTTATAAAGCAAAGGGTACATAACCTATAGTGCTTCTCATTCTATATGATGAAATCTTTGGACTGGCAATATGGTACTAAGGCAGGCTTTGAAATCTCATTTGTAAAAATTTTGCATAATTTTGAGGATAATGTATTATCTAGTTCAAAGAATGAGTGAGAGTTAATGAAAATGGGGATTGGGACTAAAAGTGCCTCATTATGGCATCACTGGACACAGGGTAAGGTATTCAGTAAATATTTACTAAAGAGATGAATGAACAAAGGTCTTCCATAGAAACATTACCCCATCAAATTTGTCAAGTGTGGTTCTTACTAGGTGCCTCACCAATAGCACGAGCATTAAGAAATACTTTCCCATCATGTAACATTTTTTACCTAATGGCATCTTGTTTTGTATATACTCTTTCATAACTAACTACTTACAGTCACTAACCTATCTTCTGATAACTGACAGATAACAAATATTTACTTGAGATATCCTAAACCGGATGGAGAACTAGCTGGGTTGCTGGCAATTTCCTGACCTCAAAGGTAGAAAATACTGTAGAAGAGAGAGAAAAGTTGATGGAATTGTGTGAAACTTTTGGGAAATAGATGGAAGGATCCAAGCGTGAGAAAGAAACAGTGGCCAAGAAAAGAATAATACCAGGTGACATATATAGGATAATTCAAGAAAAAACTTTCTAGCTATGTACTTCCTCTTCTTCACGTGGTCTGCATCATGCTAGCTCAGTGCAGTAAAGAAGCAAAAGCTTGATGCAATGGGGTAAAATTACAGCAATGTTGCCCTTGTGCTGGGGAGTACTGGATAAAAAAGTATGCATAGACTAGGTATCACCTTTTCACTCTACACCAGCTTCCCTTCCCCTACCCCCCACAACATGAGCTATACCATAAAAATATCCAAGGAACAGTACAGTACGTTTGTATTTTTTGAAACTTTACTGTTGCCTAAGATACTTTACAATATTATTACAACCTTGATACCAATTACTTATAGAGATAGCTTTATATTTGGCAAAATGACTGAGAATAAAAATTGAAGATTCTGCAACAAATACTTGCAAATGCTGGATAAAATATTGCCATTTTAAAATAAATAATTGATGCAAGAAAAAAAGAAATTCCTAGGTACCAGGAAAAATGAATCACAGAGATATAATTGTACATACGAATGCTGCAGCTGTTCCACATAAGTGCAGAGATTTGGAGGTGTGGGAAGAAAGTAGATGTGCATTAAAGGTTATACAGAGGGGCTTCCCTGGTGGCGCAGTGGTTGAGAATCTGCCTGCCAATGCAGGGGACACGGGTTCGAGCCCTGGTCTGGGAGGATCCCACATGCCGTGGAGCAACTAGGCCCATCAGCCACAACCACTGAGCCTGTGCGTCTGGAGCCTGTGCTCTGCAACAAGAGAGGCAGCAATAGTGAGGGGCCCATGCACCACGATGAAGAGTGGCCCCCGCTTGCCACAAGTAGAGAAAGCCCTCGCACAGAAACGAAGACCCAACACAGCAAAAATACATAAATAAATTAATAAACTCCTACCCTCAACATCTTCTTTAAAAAAAAAAAAAAAAAAAGGTTATCCAGAAACAGTAGAAAAGGTTTGGTTCTGCATGAGGAAGCTTTGGGGCCCTGCATAAAGCTGCAAACCCATGAGGGCTTCACGTTCAATAAAAAGAAAGGCTAGAAAAATCCCACAGTACAGAAAACCAACGAGGAAACATGTCACAACTAGAGTCCTGAGAGGGGAAAACATAGACATTGCTGAAATGTCAGGCTCACTATTCCATGTACTGAGTTTAAATGTATCATAGCTATTTGTCATTAGAACCTGAAGTTAGCATAAAACCTTGCCAAGTCTAATGATATTGCTGGTATAACTCTTATTATAAGCATTGGCAGAGCTACACTGGAGTGATTTCCATAAATACAATAAAACTAAGCTCATTTTACAATATTACAAAACACTTAAATAATATCTTCACCATAAATGACAATTCAGCAGACACAGTATATAGGTGATGTCAAACCAAATATTTTAAAATTGAAACAATAAACTGAATAAAGACGATAAAATTATACATTTACAAATCTTATAAACATAACGTGATTTCATAACAAATATAAAAAAGGAATTAATTTGAATAAAGAACAGGAAGAGTTGAAAAATAACCAAACAGAACTACTACAATTAAAAAAGCACAGTTGGAAGAATTTTTAAAACCTTAATGTATGCATTAAATTTTAATTAGACACAATTGAAACTAATGTTTGTTAACTGGAAGATAGAATTGAAGAATTAACACATAATCCATTCCAAAAAAATAAATGCATGAAAAACATAAGAAGGAAAGTTAGGAAAATCAAGATTTGCAGTGAGAATATACAAAGTATTTCTAAAAGAATTCATAAATGAGTGTTCAGAGCAATTTTTGTGAAGTAATGTGTAAAGAGGTAATGTATAAATTTTTCTAGAATTGATGATGGTCATAAACATCTAGATTAAGCAGCATAAAGAATCTTGAGAAGTAAAAACATAGTAAAAGTGAAAGGAATACATTATAATGAATTTACCAAATATCAAAGGCAAAAAATATTTTAAAAGAAATCAGAGAGAAAAAAATAGGTTACATGAAAATGAACAAAAATTTCTCGGACCAAAAACTTAACAATGACAGTAGAGACTAGAAGACAATGAAAATAAAGAGAGAAAATAATATCAACTTATAATCCCATATCCAATTATTACTTCTCATCAGAAAAGAATATTATAGAAAGATACCTGACTGGTAACATATTGGAATAAGACTTTTGCAAAGTCTAAAGAGATTAACATAAAGAACTTTCACAAGTCTTTGAGAAAAATACAAAAAGGCCATTAGAAAATAATGAGTAGGGTATATGAAACAGAAAAGAAGAAACAGATGGCTAATAGATTCACTGAGATGGTCACACTCTAATAACATGAAAAATAGAAATCAAAAGAGTGAAATAGCATTTGATACCAATCAGAATGACAAATAGTTTTTTTCATCACATGCTAAAGATGTGAAAAAATGGAATCATAGTGGGAGGGTAAACTGACACTGTTCTTCTGGAGATCAAACTACTTTAGAGATATTAAGTGTTTGACCTAACTTCCTTCCCTCCCTGTGTGTGTGTGTGTATGTGTGTGTGCATCAATGAAACTCTTGCATTTTATGATGTAATGAGATGCATTAGCAGCCTTTTTTTCTGTAGTAAAAAAACTATGGATAAAGAAACTTAGATTTTTATTTAAAAAGGGAAATATATATGTAAAATATATAAATTCATACTATGGAATAAACTGTAATAATCACAAACAATAAACTAGATTTAAATTTGGCAACCTGGATAGATCCAAAAACACATTTAAAGAAGATTTAAGAAAATAATAAAATTTAGAGTAAAATATCATTTATATAAATATAAAATTCACAGAACAGGAATATGTGTTAATTTTAGTATACCAATACCTAGAGAACATGTGAAAAGTAGAATGAGAGGACATATATTAAATGCATTAGAGTGAAGAGGGAGATACGAATGAAGATGCAGACTGAAGAAGAAAAATGATAAATTTAAAGAGAAGGCTTGATTTGAGCAATAGTAGCGGTACAATTCTGTATATTTGTGGCCTCAAAGACATTTTAAATATAAGTGTAAACATGACCGTATATGTATGTGTATATATATACGGAGAGAAAGAAAAAGGAGAGAGAGAGAATGAGAAAACACACTTTGTTTTCAATCTCGTGCTATGTTCTAGGGTGAAAAAAGGTTCAGTCGTATCATTACAAAACATGATCCTTGACCTTAAGTATTCTGTACTGTATCCGAGCAGATAAACCAAACAGAAAAAAAGGAAAAGAAATCCAAGATGTGGAATTGTGAGGAACATACTCCCAACTTAATCTATGTACCTGTGTTCCCACAGCCAGCTAGAGAGCAGCATTGTCACGTGTCTAAGAGATTGGGGCTTGAATTCTCACTCACTAGCGTGGGACCCTGGACCAGCTTCATGACCGTTCTGAGCCTCAGTTTCCTCATCCACAAGATAGTAATGATAACAATATCTACCTTACAGGTTAGCTGTAAAAATGGTGAAGTGATTAGTACCAAGATGTTGATACATTATTGCTATTTATCACTCATTTTTTATCCACCCCACTGCCCAGCACAATGCTGGCACGTAGCAGAGACTCACTACATGCTGCTTGGATAAAAGACCTAGTAAATGTAATGTAGAGAATCAACCGATCAGGGGTGCTCAACCAGAGAGGCATACTGGAATCATCCCCAGAGATACTGAATAATTCGTCTGGTGGGGGGCTCAGGCATTGGGCATGCTGTGAAATGTTCCCAGGAGATTGCAGCAGAACCATGGAGCTAGAGGATGATAGAGCCATGATGGAGAACCATGGAGCTAGAGGATGATAGAGCCATGATGGAGAACCATGGAGCTAGAGGATGATAGAGGCATGATGGAGAACCATGGAGCTAGAGGATGATAGAGCCATGATGGAGAACCATGGAGCTAGAGGATGATAGAGGCATGATGGAGAACCATGGAGCTAGAGGATGATAGAGGCATGATGGAGAACCATGGAGCTAGAGGATGATAGAGGCATGATGGAGAACCATGGAGCTAGAGGATGATAGAGCCATGATGGAGAACCATGGAGCTAGAGGATGATAGGTGTGGGCTGAAAGGCTGTGTAAGCTTTGGGGCCAGAAACGATGACTAGCCTTTGCCTAATCAAGAGCAAAAGAGAAGGGATTTAAAATAAAATTTCTAAGAATCAGATATAATCCAGCCTAGGAAGGGACGACTCTCCGTAATTATGTCAATATTTTGAGGGAAGCTGGGTGGAAATCAGTATTATAGGATATATATATGCCATACGATTGGCGCTGTGTCTGATGACTACTCTTTCCATCAGCCCTCCAGGAGCTGCCTCTCTATTTTCAAGAGGACATAACTGTAGGCTAGAACTTTCCTGCGTAAAGTGTGGCCCTCAGGAAGACAGCATTAACCTCACCTGGGAGCCTGTGAGAAGCGCAGTATCTCAGGCCTCACTCCAGGCCTCCCGAATGATCACCTGCATTTGTCCTCGCGAACAAGGCAATTGATATTCGCATTAAAGTTTGAGAAACAGATTAATCTGTCTCTATCTTGGGTGCTCGTTGAAGTCACCCTGAAATCTAAATTTTGGAAAATTCTGATGCCTGGGTGCGGAGGCTTTAAAAAACTACCTTAGGTGATTCTGAGATGCAGCAGTTTGACAATCACTGGGCTAGACAATGTGCATAAAATGCTTAAGGTCATACAGCTAGTGACGATGAAGCTGGGATTTAGTCCAGGACTCCCACAAACCATTGTGCCATGTCCCTTCCTGATTTAAACCTCTCAGATTCAATACACTTTCAAGTTCAAATAAAAATGTCAATTAATACATTTCTGTATTTATTATATATAATATAGGTATATATCCATATATATGTATATACCCTCTTCTCAATGGAAGTGTGGTGCCTCTGATGGTCCAGACCATCTTTCAAAATTATGTATATGCCCCGACGCTCCAACATTCAGCACAGTGCTAAGTAAATACTGTTGCTCACTAAATACTGTTTGTTTAACACACATTGCTATTCAAACAATGAGCTCCGCACTAACTGTACCAAAGAAATACTTCTTTGCCCTGTCAAGCTGAAACTCAAATTGAACACCAGTATTAATACATGAGAATCTTTAAATCTCTTCTTTCTTGTTGTGACTGATGCGTGCAAATTGTTTCACTTATCGAGACAAAGCCTCTCTATAATTTTATATTGAATGTGATAAAATAATGAGGGCTAAAATCTAAATTCCCTAATGTGTAAAAGGCCTGAAAATAAGCTTCATAGTTATTCATTAGCTGTTGCAGTGACTACTTCCCAAGATGATTTTTTGGTATGGAATTAAACTTTACAAACAACCGGAACATCTCACTCAATAGCTAATTCACAGCAAGATCATTATCTTATTATAATAAATACCTGGATAAACAATATTTAAATGAGCATAGTCCTGCTTTACAGATTTTTTTTTCCTGAGGATATTGTAATCACTATCGTTCCGTAATAATGCCTGGCAAGGGATAGAATGTGGTTTATGAAAAGAATTTAAATTATTTTTGTCAGTCATTCAGCAGCAGATTTTCCTGGGCTGCATTATGAATTCATTACCCCATAGTCAGGTCTTGAAATCTCAGAGCAGAAGGTAAAAGTGAGCTACTGCTAAGGTTAGATGTTGTCACACAGAGCTGCCCACATCATATGTAGATGAGCGTGGAAATAAACTCCAGACCGGAACATTTGCAAATGTATTTGACTTGACAGAAGTGTTTCAAGACACTTTCCTGTTAACTTTGCCTGTGGATATCATCAAGATTAGGGTAAGGAACACAGAAAACTCCTAAAGAACAAGGAAAAACACTTCTCTTTTCTAATTCTTTTCCTGGTAGAGTGATCTGGCAGCTTTTAATGGTTTAAACATTCATTCCCAAAGCATTTAGTGAGTTAGGAATTCAGTAATTAGACATTAAAGGTTGAAAAGCTCAGGCCATCATGCTCGAGGCATTCACAAGGCAGAGGGGAAAATCAGACAAGGAGATGATAGTAATAGACAATAAAGCTCTGACTGCCGTAACCACAGGATGGATGCCACAGAAAAACAGAATGTTCCCCATCTTGGTGGAGAGGTCCGGGGAGTGGAATACCAAGGAAAACTTTTTACAAGAGACGGCACGGAGGGTTACGTAAAAGCCCAGTCTGCACTGGATAGATACTTAGGTGGTATGTTTGATTGGTGGGAGATCAATTTACACTTCCACACATAAAGAACCACGATGACTTTCAGGTTTTTCCATAAGCAACCAAATAAGAAGAAGCAATTTTAACTTGCAACCCAGGTGGTCCAGGAACTTCGTTTTCAGGGCTGTGGTGTGGTAGAGGTTACAGCACCTTCTCTGCAAGAGGTATAAAGAAAAAAAGAAGAAAAGAAAGGAGCTTTTATTCTGGAAGTTTTTCACCTATGGCGATTCTAGTCTGAAAGTAGAAGATGATAGTATTTTTTCGTGTAAATTCTGTTTTCTAGTTCAAATCTAAAAAGAGCCCTGGATTAGAAACAGCATAAACTTGTGTTCTAGGTCCAGTTCTGTCTTCACCTCAGCTATCTAAAATGGGCAACTAAAATTAATTCTTTGGGTTTTAGTTTCCTCATTGGTAAAGTGAAGGAAATTTGCCTGAACCAGTGGTCCTCAACTGGGGGCACTAGGCATTGTCTAGAGACAATTTCAGTTGTCACAACTTGGGAAGTTTCTACTGGTATCTAGTGGGTTGCGGTCAAGGATATTGCTCAAGATCCCTGAATGCAGGACGCACCCCACAACACAGAACGTCAGTGGTACCGAAGTCAAGAAACCCTGGCCTGAGCCCTGCCTTTCCCAGCTGCATTAAGCAGTGAGCTGGCTGTGGCCTCTAGGAAGCACCTGCTGAGATTCAGTTAGGATGCAGAGTGAGACCTGACAAAATCTCTTTCAGTCCAATGAGCTCTCTGGAAAAGACTGCCCATTAGCGGAATCCTAGCTTGGATGGAAATAACAAAGTCCTTGGACATTTAAAGCACTGCCTTGCTCTGTTATTTTCTGGGGGCTTTTCTGGGAAGAGCTGACATCAGCTACTATTGACTTGCATGGCCATCAGCATGGTCATCACTGGGCCCTCGAGAGGATTGAGTAAATTAATGTGTATAAAGGTACTTAGGACAGTAACTGGTACATATCAAGCCCTTACAGTTATAGTATAGGTTTTGTGTGTTCTGTAGGAAACATTGTTTCTTGCAAACAAATGAGACTAACACACCATGCGAGTGAAAACTCTTTGCAAAGTGCTCACATAATACACTTTATATGGGTCTATAATACATTTACCCATCTGCGTGATATTGTCCGTGTATATTATTTATTGTTTTAAACTATTCTGAATGCTTCAAGGGAAAACTGGTTTTTTTTTTCATATATTCCTATTTTTCCCTAGGCTGTAATTTCAGAAATGGAATAATTGAATCAAAGGGAATGAACAACTTTAAGCCCTTGATGTGGATGACCAAATTGCTTTCCAAAAGGTAGTATCCCTCAGAGCCCTCACTCACCACACCCTAGGCAGCTTACGGAAGGAATCTAGATCTCAGTTTTCATTAAGTTTTCAGATTCATGGAACCAAGAACACCCCCTCCCCAGTGTTTTTACCATTTCCATTCTATCTTTTATGAATTACCTTTCCTGACTTCTACCTATTTCTCTATCAGCCTTTTTTTCCTTCCTTTTTATCTCTTTCCTTATGCATAATTTATGCATGAAAGAGAAAATCATTGGTCACATTTATTTTTTCTTCAGTTTATTATTTGCCTTTTATAATATCACTAGTTTTGATAAAGACACAGATCTAAGACACATATCTTAACCAGTGTTTTTTTCAAGTTAAGACTGTGTACCAGACATTGTCCAGCCCAGGCTGTAGCCTCTTGGGTTACTCCGGAGGTCTTCTGCAGACAATTCCCAAGAATACCTATCACTTCTTGTCTCTCTCTGGCTGGAGATGTTCTCTTGTCATCAAAGAGCCTCTAGTTTGTATGAGATGCAAGCAAGGAGTGCAAGGCAGTTATCATCTCTCAGTCCAAGAAGTACTGAAGTCTTAGTCTCCTCACACCTCATAGGAACAATTCTGTAGATATTCCTCACTGTCTCTCAGAGTGTCCCCAGATTAACTGAGCCCCAGTTGCCCACAGCAGTAATACGTTTATCAATATACATTTTATCAGCTCTACCCTATTTCCTCTCTCACTTCCCACTACTTCACATATTCCCTGGGATTATCTCTCAAATAAACTACTTGTACACAAATCCGTATCCCAGCGTCTACTTTTGAGAGAATCCAAAATAAAATACATGAGTCTCATTAAAGTATTTCAGTGGATTCTTATTTTGGTTATGATACATCCCTTTCCTGAAAGTTATGGTTGATGTGGTGGTAGATTTTTAACAAACAATCTTTACAGGAAGAATCAATTTGAAGAAAGAATTGAAAATTTCTCTCAGTCTTTCATTTAAAGGCAAAAATGACTTACAATTAGAGTTTAGTTTGCTTTTATTACTATTTAGATATGGTCGTGGAAACGTTTCCTTTCTGAATTTCTACGATTGAAGTTTGAAAACCATGGGACTCAATTATCTCTAATATACTTTCCGGCTCGCAAATCATTTCACATGCTTACAAGATTTAACGTAGTTTGGTTCTGGACACATACATTTTTTTGTTGATTGAATGATTCCTCCCCTTATCTATACGTGTATCTTCAACTTACGTAACAATGTAGTCTGCTCACTCATTTATTTATTCTCTCACGCATTCATTTCGGAAACACTTGCTGATTATGCTCTGCGTGCGAGGCAGTGTTTGCTTGGATTACGAGAAGCAACACTAAACTTCAGCCCAGCAGAGCTTGCACCCAGATGAGACATTTCAGTTCTGTGGACTTCATGCAAGTCTTTTACTCTCTCAGTTTACTTCCTCATGTCTAATCATAAATAAGTATAATGAATAAAAATACTAAGAACTATTATGGGCTTACAGCGTACCAGACTTTTTTTTAGGAGTTTTACATGAATTTTATTCACTGATTTGATTCGATGTGGTAGGTGTCACTAACGTCTCCCTCCTAGAATGAGGAAAAGCAACAGCTCTTTATTCAGGACTTGCTCTAGCAAGGGATTAGCCATTACCACTTGCATTTAGCAGAGACACAAGGCAGGCGTGGGCGGTGGGGGTTGGAAATCAATAGTAGAATAAAGGGAAGCTTCAAGTATGCTTGATTGGAGGGTGTCGCCCTGGGGACGCTGGAGCAGGCTAATTAGAAGTAGGACATCCTATGTGATTGGTCAGGGGACCATATTTGGCTTTCTCTGACCTAAATTGGAAGTAGGGGGCAAAAATTAGGGAAGCTGGCAGTTGTTGATCAAGTCCTGACTTTTTAGAGCCAACTGCTACCTAGGTAGGGGTTTGGCTTCCTGGTCTAGTTGCTGCAGATTGTGGGTTAGAGTTTTATTTTCGTATCTTTTTTGGCCATTGTACCTTGGTTTATTCAGTCTATCATAACCAAGGAATTTTTACTTCAAACCTCACTCATTAAACCAGACTCTATTTTTCTTAAAAGAATATATGTGCACGCAAATTATAAACCCCCAACATGACATTTATGAAATTAGTGTAAGCATTCAGAACACTGCACTAAGTGTTTAAGAAAAGAGAAATTCAAACTGTTCTTTAGGTACATACGTTTGTTTAGTTCAGGAAAGCAAACATGTAGAGTTGAAAGATGGAGTTTGATGGAAAAGAACAATGTGGGAAAAGTATGCTGCTATCACCAGCCATGAAGTCTTTGAAGAAGCTAACTTTATACAAGAGAGTCTTAAACTCAAATGACCCCAGAGGCAACGGGGAAGCATGAATGAATGAAAGCAGGAAATAAGGAAATAGACAGTGACAAACTGCCAAGCACCCATCTAAAAGTTGTATTCTTTTTTTTTTTTTTTACAGTTTAGGTAGCTGTAAAGCATATTTATTGATTTGATTTTTAAAAATTGCGCCCTTTGGGAAACTACCTCAGTACAGAATTAAAGCAAAAAGATGGTTGATGACAACAAAACATGAACAGCTAAAACAATCATAGAATGAAATACTGGTTTGAACAAGTCACCCTTTTAATGCCATACTACTGTGCAAAGTCAAGTACTTTTTTTTTTTTTTTTTTTTTTTGCGGTACGCGGGCCTCTCACTGCTGTGGCCTCTCCCGTTGCGGAGCACAGGCTCCGGACGCGCAGGCCCAGCGGCCACGGCTCACGGGCCCAGCCGCTCCGCGGCACGTGGGATCTTCCCGGACCGGGGCTCGAACCCGCGTCCCCTGCATCGGCAGGCGGACTCTCAACCACTGCGCCACCAGGGAAGCCCAAGTCGAGTACTTTTAACTCAGCTCCAAATTACACAGAGCAAATAGAAAATAGTTGTTGGTGTGGAGGATACGACCTCGGAGCTTTTAAACCAATACCTTTGCATCTTTAGTAATCCCTAGTTGCAAGTTGATCCAAGGCTTCTGTAACTTAGAATCATGCCAAGGTGACTCAGATCACAATTTTCTTCCATAATAGGGCAAAGATACGCCTTCTACCACTCAGCCTGAGAACATTAGGTTTAGTACCCCGAAGGAGAGGAGGATGGCATGCTCTGGAAGACTCTGCCGGAGGAAAGTGAAAGGCCTGTTTCTTCCGGTTGCAGAACATGTGGGAAAGATCTGTGTCTGACTGCTCTTCTCCAGGCTGATAGATTTGTGAGAAAGCACAACAGAGCGTGGGTTTTATTCATTCTCCTTTTGGAATGTTGGCGTGAGGCTGCCATTCCGGGTGTCCCTGTGTCGACGCGGGAGGCAACAGTGTGGCCATGGCTGGTGAAGGTGAACAATCACATGACCCTGGGGCGGTACTGGCTCCCACCGTCCAGGGGAACCTGCAAGGGACCTTGCTGCGAACCTGCTCAGAGTAGTTTCCTGCAGCGGCGGGCAAGGCCAGACCCTCAGTGGGAGCCACCGCCAGACTCCAGGAAGACCTCTGCACAGCAGACAAGGTCTGACTGGGGGTTGAATCGCTGAGCGTGGGGTGAGGTGGAGGCGGAGTCTCACTAGACCATGAGGGAGTAAAGATAACGGAACTTACATTCTTCAGTCATGCAACTGGCCCACCCAGGGTCACGTCCACCATCCCTCCATGGAGACCAGCACCAGGATGGAAGACTGCATGGAAAGGATAAGCCCTTGAATTCTGTCATCTTTCCCATAGACCGGCATGTGTCAGCTTGGGAAGAGGAGGGTGAGAATAGCTCTGATGGAGAGCTAAACTGTGAGTTGATTGACTGTTTTACATGATCAAGGCCATTGACACTGGAACTGTTCATTGGTAGGTTTTCGATAAGTCTCTGTCATCTCACGTGCCCCCAAAACGGGTGGAGTATTGAGAAGAGTATTAATGAGTTATAGAAAGTTAAAAAGTGAGACTTTTCCTCGCTCATTTCAGGATTGTGGAAATTTGCGAATTTGCTAGTGAAATACACTAGTCCTCTTCCTACTTCCCCTTCCCCGGTCCTCACTCTCAGCTGGTACTCTGGCTTCCTCTTTCACTAAGAAAATGGAAGAAATCTGAAGAGAACATCCACAACTTTCCATTACTACAAATACTCACCTACAAACTTCTGTGACCATACGCTCTATTTTCACTTCTGTAACCACAGAGGAATTGTTGGCTGTCCAATCCATGGGCAACAGACAAATTGTATTCTTCCTCGGCTTCAGCCATATGGGACTGCAGCCAAATGTGGTAGGAGTTGTAGATTTTTATAGGAAAACTTTTGATTTGGAAATACTGACAACTAGTTATTTAAAAAAAAAATCACAAATAAATAAACAAACGAACTCTTCCAGTAACCAAAGAGGTGATGGTCTCATGTGGCCCACTGGCCACCAGTATAAACTAGTATGCACAGAAACATTCCAGAATGCTCAAAGGGGACTCATAGGCGGTTCCCCCTTTACCGATGGTGGGCTAAGCAGGTTACCCAAGCTTTTCCCTTTCCCAAGTATCTGATTTCCTCTATCTCCACAGCTGTAACAGGACCAGGAGGTGGGAACAAACATATGTTCTTTCACATAAACTTCAGGGCAATTCAGTGAATTAGGTATTATTACACCTTCAGGCATTCACAAAACTAGAGACAAAATGCAAACAACTGCGCAAGAGGATACGAAAATAACTGTACACTGGTGTGCAGAGGAAATAGGCAGGAAAGAAAGCCAGTGCCTAAGAGGTTAATTACTTCTCCTCCAAGGTAGGGATCTTAGAGGAAGTCTTTCAAAGAAAGTGACTAGAATTGGTAAACTTAGGGCTTGCCGCAGGTTACAAGTCTGGAAAAGAACTAGAATTAGTTTAAATATGTATTAACCTCAAACGTTTACCTTAGCAAAAAGCTGTAATTGAAGCTATACGGAGTTCTCCCTAAATACGCATGTATTTTAAATATTTATTCATTTATCTATCAGTTTATTTATTTCTATAAATTTATTTATTTATTTGGCTGCATTGGGTCTTTCTTGCTGCTCACGGGCTCTCTCTAGTCGCGGCAAGCGGGGGCTACTCTTTGTTGCGGTGAGTGGGCTTCTCACTGCAGTGGCTTCTCTTGTTGCGGAGCACGGGTTCTAGGCACGCGGGCTTCAGTAGTTGTGGCTTGCAGGCTCTAGAGCACAGGCTCAGTAGTTGTGGCTCACGGGCTTAGTTGCTCTGCAGCATGTGGAATCTTCCCGGACCAGGGATCGAACCTGTGTCCCCTGCATTGGCAGGCGGATTCTTAACCACTGCGCCACCAGGGAAGACCAATTTATTTTTTATTATTTATTTTGGCTGTGCCGGATCTTAACTGCGGCTCGCAGGATCTTCATTGCAGCATGCGGGGTCTATTAGTTCCCTGACCAGGGATCAAACCTGGCCCCTTGCATTGGGAGTGCAGAGTCTTACCCACTGGACCACCAGGGAAGTCCCATTTAAAAATACATATATTTATTTACAGTACGCATGCATTTTGAAATCAATTCTTTCCTTGAGGGGAGGGACAAAATGGCAGATTAGGAAGATCCTGGCCTTGCCTCCTCCCAGCGTACACCCAAATTACAACTCTATCAAGGAAGCTACCTCTGAGAATGACCCGAAGACTAGCAGAAAAGATTTTCCACAACTAAAAAAATTTAAAAGCCAGGTTGTGATGGGTAGCAGGGGCAGAGACATGGTCTGGCCAGGACTCACACCTCAGGTGTTATGAGCCACAGGCAGGGGGTATATAACAGCCTCAGAGGACCTCCCCAAGGAGCAAGGGCTCCAAACCCCACATCAGGCTCCGCAGTCCAGGGACCTGCACCAGAGTAATGAGCCCCCGTAATGCCCGCCTTTGAAAACCTGCGGCTTATGTCTGAGAGAGCTGGAGAGCTGTGGGAAATGGAGAAAGCCCTCTTAATGGGCAGGCGCACAAACTCACTCTCTCCAAGTCTTGGCACAGAGGCAGCAGTTTGAAAAGCAACTGGGTCCTACAGGAAGGAAGTTTATTGCTTAACTTTAGGGCATGCACCCAAGGGCAGGGATCTGTTGGAAATTTCTCTGGGTATAGACGGGTGCCAGTCTCAGGGTTTCTTTGTTTGTCTTGGGTTCACCCTCTGCCTAGTTGGCCCAGTAGGGACAGGGGCCATTTCTGACTCTCTCCATGTAACTTCATAGCACCACTGCCCTGCCCCAGCTTCACCTGAAGACTCGACACAGCTGGCACACTTCCAAAGCAGCTCCCCGCCCTGCCAGTCCTGGCAGGCACCCTCAGCTGGCACCAGAACCCCTACAAGGCACCCCCCACCCTGCCAGATCTTGCAGGAGCCCTCAGCCAACACTGAACTCTGCCAGAGTGGCCTCCTAGCCTGGGGACTCTTGCCCACAGCAGCGTGTCTACAACACGTGTAGCTGAGCCTTACAGTCAGCCACAGAATGGGTCTTCCCACACAGCAGTGGGCTAGCAACATCCAGCTACAATAGGAGGCAAGCAGTCCTCACTGGGGACGCTACTGGAGCACTTGTCTCTTGCATCCATGGAGGACCATTCTACTGGGTCGCATAGGACACCATCTGAACAAAGCGACTCTTTCAAAACCAGGAGATGTCGCTAATCTACTTAATACATAGAAACAAATATAGAGAGTCAGGCAAAACGAGGAAGCAAAGGAATATGTTCCAAACAGAAGAACAAGATGAAACCTCAGAAAAAGAACTAAAGGAAATGAAGATCAGAAATCTTCCAGATAAAGAGTCGAAAGTAATGATCCTAAACATGTTCACTGAACTCAGGAGAAAAATGGAGGAACGCAGTGAGAACCTCAACAAAGAGATTAAAAAAGAACCAGTCAGAGCTTTAAAATATAATAACTGAGATGAAAAATAAATTAGATGGAACCAACAACAGATTAGATGTTTTAGATGTTGCAAAAGAATGCATCAGCAATCTAGAAGACAAGCTATTGCAATTCACTCAATCAGAACAGAAAAGTTTTAAAAAAGAAACAAACAATGAGGATAGTTGAAGGGATCTCTGGGACAACATCAAGTGTACTAATAATTATAAGGGTTGAAGGAAAAGAGAGAGAGAAAGGGACAGAAAATTTATTTTAAGAAATAATCACTGAAAACTTCTTTAACCTGGCAAAGGAAACAGATATCCAAGTTCAGGAAGCATAGAGAGTCCCAAACAAGATAAAACTGAAGAGGCTTACACCAAGACACATTATTACTATATGTCAAATTTAAAGATAAAGAGAGTATCTTAAAGCTGCAACATGTTACATATAGGGGAGCCCCAATAAGACTATCAGCTGACTTTTCAGCAGAAACGAAAGGCCAGAAGGGAGTGGCACAATATATACAAAGTACTGAAAGAAAAATAAATAAATAAAACTTACAAACAAGAATACTCTACCCAACAAGGTTATCATTCAAACTGAAGGAGAGGGACTTCCCTGGTGGTCCAGCAGTTAAGACTCCATGCTCCCAGTGAAGGGGGCCCGGGTTCAATCCCTGGTCAGGGAACTAGATCCCACATGCTGCCACTAAGAGTCTGCATGCCACAACTAGAGATCCTGCATGCTGCAATGAAGATCCCGTGCGCCACAACTAAGATCCAGCATATCCAAATAAATAAATTAATAAATACTGAAAAAAACAAAAAAACTGAATGAGAAAAATAATTTCTGAGACAAGCAAAGGCTAAAGGAGTTCATCACCACTAAACCAACCCTACAATGAATGTTAAAGGGACTTCTTTAAACAGAAAAAAAAATACCATAACTAGAAATGAAAAAAATTATAAAAAGAAAAATCTCACTGGGAAAGGAAAACATGTAGCAGAGGCAGTTGATCAACTACATAGCTATTATGAAGGTTAAAAGACAAAATTAATAAAATCACATATTTCTACAAAAATTAATTAAGGAATATTCAAAAATAAAATGATTCAACACCCCCCCCGGAAAAAGTATTAGAGCCAATAAATGAAGTCAGTAAATTTCAGGATACAAAATTAATACACAATATTTTTTTGTATTTTTATATACTAATAATTATATATCAGAAAGAGACACAGAAAAACAATTTCATTTACAATTCATTTAAATTACATTTATAATACCTAGGAATAAATTTGATGAAAAAGGTGAAAGACCTGTACACTACCTGTACACTAAAAACTATAACACTGATGAAAGAAATTGAAGATGACATAAATAAATGAAAAGATATACAGTGATTATGGACTGGAAGAATTAATATTTCTAAAATCACCAAACTACCCAATGAAATCTAAAGATTCAATGCAATCTCTATGAAAATACTAATGATATTTTTCACAAAACTAGAACAAATAACCCTAAAATGTGTATAGAACCACAAAAGACCCCAAATAGCAAAAAAAATCTTGAGAAAGAAGAGCAAAGTTGGGGGTATCATGCTCCCTGATTTCAAACTATATTACAAAGCTACAGTAATCAACAGTGAGGTACTGGCACAAAAACAGACATGTAGATCAATGGAACATAGTAAAGAGCCCAGACATAAACCCACACTTATATAGTCAATTAATCTATGACAAAGGAGGCAAGATACAATGGTGTACAGACAGTCTTTCCAATAAAGGGTGTTAGGAAAATTGGATAGCTACACACAGAAGAATAAAACTGGAAATTTTCTCATACCTTATACAAAAAGTAGAAAAAAAATGGATTAAAGACTTAAATGTAAGACCTGAAACCATAAATCCCAGAAGAAAACATAGGCAGTATGCTCTTTGACATCAGTTTTAACAATATTCTTTTTGGATCTGTCTCCTCAGGCAAAGGCAATAAAAGCAAAACTAGACAAATGGGACTGCATCAAACTAAAAAGCTGTTTCCTAGAGAAAGAAACTATCAACAAAATGAAAAGGCAATCAACTGAATGGGAGAAGATATTTGCAAACAATATAACTGCTAAGGGGTTAATATCCAAAATATACAAAGGAATCATAGAACTCAATATAAAAAAAAAAAAAAAATTAAGAAACGGGCAGAGAACCTGAACAGACATTTTTCCAAAGAAGAAATACAAATGGCCCACAGACACATAAAAATATACTCAAGATCACTGTTCACCAGGGAAGTACAAATCAAAACCACAATGAGGTATCCCTCACACCTGTCAGAATGGCTATCACCCAAAAGATAACAAATAACAAGTGTTGGCAAGGATGTGGAGAGAAAGAAACCCTGCTACGCTGTTGGTGGGAATGTAAATTGGTGCAGCTGCAATGGAAAAAAGTATGGAGGTTCCTCAAAAATTAAGAATAGAACTACTGTGCAATTCAGCAAGTCTACTTCTCAGTATTTACCCAAATAAAGCAAAAATACTATTTCAAAATGATATATGCACACCTATGTTCATTTCAGCACTATTTGCAATAACCAAAATGTGAAAGCAACCTAAGTGTTCATCAACCGATGAATGGATAAAGAAGATGTGGGAGATGTGTACACACACAGACACACACACACACACACACAGAGTGGAATATTACTCAGCCATAAATGAGAATGAAGTCTTACCATTTGCGACAACATGGATGGACCTAGAGGGTATTTATTATGCTAAGTGAAAGAAGTCAGAAGAAAAGACTAGTATTATATAATCTCACTTATACGTGGACTCTATAAACAAAACACACATACAAAAGAAAACAAAAACAGACTTATACATACAGAAAGCAAACTGGTGGTTGCCAAAGGGGAGGAGGGCGGAGGGTGGACAAAATAGGTGACAAGGATTAAGAGGTACAAACTTCCAGTTATAAAATAAATAAATCACAGGGAGGTAATATACAGCATAAAGAATATGGTCAATAATACTGCAATCATTTTGTATTTTGACATGTGGTTACTAGACGTACCATGGTGAACATTTCTTAATGTATTTAAATATTAAATCACGATGTCATACACCTGAAACTAACATAATACCCACTTTAAAGTACTGGTCCTTAAATGGATGACTTCTAATTTGGGATTGTGTTCCATTTGAAAGTCATTTCTTCCACCACTGGCTCCATGGGTAGGCAGAGGTTTTCTTGAAGATAAGCCAGAAATCTCTTTTTCTTAGAATATTGAAGGGACCGGCCCCCTTCCTTTCAGAAAAAAAAAGATGCCTATTATTTTGATTTGCTCCTTTGTATCTGAGTTTGCATGAAGGTAAATTAGGATTTAATCTCCCCACCCCCAGTTTAATAATCAGGGATGTGCATAGTACAGATTAAGCATCATTGTCCCTGAGAAAATGAACCCAAGAGAGAGATCAGCATACAATGCATCAACTCCCCAGGCATTCAGCAGAAAATGAACATGTATTGACCAATGAGTGGAATAATAGCTTTGTTGACAATGTCACAGGAGGTGTTCAATCTCCAGGCAGAGTGGGTGGTGAAATGAAAGGAGGAAGACCAAGAACAGCCTCTCTCTGCTCTCTTCACTTCTCCATCAGTTTTCCCAACACGTGGGTGGGCAGTTTCTATCATATTGTCATATTATTTTGAAAGTTAAATCTTTGTCACTCTCTTTCTCTGAAAAGTTTGGGTCACAGTTCAAAGAACTTGAAATATGAAAATTTAACAATGCAGCAGTGGAAATAAGGCAAAGAAAGTTAGAGAAAAACTGTAAATCACTAGTGGATCAAGAGGTGGAAGGAAAAGCTTTTTATTGCAGAAATCATTTCTGAACAGGAGGCCTTGAAGAATTCTCTTTGTTCATGGGATGATGCTAATACTGTCTTAAGGACAGTTAAATTACTGTCTTAAGGAAGTTAAGGAAATTCTCGGCAGATTAATCACCCCAAGCAACAGTCTGCTTTACCACATTATCTCAGCTTTTTTTTTCCTTTGCTAATTTTTTGATATTTACATGCATTAATAAGGCAAAATGAGTTCCTATTTGGATTATATGCACAGGCTGATGCTTATCCCTGCTACCACACATTTGATTCCATTACAAATGCATTCATGGTAATGAAAAGAACCTTATCTATGAAACTCACATTAAAAAAAGGTAGGAAAGTAAGCTTTTTGTGGAGAATCAGGAAGGAGGCAAGATGCCTTATACTAGCAAACTATGGGATTCATACAGAAAGTGAAATTGGAAGTCCTCTATAATATCAAAACCAATGAACCAGATGAATATTGTCCCTGGGCCATTTTGTAGTGGATTTTTATTCAATGTGTTATGATAGTTACTGTTTTCTACAACACACATGCAAACAGCTACATATATATATGTTAAAAAATTAGATAAATTGGTTACGTAGTATTAGAGAAAAGCTGGTCAGGCATATCACATAGATTTATAAAGAAGTGAGATATAGACAAATAAAATAAAATCCAAATTACTAACTAAAATCATCACATTGCAAATAATGAGGTTTGGGTGAAAGAATGCTGAAAAAGTAGAAATCTGTATGGAATGATTAGCATCCTATTTGTACAACGTTGGCAATGACAGATATTGAGTTTACCAAGGCAGCAATTCTTTAGCTAAAGATGACGGACTAGAACTGAAAGCTTACTTACCAATTTTGGAACAGCTCTAAAGGAAGCAAAGTATGTGTGTGTGTTGTGTGGGGGGAGGGTGTGTCTGTAGGGGGTAACTAGTCCAGGGACGTTCTCTACATCACTCCCCTCTTATACATTTAAGGATAAAGCCAAGGAGTTTGTTAGTTGCTACATACGTCTAGGAAGTTACTATAATGAGTTAGTAGGGAGGTAAGTCAGAGAAGCACAAAACCCCTTGGGAAGAGAGATTACTAGAGAGTCATCTTTGAGCGACATAGCAAGAGACACAGTGGCAGAGGCAGCTATGGAATCACAGTGTGTCTGTGGCAAAGAAGGAGGAGTTAATTCATCGTAAAAAAAATTATCCAGGTCAAGGAAGAGGAGGGAAAATAAAAGGTGAGTTGGAATGTCAGAATGACACAGTCTATTTTCCACCAGGGAATGAGTGTTGACATTGCCAAAAGCCCTAGTGTGTCCAGACACACTCTGTTATTACCGTTCTGCTTTCAATGCCAACATAGCAATTCCGAACACTTTATGCTGCATCCTGACTTGCCCTGCAGGGTGTTAGCTGCTGATATCTAGTCATTTTGAGACCGTGGAAAACAAAACAATTGCATTTTCTACCTGGGAGATGGAAGGCAAGGCACACTAGCTCCGTTACCTTCTGCAGCTCTCTTTGGCTCTGTACCGATGTAGCTGTAAGTAACTGAATCAGAATCGCAATGTAAAATAAACCCCCTGCAATCTTTAATACCAATAGGTCTTTATTGAAGGAAATAAAAGCAAGAATGAGGTAAACAGAACATCAGGGAAATTTGCTTCACCCATTTGGTCTGGAATGGCTGAGGAGAAAGAAACAGTTTTCCGTCCAGGACTGGGGCAGCATTTGAGAAAACAAGTAGTGAACATGAATGGAGGCTGCATTCTTTCCTAGGTCGTTCATTCTTACCCTCTGTGGAAACCATCTGGCCCATTTTCATCACTTTCTTTTCTTGAGTTTTATAACTCAATTTTTATTGAGTTTTCAAAAGTTTTATAAAATAAATGATTTGAGAGCATAGTAGATAAATTCATAGTCCACCAATAAGTAGAATTGAGGGAAGCAGAGTTTCTGCTTGCTAGAGGTGATAGCAGCTAAATGCTGCCTTTGTATTTGATATACCCATAAAGTAATACACTTAAAATGCCAGAGAGTTGTGTTGTTGTTGTCGTTGTTTTGCTCGTATTGATTCCCATGGCTAAAGGGAAACATCACAGAAGTCAAGCTTCAGCTGCCCCAGGCAACAAGATGTCTTAGGTTAATGGGGACAGTCTGTCTTAAGGAGACAGCGTAGTGCCACAGCCAATAAGACAGACGTAATGTCACACCTATGCATGGCAGCACAGGAGGGTCACCTCCTAAGTGTTACACTGCACGAACTGCTGTCAGTTGGCTTGTTTGTGGGAATACAATGTATCCCATTCCGTATCCATTCATCTCTTTCAATTAGCTCCTTTACCTCAAGCATTTTAAGGAATGGAGCAAATGTCTACCCTTTGCTATCTTTCTTTTCTATATATCTCTCTGAAAGGGACATGAAGAATGATTCCAAATACCTGTATGAATTAACAAACTCCAAGAAGCAATATTTTCCCCAGACTAAAACAAATCTGGAAAGACTTGATAATTCTTTAACTTCTTGTTGACTCTCATAGACCCATGGTTCCAAATATCAGAATATTAAAAAGAGCACAAAGTTTGGAAACTAGAAGATTTTCTTTTAATTTGGATTTTCATTCATCTGAATTTTGGGAAGGTAACTGAAACTGTCTGAGCCTCAATTCCTCATCTATAAAGTGAAGAAAATAGTATCAATCCTATAGCTTACAAACAATGTATTTCTGTTCATTGATGTCTTAGTTAATTTGGGCTGCTATAACAACCATAGACTGGGTGGCTTAAAGAACACATATTTATTTCTCACTGTTCAGGAGGCTGGGAAACCCAAGATCAAGAGAATGACAGATTCAGTGTCTGGTGAGGACGTGTTTCCTGGTTGCTCTCCTTGCTGTAACCTCACATAGCAGAAAAGCACTCTCTGGAGTCTCTTTTATAAAGGCACTAATCCCATTTATGATGGCCCCATCCTCATGACCTTAGCACTCAAAGGCCCCACCTTCAAATACCATTACATTGGGGATTAGGCTTTAACATATGAATCTGGGTGTGGGGGGACACAATATTGTCTGTAGCATTTGGGCGGTTCATTCTTTTATTTATTCAATGAATATATGTGTGTTAGATGCTTTTGTTGAACAGATAGAAATAAAACATTATCTGAAAAGGAGTGACTAGCAGGTTAGACAAAGACTTCATCAAAGAGTGACACTGAACTGAGTCTTAAGAAGTAGAGTAAGCATCACAAATGAGGTTGGGAAGGAGAGCACTTTTTTTAGATTCAAATAAAATGATGTAGATAGAAAAGCTTTTCAAACTACAAAGCATTATTTGAATGTAAATTATTATTTTCTTCTAACTAAGGAACATGTAATTCTCTAATAGCACTTTTGTTTTATGAAAAATATTTTTTTAAATAAAATTTTGAGAATACTAAAAGGAAAGAAAAATCACAGTCAATCCGAACATTTTGAGATGATTATTAATGATTCCACATCTTTCCTCTGATTCTTTGATCTCTGAATATATTTTACAACCTATTGATCACACTTGAATTTGTTTTTCACTTTTAATAATTGAGAGTGAGCATATTCCCTTTAAATATTGTTTAGGAATGTCATTTTAATGACTGTATAGTATTCTGATATGAATATACAATTACTTTTAAGCATTCTGCTCCTTCTGACCTTAGTTATTTCCATTTTGGGCAATTCTTAAAAACCACTGCAGTACCCTTTAACATAGATCTTTGTACACATCTGTGATGCTTAAAGGCTATATTCATAAGAACATGTTTAAGAATTTCAAAACAAATGAACATTTAAAAAATTGCTTTTCCATATGGTTGTACAGTATACTACAAGTGAATGTCCCTTTCACCTTACTTTTCCCAACTTTTATTATTATTTTAAAAGCTTTGATCTTTTGACAGTTACAAAATGTTATCTCATTAGTATAATTTGCATTTCTCATATTGACACTAAGGTTGAACTTTCTTCATATGCTTATTAGTTACTTTCAGTTCTCTATCCTCTCAGTTCTTGGCTTTTGGAGAAAAATCCTATTCTGGTGAATGCAGAGAATCAATGAGAACACCTCTTCCATTTACTCTTCCCCTTGATCAAATCCTGACCAATCCTGCCTCATCTACTGTCCTTCTTCATTCATACATACTGTATTTTCAGGAGAAGAATTTAAAAAAAAAGGGGAGAGGAGAAAAAGAAGATAAAGATAAACTTCCCAGAAAGAAGAAAGGGAGAGAAAAAGAAAAAACAAACAAAAAAACTAAGTGGAATTGGATGAAAGAATATGAAAGGCAAGTTTTCATGCCTGAGTCCCTTACCACCCACCCCTATCAACTCAGTCCCTCTCAACACGCACAGAGCTCAGCAGACAGAATGAAATTAAAGCCCCAGTGTTCCTACTCTACCTAACACCATTCATTATAATCATCTGAATGTTGAAGAATTTTGAAGTATTTGCAACAAAATCTTACACTAAAGAATTGTAGGAAATATATGGTGAATCATCATTCTCTCCATAGCCACGGATCAATTACTACATTGTCCAGATATGAATTAGTAATTAAAGATGTCAAAAAGTGTCTTTGGTAAAACACACCAAATGGCTAAACAAAGATTAACTGGGCCCAGCAAAGAAAGTGTCCCCACACGGTACAGAAACCCACTAAATTTTTTTAGATCATTTAAATTGAAAGAGAACTTAAAGTTCACCTTATCCAACCTGTTCATTATGAAGATCAAAAAATTAAAAGAGATGATATGATTTGTTCAAAGACACGCAGTAAGTAAATGAAGGAAGTTGGAATCCAATTCAGTCTTGTACATTTTCCCAAATACCATTCTGTCTCTGAGTTTAGGTAAATAGAAATATGGTAAAATCTCCACAATTGTATCCATTTAATGTCTTAGAGATAATACCTCCACAATTAATTAATTGATTCAAATAACAGCAATTATATGCTATGTGTTAGTGATACAACAAAGAAACACGCAAACACACACACACAAACATACAATGACTATCTATATAGAGATAGTTCTAAGGGATATTGATGGAGTTAATATCCACTTGCATGAATGACAGTACATGAAGCAATTCAAATATTTTAGTCTGTAGGATATTCACTACACATTTGTCACTGTTACAAGATATCATATTGTGGTACCTAAGAATACAAACAGATAATCCCACATTGAATATACATAAAGAAATAGAATTTCTAATAATTAAGTTTGAAAGTCTGTGTTTTTTAGAAAAACATAGTCTTTAGCCAAAAAAAAAAGTGTTAAAATAGTTTTAAAATTCAGAACAATATCCTATATTTCCTATTGGATACCCTCCATGGTATTCTTTGAGCAGCCATTTTCCCCATGTGAAGTTAACAAGAGGGATGCTTTTCAAATGTTTCAATTTCTGGGAAATGATTGAATGTCTTTGATGATTGAAGATAACTTAGCTTAGACTTACAGCTGTGTATAATGCCAAACAGATTAATCCTCAAGAAATCCCTCTAGCCATCCACTTTCCTGTCATGTCAGTTTGTTTAAACATGAGACAGTCTGAATATTTCATGGTTGGTAAAACATCAATTATAGAAACACACTTTGCTTTTTATTGTGCTTTTCTTTGTTCCTTACTGTAATTTTCAACTACCTTCATACAGCATATAGTGTGTAAAATGAGAATGTTTAAAAAAGTGAAATCTTAGCACCATGTAGCCTAAATTACAGAAATGTAATAGTTTTAAAATTAATAAGTTATATTTATATACCAATCTTAAGTTTCAATGTATTTCATAGGTTTATCTCATGTAATTATTACACTAACTCTAAAAGGAAGATATTAATCCTATTTTAGGGGGAATGGAATGTGGCTCAGGGAGATTAAGTTATCTGCCCAAGTTTATAAAGCTAAAAAATGACAGAACTAGTGCTTAAATTGTCTTGGGAATCCACATCAAGTGTGCTTTCTATCAAAACAAGGATGTATATAGTGGACTCACTTTAATTAATAGCTTTGTCACTTCATTTAATAATTCTTTACACAAAGCACAACTTCAGTATTTTACAAAAAGCCACAGAATAAAAAATAAAATGAATACTGTTTTTGTTTCTCTATCCATTTACAGATATGCACATATCCATGCCCAGATCAAGTCAGTGACATTGCCCTGCCCCTCATTGCCCTCAAAGAACTTTGAGAATACTTATTTCCGTTTTCCCCTGAAAGGGCTGCCATATTGTTTTTTATCCTTTACACTATGAATCTTTCACTATATGATCAAGAAAATATAAATTATGTGGCTTCACCTCTCCTTAAAAGTGTCTAATTAAGATTAAACTTGTCCCTATGGTAAATGTAAAATGATTTAATTATAGTCCAAATGATCTCAATTGAATAGGTTCTGTTTCAAAGAGTCACTTTCCCAGTGCTAAGAAGCTCATTAAATTCAATTTGCAGTAATGTACTGCTGTCAGGTTTCCTTTTGAACCACAGTATTATATTAAAGTTCTTTGATTATTTCCCTGTAGGGCAGCATTAATGTGACACACCATGTAAAAGAAAAGCTTAAAAGAGACTCAAAGATGCATTTTACCTTTTTATTTTCTCAATAGATGTTAATGTTGTGCGGCATGAAAAATATGCAATAGTTTTTGCAGCCGGTCCAACAAAGGTAGAGAAAAGAGTGAAAAAAGGTGGATATTGCTGTTTTACCTGAAAGTCTAAAGACTTTATTTGATACTTATGTGTTTGTAAACCTGTGGGAATTTCCATACAATGTAGATGATGCATTTATGTTTTTCTTAGGCATATGTTTTTCATGTATATATGAACATTAAATGTAGAATTGGTATTTTAAGATGATAAATCCTCTTCAATCTAAAATTATTAAATATTTCAAAGTTTGTATAAGAGTCATTCCATTTAATCATTAGTTATTTAGATGAATCAAATAGAGATTTAAAAAATGTTTTTTCCTTTTTTTTTTTTTTTTTTTTTTTTTTTTTTGTGGTACGCGGGCCTCTCACGGTTGTGGCCTCTCCCATTGCGGAGCACAGGCTCCGGACGCACAGGCTCAGCGGCCACGGCTCACGGGCCCAGCCGCTCCGCGGCACGTGGGATCCTCCCGGACCGGGGCACGAACCCGCGTCCCCTGCATCGGCAGGCGGACTCTCAACCATTGCGCCACCAGGGAAGCGCAGGTTTTCCTTTTAAAGACAAAAATTATTCTGGTTCATCTTTCCACATAAAAATGTATACTAAATGATTTGAGTTTTTCAGGTAACTAATCCACAACTTGAAATTTAAAAATCACTTAAAGGATGCTAGACAAAATAACTGTATAGTAGGCACAGTTGAAATAATTGGTAAAAATAATACACTCAAATCTTTAAAAAAAATGCATTCTATTTCAACAGTCATACCTGAAATTATGTAACTATGCCACATCTGTTTTGCAAAGCATGTTGCTATCATTTAAAATGTGTAACAGAAAGAAAGGCTATTATGAAGCTGGGAATTTTGAAAGCTGTTGTGATTCACACAAATATATACACATCACGGTTGTTGTTTCCCTGTTTTGGTTATTCTATCAAACAGTGATATAAAGACAAAGATAAAATGCAATATAAAATAAAATATGAATATTTCTATCCAGCACCAAGATAACAGGTCTCTTGGTTATCTTCCAATGAGTCAATTAATTCAATTGGATAATCAGACTAGATATTGCATGAAGAGGAAGTTATCTTACCAAACTTTAAAAACTTATTTTACTTAACTTTTGAAGACATTTTATTTACTTCTCTTCTTTCCTTCCTTCTTTGCTTCTTTTTCATTTTTCTCTTCCTTTATTCTTTCCTTTTAAAAATTGCAAATGTTTGTTTTAATTATACAACTTGTGTAAACAAGATTCTTTGCAGAAAGATTGGACCAATTTCATCCTCTTCCAACAGCAAGATGGTGCCCATTTTCCACATCTTCATCAGCACAATTTAGTTTTGATCAGGCTGATTGGTGAAAAATGAGATCTTATTGCCAATTTAATTTGCTCTTAGTTGATTATTAGTGAGGTGGAACATGTTTTATGTATTAATATCCCAGGTATATTTGTTGCTTTTGGGATGTGTTTTATTTTTGTTATTTTCCTGTATCTTTTGTCCAATAGGAACATTACTTTATCTCATCAACAATTAAGTTCTCTCTCTAATAAAGATATTTACTACCCATCATATTTATACTATAAGTATTTTCTCCCCCATTGTCAGTGAACTACCTATTGATGAATAATATTTCCCTCATTCTGAAAATTCTCTGTACATAGGAATTTGATTAGCCTCAACAGAGTTTCAACTTCTTGAGGGTAGGAAATACATCTTATTCAATTTTAGAATGCTTATGTAGTTTAGCATGGTATCTAGTAGATAGTAGGCAGCTGAAATATGTTGGAATGAATTATTGTCTTGAAAATTCCATCCTCTGTCCTTCCATCCCCTGTCCTTCCATCCTACTTTCTAAAGATATAGTTTGCAACTGGCTTCCTCTATTGCACATTACTTAGCAGGTACTATTATAGCCAAATCAGGAAAGATACTCAGATATTGGTTGAACTGTATTAACTTTAATTCTACATAATACAGTCTCCATTTGCTAAAAATGCTTACCTAATATTCATTAAGGGCCATATAATTACTACACATTTCTAATTATTTTTGTGTGTGATCTCATTTTATTCTATTTCTATATTTATATCCTTGCTATTTTGTAGTATTGCACAATAGATTAAAGGAGACGTTCAAACCATTTAACAAATAGACAAATATTTTAACACAGCCTACATAGAATAATAGATGACACATATTATACTCTCACTGTATAACAGGCACTTTACATGTCCGAACTCATTTAATCCTCACAATTATTTCCATTCAACAACTGAAGAAACTGAAGCACAGAATGATTAAGTGATTTATCCAAGAGTACAAAGCTAGGAGGTCACAGAGCTGAGCTTTGAACCAGATCCCTGTTCCGGGAAGATCCCATGTGCCGTATAGCAACTAAGCCCGTGTGCCAAAACAACTGAGCCTGCATGCCACAACTACTGAAGCCCGCGTGCCTAGAGCTCATGCTCTGCAACAAGAGAAGCCACCACAATGAGAAGCCCGCGCACCGCAACGAAGAGTAGCCCCCGCTCGTTGCCAACTAGAGAAAGCCAGTGTGCAGCATCGAAGACCCAATGCAGCCAAGAATAAATAAATAAACTTACAAAGAAGTGGTCAAGTAGATGTGAAATATCCCTTTATTTATATTTGATTTATATACCAAAAAAAGAAGAAATCTAATTTGTGTTCCATGCTGCTATTTTTCATAGAAAGACAATATATGATCAAAAAATCTGGCAAGGAGCAATATAATTAATGAAAGGATGTTTCTAGTTCTGTTCCTGTACCTGTTCATTATTATTCAAACTGAGAATATTAGTAAAAGAAGGGAGAGGAGGAAAGCTTTGAGCAGGGATTGAGAACAGGAAGAAAGGGAGAAAGTATAAGAGAAAGTAAGGGTAGAAGAAGAAAGAAGGAAGAAAGAGTTGTTTCTCTTTTATTGAAGACATGGGGCACTTTACAGCCTTACATGCTTTGACAGTGATTGAGATAATCATAGCATTTAACTACTTAGGAGACAAAACATGCAATTTAAGGCAAACCCCAAGTTTAACAGGGGAACAAGGCACAAACAAGCCCTACCTAGTTTATGATGACTTAGAATACACGTTTCATTGAAGCCTGGAAATGAGCTGAGTCTAAATCAAGCGGTGATTGATAACAGCTAATCATCAGGGTCCAAGGTCCTGAATGGTCAATGGGGATATTTTCTTTTTCTCCAATTTTGCTATATGTTTGTTGACATGTGTTTTAGCAATTAATCTTACTAGTTTAATAAAGAGCTGGAAATGTAAAGGGATAACTGCATAGAAAATGTATCTAATATATAAATTCTAAGCTATTTATATTTTTAAACTTGAGAATTTCAGCAAGAGACTTGCAAAATGAAAGACCTAAAAAGAAATACGAGAACAAACCAAACTTCTTACACAAGCTCATGACCTCTGACTCATGTCTGACTCTTCAATTCATATATTCATTTAGCTAATCACATGATACAACTCTTCCTAAAACCTCATCTCCAACCAGGCTGGGCTTTGGTCTAATACCTTAGGTAATCCTGTGTATAGACTAGAGTGGTTATAGAGCTCAGCAGTGAAGAGCAAGAAACCTGGAATAAAAACCCTGATTTTTTTTGACTACATAATCTTGGGCAATAATCTCTCTGGGCCTCAGTTTCCTCAACTGAAAATTAGAGATATTAATAATTCCTATATTATGAGGCAGTTCTGGAGATTAAACAAAGTAATACAAGTCAAGAGCTTAGGCTAGTGCCTGGTTCATTGTAAATGCTCATAAATGTTAGATATTATTTTTAACAATATTAGAGTTTATAATATTATTATATACACTTTTCCCCAGGGAATTATACTCTCTTAAAAACTAAAATATACCTAATCTCTTTTATAAGTATATACATATGTGTGTGCCTGTATGTGTGTATAGATGATACATGTATAGATCAAACATTATAGATGATCATTCCATCATTATATTTTAAAGACCATTAACTTTTAGTGTAACCTATATGCCATTCATATATTTCATCGTGATAGATTCTAAATGAATATTTATGGTCAAGTGCTAAAACATAAAATTCATTCCTTAGGAATTTAAGTATTTTATTGAAGAAAAAAACATGTTAACAATTATATCATTCCAAATATTGGATAGGAACATTACATTTTATAGGAATTCATAAGAATATTACTGTAATATATATACAAACATATATATGATAATGAACTGCCTTTACACACATCTAAATATTACATGATTTAATTCTTATAAAAATCCAGTTTGGTAAATTCCACAGCACTCCCATTTTACCTTTGAAAATGTCAAGATAAAGTGACTTGCACAAGATATCACAACTATTCAGTTGCTCCCAAGTTTGAAACTCAGATTTATTTAATTTCTAAGTCTATGACCTTAATTCTTGTTTACTTATACCCCAAACAGGGGCTAGCGCATCTTCCACAGTTTCTGGTCAAATTTTGGTATAATAAAGTATTTTGAAAATTGTAAGTTGTTATTAGAAACAATGCAGATTGTGATGGAGAGAATGTTTTATGAAGGCAACCGTCAACATTTCTGAGCAAAATATGCAGAATTTTTGTCAAGAGAATAGAAAATTGCATTTATGTGTTATTTTATAGACCTAAAAGAGAAGGTTTCGCCGGACCTTTTTCTTTTGGATTAGTTTGGCTGATACTATATAGATATGACCTGAATAAAGAACCAGGGAAATCTGTGAGTGGGAAAGAAAATATAATTTGTGGACCTAGAATTTAAATACACACCCACACCCCTCCCTCCCCACATGCAAACACTGAGATTCTTATCATGGATAGTAACTGAAAATGTTCTTCCTTCTGAGTGAAATCGTGAAAGAAATAACTGGGCTTAATGTTTTTTTAATTTACAAGTTCGGAACATAAATGCATGTCCTAATGAGAAGCCTAAGATAGAATAACAAATTAATCCCATTAGAAGAACTTTGCCCTTTGCATTTCCTTGCTCCTGGGAACTTAAATGTTGAATTTTAATGTTGCATTAACATTTGCAATAAAAGTTAAAACCCTAAAACTAAAATGCAAACTTCCTTGCAGACTAACGTGGTGGTAATTGTATGAAGTAACTACATCTAATATCTCAGGAAGGCTAAAGGGAAGGATACATTGTTGCCACTTGAAATGACAAAGGAATTTCCAAGGAGGTTTGATGAAGTTACTGACTTAATTAAAGTTTGCCATAATATCAAAGAAAATGCTGCACATTTGTCTTGCTTTATTTAATAGACGACTTCTGAAAAGGCATGTATCTCAAGCCATTGTAAATATTTCCTCAATTGCTAACATTATTATTTTAGATATATGGTATTTCCATTTGGTTCAAACAACACTTGAATTTTTTTTTTTTTTTGACTTAAAACACTCTGATTTTCATTTACTGGATTTTGCCAGTGCCCCAGAGCTAACACATTTGCATAATCCATGTGTAGGAGGATTTAAAGAGCTCAAAGTCAAAATTAAGTGCTACAAAATATTTTTGAAAAAAGTATTAAATCTGAGCTTCTGTAGCCAAAGTTACTTGTGAGGATAAGAATAAGAAACAAACATAATGAAAAAGAACTTCTGAATAACTGGCATGGTTCATTTTGGGTACCACTTAGCCCCAAAGATATTATCTTTCTGCTGAACCCAGGACCAATTCGAAATACTTTCTAAGGCAGCAGAAAAACCATTTTCACACAAAGCTATTTCTGGAATAAATTCACAAATAGTATATATAGGGATGTTTCATTTTATCAGTATTATTTTGCTTGTGTAATAAATATATTCCCCTTAATAGGAAGAATTTACCAATACAGTGTGGATCAGTGTGGCAAATAAAGCAAAATTTTAAAGAAGGACGAGCGCCATCTCATGACTCCCTTGAAAGAAAGATTCTAGCGGCAGTGTAAACTCACCAGACTAGAGTCATACATATTGTGGGTATTTCATATATATTAAAAAAAAAACCATTTAGTGAAAAAAATAGCATTCCATCCTGAAGTTATTTTCATTTCAGTGGAACTTTTTGCCGTATCTTTTTACATTTCTCGTCTAAAGGAATTCCTTCCGGTATTGTTGAGGAAGGAGAGGTTTCTTAACAGAATGACTCTAAACAATTTCTGAAGTTCTCCACTCATTTGAAATTTGGACAGAACAAATAAGTACGCCCTTTAAGAAAATTCACACCTGCAGAGTTACTGTCAATATTTTGATCTGGAAATGCCATGAAACTCCTCCTGCTTATTCACTGGGCAATTGGTTACTAGGAAGGCGCATGAGATTTGAGGACTAATATCCCAGGTTTAGAAGCGCATCTCTGCAACTTTGCAGCTATTTAGATTTGAACAAGCTACATGAGCCCTGAATTTCCTTCTCCAACTTGAAAATGAGGATATTAATACCTACTTAAAAAGGAGGAAGAGTAGTTATGAGGATTAACATATATAACACATCCATAATTCTGTACTGAGAAATTACTCTATAATGGGAACTATTTTAAAACCACAATCTGAGTAAGACATTTCAAACTATAAACCTCATTTTCTCGTTCCTCCCTCCACCCTGATATAAATCTGTCTTTAAATATATCTGCATTTTAAAATCCAAAGAGGAGCTGTTCATAAGAATATGTAGATTTACTGCAATTTGTTTCAATCAAAAAAAAAAAAAAAGAAAAGATTGTGGGAAACGGTCGCCAAGATTTCTCTTGATGATTCTCTCCTTCTGGCCTCCTAGTATTTGTGTCCTCCTTCAGTCCCCTTCTCTATTGAATAGGGGTGGTCTGTAGGATATTGTGGAAAGGACAAGAGTGGAAATCATGGCTCTCTCGTGAAAGACAGTCAGGTTTTCCCCATGCTCTCTCTTGGATTAACGCTCCGGGGAAGCCAGATGCTGTTTTCTGAGAACAGTGATGGAGCCCTATGGGAAGAACCCCAGGATGCTGAACTCAGGTGTCCTACAGCCAGCGGCACCCCCTTGTCAGCCATATGAGTGAGCCACCCCGGATGCAAATCTTGCAGCTCCAGCCATGCGTTCCAATGACAGCACCCTGGCCACACCTTGACAGCAACCTCATTGAGAGTCGCGAGGCAGAACGACCCGCCTCATACACCCCCAAATTCCTGACCATAATGTTATGTGAGGAAGTGAGCGTGTATTAGTCTTAAGCCTCTATGTTTTGGGGTGGATTCTTATGCAATAATAGATAACTGATATAGATGTAACCCTGCACCTGGTAATAACATCTGTATTATTACATCTTAACTATTTAACAGCAGCCAGTCCTGGCTCCGTCTGGAAGGACAATCCAGCTGAGCCTAGTCCACTTTGACAAAGCCGTAGACTCTTGAGCTAAATAAGTGGTTGTTATAAATCAATAGTCTGGGGTTGGTGGTCACACAGAAAAAGCTAAGTGATGTATGTCATCTCCGTTGTTGTTTTATCTTGTGGGATTTGCCAAGCTGATTCTCAAGTTTTTATAGAAAAGCCAAACATCGAAAATGATTAAACACTCCTGATAAAGAATAAACTGATGGGGGGGGGAGGGACTGATATCAATAATTATTATAAAACTGTAGTGAGTAAGAAGGTACGGTACCAGTAGGAGAATATAAAAGTTGATCCAAGGACCAGTATAGAGAGACCAGAAAGTGACAGATGTAATTAAGGAAACTCAATTGATTATGACTAAGCTGATAATTTTCAGTGGGAAAAGTGAGAATTTTCAATAGAGGTGTCTGGGAAGATTATTTATTCGTATGGAAATAATGATACTCTGCCACTACCTTATGCTTTAGACAAAATCAGTTCCACGCGGCTGAAAGATTGACATTTGAAGGACAAACCTGAAATGTTGAGAGGATATTATATGAGAATACCTTGAAGACCGCGACAGGAAAGCGTTTCTTAACAACACACACAGGTGTATACAGAGCACAAACCGTAAGGAGGAAAGTGGAAAAATTCAACGATATAAAAAAAATGATAATCTGGTTATCCGAAGTATCAAAACAGAGTGAAAAGTATAAGCCACAAATTGAGACAAGGGACATAAACTACTCTCAAAAACTATTTTGCAGAATATATAAAGACTGTTACAATTGAATATGAAACAAACTACAAGTAGAAAAATGGGCAAAAGTATAAATTAGGCTCTTCACAGAAAAGGGAAACCAAATAATCACAAGCTTTAAAATAGTGTTCACTCATTAATAATCAGGGAATTATAATTTATAACTTCAGTAGGATGCTATTTCAATTCACCAGATTGGCAAATTATTTTTAAAAGCTAGATGATACCAAATATTGGCAAGTATATAGAGTCCCAGCAACAACCTTCACAGTGGCTGGGAATGAAAAGCAGTACCATTACTTCGGAAAATCATTTGATATTATCTCGAAATTTTGAATGTGCAGCTACCATGTGATACAACAATTTCATTCCTAAATCCATAATCTGGAAAATTTCTCTACATGCGCGCTGGGTGTCATTGACAAGAACGCACGTAAGCACGACGTGTGCGTGTAGTCACAATAACTGGAAACGTCACAGATCCATCAAGAGGAGGACGGAATAATATGCATCAGGAAAAACAAATGAGTTGCAACAATATACATGTATTTCAGGAACACGAGAGTGAATTAAAAGAGCACATACTAAGAGAAATCTTGTAGTAGGAGTCTATTTTTATAAATTGCAAAAATATGGAAAAAATTCAAATGACATCCAAATACATAGAGTAACACCTTAAAAAGAAAGAAAGGGAATGATAAACACAAAATTTAGAACAGCAAGCAGTTATCTCTGTGAGGAAAGGATATAAATAGAACTGTGGATGAGGCCCTTAAGGGACCGAGCGGTAGATACACAAGTTTTGTATACTGTTATTATTGATATTTTACATGTTATAAATATTCTTTTCTATTTACTTGATGTTCAAAATGAATATGTGATAAATATTCTTTTTTATCTACTTGATGTTAAAAATAATATTAATTTTTAAAAGAAAACCTTACGTCATCAGTTTTCTTATTGGAATGGATCATCAAGGAAGCAATTTTCCATGCCAGTAATTATTACTCCAGGTCCTATAAAAGCACTCTGCTTCACATTTGGACCTCTGGGCAGGGGGTCATGGCAGATGTTTGCTATGAGCTGAAAGGAAGCTGGATGGATGCCAGGAGCGGTGCTGACGACATTGTTCCCACCCTGGCAGAGACATTAAAGTCAGTATTTAAAGAAAAGCAGTGATGTGCTATACCCAAGAGGTCATGGATTCCTGAAAGTCTTGACACACTTCATAACCGCCTTAAAACCATATTGAAAACGTGTCCCTTCTCTGCCCACCTCTTCCGGAGAATTTGCCAAACCCATTAACCTTTTTCTTCTAAAGGCAATGATTTCCCTATAGGTCCAGAGAGCCAGGAAGGAGATCGTGCCACGTGGTGGTGGAGAACTGCTGTTTATAGCGTTGTAGAAAAAGGTGACAATAGAAAAAGAATGAGGATTCTGATGCTTGGCTGTGCTTTACCGACAGGAAAGCAGGGAGCTGCTTGAGTAACTCAAACTTGAAGGGTGCTGCCAGTCTCACTGAGAAATGAACCATTACCTTGCCCTCTCCCTGCAGGGCTGACCCTTTTAGCAGCTTTGTTCTGACCCTGGAAGATTCCAGTGCATTCACAGCCTCTGTATTTTGACGACAGGCATCACCAGGTTCTCTGTAGTCCTCCCTGGGCTTACAAGTTTATAACTCGCTTGGCATTAGTAGGAATGCAGTACTCAGTGGGGACAAGTACTTCTGTTTGTTTCTCTTTCTGGATTATTTACCGATCATAAAAAAGAACCATGCATCTTCCATGCTTCAGAATTTATAAGTATTTTCAAATTTATGTGGTTTTATTTTCATCTTTTCAAGAAAACTGAGGCTCTAAGAAGTTAACAATTTTTAAGATTGTTACATCGTATAAGAATCAGAGCCAGAAGTCAATCCCAGGTCTTCTGAAGTCTTTTGAAGTCCCAGAGCTTCAAGTCTTTTCCATTACAATCCAAAGACTCTTCAAAATCATGCTTGATGGAGAGGTTTGAGGAGTGGGGAAATTACACCTTCATAATACTTAACAGTTCATAATTTAAACAGTTGAAGGTAGTGTTTTTTTGAGTACAGTTGAGGTACCAGTTACTGTGCTGCATACTTTCACAGTTTTCCCATTTTGTCTTTTCAACAATCTGATATTATTATTATTATTATTATTACGTTGCCATTGTCATTATTGACACAGTTTTACAGATGAGGTTCTGACAGGACTTACGACAACCAAGTTGCAAAGGAAATTTAAAACTAGATTCTGTTAAAATACAATGCTTAATTGCTATGAAAACACCTGGCTTCCAAGTTATATAAGATATGGAGATGTGTACCATATTTCTGAAAATGCAAGGGTAACTTAAATATGTAGTGATATATACTAAAATCACCATTCTGCTGACCATAACTTGCATATGTGCAAGTATGTGGGTGCATGGCAGTGTGTGTATGTGAGTGTCTGTGTTAAATGTACAACAGCTCAGCAACTGATATGTTCCGATTAGGCAAAGAGGATCTGTATATAGATCCATACCGTCACAATTTCCTTTATTCTTCAGATACCATGGAAGACACAGTGGATCCCTCTGTAATCATTTTCAAAGAATTTCAGACATGTACATAGGTATGTGTACATGGCGTAGGGAAGTGGTTCTAAGTCAGGAATAATTTTGTTCTCCAGGGAACATTTGGTAATGTTTGCAGACATTTTTACTTGTCACAGGTGAGGGGAGTGCTATAGGCATCTTACGGGTAGATGCCAGGGATACTGATCAAAATCCTACAACATATAAATCTTATGGGTAGATGTCAGGGATACTGATAAAACTCCTACAATGTATAAAACTGCCCTCCACAACAAATAATTAGCTATCTCAAAATGTCAGTAGTGCTGAGGTTGAGAAACCCTGGAGCTCTGGGCAAATGAGAGATAGAAGCAAAATGCCAGGGTTTGGCCATTAGTAAAAATATTGCAAATTTAAACCACTGCTTACAGGCCCACTAGCTGCGGCTCCAAAAGAATTTGCTCTGTGCAAAGGTATAATAAACATTATAGTTTAGAGGACATTTAAGTCACCTGCTAACTATGCGTTTCCAAGAGATGAAAGAGTTTAAGTAAACTACTAGTAAGATATTACCAAAACTAATGCTACTGCATAAACTTAATTAAAAAATATGTTCAGAAGCTTCTGGAAGAAGTCAAACTAGCAAAGATATGCTGTTATTTTTTTAAAAGGAGGGGTTTTCTGAATACAGTGGTATTAGTCAACATGGCTACAGCCATCCCTTACTTTTATTACTCCTGTGAGGATAAGGAAACTGGCACTGAGCAGTCCTTGGAGAGAGAAGGAAAATATTCATTTCCTACCCTCTCATTTATTTTCTTTTCCTGCTCTAAGGCTTGCATTAATAAAGCATAGAAGGAAGAAGAAACCAGCACTAAAGAAATTTGAATGCATCCTCCTTCCCATATAAAACCTATAATTTTCTGAAATTTTTCAGAAATGCGTTACTTCTTTTCCCTTTTTACTGCCTGTGTTGAAATTCACAGAAACCAACAAAAGACATCATGAAGTCTCCAGCATGCATGAATCATTTATTTGGACAAAATAGGGAGGCTATTTTAAAAAGGGCAGTAATTCCTTCTTGCTGTCAAAAGATAAAGGCTTACAATTTCCTACTGAAATGTGTACAATACCTTGTAAATTGTGAACATGTAATCACCTTTCAAAAAAGAGGAGAAAACACCAACTGGCAACATTTTGCCACAGAAGTGAATGCATTGCTGCAAACCATAAATATTTTTAATTCTAGTCTCAGGGAAGAAGATCAAAGGCAATTGTTCAGTATCAGACCATAGTTAAAGTCAACTAAAATTTGGTTAAAGTTAGAAAAGTGCCCATAATAAAACTAGTCTTTGTTCAAGGAAACTTTTGCTCTCATTATAACTTGGAGTCTTACCTAACAACAATAATGTGAGGTCTGTAATATTCCAAAGAGGCATAGAATGAGCAATTCAATTCCATCTTTCCTGAATAATACTGAGGAGAGAAAAGCTTCTTTTGGATGGCGAGAATATACCAAGACTGGCTGCAATAATTACAATAAGCAAAATGAGGTTTGTCCATGACAACTGCCATGGTTTTATATTGTTCCTCATCCTCCAACAGCGGATTATAAGAGCACATTTGCAGTAAGAAATTATATCTGTACGCTGTCATTTGGAAATCATTATCACCCTTTAAACCACAATTATTGGTGTCAGCGGTAGAGCTTTGTGGATACTCTGTGGCCTTTATCTTTCCCTGAAACAATGAAGACGATCCTGTTCAAAATGACCAGTGAGATCATAGTTAGATTAGAATGAGAATGAAAATTTCTTTTTGAAAATTCTCTGTCTCCCTTTGCTTAATTAAAAAAATAAACAATTGTAATCCGATGGATTTCTGGAGTTCCGAGACAATATTGGGAAGTGGATGGTTTGGTCTTGGTGAATCCTCTCCTCTAATTTCAGCCCTGTCTTTGGACTCTCTCTTGCCCTGCCTATCCCTCCACTTTGATGCTTAGATAGCAACCCATTATCACAAGACTCACTCCCTTTCCCCCCTCCCCTTTTCCTACTTTCGACTCCTTCTCCCATTAGTTGTAGAGCTATTTTATCTCCTAATCTCAGGAAAGATCACACATCTGAATTACAAAATCCAGGCTCTCTTCATTATGCTTCTGTCTTATAACAATAACCTCCACTTGGTGCTTTCAAACACAGAACCGTTTCCTTTGTTTCATCCTCAGGAAACCAAGTTCAAACTACCAGAAAGGACTGTGGATCCCTATGGCTTGCCAAAGCTATCAAGAAGATGAAAGAATGACAAAACGAAAACATCTCTGGTATGATTCCTCTCGTATCGTCGTCATTATCTTCTGAAAAAATATTTGAAAATTTAATAGACTTGATTTTTGCATTCAAGGTGCTTCAGAGACATAAGCTCATGAAAAAAGTAGTTAGCAGTACAAGAGAATGCCTAAGGGACAAAGTGAATCATAGAAATTATATAAACCAGGGAGTTCAGATACAGGAGCAAGGGCATGGCCCTGCAAGGTCAGGGATCACTTCATCTTCATCTTCCGGGTAGCTGAAATTCGCTTACGAGCTACGTTTAGGGCAAAGGGAGGGATCATTATGTCATTTGATAAAGATCTCAGAACAATATAGAATTAGAATCTTCCCATTTTTCTGCCCAAGGAATAGTTCAATCATGAAGAAAAAAGCCACATGTTTAATTCATAAAATAAAATCTCTGTCATTTACAGTATGATGTATAGGTGCAATGCATGAACAAAGGAAAGTAATCATATTTTCGTGGGTGATATCTCAAGTGAGGTAAGGGTGATTCATTTCAGTTGAAATTGAAGAATTGAAGTCTGCAGCTCCTGCTGCTTGGACGGGACACTGGCCACAGGAGATGAGACTATTAATTATAGCCAGAGAGAGATGTGTCCCTCAATAAAGGAAATTCATTCCTCTCTATAGTCACTTCAGGTGAAGAAGTCACAGGATGCTGTTTTCTGTAGAGATCTTTAGGGTTTGATTCAGAAATGTGTAAGAAAATCCTTCACTTGGTAAGGATTCCAAGAGCAGTTGGTATTAGCTGACTTTCGCCAATCTACTCCAACAGCTTCATTTTTCTCTTTTCTTCCTTAGTGCCACTGTGGCCACAGGGGGAATGGTTGGGTAGATTCCTAATACTGGTAGGTCACTTGTGGTCACCAGCAAAATAGGACCATCTAAGGAAGTAAGAAAGCTTGAAACACCGATAACATTGCCCCTCACACTGAGCTCTCAGGGGTGAATGAGATGAGGAAACCCTGGTTAGATTCATGTGTGTGTTTCTATATATGTTTTCACATCCACAGAAAATTCACAGACAAATATGTTTAAACATTGCTTAACAGCCCCTGTTTCTAGGGAGCATATACATGTATGTATGTGTGGACAGGGAAGGATTCTGAGTTAAGGCTTTTAAAAAAATTTGGTGTATTTTATACTATATTGTAATCATATGTTACTTCTGAAAAAATAATTTTAAATATATGTTCAGTTGATTCCAAAGTAATTAATCCTGATATATTCTAATCTCAGTTAACGTATTTTGACACAAACTAGAATTTTTTGCAACATCTAATGCTGTATAAATATTTGATAGATTCATTAAGGCAAAATAAAAGTACTAAGGGCTAAGGAAGATGCAAAGGAAGCTAAATAGCTAGGCTTCTGGGGTCAAAACAGGATGAACACATATGTGATGTATTTTTATTCTTTTCTACTCTCCTTTAAAATAAAATCTCAAGTCCAGACTTTTCTGACTCCTCTTCCGGGCTAATAAGCATCACCTCTGCTTCAGATTCTTGATGTTGCCCGAACTCCACGTTTTCTGTTTTTGGCCTTACCTTACACAGCATGATGTGCCAGAATGACCACATCACAAAGCCTGCACACTGTCCTTCACCCACGGCTTGCCTGATCTGGTCAATGCCCAAGGACAGATGAAGTTCCCTCTGCAAATACACGTTACCCCTTGACTCCCCTGGAGGTCCCTCCTGACCATCTCATCCCTCTGCAACTAGACCTCCATTTGTGAAACTTGATCAGGAGATAAACCCATGTTCTCAAACATCCCATGATGAATTCATCCTATGATGAAACTCATACACCACAGACAGGCAGGTAGGCACAGCAGAAAGGGCACTGGCTTCTGAGTCAAATCGAACTGGGTCATGGCTTTGCTTCCTCCACTTTCTAGTTGTGGACATTTTTGGACTAATTAACTTCCTTGACTCTAGTTTTCTTATCAATAAAATGGGCAAAACCAAATGAAAAATTGGAAGCTTGGCCTATGCACCACAATACAGATTTGCTTTTCTTATTGTCTGAAAGGATGATATCATATCATTTTTCAACTTCCTTTTTTTCAAAAACTTTTCACTGCGCTTTGAAAAAAAAATCAAAACTTTGCACAGTCTCTGAAGTCCTGTCACTGCCATCTCTCACTGCTCCTCTGCCCTCACCTTAGTCCCCCCTTCAATCATACCACACACCCTAATTACTGGTCTTTGGTTTCCTCTATCCTTCCCTTTGCTTTTCCCATGGCTGATTCTATCTCATCCTTCAAATCTCAGTTTCAATGTAGCAAACTGATGGTTCTGTCTAAATAATTCATTCCTGTCATTTACATAATTGTACCACTTTGCTTCTTTGCTTACATCGACAAAATTTTAATTTAATTATGAACTAACTTTTTGTTTTCCTGTTATTCTCTCTCTTCCTAATCAGACTATGAGCAACTTCAAGGTCTTTTTCTTTTTCTTTTTCCCCAGCAAAACATACGTGGCATCAAGCACAATGTGAGTGGGGGGGACCTTCAAGATGACAGAGGAGTAAGACGTGGAGATCACCTTCCTCCCCACAAATATATCAGAAATACATCTACACGTGGGACAACTCCTACAGAACACCTACTGAACGCTGGCAGAAGACCTCAGACTTCCCGAAAGGCAAGAAACTCCCCACGTACCAAGAAATAACTGAAGAAAGCAAAGAGTAAATCAAAAATACCTACAAACAAATGACAATGAAAATATGATGAACCAAAACCTGTGGGATGCAGTAAAAGCAGTCCTAGGAGGGAAGTTTACACCAATATTATTTTACCTCAAGGAACAAGAAAAACCTCAAATAAACAACCTAACCTTGCACCTAAAGCAATTAGAGAAAGAAGAACAACAACAAAAACAAAGTTAGCAGAAGGAAAGAAATCATAAAGATCAGATCAGAAATAAATGAAAAAGAAATGTAAGAAACAACAGCAAAGATCAATAAAAGTAAAAGCTGTTTCTTTGAGAAGACAAAGAAAATTGATAAATCATTAGCCAGACTCATCAAGAAAAAAAGGGAGAAGACTCAAATCAACAGAATTAGAAATGAAAAAGGAGAAGTAACAATGGACACTGCAGAAATGCAAAGGATCATGAGACATTACTACAAGCAACTCTATGCCAATAAAATGGACAGCCTGGAAGAAGTGAACAAATTCTTAGAAAAGTACGACATTCCAAGACTGAACCAGGAAAAAATAGAAAATAAGAAGAGACCAATCGTAAGAACTGAAACTGTGATTAAAAATCTTCCAACAAACAAAAGACCAGGACCAGATGGCTTCACAGGCAAATTCTATCAAACATTTAGAGAAGAGCTAACACCTATCCCTTTCGAACTATCCAAAAATATAGCACAGGAAGGAACACTCCCAAACTCATTCTATGAGGCCACCATCACCCTGAAACCAAAACCAGACAAAGGTGTCACAAAAAATGGCCAAAATCACTGATGAACATAGATGCAGTAATCCTCAACAAAATACTAGCAAACAAAATCCAACAGCACATTAAAAGGATCATACACCATGATCAAGTGGGGTTTATCCTGGGAATGCAAGGATTCTTCAATATATGCAAATCAATCAATGTGATGCACCATAGTAAATAACTGAAGGGTAAAATCCGTATGATCATCTCAGTAGATGCAGAAAAACCTTTCAAAAAAATTCAACACCCATTTATGATAAAATCTCTCCAGAAAGTGGGCATAGAGGGAACCTATCTGAACATAATAAAGGACATATATGAAAAACCCACAGCCAACATCATTCTCAGTGGAGAAAAACTTAAAGCATTTCCTCTAAGATCAGGATCAAGACAAGGGTGTCCACTCTCACCAGTATTATTCAACAAAGTTTTGGAAGTTTTAGCCACAGCAATCAGAGAAGAAAAAGAAATAAAAGTAATCCAAATAGGAAAAGAAGAAGTAAAGCTGTCACTGTTTGCAGATGACATGATACTATACATAGAGAATCCTAAAGATGCTACCAGAAAACTACTAAGCTAATCAATGAATTTGGTAAAGTAGCAGGATAAAAAATTAATGCACAGAAATCTGTTGCATTCCTATACACGAATGATGAAAAATCTGAAAGAGAAATTAAGGAAACACTCCCATTTACCACTGCAACAAAAATACTAAAATACCTAGGAAGAAACCTCCCTAAGGAGGCAAAAGACTTGTATGCAGAAAACTATATGACAATGATAAAATAAATCAAAGACAATACAAACAGTTGGAGAGATATACTATGTCCTTGGGTTGGAAGAATCAGCATTGTGAAAATACTACACTACCCAAAGCAATCTACAGATTCAATGCAATCCCTATCAAAATACCCATGGCATTTTTCACAGAACTAGAACAAAAAATTTTACAATTTGTTTGGAAATACAAAGGACCCTGAATATCCAAAGCCATCTTGAGAAAGGAAAACGGAGTGGAGGAATCAGGCTCCCTGACTTCCGACTATACTACAAAGCTACAGTAATCAAGACAGTATGGTACTGGCACCAAAACAGAAATATAGATCAATGGAACAGGATAGAAAGCCCAGAGATAAAACCCACACACATATGGTCACCTTATTTTTGATAAAGGAGGCAAAAATATACAATGGAGAAAAGACAGCCTCTTCAATTAGTGGTGCTGTCCAGATAACTGGACAGCTACATGTAAAAGAATGAAATTAGAACACTTCCTAACACCATACACAAAAATAAACTCCAAATGGATTAAAGACCTAAATGTAAGGACAGAAGATATAAAACTGTTAGAAGAAAACATAGGAAGAACATTCTATGACATAAATCACAGCAAGATCCTTTTTGACTCACCTCCTAGAGAAATGGAAATAAAAACAGAAATAAACAAAGGGGACCTAATGAAACTTAAAAGCTTTTGCACAGCAAAGGAAACCATAAATAAGATGAAAAGACAACCCTCAGAATGGGAGAAAATATTTGCAAATGGAGCAACTGACAGAGGATTAATCTCCAAAATATGCAAGCAGCTCATGCAGTTCAATATCAAAAAAGCAAACAACTCAATCCAAAAATGGGCAGAAGACCTAAATAGACATTTCTCCAAAGAAGATATACAGATTTCCAACAAACACAAGAAAAGATGCTCAACATCACTAACCATTAGAGAAACGCAAATCAAAACTACAATGAGGTATCACCTCACACCAGTCAGAATGGCCATCGTCAAAAAATTTACAAACAGTAAATGTTGGAGAGGGTGTGGAGCAAAGGGAACCTTCTTCCACTGTTGGTGAAAATATAAATTAATACAGCCACTATGGAGAACAGTATGGAGGTTTCTTAAAAACCTAAAAATACAACTAACATATGACCCAGCAATTCCACTACTGGGTATATAACCTAAGAAAACCATAATTCAAAAAGAGTCATGTACCACAATGTTCACTGAAGCTCTATTTACAATAGCCAGGACATGGAAGCAACCTAAGTGTCCACTGACAGATGAATGGATAAAGAAGATGTGGTACATATATACAATGGAATATTACTCAGCCATAAAAAGAAACAAAATTGAGTTATATGTAGTGAGGTGGATGGACGTAGAGTCTGTCATACAGAGTGAAGTAAGTCAGAAAGAGAAAAACAAATACCATATACTAACACATATAATTGGAATCTAAAAAAAAAAAAAGGTTCTGAAAAACCTAGAGCCAGGACAGGAATAAAGACATAGATGTAGAGAATGGACTTGAGGACACGGGGAGTGTGCAGGGTAGGCTGGGACGGAGTGAGAGAGTTGCACAGACATATACATACTTCCAAATGTAAAACAGATAGCTAGTGGAAGCAGCCACACAGCACAGGGAGATCCGCTCAGTGCTTTGTGACCACTTAGAGGGGTGGGTTAGCGAGGGTGGGAGGGAGGCAAAAGAGGGAGCAGATGTGGGATGATGAATATACGTCCTTAGAAATATAACTTTAAATGAATTTTGAGACAGAAGAGACTATGGAAGGCGTATAAAACAGTTCTCACCATTTTAAGATAAATAAACAGACCTAGAGAAAACATATTACTTGAAAAAATTCACTCAGAAAATTAACTAAAAAAATAGTAGAAGAACCCAGGTGTCCTAACTTCTATTCCAACATTTCTTTTGTGCATCACAGCAGACTTACACAAACTATGTTGTTTGATTTCAGACCTTGTTATAATATTTGGAAGATGAAATCAGTCTGACTTAGGCTGTGAATTATCATACGCATTTTTTATGCCTGTGGACAGTTGAGTGTTGGCTTCACTCTAAGTGCTTTTATTCAGATTTGTCACAATCTCTACCTAAAATGAATCCAATATATTTTTCCTTGATGTTACATTTATTTTTAACCCCCCCTTATCACATTATTCTTTCTTTATCTCATTACTTTCTAGGCATGTTCCTTTCATTCACTTCACATATGGAATATATATTGGTCAAAATTGAAAACAAACAACAAAATCTTTTCCACTGTAATGTGCCACAGTCAGAAGAGCCTTGGAACCTAAAATCAAAGTCTGTTATGAAGGACCACAGTGCTAGAAAAGAAAATAATGTCTCATTAATGGGCCACAGTTCACCAAAGTAAACAGCTTTTTTTGCTTGTTTTAACTGAATGAAAGGAGCTTCATTACTTCCTGAATGGATCTTTCTTTTGACAACTATTAACTCGACACTAAAAATTGTTAGTTGTTTGTGTTGACCTTTTGTGAAGAAGTTCTAAAAATCAATCAATCGTCTACCCTAGGAACACTTCCTTTCTATGGAAAGCAAAATAATAAAATACAGTAAGAAATATTTACTCTTTACCCTCAGTAGAAGTTCCTATAATTGGGCTTCTTCCACTAAATTAAAAAAACATGTTCTTACAGTTAAAGTCTGAGTAAAGGTCACCTAAGGTCAAAGATACTGAACAATTTATGCAGCCATTTTCAAGAGAAAATTATGGCCATTACACTTTGCTGGCAGAAAAGAATATTTCAGCTAACTCAAACTGTAGCTTCTTGAAGGAGGACAATAGACACTTGGATGGAAATCCTCCCAAAGAGTAAATACTTGGCTCTGACATGCAAGCCTCTGCCAAAAATCTCAATGGTTTAAGTCCTGGTTTTCTTTCTGAATGATGGTCTCTCTTGCTCATTTTCCACTATTCGCTTTTCTGATTCAGTTTCAGTCTCCCACAGCTTAAAGTGACACCAAAGCAACTCAACCAGCCATTATTGGGTTTGCTCCTTGCATGTGCTGATACTAGGCTCTGTAGGAGATCACACATCCATAGAAGAGCTCCTGGGAGAAGGAGATGACACCTAATGAAGAATCTGGTCTGATTTCTGTCCTATCCATCACCTTCACCATCACAGCCATCACCGTCAGCTTTATCATCACCATCACTTTCATCCTGATGACTTTTGGGCTTCAAATACTAGCAGGTTACTTAATCTCTTTGAAGTTAACAATATGAAAATTTTAAATGGTAATTTAAGGTACTTAATTCCCAGGGTTGTTTTGATTATTAAACGAGGTTATTCATGCAAAGTACCTACCATCTCATTTAGCTCTACTACCCCTGTTTATGGATTATTTTAACCATTTGTTGAGCAATTATTAGGTGAAGGCATTTTTACCCCCATTTAACCTCTTTAGCAACCACTATAGGCTAAATATTTTGGTTCCCATTTTAAATGTGGGGATTCTTGAAGGACCATCTACCTTGCTCAAGGCTCCACAGCTATTAACTGTTGGCACAAAGACTTAAACCTATGTCTGTGTGGCTCTAAAATCAGTTGTGGGTACAAATTACGTTATTATGGAGTGTCTACCATATAATTTTACACCATTCTCAGAACTATAAAAGAAAATACATATTAAATCTGTCTAGTTTTCTATGTTAAACTTGATTTTAGACCCAGGATATAGAACTGATTGAACCCACTTGGCTTACATGTCTTCCCAAAGAGATATTTGGGTTTGGCTTATTAATTAAGAAGTTCCTGAATCATACACTATCTCTTCTCACTCACGAGGCAAATAATTAAAGATAAGACTTCTATATCTCAGGCACAGAATATAAAGCCCAAAACGTATATGCCAGACTTTAGAAACCTCAACTCTAACATTGGGCCTTGCCCTGGCCCACTAACCCAGTGGTAAAATTTTAAAAAATTTAAAAAAAAAAAGGTCTGACCACATAGATACTTAGCTATTAATAAATTAAGACCCCCCCTCTTCAAATGTCCCTTCCCCATCAATCTTGTGACTCTAACTCCTTAAAATACATCTAAATTCATTCAGTAAGTGATAAAACCCAATCTTCTTGGGGTTTATTAGAAGAAGTAATCAAGAATTACATTAGTGTCTGGACTCCTTAACAAACTTTGAAGGAAATAAGTCAACATAAGTGGTATTGGAGGGATGTTGTCCCTTTGGAAACAGGTAGTTTTATCACTTTAGGTACTAAGAAAAGGTCCATACATGTCTATGCCATGGTATTCCGGAAAATATTAGAACGATTTTATTGTAATTTTAGGTAAACTTAATTCTTTATAAGAATAAAATACCAATGGAAAGGAAATCAGAGAATTAGTCATAACATCCACCAAAAATGATACTTCTAAAAAATATAGGGAGCTGGATAAAATTAAAGAAATTTCTAATTCCATCTTAGAATCTGAAGGATTTGGGATTCTATCATTCTTAAATCTCCCTGTGAGCCAAAAAATTCTGTGACATTTGACAGTGACAATATACTATGGAATGCTAAAAGACAATGAACTATCTTCATTCCTAGAATATATCTCCCAGATCCTCATCAAGTTGTCTTCAGACATTAAGAGATCAAAGCTTTTTAAAATTTTCTTCTTCTTCTTTATTTCCGCCCCCCCATCCTGAGCCACAAGAGAATCAGCAACTATACACATTCACCTTCAAGGAAAGAAATATACTTTACTGTCAGCTTCAAGAGTTGGTAAGTTCACCTACAGAAGAGATTTTACAGGAACTAACAGTAAAATACTGGCCCCTACACTCATGCCAGTTTTATTAGAGAAGAGATTATACCATCATTGCTTCACTCAATGTCATTGCATGAGAGAATTTTACTACATGAATAAATATGACTAACAATTAGGGAGCTAAAATATTCTTCAAATAAACAAACAAACGAACAGACCTTTCATCTACAATCCACAGAACATCTGAGTCAATTTGATTATCTTCAAGAATGAAGCTGAACAGAGTATGGATTAGTCATGTGGTGGCCACAGCTTAGCTTGGAAAAGTTATGGGAAAATGTTCAGGAAACTCTAATAATCAATAACATAGTACAATACATTCTGATAGTCTATAATAAAGGCAAGGGACATGGAATTTGATCACACAGAGTCATGAACAATCATGAGACAGTTAATAAGTGTTCTCTTCCCAAAAAGTCTTTAAAAAATTAAGATGAATTTGTCTTCATAGGTAAAGAATGGATGCCTCAGGACTTCCCTAGTGGCACAATTGTTAAGAATCTGTCTGCCACACTAATGATGAAAAATCTAAAAGAGAAATTGAGGAAACACTCCCATTTACCACTGCAACAAAAATACTAAAATACCTAGGAAGAAACCTACCTAAGGAGGCAAAAGACCTGTATGCAGAAAACTGTAAGAAACTCATGAAAGAAATTAAAGATGATACAAACAGATGGAGAGATATACCATGTTCTTGGATTGGAAGAATCAACATTGTGAAAATGACTATACTACCCAAACCAATCTACAGATTCAATGCAATCCCTATCAAAATACCCATGGCATTTTTCACAGAACTAGAACAAAAAATTTCACAATTTGTATGGAAACATGAAAGACACAGAATAGCCTAAGTAATATTGAGAAAGAAAAACGGAACTGGAGGAATCAGGCTCCCTGACTTCCGACTATACTGCAAAACTACAGTAATCAAGACAGTATGGTACTGGCACAAAACCGGAAATATAGATCAATGGAACAGGATAGAAAGCCCAGAGATAAACCCATGCACAAAGGGTCACCTTATTTTTGATAAAGGAGGCAAGAATATACAATGGAGAAAAGACAGCCTCTTCAATTAGTGGTGCTGGGATAACTGGACAGCTGCATGTAAAACAATGAAATTAGAACACTACCTAATACCATACACAAAAATAAACTCCAAATGGATTAAAGACCTAAATGTAAGGACAGAAGATATAAAACTGTTAGAAGAAAACATAGGAAGAACATTCTATGACATAAATCACAGCAAGATCCTTTTTGACTCACCTCCTAGAGAAATGGAAATAAAAACAGAAATAAACAAAGGGGACCTAATGAAACTTAAAAGCTTTTGCACAGCAAAGGAAACCATAAATAAGATGAAAAGACAACCCTCAGAATGGGAGAAAATATTTGCAAATGGAGCAACTGACAGAGGATTAATCTCCAAAATATACAAGCAGCTCATGCAGTTCAATATCAAAAAAGCAAACAACTCAATCCAAAAATGGGCAGAAGACCTAAATAGACATTTCTCCAAAGAAGATATACAGATTTCCAACAAACACAAGAAAAGATGCTCAACATCACTAACCATTAGAGAAACACAAATCAAAACTACAATGAGGTATCACCTCACACTAGTCAGAATGGCCATCGTCAAAAAATTTACAAACAATAAATGTTGGAGAGGGTGTGGAGCAAAGGGAACCTTCTTCCACTGTTGGTGAAAATATAAATTAATACAGCCACTATGGAGAACAGTATGGAGGTTTCTTAAAAACCTAAAAATACAACTAACATATGACCCAGCAATTCCACTACTGGGTATATAACCTAAGAAAACCATAATTCAAAAAGAGTCATGTACCACAATGTTCACTGAAGCTCTATTTACAATAGCCAGGACATGGAAGCAACCTAAGTGTCCACCGACAGATGAATGGATAAAGAAGATGTGGTACATATATACAATGGAATATTACTCAGCCATAAAAAGAAACAAAATTGAGTTATATGTAGTGAGGTGGATGGACGTAGAGTCTGTCATACAGAGTGAAGTAAGTCCGAAAGAGAAAAACAAATACCATATACTAACACATATAATTGGAATCTAAAAAAAAAAATAGGTTCTGAAAAACCTAGAGGCAGGACAGGAATAAAGACATAGATGTAGAGAATGGACTTGAGGACACGGGGAGTGTGCAGGGTAGGCTGGGACGGAGTGAGAGAGTTGCACAGACATATATATACTTCCAAATGTAAAACAGATAGCTAGTGGAAGCAGCCACACAGCACAGGGAGATCAGCTCAGTGCTTTGTGACCACTTAGAGGGGTGGGTTAGCGAGGGTGGGAGGGAGGCAAAAGAGGGAGCAGATGTGGGATAATGAATATACGTCCTTAGAAATATAACTTTAAATGAATTTTGAGACAGAAGAGACTATGGAAGGCGTATAAAACAGTTCTCACCATTTTAAGATAAATAAACAGACCTAGAGAAAACATATTACTTGAAAAAATTCACTCAGAAAATTAACTAAAAAAATAGTAGAAGAACCCAGGTGTCCTAACTTCTATTCCAACATTTCTTTTGTGCATCACAGCAGACTTACACAAACTATGTTGTTTGATTTCAGACCTTGTTATAATATTTGGAAGATGAAATCAGTCTGACTTAGGCTGTGAATTATCATATGCATTTTTTATGCCTATGGACAGTTGAGTGTTGGCTTCACTCTAAGTGCTTTTATTCAGATTTGTCACAATCTCTACCTAAAATGAATCCAATATATTTTTCCTTGATGTTACATTTATTTTTAACCCCCCCTTATCACATTATTCTTTCTTTATCTCATTACTTTCTAGGCATGTTTCTTTCATTCACTTCACATATGGAATATATATTGGTCAAAATTGAAAACAAACAACAAAACCTTTTCCACTGTAATGTGCCACAGTCAGAAGAGCCTTGGAATCTAAAATCAAAGTCTGTTATGAAGGACCACAGTGCTAGAAAAGAAAATAATGTCTCATTAATGGGCCACAGTTCACCAAAGTAAACAGCTTTTTTTGCTTGTTTTAACTGAATGAAAGGAGCTTCATTACTTCCTGAATGGATCTTTCTTTTGACAACTATTAACTCGACACTAAAAATTGTTAGTTGTTGTGTTGACCTTTTGTGAAGAAGTTCTAAAAATCAATCAATCGTCTACCCTAGGATCACTTCCTTTCTATGGAAAGCAAAATAATAAAATACAGTAAGAAATATTTACTCTTTACCCTCAGTAGAAGTTCCTATAATTGGGCTTCTTCCACTAAATTAAAAAAACATGTTCTTACAGTTAAAGTCTGAGTAAAGGTCACCTAAGGTCAAAGATACTGAACAATTTATGCAGCCATTTTCAAGAGAAAATTATGGCCATTACACTTTGCTGGCAGAAAAGAATATTTCAGCTAACTCAAACTGTAGCTTCTTGAAGGAGAACAATAGACACTTGGATGGAAATCCTCCCAAAGAGTAAATACTTGGCTCTGACATGCAAGCCTCTGCCAAATATCTCAATGGTTTAAGTCCTGGTTTTCTTTCTGAATGATGGTCTCTCTTGCTCATTTTCCACTATTCGCTTTTCCGATTCAGTTTCAGTCTCCCACAGCTTAAAGTGACACCAAAGCAACTCAACCAGCCATTATTGGGTTTGCTCCTTGCATGTGCTGATACTAGGCTCTGTAGGAGATCACACATCCATAGAAGAGCTCCTGGGAGAAGGAGATGACACCTAATGAAGAATCTGGTCTGATTTCTGTCCTATCCATCACCTTCACCATCACAGCCATCACCGTCAGCTTTATCATCACCATCACTTTCATCCTGATGACTTTTGGGCTTCAAATACTAGCAGGTTACTTAATCTCTTTGAAGTTAACAATATGAAAATTTTAAATGGTAATTTAAGGTACTTAATTCCCAGGGTTGTTTTGATTATTAAACGAGGTTATTCATGCAAAGTACCTACCATCTCATTTAGCTCTACTACCCCTGTTTATGGATTATTTTAACCATTTGTTGAGCAATTATTAGGTGAAGGCATTTTTACCCCCATTTAACCTCTTCAGCAACCACTATAGGCTAAATATTTTGGTTCCCATTTTAAATGTGGGGATTCTTGAAGGACCATCTACCTTGCTCAAGGCTCCACAGCTATTAACTGTTGGCACAAAGATTTAAACCTATGTCTGTGTGGCTCTAAAATCAGTTGTGGGTACAAATTACGTTATTATGGAGTGTCTACCATATAATTTTACACCATTCTCAGAACTATAAAAGAAAATACATATTAAATCTGTCTAGTTTTCCATGTTAAACTTGATTTTAGACCCAGGATATAGAACTGATTGAACCCACTTGGCTTACATGTCTTCCCAAAGAGATATTTGGGTTTGGCTTATTAATTAAGAAGTTCCTGAATCATACACTATCTCTTCTCACTCACGAGGCAAATAATTAAAGATAAGACTTCTATATCTCAGGCACAGAATATAAAGCCCAAAACGTATATGCCAGACTTTAGAAACCTCAACTCTAACATTGGGCCTTGCCCTGGCCCACTAACCCAGTGGTAAAATTTTAAAAAATTAAAAAAAAAAAAAAAGGTCTGACCACATAGATACTTAGCTATTAATAAATTAAGACCCCCCCTCTTCAAATGTCCCTTCCCCATCAATCTTGTGACTCTAACTCCTTAAAATACATCTAAATTCATTCAGTAAGTGATAAAACCCAATCTTCTTGGAGTTTATTAGAAGAAGTAATCAAGAATTACATTAGTGTCTGGACTCCTTAACAAACTTTGAAGGAAATAAGTCAACATAAGTGGTATTGGAGGGATGTTGTCCCTTGGGAAACAGATAGTTTTATCACTTTAGGTACTAAGAAAAGGTCCATACATGTCTATGCCATGGTATTCCGGAAAATATTAGAACGATTTTATTGTAATTTTAGGTAAACTTAATTCTTTATAAGAATAAAATACCAATGGAAAGGAAATCAGAGAATTAGTCATAACATCCACCAAAAATGATACTTCTAAAAAATATAGGGAGCTGGATAAAATTAAAGAAATTTCTAATTCCATCTTAGAATCTGAAGGATTTGGGATTCTATCATTCTTAAATCTCCCTGTGAGCCAAAAAATTCTGTGACATTTGACAGTGACAATATACTATGGAATGCTAAAAGACAATGAACTATCTTCATTCCTAGAATATATCTCCCAGATCCTCATCAAGTTGTCTTCAGACATTAAGAGATCAAAGCTTTTTAAAATTTTCTTCTTCTTCTTTATTTCCGCCCCCCCATCCTGAGCCACAAGAGAATCAGCAACTATACACATTCACCTTCAAGGAAAGAAATATACTTTACTGTCAGCTTCAAAGGTTGGTAAGTTCACCTACAGAAGAGATTTTACAGGAACTAACAGTAAAATACTGGCCCCTACACTCATGCCAGTTTTATTAGAGAAGAGATTATACCATCATTGCTTCACTCAATGTCATTGCATGAGAGAATTTTACTACATGAATAAATGTGACTAACAATTAGGGAGCTAAAATATTCTTCAAATAAACAAACAAACGAACAGACCTTTCATCTACAATCCACAGAACATCTGAGTCAATTTGATTATCTTCAAGAATGAAGCTGAACAGAGTATGGATTAGTCATGTGGTGGCCACAGCTTAGCTTGGAAAAGTTATGGGAAAATGTTCAGGAAACTCTAATAATCAATAACATAGTACAATACATTCTGATAGTCTATAATAAAGGCAAGGGACATGGAATTTGATCACACAGAGTCATGAACAATCATGAGACAGTTAATAAGTGTTCTCTTCCCAAAAAGTCTCTAAAAAATTAAGATGAATTTGTCTTCATAGGTAAAGAATGGATGCCTCAGGACTTCCCTAGTGGCACAATTGTTAAGAATCTGTCTGCCACACTAATGATGAAAAATCTAAAAGAGAAATTAAGGAAACACTCCCATTTACCACTGCAACAAAAATACTAAAATACCTAGGAAGAAACCTACCTAAGGAGGCAAAAGACCTGTATGCAGAAAACTGTAAGAAACTCATGAAAGAAATTAAAGATGATACAAACAGATGGAGAGATATACCATGTTCTTGGATTGGAAGAATCAACATTGTGAAAATGACTATACTACCCAAACCAATCTACAGATTCAATGCAATCCCTATCAAAATACCCATGGCATTTTTCACAGAACTAGAACAAAAAATTTCACAATTTGTATGGAAACATGAAAGACCCCGAATAGCCTAAGTAATATTGAGAAAGAAAAACGGAGCTGGAGGAATCAGGCTCCCTGACTTCCGACTATACTGCAAAACTACAGTAATCAAGACAGTATGGTACTGGCACAAAACCAGAAATATAGATCAATGGAACAGGATAGAAAGCCCAGAGATAAACCCATGCACAAAGGGTCACCTTATTTTTGATAAAGGAGGCAAGAATATACAATGGAGAAAAGACAGCCTCTTCAATTAGTGGTGCTGGGATAACTGGACAGCTGCATGTAAAACAATGAAATTAGAACACTACCTAATACCATACACAAAAATAAACTCCAAATGGATTAAAGACCTAAATGTAAGGATAGACACTATCAAACTCTTAGAGAAAAACATAGGCAGAACACTCTATGACATAAATCACAGCAAGATCTTTTTTGACCCACCTCCTAGAGAAATGGAAATAAAAACAGAAATAAACAAATGGGACTAATGAAACTTAAAAGCTTTTGCACAGCAAAGGAAACCATAAACAAGATGAAATGACAACCCTCAGAATGGGAGAAAATATTTGCAAATGGAGCAACTGACAGAGGATTAATCTCCAAAATATACAAGCAGCTCATGCAGTTCAATATCAAAAAAGCAAACAACTCAATCCAAAAATGGGCAGAAGACCTAAACAGACATTTCTCCAAAGAAGATATAAAGACTTCCAACAAACATATGAAAGGATGCTCAACATCACTAATCATTAGAGAAATGCAAATCAAAACTACAATGAGGTATCACCTCACACCAGTCAGAATGGCCATCATCAAAAAATCTACAAACAATAAATGCTGGAGAGGGTGTGGAGCAAAGGGAACCCTCTTGCACTGTTGGTGGAAATATAAATTAATACAGCCACTATGGAGAACAGTATGGAGGTTCCTTAAAAAACTAAAAATAGAACTACCCTATGACCCAGCAATCCCACTACTGGGTATGTACCCTAAGAAAACCATAATTCAAAAAGAGTCATGTACCACAATGTTCACTGAAGCTCTATTTACAATAGCCAGGACATGGAAGCAACCTAAGTGTCCACCAACAGATGAATGGATAAAGAAGATGTGGCACATATATACAATGGAATATTACTCAGCCATAAAAAGAAACAAAATTGAGTTATATGTAGTGAGGTTGATGGATGTAGATTCGAGTCTGTCATACAGAGTGAAGTAAGTCAGAAAGAGAAAAACAAATAACGTATGCTAACACATATATATGGAATCTAAAAAAAAAAGGTTCTGAAGAACCTAGAGGCAGGACAGGAATAAAGACATAGATGTAGAGAATGGACTTGAGCACACAGGGAGTGGGAAGGGTAAACTGGGATGAATTGAGAGAGTGGCATGGACATATATATATACTACCAAATGTCAAATAGATAGCTAATGGGAAGCAGCCACATAGCACAGGGTGATCAGCTCAGTGCTTTGCGACCACCTAGAGGGGTAGGTTAGGGAAGGTGCGAGGGAGATGCAAGAGGGAGGAGGTATGGGGGTATATGTATATGTACAGCTGATTCACTTTGTTATAAAGCAGAAACTAATATACCATGGTAAAGCAATTATACTCCAATAAAGATGTTAAAAAAAAAAAAAAAAAAGAATCCGCCTGCCAATGCAGGGGACACGGGTTTGAGCCCTAGTCCAGGAGGATCCCACATGCGGCAGAGCAACTAAGCCCATGCACCACAACTACTGAGCCTGAGCTTTAGATCCCACAAGCCACAACTACTGAAGCCCGCGTGCCTGGAGCCCGTGCTCTGCAACAAAATAAGCCACCGCAACGAGAAGCCCGTGCAACAACGAAGAGTAGCTGCTCACCGCAACTAGAGGAAGGCTGCACATGGCAACAAAGACCCAACACAGCCAAAAAAAAAAGAATGGATGCCTCCCTAGGAGTTAAGTGGATACTAGCTGACATTTTTCTTAAGGCCATCACCATCACCATCAATACCCTCTACCACTAATCTTTTGACTCATTAAACAGCCCTGAAATGGATTTTGCTGCTTACTTTTCTGGCTGATAATTAATTAAGTCCTATCCAAGAGCTCTGATAGGTTGTCCATACAATCCTAAGAGTAATAAAACAACCCAACACATTGAATCCTAAGCAATTAGAGGAAGAGAGAGGAGCCAATATTTTATATGAACACATTTGGAAAGCTGAGTAGTGATGTGGTGAAATAATACAATCAATTCTTTGTCACTGAAACTGAATGAATATACAGGAATATATATGCATCCCCCACCCTTCCAATAAACACAGCATTACTCCATATCTTTAAAAACATACCAAGACTTGAGTCCTTCTAGATGCTGCAATGTTACCCTAGCAATCCCCTGGATGACTGAATAGCAGCATTTTACATGGGTCACCTCCATGACAATGCAGGACCCTAGCATAAATCCTAACTGGATCCAAGCCCAACTTTCCATGCTCTTTATTCATAGCCTATTTAGGATGGTAGATTAGACGCATACCTCCGTAACTTTCCTATTTATACAAAACCAGCAGTCACCCTCTTATAGAGCTCCTCATTAATCCATGATTTTATATTTGGCACAGAATAAATATTGCCTTCTAAACTTAGCAATATTATTATTATATGCATTAAAATCTGAATCTTAGGTTTATCCCCTGATGAAGATTTTTCAAAGGGACTTTGTTGATAATGTGGGTTTTGTTATCTAGTCACAGCTTAGAATGATCTGATTATCATTTAAAAAAAAAAATCCATTGATTACCAAATCAAATAAGAAGGCTTTCTGCTCTTCATTACAGACTTTGGTTTTATTAGCTTTCATGCTAGCTAAAGACAGAATTTCAACTGGAATAAAGAAAGCTCTTCTCATCTAGGAATATGAGATCGTTATAGTTTAGAATTCCACCTGCCCTTGTTACTCCTAGCTAGAATAACTATATTTTATTCCTGACAATACATTTTGGTAAAGCAGAAAGAGACAAAAGTCATAAAGGACTATTATCACTTCACAAGGAAGGGCTAAGCAGCAAGAGAAGATGAAATTCAAATCAGCCAAGATCCTGTTTCCATGATAATGTATCTCTCTAGCTTTGAAATCACATCAGAATAGCTACTATACTGAGTAGTTTTCAAAGTTGTCTTTGAGGCATGGAGACTTTTTAAATAGAAAGCATCTAGTAGAGTTAGATTCCTAAGAAAGAAGACTTTGTATCTGAACAGGCTTAGTTCTCATTTCCAGAGGGATGCAAAACATAGCAAGTAGGATGTCTTGAAATATATATATATTTTTTCTTCAAATTCATTACAATTTTCTAATTCAGGTTTGGTTTCCTAAGCAAGTAAGACAAGTTCCTTTTTCAAAAGCTACCGATGGCTCTTCATTCTACCATGTTTTTCACTAGGATCTGTTAAGTAATGATTAGAAATGTAGACTAACGTCATCTAAAAGAAAGAATAAGTAGGAAGTAGATGGTGTATCTTAATTGCCTGGGCAGTTCAAGGGTTCCACGGAAACTAAGAAAGCAATCATTTACCATCACATGCACCTAATCATCTTTATGGATGACGGTTAGAATCCTCAAAGTAAAGAGAAAGTGCACTTGTTTATTTCTTCATTCAGTATTTTAATGTTCCAGTGCTTGGGATCTGATTTCCTGTTCCACTTTCTGATGGCTGCCTGTCCGCTGACTAGTGTTACATAGTTATACATTTGAGGGAACACTATTTGCTTTTAATGTGGATCTCTTTGTAATGAGGTCATATAAAAACCATCACAGTTATGAAGCTTTGTGTGAGTAGAGAGTAGCCTGTTCCCTCCCTCACACCCTCCTGCATATCAGCAGGGGGGCTTGGGGGCAACAAATATCATATCATATCAGCATCAGGGAGGGGGAGGCAAAATGACACAAACATTTTATATTCTGCACTGCTCATCTGAATCTACAACTTGTGAAAGATGGAGGGAGTCAAGGTCTTGAGGTCAATTATGGCCCATTTTAGGTTCTTTGGCAAGAACTCATGAAGATTAAAATACTGTTTGATTACGGTTTTCAGTACAGGAAAAGGTACATTAGGGACAGCTCCATGTAACCAATAAACATGTATTTCTTATTGATATCAACAGCCTTAAAAATGATATCAACAACAAAAACAACAAAAGCTTACATTTAATGACTGTTTATTGGTACTTTACTAAGCACCCTATGTATGTAATCTCACATAATTCCTCAATTACTCTTGTGACCCTTCTATATTAGTTTCCTGTTAGTCTTATAACAAATTAATCACAAGCTATTGGCTTAAAACAATGCACATTTATTATCTTACAGTTCTTGAGGTCAGAGGTCCAAAACAGATCTCACTGGGCTAAAGTCAAGGTGTTGATAGGGCTGGAAATCTTTCTGGAAGCTCTCCAGGAGAATCCATTCCCAGGCCTATTCCAGATCCTAGAGGTCACCTTCATTCCTTGGCTTGTGGCCTCCTTCCAGGTGGCCTGACATATTTACAGGTTTTAGGACTAAGACCTACACATCTTTCGAGGGTCATTATCCTGCCTAGCACATTCTCCAATCTCAGTGAAAATGAGAATTCCACATAAAAATTCTGATCACATCTCTGCCTGTCACCTTCCCTCCTCCCTTTTAAACCTTTTACTGGTTTCAATCCTTGTTACTGGTATGAAAACGAAATCCTCTAACATGACCTTCATGATCCAGCAGCTCTATCTCCTCCCTCTCTTATTTTCCCTATAGTCCCCTTCAGCTTTGCTCTAGCTATACCAGCCTTGCTCTGGATCTGCGGCCTGATGTAGACATTCCTATTTTCCAAGCCTTGGTATCTGCTGTCTTCTATCTGGAATGCTCATCCATCGCAGCTTTGCACACTTAACTTCTATTTGTTCTTCTGCCTCTGCCACATACCACTTCCTCAGGGAAGCCTGCACTAACTACAAATCTTCCTATGGTCAATTCACTGACTCCTTTATTAAGTTATTTATATACATATATTTCTTTGCTGCTCACCTTGTTCCAGGCACTTCTCTCAGTGCTGGGGATATAGCAGGGCACAGAACAAAGCTCTGGCTTTCATGAAGCTCAAGTTCTGATGATGGAAGATAGATGATACATAATAAACAGATATTCAATATATCAGATGGAATAAGTGCTATGAAGAAAACTAAAGCAGGGTAAGAGAGGAGAGAAATGAGTGTGGGAATTACTTTAGACAAAGAGGTCAGGCAAGGATTCCGTAATGAGGTGGCATTTGAAGAAGGGATGATGATTCTTGTGGATTTTTGAGGGAAGAGCATTCTAGGTAGAGGCAACAATAAGTGTGAAGACCCAGAGATGGAGTGTGTTTGGTGCTCTGGCACCAGACCTCTACTTCATTGTAAATGTAGTGGTGTTAAGCTTACATATCAGCGTTATCATTAGAACAATCTCTGTTTCCTCTTACCAGAGTATCCATACAGTCTGTCACATTGTTGATCCTCCTAAATGTTTATTGGATAAACAACTCTATGCATTGCTATTCTGATCTCCAACATATTTTTGAGGAAATTGAGGACTACTGTACTTAATAACTTCCCCATCCCCTAAATCCAAAGCTATTTGACACCATAGTGTATGTTCTTAACCACTTTGCTCTGTTATCTACTTTCTAATTTTCATGGAAGTGCTTAACTTCAACCCTCTCTCTCAATGAGGGAAACGACTTAGAATAGCTATGAATGTTGATAACCAACTGGAGTATTCTCTTACCTGAACAGAGGTATAGCTGCTCAGAGCCCCAGCCTTCTTATAAAATGGTGAGATTAATAATCATTTCAAATATTGTTTAAAGATATAAGCTGTTGCATGAGATGATAAACATGAAAACAATAAGAAAATGGTAAAATATTTCCCTAGCCAACACCATAATGCACATGGAATGAATAAGGAATAGAATTTCTGAGATGTTTGTGATCCTGACACAAGTTCAGTGACATTACACAGAAAGAGTTCATAGGTATGCATGACTTGTGGCTATTCTTTTTGCTTATAACCCCATCAGGAAATGACTCTTCCCTCAAAAAGGGACTATCTTTTGTTCCTATAGAGAAAAAAGTGAACCATTTCCCCCAAAATGGGGATTGAGTGATTTTTAGAAACAGAGAGAACAAGAGACAGGGAGAGAAAAATTCAAAGAATATTTCAGAAGGCAAATGTGCAAAGTGTATTGGAATAAGTATACTATTAATAACTTTATAGATGCTGTGACTTAAAGTGAACCTTAAAAGAAATTGAATACTGTTTTAAGCATATTAATAAGGTCCATGATTTAAGGAAGAACTGAATTAGCACACAAAAGACCCCAAATAGCCAAAGCAATCCTGAGAAAGAAAAACAGAACTGGAGGAATCAGTCTCCCTGATTCAGACTATACTACAAAGCTATAGAAAAACATAAATATAGATCAGTGGAACAGAATAGAAACCCAGAAATAAACCTGCACACCTATAGTCAATTAATCTATGGCAAAGGAGACAAGGATATACAATGGAGAAGAGACAGTCTCTTCAATAAGTGGTGCTGGGAAAACTGGACAGCTACATGTAAAAGAATGAAATTAGAACATTCTCTAACACCATACACAAAAATAAACTCAAAATGGATCAAAGACCTACCTGTAAGGCTGGACACTATAAAACTCTTAGAGAAAAACATAGGCAGAACACTACTGGACATAAATTGCAGCAATAGCTTTTGGGATCCATCTCCTACAGTAATGGACATAAAAACACAAATAAACAAATGGGACCTAATGAAATTGAAAAGCTTTTGCACAGCAAAGGAAACCATAAACAAAACAAAAAGATAACTTATGGACTGGGAGAAAATATTTGCAAATAATGCTGCTGACAAGGGATTAATTTCCAAAATACATAAACAGTTCATACAGTTTAATATAAAAAAAAAACAATCAACAAATGGGCAGAAGACCTAAATAGACATTTCTCCAAAGAAGGTATACAGATGGCAAACAGGCACATGAAAAGATGCTCAATATCGCTAATAATTAAAGAAATACAATCAAAACAACAATGAGGTATCATCTCACACCAGTCAGAATGGCTGTCATTAAAATGTCTACAAGTAATAAATGCTGGAGAGGGTGTGGAAAAAAGAGAACCCTCCTACACTGTTGGTGGGAATATAAGTTGGTACGGCCAGTATGGAGAATAGTATGGAGGTTCCTTAAAAAACTAAAACTAGAAGTACCATATGATCCAGCAATCCCACTCCTGGACACATATCCAGAGAAAACCATACTTCAAAAAGATACATGCACCACAATGTTCACTGCAGCACTATTTACAATAGCCAGTACATGGAAGCAACCTAAATGTCCATCAACAAAGGAATGGATAAAGAAGATGTGGAACATATACACAATGGAATATTACTCAGCCATAAAAAAAGAATGAAATAATGCCCTTTGCAGCAACATGAATGAACCTAGAGATTATCATACTAAGTGAAGTAAGTCAGACAGAGAAAGACAAATATCATATGATATCACTCATATGTGGAATCTAATTTTTAAAATGATAGAAATAAACTTATTTACAAAACAGAAACAGACTCTCAGATTTCAAAAACAAACTTATGGTTATCAAAGTGGAAACATAGTGGGGAGGGATACATTAGGAGCTTGGGATTAACATACAGACACTACTATATATAAAATAGATAACTAACAAGGACCTACTGTATAGCACAGGGAACTCTACTCTAAATATTCTATAATAAACTATGTGGGTAAAGAATCTGAAAAAGAATGAATATATGTATATGTATAACTGAATCACTTTACTGTACACCTGAAACTAACACAACATTGTAAACTAACTATACTCCAATAAAATAAAAATAAATAAATAAAATAAAATAAATAGTGACTAAGGCAAAAAAAAAAAAAGAACTGAATTAGCATGGAACAGACAGTAGATGGTAATTTGGACAATGTGGGCTGAAAGAATCCATCCTAGAAGAGGATGGATTCCATCCTATTTCTGAATATATTTTTACATTTTTACTGAAAACTTTTTTACTAAGAGTTTTCCACAATTCTTTACCGGGGAGAAAATGTATATTTACATGAGAAATGCAATAAACATCACTTATTGTTTATTATATATAATTTTGCTTACTTTAGCCTCATTTAGATCATATCTGGCTCTCATTCCATTGTATGGGTTGAGTTGTTCTCAATTAAACTTACTGTTTTTCCTCAAAGAAAACTTTAACTCAGGATATTATGAACATTGTTATTATTAATCAAAATAAATGATTATTTTAATATATATTTTAGTTATGCAATTTAAAAAGGCAATATATGCAGATGGTATAAAACTCAAAATTGCAGAGTGGTATAAACTGAAAAGTAAGTCTCCTTCTGATACCTGGAGCTATTTAAATAATTCATATCCCCAGAGGCAGTGTTTTTATTTATATGTCCTTCTACTAATAATTTGTATATACATATATACATATATATGTGTATATACATATATATAATATATACCCTGATATTTTAATTTAAAATATTCTTCTATTTGCTATTGTAAAATGAGCCATATCTATTATATTTTGTGTATGTAAATATGTACACATTCTGCATATCAACTTTAAATAATTAAATTACTGAATTTTAATTTGCAAGAGTTTTACAGTTGATTTTCTTGGGGTTTCCACATCAACAGTAATCATTTTTAGAAAGTCATCATTTACAAGTTTCTTTTCAATATTCATAATTCATACTTCTTTCTCCAATCTTGTTGGCTAATATTCTAATACTGTGTTAAATACCATTGGTTATAAAGGGCATACTGGCTTAATCCTGACTCTAATATTTTAATGGGGATGCTTCTGATGAGCTCTACTAAGCATCCTTAATTGATACAGCAGCACTATTCGTGTCTAAGAAGGAACAAGCAAATCGCCTCCTTTCAGACACATAATCAATAGATGCGTGATAGGCAGACAGATAGACAGATGCTTTATACAAATAACTACTAAGATACCATGGCCCAGACTAGCTGTCCTCAAGAAATGACAGGCTATTTGGGCCCTTGTCCTGGGGCTCAGGAATGGAAAGAGTGTTCTAGCCAGTGACATGTTGATGGAGACCAGGCAACAGCCCCAGCCCTATAGGAGGCCATCTGGCTCCCACAGAGGCCATACACTGTCAGAGCATGAAAGCAAGGAGAGGTCAGGGATCCCAGCTTAAACATCATGTACCTTATGATTATCAATGAAATATCAGTACATAATGCATATTTATTTATTAGCATTGAAATGAACCAAGCAGTCTTAGAAGTTATCCTTTAATTTCCTTTGCTCATATTAATATCTCTTTTTATTTCTTATTTTGGGTATTTGTACTTCACTTCCATTTTTTATGGCTAGGTTAGCTAATGGTTTATCATGTTTATAATTTTTCCCCAAAAGATCAGCTTTTGAATTTTATATTTTGATTCATTAATATGTGTGAAGCAGCACTTTATAGTTTTGTAGTATCTAGGTCTTTCAGTGAACAAGATTAAAAATTATGGTCTTTTCTTCTAAAAAGTACACATGCTCACACATTCTTTGAAAGTTGCATGCAGATATTCGGGAGTTTATTTACCATGACATTTATTCATGGATCTTCAATTAGAAGTCCCATTCTCGAGCATTGTCAAATAACACATCTGTTGAGTTTGCAAGGTAAAGTTCAGCTCAGCCCTGGGACATAGTACATTTTAGAATTGAAGACACTATTGACAGTTTTAGGTTCTTCTACTACTGCTTCTAGTACTACTACTACTGCTGCTACAACAAAAGACTTCCATTGCAGTTATTATGTGCCAGGCATCGTGTAAGTTCTTTACTTATTATCACAGATAACCTAGGACATAGGAACTATTTATCATCGCCATTTTATAGATAATAAAACCAAGACACAGAAAAGACTCAGTTTTAGCAGAAACTTGCCTAAAACCACACAGCTAGCATCTGTTCTAGCCAGAATGCAAACCCCAGGCAGTCTAGCACTAAAGGTGACAGATATTTATTACAAGAAAAGTCATAATAAGCTCCATTCATTCTCAACACTCTTCTTACTACTGCCCTGCTTTTTTTGGTTGTTTTTTGTTTTTCCATTCCCTTCACTTTAGGCCAATGATTATCAACTGGGAGTGATTTTGGACTCCAGGGAATATTTGGCAATGTCTGGAGACATTTTAAGTTGCATATTTGCAGGGCGAGGGGTTGCTACTGGTATCTGATAGGTAGAGGCCAGGAATGCTGCTAAACATTCTATAATGCAGAGAACTCCGGACAAGCAAAGAATTATCCAGCCCCTATGTCCACAGTGCTGAGGTTGATCAACTGCTTTAGAGAAAGTGACCAGGCCAGTTTCAGAATTCTGTATTTGGCAGCAATATGGCAAAATGAAAATTACTTATTATGGGTTGAACTGTGCTCTCCCCCTCCCCCAGATGCATATATTTTTAGCCGTCACCCCCAATATTACAGAATGTGATGTTTTTGGATATACGGCTTTTAAGGAAGTAATTAAGTCAAAATAAGGCCATCAGAATGGACCCTAATGCAATCTGACAGGTGGCCTTATAGGAAATTTGGACACATAGACAGACACCAGAGATGCAAGGTGTGCCCAGAGGGACAGCCACATGAAGAGGCCGCAAGAGGGGGGCCGCCTATAAGCCAAGGAAAGCTGTCTGCAACAGATCTTTCCCTTATGGTCCTCAGGGAAACCACCCTTGCTGGCACCCTGATACTGGACTTCCAACCTCCAGAACTGTGAAAAAACAAATTTCTGTTGTTTGAGCCACCTACTCTATGGTACTTCGTTACGGCAGCCCTAGCAAATGAATACATTACTTAAGGCTATAAATTATGTTCAAGAACTTTTAGCTCTCCTAAAGCATTTTTTACATAGTCTATTGCTATGCTAATTAAAAATGATTCACCTCTTCAGTAAACCTGGGGTTTCACTTCATTTATTATGCAGCACTTTGTTAACTTCATTTCCTTTTTGGAACAAAATCCACTTTTGCTTCCCGTTTCAGGCTGCAAGGAACTTCGAAAGTCTTCAAATCTTACACCCAAGTATTCTGCTCCAGTGAACATGCTGTGTGCACCGGGGAAGCTGGAGCTGGGCAGTTTCTCCACATGAAAAAGATTCATTGGTATTTGTGTAATTTGAAAGCCGTTGTCTTTCAAAGATTGACAAATCACTTACCTCAAAAGTTAGACAGGTTAAATGAAACCTCTCAAAATGCAAAACTCTTGGCTTTGCTAATATGAGATGTAATGAAGCATTCTAAGCAATATGTTTTTTTACATTTTCTCTAACATTATATAGAAACTCACTTAAAAAAAATCAGTATTTCTCATCCCAACCATTTGAAAAACAATGGATGTATGACAGATGCAAAAGGAAGGCCTGGGCTTCGGTTTTATGTCCATTTCCTTCCATCAGGCTCTTTACATGCTTTCCTAGGAGTTGATCATGATTGAGTAGCAAAAGTGCACATCCCACAAAAACACTTCCTTACCATCCTTTTTTTGTAGATAAAGAAGCCTCTTTTGCTTATATGATGGAACAAGCAAGTTACACACACACAAACACACATACGCAGAGCTTCTGAAACTCCTCTCCTTTCCCATGACAACCTAACAACATGACTTCTGTCACCTTTTCATTCTACCTGCCCCCTGTTGAGACAGGTCCTTTTAGATAATTTACTGTGAATATAATAGCCTCTTACGCTAGTCCTGAGTCTAGCCTGTGCCTTAGTTCCACTAAGGACTCTCTTCTGGATAATGGAAGTTTGGGAATGAGGGGAGTAGGATGTGGGTGGCATGTCTGCATTATCTCACACTTACTACATTTTGATGCTTGCACCTGTCTCTGTGGCTTTTTCTCAGAACCCATTGCCTGAAAGTTCATGCGTTACTAGAAAAATCATTATATTGCTTAGGGATACACTGCTGTCCCTGTACTTTTCCTCCAGAAAATAAGTGCATCTCTCTTTTGTTTTTCTCCTTTGGCGAGTCACATCTCTCACCCTCTATCTGCTCCCAGAGTTAGCTAGTTGAATCAGAGCAAGCTCTTTGAGCTTAATTTTTGCTATTTCTTTCTTAGCAGTCTCCTGCCTTCTGCTACTAGTTTCCTTTTGGTTCCAGGGACGTGTTATGGTTTTTCACAATGACTAGGGCAGCAAGTGCTATGGGCCTAAGAGGGCAGGGTCAAGGGAGGCTAAACATCCTGCAACCTGCAGAGCAGTTCTGGCACAAAGAAGAGTTGTCCTGCCCCAAATGCTAATAGCATACCTGTTGGAAGCCACTGACAGATAGTAAAACTCTAGGTGTTACACTCTAGGTCAGGGTGTTAGAGACAGAAATATTGGCTTTCTTTCTCATCCTCAGAGATAAAACATTCCTTGACAAGACACTTTTGTTATTTTGTGCCTCTAAAACCTTAAATGTTTTACATCTCAGGCCTCTGAGAGTAAGGATGCATTATGTGCTGATGATGACATCTGGAGAATGACATTGAACGTTGCTTCAGTGCAGTGTTGCTGTGGAAGGTTTATGGAGGGGAATGTATCTCCTGCAGAGTGCAAGTCAGAGCTGAGGGAACAAACATCATTCACCATTTATTCAGCAAACATTTCCTGGGCAGCTTTTCTCTTCTCTACTATTCTAAGGTGGTCTAGAGCTAAGGATAAATTGTATAAGATCCTTGCCTCTAAGGAGCTATGTCTTATTGAATAATTGTCTTCAAAAAAATTAAAGCTGCTCCAATGGTTGACCTTATCAATGATTCTGAGTCTTTAGGAGTCTTTGGATTTATATGTTACTTGCTCAGGGGATGACTTGAGGTCCTGTTCCCTGCCATTTGAATGGCAATGAGGACCTGGAGAAATAAGGTTCCTGGTTTACTGGTTCAATAGATTTAAATGTTCTCCTGGAGAAATAGATTATATGATTTCAGATACAGGCAAATTAAGGGCCACAGGAGCCCCAAGAAGGGTTTCTTTATGCTTGAATTAATATAGTAATAACCAATATTTTGTGAATAGTGCATTTAATAGGATGGGTCTCTGTAAGACATGGAAGAGTTTTATAGATCTCTAAGGCTCTGGGAAAAAAGAAGGGGCAAAGAGTGTAAAGATACTAAAAATGGGTGAAAAGGTTGGGACCCAGGAGCAGACAGAACAATGGAAACTAGAATCAGCCTGGTTCATATATAAAATTTTCATGGCTCTGCTTATTTTTCATCTCCCCACTTTATTTAAATTTGGAACCTTGAAAGTATACAGAGCAAGTTCCCTTTGTCTTCTTCTGATACCAACATTCACTCACATAATCATCCAACCCACAAAAAATGTGATAAAATTCAGGATCACAGAAGAAAAGTGAAGGCTCAGTAACCATTGGTAATCAACATTTCTCTTCCTTTTATATATTCAGTCTCTCCCTCTTAATAGCATCATATCATTTGTTATTTAAATATGTCCAAGTCTCACAGTATAAAATCCATCAAAAAACACAACTCTGTCTTGCCTCCACATTCTTTATCTACTACCTTGTCTCTCAGTTCCCCTTCACAGATAAGCCTCTGAAGAATATTTTATTTTATTAATTTATACCCATTTTTCAATGTCATGCATTTGAGTCTATGCCCATCACGCATCTAGAAAAAAAAATTTCACTAAGGTCACCAAAGACTGCCATATCACTAAATCCTATGGGTTATTTTTTCAATCCTCCTATTACATGATTTCTCAGTAACACCTCAGTGATGCTCACTACTCTCCCTTCTTGAAACATTGGCTTAATTCAGCTTCTGTTTTATTCTGGCTACGCCTTCTTTACCTCTTTTCCTGGTGCCTCTTCTTATTGTGCGTCATAAAATATCAGAGTTCCTCAAGGTTCAGCCTCATGACATTCTATTTTGTTTTATTTTTTCATTGAATAAGTTCTCTGTAAGCAGTCTTTTTTTTCTCCTAAAGACACTTAAAATTCAATCTGTCCAAAATGAACTCATCATCTTATGACCTTTTCCCACGGAAACTCAGTCCATATCTGTATCCACCGTCTCAATGAGTATACATCATCCACCTACTTTTGTAAACCATAAAACCAGAAATTATCCTCAATATCAGACTTTTCTTTAATCCACTGTCTACTCCACCCAATGCACCATCTATTTATGTTCATATTTTAATTTTTATGTACTTAATGAATATTCCTACTATCTTCCATATCAATTAATAAGACCCAAGTCCAAGTTACCATGATCTCTTATCTAGACTCCTATAATGAACTACTAATTGGATTCCCCAAATTTGCTCCTTTATTACTACATGCATTATACTTACATATATACATATGAGTGTATATATTAGCATATATATTACTGTGTATATATATATATATATATAACATACATAATCTCCCTATCCTATTTTAATATTTATAAAGAGATTTATTATAAGGTACTGGCTATGTGATTACGGAGGCTGAGCCGTCCTCAGATCTAGCTGGCAAATCTGGAGACCCGGGAGAATCAGCAATATAGTTCTAATCCGCATCCAAAGGCCTGAGAGCCAGGAGTACCAATAAAAGTTCCAGTCCCAGGGCAGGAGAAGACCAATATTTCAGCTCCATCTTTCAGGCAAGTGAAGTTTCCTCCTGCTCAACACTTTTGTTTTACTCAGGTCTTCAGTTGATTGGTGGAGGGACACCCACATTACGAAGCGAATCTGCTTTACTCAGTCTACTGATTTAAATGTTAATCTCATCAAAAAACCCCTTATAGTCACATGCAGAATGATGTTTGACCAAATGTCTGGGCAAACTGTGACTCAGTCAAGTTGACATATAAAATTAACCATCCTACTCTTAAGTATCCCACCTTTCATACATACCCATGACCGAAATTATTTTTCCCCCAAATGTATGTCCTTAACAGAGCCTACAAAGCCTTACATGATTTGGTCCCTACAAACCTCTTTAACCTAATCTCTCATTGCTTTTCCCCTTGATTTCTTCATTCAGCCTGTACTGGTTGCTCTCAGTTCCTCAAACATGCCTTGTTCAGGGTGGTTTGTCCTGCTGAAGTGGTTTCTTGCCTCCTCTTTTGCTATCTGATTCCTCTGCATCCTTCAGATCTCAGTTCAAATGGCATTTCCACAGGGAAGACTTCCATGAGTACTCAGAAGAGGCTGGATATCCCTGTCATACATTCTTACAGCACCATCTACCTTCTCTTCATACATTTAACTTTAGTGACACTTTACAAGATTAAATTTACATGATAATTTACATAATAACATATTTGATTAATTTTTGCTAGTCCCAGAGACCATAAGCCACGTTGAATTGTGCTCAAAACCGTACGTTCAGGGCCCAGCCTAGTTTTTGGTATATGGGAGGTATTTAGCACATATTTGATTGGGTGATCTATACCACCATTGTACCTGTAGTCCATTAAATCGGCAAGGAAATTAGAGTCAGATGGTCTGGAGTTCCACTTCTTGTCCAAATTACCGTGTTCTATTTATCAACTCGTTGGTCATATCATTAACATCTTTACAGATTTTTCTCTTTTCTTTATCAGCCAACTTCCTCAAAGCGATTAGACTAGGGGGCCTAATAATCATTCGAGTTATCTTCCTTGAAAGGTGGGAACCAGAAAACATACATGCATTCGGAGTAAAAGAAGGAAGAAAAGGCAGAGGGAAGCAGAGGATAAGAAAAAAACTGAAGGAAAAAGAAACAATCAGTTTTGACCAACTCCTCGCATTAATGTGAGATTAGATTGGGGGCAGATAGAAGATAATTTGTGATTCAGTAGAGCAGTGTCGGCCAACTATGGCGCCTTGGTCAAATCCCGCCTGCCATCTGTTTTTGTATAGTTTGTGAACTAAGGATAATTTCATATTTTTAAATGGTAAAGAGAAAAATTATATTTAGTGACGTGAAAAATTTGTGAAATTCAAATGTTTGTCAGAAACAATTCTTTGCAGACTCATTTGGTTGAAGCATAATGCACACTACTGCTCAATGTCACACATGAAAGGACATTTCAAGGCTAAATTATTTTGGGGTCATTCATCACTTGGGTTTATCCATGGCATGCACTTCCCCCTGAGGTAGCACAGAGAGTCAAGATATGAAGGAATATGTCATGACATAAAACCCATCCAATTATAGACCCACTTGAGGAATATGTTTACGATCATGTTTAGTCGTAGTTCTGGCTCTGCGGCTAGAACTACCATGGGTGATAGCAGAGAACATGTTACAGAGTTTCCCACACTTTCTCTGGATTCAGAAAAACCTCGCATCAAATTTGGACCTTGCCATTTGCTGGCTACACGTCCTTGGGCAGTTTATGCTACGATTTGAAGACTGCATCTTCGGCTCTAAAACTGCAATGTTAACAGTAATAGCATCATACTTTCAGAGGATTAAGTGAGAAAATAGATGGGAATCATTTAGCTCACTTCTTACCACAAGGAAAAAGCCTGTGATTAGCTGTTTCACCTTGAGAAAGCTACTTAATCTGGTATATGGGGGTCGGGTGGAGCGGGGTTGGGGGAGGTCGAATTGAATGAAGGTTCACATGTAGCATCAGCTTTCCTGCTGTTGAAGCTGAGTGTTAAAAGCAACGTTGAAATTGATTACAATGGATTTCTAAAAAGGTAGTATGGTTCTAGATCTCTTTATGAAGATATGAAGCTGACCAATTTTTACAGACTCTGCTGAAGATATATCACTTTATATCAGGCACTCAGAAAAATATACTTACTAGTTATCACAGGAAAAACTGAGTTATGTTTTCATATAGCATCAGACTAGTGAACTACTTCAAGCAAATGTTTCCAAGGCATAATAAAGTGCCAGTTTTTGGTCAGCTGCCATGTATTAAGATAAGGCATCAGGAAAGAGCTCCATAGTTCTGTTTTCTTTCCTACTGAGGTGTTTCCATATTAAAGCAACAATCTTTCTGGGGTAAAGTTTGGAATGATTTGTAGACAAACTTCCATCCTTGGTATTGTAGAAGGCTCTTCAAAATTTGGAGTATGGTACAATTTTCTTGACTTCTGGCATTTGACAATATTGTTATATTTTCATGTATGTTACCAATAAGGTACTCAACATGTCCAGGGGTTGAAACCGTGGCGATGGGTCATGGTCATTGTAGGACTTCTCTAGAACATACAGAGACATTTTCCAAGAGATGATTGTTCCTGATATTGCCTAGACTTTCTGTAGTTTTGGGGAGGGAAGCAGGAGAGAGTATGGAAGGCTACCCCTCTTAGGAATTCATGCTGCCGTTGGCTGATGATTTGGCCTGTGGAGAAATATAACAATCACGTCTCATGGCTTGGCTTGCCATGTCTTGTAGCACGTACACAGTGATCTAAAATCAGTAATAAACTTCCATAAGAATCTAACTGTAGCTTAAACACTTTGTATGAGACATTTCTTTCTTTCCATTAAAGTTTCAGATAGAATCAATCTCTCAATTACATTCATCTGGCAAACCAGGGCGGCTCTGACTCAAAACACTTCCCAATTCCTGACATAATCAACAAAACTGTATTATTGATTTAGGACACCTAATGTGATTGCTATGATTTGTAAAGATCCGAAAGACCCAGATGGTGTAGTCTAGGCATTTATAGAGTACAATCTAGTCATCACTGGTTCCTTCTTCCTCTGTGTGCTCTCTTTTATGAGCAAGACAGAATAACTAATACATGGTTCAGAAACTACACATCTAAGAAAATTATACAGTTTCTACTACATTTCTTCATCCTAAAATCACACTTGAGGGAATGATAAGATTAACAGTATTAACATGTGTCTGCAGAGCAGAACCTTCTCTGGAGAGTGAAATATTCCATGCCACTCCAAGAATAATTTCCCCAGTTAAGAACAAAAATTAATGAAAATATGGGACTACCAAAGATGAGTCATGTTTTCTTTCTTACAGGCAAAAATGATTTCAGTGAGGAAAGCAAATTTTTTTTCCCTGACTTTAAACAGGTTTTATTAAACTTTATGTCAGGTTTATTGAAGTATAATTTTAAATCATTAAAATAGACCATTTATTTATGTGTACAGTTTGATGAGTTTTGATAAATGCATGCATCCAAGTAACTTCCACTACAAGGAAGATACAGAACATGTTTTTCACTCCAAAAGTAAAGAGGCATAATTCACTCCTGTACCTTTGCAGGTAATTACCTACTCCATTCCTGGCCTGACAGCTACTGATTTGCTGGTTTCTGTTAGTCATGTTTGATTTGTCTTTTCTATAATTCCATATAAGTGAAATCACATGCCATATGTCCTTTTATGTCTGGTTTCTTTCATTCAGCATAATTTTGTGATACACTCATATTGTTTCCTGTAGCAATAATTTGTTACTTTTATTGATGAATAATATTTCATTGTAAGAATGTACAGCAATTTGTTTATCCATTTACCTATTGATGGATATTTGAACCATTCCCAGTTTAAAGCTATTATGAAGTTGCTATGAATATTTATTTGAGCCTTTGTGTGGACATATATTTTTATTTTTCTTGTATAAATACCTAGATTTGACATTTCTGGGTCATATGGCAACTAGATGTTTAACTTTCAAGAAACTGCCTCACCTTTTTCCCAAATGGTTGACCCATTTTATTTTTACATCAACATAGGTCCATATTCTCTTGAACTTTTGATATTATCAGTATCTATTTTTAAATTTTTATAATCCTAGATGTGTGGCAGTATGCCTTTGTGGTTTTAAGTTGCATATCCTCAATGATTAATGATGCTGAGCATTTTTCCACAAGCGTATCAGCCATCTTCTTTAATGAAGTGTCTATTCAAATTCTTCACATTTTTTTTGATGGGCCCCTTGTCACTTTATTTTTTAGTTGTATGTGTTCTTTACATATGTTAGAAAGACTCAAATGGAATTTTAAGTCAAGAATTTAAGAATAACTTATGAATTATTCTTAAGTTATTCTCTGACTAGTCAGTATATTCAGAGATTCTAACCCTGTTTGCATTCCAAGAATTATTCTGTCTATAACTCCTGGTCATTCTTTGCTTGGCTATAGGTAGTTTCAATCTACTCATACTGGATTAATATTCTGCATCAAATGCAAAGTGACTCCATAGCAGAATTCTGGCACTTTTTCTCTGCATAACTCCCTCATCTCCAGTTCTCCATCCTACAAAGTCAAATGACTTCAGCCTCCACGAATATCCATCTTTGTCTCCTCAACTCACTAAGACTGATGTGCTCTATTTGCACGATTATTCAGGAATTGAATGCAGGTTGCTCATAGGGGTCATCTTGTTTCTCTTCTCTCATGGACCAATGAGTCCTGTGTTTCCTGTTGTCCAATGTGAATAAACAGTTGTCTTATAATTGTTGTCCAGTTCTCTAGTTGTTCATGGTAGGAAGATAATCCATGCCAATTATTTCATTATGGCCGGAGCAGAAGTCTCAATATGCTTCTTAAGATCACCTTAGCCACACAGATGAAATGAAGGGCATGTGTATCCAATTACACATTTCATTTGGAAATTTCAAAGTTATTTTATTTTAGGATAATATAGTTAAAGACAAGAAGATGAAATGGCAGTGTATATATGTGTGTAAAGATATATTCTGCTCCATGTGCTTGATCTAACAAAGATTAAAAGATCAAAAATATAAGAAACTACACATGTTTGTTGAGCAATCAGAGTTTGAACCTGTGATTTCCTATAATGGGTAAGGAAAATACAGCTTATTGTAAACTTGTTGGCACAAATGTGGCTCATGAGGACCTTCTTTGTCAGTGTGGGGAGTCCAGATTGGCCACACCCCACTCTAGGCTGCTCCTCTGCTATAGTATATACTGACATGAGTCAAAACAAGTCACATGTATTTTGAAGGCAAAGGTGACATTTGTTTAAATTAGATATATAATTCAGGACTCATCAATGTTTGCCAAAGAGGGGGATATGAGAGGTAGATTCGCTAGATTAGCCTGGCTACCAATTGCATACCTGTAGCATAAAATACAGATGTTTTAATATGGTCCAGCCTCTGTTGTTTTGTTGGTTTTGTTCTTTTTTCCCTTTACCTCTTCTCATTGTTGGAGCTTCTACACTAACCTCTTTTGAGGCTCATTCCTCATCCCCTACTAAACCTTGCATTTCTGAGATGAGATGATGAGCTTGTTTCCATGGAGACTTAAATTCCAGGTAAGCATTACTTAATCTCACAAATTTTTGCATATTAACAGGATGCAAGGCTTGGCTCAAAAACTAGGAAATGTACTCATAAATTTATGGCCACCTTAAAAACTCTCTCTCTTCAAAGAAAAAAATATATATTATATATATATACACACTATTCAACAATGTGTGTATGTGTACATTATGTGTACTTAGATGTTGACTTTGTTGGGTTCCTCCCAACTGCCTCTACAAGGGGTGAGAGCCAGCGAGTGCTGCTTACATTTAAATCCATCCTGTCTGTTCTGAGTGTCCTAGAATGAGCTGTGCAAACCATGATACATATAGAGCTAATCTAACAAAATGCATGTGAACTGTACAAGAATAACCATTTGGGAAATAGCAATAAAAGAAAAAAAAATCCAATTCAAAATATCCCAAACAAAATAGTACCTAGTAAGCAATATATACAAAATAAATGCACAAAATCCATATGAAGAAATTATAAAACCTTTTGAGGAAAATAAGAGATGTCGATAAAGACTGAATTTGTTGGAAACACTGTTACCACTTTACACAGTAACTCAGAAATTTAATAAAAACAGAATAAATGTTTAAGTTGATAAAATGATTCAGAGTTATCTTGTAAGGATGGACAGTAAGTCACGGACTTGCCCAACAATACACTGACTTGTATTTTATATTTCACTTTCATTACTTGCATAGTAAATTGATTAATTTGTTGAAAAATAAATTAGAGAAAACAAAAAAAGAACGTTAATATAAAATTTGCTAGCATATTTACTCAACTCTCAGTCTGATCCAGTCTTCAAAATATTTTCAAGTTCTTGATACTTAAAAGGTCTGTTGCTAAATACAAGAGAGTTCAAGTATTTCCAATTATCTTGGTCACAAATAAACTTTCATGGAGAGAATTATGATATAGTGTTATGGATGTTGAAATCAAAAGTTTCCTTAGAATTAAGGCTGAGTAGAGCCCCAAACACTGAAACTCTTCCTGATTCAGTTAAGGTATACTGGTTTCTGGTAGAGCAAGGCAGCTTGTAAAAATATCATGGATATTTACATGGAGACAACGATACAGCTGTGGGTGTAATGAAATTCTACATTTTAGAGTAGCTACCTATGAATGGCCATTGGCTAAAGTGGGTGGTGTTGGAAATGACAATCACTTAGGAATAATTCCAGGCATGAGGTGTATCCTTTTGAATATTATCTGTGAATTGCTATTTTCAACTGAATATAAATTTGGAGTTGCTTAAAATATACGATGCTACATTTAAGGTTGCATCAAGGGAAATCAAAGGAAAATGGCATATGTTGCAGAAGATCCAGGCAGGGGAGGCAAGGTGAATGATTCTAGATACATCTCACTATTTATTAACATCGTTACATAGAGTAAGTCACTCCAATGTCATAAAGCTTGTTTCTTTTTCTCAAAAATGAATTAGTTGGTTTTAAATATTTTATACCTCTTTAGGTTATAGTGCAAATCAAATCAGATCACATATGTGAGAATGCTATATAAATTGAAAGTGTTATTATGATTATCCTTCTTAGTACTCAATTATTTTCAAAGTTTCAAGCACCCCAAAGACATCAATCAGATGAAATGTTGTGATCAAATGGAATGCATCAATCAAAAGAGTTACGGTGCTACAGTGGCCAGCTCATAGTTAGAAAGGAAAAGCTATTATGTTTTCTTTCCACCATCTCCTCCCACATGCCACCTTAAAGCTATAATGGTGTTAGTTGCTTAAGCAACACTTGAGTGAGAAAAAGAATCCATTCTAAATTATAAACGGTTTTACCAACTTATCTTGGCCATACCAGAGGTATCAATAGGATGCAATGGAAACACTGTAGGACTAAGAGGTAGGCATTCCAGCATTGATCTTTACTAGCAGAATAGCTTATGATCTTCATCTTTAAAATAAGGCTTAGATAGGATCCATCTAGTTCTAATATGCTGACTCTGAAAAAATTCACAGATAACACACCCATCAAATCAAAAGTACTTTGAGTATTCTTTGGCAAGAGATGTGGTATTTGCTTACATAAAAATTGTTTTCTCACCTCTAGGTAACTACGAATATAACATACCTTTCCATTATCATCCTAGAAATGCCAGTGTCTTGAAAGCATTTACAGCACTGTAGACTTCTTTGTGGACCCACATACATAGGAATGAAAAGAAAATTCAGAAATGTTTGATGGTAAATGGATGCCCTCATTCTACACACCACGTTCCATTTTTCTCATCTAATTTCCAAGATGACAAGGCAAGAATAAAAAAGATCTTGAGAAGGGTAAGAGATACGATTACTGTAAAGCAATTTCCTAATAGGAGAGTTTCAGAGAATGAGGGCTATTTAATATGAAAAGAAGACGAGACCAAGGAAGATAATAGAGCTACAGTAATGATGAATGGCATACAGGAGGGTAAATGTTTCTGTCTGACCTATTTTAAATATCATAAAATAGATAAAAAGGATCATCGCCGAAGCCATGTTCCTAAACACCATATAACAAATGGCACTTAGAGACTGTTCTTTGAAACCGACCCACATATAGAGTTCTGATAACACGTACTAGGGTAAAAGTGCACTCGATAAAATCAGTCAGTCAGCAAATTGAAAACTGGTTAGAAGCTTTTCTTTTTTCCGAATGCGGAAGGCTAATAAACAGGCAAATTGCCAGTAAAATTTCATGGAGGTAAAAGAGGTACGGAGACTGGTAAGGGAAGAAAGAAGTAAGTGAGAAACAGTGAAAGATGCAGAGACTGTAAAATGAAAAATATATACATATATATGAAATACAAAAATATATACAAAATAATATCAACCATTTGCCAATTGATAATCAAGACATTACGATGGGTTCAAGAAACACCCTAAGCCTTCACTTTAGGCTTGCCCACGAAAGCATGACATTCTGTTCAATTTAATTAGTTTTGTGACGGCTTCTTGTTTAGGAAGCTTTCCAAATAAGAGGCCCTCATCATTCACATAAGGATACACTTTCTGGTTTGGCATAATCTTGTCTATACCTAGAAACACAAAGGATTAATGACTAATGGATCTGACTTTTCAGTATAGGGAAAAATCTTTTCTTGAGAAATGGGTTCTCCTTATGTCAGAGTAGCTAAAACTCTTAGTCCACATTTTAATGCATTCAAATGCAGTGTAAGTGAAGTCAAGGCTTAGTAAAGTCGATATTATTGTAGTCAGAAAAGTGAAATGGCAGGCTTTCTATGACAAAATTAACAAAGCCATCACTTAGGGTTTACAGTGGAATACAAAAATGCCATTTACAATTTGAAACAAAAGAACCATTAGTTTTCTATCCCCTTTTTGCATTATTGATTTACAATCCTTTACTTTCATTTATTGCAGCCAAAGCCTGCATGCTTAACAATTTTTTTCTTCTTTAAAATGGTTGTTACTGATTGTGCTTCCAAACAGCAGCCTCCCAACCCTCTTTTCTCACTGTCAGCTTCTCAATTTGTTTCATGAATAACAACTTTCATTTTCCTTAATTACGTTTTAGGAATATTTACTTGCAGACACCTCTTACCACACCACAATAACATTCTGTAGATCTCCGGTTTTAAGACTGAATCACTGGAAGCAATGACTACTGAATTCTGCAAAGTTTGAATGTATTTGCTACATTCATTCTGACTTCTGCTTTAAGCTATATCCAGGTTGCTCTCATTTGCAGAGAGATGAGAATGATTATAACATTACTTCTTACTCTTCTCTGGCCCATATTTCATCCCACCAAACCACAAAATTTTATTTTAATCATAGCATCTTTATTAGTAGTGGCAAAATGACTTTAATAAAGCTAAAATACTCAGCTGAATCTAAATTTACCAACTTGAATCTCATACTTTCTGCCTTCCTCTAGGGTGTCCTACTACAATTGGTAAGTGGTACAAGAATCAGTTCAAGAAGGCTGAGTTTTGGGCAAACAATTAAATTGGTAATGTCAATTTATTTAGAGCCTTTGCTACTTGTAGAATTCTCTGTGGCAAAGACTATTAATAGAATTTGTGCATCTTTTATAAACCTAAGGGATATTATTCCTATTCAATAAATATGATTCAAAATAATAGATAGGATTTCAGTGTCATCAATTACAGTAAAGACTTTACATACGCACATATACACACGTATATATCCATCTAGTTGGGTTTGACCACTGGTTTGCTTTGACCAGGAATTATTTTTAGACATTAATATAACAATTTTGCTGCAATGAAGACCATTGTATTCAAATTACTATTATTTGACCTATTACTGTTTCAAAGCATAAAGAGAAGTGTTGGTTAATCACCAACCCTTAAAATTTCCGTTATTAATAATGATCTTTGCTTAAATGGCACCACAGTTTAAACAACTGGACAAAACGCTCTATCACAGGAACAAAGTTGTAAGTGTAAGTCTATGCAGGAGATGTGAGTTTCCAAGTTGTTCAATAATCTGACAAGAGATTACTTGTCTAAATGGGCACTGCCTTGTTTTTCTTTCTTAACATAATTACTTGTACAAATTATATTCTTTCTCCAGAAATTCTACTTTTGGTTATAACATTTTTGGAATTTGATTTGAAAAGGGTATACAGTATTTGATGTGATTATCTTTAACACTATACTAGGGGAAAATTTGAATTTGGTGATTGACAGCAACAACTCAAGACTAATGAATAAGGAAGGTAAATGCTCAAGTTGGGTTAATTCATTTGGGTTAAGAATATGTTCCGATTTTAGGGTGATAAGATATATTTTCACGTGTCTTGTAAATCAATTTTTGAAGGTAATTCTGAAAGTTGAGTCCTGGAATTATTTTGAAAAATGGGATAAACCATGTTCTCGAAAGTAGTGGCTTACAAACAAGTTCCTAGTGCAACATTCATTGTACAGATACTGCTGTTTTAAAAAACTGACTTGCATATTTTGTCAGAGTATTCATTTCGAGTTATCTTTTAGTTCAAAGAAGGAATGTTTATCAAGATTCTAATCAGGTAAAGATAAACCTAAACCTATCTATTTCACTAAAGCCTAATCTTACCCATTATGTCCACTTAATTTCATCCTCATGGGTTTCTGCTTCAGTCATTCACTCTATCTACCTTCATATCTCACAGAGAATTCAGAAATAGTGAAGCACCACCTTCACATATCATCTAAAACCTCTGAGCAGCTGGCAAGCAGTCAATAAGCAACTACCCGAGATTAACCTAGAGAAAGTTGAAGAGTTGAACCGTGTTATAAAATGGGTCAAGGGACCAAGGAAACCATGCCTTCTCTAATAAAAATCTGCCCTACCTCTCTCATTGATTGGATTGCTGTCATACTCAAAGGTGATAATAGATCGGGAAAGAACATGGGAAAGCAGAAACAAAATACTTATTATGAGGTAGAGATAAAATTACTTAGATTTTTTTGGTTTTGCTATAATTAATCCAGCAATAGTAGTAACATTTTTGAGCACCGTTTTAAGTGAGATTCATTGATATCTCACATTTACTCCCATTTTGCCACGCCCTTGTTCCATTTTGATTACTTGCAGATTATTTTTGTTGTGTGTTGATTTTAAATAAGGTAAATTAATTCGAGATATTTGATCTATAATAGTGCATGCTGTAATCTGTTCCACATGACAGTTATAGTGAATATTCCATAACTAAAGACGCCTGGGCAGTGTCTAAAACATCACTGGTCTTTAAGTTAAAGAGGACATCGAACAGTGCATTTTTTTACGGTTTACAGTGTTTTTAAGAGTAAATAAATTAAAAAAGAAGAAACAAAGGAAGGGAGGGAGGGAAGAAGGAAGAAAAAAAAGAAGGTAAAAAGGAAGGAGAAAGGGAGGAAGAAAATTTGACTATTTGAGATTGAAAAAAACACGAGGGTTACCTTCAACCTGCAGGAAAAAGAACATTTTAAAAATACCTGCCAAGTTTCAAAATGATAAGAGTCCACCCATTAATTGCCATGATAATGTATTTGTAGACTTAGAATTTAGTGACATCAGCTATAATTTTATAATTATCACACAGTTATACAATCTATGTTGTTATGCTAATTAACACATTTCTGTCTGGATAAGATAAGAGATGTTGCCCAGGAATGAATGCAAGCCTAAGATTCTCAGGCTGAAGAATTCTGGTAATGTCAGGCAAGATTTACGAGTAATAACAAAAACTGGGTGTGAATTTCAGCGTCATCATGTTCCTGTAGTTACAGCATGTCCTTCAACTTTGAAATTTCCAGCCTCATAGTTTGCAAGATCTTTTCATTAGTTTCCAACATCATAAATTGACAGTTGATTTAATGTATTATTTAACAGTTTCCTTTCACTTTAGGAGAAGTGTATCACTAAAGGGTATTATTAGAGATCTTACTGTTGTCTCTGAAATGGCATCTCTTGGGAGAGGCTTCTAGAGAAAGAATCCATAATCATCATTTCCTCTTTTTCATAATATGCAGTTTAAAATGTTTTCTTGTCACCGTACAATTAGAGAAAAAATGGATCTGCACACCAGACACAGACACCTTCAGGCAATCTTCACTGGAAGCGCCAAGATTAGGTCCACTCTGGGATGATGGAGGAAAGTGAAGTTTTCCCAAATTACTCAGGACAATAAAATTTCAGCAGTTCCTGGAAAAACAGCTTCAAATTCGATTCAGATATTTGTCATGTACTCCCAAGTGATTTACCAGGTTCTGTCCAAAATTGACTGGTGCTGCTAAGAAAATGCAAATTTCACCTCAGCCTTATGCGAATTCCACCATCATGCATTACCATCTTATTGCTCACTGCCCTGTGTAGAGGAGGTGAGAAGTGGATATTGGCGGGGAAATTGTAAGTTAAGAAACTTCCACTAGAAATAAGTATTATTTTTCTTTTTTCTCATTCCTACAGAATCCAGTGACTCTCTACCAAATTATACAAGGAAGCTGCTGTCCTTTCTTCTTTTCTAAAATGTTCACTGACCTCTGGATATAAACTTACATGAAAGATGAGGGACCAAACTGATTGGTTCTGGAAGCTGGTATGATTTTGTGAGTTTTGGTCTCTTTCTCTGTGATAAATTGAATTATTGGTCTCAAATGTTCACTTCCCTAGAATCGTTTTATACACTTACACCTGTGTCACAGCCTCATGGTATGCTGAATAAACTTTGGGATTACTGACTTTGCGTTTGGCCTCCTGACTTGCTTTAGCCAATGGGATGCTAGTGGAAACGACTTGAATAGATGCTTGATATATGCTTGAGCTCTTGGGCTTGCCATCTTTGCTTCTTCCACCATCATGAGAACAAAATACCCCAAGTTGCCATAGTCCTTGGGCTCCATAAAGAGACTTGAGGTTCAGAGCCACCACACCTGATGCTTGTAGATCCTAAATCTGAATCAGACACACCCTAGTCAACATGCAGTTGTGTGAGATATAAATGTATATTATATGCCTCTGAGTATTTTTGTTTGTTAGCGGCAAAAGCTGATACTGACCCCAGTAGGCTTCTGCCCTGAATAGAAGAACTGACCAAAAACTTGTGTAAGTGGAATAAATGTTTGTTACCTGGCAGCCTTTGTGTAGGTAGCAAGGATAAACACGGAATAATGTTGGCTTATTTTAATTCCCCTACCCCATACCCTTCACTAGCCTCTTCTTAGCCACCCCAAATAAACACACAAGACTTTCCCTCTAAATACATTCAAAGCAGCTAGATACATATTCAACTTTAATCAAGCAAATTAACATTTCCTTCTCTTCCTTTCTTATAGAGTTTCTTTCACATCACCCACCTTGGTGGGTCATCTGGATACCTTTTGATGTTCTAAGATTTGCAGTCTGCCTATCTCTGAGGATAAAATTAAATCTCAGTACTTGCTGTTAAGTGTTTAAGTTCTCAACATTTTCATGCAATAAAAATATCATGACAGTCAAATATGAGCAAAGCTACCCAGGATACGATACTTATTAGCAGTTACATTAAGTGATATTTCTATTGTTGTCTGGAATTGACTTAATGAGCAAAGATATAATTTTCCCCTCATTTTTGTGCCCTTAATTTTGTTACATGACACAAAAGGCCCATTTCATCTATCTTCAGTAGGAGCTCCTCAAGCATTTTTATGAAAATAGTTTATAAACTTATAATGCTTCCTCTTTTCAAATCTCCTGGAATATCTATTGAATATAGGTATGGTGTATATAAGACACCTATTTAGGTATAACACAATGCAGATTATAGGCTCATGGGCTAGTGGGTTCATAGGTAAGAAAAGAAAAGGAATGAAGTTTGGAATTTTAGACCATTCTTTCATTATTTAACATCTATAGTTATAAGTAATTTAGGTTAGAAAGGGAACTGAAAAAAACTGAAATTCTGTGGTTATAAATACAGTGTTTATTTCAGGTGAGGTATGAGCTGGCAATCAGTTTAGTCTCTCTTCACTGATAACCAGTCTTTTCCATCCAAAATGTGCCTATGGTCCATTATGCGTCAATTTCTAAAGTGCTTTGGTCTTCTCCCTCTCCTAATTTACATGCTTTCCAGTTTGGGTACAATACAAATGCAAGGTCATAATTCAACCTTAATAACTTTTTAAACATGTCTTTCATTTCCCTACGTTTTTAAATTGGCGTACTCCGTAAGTCAATGAGCTGTTAAAATTAAGGTTACTATACTCCTCTGTACTTCAGATCTACTTGTGGAATACAGTCACCACTTAACCGTCATCGTTCACCTCAGAAAAACCTCATCCTTCGTTCAGCCCATGTTAAATATAAGCGTAGAAACACGATTGTTTTGTGCAAGATGGAATAAACAAGAAGTCTTTTCAATGAACGTTTATGGAGTTAGATATCCTCCAAGGTGATGAAGTATACGGGACAGATATTCTCTAGGTGTTGGGTGTGCACAATCCACGTCCTTCAAGTGTCAGAGCATAAACCGACGGGCATGACAATCGAGGCAAACCCAAAATGTTACATTAGCTCCGATGTTGGATGCATTATTAACCATGAAGTGGACATAGAAAAGGTTAGACCAAAAAAAGATTCAAATAATAGTTACACATGTGCCTGAAGTTTTAAATTTTGAGCAGGAACTTTTCAGATTGAGAAGAGCAAAGACAGAGAGATTTGAAAGCATATATTGAGGTCCTGAAGTTTTAATGTGTAAGGTTGGAGCAACATTAGAAAATATAAGGGGCTGAGATATGTATAAGGTGTGCCTGGATTACAATGGTTTTTACCACATGATTTTTAAAAAAGGAGTGGTTGTCCTTGAAGAAGTCCACAATGTGGAGTGACAATCCCAGACTTTTATGTGAAAAGAATAGTCTGGAAGTGGTCTGGAGATGAGAAGTAGGACTCAATATAGTACATTAGCAGTTTTCTGAAGTTAACGATCTCCAATAGCTTCTCTTCTGAAGTTACTATTTGCAAATTGGAATTGTTGCAAAATAAGATTTTATTCTCTTATAGTCCTAAATAGACATTAACACCATCTTACCAAAAACATTAACGATTTATAGGAGAGTTACCTAACTCCATTTATGCAAATTTGAGTTCCTTTGTCCATTTTGATTGAGTGAGGTGATCACAAAATTCCAAATATAAATACCTTGGAAACTAAGACTCCAGCACTTAACTAAAGAACGAATTCCTTCCTGCTGTGTCTGCACTGGTTGCATAAGGCTCTCTGAGGTGAGCAAGTGGTCCAAGCCTCTACACTGAACATGCTGCCTTAGCCAAAGGAAGCCAGGGGGATTCTCCCTTATGACCACTTCAAATAGGAACAATGACAAGAACATCTCATTAGGAGAACATACTGCATTGTCCTAAAATCTCTAGAAAACACAGCTCTAAGGGACTCACACCTATGTATTTAAGTCCCGCATCAACAAAGCTTTCCATTTAAATAGTCCCTACTGGGAAAATTGCATTAGTGTTTGTGATCTGTTCATTATAAATAGGCAGACTCCCAATGCCTCCTGTAAGGTTTCCAAGACCTCCTGTGAAAATGAATCATAATGGATTTTTAAAAGTTTTTGTTTCTCTCCAATGGTTAATTATAGCTCCAATGAGTCTAATTAAACTGTGCCACAATGCTTCTATTGATAGTCCTTAGAATTGCAGGAAGTCAAAAGTTCAAGTTATTTAATCAGAGGGCTTGATTTGTTTGGGACATTATCACAATATGAGCTGGATTTTGTCACTCGGGGCCTCTTAGGTGAAAGACTGTAAGCACTTGCATTTTCCTTGCTCCAGATGAAGATTGTTTAACGATCTCCCCCTGCTCCCTCCAGAGTTCCTTTTGCATGAACATCCTGGGATAGGAGACAAAGTGCACGTGGCTAAATCTGGATAACAGAGCAAAATCACTTGGTCTATGACAGCAGTGTATGGTATTGGTAATAAACTCTAACAATTTACACCAATCGTCTATGGCAAGTACTTTGCCTGAGTCTTTTACATTAAACAATATATGAAGTTATTCTGTCGAATCAGTTGATTTCTCCCACCTGTTTGTCTGTCTTGGCAGTCCAAGAAGAGTCTCTTCTGAATATATAGAGCAAGTGATGAACAAGAGCTAAGGCTGCTGAAAATGCATATAAGCCCATACAGACGGGCTCTTCAGCCACTCTAGGTACAACTTGAATTTGATTTCCCTAATGTTTTATAATCTCTATCAGAAACACTTAGCAGAAGAAATATCGTTTGTGCAAAAGGTTGAGGACCAACGATAGGGTTATGTTCTAGTTGAAAGACTATTTGAAAATAACTATCCAGGAAATGTGCCTTTTGTACATGAAATACACCTGAATTTCATGAAGTACATTCTCTAATTCATTGAGATCCAGAGTTGTGCGGAAGAGGGAAATAAAACTGCCTCATGAAGAGAGAGGATCTTTGCATGCTAGAATCCCTTCTCTTCCTCCTGGGACAGGGAATAGATCACATTCAGTAAGGTCTCTTGGATATTAAAACAGGCCAGTCCTTTGTTTGTTATAATATTCAAATGGAGTGTGATAATTCATTTCATGCAGATAAGTCTCTGCAAACTCAGGAGTTTTATTTTATCTGGTAGAAAGGCTCTGGTTAATTCTCCCTTTGGTGGCTTTGGTGAACTAAATGGTTTTTTTTTTCCCTTACTCCACCAAGTAGCTCTAAAGCACTAAACATTTTTAGAGTGTGTGCTTATATAACTATTAGAACCAAGCATTAAGCAATAAATTCTTCACCCACATGTGGTCAAAGATATTACAGCCTTAGCTTTATCCTAGCATTTGTTAATTTGATTGTTGGGGAAAATATATTTTTTTCATTATTTTTATCCTTTAAAATAATTATAGAATCAATAGTGATGCTTCCAATAAGTCAAAGAATGAACAAAATAAGATTTTCCTTTATTGTTGAAGTTTATTTCTCAACAATAATGTTAGGTTTGTAAGGTAAGCAGACATGTGGGCTGATGGGGAACGAAGTTTCATTGTCAAAGAAAAGAAACAGCCTTTTTTAAGCCCAAAGGGAGAGGTTTAAGAAAATTTATATGATTGAATATCTTGCTTCCCTCATATTTGAAAGAATCAACCAAAAATGCCCAGAAGTACGGTATTTCTCAAAAACACTCAAGAAATAATGTATTTATTGTTGTTGTTTTAAAAGTGAGGCCTCAAAGAAGCAATTAAGAAATAGTTGTTAGTAAGCTTTGTTAGTTTCTACCAGTGAAACTACTCAGTTCAAATAATAGGCTACGGAAAGAATTCCCTGGTGGCCCAGGGGTTAGGACTCTGTGGTCCCACTGCCAGGGCCCTGTATTCGATCCCTGGTCAGGGAACTAAGATCCTGCAAGCCACACGGTGCAGCCAAAAAAAAAAAAAAAAAAAAGCTACCAAGTGTAAAAAGTAGTCAATTTAGGGAACTGGAAGGAAAGCAGCACAGAACTTTCAATGAGAACAACCAACTACATTCATGTAACCAGGCATGATTTTAAAAGCTGTGCATGTACTAACTTATTTCATCCTCACAAGAAACGAGACAAATAGGTCAATACTACTATTGTTCTTATTTTACAAATAAGGAAACTGAGGCACAGAGCAATTAAACAGATGGCCCAAAGTTACCCTCTCAGGAAGTGATTTGAACCTAGACAGTCTGGAAACAGAGTCCATGATTTTAACCAGGATGTAGGGTGTACATTTAAAAGGGAATGTGCCCAAATGGTATAAAATTGGATATAGTTGAATGGCGGAAATATAGGTCATGTTCAACTTCTTTGGGGTTTGATGTACTTTTTACATTCTCTATCATGAACACAAATAATTCTATAATTAAGAGTCAAGTGTCCTGGGTCTACTTTAAAAATACTCTTACTAGCTTCCATCCTTCTCTGCTACCTTCATATGTCACACATGGCTGGTCAGGCTTCTCTTTCTAAATGAAATCTCTAATGTGAAAAAAAAAATCTTTAAGAATAAACTTTCTGTTTTCAGATATGCATCCTTTCTGTATTAATATCCTGTATTATTGAACCAACAGAGCCCTGAAATATCCTTTACTGGTTCACAAATCCGTCCCCTATAGATGGCATAATTATGATTCCGAAGTCTTGTATGAGTTGAAGGCAGAAAAGGGTAACCAAAACCTTCTAGGAGCCTCAGAATGAACAAACTAGAGACTGTGGGCTATAGGCCTTCACTGAATAAACATGAAGAAAGAAAACGAAATATGTTCAATACATGTAAATTACCAAGGCACTTTAGAAGTTAAGAATTAGAGAAATTCTCATATAAGCCAGCAGAGAAGGTAGCTGACAGGGGTCAGGTGATGAAAGAATGGTCAGGCATAGTTTTTTCTCCTGAGTGACTTACTAGTCATGCCATCTCTGACTCTCCATCATAGGACTCACAATTCTATAGCACTTTTGCCTATTACAAATCATTCTCTTGTGGAGAATGAAAGAGAGAGAATTGAAACTCTATCAGTGTCTTGAACTAGGGAATTCCAAATAAATAGGCTTCTATACTACAAGTGTTACAGGTACTAAATTCTAAGGGCTTTGGGGAAGTACAAGGCAAATTTGTGACACCTGTTTCTACCAATAAAACTGTGAGAACATTCCGTTGAATTCTATGAGGACATTAGTGCAACCCATCAAATAATCCAGGGAGGCCAGAGCTACTAGGAAAATCAGATCTTGACCCAAAGTCTGCAACCATGACTTAGTGTCAATGTCACCACAGGTTCCAATATTAGTAAATAAGGTTTGGTATCTGACCTGGGACCAAGTATTGGGCAGGTAAAACAAAAACAATGTACAATACTCAATGCTGCTAATTCATTTCCTCTCAAAATGGCTCCCATTTTTGACCCCTACCCCCTCAATCATTTATTAAACATCATCTTTTACTACAGTGGATGTCTCTACCTCAAACCTTTCCACCACATTTCAGATGGTAGTTCTTCGCTTGTGTTTTTCATAATGGTTTCCTTCCATTGGTAGCGCTCAATGACTTCTGGTCTTACAAAGCAATAACATACTCTCTATATACGTATGTATGTGTGTATATATATACACACACAGAGACATTGTATCAGCTGATGTAAAATAGAAGAAGCAATTGCCAGGCATGGACTCTTTGCTTCTTCATAGCCAAAAATGTGTTACCATCACAAAGGTAGGAAAAAGTAGAAATAGTAATTATGCAGACAGTCTCAGCAGGGTTGTTTTGTCTCAAGTAGAAATTTTGACATATGCAGTTTAAAAAATAAATCCGTCTGTCCTCTTATCAAACAAGAATGTTTATTTTGGGGGAATATTTATAATATGCCCTTAATTTTCAAAAGAAAGGTGATATAATTGCCAAAAATTTTCAAAAGAGAGCTAATAATTTTCTTCTTGGGTTATGAAAAACCAATTTCAATCTATAATATATAAATCAGAGAAAAGCATTCAAAATCTTCTAATTAGACCTGTAGCACTTCAAGAAAGAAAAAATTGTGCCACTTTCACTTAGGAAGAAGGTTGAAAGGTAAAATAGGTATAAATTGCCAAAAAGAACTGGCAGTTGAAAGAAATATATATTCTTTACTCTCACGTTCACAAAATAATAACATGTTAATACATTACCTTTAAAATTTAATATGAACATAAGATGAAAATATGTAGGTGTCCAAAATGATGTTTTTCTTCAACTATTTATGGAAGTGCCGAATAAGGGTGCTTTGGTATCACACTCAGACTTTGGGGGTCTATTTTATAGAAAATGTATAAATTTCTCCAGGCACTATGCACGCCCTGGGTAGGGGTTTGGGCAGGGGTGGGGGGAAAAACCATTGCAATAGAGGAGAATAAAGAGATAGAAGAATAAATGTCTCATCGCCAAAGAAGCGTCAAGAAGAGAGATGTAGGGGCTTCCCTGTTGGCGCAGTGGTTGAGAGTCCGCCTGCCGATGCAGGGGACGCGGGTTCGTGCCCCGGTCTGGGAAGATCCCACGTGCCGCGGAGCGGCTGGGCCCGCGAGCCGTGGCCGCTGAGCCTGCGCGTCCGGAGCCTGTGCTCTGCAACGGGAGGGGCCACAGCGGTGAGAGGCCCGCGTACCGCAAAAAAAAAAAAAAAAAAAAAAGAGAGAGAGGTGTACCAGATGTTCAAAATAGCAGGACCATGTGTTTTGTTGAGTTACATATCAATGTATATGGTGCAGACTAAGTTCCTAAGTTCACAGAAGTACACTAAGAACATATGATGTTAAAATAATGAATGGGTATAGGATGAAAAAGTAAAATTAATACAATAGGGTGAGAGGATCACTTTAGCCATTCTGAAAGAGATAAAGTATTTGACTGATGGGGTCAATGAGTTGTCCTTGTCAAACTGAGACTTACCAGTGCCAAAGCCTAGGGCCTTTAGAAAAGTTGTAATACATGAACAGTTTATATGTACTCATGGAAGGTAGTATAAAAAAGGAAGCAATGAGAATGAAATATGATAGCCAGGTTTGGGAAAGCAGAGGGAAAATAAAGAGGACTTTCCATGGGCTGCCATAGATATCATGCACCGTAGGGCTCGGACAATCTGTCTGGACACGATGGATCAGTGGGTAGACAGTGGAGAAAAACTGGGATATAGTGATTCTAGCTTGCTTTTTAAAAAATTAAAATTTCAACAATGGTAACAACCATGTGAGGACAAATACTTAAGAAGGGAGATAATTAGTCCATCTGGGAGAAAAATAAAAATGATGGAAAAGGTCTGGTGAAAAATAACTCCAAAGTTCTGAACCAAGAAAGATAGCAGTGTCTCTGTTTGGGATGTGGAAATAGAAATGGACAGAGTGAGGTGGGTTGAGGTAGGCAATGAACCTAAATTAGTTTGACTTTTAAAAAGTTATGTTTCAGATTGCTCTGAGACATCTGAGAGAAGATGTTCTATGGCAAATTAAGGTAAGGTACTGGAGAGTCCTGGTGGGAAATCTAGTTGAAAATGTAGATTTGAAAATCATGGGAATAGAACTACCATATAACCCAGCAATTTGTAGGGATGTGGATGGACCTAGAGCCTGTCATACAGAATTAAGTCAGAGAGAGAAAAACAAATATCATATTATTAACACATATATGTGGAATCTAGAAAAATGGTACAGACGAACCTATTTGCAGGGCAGGAATAGAGACATGGATGTAGAGAACGGACATGTGGACATGGGGTGGGGGAAGGGGAGGGTGGGATAACTGGGAGATTAGGATTGACAAAAATACACTACCATGTGTAAAATAGCTAGCTAGTGGGAACCTGCTGTATATAGCACAGGGAGCTCAGCTCGGTGCCCTGTGGTGACCTAGATGCGTGGGATTGGTGGGGTGGGGGCGGTCCAAGAGGGAGGGGATATATGTATATGTACAGCTGATTCATTTCATTGTACAGCAGAAACTAACACAACATTGTAAAGCAATTATACTCCAATTTAAAAAAAAAAAGAAAATCATGGGGATTTTTGGCCATAAATGAAATCATCAAAGCAAAGAGATACATACAACACATCTGAGTCTTAAAGCTAATCCACAGCTAGTATGTTAGGAAAAGAAGAACAAAAGAGAATGTCTTATTATAAAGACTAAAATGATAACTTTGATGTGGAATGAAACTATATTTCCAATTTTCCAGGACCCACCTATGAAAGATGAGTAAAAGGAGAATAAAAGAATGAAAAATTACCTTATACTACTCTAAGAGGCTATTATGTATTTCCTAGGACATCGAGAGTTTCTCTTGATCCTTTAGCTAATATTAACCTTACCTGTAAATAAAATTTTGGAGTTGGATTTGCCATTTAGCTTGACCAAAAAGAAAAATGTGTTTAGATGCTGATAAGCTTCCTGTGGAACAGAGACTCAGTATTTGCTGGCTGAAGACAAAGTATTATACAACACCACACTTCATCTAAATGACAAATAACAAATTAGAATATTAGCATTGTTATTTAGCTAAATTCCTTTAAGTGTGCAGGAGTAAGGCTCAGACCTAGAAATAATATTATTAATTACAACGTCTTTTTCCAAAAATTACAACTTGAGGCTGAACAGTGAAATTCCAATAGGTTCTACAATCTGTACTGTCAGCATTTCACCCTTATCCATGCAGTTTTCAAGTTCCCTATTTGAAAAAAAATCTTTGTCCTTTAAACAAAAGGGTGGAAGCCTAGGTCCTCATGTACAAGATGCTGACTTGCAGTACACATCTAGTGTACATCAACTGCAAAATGTTAATGAAACACTTTCTTGCCTGCTTTTGACCTTGCCAAGAATGCTACGTGTGCGGGAATCAAGAAACCTGTGAAGCCATATGCTGTGGGTCAGCCTTTGACCAGTTTCCCCCATCCAGCTGTCACTCTGAAAGTAACATCGCATGCACATATATTTTTTTATGCACACAATTGTCCTGAATTTTGGCCACAGGGGAACCTTACTGAGAAATGGTGTATTGGCGTTGTTCAAAGCAAGTTAGTTTTCTGATTTCAAACATGAAATTTGGAAGCTGTGAGTGACCTTAGACAATAGCTTTCTCATTTATATCACCTGATTTTAATCCTTAACAAACATGTTACATCATGTAATAAAATCAACAATAAGACAATAGACACACAGTAAAAATAAATTCTCACTTTCTCTGTCCATGGAAGTGTTTACAGCTTCTTTTAAATTTCTTCCAGAAATTTAAATGCTTATAAACAAATATGTTATTATATCATCTTTGTAAAATAAAATCACATTGTTCACATTATTCAGCTTTGGTTATAGTTAGCAATGAATCCTAGAATCTTTGCCTATCAACATATATGGCCTTATTTCAGGATTTTTAAGGACTGTGTAATATTTCACTTTATACAATTACTATACTTCATTTGATCAATCCCCTATTAATGGGAATTTTAAATTTTGCTCTTTTCTAATTACTTTGTCTTATCAAAAACAATTCTGTAATGTTTAGTTTTGTATATCTTGGCAGTATTTTTTTATTATAAATGTGGATTAAAATACTAATCAGGGAAATTCTGTTATCCATTTGTTTTAAATATAAGCAGCAGCACAGTAGAGTCAAAAGATAATTGACTTGTAGTCACATTGACCTAGGTTTGAATCCTGGGAAAGCCACTTACTTCTGTGAGCAAAACACTTAACCCCTCTGAGTCTCAGATTTCCTCTTTGTACAATAATGACAAGCCCAGTACAATTAAGATTTTAAGGTAATCTTCCTTAAAGGATGGTATAAGTAAGTATTCCAAAACTTGTAGCTTAAGAGAGGAAGAAGAGGAGGAAGAGGACAAAGAACAAAGTCTAAGTGCAGAATTTGAAGTCAGAACTGGACAAAGTACAAAGTCCTCTAGATTCTCAGATGAGTGTTTTTCTATTTCATTGCATTGGTGTATTCTACGCCCCATTTCTTTACCTCTCTTTGCCCATTGACTGTGAGGGTGTCTTCACCTTGTCCCACATGGCACAAAGACTAAGAAACTATTGGCAACGTCCATATAAACAGCTATAAGAAAGCTCTGCAGGGTATGTACGACTATTGTTGCTCTGCCTGTGGTCCCTTCCTACTGATGAATTTCTGATGATAATATTCAGCCATGACATCATTTATGGTTTGAGGGAGAGATTCTACTGTGGCCATAGATGATACGTCCTTGATCAATACCCATATTCTGTGAATCTACTCATTACTAAGAGGCATCACTCCAATGACATCCATCCTTGCCTAAATTTGCTCTTTTAAAGTGCCACCTCACAATCAGACTTGCACATTTGTCTGAGAGAGATAATTATCGCTATCTGGCATATATTCTTGACAACAACCTTGTGAACTTAACGAAGTCCGGAGTCATAACTCTCTTTTTAGGGTTTGAGGGAATTAAGCTTTAGAAGCATCAATTAATTTGTCCATATCTTCTAACTTCAAGTTCACTTTTCTTTCTATTATATAATACTGAAGCCATTATATTTTAATACAAGAAAAGGATGATCTGTCCAATATATCTTCCTCTAGTTCCGTGTCTTAGCTCTTTCAGAAAAAAGTAGCCTTCTCCCAGATATTTTCAATGCTGCCCCATGGAATATAATACAAATTGCTCCACACGACCATCAAACCTCTCCTTTGTTTAGCCCAGCATTTGTGAATAGCCTCACCTCTATCATGGATGAGCTCCAGGCTCATAAGACCATGATACTGTCTCTTAAGTATGCCATGAACTTCTTTCCTGCCATACCTTCCCTACTGGCTTTCCTTCAACTTAGAGATCTTTTCCTCCATCATCCACCCTTGTATCATATTCTTCTTCTAAGCAAGTCAGATGAAGCCTTGACTGAGAAGCCCTTGTTGATTTCTTCAGCCATGATGAATTACTCCTTGCATAAAGAAAAACAAACATGATATACCTACAGTCAACTCACATATTCTGCTTTGTATTAAAATTAATTGTTTTTATGTTGCCTCACTGACCAGTTGGAAACAGTCTATGTGCCAGACTCTTAACTGTGTCCCATAGGAACTGAACACCTACCTAGGTGCATTTATAGTTCCCTCTACCTAGTGTCCCCTTCCACACTAAATCCTACCCAATAGTCAAGGACCAGCTCATTACCACCATCATCATAAACCCTCTACTGAATTCCTTTAGAAAGACATGTTATTTTCTTTTGAACTCCAATACCAACTTACGGCAATTACCTCTTCCTTATACTACAATGGTTTAAGTACCTTTTGATTCTTCTGGAAGATTTGAACCTCCATATAGCCATGGAGTGCCTCTATTTTGTTGCAGTTTACCACTGTATCCTCAGAGTTCAAAGCATGATAAGGTGTTTAATAAAGATTCGTTGTATATATGGAAAGATATATTCTTCTGGTTCATATCATCTATGCTAATGTCTAATAAATGTTTACTCTGTCACAGTTACTTTTAATCAGAATTTAAAGTTTTCTTTTGAACCATATGAAATTACCAATCCTGAGGTCATAAACAGTTAAGTATATGCAATTTCATTTGATTCAACCTAAAATTTATGGGGTGAAGGGAATGATGGATAGTCAAATGAATGAGAATTCCCCACAGTTGTAATTCATAGCATGGCTGCATTAATCACATACATAAATATTATTTCATTTGACAGAAAGTCATTGGGAGGTCAAGAAGGGAGAATTTGCATTAAAATATGTCACTCCCCCACATGGAGGAAAATGCATTTCAAATACATCATTAGCCACAGGGAGGACTAATACAGACTATACATCCACCAGGTTTTTTACCATCACGTTCATTTTCCTCTGTGTTCACTGAAATGAGAAATCCCTGTACCCAAGTAAAACAACAAGCTTGCATCTTCTTTCATCCTTCCCTGGTGAGAATTCCAGCTGGGAGAAGTCATTTTGCTACATCCCATTGTCAGACCCGTGCTAGTAAAGTCAGGGAAATCACAATGGCTCAGAAGTTAGCCCAACTGCACATATCAGGGGACTGCCTTTGCTATGGGACACGTACACAGCAGTTGCTTGACAGGTGTGCATTGCCCACACCTCCTACCTGGCATTAGCGTTGAATGTCTAAGGTACTACTGATGGGCCGGGTTTTCCTCTACAGTACAGTCAGCCCTTTGGGGAAATTAGAATTGTGTCCTAACAGCATTGTTAGAAATTAAGGCATGGATTTTAGAAGCTAAAGTGTCACAGTTCAAACCCCATCCTTTAATTTTTGCTAAATTTTGCAATTGAAACTTCATGTCCTTATTTGTAAAATTGCATAAGACTGAAGTTATCTTATAAGGTTATTGTGACAGTATCAATGCATTAGAGAAAGCCAACTTAACAGATTATCCATACAATGGGTGTTTAATTAATGTTAGCTTAAGAAAAAATAAAACCTTTCTGGTTCATTTCTAAATTGTTTAATATTTCTCTGGCTGGCTGAACAAAAATTTACACGTACTAGATGCAGATGAAGTCTACTGAAACCAGAGCATTTAATCAAAAACCCAGAAATTAGACATATTGCTTGGGAAGTAGTAATAATGAAGAAGAAGAAAAAGAAAAAGGAACAGGAAGGAAAAAAGAAAGAGGAACAGAAAGAAAAAGAAGAGAAAAAGGAAGAAGAGAAAGGTACTATTTCTTTAGCACTTGTTGTACACCAAGACCTTTCTAAGTCCCTTTCATGTATCGAGGATCATATAATACTTTAATAAACATTTCAAAATAGAGAGTAAGTAGAAAAGACATAGAAAATGGGAGCGAAAAGATGAGAATTTTAAGAATCAGTTCTGGAAGATTAATATCCAAATAATAGAAGTTATAGAAAGTATGAAGAATAAACACAGAAAAAAGAAATTTATCAAGGAAATAACTCAATTCAATTTCTCAAACTTAAAGCACATTAGTTTTGAGATTTAGCAGACTCACACCAAGGAACATCTCCTTGGCTCACACCAAGGAACACCAAGGAACATTTTTGTGAATTTCAAGATACTGAAGGAAAAAGAGAAAAATCTTCAAATACACTGAGAAAGAAGAGACAATGGACACAAAAAGGATTCAGGATTATAATGGCATTGAAATTCAATAAAATACAAAAATCTAGGGTAAAAACATGCCATTGATTTTCAAAGTTCTGCAGGAAGAAGAAGAAGATGGTTTCCAACCTAAAATTCTATAACTAGCCAAACTACTAGTCAAGTACCTAGTACTTCTGTGATATTTACTATATATTAGGCCCTGCTGAAAACACACTACGCTTATTAACAAATGTAATTCTTCAATAATCCCCAAAGGTGGATGTTGCTATTATCCTCATTTTACACATGAGAAAATGGAGGCACAGAAAGATTAAAATAATGTGTTTGAAAGTCACACCACTGTTGTACGGGAGGCCCAGGGTTTAAAAATCCATAATCTTAGTCCAAACATGGCATCCTGCACCTTAATCAAAAATAAACTACTAGCCTAACAAAACATACTGCCTTTATCATGTGTGGCTTTATTAGGCTAAACATAAAACCCTTTCATCACTAAATTCAAGGAAATGTCTCCCTTATCTCTAAATACTTCCTTTAGAAGTAATTAGTTTGCCTAGAAGGTTATTTTTTTTTTTTTTTTTGCTACTACCTAAGAAAAAAATCAGGTAATTGATCAAAAGTTAACTTTATTATGTGTTTCCTTCTATTTCCCATTCCCTATGGTCCTTTTCTTAATATTATTAAAGTGCTAACTTTCTCATAGATTCCATTTACTTATATAAATTTGATGAACATATCTATACACTGAGCTCATCCTTACCTTGAATTAAAATGCAAACATATTCAGTAGAATAAGAAATATTTCAGTAGAATAAGAATATTTCTAAAGCTTTAGTTTAAAAACATGCTTCCAAGAAATTTGACTTTTCTAGTGACCCAAATATTCTTTAAGCTCCTGTCTTCCCTGGGATGTGCACTGACTAACTGAAGTAGTTTCATAACCACCCTTGTTCTTCACGTGTTTAATGATAAAACTTAAAGTAACACATCAGTCACTTGGCTAATAAGCATTTTCTGAAGTTCATAGAAATGGAGGGAAAGGCTTCCTTTATTCTTCCACTGTGTATTATGTTCCCCAAGCATGTATTATTATTATTATTATTATTATTATTACCCAGTTGAACTAGTCTAATTTGCAGTGGGATAAATCATAAGTCAGTTTATTCTCAAGCCTCCCCAAGTTATTATTTTACTTCATCCAAAGATTTTATAGCAGAGAACACTGGGGATATTCCAGATGACACAAAGTTATTTCTTTTTCTCTCTTTAAAGCCTATAAAATCTAAAAACTCTTATGCAGTAGAAAGTTCCCATAAATAATTAGCATTGCATTGCAATGGTCAAAAAAAAAAATACTTAAAGCAACCCATAAAAATTCAAGGTTAACTCACTCGCAAGTGCTAGTTTTTCTAGGTATGGAAATATGTTGGTTCCTAATAGATATTGGAATATATTGGTTCTTAAAATACTTTTTCAGGTAGACATTTCTAGGTTTGGCCACCCAGAATCCAACTCTCCTTCTTATAATAATAATAATATCCTAATGAGTGGGGAATGTAGAACCCCTCTCAGTTCAGACTATACTGCAGGGAACACTTTCTGCACTTTGTATCCAAGACTGGGGCCTGAGCTAAACTAATCCTTAATCCTATTACTCTGTCCCCAGAAATGATTTAGTGAAATGCACATTAGGTAACTTGATCTAGCAAAAACAAGAAATTTCATTCAGTAGCTGGGAGAGGAGATTGATTAGAAATCATGCAGATTTAGGATTCTCTGGCAGCCACAGACTAAGCTCAGAAGTGGAAAGAGGGAGAGGAAAACCAGGTCTCCTCACATCACTTGAGTTATTGGATCAATTTTCACTTGTAGTCAGATCATCCTCTGGAGTTTTCAATAATGAGAGTCATTCATTTTTTAAACCTGGTTGACTTGGTTTTTCCAGTTTCCTATAAATAAAAATAGCTTGGGCTTCTCTGGTGGCACAGTGGTTAAGAATCCACCTGCCAATGTAGGGGACACGGGTTTGAGCCCTGGTCCAGGAAGATCCCACATGTCACGGAGCAACTAAGCCCGTGTGCCACAACTACTGAGCCTGTGCCCTAGAGCCCACGAGCCACAACTACTGAGCCCATGCACCAAAACTACTGAAGCCCATATGTGTAGAGCCTGTGCTTCTCAACAAGAGAAGCCACTTCAAGCCCATGTGCACCGCAACGAAGAGTAGCCCCCACTCACCGCAAGTAGAGAAAGCCCGCACACAGCAACGAAGACCCAACACAGCCAAAAATAAATAAATAAAAGAAATAAATTTATTTTTTAAAATATCTAAAATAATATCTACTTGTATGCAATTCTGAGACTGTAAATATTTCAGTGATAGATGTGTCCACAGATGAAACTAGGAATTCTGGGTGTACTAAATACTAGTTTCAGGAGCATAAATATAAATTAGGCATCATTTCCACCGTCAACCAACAGTGAAGTTCTCTTTCCAGGCTCCTCATTGATACATGGGCTAGGGAATCTTGTTCTCCACTTCCTCATACCAACTACACAAAAAACAGGGATATAGTTGTCACAATTCTAATTGTTAGGCAAACAATATTTAATTTCAGTTTAGTAACACTACTACTAAGTTGGTTCAGAGATGTGCAAAGTATGGGGTTCATGAGATTGTCAGATTCATTTTCTGTTTATTTAGAGATGACTCTTTCAGCTAATAAAGACAGTTTCATGATGTTCACAGGGAAATAGCATGGTCCTAGGAGTTAGCACGTTTCCTGTTGTTCTGTCCTTCCTACTTGACTGCGATAATTGAACTGCTGGGAAAGTCAGTACTGTACGAAGTCCCTAATGTCCTACCACCCACCTTGAGTATTATATAGTCATCATTTCTAGATGCATAGAATTCCTCTTATTCATATTAATAAAAGAGAAAGATATTTACCACCATGCTTGTTTATGTAGTGCAGTGTAAATAGCCACCGCAAAATTCAATGTCTAAAACAAACAAACAAACAAAACATTTATTTTGCTCATGAAGCTGCATTTCAAGAAAGGCTTTTTTTGTTCCACTTGGTATCAGTTGGGTAGCTCAAAGATGAATTGGAATCATCCGAATGGTCACCTGCTCTTACATCTGGAAGCTGGGATGGGAGAACTCAAACAGCATGGTGGGGTGGAATAGTTAGGACTCTTTGGGCTTCTCTCCACCTCCACCTCCATCTCCATCTTCATCTCCATCTCTGTCTCCATTTGTGTCTCTCTCCAGCTCCAGCTCTATCACCTCTGTCGCTGATCTCTCGAGCATGCTAATTTAGGGAAGGTAGACATCTTGCATTGCAGCTTGGGGCTTCCATGGTCCATGCCCCAAGAGAGAGGATATATCACCTTTTTTGATTTAGTCTCAAATCACACAGCACCTCCTCTACTGCAATCTGTGTACTGAGGCAGCCATAAAAACCTGCTCCTGTTCAAGGAGAGTGAAAATACAAACTATCTCTTGATGGAGCAGTTACAAGGTTCTGAAAAAAGCAGGTGAGATCATAAATGTTGAGGCCATTTTTTATAAATTTGCCCAAAATCACAATATACAATTATGCATGAGTCACATATCTGCGTGCATTTGACTTAGGTCATTATATTTCATTCTAGTTCCAGAAGTGTGTGCATGATTACCATATGTGCTGCTAGAATCAATCATTATTTCTCAAAAGCACAGCACTATGCAGGTAGGAAGAAAGGCATTTTCCAGATGTGTGCTTAGAGACAAAGTGAAGCCTGCCTTGAATTGAAAATTTCCTTCAGTTAATCTACATTATAGAAAATTAAGAGGAGAGAGATGTGTGTTTGTGTTGAGTAAGATTAAAAATAGAACAAAACAAAACCTCTCTGCTTTTTTTTTCTTGAATTCATCAAAAATAGCTACATTTATATTACATTTTTAATGACCCAAGTGGATGCTTTCTTTTGATTTTCTTTCCACTCCTTTAAGAAAACTGAATGTGCTTGCTTCCCAAATACCCAGCTAACTTTCTGGCCACCTCCCTCAGTTTGGTTCAACAACTACTCCCAACCTCCACACAGCTTTCTCCAATACACTGACAAGATGTCAATAACTACAGGGGTCAATTTCACAGTCTGCCAGAGATACGTCTCAACAGATCTCGAAGACAACAGGACATTTCATTTTCACGCTGTAACCTGCTGGTACTACTTGTCCCATGACAGGCTCTAAGGGATGGCTCTCACCTCTTGTTTTTATCATCACCCCAAACCCTGTGATCCTAAGTCTACCTGTTAAGACAGAGGGACACAAATAAACTTCAAGCACACCATTTGTTTCTTTATTTCGTCTTCTCTGATCCCTCTCTCAGTATGGATGCGATTGACTCTGAGAGAGAACTCCATCACTGACCTCGTTGTGTGAGGAACAAAAAAGTTGTACATTCCCAAGCTCTCTCCGACAAGAGAGAAACAGTCAAGACTGTGCCATCCCTTCCTTTCCTGTGACCCGATGAAAATCTATTTCCTGAAGAGCAAACAGAGCTATCCTCTTAAGTCGTAAATACTCTCCAACTAGTAAGCACTGCGGGTCTCTGCCCTGGATTTTATTGCTTCTTTCGAATCTCTGGTTTTCAGACACAGCGTCACATGTTCACAGTAATTCAACATTTAAATCTCAACTTTGGAGAACCAGCATAAGGCAAGGGATACAAAATGGCATTCTATTTGTAGAAGACCTTAAGGTAAAGCTGTAATTTAGATATTATCACATTGCCGGTACCATACTCAAGGAACTGATAAAAGCCTTTGCTCCTGACTCTGCCTGTATGCAATAGCTTCCAACACCAGGCTGTGTAGCACTGTTTTTGATGATCTGGGAAAACACAGGTATCACACACATCTGAGTCTGAATCCTGTTTCTGTTAATTACTAGTTTTACGATCATGGACAAGTTAACTTAATAGCCTGTGGCTTGGTTTCCTTATTTGTAAAATGGAAAGAACGATAATAGCTGTTATGCAAATTTGTTTGTGAGAATGAGAGTTGATAATCAATGAAAACCCAGGACAGTGCTAAGTGATAATTGATCAAATAAGAGTAATAAGAATAATGAAATTATAAATTATATTGTATATCATGTTGTATATATAATATAATATTTTATACTATAATATTATATATGTGTATAGATGGCATTATTATTACTATTTCCAGGCTACTAAAGAGTCCACTTTCTACCTTAGTTTTGATTAAAATGATGATAATAAAAATTATGAGATGATGACTCTATCATTTTCAGAAATATATATTCACAACCCCTACTTACTTATTAATGTTTTAAGCTTTGCTTTCTATGTATAATCTTCCCTTATGCGTCACCCAAGTCAACCAGAGTTCTTGCTCTCAACTCTGAGCTGCCACTGTATCTGAAGTAATTCGATTATAGCACTTAGTACGCATTCCGTAATTTTTGTCTTACTGTTTATGCTTTATTTTCCTCTCTCTCTTCTTGGCTATTACAAAAGAAGGGAGACTCTCTTTCCCCTACCAGCCCATGCACAACTAAGCAGAACTGGAAAACTCTCACTTAAAATGCATGACCACCAAACTTGACGGGGACCCAGTGCTTCCTAACAACCCTATAGTATTTCTAGTCCTTTCACTTGTGAGATGATTGTTTCTACCTGCTCTTGTATCATCCAACTTCCAGAATCTTCTCCAACTTCTCAGCTGATAACTTGCTTCCTCTTCCACTAAAGAGGATCAGTCATGAAGAATTTCCTCAAGCTTCTATCACAGATTTGCACCTGTCTGAGCCCTGACACCCTGTCTTCCTTCCTGTGGCTAAGGTCTACCTCTGTGTCTACTGCCAAAACGTCCACTTTTGTATAACTTCCCAGTCCCTCTCACCTCTTCAGGGACGTTGCTTCAGCAATTCTTTGTCTCTTCATCATCAGTTCTACTCTCTCTGCTGGATAATTCCTATCAGTATGCACACATACTGTTATGGTTCTGTCTTTAAAGAAAATCCCTCTCTGGATCCCATTCCCCTCCAACTACTATCCCATTACTCTGCTTCCTTTTATGGCGACACTCAAAATAATTTTTAATATCCTCTATCTCTAATTTAATTCCTCCTCTTCTTTTTGGTACTCACTCCAACCAGGCTTTCTCTTCCATCATTCTACTGAACTGCTCTTGTCAAAATCAAGAATGACTTTGCGCTACAGAGCTAACCTACTGGAAACAATGGACACAGCCTCTCTCTCTCTCTGTCTCTCTCTCTCTCTCTCTTTCTTGAAACACTTTTGAAACTTGGTTTTCAAAGACCCTACTTCAGGGCCTTTGCATTTGCAGTTTCCTCTTCTGGATCTAATTTTCACATACACATCTATATTTCTCAATATTGTTTCTCCTTCATATATTTGTTCAGTTCTTATTTTCTTACTATGACTGTCTTGTCTACATGTTTTAAAATTTCTACATCTTCCCACCTTCCAGTCCTACTTATATCCCTCCCTTGTTGTATTTTTCTTCATAGCACTTTTAGCTGTAAACTTTATATTTTACTTTTTATTTATTTACTATATATCTCTCTCCTTCCCATTAGAATAATAGCATCATAAAGAAAGGGACATTTTCTTACTATTTGTTTGTTTGTTTCATTATTAAAACTCCGGCACCCAGTATAGCACTTGACATTAGTAAATACTCATTTAACATTTTATTTTGAACCAATAAATGCATTTATCTTCTTATCCCCAGATCCTGGAATCGAGTCTTACAAAGCAGACCCTCAGTAAGTGGTGACTGTTACTCAGTGTGTTCAAATTTCTTTATCCTGTTCTCCCTGAAATAGGAAGGCCACACTTTTCATTCCATTTTTTTCAAACTCTGATGACCTTTAGAATGGTGAGAGATTAAAATGTAAAAATAGTGATTGTTTGAAATCATAAGACTGCTCACAGTAAAGATGTAAACAACTCCTCCTTTAGTGCACATCATTTTCAGCTACTTCATTTATTTATTTCTGTTCACAGCAAACCTCTTTAAAAACTTTGTCCCTGTTCATTACTTCCATTTTCTCACCTCCTCTTTATCCTGTACTAGACTCAGCATTGATTTCCGTTTCAACCAGTCCACTAAAATCACTGTTACCCAGGTTACCAATGATCTTTGTGTAGACTATCCAATGTTCACTTATCTGCCCTCACTTTACTTTATCTTTCAGCAGCAATTGATACAGGTGAATACTCTCTCCTCGTGGAAGTACTTTCTTCTTTGGGCCTCTGTGTCTCTGGGTTTCCCACCTTTTTCAACAGCAATCTCTCAGTCTCCTTTGTGAGCTCCTTCTCCATTTGAGCTAAGAATGTGGGAGCACTCCTATGGAGTTCCTGGGTCTCCGTCAGTTCGTTATCCACACTCTCTCCCAAGATAATCTCATTCTGTCCAATGGTTTGAAATAATATCTCTATGCCAATGACTCCCAAATTTCTGTCTCCATCCCTGATCTCCCTTGTGAGGTTAGACTCACTTATTAAACACAGTATCTCCCGCTGGATATCGAACAAGCATTTCAAAATAATCGTATCCCAAACGGAACTCCCGGTTCTCCCTTCTCAGTTCTGCAATCTGCTGCTTCCCTTGCCTTCTTCATCTCAGTAAATGGCACCAACACCCACCTGGTGACAAACGCATCAGTACTCATAACCTTCCATTTCCCTCATCCCCGCACTCAATCAACACGCCTTTTAAATTATGTTTCCAAAATGTATCCACCCAACTCTCTTCAAATCCACTGTAACCACCCTAGCTCAAGTCATCATCATGGTTTCTTTAGATTGCTACCATGGATACCTAAATGATCTCCCTGTACCCCTACACCTGTCTTTATAAGCCAGGGTAATTTTTCTAAAAATTTATATGAGATAATAACATCTTTTTGCTTAAACACTCCAAGGTCTTTCCATTTCACTTAGAATAAAATCCAGACTCCTCTTGTGTTCCTAGAGGCTCTACATAACCAGACCTTTGCCTTCTTCAAGCTTGCTCTCTGTGTTTTAGAAATCTTGGATTTCTTTCAGTTTCTCAAGCATGGGACTCTGATTCTTTCCTCTGGGTATTTGAGCTTGGCCTTCCTTCATCTGGAAGGTGCTTTCTCAAGGTTTTCTTTCATGTCTAACTTTTCTTCCCAATGATCTCACTCTGAATGTGACCTTCTAAAAGAGGCCTTCCCCAGCTCCACTGTCTAAAACATCAAATCATCTTCTCCCTTCATGTACCCTAGGTCTAGTCACTATTACAATTCCTTCTTTCAGTTCCTTCATAGCAGCTATGATTATTTGAAGTATTCATGCTTATCATACCTTAAGCTTTTGTATTTCAAGCTTATTATATTTAATAACTGATAAACTGTCTTCCCTTACAGGAATGTAAGTTTTTTTTTTTTTTTTTTTGAAAGAAATGTAAGTTTCTTGAGGACAGCAACTTTGACTATCTTATTGACAACTGCTTCCACAGAACTTAGAACATACAGTGCATATCATACGGAATCTATTAAATACACCTTGGATGACTATATCAATGGCCATCTACTTTAGGCAGGCTGCTCATCCCCTTTGGGTTTCAATGTCCATGTGTGTAAGGTGGGGAAGATAATACCCACTTTGCTAGGATGCCAAGGAGATCAAACATATAGAAGCCATCGTAAATGCTATGGCCCCTTCAGAACACAGCAATAATTACTGTTGAGACTTAGTTTAATTCCAAACCATATATACCTTTCCTCTCTTATTTCATTTATTACCTTTTCTCTTGTTATTGCATTGTAAGTATTGCCCAGCTTAACGTGTAATTCTTTGTATTTTTTGCTAGATTATGTTATAACCTCCCAAAGATTATTACACTCAATAAATGTCAAATGTAGTGGAAAAGGAGATTTGAACTTCTATTATTAATCCCAATTTGTAGCAAAATAATGTAATGGCAAGTGCATGGATTTTTGAATCACATATAACAAGGTTTTTTCCTGGTTTCATAAACTTTACTAGTTATGTGACTTAGGCCTCTGACTTAAACTCTCTGACTCAAAGTCTTTTCATTTATAGAATAGATATAGTTATATAAATTTTTGGAACACATCAATATATTATAAGTGCTTAATAAATAACAGCAGTAGTACTACTACTAATCAAATGATGATAATGACATCTTGTGAACTAAGCTTCAGCAAAGAAACTTAGCCTTCAATATAACCATTACTTTTGGTTCTCTCTGTTAAAGTGTTATAAGATTCTTAGTGCTTTCAAAAAGCTGATTTCAGAGCATCCAAATGGGGAAAGAAAATAAATGCCTGTGCTCTATAATCTAAGGCACAAAAATATGTAGGTGATAAGGCATTATATGAGAAGAATAAGACTCTGAAGGCAAACATTCCAGCACGCAGTTTAATTTTCACTCATCATAAAAGAAGTTTCTGTAGATAATGGGAAACTGTAATTGCCAACATTAGGATAATTGAAGATTAAGGCACCAAAGGGCAAGAGAAACTTTCAATTACCTATTTGTTTGCAACACATCTGTGGAGCCTGTTCTCTGCAAAATGTTTGTGTTGAAAAAAGAGAAGAAAATGAAGTGGGAAAGGAAACAGATAGAAGAAGACCCTAGATTCTGAAGGGTGGGGGAAGGAATATATATAGTACATTATATATATAACATATATTTAATATAACATACACATATATATATATATAGAGAGAGAGAGAGCATTTCTTCATTTTTTCATGCAAACTTCTTGAAATATATTATTTGAATTTTAAAATTCCATACAATTTCCCAAAGTATTTCCTCAAGATCTGAGACTTCATCATTTCATGCAGGGTAAAGTTTGGTCACCTTGGATGGTTAGCCGCATGTCAGGATATGAGCTAACTGGTCAGGTCACCCTAGCGAATGTTGGAATCCATAGCACAACTCCTTCTTTCTTCTCTTACACTATATAGTCTTCCCTTGGATCCTAATTTCCTAATCAGACCTGATATATACTCAGTTCTGATCGTCTCTGAGTGTCAGTAATTCTCGTCTTTATGGTTCTTAGATGTTTTTCCAGAAGAGCCCTGATTGCGCTCCATTGGAGGCTATCTTCTTATGTCACCCATAATTCTTTCATTTCCTTTCCGGCTTCCTTTTTGCCTCTTCTTCCCAGAGCTGATAATTTATGGCCCATGGCCTTCCCAAGGAGGGCCAGTCTCATTAAAATTGACTCCTGTTGCTCCCATTCTGTCAACTTCAGTGGGAATGCCATTAGCTAAGTGCACTGGTTGACCTGTACCATCCTCTTTAACTCTAGTCCAAATGGTTGTCAGATAAACATCAAGAAAAGGAGCTTGTTATAAAAGCAAGACTTTTATCAGCACTATTTGATTATGTGTGTTCAATAGAGAAATGACCTACATTTTTACTTCCCAGCAGAGAAACTAATAATTAAATATCTTGCTTGTTAGAATATAGGCTGCTTTCCACACACGTAATCAAAATGGTTTAATGCAAAATGAATAAAAGTGAAAGTAAAAACCAAAGAGGACCCCTTTTTGACCTCCCAGCACAAAGAGAAAGGAGTCACCACCCACTTGGACAAGATGAGAGACTTGGGTCCATCTGGTGAAGTAGTAAGTAAAGCTCACAGTAATAAAAGTTGAGGCTTGCTGTGACTTTAAAAGTATTACACATATTGACTATCATCTGCTCCTTTGGGGGATGCAAATGGCAGGTCCTTATCTTTAGGCAACTAGGATAAACTGGAATGTGAAAGTGAGAATATTACAATCACTCTGCATCTGTGTGTGGACAGGTTGCCTGGATTTCACTCTCAGCTTTCCATTGAGAGCTGAGAGCAGCAAACACAGTAGAAGTTACCCAAGGGCAAAGGTAAAACCCTAAGCCAGATGTCCTATACTATCACAGATTCATAGCGGATATTAGGAGGCTCTTTACAAACTACTCTGTCTGAAGTTTCCTTGCCTTTTTTATTTCATGTGAGGGGCGGGGGTTATGTTGCACGCAAGGCAAGAGTTCAGAATGGCAGCCAATGGATCCATATTCTGAATCACCTATGATGCCTACGTTAATACAATTACTATGTTTTTCAGCCACATTCATGAAGAGTCACCATTGTTAGCATCATGCTCATGGATAGGATAGCGCTACATGGACAATATTGACTGATGGAAAATTTCCATTGTTAAGGTAAGTTCTAGGGGACCAGTGAGATGCAAATACTTGGAGGATTTCTAGGCTTAGAAAGCAGCCTTGAAATGACTTTAAAGTTGAGAAATCCAACAGAACTAGTTTCCATAGGGCAGTCTGATAGTTTTTCATCATCACACTTGCAAAATATATGACATCCAGATTTGATCGTGAACATCTTTAAACGACCCTCCATGTATAGGTGGAATACTCATGGTTCCTTCATGCTAACGTCTGTAAGAAAAGGCTGGTAGTACTGGATGCACCACAATGCAGAAGCTGAGAGACTGCAGCTTCTTTTTTCCTCTGAACCTTGTCTACAACAGTTAGTTTGATCCACGACTAGTATAATGACAGCTGTCTCTGTTCTAAGATAAATTGTAGCAGTCTAATAAATGAAGATTGAGAGCTAGAATAGCCAACCTGATCAAGCCTTTCCCTCATTCAGAACACTTGCCTGCCAGAGCGTCTGTTCTAGGCAGAAAGCTGACACAATATTTATCTAACTGAAGGGAAATCCAGGTGACATCTCTCTGAAATATCCCTCTCCTCAATGACTCTTTTTCACAGTAATGAAAAAAGAAAAAAAAAAAAGTTTTTGAGACTATGATTCTCCAAGGACTGGTTCTTTATAAAAGGAAAGCTGAGAGTAATTTTTCAGATCCTTCTAACACATAAGGATGCCTGGATCTCAATGACTCTGATAGATATGACATATTGCTTTAGGGTTATTTTGGCAGGGCTCAATCTACTTGTCTTAGTTGAACTACATTTTGATGCAAGAATTGCATGTAATAAGACCGTAAGCATTTTATTGAGGAAATCCACTTTCTGGTCTCTGATATCATCCGACCCCCGCCCAAATTCTGCTCCTTCTGAACTCTTTTACTTAATGAATGACAAGCATCATCCACTAATTTGTCCAAGTCAGAAACCTGGGAATCCTTGTTAACCCTTATCTTTATTTTATATTGCAGATTCAGTTTAACTTTCCAGCTTTTATCAATGCCAACTCTAATATGCTTGGAACTGCACCCTCTCTAGTCCCACTGCCAACGTCTCAGGTCTGGCCTTCAACTTTCCTTACCATCATTATAACATAGTAAATATCCTATATAATGTCCTTGTAATTAGCATTTCTACTATGCCCCCCTGACGGCACACTGCACACCTTTGTACACACATGTGATCATGTCAGGAACTCAGCCAAGTTAATTATGCCACATGGGCCTCAGAATTTGGTTTTATTTATTTGTTTTGTGTTAAAGCTATGAAAATATCTCCATAAAGTGACTAAATCAATGCCTAACTTACAGGAAGTACCAAATAGATGTTACTTCTCTCATTGTTTCACTTTTTTAACCCATCTTACATGTGAGGGTTATATCCAGGCACCATCTTGCTCAAGAAGCCAAAATTAAGATGATCTCCCTCTGCTATAACTATAACATCTCTGAAAATGTCTCTCATGGCATTCAACTCACTGAGCTTTAATTTAGTGTTCTGCTCTCCCAAAGGATTACAGGTTCCTGGATGTTAAGGGTTTTTCTTTCCACCTTTGTATACACACTGCCTGACTCAAAGTGTGAGTAGGTGCTCAATAAATTGTACTTGATATATCTTGCTACAACAAATTATTGATTATTCAAATAAGCTCAGGTATACAACAGTTTAGTTTTATTTTTTTATAGCTGTCAGATGCTTAACAGCATTAAGCATTATCATCATTACTACCATTATTACTGAGAAGAAGTAGCTTAACTTCTTTTTCCTATTCTCAGTCAAGTTCCATGAGAAGGGGGAAAAATCCAGAAGTGATTTACTTCTAAAAACGCATTCAAGAACATTTTTTAAATTAACATTTTTCACACCAATATTCTATACCCTCTCCCTTTTGAGTCTATATTTTCTATTGAGATTACATGCTTGGAATGAGGACTTTAAAATGTATAGCAATTATCAGTTGCCAAAGACAGATCTGAATCAATAGGTTACAAACTAGATTGGGAAAGTAGATTCATAATTTCTAAAAGAGTTGAATTTATCATTCAGTTGATTGCTTGATCAATCCCTGGTTAACTAAAAAATTCAACTTCAATCATTTTCATGGCACGTCAAGTCATTGAAGAGTTATTCAACAGGGATAACATCTTACTTTAATTACTGCAAAAGAATACAAAGTGGAACAGGAAATGTTCCTGAAGCAATACATAGAAATATTCAGTTTTAGGAAAGACTGATGATTCACTTTGTATAAAACTTATAAAGATGTTCTAAAATGAAGGAGATGTCCAACGCTCTAACACAATCAGAGAAAGTACATAAATAAAAGACATCCTGATAGAAAAAGAAGTACCACTACTTTTATTTACAGACAAAATGATCCTGTACATAGGAAATCCCAAGGAATCCACACACACACACACACACACACACACACACACACACACATCCATTAGAACTAACAAACAAGTAAAGCAACTTTGCAAAATACAAGATCAATATACAAAAACGAAGATCAAAATACAAGATCACTTCTACACACTAGCAACAAAAAACTGTAAAATGAAATTAAGACAACTATAACACTCACAATATACTTAAAAGAACAAACTACCTGGGAAGAAATCTAACAAAAGAAGTGCAAGACTTGTACAACGAAAACTATAAAACGTTGCTGAGCTAAATTAGACAAGATCTTAAATAAATGAAGAAATATTCCATGTTCATGAATTGAAATACTCAATAATTTTAAAATGACAATTCTCCCAAAACTGATCTACAAATTCAGTGCAATCCCTATCAAAATCCTAATTTTTTTTTTTAAGGAACTGACAAACTGCTTCCACAAGTTATGTAAAATGGTAAAAGACCTAGACTAGCTAAACAATGTTGAAAAAGAACAAAGTTGGAGGGCTTATACTATCAAATTTCAATACTTAATACAAAGCCACAATAATAAGGTAGGATGTTGCTAGGATAGGCATAAAAATCAATTGTTACAGAATTGAGAGTTCAAAAGAAAACCTTAATATTTACAGTCAATTAATTTTTGACAAATGTGCCAAGACCATTGAATGGGGAAATCTTAGTCTTTTTAACAGATAGTTTTGGGGTAATTGTATGTCTACATGACAAACAAACTTAGACCTTTACCTCACTATATATAGAAATTAACAAAAAATCAATCATAAAGCTAAATATAAGAACTAAAACTATTTAAAGTACTAGAATAAAACTTAGAGAAATTCTTCATTACCTTGGGTCTGGCAAGCGTTCCTTCATACAACACCAAAAGCCCAATCAATAAGAGAAAAGAACATGATAAATGGATTTCATCAAAATTTAAAATGTTTGTGCTTCAGAAGACACCAATCAGAAAATGAAAAGGTAAGCAACATAGTGGGGAAATATAGCTTTATAATCATGTAATTGATAAAGAATTTGAACAAAGAATAGTTATAACTCAAAAATAAGAAAATGAACAAGCAATTTAAAAAGTAACAAAGGATTTGAATAGACCTTTTACTAAAGAAGATATATAAATAGCTAATTGACACATTAAAGAAGATACTCAACATCTTCATATCAAAGTAAAAATTAAAAATAAAGTAGATTAAAGTGAAAAGTTAAAAAATTAAAAATTAAATATAAAGTAGAAACACCCTTTGATTAGTTCCTAAAAGAGTTTGCTTCATATACAAACTAGGTAGCAAGATAAGGCAGCTTGCAAAAATCCATCATTCCGAATTTCTAAATTTATCTTTTTTACTACTAAAAATCTCCAAGTTCAAATATTCACTCCAACTAGGCTTTGTTTTTCTAACCATTCTATTAGTACTCATCTAAATTCATGAATGTTAGAGATGTTATTCATGATGCTAATCGTCTTCTTAATCAAAGTATCCAATACATATTTCTAAGCAGACCTTCAAGTCTAAGTGTTACATTATTAGAAATGTCAACATGTTGCCATGGGTGGAGACCCAGAGTAAATTGCCACCAGTCAGAACATGAATTGTAGTCACTATTTCTTGTTAATGGTGTCTATGTACTCAACTGTCACTAGTATAATACTCTACGCCACAGAAGGAACTGGTAAAGATAAGTCTGCTCTTTCACAACACATGACTAATAGAAAATGCTGCCATTACTTCTGCTGCACTGCTTTGTCAGGTCACTGCTCTGTGACAGCAAACGGGTCCTTGCTTTTAAGTGGGTGTTACAGAGCCCATAATGGCATTTCAGGCTGAAAGAAAAGAAAACTGATATTTATTGGGTACCTGCTAAAGACTAGACATTATATAGATGCTTCCACATACATTAGTTGACTTAACAACAATGCTAAGATGTTAAAACTTCCTCTTTACATAGAGAGAAAATGAGACTTAGAGAAATTAAATAAATTACTCAAGTCTGCCCAGTAGTTTCCTGAAATGCTCAGATTGGAACCTCAGTTTATAAAAAGGATGGTTCTTCTTATGCTAACGACACTGAGATATGGATGATTAATATTATATGATCACAAAAGAATATTCCATCATCTCACCTCTTAAAGAAGACTTCTCAAAGTCAGTTTCTTTAGAATTACTGAGGGCTTCCCTGGTGGCGCAGTGGCTGGCCAAACTGGCAAATAAATAAAATCAAATACCATTCAGGAAAAAAAAAAAAAAAAAAAGGAATATCTGTCTTGGCTATACCAAGCCACCAAGATATGGATGATTGATGTATGCCTAGTTCCCTTCTACCTGTCAAATTACATTCTGCCATCTCACGTTGACATCTAAACTCACTCCACTCTCTTGGAAACAAAAGAACTTGGCATTCAGAGCAAGGACTCAGTCATATATTAGCTGTAACAAAAAGGAAAAAGTCACTTTAAATGACTTAAATAATTAAGAGCTATACAGTGTAATGTATAATCATCTGAAACTGCACAAAAGCTGAAGCGTATGTCACAACACATAGATGGCTCTGACCTGGCTTTCATTTTTCCCACTTCCATTTCCTTTCAAGAATAGTAGACTACTACAGGGGAGAGTTTCCTTTCCTCTCCTGACAAAAGACATGTTGTGTCCCCATTATAGAGTCCACTTAGTGTTGATACATGTTGGATGGATGCCAGGGAGCCAGGAATGGTTAAAGATTCCTGGAATATAAGAAGGCACTTTGTGTGTGTACATATATATGTACATAAAAATATATAAATTTTTTTTCAAGAAAAAATTTTTGAAACTGTACCTTTTTTCTTTCACTTCATGTATCTCTTTCCTATTACCTTTTATTCTTTGGGCCTCACATATAGTCAATGGGTACAGGATGATTAAATCAGAAAACTGCTGGGCTTATGAAGATTTCTTTCTGTGTGGCATACTCTTACATAGTTCACAAGGCACAAAACCAGGAGGAGATTTATACAGGGGAGAGAGACAGTTATTTTCCCTCCCAGGTAGAACTAACTGCTTGTTAAAGAGCAAATCATTCCTTTCTATTTAGCCAGATTGCTGTCTCTCAATTGCTTATTAAATCATGGAAATGGGACTTTCCTCCTGCAGATACAATTCTTCTTTGCAGTCAGTACATAGTCAATGCATGTTAATACAGTCAAGCTCTTCCTTCCTCCTCCCTCTCTACCCAAAGTCCCATTAATAAGGGCAATAATGCAACATTTGACATTTATACAGCCTGAAGGATTCCAAAAAGATTTCACCAACTGCTGTGAACAGAGTTCTGATATGCTGCAGCTACTTTTGAGGCAGGAGGAGAATAAGCAGAAACACAAAGTCCCAATAAGGGAGAGTCTGCCCAAGGGTATGTGCCAGACATCCCCTCTTTAAAAGTGCAAAATATTACTCACATCCACACAGAAAAATCAGGTCTTTTACTCTTAATATATTGAAAATATATCATTGGAAGTCAAATGACGTTGAGCTAGCCAACTGAAATGAGACATTAGGAAGGCTAGAACTCTCCACAGCAAGCTTATTTCCAGTGAATTCTATTTTTGAGATGATTATTAACCATTTGACTGGCATTCATATCAATTGGAAGCATGGAGACGAAACAGGACATTCCAGTTGTCCTGATATTTTAAATGTTCCCATTTATTCTCATATAGTGTAATGGGCTGGCTAGGGTTCAGGAAAACATTTGAACTTGGGGAATTTCAATTCAATAAGCAAAATATTCCCATATGAGCAAAGAATGAGAGTTTCCAGAAGATTTAAATACCTAATTTTTAATCCTTATTAAAAACAAAACAACAATACAAACAATGGAAACAAAAACTTTTATGAGATTTGTGAGATGATACTCTCTGTAGAAGACCCTAAAAACTGTATTTTACTAAAAATGTATGTAGCATCTTCAGATAACTTGATCATTCAGAAATAATTCATGAATACCACAATATGCAATAAAGGTGGTATCTCTTGATTAATTTAAAAGCAAAATGTGAAAAGCTTGGACTTACCCAAACCCCACAAAAACTCAGTTCTACTATGATACAAGTATTTAGCCAAGTTTTTAGCGGCTGCTGCAATTTGAATATTCAGTTGAGCGTGTCTAGGAGACTGGTGGTTGAACCTATTTGCTTAAATCCATTCTAAGCTAATGAATGCATTTTTTTTTTCATCCTGGCTTGCAAAACAGTGGGCTGTACTGTTTCATATTCCCTAAGGAAGCCAAAGGCCTTGGCCGCCAAGAGAATATCAAGTGCAGAGTTCCCAGACGGGTACTGTGGTCCATTATTACACACATCTGTGAAAACCACACAAGGTATATCTGTTAAATAGTCAGAAAACTAGAAGGGAAAGATGAAAAGGAAAGTTATTCTTGAACCCAAAGCTAGAAGTGAAGACAAAAATCTTTATAATCATCTTCTAGGCAGACATGTACTGACTCTCTAAGATTAACTAAAGCCTAATAATACTAAAATCTGCATAAAACAGTTCTAAATATGAAGTAACATGTAAATTCCACTTTATGGTTCCCCAGAGAGGAGTAATAGATAATTCCCACAGTAAAGAAGGCTGATAAGTAATCTGAGGATGTTTTAAACTAGAAAAATTAACTACTTAATTTTTTTTTCTTTTTCTTTTTTTTTTTGGTACAGTGAAATGTGTGTGTGTGTGTGTACATACAGTTAAATATCAAATTATTAATTGTCCCAGTTCCAGAGGGCATACTGTATAGGTTTTCATATATTTCATTTATCAAGTGAATAAAGTAAGTACCATAGGTGAGGATTAAGTAAGGTAAAATATATCGTTTTGCTGATGAAGAGGCCTGACCTTTTACAGGCAAGCTGGACTGGTGCTCTTCAAAGATAAAATACATTACCATCGGGCTCCCCTGGTGGCGCAGTGGTTGGGAGTCCGCCTGCCGATGCAGGGGACACGGGTTCGTGCCCCGGTCCGGGAAGATCCCACGTGCCGCGGAGCGGCTGGGCCCGTGAGCCGTGGCCGCTGAGCCTGCGCGTCCGGAGCCTGTGCTCCGCAACGGGAGAGGCCACGGCAGTGAGAGGCCCGCGTACAGCAAAAAACAAACAACCAAACAAAACGTTACCGTCCCTTGTTAGATCCGGAAAAATTTAGCAGTCCATCAATCAAGCAGATTCACATAATCTTATTAATTGATAAATGTTTCTAAAAGCAGTGCCTAAGACAAAAATTGCATACAGCCAAAATTATGCTTGAACAAGTTTTGAGATGTACTGATTTTTATTTTGTCTGTATACACACACACACATATTCTAAAAAACATACAAAATATATGTTATATAAATGTATGTATTATACATACACAAAACCCAACCATATATATATATATTTTGCATAATTTTCTTGATTTGACTATTTGAAGTATACCTTTTAAATTCTATTTTTCCCAGTATAGTGAAAATAAGAAGTGAATTTACTTTAAGATTATGTAACTATAATGCAAAAGACTATCTTAAATATTTTCCTGATTTCTATAAAGGATATGTTTTAATTTGCTATTGTCAAAAATATTGAAAAACTTTGGACGAATGGAAACATGCATCAACATGTTATAGGAACAAATACTTTATATAGATTTAAACAATATAAAGTTTTGAACTGTGCTTTAATCTCAAATTTACATTTTCTACCTTTAAACTAATGGAAACGTTCAGGTTTTTAGCATTAGTGGTTGGATATGGAAAACCTTTATGCAAATACATATTGCCAAATTTTAAACTCAGAAAACTGATAGGAAAAAAAAAAAAAACACCCTAAAAAGCTTAGTTCTTGTTCTAGGTCTGCCACTGCCTACTTGTCTAGCCTACGGCAAGTTAACTATACCCTACAGGGTTTCATTCCTTCATTTGTAAAACGAATGGCTTGGACTAGACAACCGGTCTTCAAACTGAGCTTCTGAAATACTACTAAAGGTCTTAGGGGGACAAAGCCCCCATTCTAAGTTCCAATAATGTCTGCCATCAAAACTACCTAAATCGTAAATCTGAATACTTACAAAACTATACTAGAGCAATTATTAAAACTAGTTATTTCCTAGCATGTAAGTCATTTTTTACTCCACACATGTGCTGATTTCTTCTCGTTGGATCCCGGTTGCTAAATTTAATAATGCGCACAAATAAAAACCTTGGTTGGGATTCAACACTTCCTGCTGTTCATCCTCCTACTGAAGTCTCAGTCCTGTTTACATCATAATTGGTTTCTATGGAAATGATTATGTCATCATAAACAAGATACCTGAATTCTGCTTTGATGCAAATATTGCTTTAATGGGAAATGAAATAACAAGCAGTAGAATAAACAGAACATATTTAGGCATTACTGTTTGTGAGATCGGGAGTGGGAAAAGAAAAAGATAGTTTTGAAAACTCCTCCAGACCATTAAGTCATATCGTTAAGCAGTATGGACGGACATCCATAAAGCAAGCTGAAATGTTGGATGAAGTCTTATTCTTGCCTCAGAGATGGAAAGGTTTTTAGCCTCTGGAAATGGAAAGCAGAAACAATCTGGAATGTTTTTGCAGAGCAACATATGGTCACAGAATTGCTTAGGAATACTAGCGGTTTCTTTGGCAATGTAGTAACTCAAAAACAGATTCATCCCTGAATATAGCTAAAAGCTGCTTAAATTATTTTGTTGAATGATATTTAATACCGAGGATTTTGGAATATCTGGAAAATTAAGTAAAAAATTCAAAGAATATCAATTTCGCTAAAAGTAAGGCCATTTGATCAATCTTGTCCAAATTAAAATCTGTACTATAGAAAAAGGAAAAAAAAAAGACTCTATTCTGGTTACTGCTGTTATCCATTCATCAAGTCATTAATCGTTCTCCACATAATCAAAAGCATATATTAATGCTAAGCCCAAGATTTATCAACTACGGTGCTGGGTGCTGGGCTATAGAAATAAAGATGGTGTAATCTCTCTGCTCAGAATATCACTGTATATTACAAAGAGACATACAGATTAATAATATAGACACAGAAAGATGCTTTTAGAGGTACCCAGAAATACCTTCAGAAACACTGAAAATCAAGTAGTATTGCCTCTGGAAATGTGCGGCGTCAAGACCAATTCATAGAAGACTCAACAGAAGAGGTAATAGTGGAGCAGGGTCTTGAGGGATGAGTAGGTGTTTGCCAGCAAGACAAGCAGCAGAATAAATTGCATACTTTGGGTCCTTAAGGTATAGAAACAAGCATGGGCTGTTCAGAACTACAGTGTGACCGCAGCATTAAGAGGGAAATGGCAGGGATGCTTTAGCTAAGACCGAAAGTGGCTTTTCATGGAAAATAAAGTACAAACATGAATCCAATATGGAGTTGACTGTGAATCAATACTCCCTCATAAGATTTGAGATAGAGTGTCCAAAATGTTAATAAGGGCAGTTATGTAGAGTTTTTCCCCAACTCTACAATACTTTGTTGATCTATGTAATCCCGACTGTATCTCATTGTGTCCCTGTACCTGCTTTAGACGCTGAAAAAGTTACAGTGGAAACACTCAACTCCTGACTGTCTCTGATGTCCCAAATCCAGCCAATGGTGGACTCCCCCACTCCTAACACTGTTCTAAGTTTTCTTGGAAGAGAAATTGCTCACACTGAACAAAGATTAAGCGGCCAGGACCAACGCTGAATGATAGCCCTCTATTGCTGCAGAGACTATACACTGAGTTCATCAGTTAGTAAGCACTTTACCAAACATCAAAGAAAACCCAAATTAAATTGGTATAAAATAAAAGGGAGATATCATAGCTCACACATGAAGGAGATCATACCTGAGCAGGGTTCAGAGCTGACTGATATAGAAGTCTCCCTTCACTCTTCATGTTTACATCCACAATATGAGTCTTGCACTGCACTGAATTATGTTACCTTGAAATTCATATAATGAAGCCCTAACCCCCCAATGTGATAGTTTTTGGAAATCAGGGCTTTTGGAGGTACTTATGTTCAGATAAGATTATGAGGGCCAGTACCTCATGGTGAGATTAGTGCCCTTATAAGAGTACATATATATAATGGAATATTACCCAGCCATTAAAAAGAACGAAATAATGCCATTTGCAGAAACACGGATGGACCTGGAGATTATCTTACTAAGTGAAGTAAGTCAGACAAAGACAAATATCATATGATATAGCTTATATGAGGAATCTTTTAAAAAATGATACAAATGAACTTATTTACTAAACAGAAACAGACTCAGAGACTTAGAGAATGAACTTGTGGCTACAAGTAGGGAAGGGTGGAGGGGAGAAATAGATTGGGAGTTTGGAATTGATATGTACACATTGCTATATTTAAAGTAGATAACCAACAAGGACCTGCTGTTAAAAAAAAATTGTTTTTAATTAAAAAAAAAAAGTATCACATGTGGAAAAAAAAAAAAAAGAGACACCAGAGCTTGCTCTCTCTAGCCACGTAAGGGCACAAATAGATCACGGCGGTCTGCAAGCCAGGAAGAGGGCTCTCACTAGAAATCAACCATACTGGCACCTTGATTTTAGACTTCTAGCCTCCAGGACTGTGAGTCCATCAATTTCTGTTGTTTAAGTCACCTGCTGTATGGCATTTTATTATGGCAGCTCAAGCTTAGACAAGGCTGCCTTGGTCTGTAGCCTGGTCACCAATAACAATTTGATTTACATGTTTTTCCTTAGCTACATGATATGACAAATTTCCCATGGCTCCCAAGAACAAAGCATTTCTTTTGCTAGTATTCCCAACCCTTGACCCAATCTACAAAAGATGGTTGAAAAAAAAAAGATGAAAGATGAAACTATCATGGTAGATGTCAATTTCTCTGCTGCAATGAAATGGCTGTTGAGACATGAATGACAATGTCCTGTGTGACACCAAAAGAAACATGCTGGAATCACCAATACTGCCACAAACTGTATCTTCATGTCACTCTATTAGCAGAGCCTCAAACACTGACTCTGTTTCCTGGCAGCTCTCCAGAGGGCAGATATCACATTCTCGGCAATGGGCAGCAGTGACAGAAAGGCAGGAGAAAGGCGTGACTCAGCAAGCTTGCATCTGAAACTATATCTCATTCACAGAGACTTTTTGTTGGAGTCTAAGTAATAATTTCTAAGCATAAGATGAATATTTATAATGTTACTTTTGCTTTCTGGTAAATGCATAAAAGGAAAAAATCGAATCTCATAATTCTCTGTTAGGAGAGAGAAAGGATTCAAATATTTGGCATATGATCCATTCTCTTAATTACCAGGTAAGAATTAGATGAGGTTTTGAAATAGACCCAATCAGAGGTCCCCAAGCATGCGTATCTGGTGTAGCTGTCTTCCTGCCCTTCATCTACAGGTTACGTAGACTGAAGCAGTTTTTTGTCACTAAAATAAAATAAAGTTATTAAATTTTAAATTCAAAATTTAAAATAAATATTAATTTTAAAATAAATATTAATATTAAAATTATAATCAAATGTATATAATTAAAACAAAAATATATAGTCACAAAATATGTAAGTACAGATTTTAAATTATTGAAATATAAATTTAAAATATCAAAAATAACAGGTTAGTCATCTAGAACTGATATAGTATACTTGCTTTTTGACATTTACAAACACTTTGTGGTATGTCAGACTCTGTTCTAGGCACTGGAGATATAACGGTTACTACCACAAATCAAAAGAACATAGAACTGTTATGTCCCATTAAGAAATCTCACAAGTGGGATCTCAAAATAATGGATGGAATTGGAAGGGCCTTGAGGACACCTACTACCATTTCAGGTTATCTATGAAGGCCACGCATAAATCAAAAGACAAGGTTGTAAAAATGAAGATTGGAATCTTGTTCTTCTCTTTCCCTGCTACTTATTTTCACTTATTGCACAACATATTGAAAGAAAAAGATTTTGCGATTTGGTACACTTATTACTTACATAAAACTTGACCCCAATCATTAAAACTATCAAAACAGAAACTTAGATTGGCTTTAAATACAACTACCAGATGAACTAGGATGAGGCAGAACATTTGGAAGGAGAATGACTTATCACATGGAAAAAAAGGTAGTAATATCTACAATGATAAACATTAAGATCATACAAATTTATTTATTTTGAGCATTTTTTAACATCTTTTTTGGAGTGCAATTGCTTTACAACAGGAATAAAGATGCAGACATAGCGAATGGACTTGAGGACACAGGGAGGGGGAAAGGTAAGCTGGGACGAAGTGAGAGAGTGGCAGGGACATATAGACACTACCAAATGTAAAACAGATAGCTAGTGGGAAGCAGCCGCATAGCACAAGGAGACCAGTTCAGTGCTTTGTGACCACCTAGAGGGGTGGGATAGGGAGGGTGGGAGGGAGACGCAAGAGGGAGGAGATATGGGGATGTATGTATATGTACAGCTGATTCACTTTGTTATAAAGCAGAAACTGACACACCAGTATTTTGAGCATTTTTCAAGGAAGTCTGTTATGGTTAAAATTGTGAGCACAGGGAATTCAACATGAGCACGTGAAGGATTCACAAGAGCTTGACATATGTATTACCCTTGCAAAATGTTAACATAGAGCACCAATCATTAACATTCCTTTGATATTTTGACTTCCATTAAAGCAGTTTAAAACTCACTTCGTGGGTGTGGGTATTTAGAAAGCCATCAGGATTTGATACTCGTCTAAAATTCACTGTGAAGGAAATTTCCCAATCTCAGACTTAAACTTTTTGTCTGTGACTTATTTTCATCTTCTTAGATAAAGTCTCTGCTGGGCATTATTAGCAGAATGGGCATGATTTACAGACATAGAGAAGAAGAATAGGTTCTAAACCAGTGTTCTTTGATGGAAATACGGGAGACACGTATGCAATTTTAAGTTGTTTGGCAGTAACATTTAATAAGATAAAAAGGAACAGGCACAACTAATTCTAATAATATATATTATTTAGACAAATATATCCAAAATGCTATCACCACAACCCAACATAAAAAGTATCAATGAGATATTATAAATTATTTTTTCATATTAGAACTTTCATCTCTGGAATATATTTCGTCTTTAAAACACATCCCAAATTGCACAGCCTTGGGTCAATCACCCAATGGCCACATATACGTATTAGCTTCCATATTGATTAGCAGAGTTATATACGACAAATATCCTTTATACTTCCTGAAAATATCACTATAACAATTTTAAATTATTATGTTTCTTCCAAATAATTATGTCTAACATTTTTAAACCACAAGATTTCTAATCCTGCACTTTAAAACTTGACTTGAAAAACCAACGTGTATATATTGAATTTCTAGAAACAATTAATGAAATGTGCGTGAATGTGTGTGTGTGACTTCTGGAAATTAGGAAGTTGAGAACTGACATAGGCTGTTTTACGTAGGCTACAGAATGAATGACTTCAGGCAAATAATTTCATCTCTGTTGATAGGTACTTGATTTGTTTCATTTGTCACATAAGGGAGTTGATCTAGGTAAACCCTAAGATCATTATCTATCCTAGAATCTTTTCTTAAAAAATCTGTTTTTCATATATGTGTACACCAAACTTGTGTATCTGTGTATGTGCTCTTTTATTTAATAAGCAGGTCACAACTGTAGGATTGTGACACACTGGTCCATCAGAGTAATTGGTGAGATGAAAAATAGTCTATGACAAAATTATGAAATAATGCATTTTAAAATAATCAATGACAAAATAATAAAGATTTAAAGCTAGAAAGATGATGTACTTAAAGCTAATCTAAAAAGGAATATATTTCATATCCTCTTGAAATCCAATGTACTTCTTGGAGTGAAAGAGCAGGAAGGGAAGTTGTAAACGGGACACTAGAAATTAGGGACATTGTGGGCTCTACACATAGATATCCATCATCAAATGTCTCATGTGTAAATGTCATTCATTACATACACCATGCATTCAAAGGATAGAAATAAGTGGTTATTTATATATATGTATATATATATATAAAATAAAAAATATATATACTTCTTTGTTACCTATTTGACAATTATGGATGCAGGCTAAATACTAAATGAAACTGTCACTTCTCTCCTGTCTGTCATATCTCCCGAACAGCGTTCAAATAAACAAGATTCCTGGAAATAAGAATCAACTGAATGCATACATTTAGTAAACCACGATTCCATAAATACAGCCCTCAATAAGTCTGTCTTAATATTTATACTCCATCTGTGGATTTGGGAGATGGACTGGCAAAATAGCTCAACCAAAGGCTTGCAAAGAAACTTAAAAAAAAAAGCTGAGCACGGTATATCTCTCCATCTGTTTGTGTCATCTTTGATTTCTTTCCTCAGTATTTTATAGTTTTCTGAGTACAGGTCTTTTGCCTCCTTCGGTAGGTTTATTCCTAGGTATTTTATTCTTTTTGTTGCAATTGTAAATGGGACTGTTTCCTTAATTTCTCTTTCTGATCTTTCATTGTTAGTGTATAGGAATGCAAGAGATTTTTTGCATTAATTTTGCATCCTGCAACTTTACCAAATTTATTGATTAGTTCTAATAGTTTTCTGGTGGCATCTTTAGGATTTTCTATGTATAGTACCATGTCTGCAAACTGTGACAGTTTCACTGCTTCTTTTCCTATTTGTATTCCTTTTATTTCTTTTTCTCGTCTGATTGTTGTGACTAGGACTTCCAAAACTATGTTGAATAATAGGGGCGAGAGTGGGCACCCTTGCCTTATTCCTGATCTTAGAAGAAATGTTTTCAGTTTTTCACCATTGAGAATAATGTTTGCTGTGAGCTTGTCATATATGGCCTTTATTATGTTGAGGTAGGTTCCCTCTATGCCCACTTTCTGAAGAGTTCTTATCATAAATGGGTGTTGAATTTTGTCAAAAGATTTTTCTTCATCTATTGAAATGATCATATGGTTTTTATTCTTTAATTTGTTAATATGGTGTATCACATTGATTCATTTGCATATACTGAAGAATCCTTGCATCCATGGGATAAATCCCACTTGATCATGGTGTATGATCCTTTTAATGTTGTTGGATCCTGTTTGCTAGTATTTTGTTGAGTACTTTTGCATCTATGTTCATGAGTGACATTGGTCTGTAATTTTCTTTCTGTGTGTGATATCTGTGTCTGATTTTGGTATCAGGGTGATGGTGGCCTCGTAGAATGAGTTTGGGAGTGTTCCTCCCTCTGCAATTTTTTGGAAGAGTTTGAGAAGGATAGGTGTTAGCTCTTCTCTAAATGTTTGATAGAATTCACCTGTGAAGCCATCCTGTCCTGGACTTTTGTTTGTTAGATTTTTAATCACAGTTTCAATTTCATTACTTGTGATTCCTCTGTTTATATTTTCTAATTCTTCCTGGTTCAGTCTTGGAAAGTTGTACCTTTCCAAGAATTTGTCCATTTCTTCCAGCTTGTCCATTTTATTGGCATATAGTTGCAACATCACTAATTATTAGAGAAATGCAAATCAAAACTACAATGAGGTATCACCTCACACCAGTCAGAATGGCCATGATCAAAAAATCTACAAACAGTAAATGTTGGAGAGGGTGTAGAGAAAAGGGAACCTTCTTGCATTGTTGTGGGAATGTATATTGATACAGCCTGTGGAGAAGAGTATGGCGTTTCTTTAAAAACATAAAAATAGAAATACCATATGATCCAGCAATCCCACTACTGGGCATATGCCCTGAGAAAACCATAATTCAAAAAGTCACATGTACCCCAATGTTCTTTGCAGCACTATTTACAATAGCCAGGACATGGAACAACCTAAATGCCCATCGATAGATGACTGGATAAAGAAGATATAGTATTTATATATATCATGGAATATTACTCAGCCATAAAAAGGAACGAAATTGGGTCATTTGTAGAGATGTGGATGGACCTAGAGTCTGTCATACAGAGTGAAGTAAATTAGAAAGAGAAAAACAAATATAGTAACGCATACATGTGGAATCTTAAAAATGGTACAGATGAACCTATTTGCAGGGCAGGAATAAAGACATAGACGTAGAGAATGGACACGTGGACACAGTGAGGGGAAGGGGAGGGTGGGATGAATTGGGAGATTAGGTTTGACATAAGTACACTACCATGTGTAAAATAGCTAGCTAGTGGGAATCTGCTGTACAGCACAGGGAGCTCAGCTCGGTGCTCTGTGGCAACCTAGATGGGTGGGATTGTAGGGGGGAGGGAGGTCCAAGAGGGAGGGGATAGATGTATACATATAGCCGATTCACTTCATTTTACAGCAGAAACTAACACAACATTGTAAAGCAATTATACTCCAATAGAAAAAAAAAAAAAAGCTGAGTAACATAACCTAAGATTCTGAAATTTGAATATATATGCTTCCTTTCTAACTCTATTTTCATAACTTTGATTATTTGATCAGAATGCAGCACTGGGTGTCTCAAACTCATATTTTCCAGTAGGAATATTCATATACAGAAAATATTAAGCTTAAAGGAAACAAAGATAGAATTTATCTAGCTCAACCACTAACCCAATATTCCTTTTCCTTCTACAACAATACTTCTCAAACCACCAACCAATTAATTTTTCCCATTATTGCAGACTGACACTTCTGTGAAATATAAAAATGAATTACTAAGAGAATAAGACCAAAAAACAAGATTTACAAAGTGCAAGACCACATATTTTATTATTAGATTCAAAAGACATAAAATTGTTTTATCAAATGGCTGTAAAATTCTAAACATCTGCACTCAATTTCTGTACTTGTTTTTAGGGATTAATGTTAAATTTATAGACTGTCACTGGTCTGTGGTCTATACTTTTTGGCTAATGCAACTCTAGACTATCTCTGAATATATGTTGTTGTTTTTAATGCCATACCTGACCCATACAAAGACAGGGAAATTACAAAGGACAAACACTTGATTTTAGAAATCTACTTATTAGAAAACAAGCCAGATTCTTATTGTATTATCGCTATACTTCATCACTGACCTAGAAGTTCCTTCCAGAATATACAAAATAAAACATGAAAAATAAATGAAAATTATAAATAAATGAAAGTGCAAAAGACGAATGCAGGCATAAAAAATTAGGATTTGAAGGTTATATAGTTGTATATTTAGAAAATACCAAATAATTCACTATAAAATTTAGAATTAAAAGAAATATTAGTATGTTGCTCAGATTAAATCATAAAATTGTCAATAGCTTTCCCTTATAGCAGCAATAAGCAGTAAAAATATAATTGCAATTACATTTGCCAGTGTATATTCTTATTACGTTTCATCTTATTAGATTCAGTCCATTACTCCCTTTGGTGAAGATATTTTTGGATTTAAATTTGTCATCTAACATATTTCATATTCACAGCACTTCATTTGCAACATTGGTAAGCATGTCTCTATAACTTAATTTTCCAGTCATTGTAGTTTCAAAAAGAAAAATGGAACCATCTAAAAAGGAAGCACTAGTTACCATAAAAATAGCACACTTAGAGACCCCAGAGCCATATGACTTTCTTTCATGATTACAGAGCTCTGGTTTCAGAAGCACACATTTAAACTCTCAGCTTGACCAACCTTCTCTCAAATGCAGGTCTCCTGTTGCAGGAGAGTAAATGAATCCATGCCATCACTAAGAAAAAGGATTCAATCTCATGCCTCATGAAAGGTAAAACTTCATATGAAAGAGCAGGTACCCTGTTTTTATAGTAGAGATTATATTTGCCATAAGACCTGACTCATTATATGGGAGCAGGTCAGGTGCTCAGAGAGAGGTATTAGGTACATCATATGCTCTGAAATTATGTTAACATGCAAATAATAAAATACACATGGTAAGAAAGTTTTAGAGTTGACTCTGCAGTATTTGCCCAGAACGGGGCGGCAGGGGGCAGTGTATGAAAGACTCTTAAATATACTTCTTCATGTTCTCCTCTGTAAGTCAGTATTTCCTTATAAGATAGAAATCCATTTCAAAATATTAGGAAACCTTATTTTATGACAGAATCCTCAGGTAGGATAGGGATGTGTCACATAGTTTTTTTAAAAAATACTAAAAATTCTAAAACAGCATTGACTTTGGATTCAGACCCAAATTTGATTTTCAGCCCTAGCGTTTACTAGCTAAACATCCTAGGGTGAGTTACTTATTCTCTCTGAGCTCTACCTTCCTCTTTCTAAACTAGAATAATAGCCTCCTTATAGGGTGGTTGTAAGGCGTAAATAAGATAAACTATTGAAAGAGTGCCAGGCATGGCTATTATTATTATTATTATCTCATTCACAACATCATCTTTATTCTCAAGTCATCTTCATCTCTATAGCTCCACCCAGTTTGTCACCATCATAGGACAACCATGGTTTCATATTCTGACATCTCACTAGTTGTGTGACCTAGAATAAGTCCCTTGGTTTTCCCAACTTCCATTTCTTAAAATTTTAAAGGAAGGAGTTGAGGTAGATTTCTATGTAGCTATAGTTTTTAGTATTAAAAGTGGGATTCTATATTTAATAGTCATTGTACAATTAGTTGTACTTAACTGATACAATTCACTGGTGCACCGAAGAATTCGCAATCTTCTTTTCTGATGCCTGCTCACCTGTGTAAAGCAGGTGTGACTTGAAGTTTGATAACCTCTGTAGTACTGATAGTTATTTCAAAGACTTATTTCAAGTCCAAACGTTTAATCCCATGGTTATACAAAATCAATCTCCAATATATTAAATTTAAAAGAGCTTACTTTATGATGTTCATGAAATTCTATAATGCTTATTTAGTGACTACTAATTATATTTTATATCTAGTATATATCATGCTGGAACTGCTCCTTCCATAGATATAGTAACTTTTCCATTCATTATTACGGGAAGGATAATAGCCAAAGCTGAAGAAATATGTTTACCTCTTTGATAGCCAAACAAACTGGCATTTCATGGAGATGATCAAAACTACTGAAATTCTTAAGATTCAAGAGGGAAAAATGACCAATGAGTGTTAAACATATTAACACACTCATGTACAAAGCTGTTCATTTGATCTTTTGGCAGGAATATATTTTCAACTTGTAAACAAAAACAATACTAATGAAAATAATACATTTTATTAAATTCATCAACTAGTGCCAAAACAACATCAAATATTGGCTGCTCATAAGATTTATTGTGAAAAGGATACCATAGGAGTAGATATCTGTGCTGGTATTTTCTATGTTATTTTCCTGAGGGCTCTAAATGAACTAGAAACTCTCCTTTTTTACATCCAAATCCCTCTCAATGAGAAGTAGTTCTAGAAATCTAAAATCGAATGAGAAAGATTATTTACACATTTTAATTTTCTTGTTTTCAAAACGGATTTCAGATGGCTTTGGTTAATTGAAACAACTGTTGAAAATTTTGACATTTTTAATAATTTCACAATATTTTCAACCCTGATGAAAATGTTTTGCCTTTCAGAACGTCTCCTCTGGGATCTGGCCACTCACTTCATGAAAAATTTATATTCAGAATTTCATGTGATTTATTCATGCATCTAAGCAGTTACCACCTGCACTCTGCTAAGGCAAATATTCCCCCAGTGTTCCCATTTTTTCCCTTTATGTAAGCCGCTTTGGCAATGAACATGAATTCCTCTTTCTAGACCTGCAAGCACACAAAGTCTGCTCTATAGGTCCAAGAAGTTTGTTTTTATAAGATACAATTGGAGACATATGAGTAGCAGTAACTGATCCAAACACCTAGATTCTTTGGTTTGGTTTGGTTTGATTTTAGAACTTCCCATTTCAATTGTGACTTTGGAAATATAGTGAAAATGGAATGTTAGTGAAAACTCCCATAAGTTATTCCAGTTTATAAACCATTTTTCATACTTATTACAAAAGAATAAGTGTCTCTCCCTTAATCCAATTATCCATTCCTACAGGACAATCAGAAGAAAATTCTACCTTTCTTCAAGATTTTAAGGAAGGAGATAGGAATAAAGATGCATTTGTAACAGTTCACTTAAATATTTTCCCAAAAATATATTCCTAGAAGAGGGCAAATGGGTAGGAGAAACCAGAAACTTTGCTATATTAACATGTGATATTATAACAGCATCTATTTTCCCTGTCAAATATACAAGTGCAGCATTGCCTCTAAGTTTTGCCATATTTTTCATATATTTTCCAGAAAAGCTTCTCTACTGTGTGTTCAACTTCCAGATATAAGATATTATTTGCTATAATCATTCATCACTCTCTTAGCCTAGAGTTAAGACATGGCATCATTTAAGATGAAGTAAACTGGCCAAGACGTAGAAAGCAATTGAATTTCCCAAGAAGGGTGTTCATTATTCTTGATGCCCTTATGACTAGTAGGAGTCTGGAGGTGAAAAGGACGCTTGTTGTTAGCCAATCTCCAAAATTATTAAAGACGAAAGCAGTGACTTACAGGGTTACTACCTTAGAAAGCGGCATAAGGGATGTATGGGCAGATGCCCCCAGATGAAGAGGAAGAAATTACTACCTTAGCAAGAGGAATAAGGGAAGTATGGCCAGATGCCCATGGATGGAAGAGGAAGAAATTCTGTTGGTGGTATCTATTCTCTAATCCTCTTTAAAAAAAAATTCAGTCCAGAATCAAAAAGTTTGGGACCTCTAGAAAAAAAATCAAGACTGGTTCTGACAAAATTTATAGCAACAACGACACACAACAATCACAAAACCTTTCTGCTCTTTATTTTACATTCCATGTCACGTTCATCAGCAAGCCTTGTCGTCTCTATCATCAAAGCAGATTGAGAAACATAATGAAATAAACAATTCCATATAGATTTTTTACATATTCACAATGAATTAATATTTAAGCTGAAAATAGCTAAAAAGTGATACAAAATTGTTAAAACTTAGTATTTAGTGTAAGTCACTGGTATCCACAAAAACTACTTTGACATTTTCTGTAACAGGCATAAAATGAGAATGAAAAGTGTTTGACTATAGGGGGGAAAAAGTGTGAAAACAACTTATAGAGAAACTACATTTCCAAAGAGTGCCCAAAACCTAAGTTGAATGTACTTGTATCGCCTCTATCAACATTTAATGTGAAGAAAGGGTGTATAATACTCCATGATAAAACTCTAGGGATGATATTACAGTGGCTGTAATCAACACAACAGCACTAAGACAGCAAACTGGTTTTAGAGCAAAACAAATTTAAACATATATCAAAAGATTAGATGCACAACGATATTGTTTCCATTTATTACTCAGCACATCTCCCAAACCACCAGCCTTCATCCTACCAAGGTTAATTCTATTTCTTTATTTTACTATCAGGCATTTGATTGTATAATCTACTCCCACACCCCCTCTAACTACAAAACTGATTTTTCGGTACTTTTATAAATCTGCGTTGAAAGGAATAGAATATAAAAGGCAGATTTTAGGGTTGTGCCTAATGAATTTTTGCAATAAATGAAATAGTTGGAAATCCAAATAACATAAAAATTACAAATAACATTGCATTGAAAATAGTAAACACCGGGTTTCCCTGGTGGCGCAGTGGTTGAGAGTCCGCCTGCCGATGCAGGGAACATGGGTTCGTGCCCCGGTCTGGGAAGATCCCACGTGCCGCGGAGAGGCTGGGCCCGTGAGCCATGGCCGCTGAGCTTGTGCGTCCGGAGCCTGTGCTCTGCAACGGCAGAGGCCACAGTAGTGAGAGGCCCGCGTACCGCAAAAAAAAAAAAAAAAAAAAAAAAAAAAAAAAGAAAGAAAAAATAGTAAACACCATTAGAGGTAACACTGATCCATTTACCATCTGGTGATATGTCACTGCTTCTGATTTCCTTGAACTGGTAAATAAATTTTGATCGGTTGCTATTTCTCTGTTTAATCAAATCAAATTTTTATCCCTTTGCACTGTTTGACTTGAAAAAATTAGAAAGTTTTAGAAAAGAATTCACTTTCAAGTCAAGGTTTATAAACCAAAGAGCAGTGAAGGAAAAGAAAAAAAATCAGAAAATATGTCTTGCTGAGATTTCTTAGTATTAGTGACTTTGTTTTATATTCATGCTCTGGGAATCAAATGGACTTTTTCATCTCTTCTCTTTACCATTTGCCAAATGCTTGTCTTATTATTAGAATTAATGGACAGGGAAAGGTCACAAAAACATTACCACCTTCACAGGAACAGAAAAACATTTTGTTTGTTTACACTGATTACATATGGGAGTCATTGAAACTTAGAAAATATAATAAGATATACAATCAACATGGTTTTAAATATCCATTGCATCTATATCACCCTATAGAGTTAAAATATTATTACTAAATGTTTACCTGTTCTTTAGTAGAATTTTGAAATGAGTATGGCTGATTTAAGGGAAGGAAATAGAGTCATCTTCCTAACCTCTAAGTCAAAAATCAATATATTTCATTGCTAAAAGTCAGGATTTATGGTACAGTTTGTATCATTTTTAGCCTCATTCCTAATCTTTGTGTAATAAGACTTTTATGTCCATCTATGGCCTGTGTATTGGATTGATGTCTGTATTCCCCCAGAATTCCTATATTGAATCCTTAACCCCCAGTGTGGTTGTATGTGGAGATGGGGCTTCTAAGGAAGTAGTTAAGGTTAAATGAAGTCATAAAGGTGGGGACCTGGCTCAATAGTATTAGTGTCCTTATAAGGAGAGGCACCAGAGAACAAATACTCTCTCTGTCTCTCTCTCTTACCCCACTTGCACCAATGAAGAGGTCATGTGAGCACACACCAAGATGGCAGCTGCCCATAAGACAAGAGAAGAGGCCTCGGAATAAAACCTACTTTCCCAACCCTTTGATCTTGGACAGCCAGCCTCCAGAAATGTGAGAAATACACTTCTATTGTTTAGGCAACCCAGTCTGTGGTATCTTGTTATGGCAGCCCGAGCAGAAAGTAGAGAAATGCAGTCTGGGAGGCAATGAAAACACTAGGGATAATTAAGTTCTGAGAAAGCAGGTTTTCTCTTAGCGGAAGCCAACCGAGATTACTAATCTTGCATAGTGCACTGATTTAGCTCTATTAAAGGATAGCTGTAGAGACTTAACTCAGTCCTCTGGCAACTGCACTTTAGGCTCTCATTTCTCACGGGCACATGTCCATTCCTGCTCCATTTGCCTTGCCTGACACTGCACATACACTGCTGTCAAGCGAGTAGCCATAATGTCTCCTGTACTTATTCAGACTTGGGTTGTCAATCACGGCCCGTTCCTCGTCGTTCACTGTGTAAGGGTATTATGTGATTGGACTACAATGCTTGATGTTATTACTTTGTTATCAGTTACTACTGTTTGCCTTTGGACACAGGCAATCAAATGCAGCGACTCAGGTGCCAGATTCCAACGCTGAACTTCGAATACTACAATTCTGTCCCAATTAGCTCAGCCCCAGGCATCTCTGGTTTCTTTCATCCTATTTGGACGTCCTCATTCCCCAGCAACTGCTCTTAATATTCTAATGTTCTACAGAATGTCCTTATAGATAGCAATAAAGTCCCAACCATCTTCAGCTCTTGCCCAACTGATTGGTAGAGAACAAAAAAATTTTCATCATGCTATCCTACAAACTAGCCTGGTGGATCTCAGAGACATTGGAATCACCTGGGAACTTGTTTAACCAGCCCTCCCCTGCCCCCACACACATCCACCACCACCATTCCTGAGCTCCATACAGACCTACAGACTCTGTAACTCAATGGGCCCAACGATCAGTTTTAACTCACCCTCCAGATGATTCTAGTTTTTCTAGAATTACTTGCCTGGGGACAAACTGACCCTGAATATCTACACTGTGCAGTAACCACATTGAATGACTACTACAATTTACCCCCATCGAAGTAGCCAATTGGCCTTATTGGCCCACTTTATTCTTCTGCTCCTTTTCCTTGGATATCTGGACTTTCTCCTAGCCCTTTGATCTCAATAACCCTCCATCCCACATAACTGACTGGAAACATCCCCCACCCCCACCCCCACCTTGCCCCATCCCGGGGATCCTAAGATCCCCTTCCCTGGACTCATTCTTCTACTTCCTATACTATCTGCCTCCCAATTGGTTGACATTCCCTAATAACACCCTATCTTCACCTGACCTTAAGCATCATTATTATCAACAATTTTCAAAACACCCAAGCTAATTAATAAATGTCTAGAGTTTAGATTCTCCCTCTCTGTGATGAATTGTAATTTTCCTAATCAATTAAACAGCAGATGGCTTTCCTACTCTCTACCTCCAACAAATTTAAATAGTAAACCTAAGGAATCTATTTTTTGACATTGATAAGGCTCCAAACAACTGTTCAAAACAAGTTTAGGCAGATTCTTAAACCATTCACTCCATAAGAGTTGTTCGCCAAGCACAACTCTCAAGATTTTAGATATATTTATCTCATTGAAATGGTGGTGTGCACATGACATCTAAAATTGTTATTTTTGCAAGCTGAATATGGCAAGGTATTGGCAATTTCACACGGCTAAGTACCATTTTTATCTCCCTTTAATACTTGGGACAAATGAGAATTTAGAGTATGAGAAACCTTACATTAGTAGAAGAATAAACAGAACAAAGCATAACAATTTTTGGAACCATAATTTTGTACAACACCAGATGAATACGGAGACTTGTTGGTGGTCAAAACGTTTTTTGTTTTTCCCAGTAAGTGAGTGGCTCTGGAGTCAGCAGAGAGAGATTAAAATGGCGCTTGAAACATCTACATGGGGTACGGAGAAGGCTGTGTCTTTGCAAATGTAATGGTTGATTCTGCAACATTTATTTGTTTAAATCTTGCTTGCTTGCTCTAAACCAAACATAGTAATCTCATTTCCATTTTAATGATTGGTAGAGGTATAGAAACGTTACCTAATTTGACTAATGAGGCAAGTGCGGTTATCTGCTAGGGATCTTTCGACATTCCTGAAAAAACTGTCACAAAAATAAATGGTCCCTCCACTTTCCATTGGACATTGATAGATCTGGGGGTGCTGCAGTCATCTTGCTACTGATCTGAATATAAAAGGCCACCAAATGAAAAACAGGTTAGACAGATAGAAAGAATGCTGGATCTTACTGAATCATTGTATCAACCAATCCCGAATCTAGACCTACATTTGAATTTCAATTTTTAATCGTGGTTTTCTGTTACTTACTGTTCTAAATAGACTATTACAAAGGAGAGACTCATTTCTTCCATTAGAATTTCCTAGGAAACTTCACATTTCTAAATGGTACTTAAATACAGTAACTAGGTATTAAAAATCATACAACCTAAGGACCCTGATGTGTTGACATTATGTAGTCTAGAATCTGTTCTTATTGATTTGGTCTTTGGATAAAGTCAGGTCTCAGTTCCAAACCACTCCCTTCAAATACTGGCTTTGGGACCTTGGGCACATCATTTAAGACCTCTCTAAGCCACCAATTATTTATCTGCAAACTGGAATAACAATGTGACTCCACAAATGTTCAAAATAAAAGTAAGATGAGACAACATATGAAACAATGTTATATGTATAGCATTGTGACTGGTATAAAAGAGAAATACGATAAATGTGATTTCCTTCAGGTTCCCTTTGGTTTCTTTTTCATGGTATACTTTAACACTTTAACATATAGATAGTATCTAACTGGGGAGAAGACACAGAAGGTAGGGGAAACCATTTGACTTAAAAAGAATAAAAATAATTTATCATAAAAATCAAAGGATAGACATGAGCCTTCAATCAAGAACATCAGCTTCTGAGCACTACATCTGCTCACCTCGCTGCCTAGGCTTGGGGCTCACCCTGGTCTCCGCCTAGAGTACCCGGCAGGAGCCGCAGGCTTTGATTATCCAGTGCCTGCATCTGCGCTCCAGTAGCCACAGCTGCCCCAGGGGCTGTTCTGGAAGAGATCTGAGAGCGGGGTGGCCTGGGTCATGAGAGCCCCACACCTCTCATGTAGTGGTGAAGAAGACCAGTATTCCCAGTGGGTCTGGGAGAAGGTAAAGACTTCTTAATGATCAGCACACTCAAAGTGATGTACAGATGTTGGATTATGACTATGTCAACAATGGACCTGCCCAGAGGAACTTTGGCACTGATAACTGCAGAGGCAGAAATAAGAGACACCGGAGATAGGATTACAATGGCTCAAAGAGGGGGGACCTTCAAGATAGCAGAGGAGTAAGACATGGAGATTGCCTTCCTCCCCATAAATACATCAGAAATACATCTACACGTGGAACAACTCCTACAGAACACCTACCGAACGCTGGCAGAAGACCTCAGACCTCCCAAAAGGCAAGAAACTCCCCACGTACCTGGGTAGGGCAAAAGAAAAAAGAATAAACAGAGACAAAGAATAGGGACGGGACCTGCACCAGTGGGAGGCAGCCGTGAAGGAGGAAAGGTTCCCACACACTAGAAGCCCCTTCACGGGTGGAGACTGCGGCGGGCGGAGTGGGGGAGCTTCAGAGCCATGGAGAAGAGCGCAGCAACAGGGGTGCGGAGGGCAAAGTGGAGAGATTCCCGCACGGAGGATTGGTGCCGACCGGCACTCACCAGCCCGAGAGGCTTTTCTGCTCACCTGCCGGGGCGGACGGGGGCTGGGAGCTGAGGCTCGGGCTTTGGAGGTCGGATCCCAGGGAGAGGACTGGGTTTGGCAGCATGAACACAGCCTGAAGGGGCTAGTGCACCACGGCTGGGCGGGAGGGAGTCCGGGAAAAAGTCTGGAGCTGCCGAAGAGGCAAGAGACCATTGTCTCAGGGTGCGCGAGGAGAGGGGATTCCTTCCCAGTGTGCCCAAATAAGGCAGAGCACCACCTAAACTAACTCCAGAGATGGGCACGAGCCACAGCTATCAGCTCTGACCGCAGAGATGAGCGTGAAACGCCAGCGCTGCTGCTGCCACCAAGAAGCCTGTGTGCAAGCGCAGGTCACTATCCACACCGCAACCCCCCGCCCCGGGAGACTATGCAGCCCGCCACTGCCAGTGTCCCCTGATCCAGGGACAACTTCCCCGGGAGGACACACAGTGTGCCTCAGGCTGCTGCAACATTATGCTGGCCTCTGCCACCATAGGCTCATCTGCATTCCAATTATGACTACCGTACCCCTCCCTCCCCTCAGCCTGAGTGAGCAAGAGCCCCTTACTCAGCCGCTGCTTTAACCCCATCCTGTCTGGGTGGGAACAGATGCCTGAGAGTGACCTACATGCAGAGGCGGGGCCAAATCCAAAGTTGAACCCCAGGAGCTGTGCGAACAAAGAAGAGAAAGGGAAATCTCTCCCATCAGCCTCAGGAGCAGCGGATTAAATCGCCACAATCAACTACATGTACCCTGCATCTGCGGAATCCCTGAATAGACAACGAATCATCCCAAATTGAGGAGGTGGACTTTGGGAGCAACTGTGGACTTGGGGTTTGTGTCTGTGACTGATTTTTCTGATTTGTATGTTTATGTTAGTATAGTTTCTAGCACTTGTTATCATTGGTGGATTTGTTTATTGGTCTGGTTGCTCTCTACTTTTTTATTATCATTATTTTTTTAATTTTAATAATTTTTTAAAAAATTTAATAATTTTTTCTTTCTCTTTCTTTTTTTCTCCCTTTTCTTCTGAGCCGTGTGACTGACAGGGCCTTGGTGCTCAGGCCTGGTGTCAGGCCTGAGCCTCTGAGGTGGGAGAGCTGAGTTTAGAATACTGGCCCACCTGAGACCTCCTGGTCCCTCGTAAAATCAGTCAGGGAGACCTCTCCCAGAGATCTCCATCTCAACACTAAGAACCAGCTCCACCCAACAGCCAGCAAGCTCCAGTGCCGGACACCCCATGCCAAACAACTAGCAAGACAGGAACACAACCCCATCCATTAGCAGAAAGGCCGCCTAAAATCATAATAAAGTCACAGACACCCCAAAACACACCACCGGATGTGGTCCTGCCCACCAGAAAGACAAGACCCAGCCCCACCCACCAAAACACAGGCACCAGTCCCCTCCACCAGGAAGCCTACACAAGCCACTGAAACAACCTCACCGACTGGGGGCAGACACCAAAAACAATGGGAACTACAAATCTGCAGCCTTCAAAAAGAAGACCCCAAAGAGAGTAAGTTAAACAAAATGAGAAGACAGAAATATGCAGCAGATGAAGAAGCAACATAAAAGCCCACCAGACCAAACAAATGAAGAGAAAATAGACAGTCTACCTGAAAAAGAACTCAGAGTAATGATAGTAAAGATGATCCAAAATCTTGGAAATAGAATGGAGAAAATACAAGAAACGTTTAACAAGGACCTAGAAGAACTAAAGAGAAAACAAAAAATGAACAACAAAATAAAGGAAATTAAAAACTATCTAGAAGGAAGCAATAGCAGAATAACTCATGCAGAAGAATGGATAAGTCACATGCAAGATAAAATAGTGAAAATAATTACAACAGAGCAGAGTAAGGAACAAGAATGAAAAGAATTGAGGACAGTCTCAGAGACCTCTGGGACAGTAAACACACCAATATTTGAATTATAGGGCTCCCATAAGAAAAACAGAAACAGAAAAAGAAAGGGTCTGAGAAAATATTTGAAGAGATTATAGTTGAAATCTACCTTAATATGGGAAAGGAAATACTCAATCAAGTGCAGGAAGCACAAAGAGTCCCAAAGAGGATAAATCCAAGGAGAAAAATGCCAAGACACATATTAATCAAACTATCAAAAATTAAATTAAAAAAAATTAAAAGCAGCAGGGAAAAGCAACAAATAACATACAAGGGAATCCCCATAAGGTTAACAACTGAACTTCAAGCAGAAATTCTGCAAGCCAGAAGGGAGTGGCAGGACATATTTAAAGTGAAAAAAGGAAAAAACCTACAACCAAGATTACTCTACCCATCAAGGATCTCATTCAGATTCGATGGAGAAATTAAAACCATTACAGACAAGCAAAAGTTAAGAGAATTCAGCACCACCAAACCAGCTTTACAACAAATGCTAAAAAAAAAAAACAAAACAGGAAACAAAAGAGAATGAAAAGACCTACAAAAACAAACCCAAAACAATAAGAAAATGGTAATAGGAACATACATATCAATAATTACCTTAAATGTAAATGGATTAAATGTTCCAAGCAAAAGACATAGATTGCCTAAATGGATACAAAAACAAGACCCATATAAATGCTATCTACAAGAGACCCACTTCAGACCTAGGGACACATACAGACTGAAAGTGAGGGGATGGAAAAAGATATTCCATGAAAATGGAAATGAAAAGAAAGCTGGAGTAGCAATTCTCATATCAGACAAAATAGACATGAAAATAAAGACTACTACAAGACACAAAGAAGGGCACTATATAATGATCAAGAGATCAATCAAAGAAGAAGATATAAGAATTGTAAATATTTAGGTAACCAACAAAGGAGCACCTCAATACATAAGGCAAATACTAACAGCCATAAAAGGGGAAATCGACAGTAACACAATAATAGTAGGGGACTTTAACACCTCATTTTCACCAATGGACAAATAATCCAAAATGAAAATAAATAAGGAAAAACAAACTTTAAATGACACATTAGACAAGATGGACTTAATTGATATTTAGAGGACATTCCATCCAAAAACAACAGAATATACTTTCTTCTCAAGTGCTCATGGAACATTCTCCAGGATAGATCATATCATGGGACACAAATAAAGCCGTGGTAAATTTAAGAAAACTGAAATCTTGTCAAGTATCTTTTCCAACTATGACACTATGAGACTAGATATCAATTGCAGGAAAAAATCTGTAAAAAATAAAAATACATGAAGGCTAAACAATATACTATATAATAACTGAGAGATAAGTGAAGACATCAAATAGGAAATCAAGAAATACCTAGAGGGCTTCCCTGGTGGTGCAGTGGTTGAGAGTCCACCTGCTGATGCAGGGGACACGGGTTCGTGCCCCGGTCCTGGAAGATCCCACATGCTGCAGAGTGGCTAGGTCCGTGAGCCATGGCCGCTGAGCCTGTGCATCTGGAGCCTGTGCTCCACAACGGGAGAGGCCACAACAGTGAGAGGCCCGCATACCGCAAAAAAACAAAATAAAACAAACCTAAAAACAAATGACAATGAAAACACAATGACTGAGGATCGGGAGAAGATGGCAGAAGAGTAAGACACGGAGATCACCTTCCTCCCCATAGATACATCAGAAATACATCTACACATGGAACTGCTCCTATAGAATACCCACTGAATGCTGGCAGAATACCTCAGACCTTCCAAAAGGCAAGAAACACCCCACATACCTGGGTAGGGCAAAAGAAAAAAGAATAAACAGAGACAAAAGAATAGGGATGGGACCTGCTCCAGTGGGAGGGAGCTGTGAAGGAGGAAAGGTCTCCACACACTAGGAAGCCACTTCAAGGGCGGAGACTGCAGGTGGTGGAGGGGGAAGCTTCAGAGACATGGAGGAGAGCACAGTAACAGGGTGCGGAGGGCAAAGCGGAGAGATTCCCACAGAGGTTCAGTGCTGACCAGCACTCACCAGCCCGTGAGGCTTGTCTGCTCACCTGCCAGGACAGGCTGGGGCTGGGAGCTAAGTCTCAGGCTTTGGTCAGAAACCGGGAGAGGACTGGGGTTGTCGGCGTGAACAAAGCCTGAAGGGGGCTAGTGTGCCACGGCTATCCAGGAGGGAGTCCAGGAGAAGCCTGGACCTGCTGAAGAGGCAAGAGACCTTTTCTTCCCTTTTTGCTTCCTGCGGCGCAAGGAGAGGGGATTAAGCGTGCCACAGAAAGGAGCTCCAGAAATGGGCGCAAGCTGCGGCTATCAGCGTGGACACTAGAGACAGGCATGAGATGCTAAGGCTGCTGCTGCCGCCACCAAGAAGCCTGTGTATGAGCACAGGTCACTCTCCACACTGCCCCTCCCGGGAGCCTGTGCAGCCTGTCACTGCCAGGGTCCTGGGATCCAGGGACAACTTCCCTGGGAGGACGCACAGTGCGCCTCAGGCTGGTGCAACGTCACGCTGGCCTCTGCCGCTGCAGGCTCGCCGGGCATCCATACCCCTCCCTCCCCCCGGCCTGAGCCAGAGCCCCCGAATCAGCTGCTCCTTTAACCCCGTCATATCTGAGCGAAGGGCAGACACCCTCAGGTGACCTATGTGCAGAGGCAGGGCCAGGTCCAAAGCTGAACCCCAGGAGCTGTGCGAACAAAGAGGAGAGGGGGAGGTGTCTCCCAGCAGCCTCAGAAGCAGCAGATTAAAGCTCCACAATCAACTTGAAGTGCCCTGCAACTGTGGAAAACCTGAATAGACAGCGAATCATCCCAAGTTGAGGAGGTGGACTTTGGGGCAAGATATATTATTATTTTCCCCTTTTCCTGTTTTTGTGAGTGTGCATGTGTGTGCTGCTGTGTGAGATTTTGTCTGTATAGCTTTGCTTTCACCATTTGACCTAGGATTCTGACCTTCTCATTTTTTTTTTTTTTTACTTTTTAAAATTTTTCTTCTTAATAATTAGTTTTTATTTTAATAACTTTATTTTATCCTACTTTATTTTATCTTCTTTCTTTCTTTCTTCTTTCCTTCCTCCCTTTCTTCCTCCCTTCCTTCCTCTGTTCCTTCCTCTCTTCCTTCCTCCCTTCCTTCCTTCTTTCCTTCCTTCCTTCCTTTCTTTCTTTCCTTTGTATTTTTTCTCCCTTTTATTCTGAGCCATGTGGGTTAAAGGTTCTTGGTGCTCCAGACAGGCGTCAGGGCTCTGTCTTTGAGGTGGGAGAATGAACTTCAGGACACTAGTCCACAAGAGACCTCCCAGCTCCACGTAATATCAAACAGCGAAAATCTCCCAGAGATCTCCATCTCAACACCAAGACCCAGCTTCAGTCAATGACCAGAAAGCTACAGTGCTGGACACACTATGCGCAACAACTAGCAAGAAAGGACTACAGCCCCATCCATTGGCAGAGAGGCTGCCTAAAATCATAAAAAGGCTACAGACACCCCAAAGCACACCATCAGACGTGGACCTGCCCACCAGAAAGACAAGATCCAGCCTCATCCACCAGAACACAGCCACCAGTCGCCTCAATGAGGAAATCTACTCAACCCACTGAACCAACCTTAGCCACTGGGGACAGACACCAAAAACAATGGGAACTACGAACTTGCAGTCTGCAAAAAGGAGACCCCAAACACAGTGAGCAAAATTAAAAGACAGAAAAACACACAGCAGACGAAGGAGCAATGTAAAAACCCACCAGACCTAACAAACGAAGAGGAAATAGGCAGTCTACCTGAAAAAGAATTCAGAATAATAATAGTAAAGATGATCCAAATTCTTGGAAATAGAATAGAGAAAATGCAAGAAACATTTAATAAAGACCTAGAAGAAATAAAGAGGAAGCAAGCAATGATGAGCAACACAATAAATGAAATTAAAAATACTCTAGATGGGATCAATAGCAGAATAACTGAGGCAGAAGAACGGGTAAGTGACCTGGAAGATAAAATAGTGGAAATAACTACTGGAGAGCAGAATAAAGAAAAAAGAATGAAAAGAACTGAGGACAGTCTCAGAGACCTCTGGGACAACATTAAACACATCAACATTCGAATTACAGGGGTCCCAGAAGAAGAAGAGAAAAAGAAAGGGACTGAGAAAATATTTGAAGAGATTATAGTTGAAAACTTCCCTAATATGGGAAAGGAAATAGTTAATCAAGTCCAGGAAGCACAGAGAGTCCCATACAGGATAAATCCAAGGAGAAACATGCCAAGACACATATTAATCACACTATCAAAAATTAAATACAAAGAAAACATATTAAAAACAGCAAGGGAAAAACAACAAATAACAACACACAAGGGAATCCCCATAAGGTAAACAGCTGATCTTTCAGCAGAAACTCTGAAAGCCAGAAGGGAGTGGCAGGACATATTTAAAGTGATGAAGGAGAAAAACCTGCAACCAAGATTACTCTACCCAGCAAGGATCTCATTCAGATTTGATGAAGACATTAAAACCTTTAGAGACAAGCAAAAACTGAGAGAGTTCAGCACCACCAAACCAGCTTTACAACAAATGCTAAAGGAACTTCTCTAGGCAAGAAACAAGAGTAGGAAAAGACCTACAAGAACAAACTCAAAACAATAAAGTAAATGGTAATAGGAACATACATATCGATAATTACCTTAAATGTAAATGGATTAATTGCTCCCACCAAAAGACACAGACTGGCTGAATGGATACAAAAACAAGACCCATATATATGCTGTCTACAAGAGACCCACTTCAGACCTAGGGACACATACAGACTGAAAGTGAGGGGATGGAAAAAGATATTCCATGAAAATGGAAATCAGAAGAAAGCTGGAGTAGCAATTCTCATGTCAGACAAAATAGAGTTTAAAATAAAGACTATTACAAGAGACAAAGAAGAACACCACATAATGATCAAGGGATCAATCCATGAAGAAGATATAACAATTGTAAATATTTATGCACCCAACATAGGAGCACCTCAATACATAAGGCAAATACTAACAGCCATAAAAGGGGAAATTGACAGTAACACAATCATATTAGGGGACTTTAACACCCCACTTTCACCAATGGACAGATCATCCAAAATGAAAATAAATAAGGAAACACAAGTTGTAAATGATACATTAAACTAGATGGACTTAATTGATATTTATAGGACATTCCACCCAAAAACAACAGAATACACATTTTTCTCAAGTGCCCATGGAACATTCTCCAGGAGAGATCATATCTTGGGTCACAAATCTAGCCTTGGTAAATTTAAGAATATTGAAATTGTATCAAGTATCTTTTCCGACCACAACGCTATGAGACTAGATATAAATTACAGGAAAAGATCTATAAAAAATACAAACACATGGAGGCTAAACCATACACTATTTAATAACGAAGTGATCACTGAAGAAATCAAAGAGGAAATCAAAAAATACTTAGAAGCAAATGACAATGGAGACACGACGACCCAAAATCTAAGGGAAGCAGCAAAAGCAGTTCTAAGAGGGAAGTTTATAGCAATACAATCCTACCTTAAGAAACAGAAAACATCTTGAATAAACAACCTAACCTTGCACCTAAAGCAATTAGAGAAAGAACAAAAACCCCCCAAGTTTAGCAGAAGGAAAGAAATCATAAAGATCAGATCAGAAATAAATGAAAAATAAATGAAGGAAACGATAGCAAAGATCAATAAAACTAAAAGCTGGTTCTTTGAGAAGATAAACAAAATTGATAAACCATTAGCCAGACTCATCAAAAAAAAAGGGGGGGGGGAGAAGACTCAAATCAACAGAACTATAAATGAAAAAGGAGAAGTAACAACTGACACTGCAGAAATACAAAGGATCATGAGAGATTACTACAAGCAACAACTCTATGCCAATAAAATGGACAAGCTGGAAAAAATGGACAAATTCTTAGAAATACACAACCTGCTGAGACTGAACCAGGAAGAAATAGAAAATATGAACAGACCAGTCACAAGCACTGAAATTGAAAGTGTGATTAAAAATCTTCCAACAAACAAATGTCCAGAAACAGATGGCTTCACAGGCAAATTCTATCAAACATTTAGAGAAGAGCTAACACCTATTCTTCTCAAACTCTTCCAAAATATAGCAGAGGGAGGAACACTCCCAAACTCATTCTATGAGTCCACCATCACCCTGATACCAAAACCAGGCAAAGATGTCACAAAAAAAGAAAACTACAGGCCAATGTAACTGATGAACATAGATGCAAAAGTCCTCAACAAAGTATTAGCAAGCAGAATTAAACAGCCCATTAAAAGCATCATACACCATGATCTAGTGTGGTTTATCCCAGGAATGCAAGGATTCTTCAATATACGCAGTTCAATCTCATTAACAAACTGAAGGATAAAAACCATATGATAATCTCAGTAGATGCAGAAAAATCTTTTGACAAAATTCAACAGCCATTTATGATAAAAACTCTGCAGAACATAGGCATGGAGGGAAACTACCTCAACATAATAAAGGCCATATATGACAAACCCACAGCCAAAAACGTTCTCAGTGGTGAAAAAATGAAACCATTTCCTCTAAGATCAGGAAGAAGACAAGGTTGTCCACTCTCACCACTCTTATCCAACATAGGTTTGGAAGTTTTAGCCACAGCAATCAGAGGAGAAAAAGAAATAAAAGAAATACAAATTGGAAAAGAAGAAGTAAAGCTGTCACTGTTTACAAATGACATGATACTATACATAGAAAATCCTAAAGACACACCTAGAAAACTACTAGAGCTAATCAATGAATTTGGTAAAGCAGCAGGATAAAAACTTAATGCACAGAAATCTCTTACATTCCTATACACTAACAACAAAAAATCTGAAAGAGAAATTAAGGAAACATTCCCATTTACTATTGGAACAAAAAGAATAAAATACCCAGGAACAAACCTTCCTAAGGAGACAAAAGACCTGTATGCAGTAAATGATAAGACACTGATGAAAGAAATTAAAGATGATACAAACAGATGGAGAGATATACCATGTTCTTGGACTGGAAGAATCAACACTGTGAAAATGACCATACCACCCAAAGCAATCTACAGATTCAATGTAATCCCTATCAAACTACCAATGGCATTTTTCACAGAACTAGAACAAAAAATTTCACAATTTCTATGGACCCACAAAAGACCCCGAATAGCCAAAGCAATCATGAGAAGTAAAAACAGAGCTGGAGGAATCAGGCTCCCTGAATTCAGACTGTACTACAAAGCTATAATAATGAAGACAGTATGGTACTGGCATAAAATCAGAAATTTAGATCAATGGAACAGGAAGAAAAAAGAAAGCCCAGAGATAAACCCATGCACATATGGTCACCTTACCTTTGATAAATGAGGCAAGAGTATACAATGGAGAAAAGACAGCCTCTTCAATAAGTGGTGCTGGGAAAAGTGGACAGCTACATGTCAAAGAATGAAATTAGAACACTCCCTAACACCATGCAAAAACCATACGTATAATAGATTAAAGACCTAAATGTAAGGCCAGACATTGTAAAACTCTTTGAGGAAAACATATGCAGATCACTTTAGGACATACATCACAGCAAGATCCTATTTGACCCACATCCTAAAGAAATGAAAATAAAAACAAAAATAAACAAATGGGACCTAATGAAACAAAAGCTTTTGCACAGCAAAGGAAAACATAAACAAGATGAAAAGACTACCTGCAGAATGGCAGAAAATATGTTCAAAGAAAGCAACTGACAGAGGATTAGTCTCCAAAATATACAAGCAGCTCGTGAAGCTCAATATGAAAAAAATCAACCCTATCCAAAAATGGGCAGAAGACCTAAATAGAGATTTCTCCAAAGAAGATATACAGATTGCCAACAAACATATGAAAGGATACTCAACATCACTAATCGTTAGGGAAATGCAAATCAAAACTACAATGAGGTATCACCTCACACCATCAGAATGGCCATCATCAAAAAATCTACAAACAACAAATGCTGGTGAGGGTGTGGAGTAAAGGGAACCCTCTTGCACTGTCGGTGGTAATGTAAATTGATACAGCCACTATGGAGAACCATATGGAGGTTCCTTAAAAAACTAAAAATAAAACTAGCATATGACCCAGCAATCCGACTACTGGGCAGATCTCTGAGAAAACCATAATTCAAAAAGAGACATGTACCACAATGTTCATTGAAGCACTATTTACAATACCCAGGACATGGATTCAACCTAGGTGTCCATCGACAGATGAGTGGTTAAAGAAGATGTGGCACATATATTCAATGGAATATTACTCAGCTATAAAAAGAAACAAAATTGAGTTATTTGTAGTGAGGTGGATGGACCTAGAGTCTGTCATACAGAGTGAAGTAAGTCAGAAAGAGAAAAATACCATATGCTAACACATATATAGAGAATTTTTTTTAAAAGGAAAGGTTCTGAAGAACCTAGGGGCAGGACAGGAATAAAGATGTGGACGTAGAGAATGGACTTGAGGATACGAGGGGTGGGAAGGAAGGGTAAGCTGGGATGAAGTTAGAGAGTGGCATGGACGTATATACACTATCAAATGTAAAATAGATCGCTAGTGGGAAGCAGCCGCATAGCACAGGGAGATCAGCTCAGTGCTGTGTGACCACCTAGAGGGTTGGGAAAGAGAGGGTGGGAGGGAAACACAAGAAGGAGGGTATATGGTGATATATGTATCCATATAGCTGATTCACTTTGTTATACAACAGAAACTAACACAACATTGTAAAGTAATTATATTCCAATTAAGATGTTAAAAAAAAATGTCCCAAAGATATTCTGCTTAAGTGGAAAAAACCTAAAGGAAAAATTTAGATTGATTTAAAGAGACCTTGTTTTAAAGGAGTAACAAAAGCCAGATGACAGCAAAGACAGAAGTCTTCCTGCCCTCTTCCTCTTAACTTACTCAGTACTGGCAGGCCTAAGTAACACAGCATATTAGCAATTTGGATAAGAAGGGACTGTAGCAGGAAAAAAACCAGAATTCTTTATCGAAACTATTGAATATTTATATTAAAAACTTAGAATTATCACACAAATGTATATTTCAATAGAAGCTTATTAAAAGACAGGTCTTAAGTTTAAACATACATGAAAAGCAAAAGCTACAATTTAAAATAGGTGATTCATTAGCCTTCTTCAGCTTCTCAGTGTCAAAGGAATATTTTAGAGACTGACTATAAGTAACATAATCCACTGATCTGCTGTTACAACAGAGTGATTCTGCTGTTCTCTTTAACTTCATAATCTAAGAATACAATAGGCAAATGTAGCTGTGGTCCTGATTCTTCCTGCAGCTTGAAGAGGGGCCTATAAAATATGTCCCTCCTCCTTTCATGCAAGATGCATGCTTCCATTAAGGACATTAACCCTCTATTTACTTTACCATGTTGCACCATGCAATGATTCTGTCCCAATTCACCATTTGACTGTTGGTAAAAAAGTATATTTTACTCTTTTCCATGAAGTTTGAGTCCTGTTTTATCTCTGATTATAATTAACACTTGTTTCTGCAAGATTAGCAAAATGATGACAATTGATGAAGTTCTATGATGGGCGCATTGATGTGTATTGCATTATATTCTACTTTGTGTTTGAAAGCTCTCATAATAAAAAGTTAAAAATAAAAAAAGATCAAGATAATAGCATAATTAACAGGAATAAAATTATTACACATTCTCAAACATCATCTTTCACCTCGCATCTTTACTTACAAATATTGAAGTAAGAATTGAAATTCTTTGGTATCAACTGAGAACTCAGTTCATAATGAATTAGAAAATATTTAAGAAAATACATTTAATATATTTCTATTTAGGATAGTTTAAGAGTATATATAGGTGTTTTAAAAGTGATGGATTGTTTATATCTTTTTTCTTTTTTTCTTTTTTTTTTTTTTTTTTTGCATTACACGGGCCTCTCACTGTTGTGGCCTCTCCCATCGCGGAGCACAGGCTCCGGACGCGCAGGCTCAGCGGCCATGGCTCACGGGCCCAGCCGCTCCGCGGCACGTGGGATCCTCCCGGACCGGGGCACGAACCCACGTCCCCTGCAGCGGCAGGTGGACTCTCAACCACTGCGCCACCAGGGAAGGCCAAAAGTGATAGATTTTGAATAAGAACCGACATGTGCTAATATATCAAGCATATTAATATATGGACCCTTATGTTGATCAAGAGGGATGGAGAAGTGAACAATTCATTCAAAGACCCATTTCATAACATTTTTTTTTTTTTTTTTTTTTTGCTTCAGTCATACACAATACCCATTCTGTTCTATTCTCTCCAGGAAATCATATCCTGAAATTCAAATCATACTCATATAGTTAGTTTAGTCTTAAAAACATCTCCATCTCTGTGATGGAGTTGATATAGCAGTTAGTTGTAACATTTAGTCCTAGTGAAGGGGAAAAGGGTGTAGGCATATATAGGTTCCTTTCTTTGCTTCAACCATTCAACTACACACACACACACACACACATACACACACACACACACACCCCACTATAACACTAGAAGCAGGGGTGGCAACTTCTGATGATCCATTAGTGGTTGCCTGAAAGGCTGGGTTGAGAAGGACTCTTAAGGCTTCATCTGAATTCAGAGAGAATGAGTGCTGAGATGGATTGATGCTATCTCACATGGGAATGTAAGGGAATAACAGCTGTGTATGTGTCAAGTATTTTTGCTTTAGACAGACTGAACACCTACCATGTTCTTTAACTTGAACTGTAGCAAAAAAAAACACAAGGCAAAACAAATTTTAGTCCATCCAAAACCGTTTTCCCAAAGATTTACTATCATTTAGATGTATCCAGAAAGCTCCAAAGGTCAAAAATAAGAAAAGAGAAATGCAGGAATCGTTTGGATTGTCTACTGACCTATTTTAAATTATGAACATCCATGGGATCATCAAGGAATTAGGCTGTAAGGATCATTCAAAACTCAAGTAGAATTTGTGTAATAAACAAATGTCCTCTTAGCAATGACCAGAGGACTGAACAGGGCGAGCTGTGATGCGGAGAAAAGGAAAGCTAAGTTTAGAGTACAGAACCGAGCCTTGCCATGATTGAAAATTTAAGGGCAACACAACCAGATATAGAAGATTGGTGATAGCTGGGTAGAACAAAGACAAGTGGTAGGAGGGTGTGGAAGATACATTTAATTGATCTGAATATTCTGCCCAAGGTGGGTTAATTCAGTGCATACCTACACCACCAACTCAACATTACTTGGAGAAGAGCAGATCAAGAATATCACAATTCAGCAACAAGTTGTACCTTTCTGTTTATTGCCAAGTGGTCCCTCATCATTGCTGCTTTCTTCATTCTTCAGGGGCAATTTCCTGACTCGGTCTCTCAAAATATCATCTCTTAGCCCCAAACTACTCTGCTCCTGAAACTATATTCTCTTGGAACCAGCTGCCTTAAGGAAAGAAAAACATTCCCAGGTCGTAGCAGCTTTTATCCACTCATCAGTATTTGATTAAAGTGCAACCAATTATTACAATTTTTTTTTTTTTTTTTCCTGGAGCCAAGAACCACTAGCATTTTGCAATCTCTCCATTAAGGCTTAAACTCAGTTTCCTGGCAAGGGAGGATTAGATTCTAACAAGAGTGGGAGTTTTCTCATCACTCCAGAATCTTACAACACTTTGCCCAAAATAGCCAACCTCTGCAGTGGCACTGCTGTTGCACTGATTGAAAAGAGAAGGGCCACATGTGTAGACCAGGGTTATGTCCTGTGTTCGCAAATGGGGACCCATTCTTTATCTGCCTAATTACTGAACTCACCTGGATAAGTGAGTTTGGTTCAGGTCTTCAGTAAGTATTAACCCACGTTATTCAGAATAATGGAGAATTTTCCATTCTCTGTTCTCCATACCCATCAGCTATGGATGTCTTTAGCTAAAAATAGTTGTAATACTCTTTTCATACAATACCTTTTTTTTCCAGGATAGTTTTGTTGCTACACTTGGCAAGCCTGCAAAAGTTTAAACATTTTAAATATTTTCGTGGCACCAGAGAACTAGTTGATGAAATAGTCTAATTAACTAGAAACTCAGTTTATACATTTTCTGTGCTCTTAAGTTGACTGGTCAGTCACACGACTTTGTCAGCCTTGATAAAAGCAATTACAGATGGCTTTGACATTTGAAGGCAAGAGCTAAATTGGCTGAATGGAAAAGAGGCACATCCCGAGACAAATATTTAGAGAATGATTTTCCCCTATTGTAATACTAACTAAAGTTAATGTGGTAATTGCAATTTGGGAGTTAATTTCCTTTTAATAGCAGATACTGCCATTTCTCTGCTCAAAATAATTGTCAGAATGAAACTCATAATCTACAATGTCTGGAAATAAAGACCATTTTCTGTGTCCTCCCACTGTATTATGAAAGTAAGGATTTCTTTTTTTGCTTGTGCTCAGATTTCAAAAAAGAGATCAGTGCAAAATGAATTATAAAGTGACTAAACTGTTCCAACAATCACATCTCCATTTTGGCGAATTTAGTGAATGACTTTTATCTCTCCACTGAGATGTTTTTACTATAATGAAAAACTCAATGAAATGTTTTCATATTCGGTCTATTATTCATCTCCTATGTCTTTTCTACCTTTAAAGTAGTAACCCAAAGGGCACAGTGAAGATCCAACTTTTCTTTTGCATTATAACATCATGTTAATTAACTCAAGCATCCATATGCAATGGATCACGGAGGCTTGGCCCACTTATGTATGCATAGACTTGCTTGGGCCCTTTCCGGGAAGTGTGTTTTAGGATTATTTCACAACATTAAACTAACCAATGCAAAGGAAGTAAAGTTTTAAAATCTCCGTGGGACATTTATTAACCCAAACTTTATTTTCATGTATTTTTACATAGAGTGTCAACAGAGAAAATGGTGTTAGCCTGCATGTTTTTCAAAAGGCATTTTACAATTAGCGGCCTATCTATGAAACTCAGGATGTGACGTGGGTGTGACCACCATACATATGCCTTCCTGCTTTGGCAGGAGAACTTCTTGGAATAAATCCTTTTTCAGAAAAAAACCTTAAAGGTAGATAATTGAAATTGATAACAGATTCTATAGCTATAACTCCCATTGCACAATGTAAACACTCAGACTCAGGGTAGTTTTATGTTACTTATCATTTTTATTTTATTATATTATGTGACTGTAGTGTATTTTATAGCATAGTATTATTTTATTTTATATTATTATTTATTTTCCTTTGCGGGGAGGACACAAGTATAGAAACAAAGAGAGTCTCATCTTTATTTTTTCATCTTTTCTTCCTCTGGTACATATTCCACTTATATAGAATTTCATATCTTAACTTTATACTGAAACCTATTCTAAAATATCTGGGAGCCATCCATTCCTGTATGTTACAACTTTGGTTTAAAGGGAACTTCATAAAGTCTGTGGGGTGTGAATTCTTAAAATTCTGTGAAAACGCAAGCAGTCTAGAAATCAATCTGTTGCTGAAACAGTTTGGATATATAGTTATATGAAAGAAAGTTCTTTCGTAGAAATTATTATTAACTAAATACAGATCTGCAGTCCATCCCAAAGCCTTACTTACTACTTCATGCTGGAAGTATAAAATGTGCAGATAATGGCTATGTTGCAATACACGTTCTTAGGAGAGAGAGAAAGTTGCTAATGTTTCCTCTGTTCAGAACAAAGAACAGTTTTAAAATGTAGTTTACCCTGTGCTTCTGGAATTGGCATAGATTGTTTAATACATTTATATATTTTCATACTTAATGATCTTTATGGAAGATTTTCTGCTTACAGCCTTGGTTAAACATGTGTCTCCTAACCGAATTAAAATGTATAAGACGGAATATTCCTGGCATTGACATTTCGAAGTAGCATATTTTTTTGTATTTGCTTATGGGAGTCAACAAAATAAAACACAAACAATTTTCCCTAATTGACTCAGATGTTTCAAAGGAAATTGCTTCATCCTGCAATATTCAGGAGAGGATGAGATCAAGACAAACTTTACTCCATAAACGAATGGAGTGCAGAGAACATCTGTCCTATTCGCCAAAGCTGAGAGACACATTCCAGAGTTTATGTTATCCCAGAGAGACCAGAGATTTAGGGAATGGGGGTTTCCTAGGATGCAGACTGAGGTGTACGCGTCGTACGATGACAGTAGAGGAGACAAAGGAAAAAGCATGCTCCAATTGATCAGGTCTAATGAGGTGCCCAAACCAAACCACTCACTTGACAGATGAGGCATGAAGACAGGGGTTGGGGAAGTGACTGCTGTGCAACTGGAGTTAAAACTCAGGTTTTCCATTTTTCAACTTATTCATCAAATGTATCCATTTGTTTAAATGTTACAAGATGTAAAGCCTTACAATGCAATAAAACATTATATTCATATGATTTGTTTAGAACAACACATTTTTATCTAAATGCAGGTTACAGTATCACACTGAAGGAAAGATGCGTACCTAAGATATCACTATCCGTAAAACCAAAATTTGGATTTCATTTTAGGAACATACAGAGTTAACTATTCTGGGACCTTGAAGAGGCCAGCTTACGAGGACATATAAATCTAGTAGAAACAGAAAAATTCTAAAGTTACATTGTCCAGTATGTTAGCTATTAGCCAGATGCGGTTATTTAAATTTAAATACAATTAAATCAAAAATTTAGTTCCTCAGTAACATTCGTTCGGCACATTTCAGCTGGCTAGGAGACAGAATATTAGACAGTGCAAAACTGCACAGCACTTTCATCATTACAGAAAGTTCTGTTGGACAGAACTGGTCTAAAGCATGTGGAATTGAAGAAAGGGTCATACACTAGGGGTAGTCTTGAAAAACAGGTGCAATCAAAAGGTCAATTGTTTTTTAGAAATAGTTTGCTTTTGTCTTAACCCACTTATGTAATTCTGCTCTATTTCTTAGCAGCAATGATAGGAGTAGGTTGCGAATGGACATAGATTCTGTGTACAGGGATGTGCTTTAATGGATCAAACCCATAGCCCTACGAGTGTCAAGTTTAACCAACAAAAGTCATTGTTCTGGGACAGGGATAATGTAATCAAAGAAACCAAACAGACTGGATCAATTTCATTGAAAAAGTTCAAGCTGCATGGATGAAACTTGTTAAGTCTTAAATTCTTCCTGCAGTGACACAGAACATACCAATCACTGGAAACACATAGAGTAGGAAATCCTTTATTAATGCCTGGTCTGTCAATAAGGTGGGCATTTAGAGTGAAGTGCACTAGGCAAGAGCATATGATTTAGAGCTCGAGACAAAAGATTTGAACACTACCTCTGCCAGAGTGTATCTGAGAAACCGGTCAGTTAATGTACACTTTCTAACTCTTGATTCTCTCATCTGTAAAATGGAGATAACAATAGTGACTGATTCACCGAGCTGTTGCAATGAGACTGATGCCTGAAAATTTCCTAAATTTATACAAATGGGAAGGAATATCTAGCATAGAGTAGAAACTTAGTAAATGTTTGTTATCTTATTATTTTATGGATAGTTAGTAAAACTATACTCATGAAGATAATGTCAATAAAATGTGGTAACTGTTTATAAAGTAAGGTTAAGAGAAAAGTTATAAATAAAATGCTATGTATGTATCCTCAGAAATATAAGCATAGAATTACCATATGACCCAGCAATTTCTCTCTTGGGTATGTGACCCTCAAAATTGAAAATAGGTACTCAAAAAGAAAAAAAAAAAAAAAGCTTGTACACAAATATTCATAGCAGAACTATTTATAACAGGCAAAAGATAAAAACAACCCAAATATCCGCCAGCAGATGAACAGATAAACAACTTGTGATACACCCATACAATGTAGAAGTATTCAGCCATAAAAATAAAGTCCTGGTACCTTACAATATGAATGAGCCTCAGAAACCTTTTGCTAAGTGAAAAAAATCAGCCACAAAGGGTCACTTAACTGTAGGACTCCTTTTCTATGTAATACCAGGTTGCAGGGGCTGAGAGCAGGAGGGAACATGGGCGTATCAGTTTCTTGGGGCTGTCATTATAAGGGACTGAAAACAACAAAAATTGATTGTCGCACGCTTCTGAAGGCAAGAAGTCCAAAATCAAGGTGTCAGTGGGGATATATTCCCTCTGAAACCCGTAGGGTATCTTTCCTTGCTTAGTCCTACCTTCTGCTGGTTTGCCTACCATGTTTGACCTTAGATGTTCCCTGTCTTCAAGCTGCATAATTCCATTCTCTGCCTTTGTAGTCATATGGCAATCTCTCAGCATGTCTCTGTCTTCACAAGACTGTCCTCTTATTCGAATACCAGTCATACTGGATTAGCAGTCCACTCTACTCCAGTATGACCTCATCTCAATTTAACTAATCACATCTGCAACAACCCTCTATCCAAAGAAGACAGCATTCTGAAATTCTGGGGAGTAGAACCTTAAAGAATCTGTTTTCTTGAGGGCGAGGTGGGGATACAATTCAACGCATAACAGGGAGTGACTGCTTAGTGGGTACAGGGTTTTATTTTGGCATCATGGAAACGTTTTGGAACTTGAGAGAGGTGATGGCTGGACAATATTGTACGTGTACTAAATGCCACTGCATTGTTTACTTTGAAATGGTCAATTTCATGTTATATGCGTTTCACCTCAATTTAAACAACGCAGTGCTATCTTATAACTATATCAGAACTTTTTTTTTTTTACGTAGGATGTAAACAAAGGTGTTCCTTTAAAGGGCTAGAAGAACTTTAAAGTGGGAAGTGAGGTCTTCATATATTACAACACTTTCACGGACCATTTTAATTACATAAGGAACACCCTAGATCAAACCTGAGAAGGGTGAATGTAGAAAAAGGAAAAGCTAAATCACCTCAAAGCAGAATAAATTTTGAGATCCTTAGATATACAGAAGAGGGCAAAAGCATCAGCAAAATGGGAGAGCTGGTTCTAGAGGAGAAACATCAGCCCAGAAGGAAACCCTTGCCAAGCAAGGTCTAGTACTTTTAAGAACAGTGATGTGTAAAGTTTATTATTCATTTCTTTATTATGTACAACTCCAATATTCAGTTAATTTAATTTCAGGTAGTTAAATTCTACGTGAAAAACCTGCATTGTGATTGAGGTTTAGGGAGGATCTGGGAATAGGACCAGGAATGAAGGAGAGGAATCCTGAAGGAGGAAGATCCGGGAGCTCAGGGTAAATATGGAAAGGTAACAAGAAAGACCATGAGAAAACATGTTTCCTAGAAGGCACGGCAGACTCGGAAAGGACTATGTATTTCCTACAGGACATGGGACGGTGGGGTAAGGGAGGGCTTTTATCTACACAAGTCCATGATTTCAGGTCTCATTTAAGCTGCCTGGGAATGCTATCAAATATAAATGGAAGAACGTTTTAAAATTATTTAATGACACTATTCATCTCATATGACTAAGTTATCCTTATAAGAAAAATAAAAGAGAGGTACTTTTTTTTTTTTTTTTTGGTGGTAACAAAAACAAAGTGATTAAAGAAGATTTAGGCTCTTATTTTAAAAAACTGGATTTCACAAATACATAAAGTCTGAACTGCATGGGACCTTGCTATTTGTAAGAGGTAAAGAGTCATTCATTTAGAATACTTTCAGGAAAATAGAAATTGCTTATTAAATGAACACACTTAAAAACAAATCCAGATATCTGTTGTCTTATTTATGTTTTATTATTTTAAATATTAACCTTTGTATCATTGTATGGAATCCCACACAACTTGGTGATAGAAACACAAGGGTTGACAACTCCCATCTCTTCCAGCTATGTCATTCTGAAAGCAATTTTCAGCTATGCTTCTTCTTGTTTGTTTTTGTTTTATTTTCTTCTGAGAGAGCACCCCAGACCAAAAATTGCTGAGGAATGAAAGGACATCATACAAAGTGAATAAAACGCTTAAATGTTGATGTCCTGATCCTGTCACCAAGAACCACAATTTCACATTTCCTGTTGGTCAGGGGCTGCTCCTGGAGAAGCACAGGAGAAAAATCCACAAAAACATCTTCAGCACTTCCATTTTGAGCCAATGTTCTCATCCAAAAAGGCTCAGTTGCTGAGGGGCAGTTATTACGTGGCAGCAGTTCAGCTTCACAAACAGAAAAAAAAAAATTTAATTTGGCTGAGGAACAAGTGATCTCTTCTGAGATAGGGTTATTTGTGCTTTGGGGTCCTTCAATAGGGAACACGTTATTTTGGACCATCATTGGCCACTTTCAATAGGTCCTGAGATACAGGCACTGGAGGTTATCATCATGGTGCAGGGAAGAAGGTGGGATTATTACGTAGCTTAAACAGAGCACAAAAAGGTGAGCGGAGCTAATCGGATCCTTTACATTCAATTCCACTGTCCCCATTTGAGTAGCCTTTCAGCCTAAGGCTCATTGGCCCAACAACAAAGCAGAGACTAATTCATTTTCACCCATGATCGGCTTACCAAGGATGTAATGTGATGTTTCCAAACGCTCAGAAGTCCGCTGCCTTGGAAGTGCCCAGCTGTCATGAAATAGTCCAGGAGAATGTAGAAGCTAATTTACTATGCCAAATAGGAACTTAAAAGACAAGACATTCTCTCTCTAAGCCAGTAAATAAGGCTTGTGCTTTTTACTTAAACACTTCCCCTTGTACAAAAACTCTTTCCTGAGACCGTGGCTCACAGCATCATGGGCCACCCAGATGCTATCATTTGTGTAACTGCCATTGGTGCCCATGAGGCCGGAGACAGATGGACCCCAGGCTGAGCAACTGCAAACAGTCTCCTGCTGACACTCCAAGATAAAGATAACGATAGGACCAAAGCCCTGTTTGGGTGAAAAAATAAGGCAACCACATTTTTCTCAGTCTTGTGGCCAAGGGGACCTTCTACCTCACACATGTGCAAAGAAGATCTTGGTCAAAGGAGGGAGGGGGTGTGCCAGCCCATAATATGTGCTGCCAACCTTCCAGAAACCATCGTGCTGGAATCCATCTTGCCTGAAAGAGGCGTGTGCACATTAGGGAAGGCCTTGAGTCAGACCAAATACGGGCACCGACAAGACGACTGGGCAAAGGGAACCTGGTAAACTGTCCCCATATAAGGGATTAAAGCACCCTTATGGGGCGCGGCCCACTCTGAGTCGGCCCACGTGTTCTTCCTCACATACTTTGCTTCTAATAAATGCTTTATCTGCTTCACAATCTCTGTCTCTTTGCTAAATTCTTTCTTCAAAGAAGACAAGGACCGAGGTCCTGCTTCAAGCCTCCACACCTCACGGCCCACCAAGATCACCCATAGCTCCCAGCTCTGGATTGTTTTCCAAACTGCCCCATGAAGCCCTTTCCTCAGAACCATCTCTCTCAGGGTTAGGTAGTTGACCCAAGAGTCCTTTCTCAGAATTCAAGTAAAATCAAGGAAGAGTTGAACTTTCTCTGAGGCCAAAACTATAGGTTCAGAGACTTTTGACAGCAATATTTCTCTTCAAGTGGATTAGACCTAAGGAGGAAATTAGCCTGGCAAATAGGAGGGAAGCATAAAGCAAACACACAGATGTAAGCAGAGACTAAAGTGGAAACATGTCCTGTAGCTATTCATGAAATCCTTTGTTAAAATCGGCCATGAATCTCAGGTAATTTTTTTTAAAGGCATTATGGTATCACTATGATATGTTTTCTGTCTTTCCTTAGCTTATCTGAATTTTGTTCATGGTGATTGTAACCAAAAGACTTTTTATGAATACAGCCTCATGTTTCAACAACTATTGCATGTCATCCTACTCCTGTCAAAAATGGAATCTATAGGGCCGGGGTGTGGGGTAGGAGGCACAGACTACCGGATGTAAGGAAGGTTTAAGGATGCATTGTACAACATGGGCATTTTAGCCGATATTTTGTAATAACTGTAAATGGAAAGTAACCTTTAAAAATTTTATAAAAAATTAAAAATTAAAAAAATGGAAACTATACTAGACTTAGGTCACATAGAAATGCAGAGTCATTCAACTTAAGAAAAAATAATTATAATAATGAGAAAAAAAAACTGAAAACAACACATGTGACAGGTACTAATTTATACCATAATAGGTACTTATGCAACCTCAGGTCACCTATCTGAAGATGCACCAGCTTCTTTCCAAGTGACACATAGTCATGCAAGATTCTCACCAAACATCTGGCCAGGTGAACAGTTTCATGTTCTAGAAAATCATGACATGAATTTCTCTCAAATGAAGCCATGTGTTATACTATTCAGACCAGAGGTCAGCAAACTGTATGACCTACGGGCCAAATCTGGGCTGCTACCTGTTTTTGTGAGTAAAGTTTTATTGGAAACGGAATGCTTTAGCCGTACAATGGCAAAGTTGAGCCCTTACAACAGTGACTGTATGTCCTGCAATTCCTCAGTATTTACTATCTGTCTCTTTATGGGAATAGCTTGCTGGTCCCTGATTTAGATCAACTTTATGCAGCTAAGGCAAGATTAAAAAAACACATGGCTTACCTTTTCCTATTTCATGCCAAAGACAGACATCCCTAATGGATCATGATTCTCTTTCAAAGTAGGCAAATACATAAATACATAGCTACAAATTCTTAGCTAGTATGCTAGGAAGACATTGATAATTAATGAGCATGGCAAATGAGATATCTTTGTTCTCTCTGAACTAATATATGTAATAGATTCATATTGTCAGATTCTTGGTTTTTCAGCAAGTTTTACATAATCTGCACTCAGCAAATACACCCTTTCATGTGCAAAAGATACACTATAGAGTATTATATAGAAGGACAGGTGATAAGTAGCTGTTTAAACCATCATCTGGTTCACATAATTTTTTTAACCTAAAAAAAATGATTTAGCAAAACTAAAAGCCATTCCTAAAGTCCCAATACCGGGTTACCTCTGAGGAAAGCACACACCTTAGTTCTAATCGAAAGAAACAAAACTGGAAGTAGGATACAAGAAACACAAAATTAAAGAAATTTTACCTTTGGGTGAAGGTAAATTTTTTTCATATATTAAATATAAAGTGCAAACAAAAGATTAAATTGCAATATAATAGAAAGGAAAATTAGGGAGCAATTGTGATGCTGTGATTTATAACAAGAAATTTATATTTGGTCTTGGCCCCTTTTTCTGGCACAAAGCCCCTAAAACACTAGAAATTTCTCAAGTGGAAAAAGAAAAAAAAAAAAAAGTGTCATTTGTTATGTTAATGAGGTGACCTTTGGAAAGCCTCAAGTTAACTTAAGAATGTGGGTTGGTTGCCTTGGGAACCAACTGTGTGATTAAAGGTTTGGAAATTTTAGTTCCACCCTGGACCTCCTGGGAGGGGAAGGGAGCTGGAGATTGAGTTCAATTACCAATGGCCAATAATTTCATCAGTCATGCCTGTGTAATAAAGCCTCCTTAAAGGCCAAAAGTACAAGGTTTAGAGATCTTCCATTTGGTGAACATAGGGTGACTGAGGCAGAGTGGCCCTCAGAGGGGCCATGGAAGCTCTGTGCCCTTTCCCCAACCTTGCCCTGTGTATCTCTTCCATATGGCTCCTCCTGAGTTACAGCCTTTTCTAATAAGCTGGTAATCTAGTAAGAAAAATGCTTCCCTGAGTTCTGTAAGCAGCTGGCTCTAGCAGATTAATGCAAGCCACGGAGGGGGGCTTTGGACCCTCAGATCTATAGCCAGTTGGTCAGAATCTCAGGTGACAACCCAGACTTACAGTTGACATCTGAAGTTGGGGTGGGGGGTTAGTCTTGTGGGCCTGAGCCCTTAACCTGTGGGATGTGATGCTCTCTCCAAGCACACAGTGTTAGAATTGAGGTGAATGGTAGCACACCCAGCTGGTGTCTGAGAATTGCTTGGTGGTGTGGAGAAATTGCCCCGCCACACAAACACACATATTGTAATAAGGTGCCGAGTCTTACTAATTCATAGGGTTAATTTAAGATGTATGATTAGGGACATAACCACTTCACCAGAGAAGTAAATGCTATCTACAGAGATCATAAGATAATTGCATTATGTTAAATATGGATTTGGAAAAACTAGTTTTTTCAATCTATTGGATGAAATATGGAGATTTATTCTATTAAATTATCTGTGTGAGACTGTAGCAGTAAGTAACAAATAAAAATATGAAAGCAAAGACTATAAATGAATCCTTGCCAATTTGGACAGATGCATATGGTCTGATCTTTATATAGAACAGACAGATCAATAAAAGAGCAGCCCCAAGTCTCTGGTTGAAAGCCCAGGAAAATTCTACTTTAAAAGAAAAGAAAAAAAAAAAAAGTAGTAAGAAATGTGGTCTTTATCTTTTTTTTTTCCTTTATTTATTTTTTCTATAAATACTAATACGGTTGGCTTTCTTTTGCTGTAACAGAGGGAGAGGAATACAGAAAAGATATTTCCTTTTAACAACCCAAAAAGGTCAGCAAAGTATAAAATGTCAAATCTACAAAGTTGGATAAATGTGGTTAAAGCATTAAATGTTAATGATGTTCTTGGTTGCAAAGTTTCACAAAAATCATGTATATTTTCAATTATGCCCTAAGACTACACGACCCCACTTGTCATTACAAAATGAATTGACCAGACATGCGGTCTGGGTCATCTTTCACATTTACAGTAAAGACCAACAGGAAGATAAGTGGACTCTGTCCCTGTTCAGTTTGTATCTAAGTGCCAAGGTAAGTCAACAGTGCCAGGTACCTTCATGATGAAGGGCTTTGGGCCAAAAGAGTTTTGGTGATCCTAGTCAGAGTCCCAGAGTTTTGGGACCCTAGTTCTATGAGTCCCAGCTTCTCTATTGGTAAAACAGTATGATGATATCTAAGTTGTAGTATTGTTGTAAACACCGGAATAATAATTATTATTATTTTCAACAGAGTATTTATCACAATGATAGTCTTACAAAGTGCTCTACAATAGGATCTCTGCTTCCCTCTAAAGCTTTATAGCCCATCAACATCTTCACTCTCCATCCTGTAGCTCTTTCTCCATCCAGGCCATCTTTCATTTTCTTCAGTAACCGCGTGTTTTCTCAACCCTGATTCTTTGCCATTCCTTTTGCTCAGACTTTCCCTTCTTCTAGCCTCACCCCTACTTTCCCCGTCACTACCTGGCCAGATGCTACTGTTCGACTTTCCTGTGCATATTCCCTTACAGAACATGTGCAATTCAACTGCTATGTGATGCCAGAGTGCCCGCTTTTTCCTCTTTAAGCATGTAAATGTCACTTTAATCACTTGTTTAGCTTTTATTTTACGTTTTTTTAGTTAGACTATAATGCAGCAGAAGCTAAAGACCGCATTTGCCTTGTTCACCAACACAACCTTGTTTTTGACATAGTATTAAGTAAATTACAGCCATTTTAATCATTGTATTCTACGTATGTCTGCAATGTAGTAGAACAGATGGATGTAGCTTTGCAGTTAGAAAGACGGGAGTTCGAATCCTTGACCTACTGCTCACTAGCCCTGAAACTGTGGCCAAGTGAGTCAAGGTAGACTTGGCCTCCTAGGTCTCAGTTCCTCACTTATGAACTTGCAATTACATTGCCTCTCTATAAAATGTGAATGAGAAACTTATGAACTGTTATCTTTTACAATAACTAGTATCACTATTACTGTCCAATGAGTTAAACAAGTTCAATTTTCTGATTAGTAGCACAGACCACTCAGAGGTTCCAATAAACAATTTTGGAAGAGAAAAGGCAGATTCGATTGCTAAGGCAACACATTTGGTGTCTAGTTCATTTTAGTCTCTACCAAAGTGGCTTCCTAGCATTATGTTAACGGACAGGATTTTTCTGGGACTGCAGTTTTTTGCAGGGCCTTCCGTCAGAAGGCATGTGATGCTAAGATGGAAATGATACAGCTGAATTTAAATTGGAGGCTAATCCAAAGTGAGGGGCCTATCTGATTTGCAAATCAGACTTGAAAGCCAGTCTCTCAGAGGTCTGCACCTGTGACAAGTGCACCTGATGCACACCTCAGCTTGCCTTGCCCCATCTGAATGCTCACTAGGTTATGTGGCTCTGGCAGTGCACCAGGGAAATGGTTCAGAAAAACCCACGTGACTTCAGCCTTTTGCAGGATCCCGTGAGAGAAACTCATGCTAACTCATGAAATTCCCCTCCTTTTGGCTGTTTTTCAACCTCCAGAGAGAAGAGATTTAGGGAAGGCTTCAGAATTTGTGTCTAGGAAGCACTTGGGTATAGTCATCTGGTTTTTTTTGTTTGTTTGTTTTTTTTTTTTTTAGTCATCTGCTTTTAAGGAAACCTACCAGACTTGTCTTGAGAGTATTTGCATTGCAAGTACGTAGCTTTTCCTTAAACTGTGTGTGCCCTGGGGTGTCTGGGGGATGTTTACGAGGATAAGGGAGGTCAGTGGAATGGAGTGGAAAAAGTCCCACTAAGCTACTCCTGACTTAGCACAACCTATGGAAAAGGAACAGGGAAGCTGTTCTTAATCACCGCGATCCCTGGGCTCAGGCTGCACCTGTTAGAGACTGAGCTTTAAAATTTCACTACGACCACGTTGTGGGAGAGGCAATTCAGAACATCAGAACTTCACCTTCAGAGGGAGCCTTTGGAGGGCTCTCTTTACGGCAGAAACTCCTGTACGCCCACGTTGTTAACACACCACTTAGAGATGAGTCAGCATAGAAACTCAGACGGGGATTTTCATTATAAACTTCAGAAGATTTAGCTCTGCAGCCTTGATTGCAAATCAACACCACTCTAGAGGGGAATTTCTTCCTTTTTTCTAACCCCTGAGGACCACCCACAACCACCAAGTTTCAAGGAGAACAGGACCGTCTACTTCCCATGTCTACAGTCAGCACTTGCAACGTCACGTGTCTGATCATCTCAGGGGATTACTTCTGTGCTTCATAATACATAATCAAAGCTGCAATTAAAAAGGCTAGAAATGATTTCTTTTATATCTTCTTAAAGATAAAAATTGAAACTATGTCTCATAATATTAATAATGATTTTTGAGAGATCCTGTTTTTCTGGGCCATCTTGTCCCCTTCTCCGTGTACAGGATTATGTTAAGTCATCTCGAAGAAAATAACTTTCTGTTATTCTCTAAGAAAGTATTTTGGTCTCAGAGACATGACATTTGTTTTGTCCCTTATATTACTTTAGCTGACTTAAGGTCACTAAAAATGACTCTTGAGAGCTTAGCATCGCTTTCAAACACATTATCTCATTCAGCCTTGGAAACAAATCTGTGGGGGGCTGGATTATCCTCATTTGGGAGTTAAGGAAACTGAGATGAAAAAAAGTTGAAAAAAATTATCTCCGAGCACATGAAACTAACTGAAGCAAGCACAACCCTATGTTTTCCAGGAAATAAAAAGGTAAGACAAATTTATTACAGATGCAAAAATTGGTCAATGACATCTCTGTCACTTTCAACAACAATAATGGCATCTACCACTATTATTACTGAAGGCTTATCATGTACCAGGCACTGTATGATGAAAAACAAGACAAGGCCCCATCCTCAGGGAGCTCCCATTCTCAATGGGCATAAGGCCGAATAAAAAGAAAACAATAAGGCATCTAGAGAAGGTCAAAGTTATATAAAAATATAATTAATAGCCCTTTCATCTGCAGAGTATTCTATAGCTGAAAACAATTTCAAATCCAATTTATTATATGGTTCTCCTACAACCTGACAACCAACAGCCTTCACTGGAGATGGCCAGCATTTTGAGGGTGCTGTGTAGGAAGTGGATTGGTGGTATGTGGGTGCTGTGGTGTAAAGGATAGTGTGTCTCTGGCATATGTGTCATTGGCTGAAAGTTATGAAAGCACAGCAGGGGCTTCCCTGGTGGCGCAGTGGTTGAGAATCAGCCTGCCGATGCGGGGGACGCGGGTTCGTGCCCCGGTCCGGGAGGATCCCACGTGCCGCGGAGCGGCTGGGCCCGTGAGCCATGGCCGCTGAGCCTGCGCGTCCGGAGCCTGTGCCCCACAATGGGAGAGGCCACAATAGTGAGAGGCCTGCGTATCGCAAAAGAAAAAAAAAGCACATTAAATTTTTTTTTTTCCCTGTTTGTCTAAGAAGCTACAGTATATATTCTAGTACAAACAACTTAATTACATGGTTGGAAGAAAAGTCTGCAAGCTCCTTATTGGTCCACTTATAAAATTAAAGCAAATTAGTCCATTATGACAAGAATTTCCTATTATTCTCATTATTTTTGAGCATCTACTACAGCCTAGACATTTTCCTATACACTGTTTTTTTGCAATGGGAGTAATCTTGGACCCCTGCTATTAAAATGGCTCTTCTTATAGACTACCACTTCAATATTTTACTGTATAAGCATACCTAAACCAGATCTGATAAATCATATACCTTTATTTGCCCCAAAATATATGCTGAAACTATACAAAATGCCAGCTACTTTATGAGCTTTGAGGACATAGTGAGGATCAAGAGAGGCCTGTATACTGTGTCATGAAATTTATGTTCTAGTTGTCTATATGGACAAATAAAACAGCAAAACACATTTTCTGTGTGCTCTGTGAAATGTGTGTGTGTGTGTGTGTGTGTGTGTGTATTTGGCTTAAATATCTTGCTTTGATGTCACTATCTCACTTTGATTCTCACTCTGAGAATCATAATCACAACATTTGTCATCAGTGTTTCTGGTCTTCTAGATATTAAAAGCTAAAACTCGAATCCCAAAATTTAAAACAAAAAATAATCTTCAGTTCTGTTTTTATTCACTGTAAGTTAAACTTTCAACATGTACAGCTAAAAAGGGGATTTAATGCTAAATCCCTTTAACTTTTTTCATTCATTGAACTCTCATGTGGAGTTACGCACTTCTAATACACGTATTTCATGCTTCATGTTTCTTATGGTAAGAATCCCAAACAGTACATTTCCCATCATTGAATAGAATACTTGTGAAAACCATATTTTAATAACCAGTTTTGCACCACTGACATAAAAGAGCAGAATGTGATATATATGAGTACTATTTAGTGTACCATTTAAATTCCCTCCGGAAGGACCAACACCAGCTATGGGACAGGCCAGTTGGCCATTGATAAAGATCAGGAAATAACAGCATAAAGTAGATGTCCAATATGAGAGAAAGCCTCTTTCCAGAGGAATTAAAAGTATCTCCCAACAGCTCTGGACAAGTTGATTAAGATTTATGTACTGCACTGGCGTTTTCTCCTCATGCCCCTACACTTAAAAGACAAAATAAATCTCGTAGCCTAGACTCAAGCTGCACAGGGTTTGTTCTCTACAGTTTGACCACAGCTCCATTTAAACAAACATGTAAGGTTTTGATGCATTTTTCCAATAACACTCCTCATCCCACCATTCATTAGTTTAGGCAAGGAAACATTATTCTCTGCCTAGCTGGCCCAGATCCAGCCTCTGTGAGCTGCCCTGTCTAAATGGACCATGAACAATGAGTGCATACTTTTCCTACATTGGGAAGAATAAAGCTCACAGATTATTTCCTCAGCTTCAATGTCACATCGTTCCTCCTGTGTTTGGGAAAATGGTGTCCTTACCATTTCCTTCTTTCCCCATCAGAAAAGCACCTACCCCAAGTGCTACAATTGTGGAGAAAGTGCTAAAATTCAAAAATAAGAGGCCTGTGTATGCTTTGCAAAGTGCTCTGACCCAGCTGCACATTAGAATCACTTGGGAAGCTTTTGGAAAGTATAAAGGCACAAATCTCATCTCTGGAGATTCAGGTTCACTGTGTTTGCACTGGGGCCCGAGCATCTGTTTCCTCCAGCTACATGGCGCAGCATCCAGTGAAGGGATTGGGGCATGGCCTGCTAGGAGACAGGAGGGCAACACTGCTGTCTTTCTCTAAGGGAGTACCCAGTGCATAAAGATGTGGAGGGTAACAGGATGGTTCTGTTTCCTCTCCGAATGAATTCATGTATTAAATACATAACACTGAGAAGTCATTTGAAGCATATTTCTACAAAAAGTAATCAGTTTAGAAGTCCTTTTACATTCAGCCCAATAACTAATACAATAAAGATAGGCTTCTTAGTATAAAGTGACAGAATTTATACAAAGGGTTTTTTTTTTTTAGTTGACAAAAATATAACTAAATGATAAAGAAATCTACTCAAAAAATTTTCAGAACCAAGAAGAATATTTATATCAAAGAAATATTTTCAAGATTACAACTTTTATCAAAAAATGTTTCCACCCCTATCAGTCTAATTCTATAGATACAATACATCATTTCTTACTGGAGAAATACATTTCTTACTGGAGCTTACAAATGAGGCCACTTTGATATCCAAAATTCACACTTCTGATCTGTTGGGAGCATTGAACCAAGATTCACAAATTTGTGAATAATGGAGCAAAATGTGATCATCTTTTCAGCAGAAATGAACACTGCAACTCTTATCTGATGAATTAAATAAGGGGCCCTACATGCACTGACCTGTCCTCTAGGATAGAAATGTAGCTCTTCTTGGTCTCTTGAACAACCTGTTGTTATTCACTGGTGGTGAGTTTAAGCCAAACCTTTCTTTCCAAATGGATCTTCTCTGTCAATTTCATGACTATGTCTCTCTCAGTTGGGAGGTGTATACATTGTGGATTCTATGTAACCATAGGCGCTTAACTGCACATCAACTCATAATAGTAGAACCTAGGAAGTAGCTTACTTCTACCTGAATCTCATCATGACAGAGGTCCATTTTTGGTTCTTGTCAGTAAGCACAGCAAATTCTATGAATTTCCTAGCTTTTATTTTTTCAGTGAACTAGTCCACCTTTTTAATCTTGTATTTAAAAAAAAGTTTGTTTAATGGCCAGAGTTTCATATTTCATATGAGTCTCAAAGATTATACATAATTTTTCCCTTTTAACTTTAATATGAATGGGTTTGATCCTGTCCAAGGTTAATTCTTCCTCCTTCACCAGGATTTGAAATTAATCTCTCATGAACTTTTTGGTCCCTTCTAAGATGTCATTTGATATTGTGTCAGAGAGACACATAACTTAAGTACTTGTATTTTAAAATAATCTCACATAATTGATCCCTTAACCCATGGCTTGTCATTTCATCTGCTTTATCCAAGCACATTGATCTCTTGGAGAAATCGTGTTCTCAGGTTTTCAGCAATGCTGTGGTGTCTCTGCCTTTGGTTTTGAGGCAGGGATGGTGTTACTCATATAAAGTCTACGATAATCAGTGATACTATTTGGTTATGTTGAGCTAGGATTGTCACCTCGAACTCATTTTTCAACTCTGGAAGGAAAGAACTAGCAAACGAAGTCGTTGCTAGCACATAACTAGTTGTGAGCCTCCCATCTTTCAATACAGTGGGTACTGACTCTTCTGATGGCAGCTGACTTGTTCTGATAGGCATCAGCAGACTGAATTTCAAAGAGCAGCTGTTCGTTCCACAAACATTAGTTGAGTTTTCAGGTGCAACCAATGATAGGCATGTGGGGGAAACAGAAGGAGAATTTATCCTCAAAGAAGTCACAAGTAAGAGGAAAGAAAGAGTACTTACCAATAAGTACTAGGATTTGTTAAACACAAATTAAAGGCAAGTTTAAGATAAAATTGCAGCACGCACACCCCCGACCCCTTCTTTCCCCCACAAAGAAATTAACTGAGTGTGAAAAGAAGGGAGAATGTTCAGGGAAGTTAGCAGTAGAATTTCTGCCTTATTTTGGACTGAAAGGAAAAACGGGAGTGTAAGATTAAAGAAAAATGGAAGGAAATTTAGAACAGGATATACACTATGTTAAAGACTCAGAAGCATAGAAAATCTTGCAACATTATGGTGGATTGTATTTTTCAAAGAGGTTCGCCCTAATACATCCTATCCCACATGCTCTTATGATGTGACACTGCCACTCCTCTTATTGAGAGTTGGGGTCAATGTCATCTCTCCCTGTATCCAGGCAAGGCTAGTACTGGAGAAAGTGATGCTATGTGACTTCTGAGGCTAGGTTCTAAAAGGCAATATGGCTTCTGTCTGGATCTCTTAGAATGCTCAGTCTTGGAACTAGCTGCCACAGTTTGAGAAAGCCAAACAGCAACTTGCAGCCCAGTTTAAGTCGTAGCCAACTGCTAGCATCAGTTGTCAGACCCGAGAGTAGGGAAGCCTTTGAGATGAGTCCAGCTCCAACCAACATCTTGATGCAAGAGCATGGCAATTCCTGTGTAATTACCACCTAGCTGGGTCCCAGTCAAATCTGAGAACCATGAAAAAGAATAATAACAAGTGCTGTTGTTTTAAGATACTAAATTCTGGATTGGCTCATTAAATAGCAACAGCTAATTGAACAGATATTGTGGACCCTGGGAGGAATTTGTTTTGTTTTGTTTTTAATGCCACAGTTTCCTGTGGAAATCTGGCGACACCTATGGGTCCCTTCTCAGATTACTGCTAAAAAAAAAACCAAACAAAAAAACCAATACATGGCATTACAGAGCAAAAAAATATTGCTATATCATTATCAATGTTAAAATTTTTTGATCTAAGAATATATGTGCATCTTTATTAATGAATTAAATTACATGTAGTGGTAATTCAAATTATGATAAATTCAGAGTAGTGATGAGTATGAATGGTATTTTATGGTATCTGACACAACTCTGATATATGAAAACTGATACATTTTTATGAAAAAATAATGCAACTATGGTTTATTGCCTACATTCACAATTGACAGAAATGATATTTTCTCTTAGATACTAGTGCAAACACTAATCTGTGTAAAATAGATAAGTAATAAAACCTGCTGTATAAAAAATAAATAAAATTCAAGAAAAACATGCTAATGCAAATAAAGTATTGATATATAGGTGTGTGTGTGTGTGTGTGTGTGTGTGTGTGTGTGTGTGTGTATATATATATTTTTTTTTTTCCCTATCCCAAGAGCTAGTACCCCTGAATTCTACCACAAGTGCCACAGAAAACAGTAAGAAGATAATGGGTGGTCCTTGCACAAGGGCCAGAAAATAAGCACCATTCTTGCATTCTGAAAGCCTGAGTTCATGAACTTACTCCAATTACATGGGCTTCAAAAAATTATACCTCTCTTCTGAGACTCAGTCCTCCTATCTATAAGTACTGCAACCTCTTGATACAAAGAATCTTATCCAGTAAAGATTACATCACATGGTTTGGTAGAAGTAAAAATAAAATACTATCTCAGTGCTTTATGTTTACAGAGATCTTATAAATGTAAGGAAGTACTGTCCCTTCTCTGATTTTATAATCTTATAACAGTCATTCCAACAGAGTACACTTCTTGTTAATTACTGTATATCTTACACAGCTAAAATCTTGGACAGGCGTCTCACTCATTTCTGAGGCCACTGGCAACATAAATACTTTTCCTTTGCAAGTTATTTACGGGCAACATATACTGGGTTGTGGTGCTTTGAGTCAGAGCAATAAAAACCAATCAGAACTGGCACTTGTCCTTCCTTCCCAAGAAAAAAAGGCACGGGTGGGGTTGCTATTTACTGTCCCTATGATTTATGCTATTGAAGCCATTTTCAGCCTGAACCGTTTATGCTCATTTTGTGTGACCTTCTATGTAATTACTTTCACATTTGAGGTTTATTTATTTTATATGCTTAATGGCAGTTGGAGTCTTCCTACTGGGCAAAAACCTTTGGAACAAAAAGATCTGAAAATAAATTTCTTTTGTATTTTAGATGCAATAGTTTGACCACCTTTGTGGGCTTTTGCCAGGACTCTCTGTTAACATGAAGAAGGACATCTTAGAACAAAATGTCACTATCCAAATATCCATACTTTAATAAACCTGCCACTTGGTACCCAAACTTAAATATTATTGGAGATGAAAAAGACATATACTCATATTTTTAAAAGACATTATGATTCTACTTTTAGTCTTATGTCCTCCATCTTTGCTCTATACTGGGGGTCAGAAAATGTTTTCTCTAAAAAGCCAGACAGTAAATATTTTCAGCTTTGCAGATCATATTATCTCTAGCACAGCCATTCAACTCTGTTGTTGAGAATTAGTACAAATCAGGAACGACTGTGTTTCATGAAAACTTTATTTACAAAAAGAGGCCACAAGTTGGATTCGACTAGACCAGGCGTTGGTTTGCTGCTGTACACGATTCCAAGAATGATAGTTGTAAAATGAAGACTTACTTAGGTTACTTTCCAGCCAAAACCCTTTAGTAGCTCCCTGTGGCCACAGTGACCAAATACAAAATTGCCTAAACTGTGACACTCTTGAGAATGAGAAAGAGGTGCTAGTGATAATTGTACTAAGATGGTGAGTATCCATTACAACAGTTCCTGGCAAACTGGGACGTATGATCACACAACCTATGGCCTGTGGGATAAAATCCAAACACCCTAGGCTAGGATGCAAGGCCATTTTGACATTGCTCTGTCTTTCCAGGCTTGTATTCCCAAATGCATCCCTTCTTCCTGGCAACTTTTGTATTTTTTTCATGCTATTCTCTCTAATTTTCAAAACGCCTTCTCCCTTTTCTCTGCCTCATGATATCCTACTTATCTAAGACTTTTCATTTGCCATCTTTCCTGTGAAGTGCATCCCAATGTCCCACACTCTGTCCTTCTTATATAATTTACCATTTTCTGCTATTTCAATACTTAACGCAGTGGAATGTAATTACTTACTACCCACACTGACCTCTATATTTTTCTCCTCCTCGTCCTTCTCCTTCTTTTCGAAATAGGATGAAGTTGAGGTCAGAGTGGTGTTTACTGTCGTACATTTTTTCTCTGAATTCTTAGCCTAGATTCTAATAGGTCTGCAATACTTAATGAATATGCAGTTCTGAGAAAACACTCTTTTTTTTTTTTTTTGCGGTACGCGGGCCTCTCACCGTTGTGGCCTCTCCCGTTGCGGAGCACAGGCTCCGGACGCGCAGGCTCAGCGGCCACGGCTCACGGGCCCAGCCGCTCCGCGGCATGTGGGATCCTCCCGGACCGGGGAAATAACCCGTGTCCCCTGCATTGGCAGGCGGACTCTCAACCACTGCGTCACCAGGGAAGCCCGAGAAAACACTCTTGATTGCATATCATAGAACTCCTCCAAAGCTTGCTTCAATGAAATGGAGTTTGTTATACTAGAGGAATTTCCTTATCCATGAGCCACGCCTCTGAGGTATAGCAGTAAGCCTGAAAGCCCTTGCAACGACGGGGCTACATTCCCAGTGTCAGTCTCACGGTGCGTGTCCTCTTGGTCTCTTTTGGGGATCACTTTCATTGACATATATTCTCATTAGCCGTCTCTGTGTCGCCTTGCACATTGCTACTGATAATCAGACTTACTCTTTTTTAATTTTGTCACTTCCCAGTTCAACTACCTAGAAGAGCTTAATAAAAGTCTCTGAGATGCAACTCCAAATTCTCAAACGAGAAATGCAACTTCCTAGTCTTGAGTCAATGCATGCCATCGTCTAATCAACTGTGACCAGAGAGGGGCATTGTTTTACAAAATGAACATGATTTTAGTGGATCACTCCTATAGATGACTCCTACCTACTGTAGGATTATATTGAGAAAAATATGGATATAAATTGGACTGACATCCTAAAAGAGTTCTATAATCATGTACCTATAAATTTTTATGATCAGTTAGAAGAAAAATTAATATAAACACTTGGATGTAGAAGGATTCTAAACTCATGATGCACTGCCATTCAAATCCAAAACAAACTCATCAACTCAAATGATCTCTCATCAGTCAAATGAGAGGTCTTACATTCTGAGTTAGAAGTGTACAAATGTATATCAACATACAACAACAACATATATATAAATTACATATATATTATAATTTTACATACATAATATTGTTACATACATAGGTCGTTAGAGCTTTAACAATCATTCCTTTTCTATATTTTTTCTTTCTTTCTTCTTTTAAATGCTTTTAAGAAAACGCCCCTTTCCTGGTAGGAAATTATACAAAAATGTGTTGTAGACGTGGAATCATTAATTCATGTTAGCTACTAGAGAATCACTATAGAAAGTGACTTTTTGTTATGGTATTCAAAATATTGCACTTGAAAATCATATAAGGTTGTTTCCAAAATAATAAGACTGATATTCATATGTTGGCCATAAACTTGCTCTATGAAATAAATGTTCTAAAATGATGCAGTGCAGAGTAAGTTGGAAATAGTTATTATTATACAGATAATTCTATGCCTTTGGACATGTTGAGTTCTGAAAGGCACCTTGTAATTCTGTTTCTAGGTAAATTTTGATTTTGATACTATATATGTGGAAAATGTATATAATACTATGAAATATTTAGTTTTGTGGGAAAAAATTTTAGCTATTGATTGAATGATTTCTGAATATTTTTTGATTAAAAACTTTAAAAATACATCCCAAAGTTATGTATTTTGGCTTACTTTTATGTCATATATAAATTTATTACTAGATACCACGCTTAACACACAAATGCACTGCTGAGCAGTGAATAATACAATTGCAAAGTTTAAAATTACTGCTCAGTACTTACTTAGCTAAAATACGGACACTGACATTTTTCAAGATTGCTAGTCTTCTTAGAGGAAGTAAATCTAGGCTTGACAAGAAACAAGAAGTACAAGATCTAAATCGCAAGGTGTGGGTAGCTGATGGAGGCATTGTTAAACAACCACTAGGCTATGCCAAGTATGGTGGGCACCAGTCCTATTGCTATTATCCAAAGCCATGATTAGCATTAGAGGTCAAGGATCCTGTGGCTTATATTTGGGACATGTATAAAAGATGATTTATCTATTTGCATCCTCTGATGTATGGGCTCTGTAATGACTTTAGGGCTACATTAAAATGGAATTGTAAGCAGTTCCATGATTAAATAGGCAGTATCATCAGAAAATTCTCCAGAATTCATATTATCTGGTATCTAACTGAAGAGAAAGATACCCAAAATGCTGAAAGGTAGCTTCTTGAAGTGCATGCAGTCTCCCAAGGCTGATTAATCTAAAAGGTTGAGTCTACTTGTCCAGAGTACATATCATTCAAAACCACATTCACTCAACAAATATGTTTTGGCATCTACCCTGTACTAGGTACCATGTTAAGTGCTTATTTAGCAAAGCCCTTATTGATTTCCCATCAACCTGAAATTCCCTGAGGGTATTATCATGCTCAGAATCACCCTGTATTTTGGATGGCTGCACAATGGGAAATGCACAGGGCTTTGGCTGGGAGGAAATAGATAGACCTCACATATGCCCGTTACTGAAGACTTGATGGTGTCTGGATATAAACTGTGCTAGCCAAGAATGTGGGCAGCAGATGGAAGCTGTTGTGAATGGCACATTTCTCCTACAAACTTGAAGACTGCCTCAAGAGGCATAGTAATAAATCAACAATAAATAGTGTACTTACATTTATTTATCTGAATTACATCAATTATTTAGTCACTAAATACATACTGATTTACTTCACTTGGAGTCCAAACTGCTGCCAGAGATTTCAGTGGTGAAATTCATGTTCTCAATATCTCTTAGCCCTAGAATAATCCTGTTGAGGTGAAACCAAGAAGAATCCTGTGGGGCTCTTGGGTACAAATCCTTTCTGTGTCTCCTGTTTCTCATTTGTGGGAAATAGGCTTTATTCAACCTCCTTAACCTTCCCTGAATTCCAAAGGGCAGATTCAAAGAGTTACTAATCAGGGAAGGCAGGGGATGCAGAGACAAGGGAGGAGTAGTCAAGAAACAATAGTGCAGCCTTGGGGCAGGGTCCTGGTTCCTCCTCAAGGGATATACATAGTAATATCTTTGAGCTCTTCTGCAGAACTAAGGCCCCCACCCAGGTGGAGGATGATAACTTCAGGCTGAGCACAGATTCCTGGAGCCCCGCCCTGTTACCTCATCACCAACCAATTGGAAGAAATCCACACACACTGCAGCCCTCACCCCAAATTTTGCCTATAAAAACTTCTCCTCCCACACCATTGGGGAGTTTGGGTTTCTTGAGCATGAGCCACCCATTCTCCTTGCTTGGCCCTGCAATAAACCTTTCTCTGCTCCAAATTCCAACATTTTGGTTTATTTGGCTTCACTGTGTCAGGCACACAAACTTTGGTAACAGAGATAGCTTTCATTACACTTGCAAACCTCACACCTATAATTTTTAATACACTCATTAGCATGTTGCATGTCCAATGTCCTTTTTCATCCCAGAAGAGCAGAAAACAGGGAAGTTTCTTTTAAAAATTAAGGAGCAAAGTTATAGTCTTTCCTTGGACACAACTTGCTTATTAAATAATACAAAGAGTCCCAACATCTGTCTACTTTCCTCCACTCCCATCTGTGATGCCAACAACTAAATCCAATTGTTTACTGCCCGTACTTAGCTTTACCACTCACATCTGACTGGACTGCAGATTGGAGGAGTGATTGCATTGAACATTTGACATGGTAAATACATAAGCGGCCAGAGTCCATTTGAATGTCCATGTCTCAATTCTAAATAAATGTTTAAATGGAGCTATGAAAGGTAACTGCTGAAAAGGTTCACTTTTAGGAATGACATTAGCTTTTATTTTCCCTTTAGTGTCTATGCAGTGGGGGTAAAATGCTGGATACAATGCCAGTGTAGAAACTGAAAAGCAAATGTTTGAGAATATAAAAACAATTCACCAATAACCCCTATATCTTTATGTTAAGGTGATAGGTATGACCATGTCTTTTGAAAAGAGATAGTTTTTGTTTAAAAACTATGTGCTATGTGACAGGTGTTTGGAATTGTTACTTCTGATTCTTGCAAATCCATAAAAATGAATGTTAATTTACATAAAGGAGATGGAATGAATCAGGTATGGAAACCAGTTTAATTTTTAATGTCTCATAAGTTATTATACATTAATTTTCAAACATATCAAAATAACACCTACAGATTCCATATAGACTCTCAAGAGAGCATAATTTTGAAATATATTTCAGCTTCTAGCTCTTCTGTACATCTGTTCTGTGGGTTCACAGAAGGCAGATTCTGGACTAACTATGAATCTTAAAATGTTAATTTGATTTGATAGTAATGAATATATTAGAAATATGGTTTATTCTTCAACACAGTATTTTCATTCATTTACCTATAACAACATATTTTCAAAGTATTAAAATTTTATATCTAAATGACAGTATTCAACCTATTACATGTGGTGTCCAAAGATTACCCATGAAAATATATTTTTCGACACTTGCATCTAATATAAGTTTAAAGCAGAATGTTGAACCAGTTTTAACCAACTTGGAAGCAGTTCTTTGCTGAAAAACAGTTCTCACTTATTTGGAAATGTTGTTCCCTCAAGGAAACTAAACAGTACATCCATGACATCAGCTTTCTCATAAAAAGAATTGGAAAGAGCCCTTTTATTTCATGGTGATTAAAAAACCATATGCTAATGTCCTCATTAAAATATGGAAATTTATCCTGATTAACCAAATCTCAAACTTTTAGGCCATGCTATGTTGAATGTTTATAATGAAATATCTTCTCCAGATATTTGAAGGCTCTTGTGTGTACATTTATGATGTTCAAGGTAAATCTTTATGAAGTAGCAATGGCCCTATAAGGCAAGTGCAATTTTCACACTAAAATGCTTATCTGCCTTTATATTTTTCTCCTTCAGGAATTTTGGACTAAATTAACATGTTAAATATCTTTATTTAAAGCAATGAGCCATTATTAATAAAACAATTAAATATTCTCCTATATAAAGGGTTCTGACTTCCTGGAGGGCAATTTGGCAATACTGATCAAAAGTTGTAAAATTTAGTGTACCACATAACGCAGCTAGTATACTTGTAGGAACTTATGTTGATGAACTAATTTAGAATGTGCACAAAGATTTCACTAAAAGCATGTTCATTGCAGCATTAAACCTAAATACTCAAGAAAAGAGTAAAATACATTGCAGAACACCTTTATACGTTAATTATAGCTCTCCTAAGGATTTAGATTGTATGAGAGCCCTAATCAAAGAGCTGAAACTAACACATTTTAAATCAACTATACTCCAATAAAATTTTTTTAAAAAGAGCTTAATATAAAAAGAGCTTAGATAGAAATTTATGTCATAATAAAACAAGAAAAAGAAAATACACATAATGCTGCATACACTGTGAGCAATTAATCTGTCCTAGTAACTTGGATCAAAAATTTAGAATGTGGTTTCCACTGGTAAGGAGACCATCCACTTAATGAAGTAGGATAGCTTGGCATGAAGTGGAAGTACAGAATGGAATGTCCAACACCTATCAAGCTCTTAAGTATCAGGGATTGTAAGCTAGACTCTTCTCTTATTACAACATACTTAATCTTCAAAATTACCTTGAAAGTTAGGTGTGTTAGTCTCAATTTTTAAAATAAGAACAAGACTCAGAGAAATTTAGGAACTTGCCCAAGATCAAAAGCTATCAGCAGGAGAGAAGCCAGGATTTGAACTTAAAGTCAATTCAAATCTACACCAAGCTCTCTTCTTAATGTCTCAAGCTGCCACACAAGGAACAAAGTGGGAACAAACTTAAGAGAAAATTTCAGTAGGATCCTGGAGGTTTTACTTTTATTATTTAAAGAGATAATTTTCTGAAGTTAATTAGATTAGTCGTTCTCAGGGGCACAATTAGGGGTAAATAATATTCATGGTTTTACACAGTCTTTCAGCTGAGCCCAGAAAGTTTACCAACTTATGACCAAGGAACAACTTTACAGTGTTAAAAGCCTATAATCTGTATGATTTCAAATTTGAAGGTGTTGGACTTCCCTCGTAGTGCAGTAGTTAGGAATCCACCTGACAATGCAGGGGACGTGGCTTCAAGCCCTGGTCCAGGGGCAACTAAGCCTGTGCACCACAACTACTGAACCTGCACTCTAGAGCCCACGAGCCACAACTACTGAGCCCATGTGTCTACAGCCCTTGCTCCGCATCAAAGAGAAGCCACTGCAATGAGAAGCCCGCGCACCACAATGAAGAGTAGCTCCCGCTCGCCACAACTAGAGAAAGCCTGCAAGCAGCAACGAAGATCCAATGCAGCCAAAAAATTAATAAATAAATTAACTAATTAAAGAAACATTGTGAAGGTGTTGGCTTGATTTTGAAAGGACCACCAAAAAAAAAGGTATTTTTGTTACGTTTTTTAACACAGACACATACAAAAGTCATATGTACCTTCTGCCTACTGGCTTGCATATTTAAGCATAAGAATCCAAGCTGCCCATTTCTTGATAATATCATCAAAACAGGCACAGTAAATTTTCAGGGAATATACATGTGGCTTTGAGTTAACCCTAAGGTTACAAATCTGCACATTATCTGACACATTAATAGCCATGAAATCATTTGCAAATTATATTTGGTTCAATTCATTAACTGAATTCACAGATGCTTGCCAAATCAATTTTTTCCTTACCAATTTCTTTAGGGCTAAAATGGGTAGATACTTTCTATTCGAAATTCATAATTTCACCTCCAATTGTTTATAGTCTTTAAGTCCAAAGATGGAAAACATTTCAACAAATATTTCCAAAACTCTTTGGTAATGTTGGGTCCTGCTCCGTTTCAGTAGCTTGGTTTTAATAAAATTATAAATATTCCCCCAAATCAGTATCTTATTTTACCAATTAATTAATTTAAAAAAAACAGCTAGGAAAAGAGTTTCCCTGGTTTCTGAGGGGTCTGATATTGTAGGTATTCTAGGAGTCTCATTAGAACTGCGGGCAGTCTACACTTTGGATAAATCTATTACAAGTCCAGCATGATCATTTTACAGAGATAATAGTTACCATGTATTATTTGCATTTCATGAATGGAGAAAAGAAAAAAAATATATACAATATTAACAAACAATTTGATTATGGGATTTTGTTAGAGACTTTCTAATGCCTGGCTCTGATACAGGCATTTCCCACATCCCAGAATTTTAGTATTTCCCAACAATAAAATTATGTGCAAATTCCTTAAACTCTTTACCCTACTGATATTCAAGCCCTCCACCCAACCCAGAAAGAATATATGTTAACTTCCTTTAGAATTTCTGCCAACGGCTATTTCTTGAAACTCTCTCCCTTCTTTGAACCTGTGCACAGTTCACCCACACTTCAAGACCCAACACTCCTTTCATTTTTTTCCACGTACCTCCATTGAGATAAGATGTGATCCTCTTTGACCTTTGTAACTGTGGTATATAGTATATTCTGCCTTGCATAATAACTATTTATGTTCTTATCTGAGCATCCATTAGAAAGTAAGCTCCATAAGAGGAGGTGTCCTCTCCATCTCGTTCATCATTGTCTCTCTATGTAATGTTAGTCTCTTTTGTAATGCAGAATCTTAATAAATATCTGTTGATTGACTAGATAATTGGTTTCTAATATTTTTGGTGCAGTATTTGCATCTTGATTACCTTTGTATTCACTAAAGCACTTAGCAGAGTTTTGGGTGGAAAAAACTTTTCAATGAAAAAATGTGAAACTGAAAAGTTGAGAGTAAAAATTGCTAAAATTGTTTTAATGAAACAATAAAATTTAACTCTAGGAGTAATTGTACCTTAGAATCAATTGTGTTTGTCACCATTTCTAACAAAATTTGAGTTATGAAGACTGCTGTAATCTATAAATTTTTAATCTTATACAGTGGATCAAAAAAATCACCCTTCCTAAATTTTGTGAAGACTATGTAAAATATAACAAAACAAAACAAAACAAAATTACATTTAGTTGATAATCAGCAGAGATGTCACAACAGTGGGTGTTACACATCCTCATTCATATAGGAATGAACTTGGAAAACAGTGTCTGCAGCAGCCCCAGTGCTTCTGAATTCCAGGGAAACCATCTCCTGTGCCTGACAAAGTCAACACTTGATTCTCCAATTTTTAAAGATATTTAGAAATAGAAATATACAATACACAGCTTTGTGTTATTTTTTTCTGAACACAAACCACTAAAAACTATGCTCTTCATCTCTTTTATTCTTTTTCTCTGTTCTGTAAAAGTGAAATTCATCTGGCCATTGGCTACTCTTTGTAGCTTTCTCTGCTATAATTACATGTAGGTGACTTTATAACTTACAAAATTATTTTTATATATTGTTTTCTGCTAATAATTAGGCTCAAATAGCCCCATAGGCTTTGAAATGGTCCCGACATCTGAACCCTGCTCTCCAATCCTAGAGGCTATGTGTGCAATTTCAGTCATATTTCCCTTGGTGCTTTTGAACCAGCAAACTGCTCTCTTGGCTCATCTGACCTGACGAAAATGAGAAAAGGCATAAAATCTTCCAAGAAGGTGTGTACTAACAAGATTTCGGACCCAATTCCAGCCACCAAGGGGGTTTAGATAAGGCTTAGATACACTGTTCATCCTTTGGATTCTTTCATCCAACTCCAACCTTGGAACCTTTTGTGATTCCTTCATCTCTATTCACTTCACAGGATTACGTCCATCACTAATCATAATATAGGATCTTGCTTAGAAGTTTGATCAGCTTTAAAGTTTGCTCTAGCTCAGCACAGACCATACCCTTAGCTCTTTAGGGTGAAAGGATAAAGGGATTCTTTGCCCTGCACACTCTAGGAATTAATTGAACCAACTATAAATAGCCATTCTAAGCAGAAAGGAAACACTCATGGCTTTCAAGGTTTCCTTGAGTTCTTTATGAGGGAGAAAAATCACATCTTCTCACTGGTGAATCTTCACTTCAATTAGTATAAGTGCACCTCAGATCCATTGGATTCTACATGAATATTTTAAGAACTTTTACACATTTCAGGTAACTTGAGACTATAATAAAAGAAAGCAGTCTGTACAAACAATTCAAAAATACCCGTATTTTTGAAGTTATATTTTAAAATGTACTAGAACTTAAAATCTGGGGACTATAAATAATGTCATTTCCCCCTTCTTTCATATATATATATATAGAGAGAAAAATCATATGTATATTTGTGCATATATATCCATATAGAACATGTATAAATACATAGACATAGTAAAACAAGAAAGTATTACATATAGTGAAAGAAGAGAAATGTGCGACTTTAAAATATCAAAGGAACCATCAGTAGCACACTTAAGGAGTTGTTTTTTTTTTTTTTTTTTTTTTGTGGTACGTGGGCCTCTCACCGCTGTGGCCTCTGCCGTTGCGGAGCACAGGCTCCGGACGCGCAGGCTCAGCGGCCACGGCTCACGGGCCCAGCCGCTCCGCGGCACGTGGGATCCTCCCGGACCGGGGCACGAACCCGCGTCCCCTGCCTCGGCAGGCGGACTCTCAACCGCTGGGCCACCAGGGAAGCCCTTAAGGAGGTTTTACACGTGTGTGTATGCTCCTGCTCTTACAGTTTATAAGGCACCGTGCTAGGCATTGGCAGGGAGAAGTGTGTAAGCACATCCTCACTGACTTCACTGAGACCACAGAGGTGAAACAGATGCATCTAATTCCAAAGAGAAATGTTTACAGTGTAATAGAGGAAAAGCAAACATATAAAATTAAGAAAGTTATGAAGGAAGGGAAACCATGATTAAGGACCTAAAAAGTAAAGGGAAAATTTTCAATATGAAAAATTTCTAACAGTCTGAACTATGTGTTTTTATGATAAAAGCATAATTTGGAGAGACTATCTAGTATCCAGACTTTAAAATGAATTTAAAATTTTGTTCAATCAATGTTTCTTGTCTACGGAGGTTTTTCAGAAGTAATACTTGAAATGTATTGAGATGCTGAGGAATAATGCTCAGTGTTTCCACAAGGGTGGTTTGAGTTCAGAAGAAAAAAAAAAAATAGAGCAAAGCTATGTGTCATGTATATTTTTAGTTCTAAATTTGTTTAAAAACAGAAGGACCAAGCTTTGACTTTAGCAAGCACAGGGAATGGTTTCCCTGGAATTCAGAAACCCTACATGAAACCAAGAAGAGTTAATTGAACCATGATTTGAAAAATGCAAGCTATGAAATGCAGGACAATGTCTCAGTCCATTAATTAATTCATCATAAGACATAAGTTCTAATGTAATCCAAATAATAGCAGGGATTCAATGATTAGACAGTAAATGTTCCAATCTTCCATCGCAGGGAGAAAATTTAAAATTCACAGGAAGTGCCAAGGAATTTTGCAAATCAAGAACTTACTTCTAGACTTCTATAAGGAACGATTTTTCCTATCCAAAAGGACTAAAAACCTTATCCCATGTTTAGAGATTACATAACAAAGCTTACCTTTCAGAGGGAACACTTCTAGAGGTGGAAAGATAACAGTAGTATGCACATGTTACTGCTGGTAGAGAGTACATGAATTACAATCTAAACTCTCTTAACTTATACTCAAATAAAGATGTTTAAAAAAATAAAAAATAAAAAATAAACTCTCTTAACTGACCTGCACTTAACAGACTGGCTGGATTAATCAAAGCTCCCTGATTCTCTATAAAACATACTTATTGATGTCTATAGCTGGTTGACCAATCATGGCCAACCATCAAGTCTATGGCAGACTTTGCACTTCTGCTTCCAAAACTGACCTGTGTGCTGAGCAACAATACTTGCTTGTATCCAAAACTATTATGCAGTTTTGCCTTTATTATTATAATTAAAGAATTTGATTAAATATTACATAAGCCTATGAAATATCTCGGCAAAGTGAAAGAGTTGTTTCTATGAAATATAAATTGACTTCTTTGAAAATATTCAATAAAGGAGAATCAGTGAAACTTTTTGGTGAGTATTAGTTGTATTTGAGACATAAAGATGGGAAAAATCATATGAATATAAAAGAAATCTAATTTCGGATTGTGTATCAGATGGCTGTGAGTTTGTGCTTCACACAAAAAAGAAAAGGAAAAGGAAAAACCAAGTAGAAACTATGGACATATTTTGAGGTCTGGTGTACAAATGATAGAAAACTTAGAATTCCTTGGTCTTAGGTTGAAAAATTGGCAAGATAATGTGGGTTCAAAGTTAACACAAAATGTTTAAGTTATGAATTTTATCAAGTTTAATAACTCTCTGCTTTATTTGATTTTAAAAATATTTGACCAACTACTGGTCCCAACTGCATCAATATTTTAAAAATCAATAACGAGGGCCCTCCAGACAAACAGTGGTCATGATATGCACAGGTCTGTGATGGCTGCATAAGGAGCCATGTGGCAACAATAGAAGAAATGTCAGAACCAGCTCATCCTGCTTCCTTCAATATATGTATTAAGATGAAAAATCAAAATCTTTTAAAGGAGTTCCTAAAGATGGATAACAGAACACACGCTGTATTCTCTACAGTTTACTGTATTTAATCACATATAGTCAAATATCTAGAATGCTCATTACAGAATATTGATGTAGTCATTTCAAAAGTCAAAGCAACTCTTTTTCTTTTAGTTTGTAAAGAATCCATTCCAAGTGTTGTCATTTATAGATGCCGGGAGTGGGACAATACACCATATTTCAAAGACTGCTAGATACACCCCCAAATTAGTTCTCGTTTTCCTTGGCTGAACATTTACATTTGTCAGCTTGTCTTGCACTAGGAATGGCCATATGACTACGTTTTCTCCAACAGGATGTAAGTTGAAATGATGCCTAGGTCATGAAAACTTTCATGCCATGATCCTCTGTGCCCTTCTTTATGACACCAGCTAAAAGCAGATGAAACCATATCCCTAGGAGTATTCAGCATGAATACCCATAAGGGACTGTTTCTTGAGAGAGAAATAAACTCGTGTCTTGTTGAGCCATGAGATTTTGGATCTGTTTTTTAAAACAGCCAGTATGATTCTAATTCAGATCCTTTTTGATTATCCACAGACAAAATTGGGCTCTCCCCAACAAAAGATTTGTATTCTTTATAAAACTGTGTCTTAGTGAAGAGTATTTCTGAGAAGGAGGGCTGTATGTAACAGAGGCACAGAAGACGGCATGGTGATTGCACACGTAGCATTTTTGTAGAAAGGCTCAAATGATTAATTGGGCAAGTCTTATTCTTAGGAGTAAAGGCACGGATATAGGAAAAAGCTGGAAACAAAATTTAGGATCAGGATTAGTAGATTAAAGAATAATACATCTGCTTTTCACATCACTTGGTGCTGTGTAATTGTTTGGTTTAGTATGGTTTTCAGTTTTTTCCATTTCAAGATACTTTCTTCCCTTTGTGGGTAAAAATTAAAATATATGTGTGGGGGCGAAACAGCTTGAGACTGTGTCACTATCCTGTATCTGGACGATTTTTGCTCCATGTCTTTTTTTTTTTTTTTTTTTTTGCGGTACGCGGGCCTCTCACCGCTGTGGCCTCTCCCGTTGCGGAGCACAGGCTCCGGACGTGCAGGCTCAGCGGCCACGGCTCACGGGCCCAGCTGCTCCGCGGCACGTGGGATCTTCCCGGACCAGGGCGCGAACCCGCGTCCCCTGCGCCACCAGGGAAGCCCGCTCCATGTCTTTAGTGTTCATGGCTGATTCTTGCCTGAATTATTACTACTGTGGATGTTAAATGTTGACTTTATAATTTTTGCACTCTGTATCAGTTGTTATTCTTCTGTTAATAGCAGCTTTCCCTTCTTCATTCGCCTAAAAAAAATTAGGATTCACATATATTCATGGCTTCTTTATTAAATTTATAATATATGTTTCCATGATTCATTTTGATGCATAAATTGCCCTAAATTTGGCCAGCTGGAAGACCCTCAGGTTGGATTCTGTGTTATTTTGAAATGTACTCTTTGGTTTTGAGCATCTTCTTACTCTGTGAATCTAGATGTTCCAGGCTCAACTTGTGCGTTCCCAAGTCACCTGTTGAATGAAACATTTCTCTGAAGACCAATGGTTCTTTCTAAGGGAAAGCAGTTTTTAGAAACAGAATCTTGACGCTTAGTGTGCTAATTACTACTGAGTATCTTTTTTTTTTTTTCGTGTGTGTGTGTGTGGTACGCGGGCCTCTCACTGTCGTGGCCTCTCCCGTTGCGGAGCACAGGCTCCGGACGCGCAGGCTCAGCGGCCACGGCTCACGGGCCCAGCGGCTCCGCGGCACGTGGGATCTTCCCGGACCGGGGCACGAACCTGTGTCCCCTGCATCGGCAGGCGGACTCTCAACCACTGCGCCACCAGGGAAGGGAAACCCTGAGTATCACTGTTTTTAAGATGCATACTTAGACCAAGTTAAAGGAAAAAAAAAAAAAAAAAAAGATGGAAAGGTGATAGATATTTTAAATCATGTGTTCATGTTAATTCTGGGGTTTCTTCTCCACCTTTACCCCATTTCATATTTCTATTTCTCTTTCCCCAAAATGACAACACAAATATTTACCCATCCTACAATACATAAAAAATAATTTGGAATAGCTACTCCACTACCAACATCAAGCCTACTAACTACAATGCAATTGTTTTTATCCTTAGGTTATATATAGTCCCATTGAAAGTGTAGAACAGAATACTCTGTTCAAAATGCGTTTAGATTTAGTCTTTTGCTATACATTTGATTAAAAGTTAGACTTCGATTTTTATTTGTTTCAGTTTTAGTATTTTTTACTCCATAATTATTTATTTTTGAATGAGTATAAAGTTATTCTAGAGTAAAAGGCAAAAGTATATTAAAGATAGACAAGTCTCATCTTCTCTAACTCTTATACCTCATAACAACCTACCCCTTGTAGATAACCAACTTCACTAGTTTCTGGCTTATTCTTTCTAAGTTTCTGTTTGTAAACATATGCAAATACAAATAAATATTCTTATTTGTTTACACAAAGATAATACATGAACATATATATAAAGATAGCATACTATACAGGTATGTGTGTATATATACATTATATATAAATATATAATTACATATGTGTGCATGTGTGAAATATGATACCTTTTATATATAATCTTTTGAACTTGCTTTTCACTTAAAAAGATATACTGGAAATCACTATCAATCTTAATGAAGATTTAACCATATTTGGGGGGGAAGGGGAGAACCAGCTAAATAGGAATCCACTGTCTGTGCATTTAAGTCGCTGCAATGTTTTGAAACTTATACAAAATCCTGCAATGAATAAACTCACGCATATGTTTTCTCACACTTTTGAGCTATATATTCAGGATAAATTCTTAGTAGGACAGCTGGGTCAAATGATAACTACATACATACTGCGGTAATATTTTGCCAAACTCTTTCCAATATGGATGTTATCAGTCTACATTCTCATTAGAAACATACGAGATGATTTATTTTCTCACAACCATATGAGCAGAGCGTGTTGTCAAGCTCTCCAATTTTTGCCATTTGGAGAGGTGAGAGAGAAACAAGTATATTTTTAATTTGCATTTTTCTTATTACGAATGAAATTGACTGTATTTTCATCTAAGAGCCTTTTGTGTGTCTTTTATTGTGTCCAATGGCTATTTATGTCTTTTGCTCACTTTATGAGCTTTTGGTCTTCCTCCTTATTTAAAAAATGTGATTTATATTAGGGATTTTAGCCCTTTATCTGTGATATAATTTGCCGATATTTTCTTTATTTTCATCATTGGCCTTTAAACTTTGATTTGTTAGTATTTGTCGTGAAATATTTCTTTATATTATGCAGTCAAATTTATCAATTTCAAATGTGTTGAATCTAGATTTTGAGTCAGTGTTAAAAAATATTCCTCTACAGTCAAATTACAAATGAATTCAATTTTTTTTGCTTCTAGTAATTTTGTGATGAATTAAAAATAAACAAAAAACTAATGCATCACATCTGATGGATTTGGTATAGTTTCTTATGTATAAGAAGGGGTACAGACCCAAATTGATCTTTTAATTTAAAATTTCTCTTTAATGGTTTGAGATGCCACTTTAACTATATAAACATTAAAAAAAAATCCTATATATTTGGGTCTATTTCTAAATTTTTCTATTGTGTCTTCCTGCTCTATTCATGTGCTGTCATCACTTTCTCATTTTTTTTCTGAGTTACGTGTACATATTTATTATCCTATATGAGCTTTAGCATCAATTCATCTGGCATCAGTAAAATACTTGTTGATATTTTTATTGGTACCAGCTAATTTAACTAATTCATTTTACTATCAATTTTCTCACTTAGGGAGAGATTATATTTTTCTGATGTTAAGAAATCCTATCCAGGAATAATAGATGTCTGTCCATTTGTTCAAATCTACTTGTTTTGTAGTGGTTTGTTTTATAGCAATAGCTAACTAATACAGAAGGCTATTGACTTTGTATATTAATTTTACATCTTATTATCTTATTGAATTATTGCACTGCTTTAAATTATTTTTAACATTGATTCTCCAGGATTTTCTAAGTATACTATTATATCATTTGCAAATCATCTTACTTCTTTTTCATTTCCATGCTTTTATGTGTTACCTTAATTCCAATGGCTAATATCTCCTATATAGCGTCAAAGAGTTAGAGAAGTAGTAGGCACCTCTGCCTAATTCCTGAGTTTAGTGGGGATGCCTCTATAACTTTTCCAGCAGAGAAGTCTACGGCTTTAGGATTGAGGTATTCCTATTTCACTGAATTAAGAAAGTATCCATATTTTTTTTTTTTATTATTGAGTGTTTGTGGGAAATGGATGTAAAGGGTTTTGGAGAACTTTTCAATATTTATGGAAATATTCAGGTGATTTTTTTCCTCACATCTATTAATGTGATGAATCATATTAATAGATTTTCTAATATTGAACATCTTGCATTACTGAAATAAATCTTAGTGGGTCATTTGGTATAATTATCTTAATATAGTATTGAATTCTGTTGCTACTATTTTATTTAGGATTTTTACAAAAATATATGTAAGTGAGGTTACTTGGCAGATTTTTTCCTATCTTTATAAGGCTTTACTATCAATGTTACAGTTGCTTCATACAAAGAGATTTAGAAAGCTGTGTCATTTTCTATATTCCACAAAAGTGTATGTAGCCTGGGTATGGTACGGTATTTGAAGGTTCTGTAGAATTTCAACCCTGTGAAACCATATGGGTTTCTTGCTTTGTGTGGTAGTTTTTGATGACATTTATTTATTTATTTATTTATTTATTTATGAAAAGTGTTCTCCTTCAGCAAAACATTTTTTCAAAGACATTGAAATATGTACAAATTTCGCAAACTGCCTAAATCTTTCTTTCTCATAACAAAAGTCTAATGACACCTGTATATACAGAAGCCACAAACAGTGATGTAAATGCACTAATGACAATGAAACACACACTTGTCTAAGCCACACTCTGGAACGTGTTTAACTGTGAACATGAACGATGCCAGAAAGTACTCTTCAAATGGAATGGAATCCACAGAACGAAGTATAATCCCAAAGGCTAACAGTAAAATATCAGGGTCATGCAGCCCACATGCTGGTGAAAACAAACGGTACTCCAGCTTTTTCTCCTCTTTAAGAGGCAGGAACATTCAAATGTGATATTTCTAAACATCCATGAAGGCTGTACAAGAATGTTTTGATACACTGAAAGTAAAATTGTGCAATTACTTGATATGGCATTTTTCAAAAGCTTTCGTTAGACTTGTAGCACACCTCTTCCAGTGTTTTCCAACTTGAAAACTACTGCCTGATGGGTACTCTAAGTATATTCTCTAAGTGAATCCTAAATGTGAGAAGAGAAGAAGGAAAAGAGAGGTGTACTTCTTGTCAGAATACAGAGATGGGCTGTGTGCAGCAGCGAATGGAGACAGCAGTGCAATTCTGACTTCCGCAAGGATCTGTAGGGATCAGTCTACAATACTGCAAGATCCTATCAACCTGAATGATACAAATAATTGATTTTCCTTTGTTTGGAGGGGAAGAAGAGGGATTGGATTCAGTTGCTTGTGTTATAGTGTTAAGTTTTAAAAATGTAAAATTGACAGTATAATGATGTAACACTCTCACTGGAATAGGGGTGATTACCTGGCAAATGGAATGATTTTATTGCCTTTTCAGAAGCTAATACATAAGAAAAGGCAATCTCTTTCTCTTTCTCTCTTTCTTAAAACTCAGATAGCATATGATCATACATGCATATATTCTATTTATACTCTATATGTTCTCTATGTATGTGTCTGTGTTTATATAGATAAACATTTGTGTGTGTGTGTGTTCTGTAGGTATACATTATTCACACACAAAGAAAAAAAGGATAAAGGGTAAAAACCATTATTACTTGTTTTGAGGGTATTTATAATCTGTTAGGGCTAAGAGTCATTTTAATATCTTATAATGATATGAGACAGAATAAAATATAGGTTAAATAGAGTTACAAACATTGTACTATGAAAATACTAGTGAAAGGAGTGGTTACTTTGGATATATGGAGGGAGCAGAGAAACAAAGAAAATACAAACAGTTCAATTAAAATAGTTACCTCTGAGCTGAACCTGGAACGACAGGGTTTCAGTATATAACGGTAACGATGGTGGTGGTGGCTTGCGTATGTATGTGTACGTGTTGTTGAGGGGTGCGGTTGTGTTCCAGGCTGACAAACATAGAGGTACACAGATACATCACTTACTTACATGCTGTCAACTTAGCTATCCTTTCAGCATCGAATAAAACCTTCTGTCAGACACTTCAAGGTCTTTGGCTGAAACTACAAACATTGGTAGAGAGTGACGTGTTGTGGAACTTTTTCTTCCAACCAAAATGACTAGCACCTGTGGTGCTGAGTTACTTTTCCTTCCAGCTGGACATGTAGGAGCAGATCACTTTCAGAAGGAGTCTCTGCTAACCAGGCTGCAGTGAGGAAAGTTATTGAGGGGATGGCCTCAGCATTTCTTCCTTTAAGAAACTCACCCAAAGCAAGAAACAAAATGCGGCAATCACTACTCAAGAGTGTCAAAATCATTCAGGCATCAAAACAGCCTATTGGAGTTTGCGGGTTCTTCAATATGAACAGCTACTATCTTTCCTTTAGCTTAAATAAGGGGTTGCATATCCTTACAATTAAAGATAATTGCAGAGTGTAAAAACTGCATTGTGATTATAGAAACACCGAACGAAGTTTGGGGGCTACAAGACAAAGACCTCATCAACTGAACACCTTGGAAGTGTGTAGCCTTTACAATACAATTCCTCCTCTCTACAGCTTTTTCTTTTTATAGAGCCCCCTTCTTTCTTTTTTCCCAACAGAAATACATTGTTCAAAGTCTTGACTGATTGGAAACTAAGCTGTGATTTTTCCTTAAATTTTTTTTAAGTTCATAAGTATCAATGGTGCTTCTTCAAATCATTTAGAAGTTGAGTTTGTTCTAAAATCAGGGTTCACTGCATTATTGTTTCGTGGTTCCTTTGGAAACCCTGTCAGAAATATCTTGCTAAATCTCATCTTGTTAAATAATGCCAGTATCTTTCACTTAAAATTATTTACGTAGACAGAAGAAGCCAGCTTTAGATGCTATGAAATGTGAAGCACAGGTATTTTTGCCTGATCAGGCACATAGCTTCAATTTAGGGGCACTGCAATAGAAAAAGCAAGGTGATTTTTTTTTTTTTTTTTTGCATACTGAATAGGCACTCTAGCTTGATAAACATCATGTTGATTTTTCTCTCTGAGACTTTATATAAAGATTTGTGGAACTTACTCGATAAAAGAATGCGAAGGAGGGTAAAAGAAATTGTAAAGAAGCCAGTTTAATTTCTCTTTAAATTGACAAAGAGGCCAATTTCTATCATAAGTTTATATGAGCTTCTCTAAAGAAAAGGTATATGTATTGCAATGCCACAAGCCATGAGCGTGTTCTCTTTCTTGAATGAAATATGACTATTCGATAAAACAACAAATTGGCAAAGAGCTAAATCTTTAAACTGCTTCAGCTACATGTCATCATTTACTTACAAGACCTGATCAGCTTTATTTATCAAAGAAGGATCCAGCACTGTCCCTCAAACTAAGCACATGAAGTCAACAAAGCGACAAGGCTCAAAAAGTGGTGAACGAATAACTGTAAATAAAAATCTTCAAGGAGAGTTCATTTGGAAAAAAAATATCAATTGGTAAATAAACAAACATCTGGGCAATCTTCTAAAAAATTGTCAATTCCCCAAAATGAATAACGTCCTCTTCGCATCCTATCCAATGTGTTGGTCAGTGGTAACACTTCAAACTAGCAAAGTGAGTTCGTGGAAATGCATATAAATTAGACACTGATTTGGGCTTAATATATTCATTTTCTGAATAATATGCAAATTTGTGTAAACCTAGGTTTAAAAATAAGATTTAAAGGCTGTAAACTCTGCAATCTCACAATTTACATGTTAATGTGGTAATTCAATTCAACAAACATTTATTGAACTCCTAGCAAAGTACTGTGCTGGGTATTATGTATGGGAGCATTACCATACCATTTAGAGAACATACAACTAGGAGGTGAGATAGGAAGAATAACGTGTAATTTTGCCCCTGATATTATACCTATATTAGCAGTTAATGCAAAATGAGGTAACATATGGAACAACTAATACTGGTAAGGTATCTTTTTCTTTATATGATACCGTCCTTTAATGTGGACTTTCCTGTAACATCGCCATTGACCCTTTGGTGGATAAGAGCTGGCAATAATATCTTGCTTTCTTTCTTGCTTTAAATGAGAAAATTTTCTCTACTCTGGATAAGGTATACATTTATCCATTTTTGAATCAATTCTTCTTTATGTAAAATTCTATGTGTTTCATATTTTAGGCTGTGGTTTTAACAACTGAGTTGAACCACAACCTCCGCCATCATAGGTCGCATGCATGCTCCAGGGAAGGTCCTGTCCCAGTTGGCTTTGCCCTACTGCTGCAGCATCCCCATCTGGCTGAAGCTGACGTCTGATGACGTAAAGGAGCAGATCTACAAACTGGCCAAGAAGGGCCTGACGCCCTCGCAAATTGGTGTGATCCTGAGAGATTCACACGGTGTTGCACAAGTACATTTTGTGACAGGCAATAAAATCTTGAGAATTCTTAAGTCCAAATGACTTGCTCCTGATCTTCCTGAGGAGCTCTATCATTTAATGAAGAAACCTGTTGCTGTTCGAAAGCATCTTGAGAGAAACAGAAAGGATAAAGATGCTACATTCCGTCTGATTCTGCTTTGGAGCCTTATTCACCGGTTGGCTCGATATTACAACACCAAACGAGTCCTCCCCCCAACTGGAAATCCAAGTCATCCATAGCCTCTGCCCTGGTTGCATAAATTTGCCTGTTTACTCAAGCAATAAAATCACTGTTTAACTAGAAAAAAAAAAAAATTGAGCCGATGAATTGTTCACTGCTTTCATTGAATTTGCCTTAGTAAACACTGACTTCAACTGACAATATTTGGAGTCAACATACAATTCACTTTCACAGAATGATTGTATAAAATACATTGAAAAGAATGAAAAATGGTGAAAAGGATAAGGCTATTAAAAAACAAAAAGCGGACAAAAACACAGCAACCACTCACTGAACACAACGGGAATTTTCTCATGACTTAATCCATCCACTTACGGCGGTGTATCCACAGAAATTTCAAACATAGCACAATGCTTTTTCCTATTAATGAAGTGGATAGAGCAGCTGCATGTGTCCTATTTCAATGAGTTACTATTTTTACTTTGTCAGTTGTATTATGCAAGTACAGCAGAGTGATAGGAAACCTGGGACTTCACACCTTTTGACCTTCTGTCTTTGTGAAGCATTTATTTACAGTCCTTTTGTATATGGTAGTTTCCTTAATTCTCAGATCCATCTTGCGTAGCAAATATAATTATTATACTATTTGTTCAAAGGAGACAACGAAAACTCAAAAAGTTTAATGATTTGGCCTAATTCACAAACTGAAGGGTAGTACTTGAATGACAAGCCACATTTTTAGGATCTCAGAAAACAACTTCTTTCCACTCTACCTGTCTGCCTTGATTAAGATCAGCAGATAATAGACAACTGTGAATCTCTCATTTTAAGTAACCAAGGGGAATTTTCTTCATTTTCTTATTTCCTTCCTTTTATAATTGTACTTTAAAATTCAGGAATAAGGTTATCTTTTAGTTGTAAAATATTAAGAATCAAAATAAGACCTCTAAAAAAAAATGATTGTTATGCATTCTGATAGGAATATAGGTGTGATTCTATGGAGGCTAAGATTCTCACACATAAGCTTAGGACATATCCATCATTGATCAATAAGAATTTATTCTGTTAGTTTTGTATGATCTAGACTGCTCTGGGTGCCACAGGAGATAGAAAAATAACATATTCAATTCAGAAAATATATACTGAGCATCTATTTTATTCTATGAATTACCCAAGAGAAAGAGCAGAGGTTTAGGAAGCAAGAAGAATTTCACCAGAAGAATAGATAGATGAAAAAGACCTGAAACTATTATTTGAAATTTTTAAATCTGATAATGGAAACATAACTGACACATATGAAGCAATTCAAGGAATTGAATTTGATGTGAGGTCTAAAAATCATGACAATCCTAGGGTTTAATAAGTTATGTTCAGTAAAATTCAGAAAGAATATTAGTAACAACTATTTAAGACATTTAATCAACCTTAATTTGAAGGTAGAAAACTGGTTGATATTCATATTCGTGAATTTATAAGTGTGGTTTTTAAGAGCATCATAAAATCTGTATATCAAGTCCATTAGATGAATTTAGGTAATTGCAGTAGACAAAATCCAATTAAGTCACTTCTTAGAGGAAAAGTAAACACAATATATTATCTCCAGTATTTTCCAACTATATATATGGTTTATTTCATAGAGTTTAAGCGAGTAAAACGTATGCCTATCTAATCACGGAGCTACCAACCCATCACGGCACATACTTTGCGATGTTTCCCAGGAAGTGGTGATGAATTTACTCCAATGACATTTGTTCAGCCTGCTCACACAAACTACAATCTTTGCATCTAGCTTGGCTGGGGTATTAAGGTGGGCAAAGGAGCAACAGGAAGGCAAAACTATGGTCATGAAACACAATAAAAATGACTGTCAAAAGAGGAACAAAGCTTATGGCCTCCTTAAGCTGGCATTCTTTTTCTCTCTACTAAGTAACCACATTAACATTCTAGTCGCACATATTCTTCATTTTAATCTGTATTTAAATAAAGAAGATTTTTCTTTGCAGAGTCATAATCAGCATCAACATTTTTTGAGATATCACAGCTTCTCTCCATTAAGTATTAAACAGTAAAAAGAAACAAAATTAATGAACTATCTTGAGTATATTCAACGGTGTAAACTGCGTGGGTGGCGAATCTGAGAATGTTGGCATAGCAAGACTAGTATCGTGTACCCTATCCCCCACTCAAGTACATAACAAACTGATTCATGACATCGAAATCCACTTCTTTCAAATTCGCAAATGCTTTAGTGCCTTTTAACCTCTACCCATTCACTCCGCTGACGTTTGTCATCATTAAATATATATTTACATCAACTTTCACTGTGGCCCCATAAAAATACTCTTCCCGAGTGCTAGAAAAAGTAAAGAGAATTAATGACTGTCACCGTTCAGACATAAAACCAATTAACCTTGATATATGTATGTCTTATTCAATAGGAGGTAAATTTTTCATATTTAAATTCTAAACTTTGGGGATGACAGGTCTACTCCCGTCAACAGTTTTTGTGTTTTTTTTGTTTTGTTTTGTTTTGTTCTTCTCTCCATAATGGGGCTAGGAAAAAAATCCCAGAAACATGTATCTGTGACAGAAAGATTATTGCTGAGAGACTTCCTGGGCAGCTCTCAAAAAGGAGAAGTTTAAGAAAAAATTCTGCACGACCCTTCAACTTGTAAGTGTTCAGCTTTTAAAACGTGGCTGGATCTGTAGTTTGTGCCTAGAACGGACAGCCGATGCAAGGCATTATTTTTCCCCTAAGATAAATGATATAAATGGCCTCTAGTGTATGATTTCCACTGATAAAAGAACTTTGGAGTAATTGCGAGGGATCGGCCATTTGATAGTATTATGACAATACGCTTCATGGAATAATGAATTTATTGTGGCTTTAGCATCATTCAGATCCAAATATCAACCGAGCTCTGCCATTTAACAGCTAATGTGATTTTAGTGCTTTTGAGGCTCAATGTTCTCATCTTAGAAAAGGGAACAACAAAAACGACCTATTTGATTTTTGTGACAATTAAGCAAGTGAGAACCATCACATTCTCCCATTCAAGGGGCCACCATCTATGTAATATATAAATAAATAGTGCCTCTTGGCATTGTGAAATACGGTAGGCTTGACTAAGATGTGAAAAGCCCTAGCCTCACAGTTACAAGTAGATGCTCAATATTTGTATTATTCAATACCATTGCAATAACAAAAAAAGTGGGAACTTGACATCCTTTACATATCAAAACACTTGTTTCCTGAGCACAGCCACTATATCTTATGCCTGTTTTGGATTTCACATGCCTAGGACAATGTCTGGCTCATAGAACTAGCTCAATATCAATATGTTGAATAGATGAAGATAACATTAATCTTGTATGATTGGTAGATCAGGAGGCCTTTGAAAAGCTTTATCCTTCGGTAAGAATTCCCAAAGAGTTTGTGAATAAGAGCAGGTGTGACCTCGGGCACAGCTCTTTTGTTCCCTAAAGAGAAATGAGCTTTTGTGAATTTTTATTATGAGGATATATGTGTTAATGGTATACACACACGCAGCCTTCTCAAACTTAAAGTAATACTAGTGTGTGTGTGGGTGTGTGTTCTGAATTTAAAAAGGGAGTGGACGTGGGCCAAATAAATACATGATGCTGGCATTAAAGCACAGACAGATTTAAAGAATTGTAAGAAAACATTCAAAAGGGGAAATGACATTTAACTTATGAAGTTAATCATTTCCTTTTGTTTCTGTTTGGGGGGCTCTATACCAATGGTGTTTTCTGGAACCGTCTACAAGGTGCACTGTGCTCCCTTTAAGCAGCCCTCTCTGAATATGGTTTCTTCACTAGAGGTCGAATTTTTGCACGAAGCGTGACTCTTAAATTCGCATCTTTGTTTCCATCAACTTTTTAAATATGAAGAAGAGATTGGCTCTTACAGCTTTGTCACTCGCACTGTCAGAAAGCCTTTGAGCATGATAAGGAAACTGAGTTTAAGAGAAATAATACGGCTTCTTCCAAAGTTACACAGTAGCAGGGGTAGCTGGTACTACTGCACAGGTCTCTTCCTCATCCAGATTTGCCCCCTGACTTAACCCGACTCTCAGTGATGAGTTAAACCCAAGATAAGGAACTACTTGTCTTCAGTAGGTATATTCATCCTGGATACCTAAATTTCTTTTATTCGACCAATGTACATTTAATACATCAACAATATCAAAATGGCATCAAAGGAAACTGGGAAATTGTCTTTCACCGATTTCTGTCTCTGAGTCTACCACAATCCATGTCCCAAACAAAAATTGTTAACTAGCACCATCTGCTGTAGAGTATATTTCCGAGTCACAGTATTCTAACTCCTTCGTGAAAGTTTAGCAGTTGTCAAGTTACCAGTGAATTCACTAGCCTGACAGAGAGAGAATAGCATGCCCTGTATGTTCACTCTGTCCAAGTTGTACTAGTCAGTTTCACTCACAGAAACTCAGAGTCAGAAGGGACCTAAAAACTAAGGGTCATGGATTCCAGCCCTAACAGGTTGTGGGATCCTAAAGATTCGAGTCCCAATTCAAGCTTTACCAACCTTGAGCATTTAAACTTGTGCTCAAGGTAAATCTTCATTAAGTCTCAGTTTCTTCCTCTATGAAATTAAGACAATAGTAGTTCTCAACTCATAGTGATATTGAAAGGATTAATAACTCATAAGGTTATGTAAAGGAGCTGGCCCTTTCTTACACTTCAGATTCAGTTTAAATGTCAGCTCCTCTGAAAGTTCTTCCCTAATTACGTTATTTAAATTGGTCTTTCTGCTATTCTTTTTAACCCATCATCCTGCTTATCTTCTTTATAACGTAATCTGTGATAAATGATCTGTTCATCTGCTCATTAGTTTAGCCTCTGCCTCCCCCACAAATCCGTAAGCTTTATGAAGCCTGGGTCTGCCTGTATTCTCAAAACCAAGCGGCATAATGCTTCACACAAAACAAATATTAGGGACTTCTCTGGTGGCGCAGTGGTTAGGATTCCACACTCCCAATCCAGGGGGCCCGGGTTAGATCCCCGGTCGGGGAACTAGATCCCACAGGCATGCCACAACTAAGAGTTTGTGTGCCGCAACTGAGAGTTTGCATGCCGCAACTAAGGAGCCCACCTGCCACAACTAAGACCCGGCTCAACCAAATAAATAAATAAATAAATAGATCTTTAAAAAAATATATTAGCAAATGAATAGTGTGCAGTAATCAATTGATATATGTTTATAATCATTAGCATATATAAATCTGCACATTTCATGTAAATGTTATGCTTTTCAATTATGGCAGTTTGTCTGTTTCAAACAACTTAAGATTTAATGTTTACATGTTTGAAAGACATAAAAAGCTAGACAAAAATATTGTCAGACTAAGAATTGGCAATGCCAGTACTGGGCATATACCCTGAGAAAACCATAATTCAAATAGAGTCATGTACCACAATGTTCATTGAAGCTCTATTTACAATAGCCAGGACATGGAAGCAACCTAAGTGTCCATGAACAAATGAATGGATAAAGAAGATGTGGCACATATATACAATGGAATATTACTCAGCCATAGAAAGAAACGAAATTGAGTTATTTGTAGTGAGGTGGATGGACCTAGAGTCTGTCATACAGAGTGAAGTAAGTCAGAAAGAGAAAAACAAATACCGTATGCTAACACATATATATGGAATCTAAAAAAAAAAAATGGTCATGAAGAACCTAGGGGCAAGATGAGAATTAAGACGCAGACCTACTAGAGAATGGACTTGAGGATACGGGGAGGGGGAAAGGTAAGCTGGGACAGTGAGAGAGTGGCATGGACCTATATACACTACCCAACGTAGGGTGGATAGCTAGTGGGAAGCAGCCACATAGCACAGGGAGATCAGGTCGGTGCTTTGTGACCACCTAGAGGGGTGGGATAGGGAGGGTGGGAGGGAGGGAGATGCAAGAGGGAAGAGATATGGGGACATATGTATGTGTATAACTGATTCACTTTGTTATAAAGCAGAAACTGGCACACCATTGTAAAGCGATTATACTCCAATAAAGATGTTTAAAAAAAAAAGAAAGAAAATTTGATTAGGAAAAAAGGACCACACTACTAAAAACTGTATATAACCCTTCTCTTTAGTGCTTAAAATCTATCCAAAATACCCCTACTAAGGGCACATCCACCACTGCTGGTTGACCTCTAAGTGACAGGAAGATTTTGATCTTATGATGCAGTCCTATCCATTTTTAGACTGCTCAGATTATTAGAAAATCTTAATTTATGTTGAACAGAAATCAGTATCCTGGAAGCAAGCATTCATTGGGACCACTTCAATCCCCAAAAATGCACAGCACATTTCTAATTTCATATTAGCCCCTTATAAAAATAAAGACACCTTTCAAATACTCGTTGAGTTTTCTCTTCTCCAGGTTAATTAAATCCACTTCAATCAAGTTTAATCACACATCCATATTGGTATTCATCTTTGTAGGACACGTTTAGCAGATACGGTCACACATTCAGATCATAACTTGGTGAAGATATTAAAGGAAAACATTTTATTTGTATAATTATTTATGGGCCCACAAAGCACTTTCACATTCCTAAACTAATGAGATAGCATCTTGGTTTCATGTTCCGTTATGTATTGGTTTATGGAACCTCATCTAGAAACAGTTCTGGGCTAAGTATAATAAATTTTCTAGACTTTTGTAGTGAGAAAAGTGTACAATTATTTCCCCCATGCTAATAGGGTAAACTGCATTTAGGTTTTTCCAAATCCGTGAGTGGCTAGTTTCCTGTTTACTTCTAACATTCACTCATTTATCTCAGAGAAGCTCACACATGGATAAGACACTTAGACCTTTGTGGTAGGCAGAATAATAATAAATAAAATGTCCACGTCCTAATCTGGTACATTACATAGCAAAAGGGTTTTTTTGCACTTATGATTTAAGGTAGAAACTTTGAGATGAGGGGATTATTTTGTATTATCAGGTAGGCCCAATAGGGCAGAAGAACGGATTGGAGAGATTCAGAAGTGAGAAGGACTTGACCTGCCATCACTGGCTCTGAAGATAGAGAAGGCCACGAGCCAAGGTACGTGAATGGCTTCAAGAAGTTGAGAACGACCCTCAGCTGCCAGCCAGCAAGTTGTTAAACAGGGATCTCAGCCCTACAACTGCAAGGAACTAAATTTTAATTAGCAAAGAAATGGATTCTTCCCTAGAGCCCTCCTCCTGACACCTAAATTTTAGCCCAGTGAGACCTGTGGTCAGACTTCTGTCATACAGAATCGTAAGATATTAAGTTGGCTGTTTTGAGCCACAAAGTTTGTATTCACTTGCTACATCAGCAACGGAAAACTAATACAATCCGGGTCTTTGTAAATTAGTATCAACGCTCTGAGGGGGATGTAATTCAATACGTTTTAGGTTCAGCAAGAACTGCGTTTTTGGAATCCTCCAACCAGTGCTACTCCATACAAACACACCAAAACCCACTCTCTCATGCTTCTGTAGATAAATGGCACAACTTCTCGTTGGGTACAACGAATGCAAAGTTTGGGAATACTCTTAATGATCAGTGACTTTGCAGCTGAGTTTGTGTATTGCAAAGCAATTTTATCTTTAGTTTAGGGGGGAAAATGTAGATATATGTAATTCAACACTTAAGAACAGTAAATTAACCTCTTCTGTTTCTCTGTCTCTCTCATTTCTATCTTCTCCTCCTTCCCCTTCCTTTCCTCCTCACACTCAACACCACACTATACATGTATTCATATTTTTAGAGTAGGGATTATAAGTACCATTTTAATGAAAATGTAATGCATTGTTTAATGAGAATATATTTGTCCCCCAGAAAATGACTGGCTTTTCTCCTCAGCTGTCCTAACGTTGAATAAGCTATTCCTTGAACCACACCTATTATCTTTGGAGTTGTCTGATCATTGTTTACAACTCCTTTGAAGATACTTGCAATCGAGGAAGCATAAAGTTGGTATTGGTTACAAAAGCCCTAAACTTGGTGTTGCCTTTGGATAGTTCCTGGCAGTTCATTCATTCTCTTGTATATGTTTCTGGTACAGAAAGTAATTCATCAGCAAAAGTATACCCCAATGCCAGAATCCCCGTTCCAGCTTGTTTTCTCTCTGTGCTTTTGCAAAATGCCTCCAGTTGGTTAATAATTTTATACTCTTCTTTGGAAAGTTGGCCATCACTCATAACTTTCATGGCATAGAGAGAGAAAATATCCAAGAGAAAAAGCCATATACATTTTGAAAATCAATGCAAAGGCAGTGAGAGCTTGTATTTGATGGAATGGTTGAAGTGAACTCTACAAATCTGAAATGTCATGCATCTTCTATCAGTATTAAGAAAATATTGTAACATCCAATTAATTAAACAAATGTTTATTGAGTACCAACTTATTTCTATGCACTGAGCCAAGGATATGGCAACCAACAAGAAAAAAATGGTGTTGCCCTTTTGGAGATTACAATCTGGCATTCTTCTCAAAAAATAAAGCATTGTTGGGTATAAACATGTAGCAGTCATTAATATTGTTCACTCAATATTTCTAGTTTTTCTTCCAGGCATATGGTAGGATTACACATTCCCACCCCTTTGAAGTTTATTGTGGTCGTGTATATTGCTTGTCCATTAACATATGAGGAGAAGTCACACATGTCAGTTTTGGGGGGAGGATTTAATAGTCAGTGTACAATATTTCATGTTCCTATTTGTCTCCCTCAGCAAACATGGAAGCATAAAGATGAAACCTTCCACAGCTGGCAGTCCTAAATAAGAATGGCATAGAACAGAGCTGATTTCCAATGTATAATAAAAAAGTTTTTATATATACACATGTGTATATATATATTTATATTTATATATGCCTTTGTTATTTGAAGCCACTGATATGTTAGAGTTGCTTTTACTAAACTAGTCTATTAAACTCATGAAAAAATTGATACCTAAAAGAAGACCACTATCATATCAAGACCTAAAGGCTTAAATGGATAAAAATAGTGAGAAGATTGTTAAAGGAGACAAAAAAAGCTGGTAACTTTTCTTATGTAACAGCAAGGCATTTGGTGAAGATGTCACCTCTTGTAAGTTGGCAGTTATTCCATAGAACTAATGAACTTGTATCTTTAGGGAAAAATTAGAACATATAATGTTCATTCATTGTGTTGTCTATGTTTAGCAAATCACTAAGAAACAAAAAAGATGAGCTCAGAACATAATCTGCCTGCTTATAAATAAGTAAAGAGAATAAAGACAATCCACAAATTCAAGGACTTGCAGCATAAAACATAAAGCAAGAAAAACAAGGAAACCTTCTGGGCATAGTTCATTAGAACTCAGGCTGTAGTAAGGATTCAATCAAAAGTATGACCAGCACACTCATTGTTAAAAGCCCTGAAGTGATTAAGGTGTCTTAGAGTAAGGATTCAGCTGCCTAGTAATTCATTTCAATTAGACACATTGGCTATGAAATTAGAGACAAGGGGTGTTGTTTCCCCACTGAAACCTAATAAGTTCTAGGTGCCCATAATTCAGCCTAGAGAGAGAAAGAAGTAATTGGAGAAGAAAACCAAAGAAATGTAGCAAAAGCTAAGAGATACACCCTAAAAAGTACCACTAGAGTAGCTACCAGCACACAGAGTCTACCAGATAAGTAAGGAGCCAGCTAAGTTTTTGAGACAAAGACTTACACATGAAATTTTAAAAAGACCCTTGGGCAGAAAGTGGGTTGAAAAAGCTGCCATCTCTCCTAGGAGAGCATATTTTCCAAGGTACATTTCAGATGCAACCAAGAATCATGGTGAAAAAAGAATAATATCCCTAAAGGACAAACCAGAAGGATATAAATTAGAATTCATGAACAGAGGGACCCCTCCAATAGAGCAGAATTATACCTAATCAAAGAACGTATCCAATCCTCCAGAAGTGTTTACTCCCATCAGTGGCTGATTACTAACCTATAAGCTGTGAACGGGGCACATAATTTGCCCTTTGATTCATAGATCTCCAGGGCTATAGCCACACTGATGAAGACTACAGGGCCTCTTTTAGGGTCTGAGACTCTGAGCTGGACCCAGCAGCTGGATGCCTGTTATGGGGGAATGAATGTGTTCTACACAGAAATACAAGTCTGTATTAGTCAGGGTTCTCCAGAGAAGCAGAACCGATAGGATCTGTGTTTGTTTATTATCCTCTTGGACCATATAAATTTCATCCCTCTCCAGTCTTGGTATTTTGCCTGAGGATTGCACTGCCTGTTAGAAGTTGGACTAATGCCTTTGACTGTCATTGTATATCATATTTTACCCATTCAAACAGGATCTCTTTTAAACGAAGAACTTGTTCTGTCAGGAATATTTGCAATTCCAGTCCAAAGACAGACGATAGGCAGAATTTCTTGTTGCTCAGAAGAGGCTGGCCTTTGTTCCATTAACGCTTTCAACTGGTTGAATGAGGCCTACCCCCATTAGGCAAAATAATCTGTTTTACTCAAAGTCTACTCATTTAAATGTTACTCTCAACCAAAAATTACCTTCACAGAAACATCCAGAATAATGTTTGACCAAATATCTAGATATTGTGGCTCAGTCAAGTTGACACATAAAATTAACTATCACAGAGTTATTTGAGTATTTGGTGACCAGAGGGAGAAGCCGTCCACAATATTTAGCTTTATTTTTTTCCCCCCTACTGTGTACCATCTTCATATCTCCTTCTCAGACTCGGCTTTTCCTGCCATCCTCTTTCACTCATAAGTACTCTTGTCGCTGCCTTGGGCCACCCAATTTCATCTTCCCACGCATAAGCGCCTATGAAGTTTCATGACACTCCTGAAATTAGGTGACTTGCTTTGACTAGTGAAATGTGACCAGATATATTACACGTCACTGCTGACTGGAGCTTTAACAAGCCAGGACAAGATTTATGTGCTTTGTTCCTTAGTCTTGGTAACCATAAATGGTGCAGGGAGGGTTTGCTACCTCACCTTAGATCCTGGAGAGAAGACCGTGAGTAGCAAAGCCCTTGCCTAACAAGCAATTACGACATGGTATACACGGAACAAACCCTTGTTGTTTGTAAACAGTTGAGATGGTTGGGTTATTTGCTCCACAGCATTATCTAGCCTTTCTTGCACTAGAATGAATGTATCACAAGAGAAACATTATCTTAGGAAGAGATGTTAGATGAAATATTTAGAGTATAGCGTTTGGGTTTGGACAAACTGATGTTGAATTTTGAGACAGTCCCTTTTGGGCTGTGTGACTCAGGTCAACATTACTCAGTTTCTCTGATCATTGGTTGTTTTGTTTTTTAGCTTTTTTTTTGGGGGGGGGGCGGGGGGTACGCGGGCCTCTCACCGTTGTGGCCTCTCCCGCTGCGGAGCACAGGCTCCGGACGCGCAGGCTCAGCGGCCACGGCTCACGGGCCCAGCCGCTCCGCGGCACGTGGGATCTTCCCGGACCGGGGCACGAACCCGCGTCCCCTGCATCGGCAGGCGGACTCTCAACCACTGCGCCACCAGGGAAGCCCTGATCATTGGTTTTTATTGTCTGTAAATCAGAGATAATTATGCATTTCTTGAACTTTTAATATATGGCAGGTATTATTCTAGGCACTGGGGAAATAAAGATGGATAAAATGGATTCTGAAACAAAAATTACATGTCTACTGTCAAAAAGAATGTAACACAAGTGAATTCTTAGTCCACCACGTCAAACACTGTAGAGAGACTATACATTTTCCTGATTTCTTTTGAGTTCTTACTTTAATGTAGAAAGATCTTAACCTTCACTGTTAACAGTGCTGATACCACCTGCTAACAGGTGGCTTTAGAAAGAAAGTGAAAGTCTAAGTTGTTTTTCCTTTAATCAACATAAATGCCAAGAACCAGTCGGACTGGAGTTTCACTAAAGTGCACGTTTGCTTTGGCACTCGCTAAAAATGCCAAATTCATCACAAGTCCCCAGAGGGAAGAAATTACTTTCCAGCAGGCAGTGAGGCTTACTGGGGAGAATGCCTTCTTTCCTTTTTCCCTATGACCTCCATGTTCTACATTATGTTGTCTCCTCTTAGTTTGTCCCGAGTAAACATGACCCAGATGAGGACATAAATGCATAATTAACAAAAGGAAAAATAAAAATAGACAATAAATGTATGAAAAATATTCATGCTTATTAAGGATGAAGAAAGAAAAATCAAAGTAATACTAGAAGAGCATTGTCATATGCTATAGACTAAGTGTTTGTATCCCCTCAAATTCATATGTTGAAACCTAATCGCCAGTATGATGGTATTTGGAGGTGGGTCCTGGGGAGGTGCTTAAGTCATGAGGGTGGAGCCCTCATAATGGGATCAGCGCCCTTATTAGAGACCCCAGAGATTCCTCTCACCTTCTGCCATGTGTAGACACAGAGAGAAGAAAGCTGTCTCTGGACCACGAAGTGGGGGCTCACCAGACACCCAACCTGCTGGTCCCTTGATCTTGGACTTCCAGCCTCCAGAAACATGAGAAATAAATGTTCGTTGTTTAAGCCACCCAGACTATGGTACTTTGTTATAGCAGCCCAAATGGACTAATAAATATTGGTAAAATAATAAATATTTTAAAAATACTGAATCACTTTCCTACATTGCTAGATAATTTCTTTTTTCATTTAGATATAGCATGGATGTAAAACACTCAAATTATGTGTGATTGCTACTCCAATATTTTATTTGGAGGAATTGATTCTACTAAAATAGAATCAATCCATAAAAAAAGTTCTGAGCATGTCCATCCTGGCACTTTCCTAACAATATAACTTTGGATATAATATACTTTTAACACTAGAGTATTAGTTAAATAAATCAAGATAGAAGTCTACAAAGAAATACCACACAAACTTAAAAAAAATTTATACACATACTTACTAAAAAGAAAAAATATTTATAATAAATAAAAAATTGAAATACATGCATAGAGACAATATTTGCATGCATCTGTGATAATGAAGGTTATGTTTGGCAAGGAAGTAGCATGAGTGTTCAAGTTCATAAGGGTGTTCTCTGTACTATCTGATATTTCTAAAATGAGTGTGCATTGCTATTTTATAAAGTAAAATTAATTTTAAAAAAGCAAATTTGGTAAAAGTAAAACCTAGCTTATAGCTGTATTACAGCAGACACTGACCATTAGAAAACACCATCAAACATCTAGTCCTTACCAAAGGTAAGAAAATGTATATTTGCTGATTGGTGATCAATTTGTGTCACCAATAAAAAAACATAGATGACTTTTTAAGTTACTAAGAAAAATATTGAGTACACAATGAAATGCTAGGTTCTTCCAAGAGTAGCAAGAATGTAAAATATACATATAAATGCTGTACATGCTGAATTAGAAATGAAAGAATTCCAGCCTTTTTCTCTTTGGAATGACACACTGGATGGATGCTTTTCCTAACCTGTTATTAAAATCTCTTCAGGCAGTCAAAAATGGATTAATAGCAAAGGGCGTATTGATTAAAATGTAATTTCTATTATTACAACGAAATGATGTCTTTGCCTGCAAGTGGGAAGTACTCAGAGGCATTCTTTTTTTTGACATATTATAGTTCACTTTAGTGTTCCACACAGAACTCGATTTCTGCTGAATTATTGGGAGGACAGGTATGTGTATTAGGCCACTATATAATGATTTTTCAACAGAAGATGTTGTCTTAGAGGGAGGCAAAACTTTTCATCTATTTTTAACACTTTTACCTAAGGAATCAATGTAAACATTTTTCCTTTTGTAAATTGATCCCAAATATACTTGACTTCAAACACTGTTTAAAAGTTTAAAAGGGAAATGTAGAAGAAATATTTTCTTAAAAACACTATAACTCAAGCAATGAAATTAACCAGTTTCTTTTGGTTTCACTGTCTAAATTTTGGGGTTTTTTTTTGGTAGCAGGTTTCATGGTTTAAAACAGAAAGGACTTCCAGACAGCATGTAAGTGAGCAGGTATAATCTTTCTTTCAGTATTCACTGTCACATTCACACACACACACACACACACACACACACACATACACACACAATCACCAATATCTGATAATCTAATCTCAGAAATTAAAATATTAGATATCATGGACTCCTTGCTATTTTACACATCACATAAAAGAAAACATGCTGAAAATTAAACTATTTTGTACTATAATAAAATATGCTTCAGTTTTAGAGTTTGAAACTTTTGCAAAAATGTACATCCTAGAATTAATGAAATTTGCTAATTCATTATATGGAAATATGTGGATAGCAAAGAATGTTATTATAACTAAAGCATTCTTCTTAAAACTGCATTAAATATCTGTTTCATTAAATAATAGCTAACATTTATTGAACATGTACTCTGTGGAAAGAAGTTTTTTAAAGATATCTAAAATTTATTATTATAAAACTATGTAGGAATTTGGAACAATTCTTGGCCTATAGATGCAAATAATTGTTTATGAACTAAGATTAAAACCATATAAGAAAATCGAGGTCAATGTACTAAAATTATAATAGTTCTAGGTTAGAGTTATAAACTTTTTTCTCAATTTCTCAAACTTTCTCTAATAGGTCTATAGTTTCTTTTATAATTTCAAAGAAGCAACTAAATTTCAAACACTCAAATGCTGTGGAAATGTTTTGGTAGGTGATTATAAACAGTGTTAAATTTAATATCAAGAACTGCCTCTCTCCTTTAAAATAGACAATAAAAAAGTTCAGAGCCTAATTTTTTTAATTGAATAAAAAAGCATATTTCTCATTTAAGTTTTTCTCAGATGAAAGAGATCCAATTCTGTTGCATTTCGACACCTCCTCTTTAAAAATACAAAAAAAAAAAAAATAAGCAAATCATTAAGAAATATTTCTGAACTGTTGAATACCAACAATACTAATATAGTCAAACTTCTTTTTTGATAAATATGGCCTCCCACCAGATTCATCCCTTTGTCAAAGTCCAAAAGAGCTCAGCTACTGGCCCCATTAGTCAATTAACTTGTAACACCTCTAAAAGGAAAAATTAAATTGGTAAAAGTTTGATTTATATATCCTGGCAGATTCAGCATAATTTCAGTGCTACCCATCAACAGAAAAAAAGATAAAGTACCTGCAAAATGGTACCACCTCCTAATAATTCAATTCCTGAATGTGTTTTAGGGTTCAATCTAAATGTTCAGAAGGAAACAACAAACATTGCTAATGGAATATTTTCTCGTATTTTCCCAAGACCTCTTTCTGTTTTGACACTTAGCTCATGCCTATTATCTAAATATTTACATTTAATTTGTTGCTCACCACTACTAGTGATCACTTTGCAAAGCTGTAGTCAGTATGAGGCTAATTAAAGAATCTCGAAAAGAGACCTTATACCAGTGTTCTGATAAGAAATAGCTGGCATACTCATATTAAGCTAATTAGAGAAGGGTATATTTTAAAAGAGGCTATTCACAAAGAAGTAACCAGGATGTAGAGAAGCCAAGTGCAGTCCTCTGAGCTAGTAAGAAAAAAGGAGTATGATCCCTAGGTCTGAAGGGTGTGGGAGACGAAGCAGTGCATGTAGGCAGTATCTACATATTTCTTGCCTACAAGGTAGCCTTGAAAGGAATAGACCTTTGGCTGAGGGATCCAGCCAGCCTTTGATGAACTTGCAGAGAGGGATCCTGGAGAATGAATATCCTGATCTCACTTTTCCTTTCCTACTTTCTCTTGCTGGGGCCTCCCATTGGCTGTCGAGGGACTAGAGCCCATTGTTCTAGCCTGTACAGGTCAGCCTCTAAAACAGGGTGGCAGAGAGGGAGCAAATAAAGCATAGCCACCGAAAAAGTAAATGAAGCCCGAATGAAATGAATAGAATTGGGGGTCCTTTGGTTCAGTGTGTCTGATGCATCCTCTACAGACTGGGTTGCAGGAATCGGCCGAATGCATATGCCAAATAATTACAGAAGAGGCATAGATCACACAGTCATCCAAGTGACTGAATTAGAAACAGAGAGACCTCCCCAAAATAAGCCTTTGTGGTTCTCCCTGAATTGATACTGATTCTAGATTTTTAAAATGTTACTGTTTTGAATATTATTTAGATTTTGCAGATGCCTCTATGATAAACAACGATCATCTGAGCGAGCATAACACAAGTAATAGAATTCAAACTCAAAATCTGCATGAAGGTCACACTCAAGACTTTTTGCAGGGAGAAAAACAAGTTGAATCCGCCATATTTTCTTAAGTAAGTTATTTCTCTTTATACAAAGTTACAACGAAAGGGGAAACAGATATGTTAACTAAACAATAAAGTACTTGGCCTGTAAGTCACCAAATAATCACTTTGGATTTGCCTAATCTCTTTCCACTGACCTGTGCGTTCTCCTAATGGCCAGAGCCAGGTGCATGGGGAGAAACTTTAATCCATGGTTTCAGTACATTCAGCCCACAGGTCATACTGGACATAGTGTCCCAAAGGAGTCTCAGAAAATCAGACCTGGGGAAAATATTCTCAACTCAGGCTGCAAATCCATGTGAGTTGGAAGAAGCAGTGAAACAAACAGGATAAAAAATAAGAACATATTTTGGAAAGGCAAAAACGAGTATAGCAGGAAGGCAAGTGTAGAGTAATTCTGTTTTTTTAAAATTTTAATTACATATTTTATTTAACTCAATAAATCCAAAATAGGATAATTTCAGCATATAATCAACATAAAAGTATTAATCAGACATTTTACTCTCTTTTTTCTGTATTTAGCATTAGAAACCTGAGGTAAATGTTACACTTCTAGTGCATCTCAGTATAATTACTAAATTCACATCAGATATAGTTGATCTGTATTTAGGTTTCAATTTACAACTGCAAGAGGAGATTCACAAACCCAAGTTGTTCCAAGCATACTTAAAAGTTTTCCAATACCTGAATCAAGTATTAGCTTTTTAAACTCAAATTTCTTAAAATTAAAGAAAAATAAATTCAGTTCCTCGCTTGCCTTGGACACATTCCCCGTGGTGAAGGCCACCGACAACACAGCATCCCGTCTTGCTTGTAACTCTTTCTCAAATACTCCAAATCCTTGCTCATTTTTGTGTCCTTGATCAGACAACTTTTATTTTAAAGATTCATTGATATCTCCTGCTCCAGTTGTCTTATCTATGAGCCTCTGCTTTCCAAAGGTGTGTGTGTTTTCATCCCTATTGAATTTTTCTCTTTTCTGGGACTCCTGTTATATGGATACTGACACTTCTACACTCCATAGTCTTACTTTTCTTTTGCATTTTCCATCTTTATCTTCCTGAGGTCCTCAGAGGTCCTTCCCCCACCCCTACCCCATCTACCCTTATTTATTTATTTTTTTAACATCTTTATTGGAGTATAATTGCTTTCCAATGGTGTGTAAGTTTCTGCTGTATAACGAAGTGAATCAGCCATACATATACATATATCCCCATATCTCCTCCCTTTTGTGTCTCCCTCCCACACTTCTTATCCCACACCTCTAGGTGGTCACAAAGCACCAAGCTGATCTCCCTGTGCTATGCGGCTGCTTCCCACTAGCTATCTATTTTACATTTGGTAGTGTATATATGTCCATGCCACTCTCTCACTTCATCTCAGCTTACCCTTCCCTGTGTCCTCAAGTCCATTCTCTATGTCTGCCTCTTTATTCCTCTCCTGCCCCTAAGTTCTTCAGAAACTTATTTTTTTCTTTTTTTAAAATTCCATATATTTTTTTCTTTCTGACTTACTTCACTCTGTATAACAAACTCTACGTCCATCCACCTCACTACAAATAACTCAGTTTCCTTTCATGTTATGTCTGAGTAATATTCCATTGTATATATGTGCCTCATCTTCTTTATCCATTCATCTGTCAATGGACACTTAGGTTGCTTTCATGTCCTAGCTATTGTAAATAGAGCTGCAATGAACATTGTGGTACATGACTCTCTTGGAATTATGGTTTTCTCAGGGTATATGCCGAAGAGTGGGATTGCTGGGTCATATGATAGTTCTATTTTTAGGTTTTTAAGGAACCTCCATACTGTTCTCCATAGTGGCTGTATCAATTTACCTTCCCACCAACAGTGCAAGAGGGTTCCCTTTTCTCCACACACTCTCCAGCATTTATTGTTTCTAGATTTTTTGATGATGGCCATTCTGACCAGTGTGAGGAGATACCTCTGTAGTTTTGATTTGCATTTCTCTAATGATTAGTGGTGTTGAGCATCCATTCATGTGTTTGTTGGCAATCTGTATATCTTCTTTGGAGAAATGTCTATTTAGATATTCTGCCCATTTTTGGATTGGGTTGTTTGATTTTTGATATTGAGCTGCATGAGCTGCTTGTAAATTTTTGGATATTAATCCTTTGTCAGTTGCTTCATTTGTCTCCCATTCTGAGGGTTGTCTTTTCGTCTTGTTTATGGTTTCCTTTGCTGTGCAAAAGCTTTTACGTTTCATTAGATCTCATTTGTTTATTTTCATTTTTATTTCCATTTCTCTAGGAGATGAGTCAAAAAGGATCTTGCTGTGATTTATGTCATAGAGTGTTCTGCCTCTGTTTTTTTCTAAGAGTTTTATAGTGTCTGGCCTTACATTAATCCATTTTGAGTTTATTTTTGTGTATGGTGTTAGGGAGTGTTCTACTTTCATTCTTTTACATGTAGCTGTCCAGTTTTCCCAGCACCACTTATTGAAGAGGCTGTCTTTCTCCATTGTATATTCTTGCCTCCTTTATCAAAATTATGGTGACCATATGTGCATGGGTTTATCTCTGGGCTTTCTATCCTGTTCCATGGATCTATATTTCTGTTTTGGTGCCAGTACCATACTGTCTTCATTACTGTAGCTTTGTAGTGTACTCTGTAGTCCGGGAGCCTGATTCCTCCAGCTCCGTTTTTCTTTCTCAAGATTGCTTTGGCTCTTTGGGGTCTTTTGTGTTTCCATACAAATTGTGAAATTTTTTGTTCTAGTTCTGTGAAAAATGTCATTGGTAGTTTGATAGGGATTGCATTGAATCTGTAGATTGCTTTGGGTAGTAGAGTCATTTTTACAGTGTTGATTCTTCCAATCTAAGAACATGGTATACCTCTCCATCTGTTTGTATCATCTTTAATTTCTTTCATCAGTGCCTTATAGTTTTCTGCATATAGTTCTTTTGTCTCCTTAGGTAGGTTTGTTCCTAGGTATTTTATTTTTTTTGTTGCAAAGGTAAATGGGAGTGTTTCCTTAATTTCTCTTTCAGATTTTTCATCATTAGTGTATAGGAATGCAAGAGACTTCTGTGCATTAATTTTGTATCCTGCTACTTTACCAAATTCATTGATTAGCTCTAGTTGTCTTCTGGTAGCATGTTTAGGATTCTCTATGTATAGTATCATGTCATCTGCAAACAGTGACAGCTTTACTTCTTCTTTTCCAATTTGGATTCCTTTTATTTCTTTCTCATCTCTGATTGCTGTGGTTAAAACTTCCAAAATTATTCTGAATAATAGTGGTGACAGTGGACAACCCTGTCTTGTTCCTGATCTTAGAGGCAATGGTTTCAGTTTTTCACCATTCAGAATGATGTTGTCTGTGTAGAATCCTTGCATTCCTGGGATAAACCCCACTTGATCATGGTGTATGATCCTTTTAATGTGCTGTTGGATTCTGTTTTCTAGTCTTTTGTTGAGGATTTTTGCATCTATGTTCATCAGTGATATTGGCCTGTAGTTTTCTTTCTTTGTGACATCTTTGTCTGGTTTTGGTATCAGGGTAATGGTGGCCTCGTAGAATGAGTTTGGGAGTGTTTAGAGTAATTCTTAAGTCTCTGTTGGTTCCTGAAACAATTTCTAAGAGATTTTCTATTTTCTCTTGTGTGAATTTATTGGGTGCATTTAAAGAACCTGGAAGAGAATTTTATCTTCTTGGAAATCATTTAAACAATGGTTATTCGTTTATCAAGTGGTTTACAAGCAATGTTTTTGTGTGTATGTATGTATGTGTACATATAATATACATATGGATAAATATTTCTAATTGTTGAAATAAAGTGATCATAAATACAAAACACATATATTATGATTCATTCAGCATAGGGTTTTAAAAAAATTATTACTTTAGTGATTTAAAATGTTTTATAAAAGGCTAGCCAATTATATTTTCACATTTTTATTTTAGGCACAAAGTATTTCATCAAAGGTAATAGTAATGTTGTCAGAGCAATGCTAGAAGCCCCTTCAATATTTAAAGGTATGAATTCAACTCACTAGTAAATACTGACTAGTAAGCACTTTGTTAAGAGTTGTGGGGGCTAAGGGAACACCAGGTTAATTGTCCTGAGCTCTAGGTGCTGAGGCTTTGATGAAGCGATGAGGCATACACACAGTTAATGGTAATTAAGATAGATTAGGATATAACTATAAGAGGAGTATTTGAAACATGGTCCTGGACTGAATAACAGAGAAAGGAGCTATTTTGGTTAGTTATTTTGGTAAGATTAATTTAAGCAGTGCTTGAAGCAAAATTTTAACACTCAGGTGGAGAGTGGGATGTGAAAGCGTAGCTAAAATTAACTCGTTTAGTTATTGAGCCCCTACCATTTTAGATATTGTGCTAGGTACTGGAAGTACACTGTACTACAAAAATAAAAATAGCCCCTTCTTTTCTTGAATTTAACATGAATTGGCAAAGAACACTGACAGTTCTACAGAGACTTTGAATGGGTAAAAGTGGCTAAGCGGGGGGGAAAAATAAGATAATAGTGAGATGAAGGAGGCTTGTTTTTTTCTGATTTTGGTTGGTTGAATTTGTTCCAAGATAAAGGACATAAAAGCATGATTGTTTTTTTGCTTGTGTGGAAAGAATCAGAAAAATGGAGAAATGCAAATCAGGAAGGAATAGCTGATTTAATAAAGTTGATAAGGAAATGTAAAATGTTAGGATTAAAATCTAATATGTATAAAAAGTTATTTCTGGGAAACAGGAAATAGACTATATAGATAGATACAGAGATATTTTAAGGTCTAAAGAAGAAAAATTCAGTGATGTTCATAACAGATAGCCTCATCTTTTCTAGAAAGCAAGACGCTGTTTTGTTTTAAACTGAGACAATCTGTGGACGATTTGAGCCCCAAATGTACAGAGATTTTGAACAACCATAAATTTGCAGCAACAAGGATGGACCTGGATATCATCATACTAAGTGAAGCAAATCATACAGAGAAAGACAAATATCATATATTACTTATATGCAGAATCTAAAAAAATGATACAAACAAGCCTACTTACAAAACAAAAACAGACTCACAGACTTAGAGAATGCACTTATGGTTACCGGGAGAAGAGTCGGGAGGGGGAAGGGATAGGTTGGGATTTGGGGTTGACGTGTACACACTGCTATATTTAAAATAAGATAACCAACAAGGACCGACTGTATAGCACAGGGAACTCTTCTCAATACTCTGTAATAATCTAAATGGGAAAAGAACTTGAAAAAGAAGAGATACAGGTATATGTATAAGTGAATCATGCAGCTGTACACCTGAAACTAACACAGCATTAATCAACTATACTCCAATACAAAATAAAATTTTTTAAAGTAAAAAACAGTCAACATGTCCATAAACTGATGAACTGATTGATAAATGTGGATTATTTATACAGTGGAATGTTATTTGTCAATAAAAACAATGAATTGCTGATATATGCTAAAACATGGATGAACCTTGAAAATGTTTAGCTAAGTGAGAGATGCTAATTACAAAAGACTACATACTGTATGATTCCAATATTACCTGGATACTTATATTCTGAAGTATCAAGAATCAGTGGAAACAAATACATTGGTGGTCGCCCAGGGCTGTGGGCAAGTGTAAGCATAGGGGTGGGATGGGGGAATAAGTAATGGGTACAGGGTTTATTTTTGGGGTAATGAAAATGTTCTAAATTTAGATTATGGTGATGGTGGCAAAAGTATAAATATACTAAAAACCATTGAATGGTGCAATTTAAATGTGTGAAGTGTATGGTTTATGAATTATACCACTATAAAATTGTTAAAAATGATCAATAACTTTTGCCCTTTAAACATCTGTCTTGTATGAAAAACAAATGTGTAAAGTAAACAAATTTATAATGAGATGAGTGCAATAAAGTGAAGGTATTTCAAAAAAAAAAAAAAAAAGCCACTAGGATATACGGGCTGCTTCCCACCCAGACAGCCAGGTAATTGCACCTCCCAGCCACTGGTGTGTGATGGTCCCATGAGACCAGAAGGAAATACAGCAGGAGACCATAAGGGAAGGGGAGAAAGCTGTCCATTTGGGAAGAATTCTGAGGAGGAAGCATGTGACATAGGCCTAAGCCAATCAGTACATTGCATCTCCACAGTCACAGTAATTGGCTTAGCAATGTGCATGTGACCCACCCAGAGCCAATGAGACTTAATGACACCTGGAAATGCTGTAAGGGAGAAGGCACGATTCTCTCCTGACTGGATTCGGAGCTGAGAAGATACAGAGTCTGGAGATACTGTCTCCTCTTAGCCAGAGTAAGGGAAAACAGAGCTGACTGGGGCCACCTTGGATCTCCTGACATCTTAACTATCTCAGTGGAAGAACCTCAAGACGGAGGGAAGTTGAGTCCTGATGACATTGTTTGAGCCCTGAATCCAGCCACGCCTGAAGTCAGTGCAAGCCCTGGGTTTTCAGCAAGGCAATGAGTTCCCCTTGTGCCCATTAGAACTGCACACGTATGTCTCCTGGGGTGGGACAGATGACACAGGTGTTCCCTGAGCAAGTTCTGACACCTGGTACTCTTAGGATTCCTGATATGGAGGTGGATCTGAGATAAACCCAGTTGGCCAAGGCAAGCTGCTCAGGCTCAAAAGGTCACCAGAAGTTGTCTTACAAACATCCAGACCATTCTAAATCTTGGTGACCATTCTTGACCCCAGAGTGGGAACAAACAACTTCAAGTTATGAATTTGAACTCTAAGATCAACCTCAAAATACCAGCATTTCTATTGCATATCACCTGTAGAAAACAGCACACTTTGAGAAGCATCTCCTTAAAACTAAAGTTGAAACTTCAACTTAAGGTTTAGAAGAGCTTCCAGCTGGAGAAAGATAATAAATTAATTGCATTATTCCCACAATTACTAATTTAAATGTGTAAAGTTTCACTGATTTTCCCTTTAACAGAATGGGACAAAGTATATAAAACATATTCAAAAGACACACACAAAAAAGGGGTGAACGTTTAAAGTGGCCAAATTGCACTCAGGAACAGGCAGGGGCAGGCAGCCTAGAAACGTGGACCATCTGTGTTATATCAGCAAACAAGCATGATCCTTGTCTGCATGGAGCAATTGATCTAGTGAAAGGTACATGAAATAATCAAATAATTACACAAATAAATACTAACTTGACAATTGGCAAGGTAAATATAGCAGGACATAAAGTTGATAGAGAACAAGAGGGTTAGGGAGAACTGTCCAGTTGGCCGATGTTGTATTCAGGAAGGCAAATAAAACTAAATGTGGTGTCTGAAGGACCAGAATGACAGAGAAAGATAAAAGGAGGGTAAAGAATGGGTTCAGGAGGAATCTGGGAGCAGACGAAGTGGGCATATATGCAGCTGTGGTCAGAAAGCAGGCTTTCAAAGTTTTACTAGAAGCAGAGCAGTTATCAGAGACAGCAATTCCCGCTAAAAATGGAATGCGTATCCTTAGAGGAGAAATCAAGCCTTCGTCACAGGTGCACACACAAACCCCTCTCTCACCAGTGAGAGCTTGCCCATGGCAAGGATCCAGCAATTAGCCGTATTAATTCACAAACAGTCTATATACTCCAAAGCATGTTAAGTCATATATAAGACAATTTTTCTTTTTCCTTTTTTTAAAAAAAAATGCTGTTAATATTGTACTCACATACATTCAGTGTGTCAGACGTTCTGGTCTGTTTGGTCCCACTCTCCCTGGGAGATCTTGCAGCCTCACAATACAGAGAACCATTTCTAGGAAAGAGATAACATTAAAACACATTACATTTAAGGAAGTTAGAAAAGAGCCCAAGCAAAATTATTTGAAATTAAAATCTGCCTAATGGAGTAATCTACAGGGAACAATGTATACTTCCATATATTTTTCCAAGGGTACATTCATTTTACACTATGTTGTCCTTGAGGCTTTTCCCAGAATATAAAAGGCTTTTTAAAAAATGATAGTAATTATAATATTTGGTTCTGGATAAATATCTCACTTTATCAAGTTTTTCTTTCTACTGGACTGTTAAGCAAGATTTTCCATAAAGGCAAAAAAAGTGTATCTACTGCTCTTTTACCCCCATTTTACTCTGCATACTCTATTTCAAGTCAAATGAATTAATTCCTCATCCCTGTACATATCCTGCCTTCTCGTGCCTCTATGGCATTTCTTGTGCCATCTTCTCTGCCTGAAATGTCATTATTCTTTTGTCCATTCCCATTTCCTACCCGACAAACTGATAGTCATTCTTTAATACCCAGCTCAAATGTGACCTTTATTCCCTCCTGAAGCTGCCTATCAAAATTAATTTCTACTTCATCTATCTATATATATAGTCCCACAGACTGCTGATGGTCTTGCATTATGAGACTTATAACCTATGTTCCAAATTCTGTCTCCCTGCCCTTGAGCTTTAAAGGCAGAGAGAATGTTTTTATCTGTGAGTGTTTTTGCTGTTGCTATATTATTATTTTGCTTTAATCACCACCTTCCCTGTACACACAATGGACATTCAAATATAAGGAATAATTGTTCCTTACTCTATCTTGGTGTAAATCAGACATTAGTAATGCTGTCGTCAAGGCCTTACACTATGCCAATCTGATACTCCTTTTCAATTAAAACACTTTTTATACTTGTCTTCCAAAACATCATTCTCTCCAGTTTTCCTTCTTCAATGGATTACACTTTTTTTGTCTCCTCTGAGGTTTTTCTCCTCATTTCCCCAGCTTTGTAATAACACAATACACCATGGCTCACATCTTGAACATCTCTTATTTTCTATTAGACTAACTCCCAACCAGATCCAATCCAGGCTTAAACTTTTAAAGATCATCCTTACATCTGGGATTGCCAAATTTCTATTTTAGTGCCGAACTCTGCATGAGTGCCATACTTATAAGCAACTTTCTACTTGCTAGCCCCATTTTGACTTCTAATAGGCAATTTAAAATGAGCATATACTGAGCTTGCTGTCACCACCAATTTGCTCATCCTACAGTTTCTTCTCAGAGAAACAACTTCATCCAACCATTTTCTCATTCCAAAAAAACTTGACTCCACTCTTTCTCCCATACTCCATAGCAAGTGTATTAATGAATGCCATTGGTGCTAACTTCAAAATGTATACAAAATGTGTCTAAACTATGACTGCTTTTCTCCATCTTCACTTCTAATATTCTGGTTCAAGCCACTATAAGTTCTGTTAAGTTTCATTGCAATGGAGACCTACTTTACTCTATTCCTTCTTTTTGTCTATTGTCAAAATAGCAGCTAGAATGTTTCCATTAACAGGTAAATCAGATTATGTCTTTTCTGTGCTCAAAAGCTTCCAGCAGCTTCCACCTCATTCTAATAAAAGCCCAAATCTCTAAAAAGAGTTGGTGAGATCCTACATAAGTTAAGCCCATGTTAGCTCACAGACCTCTCTTCCTTTTTTTTTTTAAATTGAAGTATACTTGATTTACAGTGATTCAGGTGTACAGCAAAGTGATTCAGTTATACATGTGCATATACATATATATATTTACATATATTCCTTTTCAGATTTCAGATTTACTTGAAGGAGTTTATTCTTTTGACATGAGAGAACCTAGGTTCTAGTTCCTGTTCTACTGCGTTTTGGTTATGTAACTTCATTCTAGCTGAGTCTCAGATCCTTAGCTATGAAACTAGTGTAGTAACATCTTCTCAATTGCTTTTCCAAGGGAGCTGAGGTAATAAAATGGGACAATCAGTAAAAATATTATTTGAGTATCAAAAGGTATTAAGCAAGATGCGGTAACTTGAATATACAATGTAGCTGAGCCTTACCTCAATCCTGATACAATTGTGTATTGTTACACTTTACACATACAGCTTAGTTTCAGTGATTTTTGGAGATCTGACTTAGTTCATAAAGTCAATTTTTGCTGAACTCCATATGAAAGTTGGATCTTAAGACCCTAAAGTAGGCCATTTTATACCACAATAACTTTTATTAACACCTAAAAATAAGTAATTTATATTTGCCTGATTTATAGAGCCAGAAAAATATATCTGGTATATATAATATCACAGTTTGGGGCACTTACTGTACACAGAGTACTACCCTAAATGACTACCTGTATTATTTTATTTAATTCTCAAATAATGTTGCATGGGTGCAGCTGTAAACATTTCCATTTAAAAATGGAAAAACAGGCATAGATAGATTAAGCAATTTGTACAGGGACACACAACTAGTAAGTAGTGAAATTGAGCTGTTAACCTAGGCACATTTGTGACACAAAAACTATTTTTAATTCAAAATTATTATTTTTTATTTTTTTCCCAGTTTCCTTGAGATATAATTGACACACAACATTGTATACATTTAAAGTGTACAACATAATGATTTGATATATGTACATATTGCCACAATATATATGATTACCACAATAAATTTAGTTAACATCCATCACTTCACATTGTGGCTTTTTTTCCTGGTGATGAGAACTTTAAAAGTTGACTCTATTAGCAACTTTCAGGTGTACAACACTGTATTTTTAACTATAGTTACCATCCTGCCATCCTCAGAATACTTCATTTGGAGCCAATACAGTAGAGTCCCTAAAAGCCATTCACTTTTACAGCGAAATGAAAAAGTTTAGTATCTGTAAGCCTAATAATGAGTTACAAAACAGAGTAACTGATATTATGCTAACATTCTTTAGGATCTGGTTACTTCACAGCATCTAGTTACTTGAGAGAGACTAGTTACTCTGTCTCCATAGTAATTCACTCTTCTTTGTAATTGCCTCTGTGAACTGATTCATTGTGATGTTGGAGAGTAAGAGCAGTAATTCACTCTGTGATTATTATCAAGAGCCAATAAAATAGTTATGACAAATATCAATCTAATTGGAAGTGCCACTACTAGAGTCACTTAAAAAGAATCACTTGAGAATATTCTATCAGTAACGATCGTGCATTAGCGGAAGGGGGAGAAGAATGAATGAACAAGCCTGAGTCCTCCTCCAGTTATGACAGTTCGTTTCCTTTTGATAAACAACTATTCTGGCATGAAAAAAAAAAAAAACCCTTAATCTCTCTCTTACCTTTCCACATTTAGTCGAAAGCACTACAACGATCCTGAATTCTCATATAAATAAGTTCCAAGAGAAGGGTAAGGAAATCCTATAGATAATTCACTCTACCTGACAACAAATTAAGGAATAATTTTACCATACACTTATCCCACACCAAGTAGAGACTGGATTCAAATCACTATCACTATAATAAAAATCACAGCGGCATGTAGAATATGTTGAACATACACAATGCGTTTGATATCGCGGTTAGCACGTTCCATGATTTATTTTGATTCTCTTGTTGTACAGATTGGTTTGGAAATGCCATTGAGTAGTTTGAGCCAGGCAGGACATCGTAGGTAGATAAACATTACATTCCCCCAAATTACTCTAAAGTGAGGCAGACTCAAGAACACTGAGGCACAAAGGATGTAAGTGATGGCCTGAGATTACATATTAACATCACATCTACAGGACTTCCACACGGCCCTCTACCGTTCTCACCAGACCACTCTGCTTCCCACAGCTCCCTTCAGTTTCTCTGTCTTTATCCTTAAATGGAGAGAATTATTTAATTGTATGGATTTCAAGCTCTTCGCCAACTAGAGAATGCTCGCAAGATTTTCTCTTGCAAATGTATATTTTAGACACGATTGGGAATGGATAAAATTCCACAGCTCTGCTGAAGGTAAGTGAGTGGGTGGCCACATAGGACTGGGGCAAGTAGAGGAAATATCATCCAGATATGAAAAAGATAATCATATAATTGCATAGTGTTATATAAACATGCTCATGATATAATATCACATGAAAGAAGGGAATTTCAAAATGGCATATTTTCTAAAATTATGTACATACTATATGTGTCCATGGACAAGGATGAGATAGGAAAACATAGAACAGTTTTCTCATGATTTGTAGGGCATGATGTAAGACTGAGTGACACATCCATTTTGACCATTAATGTCTTTACAAAATTGTTTGTGATCTGAATTTTGAAAGTGAGATTTAATTTTTTAAAAAGGATGGCATAATGACACTTCTGAAATTCAGAGATGCTGTGGTTTTGGTGCTTACAAAAATTATCTCCTCAGAGCTTGTTATAAATGACTCTTAAGAACCACTTTCAAATTGTTATATCTTTTTTGCACAACATAAATCCTAGCATACATTCTAGTTAGTAATTAACCTTAAATACTCAATTTTCCCCTTAGAGATCAACTTACTGTATGTAAAGAATGGATAGTCTGAAAAATGAAAAATGCCTTTATTTATTCATTCACTCATCTATTCATTCAATACACAGTAATTAAGTGCTGACTGTTTTAGGTACTATTTTAAGAGCTGAGGATATAACAGAAAATAAGTTAGTTTGTAACTAGCTTTGGGGCCTATATTAGGGCAGAGCTAAAAGTTAACTCTATGAAAAGGGAAAAGGCTCAAGAAAGGATCTGAAACCAATTTGTTTCCCTACTCCTCACTGAAAAGGCTGTAAAATGGAGAAAGTTTACAGTGTCTTATTCCTGTGTCAGCTTTCTGAGCAAATGTTTACAGGAAAAAAATATGTCACAGAAAATAATTTAGCAATAGTTTTCCAACTATGCTCCCTTTACTCACCCCCCTAGTCATCAGAACATCTGTTCCAGCAGAAGGAAAATATCATGAAGGCAGGGGCTGGTTTGCCACCAGATCTTCAGGACCAAGGACAGTACCTGTGCTGTGTCCATGATGACCCAATCAAGAGGTTCTGCCCACTCTAGATTCTAGATTACCTTGTTCAAAAATGAGTTAGATTTGGTTCTCCTTTTCAAGGGCATTAGTCCAGGTGGCTAATTATAGTCGTTTATAAAGCACCTTCTATGTATCAGACATATAATACCTGCTATTATTTTAATCTCATGTTACCACAGCTGTCTCCATCACTTTTTAAAAATTCACCTCACTGTGCCTCAGTTTCCTCATCTGTAAAACTGGTAATGATGATACTTAGTTACTGGAGCTGTTGTGAGAAGTAAATTCCTAGAATAAATAAAGTTCCCCATGGAAATGCCTAGACTCACAGTATGTAACATACAAGTTTATGATAGTATACTATTACTTGAAGCTCCTGGTAACTTTGAAATAGATGTTATTATCTCTATACAGATGCAGGGTAACTAGGGAATCTGACCAAAAATCCCATGGTCCATACATTGTTGAGCCACTGGTTTTAGAAATGTTTCTCCAGTCTTATCTTCCTCCTGTCCATACCCTTGCTGACACTATTAAATCAGACCTTAACCACTTCTTGTTTAGACTTTGTCAGTAACTAGCTTCCAAGTCACCCTTTTTTCTAGTTTTATATGACGTCCTTTACATTTTTTAAACTGTCTCCTTCTGACATGTTCTTTTTTAAAGTATTTATCAAATTACATTATTTTCCTCTGTGTTAGAAGCCAAGTGGCTCTCTATTTCCTCTAGAGGAAACTGCAAGGCTTTTAGAGGAACAGTGTATGCTTTCAATTTAATAGACTATTGTTCAAATTTTATAGTCAAAACTCTAGACAATTAAACTAAGATTAGATAATACAAAAATTAGGCAAATCTTGGTTCAGGTCACTGACAATCCGTTTACTAGTTGTACAATCACCTTCAAGTTATTTTACTTCTCTGATTCTTAGTATCTCATTTGGAAAATTGGGATGATAGCATTTAAGACATAATTTTTGGTACACATAATAGACTCAGTAAATGGTATTTATTATTATCATTATCTATAGAACATGAACAAGATAAAACATTTAGGAGATTATACTGAAAAATTCTAAGAGAGATCCCAAGTATGAAAAATAGAGTGGAACAAAGTAAAAAATTATCTAGAATCAAGCAATGACATAGGATTTTAGTTTGTGGCCAAACCAGTGTAATTTTGTGTGAAGAGAAAATTTAATGGTAAATGGAATATTTAATTATTTTTTTCCTTTTTAGCATAAATAACCCAACAACAAAGAAATAATAAATTCTATTGCTGTGTGGATCAGAACAGGTTTGTAATGGATTTACCAGTAATGAATAGAAATGTTCTATATCCTTCTCCTCACTTGAAATATTAAGAAGAATTACTATGTGAATTTATAGCTCTCTAAGAATATGCTTTCCTACTAATGAATGTTCGCATATAGATTTTACACATGCTTATGTTAAATATAGGTTAACTGACAGAATATTTTGAAATGCTCAGAGTGATTAATCAAGGCTGCTTCATTTAGTGATGAGAGATATTCAGTGAGATTTCAAGATTTAAAGTTTAGTTAAATTAAGTTCATAAGCATAAAAACTCATTTGAACTCAAGAAAATATTTTGGGCCTATAGAAGATAAATGGCAATACTCTGAAATGCAAGTCTAGCATTAGTGACCATAAAGTAACTCCCAGGTATCTTCACATTGATTGGCAGTGTTAGCTGAGAAGTTAACACACAATTTTGCTTGTTTTGAACTAAATAAACTCATGTTAGATGACATCATAATTTTAGAATTCATTTATGCAAATTCATTAAATACTCACTAAGTACCAAACAGTATACTAAGGGCTAAAAATAAAAGAAGTAATACAATGTTTTCCCTAATTTTACTGGCCTCATATTTGAAAAGTAAAATAACAAATGCAATATTTTATTCGTGGTGGTATGTGTACAGGAGAGAGAAAGGCACCTGCAGGGCTATATTTACTCAGGTCCATCAAGAAGCAGACACCAAGATGGGAATAGACATATAAGAAATTTATCAGGAAAGCCTGTGAAGGATAAAGGGTGAATGATCAAGAGAAAGACTGGAGGGCTTTCAAACTACAGCAGAAGTCTGACACGTGTAAAGGAGAACAGAAGGCCAGAAGGTTGGATGGAAGATTCTGGAACTGCAGCACATTTTTAAGAAAGATTCAGCTAAGCCAATGGGCAGTCCTAGAGCTACAGTTCCCCATCAGAGGAGTCTTGTAGTTCACAAGAATGGGCCTGAGCCAGTAGCAGTCATTGGCTGGGAGCAGCCCAATGGAAGCACAGCCTAGTAGCAAAAGCTCTGGTGGATACAGAAAGCAGCAGCTAGGGCTGTCAATCAATTATGTTTCCAGCAGCAGGCCAAGTAGCATACTTTGATGGTTGCCACTATGAATGGCCAATTTTACTTGTGGTCCAGAACTTCAGAAGGGTTTTGAAAGATTAATAGGAAGTCACAGGGTAGACGAAATGGTTAAACGCATTCAGGAATGAATCAAATGCAGAAAAACATAAAACAACATGGCGAGTATGTCAGAGATACAAGTAGTGTATTAGGCTGGAGGATGTACTCAAGGGCATTGGCAGGCAGGACACCAAGAAGTGAGACTAGAGAGGGAAGCAGGATTCTGACCAGGGAGAGGTTGGCAAGTTCTAAAAAGTTGTTTGGCTTTACTCTATAGGTAATGTGAAGTCATTGAGGGATTACTTCTGGGCACAGTCAGTGTGGGGTCTACATTGCAGAAAGAGTCCTGAAGGACAGAGTGTGTTCAGATGGAGAATTCAAAGAGTAAAGGAGAGGGAGATACCAGTAATAAAGACAAGGTAGTATCACACAGACCTGGGTCTCCAAACTGGTTCCTCCACTTACTAACCATGTGACCATAAGCGAGTCATTTAATGCCCAAGAGCCTGTATGACTAATTTCCTATGTTGGCAATGACACACTTAACTTACTTCATAGTGACAGAAAGATCATAGGTGTAAAAGGAATAGCGGCATGCTTAGGAGGTGTTGAAAGTAGACATAAACATACATTCAGACTCTGGCCTAAATGTGTGCCTATAGTTATATTTTCTGTAATGTTCTGTAAAATTCAGTTTTCTTAATTATAAATGGCAACAAAATCATATCTATCTCATGGAGTCATTCCTTATGAGGTGATACCAGTGAAGTCTTAGCTAACTCCTTGGGAGTAGGAAATGCTCAGTGACTAAGTGCTCATGGGTGTCAGGCATACTTGGAATGTTCTGTTCTCACAGAATCTCTGCAGGCAGCTGATTTTCTGCACCTGAGTTTAGAGGAGCAAATTGATGCTTGAAGCGTTTAAGTGAGTGGCTCAGTGCCACACAAATGACTGTACTGGGTTACAATTCTCTGTTGCCTGACTTCAAAATCCATGTTCTTAACCACGATTCTCCATTAACTCCATTCCAGCACTACAAACATTCCTATCGTCCTGCCAAAGAAAATGCAATTTTAAGGACTCACTTGTTATTTAGAGAAGAGCTAACACCTATCCTTCTCAAACTTTTCCAAAATATAGCAGAGGGAGGAATACCCCCAAACTCATTCTACGAGGCCACCATCCCTCTGATACCAAAACCAGACAAAGATGTCACAAAGAAAGAAAACTACAGGCCAATATCACTGATGAACATAGATGCAAAAATCCTCAACAACAGACTAGCAAACAGAATCCAACAGCACATTAAAAGGATCATACACCATGATCAAGTGGGGTTTATCCCAGGAATGCAAGGTTTCTTCAATATACGCAAATCAATCTACGTGATACACCATATTAACAAACTGAAGAATAAAAACCATATGATCATCTCAATAGATACAGAGAAAGCTTTCGACAAAATTCAACACCCATTTATGATAAAAACCTTGCAGAAAGTAGGCATAGAGGGAACTTTCCTCAACATAATAAAGGCCATATATGACAAACCCACAGCCAACATCGTCCTCAATGGTGAAAAACTGAAACTATTTCCACTAAAATAAGGAACAAGGCAAGGTTGCCCACTCTCCCCATTATTATCCAACATAGTTTGGGGAGTTTTAGCCACAGCAATCAGAGACAAAAAAGAAATAAAAGGAATCCAAATTGGAAAAGAAGAAGTAAAGCTGTCACTGTTTGCAGATGACATGATACTATACATAGAGAAACCTAAACATGCTACCAGAAAACTACTAGAGCTAATCAATGAATTTGGTGAAGTAGCAGGATACAAAATTAATGCACAGAAATCTCTTGCATTCCTATATATTAATGATGAAAAATCTGAAAGTGAACTTAAGAAAACACTCCCATTTACCATTCCAAAGAAAAGAATAAAACATCTAGGAATAAACCTACCTAAGAGGAGACAAAAAACCTGTGGGCAGAAAATTGTAAGACACTGATGAAAGAAATTAAAGATGATACAAACAGATGGAGAGATATACCATGTTCTTAGATTGGAAGAATCAACACTGTAAAAATGACTCTACTACCCAAAGCAATCTACAGATTCAATGCAATCCCTACCAAACTACCAATGACATTTTTCACAGAACTAGAACAAAAAATTTCACAATTTGTATGGAAACACAAAAGACCCCAAAGAGCCAAAGCAATCTTGAGAAAGAAAAACGGAGCTGGAGGAATCAGGCTCCCGGACTACAGCCTACACTACAAAGCTACAGTAATGAAGGCAGTATGGTACTGGCACCAAAACAGAAATATAGATCCATGGAACAGGATAGAAAGCCCAGAGATAAACCCATGCACATATGGTCACCGTAATTTTGATAAAGGAGGCAAGAATATACAATGGAGAAAGACAGCTTCTTCAATAAGTGGTGCTGGGAAAACTGGACAGCTACATGTAAAAGAATGAAATTAGAAGAGTCCCTAACACCATACACAAAAATAAACTCAAAATGGATTAAAGACCTAAATGTAAGGCCAGACACCATCAAACTCTTAGAGGAAAATATAGGCAGAACACTCTATGACATAAATCACAGCAAGATCCTTTTTGACCCACCTCCTAGAGAAATGGAAATAAAACCAAAAGTAAACAAATGGGACCTAATGAAACTTAAACTTTTGCACAGCAAAGGAAACCATAAACAAGACGAAAAGACAACCCTCAGAATAGGAGAAAATAGTTGCAAATGAAGCAACTGACAAAGGATTAATTTCCAAAACATACAAGCAACTCATGCAGCTCAATATCAAAAAAACAAACAGCCCAATCCAAAAATTGGCAGAAGATCTAAATAGACATTCCTCCAAAGAAGATATACAGATTGACAACAAACACATGAAAGGGTGCTTAACATCACTAATCATTAGAGAAATGCAAATCAAAACTACAATGAGATATCATCTCACACCGGTCAGAATGGCCATCATCAAAAACTCTAGAAACAATAAATGCTGTAGAGTGTGTGGAGAAAAGGGAACCCTCTTGCACTGTTGGTGGGAATGTAAATTGATACAGCCACTATGGAGAACAGTATGGAGGTTCCTTAAAAAACGAAAAATAGAATTACCATGTGATCCAGCAATTCCACTCCTGGGCATATATCCTGAGAAAACTATGATTCAGAAAGAGTCATGTACCACAATGTTCATTGCAGCTCTATTTACAATAGCCAGGACATGGATGCAACCTAAATGTCGTGTCCATTGACAGATGAATGGATAAAGAAGATGTGGCACATATATACAATGGAATATTATTCAGCCATAAAAAGAAACAAAATTGAGCTATTTGTAGTGAGGTGGATGGACGTAGAGTGTGTCATACAGAGTGAAGTAAGTCAGAAAGAGAAAAACAAATACCATATGCTAAAACATACGTATGGAATCTAAAAAAAATGGTTCTGAAGATCCTAGGGGCAGGACAGGAATAAAGACGCAGTTTTAGAGAATGGACTTGAGGACATGCGGAGGGCGAAGGGTAAGCTGGGGCGAAGTGAGAGAGTGACGTGGACTTATATATACTACCACATGTAAATAGATAGCTAGTGGGAAGCAGCTGCATAGCATAGGGAGATCAGCTTGGTGCTTTGTGACCACCTAGAGAGGTGGAATAGGGAGGGCGGGAGGGACATGAAAGAGGGAGGAGATATGGGGACATATGTAAATGTATAGCTGATTCACTATGTTATAAAGCAGAAACTAACACGTCATTGTAAAGCGATTATACTCCAATAAAGGTGTTAAGAAAAAAAAGAATCATTCTCTCAATCAACCGATTATCAGCAAACAAGGGAATATGTTATTAATAGCTGGGGAAGAGTTTAAGCCTTTATCATTAATATTTGTAATTTTAAAAACTTAGAATTATTTAGTATTCACAGATGCCTCAGCAATACATTTGGATCGTATAATTTGAAGAGAAGGTATTTTATCTTCATCTTTCAGTTGTGAGACTTTTATTTTCAAGAATAATTTTAATGACCGCTCCTCTGAGGGAGTTCACTTTCAGCACTGAAACTTACAAATTTGCAAGACTTGCAAAACACAGATCCATTATTTTCCCACCTTCATTGGAAAGGAGACAAAGAAATTGCCTCTGGCATTAAGAAACCAATGGGCTGAAATAACTTGAAGTCTGTTGATTCTATTAACAATAGCCCAATTTGAACAATTTAGCTAGAACCTCTGTCTCCCAAAAGCTCTCTGCCTGGGGAGTGACATAGATTCTTGAGGTGCCTGCCCTTCCCCTGCACCTCTGGGAAGCTTAGCAGTTAGCTCTCAGTCCTTGGATGATTCTGTAAACATCTGATAGGTGTGATACAATCGCTTGATCATTTTTTTCCCCTGAAATTATGCTCCAGGAAAGATCTTTGTGGATAGTTTTGAAGCATAAGTCAAGACTATTCTTCTGTTCTTAGTAATCTTGGCCCATATATTAACATTTAATATAACATTTAACTTGACTTTTGACTAATGCTCGCCAATAAAAGAGATGGCACATTTCACAATGTAGACTTCTACATTCTTCCTATTCATCTCAGCTTGTATATCCTCAATGTTCATATGCAAGTTGAACTGGGCATCAATGCTCATTTTGTCTGTTGGAAGAGCCATGCTCTCATCAGTGACATTCATCTTGGCCGTCTCTCTCTTCCACTGGCCATACTCTACCAAATCAGCTAGTGAAACACCTATTTTTCTTCCTAATTTGATACCAAATTCTGGCTAATTTACCACAGGAATTAAAGCAAGATAACCTTTAAATCGACTATGTAAACCCATAAAAATTATAAGCAGTGGAACACAATCTTACCGCTTAATACATAGTATGTGTTGGAGTTTCTATGACCCCAATTTAAAAACTCATGAAACAGGTACAAGTCACAGGCTTGAAGGTGACTATAAATTCTTTCAGGAATCCTTTTCAGACAACCTTTGCTATTAAAATGAATCGGCCGTGGCCTTCAGAAATTCAACATCTTCAAGGAAGAGAGGAAGAATGAGAATACACTAACCACCCACCCACCTGCCCCCACCAATTCTACCGGTTTTGCTTCTTGTGCTTTCAGTTACCCAAGTTCAACCATGGTCCAAAAATATTAAATGAAAAAAATGCAAAAGTAAACAATTCATGAGTTCTAAATTACATGCCATTCTGAGCAGCGTGATAAAATCTCGCACAGTCCAGCTCTGTCCTGCCTAAGACCTGAATCATCTCTTTCTTCAGTGCTTCCTGCCCGCTAGTCACTTAGTAGCCTTCTCAGTTATCAGATCTACTATCAGGGTATCGCAGAGCTTGTGTTCAAGCAGTCCTTATTTTATTTAAAAATGTCCCCGAAGCATAAGAGTAGTGAGGCTGGCAATTTGGATATGTCACCAAAAAAAGCCGTAAAGTGATCCCTTTAAGTGAAAAGGTGAATGTTCTTGAATTTAAAAAAGAGGAAAAAAATCGTATGCTAAGATCCTATACACAACGGGGCACCACGATGGAATCATAACATTCTTCTGAAGAGCATTAAAGCATGAAACGAGATAATCTTTATATTCTGCCCAGCTCTAAATTTCTATGACCAGGTGATTATTTCATTATACTTCATATCTCCCTTCCATCTTTCTCTTTCCTACAATCTTCATTTATTGAGCACATAACATATTCTCCACACTGGCAACAAAAGAGAAAAGAGAGTTAAATACCTCAGCCTGCTAAAACCCTTTCTTTCACAATCAAATAGCACTTATCTGTTTCTATCTCCTCAATATGCCCAGTGATTTTCTCCTAATCTCAAATATATGTGCACTTCTCTTATGGAACTGATTACTTTTGTCTCTTCGTATTATAATGATTGTTTCTACTTGTCTTATCCCATCTGTTAGATTACAGTATCATCAAATTCAGAACTGCCCCACTGGTCTTTGCATATACACGGAATCCTATAATAAGAGATATGATATAAATTGTATATTTCTAATTACTATAATAATACTGTATAGTACAAAACAACATTACAAAAAAACTATATTAAACTAAACAATACAAAAGTATATGAGTAAGAAAGAATGCTTCATCTTGTCCCTCACTGACCTCATACCCAAGTAAGTTTACTTCTCAGAGGTAGGTAACTGTTAACATTTGGGAATACATCTTTCCAGATTTTTTCTATATACACACATACACATGGGATCATTTTACTTTTTTTTTTTTTTTTTTGAAAACAAAAATATCAGAGCCTGGTAAATATATTGTTTTGCAATTTGCTTTTTTATAAAAGCAATATATCTTGAGCATCCTTTCATGTCAGAATATATAAAACTACCACATTCTTTTTAAAGGCTGTGTAATAGTTTCGATGAATAAATGCATGACAGTACAGGATGAGCCCAGATAGGGTCTTAGTAACCAATATCCTTCCACTAAGGTGAAACATTAGCTGCAATGTAGAGAAAGTAACGGAAATAATGTATCACTGTTCTTCATAGAAATAAGGCCATTGTCATATATAATAAAATCTGGAGGGTAGAGACAGGGAAGTAAGCTGTGCATTGATTTTTCTGGAAAAGTTGACAGTGAATTGTTTTATACTATTTCTGCTAAGCTCTCAAATAAAAAGCTACAAAAAAGAAGGAAGACTTGTTTTCCAAAACTCCTCCCAGATAAGGAAATGGATTCTGTATTGAGACATATTGCCTAGGATGAGACAGCTGGGTTCAATACTGAAGCACACGTTGTGTGATATGAAATTCATTCTACTGTGTTTTTTAGTTCAATGTGACAGGGAGGAGGAAATCAGGGGAATGAAATAAAGCAAACATTTTTTTCCTGATGCAAAAAAGGTAGTGTAGATATTACAAAACAAGACAGGCTTGGAGGAAAGTAGGTCACCAGCATGTGTTTACACAGATTTTATTATGTACATAAATTGTACATACAGCCATTTTGCTGCATAGAGTTATAGAAAAATTAATATGCTGACGTTTAAATATTTTAACTTGTATCTTAAATCTCTGGAGAATTTGGACGATATTCATAATAGTGTGCAACAAGTTCTACTGGAAGAGAATCGTTTATAAACACATAATCATTAAAGGGTATTAATCCTAAAAGAAAGTATTAAATTAAGGGGTTTTTTAAAGGTAAAATTAAGAAGAGGATCAGATGTGACAATATCCCAGTAGGACAAGAAGACAGAATTAGTAGTGATAACACTACCTACTGATAGTCACATTTTATTGAGTAGAGAACAGTGCCTGGAAGTTTAGTTTCTGTAGGCAGACTGCCTCAGAGTTAATTCTGGCTCAGAATTAACTAATTAATTAATTAATTGTTGCTTCTATAGCCCTGGGAAAGATATTTAATTTCTCTATGCCTCAATTTTCTAATCTGTGAAATGGGCATAAAAGTAACTACTTCCTGATTTGGTTTAAGAGTTAAATGAGTTCATACAGGCAGTGTTAGATTATTATTATTATTTTTAGCATGACTTGCTGAGAAAAATTAGTTGTTGTTCATTTAATTCATATGTGGCAGGCACATAATGCCCAAATCTTACACGCCATTCTCTTCACCCTTTCAATATTATTATAAGGTAGACATTACTATTCTTTAAGAATGGTGAAATTAGCAATCCAAATGCCAAAGAAACATACACAGATAGAACAGCTAAGAAGTCAAAGAAGAGGGATTGTACCCAAGCCTTTGTGTCACCAAAGGCCAGTCTCTTTAGACCACAAGATGTCTCCACAGAGAAAACATTTCCAACGTTTACTTTGGGGACTTGGAAGCATGTAGACCAGCTTTGGAGACTGGTTTTGAAACAGTTTTCCTTCCCCCCTTTTATTTCACATTACTATTTACTCTAAAACAGAGGCTGACTTAAAGGTTCTAATACTTTTCTCTTTCAGCCACACATGTTTCCTCTGAGCTCTCGCACCCTTTTAATCGTGGTGTCTTCTCCTTTCCTAGAATGAAGGTATCGTTGTATTGGAGGGGTAGCCTTTCAGCAATGTAAATGTAAATTATGTAAATGATACATTGAGACTGGCCAGACATGAAGCCCACTGGGTGCATCTATGATTAGGGTGAAGCAAAGCAGATGGGCAGAGGTCTTCCTGTACTTGCAAGTCAATAGTTTATTCAAGGCATCTCTGCATGACTCCTCTGTCCCTGGTATACACCTCTTACGTTCTACCCCCGGCCACAAACACATGAGCACACACATACATGTGCATGAGGCATGCATGCTTTTGCTTTGCCTGTGTCTGTATATCTCAGATGCTTTTACCCCTACACAGTTGCAAAATCATCTCCTTAAAAACAAGGTAAATAGAGTTCTCTGCATAAAATAGTACTAATAAGCATGCAAAGGTACTAATGAGGAGGTCTTCATAAAATAAATTTTTTCTAGGTTGTTTCTTCTTTAAGGTGTAATGAGTTTTGTTTTAGACTTGAGACACTCTCTTACTTTTATAACACAGTTTATTAGAAAGCTCTCCAGAGAGGGATCCTATTTAGAAGATATAAACTCTTATGGAAATAAGGTAAGGGAAGTATGGAAAAACAAATTATCTGGTCTGCATATCCTCGAGGCCAACTGCTGTATAGTAATAGTTTTATAATCTATTACCAAGGCTTTTTTCCCCTTTTCCTGACTTTTACAAGGTGGGCAGTGACAAAGATAGGTACCACATACCCCTCAGTTCCAAACTTTAACCCCATCTCTTTAATAAAGGCTTCCTTGATTCTTCTAACTCATAGCAATCCTCACCTTCTCTGGACCTCTGAATATACTGCATTATAATTGGTCTTGTCACCCTAATGAAGATGCAAAGCTGGGTGTAATTTCTTATACCTATTTTCCCCAATAGATTTTACATTTCAGAAAAACATCACAATGATTGACAAATCTACTTTCACGCTTTCAACATCCTGCCGATGCCACTGGATACAGTGAATACTTAACTGATGTCCGTTAGATTAAAATGAACCAATGGCTAAACCAGCAAGGACTTTATCTTCCCAACCAGCTTGGGAAATTTGGCATAGAGAGCAGGAACCGTCCAAATTGTCCAGGTGCAATCAACAAACTTTGAGCATTCTTCGTCCTTTCAATATCATTCTTCCCTGTTCTAGAGTAGCAATCAAGGCTAACCCTAGGATAACACATAATTTTAATACTTTTAAACAAACGTTCTCATATTTTCTACCTTATTTCATTATGTGATAGAGAAAAGCTGCATGCTACCACACCTTATATAATTCTTAACTCCAATGTGATCAAGAGTCTCAGGAATTCACTTAGGGAAAAATCACAGATCTACCCCAAAACAGTTAGACATTAATTATAAGGAAGTCTAATAACACAGATGAGAAACTAGAAACTTTTCTGCTCTCTGTCCACACAACATTAGGGCGATACTGCAGCAAAGCTTGTCAGGGCGCCCACTGCAAAGGCCTTCTCTTTCTTCCTGCTTTTGTTCTAGCCATCATTTAAAACTTTTCTACTATGCATAGGATCCTCTTGGCACCAACCATATCTATACGTAAATTTAGGTAAAGTTAACATCTTCAAAGCACAAGAAATAAGAGTTGATTTATACATTTTGGAATAAAATGCCAAACTAAAAATCTTGGAGTACAGGCAAGATACTATACAATCAAGGAGTGTCTTATAATCAATTTGTTCCATAATTTTGGAATTTAATATAAATGAGTAAATTGAAAAGCTACAATTATTTTGGTTCTATAAAATCCTCTTGAAACTAAAAATTAGGTCTGAGGTAGAAGCATGATTCCAATCACAGTGGCCAACACGTACAGGCATTTTTCTCTCTATCTGGAGAGCACTCTTATTTTTTTAGTAGCACTTGGATGACTGGTATTATAAGGATGTTAATACTACAGGATCACTTTTTAAAGGCCTAATTTGTGATTAAATTGAGGCTATTTCAAGTATGGCGAACGCTGTCTCAATATAACAAAATAGCCCAAATAATTTAATCATGAAAATACAGGAAAGTGTTACTGTGTGGTTGATGCAGTAATAGAGCGTTTCCAGAGAGACAGCAGGTGAGTAGTACTGGATCGTCCCTCCTGGATTCAAATGTTGGCTGTGGCATGGCACCAACATTTGCAATTTTCTCCCCAGCACATATCATTGGAGTTGACCTGGGGTATTGACTGGCTGGGGGTTCTCAGACAACAGCAGAAATTCCAGAAATTCTGCTTAATTTGTGACCATTTCCTTAGCTTGATCCCCAGAGACTGGGCCAGAGAACCTTGGGAACAACATAGGGATCATATTTTTGCCTACCTTTCACATCCAACACCATTCGAGAAGGTGAGACTTTTTAAAATTGAAGGATAGTTGATTTACAATGTTATATTAGTTTCAGGTGTACTGCATAATGCTTTGATATTTTATAGATTATACCCCATTCAATGTTAATATAAAATATTAATTATATTCCCTGTGCTCTACATTACATCCTTGTATCTTATGTATTTTATACCTCTGAATCCCCTTTCTTTATCTCGCCCCTTCTCCCACCACTCTCCCCACTGGTAGCCACTAGCTTGTTCTCTGTAGACTGTTTCTGTCTTGTTATATTCACTCATTTGTTTTATTTTTTAAGATTTTACATATAAGTGACAGCATACAGTATTTGCCTTTCTCTGACTTACCTCAGTAAGCATAATACCCTCTTGGTCCATCCACATTGTTGCAAATGGCAAAATTTCATTCTTTTTTTATGGCTAATATTGCACTGTATATATATGACACATCTTTTATTATCCATATGTCTGCTGATGGGCACTTAGGTTGCTTCAATAACTTGACTATTGTAAATAATGCTGCTGTGAACATTGGGGTGCACATATCTTTTTGAATTAGTATTTTTGTTTTCTTTGGGTAAATACCCAGGAGTGTAATTGCTGGATCATGTGGTAGTACTATTTTTAATTTTTTGAGAAACCTCCATATTGTTTTTCATAGTGGCTCTACCAATTTACATTCCCACCAACAGTGAATGAGGGTTTCCTTTTCTCCACATCCTCACCAAAATTTATTATTTGTTGTCTTTTTGATGATAGCCATTCTGACAGGTGTGAGGTGATATCTCATAGTGGCTTTGACCTGCGTTTCCCTGATGATTAGTGATGTTGAGCAATTTTTCATGAGGCTATTGGTCATCTGTATGTCTTCTTTGGCAAAATGTCTATTCAGGTTTTCTTCCCAATTTTTAATCTTTTTTTTCTATATTGAGTGGTATGAGCTTTTAATATTTTGGATATTAACCCCTTATTAGACATATCATTTGCAAATACCTTATCCCATTCAGTAGGTTGTCTTTTGGTTTTGTTGATTGTTTCCTTCACTGTGCAAAAGCTTTTAAGTTTAATCAGGTCCAATTTGTTTAATTTGCTTTTATTTCCCTTGCCTGAAAAGACAGATCAAAATAATATTGCTAAGACTTAAGTCAAAGAGTTTCCTACCTATGTTTTCTTCTAGGAGTTTTATCGTTTCCAGTATTACATTTAGTTTTTAAATCCATTTTAAGCTTAGTTTTTATGGTGTGAGAAAATGTTCTAATTTCATTTTTTTACATTTAGCTATCAATTTTTCCCAATATCGTTTACTGAAGAGACTGTCTTTTCTCTATTATATATTTTTGCCTTCTTTGTCATATGTTAATTTACCATAGGTGTGTGGGTTTATTTCTAGGCTCTTTATTCTGTTCCATTGATCTATGTGTCTGATTTTGTGCCAGTACATTATTGTTTTGATGTCTATAGTTTTGTAGTATAGTCTGAAGTCAGGGAGCATGATATTTCCAGATTTGTTCTTTTTTCTCAAGATTGCTTTGGCTATTTGGGTTTTTTTGTGATTCCACACAAATTTTAAGATTATTTGCTATAGTTCTGTGAAAAATGTCATGGGTATTTTGATAAGAATTGCATTAAATCTGTATATTGCTTTGGGTAGTATCAACATTTAACAATATTAAGTCTTCTAATCCATGAACATGGGATATCTTTCCATTTATTTGTATCATCCTCAACTTCCTTCATCAGTGTCCTACAGTTTTCAGAATATAGGTTTTCACCACCTTGGTTAAATTTATTCCTAGCTATTTTATTCTTCTAGATGTGATTTCAAATAGGATTGCTGTCTTGGTTTCTCTTTCTGATAGTTCATTATTAGTGTATAGAAAAGGAACAAATTTCTGAATATGAATCTTGTATTCTGAAACCTTACTGAATTCATTTCTTAGTTCTAAGAGTTTTTTGTTGAGACTTTAGGTTTCATATATATATATATATATATTATCATATCAGCTGAAAATAAATTTTAATTCTTCTCTTCCAATTGGGATGCCTTTTATTTCTTTTTCTTCTTTGATTGCTGTGGCTAAGACTTCCAATATGATGTTAAATAGAAATGGCAGGAGTGAACATCCTTGCCTTGTCCCTGATTTTACAGGAAAAGCTTTCAGTTTTTCAGCACTGAGTGTGATGTTAGCTATGGGTTTGTTATAAATGACTTTCATTATGTTGAGATATGTTCCCTCTATACCAACTCTGTTGAGAGTTTTTACTGTGAATACGTGTTGAATTTTGTTAAATACTTTTTCTGCATGATGATCATTTGATTTTTATCCTTCATTTTGTTAATGTGGTATATTACATTAATTGTTTTGCAGATTCTGAACTATACTTTCACAGCTGGAATAAATCCCTCTTGATCATGGTGTGTGATTCTTTACATATATATATTGTTGAATTAGGTTTGCTAATATTTTGCTGAAGACTATCTATATTCATTAGGGATATTGGCCTATAATTTTTCTTTTTCTTTTTTTTTCTGTCCTCTTCAATTTTTTTGGAATAGTTTGAAAACAATATACATTAACTCTTTTGTTAGAATTCCCCTGTGGATCCATCTGGTCCTGGACTTTGGCTTGTTGGAAGTTTTTTGGTTACTGTTTCAATTTCAATACCAGTAATCACTCTGTTCAGATTATCTATTTCTTCCTGATTCAGTCTTGGAAGACTGTATGTTTCTAGGAATTTATCTATTTCTTCTAATGTCCAACTTGTTGGCATATAACTGTTCATGGTATTCTCTTATGATTGTAGGTATCTCTGTGGTATCAGTTGTAATTTCTCCTCTTTCATTTCTTATTTTGTTTATTTGGGTCCTCCTTCTTTTTTTCATAATGAGGCTATCTAAAGATGTGTGCATTTTGTTTATCTTTTCAAAAACCAGCTGTTGGTTTCATTGATCTTTCCTATTGTTTTTGTTTGTTTGTTTCTGGTCTCTTTTTTTTTTTTTTCCTCTCTGATCTTTATTATTTCCTTCTGGAAAGGGAAACTTTTAGCCCACTCTTCTTACAGAACAAAGGCTATGTGGAAGATGTGAAACAATTCCAAGTAAAGTGATATTAAAAGCTGTGTTATCTTCGGGTTTTCTTTTTTTTTTTTAATGTGGACCATTTTTAAATTCTTTATTTAATTTGTTACAACATTGCTTCTGTTTTATGTTTTGTTGGTCACGGGGCATGGGGAATCTTAGCTCCCTGACCAGGGACTGAACCCACACCCCCTGCATTGGAAGTTGAAGTCTTAAACACTGGACCACCAGGGAAGTCCCCCTTCAGGTTTTAATTTATGTTACATCCATATTACAAATACTGTGAGGTGATGGTTTGAAGACTATCACTGATATAGAAATTGACTCATGAGAGAGTCAATATTTATAAACAGGGAGAAGACTTATACATAAAATATGGTGTATATGAATGTATTGTGGAGAGACCTAATGAGAAACTGGAACAAAATACTTTAAATGCTTTTTCTAGGAGGAAATAGAAGAGATGATTTTCACTTCCTTCTTTAGAGTTTTCTTTCTTCAAAATGTTCTAATGATGTTGCATTATTTTCCTCACCATGGGGTCGGGGGGTGGGGGGAAATGTACCCTTTCAAAGATGTAAAATGGGAAATAAATATCTCTTCTTTTAATTATAATCTCTGACCACAATTATAATCTAAAACTAGTGTAGAGAGATAGGAATCTGGCTTGATGGGCAAAGACTCCGTTTTGAGATATATGGAGTCTGCTTAAGCTTATGGAATGTTCTTTCTGTTTCCAAAAAGTGCCTTAAAACACATTGGAAATTGACGACTATACTTCAACAAAGATTCTCCTTTGCTTTATCAAATTCTGACATGTATTCAAAGTAGTAGAAAGAGCTCTAAAACCCAGGAAGCTCTTCATTTTATTGTGACTCTCCTTACAAAATTTTGATTAACGCCTCTGCTTCACTATAGAAAACTACACACGGGAGACAAATTGCTTTGTCCAGTGAGTCAAGTTCCATATGAGCATTGTGCAATTCTCATTCACGTGCTTCAATGGAGTCTTCTCCAAATTAAAATTTGAGGTTATATTAACACAGTCCTGAAGCCAACTGGACTTTTTGGCTTTCATTATATTCCTATGTGCTTCACTCACAAAGGGCCAGATTGTAGATGAAAAAGTGAAGCTGAGAGCTCTTGAACTAAGAGCCGTGGAACATTACATATCCGAGGGTAGCGCAAGTGACTGGATGGCTGGAACAAATAACTTTCTGCTGATCCATTGTGAAAATTCAGCAAACTCAATAGCCCTCTAAATTCCTCATTTCATTCCTGGAGACTGAAGTTGATTCCTGTACTTATTTGCTGGCTAACATTCTGTCCAGAGTCTTTTCAGAAAGAATTCTTATAAATTATCAGCAAACATTCTGCCTGAGTTTCAGTGCTTTAGATAGTCAGCACTGCAATTTGCTGGCCGACACTGTCTGCAATAGAAAATATTAACTTTCTGGCATTTCTAGTTTAATATTCAGAAATATTGGACACTTGTTAATATAATATCTGCAATGTATTTACCAAGGGGCCTTAAATGAGATGACTAGCAAATAGATCTAAATTTCTCATTTGTATTTGGGGGATAATATTACCTTTTATATGCCTATCTCATGGAGTTTTGGTGAAGAAATAAGAAGAAATTGGAATGACTTGAAAATATAAGAAATGCAGTATTATGTCACACTAACTTCCACAAACACCCCTATATGTCTACCTGAAAATCAACAAATTTCCTGACTTATCTCTTCTCTATGTTGCTACTTCTATACTTTAATAACAAGCTATTTTGTACTGGCACCCTCTTTCTCTCTCCCGTTAGTATAAACTCCCTCTACTCCTATCCTATTTCCATCCAGACTCCAAATGAATTTTTAGAAATCTCTTCATATGCATTATTTTACTTTGTTTCTATGACTGGGGAAATAAAAGAGAAGTTTAATTGGAAGAAAGAGTTGGATACTTGCCAGGTACCTTGGGCTAGTTTTGGGTTCCCAATGGAGAAAGAGAATGCAGAGGCAAAATCTAATGGAAGCAATTTTTAGCAAAGATATGAATGTTTTTGGGCACATGCAGATCTGACTCTGTCCCAAGAGACAAAGTATGTCAGAATCAGGAAGAAGATCCTTCTCCCTACATCTGAATGGGACTCAACACTGTGCTGACACTTGACATCTTTGGTAACTCTAAAGACAGAAACTGTGGCATGCACATTGACTTTTTTAAAGGGATATAGCGGAAGTAAATTTCACTTTCTAAAAGAATTTACAAAAAGCAGATGTACAAGCTAGAAAAAGACAGGAAAAACAGGGTACAAGTTTCATGGTCACCTGTTGGTAACAGGTGGGCTAGAATCATACATGAAACATCCCTGTGGGTGCTCTTACTTTTCCAGGAGCACTTGACAGAGGGTCATGAGATGCAACTCTTACTGAGTTAATCCAATCAAGACACGTTAAACTATTTCTTCCACAGCTATACCTCTCTGCCTCTCTATTTCCTCTGCTCTTCTCTCCCTCTTCTTTATTCTCTTTTTCAGGGTTCATAGTATTTAGCTGTATTTTCTGAGTTATTTCCGGATTCACTTAAAATTCTGTTTTCTCATCTACATATGCAGTCGAGGTTATATCATGTTCAAGAGTCTTTTGCCAATCACTAAACTCTGATTGTTTGAATCTAATGACAGAGGAGGTCATACAGAAAGTATATTGCATGGGCACCAAGTCTGGGCTTACACTCCCTGTTCCTACTCACCAGGGAGAATCTTCAAACCTGGTGGAGTAGAGTATGTGAAAACTGGAATCTTACACTCCCTTCCCTTATGTAAAGCCATAAAGTCACTTCCAAAGCAGGTTTCTGCCAACTTCCATTCTGACAGGAGGTGGTATAAAGGAGGGATTAAGGGCAGGGGCTCCAGAGCAAGGTTGCCTCTGTTTGAAACTCAGTCCTTCTACTTACTAGCTTTGTGGCTTTGGCAATTTCATTAACTTCTTTATGCTCCCAATTTCCTCAACTGTAAACTGAGGATGAGTGCAATATTACCTAAGTCGTGAGTTTGTAACAAGGGTAAATAAATTTATACACAAGTGTATGTTATATAATTTATATAATATAAAATTTGATAATAATCAAGAAAGAGATACTCTGACAGCTTAGAGTATTTGTCACATTAAAATCATTGTCTGATTATAATTTTAACATTTCCTCTAAATCTGCATCCCACGAAGGCTGGACCAAATGGCACCTGAAACATATTTGATGACTGTTAGTTAAATAAATGAAATCTTTGGGTGAAGCCCTTCGTTTCTTTCATTAAAGGAAAAATCCTATGATTGACAAATAAATTGAATATTCTGCACATGGCACTATAAGTTGTAGAGTTAAATAAGTCACAGTCTTTGTTCTCTGAAAATGTTTAGGTTATTTCTTTTAATCCTTAAGATCTCAAATCTTGAATTCTCAGTTTATAGAATAGTTTACAGAATTCAGATCTCATATTGATGTAGAAGATTCCTACATGAAGAGGAGTTGGAGAGGAGGAGAGTAGCAAGCTCTAGAGAGAAAACTAGGGCCTGCCTACCCCTACCACTGGGCAAGTTCATGGAAAGGGCCCAGTAGGATTAGGTCCAATCATCCCCGGGCAGGGATTATGTCTTCATTTTGTTGTTTTTCTTCCTGACTCTGTGGACGGGCATTCGGAGGACCCAGGAACAGGTTGCTGTCAGCTCTGCTACACATTAGAGTCACCTGGGAGCTTTCAAAATGTATTGACTCTAATGTAATTGCTCTTGGGCAAGCCTGAACATCAATACTTTAAAAACCCTCCCAAGATAATTATAATGCATAGCCAGAACGGGAACCCAGGGGATGAAGGGAAGCTGTTGAAATTAATTATAGCCTTACTAAGGATGCGGAACTTAGCACAGTGATTTCTAAAACATGCTTCAGTGGTATAACTAGAGTTACCAACTTGTCCTGTTTCGCCCAGAACCTCCCAGATTTATCACTAAAAGTTCCATGTCCCTGGAACACCCCCTACCCCGCAGTCCCAGGTAAACCAAGAGAGTTGATCATCCTCGATATAACCAAAAATGACAGAAAGTTATTCTATTTATAATATTCAGTATGAACATATACCGCAAGTCTATGGATATAATCAATCATATTTAACGCCAAAGTTTTAGATAATGGAAACCACCAATGCGTTAATTTTGTGAGGTAACTGTATTTGAGTGCATGTCAGACTTTATAATAAAATGACTCCTGTCACTTCTGCACCTATATTTAAACATTTTAAAAGATGTTTCCAATCTGCAAGTTTGTTACCCTGCGCTTTATTTTTAAAGTCATCCCTGAGCAAGTCTGTTCACAAAAAAATTAGGAGTACGCTCACGAAATTGTGTCACGTTTCAATCAAGTGCTGAGAAGGTTTAAGTACATCTGTTCCGTGATTGCTTTTTTAACAGCATCAGAGTCCGTTATGCAAGGACAAGGAAATGCACAACAATCCACAGTGGTATCATTTTAATAGATATTTTAGGCTTCATTTTAAATTTTAGGTGCCTTTTTCTGACTTTCATGTTTAATAAGGAACCCAAGCAATTGTAAAATGTTCGATGGTGTTAATTTTATTTTGAATTATTAGTCAGGGATGGTACATAGTAGGCAATCAATAAGAATATGTTAAAAGAAAGAAGGAAGGAAGGAAGGAAGGAAGGAAGGAAGGAAGGAAGGAAGGAAGGAAGGGGGGAAGGGAGTGAAGGAGGGAAGTGTTTTCTACTATTCTTATTGAAAGCTCTTTTGGGCGACTGTATTTATAGAAAAAAAATCTTAAAATTGCATTCTAAAGTCTTTAGAAAAGTTTCATGACCAATCTATGTGAACTCATACTTCCTTTTTGATATCTAGCCAAGGTAAAACAGTAATAATTAGATGTCAATGCTGATTTCAAATTTGTTCTCTAATTGAAGAATTATACACACACATATATATTTAAAGCGTTCTTGAGCTAAAGTGACACTGAACTAGACAAGGTATAAAATTAAGTTTCTGGTTTAATCTTTCTGGATCAGTTCTGTGGGGAGACAAATGGTTTACTTCATGGATTGAGAACATAATTTAGCTTCTAGATAAATGATATAATTCATACCCCCCCCTTATTTATTCCTGGAAATTAAGTTCCACAGTTCCCTTTGCAGTATCTGTCTGATGGGGCATGCTCTAGCACAGTGGAAAAATAAAGGTGTTGGCCACCCAAGTCAGAGAATTTGTACATATTCACTGGGCTCAAGGTAGATCTTAGTTGCCTGAAAATTGCTGACAGGTGGTATGTCTCTCAAGTTAGATGCTGAAACTTGGCAGTTTACCCAAAGAAACACCAGTTTTGAAAGAGTAAGAGATGGGGAGTTTGCTTCTGGTGTTAGAGGGTTGCTACCATGACTAAAAACAGCTTTGGAGATTCAAGGGAAAAGCAGATAATAACCATTTTTACTGGGACAGCCCCTCAAAGGGCTCAGATTATATGCACATACATTGCTTTTGCTTCCTATTTTTCTGTCTAAATCCAGCTGAAGCTGTCTGCTCTCTGACACACTTGAGATCTTGAGTCCTGGTCACACTGTAATTCTAGCACATAGTGATGCTTGATGAAAGTATGTTGGATAAACCTGCCTTTTCACGGGCCATCCTGTACACCCAGATGGAAGGGTGGAAAGGTTAAGATGAACAGGAAATTTGGAAAAGGTTCAGCAGTATAAGTTATTACAAGTCTTCTGATAATAGAGCTGTATTAAATTCATGAGACACTGAAAATTGAATTGCTGAGACAAGAGCTATTGTGACTAGAATAGCAAATGTCAGCTCATGAATCTATTCACATGGCAAAGATCAAAAGATGATTAGTAGAGGTGACAGAGTTGATCTACTTTACTTGAAACATTGAGGCTTCATTTTGTTACTAGGAGGTAAGAAGATGGGCTGCAAACATTTCTTCCATGTTATCTGTGCTCTGTGTTCCAAACTCTTTTAGCCTTCAGAGTTTGGGAGATAAATCATAGCAAACTTATTCATATCAATTTCGTAATTTCTTCTTACCTATTTATTCTTTCATGACTTTTGAAAAATGCACAACTGGTCTTATATCAATAGGCATTTATATTTTCAAAATGGCTCTATATTTTTTGGAGAGTAAAAAGGAAGTCAACAGTGATTCTCTGGGTTCCATTTGCATGAAGGTATTTATACAGGGTCTATGGCAAGAGAAAGGACTTACAGAGTGAGAGTTCATCTCATACTGAGGTCAGGATTTAGAGCTACTAAAAAATAAGTAGATACAATTCCTATTATATAGGAGTTTTTCCTTAGAACACCAAACCCAAAAATCTGTAAGAACTTCCTCCCAATCCTTGATTGATTGATGGATGGATCAATCTGTGTATTTACTTATTTATTTACTTATTAAACCATTATCAGAAATATATTTTAGGAACATCCATATAACATGCTATGTGTCTAGGCCAGGGGCTTTTAAACTATAGCCCATGAGCCAAATCCTGACCATTGCCTATTTTTGTAAATAAAGTTTTATTGGAACACAGCCATGCCCATTTGTTTACAAATTACCTAAGGTTGAGTTGAGTAGTTGCCACAGAAACTGTCTGTCCTGCAAAATCTAAAATATTTACTATCTGGCCTACGGTAAGCAGAATAATGGCCCCTCAAAGATGTCCATGTCCCAATTTCCAGAACTTGTGATTATGTTACGTTGCATGGTAAGAGAGACTTCGCAGGTATGTTTAAGGATAACAAGGGTCCTTATAAGAGTATCAGAGTCAGAAGACGTAAGGATGGGAGCAGAAGTCAAAGAGGAAAACAGATGCTACACTGCTAGCTTTGAAGATGTAAAGCAGGACTCCTCATGGCTTGGTTTAAGCCCAGTGAAACTGATTTCAGATTTCTGACCTCCAGAACTCTAAGATAATAAATCGGTGTTACATTAAGCCACCAAGTTTGTCAGTTACACCTATTGCTGCTGTTTGTGAGCAGCAACAGGAAACTCATACACGGTCCTTTACTGAAAATGTTTACTGACCCTGGACTAGGATTTAGTGTTTCCAGAATAACAATCTGTTGTCATAAACAAAAACCTTCAGCCAGGGTAAGGAATCCAAATATAGAGAAAAGCAAGCTGCTTTTCAGTGTGGTCTTGGGCAAATATCTTACCCAAGTAAATTCTCTTTAAAGCATTTAAGACAGACCAACTAGGCAAGATAAGTGAAGGGACCTTTAATCCTTCCGTAAACGTATAGGGTGTCGTGTATTTCCTCAACAGATAGAAAGGTATACCTGTGCTCTCACAGATCCCAACGAGGGACAACTCACTTGGCTAAATTCTAAAAAAATGACCATGAACTTTAAGGCAGGTTAACTTTTCCTCTAATTAACTCACCATTTCTGAGATGGAAGCTGGGAAGTCTTACAGTTGTGCAATATTATTTGAGATAAACAGGTCAGGAAGCAGAAGGAAACGCCTTATTAGTAAAGTGAATAGCAAGGTAAGCTTATTAAGACTTAATTCTTAAATTCTGAATTTAAACTATATGGACTTATTCCAGGAGGCTGACACGCTTTTAGTTGTGTGATAAGGAGGCAACACCTGGACACGTTTCACAAGTGCAAAAGATTAGTATCTCAGTTGCCTGGAATAATCAGCAGTGCTATCTTTAGATATAAAGGAAAGTTAATTTTTCGTGTCCATAATTATTATTTTTATTACAACCCATTTTAAATGTTATATATAAAATGACAAAATTTCCAGCTTCATTGATTTACCTTAATACAAAATCTTTAAATAATACAATGCTGTCACAATGAACATCTATTAGATCTTTCCATTTTACACTGTTCTGAAAGTGGTATGAAGTTACAGACTAAGTCTGTACTGATCCTTGGTTATAAACATGAACTTAGTTCCTCAACTAAGTCTCATCAATGATGCAAAACTCAAAAGGAAACAAATTTTTCCAACACCAGTGTGCATATTCTTCTGAGTCACACAGAAATTAAACAATTTTCCCCATGTCGTTTAGTAAGTGTAAAAGATGAGATCTGAACTCCAGCGATAATTCTTCCCTCGACTAGCTCACAATATGGCTCAAGAATCAATGAAGATGATGTAAAATGAAAAGGCTTTGCTAACTCCAAGTACTTATTTGTCTGTGGGTATATTACAGAAATTCATCACTTAGCACTGAGTCTTAGTTTATAACAGCAAAGCTCTCCTTCCAAAAAACACCCAGTGTTAATAAAATCAAATGGCTCAAAAACAGTTTTTGTCTTGTCATCAAATATTGGAAGAGATGGGGTATCTTTCAAAGAGAGTCACACACACAAATAAATGTTTTAAGTGTTTGATCTTATTTAGGCACAAGGAAAGATGGCATGTCTACCTGCAAAGAGTTTGACTGGCGATGTTTTCTTAGCCTTATTATCATAAAATGCGGAAATGCCAATTTGGGGGAAGCCCTTAAAAATACATGAAATGGGAATATCTGGCTTTAGATCTGAACTCCACCACTCACTATGTGGTTTGGGCCCATTATTTGATCTCTTGGTGCCTTGGTTTTCTCATCTGTTAATGAGAGTTACTACAAATACCTACTTCTATTCCTCAGTGCATCTCAGTTCCTTCATCTGTAAATCAGTGTAACAATACTATCAACCTCATAGGGAGGTTGTGAGGATGAAAAGCCATAACACAGGTAACACACTTACATCAGAGTCTGGTGCATGGCAAAGAAGCCTGAAATGGTAGCTATTATTTTTATTATTGCTTTAGGCCAGACACCATGCAGAGAAGCTGCAAACGGTAGAAACAAATCAAAACAAAACAAAACCAAAACAAAAATCAAGCAAACAACAACGGAAAAGAAAGCAGAAACAAACACTGAATTGACCTTTAAGGAGCTAGTCTCTGAATTTAGAGTCTAGTAGAAGTATTTGTGAGTAAAGATGATCTAGAGCAGATGTGATTCCATTAGCATGTTATCGGCTCATCCTTAACCAAAAAGAAACAGGGCAACATTTCATTAAAGACCTTTGTGTACACTTTACGTATTTTCATGTTTGCAAGCATATATATATATATATATATAATTTTTTTTTTAAATAGAGAATTAGAAAGTCCTTTAAGTTTGCAGACTGGCATGGAAGAAACAGAGTACGTTTAGAGTTGGAGAAGCCCAAGTTTGCCCTCAACTCATCTGGGATTCTGTTCCCGCTGGAGAATGGAGGTGAAGCAGAGGAAGTTTTCACAGATGAGGCTTAGTTGACCACAGCTCATATTTCTTACGTGATAGAGCAAGGCTTCAGACTGGGGCCTATCTCTGCTTCAAGCAGCATTAAACTCCTCCCACACTGCATTTAGTCTGACGGGGTTTGCGCCTAGGGTCCTTACAGTCCCCTCTGTTCTTTCTCTTCTTTAGACCCCTCCATCCTAGCCTTGTCTTCTGTAGACTCCACTCCCATCTGTATCTCTGTGCAGGCGCCCCCCACGGAACACGAGGACCACCTGCCTGTCCTTTGCTCTCTGGCCTCTGGCCTCACGGACAACGTCTGTTTCCTTCCTCACTACTGCTCTGTCTCCACACTGCTTTACTCCTTCCAAACTGCAGCTTCTCTTCCTGGTCACCCACCCTGCTGGGCTCGTTCTGCCTTTTCCTCCACCTTTCCCACGCTACCTGAATAAGAGTTCCGCAGTTATGGTTGGTCTTGTCTTCACTGAGTAGAGAATTTCCCAGATACCAGTCCTACTGATGTTACCGCCAATATGAGGCATACCTTGTTACTGCCTTGCAGATGCTCATAATATAGCTTTCATGAAAGACATGACATTCCTGTAGTAAGAGTCCTATAAGGTTGGGCAGACGTCTACGACAGTTAGTAGAGAAATCACCTATGAGCGTGGTAATCTGGGAGGGCCTCATGGAAGATGTGGCACTTAGACAAAGAAATGAGGATATTTGTCACTCATTTTATCACCTAGTTGACTCATCTGATCTTGACTTTAAAAGTTGGGAATTTTTGTTTTTAAAGAAAAAATACAGAGAAGTGGGAAGAGAGAAAAGGGCATAGTAAGTAGCAAGATAAAGAACTGATGGCGTGAATAAAAAGCAGGATCAGAAAAATGAAGGACACAGCCCTGAAAAACTTCCTTTTTGATACGTAATTTTTTGTAAAGGATGGAGGCTTAGGAGTCACAAGGTGGCTTGGAATCCTGCCTCTGAAACTAGCTGAGCAATCTTGGATAAATTATTTTCACTTTCTAAGCCTTAATTTCAGTACCAGTTCAATGTAGGTAAAAATAATAGAAACTTGCACCATGAGGTATTGAGAATATTAAATGAGATAGTGTGTGATAAACATTTAGGTATTAGCTGTTATACAATAAACAGCCAATTACCCTGAGGTATTTTTATGGGGATAAGGGAGCCAGGCAGATACACTGTATAGAGGCTTCTCTGAATCATCCATATTCAGATAAGGCAATAGAACAGTTAGCTTGATGGACGTCATTCCCTGTAATACTGGTTTCTTCTTAACTGGTCATGGAAGAAACTTAAAGATATTATACACCAAGGCTCTAAGTATGGTGCTTTGCATACAAAAATATCACAGTTCAAGAATTCCCAGTAAAATGGCTGCTGCTTCTGGAGAAGTGAGTGCTTAAGAAAGTACATTTCTTAAAGACTTTCTCGTCTAGGAAGTGTCCAAGGATAATTAAGAGGAAATGTCAACAAAGTACAGGGATAGAAGACTCAAATGGCTAAGCATTACATCTTCCCAGAGACATAAGTATCCTTGTCTCTTTATTTTTGTTTACTACGTATTTGTTAAATTTACTGTTCAACTGAACATACACTGCTCCCTTCAGTTTGCCAAAGTTGTGTTAGCCTGTAGGGGTCCGTGGCTTTCAATGTCAAAGAACACACTGAGGACATCACCCATCCTCCCTGAGCCCGGCGCTGATGAAGCTTAGTAAGTATTTAGGTGCTGGATGTGTGACCTTGGATAAATTACTTTCACTTTCTCAGACTTCTCCCATCTGCCTTTCACAAGCTCTCTTCTGCCTTCCCACCCTCCCATGGTCCTTCCAGCATGTTCTTCGAGCACAGTGTCTCTGAACTCAAGGATGCTGGTCACCGTCTCTTTTGCATGGTGTCCCTACCCTGACCCTAGTCACTGTGCAATTCAAGGCAGCAGTCTGAGGCATGTGAACCCAGGATTACTCAAACCCCTTGCTTGTGACTTAACTAAGCAGTATAACGTTACACAGGTACATCCACTTTCTGAGCCTCACTTCCTTCATTTGTGGTGATACCCAACTCCATGGCTGTTGTGGGGATAACAGGAAATAAATCACGAAACGCAGAAATAGGCACAAAACGCTTTGGATTATTTTGTTTTTGTTGTTGTTGTTATGTTACTTTCAGGAATCCTGAAAATAACTATGGGGATGTTATGGGAATCTACGAAGTGAAGGAAAAGTACCTTTAGCCCAGAATTTTATAGCCGTGTATACTAAATATTACAGAAGTTAACACAGTAGTTTGTATGTGAATGTAAGACTCCCCCCTCCCCCCTGTGCTCCATGCTATAGATGTCTGATCCTGTCTGTAGCTGACACTGGACTTTCTTTCTGTTTAGGTTTGCACCCTCAAAAATATGCCCCAATGACACCCTTGCTGCCCTGGTTACCGCGAGTCACCCTATATGCCCACTGTTTTGCTTAATCTATGGATCTTTGCTTAATCTGTGGCTCCTCAGATTAAGACATACTCCTCAAAGTACGTCTGTCCCCGTACTTTAGCTCGGATGTCAGTGCTTGCCTTTAGTTGTGTACTTTGTCCTGCATGCACTTTACAAGCTCTCTTCTGCCCACTCGCCATCCTCCCTTCGTGCACCCGGCATCCACCCTTCAGACTCAATTTGTCCTGGCCTCCATTCTCCCCAGCGCCTTCCCATGGACACACACGCGTTTGTATACCTGGCATCGCGCTGACAACGCTCCAGTGCAAGTGTTCTTTGGGTGTGTTTGCCGCTGCTGACCCTGCAGATCCTACTGCACACGGACAGTTTTCTTTTGTTTTTTGTGTTTTTGCAAACTTACTCTGTACCTGATAACGGGCTAAACAATGTCCTATATAAATGTACTTCATGGGCTTCCCTGGTGGCGCAGTGGTTGAGAGTCCGCCTGCCGATGCAGGGGACGCGGGTTCGTGCCCCGGTCCGGGAAGATCCCACGTGCCGCGGAGCGGCTGGGCCCGTGAGCCGTGGCCGCTGAGCCTGTGCGTCCGGAGCCTGTGCTCCGCAACGGGAGAGGCCACAACAGTGAGAGGCCCGCGTACCGCAAAAAAAAATAAATAAATAAATAAATAAATGTACTTCATTCTCAAGTATTTTTATTAAATTTATTTGATAGATTTAAAAAAGGTCAAGGTGTTTACCATAATTTATGCAACTTGTATATTTTGGACCATAGGCATCTGACTTCAATATTTTAACAAATATCTATTGGTTAAAAATAAGTGAATGAATAAATGTCAGAGAAGATGAATTCAGTCAACAATTCTCAAGGTCCTACTTTGAGCAAACCATCACTCTGAGCAGATTTATCAGGAAATGAATATGAAACTATTTTATAGATATCATACACATGTCATATAATATGTATAACACATACACATAAATACATATATGTGTATATATATATATATGCATATACATACATATGTGCTTTTTTTTTTTTTTTTTTTTTTTTTTTTGCGGTACGCGGGCCTCTCACTGCTGTGGCCTCTCCCGTTGCGGAGCACAGGCTCCGGACGCGCAGGCTCAGCGGCCACGGCTCACGGGCCCAGCCGCTCCGCGGCATGTGGGATCTTCCCGGACCGGGGCACGAACCCGTGTGCCCTGCATCGGCAGGCGGATTCTCAACCACTGCGCCACCAGGGAAGCCCTATCTTTGTTATTTTTTACAGAACACATTTTTTCAAATCCGAGGTGTCTTCGCCATCTCAAAGTCAGAGAAAAGAGCCTAAATATCAAACCACTTACTGTGTGTCTCTCAACAGTGTTCTGAAAACAGCATGGCCTCATACTATTCTTATTAAGATGGTCAGATATAAAGGGAAGAAGAATACAATGGCTTAATTTAACATGACTCAGAACCTAGTTACATCATCTTTGGACAGTTCTGGAGCTTGAGAGCCTCTGACTGTTCAATGCTCCTTTAATCACTACATGTGGAGAATTGGAACGTCAGGTTATTTGCCGTTGCTACATCAATATCTACCGATGTATTATTGTAGATGCAAAGGTTAAATGAAGCAGCCAGAATTGATTTATGCTCTATGGCTGATGTCAAAAGTGCATGGGAGAAAGTAGTGAGATTTTTCCCATTTTCCTCAGCACCTTCCCAAAGACACGCTTGCATTTACGTACTTAACATAATCCTGAGAGAAACCCCAAATACCTCCTGGTGTTGTGCATAAAGGCATAGGGCAGATCGCAGTAAGAGACTGCTTCTTTGCCATTCTGGAATTGTGCAGTGCTCTCCAACCATGTGTGGGGTGATCTGCCCGTACTCTGACTAGGCTTGGCCAGGGGACTTGCTCTGATCACTAGACTGAATCCGAAGTGATAGTCTGCCACTTCCAAACCTGAGCCTCCAGTGTTTCTCTGGCTCTCGGCACCATGAGAACTTGCCAAGGGTGAAAGTTCTGGAGAATGAAAAACAGGAGGGGCAGAGACCCACGTTTCTGGGTTCCTCCAGTTGAAGTTAACCTGCAACCCGATATTCAGCTGACCCCAGACTCTTCAATGAGACCAGAGAAGATCAACAGAGCCATCTAGCTAATCCCAAACCAAGAGATGCTAGTTGTTGCAAGACTTCATGGAGGGTTTGTGGTTGTTGGCTTGACAGGAGATGGTGATACAAGACTCTGTTTAACTGGGGACGTAACCGATGAAGGAGAGAGAAATGAAAAAGATAATAACAGAGGAAACCAAACAGTGCCTTACCTAGAGATGCAGACAGCTCTCCTTGAAGAAATCCCAATCTGATTTACAGGAGACCAGCTAGAGTTGCCTCTGGGGTCTCACCAGAAGGTCTGAGAGGTCGCTTGGAATAGGAAAGATACAGAAGTTGGCCAAAGGAAGGATTTGGAAAATGTAATAGGTCCAAATGAGCCAAAATTACAGAAGCTCTGGCTTATTTATTATTAAAAAGTAAGTGTGAATTCTTATACCAGAAAAATAAAATCAGAGTTGAGGATTATGGCTAGTGCTGGAGGAGTTAATTAGCTATTGGAGCTGAGATAAAAATTAGAACTAGATTTTTTTTCTTTTTAATTTGAAAGAGATTTGGAAGCGACTCAATCCAGTTGTTGGTTTTTTAAAGCTTTTATGCTTCACCCCCTTTCTTCAAGTAACTATCCCGGTGGGATCCCCATATATAGTAGATAAATGAGCCCCTAGCTGTGTTCAGGATGGAGCAGGGAGCATGGAACCTGTCTCCCCCCAGTCTCCGTGCTGCTCTCTGAGTCACCGCTGTGGAACTTCTCGGCCTTCACCGGCCACGTGTGCAAACCAGCCACAATCGCAATGTTGGGACTTGAACGCCTCACAAAGGGCTTTATTATATAACGGAGCTCCTCTAAATGGCCTACCAATTATTTCTATACTTGTGAACATTAGGATGTCTACATTTTGTCTCTTCCACCCAATATAGGGTATATTGAAGGCTGATTGGGTATCTTTGCTTTGGAAAAAATTTCAAGGACTATTCATCCACTTAACTGTTAATATTTTACATGAATGGTAGTTTTTCAGAGGAACTTTCCTTGTGAATAATCACTCTACGTTTCGATTTTCCAGTCTCTGCCAAATGAAGTTTTCTTTCCTTCTGGCTTAGAGTTCAGTATGTTTCTGTTTCCGGTATAATATTTTATTTCACTGGCTGATGAATCTTAACATTTAGTGTCCATCTGAGGGTGACAGAGGGTAGTTCTCCTATATCACCTTTAAAATGGTGCCAACTACAACCACATCCGGTTAAAGTGAATGTTGGATTAATAAACAAAGCCAAGATACACTTACAATATAATGTCTAAGTTAGAACAAACATACACTAGAGTCCTTGTCCTTTTACCATAAGGTCCAAGCTGTTCCGTATGGTGAGCATGACCCTTCATTACATAAACTCCGCCCATTACCTCTCCATCTACAACTTTGAAATCATAGTCAAAGTTTTTGTACTTCATCAAAAATGCCACGATGCGTAATCTTGTTATATCTTCACAAATGCTGTTCCCTTGCCTGAGTTAAATAGTCCGTCTTCTTGTTTTTTATATATATATATATATATTCTTTTGCCATTGCACTGTACCATAACTGTGTATGTGTCCTGCCTCTACCCAATGAGAAGAGCAAAGTCCAATATAGCATTTTCTGTATGGCAGACATCAGTCACATATATAAACTCATTTAATCTACATAGCTTTATGGGAGTAGGACTATTATTATCATCTTCCTCTTTTACAGATGAGGAAACTGAGGTACCAAGAGTTTACATAGTTAGTTGGGATCCGAATCCAGGCAGGTAGGTTCCAGAGGCTATATATACTATGTTGTCTCTTGACATTGTAGGCTCCCTGAAAGCACAGAGAATGTCTTGATGCTTCTATATTTGCCAATCTGAACCAAAGTTAATATGGCACACAAAATTCCCACTACTGCTATTAAGAGGTGCAGCGGTATCTTATCCGAGATACTCTTGCTTTCCAGGGGGATACTAGTATTCTGGCAACTATAAATCCCTCCATGAACTTGAATGGCAACAGTGAAAAGAATCTGTAGGCATTCACTCAGAGCACAGCAATCTAGCCAGTTACATGCTCCTTGGCTCAGATCATATTTCTTCAAAGACCTTTTATTACATGGTATCCTATATGCATTCGTTTAATGAAACTGATGCTATCACCACTCACATATGGTTGTCCCACAATTCTGCTGCTAAAGCAGATTGGGGAAAAATAGTTTCTTTGATTCCAAGAGATGAATTGACTTATCAATGTATGCTTGCTCTCCTGATTTTACTTTGGCTATTGGAAGAACTGTGTCTGGGAAGATTTCCCATTCGAATCACTCAGAAAACAGCGGTGGGGTCCCTGCGTATTAACAAACAAGGGTTCCAAGGAAAACAAGACGCCGGCTTGAGGGCATTTGCAGTGATTTGACAGGTCAGCAAAGCACTCACGCTGTGAACACGCGTCACAAGGTATCATGGCCAGCGTGATGCTGCAGGTTCTCAAAAGTGGTGCATGGCAAACAAAGTAGAGAAACGCTTCACAATGTGGAGAAAGGCAATAACTAAACTAGCAAAGCCAATTAGGAGTTTTCAAAATGCAGTTGGTAGGGAGTTCAGCAGTCAGTCAGTGAGATGCAATTTTCTGTGGGGTAGCAGGGATTTATTGTACTATAGTGCTCTTATTTCTCCAGTTACGGAATTAAAGGACATGAAAGAATAGAGAGTAGAAAAGAAGGATTCCAGAAAGAAGGACTGGATAACCGTAAGGGAAAGCATCCCTGATAAATATGTATCCTAGAGCATCTGGTAATTAGACTGGCACTTAATTTCTGATACTTAATTCTGAGGTTTGCATACATACTACTAGTTTTTTTTTTTTTTTTTTTTTTTTTTTTTTTTTGGTGGTACGCGGGCCTCTCACTGTTGTGGCCTCTCCCGTTGCGGAGCACAGGCTCCGGATGCGCAGGCTCCGCGGCACGTGGGATGTTCCCGGACCGGGGCACGAACCCGCGTCCCCTGCATCGGCAGGCGGACTCTCAACCACTGCGCCACCAGGGAAGCCCATACTACTAGTTTTGATGTCAAATATCTACTGTTGAATTTGTGCTTTCCCCATGTAACTGCAGAGGGTCAGGTAAAAGACTCCTCTCCATTCTGCTCCATTCTGTTTTTTTTTGTTGTTGTTGTTGTTGTTGTTGTTGTTTTTTAGCGATACGCGGGCCTCTCACTGTTGTGGCGTCTCCCATTGCGCACAGGCTCCGGACGCGCAGGCTCAGCGGCCACGGTTCACGGGCCCAGTCGCTCCGCGGCACGTGGGATCTTCCCGGACCGGGGCACGAACCCGTGTCCCCTGCATCGGCAGGCGGACTCTCAACCACTGCGCCACCAGGGAAGCCCTCCATTCTGTTTTTAATCAAGTAATTTCTACATAGTGTGTAAGTTATCTTCCAAGGGGATACAGTGACTATACAGTATGGGGGACTGTAAAAGTCCTCCCCTGGACAACTCGTTAAGGGCCAATGTGGAAGCACCTCTGTCCTTATCTTGCCAGTCCAGACTCATCTGACACACTCTGTTTCTATAGTGTCCTATCACTACTTTTTAACTCCATTTGGGCATCTCACAGGGCCCTCAAAACTTAACGAATCCCAAATGCAACTCAATTATTGCTCTCCTGACAAAAACGTCAATTGTTTTTATTCTCGTGCTCATTATTTCAGTAAATACTAACATATCTGCCTACTGTCCAAGTCAGAAAGCCAAGTGGATTCAGAGGGCTTGCCAGAAGGACCGTGGGAAGGCATAAGGCAGAAGAAGGGTTATGGAAGGCGTATCAGAGTAGGGTGCAGAAATAACAGACAACACTAAAATATGGGAATGGGCACGTGATTCTTCCCTATTCCGATGCCTGCGTTGCATCTGTCACTAAAATCAGCCATTTCTATCCCTGGGAGAGCCCTCCATCTCTCCATTTCTTTCTCCCTACCTCTCTAGTCAAGCCACCACCATTTCTTCCATTTATTACTGCATTGGTCTCCCCACTGACCTCAGAAATCCTCTCTACTTTCTACAATCCACAAGCTCACATTTGTAATCAGAGCATTTTTTTTTTTTTTTTTCTTTTCAGTGCAAAGCTTACCATTTCACCCTCCCACTTAAAATCCTTCCCGGTTTTCCATCGTCTCCCCAAACAAACCTTTAAATTCCTAGCAAGGCTTTGAGGAGAACACCTAGGGCCATGCTTTGATTCTGCATTGGCCCTCCCCTCTGGTTCTTAACTGGGTGTAGATTTTGCATCTCGGGGATGTTTGACAATGTCTGGAGACAGTTCTGATTGTCATAAGTGATCAAGAGTGTGCTGGTTTCTAGTATGTAGAGGCAGGGATACTGCTAAATAGTCTACATTATACAGAACAGCTTTCTCACAACAGAGGATTACTTGGCTCAAAATGTCAATAGTGTTGAAGCTGATAAACCCTGAAACCACCTTATCTCGTGGCTTCTTTGCTTTCACTTCCTTCATTTCAGCTATTTGTTACTTTTTTCCCTTCCATGAATACACTATATTTAACCACATCTTTAATTCTTCCATATGGCATTTCTTCTTCCTGGAATCATCTACACATTTTCCCCTCTGATCCCTAACCCTTGACTTGAGCAACTCCCACTCATCCTTAGTTGTGAGCTAGCTTACTTACTTACTCAGGGAAGCTTTTCCTGGACCATCATACTAGATTTGTTTCCTTTGCCATATGTTCTCAGAGAACTCGGTATCTTTCCTCATAAACACACTTTTATTGTCAGCTCTCCCACAATACTGTGGAATTAATTCCTCAAGGGTAGGGACCATGTCTGTCTCATTCACCTGAACTCCAGGGCCTAATATACTATAATATGCTGCCCTTAAGAGTCTGCCTATATATAATTAAAGTACTCAATGCGTAAGGCCTAAATTCATGCATGAATAAATGAATTAAAATTGCTTCCATTAAACTACAAAATTTTTTTCAAACCAGATCTTAGCTCAAATTTCAGTTGGCCTATACTGGAGGCAGTTGGTCTGTAACTCCCGTCACCACCAATCCTTTTTCCAGTGTAGGGCACAGGCTAACTAATGACATCCAGGAATGTTCTGTGACCTTTTATATCTTGGAAGTATGATTTCAAGTATCGTCACTGTGAATGAAGTTTAAGAGGCCTGAATCTATCCTTACCACTTTTTAGTACCAGTAAAAGTCTTTGAAAATCCACAGCCAAGTGTGATGTGAAAGCAACAAGAGATGAAAAGTTTCTCTCTTGGAATCACAATCTATGAGTTTGCCAGTTTAAGTGTTTCACCTAGAAAAACATATTTTCCTAGATCCAAATACAACTGGATTTGTAAATATCCATTGCTATCATCATCTCTTTAAAATAGCAAAGTTGGATGTCCTTTGCTTTCCTTTTTTTTTTTTTTTTTTTTTTTTTTTTCGGTATGCGGGCCTCTCACTGCCGCGGCCCCTCCCGCCGCGGAGCACAGGCTCCGGACGCGCAGGCGCAGCGGCCATGGCTCACGGGCCCAGCCGCTCCGCGGCATGTGGGATCTTCCCGGACCAGGGCACGAACCCGTGTCTCCTGCATCGGCAGGCGGACTCTCAACCACTGCGCCACCAGGGAAGCCCTGCTTTCCTTGACATGAAGTGTTCTCATTACCTTTTATACTTACCTATTTCCTCTCTTTGGAGAAAAATACCATCTTCCCAGTGCAAGGGGCTCAATGAAGACTTTCACACAATTTTTTAGAGACAGGAAATTTTTGTTGTTCCCACCAGACACTAGTTTCCTCAAAATTCCAGATATAGAGTAGATGGCATTTGAATATCTTGATCACAAAGGAAAGGCCCATCTGGTTGAAAGGAAAGTGGCTATCCTGTAGCCTTCGCAGACATAGATGCAGCTCACAAACTACTCATTCAAGCTGCAGACAATGATACAATGATGTAATTTTGGATGTATTCCATTGCGATTGGAACAATCTGTAACCCTCCTAATATTGGGCATAAGGATACTGAAGCAGGAATGACACCGGTTTCTTTCAACGGGGTGACATTTCACGGAACCACACAGGAAATCTCATGACTTGGCCAAACGTGAAAGAGAAATATCCTCTTGGGCAGGAAGAGTGTGTATCTGTCCAAGGGGTATTTATACTCTACTCTCGCCGCAGAGAGAAAGAAGGAAACTTACAGAGTAGATTAAGAAAAAAAAAAAAAAAAAAAAAAAAGGTGTCTGTAATAGTGGATAGTCCCCAGCACTGACTGTGCTACATACTTTGCAGCCATTTCGGGGTGTACAAACAAGAACTCAGAATCTAGTCAAGAACTTTAGACATCAAACAAACAAAAAACCCAAACAAACAAAAACTAGGCAAAAATAATTGGATGAAGACAGATCAAACTGAGACTTTAGGGAATTCCTAGCTGTCCTGTGGTTAGGACTCCAAGCTTTCACTGCGAAAGGCGAGGGTTCAGTCCCTGGTCAGGGAACTAAGATCCTGCAAGCCGCTTGGCACGGCCAAAAAAAAAAAAAAAAAAAAAAAGCCCTGAGACTTCCTTTCATTTGAATGGTTATAAGGGTTACATTTGAAGGGATTATCATAACCCATGTGACTCAACCGCCACCTAGGGAAAACAATTCCATTCCGAGAAACATCTGGTTACACCCTTCCGAGAAAAACCACAAAACACGAAAATGTAAACTAGGCATCCGATAACTAACCAATCAAGGAACTAGAGCCAAGTTCCCACTCCGGTCCGTCCGGAACAAACAAACCAATCAGAGAAACCCTCGATATATCCACACTTTGCATAATGAAAAATAAAACCTGTAAAATGTGTGTAACTCCGTTTTTGGGGGTTTTCCTCTTCGGCCTCCTGCGTGAGGACCTAGGAACCCCGGTGCACCGGCATTAAATAAACCTCTGGCGTATTGCAACGACTCTCGACTCTTGGCGGTTCTTGGGCGAGCTGAAGTTTCTCGGAGACCGTTTAGGTCTAACACATTCAGTTCCCCAAGCAAGAAGCGAACAGGTTGAGAGCCCAATCTTTTGTCTACTGTGGCAGTTCACGATCGATCCCTCACTACTGAATGACAGTAAGCGTGTGTGGCCCTCTTTATAGAACAGTAGGGTTAGTCATACTTTATAACTTCTTTTGACATATTCAAAATGTGATGAGTTAAAAAACCTCTTCGTGTTTATGCAAACGCCTAGACTAGGCAAATCCTATTAGCATGTGAGCTCTGTGCTCAGACAGGACCCATCCCAAATAAAAAAACAGCAACACATATCTGCAGGCACTAAGCATCCCATTTATATTAAAATATTTAATTCTTATAGCAGTCTGTAACAATTCAACAAGAAAGGTACTGTTATGATTTTCATTTTACATCTAAGGAAACCAGGCGTAAAGCAATCAAATGACATGCCTGAGGTCACATAGCTAGTGAACAGCTGAGACTCAAAATATCTGAAATATTTGTGGTTTCATTAAGCTCATTTGTGATCATCATGTATATTTCCTCCCAGTTCCAGCAGGAGTGTTACATGCTTTGCACCTCTCTACTCTGTAGCCTCGCCACCACCTTCAGCAGCTCTCAACGCTCCAGCTCAGGCTGGAACAAGCATAACGGGAAGGCAGAAGTTTTCCCTCGGGCAGGGCAGAAAGTACAGGCACTGTCATGCACGCTACACATTCAAAATACCACGTGGAGCTCTTTCCTTGTAATTTAGGAAATGAGCTGTCCCCTTGAAACACCAGTGATGACACAGAGAGACCCAGTATACCCGTCCAAGTTAAAGGAGATGCATCAAGTATATGAAAGCAAAAGCTGATTTTTTTTTTTTTTTTGGCGGTACGCGGGCCTCTCACTGCTGCGGCCTCTCCCGCTGCGGAGCACAGGCTCCGGACGCGCAGGCTCAGCGGCCACGGCTCACGGGCCCAGCCGCTCCGGACGCGCAGGCGCAGCGGCCACGGCTCACGGGCCCAGCCGCTCCGGACACGCAGGCGCAGCGGCCACGGCTCACGGGCCCAGCCGCTCCGCGGCACGTGGGATCCTCCCGGACCGGGGCACGAACCCGCGTCCCCTGCATCGGCAGGTGGACTCTCAACCGCTGCGCCACCAGGGAAGCCCAAAAGTTGATTTTTTGGGAAAAATCTATAAGCTACAGTATTCCATTGGCCAAGGTGATAGTATCAATACAGATAAGTATCAAGGATTTCCCCCTAACGATCTTTATCTCAAGATGAGTCCTTTGGCTTAGCGAAGTGTTTATACAACAAAGCATTAAAGATTAATATCTATAATATTTTCAAAGGAAGGGAAATTTTCCCTTGACATATCTTATTTCCCTTAAGGTCCCAGAAGAGGGAGAAAATGATATACCCTGCAGTTCGCTGTTCAATCAAACTTAAATTCCCCGTGACTAACTTCCCATACATATTTCTGGATAAATCATACAGTGTTTCTCTTGCGGCACCTAGAACCACCATGACTGTCACCCCCTAGAACCAACAGCTAAGAAATGGCAGGTAGAGATTATGGAGACGTGCTAATATATTTTGATGAATAAGGTACCCTGAAACAGTGGCTGAAAAATGTAAAATATTTCATTCAGTCATATATCAACTATATATTTTACATAGCCTAATCCTTCATTTATTCTCCCTAAAAAATATAATGATGTAGAAAGGGAAATAAGGATGCTAAGTAGAAACTGGTGATTCTAATCTAAAAGTGATTCACTGGACTCCAAGGGCTTCCTTTCTTTCCTTTATGTAAAATAAAGGAGGACATTCTCATTCATTTGTTTCTTCATTCAGGAAACACAGCATACTATGATTATTAACTAGACCAGTACATTACACACTTTAATGTGAATGCAAATGATCCCATAACATTGTAAATTGCAGATTGGTTTTGGGGTGGGGTCCAAGAGTCTGCATTTCTAGGAGGAGTCAATGCTGTTGGTCTGTGGACCACCCTTTGAGTAGTAAGAGTCTAGATCAGAATTATCCAACTGAAATTTCTGTAATGATAGAAATATTCTATATTAATTAGCCTAATGTGATAACCAGTAGACACATGTAATTATAGAGTATGTGAAATGTGGCTAGAGTGACTGAGGAAATTTTAATTTAATTTAATTTAATTATGTAAAGTTTAATTTAAATAGCCACACACGGCTACTATTGACTATATTATTAGAGAATTCAGTCTCATAAGGAAGAACAAGCTTACCATTTAATGGAAGATATTTAACCAGATTTGGGGGATGTGATATGTTCAGTCCTTTAATGATATTATTAATAAAATGAAATTAATAAGGGAGGAAGAAATGAGGGGATGTGAGGTATGAGCAGGTTCCAGTTAAATGATCCGGTCTTCAATTCTCCTGAGCTCAAACGTAATGGCTCTCTAGCTCTGTATATATGGCTAGAGCCCTAAAAGCAAGGTGAAAAGGACAAGAGGAATGCATGTTGAATTTTACTTTGTCAAGGTATGAATTAGCCATGGTGACCCCTCCAAATACAGGAAAAGACTCCTGTCTGAGCTGCTGTATCGCTGCAACTTTGTACCTTCAGTTAGAAGGACTAGATGAAGACACTATCTTTGCATCAATTGGATTATGATTAAATTCCATAGGAGAACAGACAGACTCATCAGTTCTCATAGGAAAAGCTGGTTGACACCTATTATTCCCCTACTCCAAGGAAGAAATAATTTGGTGTGATAGTTATAGACAACATCTGACCTAAAGAACCACATCAAATTATCATGACAACTGATGGTCTGTAGTCTGGAGATAACCATCTGATCTCGCTGACACTCATTAAAGGAACTCCAGCTGTGCCTGCTTTTGAAGCAGAGAAAAGCAACACAGGGAAGGGGGAAAATTGCAGGAGGTCTCTGTGACTTGTTAATAGTTCTCAGGATTCTTTCCTAATGGGTTTAGTCTGACATGAAAACAGTAATATTTGGTGTCATCAGCATTGTCTTTTGAAATACACACTTTTTTCTTCCTGGTACATGTTTCAGAAAGAATGAGTCGGTCATTAAAATTTACACAGTTTCAGGCTTCCCTGGTGGCGCAGTGGTTGAGAATCTGCCTGCCGATGCAGGGGGCACAGGTTCGTGCCCTGGTCCGGGAGGATCCCACGTGCCGCGGAGCGGCTGGGCCCGTGAGCCGTGGCCGCTGAGCATGCGCGTCCGGATCCTGTGCTCCGCAACGGGAGAGGCCACAACAGTGAGAGGCCCGCGTACCGCAAAAATAAATAAATAAAAAATAAATTTACACAGTTCCGAGTCTATTGCTTTTTCTTCCCTTAAATTATTGCTGACTCGAAGAGGGTAAATTTATCTCCCTTTTTGTTTTTGTTGTTTTGTTTTTCAGTTAATGGGGGGAAATTACTTCATTGTAAGTATGGTAACAAAGATGCACTTTTTTTTTTTCTTTCTTCTCCTGTAGTTTGGTAGATATTCAGCTTTGGGATGCGGAAAATCTCAAAGGTCTTAACCAGTTTATCATTAAAAATAAAACCCCAAACCATTTTCTTCTTAAGTTTTAATAGCTATGAAATACCCATTAGAAGAATAATATCACAACCATGTATGAACTGCAGAATGTTCATGTCATATACACTAAGGTTCAATAAACCATTTTTGCTGTATCTTATCTTTTATGAAATAGGAATGGGTGACGACAAACTTCCTAGAAGATAGATCCAGCCCCATTTAGTTAAAGCACAACTCTTATCAAATAGACCCCTATTTAAAGACCTTGAGTAACTTGTGGCTGCTTACCAGATCCATTCTAAACAGTTTTGCCTTCTATTTTCACACAAAGACCCTAGGACTTTCTAGGAAACCTAAGAGGACTCAGTCTTATTCAATAGATGCCCCTGCCTTGCTTATATGCCTGATTTTACTGATTGTAGCTTATATTGTTTTTCTCATCTCGTTTGAGCTCCCTTCTCTATACTTCCTTCCTCTGTCTCTCGTTTCTTAATTCTAATTCAAATACCAAGGCACATGGATCTCACAGATATCCTTTACCTAAATCCGGCAACACACTTTGGGACGTCCTCACATATTCTGCACTATCTACTCTAATTAATATAACACTCTCAACTTAGTCTGTCTCTGTGTTATTGCCCACTCACCTTTCCATCTTCGGACGTACGTCTAATGAGAGAAATAGAGGAATAAAAAGCTGTGATCATTCACAAATGTCCTTGATAGTTTCCCATGGAATTCCAAGGGTGTTCTGAAGTATTATATTTTGTTTGCTTGTTTTTGTGCTTGCAGTTGTGGTCGATGCTCCTGTGATTTTGGTGAGCCTCTAATAAATCTGTTCAAACAAATTCTTGTTCCAATCCTCCTGCTTCATTTAGCTTATTCATTTATTTAATCATTCACAGTGAACGTGTAGTAAGTGCATTCTATGCACCATTTACCATGCTAGATGATGAAAGAATTGCAAATGAAAATACAAAATAATGCTGTCTTCAAAATGCTTAAGTCTAATAGAGACCAGAAAGTAAACAATTACAAATCAACATGAGAGGCCAAAGATATATGACAACTAAAGGCAATATGTGTTCACGATCCTAAACTGTATCCAATATTGGAGGTTTTTTTTTTTTTAAAAAAAAAAGCCATAAATGACATTTTTGGGACAAGTGGACAAGAATATCATTGTAAATTAGATAAAATGATTGTGTCAATATTAAACATCCTGAACTTGATAACTGTACTGTAGGTACTGTAGGTGAAAATCAAGGGGTAAGAAGGCATAATGAATGTAACCTACTCGCAAATGATTCAAAAGAAACCATTATATAATTGTTATAAATATATATATACGTACACATACACACACACACACACACAGACTATAAAACAAATGTAGCGAAAATACAAAAAATGGTGAATGTGGTTAAAGGATATATGAAAGTTCTCCAAATTACCCTTGCAACTTTTCCGTAAATTTGAAATTGTCTCAAACTAAAAAGGAAATCAATATGGTGTACCACAAAAGAGATTTGGGGCAGGATGTTCCGGATGTGGTGAGAAGAGAGAGCTTCACTCTGCTTGGTCAGGTGGGGAAATAATTGGTAAAGAAATGCCTGACCCATGATTTTAAAGGGTGACAAGTTCAAATCAAATAGAACGAGAATTGGGGCTGCAGGCAGGGTTGAGAAAACTGCAGGGATGCTATTGTACAATTTATGAATATAAAAGCTAGTTCTCCGTTTTTCCTGCCCCACCTCCATAAAGCAAGAACCATGGTTATAGTTAAAATATAGTTATTATCATTCCCATTAGCCTTGAGAGCAGGGGTACTCTGTAATTAAATCTATCTAAATGATATATTATATATTTCTACAATTTATAGAGCAATATTTAGTATTTTGAACTGTCAATTAAAAATGCAAAAGTGATGAACATAGAAGAATTCAAAGTACAAAATAGAAAAATACAAGAATGAGACAGTTGCCAGTTTGTCAAAAAATACTCATGATGCAAAGGCGAGACCAATGTTTGCCTTCAGTTTCTCGAGTAGATAGTAACAACATAAGCTATGTGGAGTTCTGGTTCTTTCCTTGGAACTCTGTAAGCACTTTTTGCATAATACTATATTTAGTATATATCCTCACAAAAACCCTCTGACATAGGATACATTTTTATATTAAGCTATATCTGAGCAAACAGCGATTTGAAGAAATGCAGTACCTTCTCCCAGGTCAAGCATCCAGGATGCGACAGAGGTGGGATTCCAACCCTTACAACCTGTTGACAAAAGCCTCCTAACTTGACCATGCCTATGTAAAAGGAGAGGAGTTCAGTCTAAGGAACTATTTTCAATTTGCCAAACTCCTGATATAAGTCGAATATTTAATTATAAAACACCTGCGAAGTAGTGATATTCCTATTTTATCTCTGAGAGAACGGAAACTCAGAGAGTACAATAACTTGCCTAAAATAACAAATGTCTGACTTTTGATTTACTCTCGTCTGTCTGACTTCAGAGCTCCTCGTAATTTTTGCTCTGCTTTCAAATCACTCTTCAGAAATCCCTGCTTTTCAACTGGCATCCTTCATACATGATTCCAATTTCCCCCAGGGGTTTCCAAATTGAATCTGGTATCTGAGCTCAGAACTAGGGTGTTGCTTAATTGGTCATCTGCTGCTGAGTGAAGGGCTCAGCAGTTTACAGGTGGGTAATGGGTATTTATATGTATGTATGTATATATATATATATATATATATATACACATATATATATATACACACACACACACATATATATATATATATATATATATATATACACACACATATATATATATAGTGTTTTTTTCTTGGTTTCTGACTTGAGGAGAATTTGGGGCTCTTTCACAGAAGCTTATTCAGAAGCAAGAAAATATAATTCTGCCCACCACTCACCACCCCTCGAAACACAGTAATAGCTCAAAGATAGACTTGACAAATGGTGCCATGCTGGTCTCTTTTCTTTTAATGACGTCTTGATTGAATTTTCTCAGTGAACTAATTAAAAGAGGATTTGCCTAGTGCCAATGCCTCTGACTCCTTGTGGGATTCAAAAACCCAGCTGAACTCTTCCTGCCTCTGTGAGGATCAATGCTTAGGAGATTTTGCAAGGGTAACTGACCTCCCAAGGCTTTTGATGAGTTGCAGGACAGGATCAAGTCCAGCTGGTTCTTCCATAGATATATTGGCTACTGCAGTGTTTGCTCACAGGAGTAAAGCAGTTGTTTTTGTTTTGTTTTGTTTTGTTTTTTGTCTTTGGTGATAATATAGACTGGTTCTCAAGTTACTCCATTTTTTCCAGTTCATAAGAAGCTAGGGACAGAACTCCTACGCTCAAACCCCTAAACTTGTCACATCACTCTGGAAATTATTCCTTTTCTAGTATTGAGAGAGGATAAAACAAACTGATCAGCAGCCAGGAAAATCATGCTTACCATTCCTTTTGGAATGAATTAGCCGATAGGCATGAGTACAGCTATACTGAGCCCACAGAAAATGCTGTGGTCATTCAAACGGAAAAACCCGAACCGACTTTTTGGCCAAAGCGATAATTCATGCTCACTGACAATTCTTTTAAAGCCATCTTTACCTTTTGACTCTTAGAGCCTTGAAGGATATAAAATTAGTTTATTTATCTCTGAAACCCCAAGCCTAGGACAGTTCCAAAAAACATGAAATATATACATTACCCATCAGGCATGTAAAAGTTTGCCAGAAACGGTACCTTTTTTGACAAAGGAAATTGAGAAGTTTCTTTGAATATCCATTCTGTATCAGGCCCTGTTCTAGGCACTTGACAAATGTGAATCTTCATACCTGCTCCGTGAAGTAGGTGCAAATATTATCCTCATTCTTCAGAGGAAGAAACTGAGGTTCAAAAGCAGTTAAGGAAAATGCCCGTAGCCCCAGTGCTAGTAAAAGAGAATGGTGGGATTCAAACTCAGACACTCACGTTTCACAGCCCTCACGAAGCACCACGTCACACTGCAAAACGTTAGAAACAAGGCAAAAGTACGGCACTAACTTTTACACAAAAGGGATTTACATACAACATAGTAGTTGGAAGGGGTAGGCTTGAAGTTGACTTTACCTAGCATCCTTTCTATTTTTACTCATAGGTGTGTTTATTTGGGTTGACTTTGGAAATGGGCAAGATTTAGCTTCCTCCCCTCAAAACATCTTCTGATGCAGCTATATCCTAAGTTCGGTGGTAATAGTAGTGGTGGCTTTTACACATCAAAAATAATCAGAGAATCTCAAACTTGAATGTATTTGAAAGGTAATTTATTCTAACTTCTACTTGCTCAAAATCACACCGTTTTACTCTCTTTTCCAATGCAACCACTGGATCGTTATCACCACAGCAGTGACATATGTCAAGTAGTGTGCTACTTGGTTTATAACATTTTCTCCTTAACTATTCACAACTGCCTGTGTGATAGATATTTTGATTTTCCCTACTTTATAGATGAGGAAAGAGAAGTGTTGTGTACCTTGCCCAAAGTCACACAACTTGTAAGTAGATGAGCCAGAATTCAAAACAAAGTAGTCTCATCCAGACTCTGTGCTATTGATCATTAGATCAGTGGGTCTGAAATCGTGGTTTGTGGAGGACTAAGGAGTCCCTAGACTATCTCAGGATTCCATAAGGTCAAAAAAATATTAGTTTGCAGGGCAGAAATAGAGACACAGATATAGAGAACAAACGTACGGACTCCAAGGGGGGAAAGTGGTGGGGGGTGGGGGGGTGGGTTGAACTGGGCGATTGGGGTTGACGTGTATACACTAATATGTATAAAATGGATAACTAATAAGAACCTGCTGTATAAAAAATAAATAAAATACAATTCAAACAAAAAATATTTATACTGATACTAATATATGGTTTGCCTTTTTCACTGAGTTGATATTTTCACTGATGGTACAGAAGCAATGCTGGGGATACCTTAGCAGGAATCAAGGTGGCAGCACTAGATTAAATTAGTAGTCACTGTATTTCAAACTCACATACTGGTAGCAAAACAATGTCCATTTCACTTAAGATTGTCTTTAATGAAGCAGTAAATGTTATTAATTTTATTTAATCTTGACTTTTGAGTAACACTTTTTTTTTATTCCATGTAATAAAATGTGAAATACAAAGAAAGTGTTTTCTTCTACACTAAGGAAGTATAATGATCATCTCAAAGAAAAGCACTTGTATGATTGTGTTGTGAGCTAAATCAGATGCTTTTTCATAGAACTCCATTTTCATCTGATAAAAAAACTGACAAACAACCTATGGTTTTTCTTGCTTGGATACTTGCAGGCAAGCATTTGTTCCAAAATTGACAAGTAAGCCCATCACGTCAAAGAGAACAACTGACACTATTTGTGTCCTATGATCAAATTTGATCTTTCAAGAAAATATTAGAATTTTGGAAGACTGTTCATCACAATGAGTTTGACAGCTTCCCAATACTTAAAACAATTTTATTATTAGATGGGTGATGATATTAATAAATGTGTTTTTGATACCATATAATAAAATTTGTCGGTAGTTAGAAGATCTGTATAACTCAGTGAACCTGTATTTTCCAAATGTGGGTAAAAGATCGAAGGGCAAATTAGACCAATGCCTTGTAATGTAACAGATAAGGTGAGCTCATTGGTATGGTCTCAGATTCTACATTGCAGTTAACCTTTAAGAAACTTCTGCTTGTTGAGCTTTCATATATTCACAATTATCTGAAAAGGTAATTAAAACAGCCTCCTTTCAAACTACATATCTGTGTGAGGGCCTATATTTTTCTCTACCTAAAATAAAACCACGTATCTCTACAGACTGAATGAGAACCCAGCTCTCCGCTGTTAAACCAGAGAAAGGTAAGATAATGCTACTCTTCTCATTAACTTTTACTGAAAAATAGATATCTTCATATAACTGTGCTATTTATGTTAACATGTAACACATTTACTATTGTTACTTGAAGCCAATTACTGTCTTAAAATTTTGTTTCATTTTATTAACAGATATAATGTACATAAACAAAAGCTTTTTTTGGATCTCAGTAATTTTATATATATATATAAATGGATCTTGACACCAAATATTCTGAGAACTGTTGTACTAGATTATCTCAAACCCTGTCAGATGCAGGCTTTTATCTCTTTGGTTGAATACTTCCAAAGATGGTAAAATCACTACCTCTTAAGAAAGGTTATATTTGAAAACCAATCAAATTATATCTTTGACTTCTACCCATTGGTCCTGGTACCATGTTCCAAAACCACAAAAAGGAAACCTAATCCCTTTTCCTTAAAACAGACCTTAAAAACTATAAGACTGATACAATATTAATTTAAAATAAACTATGAACCCACCAATTAGTACTCTCATCTAACATTTATGTTTCTATCTTGTTCGTAAGGATATTGAAAGATTTTATCAATTTTCTTTCCGAAATGCAGTCAAACAAGAAAACTATTTTCTCCTAATCTGCCAATGAAAGAACCCTAGAGAAGAAAACTGTGAAGTAAGTATGACACCGTATCTTCTCAGAGGAGCCATGTTGGCTCCTGGGAATTACAACTTCTTTTGCTAACTGTTCACAAACTGTCCATGCCTGAAGCTTGAATGAGACCTGACACACTTATTAGAAAACTATGGCAACCAAAACAAAAAAAAAATCATTACAGTTGACTAAGTATTTATAAATCCAAGTTACATTTTGTGCATATGAATTTATATGACTCAGTTGTACTGCAGTATCATCTTTAACTGGATTGTTGGGAGAAATATTGGCCTTAGAAGTAAGCATGCCCTGCTCTGTCTTCATATTGGGCATATATAATTTTTTTCTCCTTTTAAGTTTCCTTAATTATCAAATTAAAAAAACTTGAGTTAGATCATCTTCGATGTCCTTTATCAGTCCTTATGTTTGATGCTGACCATACATTATATATAATCTATCCATAATAAATTAGGAATTGGAAAAAGTTCCAGATGAGTTATTGCCTGTTTTTCTTTTTAAGCACCCATTAAAGTCATCTGTTTATGACAAAAAATAATTTAAGAAATATCTAACCCTTCCTCATGAAAAGACTGCAGAATTGAAACTTCTTCACCGTTCTGTTGATTGCTTTTTCTCTTCTCCCTTCTTGACAAAGGGAGCCTCACTTCAAAATTTCAGGTTTGAATGTTTTTTCCCCTTCAGAGACCTTCTCAGCATCAATCTTTTTTTTTTTTTTCTTGTTGACAGCTAATATTTCTATTGCAAATATCAAACAGAAAAACACAGTGTTACACAAGTCACTGGAGACAAAAAGGCAGAAAGTAATGACTCTCTGTTTTGGTGCATTTACTGTGAATCCCAAGTCAAGAATATGATACTCAAAACTCGGGGAGCACAGTGAGACAATGTGAAAGCATCAGATAAACATAACGATTAGAGAACCATACGGCAGGAAGTCTGTGCACAAGGTGGAGAATAAAGCTCCAAATGGTCCCAGTAGCAGGCAACACTGGCCCTCAGCATTTATAAAAGCAATTATTGTCCCCCTGCTGCAGATTACTTACGGGGTCTGGAATTGAGCATATTACTATTGCTTTTTGCTACTTTTTCCTCCAAACCATTGGAAAGTACTGTTTTTAAAGAAGTTCAATGTGTAGTGGAGTGTTACTCAGTTTTCCTGGAAAACTATTGATTCGCCACCCACAAACTTTGGCATAATTAGTGCATTTCAGAATTATGATATCTTACCAATGCCCACGTAAGTTTCTTCTTCCATAAAATTCACGAAAGCAGCATACAGCATTACCCCACTCCTAGCAAAGCACTCTTTCCTCAGCATTTTTATTAACTAACAGTGAGGCCATGATGTGACATTGCTGGCCGATTGGCAACCCAGGCACTCCCAGGGCAGAGTCGGCAATAATCTCCCCAGAAGCATAAACGCTGGCTGCACTGTCACAGTGGGGGATGCCGAAAACATGGGGGCTTCCCTCTCTAGACATATGTTAATTTTCAGTTAACATAGGATGAAGGAGAGCCTTTCAGAATTTCTGGCTTGGAGGTCCACCATTGAGACTTGGGCATTGTTCCTACCCATAGTTGAAAACTCTCGCAATGTATATTATATAATTTCCACTGCTGCCAAAGGGACCTCCCAAATGCGCTTGTTGCTGTTTCCCCATGCCCTCATATTTGCAGGTCTCCAAATCCTCATCCCTTAGGAAGCAATAATTACATTTCATAGAAACTAAACTGTCCACTAAATAATTATAAATTAATCTTTACAGGTCAAAGTATTTAACCCTTTATCCCAGCTTGGAATTCCACCGTCTTTCCTTCACTCTCTCTTTACCTTTTCTCTCTCTATTACTTTTCCTTCACAACTGCATTAGCCATTCTTCCCCAGTGCCCTCTAACTCTTAGGTACCTTATCCTTCCCTTTCCCTTTCATTCCAATTTCCCTAACATAACCAACAGGACCAGAAACCTGACTTGGCCAGAAAATATGTCTTCTTTACCAAGACAGGCACCAAAAGTGACCAGAGGTGAAGTTCAGACAAGACTGACATACAACCTACCTGTGATCTGGGAATTTTTGTTGATGACACTGTAACATCTCTCAGAAACATTTTAGAAATACAACGTAAAGTATCCCCACCTACCCGAGAACTGATTATTTCCTTTCTCAAAGTTGTATAAGTAGGTAGACTAGGAATCAGTGTAGCCAGATGTGACTGGGTTGTTTGTGCCCAATAAGAAGCCTCCTGCATTGTCAGGTTTTAGGTCTCCATATCCTTAGAGCTATGTCAGCCCAGAGGAAAACCTGGTTCCTATTTATATAAAAGCAACTAAACATAATAGGGTTCTCCTTCTATGAAATATAACAACTAATACAACTTCAGATTGATATACACAACTGCACACTGTACTTAACCATCTAATAGGCATTTCTAATTTAACACAGCTAAAACACTAACTTTTTTTTTAACATCTTTATTGCAGTGTAATTGCTTTATAATGTTGTGTTAGTTTCTGCTGTATAACATAGTGAATCAGCTATACATATACATATATCCCCATATCCCCTCCCTCTTGAGCCTCCCTCCCACCCTCCCTATCCCACCCCTCTAGGTGGTCACAAACCACCTAGCTGATCTCCCTGTGCTATGTGGCTGCTTCCCACTAGCTAAAACACTCTCTTCTTTTTTTTTTTTTTACTTCAAATCATCATATTTTACACTTTATTTTATTTTTTTATGGAGAGGTGTCAAGAGTTGTGTTTTAGAGGTATCAAGAGTTAGTAAAACTTGATACCTCTAAAACACAACTCTTGACACCTCTCCAAATTCTGTTTCTCCTCCAGTCTTATAATTAGTACTGTTATCCACCCACTTGCTCAAGCAAAGAACCTAGGAGATATTTTTGATACTTTCTAATCACACCCAGTCCGTCAAAAGATTTGGTAATGCTAACTTCAAAATATACTTCCAAATTTTTCATTTCTCTCCATGTTTATTACTACCTAACTTTAGACATTGTCATATGTTGATCCTTTTTTTGCTTATATAAATCCAACCAAGTCACACAGATGACAGAATTATATTACAACCCAGATAATGAAGCTTAAGAAGCTTCCCATTGCATTCGGGACAATGCTAAACCACTGCTTGGTCTACAGGGTCTTTCCATCAACCTGACCCAGACTGTATCTTCAAATTCATCTTGTAGTAGCCTCTATCCTCCCTCACTATGATTTGTACAGCAGAGTGGATTTCTTGTCCAAAGCACACTGCCTTAATCAAAGCAAGGTTGACTTTTAATTGTCTTGTAATAGGATACAGGGAAGTCTGTATTAATTAATTCCTTACTTAATTCCACAGTTCTTGAGATTCCTGCAGTAGGAATCATTTTCTTTGTGTTTATGAATCTGAATCATTCTTTTAGAAATACAGACAATGCTTGATTTTATAATGAAATAAAATAATTGGTGGGTGATAAATTTGTTTTCCTTATGCCATTTGGCATCAGCGGCCTCCCGGGGGATAGAAAGAGGAGTAGCTAAATTATGAAGTTGGATGACAGTCATCGCATACACTACACATTTGCTGACCGTGGCCCCTAATCTTCTCTGCCCTAGTATCAGACATGGTCCCAGTCTAGCAATTCTCTGTGATTCTAGCTATCTTCAGATTTCATAGTGCCTTTTTTGAAATTAATGAGAAAAAAATTATCAAGGCTTTAGAAACAGTCACTGCTTTTGAATGGCAGGTGAATATAAAAGAGGTAAAACCATTAGGAATGTGGTGGGGTTCAGAAAGGTCAAGAAACAGTGGAGTCTGACAAGCAGAATGTGATCGGTGGTGCCATCCCATGAATAGACAGGAAACATAGGAGAAGGGCTGGCCAGAGGTGGCACGAGAAGTTCCGCGTTGGACGCGCTGAGTCACAGAGGCTTGAAGCGTATGCCAGTAAAACTATGCAACATACAATGAGTGTTAAGGCTTAGCTCTGCAAAGATATCTGTGTGGGAGACGGAGATTTGTGACTTACCAGGATATTAAGGGTAACTGAAGAACTGGAAGTTGAGAAAATCAATTAAAAGAGTATGTACTGTGAGAAGAAAAGAGAGAGAGGTATGAAATGAGGATAAAAATGGAACCACAGGGATCACCATTACTTGTGATGCAAGTTAAGGGAAAGGAAACGAAAAGAGACAGTAACGGGCATGGCAGCAGGAGGAGGAGGGAGGTGCTTTGGAAGCCAAAGAAAGAGAAGATTTCCTAAGGTAGAGAGTAGTCAAGGATGCCGTAGGCTGCAAAGGGGTCAAGTGAGATAGGAGTCCAAAGCTCCTTGGCGTCCAAAGCAATCTTTGTCAGACCTATGTTGGAGAAGCAGTAGGAACTGTAGCCAGATGTCAACAGGTTAAGGAGTTACAGGGATATGTATAATTATTTCAGAAAATTTAGTGATGAAAGAAAGGCCATAATTTGGGTGATATCTAGGGATGGGCAAAAGACCAAAGAAGATGTTTGTTCATGTCTCCACCTCTGTCTCTATATTTTTATGAGCTAAAAGAGAGTAAGGTTCCTAAGAAAGAGCAAGAAATGATGGGCAGATCTGAGGTAGAGGAAGACAATCCAAATAAACATAAGGAGGGCTATTCCACTGTGACCGATGGTTTTAAAAATTTACTGACACATTAATAGTGAAATAAGCAATAATATCAAACCTGCAGCTGTTCACGTCCATGAAGCCCTCACTGAAGCTTCCCCACAACCCAGGCTTGGGTAGGTGTTCCTTTGAGCTTCCCAAATGCCCTGAGTAAAGATTGTCCTTTTTCTTCCTATTAAACTGTGATAAATGTTTTTAGAACATTATTCCTAGCATCATACCTGGGTAGACAGTATGTTGGTTCAAATAACTGATAAATTAATAATCAAGTACATTACAGAATGAGAGCTTCAAAACGGATTGTTTTTATGAGAAACTAATTATGAATTTAATATTTAATGATAAAAAAGAATTATAAGCCAATGCCATTTATAAATTTAAAATTGAAATTAGGATCTCAAACTGAGTGCACTTTATAGGTCTACAGGATTTTTTGTTTTGTTTTATTTTGCTTTTTCTTTATACAGTATAAGGGTTTTCCCTCTTGGAGACAGGAAAGTGGATTGCATAACCTTTCAAAGTCCTTCTTAGGCCTATGACTTTATGATCTACTGACATGCCCTAATTCATTCTGCCCCATGAATATACCCACTCACAAATAAGACATGTATTAAAGTTCTCTCAGCTTTTTGTATCATTTTCTTAGAAGACAGTTTTGGGGCTTCCCTGGTGGCGCATTGGTTGGGAGTCCGCCTGCCGATGCAGGGGACGCGGGTTCGAGCCCCGGTCCGGGAAGATCCCACGTGCCGCGGAGCGGCTGGGCCCGTGAGCCGTGGCCGCTGAGCCTGGGAGTCCGGAGCCTGTGCTCCGCAACGGGAGAGGCCACAACAGTGAGAGGCCCGCGTAACACACACACACACACACACACACACACACACACACACACAAGATCATGCGTGCCGCAACTAAGATCTGGTGCAGCCTAAGTAAATAAATATTAAAAAAAAAAAAGACAGTTTTGCTCCATTGGTTCCCCCAGTCAAGATTCATCACCTGCTGCAACAGAGGATTTCAGTAACAAAGTACTGTAGAAATTCCACAATAGCAGCCACGAACAGTACAGTTTGGGCAGACTTCATACTCCTTTCACTTTCTGGGGCTTTGCAATTTTCTTCAGCAACCCACCTAATTTGATGAGATACTCAATATCCCTCCTTCCCTGCATCACCTATGTATAGATTAAGTTCTTAAATGACAGTACCAACATGACATGAAAAATGAATGTGATGACTCCAATTCCCCTCTCAGCTGGCAGGAGCTCCATCAATAAAACCGCTCAAGACATTCAAAAATATGTGGAGTTTTCCATGGGAGACTGCAGATCGATGAACACACAGAACTCGTCCTTGTCACCCTGCTGCGGTGCCTTCTTTTCTCAGCCTGTTGACACATTAGTAAAGCTGTCTGGGTCCCTGGCTACTGTTACAGACTTAAATGTCTCCTGGCATTAGTCTTGCTGAACAGGATTCCCCGCATGCCTCCCTGTCACGCTGTCTAGCCCTCGCCTCCACAGAGATTTCTAGCTCCTGAGCAGGGTACCCTTAGATTGGGACCAAAACTTCAACAAAGAGATCGACATTTAAAAAAACTGTAGTATTACCATGGGTACCATGTAATCTGCAGCATTTTCAAAACCATGTATGACTAAAGTGATGGAAGAATTTTAAAAAATGATTTAGAAAATGAATTTTTTGCTTTAGTCTTAGTTCAAATCTTAAGGGGCAAAATCAACATTTAAAAACTTAAGCCCTGCAAATTAAGTACCTAGTGGATTGCTTCTGATTCACTCTAATTTTCCGTAATGGAACATCTCCCAGTAAGTGGATAAAATGAGAACTTAGTGAAGAATAAACCAAAGTTACTATACCCGCTAATCTCTATTCAGATTAATATTTTCATTTTTTTGCTATCAAACATTTTCTAGAAACCTGAATATGCCCTGAACACTATGTACTAAATGGACGTGTCCCCTTAAAATTCATCTGTTGAAGCTCTAATCTCCAACGTGATGGTATTTGGAGATAGGTCATGAGGGTGGATCCCTCACGATTAGAATTAGTGCCTTTATAAGAAGAGACACAAGAGAGATGATTTCTCTCTTGGCTATAGGAGGACACAGTGAGCAGACAGCCATCTGCACACCAGGAAGCTGAGCCTCCACAGACGCTGAATCTGCTGGTACCTTGATCTAAGACTTTCAAGCCTCCAGAGCTGTGAGAAATAAATGTTTGCTGCTTAAGCCACCCTGTCTATGGCATATATTTGTTATAGTAGTTCAAGCTGACTAAAGGCAATAGGTAGTGAGAAGACACAGATAGGAACAAAAAATGAAAACCCATCATGGCAGAGATCATTAATTCAGGTGAGTCTAAAGTGTATTGACTTTGCAAAGAAGGAACAGCCAAGTTTACCTAATAGAATACAAAGGCAGTGGAGAAGATGTAACATTGGAACTGGTGCTTGAAAGATCAGTAAGAGTTTTGTGTGAGAGAAGGTAGAAGGGTGACAAAGTGGGCTTTATTGGCAGATGCATCAAGTATGAAAGTCATGCCACATACCTTCCTGGTGTGGCTGGAGACTGAGGGTAAGAGAATATTCATCAGTGAGATAAAAAGATAATGTTTTGAAGGAACTTTTATGCTAAAAAATTATCCTTCATTCTGTACATCCTTAGTTCCCATGCCTGGCTCATCATCAGGATCATCTGGGAAAGTGTTTTAAAAGGACAGATTATTTACTATATTTTTAGAGATTCTAATTAGTAGGCTGAGTTCTAGAAACTTGTATTTTTAAGTTTCCAGAGTGACTGTGATGCTCACCAGATGTGAACATCTTCTAATGTAAAAAATGAAGAGACTCTGAAGGACTTGGAGAAAGAGAGATGATCTGATTTAATCTGGGTTTAATAATCATCAATCCTGTAGGTAGATATATGAGCAGAAAGCTATTAGAGTAGAGAGGTTACAGACACATGGGCTATTGATTTATTTTACTATGTGTACAAAGAATTGCTATACTCTGTGAGTGTGTTTATTAATTAGTTGCCTATACTTCACAATCTGGAAATTTCACATAATAAACTGGATTTCCTACTTCCCTTGCAAATTAGGAGATATGGCAATACTGAGCTCATTTATCACCATGACAACAATTGGCTGGAATTCCTTATAGACTTGACATGTATCCTCGTGGCTTTATATTCCCCACCACTGCCGTTTTCTTTCACTGCAACTCAATTCCCTCATTTACCTCTCTGGCTGGATGTTAAAGGCATTTAAGTTCGTTATCATTGGGTAGAGGATGTTATATTTGAAATGGAGAAGACTAATCTTGTTTGTTATTTAATAAGTCTACATTTGACAGGGAAAGGTTAAGTCAAAAGGTGTCAAAGTCCTACTACGCTGGCTTAAGATATTTTATTCATGAATTTGGAAGCAGTAGTATATTGGAGAAATAGAAGAACATGAACATTTATTGAGTACTTACTCTGTACTAGGCACTATGCAAGAAGATTTAAATACAGGCTCTCACTTAATCAGCTTAATAATCCTAAAACTATTAGAAGATAAACTCTGGAAGGGGCAGAGTTCTTTTATTGCTAAAATTTTACAATAGTTGGAATAATGCCTGGTACCAAGGAAGGGCCCAATAAGTATTTTCGATTTATCAAATAATAGGTAAGTTGCAATTAATAAAATTGACATTCAGAGGCTCTGACCAAGGTCATAAATTAAGTTCAACCTGTTGACCTTCAGAACCTACGAGTTTCCACTGCCCAGTATTGGCTTCGCCTTTTCACAGAAGTAAATCCTCAGTCACATGGCTCATTTCTTGACATACAGCAGGAAGAAAATCCATTGCCATATGTCAATTCAATTTCTAACCAAATCTTTTTATGCACTATCTTGTTTTACTTTCTCTCTCTCTCTCTCTCTGTCTCTCTCTCTCTCTCTCTCATTCTACTTAGACAAACCTCTTAACTTCTTAAGAGATGCCTATAAGTGTGTTAGTGGTAAATGAAGTTCCTAGAGAAACCAAGTTTCATACTATCAGGAGCCTTGTAAGACCATGTTTGAAAGTCACCCAACCTGGCATCTCCTTTCTGGCCTGCCTTAAGTCTAGGCTAGGTTTTGTCTGCCAAGCTAAGAGGACTTTACATAATTTAAAAAAATACACCCACAATGCAAATATCTTCTGAATTTTAATGCAACCCTTACTTGATCCAAGATATTAATCAAATGGAATTAGATTTCTGGAAAAGATCTCGATTATTGATGAGATGATTTAGCATAGCATAGCTTGGCTACTTTCTACCTCTAACATGTGTTAGGCAGTGCCATATTTGAATCTTACTCTGTCCTCTTCCTGCTGGTCAATAAGCTCAGCTCTCTTGTCATGGTCTATGGCCGTTTTAGGAATCCAGGATTCCTAAGGAGGCTATAGATATTTGTGATCCTAAGAATAATGGGTCTTCCATTTAACATGTGCTTACATTAAAACAGGAGTCAAGCAACTGCCTAGATTTACTTAGAGAAGTTTTCCTCTTTCATTTAGTTTGTTCATAATCGGGTTGCAGTTTTGCAAATCCTTCAAAGGGTAGTAGAGATTTATCATAAGTCTTCTTTGAACTACTTTCCTCCGTGTACTCTGGAGTGAAATATTACAAACAGATAAGCCAACAGTTGTTATCTAGTAAATTACTTCAATTTAAGTAACAGAACCTCTGAATAGAGAGTCTTATGGGGGTAAGAAGATAGATGCATATAAGTTATACATAGACCCACATGTAGACGTGACTGATTTGGTTGGCCCTACCTTGCAGGGGGTTCATTATTCTAACGAAGCCAGGGTCACTGTGGTGACACAGTCTGCCACAGGTCTCTCCAAGTGCTGCTCTCAGATTGCCCTTTGTTTATCTTGCCACTGGATCTGCCTGCCTTTGCTAAGCCTTAGCTGAGCAGCTTCAATTAAAATTGGAACAAACCTCAAGAGGAGCAAAGGTTCCAGACACCTGGCGGTACGTCTGGGCAGTCATCACGCAGTGTTCTGAGTGACAGACCTATGTCTGTGTTTCTGCTGCCAACTTCTGCAAGAGCTCCGCATGACACGGTGGGGAGAGAGAAAGAGCTGCAAGTCACCAAATTAAGGCCAGAATTGCAAGCAATGGTATTTCATGTCATTCATGCTGAACACTTTAGTCTAGCAGTCTTGAACAATAACAAGCCTTCATATTTCAAAGCATGGTTAAGAAGCCACAGTGATTTATGTTTAAAGTAAACCTTATGACCATTTACCATTATAAGAAGAGGAGTAAAAACTCAATGTTCAATGTTCATGATAACTATATAACAATATGGGGAAATGCTCAGGATATGTAGTAAGTGGAAAAAAGCAAGAGAAACACAATATGCTTCTCATGGTTACAACTTTCAAAATATGCATAGGAATACACATGCAAGAGAATACTTAAAAATATTAATTTGAGATGTTACATTAAGGGTATGGAGTTGAGTGATTTGTTTATATACTTTTTTGCAAACTCCTATTATATAGATATATTACTTCTATAATGAAAAAATTGAAAAGTCACACATATAAAACAAAATAATGTGAAAAAGAGAATCATTTGTCACTGACTTTATCTGATTTTTGATATGAGGAGTATTGTCTGAATAAATACAAGTAGCATTACACCAGTTTAAAGGTTACAGTTTTTTCAAGTATTTTCTTAATATTCCAATACTTTTAAAATAAGATTTTTCAGAGGGAATACTCATTCAGTTTAATAAAAGCAAAAAATAAGTCTATATGTGAAGTAAGACATGTTCTTGGTTGAAAGAAGAAAGAAAATATAGAATAGGCATGTAGGCCCTTATGACTATACTACAAATAACGTGGTAAATGCTGATGAGATAGTCTTCATGTTGAGAAAGCAAAGTAAAGGACATCCACAATCTTACAGTTTGACTTTGACTTATTTGGAAATGCTACATTCGCAGACACCTTGAGGAATAAGGCACCGAGGCCACAAGAAGGTTATTTGAGATCCATGTGAGATTATGTCAACTGACAGAGCTAAGGGATTGACAAGATATGAAGGCAAGATGTTTTTCCATATCCAAGTCTTCTGATACGCTTCACTAAACACATAACAACAAAGACAAAATACAAAGGGAAACTGTTTACACAGTTTCAGTTTTGCGAATAGTTTCAAGGGAGGGAAGGGACCTCATGAGGGCATCTGGTAGGCCATCATCAATACTTTGAAAGATTACTTGTTGTGCACAATTTGCAGTGTCCTTGGCAATCAAAACAGACTTCCTTTCTTTTGTTGGTTCTGAGGGACATCTTCTAGCAGCGTCTTTTACGCGTAAGGTTCCTAAGTGGAGAGAGCCGATCGGACGAATCTGAGTCAAGCCCTTTAAAGAACGGCAGCCTAGTAAAAAATGACAATGTGTACTTATGGGCAGCAAATGGAGTCAGGGACAAAGATAAGATCAAACAGACAGGTGGATAGGAGACAGGGAGTCGTCTGGGACAGAATATGGTTATGAAGAGCATGGCACACCTACTGCTTACCTCTATGGTCAATAGGTTTGTGGCAGCTGACACAGCAGACGAGCTGGAAGACTCTTCACATTCAGCAATGCCCTCTTTTCAGTGTCCTCAACACTTACTCTACGGGGTTTCCAAACCCATAGCCCCAAATGTTACTATCGCACCAAGTTGAATGGCTACTGTATCTGTGGCTAGTTCAAAGCATGCTGGGTCCTCCTCTATTTTTCCTGAAGTTTTACTGAAACAAGACCATCTGTTTTTTGTAGTTGGGTAGGAAGTTTTTGAGCATTATCAGCAAAATCCTCCTTTTACCCTCTGCCCGCTCACATGCCAGAGAAATATGTGAAAGGGTTAAGACTCAGGTTAATGTCCACTGGTTCTTGAAATAGGCTAAAACAATGAAAATGCCACCAACAGCCAACATGTTAGATTGATCACCTTAAATTTGAAAAAGTATACATTTACTTTCTCTTTTCTTAGCACATTCCTTTAGAGAAGGGACCATACCTTATTCATTCTCATATCACCATGATCTACATAGCACAGGAGGTGACGTATGGTATGTAAACAAAAAGTGAATGAATAAATGCAAAATAACCTAGTGTCTTTCTTGACAAAAGTAAGCAGACAATCAGATGTACGAATTTTGAGGCCCTGGAGTTGCGTACTACCAATGACTCTCTTATTAAAATGTCATGCTCTTTTAACCATGCAATCCTAACTATGGATGCTACAAGACTGTTAGAGAATACAGGGAAAGTGTTAGGGAAATCAGTTCGATTTTAACATTTTTTTGTAAAGCTTTACTTATTTTCTGGAGAATTCAGTGTTGCAGAATCAGTCAAATAACTAGAAACCATTCAAAGTGAGTGCCAGGGATCTGGCAGACACCTATCTCTCCCTGCTGTGATGTTTAGATTTAATAGTTTAACTTGAGTATCATAGGGATACTTATCTGATGTAAGGTAAGGAAGAAAACACTTCTAATAATAATTCCTGGTCACTTTAGGGTACAGAGTAGGGACTGAGAAATTGTTCTATCTTCTCTTCTCTTTCTTCCTTCCTACTCTCCTTTCCTTCCTCCTTTCCCTCCTTACTTTTTCCCTTCTTTCCTCCCTCCCTCCTTCATTTCCTTCTTTCTAACAGCTATTAGTAGCAAACTAGTCCCAGAATTTAATGTCTAAGCCAGAAATTAGGCAAAGATAATACAGATAAGGGGTTTTCAAAGTGTGTTTTACAAAGACTTTTTAAGGGTTATGTAAAACCTGATGCTGTGGCTTTATTTTATCTTTGTTGAAGGGGCGAGGACTGAGCCTGCCATTCAGAATCCTGAATTTGAATTTGAATTTTTTGCTCATTGAAAGGGTAACATTCTTCTGAGTAATTGAGTTTTCAAATAAGTAAATGCCGTAACTTCTATTTTATAAGATGACACAGTAATACGTCACTACTACAAAGTCAGTAAGAGGCTCTGAGCTTCCTCTCCGGCCTCCAGACTCTCAGCTGAGTGCTCTCCCCTTTGCACAGTGTGACCACTTCACAGGGAGTTATGAACACATCCTTCCTCTCCTCGTTGGTACTGGTGACTCCCCAGTTATCCAGCCTAATTCATCAGCATGTTTAACTATCAAGCAGATGTCATAAAAACGATGCAGAGGACAGAGTTTCTAGTGATCAGCGGGCATGGATTTTCCTTATCATTTGACAAATTTATCCAGATTGGTGTGCACTGCAGTTTTCCACCAAAATGATGGAACAGAAATACTGTCACATGTAGCAGAAAAGTAAAAGAGGAGAAAGAAGAAAAGGAGAAAAACGAGAATAAAGAGGAGAAGGGAGATAAGAAGGAGTAGGGAAGGATGAAGCTTTAGAGATTATACAACACTCTGGAACTTCTTAGTATTTTGCAATGTTGTGTATTTGATATGTTATTGAATCTACCCTAGCATGCATAAATTCATATGTTGAGAGTATTTAAAACCTAAAAGAGAGTTATTATATTTATTCATAGATTTGTTCTTAAGTAAGTTCTTTTTTTTTGCGGTACACGGGTCTCTCACTGCTGTGGCCTCTCGCGTTGCGGAGCACAGGCTCCGGACGCGCAGGCTCAGCGGCCACGGCTCACGGGCCCAGCCGCTCCGCGGCGTGTGGGATCTTCCAGGACCGGGGCACGAACCCGTGTCCCCTGCATCGGCAGGCGGACTCCCAACCACTGCGCCACCAGGGAAGCCCTTAAATAAGTTCTTGAAGGTAAGGCAGAGACTGTGCTTTCCATTACGCAAGGAGGAAACTAAGACACATGATTAAATGACTGTCCCAGTGGCATCCAGCAAATCTGCAGCAGAATCAGAATCGTAATATACTAACTCCTACCACTTTCATAACTTCATCTCCAGTGTCGTCATGCTGAATATATGACTATGATCTGTTAAGCCATAAACTTGTGTTAAAGACAAACGTTTCAAAAATCCTCCTGCCAAAAAAGTGCCAAAGTTCAAAGACAAGTAAAAATTCGGAAAATATTTATCCTATCATGCAACAGAGAAAGAAAAAACTCCAGAAATAAACAATAACAGCTCAGTGGGACTATAGGCAAAAGATAAAACAGGCAGTTCAGTTCATAGAAAAAGAGATTAAAGGAGCTTAAAACCATTTGCATATATGCTCAACCTCACTAATTATTCTGTAGAATGCAAATTAAATAACAAGAAAACTTTCTTTTTTAACCTATCAGATTGGCAAAGATTATGAAATTTGGCTGGGATATGAGGAAGCAGACATTCTTATATATTGTTGTTGGGAGTACTTGGCAATATCTGTGAAAAAGTTAAATGCACATATGCTTGAATGCAGCAATCCCACTTCTAGGAATTTCTCTGATACATAAATACCCACATGTGTGCAAAGATATGCTTACAAACATGGCCACTGTAGCCCGTTAAATGCCCTTCAGTAGAATACACTGGAAATCCACTATGTCATTAAACAGATAATGTATAATACAGATATTGTTGTGGAGAGCTTTCCAGATAGATTATTTTTAACAACTAAAATGTAGAATATTTTTAAGCCATGTCTCCATTTTGTGTAAAAGCGACTTATCCAGCCCATCTATATGTTGATGACTCTAAAATGGAGATATACAGTCTTGACCTCTTCCTTGAACTCTAGATTTGTATCCAAGTTAACATGACCATTACAGAGCACTTGACTTCCCCTCTTCCCTAAACCTACTTTCTCATTCTAAGAATTAGCAGCACTATCCATCTAGATACTTAGGACTGAATCTCCGTCTTTTCTTTCTCCCGGTACAGTAAGTCCCCTCCGTACAACTGAGTTCCATTCTGAGAGTGCGTTCGTAAGTCCAATTTGTTCATAAGTCCAACAAAGTTAGCCTAGATACCCAACTAACACAATCGGATACATGTGCTGTACTGTAATAGGCTTATAATACTTTTCACACAAATAATATGCACATAAAAACCAACACAAAAAATCAAGGAAACATTTCTAATCTTACAGTACAGTACCTTGAAAATACAGTAGCCCAGTACAACAGCTGGCATACAGGGGCTGGCAGGCACGTTAGCATCTTCGAAAGTTTGCAACTTGAAGGTTCCTATGTAGGGACTTAACTGTACTCCACTTCCAATCAATCAGCGAGTTCTATTGCCTAAGTCCCCAAAACTCACTAAGAATAAGCCATTTTCTTCTCAATCCAGTGATGGCACTACAATCCAATCCAAGCCACCAGCCTCTTCCAGAGATGTTTGCCTCATATGCCTTTCTTCCACTTTGCCTTCCCTAAATCCATATTAATAACACACAGTAGTTAGAGTGAGCTTACTATACAAACATTACTCCGCACCTAAAATCTTCTAATGTTGTCCCATCACATTTGGAATGAGATCTTAACTCTTTAAGTGGCTGACGAAGCCCTACATTATCTGGCCCCTGCTTATCTCTCTGACCTCAACCCCTGCCTTGCAAGTGCATAGAAAACTTAGTGCAAATGCACATGATCAGATAACAGATTGATTCTAGTGAGAGCTACTTTGATATTTTGAATTTTCAGAACTTACAGCCCAGACTGCTTCCATCCTGATTGCTGTACTCACTCACACATATATCCTGCAGATCCTCCTCTCAGTTTTAGCTGCTGTTCTCAGATTGGCTCTTGGCTGATTTCAAGTGGTTTCCCTGTCCTCAGTGCCATTAGTGGAGATGCTATTATGACCCCTTTCTTCCTCCTATACCAATGAGAACACCACAGGGGTTTTGTAGCTGTCAATGGTTTGTCCTCATCTACTTGCATTTGGGATTTGGAGGCTACTTTCTCATCTAGCTAGACTGTAAATTTTCTTATTAAGTGTTAGATTTTTCAGCCCAAATTTCTTTCTTAAGGGAGGGATTATGAGAGATTCATAAACTTTTTTATAGCTTCCTCCATCACTCCCAAATCCTCCTCACATACCCACAGCATATTCTGGGTATCATTTCTGCCTTTTTATAACTTGCCTTACACACTTATTTCTTCTTCAATTAAGTTATTTTTATAAAGGAGAAAATCTCAACAGAAAGCACAATTTAATTCTTCATACACAATATGGTTCCAAGTTTTAAAAGACAGAGAAAGAGAAATGATACATCAAAATAGCAAAAAAAAAAAGAAAGAAAGAAAAAGAGGGGGCTTCCCTGGTGGTGCAGTGGTTGAGAGTCCGCCTGCCGATGCAGGGGACGCGGGTTCGTGCCCCGGTCTGGGAAGATCCCACGTGCCGCGGAGCGGCTGGGCCCGTGAGCCATGGCCGCTGAGCCTGCGCGTCCGGAGCCTGTGCTCCGCAACGGGAGAGGCCACAACAGTGAGAGGCCCGCGTACCACAAAAAAAAAAAAAAAAAGAAAAACTCTTTTTATTTATTTGATTCAGGTAGCTATTTAAAAAGCTAAATATGTTTTGTTTTGATTATATATAACAATTATGTAGTCGATCTATATGCATCTGTATATACTTTTTTGAACAGACCTTCCTTTTTCACTTCATATATCATTATCCGGCAAAATTTTGGAATTTGAAGGAAGATTTTTCTAAAAGTTAGGACTTGATGTAACTGAATGCAGAAAGGAAGGCTGTTTGATCACTAACAAAGATTGTGTCTAATCAATCCCCGCTTTTTGTCCAAAGAAAACAAAATTAGGAGCAGGAGACTGTGAGCCTTGCTCTTCCACTAACAGCTGTGTTGCCACAGGCAAAGTTTTCAGCCCATTGGGGCAACGGATTAGGACAACCAGAGAATCTGAGGACTCGCTGAAGTCTCGGACCTGAAAACGTGCTTAGTTTGATTATCACAAAACAGGAAGAATAACTTGCAGATATTTTCCATAAAATGTTCAGATTTCCAGTTTCCCTTAAAGAATAAGAAGATTTAAAATTAGAGCAATAGGCTGGAGCTGAATGACTGCCACCCTTTTGGAGGTAGTACGTATGTTCCAATTTATCGTTTTATGGGTTAAATTCTGTCCCTCTAAAAAAAGATATATTGAACTCCTAACCCCCAGTACCTCAAAATGTGATGTTATTTAACAAAGGTAAGTAAATTTAAATGATGTCATTAGAGTGGGCCCCAAGTCAATACGAAAAGGGGGAAATTTCATCACAGAGGCAGACTTGCAAAGAGAGAAGACAATGTGAAGACACACAGGAGGAAGGCAGCTATGTAGTAGCAGTGATGCACCTGTAAGCCAAAGAATGCCAGGGATTGTCAGCCAACGACAGAAGCCAGAGGAGGCAAAGACTGCTTTTCCCCTGGACCTTTCAGAGAGAGCATGCCCTGCAGAAAACTTGATTTTGGACTTCTAGCCTCTGGACCTGTGAAATAATACATATCTGTTATTTGAAGCCACCTAGTGTCTGGCACTTTGTTACAGCAGCCCTGGGAAACTAATACAGTCCCAGTGCACACCTGATGTCCCTTAGTCACCTAGGTTGCTTTCTAGCCCCTGGAGTCTTTGGAATATTTTGTCCTTTAGATGAATTCTGTGCCTTCTTCTTGCCTTTCTAATCTATGTTTCTCCACTATTTAGATAAGAAAACTCATTTAGAACATAGCACTTTAAAATAAGTAGTGAAAATTCACCAGGCATTCAAATACTGATCTCAGACTGCTTTTACACAGGCAAAGCCCTTGGATAATTTCACGTAAAGAGACCAAGAAAGTGGAGTTGGTTTGGCAACAAAGGATGTCGCCAGAAGGGAACTTGCTGGGAAACAATGCTTTGCCTGAGAAATTCTCCAAAAGAGATTTAACAACTGTTTTTAAGGTACTGTATTGGCCAGATTCTTGCAAAGACTATGCTGCCTGCAAAAGCATATTATCGAGAGAAATCAGGAAATAGATAAAGGGTGATCACTTCATTAAGAGTTTACTCCTCCTCCAAGGATGACTAGCCCCCCCCTTCCTACTGCCGTCCTCACACGGCTATGGCTACGGATGCCATCGCCACCTTGGAGAGAGCCAATGAACATATTGCAAACACAGTAACAGGTTGACTCTTGGGAATGAAAGATAAAGTTGCCAAATGCGTCTTGGATGTTCCGGCTTCATCAGATGGTAGGATCAAAAATATTGGAACCGGAAGGAAGGAAAGATATCATGGAAATAGCATGAAATGGACAGCTAGAAGCTCAGTATTTTCGTTCTCCCTCTGGTTGTTACTGGCTTGAAGGAGTGATTTGACCTTTCTGGGGCATAGGAAATCTACTTCTATAAGCTATGAATAAAACACCTATCTGTTCTATTTCGCAGGTATCAAACAAAAGAAAACGGTTGAAATTGACTTGTAAACTCTATATCAATGTCTATGACTTATTTGTTACTCTTGTTGTTAATTAACATCATTACCACCATCATCATCATCGCTACGACTTCATGGAAATTTATCTGATGGGAGTTTATACCTTTATTCATTAGAGTGTTAATTTTTTTATGTTCATCTGAAACTTGCAGATTAGGATTTCTTCAGAACTGAATAAAACTGAACAAATATACCGTATATCTTTTGATACTGGTCAGCTAAATACAAATGTTAATTGTTTTGATATTCTGTAGCCAATTGGGTCGTTCAGTTCAGTCTAAATTATTAAGCTGATTCTGCAAACTTGATCTCGTTTATTTTTTGTTGTTGTGATTTGCACTAGCACTTAACTACATATCAAATGTGCTATTTTAAGAAAGAGAAAGCAGTAGTTGCTGCTACCCTGACCTTCAAGACAGGGAAAGCTGGTTATTTTAGAAATATTGTGTAGCATGGGTATATTTCTAGCATGCCAGAGAAACTGGGCCTGTGGTGCAAACGGATGACAGTGTTCCCTGTGACACAGTGGGCACACAGTAGTTACAGAGTCACAGAGCCTAGGTCTCAGTCCAGACTCCCCATTTGCTATAGCTAAATCACCCTGGTGGCTCATTGATCTCTGAGACCCTCAATTTTGCATTTGAAAGTAATGCATAACTCGCATAATTTTGGGGGAGACCAAGTAAAACAATGCACGTGAAAGTGTTCTGTAGACTTAGAGTTCCATAGTTTCTTTAGGGAACAGGAATTCATGTAGGACTGCTGGGTGGAATTCAACTGAAACAGCAAGCAAACTATTCAGTGACGAGCAGCTGAGCTATCTCTTAACTGAATCCCTAGACTCATTTTTAATACCTAGTTTAATACCTACTCACTCCACTTCTTTCAACCTGTTTCCTAACTTAGCTTTGAACACATACTTGTTTTCAATGTCCAGCAATTACTTTTTAAAAAAAATTTTCTGTTACTTGACGTCTTCCTTGGGCTGCAAGTTTCACAGCTGCATCCTACAACTGTTGGTTACTGACTTACTAATCTCCCAATTATTAGTGATAAGAAGTAGATATCTTTTAGAAAAATCTAATCTTATGAAGCGAGCCCTGTACTAAGCACTTAAGAGACAGTGTATTATATAATCTTTAAAGAAGCCTAAATTTTTCAAATAAGATGCTACAATTTATAAAGTTTCAGTAAATGTCTCATTGGAAATGGGGGCCAGAAATTGCGACCCGGGTCTGGCTATCTACAAGGAATCTCAACCTCCACAGCAAGGAGAATCTAAGATGAAAAGCAATGGAGGGTACACACATGTGTCACTGACCATAGTTGAAACTATTTTTCTTACCCCAGAATTTTGTCTGGGCCCAGAGCTCTTCTGAGTTTTTGTTTGGTTAATGTGATGTTATAGAAGACATACTTGGCTTATGTTAGAATATCAACTTGGAGGCCCATAAAATTTCATCAAAATATTTTACAATGGTAAATATGTCTTTAATTGCTTGCATGTGTGGAGACTATTCTTCCTCAAAAAGTGTTTTTTTTGTTTGCTTGTTTGTGTGTGTGTGTGTGTGTGTGTGTGTGTGTGTGTGTTTACCCCCAGTACAAGTCTGTGAAGCAAGGCAAAATGTAGGGTAAACAACCAACCTGGTTTGCCTGGGACTGAGAGGGATCAGACCCTTCAGTGGGGCTTTCAGGGCTAAAACTAGTGAAAGTCCTAGGGAACCCGGAACAAGTTATTTACCATGAAAAGAAGGAGATTATTTCCATTTTATAGATGAGGAAGCCAGTATAAAGCCACACAGCCAGCACCTGGCAGAGCCAAGGCTTTGATTGACATTTTCTGACTCAAGGTCTAGTGTACAGTCTGCCACATGACCAGGAACAACTTATTTTAGTAAAGTGGGGAAATCGTAAGTGACTTGGGGCTAAATGAATGTCATCATGTGGGATAACAGACTAGAACAATAATCTAGCTTTCTAAGCCAGAGCCAATATTAGCACTAAACTGCTAATTCCTGCTCTAAATTGATTCTTCTCTACTTTTTTTCTAATGGCTAATAGAGAATGAACATTTCAGGAGTCCACCAATTCTATGAGAATTAAAAACACTCGTTTTTCTTTGCTATTACACTATACAAATAAATTATTTTACCTGCAGTCAACAAAAGTGATGTTGTAATAATAACTTGTTACTAAAAGACATTTTTATACAATCTTTAGGGATTTACGTCAGTGAGGGCATGCAGATGTATTTTAGGACAGAGGTCTGAATTTACTGATGTTATTTAAATTTGAGAAAAAAATAGCAAGCGTTAAAGTGGGAAGTAAAAGTCTTGGGCAGGTCCTGTTGTACTTTTAAAATCAACAGGGCAACTGAATACCTTAGGGGAACTGGCCATTGAAATAGTCCTTTAAGAAGGTACTAAATACTCAGAAGAGCCATAGCTGTATTGCTATACTAGGGCAAGGCAGGGAACTGAAAATAATACAAAAAACCTGCACACTCTTCTTTCTCCTGGAACATCCCCTTGGAGTGGCTCTAATAAAATGGAACTAGAAACATGAGGCTCTTCCTCTTTAAAACATCCAAGAATCTGTAGCTAGCATGCAAATACAATCTACATGTTCAGAGAGAGGAGGGCAAGCTGTAGATGGAAAAATACTTACATAGAAAGAAAAAAGATCTAAAAAAAAACCACAAACATATCTTACTACAGAAAAAAAGAGACTATTAACTCATACCATTCACATCAGGACACTTTCTCCTAAAAACTAGGAGAACTCAAACAAGGGCTTCACATATTTCTCTGTCTCAAATCACTTTAGGTAGGAGTGAAGATGATGTTTTCTGAAAAATTGTGTAGATGACTCAAGTGGCTCTACTCAGAACAAAAAGCCTTGGTAGCGGGAGTTGCCATGAGAATGGGAAAAACATGTCTTTCTAAATTAGCATGTGATATACATTGTGTAACTACTAGAAAAGAAGGAGGAAAAAGAGGAGCAGGACTGAACTCAATTACTTTTCTTTTTTTTTTCCTTTTGTCTTCTGGCTGTGTTGAGTCTTCATTGCTGCACGTGGGCTTTCTCTAATTGCAGTGAGCCAGGGCTACTTTTTGTTGTGGTGTGCAGGCTTCTCACTGTGGTGGCTTCTTTTGTTGTGGAGCATAGGCTCTAGACATGCAGGCTTCAGTAGTTGTGGTACACAGTATCAGTAGTTGTGGCACACGGGCTCAGTAGTTGTGGCTCTCGGCCTTCAAAGCACAGGTTCAGTAGTTGTGGTACACGGGGGCTTAGTTGCTCTGTGGCACGTGGGATCTTCCTGGACCAGGGATCAAACCCGTGTCCCCTGCGTTGGAAGGCAGATTCTCAACCACTGCACCATGACGGAAGTCCCTCAATTACTTTTCCAACCACAAATAAAGAATACTTCTGTGGACAGATGTCTCCCATGTTGTGATCTTGCTACAAATAGGTATTTAGTCCTTTTCCATTGTCCGTTTCATAACAACATGATTCTCAGAAGGAATTATGAGAGCACTGCCCTGCGGTGAACTCTAGAAGATGCAAGCCCAGCTCAGCCTTGAGAAGGTTGAGGCCACACTGTTTACTCTAATAATGATGAATGAGCACAGAGAGGTTTTCATCCTGGAGAATCAGAGAGTTAAACCCATAGCTTCCCTTTAGCAGCTCACTCAGCTGTTTTAAGGCTGTGATAATTACCAGAAGTATGTGCATCGTCCCCTGAATTAACTTTCTTCCAGAGGAGACTTTTGCCTCTAAAATTCTCCAGCAACAGCTTCATTGGGTGCCTTGGAATTAAACGTGCCTATAAAACATGGCCATGTTTGAAGGAATGGGAAGGATTTCCGGCAACGCCAAACTCAACGCCAAACTCAGAGAATTTTTAGATTAGATCAATCAAAGGAATGAATGAATAAAGCTGTCTATTTTTTGCTCCAGAGACAGGATCGTTGATATCTGAGCCAGGATTCAAAATCAAGAGAGCCTTTCAGTCTGCCTTCTACTGCGAACATTTCCTTCTTAGGGTGAACAAGAGTAAAATTAAACGTTTTTTCTCATATTCCACTCCATTATTCATGAATAGCTCTATATGTGGAGGGTCAGGTGATGTCCAAAGTACAGGAGCCGAACAAACCCTGGGGTCAGGATGCTCTGCTAGGCTGTGCTCCTTCCTCTCAGCTACTAGTAGCCTGGATTTCTGTCATTTTCACCCGATTGGGCAAGGAAAGGAGTTTTCATCCAATTTAAGGTTGTGAAGCCTTTATTTTCACTTGTACCTAAGGCAAAGACTTTGATTGTATCCAACGAACAGCTAGGAAATCATGCTACCGAGAAGCTTCACACTTTGTAAACTTATAGACTGCTGATCAAGGTAAGAGACTAGTATTATTACTAAGAATCATTTGTTCATTAACTGAACAATTATTTTTTTGTCACCTACCAGCCACTGATCTAGGCACTGAGGTTACAGAAGTAAATAAAACAAACTGTTCTCATGGTTTTACATTCTACTGTGGAGAGAAAGAGAAAAGAAATGATATAATATATGCTATATAACAAGTGCTATGGGGAAAAGCAAAGGGGAGTAAGAATTAATGAAGTGAAAAATAAATTACAATGTTCTACCTAGAATAATTTCAATATCCAAATTTACTAAGTAGATAATACATATACACACACATATATATATATATTGCATATGATATATTACAGAGGAGGATATCTGATCTAAGAGAGACATACTGATTTGCACAAGATCACATAACTATTGATTCATAGGGCTAAAATTAAACTCTGGATTTTTACTATGTCAAGGTCTAGAGTTAGGGTGACTTTTAAGGTATCTGTGGTACATTTGCTCTTTACAGAAATAGCCTTCAAAATGATATTCCATTGCACGGGTCCAACACTGTTCCCTCTAAGATTTATCAGAGTTTAGTTTATTCCATGCATCAAAGGCAGTAAAAGAGCTTGAAAACATGTTAACTGATTATTTCTCCTACAAAAAGACTGCAAATAGAAGAAAATTGTTATTTAACAAAAATAAGTTATAAAAGCCTTCCTTGTCCCAACGAAAATATACCAATCAAAAAAAATGACTGTTAAGAAAAAAAATACATATATGCACTTCTTCCAGAGCAGCTTGTTTTTGCAACTTTCTTCTTATTGCCAATGAAACCCTTCTAGATCAGCACTAAAGTCTTTCTTGGGGAATTTAAACTGCAAAGCACAGCTGAGGGAGAGCAAGTTTCTGCAGCAAATCCTCGGCAACCTCTTCGGGGTGGGGGAACATTCCTAATCCTCCCGGCCTCTGGTTTCGCCCCAACACGTCCCAACAGATTGACCTTGAACTCACATGGGACAGTGAGACACTTCCTGCAGCTCTCTACTTTCCTTCTCAGGCATCTGTGTTTTCTTTATCCTTAATTATTCGAAGCAGTGCCAACCCTTGGGAAAGCTGTGTGATTCCTGTCTTCTGTTGATATCAGGGCCCACGGACCTCTGCTCAGGCCCTCCTCTGGCAGGTGCCCCAGGTTCTGAGCCTCTTCTTTCACTTCTCTTGTCACTAAAAGCTCTTTGAAGCAAGCTGCCAGAATGGTAAGGAGCTGACAGATTAATAACCGATTCCGAGCAGACCCTGCACAGCAGTGAAGTAGAACAACAAGAGAGCTTATGACCACCCTAATCTAAGCAACAGCTTTGTCTCAACTGGACCACCAGAGCAGAGCCCGATATGAGTCCGTTCTCACTGCTTGTTTGATGTTGAGTATCATTTATGTACAGTAAAATTTTCCCATTTCAGGTGTACACATCCATAGATGTTTATGTAATTGTATTACAGTCAACATCTCACATATTTCCACCCATCCCCCGAATCATCTATGGCCCCTTTGTGGTTGACCTTCCTAACCCCTGGCAACTAGCAGACTGATTTTTGCCCCTATACTTTTGCCCTTTCTAACATGTCCTATAAGTGGAATTACACAGCAGACAGTAAGTCAGATCATGCTAACCCTCTGCTTAAACCATTCTAATGGTTTCTTAGAGAACAGAACAATCACTCCTCAGCGGAGTCTACAGACCCTACTGCTGTGGGTTGAACTGTGTGCCCCAAAACACGCTGCAGCGCTAATCCCTCGGTACCTGGGAAGGTGATCTTATTTGGAAACAAAGTCTCTGTAAATGTAATTAAGGTACAAATTAAGATTAGGTCATCCTGGAGCAGAGCAGGACCTTAGTCCAATATGACCGGTGTCCTTACAAGAAGAGAAGACACACAGAGGGAAGGCGGGCAGAGATGGAGTTACGCAGATGTTGGTCAAGGAATGCCAAGGACTGCCAGCGACTACCCAAAGCTAGGAGAGAGAGCGTGGCCGGGCCAGGGGGCTTCCGCGGCTATTCAAACGCAGGCCAGATTTCCCACCTCAGATGCTTCACACAGGTTGCTTTCTCGTTCAGGAACATTCTTTCCTCTATTTCTCTGCCTGCTTAAAATCCTACTCATCTGTCACGGCTCAAATGAAATGTCCTTTTCTCTGAAAAGAGTCCCTTGATCCCCTCAAATAAATTAGGCTGATTTGCATTGTTCTCTGACCTTTTCCTTTGTAGCATTCATTTCAATTTACAATTCTATAAATTGTATCTGTTGACTTATTTATTTACCATGTGTCCCTCAGAGTAAATCATAACCTGTGAGGACCAGACCCATTTTGTTTTGCCCCCTATTGTGTGTTTGTGAGTGTGTGTATATGTGTGTATCTGATTAAGAAAATGTAATTCATAATCTCCAGCTTGTATTCCTGAGAAGAAAATTCTCCAAAAAAATGAGGAAAGCCTGACCCTAGAGTTTCTCTTACTTCAAATATTATGGCCACCTCCATTCTGGTTCTAGAATGCTCTTTTTCTCTGTAGTGATAATGTCAGTAAAAAGAAAAGCAAACAAAATCCTACCCTAGACTCCTTTAACATTGCTGAGGCAGAGTGGAATATTTCAAAGACTTAACCAAACCCTAAGGGAATATAAGATTTTAATACTTTTTGAGAGTTGGTGGATAAAAGGTTGATACACAAAAATCTCAAGTTATCTATCCTATAACCACCACTCCAGATATTCTATCTCCAGAAACAGCCTGCAGGAGCTCCTGTTTAGACATCATGATAACATTAGTTTCTTTCAGATAAAGAAACAAAGATTTCCGTACCGTGTATACCAAGGGCTGTTTCTTAAAGTCCTTGCTGTCTGCCTAAGAAACAGAATTTGTTTCTAGGTGTGTGACCTCAGGAATGAGTATTCTTTCAGAAAAGATCACCTTCCCGCATCCTTCTACATGCATGAAGGCGCCATGTCCTCTCTATGTAATGAATTCTATGACAAACTCATAACCACATCCTAAACACAGAATCTTTTAAACAAAAGTTTCTTGCATTCGCTCAAAAAGGCTTACTTCCATCAATATTTTCCACTGAAAAGTTTGAAAGAAAATGAACTTTTTTTCTTTTTTATATCTGCATGGTGCTAGTACAGTGCTGGGTACACAGTATGTACTTAGATAATCCATGTTGACTGAATCAATATTCACCGTATGTTACCTTAGCTCTTCACAGGAGTGCCTTCCTGAGCACCTGGGCTAACTTTTCTTTTACGAGCTTAGAATTTTATTAGTATCTACATCACTGAAATGACAATTCCCCTTTCTGGATATACATAAAGTATAGAGATGTATATACAAGTAGGGTACAGAGACTACTGTTGAGAGAACACCGTCTGACATTAGGTGCTGAGAGCCTTAGCTTGTTATCCTTACAGTAAAGTAAACCTTTAATCTGAGTAAACCTTTAATCGAGTGCCCTGGAAGTAGCTGGGTCACAGGTAAGCAAGGACAATCGCCCTCTACACAGAACTCTGAGTTAGTTAGATCAAGTGTTGTGGGCGCTACAAGAGCTCCGTGATGCGCTACGTACTGTATTTCAGAGCACTTGTCAGGTCACAGGTGCTACATCATTATGTGAATTAGACCTGTATCAGGTAATTAGGCCTTTTGCCAGTACCCAGAGAACAGAAACCCCAGGTGTAATAGTACACATCCTCTTTCCATCAGAGGACAAAATGTGTTTTGTACATGTGTATAACTTGTCAACGGTCACACCAGTCTGACTTGGGTCTGAAATAATGGACATTTCAAAGGTTGGGAGGAGATGCCATTAGCGTAGCAACTGAAGAGATTTTCTATTGTGACTTTAAACACAGAAATGCAGCCCTTTCCCCGTCATCAACTTGGTGACCTAGGAAAACACATTTTAGAAGCTATGCCTGAAAATGAGAACAGTAGCCTTTTGTCAGAGTGAAAAAATGATAAATAAATTACAGAAGGCGTGGAAAACTGACTTCTCTTTGGGTCAGGGGCTAGCACCAGAGCACTTTATCTCAGGAATTACTGTGACTCCCATGTCTGTAGGTAAAAATCCAATGTGGAAATTGATGACTCCAAAGTCATATATCCTTACTCTACAGTATAACTATATAAAACTTAAAATGCATTTTGATTTTTTGAAAGATAAAATAAATGGAAGAAAAAGAGACAGAGAGAAAACCATTCTGAACAGTAGGAGACACAATGTCAAGTCCCTGTTTTGCTTTTTACTGACCTTGCAAATGGAGATTTAAAAACTGACATATAAAACAAAACATATTAATTATTTCAACAAATTTAAATAGGGGCAAACTCGCCTACCGTTAAAGATTATCATATTGGTCAAACCGGTATCTAACTATATGCAGTTTATACGACACTCCAAACAATGTGATATATTAAAATGAACAATACAAGGACAAGTGAGGACCTGAAGGAAGCATGAACAAAATAAGAAAGAAGGGCAGTGATATCACATAAAATCACATCCAAGGCAAAAGAACTAAGTGGGATAAAGGGTGATATCTTTAAATTATTAAAGTTGAAAAACTAAAATGAAGATAAAATAATGAAATTGTAAATGCTGGGAAAACATCTCTACCGGTACTTCATCAACTCAACAGAGTAACATTCTAAACAGAGCAACTCCAGAAGTTCTAGACATAAGGAGCTTAAGAACAGTAATGGGGTTGGAAAAGAGAGCCAGAAGAATATTTTAAAACTGTGTTTGCATAGTAGGCAGACTTAATTCAGACTGCATGTCATAAATTTTAAAAAATAATAGTAAAATTTTCTAAAAATGTTTTAAGTCACACAACACAGGATTGAGAGACTGTTAATTGTCCACACTGAAAAATACTGTTCTTATTTTTAGGGTCGTATTTAGGGATAGAGATTGATGGCTTGAACAGCAGAAAGAAAAAACGGAATTAAAAAATAAAGTCAGGGACAGCTATTCTGTTGCCCCCAAACCAGACCTGCTGTTCAAGCCAAACTTCCTGGTCACTCATCAGTTATCCCCTGTCAGTTTGTAAAGTGCTTGACTTGAACTGACATAATTAAAACTGGACAAGCAATCGTTTCTTTCAGTTGGGTTGGGATCAGTTTCTTAATTCTTCTCTTTTTGTTTGTGATGATCTTCCTCGTCATCCACCTTTGGGAAAGTAAATAGTCCTTCCCGAGAGCCAAACTATGCCTTCACTTATTTACTCTCTAAGTCTGGGTGTTGGCATACTGGCTTTTTTAAAGCTCTGTGTAAAGTTATATGATGTTAGCCAGAAGTCGCAGGTATACGAATGGGATAGAAACTTTTTCACATCCTGGTGAAGGACTAGTTAAGAAGATCAAATCAGCAAGAATGACCTGGATCATGTTTTCAGGCCTGACAAAAGTATGCTTACTTTTTAACAGCGACATAAATTTCGCCATGAAATCTTGGTCTTCGTACTATGCGCACCAAGCTGCATTAATCTTGGGTTCATTGACAAAATAAAATACAGTAAGTCCCCTACATACAAATGAGTTCCATTCCGAGAGTACATTTGTTTTTTTTTTTTTTTTTTTTTTTTGCGGTATGCGGGCCTCTCACTGCTGTGGCCTCTCCCGTTGCGGAGCACAGGCTCCGGATGCACAGGCCTAGCGGCCATGGCTCACGGGCTTAGTTGCTCCGCGGCATGTGGGATCTTCCCGGACCGGGGCACGAACCCGTGACCCCTGCATCGGCAGGCGGATTCTCAACCACTGCGCCACCAGGGAAGCCCCGAGAGTACATTTGTAAGTCCAATTTGTTCCTAGGTCTCACAGAGTTAGCCTAGGTACCCAACTAGCACATTCAGCTCTACAGTACTGTACTGTAAAAGGTTTATAATACTTTTCACACAAATAATACATAAAAAACAAACAAAAAATAAAGAAAACATTTTTAATCTTCCTGTATAGTACCTTGCGAAGTGCAGCAACAGCTGGCACACAGGGGCTGGCATCGAGTGAACGGGCGAGAAGAGTTGCTGACGGGAGGAGGGGGAGGAGGTGGGCGATGGTAGAGCTGAAGGCTCGTCAGCAACAGGAGGCGGAGGGCAGGCTGCAATGTCACTCACGCCTGACGTTGAGTGAAACCAACCACAGGTTCTGGTTCCTAGCTGGATTCAATTCTACCTACCCTCTAGAAAAGATGATCTAGAGCAGTAACTCTAGATCTGGGTAGTAACTCTTTTTTTCTCGTCGTACATGACACAGTAGCCCTGGACTGCATTCTGAACGGCTGCCGCAACCTTCGCGTACTGTTCTACGTTCGGGTCCCGTGCCTCAAAAACTAGCAGTGCCTCCTCAAATAAAGAAAATGCCCTTGCCATTTCCCGCATTGTGAATCTCTTCGGTCCTTCGGTTACTTCTCCCTCCTGTCTCTCTTTGTCCTTTCTTGGCACTTAGCTTTTCTTAGCAGTACCAGCTACATCACCATTGCTTTGACGCTTGCTTCCAGACATCCAGGGCTTGAAATAAAGATACTGTACTACTGTACTCTATACAGTACTGTACAGTAAAAGTACACAAAAGCACAACCACGTGTAGAGGATGCACGCACGAGACAATGTACACCAGGCACGTGAACTAACTCGTGTGACTGGCCATGTGAACACACGTTTGCGTCTTTGAAAGTTCGCAGCTTGAAGGTTTGTCTGTAGGGGACTCACTGTCTATTGCTGAAATGTTTTAACGATGATTCTAAACCATTTACAAGTATTAATTTACTTAATCCTCCCGATGGCCTCCTGAGACATCCCTTTTTCCCAGCAACTTCAACGAGGCGCAGAAAGATGACAGAGCAAGTAGACGGCAGACCTGGCGGCATTCACACCAGGCACTTGGCCTCTGCACCGCACTGCCCTTCCTCCTAGGATTCATTTGCAGATGTGTCTTCCCTTTGTTTATACACCACTTTGTGGGACGGGGGTAGTGTGGTCTAGAAAATTAGAAAAATTATTACTCTTTACTTTTCATAATTATAACTTACACCTAGCTAGCTGTCAGCCAAGTGCTTGCAACGTAAAAGGCACTCGGTATTTTATTTAAAAAGTAAGCAAATCGGGCTTCCCTGGTGGCGCAGTGGTTGAGAGTCCACTTGCCGATGCAGGAGACACGGGTTCGTGCCCCGGTCCGGGAAGATCCCACATGCCGCGGAGCGGCTGGGCCCGTGAGCCGTGGCCGCTGAGCCTGCGCGTCCGGAGCCTGTGCTCCGCAACGGGAGAGGCCACAACAGTGAGAGGCCCGCGTACCACCAAAAAAAAAAAAAACCAACAATAAAAAGTAAGCAAATCATGCCAAATTTCTCTCTCTTGCTCACAAACAGCCCAGCATTGATCCGACAAGTTCACATCTCAACAAAGGTAGCAGACATCTATTCTAACCTGACCTAACGTGGATCACAGAGAGAATATCTATTTGCTTCTCATCTCTCCATTGTAAAGTGATCAACTCCTACTTTTTTTTTTTTTTTTTTTTAACTAAACCAAGGACTCGGGAAGAAAGAAAGAAGAAAAATCTCTTACTCTTAAAGATGCCAGTCCTGCATTGTCATATCATGTGCCAGGGAGCTCAGAGCAATGCAAGTTTCTATTAGTACTGCTGGAAGGCACTTGACCTTGGGAAAACTTAGCACTGACTGGTACCAAAGGGATTAGCAAATGCTCCATTTTCCCACTCTGTCTTCAATTACTTTGATGAGCAATTAAAATGCTAATTAAAAAACAATCCAAAACTTAGCACTCAGAAGGTTATGAAATAATGCATTCACATGTCCTACCATACAGACAACTAATAAGGTCACCAAACAAAGAACAGGTAGAAAAAAGGGTTGAATCATCACAGTAATTTTAATGTTAAATTATTTTTCTGGGTTCACAAGGAGTGTACACACCATTATTCTCCAAACAATGTGAATTAGCTTATTTATTTATGATAACTTTCCCTTAGGAAAACAACTTTTTATTAAAATAGACAGTCATAAGGAGATTCTGAGCAGTTTCCTAAAAATAGTATAAGATTTAAAGAGTCAAGCTCAGGAGGATTAATTAAAATATCCATAACTCAATTTGCATAATGTTGCAGGGTATGGGGTTTTCACATTTCCTTCTTAATTACCTGGACTTTGGGCTTTTTGTCATTCATTCACAATCACTCTTGAGAGTGAGTTGAAACAGTTTTGAATTACGTAGTTTTTCTTGGTGTTGCCCCAGCATTCAAGCAGCACTGCAGTGATATTCTTTACTTACAGTCTATAAAAATTAAAATATTAATTAAAAATCCAAGAAAGCATATTAATAGTTAATAATAAGAATCTTTATGTAAAAAAAAAATATGCTGCATGAGGGAAGCAAATTTTCCTAATCCTTTGCTATATGCCTAAGGCCTGAAACTGTACTCAGCAAAAAGAAGATGCTATTTATTGAGGAAACAAATCCACACAACTTTTTTTTTTGTACACTACAGCAAGCTTTTTTTGTTTCTACTTTATTTAATTTATTTATTTTTGGCTGCTTTGGTTCTTTGTTGCTGTGCACGGCTTTCTCTAGTTGCAGAGAGTGGGGGCTACTCTTTGTTGCGGTGCACAGGCTTCTCATTGCGGTGGCCTCTCCTGTTTCGGAGCTCGGGCTCTAGGCATGAGGGCTTCAGTAGCTGTGGCATGCGGGCTTCAGTAGTTGTGGCACGCGGGCTTCAGCAGTTGTGGCACGCAGGCTCAGCAGTTGTGCCTCGTGGGCTCTAGAGCACAGGCTCAGTAGTTGTGGTGCACGGGCTTAGTTGCTCCACAGCATGTGGGATCCTCCTGGACCAGGGCTCGAACCCGTGTCCCCTGCATTGGCAGGTGGATTCTTAACCACTGTACCACCAGGGAGGCCAAAATTCACATAATTTTAACCAAATGTAACCTCTCTTAGGAATGCCAGTCTTTAAAATGGGAGAATCATCTGCTTTTTAAATAAACTAAGTGATAGAAATATAAACATTTAAATGTTGTCTAACCCACCTGGAAACTAACTTCAGTACATTCAAATAACCAAATACCAATCTAATTATCTAAAAAAAAAATTCTACAGATATTTGTGAGGAGATGGGTCCCGGCTCTTGAAACATTTTCTTTCAAAATAGACTTTTGAAAAAAACACTTTATGTTTCCTCCCATTTTATCTACAAAGGAATGGTCTCTCAAATTCAGCCTATTTTCTCTACTACTGCAAATCAATTCCTGCTACTATTATTGCAATTCCTGGTCTCCTTAACCCCAGTCTCACCCTACTTTAATTTACCTTCCACAATGTCGTCATCTCTCTTTCTGAAATGGAAATTCTTTGCAGTATTTAAAACACACACTCAGAAGGCTATACGAGTGAACCAAGTCCAAACTCTTTACCATATCATTCTTTTTAATAGAACTTCAAATTCTCTAGCCTCCTTAGACATCCTTTGTTAATAAGCCCAATAGATCATTTTACCTTTCTGAATCTTTGTTCATACCATCTCTTCTGCTCGGAATGCCTTATTCCTTTTCCATGTACCTAAATATTACTTCATCTTTTGAACTGACAGAAGTTTTTTCATACAAGTTGATTTATTTATGAGATTAAAAAGATCCTCTGCCGATGTAACTAGAGATTTGGAGTCAACACAAGATTATGAGAGAAATGTATAATGTAACAAGTTGTGAGAATCAGCATCACACAACGTACGCGTAGATGCACTAAAGTGTGTAGCTATGTGCTTATGGAATATACTGCTGAGAGATACTTTACCATTGAACTATTTTTTTTTTTTTTTTGCGGTACGCGGGCCTCTCACTGTTGTGGCCTCTCCCGTTCGCTCCGGACGCACAGGCTCAGCGGCCATGGCTCACGGGCCCAGCCGCTCCGCGGCACGTGGGATCTTCCCGGACCGGGGCACGAACCCGCGTCCCCTGCATCGGCAGGCGGACTCTCAACTACTGCGCCACCAGGGAATCCCCGAACTGTCTCTTTTATTCTAAAGAGATGTTAACTGGGAAATGATTTGTAAAATTGCCACAAAAGCCTATTTTTGGTAATCCAATACCGCCCAAACGAGTAAATTACATCACAACTGAAGAGACGTGCTGACAAAGCAGCAGGTTTTATACGTGGGAGCATTTTTGCAAACCACACAGAAGAGGCCCCAAACTCAAATACCTGCCGGGAGTGTGTCTTTAGCATATGCAGTCTGTAAGGCTGCCCATGCTAAGCTGTTTGTACGCTTCTGTAAGCACAACACCTGCCTGCTTTTATGTCCTTTAAAATACTGTGTGGGCCTATCAGTCAAGCAAAATATATTCTGCGGATTGTATTTCTCAACAACTGCAGGTTTGAGATCTCTGACATTAGGCTTTACATGGAGGCTGCTACCATTTTCAGCTTTAGCTTTCTATGCTAAGTATGCTTCCTATTCAGAGAAAGCACCGAGGATAATTCTGAATATAACTATATTTGCAAATCATAATGATCAAATGATCTGATAGTAACACATAGTGTGTTGGCTCATTTACCCTTGTAATTAGATTAGCTTTGATAAGTGTACCCCACAGCTTCTATCAGTGACTCAGTACAAGAAACATTTATTAAGCATCTACTGTCTCTAGAATTGGTTTGGTACCTGGGGATTAGAAAATAAATCAGACCTGATCTCTCCATGTAAGATGCTTATAAAACAGTGGGGGAGACTATTATAAACAGGTCATTTCAACATAGAATATTTTAGGTCACTATAAGCGTTTAATGCATGTTTGTGGGAAGAATATGTGATGAATAAACAAAAGAACAGATGATGTAAGTGTGGATGAGGTGCTCTGGGAACACAGAGGAAGAGACCACGCAACCCAAACGTGGTATAGGAAGAAAGGAATAAAATGGGTTCCTGGGAGAGATGATTCTTGAAGACGAGCAGCGATTTGCCAAGCTAAGAATAAAAGCTGGGGTACTGGAGGGGGTAAAAGAGGACATAAAAGAAACAACATCAAGAAATATAACTTAGTATGTAATTTCATAACTCAATGTTCATAAGTCTTTTTAAATGGCCATATATCATACAGGCTATAAAAACATGCATAATTAATGTCTGCAATATATAGCTACTAATATTGTTAATTGAAAATATGGAAAGTGCAGCAGTGAAAAAGGCAGAGCTATGGAGAAAACAATAAGACACACTTTCTAAAGTTTTCAATTCATTATTTTTACATGCCGAGCTCTGCTAGGGAGGCAGGTATTCCTCAAGAGAACTGAGTTGAAATATTGAACCTAAGGGAGAAGATAGGAGAGTCATTCAGTACAGACAGCCTCAAAAGGAATCATCCAGGCTTCTGAAATATTGTTTTTGATCACGTTCAGGCCTGTATCATAACCCTCAATGATACCCTTGGGGACTGACCTTCTTTCTCTGTATCGAAAGCCCAGATAGAATTGCAGGAGGAAGCTTTCCAGGATACCAAAATGCTGTGTGTATCTCCAACCAAAAGTCGTAGAACATACAAAAGTGACAATCACAACCTCTTTCTTACCATTAAACACCATTACGAACATCGAGAAAACATAGATTGAGCAGCTAAATCATTAGCCCCTTGGGGAAGCCTTTCAAATAGTAGACCTAGTTTTCTATCATCACGTATGATTCCAAAGTAAATTTCTGGTTTAAACTCTGTTGGCATAGAGTACTTGGAATAAGATATCAGAATATAAGGGAAAAAAAAATGTGTTGTCTGTACAGACATTTCTGGGGTTACATGCATATATATGTACATATATATAAATAAACTCATATACATATAAACTCATATATATACATTCATACAGATAATAAACTCAAATATACATATAAATTCTCATACTTCTAAATTCTACAACTCTCATTATATATGAAGCCAGCTATTAGGTTTAAATACACTTAAAATGCACTTGCACTTCTAAAATTTTTCTGGCTTTGAAAACCCTATGCTGTTCTCTTGCTTTTTCCTTATCTCAGTTTAATTAGGCCTGCTAAAGAAAATGTAAGACACACTGGTATCAATTACCAATGCAGAATTTTTTTCAATATATGACTCAAACCAAGTAGCTTTTAAGAAAAATCACGTTATTACCTCCACAAGACTCCTTGGAGTTGAAGGGCTCTCCACCCGAAGACAATGCTATTGACAATGATCAGTGGGTATTTGTACACTCTGCCTGAAGAGGCTAAAGGTCAAGCAATGGCCCACAGTGACCACAGAAGCACCAGTACTGTTATTGATAACAACACTGCCAGCGTTTAGCTTTCCCTCCAGACTTCAAAATTTGGGGGCTGTGCCGTGTTACTTCGTTTCTGTGCTGTCAGCACTAGTGCAGGGTTCATGCTATCGTGGGCATCTACTATACCCTTGCTAAATAAAAAAGATAACACTGGATGCTTTAGAGACTACAAAGGGCTACTTAGTATGTTACTTCATTTAACCTACAAAACATACTGTCTAGGGGTTACTATCCAAATATGAGGAAAATGCTGTTCAGAGTTTACATCACTTGACAAGTTTACACGACTAACAAACCGAAGATCTAACGTTATAACTCAGGCACGCGGGAAGTATTACTCTGCCCACCACAGCAGCTTGCCAGAAGATAAACCGTTCTAAGTTCAACTTAATAATCTAAATGTTCTCAGTAATGGGACATGCTGGGTGCTCACCAAGTCCAGTGGGAAGAGAAGAGAAAATTAAGACCCTGCAAAATTGGGATTCCGATAGCAGTTGGATCTAGAGATGCACCTCAATTTGGAAGACTAGTAGTCCAGACACCAAATTCCAGAGAAGGCAGCATAAGTTGGGTTGGTGTCCATATCTAAGGAAATTGCTCTGGTTATGGAGACATGCCAGAAGCCAGCCCTGGGCAAAGGTGATACTGGCAGGTTGTACCCGCATAACTTTGATTAGAAAGGTACATCGGGCAGAAAGACAAAACCCATGATTTCACAAAATCTCCTTGTGGGTAAAACGGTTCAAGGATTAGGTAGGTTGTCAGATCTCCAGTTAAACTGGGTGTCAAGGAAGGTTTCTGATTCCAGCAGGGAACAAGGGAATAAACAGAAGAAAAATAACGTAGGCATAAGAGACACACAATGGGAGTTTTGGAGAAAGATACAGCTCGATTGTCTTATAAGTACCTGTGAGTTCATTCCAGCCTCAAAAATCTCAAGGCTTCTGCAAGAAGTTAATTTCAGACCCTCTGCTGGGGTGGCACGGGTGAGATAACTCAGGCTTGATTCTTATTAAGACTCTGTTGAGCTGCATCTTCAGGTTGAAGTAATATATCAACACATCATGATTCTGGGAAACAACTAAATATGTTAGACTTTTCTTTCTCTGTTCTGCAATTAACACCCACCTAACTACGTGATCCAGAAAAGGGATTTGAAAATCTTGTTGCAAACTGAAAGTTCCCTGTAAACCCTAAGAGAGAGGGTTTGATTGAAACCTTCAATGGCAGTTTGTTTTCTTAAGTCAATTTTTTAACATTTTAATTATGATAAAAAGTGTGTCACAAAATTTACAATATTGCTATGAATAGAATCCTTGAAATAGTTTATCGTAATTTCCAAAAATAGTTTATCAATAAGGTCTGACTAAACCAATGCCATTTTATAGTACAAACATTAAAGTGCTGAAAATATCTAGTTTATGAAGAAAATGCAGTTCTTTTAATTTCATAGATATTATAGATGTCGCCCACCATTTAGTAGTTGAAAAAAAGAAAAATATGTAATAATATATCGCAATAAGTTTTCACATCTGTGTTATAATTTAAATTAGTTATGGTTAATGCATTTGTTTTGCTCATTTTAATTAAGTATTTATAAAGATAATTCCATTTTGTTCTTCATAGTAGACTATTAAATTATCACCACTCAGAATCAACATACAGGTAAGCACCATTTTGCATAAACATTGGCATTTTATAAAACCAATTCTCTGTCCTTTGGATTAGAAAAAATATATACACACTTACCTGGTACTATGAAATGTTACCAGCACACTTTTTAATACAGAAGGATCCATTTTCGACACACTTAATGGTCAGTCTCTGTCCCCAGTCAAAGCTGTGTTCTGATGATTATCCAGTCAACCTCAGGCTACTTAACAGATGAGAGCAAGACCCAGCTGCATCCTTATGCTTGCTTAGGTCCTCACGGGGAAGATTGGGTAAAAATAATATTCTGGGGTCATTTCAGAGTTTAGTTATAGTGAAACTGGGCTGAAAAGCTAGAGCGTGGGAGGAGTAAACAAACCTCAAGCCTGGAAGGGAAACGTGAGCTACATTGACTAGGGTCTCAGATACGTTTCAGCCCTGGGCCTAGAAGCAGTATAGACTCTAGTGCATTGAGGCAGGAGTCAAAGCGCAGACAGTCATGGTGCTATGGATGGTAAGGGAAAGGGCTGAGCTGCGATACAACTCGACAGAGCCTCTGCGCTTCCACCTCATGATGCTCTCAGGATTTCTGCACAGGGGGACCACTTCATCCTCATTTACCAGAGACTCTCCTGGTTTAGCAGTGAAATTGCTAACGGTTGTCCAGATTATTGTTCACATGAATTTTCCTACTTTTTGGTGGTTTAAATTTTTTTAGACGATATTATTTCTAAGTTCAATTATTCTGCAATTTCACCCTTTTGTCCATAGCGAAAGGACAGCCAACTCTGAAAAACGTGTCTGGCCACGACCAGAGATGAAACTATACTAAAAACGATTACTTCTAATATGGTTGTCTGTATTTCAGATTGTTAGAAAGTCTAAAAATGTTGGGAAGGCTGTAAATCCCCTGTAGCCTTGGATTCCAACCCATCACCACTAATAACAATGCAAATGACAACATAGCAATCAGGCAGGCAAGGTTACTCAGGTCTCAGCTTCTAAGCACAGGTGGTACACCGAGGAAGAAAGCAAATGTCCTTATGTATTTCGTATTTCCTATTTTGTATTTTGTATTTTGTAAGTACTGGTCCAATGTTTACAAATCAGAAGTAGCAGCAAAGCAAGGGATACACACACACACACACACACACATATATTCGTAACACACATAAACACACACACACAGACATCTAGAACAAAACCAGCTTTAATTCTGTTGAGGGGGAGAAGATCCCAAAGGGTTTCAGTGATCTTCTCTTTATTTTATATAAATCCTTGTAAGCCAATTAATCCTCTTAATTTCCCTAACCTCATTTACATCTCCAATGCTAATTTCCCACCAGGTTCGAAAATCCTTGGGTGAGGTATTTTCTTAGTCTTGTTTCTCTTTTATTTGCCTCCCCCAATCCTTTCCATCTCAGCAGGAAGCTTTCCTGCCGCCTACTCCTAAAGTCTGACACAATTGTGGACCCTACAAGGTGAGAGGCGGTTCATTCTAATAAGGGAATCAAAAAGAAGAGATGATATAAAGTCAACCTTTGGCCATATGGACATTTGGGGATTGTCTGTGGGGACTTTATATAAGTTCAAGTTTATAAACTCAGGAAAACAAGGAAAGAAATATGTATTCACTCATGTTCATGCAGGAAACATGCACGCGTGCACGCACACACACACACACACACACACACACACTTGCACATGCATATTCGTTCTGCACAAAGAAATCCCATTCACAAATTCTTGTTTTCATTATAATGTGTAGGGCAGGCATTACCGAGTTGAATTTAAACATACCCTGCCAGTTTTAAAATAGGAATACGTTGGATATTTGTATTTGTAGAACGATTCCTGTATGCACTACTATTACTGTGAAAACTCTGGCTGGAAGGGAATCTTTTTATTTGCAAGTACTGCGGGGCTACCGCACTAAGGAACGATTAAAGGAAAGAATGGGAATTGAATATAATTCCCTTTTTTTGCCGTCAAGTCTCTCTCCACGGAACCTCATATATCCCCACGGGGATGTATCCCTCCCCAGTTCCACCACGAAATCGATAACAGTCTAAAGTAGACTTCAGACCAGACAAACAGAGAGAACACTTGTGGCCTTTACAGGAGGTATAAACCTGCTGCATGCCAGGTCATACGGGTTAACATGATAGAAATTCAGCAAACCATCCGAGGACCCAGAACATTGCTTTGTTTTTTTCCATATCACTAAGTGTTCTCTCCACATAAACATCAGCATGACCTTTTTGGTCTATTATACATTAAGATCCCTATATTAAGTTCAGGGCTATCAAATATTCTTGTATTCATATTTGTACTTTTTACAGAGCTTGGCCCAGGGTTTTGAATATACCAAAGCTTAATGAATATTTGTAATATGAATGGAACAATCTGAATAATTAGAAATACAGTATTTGAAAGAAAGATAAACTGTTGAATTGTAACCAGAAATAGGCTGTTAGGATAATTCTTTTGCCCAGTCCATTATTTTATTTATTTATTTATTTATTTATTTATTTATTTATTTATTTATTTATTTATTTATTTATTTTTTGGCTGCATCGCACGGCACATGGGATCTTAGTTCCCCAACTAGGGATGAAACCTGTGGCTCCTGCAGTGGAAGCATAGATTCTTAACCACTGGACCGCCAGGGAATTCCCCAGTCCATTAGTTTTTTTTTTTTTTTAAATAACTGGTATTAGTTAACACTGATTTAAATTTAAAATTGTTTTACATTTAAACAAATATTTTTTAGACTTGTCTTGACATACCAGGAAATCTGATGTCACTGGGCCTGTTTCCCACCTCCCAAGCATTGGCTGGAGTGGTATAAAGAACCTCCTTTGGAAGGGCTCTGTGTTTTCAGTTTGACACAAGCCTCATCGGTTCCTTACTACTTTATACCAGGCTTCCTCTATTCATTTGCCCTCTTGGCCTCAGTTTTTGCTTGTGGGAAAAAGAAACTAAACTGCTGTGTGGAGATGTATTTGGAAGTTCAGTCGCCTCTGCGTATCCACAACAGTCTTCAGCTAATCTTTAATTCCCTGGGCATTTTATGTAAAATTGTGTATGTGTTCATGTGTGGCTTTTTCTTAGGAATGGTTTCATCAAATTTTCAAAAGACTGTATATCTCCAAAACAAGTCTTAACGAGAAAATATCTACTTAATATCTACTATACGCGGAGTCCTGAGATCTCTCAGGTCCTTTAAACCCTGAATACCTTAAATTTCATACATAGGTGTGTATACACAGACACACACACGTACACGCTACCTCTAATCACACACACACACACACACCTCAACTTTAACAAGGACTTTACATATAGCAAAGAAGTAATCAACGATTCAGAGGAACACTGACTTAATCCACATTGTACTTCAAAATGAACAGCACTCTCTCAATATTGATTCTCAGCTGAAACACACTTTCCCCTTGGACTGTGATCTCTAATCAGATTCCTTCAGCCTTTTTTCAGCCATGAAAAGGGACTTCAAGTACAGAGAAAGTCTTCCGACTCGTGATAAAAGGCTTCCCAACCTGAATCTAAAAGTACAAACACGGCTTGCCCACCTTTCTAGACACCTCCAATTTATACACACTGTGATATTTTAGAAAATCAAAGGGTTTCATAGTGACCCAACTCAAGCCGAAGTATTCCATCTGATTAAATATACAAGAACCTTCTTCTGGTATTTAATGACCCTTGAAGCTAGATGCAATCTTCCAAGAAGCTGGAGCCTCTTCCTTGTTTAAAAACTTTATTTTTCCTTTTTAAAAAAATTTTTAGAGTGAGCTACATATGCCCCAGAACAGCTCTATATTCTGTGCAGATTTACTTAACACCACTTGGGTTATAAATGTACATTAAAACAAGAGGAAGTTTTTAGTCCCACTAAAAGAATTGCTATTAAAAGGAATTTGCTTTAGAATTGTTAAAAACAAGACAACAGGCCCAAATGGAGATGCTTATGCTAAGACCCCTGTCACCAAACTAAGACTTAATTACAGTTTTAACTTTTCCAGAAGTGGAATCTTAAACCAGCCAATCGGGAATCACCTGATCAGCACTAGTTAGGTCATCTGTCTGACAGACCCCTGCCGTCTCCTAAAGGACACCTTGCAGTAACCAACCAGCGTTTTTGTTGAGTGTAACTTTCTTGTTGCTGCTCCCTTCTCACTATAAAAATTTTTCATTTTGTACAGCTCCTCAGAGCTCCTTTCTATCTGCTAGATTGGATGCTGCCCGATTCAAATTGATTTTTGCTCAAATAGACTCTTAAAATGTTTAATATGCCTCAGTTTATCTTTTAACAGAATCCAAGAGGTCACCTACAAAATGGATAAGCTTTCCTGGAATATTACATTGCATACCTTTTCAGAAATGAGAACCATCTTATTTGAAACACTGTCATATATGCAGAAGCAACCCTCATTCCAATTTTCTGCATAGAGAGGAGTATCTTGTTCCAAAACTGCAAAATATTAACGGGAAATTCTTAGCAAGAATAGCTACGGTTACTGGCGCCAAGTCAACGGGAGAGGGGATAAAGAATAGGCAAAGGAGCTTGTTTTTAATGGTATTAGAATGGCCTTTACAAAATTATTGGGAAGGGAAGCTCATGAGTTAGGAATGACAGAAGGATATAAAAGTTTTATTTCAAATATATGGACTTATATATATATAATATCTATCTCTCTATATGTATATATATATATACACATATATAATATCTATCTATTGCTATATCTCTATATATCTATCTATCTCCCAATGTTTTAAACTGGATTTGCTGACCAAATATAGGCATAAAGATATTCAGACACTATGATGATAGACTGACAGAACGGTTCCATTCTTATCTTAAGGCATTAAAATTGTGTATTTTATGTAGGTATCTATGACAATGGAATTGACTTGTATAGCACTGTGGATCCCACAGAGTGTTATCACACACATTGTCACATGACCATTAAAAGCTGAGAGAAGTCACAGTCAGTAAGTGGTGGAATCATAATCTATGATCATATATTCATACACATACACACCAAACCCACACACTTCAAGTATACAGTACTTGAATATGTACACACACACACATTCTCACACACTTGCACCTGTACACGCTCAGAATTCACACATGCTCACAAATGTATATAGGTATATACCCACAAAATGGTCATACGTTCAATACACTCACACATAGGTACACTTCTGAAATGTGTATGGGTCTGCTTTTTTGCTCTTCTACAAATCTACTGTGCTAAAGATGAATTTCCCAAATCAAAATATGCTGACAAGAATTTATGCACCTCAATTATCTAGCACAGGTCTCTAAATTAAAGGACAAAAGAGAAAGAAAAAGAACTGTAATCCCATCCCAACTAAGAAGGTTTACAATTCTAAGAGTTTACTTTTTAACCTTTTTGTGTCTTGAATGTCTCCTCTTTGATAGAGAACAGGCTACTTGCTCCATGATGATAAATCTTTGTCAAGTGATAGCAGATCTGTTGGGTTTCTGAAACACCCAGGTCTTGAGCTGCAGTTACAATGCTTGTAAACAGAGGCAAAACCTTCCATGGGAATAGGAAGCAGGTGCGGAATCTACGGAACCGGGATTTACTTAAGGGCTTATTTGTGAGCTAATATCAGGAGAAAATCACCCAAATCTGAGTTCCGTTATAGGCATCTAACTTTATGTCCCTCCCCAAAACAAAATTCTCTCCAATTTATACTTTTAAGTTACTTAAAAGTCAGAGCAAAAATGAGCCACATGGAGAGACCATAAGGAGTGTAGGTGGAAAGATTAAAACTGAAGCATAATTCACTGTCTAATGCACATTTCCTTGCCATTACTCTGCTCTCTCCACCTCCCTAAAGCTCCCTTCTTCATCACCTTCTCTCTAATATTTCTCTGTGGTTCACCCACATCATTTTTCTCTTAGATCTTCAGGGAGCTGGGCTGTAATGAAATCTCCTGTTTGCTAATAGGCAATAGAATAATAGAGTTGCATGCTGACCCATATTTCACATGTTAATTTGTGTCAGTCACAGAGATACCTTCTTTCTTTGGTTCAATGTTTCTACCCTGGGTGAAATAATAGATGAAAAACCTCAGACAAAGCACGGACCCAAATGACTAGTAGTAAATGAGCAGCTGTCTTTCAGTTCTTAACACATGGAAAGACGTTGATCTTGCTCTAATTGGCACGGTTGGTAATCGGGAGCCTAAGACAATTAACGGATAACAGGGCTCCCTGGTTTGTCCCTTCTCATTCCAATGAACTATTGTCACCTGTTTTTTGCTTCTTTGTTTTATGCGAGCCTCATTGAAACCCCCAAAGATGATAAAGAGTAGAAGCTTTTGGTAACCTGGTTCTCTGAGGTTGACTGCTATCCCAAACAGGTGGGTCCTAGGAAGAGAAACGCACATCTCGATTCTTGAACTTGATGGCTTTAGACCAAACCATGAGCATGTGTAAAAAGACTATGTTATTGAATTATAAGCAGTTTTTTCCTGTCTTCCCAAGATGTTGGATGTGGCGAGGGTATTTTATTCATTGAAGATGTTATATGTCGTGCCTATTCTTCAAACTTGCTGTGGAAGGAAGTTTATATCAAGGCTTCTTCTCTCCACTTACCTTCCAAGATCACTAATACTGTCCAATGCTTCAGGCCTCACTCTGTGTCAGGCTAAGTCATTTGCATACATGACTCAGTGAAATATCCAGAATACCTAGTCATTCTTATGCCCATTTTACAGATGAGGCAACTGAGGCTCATAGAAATTAGACAAATTAGCCAAGCGTGTGTAGTCAGTGATAAAATGAGCTATTATACCCACAGCTCTCTGACACTACACGGTCACCGCTAATATTTTTTATCACCATGATGTAAAAGAGGAAAAATCATACAGATACAAAATAATCACGCATGACGGTCTATATCCTTAGTGAGCACTGTTCAATGTTAACACCATTTCTATTGCATTTTAGCACAGTTCCCACCTGAACCTCACAGCCACCAACAGTGACAGATAAGGATTTACAGGCCCCATTTAATGGATGAGAACTTTGAAATGCGAGGTCAAGTGACTTTTCAAAATCACAGAACATGTGTGCCACCCCCCATCCCCGTTATCACATACACACAGTGTGGAGCAGCAGAGAGAAGATTCCTACATTCTGATAATTTGAAAACTGTCATCTTTCCTGTGGGTGAGATCTTACCGGCTAAAGTGTGAGTGTCACATGTCCCCAGGAAAATTTTAGCTAGACAACATGAATAATATTGCTATTGGTAGTACTCTGTATAAGTGCAAGAGGGAATACATACATTCTAGTAACAAGAGAAAGAATTGAAGAAAAACTTTGCACCATGTCACAGTGGTGGAAGAAGCAATGCAAGTATACACAGATAAACAAAGGGAATCTTTGGTGTGAATGTAGGATAATGATTTTGCCAAAGAATCCATTGGTCATCTACACAATGGTTTAGCATAGGAGGGAGAATTCAGGAAATCAGTGCATTCAGAATAGTGTTTCCCCAAATATCCCTTATTAATCGTGACTGGTTTCTTGACTTCAAAACAGTGAGAGATATAATCAGTAATAGTTTCTGGAATGATATCCTTTTGACCAGACTGGGTCTAGGTCCTGGTGAGAATAACAATAGAAGCAAATTTGTTAACTGCAGGGAACTTACAAATGAAAATGGTGGCAATACATACAGTCCATGTTCAGATCTAACCACATGTTAAATAGTGTGCTATAGATTTCAAAGTTCAAAGAAGAATAAAGTAAATATGTACCAATTTCATAAGTTACTTAGAGTGTAATTACATGATACACTGGTATAGAAAACTGTATTAAAGCTCCCCCCACTGAAACTAACTTACCCATGAGCTAAAGGACATTTAAACTGCCTTTAAAAGTCATCGTATTTAGTGTGGTTGAGTGTAGCTGTATTAATCCAAGTCTCTCCTGGAATATTTTCACTGTAGTTCAACCATAAGAGCTATAGGGGCATTTCAGTATGTGGGAGAAGTAAGGCAAACTACCTGAAGTCTATGTAACCTTGAGCCCTCTTTATAGTTCAATAACATCCATTTTTCTTTAGCTTTAGTTAGATGCTTGCTGTCATCCATTTCAACAAGCATTTCTTGAAAATCATTACTCATCACTGATTTTTTTCCCCTTGTTTGCTATTTACTGGCCAAGATTGTACACTGCTGTCATTTAATCGCATAAGTTTTATGCTAAGGCAAAGGATATTTCTCCTTAATGACTCACATACAGAGTTTAAAATTGGAAGAGACCTAAGAGTTTTCTGCTTGATTTCCTTTATTTTGTCAGTGAGGAAACTGAGGCACCGAAAATGGTTAAATGGCGAACCCAGGCAGCATAGTTAATGGTTGGCATTGCAAGAGACCCTTTTCCTTTCTTTTTACATTTCTCCAAGCTGTCTCACTCCCATGGGAATATTTATACCCTCCTGGCATTTGAAAGCAAGTTAGTAGAAATATAATTACTACTCAACATTTGCTACTGAATGGATAGAGTAATCCAGACCAAGGAGACAGAAGGACGGCTTGACGCTGGTGCCTTTAATCTGCCACTTCCAAATGTTCCTCCTTTTCTGGGAACTCCTGCTGACTTCCAGTAAAGATATGTGTTCCCTTGGTGTTAAACAGATGAGAGAAGGCCAATGGTGAGTTCATACAGCTTTGGTGAGGACAACAAAACATCTCAGCGATGTGAGGGGCCCAAGGAGTCTCTGTCCAGACTGGATTAGCAATCTCTATGTAATGCCAAAAAAGTCCAGCTGTTGTAGGGGGCTGACTTCTACCAGGAAATTATTTTCCTAGCTCCATGTGAGAAGTGAACCTTTGATGAGCGTGAGTCAAAAAGCACCCTGTACCCATTCCAGGGAATAATGTAACTTTCTAGATGGTAAATTTTAAGTACATAGAAAACTCACAGCACCCTTCTCAATTTATGGCCACTGTGTCTACTAGAAGGAAGTAACAAACATAAAACTTACAGAACTATGTGTGCCTTGTATTTTTCATCCTAACTCCTAAGATTTAAGACCAGAGAGCTAATCAGTAGAAAGAAAAAGAGCAGTCAAACTAGCTCTGCTTTATTGGCAGGATCATTTGAACTGACTATATTGTTGGTTAATATCATAATTTCAAAGAGCTTTAATGGTTAATTTGTTCTTGGAAATGCTAATAAAGTAATAATTATGTATCATCTTTATAACAATATGATTGTAACACATGGTAATGTATTTTGAGTGTCAGGTATGGCACCATGGTTCATTTCCTTTTCTCTTCCTCTTTCACTCTACAAGGACACAGATTGGTGAGACCAAGTAACCTAAAGCACATAGCTAATAAGTGGAGGGACCATTTAGTATGCTTTTCTGACTCTAATTCTTAAGCTCCAGAGGGAATATGAAAATAAAATATTTGCTCAGCAACAGTGTATGTGCTATGTGACCAACTCTACAGGTATCACAGTGTCTGACTCTAGGGCTAAGAGAAGATTAAAGAAATTGCTCTTGATAAAAATGTGATGGCAATTGGAGATAGAACAGTCATCAACTGGAGTATTCCAGAGCAATTCCGTAGATCCCTGGCTTATAGTTATTTCTAATTTTGTTAGAAGAAGAATTTAAATTGTGTACATCTTGAGGTTGACTGACCACTCTACATCACTGAATCAGTTATTTGGGAGTGAGACTAGCCAACACCCAGAATCTTCACATCAGTTTCGTTTTACTTTTTCTCTGCTGGTCACTGCTCTGATCATAAGTCTTATGAAATGATACACAGGTTCATGGTGAAAAGTGGCTCAGATGACAAAGCTATTTACAGCTATTTACTGAACTATAGAGAAAGCTAAGTAGTCTAAAAATGGAACAGTTCTTGGCTATAAAACCAAACAAAGACTACTACAAGATACAAAGAAGGACAGTACATAATGATCAAGGGATCAATCCCAGAAGAAGATAAAACAATTATAAATATTTATGCACCCAAAATAGGAGCACCTCAATACATAAGGCAAATGCTAACAGACATAAAAGGGGAAATCGACAGAAACACAATCATAGTTGGGGACTTTAATACTCCATTTTCACCAATGGACAGATCATCCAAAATGAAAATAAATGAAGAAAAACAAGCTTTAAATGATACATTAAACAAGATGAACTTAATTGATATTTATACGACTTTCAATTCAAACACAACAGAATATACTTTATTCTCAAGTGCTCATGGAGCATTCTCCAGTACAGATCATATCTTGGGTCACAAGTCAAGCCTTGGTAAATTTAAGAAAATTGAAATCATACTAAGTATCTTTTCTGACTACAATGCTATGAGACTAAACATCAATTACAGGAAAAAATCTGTAAAAAATACAAACACATGGAGGCTAAGCAATACACTACTAAATAACCAAGAGATCACTGAAGAAATCAAAGAGGAAAACAAAAAATACCTAGAAACAAATGACAATGAAAACACAACAGCACAAAACCTATGGGATGCAGCAAAAGTAGTTCTAAGAGGGAAGTTTATAGCAATAAAATCCTACTGCAAGAAACAAGAAACATCTCAAATAAACAACCTAACCTTACAACTAAAGCAATTAGAGAAAGAAGAACAAAAAACCCCAAAGTTAGCAGAAGGAAAGAAATCAGAAAGATCACCTCAGAAATAAATGAAAAAGAAATGAGGAAAAACTAGCAAAGATCAATAAAACTAAAAGTTGGTTCTATAAGAAGATAAAAACTATTGATAAACTATTAGCCAGACTCATCAAGAAAAAAAGGGAGAAGACTCAAATCAATTGAATTAGAAATGAAAAAGAAGAAGACACAACTGACACTGCAGAAATACAAAGGCTCATGAAAGATTACTACAAGCAACTATATGCCAATAAAATGGACAACCTGAAAGAAATGGACAAATTCTTAGAAAAGCACAACCTTCCAAAACCGAACCTGGAAGAAATAGAAAATATAAACAGACCAATCACAAGCACTGAAATTGAAACTGTGATTAAAAGTCTTCCAACAAACAAAAGCCCAGGACAGGATGGCTTCACAGGTGAATTCTATCAAACATGTAGAGATGAGCTAACGCCTATACTTCTCAAACTCTTCCAAAATATAGCAGAGGGAGGAACACTCCCAGACTCATTCTATGAGTCCACTATCACCCTGATACCAAAACCAGACAAAGATGCCACAAAAAAAAAGAAAACTACAGGCCAATATCACTGATGAACATAGATGCAAAAATCCTCAACAAAATACTAGCAAACAGAATCCAACAGCACATTAAAAGGATCATAAACCATGATCAACTGGGGTTATCCCAGGAATGCAAGGATTCTTCAAGATACAAAAATCAATCAATGCGATAAACCATATTGACAAATTGAAGGAGAAAACCCATATGATCATCTCAATAGATGCAGAAAAATCTTTGGACAAAATTCAACACCCCATTATGATAAAAACACTCCAGAAAGTAGGCATAGAGGGAACTTACCTCAGAATAATAAAGGGATATTTGGCAAACCCACAGGCAACATTGTTCTCAATGGTGAAAAGCTGAAACCATTTCCTCTAAGATCAGAAACAAGATAAGGTTGTCTGCTCTCACCACTATTATTCAACATACTTTTGGAAGTTTTAACCACATCAGAGAAGAAAAGGAAATAAAAGAAATCCAAATCAGAAAAGATGAAGTAAAGCTGTCACTCTTTGCAGATGACATGATACTATATAGAGAGAGAATCCTAAAGAAGCTACCAGAAAACTACTAGAGCTAATAAATGAATTTGGTAAAGTAGCAGGATACAAAATTAATGCACAGAAATCTCTGGCATTCTTATACACTAATGATGAAAAATGTGAGAGTGAAATTAAGAAAACACTCCCATTTACCATTGCAACAAAAAGAATAAAATACCCAGGAATACCTTTTGTCTACCTAAGGAGACAAAAGACCTGTATGCAGAAAACTATAAGACACTGATGAAAGAAATCAAAGATGATACAAACAGATGGAGAGATATACCATGTTGTTGGACTGGAAAAATCAACCCTGTAAAAATGACTATACTACCCAAAGCAATCTACAGATTCAGTGCAATCCCTATCAAACTACAAATGGCATTTTTCACAGAACTAGAACAAAAAATTTCACAATTTGTATGGAAGCACAAAAGACCCCGAATAGCCAAAGCAAGCTTGAGAAAGAAAAACGGAGCTGCAGGAATCAGGCTCCTGGACTTCAGACTATACTACAAAGCTACAGTAATCAAGACAGTATGTTACTGGCACAAAAACAGAAATATACATCAATGGAACAGGATAGAAAGCCCAGAGATAAACCCATGCACATAGGGTCACCTTATTTTTGATAAAGGAGGCAAGAATATACAATGGAGAAAAGACAGCCTCTTCAATTAGTGGTGCTGGGTAACTGGACAGCTGCATGTAAAACAATGAAATTAGAACACTACCTAATACCATACACAAAAACAAACTCCAAATGCATTAAAGACCTAAATGTAAGGAGAGACACTATAAAACTCCTAGAGGAAAACATGGGCAGAACACTTTATGACATAAATCACAGCAAGAACCTTGTTGACCCACCTCCTAGAGAAATGGAAATAAAAACAAAAATAAAGAAATGGGTCCTAATGAAACTTAAAAGCTTTTGCACAGGAAAGGAAAATATAAACAAAATGAAAAGACAACCCTCAGAATGGAAGGAAATATTTGCAAATAAAGCAACTGACAAGGAATTAATCTCCAAAATTTGCAAGCAGCTCATTCAGCTCAATATCAAAAAAACAAACAACCCAATCCAAAAATAGGCAGAAGACCTAAAGAGACATTTCTCCAAAGAAGATATACAGATTGCCAATAGATACATGAAAGGATGCTCAACATCATTTGAGCATTAATCATTAGAGAAATGCAAATCAAAACTACAATGAGGTATCACCTCCCACCAGTCAAATGGCCATCATCAAAAAATCTACAAACAACAAATGCTGGAGAGGGTATGGAGAAAAGGGAACCCTCTTGCACTGTTGGTGAGAATGTAAATTGATCCAGCCAGTATGGAGAACAATATGGAGTTTAAAAACTTTAAAAACTAAAAATAGTCCTACCATACAACCCAGCAATCCCACTACTGGGCATTTACCCTGAGAAAACCATAATTCACACAAAGTCATGTACCACAATGTTCACTGCAGCTCTATTTACAATAGCCAGGCCATGGAAGCAACCTAAGTGTCCATCAACAGGTGAATGGATAAAGAAGATGTAGCACATATATACAATGGAATATTACTCAGCCATAAAAAGAAATGAAATTGTGTTATTTGTAGGGAGGTGGATGGACCCAAAGTCTGTCATACAGAGTGAAGTAGGTCAGAAAGAGAAAAACAAATACTGTATGCTAATACATATATATGGAATCTTAAAAAAAAATAAAAAGAAGAAAATGGTTCTGAAGAACCTAGGGGCAGGACAGGAATAAAGACGCAGATGTAAAGAATGGACTTGAGGACATAGGAAGGGGGAAGGGTAAGCTGGGATGAAGTGAGAGAGTGGTATGGACATATATATACTACCAAATGTAAAATAGATAGCTAGTAGGAAGCAGCCGTATAGTACAGGGAGATTAGCTTGGTGCTTTGTGACCACCTAGAGGGGTGGAATAGGAAGGATGGAAGGGAGATGTAAGAGGGAGGGGATATGTGGATATATGTATACGTATAGCAGATTCACTTTGCTATAAAGCAGAAACTAACACACTCTTGTAGAGCAATTATACTCCAATAAAGATGTTAAAAAAAAAGAAGCATGGGCTTCCCTGGTGGCACAGTGGTGGAGAGTCCACCTGCCGATGCAGGGGACACGGGTTCGTGCCCCGGTATGGGAAGATCCCATATGCCTCGGAGCGGCTGGGCCCGTGAGCCATGTTCGCTGAGCCTGCGCATCGGAGCCTGTGCTCTGTAACGGGAAAGGCCACAACAGTACCAGAAAAAAAAAGGAAAAAAACAGGCACACAGGCCACAACAGGCCCATGTACCTGAAAAACTCTTTATAAATTACTTCCATTTGGCAGATCTTAAGGGATCAGTTATAGTTTATGGTTTACAGGGAGTATCATAAAAACAGTGATATTTGCAAATTGAGAATATAACCCTTCTGAATACCAAGATTACTCAGTTTCTGGATATCTACATGCAAAATAATGAATTTGGACACCCTAAATCGAACCATATAAACTAAATAACTCAACATGGATAAAAGACCAAAATGTAAGCACTAATATTAGAAATAAAACTCTTAGAATAAAATATAGGTGTAAATCTTAGTTCTTAAATTGGGCAATAGCTTTTTGGTGCTGACAGCAAAAGGCAAAAACAACCATAGGAAAGAAACTAATAAACTGGACTTTACCAAAATTTAAAACTTTTTTGCACCGAAGAATACCATGAAGAAAGTGGAAAGGCAATTCACAGCATAGGGAAAACATGTGCAAATCATACATCTGACAAGGGTCTTGTATTCAGAATATATAAAGAACTCTCAGCACTCAATAATAAAAAGACAACCCAATTTTTAAAATTGGCAAATGGATTTAGACAGATGTTGTTCCAAAGAAGATACACAAAAGGCAAATAATACCTATAATGATACTCAACATCATCAGTCATTAGAAAAATTCAAATCAAAACCACAATGAGGGGACTTCCCCGGCGGTCCAGTGGGTAAGACTCTGCACATTCCAGTGTGGGTGTTGTGGGTTCAATCCCTGGTCAGGGAACTGAGATCCCACATGCCGTGCGGTGTGACAAAAAAAACCAAAAAACAAAAAAAACCCACAATGAGATATTACGTAATACCACTAAGATAATTATAATATAATAATGATGATGATGATGACGATAATAAGGGTGTGGAAAAGTTGTAACTCTGTTTCACTGCTGGTGGTGGTGTAAAATGGTGCAGCCACCGTGGAAAACAGTTTGACAGCTTCTCAAAAAGCTGAATACAGAATCACCATACCATCCCGCAACTCTACTCTGTAATTGGATCTAACTCCATTTTTTGGTGTTTGAAGGCTAACAGCTTTTAAGTCTCCACCTTCCCTCTTTCTTGGACTCCAGATCTGACCAAACTGATACAAAAGCTCATGTATTCCCTCTTTTAGCGCAGTTGGGAGGTTCAAACCACTCAACCTTCTTCCCTTGTGTGGGAACATCACCCGGGCTCTACTCTCTAACCACAAAATAAAAACCCAAAGCCATTCCTCTTTTCTTTCTCCCTTAAGCAATTTCCAGGCCAGCCTGGGAGCCCTGCCTTGCTCTCCCATGAAAGCCTCATTGCTATAAAACTTTTCATACCCTCTTGGTACGTGTGTGGCAACATTAGTCTTGACATGCAAACCAAAGTTTGGGCGGAGGTCCACCCTGTTTCTGCATAATGACCTCAGCATACTCCTAGGTATGTGCCCAAGATAACTGAAAGCATATGTTCAGACAAAACTGGATATCAATGTTCATAGCTCTATTATCCATAATAGCCAAAAAGTAGGAAAAAATCCAAATGTCCCTCAACTGAGGAATAGCTAATGAAAATGTAGTTTATCCATACAATGGAATATTGGGCATAAAAATGAAGTTCTGATATGTGACATGTAATGAATAAACTCTGAAAAAATTATACTACGTGAAAGAAACTAATCATAAAAGGTCACATATCATATGATTGCATTTATGTGAAACGTCCAGAATAGGCAACTCCATAGCGATAGAAAGTGGATTATTGTTTGTCAGGAGCTGGGGACAGGAGAGTAGCGGGGAATGACTTGTTCATGGGTATGTGGTTTCTTTTTGGGGTGAGGAAATGTTCTGGAATTAGATAGTGGTGAAGGTTGTGAAAAGACTAAAACCCACCAACCTGTGCATATTAAAATGGTGAACGTTACAGCATGTGAATTGTATTTAAATGAAAAATAATAACAAAATAAAACAACATTTTTTAAATTCAGAAAGATTACCCGGTTTATCTCCTTCAAGTAGAGCCTTGGTAACCCCATTCCTCACTCAAAAATTGCTGATCACTCCATATTAATCAGAGAGTTAAAAACCTAATTTCTTATAACATTTGTCAGGACTGTGAAGTATAATCAAGCCCAAGTCTCATCTCTTTATATTTTTCACTATTTGCCTTGAGCTCTTATGTTCCAGAAAACCCAAATGTACCCAGACTTCCCTCCTTGGATACCTTTCTCCTGGTGCCCCTCTGCTTGGGACATATCCATCCATGCTTTTGGAGTTCTTTGACCTTTGAGGGCAAATTATAAAGCTAACCCTCATGTCCCCTCTAGAGTGTTTTCTCCTCTTTTTCCTCCAAAGCATTTTATCATTAGATCTCTCACCCAGCACACCAGCACATTCCTTTCTCAACTTTGTACTTGACTTATTTTCGTCCCCGTCATAACTTTTCTACCTTATGCTGAAATCCTTGGCAGCAGAATACTTTGTTTTCACCTTTTCTTTTTAAGATGTAGATACTGAAAACAAATGTATTCAAGAAAAGGTAAGTGAAGGAGTAGATGAATAAATTGAAATTTGAGTTAACCTGCAAAGTGCCCTGGGAATGTGCATGAGAGGAAATATTTGAGCTAAGCCTTTCAGTTTAGTTTTGATCCCCTCTTCCATTTATTTATTTTTTTCACCTTGCAGTAGTACTTTTGAAAATTTCTAGTGTTCCTTGTATACTGGTTAATAGGTTACCGGGAGACATTTTGCATTTTCATTCCTCTCAGAAAGCTCTATGGTATCATTTTGTGATGACTATAGATTTATTGTAAGGATTTAAAATCTTGGTCTTTTATTCCATTATACTATACACATTGATTGAGTTTCTTCTGTCTGATAGATCTTATACTAGATGCCATGGATATTGCAGTGAACCTTGTGTTGCGAGCAAGGACCCTGGTGGGAGAAGAGTGCTCTTGGGAGAGAAAATAAATCTAAAGCCTTGAAAACAGGAATGTGCTTGGCTTGCTGGATTATAAAGAAAGAAGGGGGAGTGACTGAAGCATTGCAAACAATGGGGAGACTAATCTGTAATGAGTTTCAAGAGTTAAGTGCTAGATTATGCAGGGCTTGGTAGGCCATTGTAAAGAGTATGTTTTATGCTAAGAACAATGGAGATCCACTGAAGGTATTGAAGTAGTGACACACCCTGAGTAAATTTAAGCTTTGGAAAGTTAACTCAGTTAAGTCAGTATGCTGCACTGTTACAAATGGATTGGATAGAAACAAAGACGGAATCAGAGAATGGCTAATAGGATGTTATTGTATTCAGATGAGAGGTAACGGTGGCTTGGACCAAATAGAAGTGAAGCCAAGAAGAAATGTGCAGGTTTAAGATGAATTTTGCATCTAGAAGTAACAGAATTTCTGTGTCATTTACTAAAATGGGAAAATGCCCTGTCCTGGGCCTTGGCATAATGCTTATGTGGCTTTGAGTGGTATCCCAGGCATAAAGATTGTGAATCCAGTGATTTGGATGGTGGCCTTCCATGACAGAGTGGCTAGAAATACATTATGGAAGGTTCTAAATGCATGGACTTTGTCTTGCTGGTCTGTAAGTATCTATAACAATTTTTGGTACACAGTTGACAATCAATAAACATTTGTTTAATAAATAAAATAGAATTTACCAATGACCCATTAGAGCATGAGTAACTCATCAGATGGGATATGGAAGAAAATTCCACTGATCTGGAAGAAAATGTTAATTTATAGGTTCTTGTTTTTTGTTTTTTGTTTTTTTTTCAGCTGCATTGGGTCTGTGTTGCTGCACGTGGGGCTTTTCTCCAGTTGTGGCGAGCAGGGGCTTCTCATTGCAGTGCACGGGCTGTAGGCACGTGGGCTTCAGTAGTTGTGGCACGTGGGCTCAGTAATTGTGCCTCGCGGGCTCTAGAGTGCAGGCTCAGTAGTTGTGGCACACGGGCTTAGTTGCTCCGTGGCACATGGGATCTTCCCGGACCAGGGTTCGAACCCGTGTCCCTTGCACTGGTAGGTGGATTCTCAACCACTGCACCACCAGGGAAACCCTATGGGTTCATTTTTACCATCTTCTCTGATAATAACTCCAAATGCACTAGTATTAGCAGTTAATATCAAGGAGGCATTCAGGGAAGCATCATGGCACAGAGGGAAAGAATGCAGTGTTTAGAATCAGTCAGAACTGAATTTGAATCACAATTTCATCACCTTATAGCTCTGTGACCATGAAAAATTTACTTAACTTTTCTCAGCTTAAGTGTACTTATCTGTAAATTGGATATACTATTATATTTCTTGTAGTGAGGTCAATTACATGTAAATATATAAGCAATACCAAGTATAGCAGTCTTAATAAATGGTGAATTTTTTTTTTTTTTGCGGTACGCGGGCCTCTCACTGTTGTGGCCTCTCCCATCGTGGAGCACAGGCTCCGGACGCGCAGACTCAGTGGCCATGGCTCACAGGCCCAGCCGCTCCGTGGCATGTGGGATCTTCCCGGACCAGGGCACGAACCCGTGTCCCCTGCATCGGCAGGCGGACTCTCAACCACTGGGCCACCAGGGAAGCCCAATAAATGGTGATTCTTGAAACGAATTATAGATTCCCTAGTTACTGAGAGGCCTGCAAACAAACAATTACCTCCAGACTAAATTAAGGCTGTATTTCCTCTAAGACAGTGTCTCTCGGGATGTGATCTTTTGACTGCCAGCGTTAGACAAGCCCCGGGAGTTTGTAATAAATTTACATTCTAGAGTTTCTCAAGCTGAATGAGTTGGAATCTCTGAGACTCTTTTTTTTTTTTATTAAAAAAAAAAAAAAACAACTCGAACTCCTTACACAATATTTTGCATCCTGAAGTTTGATACCATGATTTTACGAGCTCTTGATAAAAATCTGTGTCCTTCCTTCCAAAAGCTCTCTCTAGTTCTACTGCATAAAGATCTCTTGGGACATTTAACATGTAAATTGCTGATGATTTTACTGATCTAGATCATCTTCCATTCCTTACTTGTACTTCTCTGCATATCTGAACTGCAAAGAAGTAAACAATAAATACAATAACAAATACTTTAAATACTTTTTATTAGCATAACCAAATTTGATATCTACTCTCACAGAAACAGAACAAAGGTAATTCCACTTTTCCTCTAACTTCTGAATTGCTGTAGCAATCACAGGCTCACTCAATTATTCTTATCATGAAGAATTCAGTTTACCAAAGTCATACCTGGAACTCAGCCCCTGCAAGAGTCTCAGGGCAATAAAATTTTTAAAAAAATCAATTACATTCTAATGGCCTATTTTTTTTGTTTGTTTGTTTTTTAAACTGACCCCTGTGACACCTTTCTCAAGCTATGCTCTTCAGAGATTGTCTGAATTTCATTCTCCTGTTTTTGCTTTTCCAGTGAATGGCTTTGAAATGCTATGATCTTGTGATTTTTCCCTCTGCTTTTCTCACAGGAGAGCTTTTCTAGTTGGGTTTCTCCTGCCTGCCTGGGCCTCTTTGTTAAATTCCACCTTGCCCTTCTTGTTCACTGGCCTCTCCATTACTGAATCTTTCTCCTCTTTCTTCACCTTAGCCAATAGCTTATAGCATGCCCTAGCATCCGATATAATTATTAAGAGCAAACAAAGAAGAGTGAGTTCACCTTTAAAAAATTATCATCTGTTAATTGTACCTAAAAAAGTTTATTTTTTTAAACATTATCAGATTTCATAGAGACAGAGGAAGTAATAATCACCCAAACCACCCAATCTTCCTATCTCTAACACCTTGTATTAAATCCTCTAGGTTCTGCTTTGTATTAGGTAACATAATCCTGGGATAAAACACTGTATCTGAGTACCCAGCCATCCTATCTCCTTTGTGTCCACCTTACCCACCATGAGTAATACAGTGGTTACAATGATTAAAAGGAGATAAAGAAGGAAAAGGGAGAAGTCTGAAGAAGTATTACTTCCTCTGTAAATATTAACAACTCTCTTTAAAAGACATTGCTCAAAATTCTAGAAAACTCTAAGAAAGATAAGACTCCTTAACAGAAGAACTCATGGGCTAAATTCTGATTGAGTTCAAGTCCAAGGAAAAAAATAATCTCTCCTCAGTTAGAGTCACACATTCTCTTATCCAAACTTGTCATCTGCATAAGGAAACTTGATGGCCAAAGACCTTAGAGCCAAATTTGGTGCCCTACTTTCTGCTCATTTCTTTTTGGCATCTGGTATTGTCTATTCCATCTGCTTCCTTTAATAGTCTCTGTTCTCTTTCATATTTAAAAGTTTCATTTTGCTCCATATTTAAGTTGTAAATCTGGTTAACTTCTTTAGGAGTTAAGCAAGCTATACATCTTAAATTATTAAAAAAGAATCTCATCTCTATGCTACAATAGTTCCTAATGCGACTCTGAGAACTGGTGAGTGGTGGTGACTAACTTTTTACTGGTCTGTGGTAAAGAAATAAAAACAAAAATCTAGAATTTTTAAATAAAAAATAAATTCATGTAATAAAAGGAATATTCTTTATTCTGAGATTTTTGTCCTTTTTTGGTGTTTAATCATTCCATTTTCAAAAATGATAAAAATGATCATATTAGCTTTTTTTCTTTCATATATTTTTGGTGACATAAAAGTTGGCAATCCTTTATCAGTTCCCCATTTTTGTTTTTATTCCTCTCTTCTCAACCCAATGGCACCAATCCTTAAATCTAATTCTAGATTAGAATTGAAACGAAAACACACATTTGGAATTGAAAATTTGTGCTTCTGAAAATCAAACAGTATGTTTCTTAGCTCTATCGGTTCAAAGCCATCAACCAGGCAAGAGACACTGATTCTCATTTCATGGACAAGTATGGCAGAAAACTGTAAGTTGACTACCAATTATCCCTGCCTCTTAGAACTCATGCCTGTGTTACCCTCTCCCTTTGAGTGTGGGCGGGACTAAGGGTTTGCTCTGAATCCATATATTATGGCAAAGGTGAAGGGATGTCATTTCCCTGATTCTGTTACATAAGATTAAATGCTCCTCTTGCTAGAAGACTATCCCTTGCTGACTTTGATAGAAGCAGCAGCCATGGTGAAACAACCGTATGGCAAGGAACTGAGAGCAGTCTCTGCCTGATAGCAAGTAACTGAGACCCGCTGCCCTACAGGTTGTTAATAACCATGTGAGCTTGGAAGAAGATCCTTTCCCCGTCACAGACAGATGAAACTCCAGACCTGGCTGACACCTTTGCTTGCATCCTTGCGAAACCCTGAAACAGAAGATGCAGCTCAGCCATGCTTGGAGTCCTGACCCAGAGAAATGGTGAGATGATAAATGTATGTTTTGTAAACTGCTAACTTTGTGGTAATATTGTAACACAGCAATACATAACTGATATAGATACAAATTGAATGAACTATTCTCAATTGGAGAGCCTCAAAGCAGTTCTAGACTAGAAAGTATTGAGTTATGCAACTTCTTAAAGGCCCATGTTGAGGTGATTTTAAAGGAGTTCTATCTCTTTTCATGTTTTTCCTATTTAAAATGTTAAAAGTCTTTGTAGTCTTAATTATTTGGGCTCAAAAGAATATTTAGTGTTTTTTAACTGAAATGGCTTTAGCACAATAATTTCTACTTGTCTCCTCTAATGGGAAATGCTTTAGTAATCCCAATGGTAGGGAGTTATAGAACTTAATTGTCATGTTAAGTCACTTGCACTGTTCACTGAGTCATGTATTAGTGTGAGTGGAACTGTTCATTAGTTAAGCTCAGAACAGTCATCAGACAAAAATGTGTGATACCAAGAATGAGTTGCTAATCCAGTTCTGAATCACAGGTCTGAATCAAATCTTTTCCTGTGCATTTTTGGATCCTCGTTTGCTTTGGAATCCCTATACCAACTATCATTCACCCTCTGGTTATCCGTTCCCTCATACAGACTTTTGGCTGCCATAGGAAAGGAAGGCTAATTATTTCCTATATTTTTGAGGTGAACAATACAGCAATTCTCTGCTGAGAACGAGATTTAATTTAAAATGATAAACATTCACTGGACAACTTACAACAACATGGAAGCAAGGGTAAGAAACTGAACGGAGGGCATAAAACTTGCTCCCTGTCAGACAGAAGACATTCAGAGAAGGGAGTTCTCAAGAAATGTTGGTTGGTTGGTTGGTTGGTTGGTTGGTTGGTTGGTTGGTTGGTTGGTTTTTTAACTGGCTCCTTAGCAGATAAGTCAGAGGTTTTTAAAACAGCTAAACAATGAGTGGTATTGCTGGAGATACTCAAAGGTTACTATTTTCCAAAACTCCACACTAGCCTAAAAGGCCACAGTTGCTGATTAAAATATAACACAGAAAAACTGTGTCACTTCCAGTCCAAAGGCCTGAGTAACCTGTGCTTTTAACTTATAACCAACCATCTACCATCAAATCATCAATTAAAGTGAATTGATTAAATGTCTCTTCTTCTTTACTTTCTAATAGATACGTTGACCCTCTACTGTTTTGTTTTGTTTTTTAACATGTATTGTTTTAATCAAGGCCATTTTGTAATATATAAATGGAGGAGTTGAACTATATGGCTTCCCAGAGATAGGAAGTACCTGATTCAGGTGACTTTATTTATCTGGCAAGATGGATAAAAAACAGCAATATAAAACATACTTTGAAGAAGACTGAAAAGCTTCAGAGAGGTGAATTTGGAGTTGGTGGTTTTTATTGTAATTTGGAAAGCAACGTGTCTTTTCAATTGATTGATTCACCTGAGAGAAGAAACCTGCTTTTTGGAATCAAAAACACGACTCTGTTAAATTTAATTCCATAAGACAAGCAGTTACCTGCTACAGGCCAGGCACTATGCTAGGCCCTAGGGATCTGGCAGTGGACAGACTGACACTGTTCTTGTCCCATGGAGTGTACAAGTCAGAAGGGATGCAGCAATTAAAAGTATCATCACAAGTGTGATGAGTGCTGTAAAAAGAGAAGCATGAGATATCATGGGAACATGTTGGAAAAGGAAGCCACATACTCTCAAGTGTGAGGGAAACACATAGGAATTGAGGATTTTTTTCATTTACCAAAAAAATCAGTCAGTGTAGGTAGTAGCCTCCCAAAGGGAAGCCTTCCTATTTTCACTACTAGACTTTCCATGTGCCATCAGCACACAGGTAATGTGTTTTAGTCTAGGCCTTGCTTTGGGAATCAAACTGGTCTCTAACCTCTTTAGCATAAATTCACCCTTCTCAATTGTTCCTCACTAATCCAGCCAGCCATTGCAGGCATGGCACTAAGAGACTGTCCTGTGAATCACCTTAGGTAGGGGCTATTGTAGACGGGAAGACTGCAAATATATAGCATGAATAAAAGTTTAGTTCTGCCTACTTGGATGGGTGTTTTAGAATTTGCGTTAGAGTCAAGCACTCTTGTAACCTGAAGTTTTGCACTATATCTCTGTGGGTGGCCAAAGCAAAAGAAAAGGTATTAACATTGAACCCTGGAACCATTCTCTAAGTTACTTGACATAGCATCTGTCCATTCCCTGACAGCCCTGCTGAAATCTATGATTCGATATACATGTATTTACTCATCTAACGGATATTTGTCGTACATCTGCCCTATGCATCTCACTGTACTAGGTGCTGGAGATAATATGGATGATAAGAGAGACAGAATTTCTGTCATATAGATATTTATATTCTAGCAAGAAACCATAGCTACTCTTAGGCTAGACAAAGACCTAGGATGATATAGGGAGATTCAAATATCAGATAAGTGAAGGAGAGTTTCGTAAGTTGTCATAAAGGTACTTTCAGGCCCAAAGAGTCTATAACTCTATGAAAATAAAATCAAGATTGATAATTAAAAGGTGTATATACTTTAAATAATAATATAGAAGGAGTAGCATGTTTTAGTTTTCCAAAGTGATTGGAAATACCCCAAATTTGACTCAGGATACCTTCTTTGAATCAATATTTTCTCCTGGTGCTTTAAGAGTATTGCATAGGAATTCAATTTTGAATAACACAGTGGTTTAAGGGGGTGAAGAATTAACCTGCCACGTGACTAGCTGCTCTGCTTGGCTTATTGTCTTCTCCTTCATAGGACAAAAGTGTCTATTACATATATTAATACAAATGTACTCTTTCTTTCTTCTATTGCTTGACCACCAAAACTTCTCCCAAAATAATAAATAAAAATCGATTGCATCAAATCCAGGAAATAACTTTGCTAGTTACTGTGGGCATACAGAGATAAGCAGGAATCCACGGTCCCTGTCCTCAAGGAATATATAATATTATGGAAAACAACCAGTAATGAGTTGAATAATGTCCTCAAAAAATCATATGCACCCAGAACCTCAGAATGGTTTAAGAACATGGCCTCTACATACGCAGCTAGTTAAGATGAGATATACTGGATTCAAGTGAGCCATAATCCAATGACTAGTGCTCTCACAAGAAGACAGCACACACAGACACACACACACACACACACATACACACACACACACACACACACACACAAGACAGGCATGTGAAGATGGAGGCAGAGATTAGAGTGATGCTTCTACAAACCAATAACTCCCTCTAAGGATTGTTGGCAACCACCAGAAGTTGGAAAGTTGGAAAAAGGCTAGGACAAATCCTTCCCTGGAGTGTTCAGACAGGGAGCAAGGGCCTGCTGACACCTTGATATTAGATGTCTAGCCTCCAGAATTATGAGTTAATAAATTTTTTATTTTAAGCCACCCGGTTTGTGGTAATTCGTTTTGACCCCCCCCCCCAAGAAAACTAATATACAACCCACCACAGTAGTTTAAAGCAGAATATATTTTCAAATATAAGAAGTCAGAGGAAGGGACGTAATTCTTGGTGAGCAGCATCTGTACTGCATGTCATGGAACGTGCCAGGCACAAAATCTCAACAGTCCTGCAAAGGAGGCATTATTTTCCAATTTCGTACGAGAGAAACTACACCTTTCTTACGTGTTCAGCAAATGTTATTGCCAAATATTGTTTTCTGTGCTGGAGATATAATAGTAAACAAAATAAATATGATCCTTGCCCTAAATGAGCTAAGAATCTTGTTGAGAGTGGAGAAGACACAGAATCATCAAGTAAATTAAAAAAAAAAAAAAAAGATTCTTACTTAATAAGTGCTAAGGAGCAAATCAAGTGATGTGACACAGAGAGATGGAAAGAATGTTGTAGCTCAGAGAGCAGGCATGATAGACAGCTGAGTCTGAGATGGCCACTTTGAAGAAGCAAGTTTAAAAAAGTGATAGGAGGAGCCATTTTGAGGCGCTGGGGATAAATATCCCAATTAGTAAGAAAAGCTAAGGGAAAGATCCTGAGGAAAGGGTAATCCTGGTATGTCTGAGAAACAGAAGAATGGCCAGGGTGGCCCACAGGAGTAACTAAAAAAGAGAGTGGTATCCAGTGAGGTCAGAGAATTAGGCAAGAAACAGCTTTAAAAGCTAAGATAAGGAGCTTGAGTTTTGTTTTTTTTTAACCTTGCTAAGGACCATTGACGGACTCTGGGCACAGGAACGACATGATTAGAATTACATTTTGAAAGGTGATTCTGGCTGCCATGTAGAGAATGATCTGGGAGGATCAATCGTATGAGAGTAAGTGGTGAAAGAGGCTCTGCTGCCTTGGACAAGAGTCATGGCTGTGGGAATTGGGTGTGGTTTGGAGATAGAACTGGCGGGTCTTAGGATGGACTGGAGGTGGGTAATGAGGAGATGAGCCAATCAAAGATGACGCTCAATATCACGTGGTTAAAAAGAACATATCTCTGATTTATATCCTAACGGGTCTGATTTTTAAAACCCATGCTTACTCTACATCCCTAAAGAAGGCTCTGGGGGAAAAATAGTGATTCATAACTTTCAGCTGCTCTAACCACTTAAAACTATTTTATTTCTTCACCAATTCACCCAGATAGGTACCTAACACGTTGTAACATAATTCTTGTTACGCGTATTGACAATGCTATAGTTTAGTGTTGAATAATGCCATTAGTCCTAGATCTACAAGCTTAATCTATTCTATTTATCCAAACTCCATTTTTCTGGCTCAGGACAAAAAAAATCACTCTTCCCTACTAAGCCTTCACTAAATTCCTATATTCCATCTGTTCTGATACAATGTGTGTGTTTAAAATGTAAAGTAGCCCACGTGTGTCTGACAAATAGGCAATAATAACAATATAAGGCGTAAATAATGTTGGTTCATACATGATTTTTCCTGGCATTTGCTCATACTTTCCAGAGTACAATGGAGTGGCAAGGCTTAGAGGAGCAGAGTCGTGTTGAGGGTGTCTCTTTATTCCTCATGCTTCCTCTTGGCTTAGTTTGTACACATGCTGTGGCTTGGAAGTGCTCACTGCGTAATTTTCCCTGATCTTTGTGCAATTTTTCCCAAGTCTCCCTAACTCACCAGCCTCAATTCTTTTTTATATCCCATTCTATCAAACAACCCTCATCATCCTGCATGTTCGATGTGAAGTCCGATGTTTCCTGTAGCTTTTATTGAATAGATATCAAACATATTGTAATGGTTCTAGTAATTATTAGGATCGCTATTGTTTTTGTTCAGTGCTCTGATTATAGAATTGTTGGTCCTCAGTTCTATGGTGAATATGTTGTAGCTATCCAAAACTAGATTGGTAGCTTCTAGATCCTTAAGTAAAACGTGGATCGTGTGATATTGATTTTGTAATTCTCATCATTTCTTTCTCTTCCTCTCTTGCTTCCCCTCAGTGCCGACTTGGTATAGCAGAAGCATACAACAAGGGGCTCAAGAATGTTTATTAAATGTAATTAAATAGTTCTGCCTCCAACATGTATACGTAGTAAATGAGACCCATGGTGCTTTGCATTGTTTTGGTAATTAAAGTTTTGCAGGATATGTGATGACCTCGCTCCTTGGACTTGATATTATTAAAAAATACTACTTCAGATATAACTCTGAAATAAATTTATGTTTAAAATATTACTAGACCATTTTAGATTAGCTGTCCTAAGCATTAATAACTAATTGTCAAGATTTTCTTTGCCCTTAAATGTCTTAAAAATGTATTTTTAGATTTTAAAAAGAAACTTCACAAAATTAAGGATTCTGAAGTACTAAAAGTAAACTCTCCCTTCTTTAAGATTCAATGCATTTACTAACTACATAGGCATAAAGGATAATAAATTTACATTTTATATGTGACTTCTTAAACCCCCTGAATAAAATATAAACAGAGATCGTTTCATCTTAAGGGCACTCTTTATTCTATAATGAAATCATTTGCCTTGCCATTCTGGGCATGTACGCATGGTCTGTGCTTGATTTTTCATATTAAAATAAAGACTCCCAATTACCTCTCATTAGCATTTACTCAGTCTTCCCCAAAGCAGAGCAAACACTGTTTCACTTTCAACTCTTTTCTTAAATAAACAAGACATTTCATTTCCAACACTTACCGCCCTAACCACAGTCCATCAGAGGCTGAAGATATTACAGGCAGAGCTGGAGCTCAAAAGGCTTGACAAAATAATCAGCACTTACAGCAAATTGCCAGAAAGAACAGGGGAAATAGGCCATTTTAAGTCCTCTCTGACTTAGTGAAATACCAGTTTGGAATTATAGCTGGAGTTCATAGAAAGTCCTTGAAAACTCTGCAATTTAACAAGCAACTCTCTGCTCGTCCATGAGCAATGGCCTTCATTATGGAGTAGCAATACTTCAAGCTCACTACCTAGCAGGTTGAGCTTGTTTCAGGCACGGTTTTCTACAGATTAAACCAACAAACAAAGAGACATAATGGGAGCCAATTCCTGAAATGGGCTTCAATAGTCCTGGAAATCCAAGTGAGGCCTTGGAGAGGACAATTGTGCTGAGCACCTCAGTATTGGAGTCTCCTCCTGACTCCTCCCACCACCACCAATTCGCAATGAAGCCGCGGGGAAACCAGTTTGCAGGAAGTGTTTAAGCTGAGTCATTTTGCCCCAAGCTGTTCTCCTTGAGAGAAGAACAAATTTCCTCCTTGAGAGAATCAATTCCAGCAGTGAAGGTGAGACTGACAATGGCCAATGGTCCTCATAAACTTCTTCAGCGGATTTTCAACAACTTCAATTTCCAATGAGAAAATATAATAAGTTTATCAGAATATGAACAAATAATATATACACGCTTCTAGATAATAATAACAGTCAGCCCTTATTAAACCTCTATGATGGGTCGCTCATTTTCTCTCTCTCTCTTTTATCTACATCTAACACAGACAACATTAACACAAAAGTCCAGAGTTTGGGGAGAAATAAGGTGCAAGGATTTGAAGGAATAGACATGTTTAATTTAAATTGTGTTGCTAAAATGTTTGCTCAAAATAGATTTTAAAAACCTTCAGGAATGTCTGCTAAAATAAAAAAAATAAATATATAAATTACACGTCTTATGTGTGTGGTTTATGTGGAACCCGTGAGCAAAATGGTATGTTGCAATATCTGGGTCTGTAAGTTCAGAAAAGAGATGCCATGTCTCTATCAGTGAGTTCTTAAACTGAACAAAGACAGTGGGAGAGCTCAGACCTAGGTGATGAGGAAAATACAATTTCCTCCTCTCTTCAAAGCTGTAGAGATATTGAATAGGTTACTCTCCTCCCACCACCCACAGATGGGATGGGGTTTGTGTCCGCTTCCTTTTAAAGTATTGACCTGGTCATCATTACCACCATCATCACATAATGGGACTCATAATGGGAGTCATGGTGACTTCTGGTGTCCAGAGTTTATAACTTTCTGTTTTGTTAACCCCATGTCCAAAAACGAATCCAGAAGTTAGTTTCAAGGGTGAATTCACATCCGTAAACGCTACTCTGAAGCATTTATAAACAGCATTTCAAAGGCATTTTCTAAGGGACATGTTCTGCTATTTCTACCCCTTTTTTCTGGGTGGAGAAACTCACAAAGACATTGAGTAAGTGATTAGTGCAAAGGCTACTCAGCCGTAGGCATGGGATGTCAACCCAAACATCATAGTCCTCTTATAATACCTTGCTCTCAAAATTACTAGGAAATGATCACCATCTCCAATTAAGGCTAACACAGAAACTGCTCATCGTCTGCTCTTATTTGAGCTTTGGATTCAAGAAGCGATTTTGCAGTTAGAGCTACTTGTATCCTAATAGGCATTCCTGCTAATTTTTTTTTTTTTTTTGGTATGGTCAAATTCCCCTAAAATTTACATTTTAGTTGCTTGTCTGGGCAGAAATTTGATACCTTCCTGCAGTCCTGCATTGTGTCATCTTAACAACAGATTCTTTACAATGTCTATAAGGCAGTAATTGAGTCCTCTTCTAGTTACTTTGGACACAGGTACATTTCTGATGGCTGCAGCTGTCTCCTAATATGAAAACAATGGTCAAACTGTCAGACCCTGAGCTTATATCATCATAGGAAAGAAACATTATTACATCTGAGTTATGGTATCTATCAATCAAGTATTCTAAATGAGAAGCTGTAATTAGACATCCAATGTACCATTAATTCAAATGTGTCTCAAAAAAGCAAGCAAGCAAGTGACCTCTGGGTGGGAATGCATGTGAGGAACCCCATGTGAAGTAGACTGCACTGAAAACTGCGTTATTTTAACGAAGTCAATAGACCCCTCCATGGAAATATCAAAGACAAGAGAGAACTGTTTTTATTTTACGTAGATAAGAAGGCACTGAATGAAAAGGTCCCGGAAGAATATGCAGCAGAAAATCCTCACCCAGCAGCCTGAACCTCATACCAGCACATCCAAGCATCCAGATTATTTGCTGCCTTCAAAATTCATGTTTATTTGAGGAGTTATTTCTGCCTGCTAAGCTTCTGGCCCTCTCTTTCACCAGGTCTCACAGGATAAGGAGAACTACCTTGGTTTTGGTTCACCTTATTGTCTACCTGTTGCTGGGAAACCTCAGCTTAAAATAAGGAGAGCCAAAGGGCATTCGCCGTTGTGATTCCCAGTGATCTTCCTAGAAATAACGTTGCATTTAACGGTCCTACGAAGAATAACATAAATCAATAAACAAACAAAATAGAAAAATTTTCACACACATACACACACACACACACACACACACACACACATTATAGGCTATAGGCTCATAGTATTACATTCTTTTATTCTGAAGCTAAGGCACACAAAAGTAGCCTGAGAATGTGTCATTACAATTCAGCCAAGCTACTAGCTACTATTCAGTGTTAATTATGCATAAAAACCGAAGAGTTATTTATGGCTGCTCTGGGATAGATGTATTTATACTGTACAGTAAGGGTCCCCCTATGGGTCGCTGCTTCATCAGTGCTTACTGAATTTAAAAGGCACTCAGGTGAGGGTCTCTGAACCCAAGGGCCACCTTGATTGAACTGGTTTCAATGGTTGCTTGTCTCATACCCTGAGAAGCTGCTGGCTTTGAGCTTGATTAGGCTCTGACTGATGTGTGCATCTGAAATCAGCTCCCAGGAAGACCATGAAGAATGAAATGCCACAAGACCGCATGAACTCAGATAAATGCACACAGTGGAATCGGCTCCAATGGAGACTCATCTCGGAGACACAGTGCATATGGATGTTGGCTGGTGGGTCAGACCATTTGCTTGGTTTCTAAATATGGAGTTGGAACGACATTAACATGAAATTAGAGACTGGCTCGGGGGTTAGCCGCATTTGCTGTGGCCGACCCTGCATGAGAGTAGAAACTGCAGCGCCTGGCAGATCTACCACTTCCAATTCTATCTGCAACGCCCTTGCCCCCCCCCCCAATTTTTTTTCCCCCCAGAGAAAGTAAAATCTTACAGAGCGTTCCTGCTTATTGACAGTAACTGTGTGTCAGGCACTGAGCTAAGTGTTTTAGGTAAAATGTCATTGAGTTCTCACAATGACATGGAAAACAAACAGGGATCATTACTACCATTTTCAATAAAGGAAATATGGTGAAATAATTTGTCCAAGGTCACATAACTAACAAGTGAGGCAGCCAGCAAGTCAACGCAGGTGAATCTGCTCCAAAGCTTTTGCTCTTACCTGTTGCTTTATATACTCCTACCCTGCCAATCCTTTGTGCTGCTTTCTTTCTTCTTTGCTTTTCATACTCTAATATGGTTTCTTCTCCTTTTTTCCTTCCCCTTTGGCCAACTGCTGATTTCTTCCACCCACTTCTCCCATTAGGTCTTCTTGAACCAGAGGTCTCAAAAAATAGCTAGATTAGGTGTTTATTATAGTGATAAAATGCTTGAACAAAATGTAAAATCCCTTTTCACCAAGGAGTGGTTTGGCTGCTAAATTATATGTTTTCCCTTTAAAATATGAAATGCCCACACCTCATGTCTAAGAGCATCATGATGGAACAAAGCGCTAGAGAAAAGTCACACTGGCCTACTGATGTCAGGGCACTTTTTTTTTTTTTTTTTTCCACCAGATTGTACAAGACACAAAGAAAAACACTTCTAAGCAAATTTCAAACACAACAGCTATTTAGCTGTGCATGAAGAAAATCTTGAAGATTTGACAAAATCTGACAAAGAAATCCTAGTTAATCCTCAAAGTGTTATTAATCTGATTCTACTAGTCACCTTATTGTTCAACTCATAATTGCAAGGAGGTTAGGAGGATAAATATCAATATTTTATAGAAAGATGTCAAATGCAACTTATCCTCCACTATCTGGCAAGCAGGTCATTATTTACTGAGGGGATTGAGCAGTTTTCTTATCAAAAACTAAGCGTACAGGGTAAAATGTGATTAAGGACGCAGCACAGAACACTGACTCACTTCTTCAACCTACCCACATTCATCAGCCTGCCCAGAATTGCGTTTCCCATTCACACACACTACTAGGGAATCCTCCTGCATCCTCCGGTTCACTACAAATGATACAGCTGTGGAGGAAGACACACACTTTGTAATCACATTTCTGATTTATTCCAGGACATCCATGATGGTAAAATGAGACCTTTTGGGGTCTCATTATTATATATTATATCCTCCTGAATAAGAAATGACTATACCATAGGTGTCGAAAGCATTGGTAGGACAGGCAAAATGGACATTGTAGAGACCCTTAGAAAAGCAAAATTTGGTCAGTCCAAATTGAAGCAGAGATAAAAGACATATTTCTCCTATTTGCCTGTTGTGACAAGATGGCAAAAGATTATGAACCATCCAGCTTTGGAAGGGTGTGGTGTATTCCAGTGGAAAATTGTAAGAGAATAAAATACGTGCTTTCATTGGGTGAATCTGTACAGAATATCTAAGTTTGCAAGACTCCATACTCATGTGTTTTGGGTATTTTTTTATAAATTTATTTATTTTTGGTTGTATTGGGTCTTCGTTGCTGCGCATGGGCTTTCTCTAGTTGCGGGAAGCAGTGGCTACTCCTCACTGCGGTGTGTGGACTTATTGCAGTAGCTTCCCTTGTTGCAGAGCACAGGCTCTAGGCGCGGGCTTCAGTAGTTGTGGCATGCAGGCTCAATAGTTGTGGCTCGTGGGCTCTAGAATACAGGCTCAGTAGTTGTGGCGCATGGGCTTAGTTGCCCCACAGCATGTGGGATCTTCCCGGACCAGAGCTTGAACCCATGTCCCCTGCACTGGCAGGCAGGTTCTTAACCACTGAGCCACCAGAGAAGCCCTCTCATGTATTTTTGATGTTTGCAAGGTTGTAAACTCCTGAGTTATGAGCCCACATCTTTGTGCAGACCTCTCGAGTATGCAATGCAGTATCTCACATATTAATTGATATTTGTTGAATTATATTTTCCAAAGAAAACACAGGGTTTGATGTGAGTTAATGCCTGTAAAGAATCCGTGGGGGCTTCCCTGGTGGCGCAGTGGTTGAGAATCCGCCTTCCGATGCAGGAGACACGGGTTCGTGCCCTGGTCCGGGAAGATCCCACATGCCGCGGAGCAACTAAGCCCGTGAGCCATGGCCGCTGAGCCTGTGCGTCCGGAGCCTGTGCTCCGCAACGGGAGAGGCCACAACAGTGAGAGGCCCGCATACCGCAAAAAAAAAAAAAAAAAAAAAAAAAGAATCCGTGGGTTGTCCAGGAAAGAATACTATCAAGAGATCTTCTCCAAAAAAGAAACAGTAGTAGAAACAGTTAACAGCAATGAGAGAATTAACCTCTTCTTCTAAAATGTGAACTAAAAGCATACATGCTCTGGTGTAGTGATTAAGAAAAAGAACTTTGGAGTCAGAGAGATCTGGTTTTAAACACACCAGCTCTTCCTATTACTAGCTGTGTGACCTTGGGCAAATTACTTAATCTCTCTGAGCCTGTGTCCTTGGCTATATCTTGTAAACATAAATGGTTCCTGTCTCTTAAAGTTGTGAGAATTAAAGATACTATGTATTAATGCTAAACACATTGTCTGGCAAATATAAATCCTTAAATGTCACTGTTGATACTTCCGGCCTTCTTCCATCTAAATGTTATACACTCTAAAATCACTTCTAATTCTAGCTGAAAAATTAAAACAAATGTATCCTCTATATTAATACTAATTTAAGTGGTTGAAACCTAATTTTTAAAAAGGATATTTAGAATTTCATGTCAAAATGCTTAGCATACTTCAAATAGTAGTTACAAGATAAGGTCCTAATATTACCTGAGATCAATTCAGGCATTTTATCTGCATGTATAATTTCCCAAACTTTAGCTCACAAGACTAGAAAAGATACTTTTTAAAAAATTTTCCAGCTGATGAAGTTCAAGAGTTGGCTATTTCCATATACACAGAAGTAAATCAAGGTATCTATCCAACGCTCAAGAACAAGAATGACAGATCCATTCTTAGTTTTCAACTCCTCTTGAATATTGATGCACAGTTGGAGCAGAAAAAAAAAGTAAATGCCATATTATCTTTATCCTGGGCTCTCATACTTGGCTGCCCAAGTCAATCATGTCGGGATTTTTGGAAAACATATAGATTCCAAGCTAATTTTTGCCTTTTTCATACAAGTGTACCTCCCTTGAAGTTGTGGTGCAGCAGCATTAATGGTAGTGGTGGTGGTGGTTTTAATGGTGAGAGTTAATGTTGATTTGTTGGCTTAGCGTTTTCTGTGAGCCATGCATTCTTCTAAGAATATTATATGTACCTGATCAGATAATCTTCACCATGTTGCCATGAGATCAGTTTATCACAAACCAGTAGGCAAGCTCTGCCAATCAATACAGTATGAAGCCAGCCAGCAATTCCAAGTCTTTGGTGTAGAAGAATGTGGGATATATAGGATATCATAACATGTATTGTATCCATAGTACAAAAAATAATATAGACAAATTGGTATTGCTACACTTTGGTTTAAAATCGACATTATTTTTCACATTTTAAATACATAAAATTAGTAAGTACCTTTCAATCAATGGTGTGGTAAAATTATAATAGTAGTATTTTCTTTTCCTAGATGTACAAAAAAATAATAGTGCATCTTAAACTAGGGAGAAACGTTGAACCATCATTTTCTCAATGACCCTTGAAAGAAATAATTCATTTATGGAACCATTGAGAACTAAACAGTTCTAATCACATATTTACACACATCAACATACACAAACACACACTTTTTGTTCTTTAATTCAAGAGCTAACTATCTCAAAGTCCAAATCCTAAAAAACAATAACAACTCTGAAGTTCAGCAAAGCAGGAGGAACTGAAATTTATGTTTTTGGAGGAAGCCCATGTGAAATTTCAAGAGCCCAGAATATCATCAGAGATCCAAGTTGCCTTTAAACATGGCAGCTTGCGTTATAGCTGTCAATTACTGGAGGTAAGTGTGATTGCCCAGTTAAGAAAAAGGAAGCTACAAAGAAGGGTTGCAGAGTATTTAAAAGACTTCCCCCCTCAGAAGACCTATAGGGTAATAATGAAGACTCTTCCCCAGGGCCACAGAAAATGACTAACGGGCCATATGCCTCAATCAGTGTAAATTTGGATGTCTTTCACTAGAGGTATAAATAGAGACTTTTCAAATCTCCAGCATTAAAAAAATGTTATTATCATATAGCAAAACAATAATAAAAATAAAATAAAATAAAAGCCTTAACTTGAGTCTGACAGATCTAGATCCAAATTCTGACTCTACCTCTTACTAGCTGTGTGTTTCTGGGAAAGTTACTTAACCTCTCAAAGCTATTTATAAAATGGGGATAACAGTACTACTTACTGTTACTTACTACTTACTGATAAGTAGTACTGGAAGATCAAACAAAGCAATGTGCTCACCAGCGTGCCTAATGCAAAGTGGCCATCATTGCTGATAGCCATTCCTTTATTCTCCAGGAATTGGACATGGCTAAGGCTCTGAATGTTTGGAAATGTTTCCAGGAGAGCAAAGATCACCTCCTTATGGAACTCAACAATGATTAGCAAAACATGGATTTAAGAGATTATAACTCTAAACTTTGTTCCTTATCCTTAGTACCTGATTGGTAACAGATATGGAAGTGAGCAGGTAAGCACTAGAAGAGGAATATTTAGACAATGTAAATCTCAATGCAAAGCTGAGTTCCTGTTGCATTATATTCAAGTCACCCTGGAGGAAGGGGATTCTCTCCTTCAGAAGAGATTTTTAAGACACACCAAACACAATGTAAACATTCCACTCATTTTTTTCTCTACTTTTCAAAAAAACTTTTTCAGCTTTTTAAACTAAAGGATCCATCTTCCTCCAAACCAACAGTTTCAGAATCTCTGTACATCAAACTCCAAATTCCCCTTAAATGAGTAAAATAATATTTCAATTATATTTTTCAATATGTCAAAATGAACCATATATGCACATTGAGGCATTATGCCTGATTTTCAGTATTTTAAAGAACAAAAGACCCACAGTAAGTCTGCATTCATTACATAAAATATCAAAGTTATTAGTTGGCTGAAATTATATTACCATAGTTGATAAAATATCATTGTATTCATTATCATTCTGTTGGGGACTACTGTGCTACTGATAATGGAACAGTAAAATTAAGCTGTTAATACCAAAAAAACACAGTTTCTCCAATAAACAAACACTTTTAAGTCATGGGACTTACTGGTGAATAAATATGGTAAAGCATTGCTATATGTTTCAGAACTTTAATTTTTAAAAATTACAGGCCACTTTTTATACAGTATGTTTCCTCAATTTAAATGATAAAAAGTCAGCTTTATTTTAATTGGCTTATTAGTGATCTGAAATATTTAATTTAATGATGAGAGTAATTATATATTCTAACCAAAAGGAGTTTACAATTTCTTTCTTTATGATTTGTAGCAGGCCTGTTGACTTTATCTTTGGCCTCAGAATCTATTTTTAAGACAAAAGGAATGTAGTTCAAAGCATCTGAATCCCAGCCCCCGTGAAAGAGTAACTTCACAAGGTGTTAAAAGTTAAAAAAAAAAAAAAAAAGGTTTACTCTTAAGGTTTGATCCCTGGTGATGTATGGAATAAGGCCAAACAAGATTAATAAGTCTCTAGGGAAATAGAGATCAGTCTTTTTTGATCAATATTGTGGAACTCACTAACACTGTTTGTTCAGAAAAATGTAGCATGCAGTTTTTTGGGCAGGGAATTGGTGACAAAATTCTAAGTACGATTCTACTTCTTTACTATTACTCTATCATCGCTATATCCAAAGGATGCAACTATAGTCCGTGAGTATGGAATTAATGGCATCGACATCTAATTACTTTCTCAAATCACAAATCTGGACATCACCCTGCACTAGTTTTCGCCTCTCATTCCCAATACTAAATCAATCATCACTGTTTCTTCAATCTACCTCCCAAATATCAGTCACATTTTTGTATTTCTCTCCATTCCCATGGCCATAGCTGACACCCAGGCCATTCCAGATTTACTTGTGTAATATCCAGCTAACTGGTCTCTGAACATGTGCACATGCTCACACTTCAAACCATTTTCTACTCAGCAGTCAGAGTGATTTTGTAAATATGCAAATGTAAATTATTACTCCCCCCCCCACAGAACTTACAATGGCACCCATCAACATGCCCAATTGTTTTGATCCATCTTTTGACATTTTCTACATTGTCCTGATATCATGTACTTCCCCTTCATCATTCTTACCAGAATTGCAACTAATTTAGTACATGTTTATTGATGATTTTTAACAGATGTCTTCCCAGTGCTATACCTGTTAAGCCAGATTATCTGATTTCAAATGCTAACTGTACTGTATACTACACATTTTATATATTCAGGATCTGTTAAATGTCTCAAAAATTCAGTTTTCTCATGTATAGAACAAGGATACAGTTATTCCTAGTACATAGGTGATTATTGGCATTAAATATCTTAGCATTGGAAAAACTCTTAGATGTCTGGCACATGGCAAATTGTCAGTAAATATTAGCTATCAGTTATTAGACTATAAGTTGTTTGAGGGCACTGCATCTTTTGTTCACATGAATGAACAAATAAGTGAGGTGATTTATTTATTAGATGGCTCTACTAAGTTGTCAGAAGGGTTCAGTTGCCAAGAACAAAATTCATACTAGCTGGTTTAAGCGGAAATGAATTATTACAGCATGCTAAATGGTGCACAGAATCATTGGAAAAGTGGAAGAAAGAGACTATTTTATGCTTTAAGAATTTACTCCTAAAGCCAGAACACAGAATCTGGACTCCAAGGACCTTTCTGAATCTTTAATTACCAGATGCTTCTCATGAACTTGAGAAGTTCCTACGATAGCTGCTAGCTTCTGAACCACACAATTGCTGCCATCACTGGAGGCAGCTGATATTGGAAAGATTCCACAATCATAAAACAGCCATAGCCAGGGAAGCTGCCACAATTCAGTAAACTGCAGCTACTGATGTATACTCAAGAGCTCTGTTGTGTCTACTGCAGTCTGCAACTGTAAAATGCACGTTCTATACCCACAGAGCCACCAAATGGACAGTGGGACCTGTATCGCACTCTTTCTCCCCAGATCTAATCAACAAAATCTAAATCACGTTCAAAAATATGAAGAAGGCTTTATAAAATCAGATATCCCAGAATAGAGTTTGGAATTTTTCATTAGAGGAGTGGGTGAACGTGTTAGAATGGTAATGGAGTCAGATGGTGAACTCAGATATTCCGATGGCTAAAGGGATGGAGTGTGTAAATAAATACTGGTTGCCCCTCAATAACACTTATTTTCTTTGATAGCAATAAAATCCCATTTGTTCAGTGAGATACATAGCCTTCCAGAATATACAAAAAGAAAAGAAAAAGACATATCCCAGCCTCTCTTGCAGCTATGTATGGACATGAGCCCAAGATAACAACGAATGATGTGAGGAAAACGAAATGTGCAACTTCCAGGCAATATCCCTAAATTGAGGAAATTTATACTTCTTTCTTGCTGGCAAAAATGTGTGTGAAGCGATAGGCCATCTTCAATCATGTATAGATGGCAATGCCCTAGGGAAGACAGAAGAAGATAGAAAAAACCTGGTTTCCTAACATCATGGACCCAACCCTGCCTAGCCTAGACTATGATGTGATATCAAAGACAGACTATATTTTAATTCACTGTTATTTGGAATCTCTAATACAATAGCTGAAACTGTAACCACACTAATAAGTTTGACAATATACTTGTAGTGTAGCAGGTGAGCAGGATAACATCAAAATACTCCAGATATTTCAGAAACATCCATAAGATCTACCTATAACAAAATCCTTTCTTTAATATTCTAACTTTTTAACAGATTTGTCTCTGAACTGACTCTGAATATCTGACTTTGGCTTAGAAGTCCCTTGGAGCCTCCTCGTGAAACAAATTATTTTGAAAATACGTCTGGTCTTACAGAGGAGACTTTATCGGGTGTGAATTCCTAACGTTAAACCTTTCACACCGAAAGAAAGCGGAGGAGTAAGATGTGGAGATCACCTTCCTCCCCACAAATACATCAAAAATACATCTACAGGTGGAATAACTCCTACAGAACACCTACTGAACGCTGGCAGAAGACATCAGACTTCCCAAAAGGCAAGAGAATCCCCACGTACCTGGGTAGGGCAAAAGAAAAAAGAAAAAAAAAAACATAGACAAAAGAATAAGCATGGGACCTGCACCTCTGGGAGGGAGCTGTGAAGGAGGAAAGTTTCCACACACTAAGAAGCCCCTTCATTGGCAGAGACGGGGGTGGTGGAGGGGAAGCTTCCAAGCCTCGGAGGAGAGTGCAGCAACAGGGGTGCAGAGGGCAAAGCGGAGAGATTCCTGCACAGAGGATCGGTGCCAACCAGCACTCACCAGCCCGAGAGGCTTGTTTGCTCACCCGCAGGGATGGGCAGGGGCTGGGAGCTGAGGCTCAGGCTTCGGAGGTCGGATCCCAGGGAGAGGACTGGGCTTGGCTGCGAGAACACAGCCTGAAAGGGGCTAGTGCACCGCAGCTAGACAGGAGAGAGTCCGGGAAAAAGTCTGGGACGGCCTAAGAGGCAAGAGACTATTGTTTCAGGGGCCCCGAGGAGAGGGGATTCCTTCCCTATCTGCCAATAGAAGGCAGAGCACCGCCTAAACAAGCTTCAGAGAGGGGCGCGAGAGGTGGCCATCAGTGCAGGCACCAGAGACGGGCATGAAACGCTAAGGCTCCTGCTGCAGCCAGCAAGGAGCCTGTGTGCAAGCCCAGGTCACTATCCACACCTCCCCTGGGAGCCTGTGCAGCCCACCACTGCCAGAGTCCCGTGATCCAGGGACAACTTCCCCGGGAGAACACACGGCATGCCTCAGGCCACTGCAATGTCATGCTGACCTCTGCCACTGCAGGCTCACCCCGCATTCTGTACCCCTTCCTCCACCCATGCTGAGTGAGCCAGAGCCTCCAAATCAGCCACTCCTTTAACCCCCTCCTGTCTGGGTGAACAACAGCCACCAGAGGGCAACTGACATGCAGAGTCAGGGCCAAAACCAAAGTTGAAGCCCAGGAACTGTGTGAACAAAGAGGAGAAAGGGAAATTTCTCCTTGCAGCCAAAGGAGCAGCAGATTAAAACTCCATAATCAACGGGAGGTGCCCTGCATCTGCAGAATGTCTGAATAGACAACAAATCATCCCAAAATTGAGGCAGTGGACTTTGGAAGCAACTGTGGATGTGGGGTTTGCCATATGTGACCGATTAGTTTCTGATTTTTATGTTTATCTTAGTATAGTTTTTAGCACTTGTTATCATTGGTGGATTTGTTTAGTGGTTTGGCTGCTCTCTTCTTTTTTACGTTTTTATTTTTTTATTTTAATAATATGTTTTAAATTTTTCATTTTAAAAATGATTTTATTTCATTTTATTTATCTTATCTTATCTTATTTTTCATTCTTTTTTTTCTCCCTTTTCTCTGAGCCTTGTGGCTGACAATGTCTTGGTCCTCCTGCCGGATGTTAGGCCTGAGCCTCTGAGGTAGGAGAGCCAAGTTCAGGACACCGGACCACCAGAGACCTCCCAGTCCCATGTAATATCAGTTGGAGAGAGCTCTCCCAGAGATCCCCATCTCAATGCTAAGACCCAGCTCCACTCAACAACCACCAAGCTCCAGTGGTGGACACCCATGCCAAACAATTCGTGAGCCAGGAACACAACATCACCCATTAGCAGAGAGGCTGCTTAAAACCATAATAAGATTACAGACACCCCAAAACACACCACTGGACTTGGTCCTGCACACCAGAAAAACAAGACCCAGCCTCATACCAAAAACACAGGCACCAGTCACCCCCGACCAGGAAGACTACACAACCCACTGAACCAACATTACCCACTGGGGGCAGACACCAAAAACAATGGAAACTACGAACCTGCAGCCTGTAAAAAGGAAACCCCAAACACAGTAAGTTAAGCAAAATGACAAGACAGAGAAATACGCAAGAGATGAAAGAGCAAGGTAAAAACCCACCAGAACAAACGAAGAGGAAATAGGCAGTCTACCTGAAATAGAATTCAGAGTAATGATAGTACAGATGATCCAAAATCTTGGAAATACAATGGAGAAAATACAAGAAACATTAAACAAACACCTAGAAGAACTAAAGAGCAAACAAACAATGGTGAACAAGAAAATAAATGAAATTAAAAATTCTCTAGAAGGAACCAATAGCAGAATAACTCAGGCAGAAGAACGGATAAGTGACCTGGAAGATAAAATAGTGGAAATAACTACAGCAGAGCAGAATAAACAAAAAAGAATGAAAAGAATTGAGGACAGTCTTCAAGGCCTCTGGGATAACATTAAATGCAACAACATTCGAATTATAGAGGTCCCAGAAGAAGAAGAGGAAAAAGAAAGGGAATGAGAAAATATTTGAAGAGATTATAGTTGAAAACTTCCCTAATACGGGAAAGGAAATATCAATCAAGTCCAGTAAGTGCAGAGAGTCCCATACAGGATAAATCCAAGGAGAACCATGCCAAGACACATATTAATCAAACTATCAAAAATTAAATACAAAAAAAAATATTAAAAGCAGCAAGGGAAAAACAACAAATAATACACAAGGGAATTCCCATAAGGTTAAGAGCTGATCTTTCAGAAGAAACTCTGCAAGCCAGAAGGGTGTGGCAGGACATATTTAAAGTGATGAAAGGGAAAAACTTACAACCAAGATTACTCTACCCAGCAAGGATCTCATTCAGATTTGATGGAGAAATTAAAAGCTTTACAAACAAGCAAAAGCTAAGAGAATTCAGCACCACCAAACCAGCTTTAAAACAAATGTTGAAGGAACTTCTCTAGGCAGGAAACACAAGACAAGGAAAAGACCTACAATAACAAACCCAAAACAATTAAGAAACTGGTAATAAGAAAACACATATCAATGATTACTTTAAATGTAAATGGATTAAATGCTCCAACCAAAAGATATAAACTGGCTGAATGGATACAAAAACAAGACCCGTGTATATGCTGTCTACAAGAGACCCACTTCAGACCTAGGGACACATACAGACTGAAAATGAGGGGATGGAAAAATATATTTCATGAAAATGGAAATCAGAAGAAAGCTGGAGTAGCACTTCTCATATCAGACAAAATAGATTTTAAAATAAAGACTATTACAAGAGACAAAGGAGGACACTAAATAATGATCAAGGGGTCGATCCAAGAAGAAGATATAACAATTATAAATATTTATGCACCCAACATAGGAGCACCTCAATACATATGGTAAATGCTAACAGCGATAAAAGGGGAAATAGATAGTAATACAATCATAGTAGGGGACTTTAACACCCCACTTTCACCAATGGACAGATAATCCAAAATGAAAATAAATAAGGAAACAAAAGATTTAAATGAAACATCAAATAAGATGGACTTAATTGATATTTATAGAACATTCCATCCAAAAACAACAGAGTACACTTTCTTCTCAAGTTCTTATGGAATATTCTACAGGATAGATCATATCCTGGGTCACAAATCAAGCCTTGGTAAATTTAAGAATATTGAAATTGTATCAAGAATCTTTTCTGACCACAACGCTATGAGACTAGATATCAATTACAGGAAAAAAAGTGTAAAAATATACAAACACATGGAGGTTAAACAATATACTATTAAATAACTAAGAGATCACTGGAGAAATGAAAGAGGATATCAAAAAATACCTAGAAACAAATGACAATGAAAATACGGCCCAAAACCTATGGGATGCAGCAAAAGCAGTTCTAAGAGGAAAGTTTATAGCAATATTATCCTAACACAAGAAACAAGAAACATCTCAAATAAACAACAAGAACAAAAAAACCTCAAAGTTAGCACAAAGGAAAGAAATCATAAAGATCTGATAAGAAATAAATGAAAAAGAAATGAAGGTAATAATAACAAGGATCAATAAAAGTAAAAGCTGGTTCCTTGAGAAAATAAACAAAATTGCTCAATCATTAGCTAGATTCATCAAGAAAAAAAGGGAGAAGACTCAAGTCAAAAGAATTAGAAATGAAAAAGGAGAATTAATAACTGACACTGCAGAAATACAGAGGATCACGAGAGATTACTACAAGCAACTCTATGCCAATAAATTGGACAACCTGAAAAAAATTGACAAATTCATAGCAAAGCACAACCTTCTGAGGCTGAACCAGGAAGAAATAGAAAATATGAACAGACTAATCACAAGCACTGAAATTGAAACTGTGATTAAAAGTCTTCCAACAAACAAAAGCCCAGGACCAGATGGCTTCACAGGCAAATTCTAACAAAATTTTAGAGAAGAACTAACACTTATCCTTCTCAAACTCTTCCAAAATATAGCAGAGGGAGGAACACTCCCAAACTCATTCTATGAGGCCACAATCACCCTGATACCAAAACCAGACAAAGATGTTAAAAAGAAAGAAAACTACAGACCAATATCATTGATGAACATAGATGCAAAAATCCTCAACAAAATACTAGCAAGAAGAATCCAGCAGCATATTAAAAGCATCTTACACCATGATCAAGTGGGGTTTATCCCAGGAATGCAAGGATTCTTCAATATGTGCAAATCAATCAATGTGATATACCATATTAACAAACTGAACAATCAAACCCATATGATCATCTCAATAGATGCAGGAAAAGCTTTTGACAAAATTCAACATCCATTTATGATAAAACTCTTCAGAAAGCAGGCATAGAGGGAACCTACCTCAACATAATAAAGGCAATATATGATAAGCCCACAGTCAACAACGTTCTCAATGGTGAAAAACTGAAACCATTTCCACTAAGATCAGGAGCAAGACAAGTTTGCCCGCTCTCACCACTATTATTCAACATAGTTTTGGAAGTTTTAGCTACAGCAATCACAGAAGAAAAAGAAATAAAAGTAATCCAAATCAGAAAAGAAGAAGTAAAACTGTCACTGTTTGCAATGACATGATACTATACATTGAGAATCCTACAGATGCTACCAGAAAACTACTAGAGCTAATCAATGAATTTCGTAAAACAGCAGGATACAAAATTAATGCACAGAAATCTCTGGCATTCCTATACACTAATGATGAATAATCTGAAAGAGAAATTAAGGAAAAACTCTCATTTACAATTGCAACCAAAAGAATAAAATACCTAGGAGTAAACTTACCTAAGGAGACAAAGGACCTGTATGCAGAAAAGTATAAGACACTGATGAAAGAAATTAAGATGATATAAACAGATGGAGAGATATACCATGTTCTTCCATTGAAAGAATCAACACTGTGAAAATGACTATACTACCCAAAGCAGTATACAGATCCAATGCAATCCCTATCAAACTACCAATGGCATTTTTCACAGAACTAGAACAAAATTATTCACAATATTTATGGAAGCACAAAAGACCCTGAACAGCCAAAGCAATCTTGAGAAAGAAAAACGGTGCTGGAGGAATCAGGCTCCTGGACTTCAGACTAAATTACAAAGCTACAGTAATCGAGACAGTATGGTACTGGACAAAAACAGAATTATAGATCAATGGAACAGGACAGAAAGCCCAGAGATAAACCCACACCCATATGGTCACCTTATCTTTGATAAAGGAGGCAAGAATATAGTGGAGAAAAGACAGCCTCTTCAATAAGTGGTGCTGGGAAAACTGGACAGCTACATGTAAAAGAAAGAAATTAGAGCACTCCCTAACACCATACTCAAAAATAAACTCAATATGGATTAAAGACCTAAATATAAGGCCAGACACTATAAATTCTTAGAGGAAAACATAGGCTGAACACTCTATGTCATAAATCACAGCAAGATACTTTTTGACCCACCTCCAAGAGGAATGGAAAAAAACAAAAAAACAAATGGGTCCTAACGAAACTTAAAATCTTTTGCAGAGGAAAGGAAACCATAAACAAGATGAAAAGACAACCCTCAGAATGGGACAAAATATTTGCAAACGAAGCAACTGACAAAGGATTAATCTCCAAAATATACAAGCAGCTCATGCAGCTCAATATCAAAAAAAAAAAAACACAACCCAATCCACAAATGGAAAGAAGACCTAAATAGACATTTCTCCAAAGATATACAGATGGCCAACAAACACATGAAAGGATGCTCAACATCACTAATCATTAGAGAAATGCAACTCAAAACTACAATGAGGTATCACCTCACACCAGTCAGAATGGCCACCATGAAAAAAAAATGTACAAACAATAAATGCTGGAGAGGGTGTGGAGAAAAGGGAACCCTCTTGCACTGTTGGTGGGAATGTAAATTGAAACAGCCACCATGGAGATTAGTATGGAGGTTCCTTAAAAAACTAAAAATATAACTGCCATATGACCCAGCAATCCCACCACTGGGTGTATACCCTGAGAAACCATAATTCAAAAAGAGTCATGTACCACAACGTTCATTGCAGCTCTATTTACAATAGCCAGGACATGGAAGCAACCTAAGTGTCCATCAAGAGATGAATGGATAAAGAAGATGTGGCACGTATATAGAATGGGATATTACTCAGCCATAAAAAGAAATGAAATTGAGTTATTTGTAGTGAGGTGGATGAAACTAGACTCTGTCATACAAAGTGAATTAAGTCAGAAGGAGAAAAACAAATACCGTATGCTAACACATATATATGGAATGTAAAAAAAAAAAAAAAAAAAAAGGTTCTGAAGAACCTCAGGGCAAGATAGGAATAAAGATGCTGCTGATGTAGAGAACGGACTTGAGGACATGGGAAGGGAGAAGGGTAAGCTGGGACAAAGTGACAGAGTGGCATGGACTTATATATATTACCAAATGTAAAGTAGATAGCAAGTGGGAAGCAGCTGCATAGCACAGGGAGATCAGCTGGGTGCTTTGTGACCTCCTAGAGGGATGGGATAGGGAGAGTGGGAGGGAGGCTCAAGAGGGAAGGGATATGGAGATGTATGTATACATATAGCTGATTCACTTAGTTATAAAGCAGAAACTAACACACCAATTTAAAGCAATTATACTCCAATAAAGATGTTAAAAAAAAAAAAGAAGGAGGGGATATGGGGCTATATGTATATGTATAGCTGATTCACTTTGTTATACAGCAGATACTAACACAACAATGTCAAGCAATTATACTCCAATAAAGATCTTAAAAAAACAAAACAAACAAACAAAAAAGCCTTCCACATCACTGGACTCTACTTCTCTTTTATCTTGCTTAGTAATGGAGAGCATTTGAAATAATCATCAGTCCTCCTATTTGCCACAGTCTCTAATATTAAGTAATATTTTTCTCCATTACTGGTGTTTCCTTGTGTTAGTAAAGAACTCATAAGAGTAACTGAAGGACATGACAGAACAAGCCATACATAACCCCTTACGATAGGTAAATTTTTCTAATTCTAATAGCAAACCAATTGGGAGTTCAATAATTATGCTTTTATAAAGTAAAACACAGTTTTTATAAGTAATAAAGATAGTAATCTGGCTTCCACATTCTGCCTTTGCCTTATTTCTCAATTGGCTCTGAAACAAGTTAGAGGAAGAAGAGATAATTATTTAATCATTCAAAGGCACTAATAATCTTCTCCTGCCTTCCATCTCCAATTGTCCTCTCTACCTCATAGTCTTATGTTCTCTCACTTTTTTATCACACACCCCACTCTCTCCAGCTCACCTCACTCCAATCCTATCCTCTTTTTATAGGGACCTGAAGGTTTACCATTTCCTAGAGGTGCTGTGGGTGTGCAGACTCTGACATCCTGATGATTCTTTATCTAGGGTGTCTCAGGGGTCATAAGACCACTGCCAGGTTCAGTGATTTGCTAAGAAGACTAACAGGACTCAGCACATAGTCATACTCATGGCTGTGATTTATTACAGTAAAAAGATACTAAGCAAAATCAGCAAAGGCAAAAGGCAAACGGAGCCAAATAGAGAAGGAATGAAAGACAAGCTTCCAAGAGTCCTCTCCCAGTGGGTTCACACTGTAGGTGCTTAATTCCTCTAGCAATGAATTTCGACAACACATGTGAAATGCCATCTATCAGGAAAGCTCACTAGAGCCTCAGTGCCTGGGGTTTTTATTGGGGGCTGACTACTTAGGCACCTTCTGCCTGGCGCGTACCAAAATTCCAGACTCATAAAAAGAAAGCAGGTGTTCAGCACAAACCATATTGTTTGTTCACTTAGTTGCAATGAGCCACTCTGAATTCTGAGAATGGTAGGGATTCTCCCAAAATCCAAGTTTAGGCACCAGTGAAGAGTCAACTTCACAAACAAGCCTTTCTAAAGACAGCAGTTTCAGGTCTATGTTAATCTTCTCTGCATACAGGGTATCTGTGGTCCAGAGACACCCTTTAAAGGCACTTTACCATAATTATATAATGGGCACTTAATATCCTAGTACTGTGTGAGGCATACTAATAAAACAAAGAAACTGAGAGCATTGTTTCATTATCTAAAAGGAAAAAGTTAATTACATAAGAAAAAGAATATAGAAGAAAACAATCATTTATACAACTGAATTTACCTTAATTACTCTCACAATCTATAATTATATTTAATTCATCAATTATTGAAAATCCCCATAAATTTAAATCACCATGCCTACATGCATCTTATTATGTCCCAGAATACTCATAGTACACTGTCTTCAAATTTTCCTTTATAGAGCTTCCATGATGAATTAATGAGTTCTCTGATAAAATGAGTTTGTTTGTGGTACACTCCCAGAAACTAAGGAGAAGTGTGATTTGGAGTATTAATACCAAACACTTAGTTATTATTATGTATCCTTTAGAAACATTATTTCTTTTCATCTCTCTAGAAACCCTATGATATGTATATTCTATTATCCTTCAACAACAAATAATTCGAGGCCCAGAGAAGTAATTTGATCAAGCTCATCTAGTAAGTAAAAACTCCCTGGTGGTCCAGTGGTTAAGACTCTGAGCTTCCAAGCTTCCACTGCAGGGGGCGTGGGTTCAGTTTCTGGTGGGGGGACTAAGATCCCACTTGCCGCGTGGCCGAAAATAAAAAAAAAAGTAATGAGCTGACCAAGGCCTGAGTCTAAAGCGAGTAGTTAAATAATTCTGATTTTTGTTTTTTTTAATCTAAAAATTGGACAATAATGCCTATCTCCTGGGGGGGGTTCAGTAAAAATTGAAGAAGATTATATGTAAAATGCCTAATATGATGCTTTGGCACTTATCACACTATCAATAAATAATGGTAGTTGTCGTTTGTCTATTCCATAGTCACTGATAACACCTACTACCTAAACCAGTTTCCTAATAAACAGCCACTAAGTGGCCTCTTTGGGACAATGAAAACAGTTTATAGGATACTGAAGCAGTACGATTATCTTTAGGGTTAAAATTTGGCTTAAGAAACATGCTTCACCACCAAGTTGACAATTTGAGGAGAAAAAGAAAAGGAAAAATAAAATTAAACAGTGATTTTAAAGAGGGCAGTAATTTTTTCCTTATTTTTCCCAAAGTCTAAACAAGTAATAATTTAAATAGGTCAGAGAGGAAAACGAGATATGAGAAAAAAACTGCACTGTGCCTCAAGTTAAGTCCCAAAGGAGACTATTCATAAAATGGAGATTGTCTCCAATACTACTGAACCTTTGTTAGAGGACTTGATTAGCAGAAGAGGCTAGATAAGAAACCAACTTCTTTTTTTATCTCTTTTGGATTTAAAATAACAAAAACATAGGAAACTATTTAAAGGATTCATGTTATTTCCAAGCTACATGTTACAATCTGGCTCCCTACAAACACAATCTCACATACATACGTCTTGGAAATTAGTTATACAACCATCTCTTGTACAAGTACACATATGCCGGACATAAAATCCCATATTTCCGTTAGGATTTAATACTGGCTCAGAAAATATTTTTGGAATCCACACATCCAAAGAATAATTACATCCTAGATCCAGTCAGTATAGAGTTTACATAGTTTCTTATTTGCTTTCTGTACACAAGAATTTAAATGTGCAGGTTTGTATGTCTATGTCCTAATAAACGACATTTGATAATTATGGAGCTAAAAATAAGCAGTTATTTCAAACGGCCACTTGATGAGTAACTTAAAGTAAACAATCAAGAAAAATAAAATAAGCAAGATAGCTCTTAAAAGTGCCAATTATTGTCATAGCAGCAATGATGCTTTCGCCAAATCCATCATTACTCCAGTTAATGACTGGTGAGTAAGAGTACAGATGACTTTTTCTTTGGTCCAGAAAACTCAGGACATTAACCAAGGAACTGACCATTAATCCCAGGTAATGTAAAGGCCAGCTTTCACAGGATCATTGCTCAAGCAATCTTCTGTTCAAACGTAAGTGTAGTGCAGATTGTTAAATCTATAATAATTTAAAAATATTGGTGCATTTTTACAAAGAAGCCTGGCTTGGAGTCAGTTGATTTAATGTTGCCTTTTCTTAATACAGCATCTAATATCCCCAGTTGTGTACCTGACATGTAGCTTACAATGCTTGGATCATAGATTTTTAGCTGTATCTTGTAAACCACTAATACCTTATTCCTCCACCATCCGAACTGACTGCAAATTAGGTTAAAACAACAACAGATGTTTCATCAAAATCAAAAGGGATAATGAAAGAAATTACATACTTCTAATTTTTAGAAATATGACTAATAATAACCATGCAATAAACATTATACATTTAGAAGTGATCCCTGGAAATATAAATACTGTGCTAGTAGATACAAATATTTGCAATTAATAGGATGACTGGAAACAAAATTTAATTAAAAGAATTGAATGTTGATATTCCAAAGAAAATGTTTTCATGGACAGGCTAAATGTCCAATAATAGGAACTTTTCTGCTACCTGTATTTAAAGAAATAGTATTTAGCCATTAAAAATGATACTGCAAGTATATGCAGAACCATTTAGCTAATTGGCTAATTAATTGATAATTTTCAACTTAATTGGCTTAGAAGATGTTTGCTATATATCATTAAGTAAGAATCTAGTGCAAGAAGAATGTGCATAATATGAATTATACAGGGAGACGAACAAACATATCAAGAGTATGTATGATATGAGAAAGAGGGAGGCAGGTAGGGAGCAGAAGCAAGGGGCAGAGAGAGAAATGAACACCATCCGGAAAAATTAACCATGAAGGTGTGCACATCTCACAGTCTTCATTTCTGGGGTAAGGGAAGGAATTATATGTTCTGTTTTGTTGTTTTTTTATTATTACTTATCTCTTTCAAATTTCTTTATAATGAAGATGCACTGCTGTTTTAAATTAGACAAACGAACATAATTTTTGCCTCAAAAAGATCTATGCACTTGACAGTCATTAAACAACAGCTAAGGAATATCACGTCTCTGAGGTCACAGAGCAAACGTAACCCAGTTGAACTTTTCTACCACTGACCACTGCAGCCACTCTGCTCTGGACACCGGCCACTTAGTGATAAACATTAGTCAGCCACTAACACTGCAGCACAAGGAAGAATAGACCATGGGTGTCCAGCTGTCACCGAGGACCCTTTGTGCTGGCGAAAGTTGAGATGCACGCTGGTTAGCCTTCCAGATCAGGAGAACCATTGGCGTTACTATATACGCAGGAGGTGCAGCTTAGTCCTACTGATACACTTCATTGAAACAAAGAAACAAAGACCACTAAAGGGAAGACAGTGCCTCTTAATAATGTCCCTCTGGCATTAATAATGAGAATCACTTTTATCATGAGCTCACTACTAACCCCAACAGTGAACAAGTTGCTTGTGGCTTACAGAGTTAAACAATTGTCCTAATGACACCCAGCCAGTAAGGGGCAGACAGAATTTGAATTCAGGAATTTCTAATTCTAAACATTTTACTCTTCCCATCCTTTTGGAATAGAAAGAACTGGAATTCCTTAGGGCCATTCTTCAAGCTGTATCTCCTTTATGGACAATGCACAAGTCTCACTGTTATTCTCAATAAATGAGAAAGTGTAACTTGGGTGCTATTTGAGCAAAACTTGGGGAAAGAAAACTAGATGGCCTACAATAAGAGTATAATAAACAGAGCCATTCATATAATGAGTTATTATATCATGTAGACATTAAATATGATTTTAAGAGTTTGTAATAACACATACATATTTGCTCCATTTTAATACTAATAGTTAACATTTCTTTTTTGTTTGTTTTGCTACGTGGGCCTCTCACTGTTGTGGCCTCTCCCGTTGCGGAGCACAGGCTCAGGATGCGAAGGCTCAGCAGCCATGGCTCACGGGCCCAGCCGCTCCGCGGCATGTGGGATCTTCCCGGACCGGGGCACGAACCCGTATCCCCTGCATCGGCAGGCGGACTCTCAACCACTGCGCCACCAGGGAAGCCCAACATTGCTTTTTGAAAACTAACCAGGTACTAGGCATGTCCTAAGCACTTTCCATGTATTACCTCTTTTAGGTCCCATAAATGTCCTATGAGTTAGATCCATTCAGCCTTATTGTACACATGAGCTTAGTAATGTACACTATTTCTCAGAACTGGAAAACTGTTAGCCAGAATTTGAAATCAAGGAGTAATAAATGAGTGGGATAAACCATTGCCAATAAAGTATTATCAAAACTGCATTAAATGCATAAAATAAAGTCTGGGATGAAATATGCAAATATAATTATAATAGAAGTCTCTGCATGGGAGGATTTTAAATATTTTCTCCATCTTCAATTCTTTCAAATATTTTCTCTTTTTCTATAATAACAATATACTATTAGGTTGACTCATAAAAATATTCACAATTTTTATACAGCAAAAATGTATGGCTGTTGCCATTTTTGTATAGTTCAACCTAATTAACTTTATAAGAATCTTTCATTTATAAAAGAAGAGGTGGTACATATATACAATGGAATATTACTCAGCCATAAAAAGGAATGAAATTGGGTCATTTGTAGAGATGTGGATGGACATAGAGTCTTTCATACAGAGTGAAGTAAGCCAGAAAGAGAAAAACAAATACTGTATACTAACACATATATGTGGGATATAGAAGAATGGTACAGATAAACCTATTTGTAGGGCAGGAATAGAGATGTAGATGTAGAGAATGGACATGTGGACACAGGGTGGGAAGGGGAGGGTGGGACGAATTGGGAGATTAGGTTCGACATAAATACACTACCATGTGTAAAATAGCTAGCTAGTGGGAACCTGCTGTACAGCACAGGGAGCTCAGCTCGGTGCTCTGTGGCAACCTAGATGGGTGGGATGGGGGTGGTGGGAGGGAGGTCCAAGAGGGAGGGGATATATGTATACATATAGCTGATTCACTTCATTGTACAGCAGAAACTAACACAACATTGTAAAGCAATTATACTCCAATAAAAAAAATTAAAAATAAAATAAAATAAAACCCCTAATTCCATTTGTTAGGAAAAAAAAAAAAATACACATCTGAGCTCACTCAGACACTGATGTCTGCTATCTTAGTGACATGAGGTATTCAAGAAGAATGAGTCCCAGAGGAAGCAGCCCATGAGAAAGGAAGCTTCTACCCCACATTACTATTATTTGTTCTCTTTGAATTCCTCACGGTGCCTGGTCAGTGCTTTGTGCCAGGGATGCTCAATCACCATTACACGTTGACAGATATTTGTAGAGTGAAGGATCCACATCTCAACTGGGCTAATTTCCTTAAGAGGTTATGGTATGGCCTCTCTGAATCCAGAGAGAGTCATGTTGGGCATTCTCTAGAGCCACTGAACTCTGAGATTTATTGAGGGATAACAGCTGGAAGATGGAAGAGAATGAAGCTGCCTCTAATCAATTCATTCTGTCAAGGCTGAATGACTCCCTCACTGTCCACTGTTGTATTTATGCTTGACTCAGTCTAACATCCTGCTGCTTAGTCTAACTACAAAATTACTGAACATGCTGATAGCCAGACCTATAACTAGTAAAGCAGTGGATAAGAGGGCATCAGAATGATGCTTACTGAGATACCTCATGTCACATACCTGCAATGATGGAATACATTTTGCATTAGTATGAAAATAACCTAAACGATGTTCTTTCAATTCTAGAACAGGTAAGTGTGACTGGAGTTCTCTGTGAAATTTTATGGAAAGTATTTTGTCGGTTTCTAGACCATAGCATGTGTCTGAGTGAACAGTGATTACTAGTGGTATTATGTTACTGTGATGTATGTATGTATCCATAGGGGTAATCTGTTAATAACAGTGATTATTATTTATCCAAGTGCCTCTGGAGTATGTAATCAGCTCTGCACAACCACTTCACCTCAATCAAATTCTGTACATCTCTGTTCTTCAATCATTTTCCCATCCATCTTCCACAGGAAAGAAAGGATGATTAAGAGGTTTATCCAAAACTCATACAGGTATCCAGAGGCAGATCTAATACCTAACCTGATTTTTTTCTCATCAGCAGCATGCCTGAATATAACTCTAAAAGGTAATACTTTATTACTTTGTTTGGAGAATGAGTCCAACCTGCAGCAATAACTTGTGAGCCAATCAAAATGCCATCGTATTTATGGTGGGAGCACATCAACTATTTGATGATCAACTGCCTTGAACTCTTAGTAATATCTCTGGGCATGCTCTCTCTTTCTTTGTTTCTTTCTTCCTTCCTTCCCTTTTCTCCCTCCCTCCCTCCTTCCCTTTCTCCCTCCCTTCGTTCCTTCCTTTTCTCTCTTCCTCGCTTTTCTCTCTTTCTTCCACTCTAAATACTTAGAAGTAGAATATGTGTACTTATTGCCCTTCATTTCTGCTTTACACGATTTCCTTTTCTCTCTTCCTTGCTTTTCTCTCTTTCCTTCTCTCTCTTTCTCTCTTCCTTCCTTTTCTCTCTTCCATGCTTTTCTCTCTTTCTTCCACTCTAAATACTTAGAAGTAGAATATGTGTACTTACTGCCTTTCATTTCTGCTTTACAAGATTTTTCTAATTGCTCCCCTAAAAACACCATGTCCTTTGAATAGCATATCATATGACTATACATCCGTAAATGCTTCTTTATTAAAGTCCTCTTACTTGCCCCTAGATAATCATCTTAATGGAGTCTGGCTGCTTCCATTCTAGCATTAATATGGCCACTTTACTGAAAGCATCCAGTAAGGTTTTTTAAAACTACATTTGATCATTTTACTCTTCTTTTTTTTGCGGTACGTGGGCCTCTCATTGTTGTGGCCTCTCCTGTTGCGGAGCACAGGCTCTGGACACGCAGGCTCAGCGGCCATGGCTCACGGGCCCAGCCGCTGTGCGGCATGTGGGATCTTCCCGGATTGGGGCACGAACCCATGTCCCCTGCATCGGCAGGCGGACTCTCAACCACTGCGCCACCAGGGAAGCCCTGATCATTTTACTCTTATGCTCTAAACCTTTAGTGGTTTTCCACTACCTTCAGGAAAAAAAAAAAAAAATCGTATTATTTGTTTGTTTTAAAATCCAAAGTACCAAAGAATCAACATTGTGAAAATGACTATACTACCCAAAGCAATCTACAGATTCAATGCAATCCCTATCAAACTACCAATGGCATTTTTCACAGAACTGGAACAAAAAAATTCACAATTTGTATGGAAGCACAAAAGACCCTGAATAGCCCAAGCAATCTTGAGAAAGAAAAACAGTGCTGGAGGAATCAGGCTCCCGGACTTCAGACTATACCACAAAGCTACAGTAATCAAGACACTATGGTACTGGCACAAAAACAGAAATACAGATCAATGCAACAGGATTGGAATCTCAGAGATAAACCCACACGCATATGGTCACCTTATTTTTGATGAAGGAGGCAAGAATATACAATGGAGAAAAGACGGCCTCTTCAATAAGTGGTGCTGGGAAAACTGAACAGCTACATGTAAAAGAATGAAATTAGAACACTCCCTAACACCATACACAGAAATAAACTCAAGATGGATTAAAGACCTAAATATAAGGCCAGACACTATAAAACTCTTAGAGGAAAACATAGGTAGAACACTCTATGTCATAAATCACAGCAAGATCCTTTTTGACCCACCTCCAAGAGGAATGGAAATAAAAACAAAAATAAACAAATGGGACCTAATGAAACTTAAAAGCTTTTGCACAGCAAAGGAAACCATAAACAAGACCAAAAGACAACCCTCAGAATGGGAGAAAATATTTGCAAATGAAGCAACTGACAGGATTAATCTCCAAAATTTACAAGCAGCTCATGCAGCTCAATATCAAAAAAACAAACAACCCAATTCACAAATGGGCAGAAGACCTAAATAGACATTTCTCCAAAGAAGATATACAGATTTGCCAACAAACACATGAAAGAATGCTCAACATCACTAACTATTAGAGAAATGCAAATCAAAACTACAATGAGGTATCACCTCACACCAGTCAGAATGGCCATCATCAAAAAAATGTACAAACAATAATTGCTGGAGAGGGTGTGGAGAAAAGGGAACACTCTTGCACTATTGGTGGGAATGTAAATTGATAGAGTCACTATGGAGAACAGTATGAAAGTTCCTTAAAAAGCTAAAAATAGAACTACCACATGACCCAGCAATCTCACCACTGGGCATATACCCTGAGAAAACCATAACTCAAAAAGAGTCATGTACCACAATGTTCACTGCAGCTCTATTTACAATAACCAGGACATGGAAGCAACCTAAGTGTCCATCGAGAGATGAATGGATAAAGAAGATGTGGCACGTATATAGAATGGAATATTACTCAGCCATAAAAAGAAATGAAATTGAGTTATCTGTAGTGAGGTGGATGAACCTAGACTCTGTCATACAGAGTGAAGTAAGTCAGAAGGAGAAAAACAAATACTGTGTGCTAACACATATACATGGAATCTAAAAAAAAAAAAAAAAAGGTTCTGAAGAACCTCGGGGCAGGATAGGAATAAAGACGCAGATGTAGAGAATGGACTTGAGGACATGGGAAGGGGGAAGGGCAAGCTGGGACAAAGTGAGAGAGTGGTATGGACTTAAACATATTACCAAATGTAAAATAGCTAGCTAGTGGGAAGCAGCCGCATAGCACAGGGAGATCAGCCTGATGCTTTGTGACCACCTCGAGGGGTGGGATAGGGAGGGCAGGAGGGAGATGCAAGAGGGAGGAGATACCGGGATATATGTAAATGTATAGCTGATTCACTATGTTATAAAGCAGAAACAAACACACCATTTTAAAGCAATTATACTACAATAAAAATGTTTAAAAAAAAATCCAAAGTACCAGACCTTACTCTTTTCTGATTTCAAAAAAACCTCCTATTATTCATTCCAAATTAGCCACATTCCCCTCACAAGCTACTTTCTGCCTCAGGACCTTTGCACGTGCTATTAGCTCTGGCTGGAATGCCATGGCCTGGAACTTTGCTTTATTGGCTTCCTCATTTCCTTCTGGTTCCTACACAGATATCATGTTCTCAGAGAATCCTTCTTTAACATGATCCCATGTTAATAGCTATCTACTTCTTATCATTCCTTAACTTACTACACTACTTCATGTTTCTTCACAGCACTTAATGTACTTTTCATTATTTGGTTTATATTATGTGCTTTTTTTCTCTTTTTGCCTTTATTTTGTTTTCTGCATTGAAATGTAAGGTCTATACAAGGTCAAGATGTATCTCTCTCTTGTTTAAAGGTACATCCCTCTTACCTAGAACGGCAACTGCCACATAGTAGATATTCAGTAGATATTTATTTATTGAATAAATAATTTTTTAAAAATAGGTCAAAAATAATTACAGAGAATGTGATGAGTGGCTTTATTTTCTTCTAACTCATTTAAAGCTTAAAGGCTGAGTTTCAAGCCTTAACATACAACTTTGACCTTTCTCTTCCTCTACATCCATTAAGAAGTTTCAGATTTCCTTTTTATCCAACTTTTGAAGAGGAAAATATGAATACTTAATGCCTACTTCCTGTGTTTTCATAAAGAAGAAAGAATTTCCTAGATGGAAAGGAACACGTAAGGTTTCTTTCACCAGAACTCTTCTCCCTGGGAGGAGGAATGACTTAGCTGATGAAAAGATAGAGAAAAGGAACATGGCCCCTATAGCTCAGTACACAGATTTCATTCAGGTGGACCCATCTTCTTCTCAGAAGTTTGGTTAACATTTTCTCTCCTACAGAGGCAGGGCCTGTCCCCAGGCCTGGGGTAGAGACAGGAGTTGGGTTGCAAAGGAGATGAGAACGATGTGGTCATATCCCTGACAGACTAAGTTTTTTTAGTCCAGGGGTGCAGGGTTTATATTAGGAAATCACACTTTGATTGCAGGTCAAGAAATATTCTCAGAATTAGTTTTATTAGCATTGAACCTGATATTTAATTTTTTACCTGTCTGACTCCTATGTTTGATTTTTCAACTGTTTCAGACCTCAGAGTGAGAAGAGGACAACAATTTATTTTTACTCCTAAAACCCAAACACATATGCTGATTCCCTCTATGCTACATTGTTCCTCACTATGTACATGGTCGCTTACTCAATATTTAATGAGAGTCAACTACGGACAGTACCCTCTGTGAAATATCAGGGACAAAAAGATTAATAAAATATAGTATTGACCTCATGGAATTAGTATTCTAGTGGTTGCTCAAATTAACTCTAACTCTAATTGACCATACAACATATCCAGGGCACTCCAGCTTGAATGAATATGCAAAGTACAGAATTCTATTTTTTCAAAAATTAGATGATTAATATTCTTTCCCATTTTACGGCCCTTCACCTTATTACTCCAAGCCATTTAGGTCAAGGATGATAATGTGATTCAAGCACCATTAAATCTTGTTATTATTCTTTTATTTCAAAGGGGAAAAAATACATACACAATAAATAAGCATGGAGTAATCTAAAGCAGATATAAAGATATCAATCCCATCATAGAAGCCAGGAGACAAATCATCGGTCAGACTTTAATCAGTAGCAATGAATGTGATGAAAAATGAACAGCATTCTGGGGGTAATCTTAAAGACTATATGCTTTTCTCCAAGATCATTTGTTTCATCAGTGGCAATTGCGTCAGTGTTCCATTGTGTTTATAATGAACACTTTTTTTTAAAGGGAAACAAAAAAGGAGACAGGGAGGAAAGAAGGAAAGACAGAAAGCAAGATTGGAGGAGAGAAATAAGAGGCCTAGAGGGAGTGTCTATCCAGTTCGCTTAGCTGGGATATTTGTGAATGTCATGGCTGGGGGTGGGGAGCCTGGGGAGGGGTGTTAAAGAACGGCTGTAGCATCCAGACAAGGCTTTGGAAGCCAGAGTAAGAAGTTTTGACTCTATTCAAGGAGAAAAGGAAGGCTGCCGAAAGATTTTATCTAGAGGAATGATGTATTCTAATTAGCGTGTGTAAAGATCAACTTGGCTGCAGCAAGAATACATTCGATGGAGCATGACTACCATTTCCAGGATATTTTTATTCTAATACCTTATATACTTTTCAAAGGTATGAAAAGAGAATGAATACGAAAGGGTAAGTGGTTTAGAAACAAGGCAAGTCCCAAGTTCCTACCCACTGAGGCATTGTTTTTTCCTAAGTGACAGGGCAGATTCTCAAGTGGCCAAGCCGCTGGACAGACCTTCTCAGAAGATTCCTGAAGGCACAGAAAGCATGGAAGGATCCAGATGCTCATGCATCATGTTCCAGGAGTAGGATTGTGACAGCTTCTCACCCAACTTGACTTAACATATCAAGATATATTCAAGAAGCCTAAACACCACTGGGAAAAGCTAACATGGTACACTGGAAGGAAAACTTGGCTGGAAGACCTTTGTTTGAGTTCTAATATATGATTCCATTTTGAATACCTCTGTTCCATCCCATAGATGCCAGGTTGTGTCAACACGATGAGCTCTTTATCCAAACTAAGGATTCCTAAATATGGATTAGACAAGTGTTACCATGGTCTTATTATGTACATATGGATTATGGGTAGCCATCCTACCACCATGATAGGAACAGTGGACCTACTATGTGAGATTTGAGGAGCTCTCAGGATATAGCTGCCATTCCAAACTGAGAATAGTAACACGCCAAAGGTACCCCAGACTACTAGTAGCCTGTGGAACAACCATCATGGTACCTCCAATATCACCTCATAAAATAGTTGGAACCAATCCCTCAGATAATGTGTCTACTCCATTCTAAGAGATTACCAGGAGCAATTTTACCAACCTCTAAAGGAATGTAGTTTACTTCTTAGACATCAGAGATTTATACATTTATTATGATACTTTTGCTGTAGATGGCCACAAATGGTCTCACTTCAAAAATTTTCCAAAAGGTAGGTCTTGAATAAAGGACTCGTTTCCTGAATCACACGAAGACACCGCACGAACCAGGTGTGACCCTGCCTCACATCCCTGTTTACATGGTGGCCATCGGAAATTTTGAACCCTCCTAGTTTCACAGCCTTCTGGTGCTTTGCACATCTCTAATCGAACCCTTTCCCTCATTGCTTCCCTGTGTTTGTGCCACTATAGCCTCCACTTATTTAAATTCTCCTCCCTGTGATAAGCTCCTAGAGCTGTAGGTTTTCCCAATGTTCTTGAAAGCACAGCAAGCTCTAGAAGTGAAGAGGAAGGTGAAGAAAGTAAGTCTTGGTTTGGGGGGGCACACCCATATAGGCTGCTTCTTTGCTTTGTTCCCTTCCCTCCAACCCCAAGTTTCCACTCTGGGAGGACAGGTCATGGCAATGAAGAGATTTCATGTTATAAATTTTGTGCTTAGAAGTTCAAGAGAAAAATCACTGTGGTCACTCTTCATGTAACATCCTTGACTATTTGTCACTTCTTCCATTGGTCAGATATCCCAGATCCCTTCAGTTTTCTTCAATTTTAAAGTCACTGTAGCCTCTTAGCCCGTCTCTCATGGCTCTTTTTATGGATAAAAGATTCATTAACCTACAAAATAATAGCATAGCTCAGATGGATTGCTCTCTGCAAAATTATTAACTTGTACAAAAGATACTGAAATCCATTCCTAAAACTCTAGGACTAACATTCTGGGAATAAACATTTCAGTACTAAATATCTATATCAAATAACTCTCTGTGAGTCTCAAATAAAACAGATTGTGAATTTTTGCTTGTACCCTAGTGACCTAAGAAAATAAATTTAATAAAAGACCTGGTAGCGGTGTAAAACCCTTAGGGCAAAACCTACAAAATGAATTAAACATACCAAATTTCTCTTCACTGAAAAGGCAATTTCGGTATTACTCTACACTCTCTCCCTTACAGAAAGAAGCAGTCATTACTATCATTAAGGTTGATTCTGAAGAAGTTTGAATATGAAACGTTTATCCCACTTATTGCATTTTATCCTCCATGGGTAATACAATTGCTTCATTGCTGTAACTTGTGTTTCTAGTAAATTATACTCTCCAGTACTCTTGCCTTGTGGCTGAACATCCACAGAAGAATAACTTTTTGAAGAAGAAAAATTAAATAGCTCCCACTGAGGTTTGTTTTTCAAAATTCATTAAAAAGTAACTAATTTCTGATGCCATACACAAACTCTTAGAGAAATATATTTTCTCTAACAAACCACAGGACTGTGTGGCTAAAATACCACTTTTTGTTTGTTTTTTTCATTATTTATTTATTTATTTATTTTTATTTTTGGCTGCTTTGGGTCTTTCTTCATTGCTGTGCACAAGCTTTCTCTAGTTGCATCGAGCGGGGGCCACTCTTCGTTGCAGTGCAGGACTTCTCATTGCAGTGGGTTCTCTTCTTGTGGAGCACAGGCTCTAGGAGCATGGGCTCAGTAGGTGTGGCTTGCAGGCTCTAGAGCACCAGCTCAGTAGTTGTGGCTCGTGGGTTTAGTTGCTCCTCGGCACGTGGGATCTTCCCAGACCAGGGCTCGAACCCATGTCCCCTGCATTGGCAGGTGGATTCTTAATCACTGTGCCACCAGGGAAGGCCCTAAAATACCACTTTTATACTAAATGAAAAATCATAATGCAAACCATGAAAGTAGAGCTGCCTACTTGGGATTTCTGAGAAGTGGTTGCTTTGGTTGCTGTAATAGTAAATGATCTCTGAAATAAGATACTATATTTGGGTTATTCATCCCATTTCTCTCTTCCTCTAACATTTTTAGATTGCACGCAATGTTTCTGATCAAAGGGCAGAGGAAATGCACTCACTGGATTTAAACAACTCTGTTCTCATTCCCAAAATCTCGAATATGGCATATGAGATAATTGTTCTGTCACGTAAGTAAAAGCAGAGGAACAAAGAATGCTAATGTAACTAAATTCCTATGCTTGATCCACAAAGCTTGAGCACTAAGAAAAATCAAAATGTATTAAAATGAAGATGCTGATGACTAGCCAGGTATAACTGGAATTTTGCAGAATTACATTCCATACCTGAATGTCAACGTAAAAGGAAGCCGTCCATATCAAAGGTAAGGCATGAAAGAAAAGAAGGTATAATATTCTGTAATAATGATCTTTATGAATGTTGAAAATAAAGCATTATTTTACATCTGTATATCTTACAACCTGATCTACATTACAAGTTCCTTGGTAACACAGATCATCCCTTCCATGTCTTTTATCCTTTTATTGTACTACCTGTCCCATAGCAATTGGTCATTAAAATATCATTTTACCTAAGACTGGTAAAGCTATCTTACACTAACAAAGAATTTTAGAGCCAGGGACTTCCCTGGCAGTCCAGTGGTTAAGACTCTGCACTTCCATTGCAGGGGGCACAGGTTCTATCCCTGGTCAGCGAACTAAAGATCCTGCAAGCGGTGTGGCGTGGCCAATAAATAAATAAATAAAATGAAGGAGTCCCTTTGAAAAAGAAAAAGAATTTTAGAGCCAGAAGATATCCTGGAAAACAATTAACACTAATGTCACCTTCATAGATGTGGAAATTGTGACTCAGAATAGCTCCTCACTTTCTCAAGGTCAAATACTACTCTATCATAGATGAAGGACTGGAATCAGGGTTTCCATTTCCCAACACATTGTTCTTTCCAATGCAGTCTATCCAGTCTCATCAGTATATATGAAATATTACACTGAAAAATTATAATGTCACCTTGCATAATGTAAATATTATGGCTTCAATAAATATCTTTTGAGGCTATACAATGTGCCAGCTGCTACGGAGAGAGCAATGAGTAGGACAAACTCCCCTCTCTAAAGAAGCTGACAGTTTGGGCTTCCCTGGTGGCGCGGTGGTTGGGAGTCCGCCTGCCGATGCAGGGGTCACGGGTTCGTGCCCCGGTCCGGGAAGATCCCACATGCCGCGGAGCGGCTGGGCCCGTGAGCCATGGCCGCTGAGCCTGCGCGTCCGGAGCCTGTGCTCCGCAACGGGAGAGGCCACAACAGTGAGAGGCCCGCGTATATCGCTAAAAAAAAAAAAAAAGAAGCTGACAGTTTGACAGAGATGATATTCTATATATAAATGTTTCCATTGCCTAAGGGATAAGGCAATCTTCCCTAAAACAGCATAAAAGAATGGCCAAAACAATCATTTTAAACAAATGAACAAAATTGGAGGACTTGAACTTTCTGGTTTCAAAACTTACTACAAAGCTATGGTAATCAAGACAGTGTGTTACTTGCAAAGGATAGACATAGATCACTGGCAAAGAGTTAAGAATTCAGAAATAAACTTTACATTTATGGTCAATTGATTTGTAAACAAGATGCTAAGGCAGTTTAATAGGGAAAAATAGTTATTACCACAAATCATGCTGGTACAATTAGATATCCACATTTGCAAGATGAATTTAGACCTTTACTTCAAACTGTATACAAACATTAAGTCAAAATGAATCATAAGCTAAATGTAAGTGCTAAAACTCTAAAACTCCTAAAAGAAAACATAGGAGCTGATCTTTGTATCGGGGTTAGGCAAAGATTTCTTAGATATGACACCGAGAGCACAAGCAACCTAAGAAAAAAATGACAAATCAGATGTTATCAAAATTAGTAACTTCTGCACCTCAAAAGATATCATCAAGAAAGCAAAAAGAGGGGCCACAGATTGGGGGAAAATATATGCAAATCACATATCCAATAAGGGACATGTATCCAGAATATGTAAAACAAAATTTTAAAACTTAAATCTTAAAACTCAAATTACCCAATTAAAAAAATGGACAGTAGGTCTGAATAAATATTTCATCAATGAAGGCACACAAAGAGCCAGGAAGCATTCAAATAGTCTCAACATCATTACATTATTGGAGAATGCAAATTTAAACTACAATGAGATATAACTTCGTGCCCACTAAGATGCCTATAACCAAAAAGACAGATAAAAAATGTTGTCAAGGTTGTGGAGAAACTGTAACCCTCATATACTGCAGATGAGAATGGAAAACGGTAGAGCCATTTTGGAAAACAGTTTGGCAGTTTCTTAAAATGTTAAATGTAGAGTTACCTTATGCCAGCTCCCCTTATATCTTATACATATTGCCACCCACATACTCAATTGATTGTGTTTAATTTATCTGTTTATGTTCCTGCCTGCTCATTAGACTATAAGCTCTCTAGGAACAAAGGTATATATCTCATTTATTTTTCTTTCTGTTCTCAGTGATTAGTACATACAGTAGCTTTTCAATAAATATTCGTTGAATTAAAACCTATACAGTAAGGTGTAATGAATCCAAGGAAGTCAGTAAGAAATACCTTCAGTGAAGGCACACAGACTCAACAGCTTTGCTTGGGAAGATCAAGAGTTATTCAGATAATTGAAGCAGCAATCCAGACCGAGGGGCAACTATGGCTTATCTACATATGGAGGAATTGTGTTGGAAATTTACAAACAGAGAAACAGATTCTCATTGTAAAGAGACTTGTGCAGAAAAAGCTTGTCCAACTTCAAAAAGTAATTCAGAGGATTGTGTCAGGAAGGGGAATAAAAATACAAGACACAGTTTGGAACAAATCTATTAAGATGAAGTAAGAAAGAAGAGTTTTTAAAAATGAAGTGATAATAATACCAAAAAAAAAAGATTTATCTTTCCTTTCACAAAGCACCAAATGAAAGAATGATTGCAGGGCTGCTTGTCGTTTGTTGTGCCATTTGGAGGTAGTGTTGTTATCATTTCGCCTGTTTTTGAAGCATTCAATGAAGAAATACAGGGAGCCCCAATTTTTCCTCTTAACTGCAAGGAAATTGAAGACTAGAGAGACAAAATTTTTTATCCCATGTGACTCAACAACTCAGTGACAGAACTTAAGTATCAACCTAGGACCTTGTGTTCTTGGTCCAGGGCTCTCTCTTCTTAATTTTATTATACTCTTACTGTTGTTATATTTTTTCCATTCTTCTCTCTCTGTGTGTGTGTGTGTGTGTGTGTGTGTGTGTGTGTGTGTGTTTGGAAATATGAAGGTGAGGAGTGGGACAGAGCCATGGCAGCAGCTTGCCAAGTGAAGTTGTGATGTTTAATAATAGTAATGGTTAAAGTGTATTATTAAGTGTTTATTTGGCAGAAGGCACTGTGCTAAGTATTTTATACATGTCATTTCTGTTGATTATCTCAGCCTCCTAAGAATTTATCTATGAAAACAACTGAGGCTCAGGAAAGTTAAGAAAATTGTTTAATGTCATCTAACTAGTAAGAGATAGTGTCTGGGGCTGCGTGACTCAGAAGTCCACGCTGCTGCATATGCCACATTATACTGCGATCCAGTCCTCTTAATCTACTGCTCAGCGTCTACTGCTTGTGTGTTAAGTCATCGTTTGGTTTATAACTATTCTTTTTAATGCTATTTCTCATATTTCTGTAGTGAAAGTAATGAATACATCAGAGAATAATATTAATAAACACCTCCCGTTGCAGTTACTTAATTGGTAGCATTTAATACAAATTCTTGAATAGTTTTGTTTGGGACTTTTTCTTATAAAATTGTAAAAAAAATTTTGTGTTTTTAAAACAGTTAGCTATAGCAATATGTCTTCAAATATAACTTGGCACACTAATTAAAATATGTCATTTATGGCTTTTTTAGAGAGTATTTATGTTGTACTTCTAAAACAGAAGCTAAAAATGAATCCACAGAATATATCAAATTCATTAATTTGAAGGACACTTAAATGAGAAGGTTTGATTATGTCGCTGAGAAACTTAAGTTTACCTTTATGGGATGAGAAAAAAGGAAAAAAGAAGTGCTCTCTAAGCCAATTAAGAGTACAAACATAATTTCAGGGCAAATGTTCAACACAACACTTGAGAATAAAATGTTTCCCGATAAGAATTAATGGGCTAGTTAAAAGTGATTCTTATCAAGTACAACAAATGTATCATTATATTGTGTTGGATCCTCCAAGCCTTTTCTCTCCTAGCCCCACCCTCAGCCTCTAAGCCATGTAACCATCACAGTCGACAAGCAGATGTCTGCACCCTCATTTTTCACTTACTCTTGCAGTATTTGTCTGAGCTTTACTTGATATAGCCAAATTCTTACCTACTTACCCATTCTTTCATGTGGAGCCGTACCATAATTAAGGGCTGGGGAGCTAGCACTGCTTTATAACCTACAAACAAGGCTTCCCTACTTGATTACCATCCAGATTCTCTCTTTAGTGTTATTATCTCATATAAAGGCAGAGAAGTATCTCTCTGTGTTCATCTTTCCCCAAAGTCTGAATTTTAGGAGGCACTTCAGTCAGAATTATACTTATTCTTTAAGACACTCTCAGATAGTAGGTCCATTAAGATATACACTTGTCAATTGTACTACTGTCCATTAAATTGTGTATTATGTGTGGGTGAAGGTAATAAAATGGCATTTTCATAAAATCATTAGTATATTACTAATTACAAAGCTTTACCTTTTGTCTGAATTATTGACTCTTGACAGAAAATGTCCTCCTTTTAAAAGATTCTCAATATTTCCACTGGAAACTTGTATTCTAAATGTGAAGTGAACCTTTCTTGTATTCCACAATAACCCAGGCCATTATGATGATTGATTTACGTAAAAACTAAAAACCTATCAAGAATAATAGAAAATGTGTTTACTGGATGTCTGATATACTTAATGCTTGAGGTGCTGCTTGGAAAAATCAGCATATCCACATTCATCATCAAACTCAAATTCAGAAAACACTGGTGAGGATTACATTTAATGATTGATTTCAACAACTAAAAAATAGCTTCATGCCCTCTTATGTTCTTTTTAAAGCAAGTCCATATAATCTTGAATCAAGCATTTTATATAATCATGAATTGGGAGAAATTGTCATGATAGAGATGGTTTATATATATGCTATAGAAAAATCACAGACACTTTATTCAGAACCAGAAGCAAAGTTAGAAGGAAATCCACATTGCTTTGGCCTCAGGGTCACAACTTTGAGGCCTCAAGGACTTCTTTTTCTTTTTTTGGTTTTGGTTGGCTTTGTTTTTGTTTGTTTATTTTTTATTTTGTATTGAAGTATAGTTGATTTACATTGTTGTGTTAATTTCTGCTGTACAGCAAAGTGATTCAGTTATACATATATATACATTCTTTTTAAAAAAATACTCTTTTCCATTATGGTCTGTCATAGGATACTGAATATTGTACCCTGTGCTATACAGTAGGATCTTGTTGTTTATCCATTCTATATATAATAGTTTGCATCTGCTAACCCCAAATTCCCATTCCATCCCTCTCCCACCCAGCCCCCTTGGCAACCACAAGTCTGTTCTCCATGTGAGTCTGTTTCTGTTTCATAAAATTTCATTTGGGGGCTTCCCTGGTGGCGCAGTGGTTGGGAATCCGCCTGCCGATGCAGGGGACGCGGGTTCGTGCCCCGGTCCGGGAAGATCCCACGTGCCGCGGAGCGGCTGGGCCCGTGAGCCGTGGCCGCTGAGCCTGCGCGTCCAGAGCCTGTGCTCCGCAGTGGGAGAGGCCACAACAGTGAGAGGCCCGCGTACCACACACAAAAAAAATAAATAAAAATAAAAAATAAAAAAGTAAAAGTTCATTTGTGTCATATTTTAGATTCCACATGTAAGTGATATCATACGGTATTTGTCTTTCTCTTTCTGACTGACTTCACTTAGTATGATCATCTCTAGTTGCACTCATGCTGCTGCAAGTGGCATTATTTCATTCTTTTTTATGGCTGATAGTATTCCACTGCATATATGTGCCACATCTTCTTTATCTATTCATCTGTGGCTGTACATTTAGGCTGCTTCCATGTCTTGGCTATTGTGAATAATGCTGCTATGAACATAGGGGTGCATGTATGTTTTTGAATTAGAGTTCTGTCTGGATATATGCCCAGGAGTGGGGTTGCTGGATTACATGGTAATTCTATTTTTGGTTTTATGAGGAACCTCCATATTGTTTTCCACAGTGGCTGTACCAGCTTACATTCCCACCAACAGTGTAGGAGGGTTCCCTTTTCTCCACACCCTCTCCAACATTTGTTATTTGTAGACTTTTTTATAAGTTTTTTTTTTTTAATTTAATTCCTCCTGTAGTTATATGTTGGTGATCTTTACAGAGGTCCCATTTGTGTATGTTTTCTTGTGTGCTTTCTAAAGGGATATTATAGAGGAATGTTTACAATGATATCCAACATTTGTAGTTACAGAGTCATAAACAGGAATTTTTTGTGTGTGTGGTACGCGGGCGTCTCACTGCTGTGGCCTCTCCCATTGCGGAGCACAGGCTCCGGACGCGCAGGCTCAGCGGCCATGGCTCACGGGCCCAGCCGCTGCGTGGCACGTGGGATCTTCCCGGACTGGGGCACGAACCCGTGTCCCCTGCGCCGGCAGGCGAACTCTCAACCACTGCGCCACCAGGGAAGCCCCGTGTAGACTTTTTAATGATGGCCATTCTGACCACTGTGAAGTGGTACCTCATTGTAGTTTTGATTTGCATTTCCCTAATAATTAGTGATGTTAAGCATCTTTTCATGTGCCTATTGGCCATTTGTATTTCTTCTTTGGAGAAATGTCTATTTAGGTCTTCTGCCCATTTTTTGATTAGGTTGTTTGTTTTCTTGTTGTTGAGTTGTATGAGCTGTTTGTATATTTTGGAACTTAAGCCCTTACTGGTTGCATCACTGGCAAATATTTTCTCCCATTATGTAGGTTGTCTTTTCATTTTGTTTATGGTTTCCTTTGCTGTACAAAAGCTTGTAAGTTTGATTAGGTCCCATTTGTTTCTTTTTGTTTTTGTTTCTATTGCCTTGGGACACTGACCTAAGAAAACATTGGTATGATTTATCTCAGAGAAAGTCTTGCCCATGATCACTTCTGGGAGTTTTATGGTATCATGTCTCATGTTTAAGACTTTAAGCCATTTTGAGTTTATTTTTATGTATGGGTTGTTCGAACTTCATCGCTTCACATGTGGCTCTCCAACTTTCCCAATACCACTTGCTGAAGAGACTGTCTTTTTCCCGTTGTATATTCTTGTGAGGCCTCAAGGACTTTCAGCTATGATTTAATCAAGTGACAAACCCAAAATATCGGCAGGTCTCCTTCTCTGCGGTCTCAAAATATCTTCTCTTTTATATTGTACCTGTATCCTGATACTCAAAAAAATATTTCAAAAGGGGAAGGGGATTTGCTAAAGGAATCAAATGGCTTGTCAAACCCTTCCCATAACATAACTTGTCCTCACTGCAGCTCTCAAGTCTAATCCAAAGTAACCTCTTCAATTCATCTCTTTAAGAATAAGGAGGACAAGGAAGGGAATACTTGCCTCAACTTTACGGTGTTCCTTTCTCCTCCAACATTGTTTAGTTCTTTAAGATCAATGTTTGAGATAATGGTCTCTAATTCTTCCTCCAGCATGACAGGATATATCAAAGACAAAAAAGCCATGCCATCTTCTCCTCGTGGAGAACCTTGGCCAGTGCCTCAGCGTTTATCTTTCTCAGGTTTCTTCTTGACCTAGTTATTTTCTTTATTGCTCTGGGGGAAGTCAGAAATACCAACAACTATCTGCTCATCTTTATTCCAGTGGATAGCTCTGGAATTAGATCCTACAGTTTGAATCCTGGCTCTAGCACATAATAGCTGAGAGAGGTATGGCTTGTTTTTCAATCTCTGACTCTCCAATTCCTTATCAACAAGATGAGGACCATAAGAATAGTTCTTACTGTGTGTGGTTACTGAAAGGATTAAATGATTTCATATAGAGCACAAAGTCATGCGTAATATTAATAATAACTAATATTTCTTTTCTTAAAATATATATAACTGTTTTATATATTTATATTCAAATGTTTTATATTTATTTATTTTTGGCTGCGTTGGGCCTTTGTTGCTGCACGTGGGCTTTCTCTAGTTGCGGCGAGTGGGGGCTACTCTTCGTTGTGGTGAGCAGGCATTGTGGCGCCTTCTCCTGTTGCGGAGCATGGGCTCTAGGTGCGCGGGCTTCAGTAGTTGTGGCTCTCGGGCTCTAGTGTGCAGGCTCAGTAGTTGTGGCACATGGGCTTAGTTGCTCTGTGGCACGTGGGATCTTCCTGGACCAGGTCTCAAACCCGTGTCCCCTGCATTGGCACGTGGGTTCTTAACCACTGAGCCACCAGGGAAGTCCCAATAACTAATATTTCTCGAGAACTGATTTTCTGAGAGCTGTAGTTTCCATTTTACATTTAATTCTCACAACAGATTATTATGTATGATTATCGTCCTCATCTTGCAAAAGAGTAAATGAAGAAAAAGAGAAGGTAAATAACTTATCCAGTTTCACTAAGATGATAAATAGTGGGACTGAGATTTTATTCCTAAACTGTACTCTTAGAGCTTAAGCTAAATTTTAGCTTTTGTTATCATCACTGATATACCTGAGGACAATAAATTAGTCCACATGTGGTGAATATCTACAGCCTTTGATGTGTATAATGCTATGCTCAACTTTTCACTATTACTTTTTGCAAGTTTTATCACCCCATTATTAAAAATATCTTTTTACGGGGCTGAATGTCAATATTTCATCTCTTCTTGACTCTTCACCACTTGATATTCATCTGAATGTTGGGAAAGTCTCAATACTGAATATACACGGTCAGAACTGGTTTCTTTCATAAAAGGGAGCATTCTATTTCCTTAGCATTTGTGTACTTACAGTGTCCTATTCAGTGGTTTTTAAATGTCAGCGAGCAACAGGATAACCTGGAGAGCTTGTGAAAACACATATGACTAAGACTCACCCCCAGGGTTTCTGATTCAGGAGGCCTATGTTGGGATCCAAGAATGTTCATTTCTAAAAAGTTCTCAGAGATGCAGATGCTGATGGTCTGGGGACCCCTTTGAGAACCGCTGTGCTGGGCATTATACGAATATATTTATGCCTTCATTCATTTAATCCTCATCATCAATATAGGAGGAAGGTGTTATTATTATCTACATTCTGTAAATGAAGAAATTGAGGGGTCTCAAGTCACACAGCTAGTAAGAGGGAGCATCATGATTTCAGCAAAGCAAGCTATTTCCAAAGCCCTTACACTCTTCACAACCCCTCCATTCTGCCTCCTTGAAGCTGTAGGTAAATAAAACTTGTTATTAATTGTCTCACAAGCTTTGCATGAGATGCCAGTGAATTACAAAATTCGGATGCACACAGCAGTTTGCCTGGCCTGGGGGAGGGAGTTGTTAATGCTGTTTTCTATCAACATATCGGAATTAGTAACCACCACTCTCCAAACTTCCACTTCCTTCAGATAAAATACCAATTGTTATGGTGCAGACGAACTTGTTTGCAAGGCAGAAATAGAGCAGATGTAGGGAACAGACTCGTGGTTACCAGCAGGGAAGGGGGGATGGGACGAATTGGGAGATTGGGATGGATACAGATACACTACTCTGTATAAAATAGATAACTAATGAGAACCTACTGCATGGCACAGTGAACTCTACTCAGTGCTCTCTGGTGAACTAAATGGGAAGAAAAGCTAAAAAAGAGTGGATGTATGTATATGTATAACTGATTCACTTTGCTGTACAGCAGAAATTAACACAACACTGTAAAGCAACTATCCTCCAATTTTTTTTTTTTAAAAGGTGAAAAAAAAAAAAAACTCTTCTAGCTTTCACCTTATCCTATCAAAATCGAATTGGGTTTTTTCCATAGTTGGCAAAGAAGAAGAATGAAAAAGGCAACACAAATACATGCAGGTGTCTGAGTAGTTAAAATGGAGGGGGTGGGCTTCCCTGGTGGCGCAGTGGTTGAGAGTCCGCCTGCCGATGCAGGGGACGCGGGTTCGTGCCCCGGTCCGGGAAGATCCCACGTGCCGCGGAGCGGCTGGGCCCGTGAGCCGTGGCCGCTGAGCCTGTGCGTCCGGAGCCTGTGCTCCGCAACGGGAGAGGCCGCAACAGTGAGAGGCCCGCATACCGCAAAAAAAAAAAAAATAATAATAATAATAATAATAATAAAATGGAGGGGGTGAAGGGATGAAAGTCCAGCCTCCAAAGCTTCTTAACATTGCGGAATATTAAATTACAGAAAGGTTGTTCCACTGCGATTGGGACTAAGGAACTTATAGAGGCTACAGAGCACCTGTGGCATATACAGAACCTTAATTTAGAAGCACGAGGAAAAGCAGCCATTCCTTGTATGGATTCTGCATACCTGATGCTGGTACAAGTATAAAGCTCATCAGTACCTTTGTGGAGGCCACCTGTCATCATCAATTTTACAGAAAAATGCTCCATCCATCCTCGACTCTAGAAATGTATCCAAATTCAATGTTATCCCATCAGGCATCAGACACAAGATTTCTCATCGTACAAAATTTCTCTAGTAGAAGAGGTTTAGTAACAAGCAAGTTGAGAGATGACGATAAACGTTTTAGAAATACTTTGCTTATTATCTATTTTATACCCAACAACCCTTACAAATATAAGTAAAAGTTCCTCAGACAAGGTTAATTTGCTGCATTACCGATTTGGGAAGTCAATGAATCCAGGATGCCGAAAGCCAGGAGCCATCATGGTCCTGCTGACTCTGGCAAGCTGATGTGTCAAGATGTCACCTCTGCCTCTGATGAGGGAAGTTCTTCACATCCTGACACTGATTGTTTCATGACAGAAATAAGTTGAGCCTCTCTGGCCAGTTTATAATCTCAGTATCTCCTGGAGAGCAGGCACTTTGGCAGAAATTGGCATCTCCTTGACAGCTCCAGACAGGAAGGCTGAGATCTGGATAGACTAGGAGAATGGGTTCTCCTTTTGCTTTAAATGCTGTCTCTCAGGTGAGCAGGGCAGCCTGCGTTTGTCTGCAGGAAGGTTATAGAACTTTAACCTGTTTTCTTGTCAATCTGCAGGTGTGTTCCATAATCCAATCAGCGGAGCTGGAGTAGTGGCTTTGAATCAAGGCGATGGACACAGAGCAAGCTCTTTCCTTTCTATAAAATCCTCTAAACAAATGTGTGCCTGTTTCTCTCCAGAATGACAGGGTACCTACTATAATTTTAGAGTTTCACTCATGTTCTCCCTCCTTCTTGCCTTTTGCACGTCATTACATGCATATTTTGGGAAAGTCTTTTCCGTAACGGTCATACCCAAGAATTAAAGCACTGGCACAGGTTTTTCTACAATACAAATAAAAAGGCAGCCAGAGTACATTCAGCTTACTTGAGATTGTGATGAGCTCTCATTGGACTCTGATTTCCACTAAGTGGTCAGAAAAACACAGATAGGAGTGTGTGTGTATATATGCGTGGGTACATATGCATGGTTTTCAATGTGTGTGTGTATGAATGTGCATATGCATAAATTAGCATGTGCTGGGTTAAAGTACACAAACAGAATTAAAGGACAAACATGTGAACTTTCTAAAGATTTTACTTGCCTATAAGTTTCATCATATTATTATGTTTTTAAATTTTACAAAAAATAATCATGCTTACCAATTTCATAATTAATGAATCTAAGCATTTGGTGAAGCCCTAAGAAACAGGAACACTGGGGTGGTATCACCTTATAAAAGTCAGGATTTTTGTGTAGGTTATGAATGGATTGATTTAAATTGGTCCTCAGCTCATGGGTCAAGACAACAAGCAAAAATGTCAATTACATCAGGGCATCAGGCCAATTGCAAAGCCCCTACTAAATATGAATAAGATGATTTTACTTATTTATTTTTCTCCTGCTGCTGCTGTTGGGGAAGATGACAGCCTAATCATGTCTGCTCAGCACCGGGCTGTGAGTTTACATTAAGCGGCATGTGTTCTGTCATTACGACAGGGTTTGGAGGGATATGATGGCTTGGTCTAAAGCCACTTTTCTGGAAGCTACTCAGCAATTCAAAAAGGAGATTTTCTGCATCTTTTAAAATTTGCTGGAGGTTTCAATGTGAAGTGATTAATCACTAGACAATGAGGATAACGAAAAAAAATCTTGTCTTGGTAACTTGCAGGATATCTTGGCTGTAATCTTCCTCTCTACCAAGGAGGCTGAGCCTCTCCCCAGGTGTGCGGCCCACTGGAATCAGCACCAAGATTTATTGAGACTAGTCTCCCTTCAATCATCCATCTCATGCTGGATTCTGACCATCGCTTCATGATTCAGACAGCATGTGTGTCCTAGACCTGATAGCCAAGATTTACCTTGGCCCCATTTGTAAGTTCTAATCTGAATTATCTGCCTGGTAACCTGGGTCTTCCAGCCCATCGCCTACTCTTGTCCTTGTCAATTTCCTTTCTGGTGACGTGAGCCATGTTCCTGAATCAAAATCTATCTATTCATTGAAGCCTTGCCTCCTCTTTTGGAAGATGTTACTAATCCTATTTGCCTACATCCCAGGCAAGATTTTTGTTTCTGAGCCAGAAGTTTGGTCTGTTTCCTTTAGGATCATCCTGTCCCTATTTATTTAGTACCTACTGTGTACCTACCCATTGTATTAGATTTAAATGGATCTGTATATAAATATGTATCATTAAGAGGAAAGACAAACACAGAGTATTTATGACCAGAGTCTTTGGATTCAAATAAACGTGATTCAAATCCCAGCTCTACCAGATGCATCCTGTGTGACTTTGGGCAAGCTATTTAACCTCTCCAAGCTTCAGGTTTTTCAGCTACAAAATTGGGATAAGAAAATACCTAGCTTGCCAGATTCCAAAAGAATTAAGTTAATATATATAGAATGTAACAAAGTCTAGTCACATAGAAATTAAACAGTAAATGGCTGATATCTAAATCTATATCCATTAATATAACAATAATTTCTTTTAATGAATAAACTGTGATGATCGACCAGTCCTAGAGCAAAAACAAGTGAAGGTAGCATAGTGGCAGAAAGTCTGGTGATAGAAAGCAAAATATAATGTTATAATAAAGTAATAATAATAATAATAGCTAATGGTATTGAGCACTTCCTAAGTTCCAATAGCAACACCGTATACTACATATTATACTTGTTTTGGAGAAAGGGCAGAACGGGAAGGGGTAGAGGAATGAGACTGAAGCAAGTGAGAATATTAACAGTTGCTGAAACTGAGGAAAATGACTCAAACCTCTCTATTCATTTAATGTTATCATAAGAATGATATTCTTACCTCTCCTTTATTATTCTACTCCCAGGAATTTATCCTGAATATTTTTTTTAAATGTTACTGACATTATACAGTAGAAACAAACAAAAGCTATAAGTAAAATGAAGTTCACTGCAATATTAATTACAATAGAAATATTTAATATTGAAAAATGTCCACAAGTTTCTATCCCTCCCTACAGTCATGCCCTTTGCAATGTGACTTTGCAACTCCAACATCAAGAAATGGAGTTGTACTTACTTTCTCACCCCTAGAATCTGGGCTGGCCACAGGCTTAGCTTTGGCCAATAGAAAACCATGAAAATGAGTTTGTCCAATTCCAACCCAAGCTCTTAGTTTTTCCTGTTGGAACCCTGACAGCCACCTTGTAAACAGGTCCATGGTCAGTGTGCTGGAGAATGAAAAACTTGTGGCCCAGGCATTCCCATTGCTCTAGCTGAAAACAAGCCAAGTCCCCAAAGCAAAGTCATCTAGCTGACCTGCAGTTGACTACGGACACATGAGAGAGCCCAGCTGAGACCAGAAGAACTATCCAGCTCAGCTCAGCTCCAATTGCTGACCTGCAGTCCTGAGAACTAAATATATGGTTTTATTTTAAGCCACTAAGTTTTGGAATGGTTTACTGATACAAATGTTGAACAATACAACAAAATACTAGGCAAGCTTTAAAATGGCAATGACGACATCTAAGTAAAATCATGGATATTTTATGATATAATATTGAGTGAAACGAGTAGAACACAAATATTAGTCTGTATACCATATTGGAATTATGCAAATTTATGCATGCAAATAAAAAGTGGCCTATAAAAAGGACATTGCTTTCTAAGATTGGTAGGATTAAGCATTATGTTGGCATTATTTTTATTTCCTTTAACATAACAATTTAAATTTTCTCATGAAAGTATTTAGTAGGACATAAAGTCAGAGACATGCTCAAGTTGTAGGGTATCTTGCTGTGACATTAAATCTGAAAAGTAAAAACCGAATCTTTTGCCTCCCTTCCCTGATGATCATTATTATTGAAAAAAATGAACAAAATGGCTGAAAAGGAGTATGTCAAAAGTGGAAGGAAATCTCTTTATTAGTTAGGAATTGAAGTAAAATTCACACTAGCTTATTTTAGTTTCATTATCAGAGTTCTAGAATTTAAAATAAAAATGGGGATTTAAATACTCGATGGATCACAAAACCTATTTTAATAGTGAAAGATATTGATAACAGCTAAACTCTCATATGCTAAAGATCAGCACTTAAATATTAAAGGTGACTGACCTAAGATAAGGAAGAAACAATTTCGGCAATAATTCTAAAAATTACTAACACTAGAATGGCTCATTCCTTTATTAAATGTAGATGTGCCCATCATAAAGGAATTGCCCCAGGAAAATGAAACTGACTTATGTGCAAATACCAAAGAACTGCAATGAAATTCTGAAGCCTGTCCTTGGAAATTCACCCATGACCAATATATCTCCGTAATCCAGTGGGCGCTGAAGCACAATGCTGTTTTTCTAGCTGAGTGTGCACATTTGCTGTATCCAGAGGCATGCGGAGCTTGGCTTCCCTCTTGCATTATGAAGGCAATTTACTTTGACAGTTTCCTCAGCCCCCAAAAGTTGTCAAACATTCAACATGCTGCACATTGAACTCTAAGTCCTGTAGTCTAAAGTTGAAAGCTGGGAGGTAGGGACCAATGTCAAAGACAGCAGTGCAGAATTTGTGTCTTGGTCCTTTCTTACAAAAGTCAAGAGCTCAGAGATGAATCTATTCTTTATTTAGGTTTTGGCCAGTGTCCATTCCTTTCTCTACCAGCCACATTTAACGTGTCCCTGAAACCCTTAAATTTTCTGTTATGATGACCAATTGATTTACTTCCCAAATGATACACTCACTTTCACCCCTTCCCATCTGATGGCCCTTCTACCAGTCATTGAGTAGCTTCTCTCTCCTCTGAGAAGGCAAATCAATTCCCCACTTCCAATTCTCTCTCTTCCATATCCAGAACCTCTTCCACTTGATATGTAGCAGAATGATGTCTTTTTAGTGAAACAAACTTCATTGCGATGCCATTGACCTAGTTTGAGGGTTGTTGAAAAAGAAACAGCCCGGTAGAGCTCATCACTCATTGTAAGCGTATTTGCCAAGGACATTGTTCATTACATCATACAGTGTCCTATTTATGAAGCCTTCTGAAAGAAATCCCTGTCCCATCTTGATACCAAAAAAAAAAAAAAAAAAAAAGTTGTGCTACTCCTAAGTATCTGTTCTGTGTTTACTTCTTTTTGCTTGTTTACTTATGAGGGACATTGTGAATTGTGTAGTCAATACAAGAGATGGTTAACTCAAGGATAGCGTATAGTTACCAGACTCTCAAGAATTTATCATTGTCCATGGCTCTTCTTTGCCTCCTCTCTTATTTTTCTGTATTGCTTCATTGTATTTATTGGTTGTTATTTGCCGGTGACATTCATGTATCTTTTAGCTAACATTTATGGAGCATTCATTAGGGCCAGCAGGGTTGTAAGTACAATGTATGAATTGTCATTCTAATCCCTCTTTCCCTCTTTCCAACATATAAAAAAGCTACTATAATTATCTCAATATTGCATATAGAAAAAATATGAGATGCAAAGAGATTGATTAACTACCCTAAAATCACATAGCTAGTGAGCGGAGGAGCTACTCAAAGTTCAATTATTTCTGGAAGAACTCACAAAGAGGAGTTTGATGCACTTAAGTAAGACACGGGGATGGTTTACCTAAGATGAAGGTAATCCCACTAGGTGAGTAACATTGCCTTAACCATAACCCTCTCTAATGTCTCAAGAGACTAGTTCACTATCTAGAGTTCACAGGTTCAAGGTTTAGGGTTTCTGCCTATACAAATTAGAGGAGTAAGGTACCGGGCAGTCTCCATGACTTCCCAGATTGTGAATCTTGTGTTTCCTATGAAGACTTTCTTGTTGGATCACACTTGAAATCCATATTGGTTCTTGCCTCACTCAGATTTAACATGATTATGTTTAACAGAGCTCAACTATTGAAATAAACAGCTCTTGTGTAAGTGAGTTTGTGGATGATAGTTTCATTTTGTAATGCTGAATTTTCACTTCTAGCTATTAAAAATTGACCTAAGTAGAATTATGTAGAAACTTTTACCTTGAAAAGGGTGGTAGCAGCATCCTCTTTCAGAATTTTAAAGGAGAAAGCTGAATTTTGATCTGTTATCTTTGGGTCCTTTAGACAAATATATATATATATATATATATATATATATATATAAATGCAAACAGTGGAAGCAAATGCTGGTTAACCTAAGCAGGAAAGGGATTTATTGGAAGGATATGAAGGAACAGAGAGAATCAACAGGAGACTGAAAGAAAGACTTGAAAATTAGCAGAAATTAAGGGAAGATTGACATCTGAAACAACACCCAGCCAGTGCTGCCTTTGGACCCTGGTAACTGGTGCTGGTACAGCTGTCAGGACATCCACCTTGGATACTACTGCCAGGGCTAGAATCAAAGCTAAAATGGCCCCTCCTAATGCTATAGCTCTCATGGGCTTCTGGGAACCACTCACTATCTTTGCCCTTTCAGGTCTGAGGATAGTGGAGGCCACCTGTGGTTGTTAGCCTTAGAGATGCTTTGTCAACTCCTGTTGGTTTCTCTTAATCCATAGTTCCTCATAAAGATACGCTTTCTAAAACTTTCTGCAATTATTCTTTTTTTAGAGTGCCATCTGTTTGTGGCAGGAACCATGACTTTACAGGATACACTGGGTGCAAGGAAAGTCAGTCCTTGATCTTATTGTGATTACAGTCTCACAAAGCTAATGACTTGTGGTTGTGTCTTATTAATCTCTCTCACATTGAAAAGGGACAGGCTTGATAAACAGTAGGTCCTTTACATCAGCATTCCAATTCTGAATTCTGAAAATGGCTACTTCTGTACTCAGGTGCTCTGACAAATTTCCAACACATATATCTGTGTACTCTTTTCCCTAAAATACTTAACTGAAATTCTCCTTTGTGTCTCCCCCTCCCCATTACCCAGTCGCCTTTACTACACAACTAAATGCTTGTTAGGTAATTCAACCTAGAATATAATCACGTGGAGAGATGAGTGTAAGCCAACACAATAGAGTAAAGATGTGTGTTTGTAATGAGGCTCTTCATTAACATGACCATTTTATTGGACCCTGTCAGACTCAGATCATAGGATGAGGTTAGAACACACATTGCCAGTATGTGGTTAGCCACATGCTAGAGGGTATAATAAAAAGGAAGATGTTGAGGAAAGGAGATGTTAGCAGTCATAGAGCAAATACTGTCAACTTAGATAAGGGACGCAGAGATCAAGTCCAAGTAGGTCAGTGATATCTGTTTCTAAGCAGCCAACAATTTAGGGAGAGTCTGCCTGAGAACGGAACAGCAGAGGTGGTGTTAGCATCACTAGCAAATAGTCTCACCTAGAAAAATCCACACAAAAAGTGGGGATACAGCATGATCTGAAGCTGGCATAAATAAGGAGAAAAGTCAGAGCAATGTCAGATCGGTGGTACACAGCATAAGAATCCCCTTACTCCTTGCAACCAATACACTAGGTAACTGGAGTAATGAAGAAACAAAACCAAGGATCTGGTACCTGAGGGATGGGGGCTGAAGGGAAATAGCAAGGTGAGCTATCAAGAAAATAATGGAAAACTCTGTAGACTCATTCAGAACTTCAGTTTTTGAAAAGGTAACAGTTCAACACTTCAATATATAGCAGGGTGGAAAATATTTATATTGGGTCTATTGGTTCTGTTGAGCATTAGGTCCACTTTTAAGTTTCTTAGTAGTCATTGCTAATAGCTGGAATGATGTTGAGAAGTGTTGACACTCAAGTGCGCAGTTTTACCTCATCTCCTCCCATCCCAGGAGCTAGATGAATTGAGCTGAATTCTGCAACCTGCCTTACGTCTGAGAATAGCAATGGCTCCAAATTTCAACTTATAAGATGTATCTTATAAATTTTAAAAAGGGATTTGGATATTTTCTGTAGAAAATTATCCAGAATGTTCATATATCCATATGGTTTCTTAAGCCAGTTGTTAGTTCCACAGTTGGTACAAAGAGATTATATGCAGATAGGTAGGTAGATAGATAGTGATAGACAGATAGATGAATTAGTGAATAAATAAAATTGCATGATCAAGTCAGTTAAGAAAAATTGGGCCAGACATAGTTAACAGGCATCTTTATCATTAGAAGAGTCTTCAGTCTCCTGATATGGGTCATTTTCTAAGATGAGTTATAGTAGATGGGCTTCTCCAATTGTATTTTATCAGTAGGTTATATTTTGAATAGAGCAGCATCTCTTGAAATCTGGATGCCATGGGTTTCAGAAAATGATGTTTTGGATATACTAAATATTTTATAGCAATCTTGAGTACAATAGCCTTATTATATACACTGGATTGTCAGAAGATCTGTTAAGACCTTCGATGAAAACTCCAACACAACTGGAAATGCCCATACGATATAGGTGTTTGTGAAGGTCATACAACTTCTCTTGAAGTATCTCCAAGGACAGCAAATTCTCTACCCAGTGAGGCATCTTTTCTTGCTCTCAAGCAACTCTATATTTTATAAATGCTTTTCTCATAATAAGCTATAATGTGGTATTTTATGAATTCTACCACTGGTTCTAGCTTCAGAAGAAGACAGAACAAATTTACTCCTTCTTTCTCAGCTTCCCTGAGTTCACTCAAATTTTTCCTATGTGATATGTTTTCTAGGCCTCCTCACAAATTTTATCAATCTGGAATCACTCTAGTTTCCCTCTAACTATTTAAAATGCCACACTTGGAATTGCACTGAGTATTCTGGGTGTGGTTGGATCAACGCAGAGAATGAGACTGCAACCTCCCATGCCATGCAAACTCGTTTCTTCTTAATCATGCCAGAAATTTGCAGCCACATCTCACTGTGGATTCTTGTTAAGCTTGAGATCAATTCAATGCCCCGTAAACGTTTTTATGTGAACTACTGCTACAGCATGTCCTCTCTCTCCTATACTTAGGCAACTGACTTTTGAAATCTAACTGCCTATCCCTAAAGGTTATGCACAGTTGTATATAGAAACCACCTACTGGCTTCTTTTGGTGAATTAAAACAATTATACCCTCAAACGAATTCAAGATAATAATAATAATGGCGATGAACACAATTATCAAGAATGGTAAGTTGCCTCTTAAAGAGTGCTTTAGTATATGTTACTTCACTTTATAATCTAGATAGAAATAGTGGATATTATTAGCATCAACTTAGAGATGAAGCAACGGAGGCATTAGAGATACTGGCCTATGATACTCCGACGCTTAGTAAGTAGGACAACATGCCTAGAGCCCTGTCTTCTGCCCCCTAATCCAAACTTCTTTCCTATACCAAATACTTTTCAGTAGAACATATAAGCCAAGTTCTACATGCCAAAGAATTCTGCTGTACATGCATCATTCAACAGTCCCTGTGGGCTAGGGAACTGCCTTTTCTCCATTCTGCAACGTTTATTAATTCACCTTGAGCTTAACTAAATGTAAACATAGACGTTTAGTCATTAACATCAATGCTAGTTGTTCTATTTTAGCAGTGATTATTTATGAATAAAAATATCATTTGTGTTAAAAATCCAAGAAAAAAAAGGTGCCCTCTATTCATTAACCCTTTCACTCAGCCTGGCAGTTTTCAAGAATTTGGGAAATCGAAGCTGGAAATTATCTCCATATTTGTATCAAGTCTATTCCTCATGAATCAGTGTAGACTTTATTCCTATAGATTGTTAAAGAACAGATGGAAACAGATATATGGTGTGTTTAAAATAATAAGCTAAGTAGTAGTGCAGAGAGTTGGGAGTCAATCCCAGGGCTGGGTGAGGGACAGGGTACCTGATCACATGAGGTGTGTAAAAAGATAACTTTTTTTTGGAAAGCAGTTATTAGTTTGAGGGCTGAGAGGTTATTGCATATGAACTTTCAGCCACAACATTGGGACCATTAGGGTATTTGCACAGGATACAGGGACATAGAGAAAATAAACCACGGTCTCAAGGACACAGGGAAAATAAACCATGGTAACACAGTTCCAACTACAGTCCAGAATCGCTCGCGATGTGGTCAAAGATATGCCTGGCGGGTAACTGAAGTGATCTGTCTCCAGGCTCTGGCCATTAGAATCTGAAGTGACAAACAGAGAAACCAGATATTTTTTCTGATGATAACTTCTATACATATATTGATAAAAGCCCAGGTTTAGTCCTAGAATAAAAATATTTAAGATATAATCACGGGCTTCCCTGGTGGTGCAGTGGTTGAGAGTCTGCCTGCTAATGCAGGGCACACGGGTTCGAGCCCTGGTCTGGGAGGATCCCATATGCCGCGGAGCGGCTGGGCCCGTGAGCCACAAATACTGAGCCTGCGCGTCCGGAGCCTGTGCTCTGCAACAGGAGAGGCCGCGATAGTGAGGCCCGTGCACCGCGATGAAGAGTGGCCCCCGCTCGCCGCAACTAGAGAAAGCCCTCACACAGAAACGAAAACCCAACACAGCCAAAAATAAATAAATAAATTTAAAAAAAAAAAGATATAATCACATGAGGAAGACCTTAAAAATCCATGTTGTCCAACAAGGATTGGACATGAAGATACCCTTCATTTGTTAAAACCAAGAGATAATCAGTAAACCCAGTAGTAATGAGATTTTCCAACTTTAGCTTTAGGCGATAACTATTTTTATCTAAAACACGAAGTATTGTGATGATGATGATGAAACGAAAATGTTGTGTTTTTTTAATGTCAAGCATTTGCTTTGCACATATATTCATTTCATTATTTTAACAATCATATGAATTGAATAATTACCTTATCATGGAAGTGAAGAAACTTTAAAGTATTTTATACATCCAACAGGGAAAAAAAAAATCTCTTTCCATTTGGCAGTCCTAAACTTGTGTAGCAGCCAAAATGAAATAATATATAGCTTGGTAATATGATGAATCTGCATAAGACCTCCATCTATAGGTTTTAATACCTGAATTGAACTGGCAATTTATTTTATTTTATTTTTTTTAACATCTTTATTGGAATATAATTGCTTTACAATGATGTATTAGTTTCTGCTTTATAACGAAGTGAATCAGCTATACTTGGCAATTTATTTCTATTCACACAAGATTGTAAGCTATCTGGGAACAGATCTGTGTATTTCTAGAAAGATAGGACAGTGTCTGCCACACGGACTAAGAGCTCAATAAATAGTTAAGTCAATAGATGGAATTCTCTCTTAGAATGTGTTTTTCTTGGGAAAATCACAACTTTCATGACGAGCAGGAATGCAGACAAACATGTAATGCATTTTAGAGACCTACTACTGAAAATTGTGCAATTAGTTCACCATGGATTAGTTCATTTGACCTTGTCACTTTCCTAATGAGTATTTCTGATTGACAAAAACAGACACTAAAGCTCTGAACGATCATAAACTTTTCAAAAAACAAATTAACCATTGGCAGATCAACTGTTTTCTAATTCCCAAATTAAAACTTCTTTCTAAGACAATGTTTCCCAAGCCCCTGTCTTTTGGTACCATTTTCACTACTGTGAGGCTATAACCCCATCATCTATACTATTATTTACTGAGTATGTATTTAATTTTACCTCACTTGTTTAGCTTAAACTTATTTTAAATGAGACTTTATTTCTTAACATAATTGGAAAACTAATATAATTCCTCACATAAAATATAACATAAAATTAATTTAATTAAAGCAAATGATTAAATTCTTGATAAATATCATTAATTCAAATATACTCTGAGGTGGCTGCCCATTCTCTTTTTTTTTTTTTTTTTTTTTGCCCATTCTCTTTTAATGTAGAAAGAGGTTAGCAAGTTGAAGACCTATTAACACCAAACTGGGCCTTTCTCCTTGACATAATCCAGATGAAATGAAATGAAATTGAAAATGGAATTTCACTGTACTTATGTGTCCCAGTATAATTTAAATATTATTTAAAATGAAATTTTTTTCTGTTCTGAGTCCCAACTGCATAGCACATTTTCAATGATTTGGAAAACACTGCTCTAGGCCATATTAATTCCCCAAATCTGGTAAAGAATGTGTTTTTTCTCTTTCTATTTTTCTTTTCATATTATAATTTTGTCTTAAATATACATATATAGACATTTCTAGATAATCCTAGCTCAACCTCTTTACATTATTTTAGAAAAGCCACTATCCCAGTGGACTACCGTTATTCACATGACATTAAAGAAGTCTATGTAGTTAGTGCATAAACGTGTTTTATTGTAATTGACAAATGAAATGTTTTTCTCAAGTCAAAATTCAGATGAGTTCTTCATTAGCAGTTTTATCTTCTTCAATGTGACATTTTCCTAAGACCTCTCTTACTGTTAAAAGGATCCCTTCCTCAATTTACTATTGTGCTTTTATTTTATTCTTCATTTTCAAGGCAAACTTCTTAGAAGTCCCATTCACTTACTCTATTTCATGACCCTCCCAGAGACCTTTTCCTTGGCTCCTTGAAGAATCCCACCATTATATTCAACACATTCTTTAAGGTCACCAACAGCAACTCATTTGTCATAAATTACAGACCTTTCCCTCTCTATATAATACTTAACTAATTACCCCTACTTAACCTCTCAACTGCCTTTACTTGTGCGAGGCTGGGATCACTTGGCTCAGGCTGTTTCTGGATCTTTCCTCTTATGGCTTCAACTATCTCCTCTCGGGCTTCCCTGGTGGCGCAGTGGTTGAGAGTCCGCCTGCTGATGCAGGGGACACGGGCTCGTGCCCCGGTCCGGGAAGATCCCACGTGCCGCGGAGCGGCTGGGCCCGTGAGCCATGGCCACTGAGCCTGCGCGTCCGGAGCCTGTGCTCCGCAATGGGAGAGGCCACAACAGTGAGAGGCCCGCCTAGCACACGCACGCACACACACACACACACAAATAAAAAAATTTAAAAAAAAAAACCAAAAAAACAACTATCTCCTCTCTGTAAATGAGTCCCAATGACCAAGCTCTGGATTGTTGTCTCCAGCTGTCTGCTGTCCAAGGGATACGAAATGCGCTGGATTGGGGTGCAGGAATGGGCTATGTAACTAGAACTCTCTGCTGATCAGATCCCAAATAAAACTCGTGCTCCTCCTCCTCCTCTTTCCCATTGTTCTTATTGTCACCTTCATCCATCTAGTATTTCAAGCCTAAAGTCTTGGTATCATCTCACTGACACGACATTTACACAAATGGCCAGGTACTGTGTTATACCTGAAAAATATCCATTCTTATCCTCATTTTCACTACCTATAATTCAGGCCATACTTACACCTTACTTGTCCTAGTTCACTGAAGTCTTTACTATTCTCCCTGCCTCGAGTCTCTGCCTCTTCCAATTGATCTTGAGCAAGACGGCCAGCCGGACGGTTCTTCACATAGGGTGATGCTGCTAGGCATGGCACAGCTCCGTGCCAAATCAGCCAGTATCTTCCAAACATCCCCCAACGAAAGTTCAAACATCTTAATCTAGAATCCAGATCCTTACATGACCTAATCACTCCATTACTCAGTGTGTATTTACTTTTCATCTTTGATTGGGCAGTATATTAAAAAGCAGGTTAATAAAAATTATACATAAAATTTTAAACATTTTGAATCTATTAAAAATGCATATATTTACATTCGTTTGCCAGTCATTTCATGCAAATCATAGGCCTTTTTTTTTCTTTTCACTATGGATTCACCAAGTGCATGAATCACATACTTTTTCCAGTTTTAGTTTCCTTAGAATGAAATAAGTTTTTAGAGATACTTGTGAGGCAATTTGAATACACGACCCTTTAATATTTAAAAATTTTCTTCCAAACTTTTACATTAGACTCTTCTCCAACTCCTAATTCTGCTATAATTTTTTAGTGATTCATCTATGTTGTGTCTTTTCAATACACTAACTTAGCATTCACACACACACACAAAATGCCACCTTTCTTTTTGCACCTTTATTTCTTTGGCTAACATACTTTTAAATTACTATATATTTACAATAACAAGAAACATTGATATGAATAGTTTTAGCAGCAAAGGCAAGTATATTAAGCATACAATCAGTCTGTAGAAAGAAAAATAGGTGAATGTGCTCTAGAGTGGCTTAGTAGCCCTAGAATTCAATATGCCATGAGCGTCAGAAATAACTTCTTACAGAAATCAGGGAGGGAACTGGTTATTCAGCAACTTGAAGTTGGTTAATGGAGATACGCTGTACTTGCTAGTCTCCATTAAAAATAATAGTTCTGACCTTTCCTTCCCACAGTCCTCTCTCCACTCAGCCCACTCAAATTTACAAGTATCTTCAGCATATTAATCTTAAGTTCCAACTCAGATTCTGCCTTTCCATGTTCAGGTCTCGGATGCCCCTACCAGAAAAATGTTCCCTATTAAACTACAATAACATTTGTATATGTACAAATGCAGGATATTTTTTCTCCTTTAATTATAGTTATTATTTTGTATATTTTGTTTTAAGTGCTTGGAATGCAGGTGTTGTTACTGAGTTATCTTGGTACCCTCCACAGAGTTTAGCATGAAGAAAGCAAAATGAGTGTATCATCACCATATCTCCGGGTTAGTTCTCTATGGATACTGAGGCTTGGAGAAAAAAGGGACAATGGTACAGCTTATACAGAATACTACCAACCAATGGATGTAGTTTGAACATAGGTATTCATTCATTAGATGTCTTAATTTGCATTTGAATATCTTTGAAATGGGTCATTTCTAACCTTTTAAAAAGTCTTAAGTTTTTATTAAAAGGAATATGCTGAAACAGGGCAAAATGTACATAAACTATAATATATCCTAATGAAGGAATATTATGTAGTCATTTAAGATGATGCTTGCAAAAAATATTTTGTGTAATGGAAAAAAAAATTTGTTATAATGACAAGCGAAAAAAAAGCAAGACAGTAAATTAAAACTACAGTTTAAGCACAGCTATTAGATCTTAATGGAAAAATAGTGGAAATTAAAAGACAAATATGTAGAATGATTGTGGGTGCTTTCTCTGCCTCATTTATTTTATTCAAATTTTCTACCAAGAGCATGTTTTAATTTTATGATCATAATGCAGTAAAATGTATCCTGTTATTTTTAAAGAAAGTCGCTCAATTTCCATAAACTGAATTAATCTCCGTTATTAAGTAATCACTCTATTAATAGCTATTAGCAGATCCCAAAAAGGACAATGTGGGTAGAAGACTAGTGCAAATCGCTATTGTTTGTTTCTAGAATACAAATGAGAACATCAATGATTTATTTTCAAAGTAAAAGGTGCCTGACTTTCAGCTTCTAATCCAAAGATTAGATCAACGGGAGAAAAACTAAATATGTGATTTCAATGTACCTCCTCAGAAGATAAAATACGATCTTTTCCCTTTAGGTAGGTGGTGCCCAAAACAATTCTTAGATATCTGCTATTTAATCTTACAGAGTCAGTGAGAGATAAAAAAGGAGGACTAAACACACATGAGAGCAAAAACCATGGCCTTTCTTCTCTTAGATGTGACCTGGGACAAAGGATGTGAAGGTTTTCAGAGATTAAGGCCATCTCGATGACACTTGATTAATACAGTTTCCTCCCTGGGCTCCCTCATCCATTGCAACATTATCTTTCCAAGGTTCACAGCTCACCATTGGTGGTGTGTGGTGGGGTGAAGATGGTAGGGGGTAGGGAAGATGGTTTCCAACGACCTTAGAGAACAGTTAGGCAGGAAGGAAGCAAATGATGGACCAAGAGCACCTCCAATGCAGCTAAAAGTTTCTTAACTTCCTTCAGAAATAATTAGAGTTCCTCTTGAATGTATTCATCTTAGTAGTCATCCTACGATCTCCTCCTTGGACTGCAAATAATGTCCCAAAGCAATTTGTCTTAAAAGGTGGTGTATTCGTTTCTTAGGGTTGCTATAACAAAGTACCACAAACTGCTTTAAAACAACATAAATTTATTTTCTCATATTTCTGGATGCTAGAAGTTCACAGTCAAGGTGTTGGGAGGGCTATGCTGATGCCTCTAAGGGTGGATCCTTCCTTGCTTCCTCTTACAAGGTCACCAGTCATTGGGTAAAGCATCCACCCTATTCCAGTATGACCTCATTTTAACTAATTACATGCACAATGACCCCATTCCGAAATAATGTCACACCCCGCGGGAGTTGGGGTTAGGGCTTCAACATGTCTGGAGGACAAAACCCATAACCGTTGAGTAAAAAGAAAAATCCTCCCTCCAAACAATAACAAAAAAATCAACAAACAAACACCATGACACTTAAGTCTACTCCTTTCAGTAATACATGTCTCATTATTTGAAAGTTGGTGAGTTAGGGATAACATGATCTCATTATAAAAATCAATAAATCAGTGACTCATTGAGAAATATAATGATACTCAGATATCAGAGATATCAATTACTCAGAGACATTCAGTCCCTCTCAATGCTCCAGAGATAGAAACCATTTTAATATAAAAAGTCGAGAAACATATAAGATGCATTCTGGCTAAAGTATCAACCAGATATCCAAAAGAATTCGATCTGGTACCATGAATACATGCCCTTGCGACAGCTGCAATTTTAAGTGTTTATTTGACATTAAATAAAATAACAATTTATGGAGTATATACCTTCCATCCATCAAGCCACCCAATCATCTGTCTATCCATTCATCCTCCCATTTATCCATCTGTCAATCTATCAGTTCACCCATTTATTCATTTATTCAACAAATACTTACAAAGCGCCTGCTTATGTGCCAGGTAGTGTCCTAGGAAGTGGCTATACAGTGAAGAACAACACAGACTCTTTTTCTACTTTTGTGAAGTTCCATTCTAATGAGGGAAACTAACTAGAATAAACAGATAAAGAAAGAACAAGATTTCTGGTTTCTTAGTCTCTATGCCGAGAACTAAAAATACACTTCTAGCGGTGGGTGTTGGGTGTTCTAGAGTGGTCCAGGCAAAGAAAACAATATGTGCAATGAATCAGAGGTGAAATTCACTGTAACTTTCAGGGCTGCAACTTAGTCTATGATGAATAAAAAAGATGGGGAATACCAGAAGAGTAGCCAGAAGGGCAAAAAATACACAAGTTCTAAAAGACATGTTATATGATGTGTCAAGGATCTGGGCTGCACCCTATAGGGTGAAAGGCACACCTGAAAGATGTTAGGTAGGGCATTTGCAGCCCTGTGCTTTATTGATATTTTTCTGACAACAGTTACTCAAATTTGAAGGCTGAATGAAAATGTGACTAATTTGAAGAACTACTGACATTACTCAGGCTTAAAGTCCTTTTCAATCCTAGCTTCTGGTTTCAGATTCAATTCTTCCCACATCAGCCAATTTCTTTTTAGATCCATGATGCCTTTCCAGTTCCTGTTTTTGCATACTTCCCTCTTCCCCACAGCCCAGCTATCAGCTCATCTCAGTTCCTGGATCTAATTGCAAATTTGCATTTACTCATTGCCTACGAGGAACTGTTACTGCTACAACACCCGCCCTGCCAACATCCGCCCTGCCCGCTACAACCACTACCACAAGCCTATGTCTAAGTGTGAGGGTGACACTGGCTGGATTCATTTTGTGTCACAATCTAAATAAAATATCTGGTGTTAATTAGCAGTCATAAAGTATTCTTTAGAGGGACCATCGCAAACTGAACCCTTTCTTTAACAATTTATATACCCAGGATGGATGAGGAGAATGACAATACCAATATCATACTAACACCATGGATTTTGGGGAGATGGCAATATTTTGTATAACATGGCCAATTTTTTGTAACAACAAGCATGGCACAAAAACTATTTTACTCCTGATCATTCATATGCTTATAAAGCATTTTCTGTTCAGCATCACAGAAAATTCTGCAGATAAGCTGAGTTCACTTGAGTCCTGGAATAGCTAAAAGGAGTATATGCCCCATCACTAATGACACAAAAGGGAGGGTGCTGGTGGGTGAGCATTTTAGATTTAAATTAACCACAACCAAAATATACAATCAGAGCTGTTCAGATGAAAACTGACTCATGAGAACATGTGGCAGAAACAAGATAAATAAAACAAACTGGTAACTACCAATGGTTTTGTCTGTCATTTCTGCCAGCCTTCAAACATTTCTCCAAAAGAGTGAATTATCATATTCTGTAAATTTTTATAATATAGCACGGAGGAATTTACTCTAAAAAAGTCCATCAATCAATTTGTAGCAGAAATTATGGCAAAATTGTTATCATAAGTGGGAGGAGCTAACTGGTTTTAGGAATCAGGTAGGAGGTAAGAAAGGCTCTTGCAGGTAATGAGTGTCCTCATTTTCTCTCAGTTGCCCTGGGCATGCCACCTGGAAGATGGTTTTAAGTGAAAGAGCTTATCAAACAAAGCTATTATACTGGAGCTCTTAAAAGGGCTTTACCATTTTATTCATTCATTTACTTATTTGTTTCATATTTTGTGAGCTGAACTCCACAAATGGTTTCCAATGTTAGACAGAAATTGCATAATTCCCAAGAACCCAAGGGAATTACTACAAGTTTGTATTTGGAGTAATCAGATCCATGTGCTGGGCACCAGCCTATGCTGACCTCTGTAGACCCTGATAGCAGTTCCTCTGAAAGAAGCATGCCTTCAGTTGGAGAGGCAAGTTTCAATGTCTGGAGGTGGCTGGATCCAGGAGCTGCAACTGGCTTTGACAATGGTTAGTGGTGGGACGCCACTAGGAGGGACAGATTTGGGAGCGTTTGGCAGTATAATCACTGCAGGTGAGTACAAGTGTAGTCTCCACGCCTCCTGTCTAAAGTGGCAGCAGGTGATGGGGGAGGAAGACCCTCATCTTCACCTCCTCAATGAAGGAGTGGTTCATGGACCCCCACTCCTTGGGGAAGAATACACCGATAGCTGGGTGGACTTCTACCACAAAGGAATGGATAGTTCTGCATCTGATACTGAATACTGAAAGAGGTTAAACAGGACATGAAAATGATATCTGAGACTCCTGCTATTCTATTCCTGTAAACAAAATATGTATAAGGCAATCTCTAGAAGTCATTTGAAAAAGACCTCTGTGAAGGCTAAACTGTAAATATCCAGTTGTACCAGATGTCAGCTCCCATGATTGCATCAATCTTCCTCCTTAAATAGATATTCTGAAAAACCACTGGGGATATAAGCATTTCAGCAACTTCTGAAGCTTCAAACACAAGCATACTTTATCTATAAAAGAATTACTACATGAAAAGGCTATTATCATTATAAAAATACTATTCCCCAAGGGAGGACTCAAGCTTTTCTTTGTAATTAAACTTCCTTTTAAAACAAAACAAACAACATTTTTAAAGACAGCTTCTAAATCTTGAGAACACTTTGCTTCCCCCTAAAAGCCATGTTGGATGTAAACGGATCCTTTTCTACTGGTGTTTATGTTCACAAGCTATTTGGGACTGGTTTGTTTATTTTGCTTCAAAGAAGGAGTTTGGAACAGATACATTCATCTTCCTAAAAAGTAGACATGGTTAAAAACCATATACAAAGTGGTACTTTCTTATCTGATTGAGCACTCAAAATCTATTTCTAAAAATAAGCAGAAAATAATTACATAAACAAGATTTTGTAGCTGGAATCAACTCTCCCTTTTAAGTGAAGAATAACAACCCGTGAGAAAATGGTCACAAAGGTAGAACTAATTTATGACAAGGTACTTACAAGCAATGGAAATTTTATCAATTAGGTTGTACTTTTCCTTATATGATACACTTGCTCATATCCATAATAAAAGTGTGGCATTTGTTCCCTGGGACAAATATTCTAGAACTTGCAGATCCAGGTGGGAGAGGTCTATACAATATAATTGGCTATGACCAAGATGGAAAGATGGAGATCCATACATGGCAATAGGGCTTCCCTGGTGGCGCAGTGGTAGAGAATCCGCCTGCCGATGCAGGGGACACGGGTTCGTGCCCCGGTCTGGGAAGATCCCACATGCCGCGGAGCGGCTGGGCCCGTGAGCCATGGCCGCTGAGCCTGCGCGTCCGGAGCCTGTGTTCCGCAATGGGAGAGGCCACAACAGTGAGAGGCCCGGTTACCGCAAAAAAAAAAAAAAAAAAAAAAAAAAAAAAATACATGGCAATAATATTGAGGAGATTGAAGAAAAATAGGCAAGTGAAGAAAAGTCTGAGTTTAGGAGAAAAGAAAAGTAGACCTAGAATACTGGGTTTTGATCAATAGGTTATCCAAGCACCAACAAGTCGATTAAACTTCTAGAATCTAGGAATCTAGCCAGCAGAATCCTCAAGTTAATCCAGGAAACGGTCTGGGTCAGAGTGAAGTCTTAAGTTAATATTTTTCAAAAAAGTTTTAAGCAGTTGGATCTCTTCAGAAGCTGTATATGTCAGACAGTTAAAGCAAAGCTGCTCTGCTCGGAGTGGGTGGGATACAGCTAGCAGCCTCCCCTTGGGTGATATTAGAGACTGTGTCATAGGCTTGGGTGGGGCACTGGGGACCCAGGGAAGCATAGCTTGAATCACCTTGCTCTAGGAAAGTGCCTTCTGACCTGGGCAATTCTATGCTCTAGGTTTAGAAGATGGTCCTTTGGCCATCTTATAAGATGATCCATCTCCCTTATCTCCATGTTTTCTGTGACATTAAAGCAGAGTGAAACCAGCGCCAGATCTGGATTTAAACATTTGCATTGTGATGTCAAGCATATTGTTTAATCCTTTTGAACTTCAGCTTCTTCATCTATCAAATGGCAAAAACTTATTATTCTCACTTAATGAGGAGTAATTAAGATGTATATGACAGACACCGATGTAGAATTTTACCCAAGCCCTCTGATCCTGGAAAACAGTGATTGTTAAGAAATCCCACCTCCTATACCCTTTTTGTATTCTGGGAATCGCCCTCCTAAAAGGAACCATCTTCCTAAAAGAAGCCACCCTTCCCCATATGACTTAGATAAGATTCAAGGATGTCCCCCTGTTTACCTATAATAAGGCCAGACACAGGCGTTTCAAATTCCCAGTTTTTGCCTAATAAATGATTAGCTGTACTGTTTTGTCTTCACTGATTAATCAGGTTTGGTTAATGTTTGTTAACCAAACTTTGATTATCTTCTTCCTTGAGGTCCCTGAATTTGGCCCACTTTCAAGCCTGAGATAACACATACCATTTCTTTAACAATTGCGCCCAAGAGTAGGGCCACTTCTGGGCAAAACATTCCCTGATTTACAGTCTGATCAGGGCGCTCCCTGTTCATCTCATTCATCACATTTCCCCACACCTACTTCCTGATACCTTGTTACTCCTTCCTGTAAAAGAAAGTCCTCTTTCTGCCTAACTTTATGATGTTTGCAGATCTCACGTCTGGCATTCTCCCAATTGCAATGGCCCTCCTCTCCCTGGTCCTACAGCCATTTTCCCCTCTCAGTAACCTCTCAAATGAAGTCTCTCCTTACCTAAGTCAGGATTTGCTTTTTATTTGCCACAGATGAAGCTGTTAAGGAACTAGACAGGAAAGAAAATGGCCGGGTGATACAGTTTTTCATTAGCTGTTGGAGAATTAAAAAATCCAGGAAAAAGTATAAATGTATACACACACACACACACACACACACACACACACACACACACATATATATGTATGTATGTGTATCTATCTATCTATCTATTTATCTGTCTATCATTACCGTTTGGACAGTGAGGGTCAGAGGAGGGAAAGTTTTAGGAATGTCTATGATATCCAGATTTCTAAAAGTAGGCCTAGAAGTGTCAAAATTGACATGAATCATCAGTTATCAACAACAGTTAAAACTGATTTCAAAGCAAAAATGCTCTGCAGAGTATAAAGCATTAAATAAATGTCATTTGAAACTGCACAGGTGAGAAAGTGTTTTCCTAGTACAAGGTATTTTAAACTACACTTCTTTCACCTGCAGTGACCCCAGACTCCCAACTGCCAAATCACACAGGCTCCACTACAGCCAAGAGGGGAGGCTGGTAGCAATAGCCTCACCCTGCTCTAAGCAAAGCCATTCTGGTTTACCTCTTTGATATACAGAGCTTCTGGGTAAAATTGCACTTAAAGAAAAGGATCCAACTCTTTAAAAAACAAGTTTGAAAGTATTAACCTAAGGCTTCAATTGTTCATATCAATTCACTAAATGACATTAATTTTATTTTACTGTATTTTTTATTGGCGTATAATTGCTTTACAATGTTGTGTTAGTTTCTGCTGTACAATGAAGTGAATCAGCTATATGTATACATCTATCCCCTCCCTCTTGGACCTCCCTCCCTCCTACAATCCCACCCATCTAGGTCACCACAGGGCACCGAGCTGAGCTCCCTGCGCTGTACCGCAGGTTCCCACTAGCTAGCTATTTTACACATGGTAGTGTATTTATGTCAATCCTCATCTCCCAAGCCATCCCACCCTCCCCTTCCCCCTGCTGTATCCACACGTCCGTTCTCTATGTCTGCATCTCTATTCCTGCCCTGGAACTAGGTTCATCTGTACCATTTTTTTAGATTCCACATACATGCGTTAATATACAACATTTGTTTTTCTCTTTCTGACTTACATCACTCTGTATGACAGACTCTAGGTTAATCCATCTCTACACGATCAGATATGCTATTGGAACGGGAGTTAATTCACTGGCTGTGATTTAGGCCTAACGTCAGGCCAAATACTAGTTCTTAAGGATTAGTCTGCGTATTAATATTAATACAAATCATTCCTTCAAATGAGAAATTCAAGGCAAGATTTACAAGCAAATAAAAGGATCTGATAACAAATTGTAGACCCTACATTATTCTTTGGTACAGCTGTAGAACCGACATTCGTGACAGTCCAAAACTAGCTCATCTTTACTTCTTGCTGTCATATATCTTACAGGTATCAGCAGACATTTGTCTGCTATCTGTTAATAGGCTTCCAGCTCCTGCTATTGCGTAGTAGATTCTTCCATTTACTCACCAATTCCCTCTCTCTGCTAGACGTCAGGAACCCAGGGGTGATGGGGCACTCATGCCACCTGCCTTCAGGGAGCTCACAGTCTAGAGAACAGCAGTGCTCCAACTGTATGTATGGTAGAATCATGCGTAGGGCTTGTTCACACCTAAGTTTCTGGGACCCATTCTGTGGTTTTGGTTTAGTGGGTCTGGGGTGAGGTCCATGGATCTGCACTTCTAACAGGTTTCCAGGTGATCCTGATGCTGCTAGTCTGGGAGCTATTCTTTTCTTTTCTTTTTTTTTTTTTTTAAATTTACTTTTATTGGAGTAGAGTTGATTTACAATGATGTTTTAGTTCCTGCTGTACAGCAAAGTGAATCAGTTATACATATACATATGTTCACCCTGTTTTAGATTCCATTCCCCTGTGGGTTATTACAGAGTACTGAGTAGGGTTGGGAGCTATTCTTTTTTTTTTTTTTTTTTTGCAGTATGCGGGCCTCTCACTGCTGTGGCCTCTCCCGTTGCGGAGCACAGGCTCCGGACGCGCAGGCGCAGCGGCCATGGCTCACGGGCCCAGCCGCTCCGCGGCACGTGGGATCCTCCCGGACCGGGGCACGAACCCGCGTCCCCTGCATCGGCAGGCGGATTCTCAACCACTGCGCCGCCAGGGAAGCCCTATTCTTTAGGAACCCAGAGTCTACGGTGATTAAGGATGTGATGCTCCTGTGAACTTGCTGACTGCAAGTTCCATTTGTGGGAATGGGACAGAAACTGCCCACTCTTTGGAATGAGATTCCAATCAGCTGTTGAGCTGTGTGCACACCTATAAAGACTAATTGCAGGGAGACTGAGTGAGCATTCCTGATAAACTTTAGATTACCTCTGATAACAAATAAAGGCTCCCAAGTGAAAATCAATCAAAGTTCTCTACGTTTTGATATAAAAGAAGGACATTAAAATTCAACTCGGAGAGTTAGAGTTGTTTTGTGTTAAAAATCATGTGCTTGTCCAAGTGATAAGCTACTATGATAATGACTTACACAAATATAATTTAACAAAAACAAGCATTTCCTCATTTATAGGGCAAAAAAGCAGTGTTTGTGGCATTCATTTCAGAAGCCAAGAAATATGTTCTAATTATTGATAGAACAATAAACCAGATCTCTCTAAGGATAATTTACATCTCTGTGTTATAGAAAATTTAAGATATATTCCTTTCTTATTCTTATTTTAGCCTTTTTATTTCGGTGGCAGGGAAGGGGAGTCAGAGGGAAAAGTCTGAGATAAAGTAGGAAAGTTGTTCTTTCATTGAAAATATTACCATAATATCTGAAGCCAATGCAGAATATAACATTTCAAAAACTCTGATCCTGAAATTTGACAAACGTGTTAAAATTGAAGCAAAACTCACAAAGTAATAGAACGCGTGTAGTCTTTGAGCAACATGAAGGCATGCTTGTTAAATAATAAATTTTCCAGAACTAATAAGTAAGAACTTCAATTAAAGGATCAGGAAGGCCATCTACTTTGTTTGCATGAATAGAAGCATCTGTGTGACCTTAAATTCTTTGGGGAATAATGCGTGGTCTGATAAATAAGTAAATAAATAAAATATAGGAAAGAAAGGCCGCTAATATCTATTCATATGCAAAGCTTTTTCAATGTTTTATCGACTCCAAATGAGAGTGACATAGGTCAAAAACAGTGATGATGAGAAATAGACCCATCAGGAGGTTGGGAGATTCATTTTCTAAAATATCTCATCCAAAATGTAACCCCCAAATAAAAGAGTTTGAACAGTGGTTGTCAAGCCCAGCTACAAACTAAGATTACCCAGGAGACGTTTAAGCCGTCCCACCATTAGTCTGGACCCCACCCAGACTAATGAAATCATACTCTCTGGGTATAGAACCACCTGAATCGTCCACAAGCTTTCCAGTTGTTCCAAACGTGCCAACAAGGTTGAGAAACAGTAACTGAGAGGCCAGATCTGACAAGAAATGCATCTTTTTCAGGCGATTCTGTCGTATCCTCGTTCAAGTCAGTTTCCACGCATCATTTTTAGCACTGTCAAAGGGATAAATTGTTTGAAACATTTTTTGAGTTCAATAAGCACACTTTCAGGAGTTTGTAAGAATTAGAAAGCTAAAAGGATGTCACTTGCTCAGTGTCACTAGCAATGATCACTAATTCCAAACCAGAGGATGTCCAGGGACATTTCAACCCTATTGCCTCACCCATATCCCACTAAAGCACAAGGGAAAGTGAATGAAAGCAAAAACCAGAGCTGCTAAAGATAGAGTGTAATGTTCAAACAGCTCTGCTGTAGCTTTCAGCTGGGAATAAATGGCTGTAAGCAAGGGTACACAGGGATTGCTTTCCAAGATAGCCCCAAAGCAGCAAACGGCCATTGAAATGTTATTTGACAGAGGACAAGACACCCCAGACACCAGTTCAGGGTTCAAGGAAATAATGCATAATGGAAAAGAAAGAGCTTATTTCTAGTTCTACCCACCCCAAAACAGAAGTATTCTAAACAAACAAACAAACAAAAAATTCAGGCCTGTTTGCTTAAATGTAGAGTTGAATATATACTCCCAGACCCGTTGGATAACCATTATTATGAATCTGTTGCATATGTCTCAAGCCTTTTCAATGTATCCAAGCATTAATACAATATTGTACAATAGTTATATACATAGGGAGGTCATATGTAATTATATGGGATCATACAATGCAAATTAATGTACAGCCTGATTTTGATTCAACCTGTCCACATCCATCTTTTCATGTCTATAGCCATAGCTCTACCGTACCCTTTTCAAAGCTATATTATATTTAATTGAATAGTTGGATTACTCCTTAGTTACCCAATTCCTCACTGATGGACATTTAAAGAGTTTGTAATACTTTGCACTTAAATCACATGCACCTGTCTTATTTTCTTTGGCTAAATTCCCAGTTACAGAATCGCTGCAATAAAAATAATGCACATATTAAGTTTTGCTAGCACAGGGCTAGTATGTTACAGTGTGTTGAAGGCTAAGTCTAGAGGCAGATCTGGGTTCAAATTCTGTCTCTGACGCTTGCTCAGTGAGAAGCTTACTTAGCAATTTGGAGTCTCAATTCCTTCTTTTGTAAAGTAGAGGTAATAATATTCCCCACATAATGGTTGTGAGGCCCAATGTGGGGGGGGTAGTGTATTGAGCAAAGCAAATAGTTAGCAAGAGTTTTGTGCATGCTATCTTTTAAAGCTTGATTTCCCTTTTATCAGACAGTTCTCAAGAAGAATTGCACAAATTTAAACGCTTTTGCCAATTTCACGCATTGTCACACTTTTAAACCTTTGACTCATCTGAAGGGTGAAAACTAATACCACAAGGTTGTTTGCATTTGAATTTCTTTATTAGTGAAGCTGTGAAAGGATTTTAATATAAAACGGAACCAGAAGATATGAAATGGAGAATCTCACGCATGCGCCCTCAGAAGAATGGAACTTAACCAAGAGATTGATTTCCATTAAACACCTGATTTACAGAAGACCCAAGACTTACCTCCTGACCAATTAGATGTGCCAAGAATCTCTCCCCATCCCCAAGCCAAGGAACTTTTTGCTTGGATTCTAGCTGGATGTCTACCTCTTTGCACTCCTTGCCCATAAATGCAGCCCACCCCAAGCCCTCAAGGGACTCCCCTGTGGCTTGTTATAGCATGCGTTTCCCAAATAACAACTGCTCTGCTAGTCCTGGATAAACGCAATTTCTGGTAATTTGAGCTTGCCTCAGTTTACCTCTTCATTTAGGTTTACAAAACTGATCAGTTCTTCTTATCTACTACATATTTGTTTTTTAAACTATTCATAATCAGTCATTGAGTTTTCCTCCCTTCTCGTCTCTATCATGAAATTATCACACTCTAATCCAATGACTGGCAAACTACAGTCTATGGTCCAAATCTGGCGTGCTGCCTGTTTTTGTCAATGACGTTTTATTGCAAAACAGTCTCGTTCATTCATTTACTATTGTCTGCAACTTCTTTCATGCTACAATGGCAGAGTCAAGTAGTCTCCAAAGAGACTGTTTGGCCCACAAAGACTAAAATACTTACTCTGGAACCCTTTAAAGAAAGTATTAGTTGACCCTGTTCTGTAGTAAGTCTTCCTGTCTCTGACTGCCTCCTTTTCTGGACTGCATATTTCACTGTAAGTAACGGGACAGTCCTGCAACCACAGAATGCCCTTTACCTAGCACAGTCCTTGGCACGGAGTTGGTATTTAGTGAACATTTCAAATATCCTCTCTGTTTTACTAAGTACCATAAAATTCAGGAAATTTAAGTGGTTGAAAACCACCTGAAGGTTTAATCCTGAAAGAAATCTTTTTTTTTGGTACGCGGGCCTCTCACTGTTGTGGCCTCTACCGCTGTGGAGCACAGGCTCCGGACGCGCAGGCTCAGCGGCCACGGCTCACGGGCCCAGCCGCTCCGCGGCACGTGGGATCCTCCCGCACCGGGGCACGAACCCGTGTCCCCCGCATCGACAGGCGGACTCTCAACCACTGCGCCACCAGGGAAGCCCCAGAAATCTTATTTTTATCGGCAGAATTCTGCTCATCCTTCAAGGCCAAGGTCAAATACATATTATTTGAGTATATTCTCTAAATCGATATCCTCCTCAAATAAACCAACCAATGGCTTCCTCCTCTGTGTACCACAAGACTTTGGAAAAACAAACATTACAGAATTATAACCTCATGTTAAAATTAAATGAGTCTGCCCATCTTAATAGGATGTGACCTTTTTTTTAGATCAGGACTCTATTTTGTATTTCTTTTTATACCTGCAGCATCCAGCAAATAGTGGCTTTGCATTAAGTATTCACTTAATGAATGAATGAAGAATATACTCATTGTTAGTCTTAGCCTGGGCCATTTCACTTTCCTCTGCATTAATTTAACCACGAAACATAATATTCCCCCATCAACTCTCAAGGTTAAGAGCTCCATCAGTCCACCTTGGAGTCAGGTGCTTAATTGAGCAGACTGCTTGCGGATGACATGGACTCATTCCCTCCTCACAGCAGGCAACATTTTGCTCTAAGCACTAGTGAACATTCCCTTGACTGGATCTAGAATTCCTTTTTAACAAGGTGTCTGCTGCTAAAGAGAAAAGCAATGAACCCAATAATTCTACCAGCCTCTCATTCTTTGCATTGCTTAGGAGAGCAAAGGAAGGATGTCGTTAAGAAATTTGATCACTGTATTTCCTAAGCACATTCACTTAACAAATATTTAATCAGAACCTGATCTGAAAGAAGTTATGTGCTAAATCCTAGAATATCCCCCACCCCCCAGTTTTCTGTTTTCCTTCCAAAGTGGAGGAGCCAGTCTTATAAAGAGACTGTTTTTTGTTTTTTTGTTTTTGTTTCTGTTTTTTTCCAATTGATGCATTTGAAAGATTTGAAAGTGTGCTCTCTTCAGAGGAAAATCAAAACAGAACAAAACACAAAAGTCAGGCATTATATGGCAATCTACTATATGATTAGCCCAAGGCCACGTAGCAAGTTGGTCTCTCTGGGGATAATCTCATTTGTGGAACAGAAATCCCATAAGACAATTTCCCTGACTCTAAAACTTCTATGAGTTTATGGTTGAAAATGGATTCCTTAAACTAAATTTTGTGGGGTCCCATCCAAACTCTTCATTCTGTTGAACATACGAGTGATTTCAGTTTTTAAAACAATCACTTAGTAATTGTAATGGAAATAAATTTGTGTTTGTAGAAATTAGTGGTATTATCTTTCTGGTGTTTCTCATCTCCTAGTTATAGTCGTTTTAGAAAAAAGTTACCAAGATATGTCCTCTTCTCTGGTAATTCTCTGAATGATGTCATCATTTGTTGAATGGTAGTGACGAATTCCAAAGCACTCAGATTCCTCAGAGGGGCTCTCACTAAGAAAAATACGCTCAATATATTCACAAATGCATGTAGCTACGTAAAAAGCAAAGGCCATTTAGCTGTATGTTCATCAGGGTCAGTGTATGGCTGGTAAAATTGAAAGAACAATATCATGCTTGTTATATCAACCTCCTCCATGTTTGACTGCCCTTCTTCCCCGGTCTGGGAGAGAATTCGAGAAATAAAGCCTTAAGATGCCAGAGACATGATGTTTATAGTAGATCTTTCAGTGTTTAAACCTAAAAACATATTGGCTTTGGACTATTACAACCTAAGACATAATAAACACTCGGATACTCAAAAAGCATTAATTAGACACGTCACCCAAGAAGATATACCGATGGCAAATAATCACATGAAAGATCCTCAAGATCATCTGCCATTAAATAAATGCAAATTGAAGCAAACACCCAACTTGATTTTGAGGCATGGAGGATCAGGTATGAAGTTAGTCCTTGATGGCCATTGACGGTTATGATGCCTTGCTCTGGAAAACTGTATGAAAAGTTGAAGACAGAAATAACCTTGACGGTCTTGTATTTTCTTATGAAGTATACACCATTAGTAAGCTACCCAAGAAACAACAAGAAAACTCAGTCCTGGACAAGTTCTCTGCCCTACAACAGTTATAACACAACATCTAAGAGCTCATCAAGTTGGTGTTTGAGTTCTGTCACATAGTAATAGGTAACCTTGGCTGAGACTTTCCTCATGTATAAAATGGGAATAATGTCATTGACCTCACAGTGCTGTTGTAAGATGAAATGAGGCATCGTGTACAAAATACTCAGTCTAGTGCCTGGTATATGATGATATTTATGCTGATACTGTTACGCTCCATGCAATCACAGCATCACGGCAGAGTCTAGATCTGCATCCCTCCCCGACAATGGCTCGCTCGGGTTGTGGGACCATAGGAAAAAAATACACGGGCAAATATCTGAAGTGGCGAAGAAAGCTTCAATTATTTGAGGTTATTTCAATATAATACTGGCAAAGGTAAAATTGATTCGAATTCAAGAAATCTGTAGGGTAATTGAGCTTAGCTGCCTTCCTGGGGACATGTGAGGTGAGTGAAACGGAGGGAAAGGTGGAGTTTTTGCTAGGTGGGCCTTATTCTGGCACGGAGATATCTTGGAGGGAGATAAAGCTCTGTAACTTTGGGTGTTTGGTGGATGAAGGGGTGTAAGAAGTAAAGGAAAAAAATCAGGAAAGAGAAGTTAAGAGTAACTGAGAAAGCACACTGACCACATAGAGAGTCCTCTTAATTTAGCTAAGATGCAGTCAATTGAACTATTTTTTAAAATCAAAATCGTATAATTTTCAGTATTTCTATATCCTCTTTTCAGCAGAGGAGTTGTTGATTTGCTGCCTTTCTTTCATAAAAGGCTACATTTAAATCATCCTTGAACCATACATTTGTCTATATGGGTCTTACAAGTCAGGATTTATGCATTTCATAACCGACAATACATGTCTTTAGTGTGTCATTTACTCAGATGCCATCAAGCCTTTGTTTATGGCCTTCCTCCGACTAAAGTGTCCTTCCCCTCCTCTCACCACCAAAATCAGACTCGTACTCCAAGTCCCCCCCAAAATGCCATTTTGACACACCCAGGAAAAATTAATGACCATTTTCTCTTTCATCCCATTCTACTTAGTTGAAAAAACTGCTGGTATAATTTAAATATTTGTCTACAAGTCTGAATGCTTGCTTAAACTTTAGTTCCAGTAGTAAGCCTATATAGTAGGTTCTCAAAAGTCTTTGCCTTCTTAGAAAATGATGTTATTCCATGTTTTGAACATCAATTACTTTTCAAATATTAGAGTTTTTTTCTCCAAATGCAATCTAAATCTCTCCTGTTGTTTCTTGAGCATGATCTTTGATTTCCTTTTTTCCACTAAAAGCATAATTTAAAGTAAAATAATTTTATTACTTTTATCCTTATCCATAAAACAAAATATTATTTAAAGAGATAAAGAGAAAACAATTTCAGTTAGGGAAAAAGCAGAAATATCCCCTAATCCAACCACCAAGGCACAAGCACAATTCATATTTTGATGGAAATCGTTCCATAACCCCCTTTCTCTCCCCCCAACATAGACACACACAAAGCAAATACAACTTAGTCCATTTTACTGCCATCAGTAAGCTTCCTATACACATCTCTTAATAAAATACTCTTTGCAGTTTGGGTCTCTGAACTATGTTTGCTGATTTAACAACTTCCTGCTACTCATTCACTCCGCAGGAGACCCTCCTGTTAAAAAGAGTTGAGCTAGTCTCTCCTCAGCTTAGTTCATCACCAACAACATTGCCAGCTAAGTTCTGACCGCAGAATCCTTATTCCAGTCGATTATATAAAAGGTAGATAGGGCTTCCCTGGTGGCGCAGTGGTTGAGAATCCGCCTGCCGATGCAGGAGACACGGGTTCGTGCCCTGGTCCGGGAAGATCCCACATGCCGCGGAGTAACTAAGCCCGTGAGCCATGGCCGCTAGGCCTGCGCGTCCGGAGCCTGTGCTCCGCAACGGGAGAGGCCACAACAGTGAGAGGCCCGCATACCGCAGAAAAAAAAAATAAATAAAAAATAAAAGGTAGATAAAGCATAGCAGGTGTTTGGGATTTTAAGTAGAATGGGCTGCATTGAAGGCACTGGAGCAATAGCTTCCTGCTTAATAATCTGAGTCACAATGAAGTGGACAGGACAGGGCAACCACACGAGGAAGGAAATGGACAACTTACTGAGCACACCGGGTGGGGGTTCGTGTGGCGTGAGTGCAGGCATGGACCCGTGGAATCCCACGGCAAACTCACAAGGGAACACTCGTCTGCATCCTTCCTCTACAATGGAAAGATCTGGCTGAAGGAAGTCAATCAACTTGTAAAGGTCTCACACACCTGAAGTGACGGAACTGCAAATTCAAACCCAGGTTCCTCTGGTTCTACATTCCATATGCTGTAAGCAAGCACTGCACACACGGTGGCCACAGGAATGTCATATTTAGGTCCCTAACAAAGATCTCCCGTAAATAATTCCACACATAGGTAACTTCAAGTCAAGACATTGAAAAAGACCTCGTTATGCTAACAGCTAAACAATTTTAAATAAAAAATTTAGAAAGAATAGGAAAACTGTGGCTAACATTTTTTAAAAATGGCTAACATATTAAGGTGAATGTAAAATGCTCTACATGTATTATCTCATTTAATTCTCCTAGATTCCCAGGAAGTAGTTAGTACTACATGAGGGACAGCTTCCGTTTGCCCAGGTATATCCACTCCATCCATCATTCCCTTCATCCTTATCTGCGAACTTGTGTGAACTATGAACTCCTTTGTCCTTTGGCTGTCAGTTGGGAAAAACTGCAAGAACATGGGAAGGAGGAAGGAGAGAAAGGTCAGGGTCTTTATACTCCTTGTTCCCTTTCTAAAACGATCACGGCTGGCTGAGTCCTTGCGCTGAAGGTCTAGTTAGGCAGCGCTTTCCATATAGTTCTCTGTGATTTCAGGTTCAGATGATCACTACATTCGCTCACCCTCCAGGTCCACAGGCAGTAAAAGACCACTGAGGTCACTAGCCCTTGGGCATTCCCTGTGCACTGCCCACACCTATGTGAACACATGTTGCTGAGGATGCAGATTACATTGTTATCCTCATTTACAGGTAAGGATCTGATAATTCAGAGACAGGAGCTGCTGTCTCCAAAGTCACAGAGGTAGCAAACGTTAGAGCTCAGAGTCAAACCCAGACTAATAGCAAGTCAGAGCCCACGCCGTTCCGCTGTCTTATGCCCATTGTTTTTCCGGCCTGTAAAATCCAGATTTCAACCCCTGTTTTCTCTGAAGTCCTTGATAGCCTGACAGCCCACAGAGCAGTGACAGAAATTCAACTCCTGGATCAGTGGGGGGCAGTAGTAATATCTTTAGCCACCACAGGAGAAATACAACTTTATGAACCCAGGTCTAGTTAGCATAGAAAAATGCTGTAAAAACTATCTCCAAAATGTGCACACAGTAATTCACCTCTAAAATCCACCCACTAGTGCTACTAAATATTTTCAAATGTGAAAGAGGATATTTCAAGAAATTTCCATAATCTAATATTCCAATACCAAGCTAATGAATTCCTGGAGTGCCATCATGCTTCATAAATAGATAATATTGTGCAAAATTAGAGGGAAGTAACCAAAGTCAAAGGATAACCCTATAGAATAGGAGGTCTTTGAGAGGTCATTTATATGAAAGGCATTGGTCTCCTTTCTGGGAAAAGGAGGGACATTGTGCCATCAATAAACCCACACTACTAGCCAACCAGTAAAATGAGGTCATAAGGTAAGGGTTTTGTTATACTCTAATATTCAGGAGTCACTCCTATCCATAATTAAATTTTTTTTTTTATTGAAGTAGATTACAATGTTTTTGGTGTATAGCAAAGTGACTCAAATGTATATATACATATATATATATATTTACTTTTTCAGATTCTTTCCATTCAAGGTTATTACAAGATAACTGAATATAGCTCCGTGTGTTATACAGTAGGTCCTTGCTGTTTATCTATTTAACATGTAGTACGTAGTCTGTATCTAATAATCCCAAACAGAACTGGAACTGGGGATTAACCTTCCTATCCACAATGAATAAGGTCTTTCATGGTCCTCTGGTGCCTGCCTTTCAACCTTAATCTTCCACTACCAATTCCATTTTGTATTCTAGGTGAATCAAGCTACTTGTCGATTTCCAAATCCATAAGTCTTAGTAACTCTGCATGTTTCTCAAACTGTCCTGACTGCTTGGGTTCCCTTCTCCTCCATGCTGCCTTGTGAACTCCACTACCCTTAAAAACCTGATGAAAACTGTCATCTCCATAATAGCACTATTAAATTATACCAAACTTAGAGCTAACATAGCACATTGTGAATTCCTCATTTGCTAGATATTGAGTGCATGCATCACTCAGCTGAACTGGATACTCTGAGTATTGGGTTTTCTTCCCTCATCTTTGCGTCCCTAGAATATAGTACATGGCTCGCATTATTGACTCAATAAATGTGTACTGAATACATTTAGGGATGAATGATTGAAAGCTTAAAGCAGAGATCAAGGAGATTTCATCACTTAACTGAGGGAGAAACTATGAGTAACCTCAGATATTAAGTACAATGTGGAATCTGTGTAGGATTTGGAATAAATTTAGGATGAATTTCTAGCAAACAAATACTATAGGGTTGTCTTAGACTAGGAAGTGCGTTGTGTTTACTCACCATCATCATCAAAGCAACTTACTAAAAATGGTATTTTGTGGCATAGTATTTCTTTTCTCTCACTAACATCATGCTTGTATCACAATGATGGGCCCTGAATCCTGTACTCTCGGGGTTTCCTTCTCTGTCCATTGTAGTGGGCTGAATGGTGACCCCAGAGATATCAGGTTCTAATCCTTGGAACTTGTAAATGTTACCTTATTTGGAAAGAGACTCTGCAGGTGTGATTAACGTAAGGCTCTTGAGATGAGATCAACCTGGATTGCTGTATGGGTCCTAAATACCATCACAAGTGTCCTTTTAAAAGAGGGGTGTTGGGCTTCCCTGGTGGCGCAGTGGTTGAGAGTCCGCCTGCCGATGCAGGGGACGCGGGTTCGTGCCCCGGTCCGGGAAGATCCCACGTGCTGCGGAGCAGCTGGGCCCGTGAGCCGTGGCCGCTGAGCCTGCGCGTCCGGAGCCTGCGCTCCGCAATGGGAGAGGCCACAACAGTGAGAGGCCCCCGTACCGCAAAAAAAAAAAAAAAAAAAAAAAAAAAGAGGGATGGAGGGAGCTTTGACATGAACATAGAAGAAGAGAAAGATGTGATTATGGAGGTAGAGATTAGGATAATGTGGCCACAAGTCAAGAAATGCCAGCAGCCACCAGAAGACGCAAGAGGCAAGGAACATGTTGTTCCCTAGAGCCTTTGGGAGCAGCACAGCCCTGCCGACCTGTTCATTCTTGCTCAGTCAAACTGATTTTAGAAGTTTGGCCTCCAGAACTGTGAGAGAATAAATCTTTGCTACTTTAAGCTACCATGTTTGTGTTAATTTGTCACAGCAGCCATAGGAAACTAATACACCCATAAAACTAAACCTGAACTTGCCTTCCAAACTTACTCATGATTCTGGTATTTATTGTCTATCGGGCACTGTTCTAGATGCTGAGGATGAAAGAGAAAACACTTTTCTGTAAAGCTTCGCTATTTCATCCTCCTTTATCAGGTACAATTTTTATGTCTTCCTCTGTATTATCTCTGGTCCTTGTACCTAATTCCACTGTGGTCCTTATCACCTTATATTATAATTTATTTTTAAATCTATCATTCCTTGAGAAGAAGATCAATTTTGCACTCACTTCTCTTTCCCTAGGACATTGCACAGTGTCTGGTCGAAAGCATGTGCTCAGAAACTATTTGGTGACTTAAATTAAATTGAATTATCAGGCTTGAATAAAGCCTTTTCAAAAGAATAACATTTTTTTGTGTGTAAGGTAAATTAAAAATGCACACTTTCTTTATTCTGGAAGAGGCAATATTAATGAAATTCTGGTACTTTCAGACATTCAAAACTGTATACAGGGGGCTTCCCTGGTGGCACAGTGGTTACGAATCCGCCCGCCATTGCAGGGGATACGGGTTTGAGCCCTGGTCCAGGAAGATCCCACATGCCGTGGAGCAGCTAAGCCCTTGCACCACAACTACTGAGCCTGCGCTCTAGAGCCCACGAGCCACAACTACTGAGCCCACACGCCACAACTACTGAAGCCCGCATGTCTGGAGCCTGTGCTCCGCAGCAAGAGAAGCCACCGCCCGCAATGAGAAGCCCGCGCCCCGCAACGAAGAGTAGCCCCCGCCCACCGCAACTAGAGAAAGCCCGTGCACAGCCACGAAGACCCAATGCAGCCAAAATAAATAAATAAATAAATAAAATTTATTTTAAAAACTGTATACACTGCAGAATAAATTTATATTATTGGCAAAAAAGAAGCAGGCCATTATTATCTTAAGATGTAGTAAGACATACAATTGCATGGCATGTTTTCAGTTGTTCATTGGGACCATGGCAGGGCCATTCTAAAGGTCCAGGAAAAATAAAGAAAGAAAGAAAACAGAATGTAAAGGATTGGGCATGAAGAATTTTTTGAAATTTTCCATTAGAAAACAATTCGGTAGAATGGTATGATTCTATTTAATGGCTGGTCTATTGAGTACCTCAGGCTGGGCTCAGAGCAGGTGAGAAGTGTGGTTCTGTAGTTTGGGAAGAGGACAAGGAAGTGGGGGTAAAAAGTGTTACAACAATCATTTCATTTGATGGTGTTAGAAACCATATTAGAAAGTCTACATGGCCAATTCCAACGGAGTGACTCTGTGTTGCAAATAAACTAACTTTGCTTTCTTTGCGAGCTTTCACTCTGGGGCAACACGAGCCAAAGGGACTTAGTTCCTGCACTCCTGCCAACCACAGCTTGAGGGAATTCTTTGATCCCTACCAACACCTTTATAGGATGTACCTTCAAGTATACTTCACAGGCAGTCGTAGCCCCAGAAGTTCTATTCACTGCGAACCGAGGAGTTGCAAGCTTACTGGAAAGGACGCTAGGAGGGTCCACATGAAGTTCCCTTATCAGGAACATATTCTACACAGATTATACGTTTATTGAGATGGCGTTTATCTTGACACTTCACTGCATAGTAAACGTATTGTTTTTAACTCAGTTCACTTGTGGGGGCATTAAAAGAGGACAATGAAGACTGATGGGGTTGCCTGATTCAAGTATAGGGGATGCTTAACCCCTTGCCTCCCTCCATGGCATTCCTAAAAAGTGGTTCCTTACTTTCCCTCCTCAAATGATGATGGGTTCTTATCAGCTTAGCGCTTTTGGAGCAGTGTATCATGGGACATATCCATGAAGCTACTGAAGCTACTCTTCAGGTAGCTAAAGCAGATCTCTGCAGAAAGGCTCTCTCCCCTTTCCCTACTCTTGCTATTCTTATATTAGGCGTTGCTTGTAGTTATTATACAGAATATAACTAATATCTCACTCTCTCTTTCCTCCTAAGTTGAGAAAACCATTTAAGATTTTTATGCGTTTGCAAATTAAAGCCTGAACTTTCTCACCCAATAAATTATTCCTCCTTGCACGCATCCATTTCAGGCAAAAGCCACCATGAATCTGGAATTAAACAAATAAAACCATCTTCCACGTGATGACTCAAAGACTGAGAAAAGCAAGGTTCTGAGTCAGAGGAAGGATTTTAGCATTTTGTGGACAGATTTTTCTGTTTTGTTATTCAGCCTTGTGTAGGATTTAATGATCTGAATCGACTTTTTGTAAAACCCACGGATCCATCTACGCAAAGCAAAAATAAACAGACTTGTTAGAAAAGATCACAGTAATAGAAGGAACAGAGCACATGCATGTCTGCGGCAGCATTGCTGCAACTGTATAATGGAGGGTCTGATATTTTTAAGGTGAGGAAGGACATGATCACCCAACATGACCCCCTGAAACTGACCGCAAATGGCAGCACTATCACCTTAATTGTAATATGTCACTAATTTCCTTGCCAATATGCTTGGATCTGGAATAAATATTTTACTCATTAGAAATACACAAATAGGGCTCAGTCCCTTTAATATCTCACAATGTGATGGTAGCATTGGCACCCTTGCCAACATTTTGATTATCTTTTTCCACAACTAGGTTTAAAATAATTCATACCTGGCAATAGTGAGTTGGTCACTATTCTATGTTTATTCGATCATTTGCAAAAGATCATCTTGTGAACACTTATTTCAGGCCAGGTACTGTTTTAGGCGCTAGGAGTGCATCAACACACAGAGCAAATGTCCTGCATTTGTGGAGTTTATATGACAATAAACACACACAAAAAATAAGTGAATTATTTAGTGTTATAAGGTGATAGGTTTTTGAAAAAAGCAAAAGTATGGTAAGGAAAGTGGAAAGAAGTCAAGGGCAGCAGCTGCAGTATTAAAGAGGGTAATCAGAGGCTTCCCTGGTGGCGCAGTGGTTGGGAGTCCGCCTGCCGATGCAGGGGACGCAGGTTCGTGCCCCGGTCCGGGAGGATCCCACGTGCCGCGGAGCGGCTGGGCCCGTGAGCCATGGCCGCTGCGCCTGCGCGTCCGGAGCCTGTGCTCCGCAACGGGAGAGGCCGCAACGGTGAGAGGCCCGCGTACCCGGGGCGGGGGGCGGGGGGAGGCTAATCAGGATGAGCTTTATTGACACGGTGAGATTTGAGTCAAGGCTTGGAAGAGGCAGGGTAATTAGCTAATCAGGTATCTGGGGGGTGTGCTCCAGGCAGGAATAGAGAAAAAGCAAAAACCTTATAAAGGAAGGATACCCAACAGGTTAACAGATCAGCTAGGAGGCCAGTTTAATTGAACTGAAGGAAGAGAGGGGGACTGCAGAATAAAAGGATATTAGAGAAATGAGGGAGACAGATCATGAAGGCTGCGTGGATACAGCAAAGAAGAGTCATATCAAATTCATTAAACACAAATACACGTACGTCGGGACTGCACCTAACCGTGCAACTTTTTCCTAAGTAGCATTTGCTCTCCTTAAAGCCATTATTGGCAGAAGTCACAAAAATTACTTTTAGGCTCCTATACTCTTGTATCAAAAGTTTACATATCTTGCAAAGTTTTCTGTTTATGACATCGTAAGCACGGGGCCGGCAAAATCGTCATCTCAACAAGAAGGAAAAATAAGCACCCTGCTTCATTCATCTCCTCACTGGGCTTTGATATGATTTTTTAAGCATACATGCTCTGTTCTATATCCAGAAATCGAGAATTAATACATGAGATTAAAAGAGAATTGCCCCTGGGGATATAAGTATACAGATAGCTGATTCACTTTGTGGTACAGCAGAAACTAACACACCATTGTGAAGCAATTATACTCCAATAAAAATGTTAAAAAAAAAAAGAGAGAGAGAGAATTGCCCCAAATGAGTAGGCCGAGCCCAGGCAAATAGGCCTGATTCTAAAGTCTCTTCATATAAAAGAAGAGTTTTTTGCTTTGTTTTGTTTTTGTTTGTTCATTTTTTTCTTAAGAGGATTGGAATAACAATACCTAGCCCTCTGTGAGTGGTTGCTGTGTGCCAGGTACTGTTTCCATGAGTTAACACCGTTATTCCCACAATAAGCCTATGAGAAGGATACTATTACTTTTCCCCAATTTCCTTCCTCAGGTAAGGAAGCCGAGGCACTGAAAAAACATTGGTAACTTGTTCAAGTTGATGCAGTTGGTAAGCGAAAGATCTAGGATTCTCTCCCTTAGATCCAATGTGTGCCTGATTCCAAAGCATACATTCTTAGATGTCAGGCTATACCTCATCATTTAGAAACCTGGAAGGTCTGTTAGGAATTTTGAGATCCCTCTGAAAGGTATACAAAGAAGGGGCAGCTGACATCTTGGCCCCGTTATAGAGCAGGGAGTGTGCGGGGAGAAGGAAATGTGAATAAAAAGGACTCTCACAGGCAGAGCCAAAGCTATCCTTGTTCCTCCCCTCCACATTCAGGCCATCAAACACTTTCAGAGGCAAATCAGGTCATTTGCATCAGAGAGCAGTTATTTTCCAATTGAAAGATGAGGAGGTAATCTAGAATTATCAAACCCTTGAATAACACCACAATGAAAATGATCGAACTCAGTGCATAGGAGAAACATGATCTGCAAGACCCCAGACTTCATGGAGCAAAGAGAACTCTCTGAAAAAGCTAAAATTATATTCTGAGGTACTTAAGAACCTGATCCTATCCATTAGAGGAGAACTGGCTTGCATGGACATTTTTTTAAAGAGAAAAAGAAATATCGGACTTAGAAGCAAGATTGCTGCAACAAAAAGCTCAAGAGCTGTGCTGGATGGCAGAACAGTCAAGGCCAATGAGCAAATGAGGGAGTTGAAGAAGGGAACAAAACCACTGTTCCAGAGTGCTAAGGGTCAGAGAAAAATCTGGAGAAATAGAAGCTTGGCCCTCAAGTCTCTTTTCACTGCCTCCCTAACCCTCTTGATTCCCTTCTTCTACCTGGATGTAACCACTTTTTATATACTTTTCTCGTCTTTTTACTTCGCATTTGTGTCTCTGTGTATGTGCACGCTTGTTTTATGTAAATAGAATCATACTGTGTGGATATTTTCTGGAATTTTCTCTTCATTAATGTACGGCTAGAACTTTCAAATTTTCCTCTATGTGCTTCTGTTGGAAGACGTTTATAATAGCAGTCTTCAAAATATAAACGAAAATATAGACTATATTGGAGTAAAGATTTTTGTATATGTTTTCCCAGTACAGATTTTTACCCATTTATTCAACATTTTTAGCAGTCTGAACTAAGAATTTCTATTCTGCATCTGGGTTGCCTGTCTAATGAACAACAGCCACACATACAAATGGTGATTCACTCATTTTTCTCCAATTAGTCTTAAAAGCCTTGAAAAGAGGTTAATGGGATGCCTGGCTTTATTCAGCTATTTAACTAACATTGTTAAGTATAGTGCAGGTGGCTGACTCTATGGTAAGAATAAATAAAAAATAATGATACATAATATTTTCCCTCTCAGAATTCACTGTCTTGCAGAGGATACAAACACTCAAACGACTATCAAACAATTTGCTAAGAGCTATAATAGACATTTGTATAAATTGCCATGGGAACACACCGAAGGAAATTGTAGTAATAAAGATAGTAAGGGCCTGAATCAAAGAAAAGGGCATTTTATTTACTAAAAAAAAAAAATTGTTCCCTTTTTGAGGAATAATCAATACAACACGGTGTCCAACCAAATGAACAGGGGAGAGAAGATGGCAAAGCCGAACTGAAGGTGACTCAGGTGTTATCCTTGCAAAACACCTACTTGCCGCTTCCATTAACTGGGATGGAGGAAGTAAAAGCATCCCGGAACTTGCTTGCGAGGAGAAGGGAGAATTGATGATTCTCCTTTTAAACATATTGTTTCCATATGCTCTGGGTCATGTAAATGGAGCAGCAAATCCATTGTTTGCAGCAAAGCAAAATCATACCATGTGTCTCATAAGTTTTACATTAAATATAACATTAACATAGTAAAGACTGAGAAATCTTAGAGCAAAGAACTTTGCTAAACTGATTTAATGAGACTGCCTCCTGCTTATTTTTGTTTGTTTGTCTCCCTGAGTATTGTTATATCCTATAGAACAGGTTACTAGTAGAATTTTGAAAAATATTATAATACTCATATTCACACACGTCAGGCAAGATTCTCTGAGGTGTCTACTGTTATATCTGGATGCTTAATGAGACCCTTATCTACTCTTAAATGTACAGCGGTATTAAATACCTTTTCTGTCTTCACAGGATTCTTATGGGCATGTCAATGAAACCAAAGGGTGTAAGATACATTTCAGTTAAAATCATGGCCATGAACATTTGGGGTCACCAACGAAAAATCCTGACTCTGAAAGTTAACGTTTTTGAAACGCTGTGCCAAAAACTGATTTTACATTGCATTGCTAGCTGTGCCCAAAATGCTTGATTTGTGTGGAGTCTAATACAGTACATCTTATGTGAGTGTAAGAGAAAATAACCAGTGTCTTTCCACGGCTGCAGAGGAAATTGCTAATTTGGAGTAATGATGTCTTAGGTTTTCAACGCAGCAGGGCTGCCTGAGTGTCAGAGAACTGATTATTATCAAACACCACCTTTCACCCTGTTAGTCTGTGAGGACAGCAGACCGTGGTCAGTCCTCTGTCCCCACACCCACTTCTGCTGACCCTTGGGTCATCAGACCCTGCATGTACCCGAGGCCGCCTGTGTGATCTGTGTGGGATGTACCCACTCCCTACCATGGCTGCTGGCGGCCACTCAGCCCCAGAACGGAGCTCTTCTCTCTCAGTGTGGGTGCCTGTCCTCCTAGGTGGCCAGGTAGCCCCGTCAGGGGCCACACTGAAGTAGCCTGCGGGTCATGCCCGCAGGTGGTTCCTGATCAAGAAGCGACAGAGGGGCTGGGACGGCCCAGCAGCCCACAGCTTCCCCCTTAGTCAGGAACCTGTCCTTGGAGGGAAGAGGGACACCCAGTGAAGGATGCCTATGCCTTTGGCTGCCATCTCAGGGACTTGGTCACTGAGCCAGCAGCCGGCTGCACTTGGATCTGAGGTCAGAGGTTAGAAGTCAGAGGCTCATGTGACAAGAAACCACAGGGCTGACCAAGAGCCAAACATAACCCTGGTGGGTCAGCCCGGGACCAAAAGAATGAAGGGACTCAAGATAACAGAGCCGGGGCTTCCCTGGTGGCGCAGTGGCTGAGAGTCCGCCTGCCGATGCAGGGGACACGGGTTCGTGCCCCGGTCCGGGAGGATCCCACGTGCCGCGGAGCGGCTGGGCCCGTGAGCCGTGGCCGCTGCGCCTGCGCGTCCGGAGCCTGTGCTCCGCAACAGGAGAGGCCACGGCAGTGAGAGGCCCGCGTACCGCAAAAAAAAAAAAAACAAACCCAAAACACCATATTTTTGCCACATCCTCTTAGCAGTAAAAATATTTTTGCTGTGCACCCCTAAAATATGAATATGTATTTATTTATGAATTACATATGTGAACCACTATTCCAAATTAGTATGTCCATCATAAGATATACAAAAAGATCACTGTAAAAAGGGCAATTGAAAAGAGAAGGAAATAATATATTACAAATATTAGTTTATTTGTAGTAGAAAAATCATTAGTGAGGGACTTCCCTGGTGGTCCAGTGGCTAAGGCTCTGCGCTCCCAATACAGGGGGCCTGGGTGCGATCCCTGTCAGGGAACTAGATCCCGCATGCCTCAACTAAGACCCGGTGCAGCCAAATAAATAAGTAAATATTTTTTTAAAAAAATCTTTAGTGGGCTTCCCTGGTGGCGCAGTGGTTGAGAATCCGCCTGCCGATGCAGGGGACGCGGGTTCGTGCCCCGGTCCGGGAGGATCCCACGTGCCGCCAAGCGGCTGGGCCCGTGAGCCGTGGCCGCTGAGCCTGCGCGTCCGGACCCTGTGCTCCGCAACGGGAGAGGCCACAACAGTGAGAGGCCCGCATACCGAAAAAAAAAAAAAAAAAAAAAAGATAACAGAGCTTGAGGCCAGGGTATTCACCAGGGGTTGACAGAGGTTCTTCCTGGAACTGACACCCTGAGTGTTACCACCACAGATGCCCCTTGTTAGGGAGTCAGCATGCCGCCAGGACAGGATCAGAAAAACGTGTGAAGCCCCAACACTCCTGTTTCCAGGCCAGAGACCAGACCCGCCAGGAAGGAACCTGCACAGGTCATGTAAGTCTCAGCGTTGCAGGCTGCAGGGCTCTCCCCAATGGTGATCTCAGCAAGGGGACACTAATGCCCTGCTCCTGATGCTACAGGATAGAGAGTCAGGGTAAGATCCTTGGCTTCTCGGGACCCCCACCCCACCTTTGTCTCCTCTGCATCTCGCGAGGCAGCAGACTTACATGATTGTTAGACTGGGGAAGAATAACATATCCAGTCTTTTCCCTTTGGGAGCAGGGGCCACAGGGAGCAGGCGTTCCTCTGACCCTCCACGCGGTCGGCTAACTGGACGGTAAGGCTGTCCACTGTGGGGCTGGGTGAACAGCACCCATGTGGCTCTCAGGCTAAGATATGCTCCCTAATCTTGTCTTTACCACCAGTGAAGACATTATTCCTCCACAGGCCTTGGTATTTTCTATTATTTTTGATTAATTTCTCAATTAGTCTACAACCCAGGCAAGGAAGAGGGATATTATTTACTGAACCCTGATGGGGTTCAGGGCAGGCTGCTCCCATATATGCCACTTCAGCATATTGATTTTTTTTTTTTTCTGTACGCGGGCCTCTCACTGTTGTGGCCTCTCCCGTTGCGGAGCACAGGCTCCGGACACGCAGGCCTAGCGGCCACGGCTCACGAGTTTAGTTGCTCCGCGGCACGTGGGATCTTCCCGGACCGGGGCACGAACCCGTGTCCCCTGCATCGGCAGGCGGACTCTCAACCACTGCGCCACCAGGGAAGCCCCAGCATATTGATTATTTTGAATGAAATTTACTTAAGAAGCAGTTGGTACAAAAAGGACACTCTGACCCTCCTCTGTCCCCTTGAAAACAGAGAATCAGTCTCCCATGTGGAAGGTACTCTCCCTGTACCAGGCAGTAGAGAGACGTCACCGGAGACAGGGAGTTCAAGGCTGAGAAGGCTATGTCAACAAACCTGTTACTTCTTTGCTAATTTACTACCCCAAGCCCAAATTTCTCTGTCTTGTCCTCACATAAATTCCTCACAAATTCTGTCTAAAACATTTGTAACAAATTTTTGTCTAAAAGGTATAAAAACTGCCTGCTTTGGTCACTCTGAGTGTCGTACCTCTATGAGCTCCTGCGTATATGAAATTGAAATGTATTCTTCTCTTATCAATCTGTCCTATGTCGATTTAATGATTACGCCAGCCACAAAGCCAAGAAGGGATAAAGGAAACGTTTTCCTCCCCTATAATCCCCTCAACAATTTCCATGGTTTATTAATGATTCAGGGATGTTGCTCTGTGGAGGATCTCACAGAGTTTTGGGCCTAGATCTGGGAAGTGACACTTCCTTTGTGCCAAGTAATGCCCTCAGCATGGTACACACAATACATCTTCCTCCTCACAACTTACAGATGAGGGTAAACGTTATTAATATTGCCATTTCAAAAGACCCTGAGGCTCCAAGAGTTTCAATAACTTGTACCATGTCAGGCAGTTTCTGAATCCCTTGCTCCACCGCCCGGGCTCCGCCCCATGGGTTACTTGGAATTTCTATGGAAACCAAATGACCGTCCTTTTCTTCCTGCCATATTTAATACAGCTCAGTTTAGCTCATATCTGGAGGAGAATGGATGTCTGGTATTCTGGAATAGCTTGATGGCTACTAATGAAGCTTCCAAAGTTTCTCTTGCTTTGTATCCAGTTCTAGCTTTGTCACCTTGGACAAATGACACATGGACTTTAAGTGTCCATTTATTTATCCAAAGATCAGCAAAATAATAGTCCTTACCTCTTGGCGTGAAATGAGATGTTGCATATAAAGTGTTTAGCACAGAACCTGGAACATAGAAAGTACTTAATAAATCTATTTGGTCCTCAAAGCCTGATGGGAAAGCCACACCTGTTTAATTATGTTTTCCCTCGTCCCTAGAGCAGACTGCATCCCTGTTCCTTAGAATGAGCAAGTGCATGGTGAAAATACTTAGTTTATGTATCATGCCAATGTTACTGCTTAATACAACATACAGACCTTGGCCACAGAATCACTTGGAATCATATCTTTAAACTTCATGCTATAGTGTCCAACACATTGTACATGGAATTGTCACTGGTGGGTGGGTATGCTTCCATAAAATAAAAATTAGATTTTATTTTCAGTAAACTCACTTACTCAAAGGTGCCTATAATTTGTGCCTTCTGCTAGAAATGCTCTCTTTTCTGAGCCCCACCACTCTTTCTCCTAACTCCCCTACTCTGCTTTCATTTCCCAGATTGAAAATACTTCAAGGAGGCTATCCCTGAACACTGGGCCCCCAGTGCCCTTGCGATAGGCCCACCCAGCACGTTTCCCTTTCCTCTTTGTGCCTTTGTAATAATTTGTGAGCCAAACAGGACTGGAGTTATGTCTGTCTTCACTGTTACTGTTTTCCTAGAATCTAGCACAGTTCTGGGGAGATAATATCTGTCAAGTTGAGTTGATTGAATATGGTCCATGTTATGTCAGAGAAATGAAGGCAAACCAACATAGGTCTGACACTTCCCTTATGCCAGGCATTTAACAGACACAATTGCAATTCACCCTTAACAATGCCATGTGATGCCCAATATTACCCATACCACCACTCCCCCTAAAATACTGAAGCTTAGAGTGGTTAAATATCATGCCCAAAGTTTATCAACTGCTTACTAGGAATGGGATTCAGAGCCTGGTATATTGTACTACAATGCCATCACTTTTATTACTATATGGATGGATATGGCAAAACCAATGAGGTACATTTTGCTTTGATAGATAGATGGATAGAAAGATAGATGACACAGATGTTTTTCTGGAACAAAATATGTAACTGAAACACATCAATAGCAATGTCACTTTATGTCACCCAAATTTTATTAGATCTTTCATATAGCCAAGTGCACAAAGTCGTTGGCATGCTTGGGTTGAAAACAAAACCCTTTCCCAGCACGACAACCCAACACAGGTCAATTTTTCTGCTGATTCCTCTGAGCAGGCGGTAGCTGCTGACGGCGCTTTCCCTTTTGGGCGGTGACTGGGATGGTGGACCTGAACACCTCATTCCTTCGCACAGAGAACACAGGCTGCCTCCAGGGCCAGTGGATCTGCACGTTCATTATCAAATACCGCAGCAGGAGACGGAAAACATTTACTCTATCACCTAGTTCATACCCCTCCTCCCTGGGATGTGTTGACTCCATGCTTTGGTCAGTCTGGCTTACGCAAATCAACTGTGGGGAACTGCCCCATCACACAATCAGTTCCACAACTAGAAACACTTTTCTGACACTCACATCTCGTTAACCGTAATAATAAAACTAATGTGATGGTACTGATACTTTGGCCAAAATACAGAATAGTGTCACCAAATGAAGCTAGGCAGAAGCTTCCTACTACCTGCCCATCTCTCATCTCAATGACCGCCAATAAAAAAAATCACGAGCCACATACTACCCGGTTGTGAGGCACGCCTGCAATGAATTTGCATACTGAATAGCAAAATTGAAATAAACGCTAATTACGTACTGAATGGGATCTGGAGAGGCGATTCGAGTAATTTGACTGACTAATCAACGGAGATTATACCAGATACTACCTGTTAAAAATGCAAATCAAGAGAGTGAGTGGTTAGGACAATGGCCCCAAGGGACACAGACATCAGGCCATCATGGTGGTTCTGTGGTTGTTTGATAGTCTGCGGACAACATGCTTATATTGCTAGCATTTACTGACCACCTATATGACAGGTACTGTTCTAAGATCGCCACATAGTTTAGCTAATTTAATCTATGCAATCCTATATTGAAAGAAAAGATGTCAAAAACACACAGAGTTTAAGTAACTTGGCTAACAGCTTACTACATCTGATGAACAGTAAAATCCAGAATTGACCCAAGATGCTTGCTTCCAAAATCTAGGCTCTCCATCGCTAAGTTAAGCTACCTTTCTCCATCTGTACATGTTTATGGCTGAATTTATGCAGTAGACACTCTCAGTTTTTTATAAGAGTAAAGTTGCCATCTAAGAATTGTTTCTAATCTCCAAGATCAACGTCATTATAACTTTGATTTTGGGAACCGTCATCAACCAAGTGACTAACATAAAGTGAAGATAGGATAGGTCCTTGCAATTGGCTGCCATTTGATCCAGAAATGTGTGAATCCAAATTTAACATGCTTAGAAGATTAAGGGAATGTTCAATTATACATCTAAGTTGTTTAGTTTCAGAACTGAAGTGCCTAAGAAAATCACTAAGATTTATTTTCAATTGGCTACTGTTCAGTGGGGTAGTTCATGGTAAAACCATTGGCAGAAATGCCCTCTGGCAGTTGTCTAAAGCAGAAAAATCTCAGTGTAGGCCACAAAGTCAATGGCTATCATAAAAGTTAAATCACTTCTTTCATCACTACAAATCCCAGATCACTGTTGGAGCCAAGTACCAGTGGAGCCAGACATACCCGTTCCATATAACAATGTTCTATGCTGGTATTTTACATACATGATCACTCATCCTCATGAGGAAATTATGAAGGAATTTTATTATCTCTATTTTACAAATAAGAAAATGCACTCCGAGATATTAAGTAACTTGCTCAGAGTTACACAGAGTGTAAGAATCAAAGTTAAAACTCAAATCTAGGTTGTCTTAAAGTTCTTAAACCTTTCTCAAAAGTTTTTCGAGCCTTGCTTATAAATATTCTCATAACATCTCCAGATTAAGAAAATATAAAATTTTTCAGTGTATCCCTTATGCCATTTCTCCTCAATCCCTTAACATCTTTCCAGCATTGAGGGCAAGCAACTTTTAAAAAGAGCCTCAAATTAAAACACAGCCCAGATCATTGCTACTGAGTCTGTCTTTTCTGCAAAGATTTATATCCCATGACTAGTTCATTTAGTTCATCCACGTGTAATTGCCCACCAATCCATAGGAGCCCACTGGTATCCTAAAAATACTATAATCCAATCACCCAATCACATAGCTGCCCCATAGGGCAATTCTATAACATATGCTGCACAGGAATACAGGACAAAAGTAAATATTAAGGGATTATATTGTAAAAATGAGGCAGACTCTCTAGTTAGAATATTTGGCTGTTAATATTTTATTAACTATAATTCAATTTGCTCTATTATATACCATGGTGAAAAAAATCCTTTGTCATGATTTTTTTTAATTAAAAATAAATTCTATTCAACACTGAAAGCACTGAAGTTATAGCAATAAATAGGACAAGATCATTGCCGCAGAGACTCAGACGGCAATTGAAAAGTAGTAAGTCTTATTACTTTTTATGTGACAAAAGTAAGTAAATAGTACACACTTCAATGTCGTCATTTCAATTCCATCTTAAAATGAATATAGGAAAATCATGATTAGGTAATTTAATGGAAAATAAATCACTAGATTAGACCTGAGAACATTTTTTTCAGTTCATTCATGAATGGTCAGACAGATAGAAGACATTTTTCTCTTACTATAGTATGAGGTAATTCTGTCCCATGAAAAACAGATACAACTACCCAAAAGCGGGATCATTTCTGAAAAAAAAATATGATAAAGAATACACTTTATACTTTACCTGGGTGATCTCAACCATTCTCGTAGCTTCAAATATCACCTACACTCCTGACTCCTTAATTGACAGCAAGTCTCAGATTTGGGGTTTAATTTCCAAATCCATTCATACACTAGATATTTTAATTTGCATGCCCTCAAGTAAGTCAAACTCTACACAGTAAAAAATTCTAAATGAAATTGCAAGAAAATAGTTTTTATTAAAACATAAGCAGGTGGGTTTACTTAATTACAGTTGTCAGGTGATCTAGTCTAGATGCTTCTGGACTTGATTATCACAGGTAAGCTGAAAGGCCACCTATGTGCTGCCTTCCTGTTCTCATTTATGTCTCTAAGAAAACCACTGAATGACCACCAGGCCAGCTCCTGGGCACTCCATTATGTCCAATTCCAACCAACACTCCCCTGAGGTACAATAAGCTGCCCTTTTACTACCTACAGCTCATGCAGACCTGCCACACAGAGGCAGAGGTAGATGCCAAAACAGCAACCTCAGAAACAAGACATGAACAAGTACAGTTATTCTGAGATGACTCAGATTAGCCTGGTGTTAATAAAGGAGTGGGGACCTGGTGCACAGCCTGACTTGCTATCTGGAAACATAATTTGGAGCATTGTTAAAAATTCTATAGATTTCACTTGTAAACATGCTGTTTTCTCCCCACCTCTAGAGAAAAGAAGTTTAAATCCAGAGGTCATCCAGCAGAAAAAAGACTAATTCCTATTTAAACAAATCAGGATCTGCTTCTGCCTTCCTTTTCAAAGGAATCAGGAGCAAAATTTGAATTTGGGTGTGTGCATGTGTGTGTGAGTGTTTGATTTACCACATCATTTGCAAAGTCTTCAAAATGACTGGCCAGTACTGATGACCTTACTAAAGTCATTCAAGGGTTAAGCTGGTATCTTACAGCATCGTATCAGATTTCCCCATATTCCACGGGAGCACTGCCCATGGGCATATCCCTGATCCAATAGCTAATTATTATCTTTATTGTAGACAGCTTGGGCTATCAGAACATGTCTACTGTAAAAAGTCAAAAGAGTAGTACAATAATCAACTTCCAGTTTGATAAACTAAGAGATGATGAGACAAAATAATGGTTGGAACTCTTCTCAACATCCTCATGATTTGGTAATCATTGAGGAGACATGATCTCTTTCAGACCCAGTTTTCAGTCCTCATCACTGAGAGAAAGAAATAACTTTTTAAGAATTTTGGTCATTAATAAACTGTAAAATATTAATAGCTACAGAATGAACTATTTCCCCATTCAATGAGTGAAGTAACTTCCTCTTCTCATTGAAATGTTTTCCCTCTTTGATCTGGCCATATGAAAAGCAAGACATTATATCTTCTATGTTCCATTGGTGTGTTTTTTTCAGATTTCTACCCTTACTTCCTCCTCCATAGCCACGTACATACAACCTTGTCAAAATGAACTTTAGATGTTTCAGGGATTCTTTTCATAACACTAAATTTGGAGGAAGGGAAATCTGATGAATATTGAAAGAGTGATTGCTAAAAGAACTAGATCTTTCAGGAAAGTCAAAGGCACAAAAAACTACACTCTCAATGTTCATCTGTTTCCCTGAACTACCACTGGGCTCACTAAGTAGCCCTTGGAGAATAAATGCCCTACATGCAAGAACTAACTGCTGTCATATAGGATCTTCCTGCCCTGCTGGGCTCCTTTTGGAAGGTATTCTTGGTATTAATCTAATGAGTTAGAAAGAGAGACTTTGAGCTTATCAATTAAATGCTGAGGATCAATTCCTGGCCTTAATGGATACCCTCAGAGTATTACAGTAAATTAGTAGTAGAACAGAAGAGAGTCAACTTGTAATACCCATAGTGATACTGCTTGAGCCATAACATGCAAATGAGCTACTGCAATCCAATCTCCTTCCCAAATCCTAAAACATCATCTTCCACTAATTAGGTAAATACATAATACTAACCAATCATTGTCATTTCGCTACTTCGCTAATGTTCAAACACAAGTTTAGTTCTATTTGATTTTTATCTAGCCTGTAGACTAGCTCATCTAGCATATGTTAATGAATTGCTTAAAAAAAACAAAAGCCTTGGCTTAAGTATTCTTTCCCTTTGAGCTATTACTTGAAAAAGCATCTAGCAACTATTAGAACTTGTCAAAGGAGTTTACAGTGATGAGTTCAGTATAAGTGCAACCATCTTGCATCTCAATTCACAGACCCAACTGCTTAACACTTACCTCTGATGTATTCTTCAAGTACTTTAGGATAATATAACCACTTAATGGGTCATGTTGAAAATCCGTGTTTAAAGCAAAAACACTCATAGACCAAAGAGACTGAAAATAGTATCTGATAGAGAATAAAAAGCAAACTGATACCATGTATATGCTCCAGTTGATTCAGAACCATCACAATTATTACTAGGTGAAAGCAACTACTAAAGGAATCCTGGCTGTGTTCATGTATCCATTCTTAGATGGTAGTAAAAAGACTTGAAACCATGCGATGTTAGAGGTGAAATTTTATTAGAGACATCGGAAGTTGAATATCTCTGTAAGTTCAGGTCACATAAAGACTAACACTTTTCTCCAATATTTGTAGTATAGACTCAAATGAGAAATTACCAAGTCAGAAAACCTAAGTTCAAAGTCTGACTCTGCCACTACCTTAGGTGCATGATCTTGGATAAACAACTTCATCTTTCTAGACCACAGTTTCCTCACCTGTATGTTCTTGGTAATAATAACCCATTTCCTCGTTGAAAATACTCTGAAAGTGAAAGTATCCTGCAAGGACCTCTCGAATTTTTAATTAGAAGTTGGGTAAGTTAGCTGAGCCTTTTATCACACCTTCAAAAACTCCCTGTGTTGTACAATGTGGATATACTTTTCACCTATCTAATAATTTTAAAATATACTCAGCAATTCTGACTCCCATGATGTATTTAAGGATCATTTTATATAGAGCATTACAATTTAATGTTATCTAGCAAGGACGAAGGCTCTGATCCTGGAAAGACCTTGTGAGTTATGGGAACCGAGAGGGCCAGTGCGACTGGAAGGTATGGAGGAAAGTATTACGTGGCAGGAGCTGTGTTGGGAGAGCCTAGTAGGGGAACAGATCACACGTCTGCCAGCCATGATAAGCAGATTGGATTTATGTGGTTTAAACAGAACACTGATGTGCCTTTGTTTACATTGTTTTAAAAATTTGGCTGCTTCATTAAGGTTGAAGCAGAAAGATCAAGGAAATAAAGAGTAAGGGAAAAGAAGCCCACCAGGAGGCTATTTTAATTAAGATAATGACCTGTACCAAGATGGTGGTAGAGGGCTGAAGAGAAAGGGATAGACAGATATACTGTGAGATTAGAATGAGAAGAGGGTGAAAGTAGGGGGTGGTATTGAAGACAAAGCTGACATGGGAACCAGGAAATAAACTCCTGGGATAATACTTCCCCCACCCCAACCTTCACTCTATTTCCATTCTCCCTATCTAGGTCCCATTTCATTTCCCTACAGTCACAAATCAGCTCCATGTCTCCACAGTGACATAACCCTTCCTGGAATGGCTCTAGTATCTAATGCTGGCCTCACACACTGGGCCTCTTCATTACAATGTACCCACTGCTACAATCAACCAGTCCTTGCGTCCACTGCCCCATAACTCGATTGCAAACCACAGAAATCTGACAATCATCCATGAATACGTGTTATTACGTATACTTATAAAAACTGACATTTAGAACTATCTCTGTGCTATGATGCAAGGTTATTGATACTGTCTCAAGAGCACTTGCTTTATTTTCTTTTTATGTAGCAATAGAGAGGAATCACTATTTATCCTGTTGCCTTGCCCACGTGTCCTCCCATCTGAGCCCCAGTGGAGGGCAAGAGGGGTGAAGGGTCAGAGAGGTGAAATTCACACCTACGTGTGAAATGTAAACAGCTTCATCTGCTAATGGCCTTGAAAGCCTTATAATTAAGGCAAACTGGCAAAGTAAACATATAATTAGATTGTCCATTTGCGGTGTAAACAAGAGGAGAATCCAAACATTTGCATCAAGAACTCTGCGGGTAGGGAATGCTTTCTGGGCAGGGTTTTATTCATCTTGTTTATTATTGTGACAGCACAGTGCCGGGTGCTTAGGGGAGGGGGAAGGGTAAGCTGTGATGAAGTGAGAGAGTGGCATGGACATCTATACACTACCAAACGTAGGGTGGATAGCTAGTGGGAAGCAGCCGCATGGCACAGGGAGATCAGCTTGGTGGTCTGTGACCACCTAGAGGGGTGGGATAGGGAGGGGTGGGAGGGAGGGAGACACAAGAGGGAAGAGATGTGGGGTGGGAGGGAGGGAGACACAAGAGGGAAGAGATGTGGGAATGTATGTATATGTATAGCTGATTCACTTTGTTGTAAAGCAGAAACTAACACACATTGTGAAGCAATTATACTCCAATAAAGATGTTAAAAAAAAAAGGTTGCAGGAATGTATGAAGCCAGGAATGAATGAATGTTCTCCTCCACTGCATTTCTCATGGCCTAAGAACTGCGCACATAGATTTCCTTGTCTGCACCGATGCAGATGCAATAGCTGAACAACTTTAAAATGATGTATGCTAGACTGAGTACATTTGTGTTCGTCTACACTGCATACACAAAAAATATATCAGCAAACCAGAGGCTTGATGTTTCAAATCTGAAACGATATGGCTCTAGTTTGGCCACAGTTTATTTTCAAACATGCTGCATCTGCAGAATGTTGGGTAATGATGATGAAAGCCCTTTCAGAATAATTACAATCCAATCATTCAGCACTGCGCCCCTCTGAAGCTCACTGTCACTTGTTTAGTGCGTTGGAAATTAACGCCTCTTGCCACAGTGAGGAAAGAACCATTGCAGTAACTTACTGTTGTGTATTCCAACACTGAGAATTTGAATGATGAAGTGTGATAGCATCAGCTGGCCTTGGCTCATCTGTATTAATAATTGACTGTTGCAATCTGTCTTAACCCTTCCCTGGCCTCTTTTTCTCCAGCTATTTTTTTCCATAAGGGCAAAGCTTTTATCCTGCAATCTGTAGAAATGTATCTTAATAGTGTCCCATTCATGTCAAGAATATTGGTTTGCACTTGTTCCCACACATTCTTTTAATTTTAAATTAGGGTAGACATAGCTTAGCCACAGTTCCCTAGACCCACAGCTTCCCTGGTGTTTTTTATAACTTACATTGAATATAAGATAATCTACATTGAGTACCTGGAGCCTCCTGTGGTCTCCCTACTTAATTTTTGCCATGAAAAACTTCCCTTGCTCTAATTGGCCTTAGATTTGACCAATTATAGCAGAAGTCTCTTTGCCTGATTAAACGTGGTCCTTTCCACCCTGCTGCCAATTTAGCTAAGTCCAACTGTCTTTCAGCTTGCTTACCATCTCTAAATGGGAGAGAAAAGCAAAAGAGAACACCAGTTCCTATCATGACAGCCAAACTCCGTAGTGACCTTGTCAAATTGTGAATAAGTTAGCTATATAAACAACTCATTGCTAAGATATTTCGTCATGCTAACCAGAGGGTAGTCCCAGAGAAGGTCAAACGGGATGGTTTATAAAACTAAGCTCTTCAGTTTAAACCTTAAGGGGCTGATACGTTAAAACTGGGGACATTTGGAATGGGTAGTAGACCAGATGAATCGTGGACATCTCCTGCCAACCTTCTGCATCAAGCACAGCAGCTCCACCTTTATCCATTTCATTTATTGATGCATAAATATATTTGAAAAATGGTTCTGTGACCTAAAAGAAGTAATCACACTCGTCTGGGGCATGGACCCTGATTTTGGAATCAAATACACAAGTTCAAACCTTATATGGCATCTCCTTGCTCTCTGACTTTGAAGACCATATCTAACTTCTGTGTCAGAGGAAGACATTAACCTCCAATGGCATACCCAAGTCTACCTAAGAAGACAAGTAAAATTTGCTTCTTATATACATGTGAGATCAGATCCTTTTCAGTTATTATTCCCTGGATCACAGATAGTCATACGAGGCATCATTCAATTCTCTCATTTTTCTACTTCAACATAAACTTATCAGAGGTCTTCCCATGGGCATCCATCTAAAATATCATTACTCTATTACTCTTTAGCCTTCACCTTGGTGTATTTCCTTCCACACTACCTGACTTGTTACACATTAACATGTGTTATTCATTCATTATTGTCTTCTCTCTCTTTCATGGAAGTTCCAGAAGATCAGGGACTTGTCCTTTCTATTACTTTATTGACAGGACTGGAACAGTGTTTGGCACATAGCAGACATTCAATATATATTTCTTGAATGAATGAATGAGCACCCCTTATCCTAAAAAGTAATTTATAAAGTGGCTACTGCCAAATAAATAAGAAAAGAGAAAAAAGGCTTTTAGATATATTGAGGAATCCTGGATTCTAGTGCTCTTGTTAATGTTAGCTCTCTAGGTGACATTGGGCTAAACATTTATCTCTCTGGACCTGTTTGGACATATGGATATCAGTGGGGTTTAGGTGCTGAGATTATATGATTATGATTATATAAAAATACATGCCATTATTCTTGCCTTCGGTTTTTCATGTCCTATGTAATTTCCTTGAATGTGGGTGAAACCTGTGACTTGCTTCTAACCCACAGAATATAGCAAAGTGATGGGATGTATATAACTATATTATATGAGATTGCAATGGCTCTTTTGCTAGAGACACCCTCCCTTTCTGGCTTTAAGGAAGTAAATGGCCATGTTGGGGAGGTTCATGTGACAAGGAATTGAGGGTTACCTTCAGATTCACAGCCAACAAAGAACTGAGGCCCTCTGTCCCACAGCTCGCAAAAAAAATGTAATGCCACCATCAGCTGTGTGTTTGGAAGTGGATCCTTCCCCAATCTAGGCTCATATGAAACCTCAACCCCAGCTAAGATTTTGATTGCAGCCTCATAAGATCCAGGAGCAGAGGATCCAGTTACATCATGAAGGACCCCGATTCACAAAAACTATACATAATAAATGTGTATTGTTTCAAGTCACTACGTTTGTAGTAATACTGTCATACAACAATATGTAAGTAATACAGATATGAAATATTCCCTTTGCTGTAATGGTAGGTATATCAAATGTACTGAGCCTTATGCCAATGGAGGAGAAAGGGCCAACTATGCCTCTGAAGTCAGGGTTTCTAATTTTGCAGAACTCACTAAAAGAATAATTAAGCCTCAGAAAATAACTGATGTGGGCTTCCCTGGTGGCGCAGTGGTTGGGAATCCGCCTGCCGATGCAGGGGACGCGGGTTCGTGCCCCGGTCTGGGAGGATCCCACGTGCCGCGGAGCGGCTGGGCCTGTGAGCCATGGCCACTGAGCCTGCGCGTCCGGAGCCTGTGCTCCGCAACGGGAGAGGCCACAGCGGTGAGAGGCCCGCGTACCGCAAAAAAACAAAAAACAAAACTGATGCTTCACTTGGCTACATATTTTCCCCATTGTACTATTACGAAGTAGGCAAAGATGTACTTCAGACATAGTTTCTCTTTGGCTATTCTTTTTTTTTCTTACGGTCCCCTCCATTCCTCCTGTCCCAACTTCATTTCCCAAGGTAATAATCCTACATCAATTATTTTTTCTCTTTAGGTTAACAAAACAAATCACATTGTGTGAATATCCCCTTTGCAAACTGCTCACCAATGTAAACACTATTTAAATTAGCCTTGTCGGGATGTGGCCTGGTCTTTTCACAAATGCTGGCTTGACAAAATATAAACTAATAAGTAATCACAATCTAGCCACTGAAAAAGGTACCATTAATCAGTCCACATAGATGAAGCCATTCAAAACAATCGGAATGATTAACACAAAATGTCATTTCTCTCTGTGGCTGCCAAACAGGGCATGTTTCTGAGAGTAAACAGTAGGCAGGGAAAGAGTTCAGCCAGAAGATATGCAGATGTCTTTCTGTGTTTGACTTCAGTAAACTTCTCTGGATAAAAATATTTTCCACAACAATGTGCATACAATTTACCAAGTAGTAAAGTGATAGAAATATGCATAGGCTTAGAGAGACATGCCTACATATTTTATATTCCCATGAAGTCAAATGCAGAATAATTGGATAATATCAGAAAGAGAGTTTGTGTTACATGGAATGGAGGGGAACCTTAGATGGACAGTAAAGTAATCAAGTTGCATAAAATGTGAAAGGGCACAAGTTTGTTTGTTTAATCAATAAATCTCTTTAAGCTTCCTTTCCTGTGTCTTCCTTTAAGTTAGAGAATACACGGAATTGGAAGAGGTAATGTATCACGTGTAGTATTCACTAAGCTAGTCCTCTGCATCAAACCTAACTTAACGAACAGAGGAGTTATTCCCTTTGGGAAGGAAGAGAGAGGAAGAATATCCCATCTACTTTTTGCTCAAGGACTCCTTCTACATAATAAATCATCAATGAGATAGTTCTTTGACCCTTCTTTCATTCCTTGACCTCTTTTAAAATTTCTCCTAATCTGTTGTTTTCTTTGCTTATTTGAGTCCCTTACAATGGGTAATTTCAGTAGTTCTGAGTTTTTCCAGCACATTGTAACTTATTTAAACCTGCTAAAATATCCAGGGCTCAGTTTCCTAAGTTTTTCATAAAAGTCCTTAACTTAGATAAGATAATGCTAATTTCTATAACAGAAGATTCCCTAGAATCATAGCAGCTGAACAAAATAAGAAGTTTACTTCGTGTTCACTTATCCGTTTATTAAAGTACTTGGTGGATACAATTTTACACGTAGCTCAGTTATTAACTTTCTTTCATTTTGCATTTCTGCCACCTCCCAGGGCCTCAGAGTCCTTTACTTCTAGCAGAAAGAGGCAGTGGAAGCCCTCGCTTCTTAACCATTTCAATGGAACTGTGATGCCCATCAATTCTGCTCAAACTCTATTGGTAGGAATGGGTCACATGGACAAGACTCAGTAGCTCTAAGATGAGCAGACATGTCCACCAATAGTCTGTCCTATGGAAAAGAAACACAAATCTTTGGTGAGCAGTGAGTCACCTTCTTCTAGCTCTATAACAATGTGCCTTTATCAGGTGAATCTTCTATCCTAAATTAAAGTATAAAATATGTAAAATAGCAGAAGCACAGAAAGGAAGGTAAATTTTAGAAAATAAATCTCCCACGGATTCCCATTAAATGCAGATATGAATATACACCTTAAACTGTCCATTAAAAATTATTTGAATAAAGAATCCATGGAGCTACAATGAAATACATGAAAAAAAATCATTAAATAATTTTATTATCTTAAGCAATCTCTGGTGGAGGCTGCAATTCTGGCAACAAACTAACTAGTACAACTAATCAATTTTTTATTTTAATTAATTATCTACTATGTGCAAAGTGCCATCTTGGGTACAGTGGCAGAAATAAGATGAATGTGAACACTTAATTAAGTGGATAAAAATACCTCATTGAAGGAGCAAAATAACACTGACATAAACTAAAAATATAATAATAGATAAACATGAGACACAAATATTTCCTTTAGGGGGAGTGGTCCCAAGGTATTTTTTTGTGGGAATAAGAACTTCAGCTGAGTCTTAGAATTTAGGTGGAATTTGAGGACATGAAGATGAGGGAAATATCTCTCTCTTCTCAACTCAGGCCACCAGGCTTTTAATCTATTATTTATTCATAAAATGGACCAAAGGAATAATAAGTTCCTTTCCATGGATGTTAGGGAATTGTGTATCTATATGTACATTTACTTTTCCATCACAGATTTGCTCAGTTTTCTTCTTTGAGCTCTCCAAGTGCTCTGACTTGCTCATTTAAACCAGTTTCTTTTTTCCTGGGCTTTTAGAGTAACATCTGTTACATATGCACTATAATCAAGTAATATTAACACCATGACATTTGTAAATGCCAATCTGAGTATTTTCAAAATGTACTACTCTCAGTGTACCTACACCTCCACATAAAGTCCCTATGAAGTTTAAAGAACTATTTTCCTTAAGTAAAGTATACATGTTTCTTGATGATATAGCACATTTTGTTCAAAGAGAGAAATACTCTCTAGGCTAGCAGCTACCTTTTAAAGAAAGGACAGCGACAACAGCATTTAAAAATAAGGGGCTTCCCTGGTGGCGCAGTGGTTGAGAGTCTGCCTGCCGATGCAGGGGACACGGGTTTGCCCCGGTCTGGGAAGATCCCACGTGCCGCGGAGCGGCTGGGCCCATGAGCCGTGGCCGCTGAGCCTGCGCGTCTGGAGCCTGTGCTCCGCAACGGGAGAGGCCACAACAGGGAGAGGCCCGCGTACCACAAAAAAAAAAAAAAAAAAGTTAGAAATTAACTAGACTGGCTCTTTCACTTTCTAGATGAGGCATAGGAAAGTTAAATGTACCATCCAAAGACACGCATCAACATAATAGTAGTATGATGATGAGAACCTATATTATAAACCTCAGTGACAATATGTAATTTTCTGAGTTTAGTCCATCAAACTCCATTCTTAGGACATAGTCTGGGAGATTGAAAGGATAAGACCACTGTGTTAAATAGAGGGGAAATCAATATTTGTTAACGAACAGCTACCTAGCCCTTAACAGAAGGTCTCAATTTTGGGTGGTTCAAGAAAAAAAGACGGAAAGAAGGAAAGGAAGGAAGGAAGGAAGGAAGGAAGGGAAAGGAAAGGAAAGAAAGGGGGAGGGAGAGAGGAAAGATGGATAGATGGTTGGATGGATGGATGGGATGACACGTATCGGCCCGTGTTACTCTCCAACATGTCTCAAGTTGTCTTTGAGATTACAACTCAGCCTCACCAGGGACTGACAATTCATTTAATGCTAGGATCTAATTAGTCATTCAATGATGATAATTTTTAATAATGCCTGCCTGTCCCCAATTTTCTACAGGTAGAAAATTAAATGTCTGATGAAACACCTTAATTATTTTGTGTCAAGTACAGGGGATTGAAAGGAAGATGGACATTAAAGGCTTAAAACTGATTTTCATTCTTCAGCTTAAAATTCCTTCTGTGGTTTCCCTGGCCTAAACCTTAAGAATAAGAAGTTGGGTTCCTGTCCTGAATCATGGAATTTCTGTATGGAAGTGCCATTTTGCTGGGACAGCAGATAAGTTACAGTTACATTTAACTTTAAGTGGTATGTCTGCAATAAAGTAAGAATTTTTTGTTTTTGTTTGGCAGTGGATTCATCTACAGATCTCTGTACACACCATCACCCTTCATGGATACAACACAAGACAACACTATTTAGAAAATAAGCTCTTTAGCTGATAAAGCCCAAATTCAGATCTTTCTAAGAGATGCCTGACACCTATCCTGACATTTGGGAAGATAGGCCTATCATTTTAATGGGCACTGCAACTCAGCTGGTATCATGCTAAAAAAAAATAACTTCCAGAAAATAACATGAAAGGAAAAGCTGTTTTCTTGTTCTACACATCATTGTGTTCTGTTCTCTAGAGGATTTGCAGGCGTGATATTATTCCCCAGAAATGCTTGGAAATATTTTGAGGGAAATCTGTAGGGTTCCCCCTGAACTCCTTACCAGCAAAATATACAGATAGAATTTTTTTTTTTTTTTCCCTCCAGTGAAGATGGAATTCCCTTTCATGGACAGTAGATACTTCCTGCTGTTATACCGTTTGCCCTAGTAGATGATGACTTCTCCTCAGTCGTCCCAGATGTTCTCCTGGCTTCACGCGGGTTACTTCTCTCAAGTTTTATTCTTGTCAAACAACTTAAAATAAGGAGATCACTTAGTCGTTCTAGGTGATAGTTTTGCATAAGATAGGGATAACAATACCTACCCTTCATGGAGTAACAGTGATGTATTACTAGTTAGCAGCTCATTACAATGCCTGGCATACAGTAAGTGCTCAATAAATGAGAGCTGGTACCGATAATGATAAAATTCACCACCATCACTGCCATCACCTCTGTTGTTGTTATCATCGCCAAGCATCTTAAGCTCAAGACCATTTTCTCATTTTTTTTCCTAACTGAAAAGATAGGAGTAAAAACTTTCTGTGAAAAAAAGTTGGGTGGCATTTAAAATACTCATTAATTTAAAATCTATCATAATTCACTTAGGAGAATCTATGATAAAAATAATGAAATAGTAAACAATCTTGGCAATGGATGATTCCATAGATGTTTGAATTACTAAATTTATACTATTCTTCCATTGTATATGCCATAGCAGCTGTCTGATTCCTAACATGAAATATATTCACGTACTATACTTCATTCTAAGAGTCTTTATTTCTGTCTTCCCTTTAAAAAATAGTATTGTGGTGGAAATCTATATCACTATGAATAATTATAACAGTTACCAAGGTTAAAATATAATTTTTATACTTTATAACAGTTACCCAGGTTATCACTGATAATAATCCTTTAATTTTTTAGGAAGTGAATAATAAGAAAATATTTAAATATCTATTATCAATATCAACATTTGCAGGATTCAGAAAATGTCAGTAAACACACTGTGAATGTCAAGTGAAACATTTGCTTCAAGGAGAAAGTTATGCAGGCATTTGAGAATCTACCTACAAATTGGAATCCAAACAAAGAAGGCACGTGTTCCTCTTCTCTGCAAGATGAGTCCTTCTGAAAAGAGCATTTTAAACGAAAGATATGGAAGGGAGTCATAGAAAATAAAAAGTATGGTCAACTTTAGTCTATGGGAAAGATAGTTTTCACAGAGAGGTCTTTTTCAAGACTCTCCAGCTGCTGATACATTGGTGAGAAGTGTGACGTCACTGATGCAATGAAAGTCACAGAGACAATAGTCAGGAGACAAACATGCACTTCAAACCACAAGTGTAAAGAGTAGAAGCAAGTCTCCTGGGACCTCTATGTTTTCTCACCTCTTACTTAGTTCAGTATTGAGTAAAGTCTAGAACACGGGTGTCCTGACTATTGTTTTAGTATTTCATCCTTGGGTTAAAATTCCTCTAAAAGTGTAAGATACTAATGCCTTTGTTTATTGAAGAATTAAGTCTTAATAAGTTCACTCAACAAAAAACTGTTTACTAAGTGTGGATTTTATGCCCTTGCACGGCAGTAAAATAAAATAGTAGTTTGAACAGTAAAGCACTTAAGAATTTCCAAAACAGTAAATCAAGAGATGGTGATTCCCCAGTTTATTCAATGGTTAAATTACGTCTCCAAAAACCTAGGAGTTTTCCATATGCTCATTATCTTCAGCTTTTGATGTTTTCCTGCGTAATAGAAAATGACTGCGCAGCTCTAAGCGCGTCACCCTCACACTATAAAGTTCAAAAGCAGGAGACAGGCAGGCCTTGGGTGTCTCTCTTGATGAGGCAACAAGAACATTCTCACGGATTCTCTCCTGTCTCATTGGTCAGAAATGGATTACCTACCAAGGTGTAGCAGCAGGGGACTCAGGGAGCTGACTGAAGCACTTCAGGGGGACACAGACTCCTCGGCCAGCAGGAACTGAGGGGGCTGTGAAAGGCTGGATGGCAACTAGCAGAGTTTACCATAATGCGATTCCTCTTCAGGACAGGCTGGCACACTCACTGAACAGAACCTTTCTGAGCTCTTCCACGTGTAAGGCTTTATCTTAGGATGCAAAATCAAGAGGACGTCGCAGGTAAGGAGTTAGAGAGGAATTTGAATTTTCTTTCAGGTGGAATGGGGACTTTTTGCATAGGTGTGTTCAACATCACACTGGCTGCCATCTATGCTAGGAAATTTCACTTGGACTTTCTCTAGCTAGCTGGACTTTCTCTCTGCAAAGCCTTTTCATAGATCTTGTGGCTGGCTCCTCAAAATTCAAACCTCAGCCACAAGTCACCTGCTCAGAGGTCCTTTCCAGAGTTCACAGATAAAATATATGCATTCCTTACCTCTCAGTATCATTCCTATTTTCAAGATAAGTGAACCAAGCCTCTGGCACCAGCTCAAGATTATACAGCCAATGAGCCTAAACCTTCTTGTTCATTTTCGTTATCCTATTTACTTCTACAAAAGTTTACATGAAAAACCATGTTGTCTTGTGAGTGTCCAGCTCCTAAACCTCCTTTACTCTCTTCATAGACTTCTCAGTTCTGAAACGTTATATTTTTTTCAATTCTTTGATGTCTACTTTGCCAATCAGAATGTAAGTTTCACAAAGGTAGGGACATTGTCAATCTTGATCTTATTTATTGTCATGTCTTTAGTTCCTAGAATAATGATGACTATTAGTAGGTATTCTAAATCATTTTTGAAGGAAGGATAGTATGAATGAATTATTCTGAAATGTGTTAAAAATCAGAAATTTTCCAGGGAGTGGAAGGACATTTCTTTTGTGATATAAAGAGACTTTCTACAGGTGTTCAAATCCTAGCAACTTGTGACTATTTTGTTGCAATTTGACTACTGTAGGATTTTACCTGGTCCTGCATTTTTCTTATGACTCTTCCTTCATTGGTTCAGACAGATACTTGTTTCCCTCCAGGGGATTTCTTTGGCCTAATTTCTCTTTTTATTTTATTTTTATTTGATCTAGGTAGAGTTAACCTATTCAATCCGGAAAAAAAAAAAAAGAACGTTCAGTTTGTATTAACAACCATTACTAAATATTCTGTGCGTGCCTGGAGACAGAGCTTTCTTTATAACAGAACAGGTAGCTATATGAAATATTTCCAGAACAGAGTAATCTGGAAACCATCCCTCGGGCTTCAAACCATCCTTTTTCCTCCACCATCACCGAGTTTAATTGTGCTGAATTGCCATTCTCTGTGGTCAAAGCATAGGCCCCCAAACCTTCTTTTAAAACACAGTATTTCTGGAACTGGCAAATTGTTGAAAGACTAACACTCCAATCTGGGTCACTTTATTTGGAAAATTTCTTTCTAACTGAACCAAGTGGCCCAAGGAGAAGAATAATGCTGGGGACATTGGCTGGAAAGGTAGTGCACAGAAAGGGGGTGGAAAGGAGGAGGATGAGGAGATGTGGCGAAGAAAACCAGTGAACGCTCCAGATTTCCACATAAGGAACTTATCTAGGGGGTGGCATCAGCTGCATCCCTGTGGCAGATTTTATAGTAAGAGCAAGATTACTTCTCAGTGTCAATGTTAATTTGAGGTTTCCTAGGATGGGGGGACTAAAGGATATTATGGGGGTTACAAGACTAAGAGAGACCTTTCTCTCCCTACAGCATGTCCCCATTAAGTCAAACCTTCCCTAGTTCAAAATCTACCTCCTGCTAGATCTGCGTGGTGGGGTGAAAAGTTTAAATGGTTGCAAATACCTGTAAGACAAAGCAAAAGATTCCGAAGATGTGACATGTGCAGAGTAAGAATCTCTATTTAATGAAACTGAACAGTAGCTGAAACTAACTGAGAAAGTGCCTCCTCCTGTTTGGAACCAGTGAAGGGAGCTTGTGCTTCCAAAAGCGATCCCAACGTGACACCTAGTGGCGGCTCTAGGCTTAACCCTTCAGGTCCTGACAGAAAAACCCCGTTACAAGATTTACATACAATAAACACTAGCTCATCAGCTAATTAGGGAGTTAATTCTGCTGCACCATCTCATTTTTAATCAGAAGCCTGAAACTAAGGATTTTTGTATTATCTACATAATGATTTCTTTTTTTTTTTTTTTTTTTTTTTTTTTTTTGCGGCACGCGGGCCTCTCACTGTTGTGGCCTCTCCCGTCGCGGAGCACAGGCTCCGGACGCGCAGGCCCAGCGGCCACGGCTCACGGGCCCAGCCGCTCCGCGGCACGTGGGATCCTCCCGGACCGGGGCACGAACCCGCGTCCCCTGCATCAGCAGGAGGACTCCCAACCACTGCGCCGCCAGGGAAGCCCCCATGATTTTCTTAATCACTTTTCATACATTTAAAAAAATGAATCCTCAAAAGAGCCCTAAAACAGAACTCTTATCTTTGCATTTTAGATATAAGACTACTAAGGTTTAGTGACTGACTTAAATCTCCTTCAGTTTGCAAATAGCAGAGCTGAGATAGAAATGCTGTCTTCTTCAATATTCTTTTCTTGATCTCTTCTTTAAGAAGCTGAAATGGATACTCTGTGTTATAAAGATGATTTTCCCCCAAACAACTATTTAATAGTAAACTGAGTCTCTCAGAGACTCAGACTGTATACACATATGCACACATAGTTGATAATGTATCAAAGAAGTATGATGTTATATTACTTTGATTCTAAGTCACTGGAAACTCTTGCTTTGAAAACAGACTCCTTTTATCAGCTTCTTGGGCTGTACTCACCAAGGAAGGCCTCATTTCTTCAAGGAACCCTTAAACTCAGCCCCACTCCTGTGTTTTACCTTCCACTTCTCCTGTCTTCTTGAGAATGGGTTATAGCTAGATGCCTGGCCCAACAGAATGGGTGGTTTACTCTATAAATCTGCCCTTCTGAGGATCTTACCTACTTGAAAACCCCATAACAAAATTCTAGAATATACTGAATATAAACCTTTGAGTTCTGCAAATTTCGTCTAAGATGCTGAGGAAAAGGCAGCTGCTTTGGTAACAAGGATTCAAACACTGGACAGCTTTAGATGTAGAATTATCATTACAAGCCTGAAATTTTGCTTGGAAGCAAATAGGAAGCAATTATTTCTTCAGAGGCCATTGGTCTTAGATGATTAATATTTTTAAGGTAAAGCTGCAAACTTTTTTTTTCCCTTTCAACGCGATAGCCTTTGTATCCCACAGACCTAGACGTAGAAACACAGAAACTATAAAACTAGCACCATCTAGGGAATAGACTGTAGTGGTTAAGAGTAAATCACCTGCTGCCAGATTATACGGTTACCATCCCAGCCGCGCGACTTCATGGGTCACCTCAGACACCACAATCGCCTCTCTCTGCCCTAGTTTCCTCATGGGCTGACTGTGAGGGTTAAGTGAACTCATCTATGGGAAGCTTTGAGACCAGCACCTGGAATAAGGTGAGCGATCGAAACTGAATATCAGCATCAGTACTGCTGAGAATGTGTTTGTACGCACAACCTTCACAGCCCCAAATGCCTGCCCTTCAAGTCAGCCTGGGGGAGAACGTCTTCTGGAGAAGTCACTCGTGGGGGACGGTTATGCGAAGCAGGAGGCGTTTCACCAGGTATGTTCTCTGTCTCTGTCTGTCTGTCTGTCTCTCTCTGAAGCAGCCACACACAATTGTTAGATCAGAATGAATCCTCACATTTTTTTTTCTCCCGATGATGGATGGAAAAACTAAAATAAGTCCTTTTGAGATAATGTTTTTTTGAGTGTCCAGCTGGTGGAGACAGGAAAAGCTATTTCAGTGAGACAAGAGCTTTCGAGAACAGATTTGGAAAGAAAGTATCATCCTGGTCTTCTAGAAATAGAAGTGCCATGATGCAGACTGCAAGGAATTAAGATTATCCATAGATGGACTTTGTTGCTCAGTGAAAGAGGAAACGATGGAAGCTGTAAGGCAGAGATGGCCCTGCCAAGTCCCAATTTGACCAGCTAGCCTGCTGAAACCAGTGTAGACCTGACTGGGTACCATATTCTGCTTTGAACACTTAACGTCTTGGGTGTGGTGTGATTGTAGCAGAAGCAGCTTGGTGCCAAAATCCTTGCACGCTGGATAACCTCCAGCTAGTTCCGGGACTTACCTAATGGACAAGTCCAGAGATTGATAGCCAAGCAACACCACTTTGAAAGAGACACCACTTCCCTCTTGAAAGACAGTTCTCTGACTCATGGCTTTAAAAGACTACTCCATTTTTTCCTCCCCAGAAGTCCACTCCAGAGTCCAGATTCTATGATGAATGGCATTCTCTAATTGTTAGTAAAATTTTTCAATTCCATAATTAATCTTTGTCTTTATGATTTTTTCTTTCTTTTTTTTTTCCAGCTTATTTTGGTATATATGGCGAATAAAAATTATATATATTGAAAGTATACAATTTTTTTTCTTTAATAGTGCTAAAATATATTGAGCACCTTTGATGCCATCATTCTTTCTTTTTTTCCTTCATTCCCTTCTCCCTTCCACTGATACTCACTGAGCACTTAATATATACCAGGGACTGTGGAATGTAATGATGACCAATTCAGACAAGATCCTCCCTGCAAGTTTCAGAGAAGAGAAACAATGTACAACTAAACAGATATATAAACAAGATCATTGTAAAGCATGACAACACATACTAAAGAGATGAGGTATGATGTAGATCACCCTGCAGGGCTGCCCACTTTAGATCAGATGGTAAGAAAAGACCTGTCTGAAGAGATGACTTTGAGTAGAGATGTACAGGTTGAAAAGGAACACTGACTCCTTATAGATGCCAGAATTTTGTAAGCATGAACATGTGCAAAGGTCCTGAGGTAGAAAAGAGCTTGGTATGTTCCAGGAACATAAGAAAAGCAAGTGTGACTGGAATCTATTGAACAAGGGAGTAGGCAGTGTTCCAGATAAGCTTGGAAATGTAGGCGTGGGTAGATTATTGCGACATGGCCACATATACCATGGTTGTAAGACTGGCGTTTATTCCAAAAATTTATAGAAAGCCAATAAACATGTTAAGCAGGAAAGTATCGTGATTTAATTTATATTTTAAATTACTTAGATTGTTGCACGATGAGTGGCTAGTGAATGGGTAAGAACGGAGGCTACAAGACCAGTTGTGAGGCTACCGCAACCCCAAAGGCAAGAGGTAACAAATTGTGACTTAAACTCAGACGGTGACGGTGTAAATTCATCTCATTTAATCATTACACCAAATATACAAAGGGGACCTTATAATTGCTCCATTTTAGAAATGAGTTAAAGGTTACTAGTGATTTTGCTACTTAACAGTACTCAGCTCCTAAGTGAAAGAGTCAAGATTCAAACCCAGACCAGTGTGGCTTAGAGGTGAGTCTTCTTTCTCCTAGACATTAGACTAACGCCTTTAGTGGGTTTGGCAAAAGAAGCTTAAAGTAACCTTCAGGAATTCTGAACACAGAGTGATGCTGGCCAGGGACCCAGCAGTGTTCTAAGTGTTTCTTATGCAGTAGCAAAGTTAATGTTCATGACAATTTTGAAGTACCTGCCCATTATTACCCTCATTTTGCAGATGAGTAATCCGAGTTTTAGAGAAAGTAAGCTAGTGAATGTCAAAAGCAAAATTTCAAACTGGGCAGGTTAGCTCTGAAGCCATGCATTTAAGCACTAAATGATTTAAGATGAACCCTCCTTAGCTGGTCAGTGTTTCTACAGAGAAGCAGTATGCTTTAAACATACCAGGAAAAGAGCCGCCTTTAACCCCCTTTAAACCTCCAATTGAGATAATGCTTCACACAAAACACAGAAAAGCTTTTTATGGCAATTTCATCAAAATGCTAAAGATTAGAAAGGAAAGGCTTCCCACACACTTCAAATGAGAATAACGAAACATCTCTAACAGAAGTGAACAAAAGATTTATCCTTTCACCATTCTCAGGGCTCAGAAGCAACATTTCTACCAGGTCTGCTTTTTCATAATATAAATATATGAGGAGACAGATTGAAATGCCAAAACTGAACTGCTCAGTGTTTTAGAAAAAGCTGAGAAACATAGGGCAGCTTCAACTCAAAACACATTTGTTAGACATCTCCTGAAAATTTTCAGCAAGTTGGGTTTGTGGACTCTCAAAATTAATGACAAAAAAATCTAATATTCCAACAGAACACGAGTGACCCATAAAAGGCTGCCTTTATGCTCTGCAAGGGCTCTAGCATCATCCTCACGGTGCCCCCAAATCACCTCCAATAGGCAGAAGTTTGCTTGAAGCTTTTCCAGTATCTCTACCGTGACCTTAACTACGGTTTCTGCTATTTCCATATGCCCTTTGACTGTCCCAAGTCCCACCACTTCGATATATGACATGTAGATAATTCAGGCTTTGCAAGGACACAATGTTGAAACTCAAAGATTGAAGATCTTAGTGTATCAAAGAGAAGATAAATGGAAATAGACACTTTCGGTTTTTCTGCATCTGACTGCTTTATTGCTAATAATAATACTGACGGATTATTTGAAGCTTTGCATGTATAATCTCATTTAATCTCATAACAAAGATAGATACTATTATCATCATTCTTATTTTTTTTCAGGAATGTTAAGGTCACATAATCAGAATTAGAACCCTAGCCGTCTGATTCTAGAACTGTGTCTATTATCTTGTACTTACATCCCTAAGTATACTATGGTATATGGTATTTGTTTTTCAGTATATCATGCAATACAGTGTATTGATAAAAGTAAGTATAATATACAGTACATATTCTTTGTAAGCACGTTATAATATGCTTACAATGCCAGCATTAATTCTTCTTTCCTTTTCCCCAATAGGATTCACAACATTGTATGCATTCAGCATTGGACCAATAGGTCTTAAACAACTTAAGTCTCTGGTTTTAATGCTAGATGTAAATTTATAGATACACGGGGAGGTTTTAAAAAGTGCTTACTACGCCCTTCCCTAGCTTAGAAGATTCTGATTTAATTGTTCTGGGGTACAGCGTGGACATGAGCATTTTTAAAGTTCCCCTCTCTACCCCTCTGGTGATTACAAAGATCCAGGGGCTGGAGTATACTTCCTCTGAACAAATTAATACAGTCTTATGTGTTACAGACTGAATTGTGTCTCCTTAAAATTCATTTATGTTGAAGTTCCAACCCCCAAAGTGACTGTCTGGAGATAGTACCTCTAAGGAGGTAACTAAGGTTAAATGAGGTCAAAAGGGTGAAGCCCTAATCTGATAGGACGGGTGTCTTTTTTTTTTTTTTCCCCCACTGAGTAGGATTTTTTTTTAAATTAATTTTTATTGGAGTATAGTTGATTTACAGTGTTGTGTTAGGACTGGTGTCTTTTTAAGAAGAAGAAGAGACACCAGTCATGTGTGTGCATGGAGGAAAGGCCATGTGAGGCCTTTCCTGCAAGCCAAGAGAGGTCTCACCAGAAATCAGTCCTGCTGGCACTTTGATCTTGGACTTGGACCTCCAGCCTCCAGAATATGAGAAAATGAATTTTTGTTGTATAAGCCTCCCAGCCTATGGTATTTTGTCACGGCAGCCTGAGCAAACTAATATGACATCTTTTGGTCACAATGATTGTTGGCAGTTGTGGGCTGGTAAAGCTGTCTAGTACCTGAAGGTGAATTGAAGGGTTCTTGGTCCAGGAGCCGTTGGCATCCATCCCGCTTAGTGAAGCCAGAATGGAGTGAATGGAGTGAATACAGAAGGGCAAGAGCTTCAAAGACTGGGGAAAGAAATGGAGCCTCCGAGTTTCTCATTTATACACTGTTAAATGGTAAGAAGGAGCAGTATTTAGGAAAGACATGGGATGATGCTCTAATAGCAAAGCCAACAGCATTCTCATTGATTTCTCCACTGCAGGGTAAGGGCTGAACTGAGCTCTCATTGGCCTATCATCCTCTAGTGGATGCTGTGGAGTCCATACATTTATCCAGTTACTACGAGGCCAGCTAATCTTTATCTTTTGGTTTATTTACTTTAATTTAAGGTATGACCAAAGTGTGTGTATGTCAGGGAGAGTCTGCACCAGGAACAATATTGAAAATGTGAAGAAAGTCCAGTCTTCCCTTGCACAGCATTTTTTTTTTCTAATCAAGATTACTTTTGATTTGGGCTTTCCCAGTGCCCTTACCAAAGAATGAATTATAACCTTTTAGAAAACACAGGTAACAAATAAAATGTGAGAATTTAATCAAGGTCTGCAAGGCAGTGACACTGCAAATCATCACTTGGAGACTCTTCTAAAGAAGAGTATCTTCCCAACACCATGACTGGGTTTAGAATCTGTGGTCTAAAGTAAAACTGTAAGCTTTAAAACCTGTTGTGCTGAATTGCAAATCTCCTAAGACCTTGGCTTGTGATCTGGGACCTTCAGCTTTCTTCTCTGTGAAATGGAGATAATGAAGTCCACCTCCTATGATTTCTGGAGGATTGAATGTGTTAACACTTTAGAATCTTCTAGGATAGTGATAGAATAGGGGCTTCACAAATGTGATTTGATTTTCTTACTTCCTGTCCCAGTTCTTGTTTTTATACTTTGATTATTGAAAAGTTAAAATCACTTTCTCAGTTTCTATACACTGTAAACTCTGTAATATAAACATTCCCATAGGATTAGGACAGGATATGTGTTAATTACTCCATGAAATGATTTGGGAACATATCAGCTCCTATGATAATGTTTGTTTATTTTATGTTCTACTCTCTGAATTGTCTCTACCACACAGTGAATGTGTCACATTTCGTAGGACTGACCACATGACTTCTTTGAGAGCAAAGCTGCTAGCTCTCAGTTATATCAGATGAAATCGTAACAGACTACATGTTAAAGAGTTACCAGATCCCTGCATATTATAACAATAAAGTGCAGGATGAAAATACACTTCCGTACACACACTCGATACCCCTACCCCTACCATTTCTCTTACCTTTGAATTACTCAAGTGTTATCTCAATAGCCATAATGAAACCAGATGTAAACTGAATTGCATTGTTTTAAAACTGGAGCAATCACACATCAACTTGCATTAAGTCTCTGCTCTGTAGATCTAACTGGTGCAACAGAGAACTGCGAAAGCACATGTTGACCTCCATCTGTTATTCTCATTCCCTCATTCTGCTGTAAATTTGATTTGATCTCATTATAATATCCTTAAATGTACTAAATCTTGCATCAGTAAAACAACACAGGAAGCTTTTCTACTAATCTGTTGTCCTATTCTCCATCCTAGACTATCAGAGTTTGTGGCCTGCAAGTCTGTGAATTACTCGCCTGCCACGTTTAACTACGTGAAGTCTTAAAATATGTTTTCAATGAGAAAAAAATGGACACCCACATTTTGCCCCATATAAGGAGTATATGAAAGACATTTTCAATGACTGTTGGCTGTGTCATTGTAGGTCTCTATTCCTACAATGATTTACAAAGATAGCAGTGACCCAGGTGAGAGGACAAGAACCTCTATGATAACCAGGCTGCCGGCTGCTAGTTATGTCCTGGAGTATATGTCCAGGTCCTAGAAGACTGACCACTATAACAAGTGTGTGTCGGTGACCACAGACACTTTGCCCGGTTCTCAAAAGAAAAGAAAAAAAAAAAATCTGATACTAGCGAGTAGTTGGCAATCATCTACACTTGAAACAAAGAAATGCTTAAGTAAATTGTGGTTCATTTAGTTAAAAGACATTCCAGAGTCATTAAAAATAGAAATGTTTATAAAGAATGTTAAACATGAAAGGCTTACGACGCTCAACTGTTTAGTCATGGTTTCCCCATCCATTTCCACCATTCCCAATTTCTATTTTTTATTAATGAATATATGTTACTTTTATCTGAGCTTTAACTAAGATATAATTCACATGCCAAAAAGTCACTGTGTTAAAGTATGTAATTCAGTGGTTTTTAGTATATTCACAGAACTGTGCAATGATCACTAAAATCTAATTTTAGAACATTTCATAACTTCAAAAAGAAATCCCAAACCCTTTAGCAACCATTCCTCAATCTCCTTTGCCTCCTACTCTTGGAAACTAGTAATCTATTTTTTGTTTCTGTGCATTTGTCAGTTTTGGACACTTCACATAAATGGAGTAATATAATATGTGGCCATTTTTTCATTGCCCATAATGTTTTCACAGTTCACCTGTGTTACAGCATGTATCAGTACTTCATTCCTTCACAGTGGCCAAATAATTTTTCATTTTATGATGCACCATATTTCATTTATTCATTCATTAGTTGATACACATTTGGGTTGTTTCCACTTTTGGACTATTATGAACCATGCTGCTATGAGCATTCATGTACAAAATTTTGTGTAGAAATACATTTAATTCTCTTAGTATACACCTACGGGCACGATTTCTAGATCATATGATAACTCTATGTTTAACATTTTGAGGAACTGCCAAACTGCTTTACAAAGTGGATGCACTATTTCACGATTCCACCATGTATGCAATGCAAAAAAGAAACTGATTCAACAAAATTACCATATAGACTACCTAATTTTGGCCCACTGTAACTATAGAGGCCACAGATTTTTTTTCCTGTTTAAAGAGCAAATGTCTGAGCTATAGTATTGCCCTTTTATTGTAGCAAAATTTAACCCTTCCAATTCTTCATTTTAAAAGATTATTTCTACCCATTGCCATTATAAATTTGAGCCAAATTGGAGAACAGAGAGAAACTGAAACATTACAGGGAATTTAGGACACAGAGAAAATAGAGCAGTAAAAGTAGATAAGCAAAATAGATACTATGCAATCAGCATTAACTTTGCATTTTTATGTCAAGGAGGAAAAGCAACGTTGAGATAAACAACTTTGCGATCTGTAAATATCCCAGATTTGGAGTTTAAAAATAGTCTTCTTTGGGATAAAAATGATATTTTCCCCTTTAAATACATTCTTAAAGCAAAAAGACGTAGGTAGAAATTGAAAACAGATTTCACTAAATGCCAGTGCTGCTACCAGCCCAGTGTGTGAAAATCCAGCTGTTCCTTTCTGCTTCTTACGTTAGCAATAATGATGGTAAAGACGATGCCTTCCTTATTTGCTGACAGTTGCACTGAAGATGCAGGATGCAAAATAGCATTTCTCTTCTGGGCAACGTTAATCATGGAACGCTGACGAGAGTTCAAAAATAAGTCCAGATCCTTCAAGTCAGTGCCCCACATCAAGATAATATGAAAAACTCATAATACACTGACAAGCATGAGAGAAGTGTACACTTTGCATGATGCCTATTCTTTTTTCCATAAGTAAAGAGATTCACGATAGATTTAAAAACCAATATGAATAATGGGTTACACCAGAATACCAATTTAGAGATCCCTCTATCATCTGTATATTTGTATTTATATTACTCATTTGATTTCTTGAAGCAGAAAGAGAATGTAACCTTATGTTCCTTTTTCAGATGATAACACTGAGGGTCTGAGAGATTAAGTGACACAGGAGATAGGTGGAAGAATATGGATTTTATCTCAGATTTCTGTCTCTTTATCCAATTCTGGAACTTTCCTATATTTTAGGAGCAAATTTCAGACCAGAGACCAGCAGTGTTAATGTTATTTATACGGACAGGGAGTCGGAATTTTCGAAACGCAGGCCATATAATGAATTGAGTGCAACTATACCACACAGTTATTTAGACAGTGCACATTTCCTGTTAGAAACGAATGTTGCTAACCTCAAATATTTAGAACATTTGAATTTTATTGCTAGGATTTAGCAACTAACTGGTACCTATTATCAAAAATAAAAGGGAGATTCGATAAATATGTATTATACTCCACTACAGTTTTTAAAGCAGCTCTTCAAGGTAAGTATTATGATCCTCATTTATTAAAGGCAGAAACTAAAGGTGATGAAGCTTAGGCAACTTGCCCAAGGTCAATAACCAACAAAAGGAATGTTTATATTTTGAACTCAAATTTGGCCCCAAAGCCCTACTCTTATATAATGTTAGCTTGAGAAAATGTACTTAAGCTTTAAAAAATTGCTGGTCCTTTGAGCCAGTAATTTCACATCTAGGGCTGTATTCTAAGAAGAGAATCACAGGCATGTACTATGATTTCACCATACAAATCTTTATCTCAGCGTTGTTCATAGTTGCCCCCAAATGGAACTAACCCAATGACAAAAAAATAAGGGCTCAATTAAATTATTTGTGTTATATCCACACTGTGACATTGTATGCAACCATTAAAAATGTTATAACAGAAAATTATTTATTGGCAAAATGATACTACGACATACACTCATTTGGGGAACTCCACCTAATGCACAAAGTTCAGTGTCCTCACCCTGCTTTTCATTCCAAACAAAATTAGGCTGACTCTCCTCTGTGCTCCAATAGGTCTTCGCATACGGCCTACGGTAGTTAAACTTCATTATTTGGCTATCTCCCCTTGTAGCTATGATCGCCTCAAGGTTAGAGAATCAACTTAGTCACCTTTATTACTCCACCCATATCTAACACACTTGTTCATAATTAATGAGAGGTATTCAAAAAACGTTCACTGAAAGAATAAATGAACAATTAATTCTTTAGCACTATGTTCAAGCCATTTCATGTTAAAAATCATGTAGAAAATAAGACTTCTGGAGTTTAATGGGGGAAATTGCCATGCTTGCTCACAATGAGAGGAAAAAGACCCTGAGGTTTTAGCCACCCTTGACCCTATCTCTCTGCCTTGAAGATAGAAAGGGACTCTGATCTTGGCACACCTGTAACCCATTCACTGCATGGTAGGGTCTTGTCATGCACTGATTGCAAGGGTCTGGCGATAACCTGAGTCAATGCAGGGGTTTTAATCTGAGATCTATACATTTCTATATGATATGTCTGAATAGGCTTCATCAAATATATCTCTTGGAATTATTTTCAAAGTGTTTATAGGTTTTATTGTGTGTATATGTCTATTTTGTAAGGATATGGGCCTTTCACTTTTTATTCAAAAAAGTCCCTGGATCTAAAAACTCTGAAATACAGTGATGGATTCTACATAGTTTTCATCATATTATTTTGACTAAAAACATCTTAACTTTCACATGTGTATTTCATTTATTAAGTGAATTTTTAAAAATTTTTCACTTTGAGACTGGGGTAAGCTGACTTTTTTTTTTTTTTTTTTTAATTAATTAATTTATTTTTTTTTTGCGGTACGCGGGCCTCTCACTTTTGTGGCCTCTCCCGTCGCGGAGCACAGGCTCCGGACGCGCAGGCTCAGCGGCCATGGCTCACGGGCTTAGTTGCTCCGCGGCATGTGGGATCTTCCCGGACCAGGGCACGAACCCGTGTCTCCTGCATCGGCAGGCGGACTCTCAACCACTGCGCCACCAGGGAAGCCCTAAGCTGACTTTTTAATGAAGCCCATTAAATTGTAGTTAATGAGAAACTTTGATCATTATTCTTTTCTGTAGACATTATAGTACAGCAGAAAGACTTCCAACAAGATTACAAACATTCCTCTGGGAGTGAGAAAAGAGAATTGCTCTTTGGAGTTCAGTGGGGATGAAGATACCTTTCTCCTTTGGTGTCTGTACAGTCAATACTTTCAAGTTATCTAAAGAAAGTCAGAGAGTGGGTCGTTGGGAAGAATGTCGTATGGATAAGGGCCAGGGAAAGAGAAAGAAGGGCACCGAAGCCCGTTTACAGAAATCTAAATCAGAAGACTATCTTCAAATAATACTCAAGAAATCTTCACACATTCTTGAAATCCAGCTGGCTGTGTATGTGTGTTTTGATGTAAAGGTGTAGTCATATTTTTTTTTTCGTTTTTAAAAGCTACATATTTTATCGCCTGAAGGAGCTTCTATTCACTGCCATGGTACTGTTGCCTAGCAGAACCATCACAAGCCATGTCTTAGTATTCTGCCTACAATGTTAGACTGGAAATGTGGACAGGGGAAAAAAATCAGGTGTTCACCTCATTGGGCTCCTTCCAAACTCTGCTGAGTTGGGATGGCACGTATAGTTGGTGACTTGAGGTTTCAGAGGTACCATCCTAGAATGTTCCTCATCTATCACCATTGTCAGTCTTGGGCTAGTCCCAGTTTTAAAAAACACTGCAAAGGAAGCCAGCCCGTTCTCAGAGTTTGAGGACATGCCAAAGAGGACTGGAGGGGTCCCAGGACACCCAATTTCATTAAGACATAACAGGCATTATGCGGTCTTTCATATGTGTTTTGGTTTGATTTGACCTGTATTTCCATACAGAGACAACTAGGGAGTCTTGAAGGCTCTCTATAGGATTATGGAACATTGGTGCCAAAATCAGAGATCATCCATTCCTGACTTGTGTAAGTTGCTTGGATAAAGCAATGTTTTATGCGTTAGCATATGAAACTAACAGTAATGATAATGTTTATTGTGTGCTTACTTTGCACCAGGCACTGCTCTATATACTTTATATGTAGTAACTCACTGATTCTTTACAACAAAATTATGACGTCAGTATTACTATTATTCCCTTTCTCTCAATGGGGAAAGAAGGCACAGGAAGATGAAGCAACTTGTGCAAGGACATGAAACCAGGAAATAAGGCCTCAGCATCGTACATAATGTGGAATAATTATCTACCGGGGAGAGATGTGCAAGCCGGGATTTCTCTGGTCCCTCCAACTGAACATTCTTTTTCTCCTTTTTAGAAAGAGGGAAGCGATATATCCAAAACCAAGGATGATCACCAGAAATGAGTATATTTTTCAAATCATTATCTGCCCTCCCCATACACACACACACACACACACACACACACACACACACACACACTTCTACACACCTGAAAGTACTTACAGTCACAAGATTTTTTTAAAAATTCATTTTGGAAATATTGGCCCTTCAGTGAAAACCAAAGATTTGCATGTGGTAAAATAAGGAACTATGATCACATTTCCTATCTCATCCTGTTAAAGAATTCTTAGTATGAAAATCCTGCCTTTCACCTCTAATTTAATAAATAAACACAACTAGAAATATACCTTGAAGTCCCAAGACAATTTAACTGGTTTAATAATTAATTTTCATAGCAAAAGATTAATTCATTACTTTCCTTGTTAAAACAATAAATGTTCATTGAGCAACCATTTGCTTTAGTATCTATGCACCAGGTATATATGGCAATCAACAAAACAGATTACACCTCTGACTTCATGAACCTATTTGGTGGTAAAGATGTTATCACTGTTTCATTACTGATGTTTTCTCTTAGGTCAATACAGTCTATGTTTATAAAGTTTATAAATTTATAAAGTTAAAGTGAGAATGATTGGAAAGAGTGAAATTAGACACTGTGACATAAACAAAAAGAATTCAAGATAACAAATAACTCTGTAACCACATAACCCAACTGACACAGAGACAAGCTCTTAATATCATTAGTTCTAGTTTAAAATCTTCTGAAGATACCCATATATAGCACAGAAGTCACAAACTCTGAATTTGGATTTATCATTTCTTCTAAGAAACCCCACCTCTTAGGATCTCCCTATCATCCATCCCCAAACAGCACCCCAGTATATAAGCCTATCGATTCCATAGTCAACAACATACCTTCTTTAGATGGTTCACAGCTAAATTAAATCACCCACACTAACAGAGCATACAGTACCAGAATGGTGAGTTATAAGGGTTAGAAATAGGTGAATAACATGTAAGTATTTAAAATGGCCAACTAGGAACACGAGAAAAAATAATATGACAGGAAAAGTATATACTGTAGACTATGTATGATACTACCTGAAATGAACATATGGATAGTATATCAAGTTCTTATTGCAAATCATTTAAGACTAGGAAGACCCTGGCATCAGACTGTAGTACTTGAATAAAGGTTCCACCACATAATAGCTAAGTGATAGGCAAGGATTCATTTGATTGACCTGGATACCTAGCAGGCCACGTTCCCAGAGAGACAGCTGCCATCCCCCCTTCCTTCAAAGAGCAGCATCATTTGGAAATTAAAACCCAAAAGATATGGAAACTGGTTAAAACTGAGTACTTAAGGCAGGCATCCTGATAGAATGCTGATAAGATAGAACAGAGCTGAAGGTCAATCATCTAAACAAAAGGCTTGGGTCCTGGACCCTGATCCCACCAAAAGAGAAACTTTCAGTTCTAAATGCTGAGGTTGACAGGGCTTCCAGCCCTGTCAGGAATCTGCTACATCACAGAACCGTAACCACAAAGTTTGGACCTCAGCCCCAAACCATCCTAGAGGAAGAGCTGGTGTTCCCCCAACCATGAAGCTTAGGAGCCCCACAGCTCAAGACTGGGACCCCTCTCAAGTCTGATGTCTTACTCAGCAGTTCCCTGTGCACCTGGCATTGAGAAGCTTGCTCACCTGCTACTGTTCTGTCTCTGTACGTTTTCCCCTCAATCAAAGGCTGGTCCCAGCTGGTGTGTGTGCTTTCAGGTCATTCACTCTTGATTACTCGACATTAGATGATCTTGGACAAGTTGTTAACTCTCTGTGAGCCTCGGTATCCTCTTCATCAAATAGGGATAATGACAGTAAAGACTTCATTTGGTTTCTGTGAGGATTAAATGAGATAATCTATGTCAAGGGTTTATTACAGCACCCACACGTAGCGAACATTCAAAAATGCTAGCTATTATTAGAATTTAGGATTTAATTCCAGGGAAGTTTTAAAATATAAATAAGGGAGTTTCTTTTAAAAACACATCTCAAAAGGAACTAAAACTTGGAGCTTTCATGAAGAGACTTAGAGAACGCTTATTTTATCTGCGACTCCACTGTTGATATGATCAGGATTATTTGACAATGAAGTGATTCTGAGTTTCAGATCAAAGAAGCGAGATTTATTATATAGAAGAGAGTTATACTTCCGATCCTAATTAGTGCCTGGGCATCTGTTTGTACTTCTTGACAGGTGAGGAATGGAGAAGTGGTGTGAGGGAAAGACAGCCCAAGTAACTACATTTTTTTTCCTAAATAATTACTCATTCATTCATTCATTTATGCATTATTTCCTTTTTTGCAACAGTTACACATTGCAATACACAGTACTAAGCACCATGGTGTGATAAGAAGACAAAAATCAAGCCAACATTGAGAAGTAAGAATTGGCTTGTCCAAAACTTATTCCCTACATGCCAGTCTACCAAAGAAGGAGCTGGTCTCCTGCAGATCATGGGGAAGGTAGCTACTGCAAAAGCTCAAGCAATCAGTTCTGGTAAAGTGCTGATGTAGCAGATTCAGCCGTGTTCAGGTATGTCAAAGAGCTGGGGCTCTAAGGCTTACACATTAGCACACTGATCCTGTCAAGAAAGAGGTGTGTGTTCTCTTATCTGTGGATGTGAAACTTAGCAGAACCAGACTAGACTTGGAGCTAAGACAATGCCATACATGTAGTTGATGGATTCTGGCTCTTATTCATGCTAGGGAAGGAACTGTCATTTTGCTGGTTAGTTTCTTAAAAGCCTTCTGGCAGTCAATGCTTAGATTTGCTAGATTCCTGTATGCAGCCCCCAAAGTACAATAGGAAATTGGAGAGCATAGACCTCTACCATGCTGAATGCCTCCAATATAATATTCTTTCATGAGCCCTAGTGTGTGGTTCCTGGTGTTTTGTCATGGTTTGATCAATACACTTGTTACTCTTAAGAAGCCTATTACATGGAAGATCATAAGACTGCTAAGTGTACTAAACTAATACAATTAATAGAATAAGATGCTGTGGGAAAAGTATGTGCCATGTCCAGGGGAATGATTTATTTCCTCTACTGATAAACCTCTGGCTCTCTTGGAGGTGTTGGTTAGAATCCAATCCTATACCTCCGGCCATTTCTCTCCCCACAAGAAGAGGAGTGGCTCTACCGTATAGGATTAGAGCACCTGTGCCATCTGCTCGTGGAAGGTGAGAGGCAGGCTTTATTCCTGCATGCAATTAATCTGCTCTGTAACTACACCTCTCCCCATAGGAGGGGTCAGGGGCCAGTTTTAGGGGAATGACAGGAAGTCTGTTCTGGCTTCATGTACCAAGTGTGTTTCTCAGTACGGCTTTACTACGAATAAAGTTAATATCTGCACATCTGAGGAAGTCAAAGCTTCCTTGTCCATTGTTCAATAGGTTCAGAACTCGAAAGTGACATTTGATTCAGTGTCTCTTTTAAGTCTCAAATATTTTTATTCAGACCAGAGTTTGAATCCCAATCGATATTGGAAAGATTGAGTTCAGTCTTGAGACGCCAGTGCACTCATTTCTCCATGATAATAATATCTACCTCATTGGATTATGCGGGGATTAACAGATCACATGCCTGACATATAGTAGGTAGTCGTAATTCTGCTTGTGTGATATATGTGATATGAAGAGAAGTCTAGACCAATAAAACCTTCTGAGATTAGGAAGGCAGGAGTTGAATCTTGATATTAGGGACTTCTAATATGTTTTTAATATTTTTCCCTTAAATACAGGAAATATTACTAAAAAATTAGCAGATGACTCAAAAAAATGTGAAACCTTCTTACCACCTGTGTTCATGCACTCCAGTCAGTATGACACTGCTTTTCAGAACAAAGAGCTTGAGTGCCACAGCAAGATCAAAGGAGGACATGGAATAAATTATTGTGGAAGTCACGTCTCAGTCCCTGCCCCTCCTGTCATTGCTCTGCATGTGTCATTTAAAATGCAATTCCCTTTGAATGGGCACAGAGCAGTTCTATTACCAGACATGACTGCTTTTACTACTAGCAGTGGTTTAATGATTTTATGTCATCGCAATAATAGAAATATGACATTCCACTGTGACTACAGCTTGTGTGAGTCTATTTTTGGAAAGCTGATTTTGTACAGGACATGAAAATGTGGAATCTTGGTTCCTGTCCCCTTAGTGAACCTTTCATGACTTTCTGAAATGAGCGTGGTGACTTGAAGTCTCAAACAATGATGGTTCACACATAAAAACCCTTCTTTAGAGAAGGAGACTTGAGCCTGAATCCAATTTCCTCATCAGAGGAAGCATCCTTTTTGGAGTATTTCAATGTCTGAGTCCTTATTTTTGATAGGGAAGAAGCACACAAACGACAGAGAAAGTACACATTCTTTCTCAGTGGAGGACACTGTCTCAAATCTTTCACAGACGGAGTTGAAGGTAAGAGTCACAAACTCCCTCAACTGTCCTTCACTCCCATGTAAACACTATCACTGTCAGCACTTGACCCTTCACTGTCTTGTAATCTCAGACAAGTGATTCTCTCTTGCTTAAAGCCATCTCTACCATGCGTGTTCTTAATTCGCACCTCTGCTTTTTCTTGTAGGACCTTGATCCATTAGTGTTCTACTTTACTCCTACATTATCGCCTTCCCCCTTGTTACTGGACCTCTCCTTTCAGTCTGTTAACACAGCAAAATCCTTGCCTTTACACACACACACACACACACACACACACACACACACACACACACACAAGACCCTCTGTCTATCCCTAGTCACTGACCCATTTTCTTTCACAACCAAATTACTTAAAATACTTCATATTTGCAGCTTCCCATTTTTTAAATTCCTCTTTTCTCTTTTGCTTCTATAAATAAATAGGTGGTTCTTCCTTGTCTTCTTGTTCCAAACTATATACTGCAAAAGCTTTTTCTTGCCTGTTCTCTCCCCTCTTCAACCCATGTCCGCAGTCTTCTGCTCTCACCAATCTCCCCATATTGCTCAGGGAAGCTTCCTCAGTGACCTCATTAAATCCAGTGGTCAATCTCAGTAATTGGAACATTTTGCTTGCATGTGAAACAAATGATACCTCCTTTCCCTTTTAAAAAATTCTCCTTTCTTTGGTTTCATGCTGCTGCATCAAGTACACTGTTTTATTTCTACCAGTTACCATGTTTTCTCCAAATACTGGGCCATACACTTCACACTGTTAAGAAAGGTAGGGAATATTGTAATAGTGGATCCATTTCAAAAATCAAGCAACTGAAACATAAAGAAATTGAGTCATTTTATCCAAGTTACCTAGTAAATGTGAGGAATGGGTTAAGAACACAGCTTTATCTGACACCAATGTACATTTTAAAATTTGTTAATATAAATATTTAAAGCATACAGAAATATACCAATTGTCACAACTAACAAATCTCATGTATCCACAGATTTAACACATTAACATCTTGCTTAACAATTTGGACTAATTTATTTTTCCGGCACTGATGTACTATTAAGAGTTAAAGCCCAATTTGTAATCCTCCACAATTTTACTCCCTTGCCAGAGGAAACCATTATACTGTAAAGCAGTGGTCCCCAAACTTTATGGCACCAGGGACCGGTTTCATGGAAGACAATTTTTCCGCAGACCTGGTGGGAGGATGGTTTCAGGATGATTCAAGCGCCTTACATTTATTGTGCACTTTATTTCTATTATTACATTGTAATATATAGTGAAATAATTACACAACTCACCATAATACTGACAGGAGGCGGAGCTCAGGTGGTCATGCAAGTGATGGGGGGCAGCTATAAATACAGATGAAGCTTCACTCGCTCACCCACCCGCTCATCTCCTGCTGTGCGGCCCAGTTCCTAACAGGCCACGGACCAGTATTGCGACCGGTGCTGGGACTGGTTGGGGACCCCTGCTCTAGTGGGTCTCTATCTTTTACATCCAAAGTTTTTATCCTACTTTTAGATTGGCACAGTCTTCTGTATTCCTCTCTCCTTTTTCTTATCTGGATATTAAATATTCTTTCTTTTCTGTTGGTGTCCACTCAAATTTTAAACATATATACTTGAGTTTATAATCAATATGTCTAATGTACTCTCAAGCCAAATACTTTTAGAATGTATTCACACTAAACTTCTTTCTGTAATCTACCACATTGAGCTATCTTGTTTGTGCCTATAAATACTTTGTTTAAAATGACCAAGAAATTAGTAACATACATCATCTGCCATCTGCCTAACATCTATGTATCTATGTATCAATATGTTTTTTTTACAGTCCAAGTTTGCTTACATTTATCTGTATGTTTATCAAGTATTTTCTAACCATCCCATCCTTATTATGGGAGGAGGGTATTCAATTTCCTCTTACTGATTTTTTATGCTCTGTTTTTTGACTTTTTTTTTGGTGATAATGTATAAATTGTTAATTGCCACAGCATTTTTATGAGAATTTTTGAAATTTAGATTCACCCCAGAATTATAGTTTGGCTAAGTATAAAATTCTAGGTTGACGAGTATTTTTCATCCACCCTTTAAAGTTATCATTCCATTAGGCTTCTTGTCTCCATCATGACTGTGAGACATCTTCTATAATTCTATTTTTTTGTTCCTTTGATTGCAATAGATATTTCATCTTTGATTGCTTTCAAGACTTTTTTTTTCTTATTGTACGAGTTCTGAAATTTCATTGCAATATATCTAGGTGTAGATTTGTTTTTGATCATTTTGTCAAGGATGTATTATACTCTGTCATTATGAAGATCGATATCTCTTTTCATCCAGGAACATTCTGAGCCATCGTATCTTTCATTTTTCTCTATCCTCCTTTTCTAAAAATTCTCTTGTATGTTTTCTGTGGTATGTTATCTTCCTCATATCTTTACACCCTTGCTGCATGTCTGATTAATTTAATCAGATCTATTTCCAAGTTGCTAACACTTATTTACACTTATCTACATCTTTACCAAATGTCTTTGCTCACAATTTCCAAATCATGCAGCTCATTTCCCCACAGCACAAGATTGGGGTTCTTTGTCAAGTTTGGTACCTGTGGTTATTTTTATTCTTCTATCTATTTAAACTTTTACACATTTATTTTAATGTCTCCTCTGGCTAGTTCTATTATTTCTAGTTCTAGGGTGTGAATTCTATTTGTTGAATTTTCTGACTCTCTTTAATTATGGGTGCCCATAGGTGACCTGAATGTTTTAAGTAATCTTTGTGGAGATTGTTATGGACCGAATTGTCTCCTCAAAATCCATATGTTAAAGCCCCCGTCCCCAATGTGACTGTATTTGGAGGTAGAGTCTTTTAAAAAGTAATTAAGCTAAAACAATGTCATAAGGTTGGGGTCCTAATCTAATGGGACATAAGAGAGGATGAGTAAACAGGAAGATGCAAACAGAGGACACCCCATGTAAAAACACAGTGAGAATGCAGCCACCTGCAAGCCACAAAGAGAGACCTCACCAGAAACCAGCACTGCCAACACCTTGATCTTGGATTTCCAGCCCCCAGGACTGTGAGGAAAAAAAAAAATAACCTGTTGTTTAAGCCACTCAGTCTGTGGTATTCTGTTATGGCAGCCTGAGATGACTTACACAGGGGTATTTCAGGAGCCCCCATTTGCACTAACACCCACTGAGTTCCAGTTCATATTCACTTCTTCATTGTGGTCATGGTTTCAAGAGTTTATATTAGAACTCTGTTAATTTCTCAACTTTACATTCTCACATCACGTAAGTAATACAAATTTGGAACTCAAAAATTTGTTTAAAGCTGTTTCACCTTTCATGTTTCCCAGAAATGACTCATTTTCACTCATGGCTAATGGTCAGAATTTTGCTTTCAAAGATATAGTAGAATACCTTCCTGTCTCAAAGCTTTTTGCAGATAACACACATTCAGTCTCATTGTGTAAGCATCCCGTGGCCTAGGCTTCCCTCTGAGGGTACTAAAATATCAGACCCAGCATTTAGGGTCTGTTTGCCAGTTCTGATAACTGGAAATGTTGGGCTTCTGATAATTAATCTTATCTTGAAATTTTTTCTTCACTCTGGAATCTAAGGAGTCCCTTTCTTGTTTTTTACCCTAAGTATTTCCAAAATACTTCTTTCATAATCTGTTTGGAGTGGAAATAAAATTCTTCTGCATCAGCTTAATTGCAAATAATGACCAGATGCCTCTTATGTTCTTTGCATGTCATCAGGCCATTTCTCCTGCCCCATGATATCTCTGACTACCTATTATAACATGCAAAAGCTAACTTCTCTTTCTCTGCTTGACAGTGAAATATTTTCAGAGGTTCAGTCTCCTCTTCTGATGTTCTCATTGAACAAACTAGTCTACTTCCAATGTTACAAGTAACTCATTTTTGAAAATTCCTATTTGACGTCTCACCCCCCACATTCAATGAAGAGGCAAATTCCTCCATCCAGCCTTCTTAGCGCTGCCATTTCACAGCAGCTACCATCAAATCCCACTTCTACTGAGATAGTGCAGCTTCTTAGGACTTGTAACTTGCACTATTTAATAATTAGCCAAACTGACATCCATACCTCTAATCATGTTTGTTCTCTTCTAGTTTTCTTTTGGCTGCCAGAGGTATTTTCTTTCTTTTTAAAAAAATAGCTAATCCATTCTTACTCTTTGATTCCATGGATCTTTTCAATGGATTTTCTTTCCCTATAGAATAAAGTCCAAACTCTTTAGCTTGCAAAACCAAATCTTCATAATTGAGCCTTTGACTACTGGTCTAGATTTATTTCACACAGGGCTCCATACCACCACTTAGAACTCCAGTTCAATTAAGCCATTTGTAGTGTCATTTCCGTGACTTTGCTCAAGCGATTTCCTCTGCCAGAAATAATTTCTCCTTGCTCCCTCTCCTCCTCTGCAGCTCAACATCACTTTCTCAAAACTTTCAGTTTTTTCCAGGGAAAATTGACAACATCCTTCTTTGTATCCCTGCCAGAAATACTTATCCTTGGTACTTATTATAATCTTAATTCCACTGATATAATAACAAGCCTGTCTTCTACCCTGAAATCGTGAGATCATTTAAGACACGGTTTCTCAACCTCAGTGGTACTGATGTATTAGACCAGATAATTTTCTGTTGTATGGGCTCTCCTGTGAATTGCAGGATTTTAAGCAGCATTCTTGACCTCTAACTACTAGATATTAGTAGCTCCCACCCTTCACCAGACATGACAACCAAAAATGGCTCCGGACATTGTCAAATATCTGAGGGATGGATGGTGGGGGCATAATCATTCCTGGCTGAGAACCGCTGCTTTAAGATAGAAAGCACATTTCCAAAGTCCTGTGTTCAAGGCCACCACATGCATTCCAGAAATACTAGTTGACTGAATGAGTGCATGATGAATAAAAATATTTTAGTAATCAACAGACAGTATATAGATAGATAGTTAGATTGATAGATAGATAGATATCTGTTAGTATAAGTTACACTTTAAATAACTGAAACACATAAAATATTTGACTTGCAAATTATACATTTGAATAATTCAGGGAGCTGAAGTTTAAATAATATCAGAAGGACATAAGATTGACTATATACACGCATTTCATAGTGAAAGACCAAATGCCAAGTAAGGACAATTGGCGATTTTGTGAATTGGTTGCCAGTTGAAATTTATTTTGCCAAGGCTAATGTTTAGTTAAGTTGATATTTCTGACAAGTATAAGAATTTTCATTGAATGAGCTTATGTATGAATTTCAACAATTCTGCATTTAACCTGAAGGAAATATAATCTCCTGGGCAACTGTCAAAACAAGTGACTATGCTGACAAGGAGTCTCGGAGATAAAAGCTAAATTTAAAAAAAAATCATTATACTCCTTAAATGTTCTTTATTTTGGCCACGTCACGTGGCTTGTGGGATCTCAGTTCCCCGACCAGGGATTGAACCTGGACCACAGCAGTGAAAGTGCTGAATCCTGACCACTAGACCACCAGGGAACTCCCTTAACTGTTCTTCCTTTAGACATTTACTTAACAAATATTTAGAGAACGCTTAGAATGTACAAAATGATTGAAGAAAATAAAAAGATCTTTTTACCCCTGTTAGAAGAGATAATTCATGCATGCAAATAATCTAAAGTGGAACCAAACGGTTAAGAATGTTCAAGTGAAATAGCCATTCCTTTCATTTGGAAAAATCAAGGAAAGAATCATAGAAAACACAGCATGGAATTTTGGCCTTAGGTGGAAAAATAGGTTGTTAAAATCATTATTTATAATAATATCAAAAAATAGAAAAGCTTTAATATTGAATATCAGTTGAATCACTAGCTCCATTTGAAAATTTTAGTTCTGAAAACTGCAATAAAATACAAGACTATGTGTCCTATTTAAATAATAACATTAGGGCATTCAGAAGTTTGCATTCAGTTTGAGTTAACAGAGGACTCAAATGTAAAACATTACATAAGGATCAAAGCCTAGAAGAAAACACATGGCAATGTTAATGATTATTTCTGGATTGCAGGACTGGCAGGGGCAACGTTACTTCTGTTCTAGATATCTCAGTATTGTAAATTCATCTTCCAGAGCTGTATATTATTTTACATATCCACAAATGATATGCTATACAAAGTTGTGTTCTTTGAATCTACTCAGGTCTGAGATTATAGAAAGGTTTTCCTTCATTTTACTTACCACATATTCATATAATTCTGATAGAAGTTTCAGATACCACAAGGGAAAAATATTCTGTCAAATTTTATTTCTATACTTGGCTAAGTGGTTGTAGACTGTGACTTACTAAAGTGCGTAAATTTAAGAAACATAAATGTGAAATTTGCCATGTTGAAACTGTCATCGTCTTCCCTCTGTGCCTTCAAATTTACTTCTGAAAAAGCACTCACTCTTCTACTTATCAACCAAAAATCTGATTACAAATTGTGTTAGAAGATGGAAAAAGCAGTAGAAACATAGACCAAATATACAAAAGCTTAAATTCCTCATCTTCCAGGAAGGTGTTGGTGTAACTGGAGTCTATGTGGATATCATCCTTATTTGGACGATTCACAACATCCTTCTCTTATATCGTAGTTATATGTGTAAATGTTCTGCCTCCCAGTGGAGTTTCTTAAATATCCATATGGAATCTTTTACTTTTGTGATTCAATCCCCTTGAGAGCCAAATGCATGCTTAGGTACTATCTAAATACAGGAATAAACAAATGTGCAAATGGCCAGTCCCTTGTAAACAGTACTCCTTTAATAAATATTTGAAGGAATGTATTCACAGAGGAAAACAAAATTGGTCACAGAAATGATGAAAGTTAATAAAAGAAAGTAAAATAAACTCTCAGCATAATGTGGAATTATACCTACACCAGTATATATTACAGACCTAAATTTCTTTCTCCAGGATTTAGCTTTCTCAAAACATTTTGTCCAGAGACTTTTAATGTTAAAGGGAAAAGAGGCTGATTAGTTGGACTCCAACCTTTCCAAACATATACTGTACTGAACATGCCCCGGCCTTGAGATGTATGTTAATTGCCGTTCTCTCTGCATGAACAGTATTCCCTGGATTATCATAGTATTTGCCCTCACATTTCCTCGGGTTTCTGCTCAAAGGTCATTTCTTCAGAAAGGTGTATTCTGCCTACTCTATTAAAAACAAAAACAAAAAATAAAAGCACTCTCATCAATTTTTATGTACTTACCTTCTTTTTAATAGAAAACTGATGTCTAACAATATCTAGTTCCCTATTTATTTGTGATTTAGTTCTTTTCCTAAATTTATGCTAACAGGAGCTCAGGAGCCTTATCTCTTTTATGCACTGTGCATCTCAACCTCTTAGAATACTACCCGATACATAGTCTGTGCTCAGTAGATATGTACTGAACGATGAGTGAATGAATCAATGTACAAATTAACACAACGGTGACTTCTTCTATCATATTCAACTCTAGGACATAGATTTTAATGCAGCCATTATGAGCCCCATCTTGACATTCCTCATAATTTTCATTTTTTATTGTATTTCTTCGCTCTGTTCCATGTTTCCACGCAATCTATATTTTTGCTTTTGTCTTGTTTTGTTTTTGCTACCCATAACTGCAAAAACAATAGCAACAGAAAACAATCTCTATATCTTATTGTCTTCAATTATTTTTTTCTGAAAATTCTCCTATATAACACTATCTTAAATTTGGGGGAATATTTAATTCTCAAGATGCTGTACTATTGACATTTTTATGTTGCTGGCTAGCATTTTCTTATGACCTTGAGCAAGAGTCTTCCTGAACCCATCTGTTAAAAAAGAGAGGCAACTACTCCACCTTGCAGGTTTGCTGAAAGGATTTTTTGAGATAATGATTTCATGTAAACCCCCTAACCTGGTGGTTCTCATCTGCTATGCCACAATCATGGAGGAAATGCTGTCCTTCATTGCCAAGAATGGTTCGCCTAGTGAGGAAGGCAGTGCTTGCCTGAGGACATGAGACTGAAAGGTAGATTTACAGACACCAGTTTTTTGCTTTTGTTTTTCCTATTTGCTGCTTAACTTTTGCAGCATTTACATTATTTCTAAGATAAGATTTGGAATCTGTGTGAATACTTGATTTAGAAATAATAACCTTACAACTGGGTTTCTTCCTTATTCTTTAAAGCTTTACACTTGTTACCTGGGCTTATCAATGGGTTTTTGACAAATTCCCCTACGTGTGCTGTTCCTCGAATACCCATACTCTCCCCATGGGGGCTTTATGTGTACTGCTCCCTTTTCTTGGAATGTTCTTCTCAGATATCCACATGGCTTGCTCCTTCATGACCTTGTGGTCTATCATCATGTCACCTTAACAATGAGAAAACGTAGCCATCTCCATTCCCCACCCCAACACTTCCTCTCTCTTCCCTTCCCTTCTTTTTCTCCTTATCATTATAACCATCAGAAATATTACACATAGAACTATGTTTCAGCCTAACTTTCACCCATCCACACAGCAGAAAATAAGCTTCATGAGGATAAAGACTCTACTGCTGTAACACCAACTTCTAGGACAGTGCTGGAAACCTAAGAACTATCTAATAATAATTTGTTGAATGAATGAAAGCATGAAATAAATGCTAGTCAAGTACCAAGAATGGGAACTAAAACTGCCACAAACACAAAAGCCATCACTGCTCTCAGAGAGTTTCCAATATGGTGGGAGGTTAGATACTGAACAATTACAAACATGATGGATTCACAGGCTTAATCCAAATATGCTAAGGGACAGTATGATACCTTCAATTCAGGCTATCTTCCCCCAGATGCCCAGGCCTTGAAGTATTCACATGAAATGAAGGTACAGGTAGAGAGAACTATGAGAGGAAGGTGGAAGAAATGTTGAAAAATTTTTGTTTGTCTCAGTCATGGTGGGAAAAACAAACAAAGACTCCTCCCCCATTTAAGGATGTAAGGGATATCGTTCATATGTAGGAAGGGAGAATATTTAAACTAATGAACAGATGAGCTTGTTAGTAAAGAAATATAAGAGCTGGAAACCCATATTTCTCAGGTATTAGCTCGGTGACCTCAGCAAAGTACTTGAACTCTCTCATATATCAATGTATTAATTTGTAAAATGAAGACAAAGAACCCCCCCATCATGCTTCTGAAATTATAACATGAGAACATTGAGGTAATATATTTAGCACAGTTCTTAAGCACACGTGAACTATTAGTGCTATTATTTAGTAAATTATTATTTTTATAGATACCGCCTGCTTTAAAAATAGATTTGAGAAAAGTAAAATGAAAGGACAAGTTTAATGCTATTATAATCAAGATGAAAAATATGAGACAAGGAAGGAAGGGTGATGAGATAGACATTCCAGTTGGCTGTCCTATAACCATTTCCTCTCCTGTCTTTCTAGTAGAATCTAGAATCGGTGTGGGACAATGTGCCTGGCTCCATTTCCCAAGACCCCCTACAGGTAGGAGTGACTATTTAATTAAGTTCTAGCCAATGGAATAGAGGTGGAATTTTCTGGCTGAAACTTCTCAAAAAACACTTAAAAAAAATGGAGACTGGCTCAGCTTAATTATGACTTTTACCTCTTATCCTTCTACTACCTTCTTCCTGGAATACAGGCAGGCCAGTTGGAGCTTTATCATCTATCTACTAACCATGGGGTGATTTCAAATATGGAAGCCCTGAACTAAGAATATCAGAGAAGAAAGATAGAAAGAGCCTGAGTCTCTGAGGATATCAAGGAACTCTGTCGGCCTAAATTGCCACCTCCTGGTTCCTCTTTAAGGGGAGCTTGGCTACTTCTTGTTTAAACACTTCTTGAATCTCTGCTTCTCACAGCTAAACAGAATTTTAACTGACAGAGGTGAGATGATTATCCCAAATAATGAGAAATGAGTCTGAGACAACCTCTTGCACTTACATATAACTACACTGTTAACTTCGCAATAGCCACGGGAAAAAACAGTGAAAAGGAGGGACCCATGAAAATTATAAAGCTCTTATGAACGAATACAAAAATGAAGTCCAAATCTAGGTACTGCTAAATGTATTCCAGTCATTAGAATTCAAAAGAACCGTGTCATGCGTTTTTATGTAGAAGAAACATATATCTTTATTTGTATATTTGATAGTTTTTTTGAAGATATAAATTGATCCTCACGTGTTTGTTTCTTACAGTGACCTTTGACAGAAATAAAAATGTTGAATGGTATAGTTGGACTGTGAGAACACTGCTATGGAAAAGGCAAACGCATATTGTTTTCCAAGTGGTTGACCTGATTTAGAAATAGAAATTAAAGAATGTAGAGGAAAGGAGAGTTGGCATAAAATCCTGCATTCTTCCAAAGTGAATCATTGCCGCCTAGCTGCACACGGAAGCTAAACAGAAATAATTTTGATGTTGACATTTTTGTAAAGTATCTGAAACACAAGTATGATTGAGTAAATAAAAGGTGACCCGTTTACTTTCTATTTTGGAAGTGAAGTGGAAACATTCAGTTATAAAATGCAAGCGCTTGCTCAGGAAGAGGATTAGCCACATAAACCCCCAGGTGAACCCAAAGAATTACTGGAGTTAGGAACGAGACACTTAATAACCAGTAGTTTGGAGCTAACTCAAATGTTTTAATAAATACTTACATGGAAGTCATAGAGATCAGCACCCTAGAGCATGGAGAAGACTAGCCTATATGCTTTCCAGAGTAGAAACCACCGTGCGCTCATCCTGACCACCAAAAATAATTTTTATTGGGCTCATGGATACGAACTCAATTACCTATTATTGTCAGAACTACTGGAGAATGAGTGCTCAGGTATGGAATACTAAAATAAGAAACGGGGATGTCAACTGTGCATTCAAATGATGCTCTGCTAGTTAAGAAAGGGAGATTTTTGCAAGGGAGGGGTGTTCTCTGTTATATATGGAAAGCAAGGGAATTCAGAATAGAAGAGCTGACAGAGACAGGGCAGCCTTAATTTACATGTCAGCTATAATATCTGCCTTATAAGACTATTTACTTGGTAACTCAATGACACTCCTTAAACTAGTTACCGTAGCAACTGTCACATGACACATCAGGCTTCAAGACACAGAACATCTTCCTGCAAGAAACAAAAGCACCATCAATGTCTCAGAGGAGAATTACCATTTTGAGGAATGCCGGTGGTGTGAAGGAAAGGTGTTAGCACTGATTCACTGTGATTTTTTAAAATTTCTACATTCTGGTAGAGTGTCAACACTGCTTTCAATATTCTTTTCTCTCCCATTTATCACTTCACTGTCTTAAAAAAATGTTAATTACCTGAATATTAACTTTCCGTTAAAGCTGCTAGAAAAGTTCCCACAAATCAATCCCAACCTACCTTAACAATCTGGTTTTCGAAAGAAATCCCTTCAAGAATTCTAGCGTTTAAAGTTTTTTTTACATGATGACATGGATCATTGGTGTTATTGTGATGCTTTGTCCAAATTGTAAATGTTTTGGTTCCAACCCAGACCAATTAAGTTAGCATATTTGGGGTGCGACGTATAAATTTGTATTTTGGGAAATTTAAACTAGTGGTGTGCTTTATATGACTTTAATTTCCTTACCTCTGTGTCTTTGCTACGCTTTTCCTCACCTTAAATAGCCCTCCTTAACTCCAAACGTATAAATAGCACCAGCAACTCATGTCTTAGTTCAACTGTCATCTTTCTCAAAAAATAATTGTCCATTTCTCACCAACAATTTACAAATTCCACTACTTTGCTACTTCTCTAATTTTTTCAAATGCCTCTTTTATGTTAAACAGTGTATTAGACACATACACACACACACACACACACACACACACACACATATATATATATATATATATATATATATATATATATATATGATCTTCTCTCTCTCTGCACTCCCATTGGACTTTGTATAGCTTTTTATTATAATTTCTTCTATTGCTTAGGCTTCTCTGAGGATAGAGATGATAATCTATTCAATGTTTGTGTCCAAGTGTCTGAAACATATAGTTGTCAACAAATGTTTATTTCACTGGCCTAATGAAATTTTTATTAGGCCAAATTTCATTGGCCTAATAAAAATGAAATTTTATTTCATCTCTCTACCCTTTTCTCATACTTATTCCATTTCAACCACAATGACCTTCCTGCTATGCTTTCAACGCAGGGCCTTTGAACTGGCTATTTCTTCTACCTGGACTCTCTCCTCACAGATAGACACAGGGCTCCCTTTCTCACTTGCCTCAAATGTCACGCTCTTACTGAGACCTGCCCTAGCCATTCTACTGCAAACTGAATATACATATTCCATCCTGTTTACTGTTTTATCTTTTATTTTTAATATAATTAACTTATTACATAATTTTTTGTTTTTCTTTTCCATCCCACTAGAACATGAGCTCCAAGATCAGAAAGTTTTGTCTGTTTTGCACCTTGCTATATCCCCAGCACCTAGAACAATATCTTGTACAGATATTTGTTGATTAAATGAAGGAATGAGTGAAAAATTGTTCATCTATTCTTCTTTTCCTCCTTCCGTCCAAACACCTCGATTAATTGATGACTGTTAGGCACAATTCAAGTTGCTGGAATCTTCTTAATGAATTTTGAAACCTCAGAACCTCACACAATTATAGCCATTCTGGCCATTAAAAATGTGTCCATATGAAATCAATTAATCTTATAAGTTAATAAAGGGCAGGTAGCTATTTTAAAAAAATGAAATATCAAAATTTAGACTATAAACATTTGTATTACTTCAAAAGCGTGTCCCTGAAATCAGTCTCGTGTTGGCACAAACAAAAAAGTAAAATAGAACACTTTAGATTTTTGTATATCATGAGATTTGCAGGCTCTTAGGCTAAATTAGCGCTGGTTGCCTAAAGGATGTCTTAGGTAACTGCATCTATACCCAAGCTTTACCGCATCTAATTCCTGATGCCATGCTTTGGGGGAAATATAAAGAAATCAGAGAAATGCAGACAGCCCCTATCACAATGATAAAATGCATGAGTACCCCAGACTGTGAGACACAACAATCGAATTAGAAACATACAGCCTGGAAAACCACAGATTCTTTGAGGGGGCGATTTCTCCTCCATAAATATTTAAAGAGAGCAACAAAGAGTTAGAGGCTATTATTCTAACTGTGTAATGGAACACTGTTTTCAAAGCACTTTAGCTTTATATATGTGAGAATCTGCGTTAAGTAAGACTGTCTGTCTCTTCACTTCTGGGGAAAACTAGAATTAGAAGCCTAAAAGAATTTCTCCAAGTCACTGTTTGGCCTAAGTGGATTCTTAACTGATACTAGTGGGCAGCACGAAGGCCCCGGCATGGGGAGGACCTCTTTGCGGAGTAACTGGGATGGATAGCATCCTGCTTCTCTTGGAGACAGTAAAGGAAATTAAGGAAATGGCAGGCTATGCATGGTGTCATTGTGGGGGATGCGGGCACAATAAAAAACGTTCAAGTTTTTGAGAAACCACAGTAAACATGGGACTCTATTGTCTTTAGATTGGAAACAGTCTCAAAAAAGTGTGCACTGAGATCCACTGTCTGTTCCATAACCATTGGCAGGGAAGCTTCAAGGAGCCATTATGTTGCTGTAGAGAGCCAAGGACGAAAAGTCACGAGACCTAGGTCTTTGCCCAGGTGGTATAATGACCTTGTTTTTCAAGCTACGGTAAGTTAACTTCTGTATAATTCACTTTTCTAAGCTACTAAACGGGGTGAGTGGTTACCCCAAATACCTTATAATGTTGATAATGGTGAACAGTCTCTTTAAAATGAGAAAGTACACTGGAGAATCATTTTTTTTTTCCCCAAAAATGAAGCACCATTCAAATGTCTATTTAATTAGAGTAGATGTCTGCAGCTACCCAGGAGAAATAGACACTTCTCTAAAATCCATCATATCCTGAAGTTCAAATCTTCCAAGAGGCGTTCCCCAAAATGACCCATTCGTTCTTTAGAAGCAGTAATACTTTCCAGCAGGGACTGATCTTAAATATGGCCACGCATCAGGCTGAGTTTAGACAATATGGATAAAGAAAGATTGAGTGTAGGCATGCAGCCAGGTCAAAAGTAGGTGTATATATGAGGGAGTGGTAGGAAGGCAAGGGAGGTGGAGTATATACAGGGATGACTGAGAAGTCAGTGGGCAGTCAGGAATTTGAGGACGAGAAATGATGGAGGGACCAGAGGGCACGAGGGACGGGATATAAAAACTGAACGGTTTGGGGAGCTGAAACATCTTGCCAACACCTGTGCTACCACGCTCGAGGATGATCACGATAGTGGAAACGATGCTTGATTAGACTTTTCAGGAAAGCTTTACAGGTACCACTTTCTTTGGGCAGAACCCAGAGGTGTTTGACCCCAGCTTTGTTCCTCTCTCCCTCCTTCTTCCATCCAATCTGTGGAGAGGAGTTTCCAAAGGAAGAAATGGCCCCAGCTTTCTCAGACATGTTCAGTGTGGCCACAGTCGGACAAAGGGAGAGGGAATCTCTTCACTTACAGTAGGACTTCCTCAAACATTCCAGATTAAAGTCCCTAACAAACGGGTGTTTTGGCTCCGTGACATCGATGCCCATATTTGGCTAGTAAGGAGCTGTTTCAGTGTGCCTCAACTTTATTATTTTCTTTGGCTAACTTTCTCACAAGCTGCCTAGTCCTAAAGCATAATCATTTTTCCTTTCCAGGATCGTTCCAGGGAGAAGCTGTTCTGATTTAACTCTCCAAGATGTAGGATTTTGCCTTTTTCAAGCCACCCCATTTAAGACTATGACACTTTCAGGTTGATACAGTACCAGAATAAACATAAGGACACCTCTTTGATTTTCCAGTTTTGATTTTTTTTTTTTCTTAGCCATACCTATAACCGTAGCTATTGAATTACTATCCCCAGGGTACAGCCACTTGTTTAGGCCAAGTCTGAATTTTTCATGCACTTTCTACCATATTCTAGTTTTCTCTGTATGTATTTTCCTCTTTCCTTTGCAATTTTTCATGAGAGAATCACGCTCAGTTACTCTGCAGGCATGCACTTGGTCAGCTGAGCTATCTGTACAGGAAAGTCGAAGGAATGCAAGAGATATACAGCACCTATAAAATGCAGAAAAATCTAAAGGGTCAGATACCTCATCTACTAAGAACTCAAATACCTTGTACACTTATTTGTCAAGTATAACATGAAGAAGCAAGTAAAATAATAGGAATTACCAATTATTAAGCACCATATAATATTTTTTATCATTACAAGGTATTAATGTTCTATCTATCTATGTATCTGTCGGTCTCTTTATTACTTCATCCCCGAGCTTAAACATCACCTGTCTTAGGTAACTGCATCTATACCCAAGCAATTGGGAGGGAGCAATTTACTATTAGTCCTATTTTATAGATGAAGTGTTGAGACAAACTGCTATTACGTAGCATTCCAATTCCAATGATAGGAACGAGCTATACCTAGTATATCATACATTACTATGCAGATATTAATATATACTTGTAAAATTTCAATTCATTGTATTTATTTAATGCTATTTTTCATTATATCCACAGCTAACTATCTTGGTTTTTCTTATATATAAAATACCAGATGAGTTTAACAATGGGTCCTGTGAAAGAACAAAATAGACCTGTCCATGTTTTCAGAAAATAAAAACATAGTCTGTCAAAAATTATGGCCCTGGGCTTCCCTGGTGGCGCAGTGGTTGAGAGTCCGCCTGCCGATGCAGGGGACGCGGTTTCGTGCCCCGGTCCGGGAAGATCCCACGTGCCGCGGAGCGGCTGGGCCCGTGAGCCATGGCCGCTGAGCCTGCACATCTGAGAGCCTGCGCTCCGCAAAGGGAGAGGCCACAACAGTGAGAGGCCCGCATATAGAAAAAAAAAAAAAAAAAAAAAAAAAAAAATTATGGCCCTATGCTAGCCTGAAAAAGTGCCTATTCTCAAGCAACAAAGTTGATGTCAAATCCCTTTGATATCTGCTTAACTGTGTTTCCTAAACATCTCTGACCCTCTTATGTAAAATTATCCTTTTGCTCATGATTCAGTGATTCTTTATTATGCTGATACATAGGTATTCAAAGTCACTCACCATAAAAGGAGGAAACAAAAACATCCCTCTTTAGAATTATTTAGTCATGTTACTCCTTTTAACAGTTTCCACATGCAATATCTTGCTTAAGCTAAAAGAGCAACTATCGGAATAGAAACGTATTTCAGTAAGTATTTTCACCTTTTGGGGTTTGTTGTCGTTGTTGTTCAAGTTAAATGATAAAAGCACAGGTGTAATTGCCATCTGTGGCAGATACTCTTGTTGCTTATCAATATTCTTTCCTTCCTTAATATTAATATATTATATTAATATTAAAATACTAATTGTTAGCTAGGCCCATTGCTGCCCAGGTATAAAAATGGTATTCCTCTCTCACTCTTCCTCACAGCTATGTGTAGCCATATGACAAAGACATAAGATGCATGTGACTTCCTTGAAACTACCCGGGAAGTCAGTGGGGACCTGTCTTTCTTAACTACTTTCTATATCATGCTGCCTGGAGGTGGATGTGGATGTGATGGCTGGAGTTCTAGCAACCATCTTAGGTCACAAAGATTAGAAGCACAGCCTAGAGATGATGCATCAGTGAGCCAGAAAGAGACAGGATTTCTGAAAGAATTAGGAGAGCTGCTTTATCAGCACTGGGCTGCTGATATTTGGATTTGAATTTTGATGATTAACATACATAAGGCTTCAGCCTCATAATAGCACTGCAAGGTAGGCATTAATATCTCTATTTTACAAAAAAGAATATAAAGTTCCAGGGATTTTAAGTGATTGACAGAAGGACACAACAAAATCCAAGGTTTAGAATCACATTTCCTAGTTTAGCTCCAGATGGCTTTCTATTAAATAATGGCTCCTATAAATTTTCCTATTTTCCAAACTAGAGGGAACTCTATTTAATTAGATACCCTCAGTCTATGTCAGGTTATGAGAAGAGAATGGATAATTCCACTAACAAGGCCAAATTGAATGATCTTAAGAAATTAGTGGACTTCATTTCATGTCAGCATGCATTTTCAAGAAACTCTTCTATTACATTATTTTTTAAAAGAGAGAAAAAAGGAGAAGAATTAAAAAAAAGAACACTTTTAAAGTGTCAAACATTGAACATCCTTAACTACCTGGAAACTTGTAAACCTGGACAGAAACAAATAGAGAGAGATGCAATATCCTTTTACACCAGGAAAAACAGAGTCCCATTTTACTGGTTGTGGGAGACATCTTTCTAAAAGTTTAGCAAGTAACAGCTGTTTCAGAAAAATGAAACAAAGAGTGGATTGCAGCCAATGAAGGCTGTCATAGCTACTGATGCTGAAATAACAGTGAAGGTTTTGAATGCAGTTATGAAGCCAAAGAGCAATGATAAAAAACAAAGATAGCAATTTTATCAAGAGCAAGAAAACAGCAGAGGAGAGTGTCTTACACTGTTTGAATTATAAACGTTTCTTCCTGGTTTGGATTCGGGTTTTTGTTTCGGTTTTTTTTTTTTTTTTTTTTTTTTTTTGAGGTGCAATTCTTAGATAATTGCCTTAAGACAATTGCCTTTCTTGGTTTTGCTTCCTAGGCTGTAACTGTTCTATTTCTTACCCTATTGGTTTGCCGAATTTTTATAGAAAATAGAAGATAGTGGGACATCTATCCTAACTTCATCAACAGTAATATTTAGCATTTATTAAACACCTATGACATCTTAGGAAGTTTGCGTACATCACCTCCTTTAGTTTTCACAGCCCCCTACAAGAATCATGGTGTGGTTAAGAATCCACAGTCACACTGTCTGGTGTAAAATCTAGCCTCTGCCTCCTACTAGTGCTGAGATTTTTTGACAGGTTATTTATCTTTCCTATGCTTCAGTTTTCTTACCACAAATTGGGAATAAAATTAATATCTACTTACCTAAGTTGTTGACAATTCGGTTAGCTAATAAATACAAGGAATAGACTAGCACCTGACTATAGTCATATATGTGTCTGCTATCACTGTTATTCTTGTGCTTGCATTGTCTTGATCTCCATTTTACTGAGAAGAAAACTGAGGCTCAGAGAGTTGACCCAATTATTAAGAATTCAACCCTAGGGCTACAACCTCGAGTCTGCCATCACTCCAAGACACCCTTTCATGTCTCATTCTAATACAGGGATCATGTTGAACGTTCAGAAGCAACTTTTCAGAATGTTCATTTCCAAACCATCTCATCCCTGTAAATGCCACTCGTGGCCAACTTGGACATGTGCCCACCCTGCAGGGTGAAGGGTGGCTGACCGTCCTCGCCCTCCCATTACAGCCTTCATTACTACTGAAGTGCAGGGCACAGCTGGCTTCCAGGAGGCTAATTACCTTATTAAAGAGCTATATGATGTGAATCTGAGTTATTTGTGGCTTCCTATCAACCACCAAATGAATACAATTAGTTGTTCATCTTTGGAAAGAAAGCTTAGTCGGAAAGGACCAGAGCCCCCTCCTTTTCCTTTGCTTCAATCTCTTCCCCTTTCCTAAAAAAATCCCTCCTAAACTGTCGACCAGCCTCTCTGTCCAAGTCAAGGCAATGTTTTCACAAACCACAACCAAGGTGGTTTCAAAATTAGTCATTTGAGATTAATTTTAATAAACTTCTGTCCTTTCTTTCTTTTTTTCAATGTCTACTTAAGAACAAACAGAAACTCAGCTCCTGTGCTCTTGACAGTTCAAGCCCAATAAAAAGACATTAAAATTCCAATAAGCAATAATGTCCTTTTACTGAATTTTAGTACTAAAAAATTAAGTGGTTCTAAGACCGCTGGGGCTGTTAGTACTTAAATGGCCGAATTATCTTAATTGTCTCAGAAGTGGTACTAAAGTTTGAAAAAGAGAGAGTGCATATGTGAGAAGGAGGGAAAAGTGCCATCATTATCCTCACTCTTTAGAAGAGAACATTTGTTTGCATTTCAGTCAACAGCAAACCACTTCCCAGTAAATCAAAACCCAAAGAGATATGGGAGGCAAAATTATATGGCATGTGCTACCCTTGGCTGAGCTGTAGTAAATTTAACTCTGTTGTTCAGAACGCTGCTGTGAAGAATTATGAGTCCATTTGATTCCAATTTCATCAACTTGAAGTTCCAAGCTGGCCCATTTTGAGGCTGAGGGACGTTGCATCGCAATGCATGAGACATATTTTTCTGTCTGGCAGAAAGCTCTTTGGGTTCTTGTGGTCCAAATCTGTGTTCAAAAGATATCTGATTGTCCTGGGGAGGTGGGAAGCTAGGATGAACTTTGTTCAAGCTGGATAAACTGCCCCTAGGAGAATCACTTACCCAAAGGGAAAGGAAAAGAAGATTGTGGAAGAAATAACAGTGTCTAGAAGTATAATTTGATCAAGTGTTTCCGAAACTAATTAGGTTTATCCTCTATGAATTATCCCCCTTTTCATATTGATATCTTAAACAAAATCTCTTGCGTCATCTTCTTCAACAATTTATCTATAGCACTGATTTTCTTCTCCTTACTGCAAACTGCTAAAAAGAATTGTCTATCCTAACAGCTTGCATGTCTCTTCTCGCTATTCTCTGGGACCCACCCCTAAGAGGCCTTTGCCCTCTGATCACATGCAAATAAGTCAACAAATCACCACTGATCTCCATTTTGAAGTGCCTAATGATCATTGCTCAGTCCTCAGCTTACTTGACCCATCAGAAACTCTTTAAGAGAATTAATACCTCCCTCTTTCTTAGAAGGTGTTCTTCTCTTGGCTTCCAAGATGGTCCTTTCTATTGAATATCATCCTATCACCAATGCCCCTCCCTCTCAGGAATTGAGTCTGTCTGCCCAATTGTCCCAATCTGTGTCTAATCCAGTATTTCAGGATCTACCCACAGATCTCTTTTCTTCTTTGTCTTATACTTACTCCCTAGATGTTTTCATTTAATAATGTGGCTTTAAGTTCCACCCATTTGGACTGATGACCAAATTTGCAACTCTAGTCTCAATATGTCTCTTGAAATCCAGACTTGTTTTTCAATAACTGCAATTAAAAGCTTAATAAGTATCTTAAAATGAAAGGTTCTTAATACACACTCAAAACCTACTTGCTTTCAATTCAAGACGCAGTCTTCTCCACGTCGTTAACAGGCAATTCTATCCTACCCAACCCAAACCTTGCTGCAGCCTTTCCTATGCTTTCTCATATTCCTCTTCCAATCCATCAGCAAATACTATTGGTCTTACTCTCAAAATATATTCTGAACCTGCCCACCTCTTACTGTCGCCACTGCTACCTCCCTGGCCCAAGGTACTGTCTTCTCATGTTTGAATTTTTGCAAGAGACTTCTAACCATTCTCTTTATTTTCACCTAGGTTTTATTCAACATGTAGATATCAGAGTAATTCTTCAAAAACCTAAGTCAGATCAAATTACTCCTCTATTCAAATCCCATCTGTGCCTCCCTGTCCTGTTCAGAGTGAAATCCAGATAACTCATTATGACCTACAGCATCTTACTATCTCTTTCATTGCTTCTGCTTCTATTAGCTCCCAAGCTCCACATATTAGATCCACACCAAGCTCACTGTTGTTCCTTAAGCAGCCCCAGCAGGTTCTCTTCTCGCAGACCTTGTATTTGCTGTTCTCACTGCATAGAATGTTCTGTCCTCCAAACACTCCTTCTCATGCCTCCATTAGACCTCTGTTCAAATGTTTCTTTATCAGAAAAGCTCCCAGTGATTCATAAGAAACAGCATCCCTATAGCCCCATCACTACTAGTCCCCTGATCCTGCTTTACTTTTCTTTACCAAATAGTTGGCATTTATTTGTCACTAGTTCTCTTCCCTGATTAAACTTGAACATAATGTGCATTTTCTCTTGTTCGCACCTATATCTTGAATGAATAGAATAGTTCCTGGCCTATGGAAGATTTTTAATATGTTCCAGAACTACCTGAATAGTTTATTCACAACAAGTAGAATCAACAAAACTGAATTGTCCTCACCTGATTTAGAAGAATATCTAAAAAGGTATTAAGAATGACAGAGTTTGGGGGCCTCTTGACTTTCAAATATATAAAATGTGTGTTGCAATCTCAGCATAGAGAACAGGGTCACACCAATTACACCTTGTGACACTACCTTATAACACTCTGTAAAGGTCATGCATATTTGAAATAAAATTTTCCTTGACAATGGAAACTAAGTCCTGGTATAATAATTAAGAAATACTGATTTAGGACATCTGACGGCTCAAGCTTTCTGAGATACGGAGACAGAGAGCCAAGAAGCGCAGGCTTCTGATGACTTGGCATCTTTTCAGCTTGTTTGAATCCACCTTCAGCTTGTGTGAATGCACAGGGCACATGCTCAGTACATCTGGCTGAGGTTCCAGTCTCAGTGATGTTTCCCCATAACTGTTAACATAAAACCACCTCAAATTAATATCTCTGCTAAATTAAACTTGACGTGGTTCAAAATGCAAGCCAATCTGTTTTCAATTCTGAAATCACTCATCACCCTCATTTTATTAATTCTAGAGACAGAAGAAGCTTAAAATGTATTAACTTTGCTAAACAAAATGATTTTATGATTCAAACGTCAGTTTTCACAGTTCAGCAAATGTATTTAAATATTCTACAGCATTTTCTATAATACCTTAAAGGCATTTACAGAGTAGTTTCTTTGATTTTTTTTTATAAGATAGAGCTGGAAAAATGTGCCAAATTTTATCCACTTTTATTATACTTATTAGTTCCTATCTTCACCTTAGATTTAACCAAAAAAAAAGAAGAAAAAAAGAAAGAAAGAAAAGAAAAAAGAAACCAAACAATTTTTTAAAAGCATCGAGATCATTTAGTATTCATTTCACAAATGCATTTCAGTTACCTTTTGAACAGCAACTTGACATATCACCACCTTAGAATTCAAAATGTCTTAGGGTAGCATTTCAGCTGCACCATTAAGAAGAAGGTTTCATTTCATGAGATGCAACAAACAAGGACACACGTGAAATATGTCACAACATGAACTCCCTTCTAAACCTCATCACCAACATCTAATTCTTTTTTCGTACAGCTCACTGCCTGCACCTACCACCTGAGACCCCGACTGTTACACACATCTTTCTCCCACAAGTTACCCATTCTTTGCTTTCCTACTTGTGATGTCCTCATATGTCCCTGTACAAAAAGTGGGTGCCCGTGAACACTGAAGTATCTGTGCTGTTTCTCCTTGTTTATCACTTATTTCTCCTTTTGTATTATTCCAAGTCATTTAACACTTAAAGACTAATATAAGTATTTTTGGAAACAATATTCTCAGTAATACATAGCCAAATGTGCACGATCACATTTTGTAGGGAGCAGTTAAGGATTGTGAAACAGCCTGAATAATTTAGAGCTAACCCTACCAGAACTGACTGACAAAAATGAGTATTAATGATCATGCCCTGCCTCCTTACTACAGCTGAGTTTAATTTTCATGCCCTGCGTATTACCAAAATAACACAAAAATTAGTACACTCTTGTGGCCTTACCATATCATGATAAAGCCCAAGCATTTGAACAAACATTGTAACTGTGTGCTGTTAGGCCGTTTGGCTAAGTTAATATAAGCATTATATTTATAAGGTATCATGTGATAATTATGACCATAACAGAGCAACATAGAAAAATGCATGGGATAAATTTTTTTAATGTATAAATGCTTTGGGTATAGGCATTCCATGTGTTTATGGAAAAAGATTACACAAGAATACAAAGAAATAAAAATAATGTTTCTTTTAGGGTTGTAGGATGTCAAAGAAAAATTACACTGAATTGAGTTAAACAGGTAAGGAAGATTTTATTCAAAACTATTATAGCAGAGGAGAGATACTGTTGTAATGGCTGGTGCTAGAGGTGGGGGGAAGGGGGGCACACATTGCACTCAACTCCATTGAAACCAAAAGCAGAAGAGTTTTAAGCGCCTGGGTAAGCTCGTGGAAAATTACAGGAGGGCATTAGGAGGGAGGCTGAAAACTTTGTGTTTTATTTGTTTGTTTTTAATTTAAAAGATTTAATGCAGTCCTTTGCCATATGACCCTGCAATCCCACTGCTGGGTATATATCTGAAGAAAAACATGATCTGAAAGGATACATGCACCTCAGTGTTCACTGCAGCATTCTTTACAATAGACAAGACATGGAAGCAACCTTAATGTCCATCGACAGAGGAATGGATAAAGAAGACGTGGTATATATATATATATACAATGGAATATTACTCAGCCATAAAAAGAATGAAATAAAGACATTTGCAGCAACATGGATGGACCTAGAGATTGTCACACTGAGTGAAGTAAGTCAGACAGGGAAAGAGAAATATTGTATGAAACTGCTTATATGAGAATGTAAAAAGAAATGATACAAATGAACATATTTACAAAACAGAAACAGACTCATAGACTTAGAGAACGAATTTGCGGTTGTCAGTGGGGTTGGGGGGCAGGGGAAAGGTGGAGGGAAGGGAGAGTTAGGGAGTTTGGGACTGACGTGTACACACTGTTGTATTTAAAAAGGGTAACAACAACAACAACAACAAAAAGGATAACAAACAAAGACCTACTGTATGGCACAAGGAACTCTGCTCAATGCATGTGGCAGCCGGGATGCGAGGGGAGTCTGGGGGAGAATGGAGACATGTGTATGTATGGCTGAGTCACTTTGCTGCGCACCTGAAACTAGCACAACATCGTTAATAGGATACATTCCAATATATAATAAAAAGTTTTTTAAAAAAGATTTAATGCAGTTCAAATAAGTGTGCCTGGTTCATTTCAGCTCCTTTGCTCCCAAACCTGAGAGCAGATACTGCTTCAGTTTCTCTGCTTTCTCTTTGTCTGACATAACCAAGTTATAAAGTTATCTGCTGCATCAAATTTTAAACTTTACATTGTACTTATTATTATTAACCTTATTCTTATTAGTGGGGAGGTTGTATGATCGGGGCATGTATGTTTGCCAATTCCACTAACTGAAGTTAGGCTCCTACCCTTCCACAGAAAATGGGAGACAGGGACATTCTCTTTCTCTGTGTTGACATTTCAAAGGGATGACTCCAGGTCCTTGGAAAAACATTTCTGGGTTGTAAAACTGGCAAGAGGCTGGTAGGAGATTTACATCATTAGGGGCAGAGAAAGAATTTATAATTGCAAATTTTCTAAAGTAAATGCTCAAAGAAAATGGAGCATATAGCCAGGAGGAAACCAGCTTAAAATTAAGTCAAATTCAGGGGTTGCGGTCAAGAACACAGGTGGAGTTTTTTTACTGTATTTTTGTAACATTATATTATTTCTATAATTAAAATCTAAAATGAGACATGAAAAATTGTCTCACTTAGTAAATTCTGCACTTCTCAAAATGTTCTTTTGGGCAAAACAGTCAAGCCTATCTCTTATGTGCTTATTTCTCAATTGAATCTTACCTTGTAAAGTTGGTAAGTGTAATAGTCCTTGTGGGAGACCACCTTTCAAGACCCCAAAGAAACAAATCTGAGGATTTTCACTGCCCCCACTTTTAGTTTTCTAATTCCTCAGGAAGTGAAATATCAGATGCAGGATGGGTCTGTGGTACATTGTGATCATTAAAATCAAGAAAGGGGACCACAGAAATCTCTTACTTAGCTCCTTTTTACTTCTTTCAATTATCTATTAAAATTTCAGTTTTCATTGAGCAAAACTCTAAGTAGCTCCTGACACCCTAAGTTAACTATAAGTATTTCAACACGTACTTTTTTTTGTTAACAAAGTTATTGAAGTATAATTGCTTTACAATGGTGTGTTAGCTTCTGCTGTATCACAAAGTGAATCAGCTATACCTATACGTATATCCCCATGTCCCCTCCCTCTTGTGTCTCCCTCACTAGCTGTCTATTTTACATTTGGTAGTGTATATATTCCCATGCCACTCTTTCACTTCATCCCAGCTTACCCTTCCCCCTCCCCATGTCCTCAAGTCCATTCACTATGTCTGTGTCTTTATTCCTGTCCTGCCCCTAGGTTCTTCAGAACTATTTTTTTCTTTTATATTCCATATATATGTGTTAAACATATGGATTTTTCTCTTTCTGACTTACTTCACTCTGTATGACAAACTCTAGGTCCATCCACCTCACTACAAATAGCTCAATTTCGTTTCTTTTCATGGCTGAGCAATATTCCATTGTATATATGTGCCACATCTTCTTTATCCATGCATCTGTCAATGAACACTTAGGTTGCTTCCATGTCCTGGCTATTGTAAATAAAGCTGCAATATGAACATTGTGGGACACGACTCTTTTTGAATTCTGGTTTCCTCAGGGTATATGCCCAGTAATGGGAGTGCTGGGTCATATGGTTGTTCTATTTTTAGTATTTTAAGGAACCTCCATACTGTTCTCCATAGTGGCTGAATCAATTTACATTCCCACTAACAGTGCAGGAGGGTTCCCTTTTCTCCACACCCTCTCCGGCATTTACTGTATGTAGATTTTTTGATGATGGCCATTCTGACCGGTGTCAGATGATACCTCATTGTACTTTTGATTTGCATTTCTCTAATGATTACTGATGTTGGGCATCCTTCCATGTGTTTGTTGGCAAACTGTGTATCTTCTTTGGAGAAATGTCTATTTAGGTCTTCTGCACACTTCTGGATTGGGTTGTTTGTTTTTTTGATATTGAACTGCAGGAGCTGCTTGTATATTTTGGAGATTAATCATGTCAGTTGCTTCATCTGCAAATATTTTCTCCCACTCTGAGGGTTGTCTTTTTGACTTTTTGCACAGCAAAGGAAAACGCTTTTAAGTTTGCTTAAAAGCTTTTGTTGCTGTGCAACAGCTTTTGCTGTGCAAAAGCTTTTAAGTTTCATTTGGTCCGATTTGTTTATTTTTGTTTTTATTTCTATTTCTCTAGGAGGTGGGTCAAAAAGGATCTTGCTGTGATTTTTGTCAGAGTGTTCTGCTTATGTTTTCCTCTAAGAGTTTTATAGTGTCTGGCCTCACATTTAGGTCTTTAATTCATGTTGAGTTTATTTCTGTGTATGGTGTTAGGGAGTGTTCTAATTTCATTCTTTTACATAAAGCTGTCGAGTTATCCCAGCACCACTTATTGAAGAGGCTGTGTTTTCTCCATTGTATATTCTTGCCTCCTTTATCAAAGATAAGGTGATCGTATGTGCATGGGTTTATCTCTGGGATCTCTATCGTGTTCCATTGATCTATATTTCTGTTTTTGTGTCAGTACCATATTGTCTTGATTACTGTAGCTTTATAGTAGAGTCTGAAGTCCGGGAGCCTGATTCCTTCAGCTCCGTTTTTCTTTCTCAAGGTTGCTTTGTATTTGGGGTCTTTGTATTTCCATTCAAATTGTGAAATTGTTTGTTCCAGTTCTGTGAAAAATGCCATTGGTAGTTTGACAGGGATTGCACTGAATCTGTGGATTGCTTTGAGTAGTATAGTCATTTTCACAATGTTGATTCTTCCAATCCAAGGACATGGTATATCTCTCCATCTATTTGTATCATCTTTAATTTCTTTCATCAGTGTCATATAGTTTTCTGCATATAGGTCTTTTGCCTCCTTAAGTAGGTTTATTCTAGGTATTTTATTGTTTTTGTTGCAATGGTAAATGGGAGTGTTTCCTTAATTTCTCTTTCAGATTTTTCACCATTAGTGTATAGGAATGCAAGAGATATCTGCATTAGCTTTGTATCTTGATACTTTACCAAATTCATTGATTAGCTCTAGTAGTTTTCTAGTAGCTTCTTTAGGATTCTCTATATATAGTATCATGTCATCTGCAAACAGTGACAGCTTTACTTCTTATTTTCTGATTTGGATTCCTTTTATTTATCTTTCGTCACTGATTACTGTGGCTAAAACTTCCAAAACTATGTTGATTAATAGTGGTGAGCACGGGAAAACTTGTCTTTCTCCTGATCTTAGTGGAAATGGTTTCAGTTCTTCACCATTGAGAATGATATTGGCTGTGGGTTTGTCATATATGGCCTTTATTATGTTGAGGTAAGTGCCCTCTAAGCCTACTTTCTGGAGGGTTTTTATCATAAATGGGTGTTGAGTTTTGTCAAAAGCATTCTTCTGCTTCTATTGAGATGATCATATGCTTTTTATTCTTCAATTTGTTAATATGGTCTATCACATTGATTGATTTGTGTATATTGAAGAATCCTTGCATCCCTGGGATAAAACCCACTTGATCATGGTGTATGATCCTTTTAATGTGCTGTTGGCTTCTGTTTGCTAGTATTTTGTTGAGGATTTTTACATTTATGTTCATCAGTGATATTGACCTGTAGTTTTCTTTCTTTGTGACATCTTTGTCTAGTTTTGGTATCAGGGTGATGGTGGCCTTTTAGAATGAGTTTGGCAGTGTTCCTCCCTCTGCTATATTTTGGAAGAGTTTGAGAAGGATGGGTGTTAGCTCTTCTCTAAATGTTTGATAGAATTCACCTCTGAAGCCATCTGGTGCTGGGCTTTTGTTTGTTGGAAGATTTTTAATCACGGTCTCAGTTTCTTTGCTTGTGATTGGTCTGTTCATATTTTCTATTTCTTCCTGGTTCAGTCTCAGAAGGCTGTGCTCTTCTAACAATTTGTCCATTTCTTCTAGGTTGTCCATTTTATTGGCAAATAGTTGCTTGTAGCAATCTCTCATGATCATTTGTACTTCCCCCGTGTCAGTTGTTCCTCCTCCTTTTTCATTTCTAGTTCTATTGATTTGAGTCTTCTCCTTTTTTTCCTCATGAGTCTGGCTAATGGTTTATCAATTTTGTTTATCTTCTCAAAGAACCAGCTTTTAGTTTTATTGATCTTTGCTATCATTTCCTTCATTTCTTTTTCATTTATTTCAGATCTGATTTTTATGATTTCTTTCCTTCTGCTAACTTTGGGGTTTTTTTTTGTTCTTCTTTCCCTAATTGCCTTAGATGTAAAGTTAGGTTGTTCACTTAAGATTTTTCTTGTTTCTTAAGGTAGGATTGTATTGCTATAAACTTCCCTCTTAGAACTGCTTTTGCTTCATCCCATAGGTTTTGGGTTTTCGTGTTTTCACTGTCATTTGTTTCTAGGTATTTTCTGATATCCTCCTTGATTTCTTCAGTGATCTCTTGGTTATTTAGTAGTGGATTGTTTAGCCTCCATGTGTCTGTATATTTTATAGATTTTATCCTGTAATTGATATCTAGTCTCATAGTGCTGTGGTCGAAAAAGATACTTGGTACAATTTCAATTTTATTAAATTTACCAAGGCTTGATTTGTGATCCAAGATATGATCTATCCTGGAGAATGTTCTAGGAGCACTTGAGAAGAAAGTGTGTTCTGCTGTTTTTGGATGGAATGCCCTAACAATATCAATTAAGTCCAGCTTATTTGATGTATCATTTAAATCTTGTGTTTCCTTATTTATTTTCATTTTAGATGATCTGTCCATTGGTGAAAGTGGGGTGTTAAAGCTACCTACTATGACTGCATTCCTGTCAATTTCCCCTTTTATGGCTGTTAGCATTTGCCTTAGGTATTAAGGTGCTCCTCTGTTGGGTGCATAAATATTTACAATTATTATATCTTTTTTTGGATTGATTCCTTGGTCATTATGTAATGTTCTCCTTTGTGTCTTATAATAGTCTTTATTTTAATGTCTATTTTTGTCTGATATGAGAATTGCTACTCCAGCTTTCTTTTGATTTCCATTTGCATGGAGTATCTTTTTACATCCTCTCACTTTCAGTCTGCATGTGTCCCTAGGTCTGAACTGGGTCTCTTGTAGACAGCATATATATGGGTCTTTTTTTGTATCCATTCAGCCAGTCTATGTTTTTTGTTTGGAGCATTTAATCCATTTACATTTAAGGTAATTATCAATATGTATGTTCCTATTACCATTTTCTTCATTGTTGTTGGTTTGTTATTGTAAGTCTTTTCCTTCTCTTGTTTCTCTTGTGTTTCCTTCTCTTGTGTTTCCTGCCTAGAGACTTTCCTTTCGCATTTGTTTTATAGCTGGTTTGTTGGTGCTCAATTCTCTTAGCTTTTGCTTGTCAGTAAAGATTTTAATTTCTCTGTCAAATCTGAATGAGATCCGTGCTGGGTAGAGTAACGTTGGTTGTAGGTTTTTCCCTTTCATCACTTTAAATATGTCCTGCCACTCCCTTCTGGCTTGCAGAGTTTCTGCTGAAAAATCAGCTGTTAACTTTATGGAGTTTCCCTTGTATGTTATTTGTTACTTTTCCCTTGCTGCTTTTAATATATTTTCTTTGTACTTAATTTTTGATAGTTTGGTTAATATGAGTCTGACATCTCTCTCCTTGGATTTATCCTGTATGGGACTCTGCACTTCCTAGACTTGATTGACTATTTCCTTTCCCATATTAGGGAAGTTTTGAACTATAATCTCTTCAAATATCTTCTCAGTCCCTTTCTTTTTCTCTTCTTCTTCTGGGACCACTATAATTCGAATGTTGGTGCGTTTAATGTTGTCCCAGAGGTCTCTGAGACTGTCCTCAATTCTTTTCATTCTGTTTTCTTTATTCTGCTCTGCAGTAGTTATTTCCACTATTTTATCTTCCAGGTCACTTATCTGTTCTTCTGCCTCAGTTATTCTGCTATTGATTCCTTGTAGAGAATTTTTAATTTCATTTATTGTGTTCTTCATCATTGTTTGTTTGCTCTTTAGTTCTTCTAGGTCCTTGATAATGTTTCTTGTATTTTCTCCATTCTATTTCCAAGATTTTGGATCATCTTTACTATCATTACTCTGAATTATTTTTCAGATACACTGCCTATTTCCTCTTCATTTGTTTGGTCTGGTGGGCTTTTACCTTGCTCCTTCATCTGATCTGTATTTCTCTGTCTTCCCATTTTGCTTAACCTACTGTGTTTGGGGTCTCCTTTTCACAGGCTGCAGGTCCATAGTTCCCATTGTTTTTTCTGTCTGCCCACAGTGGCTAAGATTGGTTCAGTGGATTGTGTAGCCTTTCTGGTGGAGGGGACCGGTGCCTGTGTTCTGGTGTGTGGTACTGGATCTTGCCTTTCTGGTGGGGAGGACTGCATCCGATGGTGTGTTTTGGGGTGTCTGTGCGCTTATTATGATTTTAGGTAGCCTCTCTGCTAATGGGTGGGGCTTTATTCCTGTCTTGCTAGTTCTTTGGCATAGGGTATCCAGCACTGAAGCTTGCTGGTCGTTGATTGGAGCTGGGTCTTAGTGTTGAGATTGAGATCTCTGGGAGAGCTCTCGCCGATTGATATTACATGGGGCCGGAAAGCCTCTGGTGGTTCAATATCCTGAACTTGGCTCTCCCACCTCAGTGGCTCAGGCCTGACACCTGGCTGGAGCACCAAGACCCTGTCATCTACCTGGTGAATGGTCCTCACCACTTTAGTCCTGATCCATCTTCAGGTTCATACAACGGTTCCCAGGAGACTGGCCCCCTTAATGTGGGTGTTGTGTATTCTCTCTAGGTTTCGAATTCAAAGTCCCCATCACCTTCCTAAACTATCTCCAAGCAGTTCTGGATCTAAGAGCAAACACTTACTTTTGAGTAACATTTTACACAAGTTCAAATTTACCCAAATTATGTGTATGGCAGTGTTGTAGACATAGTACCTGTTTGTCCAGGGACATTTATGCTAATCTGCATTTCATCTTCCATGAAGCAACTGATGTGATAATAGCATGAAAGTCTTGGCCAAGGAATAAAGAAGGCTGGCTTCCTATCCCAGCTCCACTATGAAACAGGTATACCACTGACGAAATCTTGCCATGTCTCTGGCCAAACATCATAGGTACAAATCAGTAAAATGAAGGATTAAGCTTCAGAATTGCTAAGATCTCCTTCATCCTTAATATATCATGATTCTAAGATTCTATTATCTCACCAGATCACTGTGAGACAGAAGTTAATGTTTGTTCAAGTTTTGGGGAAAATATACAACTGTGTATCCCATGTGAAGCAAAAGAATAATGTTAGCAGGCAGTTTTAGAATAAGGATCTATCATCCCAGGAAAAGCGCTCCTTAGAGAGCCAGCCACAGGGTCATTTTATTTTTCCTAAACTCCCTCTGTGGGAATTTTATAGACATGATCATGTGGGCAAGCCTCAACTCACATTAACAGCTGAGGGTTTTTTTTGTTTTTGTTTTGTTTTTGTTTTTGTTTTTGTATTTGCAGTACACGGGCCTCTCACTGTTGTGGCCTCTCCCATTGCAGAGCGCAGGCTCCGGACGCACAGGCTCAGCGGCCATGGCTCACAGGTCCAGCAGCTCCGCGGCATGCGGGATCTTCACGGACTGGGGCACGAACCTGTGTCCCCTGCATTGACGGGCAGACTTTCAACCACTGTGCCACCAGGGAAGCCCTACAGCTGAGTTTTTAAGTGTCAATTTAATTTGTTGCTATAAGGGCCACACAGTTTCCATGGTATTAAAAAAAAAACAAAAACAAACCTGAAACCTCATAAGATATTCACTAGTGTCCATTTATTGCAAAAATAAAGAATGAGGGAAGTTACTATAAGTTTATTAATCCTTTATAGTAGTATTTTATGCATTTTGATGTCATCATGCATTTGAGAAAGAAATGCAGTGCATGGGAAACATATTACTTATTTAGGTGGTACATAGTACCTGGTTTGCATATAAAATGAAGAACCCCTTCACAATAAATCCACAACTCCCCCAAATTCCCTCATCCCATAGCCTGGAATCACTGGTCTACATGTATTGGACAGACCTGAGGTTGACTTCTGGAGCAGAAGATGTTTTCATAGTCTAGTCTTGAAATTCCAAGTAGCTTAAACCACAGTTAAAATCTGAGCAAATTTAAATGCAATTTCCAAACCCTAATAAAAGGAATCATTCATCTAAAAAAGTCTTTTGTGAAATACTCAAGATTCAGAATTGTTCAAATGACAGAAGTCATAGTTTATGTGTTGTGCTCTTAGCAGGTTACCCAAGAGACCCATGTTTCCCTTCAGACATCTGTGTAACTAACCACTTAGTGTCTATTTAGATAAAGGAAGGAACTGATTGCTGTGAGCATGCATGGTGGATAGTTAACAGAATCTATAATTCATCATTTGTTAATCTTCTATTTCCTCTAAGACCATCTTCATCCAAGAAACCATGCCTAAGAATTCTGGTGTGGGGCTGTTTGGAAAGGCCACTACTGAACCTGCTTTAGAAAACATTAAAAACGCCACGTGCTCCACGGCATAGAATTGTTTTTTTCCAAAATGCCATGCTCATTGGGAATCGCATGGCCTCTTTCCCTAGAATTGATTTTTACCATTCTGGCTTCACTTTATCGGACTGTTGGTCATTGATGAAGTTTTTATCATCCAAAGCTGCCAAATAAAATATGCCAGACAAGGGACTGCATTCTAGCACTCATTCTCCAAGTGGAAAACCAAGGTTGTAGGACATCTGAGCCTGGGAACACTTTAAAATGCTGAGACAGTTGGAGTAAAGCTACTTTGTGTTTAGCATGCACAGGAAACTGCTCATTTTCCTGAGTTTGACACCAAGGTGGAATATTACCCATTAGAAACTAAATAGGTAATGCACGTTAACATACCGTACCATTGCCTGAGAGTTCAGCAAAACTTGCCCCTCTCCCACCCCTCACCACCCGCAGTCCTGACAACAGTGTTCCAATGAACAGGCTATCTGGACATCTGACATATGCATGGAACACAATATAGATGGATTTTTTTCCCTTGTTTGCCGAATTTAATTCCCCCAAATTATTTACCTTCAACCTTCAAAAAGCCTGTGCTCTTATCAGCTAAAATGATCCGAGCCAGGTGGTGCTTAAAAGTAATTTTAAAATACTGTCACCTAGTAAAAAGGTACGCAGTAGTGAGCAGGGCTCAAAGAAATGGCTGTAGTAGAGATTCGAAAGAGAATGATCCCAGAGGAAAACTAACAGACCCGGGTCCATTTATCCCAGGCAATAAATCATGACCTAGACAAGTTAAGGCATATTGAGACTTGATTGCTTAATGGATAATCCACTGACCTTTTAATCCCTTGGATCTTTTTCTGTATTCATCATTTTGTGCCAGGTAGCATGTCACATGCCAGGCAAAACCGTTGTAGCCAGAGATGAGGTTGTAGAAGAGAATATTAGGGGCACTGCAGCTATTCCCCTCCTACCCCCAGTGGTATTTCTTCACTTCTGGAAAACCCATGGGTAGGGTGGAAGGGAACGCTAGACCACAGATTCAACAGCTCTGTTCAATTTCAGCATGCTAATAATTAGGTATGTGGGTCAGGTGGGAATGCCTCCATTCTCTAGACTGAGCCACTTCAAGCAATCAGTTCACTTTATCAACCTGACTTCAGCCAATGTCTTTCTCCACTTCAAGAAGCAGAGTAGCTTGATATTTTCAAAGATACAAAACTGAAGGCTGATTTTAGGAAAAAGAAAACAAAAGGGCAGCCTCTTTGGAATACCTATAACAAGAAACAGGAGAAGCTTAAAAGTCTAAAGCTATGACCATAATAAATGTATCGTAAAAAATAAATCCCAAATGGTGGTTTAACAGAAAGCAACTTGATTTTTAAAAGGCTGGCTCTGCATATTTGTTTCTTTATCCAAACCATTCTCACCTTCCACAGGAACAGAGTGTAACTGCCGACACTCCTGCATGCCTCAGTCACCCTGGGCGATGACATAACTAAGCACTGTGTACAAAGGAATCACCAATCAATCCAAGAAAATGAGCAAGTCTCGCCCTGCAGACTCCCACCCTAGGGGAAGTAACATGCTATTTTTTCACTCTATCAAACTCTATCCAAATCAGTAAACCAATCAGTTACTCCCTTCTACTACCAGGTGGGTAGATTAAATGATGATTGTGATGTTTAGTCAACCACCCCAGCCATCAAGTGGCGTGTTACACAGTGCCACATCTGTTCTGATGCACTGAGGTAGAAATAAAAAAATAAAAAATAAATTAAAAAAAGGAAAACAGACTCGGCAACGCAGAGGTTAGTAAAAATCAAAGGAGAATATTAATAAAATAATCAGCATCTATCCATGTAAGTTAACTCATACATAGAAATGAGGCTTGTCCAGTTTCAAACAATATAAAAAGTTGATTAAACATTAACATTAAACATAATATTAAAAAAAATTACCTCTCATACTGTTGTGTGTTGTTATACACTGAGAGAAACTGGTGAAAGTCTGTTCAGATCACCCTGAAAAGCCACTAAAATTTAAACTTATTGACCATAAAATTATACAGAATAGAAACTTCTTTATGTAGTTGATCAAGAAATTGAAGTCCAAGAATGACTTCTAATAGTCATTCAGCTGGCTAGTGGAAGAGTATATCCATGTTCCAGCTCAAACAATCAACAAACCCAGGAAAGTCAAAGAACAAAATGGTGTGTAATAAGGTCCAACAATTTAGTAGAGAAATAAGTAGAAAATAAATGAGAAATATAAAGAATTTGAAAGAAGATAAATATACTATTAAAAAGTTAGAGTGATGGTTAGCAACGAAAGAAAAAATTCAAAATGCAGAATCACCATGAGGCTGAGACTCAATTACATTTCCCCAGGAAATAGATGGCATGGGTACATTTGAGGAGCGTTTAATAAAGGGACTTTATAAAAGTGTAGCCAGGTATAGGGAAGGCACGAGATATGGTTCAGTACTCAGGAGAATAACAGAAGAACACTGGTTATCTTCACTAGGTTGGTAGGGGTTTGCAGAACACAAGGAGAATTCTAAGTGGTGAGCATTGGTTTATCCCCAACTTGCTCTCCTCCTTTCCTCCTATTTATTGCCAATGGGGCTTCATACTGGGAAAACCCAACAGGATACCAGAGGGCAAGAGAGCCAAGAAGTGGAGAATGGATTTGGGAGACAAAGAGAAGACACTGAGCGCATGTACTAAACATATTTCCAAGTGTCTTTCTGCTGCTGCTTTCATGACGTTGCTTAGGCCAGATTATTTATTCTTACTACCTCCCAGCACTCATTTCAGCTTCCACCTTCTCCACAAAACCTTACTGATTCCTCCCCATAAGACATTAGCTAGTCAAGACCCACCCTGCAGAAAGTGTGTAATAAATACTTTCCTTTCTTTCCTTCTGTCTGTAAACCAATTTCTTGAAGATTGGTTGGTTTGGTTAAAAATCTGTATTATTTAGAAAGAAAAAGAAAAGACACATGGGTGACGTTAAAACCTATAGTTCTAAAACAAAGCTTCTGATTAACATAGGTTGAATGAGAGACCAAACAAAACAACAGTCAATAACCAAAGGTTAACAACAGCACATGATGCTGAAATCTGACATCTGAGTTTCTGGGGGTGGTTTTAACCTGAGTATACAGGCAATGATTTGCAGGCTAATTAAGCATTTAAATAGTTTTTCAAAAAAACATTTTGGGATGTAGTTAGTATTTTAGTTATGGGAATGGGGCTGGAGAAGGCTTGATATATTTGCAAGGGAAGGAGACACTGGGATATGTTCGCCTCCACAAGATCTTTAAGAACTTGACAACCTATTTCTTGTCACCGAGACATCTTTTTTGAATAGGCTGGACACACTGATGAATAGTTCTAGCATATCTTTAAAATGTTTTAATATCTGCATTATCCAGTGACATAGGGAAAGCAACTGAAGAAGACATCCTGATATCACTTAAACTAAACCTTTGTTTATCTTATTCTAGTTTTGTTTTTTAATTACAGTTATTTTAAAATACCTAACCTGCTAGAATGTCTAACAATTGAGGGCAAGAACATTTTTATCCCAACTAGGAGTTCCTCATAGAAGGAAGGCGCTCAGCAAGTGTTGGCTGAATTGAATTAAGTAAAAATGTAATTGACATAAAAATCAGCTAGCTTCACTGTGACTAAATAAAACAAGCAAGTTTTAACTAATTAACAGCAACATTAGAGTTTGCCTGTCAACATAATGGAATATGTCATATATTAGACTTGAAATTAGAATTCCCTAATGATAGATTAAGTCTATTTTTGGCTTACAGAACTGAGTCGTACTGCTTCTGGCTCTATTAAAAAATGCCCCCATTGATTCTAGTACAAATGATCTAGATAGAATGTAACATATCTCCTGTTTTTGCTGGGGGCTGTGAATGAAGCAACATAGCCCAGAACTTGCAAACTCACCATTCAGATAGGGAAAAGTGACACTAAAGTAATTTGCTTGCCCAGAAGCATCCACAGGAGCAAGACACAGCCTTTTTAATCTCCCCATCATACACTAAGCACAAGGTTGATCACTGGCAAATGATATGTTGAAGGTAGTGAGAGTTTATAAAAAGTTATATAAAAAGAATCTTAAAAGTCTGCGAAGCTCTAATTTCGTAAGTAGAGGTAATTCAGAGACCTTTTGTTAGTCACAAATTCGTATCACCTTTCCCATGTAAAGAACATTTCCAAACCTCCCTTCTAATGCTTTGTATTATTTTTCCTCTACAAAAAATACCATCACATGTAACTTAACGTTAGTTATTTCCTGGTGGATGTAGTTGTGTTGTTTAACTATGTAGCAATTATTCTTATAATGTTTACATTCCCTACAGATTTTAGAAATATGTACATGGTCAGATTAATTCATTCTTCTCTCCTGATGCCTTTTGGAAAATAATTCTATCTGGAACCTAGAACTTAAGGAACACCTGAATTCAATTTGTTTCTTTTTGGCTTTGAATTTTGTATCTTAAGCCTGACAATCTGCGATGTACAAGAGGAAAGTACTGCTTAACCGTGTATGTCCAAGTGCAGTTTAGACTCTCTAAGACAGGCCATCCATCGTATACCATACCGGACATAGTCTTTTTCTGATTTATGAGGTACGTACGACCTATTGTGAGTTTAGCAGATGCTTCTCAGGGCACTAGTCCAACAATCTGGGTTCCAGAGTGGTCTCTAAAACGTAATGACTGTGTAGCCTTGAATTATTCACTTATCCATCTCTAAACTTCACTTTTCTTTTTGCAATGAGTAATAACATCCCTGTCTTATGGTGGTTTTTGAAAAATTCAAATGAGATAAAGAATATATCAATATACGCTTTTTAAATGGTTGTTACTCAAGGATAAGCCTACAGGCCTTTGCGAGCCTCATTTTCTGCCATTTATTAATATGCAGTCTAGTGAGCCAATGGTGCCGTGAAAAGACTGGACTTTGACTTCTAATACTAATACCCCTGGGCACAAATCTCAGGTTTACTACTCCATAGTTAATGTAACTTTGAGAAAATGCCTTAAACCCTCTGGAGAGCAGTTTTATCTTTTTTTTTTTTTTTTTTTGCGGTACGCGAGCCTCTCACTGTTGTGGCCTCTCCCGTTGCAGAGCCCAGGCTCCGGACGCGCAGGCGCAGCGGCCACGGCTCACGGGCCCAGCCGCTCCGCGGCACGTGGGATCTTCCCGGACCGGGGCACGAACCCGTGTCCCCTGCATCGGCAGGCGGATTCCCAACCACTGCGCCACCAGGGAAGCCCTATCATTTATTAAGGTGGGCAAATGATGTCTTTCACTTAGTACTCATTCATCTACCATTAACCGTTACCCTCTATCTTTCTTAGGTTGCACTCCTCCACCAAAATATATAATGCAAAAATACCTTGCCTTTTTCTGGATATTACAATTTAGAAACTAAGGAGAACTCACAAAAGTTCTCAAGAGTCACAAGGAAAGTTAATGGTTTGGAAAATAGGATGTGTGAAGGAAGTTTAAAGTAACTGGATCATCTGAAACTGGGCAGAAAACTAAGGGTCGGGGGGAGTGAAATGTCTTTTGGGAAATAAAGCTAAGGAGATGGAATGACGATCCTCTCCTTCAACCCACGAAGACGAGCAGCAGTAAGACAGACGGACTGCAATGGTGTAATTTTCCAGTTAAGGATGCCGGGTAGAGCATAGGCATTAACCCTCTGCTTCTCCCGAAACCCACTATAAGCACTAAAAGGACAGGATGATATATATATATTTCTTCTTTAAAAGTCAATCGTCCATAGAGAAAAAGGGAATGAGAGATAACAGAAACAAAACTCCGGAACCTAGAAAGCTGATAGACAGTGGTAATTGACAAGCAGAACGAAAAGGCTGACCTGTAAGCCGACAGCAGCAAACACTGATAAATAACCTAGTTTATACTGCAGAACTCCCCATGGCCCGGGTACCTCAGGGTTTTAATGCACGGAAGAAAACCAGGAAAATGGGTTGAAAGTCTGTCTAAAAAGCCATTAGATCCTCCCTTAGTCTTCACAGCCTGGCAACTGCCCTGTCTTTTCACAGGTGGACACCTGGGCATTTATTATTTTATAGCATAAACAGAGAGTCTCTGTGCTGGGAGATATCAGACACAGCGCATCCTGAAGTGCCAACTGCACACTGAGGGATTCTGTGAACTGAGTGCTAATGGCTTAGGAAATAGATGGGTGAAGGAAGTTTCAAGTTGAATGAACTGAACTGTTAAGATACCCCACCTTTCTCTCCAGCTTGTCTGTCAGATAGGGTGATCTTATAATTTACCAACAAGACCAGGTCATTTATAAGAGTGAAAGGGGGTGGTATTTATAATTATTTACTTTGGAACAGAGTATATAGTAAACACCTCCCAGGCAAACTGGGGTTGATGGGATTATAAGCTTATTCCTTGAACTTTAGCAGCCACACATAAATACCACAGGGAGTAGTTCGAATAATCTCTCCTGAGCAACTCTGAGGAACTCAGGAGAAAAGTCATAAAGAGGCTGACATCTAAGATTCCCAAGAGAAACCATATAATCAGCTAGCTCTGCAGTGAAGACCATATTCAACACGTTCCAGCGATGAATAATGAATAGCGTTTACAAACCGAGAGAACGTCAAACCTAGATAAGGATCTTACTACAATTATAATTTTAAAATATTTGGACAAATGGAAGTTTGCATGTTAGGAGTAGGGCTGGGAAAGTTCTAAAATACAATTAACTCTTCATCCTCTATAGGGAGAAGTCGATGATAAAAACTAAAAATTAAAGATAAAAATCTCAGTAGATAAGCATGCTATTTAAAAATATGGATAAAAGTTTTGAAAAAATATTCTAAAATCAGTGAAAGAGGTAGACTCTGGTGAGTGGGAAATGGTGAGCGTCAGGGCTGCTATTTTTTTATAACAAGTTTGGTGTGCGATTTGACCTTTTAACCAAGGGTTGGCAAACTATGGCATTCAGGCTAAATCTACTGGACTGTTTCAGTTAAAAACCAAAACAAAATAATTTTCTACAGATACATACATACCCATTTATTTATGTAATTCTATGACTGCTTACACACTACAACTGCATAGTTGAATAGTTACAACAGAGACCATATGACCCACAGAGTCTCAAATATTTATTGTCTGGCACTATAGGAAGAAAAAGAAAAAAGTCTGCTTACCTCTTCTCTAAACTATGAATGTGGATGGTTGTCTAAAAAATATTAGAAACACAGTGATGTTGAATACATTCTAACAATGAATGCTTCTGTTCACTAGAATGATGACTTGATCAAAACTGAGGGTTCTCTTTCACAAAAATTCCCTCTTCTAAATTATTATAGATGATCATATTTGAAGCCAGGATGCTAAAACAGTTGGTATATCAAGACTATGGCTAGTTTGTGCTTCAAATTAAGCAAATAAAAATTTTATTATTATTATTAATATTATTATTTTAACTTTAAATATTCAACATTTTGGCTCAGTTGTCTATTTGGATCAAAATACGCAATACAGATTTTCTTAAAATGGTATATAAGCAACAGCATCTGTGCACCCACCCACAAGGTTTATTAGCAAGAATGAAATGGGAAGTAAGAGCCTTTCTGGGATTGTGGGTCTCAGAGGATCTCAATGACAAAGCCCAACACTCACTTCTAAGCCTCAGAATTTAAATGTCCTCCTTGGGGAAAATCCTGCATAGTATTCTATCAGCATGTTTCTTGTTCAATTGCTTTCACATCGCATTACCTTAACATATTGCACTCTTAATGTCATGTTCCTTAATATGGTTCCTAGTAAACTGCCTACTTTAAAAAAAAACAAAAAACTTTCCATTTTTTGATTACACAGGAAGTAACACCTTATGAGGTCAGCAGATTTCCATCCCTCACCTCTACCTAAGGTATCGAATATCAGCTGTGTTAGAAATGAAATATACTAATCAAAACTGTTGGGTTTGAAGACAATTTTTTCACAGCAAGTGAAATCTATACTCTTGGGAGTAAATAATCCCTTTCGTGTAAACATTTATTATTGATTCTTTAACTGAAAATTAAATTGAAAAAGAATAAGTAGCGAAAACTTCATCACTACAAAATAACATCAGTAGTTTAAGAATTGTGAAGAAGATAAGACCTCCAAGATAGCAGAAGAGTAAGATGTGGAGATTACCTTCCTCTCCAAAAATACATTGGAAATACACCTTCATATGGAGCAACTCCTATAGAACACCTACTGAATGCTGGCAGAAGACCTCAGACTTCCCAAAAGGCAAGAAACTCTCCATGTACCTGGTTTTCTTCCTTCCTTCCTTTCTTTCTTTTTCTTTCTTCCTTCCTTCCTTTCTTTCTTCCTTTCTTCCTTTCTTTCTCTCTCTCTTTCTTTCTTCCTTTCTTTCTTTCCTTTCTTTCTCTCTCTCTCTTTCCTTCTTTCTCTCTTTCCTGTCTTTTTTCTTTAATTCTTTCTCTCACTCTCTCTTTCCTTTCTTTCTTTTTTTCTTTAATTCTTTATCTCACTCTCTCTCTCTTTCCTTTCTTTCTTTTTCTTTCTTTCTTTCTCTTTATTTCTTTCTTTCTTTTCCTCCCTCCCTACCTCCCTTCCTTCCTTCCTTCCTTCCTTTCTTTTCTTTTCTTTTTTCTTTCTTTCTCCCTTTTCTTCTGAGCCACATGGCTGATATGGTCTTGGTGCTCCAGCCAGGTGTCAGGCCTGTGCCTCTCAAGTGGGAGAGCTGAGTTCAGGACATTGGTCCACCAGAGACGTCCCGGCTCCATGTAATATCAAACAGCAAAAGCTCTCCCAGATATCTCCATCTCAACACTAAGATCCAGCTCCACTCAACGACCAGCAAGCTACAGTGCTGGACACCCTATGCCAAACAACTAGCAAGACAGGAACACAACCCCACCCATTAGCAGAGAGGCTGCCTAAAATAATAATAAAGTCACAGCACCCCAAAACACACCAACAGACACGGTCCTGCCCACCAGAAAGACAAGATCTAGCTTCATCCTCCAGAAGACAGGCCCTAGTACCCTCCACCAGGAAGCCTACACAACCCACTGAATGAATCTTAGGCACCAGGGACAGACACCAAAAACAATGGAAAAAACAGACCTACAGCCTGCGAAAAAAGGACACCAAACACAGTAAATTAAGCAAAATGAGAAGACAGAGAAACACACAGCAGATGAAGAACCAAGGGGAAAACACACCAGACCAAACAAATAAAGAGGAAATAGGTAGTCTACATGAAAAAGAATTCAGAGCAATGATAGTAAAGATGATAAAAAATCTTGGAATTACAATGAAGAAATTCAAGAAATGTTCAACAAGGACCTAGAAGAATTAAGGAGCAAACAAACAATGATGAACAACACAATAAATGTAATTAAAAATTCTCTAGAAGGAATCAATAGCAGAATAACTGAGGCAGAAAACGGGTAAGTGACCTGGAAGATAAAATAGTGGAAATAACTACTGCAGAACAGAATAAAGAAAAAAGAATGAAAAGAATTGAGGACAGTCTCAGAGACCCCTGGGACAACATTAAATGCACCAACATTTGAATTATAGGGGTCCCAGAAGAAGAAGAGAAAAAGAAAGGGATTGAGAAAATATTTGAAGAGATTATAGCTGAAAACTTCCCTAATATGGGAAAGGAAATAGTCAATCAAGTCTAGGAAGTGCAGAGGGTCCCAGACAGGATAAATTCAAGGAGAAACATGTCAAGACACATAAAAATCAAACTATCAAAAATTAAATACAAAGAAAATATATTAAAAGCAGCAAGGGAAAAGCAACAAATAAAATACAAGGCAATTCCCATAAGGTTAACAGCTGATCTTTCAGCAGAAACTCTGCAAGCCAGAAGGGAGTGGCAGGACATTTTTAAAGTGATGAAAGGGAAAAACCTACAATGAAGATGACTCTACCCAGCAAGGATCTCATTCACATTCGAAGGAGAAATTCAAATCTTTACAGACAAGCAAAAGCTAAGAGAGTTCAGCACCACCAAACCAGCTTTACAACAAATGCTAAAGGAACGTCTCTAGGCAGGAAACACAAGAGAAGGAAACACAAGAGAAACACAAGAGAAGGAAAAGCCCTACAATAACAAACCAACAACAATTAAGAAAATGGTAATAGGAACATACATATTGATAATTACCTTAAATGTAAATGGATTAAATGTTCCAAACAAAAGACACAGGCTGAATGGATACAAAAAAAGACCCATACATATGCTGTCTACAAGAGACCCAGTTCAGACAGGGAAACATACAGACTGAAAGTGAGGGGATAGAAAAAGATACTTCATGCAAATGGAAATCAAAAGAAAGCTGAAGTAGCAATTCTCATATCAGATAAATAGACTTTAAAATAAAGACTATTACAAGAGACAAAGAAGGACAGTACAGTACATAATGATTAAGGGATCAATCCAAGAATACGACATAACAATTGTAAATATTTATGCACCCAACAGAGGGGCACCTCAATACCTAAGGCAAATGCTAACAGCCATAAAAGGGGAAATCGACAGGAAAACAATCATAGTAGGGGACTTTAACACCCCACTTTCACCAATGGACAGATCATACAAAATGAAAATACATAAGGAAACACAATATTTAAATGATACATTAAGTAAGATGGACTTAATTGATATTTACAGGACATTCCATCCAAAAACAACAGAATACACTTTCTTCTCTAGTACTCATGGAGCATTCTCCAGGATAGATCATATCTTGGGTCACAAATCAAGCCTTGGTAAATTTAAGAAAACTGAAATTGTACCAAGTATCTTTTCCGACCACAACACTATGAGAATAGATATCAATTAAAGGAAAAAATCTGAAAAAAATACATATAGGTGGAGGCTACACAATACACTACTCAATAACCAAGGGATCACTGAACAACTCAAAGAGGAAATCAAAAAATACCTAGAAACAAATCACAATGAAAACACAATGACCCAAAACCTATGGTATTCAGCAAAGGCAGTTCTAAGAGGGAAGTTTAGAGCAATATTATCCTAACGCAAGAAACAAGAAACATGTCAAATAAACAACCTAACCTTACACCTAAAGCAATTAGAGAAAGAAGAACAAAAAAACCCCAAAGTCAGCAGAAGGAAAGAAATCATAAAGATAAAATGAAGGGCTTCCCTGGTGGCACAGTAGTTGAGAGTCTGCCGGCCGATGCAGGGAACACGGGTTCATGCCCTGGTCCAGGAAGATCCCACGTGCCACGGAGCGGCTGGGCCCATGAGCCATGGCCGCTGAGCCTGTGTGTCCGGAGCCTGTGCTCTGCAATGAGAGAGGCCACAACAGTGATAGGCCCGCATATCACACACACACACAAAAAAGATCACATCAAAAATAAATAAAAAATAAATGAAGGAAACAAGACCAAAGATCAATAAAGCTAAAAGCTGGTTCTTTGAAAAGATGAACAAAATTGATAAACCATTAGCCAGACTCATCAAGAAAAAAAGAAGACTCAAATCAATAGAATTACAAATGAAAAAGGAGAAGTAACAACTGACACTGCAGAAATACAAAAGACCACGAGAGATTACTACAAGCAACTAAATGCCAATATAATGGACAACCTGGAAGAAATGGACAAATTCTTAGAAAAACACAACCTTCCAAGACTGAACCAGGAAGAAATAGAAAATATAAACAGACGAATCACAAGCACTGAAATTGAGAATATGATTAAAAATCTTTCTGCTAACAAAAGCCCAGGACCAGATGGCTTCACAGGAGATATTCTATCAAACATTTAGAGAAGGGCTAACACCTATCCTTCTCAAACTCTTCCAAAATACAGCAGAGGGAGGAACACTCTCAAACTCATTCTATGAGGTCACCACCCCCCTGACACCAAGACCAGACAAAGATGTCACCAAGAAAGAAAACTACAGGCCAATATCACTGAGGAACACAGATGCAAAAATCCTCAACACAGCACTAGCAAACAAAATCTAAGAGCACATTAAAAGGATCATACACCATGATCAAGTGGGGTTTATCCCAGGAATGCAAGGATTCATCAATATACACAAATCAATCAAAGTGATACACCATATTAACAAACTGAAGAAGAAAAACCATATGATCATGTCAATAGATGCAGAAAAAATTTTCGACAAAATTCAATACCCATTTATGATAAAAACGCTCCAAATGTAGGCATAGAGGGAAATTACGTCAACATAATGCAGGCCATACATGACAAACCCACAGCCAACATCATTCTCAATGGTGAAAAACAGAAACCATTCCCACTAAGATCAGGAACAAGACAAGGTTGTCCACTGTCACCACCATTATTCAACGAAGTTTTAGAAGTTTTATGCACAACAGTCAGAGAAGAAAAAGAAAAAAATGGAATCCAAATCGGAAAATAAGAAGTAAAACTGTCACTGGTTGCAAATGACAGGATACTATACACAGAGAATCCTAAGGATGCCACCAGAAAACTGCTAGATCTAATCAATGAATTTGGTAAAGTAGCAGGATAAAAAATTAATGCACAGAAATCTCTTGCATTCCTATACACTAATGATGAAAGATCTGAAAGAGAAATTAAGGAAACACTCCCATTTACCACTGAAACAAAAAGAATAAAATACCTAGGAATAAACCTACCTAAGGAGGCAAAAGACCTGTATGCAGAAAACTATAAGACACTGATGAAAGAAATCAAAGATGATACAAACAGATGGAGAGATATACCATGTTCTTGGATTGGAAGAATCAACATTATGAAAATGACTATACTACCCAAAGCAATCTACAGATTCAATGCAATCCCTATCAAACTACCAATGGTATTTTTCACAGAACTAGAACAAAAAATTTCACAATTTGTATCGAATCACAAAAGACCCTGAATAGCCAAAGCAATCTTGAGAAAGATAAACAGAGCTGGAGGAATCAGGCTCCCAGACTTCAGGCTATACTGTAATACTACAGTAATGAAGACAGTATGGTACTGGCACAAAAACAGAAGTATAGATCAATGGAACAGGATAGAAAGCCCAGAGGTAAACTCATGCACATATGGTCTCCTTATTTTTGATAAAGGAGGAAAGAATATACAATGGAGAAAAGACAGCCTCTTCAGTAAGTGGTGCTGGGAAAACTGGACAGGTACACATAAAAGAAAGAAATTAGAACACTCCCTAACACCATACACAAAAATAAACTCAAAATGGATTAAAGACGTAAATGTAAGGCCAGAGACTATAAAACTCTTAGAGGAAAACATAGGCAGAACACTCTATGACATAAATCACAGCAAGATCCTTTTGACCCACCTCCTAGAGAAATAGAAATAAAAACAAAAATAAACAAATGGGACCTAATGAAACTTAAAAGCTTTTGCACAGCCAAGGAAACCATAAGCAAGATGAAAAGATAACTCTCAGAATGGGAGAAAATATTTGCAAATGAAGCAACTGACAAAGCATTAATTTCCAATATTTACATGCAGCTCATTATCAAAAAAACAAACAACCCAATCCACAAATGGGCAGAAGAGCTAAATAGACATTTCTCCAAAGAAGACACACAGATTGCCAACAAACTCATGAAAGAATGCTCATCATCACTAATCATTAGAGAAAACAGAACTACAATGAGTTATCACCTCACACCAGTCAGAATGGCCATCATCACAAAATCTACAAACAGTAAATGCTGGAGAGGGTGTGGAGAAAAGGGAACCCTCTTGCACTGCTGGTGGGAATGTAAATTGATACAGCCGCTATGGAGAACAGTATGGAGGTTTCTTAAAAAGCTAAAAATAGAACTACCATACGATCCAGCAATCCCACTACTGGCCATATACCCTGAGAAAACCATAATTCAAAAAGAGTCGTGTACCACAATGTTCATTGCAGCTCTGTTTACAATAGCCAGGATATGGAAGCAACGTAGGTGTCCATCAATAGATGAATGGATAAAGAAGATGTGGCACCTATATACAATGGAATATTACTCAGTCATAAAAATAAATGAAATTGAGTTACTTGTAGTGAGGTGGATGGACCTAGAGTCTGTCAAACAGAGTGAAGTAAGTCAGAAAGAGAAAAACAATTACCGTATACTAACGCATATGTATGGAATCTTAAAAAAAATAGTTATGAGGGACCTAGGGGCAGGACAGGAATAAAGATGCAGATGTAGAGAATGGACTTGAGGACACATGGATGAGGAAGGGGAAGCTGGGACGAAGTGAGAGAGTGGCAATGCACTTATATATACTACAAAATGTAAAACAGATAGCTAGTGCGAATCAGCCACATAGCACAGGGAGATCAGCTCAGTGCTTTGTGAGCACCTTGACAGGTGGGATAGGGAGGGTGGGAGGGAGACGCAAGAGGGAGGAGATATGGGGATATATGTATATGTATAGCTGATTCACTTTGTTATAAAGCAGAAACTAACACACCATTGTAAAGAAATTATACTCCAATAAAGATGTTAATAAAGAAAAGAAGAATTGTGAACAAGTAGTGTCCTCTCAATAAAAACAGTCTAATAATACAATTTTCCTTTTCTGAGATCAAAGTGTGGCATAAGCTAGAGCTTATGGGTTGCATTTAATACCAGAGACTCTGTAAAATCTCTCTAAGGATGTGTGGTAAGGAATTGTTTTAGGTAACGTTGTATTCAAAAAAAAAAAAAAGCACAAGACAATACAACAACACTTGGTGTGGGAGTTTTTATTATTCTAGATCCGATGAGAACATTATTCTCTGCTAGCACATGGAAAGGACTGAAGCTTAAATACACATAAAGGGGGAAAGTCTGGAGGTAGATGGTCAATGTAAGACTGGCCTTTCAGGTCATAGTCAACTATGTGCTCACAGGGCACTTAAAGGTACTTATTGAGCAACCACAGTACATAGTAAGAACTTAGTACATATTGAATGCATGAATAAATGAATGACTATATCTATTAATATCTGTAAGAATAATGGAATAGATAGGTGGAGAAATGCAACAAGCTGGGAAGTCAGACTTAAGGTTACAGGAAAGACAGCACGTGTGCAAGGAGCTTCGGGACTAAAAAAAAGATCTGATTCACGTAATCCTCATGCAGTTTTCTTTGCCTATCACCCAGAATCTACCTATTTTAAACTTGTACTGTGCTAATGGTGAAAGCCTGGCTGCACTACACGTCAAATTTCTTATGTTTGCATTGTGATTTCATACAAGGCGAGGTTAATGCAATTCTCTTAAAGAGCCCCAAGCTTGCTAGAGGCCTGCCATGCGTTGGCCCCTTAATTTCAGCCTTCCCTACAGCATGCATTGGTCTTGGTCACTACTTGGAAGTAGAACATATCACAGTCAAATGTTAGATGAGACCTCAGCCTTGGCAGACACCTCGACTGCAACTTGTGGGAGACCCTGAAGCGGCTGAGCGGTTGACCTGGCTAAGCTCTCTGGATTTTTGATCTACAGATAATAAACTGTGTGTTGTTTTAAGCCACTAGACCTGTAGTAATACCATTAGGAAGCCACAGATAACTGATAAAATGCAAAACACTATAGTTGAGATAGTACTTGTAGGTGTACTTAGAGCAATCAGACTCTACCTATAGGAAACTATTTTAAATTTCCCACATCACTTTGTATAGTACTTAGTGTACAGTAGTACTTTTTCCCTAGACTAAAACCTGGTCTTTGACTCTCATAATCCCTTTATCCACATAGATACTAGTAATAAATGATTTTGCTGCACAAATATCACTTCCAAGATACAACAACAAATCATACCTGGTTAATAACAACTAATTCAGAATTCGGGTTATTGATACAATTGATGATATGCAAATGAACTTGGGTATCCCTCATTCTTCAGTTCCTGAAACTGATAATAAGTTCCATCTCCACTATGAAAGAATATTATAATGCTCATATGACACCTGTTTTTGATGTAATCACAGATATGGAAGAAAAACCATAGAAAGAAAAAACAAGATGAAATACACATAGCTATATGCCTGCAGGAAACATCTAGTCTTACAAAGGAAAACATTATCTGCTGTCTACTAACTGTGGTCTGGGCATGGTTAATCATGGCCAAGGTGTAGATCATAATTTGCTGCCTTTTAATCCACAGGAAACATACTTTGGGACCAAATTAGTAGGTAGGCTAATAGTTCTAGGCAGCTGGTAGAGGTGGAAGCCTGATGATATCTTTGAGGCAAAAGATAAAACAATATCTAAGTGATTCATCCAGAAGTGCTTTCAAATTAATTGAGCCCAGAGACCACGCAGATGATTTTTTAACGGCCAGATTACAGTGATTAAGAGCCAAAATATCTGTGAGAAACAAGTGGGCAGTGTCAGGGAAGTGGATCTGGCTCTTTTCATTAAAAAAAAAAATTTTTCCCCTCTTAAGGAATGTGTTCGGGCTTCCCTGGTGGCGCAGTGGTTGAGAATCCGCCTGCCGATGCAGGAGACACGGGTTCGTGCCCTGGTCCGGGAAGATCCCACGTGCCGCGGAGCAACTGAGCTCGTGAGCCGTGGCCGCTGCGCCTGCGCATCCGGAGCCTGTGCTCCGCAATGGGAGAGGCCACAACAGTGAGAGGCCCGAATACCGAAAAAAAAAAAAAAAAAAAAGGAATGTGTTCATTTCTCCAGGTGCTTTGGCTTTTTTCACCCTTCATCTAAATTGCATCCAGAGCCAGAACACACCCAGACTAAGAGTTCAAGCCACAGAGAGAAGGTGGATGGCCCTGTCTGCGACTTCAAGCAAAAGACCAAAAGGGAGAATGGAGTTCATTAAAACTTGAACTAGAAGGAAAGCAAAGTGCCAGTCTGATTAGTGTTTAATGACTGGGCTCAAGTCAGAATGTCAACTCTGGACCGCCGGGGAGAAGGCAGTCTGGCTTGGAGAGATAGCACACGATGAGGGGAGAGGACACAGTCCATTGTCTTGGGCTGTCTCCCTTGTGCCAACTGCGGAAGCTACCAAGGCATGCTGATTTTCCTGAGGAAATCATGGAGGAAAGAAAACAGTGCAACTCCATTCCTCTGGCAACCCTGCTCCCTACAAAAGTGGCCTTAATGCCCAGAGGCTCCTGATATCTTTAGCCTTGATCTCTATGACCAGTATGACTTTTATCACCCCAATTTAAAGCAATATCTCTGTGCCCATCTGGGAGAACTGCGGCCGAATCATTTTGGCAGAGTTGTGATAACCCGCAGGTGTAAAAAAGCAGTGATTCAGAGAGAACCGAGTTCACACCCTGACTTTAGAAGTTACTAACTGGATGGCTAAATATATAAACCTGTTTTTATTAAATAAAAATAATAAACATTTGGTTGGTGATTGGCTGGATTTCTCTAAGCCTCAGCTATTTCTTCTTTACAATGGAATTATTAAAATCTGTCTTTGGAGAATATTATAAGAATTAGACTTGACAGATGTAAAAGCAATAACAGAGGACCTAAGATATATTAGAAACTCAATAAATGCCAACTCTCTATCGTCACCTGGGAAATGTCAAGGGCAAATCATTGCTTCATTCTGAAATTTCTGTCATTTTACTTAGGTACAAAATATCACTCTGTACATACCCCGTTGGTAAGTATCTCCTTGCCTGCAGTAGTTTAATAGGTAACTAGGGTGAGTTCTTTGTATTAAAAAGTGGCCTGGGCTTCCCTGGTGGCGCAGTGGTTGAGAGTCCGCCTGCCGATGCGGGGGACGCGGGTTCGTGCCCCGGTCCGGGAGGATCCCACATGCCGCGGAGCGGCTGGGCCCGTGAGCCGTGGCCGCTGAGCCTGCGCGTCCGGAGCCTGTGCTCCGCAACGGGAGAGGCCACAACAGTGAGAGGCCCGCGTACCACAAAAAAATAAATTAATTTAAAAAAAATAAATCTAGATTTGATCCTATCACCCTCCCACTCAAAGCACACCAAAGGCTTTCCACTGCAGATCAGAATAAAGCCAAAAGCCCTGTTCTGTAGGCTAGGGTCTACATGACAGAACCTCAAACATCTTCCTCAACTATCCCTTCCTCCTCTTCCATGTTCTCTCTATTCCACAAAGACATCAAAAAGTTTTTATACTTCCTGACCTTGGACTTCTCTTCTCCTATATTGACAACAGCTGGTTCTTGTTTATCATAGGGTTGTCTCGTGCCCTCCACGTTTTGGTTCAGTTTTCATTGACTGAATGAAAGAATAACATCATCTTGTTTCCAAGAAAAGAGAGGCAGAGGGAAAAGAAGTACTGATAGTTGTCAAGCATCTCCTATACGCTTAATTATCTTCTTCACATATATTTGTTCTTGTAATGTTCACACCAATCCTATGATGTAGGTTCTATTATTCCTCTTGCATGTGATGCAGAGAAATTAAATGACTTTCCCAAAATCACATAAATAGGAAAATAAAGTTTTCACTCAACCCAGATCTCCCTGACTCCAGGGCACAAGATCTTTCAACTACCTCTACTGCACAGAGAAAGGGTATAAGGAATGTGAAGTTTTAAGTCAGCATGGAAACATACTATAGAAAGCGCACTGGTGCTAAGGATACTGTACATTTTTAGTAGAATTCCTCTTAGGTGTTTCCAAAAGGAACGGTGGTCTACACTGACCTCTTCGTGATGCTATGAATTCCTGTGGATTTGGGGTGGAGGAAGTGCTGGGATGCAGAAGGATATAACCAGTGTTTCAGTGAGTTAGCTCAAAATAACTGGGGTGGGTGTTTGCTTTTCACATGGGTAAATTTAATTAGCTTCGTGGGAGGCTCAGAACTGATGCAGACCTCCTCTGGCTGCTGTACAAAATTATCCGGGGCTACATTTAGCATTTCTCAAAACATGCCTCCGATCTCCATCAAACTTGCAGGTGCCTCAGTCAGGCGAATTTTGAACCAGTACAGAGGAAATTAAATTTAATATAAATTGAATAAAGTATTTCCTCAACTCTATAATCTGCACTTAGAAAACTATCATCTCCTGGTACATAGAATAACAATACATTTGAAAAGCCTTTCAAACCACGTTAGCTGCTGCGGTTTGTTAATGAAACACACATACACACACACTCCATAGCACTTACAGAAGGGAAAATATTAAATGCCGGAACAATATTCTAAAGAATTAAAGTGAAACTAGTCCCTTGAGAAAAACGGATGCTTCCTCTAGTCCCTGTCTTTCAAGGAAAACGGTGTGCTTATTACCACTTTCATTTTAGCCTACCTGATTATTGAACGTTTACTCCACACATAATCAGAAATGTCAATAATTTGCAGGGCATGTGTTTTCTAAATCCTTCTTTACAAATCAGAAGCATGACTTAGATGATTCCATTCCCAAGCATATCTGTGACCAGCTGAATAAAGGAATTAAGGGTCAGAACTTAGCCCTAAATGTGAACACGACACTTGGTTCACACCAGTATGTATATCTTCAACAATTACTTACTAAGACTTTCTATAAACCAATTACTGACCGAACAATAGGAACAAAGGTTCTGCCTTCCTAGAGCTCATATCCTAGTAATGGAAACAGATAGGAAACACATATAATAGGTAGAAAACAGAACTGCAAACAGTAGTTAGCGCTATCAAGAAAAAGTCAAGCGGTTGTGGAGCTGGGAAGTGACGGCAAGGGGCCGATGGGCATTTGAACAGAGATCTGGGAAGGGGAGGGTGTAAGGCCTCTACAAGATTGAGGACATGGAGACAGAAATGGGGACAGGAAATAGAAATGCCTTGACATGGCAGGATGCTTGGCAGGTCGGGAAACAGCAGGGAGCTGAGGTGGCTGCAGAGGAGAAAGTGAAGGGAAGAGAACTCAGAGGAGAGACTGGAGAGGTGGCCGAGGCCTGGATGGGCAAAACGAGCACCTAGTATTTCATCCCGCCCCCGGAGGCAGAGTCCAATGGGTGGTTTTGAACGGTGGCGCAGCAATGGGCTGACGAGCATTTGACAGCACAGCTAGAACTTCTCTGTTTTGGAGTCAACTGAAAAGGATCCAAAGCCAAAGCCAGGGCTTCCCTGGTGGCGCAGGGGTTGAGAGTCCGCCTGCCGATGCAGGGGACGCGGGTTCGTGCCCCGGTCCGGGAGGATCCCACGTGCCGCGGAGCGGCTGGGCCCGTGAGCCGTGGCCGCTGCGCCTGCGCGTCCGGATCCTGTGCTCCGCAACGGGAGAGGCCGCAACAGTGAGAGGCCCGCGTACCGCAAAAAAAAAAAAAAAAAGAAGCTAAAGCTCAGAAGTGTCATGGTTACGGACCAGGGGCAGTGATGCGGATATAGGGTGGAAAGCACCCAAGGCGGTGCTAGGAAGCAGTCAGAGCGGACAGGGTTTGCTGACGGAGTGACGAGCAGGAGAGAAAGGAAAGGACACACCAGTGACTCCAGGTTTGGGGTCTGAATGAAGGGCAACGTCGCTCACCTAAACGGAGGTATTTAGAGGTCTCTCCCACTCTGTGAAAACCAAAAGCCAAAAATAAAGAATATTTAGTGAATGACTGCTTCCTCTCCACCATTACTGTCCTTTTATATACAGAAGCAGGACAGGGGGACATATCTTTCTTCCTCTTCCTTCCTTCCTTCCTTCCTTCCTCCTTCCCTCCCTCTCTCTCTTTCTTTCTCTTCTTTTCTTCCTTCCATCCTGGGGGAGGGGGTGAAATTAATTACCCTGCATTGCTCAGAATGATTTAAAGGTGGCTTCCTTTAAAACATATCAAGTATAAAACATATCAAACGGCAGAAATTAGAAAGAGAACAAAATTGGCCTCTGGGCCTATAGTTCCACGGTTAGGAATTTATCCCAAGCAGAGACATAATGTATTGTGTGAGAATGTGCTACATTGTTAAAGAAAAAGATTGGGAATGACATAGTCAAATTAGTCATTGTACATTATTAAAATCACTGCTATGAAATCACAAATACTAATATCACAGGCAACTGATATAGGAAGGTGTCACCATATACTGTGAAGAAGGAAAATTCAGGTTACAAAAGAGCATGTAAAGTATTGTTCTCTGTATAAATAAATATGCATATATATAGGGAAAATATCTGTAGGTCTACACAGCAAATCATTAAGGGTAATTACCCTTGGCTTGAGAAATGATGGGATAACTTTTCTAAATATTAATGTGTGGACTTCTAAGAAAAACACGTTATCAGCCCCATGACAAAATGTTATTTTTAAAATGGGGAAGTGAAAGAATAGGAGAAAAATAAGTGTGTGCAAAGGGAACCTGTAAGTAAGCCTAAGAATACAAACCAACATAATAGTCTACCCACCTGCTAGAGGTGGCACCCAAATTTAACTCGAAAAAAGATAGCAGCTGAGACAGATCTTGGTAATTACAAAATTCACCATGTCCAGAAATAAAAAATAATATTTTTAGCATGAGAAGTGTGAGCCTGGACATACCCAGGCCATTCGTGACCTGGTGGCCCCCTAGCTCTAGGGGTTCTCAAGGGCCTCTCCCCAGCTAACTGCCACCCCGGGAAAGCCAGGCTGTATTAGTTCCTTGCATATGTCAATCTTATTTTCCTCTCAGGTTGCTGGCACACATCCCTGTCTCAAATAGTGTTCCTTATACTATTCAACTGGTCAATTCTTACTTTTCAGTTTCAATTTCTCTTTATCACAGAAGAATTACTTGGTTCCCCAATAATAAACGATTAACTTATTTATTTTAGCATATAATCAAACGTGTACTTATATAGTTATTTGTGAGATAGTTTCTGAAATCACTATTTTCTCCATTAGATGGTATGGTAGACAAAATAATGTCCCTCACCACAAAATATATCCACATCCTAATCCCTGGAACCTGTGAACATGGTATCCTCCATGGCAAAAAGGACTTTGCAGATGAGATTAAATCAAGCATCTTGAGACGGAAGACGATGCTGGTTGTCTGAGTGGACCCAGTGTAGTCACAATAGACCTTCTGAGGAAAAGAGGGGGGCAGAAGAGTGAAAGAGAAGAAAAGATGACAACAGAAGCAGATGCAGGAATGACGGGGGCCACAAACAAGGCATGTAGGCAGTCTCTAAAAGCTGGAAAAGGCAAGGGAACGGGCTCTCCTTTAGATACTCCACAGAGAACACAATCCTGCTGACATCTTGATTTTGGCCAAGGTTAAGACTTCTGACCTCCAGAAAAGTAAGAAAAAATGTTGTATTGTTTTGTCTGTGGCTACTTGTTAGAGCAACAACAGGAGACTAACACAGATGGTAAGCAGCTTGAGGGCGTCAACCTTATCGATTTGTCCTCTACTATATCCACAGCGTTTAACAAGGGGCTTTGCACATAGAAGGCAATTTACAAATATTTGTTGAATGATACATTTTGAATGAATGAAGCAGCATTTACTCCCCCAAACAATTTTCCCAATTAAAAAGAAAGTGAAATAAATGTTAAAATGGCAAATAACAAAGCATTTAAAAAACATGATGTACTGCCCAGTCCTTAAATCACTTATATGAACATCCCATACATCATTCATCTACGTAAACTGAATGTCACCTGTAGTTATACTCAAGTGGCCATGGCTCACGGGCCCAGCCGCTCCGCAGCATGTGGGATCTTCCCAGACCAGGGCACGAACCCGTGTCCCCCTGCATCAGCAGGCGGACTCTCAACCACTGCGCCACCAGGGAAGCCCTATACTCAAGTTTTAAGAGCGCCCCAAATTCATACACGACTTTAAGAACAAATATCTGGGTGGATCATTTCTTTTAAAAGATTTTCTAGAACTTCTAGGAAAAGTGAAACTTTGGAAAATATATTTCCACACTAGCTGTCAAAAGGAAAGATATGAGATTAATTACCTCGTTACTTTTCCATTTCCATCCTGTGCCAGTTATTGTTATGGCTTTGACCCACTTACCCGGTCAGTTCACCAGCAACACAGTAGTAAAGTGAAGTCCAGGTACAAGCCCAGAAGCCGACGACTGAGTTAGACTTCAGGGGGAAGTAGAATACCAACAAAGGACACAAGTGACAACCCAGCACCTGCAAATTCCTTTGTGATGTTTAAGATGCTGCCTGCAATTACATGAAATTTTCTCAGAGACCTGGAGATTTGGCTACTGTTGTCTCCCTTTGTTGCCTTTGTTCAGATTTAATGAGCAGCTCGAACTTTCTGACACCTATTTTAAGTGCTTTCAGCAGTGCAGTGGTTCTCAAGCTTGAGTGTACATGAGAATCTCCTGAAACGCTTTTTGATCCCAATAGCCAGGCCCTACCCCCGCACTCCTGATTCAGTAGGTTTCAGCTGGGATCTGGGAATTTGCATTTCAAATCTCCAAGCAAGGCTGCTACTGGTCCCGGGAAATCGCTGCTTAAGTGGAGGCCATTGGTGTCCCGCCCAAATCTCCTTTCCCAGCTGTTGTGAGTGGGGGCTGACGGCAATTAACAGCAGCTCTCTTCTGTTTTCTGTTTCTGTTTGTTTTCTGAATGGGTTTCCAGGCCGAAGGAAATCACCTTTCTGGGAGGCTGCGGGAATACCACCCGTCTCACTTCTTCCAACCAGACACACAGACACGCGCGCACACACACATACGTGCACACACACACACGCAGACACACACGTGTGTACACACACATACCATGGCAATGACTGTCTGATATGGCTACAAGAGGCCAGCTCCTTTGCTCTTTATTTTTTATTCTTTGTGCTGCAATTCAAGCACATGGGTCAGTCTAAAGCTACACTCTGGTTGAGCTCGCTCTCCTGGCTTAGCTCATTTTCCCTCATCCCAATCTGCTTCTCTCACCCCCCTGCCCCTTAGAGCATGTCCTCACTAAGTCACCTGAACAAGAATTCTCACTTCAGCCTCTGCTTCCAGAAAAACAGACCTATGTCATTTGGTCATGTGGCTGCCTGGCTTAACGCTCTGATGACCAGCTGGCTCCTTGGACACCAGAATTAAAATAAATACCTTTAATTACGAACATAAAATGAGTATAATACCCCTCGCAGAGCACAGGGGCCCCTTGATGCACAAAGTGGGGCTCTCAGCCCCCTTGTCCACTCTGACCAAAACACATTTATTAGATTCCGTCAAATCCGAACTCAAAATGTTATTTCCTCAGTAAGACTCATTTCTGTCTAACCTGTCGTTTTAAGGTCGACTTCTCTGTTTACGGTTGTCATAAGTCCTGATACCTCAACAGCACAGCATTCATCATGGTTTTCAGTGAATACTTGATGTTTTAATTTAATATCTCTCTCCCTGTGAGACTATGAGCTCCAGAGTAGGTAGAAATAACTTCAATGCCTAGTTTAGTCCACAATAGTTAGTTATTGAATGAATAAATGCCTGACGGCTATTTTTGAAAAAGTGGGAAATTTCCAAGTTCTCACCATGAAGGTCAGATTTCATCATCTAGTGACTGGCAAAGATGTTCAACATGGAAAATGTAAGTGTGCCCTCAACCCTCAGACTATGTAGAAGAAGACTTTACTAACTGGTCGAGTAGTCAAAAGCAAGAGGAGAAATAGGCAGTTTGGGAATTAAGTATCTATTTACCCAGAATACTAATTTGGAAACCTGTGTTCATAATTTATATTTATGTTTCTAAGTAAAAGCCTGAAATTAATAATACCAAACTGTGACTTCACACCATGGACCACGCTCAACCCACTTTGTGCCTTGTGCCTGATGAAATGATAATACATTAACAATTATGTTTATGATATAGGCATGTGGATATCATTAGGGGCAAATTTTCCTTACTTTATGCTATAATGCGCAGTTTTAAAATGGTTTCATATTTGCCAGATCAGCAAAGACTAGGATAAAAGGATGCATATTATAGTTCTCTCCATGCCCTTCTAGTACACAGAGGTGTCAAATCGTAACATTACCACAGTAAACATTGACACATGTCTCCTGTAAAAATCTATTTTGAACGAGAGCATGAGAAAGATTGAAAGGCTAGGAAATCTAATGAATAACTGTTGGAAAGCTAAGTGAAGAAAATGCAAACCAAAGACATTAAAAGTCAATTTAGAAACAAATAGCATTTTGTCAGACTTAAGAATTATTCATTCAGGGTTGAAGGTACATCTCATCATTAAGACAACATAGAAAATGAGGCTTAACAAAAGTAATTAACAATTAGTCTAGTACTTTCTTTTTCTTTCTATTGTACTTTCAAATAATTTAACTTAAATACATACTTACACACACACACACACACACACACACACACACACACACAACACCACACAGGCACTCTCTTCCTGGGGATAAATGAAGTCACCCCCAGTAGTGCTAAAACTCAAAGCGCTGCGCTGGAGAGCATGAAGGAATTGACTGAAACGGATGCGAAGTGCCTGCTCTGAGTCATCAGGTTTTAAATAGAAATGAGATAGTAAATTTCTGCCGGCATCACACTGTGTGTCTTCTCTGACTCACTACTCTCATTCATCTTGATGCTCTCTAATTTGTAAAGATGCCGGCGATGTATAAATATTCATGGCGGTTCTGGAAATAGACTGCACAGAGCTCAGTCTTCCGTTAGAAATGGGCAGAACGTCAAAGAGGGCTGGAGATGTGTCTCAAAAATGATGCACTTGGCTTGTCACTGGAGGAGAAAAACAGAGAGGCATGACTGTGCCGGAGAAGAATTTTACAGCTGGATCTGTGAGCAAAAAGCCCCCCGGCTACGGCTTCGGCCAGTGGTTCTCAAACCTGCTACACATCTGGATCGCCTGGGGGAGGATGTAAAAGGACTCATATCCAAGTCCTGTGAGCCCAAAGACTCTGAACTAGTCTAGCCTGGATAAAACCTTGGGCATTGATATCTTTAAACAATTTCTAAGAGATTCTCATATTCAACCTGGGTCAAGAACTGGTTCAGTCAATGGCAAGACACACTAAATCTTTCATCTCTGGGCATCATATTCAGGCTAAAAATACAAAAAAAACAACCCCCTGCAATCAATATAGAATATAGGTTTCATAGAAATGTTTCCAGACTGCAGGGGAGCACAGAAAAGGGACTGGGTGACTAGGTCATTCTATTTCATAAATATCAAGTAGGGTTGTCCGAAATATTCTCAGAGGTCTTGATGAATGTTTTTTTTAACAAGTGGGTGGAGAGGAGACGGAATGCTCATGCAAAAGGCAATTTCCAACTAAGGGTATATGATGTACAAAAAGGCACATGGACCTGAAAGAGACTAAGGCATTTGTGAAACATAGATAGATCAGCATGGCTGAAACACAGGGGACTGCCCCTCTCCTCCTCTTGGCAATTTTGTAAAATGTAAAATCTAGTCGCTGGACTGAGATTTTAAGTGTGTTATGAAAAGGAGAAAATTAGAGTTATTCTGAGGTACAAGGGAGATGAATTTTCCATCTGGAACCATATGGTTATAGAGTGAAGACCGTCAGCTCAGAGGATATGCACTCATTAAGTTCACCACAGAGGTATCAGAGGAGATAGAAGGAAGTCCATGCTGAGCTTAAAATACCCCCCTTCAAGTATCAGAGCTGCCCTTGTGATTTAAAATCTCTCATCACTTCACTGCAGTGCCTTCACCCATCAATTCCAATGAGAGAAGGACTAGCTTTTGAATCCCCACCAACCAGCATAGCTTCATTACTTCAAAAACCTAAATCTTTACGTGAAGGTAATACCCCTAGGTGTGTGGAAGCATTGGAATGTTTGTCCAGTGGTGTGGATCAGTTTGCTAGGTCTTTCCACACTGGGGTCCTGACTTGTCCTTACATTTATCAGTAGCCACCAGGGGGCTGAGGGACCGGGTATTGATCAGATACACGTGGACGCAGACCTGGGCCTCTGAATCCCAGGTCTCCACAGGATCCAACCAAGCAGACAGAGCTCAGCTAAGCAGCACTGATACTGTCCTTTTACTTTCACCAGGTTTTAAAGGCAATACAAACTATACAATAGTATAGGTCAATTATGTCTCAATCGATCCAACCAGCCAACCAAAGGAAGAGGCAAAGTGACTGCTAGCCACATCGCCATCTAGTGGCACGCACCTCAACTGCCAATGGAAAACCACGCCACTTTCAGGACTTCAAAAGGAATGTTAGCATCCTCTGACTTCAAGCTTGTGTTATAATAATGAAACAATAAAGTAGCACTGTTTAGTGCTTAAAAAACAATACTCAAGAAAACTTTTATTATTCCAACAAGCCAATTTCTAAGAAACATTATGCCAAAGCTAAGAGGGAGAAAAAGGCGTGGATAAAATTACAGAACACTCTATCAAATTTACTGTTTGTAAAAACTGTCCCCCCCGCTCTCCAATGGTTTATTATCCTCAGATGCAATACTGATATGGCAATGGGAGGCAACACGTCGACATTTTAGAAAATTTCTCAAATGAATTTGTTCAAATACCATTAAGGAAAACACTGCACTACCTTACTTAACTCATCTTTAAATGCGCTTAATTTATATTTTAAAATGTCATTATGTTTTCCATGATTTCAATTATGTTAGTTCAATATCTGCTCAATAACAGCAACAACAAAATATGTTGTCCTTTTAGTCTAGTGGCAGGAGTATATGTTGGTACATATCTGATATCTAGTTGTTTTACAATAAAATTTAAGAGTCATAGAGCTATTCATGACCTTTGAGAAGATCAAGTCTGGAATATATCCTAAGAAAATATTATAAAAACTAGTAAAATTTTTATGTACAAAGGTATTCATTATAGTATCTTTTTCCTTGGTCAGCTTTTGCTTGAAAGAAACATTTTATATTTGAAACAACCTAAATATCTAAGCATTGGGGATGCTACTGGGTGGTGAGTAATGCATCAATTAATTTACTAAAAGTATTTATAAACTACTGCCAGTAGCCTGTTTTCATTTGGCCCTCGAGTTAAGAATATTCTTTTCATTCCTAATGGTTGAAAAAAATGGATTTAAAAATACTATTTTGTGACCCGTGAAAATTATATTCAAAGGTCAGTGTCCATAAAGTTTTGTTGGAACACAGAAATGCTCACTCATATACCTATGGTATACTCATTTACATCTTGTCTATATCCATGTGCTACAGCAGCAGAGTGGAGGAGTTGCAAAATAGACTGCAAGGCCCACAAGCCTCAAATAGTTATGAAAAAGTCTGCTGACCCCTGGTTTAATGTCAAGGTAAGAGAGTAGGTTCTGGAACTACACAGCTTGGTTTGGACTGGACTGCCAACTCTGGCATTTATTATCCATGTGACATTAGTAAAGATACTTGCTCTCTCTGTACCTCAATTTGTTCACTTGTAAAATGAAGATGAAAATAGCACCCACCCCTGAGGGTTGTTGTAATAATTGCATCATAACACATAAAGCACTTAAAGCAGAGTAAGCACACTGAAAGTTAGCTATAGTTATTACATTTCTACTAACGTGAAAACTGCTCAGATATTAGATAGAAAAACAGATATAATTGTACATACGATATGATTACAACTGTTAATAATAAAACATTCCCATAAAAACTGTCTGGTAGAAAATACGCCAATATATTAACAATGATTACCTTTAACCAGAGCGATTTTTATTTTTCCTGTTCTTCCTAAGCTTACTGTATGTACTCAAATTACTTCCATAATGATAAAACAATCAAAATGTAAAAGAGATCGAGTTTGCCATAACTATGGAAACAGTTCGATGAAAGTGCATTTTGGAGAATGAGTACACAAACGTAAGTTACAAATAGTCTGTCTTCCAAAGGTTCTTCCTCCGTCCGCACCTTCAGAGACCCTCACCAAATCATTTACAATGATAGTTTTTCCTCCCAAAGGGTAACAGAGCCACTTATGCGCTTCCCCTTTCACCTGCGCTGCTGGTCACCTGGAAGTGTGAGACCAAGTTTACCCAAGCTCCGCCCATTATATACATCGCCAATTACCGCTGACGTCCACTGACACCACACTTCATTATCCACGTTGAAAAAGTCATTCCCCAGCCTCTCTGCTCCAGGAACTTGTCTCCAGCAGCCCTCCCCACAGACAGCTGCATTCCTACTCTGTACTGAACTTTCCTCATTCTTACAGTTTATCCGTAAATTAAACAGAGAGTTCAGGTCAGCTCAGGGTGTATGTCTGGATCCCTGGGGAAAGGAATTTGGACGCGTGAAAGTTGAATGCCTATCCTTAGTCACAATTTATTAAAAACCATGGTTTTCCCCCAAACACTCACTATGTTGTTTGAAAAAGCAATTCACATATTTCATTCTTTATTTGCTATTACACCTGAAAATAGCACTAAAACACAAAGTCATGGACGTCTGGGCCAGTAAATTATGTTAGTGAAATTTCATGGCCAAGGCAGGGGATGTGGATTCTGATGAAACATTTAGTGCCACCTAACTGGGAGGATATTCTATTCCAAATGACAGTTTATACTTACAGCGCTTATGCTGCATAAATGCAAGAGGCCCCAGGAAAAATACTTGGGATTATTTGGTGTAACTCAAATGCCTATAGCACGTTTGGAAAACGGACGTCACAGAGGAGCCTATCATTATTCACGTTATCTGCCCGTCCGTCCACACAGCAGTATCTTCACACACGAAACAAGGCAAAACAACAACTGAAATTCACAGCCTGCAGGAAACGGATCATAGTGTCACCTTTCAGCAGCACAGCTTACTTTTAAATATCTACTCTTGAGGCTGGTTCTAAGCAAGATAATGATGATAAAAATTAATAAGGCTCTATCCTCGCCTTCAATGAGCTCACGGTCCAGTAGGGAACACAGACAGGCAGACACATACGTCGAACATAGTGGGGTAAGAGCAAAAATAATAGCATGACCAAGATCCAGAGAATGAAGTACTATACTCTACGGGGAGGCCGCCAGAGGGGGATGCCCTATATGAGAGATAGAGTGCCCGAGCGGGGAGTGTTAAGTGTCCTGCGGATTTTCCCATGTCATTAATCCCTGCCTTTTCTGATAAATGTTCAGGCATATTTATAGTTTGCTTGTCGTCAGAGAGGAAGTAAATCAGGCGACTGATTCTGTACAGCAAAGTCACCACGTGAGCAATCTCTTTTGAAGAGCGGTGGGCGCAGCTGCGAGAGGAAGTTGGATCCCCTCCACGCGACCAGAGTCGCACTTTGCTTCACTTCTTCCACCCGGTGCTTTCTTTCTCGCTCTTTTTTCTTAATTAAAGGAGCTTTTTCTAAGAAAAGTCTATTCTTCAAAGAATTAAGAATCCTCCTTAATATTATATCATTTCAATTCAAATGCTAGAATAGAAATTGAGTCAAATCACCAGGAGATAACAAATAATACTACTTTTCAATGGACACAGAATTATATTTATTTTTTAATTTAAAGATAAGACAAGTGAACACTAGACATTGACCGAGTACAGAGGCCCAAGTAGAAGGAATACACAGGCTTACAAGGATGAGCCTTCTCAGGGAATCCCTGGGTTATATTTTTCATCTTCAAGTGAAAGCTCCAATAGGGTTGGTGCCAATGAGGACTGGATTATTATAATTTTAAAACAACATGGCTGCCATCTGGCCCCTGTGAGTTAATCCTACTTTGCTTTTTGAATTGTCATTTACTCTTCTCCACATTAACAAGTTAACAGTCATGTTTTAAAAAGAGCTGGTATAAATTATGGCTCTAGAAATTTGGAAAGGGTCCTGTTCCTTAAGAAAGAAACAATAGAACTAGAACACCAGTTAGGAACCTCATACCCAAGCTCTGAGAGTAAAAGGAATTAGCACAATGTGAAATGAAACAGAAGCAGTTTATTCCCTAGATACTAAGAACATTACTAATAGAACCGGAAAATATGTCTAACTGATATTTTGATGAATTTTCCTTCATTCCATCAACAACAGCAACAACAAAATGAGAATTAAATTAATGACAGGGAGTAAAACCTTCTAACGATTTTCACTGATATAGGGCATCATTGGCATTGATTTTGATAAGTGTAATCCAAGACTGTGGATCTTGTTAAGTCTTATTAAAGAAATTGGCGATGATGTGGTTATTACATAGATAGAAAGACAACACAGAAAATCAAATTGGTACTTAGTGTGTCATGTTTGTGTTTTTTAGAAAGGATGGAGTCTTCAAGTCAGACCAAAACAGAAGACAATGGAGGGGTGTGTGTGTGTGTGTGTGTGTGTGTGGTAGAGACACAGATGTCTTACTCCAAAAATGAAAACCAATTTCTCCACACACAAACAGAGAAGAGGCCATGTAAGCAGGTGGCCATGTGTAAGACAGGAAGACAAGCCTCACGAGAGAAAGCAACACTGGGGACACCTTGATCTTGGATTTCTAGCTTCCAGAACAATGAGAAAATAAATGTCTGCTGTTTAAACCACCCAGTCTGTGGTATTTTGTTGTGGCAGCCCAAGCAGACTAATAATATAAATGGTATCTCAGAAACCAAGGAAGTAGATATTTTCAAGAAGGAAAGTGTGGACAACAGAATTAAATTTGGAAAGAAAGTGTTGGCAAGCAAATGGGTAAACATGGCAGCTTAAGATTCGCTGTGCCGAGAATAAAACAACAAGGTAATTGTGAGGATACAAAATTTTATCATCATTTCACATATTTATATTTCATAAGTGGAGCTATTTCAGATATTTCATCATGTGCCAAGAAAGTGAGCCACCAAAATGTATCGACAGCTCCTTTACCGTACTAATGGGTATCTAGTAACAGTATAACTATGGTGTTGTATGTGTTTTTCCCACACATTTTATCAATTTGTTCAGAATGGTGAAAGGGGTCTAGATGGAAAGAGAAACAATGGATCATATACCTAAAATTTCAGTAAATAAGCAAATAAATAAATAAGATTTCCTGAACAAGGAGCAAGGCATTCATTTAACAATGCAGTAAGGGGACTTCCCTGGTAGCACAGTGATGAAGAATCCGCCTGCCAGTGCAGGGGACACGGGTTCTAGCCCTGGTCCAGGAAGGTCCCACATGCTGCGGAGCAACTAAGTCCATGCGCCACAACTACTGAGCCTGCGCTCTAGAGCCTGTGAGCCACAACTACTGAGCCCATGTGCCACAACTACTGAAGCCAGCACACCTAGAGCCTGTGCTCCACAACAAGAGAAGCCACTGCATTGAGAAGTCTGTGCACCGCAACGAAGAGCAGTCCCCGCTCGCGGCAACTAGAGAAAAGCCGGCCCAGCAACGAAGAGCCAACACAACCAAAAATAAATAAATAAATTTATAATTAAAAAAGAAAAACAATGCAGTATGGGCTTCAAAGGAGTTTTATTTTGAATGTAATTATGGAGGGGTAATATTCCAAAACAGAAATGGAGAAAAGTATAGCCATGCCCAGCATTTCTATACAAATTTGTGGATCTGGTGAGGTACAAAAATGAGCAATTTGAGGAGCCAGAGGAATAAGCAATAAGTTAAGCAAGTTCCCAAGAGTGACCAGTGAAGAGTCTACACGTAGGGTAGGTAATCTCCATTCTGGAAATATACAAAATTTTTCATACTTACTGGATACACTGACAATCACGGTTCTTGCTCCTGAATATATACTCTTCCCATGTAGGCAAACTCATGAACACATGTTCCAAGTTCTTTCATATTTCTAGGCCAGAGAGCTTGAAAGCCTCTGGGACACATTCAAACACCAGAAATGAAGTGTGATATGACTGTCTACATTAGCCTACAGTAGCACAAGCTTAATGAGACATTTTTAATTTCTCCCCCCATTCTACCCAGTTAGATTCTTTCCCCAGAGGAAACTATATTACTGTAGATATATTCAATCTTCAATGAATATAGACCCAAGTTTATGGAAAGAGCTTAAAATGTGCAAAGGCCTTAGTATAATTCAATGAAAAGACGAGTATCATCATTAACCTCAGACTTAAATGATGGAAAGACATTGCCCCTAAAGTTCCTGAACTTAGTTTTCCCTGGACTCTGGGGAGAATAAGGGCCCGCACTACCAAGCAACAAGTACCTCTGCTATCTTATGTGACAAAGCATATGGAAAAATCTTGAACAACTTTACAAAAATCCGAACAAACAGGAAAGAGAGTCAGCTCCAAAGCTATCCCATTATCTCAGTGTGAATCAAAGCTAAAATTAATTTACCTCCACCAAAACATATCCATATGCAACAGAAAAGGAAAATTCTATGGATAGCAATGGCAAGGTGTGAGCATATTAAAATGTGATTTAAAGTCTTTTAGATTTTCTAGTATTCAAGCTTTGTAATAAATGTCAACAGATTAGATTCACTACCTGGTAAGGAGAGAGAATTGTAATATGAGGTATAACTGACTTCAGACACTGGAATTGGATAAATTTCTGTTTTATATGAGACACACAGGGGTGATAAATAAAAATTGAAAGCAGCAGTAAAACCATATATATATGGCCTTAGATATTCTACTTTGGTCCTCATATCACAAAGCCATTTTACCTCCTAAGATATGCTAAGAATCTCTGGGCTCTGTCCATTTAATATTGGGTTATATTGAATCTCTATATAATATGAAACATTTAAATGGAAAAATTCGGTGTTGTAATATTTTGTCAGGGAGAACAGTTTTCTTTGGAGCTGAGAAGAAACATCTACACAGAAATAAATTTTGTAGGAAGAAATGGTTCTGTAATCAAGACAAATACTTAAAGAATTTTTTTCATATAATATTGCAGAGGCGTATAAAAAATTTCCCCCTACTCTTCTCCAAACTGCAGTGAACATTTCTAGACACAATGCACACAGAGAGGACTTTGTACAGACCTTAGATTTGAGCAGAGTTACCCTGAAACCCCTTCTGCATTATGAAGATTTATACAATAGCAATCAGGAAAAAGAAAGGGGAGGGGATTAATATTTATAAAATCTGTGCGGGTAAGACAAAGGTTTACATACTTTACCGAATACTGTAGAGATGTCTTCATATGAAATCATTCATTTTGTATATTACCTCTAGAGCAAGGGCTTGGGAGGTTTTGGAGCAAACTGCTGTTCTATAATTGCAATATAGCATTGGATTATGTCAAAGGCTGTCCCAAATTTTAAACCCCTTCCAGGACCAGAATGTGGTAGATTGTATTCAGGTCTAAAATATTTTTTGCTATACCATGGGAGAGAATTGAACTTTCCTGGCATGTAGGTAGCCGACTTGACCATGTAGCTTCTATTGCCTCTCAAGGTGGGACAACTGTATGTCTCCACCCGCCTGATGTGAGGAATGGCTATTTGACTCACCTTGGCTAGTGGACTGGGAAGAAGCAATGTGCGTCTCTTCTGAAAACAAGTTCAAGCCTATTTATAGCTCCACGACACCTCTTTCTTCTCTGCCACAAGACCAGTTAGATGCTAGGTATGAACTGTTTCTGCAGCCTGGGTGTCAGACTGAACACGGAGTATAGCAGAGTCACAGAAAAGCACAGCAAACGGCAGCATAAACAAAAAGTAATATTTTGTTTTTTAAGTCATTGACATTTTTGGGTTGTTACAACATACTCCAGTCTATCCTGAAGAGACATAGGATGACCGGGAACATGGTAGAAATGTATAAAAATGTTATTTTATACTCAATATATTTTATATCCAATATAATGGTTTTTAAAATTGGGGTATAGCTGCTTTACAATGGTGTGTTAGTTTCTGCTGTATAACCAAGTGAGTCAGCTCTATGTATATACATATATCCCCTCCCTCTTGGACCTCCCTCCCATCCGCCATCCCACCCATCTAGGTCACTACAGAGCACGAGCTGAGCTCCCTGCGCTATGCAGCAGGTTCCCGCTAGCTGTCTGTTTTACCCACGGTATTGTACGTATGTCAGTCCCAATCTCCCAATTCATCCCACGCCCCATTCCCCCGGCCCCATGTCCACACGTTCCTTCTCTACATCTGTGTCTCTTCCACTATAATGTTTTAAGATATTTTATACTTACTACTCTTATATTAGATTCCTACCAAATCATTTTGACATGCAATTGGTAATTAACTAGACTTATGCCAGTCGATCTTTTGTAACTATTTAATCTTAATTTGCTAGTTCAGTAACATAGTGCACCTCCTTCCACGGTTCATGCGCCATCATAATTGATCCTTTGGACCGTAACAGAATCCCAAAATAATCTCTTCACAAACAGAGGCTCTTGTGAATTACTTGTTAGGAGAATGAATTTAATATTTTTTCAGAGTGGAATTTAGTAATATTTCAACAAATTTCAAATGCATTGAGTCAGCGATTTCAATTTTAAGAAACAGTACAATCAGTAAAAACATGCATAAAGCTTCGTGTACAAGTATTACTTATAATATTGAAAAAATAGCAAAAACAACCTGACTACCCAAGATGAGATAAATAAATTCTGGTATATTTTAAAAATAAGTAGCCATAATATATCATGTCATAGAGAAACATTTTATATGATGGGAAATGTTCAAAATATATTAAGAGAAAGAACTATATTATAACATAAAATATATGCTGTGATCCAATTATATCCAAAACACATAAATGAATAAAGCCTGGTGATATAAAAATAGGCACTTTTTCTCTATTCTTTATATTTATCTGTATTTTCAATATCATCTGCTATGACTTTGTACTATTATAATGAGGTAATAATAATTGTTCTACTGTATATTGCTGAATGAAAAAAGCACATGAGTGGTGTGAAACCATAAAATTATATTTAAATGCATGCATAGTGAATCTTTAGAAAGAGGTATTCAGAACTATTAATATTGATTATTAACTTTTAAAATGTTGGTGGGAAGTAAATGAGAAGACAACTTTCATTTTATGCCCTGTACGATTTAATATTATATATTTTTTACAATGCACATGTATTAATTTGTTATTTTAAAAACGTCACTAATTTTGCTATTAAACATACCAATACACGAACACATGAAAGCACACACATAGTTTGAACCTTGTAAAATGAGAGACAGTTGAACTTGGTGGCCTCATGGTTATATCCTGATGATCTCACTGAATAGAACAAGAGATAGTTACTCAGTTAAAAAAAAACCCTTCAAGGTGGAGTAAAAGACTAAAATCTGACTTCTATCAGCAGTTTGAAGTTATTCTTAGCTCTGGGATTATTTTCATATATCTACCCATTTATTTCCGAAATGAGAATGTAACATTTAACCACTTAACACCCACATTTCCCAGGCTTCAGTCTAAAGTTTAAGCCTCAAAAACAAAAGTCACTTGAAGGAAAAAAAAAAAAAAAAAAAGAACTTTGTCTCAAGAACGTGTCTCATAGTCACAGAGTGTGAGAGAAAACAACTTCACGTAAAGAATGAGGTGACACTTGGAGTTCTCACTTGTCTACTATGTTTGTGATTTGGGATTGGCCAATTTTTGATCCTCAGTTTCATTCATCTCTGTACAAGGTATACATTCCCTCTCCAACCTCAGGAAAGCAAAGATTGTTTTAGGTATATGTGCGTAATTGAATAATCAAATGCTATATCCTAAGAAAGATATATTTCCACTTGATTATTATAGCATAATATGTTTTATTTGCAAGAATGTACAATGGAGAAGTTTTAGGAGAAAAATATTATATAGTATTGTACCCTTTCCTTAATGCTAAAATATGCATAATGTTTCACTTTTCATTTGGATTTATATTCCAGTGGACCTCACTCTTTTCAGAATGCAATATGACCCATGGCTATTTATGGTTCTACAAGTTTTATAACGTATCCCAATAAAACCATTACAGCTGGAAAGAGAATTAACAAGGATAAGGGTAATTGAGTCATAATGCACAGTCTATGAAGTTAAAAATGTTTTTAACCATTAATGTAGGAATGGCTTAAAGTTTTGAGTATAATAATCCCTCTTATGACACTGATTTTTCCCCATAATATTAGTGATTACAAAAACAAATGCATTAACAATACAACATATCACTTCTGATAATACACTTACACGTGGCTGTCAACTTTATAAATTGGCATGTCATGTATATTCAATGCCATGAAATGTCCACACTCTTTCACCCAACAATTTATCATAAAGAACAAATTCAAAGAGGGAAGAAACACTGCAGTATGATCTAAAATAAGGAAAAATTGGGGTCGAGATAAATATCCAAAAAGCAAGGCACTCTTAACAATTATATTGCAACTATCACAGTTGATGTATATTTTGTGACCATTCAAAATATAGTTTATAAATATTAAAGACATTGAACATATATGATCTATCCCTATATTTGAGCGTCTAATGCAGTTTACCAACTGACCCAATAGGTCAAACAATGTTAGACGAAACAAGACGGAACACAAAATAAAATGTTCACTGTGATTCAGTGATGTAGCACACCTACACATGTATGCAAAGACTAGAAAGGTAAGAAGCTTAATTGGAATCACAGTTGTGTTAATTGGTGGCATTTTAGATGGTTTAGCTTTCTTTCTATTTTTATTTTTGTAATTATAAAAGACTGGACAGAAAGAAAAACTACAGAGCTATTTTCAAATTTATGTGTTCAGGACAAGAGACATACTAAAGCAAATAGGTATAAAAGATCTGAGGAATTAGTTCATAACCTTGATCCTGGGACTTTATTCTCCATGACATTCAAGCCAATACTTTCTGTAAGATGTGACACAATATCACAGATCACATTACATCAACTGTTAACCAGTTTTAATCTACTTTTTTATTATATACATTTACCTAGCATTTAACCAATTTATCTACTGAAGTCAAGTGATTCTGGGAGGGAAGAACTTATGGACTTGGTTGAGTTATTTCAATGAGTATCTAACGTCAATTTAGAATGCTATTTTCTCTAAGCTTTGTTCAGGTGGGTTGCCAGGGAGGTGACACGCGAAAAGAAACACCTACGCCAGGTTTAGCTGTACCTCCCAGACCTTATTCTAGTGTTTGCTAGATACTTCCCAAAGCTAAATGAGTAAACAAATCAAAATCTCACATTCCTATAAGATTGCGATCACTCTGTTTCACAGCCTGGTATGGGACAGGAGCTAAGAAAAGGTGAAAATTAAGTGATGATCAACTTTCCCTACATACTCATATAAAATAGCAAATATTTAAAAAACTTTTTCAGAGACAGAAACCAATGCTCAGGTTCGAAGGGACTGATACTGCATTGTAAAAGCAGCTGTACTTTAGCTGAGATCTCTGCTTTCAAAAGAAGTCTTGGGGGTTGTTCTGTGTCCCCATTTCTCAGACATGTGTTATCCCTGTTGACAAATTATGCTGCGCTTTTCTTGAGGCCTACAGATGAGAGCTAGGATCAAATCCAAAACAGCTTCTTTCACTTTGGGACTTCAGCCAAGAAACTAAAGAAAATTGATTCTGTAGTATGTTTTTTTTTTGTTTGTTTCTTATTTCTTAAACCATCAAATACAACTACCTTCTCAAACTCTGAATCTATCTCTAGAAAAATGACTCAAAACATCAAGGCTTGTGGTATTTCTATTTTTCCTCTTACTCTTTCAGGGATATGAGATAACAGAGAGTATATGTTCAATATGTCAATGATGCTTTAATAAAATTCTTGATTCATCTGCCAAGAATAAAAAAAAGAAGTTTATTGAGAAGGAGTTTGAAACAAAAGGGATTCAGCTTGCTATTGAATAAAAACTTAGATTTTTAAAATACCAAATGAAAACAAACATTTGTGGGAAAGTATGAAATTATGTCCTTCCCCTTGCTGAAATATATAACAAAACTTATTCTGCATAATAATCCCCCAAATTCAGAGATAAATAAAAAATATTCTCTGCATGCTTACTATACATACATTTCATGATATTAATAAAAATAAAAGTTGCTATTTTTTGATATCTAAAAAGTGGTAAAATTTTGCAAATAGGCAATTTTAAAAAACATATTACATAGTATTTTATAATGGCAGGAATTATAGGTATACAAAGATCAGTAAATACATTTCTCCTCAGAACTTAGTATTCAAAGATAACAGGTGATTGACAGGGATCCTAAAGCCTTTGTATTCCACCAAAGGAATCTTTTAACATTACTTTTTTTTTTTTTTTTTTTTTTTTTTCGGTATGCGGGCCTGTCACTGCTGCGGCCTCTCCCGTTGCAGAGCACAGGCTCCGGACGCGCAGGCTCAGCGGCCACGGCTCACGGGCCCAGCTGCTCCGCGGCACGTGGGATCTTCTCGGACCGGGGCACGAACCCGCGTCCCCTGCATCGGCAGGCGGATTCTCAACCACTGCGCCACCAGGGAAGCCCTAACATTACTTTTAATGATCTATGTCTATAATGACCCAGATATATTTTTCGTTGAGGAAGCCATACCTCTGTATGAGTTAGGAATGCATTTCACTGCAATTAAGAAGAAATCCAACTAACAGGGATACTAACAAGTAAGAAATATATTGTCTTCTGTAGCAACAAGCCTGGGAATAGATATTCCACAACTGGTACAGTGTCTCAGCAATGTCGTCACGACCCCAGGGCCATCCCATCTTCCTGCTCCTCTATTTTTAGTATGCAATACATTGTTTTTATTCTTGTCACCTCTTCACCTTGTCACCAAAATGATCTCGGGGGCTACTAATTATAGACAGGAGGAAGAGACAAAGGAAGGGAAAAAGTCCTTTCTCTAGCAAGATTTTTTTTTTTTTTTCTTCTTTTAATTCCAGAGGGCATGCTCTCCAGGGATTTCTTTCTATATTGCATTGGCCAGTGTGCCACATGACCATACTTACAGGCATGAAAGACTGAAAAATGTGTTGTTGTTTTTTTAAAGCTGGATCATTGCCACCTGTGATATAAACAAAATCATTACTGCATTGATGAGGTAGAAGCAGGAATAGAAATTGTGTAGACCATATTGTACACACAGGAAGTATCTGTCCACTTTACATCAATCCAAGTGATTCTTTCTCTTTTTTAATACACAGCTCCGCAATAACAAAACAAAAATAAAACACAGATAATAGTTCTTTTCTCAATTGATTTTTTTATTATCTCACAGAACCACTTAGAAGCAGTGAAATAAGAACAGGGAATAAGATAAAGATAAAAATAAGAATATCAGACTTTCTTATAATGCTAAGCAAGTACAGAGTTATTTCCATTAAGATTATATTGCGACAAAACTTGCATAACTTTGCTTCACCCATTTTGCAACAACTGCACTTGAAATCCACCTCATTAGTCTTAATTTCCTTACCCAGCTGAACCGCCTCAAAATGTCAGAGCATCTTAGAGACTTTCTAGTAGCTGCTATATCCAGATAGTCCATAGCCTATCATCAAAAGATCATCAGAAAAAAAAAAAAAAAGATCATCAGTTCTTTGATTTGTTACATATAAGTAAAAGGAGAAACAGGACCACCAAGATGAGGAGAGAAAGCATTTTGAAAAATAAAGTCAGTTCTTGGTCCATAATAAATTTAGAAATATAAAAGCATTTAAAAATATGCAGACAGGCTGAATAGAAAATAAATATTTCAAACAATGAATATTGAATTCTTCAAATAACTTAATGCTCTTTGTCAAAGGACTTAAATTTTCCAGAAAAAAATAATTTTTTTTCTTTCAAAGACAACAAGAGTATGTTTATGGGAACTTGATAACTCTTCATATATTTGAGAGACTATCACATAAAAGAGAAATAAACAATTCTTTTGGTACCAAGAGCAGCAGGCAGGACTGAAAGCAGATTCTGGTTCACTCAGGTTAGAACAGTGTTTTCACTGAATTTATTTGGAAATGGAATTTGGATATGGAATGGAATGGAATGGATGGATATGGAATGCAAATGGAATTTGGATTATTATTTAGATAATAAAAAAACCAATTGAGAAAAGAACTATTATCTGTGTTTTAGTTTTGTTTTGTTATTGCGGAGCTGTGTATTAAGAAAGAGAAAGAATCACTTGGATTGATGTAAAGTGGACAGATACTTCCTGTGTGTACAATATGGTCTACACAATTTCTATTCCTGCTTCTACCTCATCAAGGCAGTAATGATTTTGTTTATATCACAGGTGGCAATGATCCAGCTTTAAAAAAACAACAACACATTTTTCAGTCTTTCATGCCTGTAAGTATGGTCATGTGGCACACTGGCCAATGCAATATAGAAAGAAATCCCAACTTTCCCAAGGACATAATGCATTCACACTTACGAGATGCCCTTTTATATTAGGTGGGATAAAAAATAATAATTATGCCTAAAATAATGGGACCATGGAAAAAACTGGGTAACACAGATAAATGAAATAGTGAGAGTAGGGAATATATGATGAATGGGAATTCAGCGTCGAGACTTTGAAGAGTCATAGAGAAACCATTTCTAACAGTTTCTTCGCAGTTTTAACTGAAGGTGAAATTTTGTGGGGATACATTTATTTGCGGGAGAATTTCATTAGAAACACCCAATATGAAACTTAATGATTCATCAAGTCTTAACACATTGGAACCTTCTCCAAAATGTTGACTGATTTCACTTGATGTTTGTGTAAACTTATTTGACTTCCTCCCATGGGATCAGTCCATTTCTTTCTCACTCAGGTCCTTGGAGAACAGATGTCATTTTTTTTTCCTTCTAGGAATCCTAGGTCTCTCTCAAAAGCAAGAAATCAAAACTTCTCACAGTCCCTGAATCACAGATTTTATCATTATTCACTGAAATCTAACAATGATATCCCCTGTCCAGTGACTTTGGAATGTTACATCAATTTTCACGAACAATTCTTGGGTTCTTTCCATGTCTTTTGCCTTCCCTCTTCTGAGTGTGCAGATATTCAAGGAGGAGCGTGGCTTGGGGGCTTGGGAATTCCTCTTTCTTTATGAATTCCTCCATCACTTGCCCCAACACCACACTCTCCCCATCAGCATCACCAGTCACCCAAAGCTGGCTAGAATTTCTCAACTGTCTCAATTGATACAAAGGGGTCACTTATCATGTACCTAATCAGTAAGTTTTGCTTGCCCTCTTGCCTTAAAAAGCCCCAGTATTATCAGTGCTTTTGTCCCCCTTTAACATTCATATAAAAGATACCACTGGTATATCTCAAGTAAAATTCAACTTCCCAGTCTCCAATCTATGCATTTTTGGGGCGGGGGGCGGGATTTGGGGGTGGTGTCAAAGGAGAGACAGAGAATGATAAGGAGGAAGAATTTGAATTATCTAACAGATCTTCATTGAAGATGCACAATTTAAGTTAAAAATTGATTTAAAAAATTTTGGATATTAACACAAAATTAGAATGCAGTAGAAACCCTCTTAAATGCCCTCAATGGAACTTCTGGATTGGTTGGTGTTCTCATTTCTCTCTACCATGTACCGCCTATGCCTACACACTATGCATTTGCTGCTGTGACCTCTGCTCCATGAACTGAGATGCCCGCTTGCCAAGTGCCAGCTGTATTGTTTTCTACACTTATGTACTTTTTATTGTAATTATGGGATTTAATTACTATTAAATATGAATATTTAAAATATTATATAAACTGATGAAACGTGTGAAGAAAAAAAAAGAACTCCCATTTATATGAAAATCGAATTGAATATGCTTTGTTAAGACTTGATCTTGGTGAGTCTCTAAAAGCCTTGTCAAATTGATGTGGGTGAGAAAACCATAGAAAGTGGAGAGAAAAATCATAGAAAGTAATTAAGCAGATGAGACTTGCACTCAAATTGCTCGGAAAGCTTTTCTTTTTTTAAAATGCTACCTCTAGTTTAGAGAAGCTGAAAAGAGAATGAAATATTATATGATGCCAGCACGATGACTCAGAACTCTAAGCAGTGTAAGGAAGCTCCAAGAAAAGTCATGGTCCCTAATAAGAGATTAGTCAAGGGGTGCCTTTTATGTTGGGTGCTAAACAATTTTTTAAAAAAATAATTCCCTCCTCCTACCAGTTTCTTTAACAGGCCAAAAATTGTTCCCACTTTTATCAGATGAGAGAGTTTCTAATTTAATCACAAATCTCTTTGGACAGCCTAGTTCTCCTCTGTCTTTGGTCATTTATAGGAAATCTGAAAGACAAGAACCAGAAGCTTCTCTGTATTTTTCACCCAGATTTCACCAATTGTTGGCATTTGCCACTTTGGCTCTCCCAATTTTTTACTCTACATTGTTCACTTCTACTACTTTTACTCTCTACCATTAATTTTATTTATTTGTGGTTATTTGTTTTGGGTAAACCATTTGCGACTAAGTTGCAGACATCATGCCCTTTTACTCCTCCCAAATTCAGAAAATTCAGCCTTGACCCCATGCTATAATGTACTTTCCATTTCACTACTGCACTTAGGAAAACACTGTTAAATTCAACCAAAATCAATTTAAATAGGGTTTGACAGTGGAGTGACCCAAACTTGGAAATTAGGGGAAAATGTCAGCCTTCTCAGAGTTAAACTTAGAAATAAGCACATAATAGATTATAACAGAAATAGGACGGCACCTAAAGCAGACAAATGTCTTAGAAGAAAGAGTGAACTGTCACCTTACTGAAACCATCAATATGTCCTGGAGAATAAATGCATCACTCAGAAATAAGGGAGGGGCAGCTGCTCAGTCATACAAGAGCAAAAGCCAGAGAGACAGAAGAACCTTCCAGCAGTGCAGTTTAAGTATTGTCTAATTAGGTCTAATCAGTGCTCTCTCAGTGAGGATATGGTTTCTCCAGCATTTTCATTCTTATCGTATAGTAGGACAAATAAACTAAGCGAGTGAGTATTCAGATCACATGACAAACTCTGGTTTTGAATTTGATGCTCATCAAAGGGCACAGATTGATGTAACCTCCTGATACATTGTCTGTTAAACCAAGGGACAAGGACAACGGAAGAGATCTCCATCCTGTCGTCAGATTAACCTTCCTATAGGACTTTTGATAGTGCATTTATTATTTTTAATATAATATCACTTTCTCTTCTCAAAAATCTTTAACAGCTCCCCACCGTTTAAATGAAAATGCCAAATTTTGAGCCAGATTACTAGGCTGTTCATAGTTTATAGTCTTATCCTACATTTGTGATCTAAATCTTCGATTTGTGACCTAGAATATCACTATCATCCACTACATGTTCCTTTGTTTGGTCAAATCAGGCCACTCCTGGTTCCCCAAAACATCTTTTCTTTCCCTCTTCCATGCTGGTGGTCAACTCTCCTAAGAATCTGTTTGCAAAACATTCATCTTCTTAATACTCATAATGGAGCCTGAGACAAAAGAAAAAATCAGTAATACTTTATTTTAATTTTAATACTTTGTTCCTCATGGCATTTTTGCTATTGCTTTTGTAAAATATTGTATTAAAATATTACTTATCTTGATTACTGAGATGTTTGGCATCCCCTTAAATTTTGTGCTTGAGGCAAAAACCTCACTTCACCCCAGAAGCTTCTTCATGAAAAGTCCCTGATTCCCAGAGCTAAACATAAACATTCTCTTGTCTTAAATTCCAGAGCACTTTGTTTCTCTCTCTTTTATAACTCCCAACATTTCTATTTTTTCTCTCACCACTACTAGTTTCTAAGGTCATTGAGGGCAGAAAGGTGGTGGTATCTTTGTCTCACATTCATCACTTAGCATCTCTCTTATGCAGATTTAATGTTGGAAAACAAAGATAAAAGCAAAACATTTTAATGGCAAATTGAGATTTCACTGTGTGTTTTTTAATTTATTCTCTACTTCTCTTAGGGAAATTCTTGTAAGGGCCTCTTTAAGAATATAAAGAGTGGCGGACTGTGAGTCATTTATTCACTGGAGAAATACTCACTGGGTATGTACTACATGCCACGTGCTGTTTTGGGTAGACAGGACCCAGCAGCGAATGTGTCAGATACAGTCCCTGAACTCATGGACGGTGCATTCTAACAGGAGAACATTCAAGAATGAAGTGTTTGTTATTCCTGACTGTGATGAGTGACGTGAAAGAGGATGTACAAGATGTTAAAGAGATCCACGGGAAAATCCTTTAACCCCGAGTGAGTGAGTCTGAACAAAGTTACTCAAGGAAAGTAATACCTGGAACCAGCCTTAAAAAACCTGTTTTACTCTATCTACTGTGCCGACCTCATATATCACACACTTATTAGTGAACGTCTGGGTAGTTGATTACCTAGTATTGTAAGGGAGCAAAACTTGCCACCCCAAAACGTCTCTTTGGCATGCAGATTATGTCAAGCCGAAAACAATCAAGGCCCAAAAGACACTAGAAGAAACTTTGACCTTCCTCCCCAACTGCCTAAAAGAATTTAGATAGAGGGCCTGTTCCTAGAATACAGCTATGACCGGAGATATCTGCATTTATTTACCAAAACATTTATTTAGCAAACATTTGCTTTCTACCTCCATGTGAATCGGCTTCCTCCCTTTTGAAGTCCCAAGCCACTACCCCTAACATCTTGCGCCTTTAGCCAAAGATGGTATTTAAGGTGAGGGTTGCAGCCATTTTGGTGAGTTACTCAGTTTTCCTGGGTCTCTCCCGTGTATACGTGTTATTAAACTTTTGTTTGATTCTCTCCTATTAATCTGTCTCTTGTCAATTTAATTCTTAGACGAAGCAGAAGAGCCTAAAAGGGTAGAGGAAAATTTCACCTTCCCCAACAGTACCAAATCTACTTCTTCTACAAACTAAGAAGGAATACAGAAAGAGAACCAATACGTAAAGAGATATTTTCCCATGCTCTGTATACCTCAACAAACAAAACTACAACACAAGCCTCAGAATCTGGATAATTGTAATTGTCCTTTGGCTTTGTTAACAAGAGTTACTCCAAATGTCACTCTTTCCCAATGTAATATTTAAACTCATCCGGGGAGAACCAATCAAGCAACTGACCAATCCTCTGGGTGGGGAAAGGGGAAGCCAAAAGGAAGGCACAGAGAGCAACGAAATTTTTCAAATTGAGAACACCACTGGTTATTGGAGACTACATACTTTATGAACTAAAGTTTTTATTAAAAAAAAAAAAGATTTCTCCCTCAGATTCAATCACTTAGCATGACTTACTTATTGTTTAATAATCATGACACGTCAGGAGCTTTATAAAAAATGCTTTCATGTCTCCCATAGTGGAAGAAGTCAAGTCCCAGCACCCTCCCCCAGCCATCTCTGGTGAATGAAGCAAGTCATTAAAGAGGAATTTGAATTGAGGAGCTTTTCACGGGATCTTCTGTCAAGACTTCTAAATAGACAGCCAATGAATGGGCCCTTACTTACAAACACAGCCTTGTTGCATGTGGGCTGAGCAAACAGACACCATTGTGGCGACAGGTGGAAAAGAAGTATGAATGGACAGTGCAGTTTGCTGCTGTGGAGAATCTCATTACCAACCGACTCTGTGCGTGGACTCTGTGTTTGGGAGAGCAGCCACCCTTCCACAAACCCTCCGCTTTTCCCACAGGCGTCTTAGAGACCAGCAACAATAGGAGGCACCCTCTGAAATTCTTCAGGGTGGAAATGGCTCTCCACTCCCCCTTCTCCCCTTTATTTAAAACGCAATTCTAATTTAGGAGTTCAGACCCTACACCTTTCTCATGGGACTCAAAAAGGTGAAATGAAAATAGGAAGATTTCCTAACTCGGAGGGCATCACAAGGAAGGCTGGAGTAACCCCGAGGGCCCTTGGTGCTCAGGTACAGGCTGAAGAGAGACGGAGGCCTGTGTCCCCCCACCCACATACAGACCTACATCTTTCCGTAAGAATCACGTGATCCTTGGGACCTACAGGAGACTAACACGAGTGTTCAGTGATAATGAAGCAACGGGAACTGCCCGCAACACTGATCCTGAATAAATAGTATCGATACAGACCAGGCCTGGGAGAGAGAACTAAAGTCGTTGTTTTAACCCTCCTTCACCAAAGGCCGCTTGTGGATCTCAGATAATTGTCAAATGACAGAAGTCACTTCCAAAGGCCGGATCTCAGAGGCATTTTTCAGGGCCTGTAAGTACCTGAGGACAGATTATAAATACCTGCTGTTTGCAACAACGTGAGTCCTGTAACCAAGCAGGACCCTAAGAGGCTTTCCCAGAAGAGACGCCCACCCATGTGCTCCACCTGCCTTTTGTCTCTAGAAAAACTTTAGTCAAAGAATAAATTTAATCCGAGAAGTAAGGACATGAAGAAAGAAAGGAAAACAGTTAAGCAAGACAAAATAATAATACTTTAGCCATTAAACAAAGTCAAGGACCTTTAGTTCCTCCTCAAGGACTATAGATAATATTCTGAGCCATGTCCTTTGAGATGTTTTGCAGATACTGAAACGCCCCCACCCCACGTGGGAGAAGTTAACTGTCTGCTGCCCACAAGCTCGTAGACCCCCGGCCCAGATGGAAACAGAAGGTTGATGATGCTGACTCCTGATTACCTCACCACCGACCAATCAGAAGAAGGTCCACGAGCTGACCACGCCCTGCTCCTTCAACACTATGAGACTCCTCAGTACCCGCTCCGGGTCTGGACACACAGTCTCGAGGGCACTAGTCTGCTGTGGCCCCCTCTGCCTGGCAAAGCAATAAAGCTATTTCTTTCTACTTCACCCAAAACTCATGTCTCCGAGATTTAATCTGGCACCGGTGTACAGAAGCCGAATTTCGGCAACAGTAGTAACAGAACAAGGGACCGACCTTTCTTCCTGGCATATCTTTTCCTAAGCAGCACGAGGCAAGCAATATAATATGACATCATGCAGCGTGAGTTCCAGGCTGAGCCGAGGTCATGTTCACTGCTGAGGTAGTTGCGACAGGTCTGTCTAACCGGTAGATGGGTCCGTAAGAAGTCTATTCACATTAAAGACTGAGAAGTGGGGAATTCCCCGGAAGTCCAGGGGTTAAGATTGCACGCTTTCACTGCTGACGGCCCAGGTTCGATCCCTGGTGGGGGAACTAAGATCTCACAAGCCGCACAGCGTGGTCAATAAATTAATTAATTAATTAAAAGACTTAGAAGTGTCCTTGAAAACAAAACTAAATAAAATGGACTCTAAAAGCAGCAGAACCAGGAACTACAAGCTTGGACCAATAATAAAACCATAGGCATTCAGAGGGGAAGAGAGATATCCTAAGTATATGAGGGTTACTAGGATTTACCCTCCAGCCCAGACCCCTTTGGTATTTAGGCTTCAGTATTCTGGAGTGCAAAGGGCTGTTACAACAAAATCTGAAAAGAGTTGCTTCACGGAAGACATTGGGGCAAATGCAAACAGCGCAAGAAATGCACAGAGAGTGTGGAGGTCCGTGTCTAACTTTACAACACAAACATAGGCTCCCGTGCCCCAGCTGCTGCAGGGCTCAGCCGGGCTGACGGGTGGCAGTGGTACCTGGAGGACAAGGTAGCCTCACGGAGGTGGCTGTGACTGACAGCGCAGTGGGAGAGCAAGGCAGCCTGTGGTGACAATGGCACCAGTGGGGCTGGTGTTCCCTGGAGGCACGTGAGCTGCACAGCTCAGTGGACTGTGTTAGATGGATGTCCGTTGAGAGGAAGAGCTCATTCACCAAAGGAAGCGGCAGTGGCCTTTCACAAAGAAGGCTGGAAGAGGCAAAGGGAACAACAGATGCTCTGTGATCTCTGACTGATTTCCTCTTTGAGCACACAGGAGACACTCCCTGGGTACTTTCAGAAATACTTAGCAGGGAGGAGGATCAGAGGAACATGGGTTACATGCAGACTATTTCCACATTACACTGACCATCGTGAGATTAATTAAAACGCGTGTGCACACTGTACCCACACTCCGACTGTCAAATCTGAATTGAGGTGCGGTACCAGATGACAGGGTTTCTGTGGCAACTTCGCTGAAACATACAGAAATTATAAATAAAGACCAATATGTTGACCCCTCATTATAATTTTCCACAGCAGTTTAAAAAAAAAATCACACACACTTCAAAACCCCAAATGCACTCTGAGCTCCCTCACTTTTAGCAGACGAATGCACCTGGGAAAATACAGCCTCGACGAGCTTAGTTACTGTCTCTTTTTGACCATCACACGATCCCTTCTTACGCCCTCAAACTGCTCCTCTTTGTTTCAACCATGTGTTGATTTCCTACCTGTCCTTTAAAATCTTCCTGGTATTTTCCCTACAGCTTTTTTCATCCCTCCATCTCAGTAAGTTTCCTCTCTCATTTCCTCCAAATGGGGAGACTTTAAGGTTTTAGATGACCATAGTCTTATTTGAGTCACTAGTATCAGCAAAAAGCCTAATGCAAACTGGAGCCCTATTGATAGAGGCATGGTGGCTAGAATAAGGGAGAAGATCATTTGGCTCTACTTCGTATTGGTCGAACTACACATCTCATCTTAAATATTGTTTTCTGATCACATTACGTGCTACAGAGACCACAATCAGAGAGCAAATGCTTTCAGAAGAACTGTAACTATTACATCATTTGTGTCTGGCTCAGGGTGACACATAAGACAAACTTAATAAACGTCTCAGACTCTCAGCTCTTCTCTCTCTGCACAGAAGCTGTGTGAGTAGGGCTAGAGGCTGGCTTTAGGAGTTGGAGTACGTGGGTTCAATTCCCATCTCCACCATTTATTTGTTATAGGATCTTGATCAAGTTTCTTAAGTTCTAAGCAAAGTCTTTGACTCAGTTTACTCAACCATCAACCAAGCAAATTATAGTACATACCTCCTAGGTTTATTGGGAAGATATTAAATTATTTAAGTGTTTAGAAAAACAGTTGACTCTTAACAAGTTATTGATAAATGTTAGTAATATTAGCAAGGAATATTTATCTGGCCTTATGTTAAAAATCAGAACTTTTTACTAAAGCATTCATAGCAACCAGTCTAGAAAAAACAATGTAAGAAGTGTAAAAACACCACTATCAAAAGAAAAAAACCAACATCGTGTTTATGCCTTTATATATTTGCCACAGATCTAAAATATTTTCCATTTAAAGATGCAGATAAAATTTGAAATATAACTCTGTATACTATCTAAACAATATTGTATCTGTCCTGTAAAACCTTTAGTACATAGGTTCTATTATATATATATATATTTTTTACTTTGGAGATAAGCTGTAGATAAATTTAAGAGATAACGTAACACTGTAACAAGCACAGTCCAGGAGTGCTATTTCTAACGGTAGCCAGGTGACTGGGCATTTGATTCCCATGCAGTCTTAGTGAGAAATCAAAGGAACTCAGTCCTGGAGCTGCATACAATAACGCAGGGTCTAGCAGCTTTCTCCAAGTCAGCTTGTAGATCTGCTCATGACATCGGGCAACAAAGCCTCACCATGCCTTGGATCCCATTTTTCAACAATTCCATTTGGACGGGGGTTCTGAAGGCTCGTTGAAAGCATGATCCATTGAGGAATCAGCTCTCAGAGCTAATGGGGCTGAGAGCTGCATCCTCATTGCCCACTGTATGCATTTTAGTTTTGCTGTGTCACACTGCTTGCTGAAGCCCAAAGGAACAAGTGCCATTCAGGCTTCCCCACCCCTTTATTCAAACAAGTGGGAACAAATTAAAAGGAAAAAAAGGTGAAACATTGTTTTATGATCTTCGGTAGTTCATGTGCTTTAGTTAGATCACATAAACTTTCTATAAAGATAAATCTACCTTCTTTTCTGTATTTTTCAATTAGAGCATAAAACACACGCTCCATGTTCTTTTTAAGCATTATTAACAACTCATGCGTACAGTCAGCCATTTTGTGGTGACTGTTAGGGGATATATTTTGGCATTTAAGAGTTCAATCTCCTGTCTAAACTCAGAGAAATTCTTTGTAGAGGCAGTGATCCAATTCTTTCCCGTTATTTTACCGACTAGAATAAATCACTTACTAAATGATGTTAAACTGTATTAGTAAACGCAGAGCATGTAACATAAGGCTATAAGAGTTATATCCTAAACAGGCTTTTAAGCCTTTTATTTTTCCTGTCATATGGCGTAGATCTCATGTGTTGCCCATCCCTGCGTGTCCCTCTTTTGTGACAGACTGGAAGTATGAGTTTCCATTTCTTAATTATAGCATAAGTCTGGGGATACTACCCCACATTACCTTTACTGTCTCAGGAAGATACTGGAATTAGAAGGCAGCTCTCTACTGAGGCAGGAACAACTCAAAGGCTGACACACTTCTTAACTAAAGTTTTAAAACCTGTTGATGAATGAATCCTCATGCCTCGCTATCAATACAGAAGACCAGTTTCATTTCATTTTTCTTGGCTAAGTGAATGCCTAGGAACTACCCAAAGGCTGCTTGTGTTTCTTTCTTGGGTTTCCTGGCAGTCTTCCCACTGTGTTTGCACATGGTGGAAGGAGCAGGGGAGCTCTCTGGGGTCTCTTTTTCAAGGGCGCTAATCCCTTTCATAAGGGTCCCACCTTCCTGACCAAATCACCTCCTAATGCCCTAACTCCAAATACTGTCACAATGAAGATTAGGTTTCAACCTACGAATTTGGGAGGGGAGGGGCAAAAACATGAAGCCTGTAGGAGTGAATCTTAAGAAATGTGCTTAATATCTCTGTGTCCTTATTTTCACTCTGTAGAGATTTTGATTTAAATACATATGAATTGGGGCTTCCCTGGTGGCGCAGTGGTTGGGAGTCCGCCTGCCAATGCAGGGGACGCGGGTTCGTGCCCCGGTCCGGGAGGATCCCACATGCCGCGGAGCGGCTGGGCCCGTGAGCCGTGGCCGCTGAGCCCGCGCGTCCGGAGCCTGTGCTCCGCAACGGGAGAGGCCACAACAGTGAGGCCTGCATACCACAAAAAAAAAATAATAAATAAAAAATAAATAAATAAATAAATAAATAAATAAATAAATAAATAAATACATATGAATTGATGAGACCTGTGCCTGGCATAATCTGACCTTGGTTCAATAAATATTAGCCATTATTATTGCATCCAGATGGGTTTTCTGTATTGTACCACAATTCATGTCCCTCATTATGTCAAGGACACAATAGAAGCATGTACTACTATAATCAAAACATGAAATAGGACGGGACACCGATTCATGACTTCCACAGTCTCCCTGGATCCCAGTTCTCCCAAATTTGAGATGGGAAGCAGTTTCTCAAGTAGTAAGAAAGGGAAATGTTGGGTTTCCTTAGATATAGCAGCCTTGGGTCCCACATTTATATTTCTCAAAGAAAGAACTTGGATTGGGGTTTTCTTTCTTTCTTTTTTTTTTTTTTTAAAGTGTCTATGGAACAATTCCATTGATCTGAGACCATGTCAAACATCTCAACTTGTCTGACCTTCCTTATACCAAGTCCATTTGGGGGCCATTTTGCAATGGTCCTGAACCAATACACCATGATAAAGGCAGTAACTAGCTTGACCTCCCTTTCCGAGCTTAAAGAGCTTTAGCAGTAAAGCCAGAGAATACCTTGGGGCCTCTGGATAAGTATGTCTCAGGAATCACAGATATACAGACCTCTTGTCTTTGAGTTCATCCCACTGACAGTAGGCCAAGTGCAGGATTGATTAAATTCAGAATTTATGAAGTGCATTCAGGGACAAGGGAGTTTTCCATCCTTCTACTTTGCCCTCTTTAACATGTCAATGCTGTTTCCTCATGGCTGAAATCGGCCTAAGGAGAACCAACAATGTCCAGCAAATAATAGTGTTTTCAATGTGTTAATTTGAATTTAGGAAGAAAATCATGAGCAAAAGCCTTCCCACTAGATGCCTTCTAGGGTCACTTTGTCTAGAATGGGATCATGACACTAGTAAGAAATTAAACCACAATATTTGGTTTAACTCTGTGGCTAGGAAGGGTCACCACTCTGAGCACACTGGGGGATGGACACCTGAACCAAATCGGCACTGTGCCAGCAAGGAACACAAGGTGTATGTTGAATATTATTAGGTATGTTTTGTCTGCCAGTAACACACAGAGATAGTGCTTAGAACACACTCATGTATAAAGCTTTGTTAAAGAGGCTTTACTTGGCCCTATTAATGCTACTATTCATTTTATTACTATTATTAATACTCTAATACAGACAATCCCTAACTTACGATGGCTCCACTTACCATGTTTCAAATTTAATCATGGTACAAAAGCAGTATGCACTCAGTAGAAACCATACTTTGAATTCTGAATTCTGCTCTTTTTTGCTAGCAATATGTAGTTTCTGCAACCATACTCGCTTGTGATGTTGGGCAGTGGCCGTGAGCCACAGTTCCCAGTCACCATGTGATTATAAAGGTGAACAACCAATACACGATATCCAGACAACCATTCTGTTTTTCACTTTCAACAGCGTATTCAGTAAATTGCATGAGATATTCAACACTTTATTATAAAATAGGTTCGTGTTAGATGATTTTGCCCAAGTGTAGGCTGATATAAGTGTTCTGAGCATGTTTAAGGTAGGCTAGACTAAGCTATGATGTTTGGTACGTTAGGTGTAAAAATGTATTTTTGACATGATATTTTCAACTTACAGTGGGTTTACTGGGACATAACCCCATCGTGAGTCAAGGAAGATCTGAACAGTTAAAGAATACAAATCATCTGGTTTAGGAAATGGTGTATTTGAGATTCATTCTGTAATCCAAACAGTTCTTACCATATGCCTAAAAATTTGATTAATTGTTCAGTGGTCTGTTAAGTACGAGGGAGATTCTCCCATCTCTGAATAACTGCTGTGAATTTTTTTTTTCTTGCAATGCCATCATTAGCCAGAAACTGTCACATTCTCTATTTTCTTTATATAAAGAAGTTTTCTTTCGTTGATTGTCTTTCAACTATATGAATATTTTTAGGGAGACTGGTCTATGGGACATTAATGCCTTAATAAATATTATTTCCTTCTTTGAAGCCCAAGATTCTTGGGAACTGGTTGTGGGTAGGAGCAGGGAAAGGAGGAGTAAATGTTTAGAACATACAATAAAGAGAAGAAAAGATATAGGGTTAATTCTGAATTTATCCTACCAACTCTAGAGCCAGATTTCTAAACCCTCCCTTACTTGAATGCTTAAAATTTTGTTTCATTGCATATATTGAATATACAGTTAAATTTAGACTATAAGGTAATAGTAAAATAATGATGATAATATTTATTGAATACTTAATACGTTCTAGGAACAGCACTAGTTGTGTATGTACATATATACATATATATATACATACACACACATATATATAAAGAGAGGATTACATAACTCTATATATAGTTATATAACTATATATACATATATATATATATATATTATATATATATATATATATATATACACACACACACTAAAGTTTATAATTACACCTCTAGGTTGAGATTATAATGGCAATTTTTTAAAACAACGAACTGTATAATACACTGCTCTTTGGTACCATTATAAAGAGACCCAAGGTTGCAATTAAGCTTGAGAGACACTTTTGAGCTATTTGTATAAAAACTATGATAAAAGACAAGATCCCAGCTATAGCATAAAACTAGCGGAATTTTAACTTTACTGGAACACTCACCTCAAAAACATTTTTAGACTATTGATACTTGGTGTATATGTCCTGATGGTCACCTGCATTTACAGTTTGCCAAAATATGAATGATCTTGGGCAACTCATTTTACCAAATGAAGTCTTACCAATAGGATTTCATCATGTGTAAACTAAGACCAATTATGGTCATTCCACATATCTTAGTTTTGTGGCAGGTGAAATGAGAATTTCTAATAGGAGAAGAATGAACTTTGGAGCAAATGGTGCTGGCTCCATTAGTTGAGTGGTGAAAACATTGTGCACTGAAATTATCTGTGATCTTGGAGCATCTGAGCCTGTCGTTTTTTATCTCTAATTTGGGGAAAGCAATATTTACATTTGGTTGTTAGTCTTTAAGATGGCCCCCAATGATCCTCATTTCCTGGCTCATGGCCTTGAGTAGAATCCTTCAACAGTAAATAGGGTTGACTAGGACATCATAAAAGTGCTTCTGGGGTATTTTGGAGGTTTGGTCATAAAATACATTGAAGTTTTCCCTTTTGCCTACTTGAATTGCTTACTTTGAAGAAAGTCAGCTGCCATGTCCTGAGGCCACTTAAGTAGCTCCAGGGAATTACTCTTGGAGAGGAACTGAGGTGCCTGTCAACCACCAAACCCAGCTCAACAGCCGTGTGAGTAAGACACCATAGACGTGGATTCTTCAATTCTAGTCAAGCCAGCCATGTGCCTGAGCCATTATGCAAATAGGTCCTCCAACCCCAGTCAAGACTTCAGATGAATGCAACCCTAGCCAACTTCATGAGAAAGCCCCCAGCCAGAACTACCCATCTAAGCTGCCCTTAATTCCTTACCCACAGACATGGGAGATAATGAATGTCTATTGTTGGTTTAAACCACTTAGTGTTGAGTTACTTTGTTAAACAGAAAGAGATAGCTGAAAGGAGGAAACAAACATACCTTAGAAAGTAATTATAATATTTAGAGAAAAATTCTCTACACACATTTACATATCGTGTCTCTACACCCACTTAAGAGATGAACAAATAGGTATTTCGTGGAGCTGGACCTTCTTTGTAAATTGTACAGCTAAGATACAGCATTCATTTTAATATACTTATTTTGAACTATCATTTTTTTAATGCCTACCCAGAAAGTATTTCTTCTTTTCCCTTAAATAATACCTTGGGATTTTATTATTGAACTTCTGTACATTTTAGAGCCTAGGATTTTCAGGGGCAATGGACCTCATGTCCAGCTCCAGGGGAATGTCCCTGGCAAAAGTAATCAGCTCAGGAATGTATATGTGACATAAGACAGTCTAGAAATCTATATCACATACTGTAGCTAACAGAAATTCTTCAACCATGAGGGCAGATAGATAGTCATTGAATGATGAAGGATCTCTGAATGACAGAGAAAATAGAAAGAAATGCTAGGGTATGGCTGATTAAACCAAGTAGACATGGAGCCCGCCCTACTTTGGGACTTTCCAATTATGAGAGCCAATGTATTCTTTCGTATTGTCCAATGCAATAGTAACTGATTCATATATTTCAATATTTTATAAAGCAGGATTTTAGGATAATTTGTGCAATTTCCTTTTATTACCTCTATTTTTTTTTTTTTTTTTTTTTGCGGTATGCGGGCCTCTCACCGTTGTGGCCTCTCCCGCTGCGGAGCACAGGCTCTGGACGCGCAGGCTCAGCGGCCATGGCTCACGGGCCCAGCCGCTCCGCGGCACGTGGGATCTTCCCGGACCGGGGCACGAACACGCGTCCCCTGCATCGGCAGGCGGACTCTCAACCACTGCGCCACCAGGGAAGCCCCTATTACCTCTATTTTGATACATTATCTACAGAAATCAAACAGTTTATTCTAAGGATTTCGAGTCTCATTTCTTGAAACTTCAGTTCCATTGGATTGTGAATTATGGATTTTACATGCTGGTTCATCTTGAAAGACTCCTTATATTTAGAGTATTGTTTTCTATTCCCTTACCTTCTCATCAGAACTATACTTTGCTAAAGCTTCATCACGGTATCTCTGCCATTTATTGTAAGAAGGAAAGCTACTGCTATTCAGAAAAGAAAGCAGACAGTTACTTTAATACTTGAAAGGCAGCAGCCATTGTATATGAGAATTCACCAGCACTCTTTTTTTCCCTCATTCACTCACTTGAAATCAGATTCTGGAATTTGTCCTTGTCAGTAGGAAATGAAACCACAGCTTCCAAGAGAACTGGCAAGGAACTGCACTGGATATGCAGTCAGAAATCACTGACTCCCATGGTGTGACCTTGTGGGAAGCCCGTTCTCCCAGACACTCGAACTCATTAACTTTAGAACCGGGATTCTGCAAAGGAGCCAACAGTTCCCTTTTCTGTACACAGACATCTTGATCTCAGAAGTCAGCTCACCACCCTCCTGATAGACAGCTTAGCACAGGGGAAAGAACATAGGTTTCTGTATCAAACTCCCAGATCCACTGCAAATTAGTCTAGATCAGGCAAACCTGAGTTCACTTGCAGTTTCCTTGCTGCACAGCTGTTTGTCTTGGAACAAGTCCCTTAAACTTGTTAAGCCACTGCTGTCTCATCTTCAAAATGAGAAGAATATTATCTATTTCAAAGGGTTAGTGGAAATTAAAATAAGATTATGCATGTTAACAAGTCTTGCATATAGTATATGGGACTTACTTTTCCTTCTATTTCATTGTCACAATATTTCCGAAGGGTAACTTTTCAAATGAGCTCACTGAAAAAAAAAAAAAGAAACCAATACCGAAATGGTTTAAGAAGAAATTTAAAATATCACACAACTTCTACATCCCCAGCTCCTCTACTCACAGTCACCTTCCACACCTGCTAATCTTCATCAATGGCTCTGGCCATAGTCTTCCAGATTTGTTTTCCTTATAATAATGCATTCATTTTTATTTTATTTGTATTGTTTATCACCATTCTGCAAATATTATTAAGGACCCATCAGTTGTCAAACACAGAGGATATAGGGGCAAATAAGACGAAGCAACACAATAAACAGTGAGGTTTTTTTTTATCGACATCGGAAAAACATGAAGGACACAAAATTGCTTTGCTAAATTTTAAGTGACTAGGGCTCTCACAAACTGTAAACTGATACAAACTTTCCGGAAGACAAATTAGGCCCTCACCCAACAAAAGCCTTAAACAAAACACTAGTATTTTGAAATAAGTCAATTTCTATGAATTTATCCCAAATAAATGGCTAGCACCACATAAAGGACTTCAGTGAGAGCCTAATGCCACATGATGCCAAATGACTTTATCTGTAAACCAGGCACATCACTGTCACTGAATGAGGAGAGAAAATATTTTTAACTAAGTTGTGTCACCAGAACATCTGGGTCAAAAAGACTCAAAATGCTGCCATAGAAATAACACTATATTTAAAAGAAATTAAAAATTTAAATTTAAATCTGCCACGGAGTAACTTTTGACAAATCAGTTCATACTTGTGTTACTTTTCAGATCTATCAAATTAGGCATTCATGTAGTTAGATTTTAAGGGGTCTTCTTGGTTGAAAGAAACTGATCTTCCCAGAATGAGGCAACCATATTTTACTGGCACAGTCCATATTTTAACACAAGCCGAATGAATTTAAATACAACCTACATACCATCAATGCCAACTAAATTTTATTCTTTTTATTTTTCCAACTAAATTTTAATTTGAAACTTTCATCTTCCAAGATTTATAAGTATGTAAAAAAGTATGTAATTCTGATGATAGTAGTCAATCTATCTTTTTATTTATCACATTTACTACAGACATCAACTGAGAGCACAGACAATCCACTTTACATAGCTATTTCTGGGTAACATTCTAAGAAATATCTGTGCATCCTTATAGCCTTAAATAGTGGTTTTGTTTTAAATAATAGGTGTTTCATATGAAAGCTTCCTCAAACTAGATTTACAAGGAACCTTACGTACAATTTAGGGGAAAGTGTTCTACATATGAAAGACATAAAAGAAAGAAAGCCTTCAATGACAGAACAAGTCTTTGTGGAAAGTGGTTCAGCAGAACATAGTCAAAAGGTCAAGGTCTTTCCAGGTGGCAAATCGCTCTTGATTCTGTGAAAAATCTTTTCAGTAGAATGGTGATTTCCATTTCTGTCTAATTAGACATCTATAGTGTGTTACACTAAACCTTTTCATCAGCTGTGTACACATTTGCCAAACCAAGGGGTGTGGTTAGCTTTTGTTGTATGAAAAATGACTCTCTTCCCAAATCAGTTCAACATCCCTATCCCTTTTTATTAACTGTATTGGTTTTTTTTTTTTTTTTTATTGCTTCATAACAAATCAAGGCAAACTTAGTGGCTTAAACAAAGTTAATTTACTGGCCCACATTTTCCTTATGTCAGAAGTCCAGCATGGCTAAACTTGGTTCTCTCCTCAAAGTCTCACATTCAAAGTATTGGCTGACTATGCTCAAATCTGAAGCTCTAGGAAAAACATTTCCAAACACATTAGGATGTTGGCAGAATTCAGTTCTCTGTGTTAGCAGGAATGAGGTCCTCTTTTCCCATCTGTTAAGCAACTCTCATATCCCAGAGACTGTGCACAGTTCCTTGCTGTGGGAGTTCTCTCAGGCCCTTCACAACATCACAACAAACAGCAAGATCCCTCGTGTAGCATCTTCCTCATACTTTGAAACTCTGCCTTTCCCTTTTGCAATTAGCCAAAGAAAACTCTCTGCCTTAAAACGGCTCCTATAATTAGGTTAAACCCACCCTGATCATCTCCCTATCTTAAGGTCAACTGATTAATAACTTTACTTACACATGCAAAATCCCTTTTGCTATGAATTTAACAATACAATAGCAGAGTAACAATGGGAAAAGAGGACAGGTTCAGAGTCCCTAGGATTAGGGTAGAAAATCTTGGGGAGTCATCTTAGAAATCTGTCTACCACAGTAACAAAAGTCCAGGTGAATTCTGTTCTACTCAAAATGATCCTTCCAGTCTGACACAATTCTAAGGCCCATGGCAACATTTTTTAGACTGATTGTCCAACATGAGAGACCTATAAGAAACTAGTTTCTACAACTACTGTATGACATATTTATTCAAGGGCCAAAAACAGTTTCTTGGATTCAAAGAAATTATAGAGTTTATCTAATTCTATCTCTTAACCGATCTAAAATCTAAAAATTCCCTTTGAAACATTATAATAATCATCGCTAACAGCTCTTAATGGTTTACCTAGTACCAGGCATTGTTCTCAATGTTTCACTTGATTTCATTCATATAATCCCCACCGAGAGACTAAGGTAGATAACCCTATGATCATCATTAACTCCATTTTATACAGGAGGAAAGTGAAGCATAGAAAGGTTAAGTAATTTGCCCAAGATCATTCACCTAGTAAATGGTTCAGCCTGCTATTGTACCCAGGCATTCCAGAGCCCACACACCTAACCTCTATTTTAAACCATTTCTATGAGTCACGATCATACAATATTTCCCTAATTATACCTCTGATGAGAAGCTCAAGATATCACAAGATTCTCTATTGTGATTTCTGACATCTGTAATTGTTAGAAAAATTATTTGCCCTTACTTTGAGTTTATATTTTTATAAACACTACTAATTTGTCTAGGTCTGCCCTAAGCAAATATAGGAAATACATTTTAATATACTATTGTTTTCTTAATCTGGTGGGACATTCTGAGTTTAAATCACTTATCAAGATTCCCATAAGCCTTTTCTCCAAGCTGAATATCTCTCAATACTTCAATAGCTCCTCGTGTGGTGCAGGCTCCAAAACCTTCACTCATCTAAAAGCCATACAGTTAATCCTTAGAGGTCTCCAAATGTATTCTGCTCAATGCAACACCAAATGCCAATTCTTATAATGATTTTGAAGAACATATGGGTGTCAGTCATCATAGGTCAGATTATGCTGCAGTATAACCACCCCCTGCCAAATCTCAGTCACTCAACACATAAAGATGTATTTTTTAAATGGTTCTATATCCAGTGTGAGTTGAAGAAGGTTTCTGATCGTCATAACTACTCAGTGAAGAGATTCAGAAGGTTCCACTTGAATACTTACTTCCGCAATCAATGGGGCAGGTGGAAAGAGGCACAGCAGGGCTTTGCATTGATTCTGTATTTAAAGCTCCCTCCTTGGAACCCTCCTACACTGTCCATGGGAATGTAAATTGGTGCAGCCACTATGGAAAATGGTCTAGAGGTTCCTTAAAAAACTGAAAATAGAGTTACCATATGATCCAGCAATCCCACTCCTGGGCATATATCCTAAAAAGATGAAAACTCTAATTCAAAAAGATACATGCACCCCAATGTTCATTGCAATGTTCGCTGCAGCACTGTTTACAGTTGCCAAGACATGGAAGCAACCTAAATGTCCATTGACAGAAGGATGGATAAAGAAGAAGTGGTAAATATATATACATACACATATATATGAATATTACTCAGCCATAAAAAAGAATGAAATATTGCCATTTGCAGCAACATGGATGGACCTAGAGATTATCGTACTAAGGGAAGTAAGTCAAGCAGAAAAAGCCGAATAGTATATGATATGATTTATATGTGGAAACAAAAAAATATATAAATCAACTTATTTACAAAACAGAAACAGACTCACAGACATAGAAAACAAATTTGTGCGTACCAAAGGGGAAAGGGGAGGGGGAGAGATACATGAGGAGTATGAGATTAAAAGACACAAACCACTAGATACAAAAAAAAGATAAACAACAAGGATTTACTGTATAGCACATGGAACTATATTCAGTATCTCCTAATAATCTACAATGGAAAAGAATCTGGAGCTGTACACCTAAATTTAACACAATATTGTAAATCAACTATAGCTTAATAAATTAAAAAAGAGCTTCCTCCTTGGCAATGACAGGTAAAAAATATGCCCAACACACACTACTTTTTTGTTCACATGCCAAAGCAAGTCACATGGCCCTGCCTAACTTCAAAGAGGGTTTGAACACAAGCACCATCTGATCATAATACCTGAAAGGAAGAAGAGAAGTAGAACAGTGAAATAAAGAAAACATGAGTCTCAGTACATGTCAAGTTATGCTGTAGTAAAAATACCACCTTAATGACCTTCAGAGTGTGGAAACTGTTCTTCTACTCAAAACTAGCGAAAGCGTCTCTTATTTTCTTTGAGCCACTTCCTCCTGTGATCTGAGCACCATCCTTCTATCTACACAGCCTAAGATCTGTCAGTGTTAATGAAAGTCATGTCACTATAATCCTTGTAGAGTCACCGAACTGAGAAACCTACAAACTATAAAGCCCTGCAGACTGCTGTTCTCCAACCATTTCCACGATGACACCATGGGATAAAATAAATCGGTAACAGTTTTGTGATCTAAAAAATATATTACGATGTTATGGAAAAAAAGGGAAATGAGATGAAGCCATCGTGCCGTACCACAGTGCACTTGCCATTGTGTATCGTGATCAACGCTAAGTGAAGGGAAAAGCGTACTTTTTCTGGGAATGCCAGTTCACCTCTTCCAAATCTGAAACATGTTACAATATCCACTGAAAGGCAAATGGATTTGCTGTATGTTACTCACCCATTCCCTATGCAGCCAGCCAGTAATATACCTAACGAAAATTGTCAAAAATCACTGAGCTTTCCGTATAGCCCTGCTTGTATCGGCAGGAGTGAAGCAGACTACATCTGGAGGAATTTCTAGCGTTAGAACCTGGTGAATGACTCAAAGGAAAAGGAAAGATGTAAAGGAAGTTTGGCTTTCTAATGAGCTGATAAAAATAAAACTTTTGGAGTCTCATCTAAAGGAAAATTTCAGGGCACATATTCTATTTTTAAATTATATTCTATGTAAGGGGATCACTTCATTTTAATCATTTTAATTTAAGCTCTGAACCACCCACAACATTAAAAAAAGAAAAGAAAAGAAAAAGAAAAAAAAAAACCACCAATCAAACACAGCCATCATTTTGATACCAAGCAAAGGTTCTTAAGAGATATCTGCCAACATTAAAATAGAGTTTCTTAAACTGTGGTCTGTGGACCACCTTTACCAGAATTACCTGGGGAGTTTGTTTACAATGCAGACCCAAGGACTCCGCCTTCAAATGTCAACATCCCCAGGGCATGCTAATGTTAGAAATACTTGTTTAGGAGGAAGGTGAGTTGAAACCACATTAAAACAATTTGTAGAGCTATGAGCATCAGAAGGGTGATAAAACTTCAGAGAATTTCTGTAAGGATTAAATGACATGCTGTCTGTAAATCTCTACAACAGCACCACACAGACTCAATAAATGTTAGTGCCTTCTGAAAGGCCTTCCAGACAATGAGGACTGGTGTTCCGTTGCAAGACCCAAAGTTGTCATAAAGCCAAATGTCGATGGGGTGAAAAGATTCAGTGAACAGATATTTTACCAGTGCAGTCAGGGAGGTGGGAAAAATAAAACTGAAGTTTGAAGAACACATTCAGAAAGGAGGAAGTTTTTTATGTCCTTCAATCTACCTTTTCTTGAATCTTCCATTCATCATGCTGTGCATTGTTTCCGTAGAGAGGCATTTTAATAATATCTTGAAATTTTACACCTGTAATATGAATTTAATTCAGAAGTTCGGTTTCTCTATTTGAAAGCACACACACAGTGACTAATTTTAAAGACTTTGCCAAAATCATTTCTGGCTCAGGTGAAATTCTGTTAATGGTGATGTCTTAAGTTATTTTTGAGTGAAAACCATATAAAAACCGTAACAAAATGTGTTATATAAGTAAAGCCAAGATCATGTCATGCCTGGTTATAAAGATTTGAAAAACATTGTATATACCATGCCCAAGCATTCCTCAGAAGAAATCACTTTTGCTTAAGAAGAGTGTTTTACATTCTCTTTTAAAATAATGCGTAAGGGACTTCCCTGATGGTCCAGTGGTAAAGAATCTGCCTTCCAATGCAGGGTTTGATCCTTGGCCGGGGAACTAAGATCCCACATGCCGTGGAGCAACTAAGCCCACGTGCCACAACTACTGACCTCGAGTGCCTCAACTAGAGAGCCTGCATGCTGCAAACTACAGAACCCATGTGCTCTGGAGCCCACACACTATAACTAGAGAGAGAAAACCCACATTCTGCAACTAGAGAGAAGCCGGCATGCCGCAACTAAGACCCAATGCAGCCAAAAAAAATAAATAAGGAAAATAAAATAAATATTAAAAATTAAAAATAAAATCTCTTGTAAAATAATGTGTAAAAGTGAGGGAAGAAATGGAGGAATGCAAAACACTATGCTTCATACAAAGCATAGTTACTTTTGTGAGTGGATTCTCTACAGAAGAAATAACTTATTCCCTATTCACTGAAAACTCACCTGTATTATATTACAGTTTTTGCCATAATTATGGTTAACTTCACTAGAAGTTGCTAAGTAATTTTGATTTATGTGTCTAAAATAAGTAGGTTGAAGATTTCATTTAATTTATAGTATTTACTGAATAACTGCTATGTTCTAGGCATTGTACAATCTTTAATTTACTCTCCTGTAAAATAGAGGTAATAACACTTATACCCCTAAATTACATTTCACTTATGGGATTCTTATCCTTTGTTTTGGGATGTATGTGTGTGTGTGTGTGTGTGTGTGTGTGTGTGTGTGTGTGTGTGTGTGTGTGTATTAAACAGATGTTTCATTACCTCCTTGACCTTTTTCATGCAAAGGGAATAACCTCACTAAGTGTACATTACAAAAAAAAAAAAAAGAGTTAGCCTGTGTTATGGATATTTACTAAGGGGTCCAGATACTAAATGAAATTTTATGCAAAATTTTGAATATATGCATTTTCTCAGAAGCAGTTTCATAATTTTACTTAGATTTTTGAAAAGCTTTATACATAAATGTTAAGAATGAGTGATACAGATCAGATGCAATAGTATTTTTCAAAATTTTTTTGATCATGATACACAGTAAAATATAGATTTTACATGATGACCTAACATGTATGTGCACATGTGCACATACACAACATACACCCACATAGCTGAAACAAAAGTTTCACAAAACAATTCTAACCTTTTCAAGTTGCAGTGCACTCTAATCAATTTCTATTCTAAATATTAAGTAAAAGAGCCAATTCCATCCTGCACAGTTTAGCATCTCATTAACTATAACTCCTGGTACTTTATCACAATGAAGAGAAGTCTGGTAGACAATATAGAAATCTCACATATATCATGGCATTCCTGACACCACAAAATTCTGGCAGATTATGCTGTCAATCATAATATGCAGTGAGGGCAAGAAACCCATTTCCTACTGTGGCCTTGTCAATGAGCAAATCCTGGTAACTATTTACGAGCTGCAGAGGCCAAGTTGAGGCTGAGAGACAGGGGATTGAGGATTTAATTGGGTCAAATGCAGTAGACCTCATTAAATCCCATTCTCTTTCTTTATATGTTAGCACATTCTGGGGAGAAGGCGACCTGCCTCCTTCATGGCTTGGGTATCATAATTATTATTTTAATTAAGAAAAGTTAAGGCTGATCTTCCTTGATTTGTCAATTACAGTGTAGTTGGTGTGCCACTGTCTCTGAGTGTACATAGCCTGAGCCTTGGAGGAGTAGCTAGAAGCTTCCTGATGGGACTGCCACAGCCCTGCAAACCAATGGTGAAACCCTTTCTGCCTCCCTTTGATATACTAGTGTCAGCATATGGGATTTTGTTGCTTTACCCTCTATCACTTGTTGGTCTTTTCATCAGTGAATTAAGTTTGGCAGAAACCCAAATGTACAAATAAACCTTTTCAATGTAGGAAAAGTGGATTTATCAAAATAAATTGGCTTCTACCCCAAATTACATACTATATATCAGGGCCTGAGCTAAGAGCTTTATGTTTATAAAAATTCATTCAGTGGGTGTAATAGTATTCATAAGGTCTTATTTTTCACATTTCATCCCTTATGGGTCTCATGTCCTGGCCTCTGACGGGTGGCTCTGTGTGTGTGGTTCTGAGGGGCCCAGCGATGTCTCTTATGTGACCAGAAGCAAACAGAGTCCTGCTGGTACCACCACTGCTGCTGTGCAGAGTGCTACGACTCCTCCAATGGCCAGCCTGGGCCCTTCAGTTCTCTTCCTTCCTGTCCTTCTGGCTATTGCAATGCAGCATGGAGGTAGCCCCTTTCCTTGCAGGAACCACAGGAGCCCATCCAGTCCCTGCCTGCACAGGGAGCTCTTCCCTTCCCACTACTTTCTCTGAGATGTGTCCAGGCCTCACTGTGCAAAGCATTAGTAGAATAGCTCCTGTGCATTTCACTTTGAGCCCTCTCTCCTTAGGCCACATATATGTATGTATGTACGTATGTATGCATGTGTGTTTACACCTAGAGTGGGTTAAGGATATAACGAAGGCAAAGTCACCACACTACACCCAGACCAGCAGTTCCCTCTGTTGACAGCAGTTCTTTACTAAGTCTCCTCCTCCTCCCACCCCAGGTCAGGTGACATGAGTCAGTCCTTTCTCATGGGTGGCCCCTGGCTCTCCTGCATAATGCCATCTACAGCACTGCTCCCAGGAGTCTTTTGGCGCGTGGGCAATTCCTAACCACCAGCACGCCCCTCCCTGGAGTTTTTTCACAAGGAATCTCATGACGTAAACAGCTCTCTGTCATAGTTCCCTTAACACAGTTGTCAGATGTCAGATGTTTCTAAGTACTTCTCACACTCAAGCTGGGCCCTCATTTCGTGAATCTGAATTTCTCACATAATCTTCCGAACTATTTGGTGATTTGGATATTTTATCCTCACTTTAAAGTTGGGAAAATTGAGTCCCATAAGTTTCAAGTGATTTATCCACATAAAAAAGTGTAAGTAAGATGTGAACTGAGATTTGTGTCCAATCCCGAATGTGCTTTGAATACTATACCCCATCATATACAACTGAAGACTAGTATGTGTTCCATGCACAACAAAAGCAAACTAACATTATTCTCTTTATTATTTAAAAGTCATTGGCCTGTTTAACTTCCAGGTGTTTAGGGAAAAACTTTCTTCAAGATGCACACTGGGAGGAACTTCAAGATGGTGGAAGAGTAAGACGCGGAGATCACCTTCCTCCCCACAAATACATCAGAAATACATCTACACGTGGAACTGCTCCTACAGAACACCCACCGAACGCTGGCAGAGGATCTCAGACCTCCCAAAAGGCAAGAAACTCCCCCACGTACCTGGGTAGGGCAAAAGAAAAAAGACTAAACAGAGACAAAAGAATAGGGACGGGACCTGCGCCAGTGGGAGGGAGCCGTGAAGCAGGAAAGGTTCCCACACACTAGAAGCCCCTTCGCGGGCGGAGACTGCGGGTGGCGGAGGGGGAAGCTCCGGAGCCGCGGAGGAGAGCGCGGCCACAGGGTGCGGAGGGCAAAGCGGAGAGATTCCCGCAGAGGATCGGTCCCGACCGGCACTCACCAGCCCGAGAGGCTCGTCTGCTCACCTGCGGGGCGGGCGGGGCCGGGAGCTGAGGCTCGGGCTTCGGTCGGATCGCAGGGAGAGAACTGGGGTTGGCGGCGTGAACACAGCCTGAAGGGGTTAGTGCGCCACGGCTGGGCGGGAGGGAATCTGGAAAAGGTCTGGAGCTGCCGAAGAGGCAAGAGAGCATTGTTTTGGGGTGCGCAAGGAGAAGGGATTCAGAGCACCTCCTAAAGGAGCTCCAGAGACGGGCACAAACTGCTGATAACAGCACGGACTCCAGAGACGGGCATGAAACGCTAAGGCTGCTACTGCAGCTACCAAGGAGCCTGCGTGCGAGCACAGGTCACTATCCACACCTCCCCTCCCGGGAGCCTGTGCAGCCTGCCACCGCCGGGGTCCCGTGATCCAGGGACAACTTCCCCGGGGGAACACACGGTGTGCCCCAGGCTGGTGCAACGTCACGCTGGCCTCTGCCTCCGCAGGATCACCCCTCATCCGTACCCTTCTCTCCCCCCCGGCCTGAGTGAACAGAGCCCCCTAATCAGTGGCTCCATTAACTCCCTCCTGTCTGGGCAAAGAACAGACGCCCTTAGGCGACCTACATGCAGAGGCGGGGCCAAATCCAAAGCTGAACCCCAGGAGCTGTGCAAACAAAGAAGAGAAAGGGAAATCTCTCCCAGCAGCCTCAGAAGCAGTGGATTAAATTTCCACAATCAACTTGATGTACCTGCATCTGTGGAAAACCTGAAGAAACAACGAATCAACCCTAACTTGAGGCGGTGGACTTTGGGAGCAACTATAGACTTACAGTTTGCTGTGTGAAACTGACGAGTTTTCTGATTTTTATGTTTATTTTAGTTTAGTTTTTAGCATTTGTTATCATGGGTGGATTTGTTTATTGGTTTGGTTGCTCTCTTCTTTTATTTTTTTATAACAATTTTATTTTTTTATTTTAATAATATATATATATTTAAATAATTTTATTTATTTATTTTTCTTGCTTGCTTTTTTTTTTCTTCCTTTTCTTCTGAGCCATGTGGCTGACACGGTCTTGGTACTCAGGCTGGGTGTCAGGCCTGAGCCTCTGAGGTGGGAGAGCTGAGTTCAGGACACTGGACCACCAAAGACCTCCCGGCCCCATATAATATCAGTTGGCAAGAACTCTCCAAGAGATCTCCAACTCAACACTAAGAACCAGCTCCATGCAACGACCAGCAGGTGCCAGTGCTGGACACGCTGTGCCAAACAACTAGCAAGACAGGAACACAAACACACCCATTACCAGAGAGGCTGCCTAAAATCATACTAAATTCACAGACACCTCAAAACACACCACCAGACGTGGTCCTGTGCACCAGAAAGACAAGATCCAGCCACAACCACCAGAAAACAGGCTCCAGTGCCCTCCACCAGGGAGCCTACACAACCCACTGAACCAAGCTTAGCCACAGGGAGCAGACACCAAAAATAACGGGAACTATGAACCTGCAGCTTGCAAAAAGGAGACCCCAAAGACAGTAAGTTAAGCAAAATGACAAGACAGAGAAATACACAGCAGATGAAGGAGCAAGGTAAAAACCCACCAGACCAAACAAATTAAGAGGGAATAAGCAGTCTACCTGAAAAATAATTCAGAGTAGTGATAGTAAAGATGATCCAAAATCTTGGAAATAGAATGGAGAAAATACAAGAAATGTTTAACAAGGACCTAGAAGAACTAGAGAGCAAACACACAATGATGAACAACACAATAAATGAAATTAAAAATTCTCTACAAGGAATCAATAGCAGAATAATTGAGGAAGAAGAACGGATAAGGGATCTGGAAGATAAAATATTGGAAATAACTACTGCAGAGAAGAATAAAGAAAAAAGAATGAAAAGAATTGAGGACAGTCTCGGAGAACTCTGGGACAACATTAAATGCACCAACATTCAAATTACAGGGGTCCCAGAAGAAGAAGACAAACAGAAAGGGACTGAGAAAATATTTGAAGAGATTATAGTTGAAAACTTCCCTAATATGGGAAAGGAAATAGTCACTCAAGTCCAGGAAGTGCAGAGAGACCCATACAGGATAAATCCAAGGAGAAACACACCAAGACACATATTAATCAAACTATCAAAAATTAAATACAAAGAAACAATATTAAAAGCAGCAAGGGAAAAGCAACCAATAACATACAAGGGACTCCCCACAAGGTTAACAGCTGATCATTAAGCAGAAACTCTACGAGCCAGAAGGGAGTGGCAGGACATATTTAAAGTGATGAAAGGGAAAAACCTACAACCAAGATTACTCTATCCAGTAAGGATCTCATTCAGATTTGACCGAGAAATTAAAACCTTTACAGACAAGCAAAAGTTAAGAGAATTCATCACCACCAAACCAGCTTTACAACAAAGGCTGAAGGAACTTCTCTAAGCAGGAAACACAAGATAAGGAAAAGACCTACAATAACAAACCCCAAACAATTAAGAAAATGGTAATAGGAACATACATATCGATAATGACCTTAAATGTAAATGGATTAAATGCTCCAACCAAAAGACAGAGAGTGGTTGAATGGATACAAAAACAAGACCCGTATATATGCTGTCTACAAGAGACGCAGTTCAGACCTAGGGACACATAACAGACTGAAAGTGAGGGGATGGAAAAAAGTATTCCATGCAAATGGAAATCACAAGAAAGTCGGAGTAGCAATACTCATATCAGATAAGATAGACTTTAAAATAAAGACTGTTACAAGAGATAAGGAAGGACATTATATAATGATGAAAGGATCAATCCAAGAAGAAAACATAATAATTTTAAATATTTATGCACCCAACATAGGAGCACCTCAATACATATGGCAAATGCTAAGAGCCATAAAAGGGGAAATAGTAACAATAATATTGGAGGACTTTAATACCCCACTTACACCAATAAACAGATCATCCAGACAGAAAATAAATAAGGAAACAAAAGCTTTACATGACACAATAGACCAGATAGACTAATTTGATATTTATAAGACATTCCACCCCAAAGTGGAAGACTACAATTTCTTCTCAAGTGCACACAGAACATTCACCAGAATAGATCACATCTTGGGTCACAAATCAAGCCTTGGAAAAATTAAGAAAACTGAAATCATATCAAGCATCTTTTCCGACAACAACATTATGAGGTGAAAAATCAATTACAGGAAAAAAAAACTGTAAAAAATGCAAACACATGGAGGCTAAACAATATGCTATTAAATACTCAAGAGATCACTGAAGAAATCAAAAAATACCTAGAAAAAAGTGACAATGAAAACACAACAGCCCAAAACCTATGGGATGCAGCAAAAGCGTTTCTAAGAGGGAAGTTTATAGCAACACAGTCCTACCTCAAGAAAAAAGAAAAAACTCAAATAAACAACTTAACCTTACACCTAAAGCAAATAGAGAAAGAGGAACAAAAAACCCCAAAGTTAGCAGAAGGAAAGAAATCATAAAGATCGGATCAGAAATAATGAAAAAGAAATGAAGGAAATGATAGCAAAGATCAATAAAGCTAAAAGCTGTTTCTTTGAGAAGATAAACAAAATTGATAAACCATTAGACTCATCAAGAAAAAAAGGGAGAGGACTCAATTAAACAGAATTAGAAATGAAAAAGAAGTAACAACTGACACTGCAGAAACACAAAGGATCATAAGAGATTACTACAAGCAAATCTGTGCCAGTAAAATGGACAATGAAGAAGAAATGGACAAAGTCTTGGAAAAGCACACTCTTCAGAGACTGAAGCAGGAAGAAATAGAAAATATGAACAGACCAATCACAAGCACTGAAATTGAGAGTGTGATTAAAAATCTCCCAACATACAAAAGCCCAGGACCAGATGGCTTCACAGGCGAATTCTACCAAACATTTAGAGAAGAGCTAACACCTTTCCTTCTCAGACTCTTCCAAAACATAGCAGAGGGAGGAACACTTCCAAACTCATTCTACAAGGTCACCATCACCCTGATACCCAAATCAGACAAAGATGTCACACACACAAAAAAACTACAGGCCAACATCACTGATGAACATAGATGCAAAAATCCTCAACAAAATACTAGCAAACAGAATCCAACGGCACAATAAAAGGACCATACACCATGATCAAGTGGGGATTATCCCAGGAATGCAAGGATTCTTCAATATATCCAAATCAATGTGATACACCATATTAACAAATTGAAGGAGAAAAACCATATGATCATCTCAACAGATGCAGAAAAAGCTTTTGACAAAATTCAACACCCATTTATGATAAACACCTTCCAGAAAGTAGGCATAGAGGGAAATTACCTCAATATAATAAAGGCCATATATGACACACACACAGCCAACATTGTTCTCAATGGTAAAAAACTGAAACCTTTTCCACTAAGATCAGGAGCAAGATAAGTTTGCCCACTCTCACCACTATTATTCAACATAGTTTTGGAAGTTTTAGCCACAGCAATCAGAGAAGAAAAAGAAATAAAAGGAATCTAAATCAGAAAGAAGGAGTAAAACTGTCACTGTTTTCAGATGGCATGATACTATACATAGAGAATCCTAAAGATGCTACCAAAAAACTACTAGAGCTAATCCATGAATTTGGCAAAGTAGCAATATACAAAATTAATGCACAGACATCTCTTGCACTCCTATACACTAATGATGAAAAATCTGAAAGAGAAATTAAGGAAACACTCCCATTTACCACTGCAACAAAATGAATAAAATACCTAGGAATAAACCTACCTAAGGAGACAAAGACCTATATGCAGAAAACTATAAGACACTGATGAAAGAAATTAAAGATGATACAAACAGATGGAGAGATATACCATGTTCTTGCACTGAAAGAATCAACTTTGTGAAAATGACTCTACTGCCCAAAGGAATATACAGATTCAATGCAATCCCTATCAAACTACCAATGGCATTTTTCACAGAACTAGAACAGAAAATTTCACAATTTGTATGGAAACACAAAGGACCCCGAATAGCCAAAGCAATCTTGAGAAGAACAACGGAGCTGGAGGAATCAGGCTCCCCGACTTCAGACTATACTACAAAGCTACAGTAATCAAGACAGTATGGCACTGACACAAAAACAAAACTAGATCAATGGAACAGGATAGAAAGCCCAGAGATAAACCCATGCACATATGGTCAACTTATCTTTAATAAAGGAGGCAAGAAAATACAATGGAGAAAAGACAGCCTCTTCAATAAATGGTGCTGAGAAAACTGGACAGTGACATGTAAAAGAATGAAATTAGAACACTCCCTAACATCATACACAAAAATACACTCAAAATGGATTAAAGACGTAAATGTAAGGCCAGACACTATAAAACTCTCAGAGGAAAATGTAGGCAGAACACTCTATGACATAAATCACAGCAAGATCCTTTTGACCCACCTCTTATAGAAATGGAAATAAAAACAAAAATAAACAAACGGGACCTAATGAAACTTAAAAGTTTTTGCACAGCTAAGGAAACCATAAACAAGACAAAAAGACAACCCTCAGAAAGGTACAAAGTATTTGCAAATGAAGCAACGGACAAAGGATTAGTCTTCAAAACATACAAGCAGCTCATGCAGCTCAATATCAGAAAAACAAACAACCCAATCCAAAAATGGGCAGAGGACCTAAATAGACATTTCTCCAAAGAAGATATACAGATTGTCAACAAACACATGAAAGGATGCTCAACATCACTAATCATTAGAGAAATGAAAATTAAAACTACAGTGAGGTATCATCTCACACCAGTCAGAATGGCCATCATTAAAAATTTACAAACAATAAATGCTGGAGAGGGTGTGGAGAAAAAGGAACGTTCTTGCACTGTTGGTGGGAATGTAAATTGATACAGCCACTATGGAGAACAGTATGGAGGTTCCTTAAAATCTAAAAATAGAACTATCATACGACCCAGCAATCCCACTACTGGACATATACCCTGAGAAAACCATAATTCCAAAAGAGTCAGGTATCACAAGGTTCACTGCAGCACTGTTTACAATAGCCAGGACCTGGAAGCAACCTAAGTGTCCATCGACAGGTGAATGGATAAAGAAGATGCAGCACATATATACAATGGAATATTACACAGCCATAAAAAGAAATGAAATTGAGTTATTTGTAGTGAGGTGGATGGACCTAGAGTCTGTCACAGAGAGTGAAGTTAGTCAGAAAGAGAAAAACAAATACCGTATGCTAACACATATACATGGAAACTTAAAAAAATAATGGTTCCGAAGAACCTAGGGGAAGGTCAGAAATAAAGATGCAGACATAGAGAATGGATTTGAGGACACGGGGAGGGGGAAGGGTAAGCTGGGACAAAGTGAGAGAGTGGCATTGACATATATACGCTACCAAATGTAAAATAGATAGCTAGTGGGAAGCAGCCGCATAGCACAGGGAGATCTGCTCGGAGCTTTGTAACCACCTAGAGGGGTGGGATAGGGAGGGTGGGAGGGAGACGGAAGAGGGAGGGGATATGGGGATATATGTACACGTATAGCTGATTCATTTTGTTATACAGCAGAAACTAACACAACATTGTACAATTATACTGCAATAAAGATGTTAAAAATTAATTGAATGAATAAATTTTGGTGATATAAATTGAAAAAAAAAGTTGCACACTGGTAACTCATAATAGGAAATATGCTAACTTTCTAAATTATATTTGCTATTCTCTCCAATGGACTCTGCAACTCTTCCCTCTCCCTTAACAGCTGTATTTCTTTCCATTTAATTCATACTCTGAAGAGTCTCAAATCTATATCCTCAGCTAAGATCTCCCTCCTGAGCTCCAGACCAAAATTCTAGCTTCCTAATTGTCATATCCATGTGGAAACCCAGATGCACATTGAATTTATAAGTCAAGGAGGACTATGCTTATGCTCTCTTCTTGTTGCAATATGTTGCTTTCATTGGTACCAGTTTTGGTTAATGTCACCCAGTCACCCAATTGCAGAATGTAACTATGCCTCCAAATTCTCCGACTCCTTTTCCCTTATTGTTCACGGCCAATCAGTCCCCAGATTTTTATTTTTTTCAAATATGTCTCCTTTTCTTTCTATTCATTTTACTGCCCTGGTGTCAGTCTCCCTGACCCCTCATTCCTTGCAACCTCTCTTCCAAATTGATATTAACAACAAAGCGTACTTAGTTATGTCCCTGAACTCATCAATAGACTTTCCTTGGCAGAAAGTGAATTATTCATGGGTGTATCTTATATGCTTAGTGCTCTGTTTGACATATTATATTAAATATTTCTGGTACTTGGCTAGTCAACATCCATTCTCCCTCTGAATGGTCCCTCCTTGGGTAAAGTCTGTTGGGATTGCAGTCAGGAGCTTAACCCTGCACTTCATAAAGGAATAATCTCAGGCTCCAACCTGGATCTACTGAATATTACTGTCTCGAAATCATAAGCAAAAGAAAAAGAATAAACAAAAATGTAAAAATAATTGGATTTCATCCATTTTAGACTCAGGCCCTGAGCCCTGAACAAAGTATTTCTGTAAAGAGACCATTTCTTCCTGTAGTTCTTTCTCCCTTCTTCTCCAGCATTGTCTTGGTTTTTACTTGTTTATAGCTGATTCTTCAACCTCCTCTTGGTTCTGTGAGCAAATAATAGCCCTTCTAAAGTTTCTTTCCATTGACAATTTACTGAAAGGTATTTGATTAATGAGGTCAAGCTTGGTTTCTACCACTTGCAAATGAAGAAACATTATTTATCTATCTATCTATCTATCTATCTATCTATCTTCCTAAATGTAATGAATATTTTTAAATTAATGCATGAAAAGATGAATGAAAATCAGTCCAAGCATTCTTCTTTGAAATCAGATTATCCTGAAGTTTACTGAGATTAAATAACCCCTCTCTTCTCTTCAATTACTCTGCTCCAGACATACCAGATTTCTTGTTATTTCTTAAATATACCAATTATATTCCCAACTCAAGATATTTACTACAGGTGTTTTTACTCTCTGCCTGAAAAGCTTCCCCTGGCGCTTTCTCATGCTTCTCTTCTTTGCTTCCAGGGCTGCCAAGTATAGTTGGGAAATTTGACCACTGCATGAAGACAGATGGCTTAGAAGTGGTACAGTATAAAATCCAGCCCAAATAAGGGGCACTGAGAAATCAATCCCAGAACAGAGCTGGGTCCCACAAAGGAAGATGTATCCTTGGAAATTTACTCACCAGCATCATATGAGCTAGCAGAGCCATTCACTCTTTTTAGTTATCTACTACAAATAATTCCTCAAAGAGACCTTTCCTGACCACCGCTCTAAAATTGTCCCCATTCCCATGATAATCTCTGCTTCATTTTTTGTCAAAGTATATATATCACCTCTTGCACTTACATGTAACAGTTTGTTGTTCACTGCCTCCCACTGAAATGTAAAATCCACGCAAACCAAGACCTCGTCTGTCTCACTCACTACCATAACCCTAGGACTTAGAAACAGCGTCTTGCACACAGTTGCTGCTTAATAAATACTTACTCAATTGAAAGAGTGATCTGAAATGAGGCACTTCGATTTAAAAACTCAAGTTATTGGTTATCCAGTTTGCCTCTTTAATCTTGATGAACAGTAATTTTAGCAGTTAACAAATGTGCAGAATATTCTAATAAACATGAGCTAGAGTAAATGTCAATTTAGAAGTACTGAAAACTTAAATAATATAGTACTTTACCGACTTTCTCACACCATATATAAAAATAAACTCAAAATGGATTAAAGACTTAACTATAAGATCTGAAACCATAAAATTCACTGGAAGAAAACACAGGCAGTACGCTTTTTGACACTGTTCTTAGCAATACTTTTTTGGATATGTCTCCTCAGGCAAGGGAAACAGAAGCAAAAATAAACAAATGGGACTACATCAAACTAAAAAGCTTTTGCACAGCAAAGAAAACTATCAACAAAATGTAAAGGAAACCTATGGCATGGGAGAAGATACTTGCAATGATTTATCTGATAAGTGGTTAATACCCAAAATATACCAAGAACTCATACAACTCAACATCAAAAAAAAAAAAAAAACCTGATTGAAAAATGGGCAGAGGACCTTCATAAACAATTTATAAGTACTGCAAACTTAAATTATATATATATATATGGTACTTTAGCAGGAGTTCTTTTCATAAGTAACTTTCTTCATAAACGCCCAGCTACCACCATCACAAAACCAAATCTGCAATGTGTAAGGTGTTAAGCCTCTAGTGTGCTTACCTTTGTTTCTCTAACTCTCTTAAGTTGTGTGATATCAACTGATCAAACAAACACATTATTCAGGAAAGAAAACTGCCACAAGCATAGAAACTCACAAGAGCTTCATCTCTAAATACAGCATGGGGTGTTTCTATGTTTCAAACTATAATATACTGAATTTTTTTTCGCTTATGACATTTCCCTTTATAAAAATGTATGGCACTTCTAGTAAAATTCTATTGGAAGTTATTTTATTGGTTGTTTTATCCCACAAGGATTAACATTAGCCTTCCTTTTAAAAATAGCACTTCTAACTTTTGTCAATTCTCCCAATGCCTGATGGTTTGGTCTTTAATCCAGAGTTCTGTTAGCTACTTGGGATTTGCCCTTTGCTGCATATAACCCTCACAATATTTTGTCAAGCCCAACTAGAGATTCTTCTAATATATAAGGCAGAATGAAAATAAAATCCCATCTCTGCTTCTTAGCAGTTAAATAACAACATTCTTCCTGTGAGCCTCATAGCATTGCCTATAAACTGTAGGAAATAAATCACGATGTCTAGGAAACATATGTGAGTCCAGTCTCAGCCTCTTCACTGTTAGATCAACCAGCCAACTCCCACCAAAGGGTCAAGTGGGTCCAAGTTTTGGTTCATCGATGCAATCATACACATGAGCCCTTAATTCTATAGTATACTCAGTCTTATGAGTCTTAGGTAGCCTTACTCTAGAAATAGATTAGAACATTAGTGTATCATTACAAGTCATAAGCAGTATTCTTAAAGTCTGCTCCATTTTCTAGATAAATTCCAGATAATGGAATTCTAAGATGTTCTTTTGTTTAATATGAAGTAGAAGTAAAATGGAAAAAAAATGTTCTCTTATTTTGTAAAGTGACTAGATTTCTGCGTTTTTTATTGGGTGGGGGCATGGTGATATTTTGATAGAGCAGCAAAATGACAGTGTAAAGAAAGAAGGGAAAGTAAACCTCAGTGTGAGCCCTGACAATTACAGTGCTATTTCCACAGGGACAATTTATGAAACTCTATTTGATTTCAACCAGGCAAGAGTTTCTCTTATAAAAGTTTCTGAATTCAGGAGAAAGTAAACTGAAGGTAAACTCAGATTTGCTTAATGAAACAATGTTGAGGTCCTATTGTCTTTGTGATGGGGAAATCATCTTTGAAAGAACAAACTAGTGCTAAGAACTGCAAATTAAACTGCACCATTTTGAGGGACTTCCCTGGTGGCACAGTGGTTAAGAATCCGCCTGCTAATGCAGGGGACAGGGGTTTGAGCCCTGGTCCGGGAAGATCCCACATGCTGTGGAGCAACTAAGCCCGTGTGCCACAACTACTGAGGCCATGCGCCACAACTACTGAAGCCTGTACGGCTAAAGCCCGTGCTCCTCAACAAGAGAAGCCACGGCAATGAGAAGCATGCTCACTGCAACAAAGAATAGCCCCCTCTTGCCGCAACTAGAGAAAGCTTGCACGCAGCAATGAAAACCCAACACTGCCAAAAATAAAGAAATAAATAGACAGATAAATAAATAGATAAACAAATAAATAAAAATTTATTTTTTAAAAAACCCACCATTTTGATAGGAAAAGGCCAAGCTAAGCAAATGAGAATATTCCTATATATTGAAAGAAAATAAATGTTTTTCTAAATACTTTATAAGTGATGATTCTCAGTATGACTTCTACTGCTTCTTAAGTATTGGTCAAAATAAAGTTTTGAGCAGAATACTTAAAAGGCCTAGATCTTCTTCTCCCTTAAACATATAGTACAGTCTTATATTGCTTTAATCTAGAATGAATTAGAACATCAGTAAAATTATTAAAAGATCAATAACAAAGCTTTAAGAATGACAGGGCATTCTCCTCTCTATATTTCCATATCCTAAGAATTATTATTCAGGTAAATTTCATCTGCTTCAAGTTTCAATACTGGACACCTGTTTATGAAATTTATGCTGGAGTACATGACCAGCAATAATAGATATTCTAACCGTAACTCTGCATTGTGGAAATGTTCCAAAGGCCCCCTTCTCTTTAAATGTCTGTGAACTAGCTGGTTGTTTTTAACAGCTTTACCCTGTCTACTACTGACATTCAAGCAAGTGAACTAAAAGGCCTTTTAGTCCACAATGCTTTCGCAGGCAAATTAAAACCACTCCTCGCAGAATGAGAAAGAAATAAGGCAGCTATTTACATGTTGTATTCTGCCGTCTAATTTGTTTTTACAGATCAACATTAATCTGCTTTTCTTCGGTTGGCATCATGCGGTTGGTTGCAAATGCCAATTAGACATGTTGGTTGATTTGTCAATCTATGAAAATAAGCAAGAAAGAACAATATTTCTGGGAAAAAAGTTCATTATTATTAGCTGGACACTCTCACCTTTGTATTTCAACTATAATTCTCTCAGAGGGTTGGTTTTTTAGAGCACTTCACATTTGATCCCCTGCCTCTTCCCCTCATCTGGAATTTCTCCTTTCACCTTTTATTCACAAATAATTTAAGGAGTAAAGACAGAGTCTAGAGGTGCCAACTGGGAAGTTACCTTATGGGGGAGAAGGGATAGGAATGGAAGGAAGCCCCTAGAACCCTGACCAGTTCTTCAAATTCCTGCTACTTTCCTCATCCGTTTGCATAGCCCAAACGGCTCTGGGTTACAGCTTTTATACTTTGCTGGTTTTGCCTAGAGGTTTAAAACTCTGAACTTCCGACGTCAGGGAGATTTTATAACATCCTCTCTGACAACAGTTGGAATGTACTTCATCCTTTATCATTCTCTCATTTATTTCCAGTTGAAAAGTTTGAGCTATTTTAGACTTTCGCTTCTCCTTTACTCCTCACTTTCAAACAATTGGCAAAACTTATAAAATTGATGACTGACTAATTCAGCACTTGATGTGTCAGTGCCTGACATGTGTTAGATGGCCTGGTGCTCATTGAGTACAATTATAAAACTAGAAGTTTCTTCCTTCAGGTATATTACTCAGTGATTCCCCACTCAAATTCAAACTCTTCAGCCTAAGTTTCAGGCTGCCTGTCTTCTCTCTGGACCCAATCGAACTACCTTCAGTATAATATAGTCAGCCACCTAGTATCACCTTCAAATACCTACAAACCAGCTACATTAATCTATTTAAAATCTCCAAATACAACCTCAACCGTCTCAGTGCTTTACTCCGTTATTTATATGTGGAGTGATCAATTCCACAAACATTTATTAGAACTTAAGTCATGTTAAGCACAGTGCTTGAGTTATAAAGATACATCAAACATGGTCTCTACCTTAACAGACTCCCTTTTGTTGATAAAGGCACACCAATAAACTAAAACCCCAGAGCAGTAAAAGTACAGAGGGTATATGAGTAGCACTTAGGAGAAAGAAATTCAACCTTCCTTTCTACCTGCCAAAACTTTTTACCCAACTTTTTTTTTTTTTTTTTTTTTTTTTTTTTGCGGTACGCAGGCCTCTCACCGTTGTGCCCTCTCCCGTTGCGGAGCACAGGCTCCGGACGCGCAGGCTCAGCGGCCACGGCTCACGGGCCCAGCAGCTCCGCGGCACGTGGGATCTCCCGGACCGGGGCACGAACCCGCGTCCCCTGCATCGGCAGGCGGACTCTCAACCACTGCGCCACCAGGGAAGCCCTTACCCAACTTTGAAGTTCGGGTTGAAAACTTCTGACTCTATAAAACTGTGTTAAGATGTAAAATTACTACCCCCACCTTTATTTTCTAATTTCTTAGTAAATTGTGTGTTTCTTCATAACATTTACCTCCTCCTGAAATTGTTTTATGTATATATATTTTTTTTATTGTGTGATTCCTCCAGAGATGCAAGATTCATAAGGGCAGAAATCTTGTATTTACTTGTTTATTTATTCACTCACGTGCTCAACGAGTACATACTGAGTACCTATTGTGTACTCCCCACTCTATCCCCATAACCTGTGCTTACAATAGTGTTTGATTCATATTAGGTCTTCATTAACTGTCTGACTGTTTAACAGATGAAGGAATATATAAGGGAAGGAAGGTTCCCTCAGATGTATTACTATCCCTCTCTTCTGTTCTCCCACTGAACTTTGTTCCCCTTCTCCAAACTTCTTTTTGGCATTGTATTTTATCATATGTTGCATGAGCATGTCTCAATCACTAAATCATGATCCCTGGAGGAGAGGGAACATGGCATTCACAGTTGTAATCTCACATATTGTCTAGCTTATTGCAGACACTCTAACAATAGAAATGAATGGCCAGGCGTACCAAAATGAAATTTTAGATCTATTTATTTATGGAGTGAATTTAGTCTATTCCTTATGCCCAAGTGACTATATTTTCCTATCTGGCATTCCACAGGCTTTGCCACTGAGCCCTGTATCTCACAGAAACATGACTGAACAATAACGTTACATGTAGCCTTTCCTGAAGCAAACCCAAAGCACAAAACTCAAAATTAATAGAAAGGAGGGAAATTAATCAGTTTTAAAAGGTTTACTCTAAAAGATTCTTCATTGTGAATTGTAGCGTTTGTTCTTTTATATAAAATAATCTAGTATATCATAATATGTATCAATTTAACCAAAACGGAAATATTATTTCATTGCACAGGTTTTAAGGGCACAAATTATTTCAAATAAGTATTTCCAAAATAATCTCTTCCCCCAAACGCACTTTCCTCAAGGACTTTCAGCGGAAAACAAATACCAGGCTCCAGGACCTCTGACCAAAATACTAAATATAGTAGAAAGAAATAAGTTCTTTTTGCCAATGGATTAACAAGCAAGTGTGAGCGTTTGGCACTGTCGGGAATTTCGGCTCTGGTTCTCCATCCTTCAGCTTCGATTCACTCTTACTAACGTGCAGGTGTCAGAAAACTGAATAAGGGGATCATTAATAGGGGAAAGAAATGTGAAGGTCCTATTAATTTAAGGGAGGTGGGAAATATTCCCCTCACCCCATCACACGTCTCCTTTCCTGTGGCCTCACCATGGCTGGTCCAGGTACTCAGAGCTGTAGGACGGCCCAAGAAGGTACTGGGCCCAACTCAAAGAGAGAAAGAAGGTTTCTAGCACTTATTGATCATAACCTTGATGGTGGGCCCCAGGGTAGGCCTTTGACAAACATCAGTTTGTTGAATCTTTAAAATAATCCCATACAACAGCCATACTATATAAAGAGGCACAGAGGTATGGAATGGAGAAAGGAAACTGAGACACAAAGAAGAGAAAGAATATGAGTACATGCATTATGAAAAGAAGAATGTAGACTATCAGAAGCAAATCTCATACAGAACTAAAATTAAATATTAAAGGGCAAATGAAACTGAACTGAGTACCATCTAAGTGCTTGGCATTGTACTAAGCACTCAGAATATAAAGTAGGAAAAACAAACAAGTAACATTAGTATAAAAAGATGGATATGGATTTGAATTCCAACTCCTTTAAAAACTAGCTAATGACCTCAGGCACATTGCTTAACATCAAATTTCTTAGACTCAGATTCTTCATCTGTAAAATTGAGACAGCAATACCACCTCCAAAGCTTTTTACTAGAATAAAAGCAAATAACATACAATTAAAAGAGTGTGTGACACATAGCAAATACTGAAAAAATTGTGGCTGGTATCAAAATTCTGGTAGATTAATATGTTTAGAATGAGATAATGTTTTAAAATGGCAATGGTATCTATCTACTTTATGCAAATATTTGATTCACAAAGTTATCAAACAAAGGAAACAAACAGAAATCATTTCATTGGTCTCTATTTCATTGGTCTTGCTCGACCTTACACAGACAAAATATTAGATGCAGAAGACAGATTCTTACTTGGGTCTTTATAAGTCTTTACTCTTACCAAGATTCTACATAAAGACATAGTCATATTCTTTAATAAATCATGAGATTAGAAGAATTCACAAGATAGCACAGATCGTTATTCAATAAATTCCTTCCCTTTGGAACAAGTACTGTATATATCAGCTATACCCCTGAAAACATCCATCTCATATAACTCTTAATAATAATTGCCCATGACTGACTATACCAGCAAAGAAGCCAAATGAAATGAAAAGATTGTTTTGCAATTTCTTGCATCAATGCACTAGAATCTTTTACAAGCTAGAAAACAAACAGTAAAAAGCAGTTCCTTCCATCTAACAAGAATTCCTTTTTGAGCTCCTTTTACCTAGTTCAATATCAAAGAGATTAGGGGTTGAGATGGTAAAATACTGCCATGAACTAAACTCTTATCAAAACACTCTCTCTCCATCCTTCCACCATAGCAAAAAATCACATGCAAGTTATCTTTTTAAACCACAAATGTTCGTAACAATTTGAGCCACATAGTGCACTTTGCTGCTGGAGTGATGGCCATTTTTACTAGAGTATGCTCACCTCTCTTCCCTACAGAAACTTTGAGTACAAAATATACAACCCAGAATTTCACAGACAGCATCAGAGGGCATCTAACGACGCATGGCATTTCTTATTTATTGAGTAATATTCCCAAAAAGGTAACCTTCTGGACTTGAATCTCAATGAAGTTCAAACAAATGAGTTTTAAATGAGAAAAAGCCTGAAGCTTATGATAAAAAATTCTGATGGAAGACTAAATATAAAATAGAATGGCACCCTAACCTCATGAAACATTCCCTAAATACTTGTTAAATAGAAAGGAGACGTTTAGAAGGGAAAGGTAACTTAAATGTAACTAACACCTTTTATGGGCTACATTATTCTATTTAATTATCGTAATTAATAATAACCGTAATTAATAATCCTATGGAGTAATTTTTGCTCACCTTTTTTTTACAGAAAGGGAAAATTGAGGACAAAAACACCTACTAGCTTTCCCAATCCTACACAGATAAACTATTAGAGGCAAAACAGGGATTCTGATTTTGGTAAATTTTCACTTTTACATAGATTTTACATAAGAAAAGGCCCTATTCTTGATCAAATCACAAGGCTAGAGGAATTCAAAAATTAAATCCTATATATTCAGTTATTTTTTTCTTTTTGTGTCATTTTTGCACAAATTGGGTAAATGATTAACAAGAGAATATATGGGGCATAAGACCTACTCTGAATTTCCAAGTCCTTGGTCACAAATAAGAAGATCTCAAATGAAAGTCGGATTTGGGTTCTAGTGTCACTTCTGCACTGATTTTGGTTAGGGGACTTTACGTTAGGCCTCCTGCTTGAACTTGTAAAATTTGGTAAAGATTTTATAAATTTATAAAAAGAGAATTTGTCAAAGAGAGGGTTCACTTAGATAAGGAAGCAGTGGGCTAGAGCAGTTTTGTCTTAAGAGCACTTATCCAAACAAACTCAGAGACCCAGGACCAAATCCTCCCCAACTAGTTATTAGTAATGAAGCCTAAGAAAAGTTACTTCCTGTCTATAAGTCTCGGTTTCCTCCTTTAGACAATAAAGATGACAGTAGAGATGAGTTCACAGTATTGCCGTGGGGATTAAATGAGAAAATTATAAAAGTTTTTAAGGAGAGTCCCCCATAGAGAGTGTGCACTCGGTAAATGTCAGCTAATACTTTTGAATGGAATCTACACTCTATTTCAATCCGGGGACTTTTGCAAGTCTATACTTGGTGCACTTACTCATTACGGTCGAGTCTTCCAGAAGAAATAAAAGTAAGCCAGTGACTCTGAAGCTATGATTGGGTCTACCTCACCGTTAATCACGCTGGTTTCAGTGGCTGTCTTAGAATAGAAGCACTTTCCCAGAGAAGAAATAAATGGCAAGGTAGACAGGAAAAAGATCTGTAAAAGAGGTAAAAGCAGCAGCTTTACCTGTACGTGAAGGCGCTGGTGTTCTCTTGCAACAAGGATTGAAGGCAAGCTAGGTGTGAAAGTGTGATAGTAGAAATATATTAGGTTAAGGTGTTACTAAAGAATTAGCACAAATACCAGAGAAAATGGCAGCTCTCTCTGGTGAACTGAGAATGACCTGGCTCTTTGGAAGAGAATTTAAAATATGCAGTAAATACTTCTGAATGTGAAAAATAGCTCAAAAATGAGAGGCAGGCTATCCAGCACGCCACGGGTCATATCTGGTCATCAGAAACTCATCTGAATTAGGAAGGATAAAAGGACATCGTTCCTTCTGTCCACTTTCTGTGTGAGGCTCTGCACTCTCCCGGAACCTGATGTTTCTTTCATAACCATCCCCAAATTATAGTCTTTTAATGATTACTATTTTTTCTCAGAATAATGTAAATGCCATGAGGTCCAGGATCCTGCCTCCTTTCATTCTCATCAGCCTGAATTGGCATTTTCATTTATTAAGCACTTTTCTTAAAAGTATCCCGTGTCATCAATTCTCGGTTATCTAACTTAAGAAGAGGCACCACATACGGAATTGACAAAAGCCCACAGTATATACATATAAATATATTCCTTTTCATCTTACCTTAGATAAATGCCAGAAAATCCCCTCTTGCCTCTTTGAAATCAAATCTCTCAAAATGCAGAGGCAACCACTCTCTGATTTCTAGCATTATAGATTCGTTCCGCCTACCATTGAATTTCACATAATAAAATCACACAATCCGCACTCAGGGTCCTCAGATCACACTTCGAGAACTACTGGGGTAGATGTATGAATATCTTTATAAGACTTCCCCAAAGGGCTAACAAAGTTGGTGTACATTTTTCATTTCCATTTGCAATTTTTAAGTGTTACAATTTTCCACATTCTTGCCAGAATTGGATGTTGCCAGTGTTTTTTATTTTACTTCTTCTAGTGAGTGTGGATGGCATTTCTTTGTGTTTTTAATTAGTATTGCTCTAATGACTAACGATGCAGAGCACATTTTCATGAGTTTAATGGCTGTATTTCCTTTTTCATAAAATGTTTATTCACGTTTTTGCATGTTTATTTTTAAAGTTGGGTTGTATTTTTTTTGTTATTGACTCGCATAAGGTTTTAAAAATATATTCTCAATATAATTTTTTTTTTTTTTTTTTTTTTTTTGCCACTCTGCACAGCTTGCAGGGCCTCAATCCCCCGACCAGGAATTGAACCTGGGTCATGGCAGGAAAGCATTAAATCCTTACTGCTAGACCACCAGGGAACTCCCTGGATATAATCTTTTTATAAAAATATGTATTGAAAATATTTTCTTCCAGTCTGATTTGGTTGTTCATTTTCTTAATACTGCCTTTTGGTAAGCAGAACATTTTAATTTTGATAAAGTAAAATTTATTATTTTTTCCTCTTATGCTTGTACTTTTCACATCCTGATTATAAATGCTTTGCCTTTCTGAAGGTTATAAAGATTATCTTCTGTGTTGTCTTCTAGAATCTTTACAGTTTTAACTTTCATGTTAGCGCTATGATTCATTTAAAATTACTGTCTGTATATGAAGTGAGGTAGGGGTTGATTATTTTTCCCCCTTTTAAATGTTCAGGTGGTCTAGCACAATTTGCTGGAAAAAAATTTTCTTTACTCATTGCATTAATTCGTTGCCTTTCTTGAAAATCAAAGTATTTTACTGTATGAGTATATCTCTGAACACTTGAGAATATGAACTTTTAAGTAACAAAATAAAATTTCAGTCCTTTGATCCAACATTGGTTAGTTGTATGAACTTGAATGAGTGCCCTCATCTATAAAATAGAAATAATAGTAGCACATCTACTTCACAGAATAGTGGTGAATATTTAGTAACTTTGTTCTTGTCAACTGCTTAACCCAGGAACTGGAAAATATTAACCTCATTGTTATTATGACTGCAATAACTATTATTACCACCATCACTATCACCACCATCTTTACTACAGACAACAGTGGCAAGCCATTTAGATAAAAGGAATGCAGAGGTTAAAGATAAAAATAAAGAGATTTATCATGCTGTGTTTAAAAGAACAGTAGCAAGAACAATGCCTTTTAGAATATAAGTCCCAATTATAATATTGTTCCAGTGGAAAAATAAAATTCACTTTATAGAAAGCCTGTTGCATAGTTTCCAGATACAACCTACCTCAGATGAAGATTTAGGCCATAATCTATATCTTCTTAGCATAGACATTTTGCAGAGAAATATAGCCCCATTGTCTTTTGCTCTGACCGGGTAATTCGAGTTTTGATTGAAAACTTCCCGCAATAAAAGACATGTTGATAATCTGGTTGTTGAGAGTTCAGAATTGATATGCTGTTACATTTTTATTATCTTGGACTTGGACAATCATCCTGACCTAACTTTTTCATGCACACCAACGCTTGGTTTTCCTGAGAGAGGTACACCCCCAAAGAATTTTTAAATAGAAGAAGCGTTGAAGCTTTGTATCCTCTTCTTATTTTTCAGAGGAGAAACTGAGACTAGTAAGGTTAAATGACCACTCTTGAATCTCAATGAATGATATCCATTATTACTGTCTGTATAACTACTTAGCATAACCATCCCCATTACGATGATAGTATTAATACTAGCATGGCTAACTCCATTATTACTGACCCCAGGCTCTATTAATGACAACACTACTTTAAATTAATAGTTTTTCTTACACATCTGCACACTCTGTTATTACTTTCATAGAATATTTTACTTCAGATGAGGTCTATTCCGCTATTAGGTCATTAGCCATGCGGAGGCACTAAATATACCAAATTTCGATACTCAAAGGTGTTCTCCCCAGCAATCATTCAGTCCTCTGCTCCCTACACAGTCTTTCTAACCTCTCCCTGGGACTAATTAAAAGCTTGGCTCAAAAACTTTTTTACAGTTTATTGTATTAGAAATAAGTAGTCTCTCCCCATTGTATTCGTTTCCTAGGCCGCCATAACAAATTACCACAGATTTTGTGCCTTAAAATAACAGAAATTTATTCCCTCATAGTTCTGGAGACGAGAAGTCCAAATCAAAGGGTCAGCAAGGCTGAATTTCCTCTGAAAGCATTAGGAGAGGACACTTCCTTGCCTCTTCCAGCTTCCGGTGTCTCCAGGCATTCCTTGACCTGTGGCAGCATAACTCTCATCTCTGTGTGTGTCTTCATGTGGCCTTTGCCCTCTATGTATGTCTCTTCTTCTTATGACACTTGTCATTGGCTTTAGGGCCCACTCAGTTAATCCAAGATGATCTCATCACAAGATCCTTCACTTAATTATATCTCTAAAGACCATTTTTCTTGATAAGGTCACACTGACAGATACCAGAGGTTGGAATTCGGACATATCGTTTGGGGATCCAAGTTCAACCCATGATACCATTGATGAACCAAATGTATGTGTGCTTGTGCCTAACGACTACCAACATCTCTGCATCAAGACACCTGATAACTGAGGCGTGAGCTGTAATTCAACTGATTCTTACTGAAATGGAAGAACGTGGGGTGATTTAAGAGAAAATAAAAAGTAGCACTTGAAAAATTTCCTCCGTCAGCAAAATCACTGTTTCAATATTTTTTGGCCCTACATACATGCAGAAATAATAAAACTTTCAAGGAAAATTAGATGAATTTTAAATATAATTCAAATATACTTAGAGCAATGAACAACACCTTTTCTTCCTATAGATCGGTTAATCAGGAAGTGAAGAGTCTTCAACAAACATTCTGCGTCTTATGTTGCAAAAAACTTTGCTGGTCTGGCCCAGTAAAGAAACAAACCCTTCCAAAGGGAATATTTACAATGAAGTCTGAATACTGTCTTATGCTTACTTACATAATAAATGTTAATAAAACTGCATATTATTTTTCATGTATTGTGATGGATTACGGTGTTTTTATGGCATGAACAGATGTCCCAGGAAAGAAGTTCCAGGTTATAATATTGTACCTAGGGGAAATAAGAGTCAACTATTATCAAAACCAATTGGAAAATAAAATTTTAGGGGCCTGTAGTTCACTCTGTAGTAAAATAAAATATGTCCATTTCCACTAGTCAGAGCACACAGGTGACTTCTCAATTTTTAGTACGTTTAATTGATATTACCATTTCCAGAGCTTTTCATTAAATGAGGAAAAAAAACATGTTCATCTAATGGGCAACAAATGCCTTTGGTTCCAGCTTTAATAAAATTATTATTCATTCTCCCACCAATCCTTAGCTCACAAAGTTCTCTTCTGTCTAGAGAATATGTCCACATACTTCTAACCTTTCTGGACCCCAATGATTCTTCCAGAACCAATTCACCTTGGAAGCCTTTCTGTGAAGCTCTTCTGTTTTGACCCCTCCTCTCACCAATGAGTTTCCTTTCTTCTCAACTTCCAGCAACTTCCATTGATATTTTTTAACCAAAACAAAGAAAACAAACACATTTATTGACTATTGGCTGTACTCAGAGAAGTCTGTACTATAAACATGAACACAATTTTAGTTTTATCTCCTCAGTGAAAGGCCTGCAGCATATCTTAAATTTCCACGTTTCCACATTAAACAACATTGAATAAAAATTGCCCAATAAATATTGGCTATTTAATCCAAAATAAATAGGTGGTTGCTTGAACATGTTCAATTGCAAATTAAAATAGGTATTTGAAAAATCAAGAACAAGTGAAGTCGGGGAGGGAGGGTAATTTAAATAGAATTAACTGCTGCTTCTGATAACTGTTGCACTGAAAGCTCTGCAGAAACTTAAATGAAGAATCATTACTGACTGTGAACCTCAGATGGTTTGGGTCTTCCTCTTGCCCCAGAAATAGAATTTTTCCAACAAAACAAACTATTGGGCAAAAATTATGGTGAAGATTCTAAAGAAAGGAGCTCAGTTTTTGTGGAAACAGGGCTGAACTGAGAGTTGTACTAGGTTCTAGCTCTTCTTTTTTATCACTAAATCTTGGGAATCCAAGAAGGAAGTTGGTTGTTTTATTAATTACTCTACCCTTAGATTTAAAACAGTGCATAGCACAAACTAATCTCTGACTCAGGAAGGTGAAAGAAAATGGAGGAAAATAGGTAGGAGGTGTGGGTAATAATTATCTTTGTCTATGTGCATCTTTTATTGTATTTTTTAAAAGAAATTTCAAATTAATTTATTCTGTTCTAGTCTTTATGATATACTAGTTGCTAGATATACAGAAATTAGTCAAATAGAAACCTTGCTATTATGGCATTATGGTGATCAAGTTAGGTGGGGAAATAAACAATTAGTAATGCCTAGTAATTGACAGTTACTGCAATTGCCTCTTAACTTGGTTTCCTGGTTTCATCTTTTATTTCCCCACACCGCATTTTCCATACAGAAAATAGAATGATACTATAAGAATCAAACCCAACAGAACCACTTCCCTTCTTCAACCAACCAATGGCCTTGCCATTGCAATTTTTTTAAATTCCAAAGTCTTTATCACGGCTTACAAATTCCTAAATAATCTGACCCCTGCAGATTTTGCTGACCTCATTCAGAGTCTCTGCACCAGAAACTACAGAAGGAGAGTCACAGAGGAATTTGTACTCCAGATTAAAAAATAAAAAGAGCTGCCTGACGGACTCTGGAATAGCCAGGTATTTCCAAAAGGCATTTGTAAAATGGACTACTTAAAATAAACATTTAAATGAACACATTTAATGAAAAAATGTGAAAGAACTTAAAGTCACTCTGATGGCCATAGTCCATACACATTTTCTTAGAGAATGCAGAGGGGTGACAAAGTGTTCTGAGGATTCTGGTACTTCCATGCATATTCATTATACACTCTAATTTATTACCATGTTTACCACCCAAACTGCAGAGCTAATTATGTTCTGTATTAGGCTCCAAGTGAGTTTTCATCTTCCTGGCTTGGCCAAGCACCAAAACAAAGCACATTAAAGAGAGGAATTGCAACTGGTCGTTAATATTTGATGTGATGTAGAATATCAGTCTTCCTTAAAACAGACTGCTCACCCTTCCAATGAAAAATTAAATCTATTCTAGTCATTCTGCACTTGCAATCAGAAGCTCTGCACAGAGACGTTTCCCCTAAAGACACAATGATTAAACAAACATGGAAAGAATTTTCTCACTGTGAATTCCTGCTAGGATGACTCCTTCTGCCTTTCACTCCTCCAGTAAAAAAAAGATAATAACACAGACCTCTCCCTGATTCCATTTTCTGTTTCTACTTCAGTGAAATTAGAATGGGATAAATTAAGAAATGGTGATGTCCTAAAATGCATCTTCCTCAAAAATAATTAGGCCAATATATTACAAGTATTCAGAATACTAATATGTTGTAAGATATCCTAGAAGAAAAGCAGTACTCTATAGTCAAAGAAGTTTGCAAAATGCTACAAACACACTTCCCTCTTAGAATTTGACAGCATACCTTAGCTTTAAGAAAGTCTCTTCAAAGTTTTACTATAAAGAATCTTATTTAACTTTACCTAACATAGCATTCTAAACTTGCTGAATACATTTAGACTATTTTTCATATCATATTGATTGACAGTTGAAGTACAGACTGGCAACCTGACTGAAAAATTTGAGAAGGGGAAATATGGAATAATAGTCAAAAAAGTTCATGCTAAATTCTTCATCATGTACTCTCAAATTTAAAATACTGAGTTTATAACTAATGCCAGACACTAACATCATCGTGTGTGTAACTACCCAAAATTCTGTCCTCACCTTCAGGATTATAAAGTTGTCACACCAAAGGAGGACCAAAAAAAGTTTGATATTAATTATTTTGAAAAGTACACATGTCCACAATTAATGGAAAGAATGCCATCTGTATCCACAGGGAAGGATCACTGACGTCCTACCCGCTACATAGCATGGTCATACATAAGACATCGCAGGGCCCATCTGAGGAAACTCGGACTGAAAGACTTGAGTTACAGCAGAGGAACATTGATACTCAGTTGTTCTAATTAATAGATCACGCAAATTCCATTCTCCCTACCTTAATACCCTACTTCAAATTTACTTACTGAGCAATGCTGACTTGCTTAATATATTTGGGCATTTAAGATGACCTTTAAAGAGCTATAGTAGAAGAGTGACTGGATGCTATGCTCTGTGTACACACAGTACATCTATGGCCCTCCCAAGTCTCTATAGTACAAATACCACTCAAGCATGTGCCTCAAAAGTAGGGAAGCCAACAAATGTTAAATTTTCAAATTTTAAGGGTCTAATGCTTTTTGTAAAATACAAACTTTCCAAGTACTCAGACTATTTCAAAGATATTTCTTCACGGGTGAAATTAATCCATTCCAATAGATTATTGCAAAAATACCAAGCACAGGAAGCATTAGATTCTCTGATTTCGCAAATGAGCTCACAGGATTGTGAAAATGCGGGGGGCCGCATAAATATTTTGACAAGAGTGGCCTTTAAATTGTGCTGCATGGAGTAGCCTCAGGTAGCTAGTGTCCTAGAACAGGGAGTAGGGGTGGTGAGCAGTGAGAGTTCAAGTCTCTTACCCTCATTTCAGAGAGGGCCCCCCAGCTTTTTAATCTTTTTCACATAAGGAGATTTTATGTGCAATTAAAACAATTAAAAGAAAGTTTCACATTGTAAATCAACTATACTCCAATAAAAACTTTAAAAATAAATAAATAAATAAAAGAGAAAGTTTCTATAGTACTGATATATCTTCCAACCAGTGGTTCCAACTGTTTAACCGATGAGGAAAATAAATTCAAGTGAAACGAAGATTTTTGCAAGGAGATAAGAATAGCCCACTGAATTGTCGGGTGACATGGCCATGGCATCTGCCACCCAGTTGATCATTGTATGTCAGTATCATATCTTCATTGTTCCATATAGATCTCTAGAGAATCTTTCCCTATGGCAGAACCAAGGCTGTAACTGACATCTCTCCTGAACTCCAAGCTTGTAAGTTGTTTCCTACTACTTCTTAACTAAGGTTTTGAGAGATTTTTCAGAAGTGACATAGAAATTCCATCAGGGTTTGGAGAGGTTGCACCATTAGCTGTTTCTGCTTGTGGGTGAATCCTTTATTTTCCCATCATAACACACTCTTAAAATATCCCAATTCCGTGAAAGATAGCCAAAATTCAATGTAATCAATGATCTCAGACCCTGAAATAGAAAGTGGTTCCCTCTTTCTGGAATGAAGAGACCAGGTGAGGTGTTCTGTATTTTTAAAAAATCAGAACTACTGTCTACAAGAGATTTAATATGCTCCTGCTCTTCCAACTAACTGCATCTCAGAAAAGCATAGAACTTTGAAGAGTAAGATGACATGAACTGAGTAGGAAAGGAGAAGATAGAGTGTTACTTTCAAAAGACCAATAGTAAATTTCTCTCTTCTGAGTCCTTAGAGTTTTGCAAGCTTGACCTTCTTTTCCCTGTTGACACCCATTTATTTCACTCTTCTCAGGTTAGACATGAATGCAGAGAGGGCATACAAAATTTAAAGGCTGTTACCTTTAGAGGTTCCAATATTCCCTCATTATGGGGCAGGGAAAAGGTGCCCACTTAAGAGAAACTTCTGTGCAAAATATGGCGGTGAAGGCAGCAAGCAACATAGAATTAGTATTTGTTCTGTGATGACTGAATTCACCCAAGAAACATGAATAATACAATGAGAGAGACATATCAAGAGGAGAAGAGAGAGAGAAAGAGAAGTTGGGGGCTGGGATTCAGGGATAAGAATTAGGTTGTTCATCTTCACCTTGTAATTATCTGTGTTTCTGACTAATAATTTGGGAATAAGAAGAAAGAGGCAGAAAATAAGTTGTACCTTATCCTTCACAGAGCCATTATAAGCAAAAATGTGGGTCTAAATTATATCTCCGAAAATGTACTCTGTGAAACAAAGCTGAAAATTGTGAATATATAGATAGTTGTGTCATTTGCTTTATAAGATACAAACTTCAGAATTTCCCATCTGTACAATTTATATATTATTCTAAAAGTGATCATAATCTATGTAAATAGTGAATCAAAGACACCATTCATATTGTTAATTCTTCCTAAGTTTTATATATATCAAGAAGGCATTCTCAGGCATAGACACTGCAAGATTCAGTGACATTAGTGATGTATTTTTGTCCTTCCAAAGTAATGTGGTTGTTGGCTTTTTTTCCAGTGACTAGTGGTACTTAAAGACAGAAATGTCACACACGGTCCTTTCAAATGCTTTCCATTAGATTGAACCATGTGAAATAGTCTTTTTTTAGGTTAAATATGGCTAAATATTGTCAATTTCATATGGTTCAACCTATGAAAGAAGGGAGACATGCTTAAAAAAAAAAAAAAAGATTCCAGAATGCATTCCAAACCTCTTAAACTAACAAACTTTTACAAAAGCACTATTGTAATACAGGACTTGAACATGTATCCTAATTAATATAAATCAAATTGGAAGACCTATACTATCTACGTTCAAGTATTTAAATAGCTAGAAATTATATCAAAACCAAGCTGGCTCTCATATAACAAAATGATACAAATAGACTTTCGTACTATTCACCCTATGACTTTGCAAAATAGAGCTTTGTTTCTGAAAGCGTATCTGGAAAATTAATAGCTCCCAACACTGGGTGGTATATTCAATTGATGCTAAATGCTATTGCACACCATTCCTCTTCTGGCAATTTAAGCTGAGCTCACCCATTCCTATAATACGTATCAAAAAGCACATAAAAGCATGTTGAACACTTATGAATGATGTTCTAGCCCCCATGTGTGATATCAAACTGTTTACCCTCTTTGTTCCAAACTATTGATTTCATATATCCTAGCAGCTCATACTTTGTGAAAATTATAAAGAGGAGTCCCTTTGGGGGCAGGTGAATTACAGAAAGGCATATGCCTTCCTCCAGAGTCCAGACAGACTGTAGTCTAGGGCTAGGACCCTTGGTTTGGGGGCCCAATTTATCATTTTAAAAAGTGTCCAAGATGCACAACGGTTGCACTGTTAGGTGGTTCTAACTAGCTGCTTTTAAATCTCAGGCTTATATAAAATCTTCCACATTTTAGAACATGGACTTTGAGTATTGTTTCTGGCATGATGTTAATCCTCCATCCTCCAACCTTGATGCCCTAGAGATGGGATCGGGAAGGGAGGTATTGGACATCTTGAATTAGGACAGTTCACATTTCTGAATTATGTGATGTGATATAATTGTTGAAAACTATCCTGGTCTTATCTAAATACTGCATTCACAATAGCCAATCCACTGCTGTTGAGTTTTCAACAATTTAGCCAAGCGAACCCAGACCATGCCAATTTTCCATATATTCTTTTGGAAGATTTATGTTATTATAATAATATACTTGATGATTAGATAACGCAAAACAGAAGCCATCAGGTCAGCATTTTCTCCAAATACGTTTTGCAAATCACTACACTGAAAAGCAGTTCGGCCAGAGTGATTCCATAGATAGGTGAATGCAAGCTAGCATGTTAATGCCTCGGAGAGGTCCTGAAGTAAAGTGATGTGTTTACTGTGTTTAACCTGGACTCTCCAAAAAGCATTTGCTAACAGCACTCATTTCTCCCCCATACCTTAAGAATTGTAATTTTAGGTTAATCAAAGAAGGGAAGCATAAGATAGCATTAGGTAGTTGTCAGCCACTCCAAGAGTAATAAATCAATGCAAGTGACATAAACCTCTCTGAACTTAACTTTCTCCATTTAGATTAGTGGCAAAACTAATACCTATCTAATGTTTATGATACAGATGAAATTATTAATTCTTGGGTACAGGTTCGCTAGTAGTGGTGATAGTGTAGTATAGTTAATGACCAAGTGGAAATATAAGATTATGACTAAATGTGAACTGGAACATAATAAACAGGCTTTTTAAGAATTATAAATAATACATGATATTTTCTTTGAAAATTCTATTTAAGTAAAGCAACTAACATTTATGTTTTCTTGTCTCAGTGTTTCACCTTTGACCTATGCTCAGAGAAGGGCAAAGTCTCATAAAAGACTTGATTCTGGGAGGGTAGAGTGATTGGATTTGGGTATCTTCTGTGTATTCCCTACTTTGCTAACATCCTTGTTTTGGTATTTCTTTTATATTCCGATGTTAGCATACAGGATAATTATGGATGATTTGCAGATATATTATGAATATTTCAAATAGCTAAGTCTATATTTAATATATAAAAGAAAAACTATAGCTAGCAGAACAAAATCATGATTTTACAGATATTCTAGTTCTAAAGGAGATTAACTTTTTAAAAAAGTGGGGAACGAAAGCAAAATTAAAGAAAAAATCACAGATATTCAAAAATCATAAGGATAGAATGCACATGATTGAAACTTGGAAAATACTGCTTTGTAACAACCCATGAAGCAAGTCATTATTATGTCGATTTCAGAGATTAAAAAGAAGACAGATCTTAGGGAAAGAAAATAAAATGCCCAAAGCTTACCAGTAATTGGCTCAGATGAAATTCAAACCGAGGCTTTCTGGCTCCAAAAGTGTATTTAAAGACTTCGCCACTTTGAGAATCTTCTCACCTATGCCTCTTCTAACGCCTTAAAAAAACAAAATCATGCTTTATCTAAGTATCTCCTCTTCATCCTCCTGGGCCATCTCAAAGCTTACTAGCACTAAGCTTCCACTTTCAGATTCCCCAAAACACTACTGGGCTTCAATCATTCCACCCATATCTATGATTTACCTACTGTTAGCTAAGGAATTTGCAAGGGGCTTGGAATCAAATGGGGATGAAATACATACTCTCAGCCTCTACTTTCATGGATTTTAAAACCTTTTGAAGAAAACAGACGTAAGTGGTTTTTTTTTTTTTTTCAATCCCACAAACACCTAATGGAAAACTGAAATATGAGTTACAATATAGTTACATGCTTTTAAGAGAGAAGAGATGAGGAGGAAGGGAGATCATGAAAAAATTCACTAAAGAAGCAAACAAAGAAAAAGAGTTAATTAAATGAATTGGCAAGAGGTAGAGAAGAGTATCCACCAAGAGGAAAAGCTTATACAAAGAACCTATAAGTGGAACAAGCAAAGAGAATTTGAGCAGAAGAAATAAAGCGCATATTGCTGAAGTGCAGAGAGGGAGTTAGAGGGTGGTTTGGGAGAAAACTAGGAGGAAGTAAGGGGAACTTTTGTGGAGGCTTCTCTGTTTTGCATCATTATTTTCTATTCTGCATGCATAAATCTTATTTATTCCTAATGATAAACATCTTAACTAGATAAATGTAAATATTTATTCATCTCTTCCATGGAAACTACCCCAATATTAAGCACCAGCAGTATTAAATGAGTTGGTATTAAAAGTAAATTATGGGGCTTCCCTGGTGGCGCAGTGCTTAAGAATCTGTCTGCCAATGCGGGGGACACTCGAACACCAGGGTTCGAGCCCTGGTCCAGGAAGATCCCACATGCCGCACAGAAACTAGGCCTGTGCGCCACAACTACTGAGCCTGCGCTCTAGAGCCCACGCAACACAACTACTGAAGACTGCACGCCTAGAGCCCGTGCTCCGCAAGAGAAGCCACCGCAATAAGAAGCCCAAGCACCGCAACGAAGAGTAGCCCCCACTCACTGCAACTAGAGAAAGCCCACGCGCAGCAACGAAGACCCAATGCAGCCAAAAATAAATAAATAAATTTCTAAAAAATAAATTATGACACTACTACATGATATAAATGGTTTTGGTTTGAGTCTAAATCAAAAGAGTCTGTGTTAAAATTTTGGATGCTGTAATTACCAGGCAGTTTTCCAGGAAACACAGCCCTGGGGGCTTTAAAACGGGAAGATGGCTTGACAGTTATCACATCCACCAGGCATGAATGGATATTTGTTTCATGAATATAGTGATGTCACCATAGCAGAGTGTTTCTCCAGGTCACTGGATCATGTTTGGAAAAAGGCATCTTGGCTTCACTTTGTACACTGTTCACATTTTCATTAACGTTACAAGAGAAAAATATGTCAAATCCAGACGATAACCCATGCCATCAACTTCATCTTTCGATAGAAGCTAGAGAAAATACATACCAACTTTCTGCACCCTCTTTTTTTGCAAATATATAAGCTTCTATAGTCGGCCTTGACTCTAGGTACATTACCACAACTAGTACAAAGCATAGATCTTCACATAATTTTCCCATGCACACTGTCTTAAGTTTGAGCATCTTGCATAAAATTTTCTTCTAAATACACTACCAGATAATTCCAGTCACTCTAATTCTTTGTTAACAGCAAAAAGCTAAGTTAGCAATGATCCAAATTATGTTTATATGTGGACTATTAAAATAGACTGATTTCAAGTTCTCCTGGTGATTGCATAGGTAAACACTGTACATGAATTACAATGTATAATTACATTATATGATTAATACCATTCAAATCCTACCTCTGAATTCTGCTTTGAATTGTTAAGTCTATAACTAAAGTTACTGCTAAACATATTTTTAGTGTCATTAGGAAAAATGGTATAGCCGTAGTGATTCTTGAATACAGTTCTATGAGCATAATTTTATTTTAATGCCAACTGATTATAATATAATTCCTGTGTTCTGGTCCATATCCAATATGAGTTCCTAGAGAGAAGATGCTATAATTATAATCAGAAAACAAATCTAGGGAAAATATATTTCATTGAAAACTCACTCAGACAAATAAATTAATAATTAATAGTATTCATGGTATATTAAGATCCATCCATACATATACAAATATAAACTTTATACTTCTCACATTATCAGTTTTTATAAAAAGTAAGGAAATGAAGGTGAATCTAAAACAAAGCTTAACTTTCACTTAAAATGTTTAATAAATGGACAAAAAGATCCTTCATTCATATCAAAATGCCAATATCCCTGGGGAAGGTCCAGGAGGCAGTCCACTCCTTGTGAGCTCAAGACCTCACAACTTTTTCTTTACTGGTCTCTCACACATTTTAAGTTTGCTTGCTCACAAATCACATCTCTTTTCGAATCAACAGCAGCATTTTCTCAAGTTTTGTGCTTCATATATAGCTAAAGAAACACTTTCTTGACTTATAAATGTTAAAAAAAAAGGTTTGTTTTTTTAGCAAAAGAAAAGAAAGAAAGGCAATAGACTAAGGGTCGAGCATATAAACAGCTTCAGCACAAGTTTATTTGGGTGGGGAATTCTAAAGGTCACTGAAAATCTCTCTTCTCTCTCTCGGAAGGTACTTAAAAAGTCTCTGCCTACCTATGGTCAGGCTAGTCAGTACTGCAGAATCACTCAGAATCACTAAGGGGGCTGCTTCCTATTTAATCGTCTTTACAGGTGATGTATCAATTTTCTGCTGCTGCTGTAACAAGTTCTTAGTAACTTAACACAACACAAACTTATTGACTTGAACTTCTGAGCATCTGAAGTCTGAAATCAGTTTCACTGAACTAAAGTCAAAGTGTCAGCAGGCATGCCCCCATGGAATGTTCTAGGGAGGAATTCATTTCCTTGCTTTTTCCAGCTTCTAGAGCCGCATTCCTAAGACCCCTTGGCTCACAGCTCCTTCCTCCATCTTCACAGCCCACAGTGTAGCATCTTTTCTCTCTGATCCTACTTCCTTCTGCGTCCATCACATGGCCTTCTCTCCTGCAATATCATCTCCGCATCTCAAGCTCATATCTGCAGAATCGCTTTCGCCATATCAGGTGACATTTACAGATCCCCGGGGCTAGGGCTTGGATAGCTTTGAGCGCCATTACTCACTCATCCTATCACAGGCGGGGAAGCGGATGCTCTCCTTGGATCCCTCTGAGTCCCATCCACCATGATTTAACATCTCTGCTTGGTAGCCCGCTGGTAATAAAAGTAAACAGAAAGGATCTCCTTTGTTTCTCTAGCTGTCCCCATGTCATTTCTCCTTTCTAAGGGCCAATATCGTGCTCTTCTCCCTCTCACTGCCTCAGAGCAGCTACGTGCAAATGGGCCTCCTACTTACCTGAGTCTGCAGGCGCCCACAAGAGGTACAGACATTTTCCTCAGTTCATTTGGTCATAATCTCAATCCTGGGGCATCTTCAAATAGAGCAGTGACATTTTCTCATAGAACCAGAGGGTATGGTGGAGGCTCAAGGGATCAGGTAGTTCATTTCTTTACCTTTAGTTAGGTTTCTCTTCAAAATATTTATCATCAAGCTCTTGAAAGCCAAATATCCATTCTGAGAGCTTCAGACAAACAACCCCATTTAATACATCTTAAAGGAATCTGGTGCCCAATATCTGAATCTCTACACACTAATTCTCAACTCCATCCTAAATTTTCTAATTCCAAATATGCCAGTTGAATCAGTTTACCTTCCTAGCAATCAAGAACGTAGTCCCTGGCATGAATTAAACCAAGAAGACAATTTACTATTAAAAAGATGTCTTTCTAATTTCTAATTCAAATCAGGCTTCTGTCTGTTAAAAGATAAACTGAGAGGTACAGTCGCATTTTCAAGAGTTTCTCTGAGCAAACATGGATTTGAATTGGGAAGCACCAAGCCAAAGGAGGCTGATGTGCTCCACCCATAGGAGGTGGGGAGAGGCTTTCACAGTGCAGTCGCTGAAGCAAGCCTAGGGAATTATTTTACTGGGTACAGTTTAGGGGTTGCCTTATCTGGGAATGTCTAGTGGCTCTCTGTGATTGGTTGTTTCAATTTCTTTTTCTCAGATATAAGTGCATTTATAGGAACTGGTTTTGGCTTATGCTTCAGTTGACTTACTCAGGCTACCAAGGCATTAGAGCCACCATAGTCTAATGTCCTCCTTGTTTAATGAATTTAACATCCCCAAAAGCATTCTTGGTTCACAGACATCATGAATAAAGAAAAAGACGGAAGTGAACTGACTCTGTTTTTTCCTTTATTTTTTTCTTGGTTATTTGTTGATCGGTGTTTCTTGAAGAGTAATTTTTCAATGTTATGGTTGAATTTATGCTTTTTCATTCCCTAACCCCCAACAACAGAGCTATTTTACTTTGGCTGTCCAAGGGCTGTCTACCACCAAATGGGTTGTCTGGCTTCTGACTGACACGAGTTTTAGTTAACAAGTTGTGATCACTTCTACATTAGCCTTAGGAATGACAGAAAACACAGAAGCCAAATATTTATAATGTGATCTCATGCCAAGTCCCATAAGGAGTTATATAAATCACATGCAGGCACCTCCACCTTGAAAATAGGAGTTCCATTCCAGTAGATACCTCTTAAGAAAAGGATCAGGCAGTTCGAGAGATGGAGTTTGCACTTTCATAAAGCATGACCCCGTAAAATTCAACCTGGTTTCATGAGAGGTTCATTACTCTGCAGATAAGCCCATGTGTAGAGAGGTCCCCTTCTTATCCTTTTCTGACACACGGTAAGCACTTGACAACTTAGTTATTATTCCCTAGAATTAAATTTAGTTTAAGAATCTTAAGACAAAACCCCCCCCCCCAAAAAAGAAAAAAGCTGAATTACAATGACATGCTAAAAGCAGAGCAGTGGGGGGAAAAAAAAGCATGTATATAAAAGAGAGAAGAATATACTAGAGACTATGATTTGATCGTCAATGCAATAAGAAAATTCAGGTGAAATAAAACTTTATGATATAAGCCAGTTACCAGAGGGAGAGAAGAGCCCAGAACAAAATTTATTGCTTGTTTTCACTTCAGATTGTTCAAAATAATAAATTAGGCTCTGTGTTTAGGGAACAGTCTGAATAATATGTCGAGTCAAAAACAAGCTTGTTTTCCTCTCCTGAGTTTCTCTCATCTAGACATGAGAAGAAATTACCTGGTGAAATAAAATCCCCAAATAAAAATTCACTAAGAGTTTTTGTGGTTTTTTAAAATTTATTTATTTATTTATTTTTGCTGCAATGGGTTTTCGTTGTTGTGTACAGGCTTTCTCTAGTTGTGGCAAGCGGGGGTTACTCTTCATTGTGGTGCACAGGTTTCTCATTGTGGTGGCTTCTCTTGTTGTGGAGCACAGGCTCTAGGCATGTGGGCTTCAGTAGTTGCAGCACACAGACTCAGTAGTTGTGGCTCACAGGCTCTAGAGGGCAGGCTCAGTAGTTGTGGCCCATGGGCTTAGTTGCTCCACAGCATGTGGGATCTTCCCGGACCAGGGCTCGAACCCATGTCCCTTGTATTGGCAGGCAGATTCTTAACCACTGCACCACCAGGGAAGTCCCTCGCTAAGAGTTTAAATTCAAACCTTTGGACATGGCTGGTACCTAAAATAGATATATAAGTAACTTGGTCTCCTCAAAAATTTTAATATTATTTTTGACATTTAAAATTGTAATGATATGGTGTGTGTGTGTGTGTGTGTGTGTGTGATATTTATGTTCACTAGTGTATTACTTTTTTGTTCTAAAAACCAGATAAATGTGAAATCACATTTTATAGGCCTGTTATATAATCATGTTCAAAAGAGTAGATTTGATCTCTGAGTTTTCCTCACATGTTCTGGTCCTGCACATTCAATTTCTGGAGTATTACTGGAGAAAATCTGCTATCACACAATTGTATTACCTTAGACATAGGACAGCAGCATTCTCAGTGGGCCTAATTTCAAACAGAAAAATGAATGATTTAATACTCAATATAGCTGCATGATGGGACATCTGGTGAAGGATGATGTCTTTGGCTGATAAAACAGGCTCAGGAATCAGGCAAAACTAAATTTGACTTTCAGCTCTACCACTACTCATGTGACCTCAGGAAATAGGAAATAGTTAATTTCTCTGAGGGATCTTTATTTCTTTTTCCAATTTAAAATAAGTACAAAAATAGTACCAATAAAGTTTGAAGTAAGATTCAATTAGATAATGTTATATATTAAATGCTTATGATAATAATACCTGGCATAAAATAAGCACTCAATAAAGCTATTATTATTTTTTTCCTGCCTGTTTAGCACTGATGCCTTCATAATTGCTGCTAGAAATGTTAAGCTATTTATCTGCTTGGTAAACTATATGAAGATGTGTGTATATGTGTGTATTAGGAGATGTGTATGTGTGTATATACATTCACAAAATTAGGTTACCACATCAAATTACTTATTCCTCTAGTCTACTCTACCCAGCTATGATTGGTTGGAAACTAACCTTAATTCTAGACAAAGAAAAGAATATATAGAAAGATAATCTGTTTTGATAAAAGGGGATAATAATTTAAATTAAATCAAAACCATATCATTTTGATGTTTGTGCATTACCAGTATAATCTGAAATATCCTTAATGTAATAACCTAACAGAGAATTTTTAAATTTTAAATAAAATTTAACTTCTGTAGCTTACAAGCCATGTTAATGTGTGCTATTTAACTCACTCTTTAAAATAACCACTCAAATTAAGTTGACTATGGATGTCATGTTCTGAACTGTGTCCCTCCAAAATTCGTATGTTGACGTACTAACCCCCCTGTACCTCAGAATGTGGCTGTGTTTGGAGGCAGGATGTTTAAAGAAGTAATTAAATTAAAATGAAGTTATTAGGGTGGGTCCTAATCCAAAATAACTGGTGTCCTAATAAGGAGATTAGAACAAGACACAGACGGAAGGCCATGTGAGGACACTGGAGGAAGACGACCACCTACAGGCCCAGGAGAGAGGCTTCCAAACAAACCAATCCTGCTGACACTTTGGTTTTGGACTTTCAGCCTCCAGAATAGTGAGAACATAATTTCTGTTGTTTAAACCACCCAGACCATGGTTCTTTGTTATGGCATCCCTAGCAAACCAATGCAATGCATGATGCCCATTTTACGGATGAGGCTAATAGAAATTGAGAAACTCACGTGAGTTCCTTGACTTAATACTTAAAAAATAATAATCTGCTAAGAGCTAGAGTCAGAATATGAATCTGTGCTTATGAGTCTGTGTTCTTTCCAGCTTACTATAGTGCTTCTTGAGTAATCCAAAGACGCAGGGATGATGCCTTTAGAGGAATAATGCACTGGATGGCGAGGCTTTTGCTGACTAGAAAACAAGTCTCTAGGTCAGCACACAGTCACATATCACATATGTGGTGACAGAGTCATGGCTTTGCATGGCTCCACTTCCACTCCCTTATCTTCACTGCGTGATGTGACATGGGGTATCCAAACCTGGATGCAAATCCTATTTCCTGAGATATAATTAAAAAATACCAATCCCAGGGCCTTCACCTAAGACCTGCTAAATTAGAATCTTGGACAAGGCAAAGGAGTGAGTCCAATAAACCGTATTTTTTAAAGCAAGTTCCAAGACGATTCTGATATAGGCAGCCAAGAAATATTTGGGAAGCCCAGCTATACATAGTGGAAAGACTATGAGTTTTCAATCAGATACAAATAAACGTACATCTTAGCTCTGCATTATAATTTATTTAAGAATTCTGAGTTTTAAGTTCTTCACATGTGAAATGAATGATAGAAGCCACGGGAGACAATTGTGTATATGTGTACGTTTCCATAGTGTAAATATGTTGCGCTTTATTTTAGACCGTTTTCTTTAAACACTAGGTATAGGCTCTGGAACTCTGACTGAGGCTCTACTCTCAGCAGCCTGGCTCATATTTGATCCCTAAATGTTGTCAATACTGGCCACAGAGAGCATCCAAAGGCCTCCCCGCCAAATGGATTCCCAGTTATCCAGGCTACCAGTTTCCCATTTGCCTTAATGATTCATGATCTCTCTTTCAGAAGCTTATCAGCCCCGGAAGAAAATCATCCCAGGAGGACATTCAGATTCTTACGCAAACCAGATTTCAGAACAAATAGCTACTCTTTCCCCTTAGTTTGCAGCCAAAATGCGCCAAGTCATTTGCCAAAGCGCTTGGGAAATTATTTTCAATATGAGGAACCAAATCCTCATAGTGAGTTAGCATTTCATCTATTCCTGGTAGAAGTTTCTCGGGATACTCAGATCCCAGGCTTTAACTCGTAGTAGATATCTAAGCACCAGCCATGGCAAGTTTCTTCCCCTTTGCTCCAGAGATTTGCAAGCTGGAATCAGGTAGACGATCCTACAATCCAATAAATTGCCAACCAAACAGAATAAGATCCACCCATTATTCTTTCTGTCACTCTATCCGGAACAAGGTCCATTCTGTTTGCCTTTCAGGTCTTTCTAAAACTTTCCTTTCCCTCAGCTCCCCTTTGTACCATCCTTTTCTCCCTCGCAAGAGTTTAACAGAACACCTGCTTGGAGAAAAATCTAATAAAATGACCAGACATTCAGCATCTTTTTTTTTAACAAATCCTTACCAAGGGATAGGAGATCAAGAACCAGAACAACTGAGTCCTTCTCCACCAAACTAAGTTAGGTGATGGCGTTTTCTCTAAACGGAATGAGCCCAAGGTTCTAAATAACACCTTGGCAATGATATTTTCAGCTGAGGCTCTTGAACACTTTATATTGTGATGAATCGGTATCCAGTGTTGGTCTGCCAACAGTCATGAATGGCCATGCCCTCTACCTTAGAGCAGAGGTAGTCCATCCAAAACTCCTTCTGGGGACCAAAGGATGCAAAGAAGGAAGGGACTCTTAGAGACTGTTTTATATTTGGCTGCTGGGTGATAAAGCTCCATAGCACTTTTAGGCTTTATAAGCCATCCTTTTTCTATGATCTGTTTCTGGAGGCATTTTTTTTTTTCTGCATTCTAAATATCTATTGTAAGAAACCACATGTAGGCAGACCCGTTAAGCCTGAGCTTTCGTAGCAGGGAATTTGACTATTTTTAAAAAGGATGTCTTCTTATTCTCTATTCCCACATACATTTTTCTCCAAAGAAGTCACTTGAATGTAAAACATCCCCTCCTACAGAACTTTAGGTCATTTTTGTTTAAGAAATATTAGTTGAGCACCAATTATATGCTAAGCAAAAATCTAAGCACTGAATACAAGGTGATAAGTAAACCCTTTTCCTTATAGAATTTGTACTCTGGTGAAATGAAAATTCATAGGAAAAAAAGATAATTTCAGTAAAATTTAGGAGCTTAGCATTTTACACAGAGTGTTGCAGAAGTATAGGATAAGAACATTAAGCTCAACCTGGTGTGGGAGTGAGTGGGTATGGAAAGATGTTAGAAGTAACAACCGAGATCAAAGTTAATTTATCAAGATATTTACAATAGGGTGCGGATAGGGGCTGGGGAACATAAGCTGGAAGTGACAGGATGGGGGCAGGATTCAAGGTAGATCGTTAAACATATTAGTCTTGGGAATTGTTGACACACTGTTGATGTGAGAAGAGAGTGGTAGATGATGAGGTTGAAGAGGAAGGAAACTTCTGAGTCACGGAGTGGTGAGATGCTGGCATAGGAGATTAGATGCCTTCCTAGAAATGATGAACACTCAGAGAAAATTTCAAAGTGGGAGAGTGACATAATCCCATTTGCGTTTCTGATGGCCTACTCTTCACATATTATGGAGGATGGATTTGCAAAGGGAGAAGCACTGGGTGCCAGGAGACTAATTAGGAAGCTCTTGCGAAACTTTCGTTGAGAGCGGATGAAGATTTCAACGCTCAATAGAGATGTAAACGTATAGAAAACACGTTCTGAATTATTCAACAAATAGTTTTTTGGTTTTTGTTTTTTCCCCAGTCAGTCATCCCTCAATGCAAGTCACTAAGAAGGAAAAGCATCTCTATAGATTTACTACATGGATTAAAATAGGAAACACTTCTTTGAATGTACACATAAAAACTTCATCTGGTATAATTTTTAGTAAGACTGCCTAGACAACTCCATGTTGTTTCAATTATAACAGATAGGAACAAATTTTGGGGGGGGCAATTTGCCCGCTGCTGTCCCTTCCTCTATTAGCTTCTATTAGATAGAGCAAAGAATGTCAGCTTTACTACTCATTTACTAAAATGTTTGTGCTTGTTCTTGACCCTGATGGAACTTGCCTGGCTAAGAAAGATGAATAGTTCCCTCCCAGCTAACAAAATAAATAAAACTTAAAATAAAACCTATTTTCACAATATATAGTTTCTCAAAAGTTTCTCAGCCTCTTTGATATATTAAATTTCCCTTACCTGCCACCATCATCTTATTTCAAGCCCTGAAATCTGGGCAGGGATCATGTCATATTAACAATCACTCTTGGGAATGGTTGCTGATAAAATGTCCAAAACAATTTACTACATTTGATTCAGCCGCTATGCTATTTTGGAAACTCTTTCTTAGACCTACAGGAAGATAGATTTAGGCACAAAATAAAACTTTCCAAAATCTTCAAATATGGGGATTCTGATTTTCCTTATATTATAAAGTCAGATTCCAATGTCTAAAGACAGAGAAACCAGGTATTGATTCCATTGAAAAACAGACTGAGTGAAAGGCAGGTTTTGTATGCTGGAAGTAAAATCCATGTTTTTGATATGTGGAAATTCACCCTGCATCTCAATAGTGTGATATTAATCTTGAGGTTAGTTGAGAAAATACAACCCAACCAAAAGGAAAGAAAACGTACTATCCCCTGCCTTCCAAATCATCAGATTATCAAATCAGGATAACTCCTGTCATTATAGATTACTGAAACTGAATCCTCTTCAAAGAGATTTTTCTAAACTAATAAAGCATAAAGTTATATTTATGAGAAAAAACACACCAAGAACATATCAGGATTTTGCTGAGCTCCTGTACGCTCAAGCTCTTTCAAAGACCTTGCTGGCCAAGCCAGATGTAGTTAACTCCTGCCATACTGATTTCTAAGAAAACAGAGATAGAAACTGATCAGAGTTTGCATGCCTGACTGGGACAGGTTGGAATTGCTGTATTTGGTTTGTACAAAAGGAGAGGTAACAAGTAACAGTGAATGAAAAGAAGAATAACATGTATTGAGCTCCTGCTGTAAATGTTGTGTTATTTAATCCCCACTATAAACATCTGAGACAATGACTATTTGAGTATAATTTTGCCCTTTCAACTATGAAAAAACTAAAAGTTAGTGAGATTCATAACATAGTCCATGTCATATGTTGTTAATACACGCATTTTGAATCAGTCTTCTTTATTCATCAAGCTATTTCAGAAACAGGATTGTTTGGTGTATCCTGTTTGACAGGGCTAATTTTGACAACTAGACCTTTTAATATTACCCAAACTACAAACTATTAAACTTTAAAGTTCATTAAAAAATTACTGTGACGTTGGAGAAACGTTATTCTTACCCATTTCTGAGTGTAACCCCATCTCAGGTACCCACTGTACGTGACATCCAGCCCTAAGGTAAATTTGGGCTAGTGTAGGGCTGGAGAATACGATAGGTAGTCAAATAGACTGCAGTGAAAAATACGTGTGGTTTGTTTGTAAGAGGGCACCTAAAAAGAAGTCACGGACTCACACATTTACAAATCCAATATATTTATATCTAATATATTCCAGAGAGAATCACAAATCACTGTAAGTAAATTTTTCATTCTCTGAAAAACTAACTGTAACTTAATGGCCTATATCTCAAATGAGTTTAATCATAAACAGATTTAGCTATTTAGTAATAAGGCTTATTCTGTTTTTTTATTTTAAAAAATCTAGAAGAAAAAATACCTTTTCCTTTTCGTAGAGTTAAGATTACACTAACTCATTATCCATTTAACAAATATTTCGAAAGCTTTAAGTTCTTTTCTCTGGGCCAACCATCTTGCGTGGGGGACAGATATAAGATATCTGGAGTGACTGAAGTCTATTTGGACCATAATATTACCTCTTGGGCTGTGATCCACACTGCACAGTAAATCACCAATTAAATATTTTACCAATTTTTCAGCAGTTTTAGTAGCATACATATGTTATATTAAAATTTCTTTGGACTCATATTTTTTAAAAGGAATGAAATTAATTTAATTGTATATATTACATACACAAACATGTATTTCTTAAAAGATATTTGTATATACATCTAAATGTAGTGCATTCTTTGATGAAATATCAAATGATTAAATCACTAAGAAATCCTTAGTTTAGAAAATTGATATCTTTCCTAATTTTGGTGAGGATTAAGGACATAGAAAGGGTCAGGGTTCTCTGTGCTTTGCATTATTAGTTATAAAACAAAGATTCTGCATTTTTATATGGTTGCATCTATATAGCTATATCAAAATAATGTTATTTCTTGTCAGGTTGCAATCTAGGACTTGAATCCAGGGATCCAAATGCCCATGATCTTTTCACTGTGCGAGGTTCCAAAGCGTAGAAATATAAAAATAATGACAGTCTAAACTCCTTTTACAAAACTCAGGACACAAACTTATAGGATCAATGAAAATGTACAAGCAGTAGCAGGCATTTATCAGGATCATGGATTAGGGTCTTCAAACAAATAAATAGTCAGTACTTCATTAAGTGTGTAAACATATTTCTACTTGATACTCATTTATTATACTATTGCCCAATATTTGGTAAAACATTGCTTTTGAGTGTTGGAGAATACCAAACTGTGTATCTATTAGTTTAAAAAATAATTGAAAAATGAACATGTGTATGTACTTATTTTTGATCACAATATCAGTTAGATAAAATATTGTACAGGTATAACGTGTACAAGATTTTGCTCACTATGTCAGTTAGAAGCCATATTCAGTATCATAGCGTTAGCCTCTTTTTGCCTGTAGTCCAATCGTATAATCCCAGCACTTTTTATCTGAAGTAGTCAAGGCAGAATGTTAATAGCATCAACTGGATCACTTGTTTATCTGTGTAACCTTGATGACGTCCTTGAGCCTTCCAGACTTTGGATTTGAACTGCTCTGAATCATCTGTATGGCTCTCCTTAATTAATGGGATTCCTGGGAGCCAGCAGCTTGCATACCTAAGTTTGGGATTGCCATTTTAGTCTCATGTTCCCTTCTATTGTGTTATCCTTTACTTGAGCAATCTTCAGTATCACCAGATGCACCAGAATAATCACACTATGAGATATAATGAGCCCATGTTTTATAGTCTTATGTCAGATGTGAGGCTCTACTGGTTTTATGCATATTATTCTGGAGAAGAAAATAAAGCAATAAACATTTATTTAATAGGGTTGAAAAAAATCTTACCCCACATGTTTAACTGAATATAATCATGCCATAGATTTAACTCATAGGCCATTAAGAGACATTAAAGGGATAGAGGAACAAGTTAAATGACACCAAGAAGAAATAATTATATAAACTTAGAAGATGGAAGACAATCTCAAGAAGAAAAGAAAAAAGGAAGAGTGTTCCAGATTAATGAAGACAGGACATAACTAAATGCAATGTGTAGACATTTTGTATCCTAGTTCAAACAAACCAGCACTAAAATACATTGTGGAGGGCTTCCCTGGTGGCGCAGTGGTTGAGAGTCCACCTGCCGATGCAGGGGACACGGGTTCGTGCCCCGGTCTGGGAGGGTCCCACATGCCCCGGAGCTGCTGGGCCCGTGAGCCATGGCCGCTGAGCCTGCGCGTCGGAGCCTGTGCTCCGCAATGGGAGAGGCCACAGCAGTGAGAGGCCCACGTACCGCAAAAAAATAAATAAATAAAATAAAATACATTGTGGAGACACCTAGAGGGAATTGAATATGGACAGGGCATTAGATGATTTTGAGAAATTATTATTAATTTTTGTTTTGGGATAATATTATTGCAATTACTTAGGAAAATGTTTTTATTTTGAGACATTCAAATGGAAATACTTAGGATTAAAATCGTTTGATATATGTAGTTTACTTTAAAATAGTCCAAGAAAGCAATTAGTGAAGAAAAAATAGTGAAATAGCAAAAATTGCTAGGAGGTGATGGGGTGTTTATATCTACTATTATTCTATATATTAAACCTTTTCATAATTAAATAGAAGAAAATAAGAAAAATCCTAATGCCAGTGAAATGAGGAATTATGACATACACAAGTTCCTATCACCAGCGATGGTTCTGTTTGGGAATGGAGGAGATATATATTTGATAGACACACCATCTTTAGACTGAACTCTTGTGACTAGATATAGAATGGGGTACTTGGGAATGCAGAAGAGTGCAGTTCAAGGCTAAGATATAAGGCTAAGGTATACAAACCATCAGGAGGATCACTTACTATGCTGAATCTTATGGCCAATATTCACTTTCACCCATCCATTCATATTCATACAACAAACATTTGAGAGACATGCTTCATATACATCTATCATGATATAACTATTAGGATGACACAGTTACTGCCTGTGTCTCCTAATGGCCCAGATCAGGAGGGCAGAAAGACAGTCAAACTGATACACCACAATTCTACTCAAGTTTGAAATGAATAGCTATGACGGCAGAGGAGAGGGAGTAATTAGTTTCGCCTGCATGTCTATGGTATCTTATGAATTTATCATTTGAGAGGGAAGAAACATACTAGGCAGAGAGAATAGTAAATAAAAATACCTCCAGATGAACAAAGTGATTTCAAGACTATTAGGAAATTTAGTATGGGGTTTGGACAGACCTTTTAAGAGATGATGTTGAATAGGAAAGTCTGGATCAGACTGTGAAGTCTTTTGCATGTCAGATTGAGGAATTAATCTACAATGTGAAGTTGTATTTTAATGTAATATTCCAAACTATATCAGATGATATAGAAATCTAACAATAAGAAGATTAGCATTCATTTTATTTGTGTAAAATTTTCTCCTCCAAGAAATTTACTCTGTAGAGAAAGCAAATAAAAATTGTCAACTCTAAAAATGGACTGCATTCCCAGGAGACTTATAATATAAACACCCATTGCACTCTTCTTTCAGGTCTTCCTCTTTGGCCACAGGGGAGTGAATTTGCTAAGAATATGTCACTTTGCCATCCCGGCTTCTCTGCACAAATTGAGGCTTTCTGGTAGAAGAAAGAAATAACAGGTGTGCAATGCCTTGTAGCCTTACAGATTGCACAAATGTCTACACATGGGGCTGATAGGTTAACCAAGGTAGGTGACACACAGGTCTCAGTTCTGCAAAAATAGATTCTCTAGAACTAATGACCAGACTGTAAATGCTGGCCCTGGGAAATAATTATCCCTAATAGGAATAATGATCATATACTTTGATAATGGCTCAAAATTGGGTATACTTAAAATGACCCACAATAATGGTAACATAAATTACTATATCCATAAAAGAGCAGATTACCTATACTGTAATGAATATTTGTAAAGTATTATGAGTGATGTAAAAAATGCTAATTGTACATTTAAAAATATTTAAATATGTGTATATCGTATACAACATACACATACATATACACAGAAAAAGTCATACACATATTATAAAGAAATTAATAAAAATATTGTTTCATTTAAGTAGTGGGATTATGAATGATTTAAATATTCTTCTTATACAGTTCTACAATTTACATTTTTCTAATAGATAAACATATATAGATATTTAGATAGATAGAGACAGACATATCACTGGTCTTAAGGGATAATGGAGATAAAAGGAAGAACAGAAGCAATTAATTTTCAATGAAAAAATATTATGGAAGGTGGGACTTCAATTAGTAAAATGGGTTAAATCTACTACTCAAATTTTCTGAATTCTGAACTGTTCTCTCAATCGCAGATTTGTCTAGGGGGCCACAGTTCAAAATATGCTCATGAGATATCTGCAGTTAGCCAGGAGAATGAAGTTTTTGCTTACCTCCACGATTTATGGGCCATGAGGGTTTCTGGAAAAGTATATGCAAAATGATGTTCTCTTCAATTAATAGCCCATTAAGTTCTCCTCCTTTTCTTCCTTTCATTCTTCCAACCAAAATTTATTAACAATTGTGGTGTATCCAGCACTAGGCTAAGGTCCACAGTTAAACTTCTAACAAGAGATACAAAGCCATCCACACACACACAAAGGGAGCTTCCAGTAGCCTTGACCACTAACGAGAGGTTATCTTTCTCAAGACCAAATATTTGAATTATGTAATAAACAGCCTGAGCTGTAGTGAAGAGAGAATGCTTCTGTGTTTACATTAGCAGTTCCATGGGGAGCACCGCCATCGCCTTGTCATATTTCCCAAGAGGGACATAAAGAGGAGGTAGGTAAGTAAGCTTGTTGCTCGACAGTTTCAAATCCATTGCTTTTCCATGGCAGGGTCTAGCATCATTCAAAAGGACAGACTGAAGGGAATTCTCAGGAAAAAGTGTCAGAAAGCAGTATTTCTCAACTTAGAGTGCAAAGGTTAGGTGATTTCTTCCAATACACAATATTGAGATTGGCAGTTGTCAGAGCCATTGGGAAAGCCCTGACATTTTTGACCGACTGTGGTGTCTTACGCTCCGGTGTGGCCTGCTGGGAGCCCACCATCTATTACAGTCCAACTCTGTTGTCGCTCCTGCCACTCAGTGGCTTTACCATAGTAGCACCTTTTCAGCTTTTCATCATTTGAGAGCACCCTACCCACAGTCAAGGCAAAACTGGATATGTCAAGAGGCAACTGCCCTCTTGAACTGCGGAGTAACCGATTCTATTAAATGTGATGTTAAGGCTCTCTGTTAATGGTTAATCGCACATTAGTGCTTCCACCAGAACGAGGGCATCAAGGAGGGAAAAACAATTGCCTGAGGTGAGTCTCCCTTGGATCTGAAGAAAGGTATTTAATTACCAGTAGGCAATTTATATTAAAATGAGAGTAGGGCAGCAATACAAAAAGCAGTAAGCAAAGAGGTGGGGTAAGGGACAAAAGTCCAGAAAGACTTTAATCTAAAAGAGGCAGTTGCCACATTCCACTAAGAGATAAAGAACTGGGCAACTAAGAAAGAGGCAATCCTGGGCCCAAGCTGCCCTGAAAAATGAGAAGTTTTTCAATGTAAATTGTTTTCTTTCCATTTCACTTTCCTTTCTTTGGCCTCTGAAGACTAAAAGGCCAGTGGTACTGTAAATAGCTCTATTTCACAAAGTATTGCATTAATTTTGTGATTTCTAAGGGCTTTTCTTTTAGAAAACCTGTCCTAAAAGCAGCATTTATTTGTACAGGTGAAGAGCAGAATATACAGAACTATTTATTTCTTAAGACTATGTAACTTGTGTAACTTGTGGAGCCAGCTCTGATAAAAGTGCATGTGGGGTAACTAAGCACAAGTTGGGGGGTAACTAAGGATTTATCCCTTTAAGACCTAAGACGAAAAACATAACAGAAAACTTAGATACAAATATTTCAAACGCGCATTAAACATTTCCTTGGATTTCAAATTATACTAAATACAATTTATTATGAAGATAAATGATTTCACTGAGTTGCAAACACAAGTAGCCTAAGAGCTATTCCCAATAACCAAGGCACTAATTTCTAGCTTAAAAATTAAATTAGAGATTGTAACGTGTATTCTTTACCACTGGACCATCAGGGAAGACTCCTCGCAGTTCATTTTCTTGAAATTTTTAGGAAGACAATGATAACATCTGAAAATAGTGAAAAGGTTGTGTCTTCTAACATGTTTAAAATTTTTTTTAGCTGGCCGATTAAATTGATTTCCTGCATGATATAAATAGCAGTGGGCTGCCTGCTCTGGAGGGGTCCTGGCAGACGAAGTCAGGACAGTGTTGGGGACGGCGCACCGGACACATCAGAAATACATCTACACGTGGAACTGCTCCTACAGAACGCCCACCGAACACTGGCAGAAGACCTCAGACCTCCCAAAAGGCAAGAAACTCCCCACGTACCTGGGTAGGGCAAAAGAAAGAAGAAAAAACAGAGACAAAAGAATAGGGACGGGACCTGCACCAGTGGGAGGGAGCTGTGAAGGAGGAAGGGTTCCCACACACTAGGCGCCCCTTCGCAGGCGGAGACTGCGGGTGGCAGAGGGGGAAGCTTCCGAGCCGCAGAGGAGAGCGCAGCCACAGGGTGCGGAGAGCAACGGGGAGAGATTCCCGCACAGAGGATCCGCGCCGACCAGCACACACCAGCCCCAGGGCTTATCTGCTCACGCGCTGGGGCAGGCAGGGAGCTGGGAGCTGAGGCTTGAGCTTCGGCTGCATCACAGGGAGAGGACTGGGGTTGGCGGCGTGAACACAACCTGAAGGGTTAGTGCGCCACGGCTGGCCGGGAGGGAGTCCGGGAAAAGTCTGGAGCTGCCGAAGAGGCAAGAGACCTTTTCTTCCCTCTTTGTTTCCTGGTACAAGGAGAGGGGATTAAGATTGATGCTTAAAGGAGCTCCAGAGACAGGTGCGAGCCGCGCCTATCAGCACGGACCGCAGAGAAGGGCATGAGATGCTAAGGCTGCTGCTACCGCCACCAATAAGCGTGTGTGCGAGCCCAGGTCATATGCACACCTCCCCTCCTGGGAGCTTGTGCAGCCCGCCACTGCTGGGGTCCTGGGATCCAGGGACAACTTCCCCAGGAGAACGCATGGTGCGCCTCGGGCCGGTGCAACGTCACGCTGGCCTCTGCCACCGCAGGCTCACCCCGCACTCCGTGCCCCTCCCTCCCCCCAGCCTGAGTGAGCCAGAGCCCCTGAATCAGCTGTTCCTTTAATCCCGTCCTGTCTGAGCGAAGAGCAGATGCCCTCAGGCGACCTACACACAGAGGCGGGGCCAAATCCAAAGCAGAACCGCGGAGGCTGTGCGAACAAAGAAGAGAAAGGGAACTCTCTCCCAGCAGCCTCTGGAGCAGCGGATTAAATCTCCACATTCAACTTCATGTACCCTGCATCTGGGGAATACCTGAATAGAAGATGAATCATCCCAAATTGAGGAGGTGGACTTAGGGAGCAAGACGTATTATTTTTTTCCCCTTTTCCTCTTTTTGTGAGTGTATGTGTATGCTGCTGTGTGAGATTTTGTCTGTATAGCTTTGCTTTCACCATTTGTCCTAGGGTTCTTTCTGTCCTTTTTTATTTTACTTTTAAAAATCTTTTTCTTAACAATTATTTTTTATTTTATATTTTAATGACTTTATTTTATTTTATCTTACTTTATTTTATCTTATCCTCTTTCTTTCTTTCTACTTTTTCTCCCTTTTATTCTGAGCCGTGTGGATGAAAGACTTCTGGTGCTCCAGCCAGGAGTCAGTGCTGTGCCTCTGAGGTGGGAGAGCCAACTTCAGGACACTGGTCCACAGGAGACCTCCCAGCTCCACGTAATATCAAACGGTGAACATCTCCCAGAGATCTCCATCTCAACACCAAGACCCAGCTTCACTCAACGACCAGCAACCTACAGAGCTGGACGCCCTATGCCAAACAACTAGCAAGTCAGTAACACAGCCCCATCCATTAGCAGAGAGGCTGCCTAAAATCATAATAAGGCCACAGACACCCCCAAACACACCACCAGACGTTGGCCTGTCCACCAGAAAGACAAGATCCAGCCTCATCCACCAGAACACAGGCACTAGTCTGCTCCACCAGGAAACCTACACAACTCACTGAACCAACCTTAGCCACTGGGGACACACATGAAAAACAACAGAAAGTACGAACCTGAAGCCTGCGAAAAGGAGACCCCAAACACAGTAAGCTAAGCAAAATGAGAAGACAGAAGAACATACAGCAGATGAAGGAGAAAGGTAAAAACCCACCAGACTTAACAAACGAAGAGGAAATAGGCAGTCTACCTGAAAAAGAATTCAGAAAAATGATAGTAAAGATGATCCAAAATCTTGGAAGTAGAATAGAGAAAATGCAAGAAACATTTAACAAGGACATAGAAGAACTAAAGAGGAAACAAACAATGATGAACAACACAATAAATGAAATTAAAAATACTCTAGAAGGGATCAATAGCACAATAACTATGGCAGAAGAATGGATAAGTGACCTGGATGATAAAATAGTGGAAATAACTACTGCCGAGCAGAATAATGAAAAAAGAATGAAAATCACTGAGGACAGTCTCAGAGAACTCTGGGACAACATTAAACGCACCAACATTTGAATTATAGGAGTCCCAGAAGAAGAAGAGAAAAATAAAGGGACTGAGAAAACATTTGAAGAGATTATAGTTGAAAAATTCCCTAATATGGGAAAGGAAATAGTTAATCAAGTCCAGTAAGCAGAGAGAGTTCGATACAGGATAAATCCAAAGAGAAACATGCCAAGACACATATTAATCAAATGATAAAAATACAAAGAAAACATATTAAAAGCAGCAAGGGAAAAACAAAAAATAACACACAAGGGAATCCCCATAAGGTTAAGAGCTGATCCTTCAGCAGAAACTCTGGAGCCAGAAGGGAGGAGCAGGACATATTTAAAGTGATGAAGGAGAAAAACCTACAACCAAGATAACTCTACCCAGGAAGGATCTCCTTCAGACATGATGGAGAAATTAAAACCTTTACAGACAAGCAAAAGCTGAGAGAGTTCAGCACCAACAAACCAGCTTTACTACAAATAATAAAGGAAGTTCTCTAAGCAAGAAACACAAAACAAGGAAAAGACCTATAATAACAAACCTAAAACAATTAAGAAAATGGGAATAGGCACATACACATCAATAATTACCTTAAATGTAAATGGATTAAATGCTCCCACCAAAAGACACAGACTGGCTGGATGGATACAAAAACAAGACCCATATATCTGCTGTCTAGAAGAGACCCACTTCAAACCTAGGAACACATACAGACCGAAACTGAGGGGATGGAAAAAGATATTCCATGCAAATGGAAATCAGAAGAAAGCTGGAGCAGCAATTCTCATATCAGACAAAATAGACTTTAAAATAAAGACTATTACAAGAGACAAAGAAGGACACTACATAATGATCAAGAGATCGATCCAAGAAGAAGATATAACAATTGTAAATATTTATGCACCCAACATAGGAGCACCTCAGTATATAAGGCAAATACTAACAGCCAAAAGACGGGAAATCGACGGTAACAAAATCACAGTAGGGGAATTTAACACCCCACTTTCACCAATGGACAGATCATCCAAAATGAAAATAAATAAGGAAACACAAGCTTTAAATGACACATTACACAAGATGGACTGAACTGATATTTATAGGACATTCCATCCAAAAACAACAGAATACACATTTTTCTCAAGTGCTCATGGAACATTCTCCAGGATAGATCATATCTTGGGTCACAAATATAGCCTTGGTAAATTTAAGAAAATTGAAATCATATCTAGTATATTTTGCAACCACAATGCTACAAGACTAGATATCAATTACAGGAATAGATCTGTAAAAAATACAAACACATGGAAGCTAAACAATACACTACTTAATAACGAAGTGATCACTGAAGAAATCAAAGAGGATATCAAAAAATACCTAGAAACAAATGACAATGGAGAGACGTCAACCCAAAACCTATAGAATGCAGCAAAAGCAGTTCTAAGAGGGAAGTTTATAGCAATACAATGTTCCCTTAAGAAACAGGAAACATCTCAAATAAACAACCTAACCTTGCACCTAAAGCAATTAGAGAAAGAAGAACAAAAAACCCTCAAGGTTAGCACAAGGAAAGAAATCATAAAGATCAGATCAGAAATAAATGAAAAAGAAATGAAAGAAACGATAGCAAACATCAATAAAACTAAAAGCTGGTTCTTTGAGAAGATAAACAAAGTTGATAAACCATTAGCCAGACTCATCAAGAAAAAAAGGGAGAAGACTCAAATCAACAGAATTAGAAATGAGAAAGGAGAAGTAACAACTGACACTGCAGAAATACAGAAGCTCATGAGAGATTACTACAAGCAACTCTATGCCAATAAAATGGACAACCTGAAAGAAATGTACAAATTCTTAGAAATGCAGAAGCTGCCAAGACTGAACCAGGAAGAAATAGAAAATATGAACAGACCAATCACAAGTAAGGAAATTGAAACTGTGATTAAAAATCCTCCAACAAACAAAAGCCCAGGACCAGATGGCTTCACAGGCGAATTCTATCAAACATTTAGAGAAGAGCTAACACCTATCCTTCTCAAACTCTTCCAAAAGATAGCAGAGGGAGGAACACACCCAATCTCATTCTATGAGGCCACCATCACCCTGATACAAAAACCAAAGATGTCACAAAGAACGAAAACTACAGGCCAATATCACTGATGAACATAGGTGCAAAACTCCTCAACAAAATACTGGCAAACAGAATCCAACAGCACATTAAAAGGATCATACACCATGATCAAGTGGGGTTTATTCCAGGAATGCAAGGATTCTTCAATATACACAAATCAATCAACGTGATACCATATTAACAAATTGAAAGAGAAGAACCATATGATCATCTCAATAGATGCAATAAAAGCTTTCAACAAAATTTAACACCCATTTATGATAATAACCCTGCAGAAAGTAGGCATAGAGGGAAGTTTCCTCAAAATAATAAAGGCCATATATGACTAAACCACAGCCAACATTGTCCTCAATGGTGAAAAACTGAAACCATTTCCACTAAGATCAGGAACAAGTCAAGGTTGCCCACTCTCACCACTCTTATGCAACATAGTTTTGGAAGTTTTAGCCACAGCAATCAGAGAAGAAAAGGAAATAAAAGGAATCCAAATTGGAAAAAAAGAAGTAAAGTTGTCACTGTTTGCAGATGACGTGATACTATACATAGAGAATCCTAAAGATGCTACGAGAAAACTACTAGAGCTAATCAATGAATTTGGTAAAGTAGCAGGATACAAAATTAATGCCCAGAAATCTCTGGCATTCCTATACACTAATGATGAGAAATCTGAAAGTGAAATTAAGAAAACACCCCCATTTTCCACTGCAACAAAAACAGTAAAATATGTAGGAATAAACCTACCTAAGGAGACAAAAGACCTGCATGCAGAAAATTATAAGACACTGATGAAAGAAATTAAAGATGATACAAATAGATGGAGAGATATACCATGTTCTAAGATTGGAAGTATCAACATTGTGAAAATGACTCTTCTACCCAAAGCAATCTACAGATTCAATGCAATCCCTATTAAACTACCAATGGCATTTTTCACAGAACTAGAACAAAAAACTTCACAATTTGTATGGAAACACAAAAGAACCCAAATAGCCAAAGCAATCTTGAGAACGAAAAACAGAGCTAGAGGAATCAGGCTACCTGACTTCAGACTATACTACAAAGCTACCATAATCAAGACAGTATGGTACTGGCACAAAAACAGAAATATAGATGAATGGAACAGGATAGAAAGCCCAGAGATAAACCCACGCATATATGGTCACGTTATTTTTGATAAAGGAGGCAGGGATGTACAGTGGAGAAAGGACAGCCTCTTCAATAAGTGATGCTGGGAAAACTCGACAGGTACAGGTAAAAGTATGAGATTAGAACACTCCGTAACACCATACACAAAAATAAGCTCAAGGGCTTCCCTGGTGGCGCAGTGGTTGAGAGTCCGCCTGCCAATGCAGGGGATACAGGTTCATGCCCCAGTCCAGGAAGATCCCACATGCCACAGAGCAGCTGGGCCTGTGAGCCATGGCCTCTGAGCCTGTGCATCTGGAGCCTGTGCTCTGCAACGGGAGAGGCCACAACAGTAAGAGGCCCGCATACAGCTAAAAAAAAAAAGCTCAAAATGGATTAAAGACCTAAATGTAAGGCCAGAAACTATTAAACTCTTAGAAGAAAACATAGGCAGAACACTCTATGACATAAATCACAGCAAGATCCTTTTTGACCCACCTCCTAGAGAAATGGAAATAAAAACAAAAATAAACAAATGGGACCTAATGAAACTTAAAAGCTTTTGCACAGCAAAGGAAACCATTAACAAGATAAAAAGACAACCCTCAGAATGGGAGAAAATATTTGTAAATGAAGCAACTGACAAAGGATTAATATCCAAAATTTACAAGCAGCTCATGCAGCTCAATAACAAAACAACAAACAACCCAGTCCAAAAATGGCCAGAAGACCTAAATAGACATTTCTCCAAAGAAGATATACAGATTGCCAACAAACACATGAAAGAATGCTCAACATCAATAATCATTAGAGAAAAGCAAATCAAAACTACAATGAGATATCATCTCACACACGTCAGAATGGCCATCATCAAACAATCTAGAAACAATAAATGTTGGAGAAGGTGTGGAGAAAAGGGAACACTCTTGAACTGTTGGTGGGAATGTAAACTGATACAGCCACTATGGAGAACAGTATGGGGGTTCCTTTAAAAACCATAAATAGAACTACCGTATGACCCAGCAATCCCACTACTGGGCATATACCCTGAGAAACCATAATTCAAAAAGAGTCATGTACCAAAATGTTCCTTGCAGCTCTATTTACAATAGCCAGGACATGGAAGCAACCTAAATGTCCATCAACAGATGAATGGATAAAGAAAATGTGGCACATATTTACAATGGAATATTACTCAGACATAAAATGAAATGAAATTGAGTTATTTGTAATGAGGTGGATGGACCTAGTGTCTGTCATACAGAGTGAAGTAAGTCAGAAAGAAAAAAATAAATACCATATGCTAACACATATATATGGAATCTAAGAAAAAAAAAAAGGTCATGAAGAACCTAGGGTTAAGATGGGAATAAAGACACAGACCTACTAGAGCATGGACTTGAAGATATGGGGAGGGGGAAGGGTAAGCTGTGACAAAGTGAGAGAGTGGCATGGACATATATACACTACCAAACGTAAAATAGATAGCTAGTGGGAAGTAGCCACATAGCACAGGTAGATCAGCTTGGTGCTTGGTGACCACCTAAAGGGGTGGGATAGGGAGGGTAAGAGGGAGGGAGACACAAGAGGGAAGAGATATGGGGACATATGTATAACTGATTCACTTTGTTATAAAGCAGAAACTAACACACCATTGTAAAGAAATTATACTCCAATAAAGATGTTAAAATAAATAAATAAATAAAAAGCAAAAAAAAAATTGAATTAGAAATATTTATTTTCCTAAATTAAAGTAAAAACATACGTTATACTCCTAAAAGTCACTATTTCTGTACACCAAGACTCTTAGGAATAGAGATAATATAAGAAAGAAGGTTAACAGGAAGATTGTTTTTTATCATATTGCCTTTGTTTTCTTTTCCTTATTATTTTTTCAGTGTGTTCCTTTCTGTACATTTCCTTCTGTATACCCCACTGTCTTGTATAAACACACACACACACACTCGCACACTCACACACACACATTAACACATACCCTTGAACTTCATTCCCCAAAGTGTTGGGACCCTGTACCTAGAAGGTTTCTACTAGAACAGTGAGGAGAAGAAAGAATTATTATCTGCCTGGGGCTCACCTCTTTTGGATTAGTAACTCCCAAGTAACTTGTCACTTGCACTGTAGTTAAATATAGCCTGCATATGGTTCAAAACATCTGTGATTTTACATCCATGCATAAATTATTTTGTACAGTGGAGTTACTGCAGAAAGTACCCTCCCATCACCATGGTTACCAATCCTTCCTGTAGAGCTCTGTATTTCCATGTACTGTTAGTACAATCACAGAGTGAGTGGTAGAAATAAAATTCAGAGTTACAATTTCTTAAGCCAACATAATCGTGTTCAGTGGTACTGGTAATTACCAGGAAGTTAGCAGTTGAAGAGGATTGATTGCCTTTGATTTCCTAGGAAATGCTTTAACATTGGGCATAAGATGAGCATTTTGTATAAATCATACAGAATAAGGTTAAAATAAATAAAATAGCTACATTATTGAAGAGTGGTTAAAGGTCCTTTCATTAGACTTAAGTCCACATAAGGCCATTGTTCATAGCTTTCGATGTTCAAGTCTATCTCAAAAATTAATAAGATGCATGGTCACTTTCTTTTGGAATTGTTTCCTGACGTTCCTGCCTCTGAGTACCTGGCCTGGTACATACAAGTAGAGGTATAAAACTAAGCTTAATAAATAAAGAATTCAAAAGGCAAAATAAATGCTGAGCAGGAATTTGAGTACTCATCAAAATAATTAAATAAGATCTATGTTATCCTAATTATACTCAGTATGAAACTTAGTTCTCTCCTTAGTCTTGCTGTCTAAAACCAGCTGGGTTTCCTTCCTTCCAGCAGTGAGTGAAGTGCAAGGTAAAACCAGTCACCCCACAATGCTCCATGGTTCATCATTTAGAGATTCACACACACGCACACACAACTATTGGTCTTCAGTGACACTTGCCCAAGTGGCAAGATAAGACTGTTGTACTTTGGGAAATTTTAATGATGGATGTTAACTGAGGGACAGGGCTGACAAGGGGTAATTAGGGGTTGAATAAGCATAGTGTTAAGGAAGACAATTAAAAAATAAAGCCTTTATTTATATTGGATCCTTGTGAACAGAGGAAGCATTTTCAATTGGGCTCCATTTCATAGAATAGACTAGATATTTGGCATTGTAAGTTGACATCTCTTAGTAATTAAACGTGAGGAGAATTGCATAGTTCAGCTACCTGAGAAAGATGAATCAATTTTTCTGGAGTGCAAATTGGTTTCCATGTTGTTTATTGATTAATTACAGGGAAAATTCTCCCTCTTCTATGTCTCATTTGATATTCCTTCTCATACTGGCAGAAAAAATGACATGTAGACAGAAACTTTTCTTCAGTTGGAGCTATAGCTGCACATAAAATAGATTCAATGGCTTGAGAAAAGTGAAGGATGCAGAAACTTAAGGTAAGCTGGGAAAATTCTACCATGTCTTTAATCCTTTACTTGGATAGGTATCTTAAATATACAAAGGGACATTAACATCAACAACAACTGGGTAAATTATAAAAAATAGCTATGAAAATGCATCCATAAACTGGCAGAAATGTAAACAGGACAAGTCTACACACAAAAAAGAACCAGCACATAAAAAATAAAACTCTTAAATTGGGTTACATTTGGAGGAAATGTGCCAACTCCATTTAATTTGAGCCTCAGAGTCACAACCTCAAGGGGAGTGTCTTAGGCCATTTTGGCTGCTCATATAAAATACTACAGACTGGGAAGCTTATAGAAAACAAATTTATTTCTCACAGCTGGGGAGACTGGAAAGCCTGAAATCAAGACACCAACACAGTCACATTCCAGTGAGGGCTCTGTTGCTGGTTCAGAGTCCACGATTCGTCACTGTGCCCTCACATGGTAGAGGGGTTGGTGAGCTCTCTTGGATCTCTTTCATAAAGGCTCTAATCCCATTTATAAGGGCTGCGCACTCAGGACCTAGTCACCTTCCAAAGGACCCACCTCCTAATACATCACCTCGTGGGTAAGGATTTCAACATATGAATTTTGGAGACACAAACATTCGGATCATAGCAAGGATTATGAGACAGGTGACAGAGTCTTGCATCTACTTCTGTGGGGACTCCAACAGAACTCTCTCTCTCCCTTTCTCTCTCTCTCTCTCTCTCTCTCTCTCTCTCTCTCTCTCTCTCTATATATATATATATATATATATATATATATATATATATATATATATACACACACACACACACACACACACACTACACACACACACAGAGTACTGCTGAAAGAAGTAGTAAAAATGAAAAGTGTAAAGGTATATTCCATAATCAGTACAGAATAGAAAAACTGTTAAATATGAAAGATATGATATGGGATAAATATGATATTAAATAGGTAATCACTGGCAATTTTTTTATAGCTTATGCAAAACAACAATCCACAGAATTTCTAACAAATTCCACACAGAAAATATACATACAAACACATTATGGTGAAGCTGCAGATTACCAAGGATAATCAGAAAATTTTAAGAATGTCTAGAGATTAAAGTCAGTATCTTAGAGGTATAATAATTATATAAACAACTGAATTTTCAGAAACAATCAAAACCAAGGAAAAATGCAATGATACTTTCAATAATAGGCTGAAAGAAAACCAAAGTGGAGCTAGGATTGCAGACACTTCAAAAATATCATTTAAAAATAAGGGTGAGAAAAAGAAAACATTTTTAGACAATAATATCTGCTTTGCTACAAAGAGATTTTCACTAAAAAAAATTCTAAAGAATGGACAAAGATTTTTATCTATATTTTTCAGATGCTGCAATTATGACAGCTATACTTGGGGAGATGTAATAAGCATTCAGTAATATTTTTGAATCAGTCAATTCATTAATAATGAACTTCAGATAGAAAGGAAGTGATGCTGTATGAAATATCTGAGATTTCAATGAAGAAATAAACAGTAAACAACCTTGTATAAATGTAAGTAAAACTAACAAACTATAACCATATAAAACAAATATGTGAGTATTGTGGACTTATAAAAAATAATGGTAGAACTAAAATAAATGGTTATAACTGTCATAATTGGCTGGTCTGAGTTAAAATACTATAAGGTCTTTTATTGTTTAGATGGATAGTAAAGATATTAAACTGCTTCACAGTTGATATGCACATAATTTAAAATTCCTAAGGTGATCATTAAAAAAATCGATAACAATATCAAAACCCATAGGTATGAAAATATAGAATGATAACAATTGAAAATCAATGCAAAACAAAATAAAACAGTTGAAAGAAACAAAGGAGAGAAAAAACAAAACTACATTCACAAAACAGGACAAATGGAGGGTACAGAATTTGATGGTACAAATAAATCCAGATGCTTAAGAAATTGCAACGGATGTAAATTGACTCAGTATCCAGATAAAAGACACACAGCTAGACTAGGAAAAAAAAATCCAACTCTGTTGTTTACAAGTGACACAAGACATAATAAAGAAACAGATGAGGGCTTCCCTGGTGGCGCAGCGGTTGAGAGTCCGCCTGCCGATGCAGGAGACACGGGTTCGTGCCCTGGTCCGGGAGGATCCCACATGCCGCGGAGCAACTAAGCCCGTGAGCCATGGCCGCTGGGCCTGCGCGTCCGGAGCCTGTGCTCCGCAATGGGAGAGGCCACAGCAGTGAGAGGCCCGCATACCGCAAAAAAAAAAAAAAAAAAAAAAAAAAAAAAAAGAAACAGATGGAAAAGAGATGTCAGGAAAATATAAACAAAACAAAATTTGTGATATGGTTAGAGGAGAATAGAAACTAGGTCAGGTTTCTGTGCTTTTGACTCTGCCCTAGGATTTAGGCTTTTTAATTAATTAATTTATTTATTTTTGGCGTTATGTGGGCCTCTCACTGTTGTGGCCTCTCCCGTTGTGGAGCACAGGCTCCGGACATGCAGGCTCAGCAGCCATGGCTCAGCATAGGCTCTGGACGCGCCAGCTCAGTGGCCATGGCTCACGGGCCCAGCCGTCCCACAGCATGTGGGATCTTCCCAGACCGGGGCACAAACCCATGTCCCCTGCATCGGCAGGTGGACTCTCAACCACTGCACCAGCCGGGAAGCCCAGATTTAGGCTTTATCTACCCATTATAGCCTTTAGTTGTTTGTGTTGGCACCATTTACATACATAATTGGAGTTGAAAGCCCTATAAAGGTTTATCTTTAAATGTAAAGCTGTTGCCTGGACATAAGAGGAACATGATCTATTGTGTGATATAACCATGAAGACACTGTGATATATGCTTTAAAACATTTAAAATCATACTAAAGTGTACTAACTTGTCTATGAATGTTTCATTAGGAGGTAGTAAATATTTTTCAGAATAATACCCACTTAAGCATAATATAAGGTATGCCAGTCTTTGATTTTGATATATTTTTATCTTATCTGTTTCATTCATTCATGTGAGTGGTAGAGTAAAAAATAGGTATTATATCAATACTTTTCTCATCTGACTTAATTAATACCTCGTACAATAGTAGAATATACACACATAAGCTTAATAATAGAACAAGTGATACAACTGAAAACTGACAAGTAAAGAAAAAAATAGATCTTATCTTGCTAGAATTCTTATAGCTAAAAGGTAACAATAAGTTTATAATTTCTCAATGCACTATCGTGGGTGGGAAGATATTTTACCAAGAAAATCTTCTGTGTGTTAATCTTCTATGGTATCTTAATTTAATAGTGATATGGAGGAAACTTGCACAAACCTCTTAGATAGCCTCATCCAACAGAGGGCAGACAGCAGAAGCAAGAACTACAATCCTGCAGCCTGTGAAACAAAAACCGCATTCACAGAAAGATAGACAAGATGAAAAGGCAGAGGGCTATGTACGATGAAGGAACAAGATAAAACCCCAGAAAAACAACTAAATGAAGCGGAGATAGGCAACCTTCCAGAAAAAGAATTCAGAATAATGATAGTGAAGATGATCCAGGACCTCGGAAAAAGAATGGAGGCAAAGATCGAGAAGATGAAAGAAATGTTTAACAAAGACCTAGAAGAATTAAAGAACAAACAAACAGAGATGAACAATACAATAACTGAAATGAAAACTACACTAGAAGGAATTAAAAGCAGAATAACTGAGGCAGAAGAACAGATAAGTGACCTGGAAGACAGAATGGTGGAATTCACTGCTGTGGAAAAGAATAAAGATGAAAAGAAATGAAGACAGCCTAAGAGAACTCTGGGACAACATTAAACACAACAACATTTGCATTATAGGGGCCCCAGAGGAGAAGAGAGAGAAAGGACCTGAGAAAATATTTGAAGAGATTATAGTCGGAAACCTCCCTAATATGGGAACGGACATAGCCACACAAGTCCAGGAAGCGCAGTGAGTCCCATACAGGATAAACCCAAGGAGAAACATGCTGAGATACATAGTAATCAAATTGGCAAAAATTAAAGACACAGAAAAATTATTGAAAGCAGCAAGGGAAAAATGACAAATAACATACAAGGGAACTCCCATAAGGTTAACAGCTGATTTCAAAGCAGAAACTGTACAAAACAGAAGGGAGTGGCATGATATACTTAAAGTGATGAAAGGGAAGAACCTACAACCAAGATGACTCTACCCAGCAAGGATCTCATTCAGATTCCATGGAGAAATCAAAAGCTTTACAGACAAGCAACAGCTAAGAGAATTCAGCACCACCAAAACAGCTCTACAACACATGCTAAAGGAACTTCTCTAAGTGGGAAACACAAGAGACGAAAAGGACCTACAAAAACAAACCCAAAACAATTAACAAATTGGTAATAGGAACATACATATCGATAATTACCTTAAACCTGAATGGATTAAATGCTCCAACCAAAAGACACAGGGCTGCTGAATGGATAAAAAAACAAGACCCATATGTGTGCTGTCTACAAGAGACCCACTTTAGACCTATGGACACATACAGACTGAAAGTGAGGGGATGGAAAAAGGTATTCCATGCAAATGGAAAGCAAAATAAAGCTGGAGAAGCAATATTCATATCAGATAAATTAGACTTTAAAATAAAGAATGTTACAAGAGACAAGGAAGGACACTACATAATGATCAAGGAATCAATCCAAGAAGAAGATATAACAATTATAAATATATATGCACCCAACATAGGAGCACTTCAATACATAAGGCAACTGCTAACAGCTATAAAAGAGAAAATCGACAGTAACACAATAATAGTGGGGGACTTTAACACCTCATTCACACCAATGGACAGATCATCCAAAGTGAATATAAATAAGGAAACAGAAGCTTTAAATGACACAACAGACCAGATAGATTTAATTGATATTTATAGGACATTCCATCAAAAAACAGCAGATTACACTTTCTTCTCAAGTACGCACGGAACATTCTCCAGGATAGATCACATCTTGGGTCACAAATCAAGCCTCAGTAAATTTAAGAAAATTGAAATCATATCAAGCATCTCTTTTGACCATAACACTATGAGATTAGAAATGAATTACAGAGAAAAAAACGTTCAAAAACCCAGACACATGGGGGCTAAACAATACGTTCCTAAATAACCAAGAGATCACTGAAGAAATCAAAAAAATACCTAGAGACAAATGACAATGAAAACACGACAATCTAAAACCTACCAGATGCATAAAAGCAGTTTTAAGAGGGAAGTTGATAGCTATACAAGCCTACCTCAAGAAACAAGAAAAATATCAAATAAACAATCTAACCTTACACCTAAAGGAACTAGAGAAAGAAGAACAATCAAAACCCAAAGTTAGCAGAAGGAAAGAAATCATAAAGATCAGAGCAGAAATAAATGAAATAGAAACAAATAAAACAATAGCAAAGATCAATAAAACTAAAAGCTGGCTCTTTGAGAAGATAAACAAAATTGATAAACCATTAGCCACACTCATCAAGAAAAAGGAGAGGACTCAAATCAAGAAAATTAGAAATGAAAAAGGAGAAGTTACAACAGACACCGCAGAAATACAAAGCATCCTAAGAGACTAAAACAAGCAACTCTATGCCAATAAAATGGACAACCTGGAAGGAATGGATAAATTCTTAGAAAGGTATCACCTTCCAAGACTGAAACAGGTAAAACAGAAAATATGAGCAGACCAATCATAAGTAATGAAATTGAAACTGTGATTTAAAATCTTCCAAAAAACAAAAGTCCAGGACCAGATGGCTTCACAGGTGAAATCTATCAAACATTTAGAGAAGAGTTAACACTCATACTTCTCAAACTCTTCCAAAAAATTGCAGAGGAAGGAACACTCCCAAATTCATTCTATGAGGCCACCATCACCCTGATACCAAAACCAGACAAAGTTACTACAAAAAAAGAAAATTACAGACCAATATCACTGATGAATATAGATGCAAAAATCCTCAACAAAATACTAGCAAACAGAATCCAACAACACATTAAAAGGACCATACACCATGATCTAGTGGGATTTATCCCAGGGATGCAAGGATTCTTCAATATAGGCAAATCAATAAATGTGATACACCAGATTAACAAATTGAAAGAGAGAAACCATATGATCATCTCAATAGATGCAGAAAAAGCTTTTGACAAAATTCAACGCCGATTTATGGTAAAAACTCTCCAGAAAGTGGGCATAGAGGGAACCTACCTCAACACGATAAAAGCCATATGTGACAAATCCACAGCAAACATCATTCTCGATGGTGAAAAACTGAAAGCATTTCCTCTAACATCAGGAACAAGACAAGGATGTCCACTCTCACCACTATTATTCAACATAGTTTTGGAAGTCCTAGCCATGGCAATCATAGAAGAAAAAGAAATAAAAGGAATAGATATTAGAAAAGAAGAAGTAAAACTGTCACTGTTTCCAGATGAAATGATACTTTACATAGAGAATCCTAAAGATGCAACCAGAAAACTACTAGAGCTAATCAATGAATTTGGTAAAGTTGCAGGATACAAAATTAATGCACAGAAATCTCTGGCATCCTCTACACTATTGATGAAAGATCTGGAAGTGAAATTAAGGAAACACTCCCATTTACCACTGCAACAAAAAGAATAAAATACCTAAGAAGAAACCTACCTAAGGAGAAAAAAGACCTGTATGCAGAACACTATAAGCACTGATGAAAGAAGTTAAAGATGATACCAAGAGATGGAGAGATATTCCATGTTCTTGGATTGGAAGAATCAATATTGTGAAAATGACTGTTCTACCCAAAGCAATTACAGAGTCAATGCAATCCTTATCAAATTATCAATGGCATTTTTTACAGAACTAGAACAAAAAATCTTAAAATTTGTATGGAGACAGAAAAGACCCCCAATAGCCAAAGCAGTCTTGAGGGAAACAATCGGAACTGGAGGAATCCGACTCCCTGACTTCAGACTATACTACAAAGCTACATTAATCAAGACAGTATGGTACTGCCACAAAAACAGAAACATAGATCAATGGAACAAGATAGAAAGCCCAGAGGTAAACCCACACACATATGGTCAACTAATCTATGACAAAGGAGCCAAGGATATACAATGTAGAAAAGACAGTCTCTTCAATAAGTGGTGCTGGGAAAACTGGACAGCTACATGTAAAAGAATGAAATTAGAATACTCCCTAACACCATACACAAAAATAAAGTCAAAATGGATTAGAGACCTAAATGCAAGACCAGACACTATAAAACTCTTAGAGGAAAACATAGGAAGAACATTCTTTGACATAAATCACAGCAAGATCTTTTTTGATCCACCTCCTAGAGTAATGGAAATAAAAACAAAAATAAACAAATGGGACCTAATGAAACTTCAAAGCTTTTGCACAGCAAAGGAAACCATAAACAAGACGAAACGACAACCATCAGAATGGGAGAAAATACTTGCAAATGAATCAATGGACAAAGGATTAATCTGCAAAATATATACACAGCTCATGCAGCTCAATATTTTAAAAAGCAAACAACCCAATCCAAAAATGGGCAGAAAACTTAAATAGACACTTGTCCAAAGAAGACATAGAGATGGCCAAGAAGCACATGAAAAGCTGCCCAATATCACTAATTATTAGAGAAATGCAAATCAAAACTACAATGAGGTATCACCTCACACCAGTTACAATGAGCATCATCTGAAAATCTATAAACAGAAAATGCTGGAGGGGGTGTGGAGAAAAGGGAACCCTCTTGCACTGTTGGTGGGAATGTAAATTGATACAGCCACTATGGAGAACAGTATGGAGGCTCCTTAAAAAACTAAAAATAGAATTACCATATGATACAGCAATCCCACTACTGGGAATATACCCAGAGAAAACCATAATTTAAAAAGACACATCCACCCCATTGTTTACTGCAGCACTATTTACAATAGCCAGGTCATGGAAGCAACGTAAATGCCCATCAACAGATGAATGGATAAAGAAGATGTGGTACATATATACAATGGAATATTCCTCAGCCATAAAAAGGAACAAAATTGGGTCATTTGTTGAGACATGGATCGATCTAGAGACTGTCATACAGAGTGAAGTAAGTCAGAAAGAGAAAAACATGTATCATATATTAATGCATATATGTGGAACCTAGAAAAATGGTACAGATGAACTTGTTTGCAGGGCAGAAATTGAGACACAGATGTAGAGAACAAATGTATGGACACTAAGGGGGGAAAGCAGTGGGGGGGGTGGTGGTGGTGTGCTGAATTGGGAGATTGGGATCGACATGTATACACTGATGCGTATAAAATATATGACTAATAAGAACCTGCTGTATAAAAAAATAAATAAAATTAAAAATTTTTTAAAAAATAGTGATGTGATAATGTTTGTATATTCTACACACATACTAAGTGCTCAGGTGACACAATCTTTGTTGAATGATTTCATTGTTGGTTGATTGAAAAACTCCTAGCCATATTACATGAAATGCTAGTATTTATCTATTGGTATTATAATTAAACTGATTCATATGCATTTTAATATCAAGAAACAAACTTGTACAGTTGTATGTTCAATCAAATAGATTTTTAAGGCAAAAAGCATTACTAAAACTAAAAACGGTTAGTATATATAATTGTCCAGAAAGATATAAAATTATATCTTGTATGAATCTAATCACACACATATATGCATATATTCATATATATATAAGAATGCCCATGAATTATACACATATAGTCTCAGAGAACTAAAAGGAAAAATAATCAAATTTGTTGTCAATTTGGAGATTCTCTTATCCCTCTCTCAGTAATTGAAAGTTCAAGCTGGTTAAAAAAAATAATAATAATGTGATCAAATTAAGGAACATGATAATCACATTTGTTATAATGGGTTTTATAAATTCTGCACCCAGTACCTGTAGAAACACATTGTTTTCAAGCACATGTGTGCATTTATGGTATTTTCCAACCTACTGGGACACAAAATAAGTCTCAATAAATTTTGAAAGGTTGGTACAATATAGACTACAAACATTTCTCTCCACAGTACAATTACACTAATAAGTAGAAATAACTAACTAGAAAAATGTTTGGAATTTCAGAAATACTGGCATAAATAATTCATTGGTCAAGGAAAAAATAAAAACAATAATAATGAGACTATTTAGGACTTAATGATTAATAAAACATACCTATTAAACCTGTGGGATACAGCTAAATATTATCGAGAGGAACATTTTATAGTCTGGCATGCATTAGGAAAAAAAAATTAATCCTAAATATTAGGAAGCTATTAAGTAAACAACAGAATAATAGGAAAGAAAGTTGAAGAAAGGATACTTAGAAGAAAAATTAATCAAATAAAAAGCAAGCATCTAATAGAGAAGATAATGTCTCTGATGACCAATAAATCTTTGTCAAAGAGCAGTACCAGTTCTTACATCAGCTTTTAGAAACCACTAGAGTAAATGGTTTTATATGATTTTCCAACCCTTCTAAGTTATAATGATGAGACATGTCCCTATTCACACAATCTAGGTCACTTGATTGAAAATTTTGTGTTCCAGTGTGCTGTGTTGTTGGAAGCCTATACTATTCTCTTTAGAAGCCTATACAAGCCTTAGGTTGGAAGCCTATACAATTCTCTTTAGAAAAGAAATGTGCATAATATCACACTGAACTTTCAAGAAACTGATATTAATTATGGCATCCTCCCTTAGACTTTTTTAACTCTAAAAAAATAAAACATATACAGAAAAAAAAATGTCTCTCCACTTTGTGGCCTACTATTTTGTAATTAATTGTTTCAAGGGAAAAAAGAAGGAAGTGGGACAATAAATACAGGTAGTACTCCAGGCCAGAACACACCGGTAACCTCAAGATGGTACTCAGAGATTACAAAGATGTCATGGGTGCTTTTTCATGATTTATTTACTTTCTAACTTTTTATTTTGAAATAAGTTTAGACTTAACAGATGAATTGCAAAAACAGTATAGAGCATTCACATCACCCCTCACACAACTTCCCCTTATGCTCTGAATGTATATAACTATGATATATTTATCAAAACTAAGATATCAACATTAGTATAATTCTATTGTCTGAATTACAGACTTTGTGTCCTTTCTGTTCATGATTGATTTTTATTATTTAAATAAATAAATAAATGTGTTAACATGTCCATTGAGATACCATTTTAATTTGATCATCAGTTGTATTCCTACAGTCAAGTACCTAGTTATTGTGCTCACTATGTACTGGAGTTATTTCTCTAGTCTTAAGTTTCCACCCATTCTATAGCTTAACTTTTCATGATTTCAATTTATTGTTCACTTTCTTTTCCACTTAGAGTATGCTGTTCCTCACAGACTGACTAATCTCCCCATTTCCTTACTCAAGGTCTGAACACGTATTGTACAGACCACTAGACTGGATTTTCCATGGTCCTGACAAAGCTTCTAGGGAAGCAATAGAAATCACCCTAGTGTATCAAAACGCTGTGGTTCTTTACTTCTTTAACTGTATTCTTTTGTGGAGAAGGAAAATGACCAGTACAACGGAGCTTCATGCAGTAATACTTGTTTTAAAATTAACAATCCAATAGCATTCAATTCTATAGAGAATTGCTTCATTTCCTATAAATTCTCCGTGTCCATATTGTCCTACTTTACAGTAGCATTAGGCTAATCTGTTGTTTTTCTGCAAGTATATAAAGATTTATGACCGTATGCAAAACAGGCTGCTGGGGCTAAATGTCTTTATTGACTGATGAGAGGATTTTTTTCCCCCTGTAGAAAACTAGACGATATCTAGTCGGCAATAGTACAACGTGTTTTTAGGCAGGTGGATAATATAATCATCACGATACTTCAGGGAGGCACTTCTGAGGGCAGCTGGAGGCAGGAAAGACTAGAATGGGGGAGATTTGAGACAGAGGATTCAGTTAGGAGGCTAGTGAAGTGAAATAAGGAGCATCTGAACTAAATCAGTGGCAGTAGGTTTAGAGACTGATGTTTGAAATAGAGATTTTCAAAGGAGAATCAGTAGAATTTAGTGTCTGTTTAAAAGGCTGCTGGATAGTGATAGGGAAGTCAAGGCAGAAAGTAAGATGAGACATAAATTGTGGGAGACTAAATCACTGTTTAGATAATTCAAAAAAATTGTTTTAACACAGGGTAACTTTGGAAAAGAGATGGAAATTAATTTCTACTTTGTACTTGATGAATGTAGGTGCCTAACAAAAATCAGAATGGAAATATCCAAGAAACTGGTTGACTGTAGTCATATATTACCCTAATCACTCTAGAGTAAATATGACAGGTGTTTCTCTGGTTAATTAAAAACCCTTTAAAACTTTCTAGAAAGTTTCCCAGACACCACCCACCCCATATGGTTACAGTCAGCAATTGTAATGGCTGAAGGTCTAAACCTCTTTGTTGGCCAAGAAAAGTGTATTTCAGTAAAGTCGCCAAACAGTTTTTCTGGAATGAGGTATGCCAGGTTGATCTCCATACCTCACTATTCCAATCACAGTGCATGATTTGACACATGTGTTCCATTCTCACAGTCCCTTTCTCTTTGATATCTTTTTTAAAAGCTTCTTATTCTATAACCCAACAGAGAAACGCATCAAATTTTCTCTGAAAGGCCTCAAAAAATATCAGCTTAAGGGAGTAGAGAGTGAATTAAAATAGATTTATTTTTACAGACTTGTATAACATGTACTTTAAACACTGCTTTAAGATTTTGTTAGGCATTTGAAAATCATATATTCTTACCCATCCATTCAGCAAATACTTGTTCAGTCCTTCCTACACCCCAGGTTTTTTACTAGACACTGAGAGGGAAGAAATGAATAACAGACAAATACATGGGAGGTAGATTAAGAGTTTTGATTATTTCTGGTGGGTGTGGCAATAGTACTGGGGTAAAGTAATGAGTCTTAGACAAGACATACTGAAAAGTTGAGTTATTGGTCTGACACCTAGGATAATATATCCACTAAGGCGAGATAATTTAGTTCTATGCATAAACATATACATACTAATGTGTTCCTATTTAAAGACCATTTAAATGACCTGCCTTCAAGTTGTCCATAATGAACTAGGGAATATATATCTATATCTATATCTATATCTATATCTATATATACAGCAAATAATCATGGTGGAGTGTGGCAAGAGTTATGCTAAAACTATGACATAAAATACCCCAGGAAAGCAGAAGGGGTCACTGAACCCATGTCTCTAAGAAGAGCTACAAGAGATGGTTATGCTTGACAGTGTCTTGATGAATAAGTTGTATTAGGCAAATAGACAGAAAGATGGTTGGTGAGCTAAAAAAGACATCAAGGAATTACAAAACATTTCAGGTGATCAGTGGTGAGAGATAAGTCAGGAAATCAGTACAGCCAATCATACAAAGATCCTAAGCCATTAAAAATGATATCATACCTAAGGACCCAGGAGGAAGGTCCTTACCAGAAGTTTCTTGATGAAGGAAGTGGCCTTATATGGTCCCGTAAATATCAATAAGCATATCACAGTTCCTAAATCTGGTTGGGCACCCAAAGTATACAGTTAAGGATTAATTTAACAAGTAATGTTGATGTGTAGTCAGATTTGGAAAGCATAGGTTTAAATATAAGATCCTGCCTCTCTCTTCACAGGTAATTTGGACCATAATGACTTTTACACAGACAACATATAATCTGGTCAGGAATGGATAGAAAGACATGGTAAAAACAAACAAAAAACCAACTCTCTAAAAGGGACACCAACAATAATTAGTTGAGACAACTGGATTCTCTCACTGTAGTATAACTATGAGGTACAATAACATTAATTTATTAGTATTAGTATGTTTAAGAGTAGAAGAGAATCACAGAGAGAAATCCCACAAATGTAAGTTGTGAGAGCACAAAGACTAAAAGTAAATGGTCATACTATAACATCAAACAAAAGTTAGAGGAGAATATGAATCAACAAAATGGCACAGGGGTGATGAATTTTGTCACCAGGGATTATAGAATCTCTAGAAGCTGCCTTCAATTTTGAACCATCTTCTGATTCTCCAACCACATCCCCATCTCCAGGGTCCCAAATGTAGGGCTGAGCCCAGGATCCAGGGATTGTGATTCCTCCCTTACTTCTACGTAAGTTATCAAAATAAACTATCCTATTAGATCAGTGATTTGATTTGGTATATGTTCTTTGTGATAATAGAGACAGCCTGAGATCATGGATGCTGTGACAGTCATTGCTGACTGTCTGTCCCTCAGTGTCCATCCCCCATTCTTCCTTTGCAGGGTACATGGCTGTTTGTAATAAAGTCTACATTTCCCAGCCTCCCTTGTAGATAAGTATATTCATATGAATAAGTTTTAGGCAATGTGATATAAAGGGAGGTAGTATTCAATTTTAGCAAGTGCCACTGGCACATATATTTCATTACCTTCTCTTTTTCTAGAAAAAAACCCAAACTGATGGCTGGGGCTCAAGCAACCATCTTGGGCCATGCAGTGGAAGCCACATGTTGATAATGGTGGAGCAACAGATAGAAGAATAATACAGCATATTATAGCCCCTGGTATTCTAGGAACTGCCCCTCTTGCCCTGGACTCCTTCCTTTCCTCTGAGATATGTCTCTAAGAAGCTGAAAAATAGTGAAGTTGACCTACGGCTCTGTAGAAATATCACACTTTCAGCACAGATCCTACTACCATCTTTGAAGCAGAATACCCTCTTAAGAGAAGAACACTCAGCATCATCTGTTTTAGTCACCCTTTAACACCACATCACAGAATTAGCACAAACCCAGACCATCCACATCAACAAGTCTCCATTGCAGAACCTCTCTAATACCAAAGGCCACCTTTCCCTACTAATAACAGCCAACAAGTGCTGCTGTGCCTGAAAAACCAACACGAAAGGCAACAGTTCTCAAGTGTTGGTGTGCAGCATCAATAGATACAAAGTATCTTAATGAAGTATCTGTTAAAATTCAGATCATCAGGCCCAACCCCTAGAAATTTATACATAGTAGGACTGGAATTTGCATCTCATCCAGTACCTAGGTGATTCTGAAGCAACGGTATTTTGGTTACTCTTTGAGAAAGACAACTACAAATCTTAATAATACATGAGGGAATTATCTATCAGTTAATTAATTTATCAGTAAAGACTGGTTTAATCCATACCAGCATACACTCAGTTAAGAGGGATGAACCATTTAGGGCAGACAGTGAGACCTCAGCCTTCAAATGGCCGGCGCAGGGTTCTGGAGATATCAAATATCTACACAGAACTTTGCATCTTGCAAAATACTTTTACATGTACATAAGTCCCACAAAATGCTGTGATTTCGATATTTTTATGACCCTAATTCACGAATAAGAAAACGTCAGGTTCCAAGAGTTAAAGGCTGGTGCTAGAGTTGCACCCAGAGCCTCTGATGCTGGTTCTAAGACTCCATCGTTCACATCATGGCTATCTCATTAGGAAAGACATAAAAGAATCTGGAATAAATAAGATACAAAGCAACTAAATTTCGATGAGATTTAGGGCATGGGCAATACTGGTTGGAAAAGGTATGCAAGGGATAGCATAGGAGCACTTGGGTGTCTGAGGGTAGAAAACAAGGATCAAGAGAAATCTCTCAAGTAAGGATGAAAATGCACCGCAGATAAGATGTCCTGACTTTGCAAGCTGAGCTGCAACCAGCCTTTCAACTAGAACTGGCAGCAAATAGTCACAAAGGAAAATTTTAGAAAGAGGTGATCCTACCTTGTCTATAATTGCCTGTGATAAAATGAACATATGGCCCAAACTGCTGGCCTATGATAGATGATGGACAGGCTGCAGCAAACGTATGACCAGGGCTCCCCTAATTAGAAGTCTGCTTATCCAGCCTTTCACAATTAGCACTGAACAATGTGAATGTCTATGATTGTGTTAACCCTGGACATGAATATTTTATTCATTTGGACCATACTCAAAAATTAACATACTTACACTACAATATGCTGTATTATGTTAATGAGAGAAAACTCTCCAAGGAAGAAATTGTACTAAGGGTGCACAATACATTCTATTTACCAAGATAACAAGAAGATTTTCTGTCCTGTTTTTGTCCTGTTCTAAGTTATGTCTATCCAAAATTTGCATTGGATAACTGATACAATTATCAATGTATAATTGATACAATTATATACGTATCAATTCACTAAATTGATATATGTATAAAACTGCATTAGAACATTGTTGCAGTTAATTATTTTATTTGCAGAGGATCTGTGGAATATAGACCAAATGTTCTGGTGGTTTGAGATAACCTGATCTGCTCTCATCTCCTTCATGTAGAGAGTTAGTGGGTCCACAGAGCACTAAGAGGGGTGACTCTTTTAGGAGAGAGAATTAGACCTCAGCTTTCAAATCACTGGCTTAGCGCTCTGGGGATGTTTCCAGTGATTCATTGTGACAAGAGAGGCATGATCATAAGCCCTTCACATGAAAAGGTCTACAAGTTCCTGTGCAATCTGGTATCCACCCACTTTTCATCATCCACACCTCCTGTGGGTCTCTTTCTGGAGGACTTTGCTTAAGTCACATTGGCCTTCTTTAAGTTTCTTGAAAATTCCAAAATCCTTCCTGTTCCAGGACCTTTGCATTTGCTAATCCTCTAGCTAGAACACATTTCTCCCTTTCTTCCTATGGCTAACTCCTACTCATTCCACAGGTATCGAAGTAATTGACACATCCTTGGAAAAAGTTTACCTGATCATCTCCACTTCCAGTTAAGTCTTCTGTCTACAAATCCCAGGGCTTGCATGGCTTCCCTTCATAGCACTTGATACCATAGAAATATACAGCAATCTGAGTAATTATCTGTTTGATGAATACTCCCCCATGACTACACCACAGTTCCATGTGGGCAAGGATCAAGCTCATCTTCCTCATCAGTGTATTCCTACCAAATTAGCTGGCATATAGCAGCTACTTATATTAATTGAATGAGTGAATAGATAAACAAAACTTCTTTAAGGAAAAACATTAGCATGTTCCAGAACAACAGTATGAAGAGCTGAGATTTGCTTACACACACACACACACACACACACACACACACACACAGATGTACCTTGGGCCTTTAAATAATAGCACCGATTTTGTGAAAGATTAAACAAGATAAAAAACCATCATTTGTTCTATAACCTTGTCCAAGGCACTTGGAAAGCTGACTTAAATTAGTGACTCTAGAACTTCAGGATTCAAGAGTAAAGCACATAACATTTGTTTAACATGACATTTCTCTTTGCCCCAGCCCCTCCTTCAATGTTTCATACTTAGTAAATCTGAGGTAGATGTTGGCAATCTGCAGTAAACAAGCACCTCGGGAAATTTTAATAAAGTGACGAATTTCTAAAACTATTTGTTGAGCCCTTCATATGTCCCAGGCATGGCATGAAGTGATGGGGACACAGGACGGTGTCCAAGTCTCAGAGCCACTGCCGTAAACGGCGGCTCAGCGATTCTCCCTACCACTTCCAGTGCTGTAACTCCCATTGATTTGTGCATTCTGTACATACCTATTGATGACTTCTAAAGCCTAAAGCACTATACTAGTCTTACACGTGATAAACGTTCTCTTTCCCTCAAGTTCCTGTAAAAAAAAGTCCAGAAAAGAGGAATGTAAACTCATATTTGCATATTTATTGGCTATCTGCCAAACATCAAGCATTGAGAAACATTTTACATGTTCTCAAATAGGACTTTTTATGAAGTCATTCAGGTCTCTAAAAATTAATATAACATTCTTTAGTGCTTACTAATTTTTAAGCATTGTGATTTTAAGCATGGGAATAATTTTAGTACACACTAAAATAATATTTTATTGATTATTTCATTAAGTTATCACAGGAATCCTATGAAGCAAGTAACATTATTATTTATAAATAACTTGCTACAGATCACCTAGCTAGTAAATAGGATAAAAGGGAAAAATAAATGTTATAAATAGCTTCAATATGAGGCAGTGTTATCAAGTACCCAGTGGAACTATAGAAACATAGAAGTAGGAGAAAACCATTTGAGAAAGGAAAATACAAAACAAGTGTGGGCTCTACAACATACTTACTATAGAATTCATGATGAGGCAGTTTCATCTTTCTACTAATTCATTAGTAGAAAGACATACAAAGGGACTTAAGCCACTTATGTCTCTGTTCTGCACATACAGCATAAGCCATGCAGTAAATTTTCTTGTCAAGATGTTTTCTCCTTTTTGTGTCTGCCTCATCCATTCTTCTGCAAGTGTTCAAACTGAGCTTATTCTCACAGCCATTCCACAGAAGCAATCTTCCCCGGGCTCTATAAAGTTCGATATCTTAGCAGCTTTCCTTTGCAGAGGAGTACCACTGGTGAGAAGCCAAACAGTTATAAGTAAGACTTGTTTCATACTTGCTTGGCTTAGGATATGTACGAGGTTGAATAGTGTCCTCCCAAAATTCATGTTCACCTGGAACCCTAGAACATGACCTTATTTGGAAATAAACTCTTTGCAGATATAGTTAGTTAAACAGAAGTTATAATGGATTAGGGTGAACCCTAAATCCAATGACTGGTGTCTTTATCAGAAGACTCTGTGAAGACACACACAGGGAACAAGGCCATTAGACGATGGATGCAGAGATTGGAATGGCGCAGCCACCAAGCCAAGGAGTGCCTGGAGCCCCCAGGGGGTCAGGGAAAGGCAAGGAAGGATCCTTCCTAGGAGTCTTCAGAGAGAGAATAACCCTGCTGGCACCTTGATTTCAGACTTCTAGACTTCAAAACTGTAAAAGAATACATTTCTATTCTTTTAAGCCACTGAGTTTGTATTTGTATTTTTTACGGTAGCCTTGAGAAAGTAATACAGGATTTTATCAGAGAAACCCTCTGGCATAGGTCATTATGACAATGTACCTATATTATTGTTATGCTTTTCAATTGCCCCAGTAGAATTTCTTCTGCTATGATTTTAAATAATGGAGACACAGGACTGCAAAGTCACTTAAAGTAGTGAATCCTTAATAGACATAAGCAACCTAACTTTGAAATTTAGGAGTTTATCAAGAAGAACAGCAAAAACCTTCAAATGTTTTTCAGATATAGTTTTCCATTAGCCAAACTTGTATGTCAAAATAAGTGCCACTCAAATCATCTACGGGAGCCATCTCTGAGAAGCAGCAAAAAGAGTTGCCAAAATGTGCCTCCATGGATGTTCGGATGCCTTAGGGTTCATGACAACAGAGATGCCTTCTTACTTTGAGGTTAGAGACAAAAGTAAGCTTTGAATAACGCTATGAATGAACTTTGCAAAAGTATCCTTAGAGAATGGGTGACTTTGAAGAATGAATGATCCAGGTACAATGTCTCAATGAAGAAAGACGGAGGGGTGTGTGTGTGTGTGTGCGTGTGTGTGTGTGTGTGTGTGTGTGTGTGTGTGTGCGCGGTTGGTGGAGGGGTGAGGAGAAGCAACCTGACCCTTTCTTTCAGATCTCCTCTCTTTCCGGGAACAGACCACCACTGTTTCCAGGGTGATCACAATTTTGCAACCTGTAACAAAGCTAAATTTAAAAACATAAAAATGCCTAAGAAGAGTTTCAGCACAGTTTACATATATACCTTATGGGTTGTTACACTTTGCAGTTAGAGGCAATGAACTTGAAGGGAAATATTGAGGACTTGCCAAAATCTGTGCAAATGAGACTGTCACATTATACTTTACGCTCCCACGGAGTATCCGACCACATTTTGTATTCAGGAAATACTGTATCACACATTTATAACAGCAGCAGGGCATGTTTTCAATAGTAAAAGTATTAGTGTTTCTAGCATATGCCAGTGAACTACATAATATCCCTTTCCCTGAATACATTTACTCCTCACCAATTAGTCTACATGTGTGTTAATTATGATGTTTTTAACCCAATTATACTTGCAAAAAAAAGTAATTTTTGTAATCTGGAAGTCAGCCAAAATTCTTTCATTCATCTGCCCCCTTTATAATTTGATAAAGTCCACTTTCTTAGAAAATAAGATATAAAATAGATGATCTAGAACATTCTAGAAAGAACTGAACAAAACATCTGAAATTTGCAACTTCAAACTGCCATCACTAGTTCTGTGTCCTTATGAGGTTAGGCCTCAGTCTCTTTCTTTATAAAGCAGGAGAGCTGGATCAGTGAGGCCTGATATTCCTCCCAGAGATTATGTTTGAGGTTTGATGGCACTTACTTCAGAAACTTCTTTATTCAAATATTGCCTCAATTTTGTTCACTATTCTCCTAAAATGTTCCTGACCATATCTTGAACACACAAGAGGAAAAGAAAATGCTAACTCCCTTAGAAGTATGTTCAATTTTTGTGGGACTGGCTGGTGAAGAAAAATGGTTTGTAAGACTAAAGGTTCGGAGAAGAACACACTCTCTACAAGGGAAGGTGCATTGCAAGGAGTGTATGAAATTACAGTACAAAGGATCAAAGAGAAAAATTGCCTTTAGAGTGACAGGCTCTCCTTCAAGGAGAAGAAAAACCAAATATTTTATTCCTGCGGAGGCCCCACAGGGCTCATATTTTAGCGTGCAGAATTCCTCAGGATTGCTTAACTGAGCCTGTTGCAGGGAGGACCTATTAATCCTTTGCATGCTTTGCCATTAATATTGTTTATTGGGCCACAAGAAGAGGACATAAACCTTTAATGTCACTTTTTCACACTAAGGATTTTTTCCTTAAAAATTCAGTGGTATCTGCCAAGTTGATACGGCACTTTAAGGAAGTTAGAGAAGCCGACGGCTGATTCTTAGTGACTAATTTTTTGCATCAACCAATGATTTGTGATTTGATGCACACCGCACAGGATAACAATGTTCCTTTTTAATGGAGTTAGAATGTGCTACTGAAAGGGAAAAGGAAGAGTTTTCGCTGACAAATAATGAAGATTTGATTCAGAAGGGTCTGGAAGGAAGACGGAGCACTAGCACTTAGAAACTACGCAAAAGGTAAAACTCTGGTGGAGAGGGAGGGAGCAAAGAAGAACCTAGCACTCACTAGACACTCAATGTCAATTGTGAAGAAAGTCCAAGCAAGGATTACACAAAGTTCTTAGGTTAAAAACTGAGTCAGGCAGCTATCGCTTCAAATCTTTGGACAGACATTTGCACTCTGGATAACTTGAAACCGTTAGCTGAGCCTTAGATTCAGTAAAAGTAAAATGTTGGTAGGAATAAGTCTCATAAAAAGATGCTATAAGGGTTAAATTTAAAAGCGTCCATAATTAGTTGAACTCAGTAACTGATGCTTAGTAAATACTCATTTGTTCGTTGTCTGATATCAGTACTCACCAGATGCTTTCTTTCCCCCTACCCTCTGATAAATCTGAACAGTTTGTACCCCTCTCACTATTTGCTGTCTAATCAGTAAACACAGTGTTTGAGGACAATTCTTTCTGGTCATCTTCCCACGCCCCTACTCCCAATTTCAGGCATAGGACTGTTGGGAATCTTATGCATACAAGGAGAAGAACAAGACTTCAGGAAAACATAATGGGAAGGAAAATACACAGGAGGCAAGTATGAAAAACACTTCTTCTAAAGGGCTCAATATCAGAATAAAGAAGTACTTAAGAGTTTGAGACAACTGGGCCCCAACCTGGGAATAAATTAAAAAGTCAAACATTGTGATACGGTAAAGGTAGAAATGGTTTAGAAGAAGTGGGGCAAGATCTGCCATGTGTTGATGATGTGGTAATAAAAGAAAGGGGAATTCGGTATCTTTGTGAAGACAATCTGATGCAGCAAAAAAGCATGCATTGTACAAGATTATGCTTTTAATAAGATAGCCAGTAGCCACACGTGGCTTTTTAAATTAAACAACATTCTAAATTCAGTTCCTTATCCACACTAGTCCCATTTCAGGCGCTCAATAGCCAGAGGTGGCCCGTGGCTACTCTGTATTATAGGCTACAACCCTCATTGCAGAAGATTCTGATGGACAGTTCCTCTTTGACAAGATAAAAGGAGGAAGTTTCTGCTTGTTTGTTATTTATCCAGTGACTGTCTAGCGCCATTTACTCTTCTGCAGGTTAGGTATACATGGTGACTAAAGCCAGGTTCTGGCTCTCACAGAGTTTTCAGTCTAGTTGGGGAAATGCACAAAATTGAGCAAGTAGTAGCAATGCAATAAGCTAATCACTGGATATATGAAGGGCTATGGAAACAGTGATGAGGGAGTAATAACTAATGTTTAACTGGGAACATAACTTGTTTTGAAACACTGCTTCAGCTTTCATCAGTTGTGCAGTTCGGACAGGTTACTGAACTTCTCTGGACCTTAGTTTATTTTTGCACTTGTTCATTCATTTCTTTACATCCTACTTTCCTTCATTTTTCAATAAATATTTCTTGAGTGATTTTCATATATGTCACACAGAACTGAAAACATCTGGCACCACTGTAGTTCTGGTTAAAATATAACCCATTTTTAATGTCCAAAATGGTAAATGTAATTAACACTGCTGTACGTTACACATGAACTCTGTTACAAGAGTAAATCCTAAGAGTTCTCACCAAAAGAAATTTTTTCTATTTAATTTCATACCTATATGAGATGATGGGTGGCCACTAAACCTACTGCAATAATCATTTCATGATGTATGTAAATCAAATCATTACACCAGATACCTTAAACTTATACAATGCTCTATGTCAATTATATCTCAATAAAACTGGAAGAAAAAATATAACCCATTTGATCCATCTCATTTTTCTCTAAAGCAATGTCATTGCTTTCTCTAATTCATTTCATGTTGATCATATCCTGAGACTTTCTCTGCATTATAAGAACTGCTTCATTTATTCATTCATCCAATCACCTAACAGAGATTACTGAGAACTTGCTATGTAATAGGCACCGTATTAGAGACATATAATGGGAATGCCATGGCCTTTGTCCTAGAAAATCTAGTGGGATAGACAGGGACACAAACTGCAGTGTAATAAAGGTGTGAGAAATATAGGACCTGTGAGATAAAAAAAAGATGGAGGACTAACCAAACTTCAAAGAACACAGTTCGCCTCATTATTCACCCATAAAATGAGGCATTTCGTTGGTTATCTGACTTCAAACAATGATGAAAGCCTTGCACACCATATAAAGCCACACTTAAATATTATCAGCCAAATGACAGTCAACCCAAATGGGAAGTTTTGGGGGAGAGAATATGAGAATTCAGGGTCAATTACACATTAAGGATTTTGATGTGCATGGTTGATCAGAATCCACCTATACCCATATAGCCACAAGTTAATCCTTGTTACATCTGATGATAAAAGCACTCCTTTCAGCAAACATTTACTGAATGTCTACTCAGTACCAACATTATGTTATGGGATAGAAAGGACACAGAAATGTGCAAGGCTTGCTCTTTGCCCTCAGTGAACTTCTAATCTAAGTAAATACATTTGAAAAATTCTATCTGTGTCTAAAAGGATAGTCATCAATGTGTTTTAAGAAATCAAAGGATAAGAAACAGTACGCTTCCCATAGCAGGTGGAATTCCCAAAGTGATATGATAGCAGAACTTTGACATAAAAAATGAAGAAGAATGACTCCAGAAAGAATTCATATCAAGAACAAAAGCTCAGAAGGGAAATATCTTTGATAGTGGTTCGTTGGCCAAATATCATGAGTCTGATACTAAGCTACATATCTGAAGTGCACTGCTTTATTTCATTTTTTACAATAGCACCATGATATAAGTATTATTACACCATTTAAAAGATGAAGAACCTAGGTCTCATAGAATTTACAATAGGTTATTTACCTGAAGTCACAAAGGTAATACATGTTCAAGTGATGGTTCAAACTCAAGACACTGACATCAAAGCCTTCTCACCTAGGTAGTAGAAATATAGATAGTCTACCTGGTCATCTGAAGAGAAGTGCTGAAAAATGTGATTAGAAAGTCTACCTAAGCCAGATAGTTAAAGGTCTTGAAGACTAGACTTAAAAAAGCTTAATCTATTTAAATTTTGCAAAAAATCATTCCAAAGAAATTAAATACATGGAAAATTATTTAAGCATATCCTAAATTCAGTTCAGCAATGTTTCACAAGTTAAAGACAGGAGTAGGTAATAATAAAACACCATACCTACGTTTATACTTCTCAATCGTCTGACCCTATGACAAAAGCCTAACAAAGGAGGTAGAGGAGGAAAGAAAAATTGGCTACTGAGTTCAAATACTGACAGATATGAATACATGTATATGTGTTTATTTTTAAGTGGAAATGCCATGTTCTATAACCACACTATACTCACAGGCTTAAAGCACAGGACAAAGAACCTCCTTTTATGAAATCCAGGTGTCCTGCTATGGCAACAAAGGCATCACAATAGGTCCCCGCGAAAGGAAATAGAGGTATAATAACCATGTAAGCTGTCATGCCAGGCAGTGACAAACAACTGATTAAGACCAAATTGGCCAGCTTGGGATGTTGACCAAAACTTGGCTCTTTCCTGAGGGCGCTGTTACCAGGACATACGATTGTATTTCTACAACATGGCAATTAACACATAGCACTAGGGTTGATTTTTATCTTCTCAGCTGTTCCCCTCCCTTGAGAACAGCATCACTGTCACTCACTGTTGATTGCATTCTTGCTCTCCTCATCATCTATTCAGTTCACATTAAGTCGAAACTTCCAAGAGAGAAGTTAGAAGCATTCACGCTCTGTCCCTATTGTGGAACTTGTCATTTAAAAAACAAAGCAATAACCACATACACGCATGCATGGACACAGTCACAACACACACATACACGCGTTGGCAATAATCCTGCAACAGAATAAGAGATCCCTGATGGAGACTGAACATGATAAATGGAACACAGTGGAGAGGTAAATTGCCAGAGGTATCAGAAGACGTGTTTTGGTGATGCCAACAGTGGCACAGTCATTTATTTCAATATCTGACAACTAGAAAGTTAAAGGGAACCCACCCCTGTCATTCACTTAGGCTGCTGATTGACTGATACCAACCTTCCTCTCCTTCCCTGGTATCTAATCATCTTCCATTCCTTTCTGACAAGATCTCTGAATTTCCCCAAGCAAAGAGTTCATGCCTAAGGCAAGAGCTTATTAATTGTTCTAAATGGAGTGGAGATCTATAAAGGTCACGGCTGCTTTCTAACAAGCTGTTGCCCAGATCAAATGCCTTTCAAATGTGACGAATTATCGAATTGGTAGAGATGGCCCAAGTCTCTCCAGAGTTAGTCCAGGGAGCATGGAAGGTGTCTCTGATACCATAAGGGATGTGTATAAGTAGCTCACAGGAACATTGTGCTATAATTGCTATATACATATTTCTTCTTCCCATGATTCATGTGAAACTAAATCAGGACCCATGTCACCACAGTGACAGGGGTATGGTTTTAATAGCAGTGGTGACAGCTATTTTCTTAGTCCAGACACCAGCTAGAGAACTGTACTAGAGAGAAAAATGCATGTGCTTTTCACATTTAAATTAGACATTGATTCTTATAAGTCTTAAACCACCAGTTAGAAGCAAAAGACATACAAGCAATGTAACATATAAGTAAGTGACCATTATTAAAAAAACAAATATAAAGCTGGCAGATTCTTTATTGTTTGAAATACTAGGAGGATGTTCTAATGTTGTCACTGCTGAATATCCATTCAGATAATAATATAGAAAGCATATTATACTTCTTTAGTCAGAATGGGCTTAGAACACACCACCATTTTATCATGCAATATTTAGATCTCCAATCTCAAAATCTCCAGCAGTAATACTATCCACCAATATTTGCTTTACTATCACCTAAAATATTAAATGATAAATGAAAAACATGACTGGAGCTCTTTGAAAAATTAATGATGTTTTCAAACAAAGTAAATTCATAATTGGATAAATGTTTAATTAATTTTTTCAGGGGTCCAAATCCAGGAAGGTGTCATTTAAAATATTCTGTCCTTGCTGGAAGTCTTGATAACAATTTCAGAACGCATGTTTCCTATATGTGGTGTATTTACAAAATAATGATATAACATGCACAAATAACTAGAATGAATATTCTCATTTCGTTTTCCTATTTAAACATTGTCCGAAAAGTTTCTTTTCTGTGTCATAGCAAAGAAAACCAAATAATACTAAATAAAGGGTACAAAAATATAAATAAATTATTACTATTGAATCTCCCTAACTTATATTATCAATTTCTCCAGGATCTTCCAGGCTGTTGGAAAAGTAAAAGTAAACAAGCACCATATGCAAACCAAGTGACAACTAAATAATTTAAATATTTAATAGGAAAGGAGAATACATTTAAAGGATATAAAAGAGAAGTTACCTTACCCTAGAGGGGTACTTTATATCATCATGACATGCCCCAATTTTTGATATATTTTAAATCATAGACAAGGACGGAAACAAGGAAAAGGAAGAAATGATGTCATTTAGGACCAAATCAAATCATTTCTATTAAAGTAACTTTGAGGCAGAGGGTAGAGGAGACAGTGATACTTTATATCACTCTATTCCCTTAGTGAGTATTTAATTAGCACCTATTATGCTTCAAGCAGTGCAAGACTGAGAAAGTAAAAAATGAATCTTGATCCTTCAGGGGAGATAAATATGTAAATACAAAAGGAAATAAATATGAAAATATACAAGGAAAACTAAGCATACAATGTTCTAACTGCTGCTTTACAGATACAAACAGAAATACTGCATCTCATTCACTGGACAGCTGCCCCAGATCAGGAATCGTAAGCTCCATTTTGGCAGCTTTTACGATGACTTGTAGTAAAGTGGACACGGTCCAGAGAGGGTCAGCAAAAACGATGACGCTGGCACAGAGACAGACTTATTTGGGGAAACTAAAGAAGCTACGTAACTATTGCTTGTCTAAGTGAGCGCATACTAAATAGTCTATAAATATTTTGAGGGTATAAATACCAAAGAAAAAAGTGGAATTACAATTAGAAAAGGTAAAATTTTAGGTATAAATCAGAGGGGAAAAAAAGGAAGGACAGATGTGAACTCTAACATGGAAAAAAATTCCTTCTCTAGAAAGGGTAGAATTTTTTTCTCTTGAGCCATTTGATTTAGGTATTTTTCTCTCCTGGCTTGACTCTAAGAAATACACACAATATTTATCTCCAGTACATTTCCCCAAACTCTGCTTTAGGGTTGTGTATGTGCTAAGTATCAAGACAAGTATTAAAGAAGAATAAAATAGAGGCCTGCTATAGGTTGAATGTTTGTGTCCCTGCAAAATTTGTATATTGAAACCTAATGCTCAGTGTAACAGTATTAGGAGGCGGGGCCTTTTCGACATGCTTAGGTCATGAGAGTGGAGCCTTCATAAATGAGATTCGTGCCTTTACAAAGCTCTCTCTCCCTTCTGCCACCTGAGGTTACAGCCATGAGAAGATGCCTGTCTGTGAGGAAGTGTGATCTCACCGGACACCGAATTTTACAGATGCCTTGATCTTGGACTTCTAGCCTCCAGCACTGTGAGAAATATGTTTTGCTATTTATAAGCCACTTCATCTATGGTATTTTGTTATAGCAGCCTGAATGGACTAAGTAAGACAGGGACCCGTATTTAAGCAGTTTACAGTTTGAAGGAATTTTGTGTCCTTCCTATATCACTCCAGATAGGATCCACCTCCTAAGTGATGCTTCTCTCAGGCTGGTAAAGTCCAGCCAACTCAGACGACTTGGTGTGGCTAGGACCTTATCAAGCATACCTCCCACCAAACTACTAAGTATTTCTCTTTTTCACTCCCCAACCTTTGCTGTACACATAAACACAAACACAAACACACACACACACACATGCTCTCTTAATTAAAGAAAATAACTCAGGCGTTTTGTACAGTAGTACCTAGATTTAAAGGTATTTAATGCAACGTTCTTCATCTTTACCAAAAATATTAAAGTTGAGAAATCGGAGATAAAGCATCCTAATTATACTCTGTGAATGACTGGTAACTTCAAATGTTAGTTTTTCTGTGGCATGTTAAAAAAAACCACAATTGTAAGAAAGATAGCTTGTTTATAGAAGGGAAAAGAACACTCCTATAATCACAGTATGGTAAAGGTATTTTTAGACAGCAGTGCTTTCCTAAAATCGATCAATCAGCAAATGTCGGAACACCTGGTTCAGGACCCAGAGTCACCCAGCGAGCACAGCAGATGCCCCTGCCCTCTCTTCGGACCACAGGTCCCTGGGGCTCATCCACACCTCCTTCCTAGGAGACACGTGGGGGCAACCCCTGCCCTGCGGGGAATTCACACTGCTTTTCCAATTAATGCAACTGCTGAGTCATTACATTGTTTTCGAAGTTGGCAAAAAGTCTCTGGTATCAATTAAAGTGTGGTTTACACTTGTCAGATAACTGCAAAAATTAACCCTGACCAAGTAACAAACTATCCAACTCTTGAAAAAGTTTATACATAAAGAAATGATACATAAAATAGGAAATGTGTGTTATGTGCTTCCTTTTGTGATGGGCAAAATGCTAAGGAATTTACATGCATTATTTCACTTAATCCTCATGAAATTATCACATTTAATCCCTAAAATAACATTATGAGGCATTTACTCTTGGGAGTCCCTTTTACAACTGAAGAATAGGAGACTTAAGAGTTGTTACATTAATTTCCCAATGTTGAAAAGCTAAGTGGTGACAGTTCTGTTTAATTTCAGTCTGAGTTTTTAACTATTGGGCTCTAATATGGGTGTGAATAGAATGCTGAAATTGAGGGATTCTATGCCAAGAAACAAAAGCACTCCAGAACAGTAGCCATAAAGATGGAAAGCAATTCAAGACTGCACCAGTTTTCTTATGGATTATATAGGTAGTACCTTTCTCATAATATTTTTAATATGCAAGTCGATGAAAGTTGATTTTAGTAGATCTGACTGTGTCTTTAGTAACTTTAGAAACCGAGAAAAAAATGAACTGAATATTCCTGTATATGGTGACTGACTTACTGGGCCATATTGCTGCCTTTATGTGTTTCTTTGCCATCAATCCTTGGGTTTTTATTTCTCTGTCATCCAAGTGAGAGAGAGACGTGCATTTTCACTATGAGAAGATAGTCTAAACATCTACTCAGAACGTGTACTCAATCGTGTGTATTTTTGCCCAGCACAGTGTTTTAAAGTTTGAGAACTTAAATGCTTTCACAAGAGCCATTTACTGGCCACAAGCCGCCTACACTCACTGTATCATATGGCCCTGATTCATCAGTTTGCACCCGCCGGCTGCCTATAAACAATGGAGCTGGAGAAGCCAGATCTAATCTAAGAGAAGCCTCTTACCTTACTCTTCATCGATGTACTAGATCCCTGTTCTGGTGTGAGGGCAGATATTTGTGTGGCTTTGAGCAAGTCATCACATTTCTTCTGAAACCGTCTTAGCACTCAGTTTCCTTATCAGTAAAACATGCATAAATATAAATCTCTCAGTCCCTTTCAGTTCTCAAATACCTTTTCTTACTGGGAAAGCTCCTCTTTATGGAATAATACCAACTAATCAATGCTAAATGATTGATAGAACTAGAATAATCATCATTTTTTAACTTCTAAAGAAATAATGGATCTAGATAATGATTACCTAAAATCGGTTAAATAAATGGCTGGTGGAGACGTTTTAACAGATTGTCCTGCCTGAGAGCCATGTGAACCCACTGGTCAATTTAAACATCCTCCAAAAAAAAAAAAAAAGACATGTGGCTCCTATAGGAAGTACAGAATATGTACCAGTTACCAACTGTGTGTGCCAAAAGAGATCTTTAACTGGATAATTTCTCCATTGAAAATGTCTATGCTCTTGTTTATAGATCACAAACACTTGATTGTTACCCTATTTGACAAAAAAGCTGGGAGATAAAAAGACATAGAGATCAGCTTGAAACAAGGAACATAATTTTAGAAATGAAAAAGGGAGAAAAATTGGACTTAAAATTAAATCCATGTGAAAACAAGTTTCCATTTTTAAAACCTAATATGCATGAAACTTTTCAACGAAATACTATGTATAACTTGAAATGCAGTACTTTATTAGAATTATCTGCCACCCTAAAATGGACGATATTTAATTGGGAAAAATTGTATAAAAGCAGCACAGTTTACCCTCTTTTCATTAAACTGTTAAATGTCCCGTGCAACTTGCTTACGAATCAACAAAAGGTATGAGCCACTTACCTTTATTGGAAAACAACCTAAGGCTACCTGGCCTTCTTGAGTCAGCCTGAGAGAGGAAAAGCATGAGCTGCTTAGCTTTACAAATGCAGTCACTCTAACTAGGAGCCCTAAACTTCCTGAAGACAGGAAATTCAACAGAGACGCAGAGAGAAAAGTCCTGGAGATGGGATGGCGGTTCAGGCAACTAATTCTCAAAAGAGAACTAAACTAACTCTCAAAGAGATAAGAGAGTCTTTACAGATCTATACAAACTACCTCCAAAAGCTCCTTTCTCCTTTGTAAAAACAGCCTAACTTTGCTGTGAAACTATGAATAATGCCTAGAACATTGCTTGCAATGTAGAAAGCTCTCAATCAATATTAGCTATTGATAATGGTGTTACTTCTCATGGTTCTGAGCTTGCACAGACTATGTTGTGTTTAGGGGAAAAATTAAGCAAGACTGCTCCTCCCACCCCACAAACAAGCTACTCTCTCATCTAATTTAGCAATCAAAAATGCTTTTTCAAAAATTAAAATATTTCTTTTATATTGAAGTATAGCTGATGTACAATATTATATTAGTTTCAGGCATACAACATATTGATTCGGTACTTTCATGTTTTACAAAATGATCACCAAAATGAGTCTAGTCACCACACAAAGTTATTACAGAATTTTTGACTATATTCCCTATATTGTACATTACATCGCCCATGACTTCTTTATTTTATAACTGAAGTTTGTACCTCCAAATCCCCACCACCTATTTTGCTCAGCATCCTACCACCCTCCCCTCTGGCAACCACTAGTCTGTTCTCTATGAGTCTGTTCTGTTTTTTATGTTTGTTCATGGAAGTTTCCTTCACTGTGCAAAAGCTTTTTCGATGTAGTCCCATTTGTTTATTTTTGCTTTTGTTTCCCTTGCCTGAGGAGACAGATCCAAAAAAAATATTGCTAAGACCAATGTCAAAGAGCATATGACTTATGTTTTCTTCTAGGAGATTTATGGTTCCAGGTCCTACAGACAAGTCTTTAATCCATTTTGAGTTATTTTTTGTATATGGTGTGAGAAAATGGTCCAGTTTCATTCTTTTACATGTAGCTGTTCAGTTTTCTCAAAACTATTTATTGAAAAGACTGTCTTTTCCCCATTGTATGTTCTTGACTCCTTTGTCAAAGATTAATTGACCATAAAAGCATGAGTTTATTTCATGGCTCTCTATGCTGTTCCACTGATCTATGTGTTTGGTTTTTCGGGGGGTTTTTTTGCATTACGCAGGCCTCTCACTGTTGTGGCCTCTCCCACTGCGGAGCACAGGCTCCGGACGTGCAGGCTCAGTGGCCATGGCTCATGGGCCTAGCCGCTCCGTGGCACGTGGGATCTTCCCGGACTGGGGCACAAACCCGTGTCCCCTGCATCGGCAGGTGGACTCCCAACGACTGCACCACCAGGGAAGCCCTATGTATTTGTTTTTGTGCCAATATCATACTATTTTGATTACTACAGCTTTATGGTATAGTTTGAAATCAGGGATCTTTGCTCTTCTTTTTCAAGATTGCTTTGGCTATTTGGAGTCTTTTGTAGTTCCATACAAATTTTAGGACTATTGTTCTAGTCCTATTAAAAATGTCATGGATATTTTGATAGGGATTGCATTGAATCTATAGATTGTTTGGGGTAGTATGAACATTTTAATTATTAATTCCTCCAATCCATGTGTCATCTTCAATATCTTTCATCAATGTCTGATACTTTTCCAAGTACAGGTCTTTTACCACCTTGGTTAAATTTATTCCTAGGTATTTTATTATTTTTGATGCAATTTTAAATGATATTTTCTTAATTTTTCTTTCTGATAGTTCATTAGTGTGTAGAAATGCAATAGATTTCTGTATATTAATTTTGTATCCTGCAACTTTATTGAATTCATTTACTTAAATAGGTCTTTAGTAGAGTTTTTAGGGTTTTCTATATATAGTATGATATCACCTGCAAATAATGACAGTTTTACTTCTCTTCCAATTTGTATGTTTTTAATTTATTTTTCTTGTCTGATTGCTGTGGTTAGGACTTCCAATACTATTTTGAAATAAAATGATGACAGTGGGCATCCTTGTCTTGTTCTTGATCTTAGAGAAAAAGTTTTTAGCTTTTCACCATTGAATATGTTGTTAGCAGTGCATCTATTGTATATGATCTTTATTACATTGAGATATGTACCTTCTATACCCTTTAAGAATTTTTATCAAAAATGGATGTTGGATTTTGTCAAATACTTTTTCTGCAACTATTGAGATGATCATGTGATTTATGTCCTTCATTGCGTTAATGTGTTGTATCACATTGATTAATTTGCAAATATTGACACATCCTTGAATCTCTGGAATAGATCCCAATAGATCATGTTATATGATCCTTTTAATGTATTGGTGAATTCAGTTTGCTTATATCTTGTTGAGGAATTTTACACCTATGTTACTCAGGGATATTGGCCTGTAATTTAAAAAACATTTTTTTTTTTGGTAGTGTCTTTGGGACTCTGTGCTTCCTGGACCTGGATATTTATTTCCTTCCCTAGGTAAGGGAAGTTTCCAGCCATTATTTCTTCAAATAAATTTTCTGCCCCTTTCTCTCTTCTCCACTTCAGACCTCTATAATGCAAATGTTAGTATACTTGATGTTGTCTCAGATATCTCTTAAACTGTCCTCATTTTCTTTAATTCTTTTTACTTTTACTGTTCTGAGTGGATGGTTTCCCATTATTCTGTCCTCCAGGTTGCTTATGCATTCTTTGTATCATCTAAACTGCTACTAATTCCCTATAGTGTATTTTTCATTTTAGTTATTGAATTCTTCAGTTCTCAGTCATTCTTTTTTATATTTTCTAATTCTTGGTTAACATTCTGATTGTATTCCTCCATTCTTTTCCTGAGAAGAAATCTTTATGATTGTTGCTTTGAACTCTTTACCAGGTAAATGACTTATCTCTGTTTCATTGAGTATTTTTTTCCTGAGGTTTTACCTTATTCTTTTTTTTGGAACAAATTCCTATGTCTCTTCATTTTGTTTGATTTTTCTCTGTTTGTTTCTATGAACTATGTGAAACTGTTATGTCTCCTGGTCTTGAAGGGCTGGTCTTGTGTAGGAACATCCCCTATGTAGACTGTGTGTGCCAGGTGGCTTTGGCAGGCCAGCTGGGGCTGGAGGGGGCACAGGCTGGCATGAGAGGCCCCCAGGATGTGCCAGGGAAACTTTGGCTGGATGACTAGAGTTGTAACAGGCATGAATCGGGGCTTTCCTGGTTTGCACCATGTCTGTCACCTTAGCAGGACAAAAAATTAAGCCATTTATTTTACTGTATCATAGGTGAGGGAAAAAAAAACTCTGTTTTATAGGTGGAAAAAAAGTAAAGTTTGATGTCACAAGAGAGGAAATACCCCTTCAGTACGTGTCTTCACAAACAGTGTCAGTAAGTTCTGATACCCTCTTGCAGCTTTTTCCTCCTTCCCTACATCTGCTGCTCAGGGAAGGTGTGTGGGAAGGGCTGGAAATGGAAGAGTGGCTCATTTTCTTTCTCATCCCTAAGACCAAGGGCCTGAGTTCTTTCTTCAAGTCTCCCAGTAGTCCTGGTCTTTAGAGAGAGAGGCTCACAGTAGAACATTTTACTGTCAGATACGGCCTCTGGAAAAGCTAGCTTTAACACTTACGAAGACAGACTCTGGGAGAGAGGCAGAGGGTAAAGGTCCAATTCATCCTCAGCTCTAGAAACATACTAGGGAAGTTGATTTAGTCAAAAGAGAAGACTGCACTATACATCATTAGTCTCCCAACTCTCCTTACGTTTGAATAATGATACTCTAAAAAAAGAAGAAAGATGAAGAAAAAATTAAAAAGAAGAAATCTTCTCTGGCAATTTGATTATTAGGTCAATTCAAGAGAGGCAATTTAAGAAACCAGCAAATGCTGCTGGGAGAACTAAAATAATAACAAGCAACACTAATATAACACCTTTCCTCTTCAAAGCACTTTACAAACATGAAGTAATTAGGCCAATTAAAACTTGAAAAAGTAGCCTATTTAGACACAATCTTCTTTTCACATACAGTGCATCTACTGGAAATGACCCTTCTGCCTTGTTTTCAATGCAAAAGATACTCACAGGAAAACAAGATACCCATAAATGAATAGTGGGACTCAATTTCAGAAGGATCAGGGTCTAGAAGCATTTAAAGCATTTAAATCAGAAGTTTATTTCCCACACTCTGATTCTTCCCTTAGATTCCCTACCATAAACCCTGTGTGGGTAGACACTTCCTGAGTAGCAGGTAGTTATGGATGGATGCTATCAGCAGATAACAAAGGTGGGTAGTCCAGGGAATGAATAGGCAGAAGATCTTAGGTTTGCCTCTTCATAATGAGTTAAGAGGAATTCCAGAATGATTGAGCAAACGGGCATAATGTTTTAAGTTAGAAAGTGTTTGGAATTGGGAGTAAGGAGATTTAAGTCCCTGTTCAAGTTTAACTGCTAATTCACTATGCAACTTGGGAAAAATCATTTAATCTGTTTATGGTTTTGGTCTCTAAATGTGAAATGAGCTGTTTGATTAGATCTATGGTTTCCAAAGCATGTTCTGAAGGTACCGTTAGGTCTCCAGTGGAGATAGGTAAAAGCTCTGAGTTTCTCCTCTGGTTGAGGAAGAGTAGCAGCATTTTAACTCATTTTAGACATTAGATTTTTATGAGATGTGAATAGTTCCACATCTAATTGAGCAAGAAAATCACTGGAATGGATGATATCTAAATTCCCATGCAACTCTGATATTCTGTGATTTTATGAAGGTTTTTAAACCGCATAACATATAGGATATGTTTCAACGAGAACTTTCATTACATTAGCTTAACCTACTAGGATCAGAGGAGGAGTGAAAGACAAAGACAGTGTTCCTGAGTTCTCTCTTGTGCTCTGTAAATCAGGGGCTAGGAGGGTTATTTTTCTTTGATTTGTCTGAGCCTCGGTTCAGCAGGTGTTACCAGCAACCCCACCAGGTCTCCGCTCTCTCTCTTCCAGCTTCTCTGCCTGCCCCTGTGAGGCTGATTTTGATCACCTGCGCCTCAAAGGTTAGGTTTGGGGAGGGACAGCGGGCTCCATTTTACTCCCCAGTCCTGACAGCTTCTGAACATTTTATATAAAGCTGCTATTCTCATTTCTCTGGTTTACGAGTATGTCTACTCTGTGATCCAGAACCCCGGAGGAGGAGGAGAATAAACGGAATGATTTGGGCAAATAATTTTCCCTTTGCTAATCTGCTCCCTTTTTGCCTGGAATCTAAGCTGCTTTCAGGAACCTTCCTTGACAGTGAATTCCAATAAACTGGTCTGTTAGCAGAACACTTAATTATTCCTGAAACGCTATTATTAATCTTAACTGTACAGTGAAGAAACTGATACTGAAAGGGTAAGTGGACAAAACCCCAAAGTTTGGGTGGCAGAGCCAAAAATGGAACTTCCAAACTTTCTGACTTCAACTCCCCGACGTTCTCCCGTCACTAAAGTGCTTTCCTATTTATGTAACATAGACCAATAGTTCCGAGTCCAAACAAGGCAAGATAAGTGTTGCTTCCGGTACTTGCTGTCACCTAATGTTTCTTGTACTTTCTCTTTAGATTCTCAGGGTTAGAGGACAGCGTGTCCGATGGACAGGGTATAGGTTGGAAGTCAGGGCATCTGGCTTTGAAATTAACATGTCAAGAGACTTCACTAAAGTCACAGTCAGAACCATGATATGTCCAAATGGCTTTCTTATTTTGGAGAGTGAGAATGATACCTACCCAACTACTTCAGAGCGCTCTTATAAGATTTTAACATACTATTTGTGGGAACATATCAAAATTATTTTAAGTGCTCTACCTACCCCTGGTGTCATTTGAGATGTTTTAGTTTTTGATGGTTTCCATCTCTTGCAGCGTGGCAACTGAGTAAAGAGCGAAACTAAAGAGTTTTCCAGGAGCCCGGATTTCCCCAGTGAAACTAAAGGAGTCCTAATTCCAGATGGAAAGCATTTTGGCATTTCCTCAGAGAATACCAGTAGTGAATTAAAATAGAAATAGATGCTCCTTACTGAGTAAAAGTCTAGCAACTCATTCAGAGGCCTATCCACACTCTAATTAAAATAGCACAATTATCTAGGACATTGTGAGGAAAAGCCGCCGATACTATTGACTGCTTTTGCGATGCCAACAATCACGGGGGATCCTCAGTGACAACCTGGGTTCCCAACGCCAGGACATAAAAGGAAAACAGTAAGTTACGGCTGTAGGATATTAGAAAAGATTCCAGTAGTGACTAAGAAAAATGGTCTAATAATCCGAGAGTCAACCAACAGCATGAGTTTCAACTAGCTGACCTAAGCAAAAGTCAACTGCTGCTTGTAAACAGCAGCTCCTTTGCTTTATAAGCCTAGACTCAGAAGCAAAGAGGTGCCTGAATGCAGGGTATGATAACGTATCCTATGCCTCTGATTATATCCAGTGATTCTTGAAACAGCACGTTTCTTACTAAAAAGTGCTACACAAGATTTGGGCCTACGTCTAAGCTTACTTCCTTGGTTGTCACTGACAATGATGCGGGTCTGCAAATCAGCAAATTAGCACAGGTCTTCCAGACCAGGATTTGAAATTAATAAACTCAGCCCTAAGAGGCTTCCAGCTTTATCCAAATGGAATCCACTGTTTAAGTTTTGTCAACATCCAGCGTCCTCATTCTCCAATTATCTAGCTTTATTATCAAAAACCAAATATACTTACACAAGTCAGTACTAGATTTATTTTTTTTCCTTTTTTGTTTGCAGTTTTATTGAGACGTAATTGCCATATAACACTCTATTAGTCCAAGATGTACAGCATGATTTGATATATGTAAGTATTATGCAATTATTTGCCACAATAAGTTTGGCTAACAATCACCTCACATAGTTGTACATTTTCTTTCTTATAATGAGAAATTTTAAGATTTATTGATATTCTCTTAGCAACTTAAAATATACAGTATTTTAATTATAGTCACCGTGCTGTATATTACATCCCCAGAACTTACCTATTTATAACTGGACATTTTTACCTTTTGACTACCTTCACCCATTTTCCCCACCCCAACAAAATAATTTTTTATTTGCCTAAAAGAGAGTACCCAAATGCCCATTTTATTATATACATTGTATACATTAATATAGCTTAATCCCTGCCGTTCCCTTTCCATTGCTATGGCACCTCTATCTACTATTTATTTTCTCAAGAAGAACATAGTATTTGCTAGATCACAGCTCTAACTTATACTCTATTAGAAAATTACCTGGCTAGTTCAAATGTTCCTCTCTACTTAATCTCAGCTTCATCCGTGTTTTAACCTACATTGAAAACCTAATGCTGCCAAGTTAAAGAATGCACCTATCCATAGAATTACCAGATTTACACAGGCATATCTGGAATCTGATCTGTGCTCCTCTCAGACACATGTATTAACTTCTAAAAAAATGTGGGGAAACATGCCAATCTTTCAGACCTATTGTTGAGCAACAAAATCTGAAAACACACACATACACACACATATACACACATTTTGTAGCTGTTTTGAACATGAACAGTGATTCCCAGAGACTCAAATCAAATCAGCTAAGAGTTCTATGATATCTATTTTTTATTACGCAGTTCTATAATTTATTTAATCCCCCTAACTTCAGGAGGAATTCAGCTTTACATCTTTTCTTAAATAGTATGTGACCTAAGGGTCCTTGATCTGGTTTCCAAGAGTAGCATCACTGGCTCTTGAACACTTTGATATGAGATATATTACTGTGTGTGTGTGGGGGGGGGTATTATTAATGGGAAATTTCTGAGGAGAGAGTTATTGCCTGTATTAAGTTCTCAAGATTTCTGTGATATTATCATGACTTAAAAAATGTTACGACCCACTGATAAACCATCTATGATTTAACTTATGATCATTCAATCTTTATAGCCTCTAAAATGTGTCATTATTCTGTCTCCACATATTAACCCAATTCATAATCTTCTTTCTAAAGGTAAGAAATACTTAAATGGAAGAAAATGCCCTCCTCCAAATACCACCTGACCAATCATATGGTTTTAGAACCCTGGCATTCATGTTCTCCAGCACTGCAGTAAATCAGAAAGATCTCAGAAATCAAAGTCAGAACACTGTCCCCTTAGTCTTGACTTGCTACTGTGTGGCATTAGCATCTGGGTCCAATGAGTCTGGCACTCTTCAAACAGTGAACCAGAGGAAACAGATGTGGATGCCTTCAAAGATGGGGCAAGAATGTCCAGTTAGGCCCTTCCTTCTCTTCTCTCTCCAACAGAGCTGGAGCTGTCAGTGAATAAATGCCATGCTCAGAGGCAGTGAGAGAATGCAAATGTCCAAGATGAGAACTTTCTTTATTCAAAAAAGAAGCTTTCCTATTATTGGTCTCCTTGTGAAATCAGACATTGGTAGGAAATACCAATCGAGCCTTCACTTCAAACAAGGTGATGAGGAACAGATGCTCTACAGAGACAAGTATGTCCTGGAAGACGGCTGGAAGGAAACGGGATTTGCGTGTAAGTGTGAATTCATTACACAATCTTTCATGACCTTCTTCAGGTCAAGGTGAAGATCTGTGAGCTGACTGACAGTACCATTTAGTGGATTGGTACCTATCTGAATACTGCACCCAGAGAAGACTGATTCATTATTTTGGCACTAATCTTCAGGAAGGGCTCCATGCTTGAGTCACCGGGTTCTATACTTGGCCCTGTGATATTAAATAGAATGTGTACCTTGTAAATCTGTCCATGACAAAGGTGGGGAAGTAGATAACAAAGGGAATGTTAAAATAAATACTCAGAGGTCTTGATGGCTAGAGGAGTAGGCCAAAAATCAACAATATGAACTACCACAATCATATGATAATGTACAGTGAAAAAGAAGCTCTAAAACACAACAAACATGGATTTAAAGGGCCACTCTACTGCTTAATTCCTATATGGGTCCAGCTAGATTACTTTCTAGGGCTCCGTTTTCTCATATGTTAAATGGAAACAGTAAATTTTACCTTATGGGGTCACTGAGAAAGTTTAACTGTATAGCATACAGTAAGGTCATAATATAGAGTCTAAAGTTAAATTGCTGGAAAAATTTAGTTATAGGTAGCAAGTTAATTTTAAACATTATCTTCACAGATGAAAATAGAGAAAATACCTGATAATTATTCATTAACTGATTTATCAAATATTTAGTAAACATATAAGAAGTGTTTAAACACTCAATATATCCAGTGTTATGCCTGGTTTAGGAGGTACAAAGATGAACCAGTCCTGGCCTAGAGGCAGAGTTGAGGAATTGTAATGAAGAAATAAGGAATGTACAGGTGGAACAACAATTAACTGTACAATATCAATGAGCACGTACTTCCTGGCCCTATAATCCACTCTTCCACTTGACTCTACTTGCATCAGGCAGGCCATGCCTCCGAATGTCCCTTTCCGAGGAACACTGACCCACAGAACCCCTGATGAACGAGCAGGGCTCAATAACTCCAACTACTATGGTCTAAATATTTATTCCCCAACGCAAATTCGTATGTTAAAATCCTAACTCCCAATGTGGCGGTATTAGAAGGTAGGGCCTTCGGGAGATGCTGAAGTCCTGAGGGTGGAGACCTCATGAGTGGGATTCGTGTTTTTATAAAAGCAACCCCACAGAACTCCCTACCCTCTTCCACCATGTGAAGACACAGGACGAAGTTAGCAGTCTGCAACCTAGAAGAGGGCCTTCGCCAGAACCCAACCATGCTGACACCCTGACCTTAGACTTCCAGCCTCCAGAACAGTGAGAAACAAATGCGTCTTATATAATAAGGCTCACAGTCTGTGATATTTTATCAGAGAAGCCCAAATGGACGAAGACACCAACCCGTGACACAGCCAAGTGGACCAAGCGTAGATACCAGATCCACAATGCTTGCTATGCCCAATGCTAAATGTCCTTCCTTAAGCCAGTAGACTCTCCCTCTCAGAAATTCGGATGAAGGAGCAAGGAGAGGTTGGTGCAACTGGCAGTGGAAGCTGGCAATGGAAGGGTGCAGGAGACAGAGTGGAGATTGGGAGGGGCCGCATCTATATGACAATGAGGAGACACTAGACATATGACTAAGCAGAAATACACAGGGAAAATCAGAAATGTCATGAGGGTGAGAGAGAGCCCGAGATTAACTAATGCCGAGGGCTTCAGTTCCTGATGACATAATAAAAGCGACCTCTTCTTGAGCACTTTGTGCTAATATCCCATCTAGCACTTTATATACACTAGCTCACGTAGCCATTACAAACTCTCCATGAGCTCATTACTGCTATTTTTCTCATTTAACACATGTGAAAATTGAGACACAAAGAGGTAAAGTGACTTGTGAAAATTTCAAGACTACTGTTCATTAGAGTCAGGATTCAAACCCAAGTCTTAGGGCTTCCGAGCCTACATTCTGAGCTGTCCTACTCTACCGTTGCTCCTGTCCTTTGGACCCTTGTAAAACCCCCTCTATCTTACAGTGGTCTAAATGAGTCTCCCGTTCACTCACCAAGAAAGAAAATAAAATAACACAGCACCTTTGAACCTGACAGGGATTCAACTTCAAACAAAAGATGTGGGAGGTCTGCAATACTGTAAGCCTTTGATGCTGCAGAAGAACTGTTTTTTCCTCTCGGAAGCATCCTGCTTTGTGTACAGAGCAGGACTGAATTTCTGAAGATCAGCCTTTGATAGTTTTTGAGGTGGCATTTTGGGATAATAGAACCTTGAAATAGTAATGAAGCAACTTTTCTTAAAAGCTTCCAAGTGGAAGACCTCTGAGGGGATAATAGATGTTGGCGCTCTCAGTGGCCACGATGTTGTAAGTTGTGTGATTCCATGACTGCTTTTTCCTCTCAACTCTGAAGCTTTTAGAGAGAAAAGGCAACATCATTTTTACCTTTCCACATAAAGATGCTGCACATGAAAAATCATTTAAAGGAATGGCTTTCAACAAATGAAAGAACACACAAAGGAAAGAACAAATCATTTTGCTAATAGTATATCTGCTTTCCACAAATAAAAATATATACACTTTTTAATTTAGTTGATTCTTTTGTCTTATCAGAAATGTCTATATAGTATATATTATGTTATTTTATAATTATTCAGCGAGATAGGCAGCATTCAAATCCAGGCTCCCGTTTCTTGGTTTTTAACCTTGGCCTCGCTAATTACGAGTTATTTAACATTCTTCTTCCTTAGATTCCTAGTAAGAGTAAGAGATTCTCTAAAGACTTAATAATTGTACCTGCCTGACAGGGTCGCTCTGAGGATTAACTAAGACATTGACAAACCCCTAACAGTCCCCAGCACACGGTGAGCTCCAAGTAAACATTAGCCTTTTTGCTACAACTATTCAGTAGATAAGGAAACAAGTACAGGCATCTTCACGGTCATATTATAAAGTGCTTGATGTATGGGGTGTATTGGGAGATAATAAAATATAATAGCTATAGTGAAGTTTGGGAATAGTTCAGGGTTAAAATTCCAACATGACTTTGGGCAAGTTTCTTTACCTCTCTGTGCCTCAGTTTACTCATAAGCAAAATGGAGATAATAATATTCCTTGTTACCCAGAGATGAAATACTGCCTACTACCCCCATCTCTGAGGAAGGGTGGGAAGCCAGAGCCTCCTGCCATGCCCCAGCTGATACACACAGCATGACAGGGCGAGCCACACTGCCGAGCCCTCATGCCACAACTACTGAAACTCGCGGGCCTAAAGCCCGTGCTCCGCAACACGAGAAGCGACCGCACGAGAAGCCCACGCACCACAAAGAAGAGTAGTCCCCGCTCGCCGCAACTAGAGAAAGCCTGCGTGCAGCAATGAAGACCCAACGGAGCCAAAAATAAAATATAAATAAATAAATAAAGATCTTTAATAAAATCTTTTTAAAAGAAAAAAAAAAAATTCCCTGTACCATAAGATTGGAATTAATGAGCTCCTAGATATAAAGCTCTTAGAACAGTATGTAGTTCACAGTGAGTTCAATACAAGTGTTTGCCATTATTAACTATCATTATTATTATTACTATGTAATATAATATTATCCAGATATAATATCCCACCCCCAGGCTTTATATCCTCTATATGTGAAGACACCTCTGCAGCCCATACCATTTGTCTCTCTGATGCATACTAGTACGTTACCATCTGCCATGACAACTGTTGGTAACTTTGCTACTAACCCAGAGTTCAGATTCAGTAGGAGTGTATCAGAGAGACTGTAATTCAACAGGAAGCCAGAGGAAATATAGCTACTTGCTTGGAAGTATTTTGCCCAAATCTTCTGATAATATATATTTTTTTCTTTAAACCTGCCCAGAGTAATTATGGCTCTTAACAACTGTTATAGCTCAGTAGAGAATGCTGGGTGACTCCTGCAAACAGCTTTATCAAACTGACATTCCAATAAATGTCCCTTGCAAAATGTCAAGTGAAATTTCTGAAGGGGAAAGAAAAATGCCTCTTTTCTTCTTCCACATCCCATGTTTATGTAGATCAAAAAGACACTGCATGGCTGCCCACTGTTTCAGCAATTCAGACATCTGCAATAATCCACAGAGCATCCTTAGTCAGCCAAGTCTCCATTCTTAACACTGAGGAGAATGTTATGAATTATGAATGTGGAATCAGCATCATGGTCAATCCGGGAAGCTGAACTGACTCGTAGTGATGTTGTCCTCCTGCAGTTTTAATTAAGCAGGAAGGAGTTCAAGGGTGTAAGGCAGAAGCAGAGTGAGACTGAAAACTGGCCCACCATGCAGGAGATTCTGGTCTCTCTTTGTGTCTTGAGTTTCATGTTATTCATGAAATAAATATGCCAAATTATACGACTTCACAGGGATACCTAATGGCAGTTAATGAAGTCAACAGTGATTAAAGTCAGTGAAAAGAAGAAAACTGCCTTTATGAGAAGGTGGATTACTCTCTTCCCTAGACGTGAGTGATTAGAGAAATAACCAAAACGTTGAAGAAAGAGGTCATGTAAAGCCGTCTACCCTATTGTTATTAACTTGCTTCTTCCCCACTAATCAGACTCTGATTTTGTTCAGGTAACTGATAGCCATTGTCTCCAGAAGAGGCTCTTCAGAGCTCCGTGGCAAATCCTGATTGACCTGAACCAGCTATGATAATCCAGTGGTGATAATCATTCTTGCCAGTGATTGTTTTAGGAATGGCCTTGTGGCACAGTTACTATCCATGAGACTTGTGGGGAGAGAGATTTGCCTGGGACACATCTTTTAAAAGTTTCCTCGTTTTTCAAAAAAGGTGCATGTGAGTAAATAGCTATGTGGGGAGGTGATGCTTGGGTTCATCGCAGGCAACCTGCAGCTGTGAATGTATGCATTTTAGGTTAAAGTCAAAATGTTCAAAATGGCAGGGCAAAAAAGATAGAAAGATATGAGTCTTGAATGATGCCATATCCCCACTGAATTACCAAGCCTAGAACTACTCCACCCCTGGTCATCTCATTATATATATTTTATATATATATATATATATATATATATATATATATATATATATATAATAATTTCTGTTTTCTGTTAATCACAGCTAACTCACTTTAACCAATATTCTACTCAATATAAAAAAAAATACCATTGTTTTAATTTATACTCACACTAACTTTCTCAAGTACTTTCCCCTTTTTACAAATGAAAACCAAACCACAGAACAAATAAACAGAAAAACAACAACTAAGTCTCAAAGAAAATAAATGATTTGTGAGCACTCACCCACTGAGCAAGTCATAACTCTGGAATGAAAGCCCATGAGTGAGTGATTAAAAAGCCTGTGTTGGCTACACTGTGCTGTGGGGCAAGTTTCACCACTGGAATTACATTCATTTCTATTTATTTCAACTTAGCAAATTTTAGATGCCAGGAGATATACTAAATGCTAGGGGTGAAAATATTATAAAAATAATAATACCTATTAATATTCACAATACAGGGAGATGATAACCAGCAAGTCTGACCAGCACTGTTTGGGCTTCAGGTATTAATGGCCGAGATGGATTTTAAAGAAAGAACATACAGATTTTAGGCAGATTAGTCAGGTTTGGTGGAGGAAAGGAATTCTAGGTAGAGGGAATGGATTATTTGGAGACCCACAGGTAACCAGCTAGTAGTGGTGTATAAAATATGGAGAGGGGGTGGTGGGGAGCTACGCTAGAGAGGGAGTAAAAGCCCAGATCATGGAAGTTAAAGCTTGAACTTTAGCCTGTGGATCACTGGTTTTTAAACCTTATCCTTCACCTTTTCCCTTCAAACAAAGTCGTATCTAAAATATTAGAACAGATAAAATAAGGGTCTTCTGGTTGAACCCATAGAGCACATCTTAAAAGTCACTCTTTGTGAATGATGGGGTGTCACCTACTGGTTTTAAGTGTAAACGTCATGTAAAAAGAATGATGTCTTGGAAAGATTATTCCAGGGATAGCATGAAGGATAGATGGTTTGAGAAAGACACAGAGGGAGACAGTTCAGCTAAGAAAAGGGGAAATGCATGATGGGTAGCAAAATAACTTCCCAGACTCCCGGGTACTCCATGCAGGTAACAAATGCTAAAAGCAAGGCATTGATGATGAGTCGGCATATACTCGGCCACCCGATCGCCACTCCCCATCCTTTCTGGTAATCATATTTCAAAAAAAGTGGTGGGGGACAGTGAGACTGCCATCTCCACTATTAGCCAGTCATATATGATTGAGGCCAATGTCAGCTCCAGGTAGATCTGATTAACTTAAGCCAATCAGAAAATCTTATCCCTCAGCCACAGTGACTGGTTTGGGAATAGTCATGTGATACAAGTTGAGCCACAAAAGAAGTTGTTTGCTGGAAGGTTTTTTTGGAGGGAAGAAAACTTTAATCATTTTATTCAGAGAGCTATGAGAAGTGGTGTCCTTCCTGCAGGATGAAAATATGGAACCGCATAGCCCTAGATGCTGAAGCAGACCATCTTAGCTAAGAGAGAGAACCAACTGAAAACAAAATAATGTCATGGAAAGGGAAAATACAGACGTGAAGAAGCTGGTTTTTGACAATAGCATTAAGCTACTTTATCATACCTCCATTGAAACCCTTACCACTTCCAGATTTTTCATTTATTTGAGCCACTAAGTTTCCGTTAATATTTAGTGCACTTTGGGTTGAGTTTCTCTTTCTTAGAAGTGAAAGTACCTTAAGTAATACAGGACAGTAAAAAAAAAATTTTTTTAAGGAATTGATTTAAAATAAGGTAAAAATCAGTGCATCAGTGGCACTGAGTGACTAAATTTGTTGGCATGAGGATAAGGACAGAGTTTGGGATGACTCCCGGTTATTTTGTGCCGCGTTCAGAGCAATGATCATGTACCAACATGGGGAATCCAGAAGCAAAATCAAACAGGGGAGTTGAGAGAAGTTACCAATTTGGGTTTTAGATCTGAGGTGTTGATACTCCTAAAGCATGTTTGAAGATTTATAAAGACAGTAGCTAAAACTGATGGATATTCTAAAACCAGTAACTGAGGGTGGAAATGGGAAGAAATTATGTAATCTAAACAGTAAACAGGGCTTCCCTGGTGGCTCAGTGGTTGAGAGTCCGCCTGCCGATGCAGGGGACACGGGTTCGTGCCCTGGTCCGGGAAGATCCCACGTGCCGCGGAGCGGCTGGGCCCGTGAGCCATGGCCGCTGAGCCTGCGCGTCCGGAGCCTGTGCTCCGCAATGGTAGAGGCCACAACAGTGAGAGGCCCGCGTACCACAAAAAATAAAATAAAATAAAATAAAAAAATAATAAACAGTAAACAATTTAAACATTAATTTTATACTGAAATAAATAAGAATATATAGTATAGAGAAAAATCAACTTTTTCATGATTTTTTTTTTTTTTTTAATAGAAGGCTTGACTTCAAGGATATTTCTTATCCTTGGCAGTTTCAGGCTGTGACTCACGCCTGCCAGGGATTAACTATTCCATTCCCTTGCTCTAAGGAGTACTTTTAAAACTTTGACAAATGGATTCAGGGGTCATCATGATTAATTTCATTAAGGGACTCAGTGTAGCAGATCAACCTTCCAATATGACCTACAGCTATATGTAAATTTCAGAAAGATTGAGTTGGCAACTGAAACTGAGGAAGCAGGAGTTCTCAGAATGGTGTAAGGATCAGGGAAAAAGGCCAAAACCAAATTTGATCAGGTTCCCAGTTGCTACCTGGGCCTGGCTTTGGTCCATATTTGATTTTCTGGTAAGAAACCATTAGAGACAAATTCAGAGATGAATCACTGCTCTGGGATTTGTCCATTTTCCAACAGGCTCTGACCCTTAAGGGGGTGATTTGAGACCTGCACTATTGCAAACCTTTTGGGTGTAAATGAGTTCCTGTTGGCAAGGTCTCCATCTAATTTTAACAACAAAAGTCTTATAGGGAATGCCCATAAGGCATTTTACACATCAAACAGCTCTTACTGAACAATGCTTTGATGAAATAATTATGAATGAATCAGAAGAAGTAAATTACCCTTGAAATAATAACAATACTTAGCATTTTCAAAGTGTTTAACAAATAACTAATTATTTAATTTACATTCTAGCATTATGATGAAGGGATTTTGACTCCAGTTTTATAAATGGGGGAGCTGAGCTACTAGGAGGGGTGATATACTCACGTCAAGAAGGTCAATCTAGAAAGAATAGTAACTGGATTTCAAGCAGCTGGTCCCTGAATGGGGAGGTGGGTAAAGGAGAGGTTGTCTTTTAGGTAGAGCCCAATTTCCTTCCATTCTCCAGCTTTTCAAGCCTTCAAAGAAGGCAATCACATTTTTAAAAAAGCTTCTGAATTGAAAATACTATTCTAAAAGTGAAGATTGTTTGAAACTATACCTATTTGTGGCTCCATAATTTGGGAAACTGGGTCCACTTTGGGGGAAATGTGTACCTTGCACAGCAAGGGCCAAACTCCAGCTGGTTCCTTCAGGACAGTTACAGGAGTCACTCAATAAGGACGTAACTATCACAGAGTACAGTCAGAACCCTCTCGTGGCTTCTTCCCTGATCCCCATCTCTTAACTATGTTGACCTCTTTTTCTGCTTCTTGTTCTTTGGTGCCTGACATAAAATGTAGCTTTTGATGCCTCATGTCCCTGGTGACTTCTCAGGCTGCTTCCTGAGTTGGCATTCTGAACTCAAACTGAACACTGAAGCTAATACTTGTTTGCTGTTTTGTGGAGTTGACACTGCCCACACCTGGAATTCATTCCGCCACCTCACTTCTGTGCTGAAACATCACCATGCAAATGGCCCTCAATATCGTCGTATTTGGGGGGGCCATGGCAGCAAGCCGACAGCCCATGTTTGTGTTTCCTTTGACTGCCTGCGCAGCCCACATTGTATGCAAAGACACTGTGACTACGCAAGAGTTATATTCCTCTCAGAGAAGTAGGCTTCCTGCTTGTGTTCCTGACCCCTTTCTGCTTTATGTTTTTATATCGGCTATAAGGTTCAGTTCTCTATTGTTATATAACAGACCGCATAGAAATGGAGTGGTTTCAAACAACAATAATTTCCCAAGGTTCTCTGGGTCAGGAATCCTGGCAGAGCTCATCCAGGAAGTTCTCTGCTGCACATTACATTGACTGGAGTTACTCCTACCACTAGAGTCAGCTGGGAGCTTCACGAGGGCTGGGATATCCATGAGAGCCTGTCACCATCCTAGGCCTCCCTCCACACAGTGTCTAAGCAACCGATGGTCTTGCCCAAGACGCTAGTAGAAGCTCCCAGTCTTAAGACTGAGCATGAAAGTCCCAGAACATCAATTCTACTGCATTTGTTTGGTCAAAGGAAACTATAGGGCCAGCATGAAAAGGAGGAAAAGGAAAATAAATTTTATCTTTTGACTGAAAAGTGATATAGTATATAGGAAGGGAAGGAATTGATAATTTCATCTTTGGAAATTATCTACCACACATCTCTACAACCTCCGTTTGAAACTGCAAATCCTATTTTGAGTTTTGGTGGCAGGAGGTTTCCTGGAGTTCCTAGAGTTCACTAATTTGTTCAATCAGTAGACATTTACTTTTTGTTGTTGTTGATGGTTTGTTTTTTGAATACCTACTCTTTGCCTGGCACTCTTTTAGAACATGGGGACACAGCAATGAATCGAAGATATGGGATTCCTTCTTTTAGAGAAATTAGAGGAAGAGCTTCAAGATGGTGGAGGAGTAAGACGTGGAGATCACCTTCCTCCCCACAAATACATCAAAAATACATCTACATGTGGAACAACTCCTACAGAACACCTACTGAACGCTGGAGGAAGACCTCAGACCTCCCAAAAGGCAAGAAACACCCCTTGTACCTGGGTAGGGCAAAATAAAAAAGAAAAAACAGAGACAAAAAATAGGGACAGGACCTGCACCAGTGGGAGGGAGCCGTGAAGGAGGAAAGGTTTCCACACACTAGAAGCCCCTTCGTGGGCGGAGACTGAGGGTAGTGGAGGTGGGGAGCTTTGGAGCCACGGAGGTGAGCACAGCAACAGGGGTGCAGAGGGCGAAGCGGAGAGATTCCCGCACAGAGGATCAGTGACAACCAGCACTCACCAGCCCGAGAGGCTCGTTTGCTCACCATCCGGGACGGGCGGGGGCTGGGAGCTGAGGTTTGGGCTTCGGAGGTCAGATCCCAGGGAGAGGACTGGGGTTGGTGGCATGAACACAGCCTGAAGGGGCTAGTGCACCACGGCTGGCCGGGAGGGAGTCCGGGAAAAAGTCTGGAGCTGTTGAAGAGGCAAGAGACCATTGTTCCGGGGTGTACGAGAAGAGGGGATTAAGCGTGCTGCTTAAAGGAGCTCCAGAGAAGGGTGCGAGCCATGGCTATCAGCACGGACCACAAGAGACGGGCATGAGACACTAAGGCTGCTGCTGCCGCCACCAAGAGGCCTGTGTGCAAGCTCAGGTCACTCTCCACACCGCCCCTCCCGGGAGCCCGTGCAGCCCGCCACTGCCAGGGTCCCGTGATCCAGGGACAACTTCCCCGGGAGAACGCACGGCGCGCCTCAGGCTGGTGCAACATCATGCCAGCCTCGGCCGCTGCAGACTCACCCTGAATCCGTACCCCTCCCTCCCCCAAGCCTGAGTGAGCCAGAGCCCCCGAATCAGCTGCTCCTTTAACCCCGTCCTGTCTGAGCGAAGAAGAGATGCCCTCAGGTGACCTACACGCAAAGGCAGGGCCACATCCAAAGCTGAACCCCAGAAACTGTGCAAACAAAGAGGAGAAAGGGAAATCTCTCCCAGCAGCCTCAGGAGCAGCGGATTAAATCTCCACAGTCAACTTGATGTACCCTGCATCTGTGGATTACCTGAATAGACAATGAATCATTCCAAATTGAGGAGGTGGACTTTGGGAGCAACTGTAAACTTGGGGTTTGCTGTATACGAATGACTAGTTTCGGATTTTTATGTTTATCTTAGAATAGTTTTTAGCACTTGTTATCATTGGTGGATTTGTTTATTGGTTTGGTTGCTCTCTTTTTTATTTAAAAAAATTTTTATTTTAATTTCTTATTTTAATAACTTTATTTTATTTTATTCATTTATTTTTTCTCTCTCTCTTTCTTTTTCCTCCGTTTTCTTCTGAGCCATGTGGCTTAACATGTCTTGGTGCTCCAGCCAGGTGTCAGGCCTGAGCCTCTAAGGTGGGAGAGCTGCATTCAGGATATTGGACCACCAGAGACCTCTCAGGCCCATGTAATATCAGTGGGCGAGAGCACTCCCAGAGATCTCCAACTCAGTGCTAACGCCCAGCTCCACTCAATGACCAACAAGTTCCAGTGCTGGAAACCCCATGCCAAACAACTAGCAAGACAGGAACACAACCCCACCCTTTAAGAAAGAGGCTACCTAAAATCATAATAAGTTCACAGACACCCCAAAACACACCACCAGACACGGACCTGCCCACCAGAAAGACAAGATCCAGTCTCATCCACCAGAACATAGGCACCAGTCCTCTCCACCAGGAAGCCTACACACCCACTGAACCAACCTTAGCCACTGGGGACAGACACCAAAAACAACGGGAACAACAAACCTGCAGCCTGCGAAAGGAGACCCCAAACACAGTAAGTTAAGCAAAATGAGAAGACAGAGAAATACACAGCAGATGAAGCAGCAAGGTAAAAACCCATCAGACCTAACAAATGAAGAGGAAATAGGCAGTCTACCTGAAAAAGAATTCAGAGAAATGATACTAAAGATGAGAGAAAATCTTGGAAATAGAATGGAGAAAATACAAGAAACATTTAACAAGAACCTAGAAGAACTAAAGAGCAAACAAACAATGATGAACAACACAATAAATGAAATTAAAAATTCTCTACAAGGAATCAATAGCAGAATAACTGAGGCAGAAGAACAGATAAATGACCTGGAAGATAAAATAGGGGAAATAAATACAGTAGAGCAGAATAAAGAAAAATGAATGAAAAGAATCGAGGACAGTCTTAGAGACCTCTTGGACAACATTAAATGCACCAACATTCGAATTATAGGGGACCCACAAGAAGAGAAAAACAAAGGGACTGAGAAAATATTTGAAGAGATTATGGTTGAAAACCTCTCTAATATGGATTAGGAAATAGTCAATCAAGTTCAGGAAGCACAGAGAGTCCCATAGAGAATAAATCCAAGGAGAAACACACCATGACACATATTAATCAAATTATCAAAAATTAAATACAAAGGAAAAATCTTAAAAGCAGCAAGGGAAATCAACAAATAACATACAAGGGAATCCCCATAAGGTTAACAGCTGATCTTTCAGCAGAAATTCTCCAAGCCAGAAGGGAGTGGCAGGACATATTTCAAGTGATGAAAGGGAAGAACCTACAACCAAGACTACCCTACACAGCAAGGATCTCATTCAGATTCGATGGAGAAATTACAACCTTTATAGACAAACAAAAGCTAAGAGAATTCAGCACCACCAAACCAGCTTTACTACAAATGCTAAAGGAACTTCACTAGGAAGGAAAAAGAACAGAAGGAAAAAACCTCTAATAACAAAACCAAAACATTAAGAAAATGGTAATAGGCACATACATATCAATAACTACCTTAAATGTAAATGGATTAAATGATCCAACCAAAAGACATACATAGACTGGCTGAATAGGTACAAAAACAAGACCTGTATATATGCTGTCTACAAGAGACCCACTTCAGACCTAGGGACACATACAGACTGAAAGTGAGGGGATGGAAAAAGATACTCCATGCAAATGGAAATCAAAAGAAAGCTGGAGTAACAATTCTCATATCAGACAAAACAGACTTTAAAATAAAGGCTATTACAAGAGACAAAGAAGGACACTACATAATGATCAAGGGATCAATCCAAGAGGAAGATATAACAATCATAAATATTTATGCACCCAACATAGAAGCACCTCAATACATAAGGCAAATGCTAACAGCCATAAAAGGGCAAATTGACAGTAACACAATCATAGTAGGGTATTTTAACACCCCACTTTCACCAATGGACAGATTATCCAAAATAAAAATAAATAAAGAAACACGAGGTTTAAATGACACATTAAACAAGAAGGACTTAACTGATATTTATAGGACGTTCCATCCAAAAACAACAGAATACACTTTCTTCTCAAGTACTCATGGAACATTCTCCAAGATAGATCATATCCTGAGTCAAAAATCAAGCCTTGGTAAATTTAAGAAAATTTAAATCTTATCAAGAATCTTTTCTGACCTCAGCACTGTGAGACTAGATATCAATCACAGGAAAAAAAAAAACTGTATACAAACACATGGAGGCTAAACAATACACCACTAAATAATCAAGAGATCACTGAAGAAGTCAAAGAGGAAAACAAAAAAATACCTAGAAACAAATGACAATGAAAACACGACAGCCCAAAACCTATGGGATGCAGCAAAAATGGTTCTAAGAGGGAGGTTTATAGCAATACAATCCTACCTCAAGAAATAAGAAACATCTAAAATAAAAATCCTAACCTTACACCTAAAGCAATTAGAGAAAGAAGAACCAAAAAACCCCGAAGTTAGCACAAGGAAAGAAATCATAAAGATCAGATCAGGAATAAATGAGAAAGAAATGAAGGAAATGATAGCAAAGATCAATAAAACTAAAAGCTGGTTCTCTGAGAAGATAAACAAACTTGATAAAACATTAGCCAGACTCATCAAGAAAATAAGGGAATAGACTCAAATCAATAGAATTAGAAATGAAAAAGAAGTACCAACTGACACTGCAGAAATACAAAGGATCATGAGAGATTATTACAAGCAACAATATGCCAATAAAATGGACAACCTGAAAGAAATGGACAAATACTTAGAAAAGCACAACCTTCAGAGACTGAACCAGGAAGAAATAGAAAATATAAACAGACCAATCACAAGCACTGAAATTGAAACTGTGATTAAAAATCTTCCAACAAGGGCTTCCCTGGTGGTGCAGTGGTTAAGAATCCGCCTGCCAATGCAGGGGACACGGGTTCAAGCCCTGGTCCAGGAAGATCCCACATGCCGCGGAGCAACTAAGCCTGTGCGCCACAGCTACTGAGTCTGTGCTCTAGAGCCTGCGAGCCACAACGACTAAAGCCTTCGTGCCACAACTACTGAAGCCCGTGCACCTAGAGCCCGTGCTCCACAACAAAAGAAGCCACCACAATGAGAAGCCTATGCACCACAATGAAGAATAGCCCCCGCTTGCCTCAACTAGAGAAAGCCCGTGCGCAGCAGCAAAGACCCACTGCTTCCAAAAATAAAAAAGAAATAAAAATTTTTTAAAAAATCTTCCAACAAACTAAAGCCCAGGACCAGATGGCTTCACAGGCGTATTCTATCAAATATTTAGAGAAGAGCTAACACCTATCCTTCTCAAAGTCTTCCAAAATATAGCAGAGGGAAGAACACTCCGAAACTCCTTCTAGGAGACTACTATCACCCTGATACCAAAATCAGACAAAGATGCCATAAGAAAATGAAAATTATAGGCCAACATCACTGATGAACATAGACGCAAATATCCTCAACAAAATAGTAGCAAACAGAATCCAACAGTACATTAAAAGGCTCACACACCATGATCAAGTGCAGTTTATCCCAGGAATGCAAGGATTCTTTAATATACACAAATCAATCAATGTGATACACCATATTAACAAACTGAAGGAGAAAAACCATATGATCATCTCAATAGATGCAGAGAAATCTTTCAACAAAATTCAACACCCATTTATGATAAACCCACCCCAGAAAGTAGGCACAGAGGGAACTTACCTCAACATAATAAAGGCCATATATGACAAACCCACAGCCAACATCATTCTCACTGGTGAAAAACTGAAACCATTTCCACTAAGATCAGGAACAAGACAAGGTTGCCCACTCTCACCACTCTTATTCAACAGTTTTGGAAGTTTTAGCCACATCAATCAGAGAAGAAAAGGAAATAAAAGGAATCCAAATCAGAAAAGAAGAAGTAAAACTGTCACTGTTTGCAGATGACATGATACTACACATAGAGAATCCTAAAGATGCTACCAGAAAACTACTAGAGCTAATCAATGAAGTTGGTAAAGTAGTAAGATACAAAATTAATGCACAGAAATCTCTTGCATTTCTATACACTAATGATTGAAAATCTGAAAGAGAAATTAAGGAAACACTCCCATTTACCACTGCAACAAAATGAATACCTAGGAATAAACTTACCTAAGGAGACAAAAGACCTATATGCAGAAAACTCTAAGACACTGATGAAAGAAATTAAAGATGATACAAACAGATGGAGAGATATACCATGTTCTTGGATTGGAAGAATCAACATTGTGAAAATGACTATACTACCCAAAGCAATCTACAGATTCAATGCAATCCCTATCAAACTACCAATGGCATTTTTCACAGAACTAGAACAAAAAAATTCACAATTTGTATAGAAGCACAAAAGACCCAGAATAGCCAAAGCAATCCTGAGAAAGAAAAATCGAGCTGGAGGCATCAGGCTCCCTGACTTCAGAGTATAGTACAAAGCTACGGTATTCAAAGCAGTATGGTACTGGCACAAAAAAAACAGAAATATAGATCAATGGAACAGGATAGAAAGCCCAGAGATAAACCCACACACATATGGTCACCTTATCTTTGATAAAGGAGGCAAGAATATACAATGGAGAAAAGACAGCCTATTCAGTAAGTGGTGCTGGGAAAACTGAACAGCTACACATAAAAGAATGAAATTAGAACACTCTCTAACACCATACACAAAAATAAACTCAAAATGGATTAAAGACCTAAATGTAAGGCCAGACACTATAAAATTCTCAGAGGAAAACCTAGGCAGAACACTCTATGAAATAAATCACAGCAAGATCCTTTTTGACCCACCTCCTATAGAAATGGAAATAAAAACAATAATATACAAATGGGGCCTAATGAAACTTAAAACCTTTAGCACAGCAAAGGAAACCATAAACAAGACAGAAAGACAACCTTCAGAGTGGGTGAAAGTATTTGGAAATGAAGCAACCGACAAATGATTAATCTCCAAAATATAAAAGCAGCTCATGCAGCTCAATATGAAAAAAGCAAACAACCTAACCCAAAAATATGCAGAAGACCTAAATAGACATTTCTCCAAAGAAGATATACAGATTGCCAACAAGCACATGAAAGGATGCTCAACATCACTAATCATTAGAGAAATGAAAATCAAAACTACAATGTGATATCGCCTCATACTGGTCAGAATGACCATCATCAAAAAATCTACAAACAATAAAAGCTGGAGAGGGTATGGAGAAAAGAGAATCATCCGACACTGTTGGTTGAAATGTAAATTGGTACATCCACTATGGAGAACAGTATGGAGGTTTCTTGAGAAACTAAAAATAGAACTCCCATATGACCCAGCAATCCCACTGGGCATATACCCTGAGAAAACCATAATTCAAAAAGAGTCATGTACCAGGCTTCCCTGGTGGTGCAGTGGTTAAGAATCCACCTGCCAATGCAAGGGACATGGGATCGAGCCCTGACCCAGGAAGATCCCACATGCCGCGGACCTACTAAGCCCATCGCCAGAACTACTGAGCCTGAGCTCTAGAGCCTGCAAGCCACAACTGCTGAAGCCTGCGTGCCTAGAGCCCGTGCTCCACAACAAGAGAAGCCATGACAATGAGAAGCCCGTGCACCGCAACAAAGACCCAACATAACCAAAAATAAATAAATTTTTTAAAAGAGGAAAATAAATTATCATTAAATAAGACTTGTTTTGAAGACTAAATCTTTGAGATTCATGGAGGTACATTTAAAAAAAAAAAAAAGAGTCAAATACCACAATATTCATTGCAGCACTATTTACAATAGCCAGGACATGGAAGCAACCTAAGTGTCCATCAACAGATGAATGGATAAAGAAGATGTGGCACACGTATACAATGGAATAGTACTCAGCCATAAAAAGAAACGAAATTGAATTATTTGTGGTGAGGTGGATGGACCTAGAGACTGTCATACAGAGTGAAGTAAGTCAGAAAGAAAAACAAATACTGTATTCTAACATACATATGGAATCTAAAAAAAAAAAAAATGGTTCTGAAGAACGTAGGGGCAGGACAGGAATAAAGAAACAGATGTAGAGAATGGACTTGAGGATACGGGGAAGCAGAAGGGGAAGGTGGGACGAAGTGAGAGAGTGGCAGGGACATATATACACTACCAAATGTAAAATAGATAGCTAGTGGGAAGCAGCCACATAGTACAGGGAGATCAGCTCGGTGCTTTGTAACCACCTAGAGGGGTGGGATAAGGAGGGTGGGAGGGAGACGCAAGAGGGAGGGGATATGGGGATATATGTATACGTACAGCTGATTTACTCTGTTATACAGCAGAAACTAACACAACATTGGAAAGCAACTATACTCCAATAAAGATGTTAAAAAAAAAAAAACAAAAAGCAATTATATTCTGTCATCAGATTGACAATAAACAAGTCAACAAATAAACAATGACAATAAACATCCCACAGTGATATATGCTTTACAGAGAATTGGAGTTATGTGATAGAGCATGACATGTTTGCTCATGTTGATTCGAAAGCTGAATTAGGGTTCCCTGAAGGGGAGACCTTTAAGCTGAAACTGCGTGACAGGAAGGACCATGGCTAACATGAAGAGCCAAGGCCATGACGACACTGACACGCTTTAAGAACAGCGAGAAGGAAGCCCAGTGAGACTGAAGTGAAAAGGGAAGAATGCAGTGAGAAAGGAGAGCAGAAAGGTAGCCAAAGACCTGACTACTAAGGTCTTTGTAGGCAGTTGTCAAGAGTTTGGTTTTAATTGCAAGTCTGGTAGAAGCCATCAGAAAAGTTGTAAGCATGTTCCTACTTTGTGTTTCTGATGTCAGCTCTGAGAACTAGCTAATGGTTTGGATTGTGGGAGGTGAGGAAAACAGAAATCAAGGTTAATTCTCACACTCTTATGTGAACAACTCAGTAGATGATGGTATTATTTGCTGCATTTGAGTTCTAACAATAATGAAATAAATGCCTAGCGGAGCAGAGTCGTTGTTACTGTTGTTATCGTTATTATTATTATAACAAGCATCATTTTGGATTACCTTTCCATGGAAATGCCTTCTCATAGTACGCACTGTGAGAGGGTTAGGAGAGGTATGAAAGGTATGCGAGCCTTAGAAGGTATGCAAGGGTTAGGTGGGTCCTCACCCTTGCTGATTACATCCTTTCCTGGAAAAGACCATACCCACACCCTAGGAGCAATGCAAGTGTGAGTTCTTTTCCTTTCCTTTCCCTTCGTCTCTTCCTTTCTTCTTTCCTTCCACAAATATTCAGTTATCTATTTTATACCAGATATTGATGGCCATTGAGTACACTAGCTTGTAGTCTAGTTGAGGAGGCAGATGCAACTAAATAGTCCACAAAAGGCCTCAAGTTGAGATGCCTGTGACTTAGCAAAAGGCTACTTCTATCCTTGGTATAAAAGCATCTGGGGAGAAGGTGAACCATCTATAAAGAGTACAGTGAGTGTCCTTGGAGGAATGGGACTGAAGTGTGACATATCCTGGGGTAGTTTAAATCACGAACACTTGATAGGATTGAGTAGTTGTGATTAAAATTCAAAAGCAAGAGAAGAAATGTGCCAATGGGACACGTGCCATCATGGAATGGGAAATCGGGAATGCAGTAGGTTTGGTAAAGAAGACTGGCACAGCCACAGCTTGTAGTTGAGTCTAGAAACTCCTGTGAGCCTCTCATACTTTATGGGATCAATGGCTAAGTGAATGCCAGCTACACAATCTGTTACCTCAGTGCCCGAGCTTGGGGCATCACTTTTGGTCCCAAGGAAAATAGCAAGAACACAGCCAGAGCAGTGAATAAACAGGGCCAACAGTGAAAGACGCCCTGTGCAGAACGGCAAAGCCACCGCAGGGGTGGATGGAGAAGAGTCGCATTCCCTAGCTGCCTGGTGTTTGCAATCCAACTTAGCTTTAAAGTGAACAAGGCCCCGGTGAGGCGAGGCGATGGCACTGTGGCTACGCTGATGTGCAGTAAGCAGTTGGAGAGGATCGATCGTAGCAGTCAAAGTTACCACCCCAGCAAATACACAGCACAACTTCTGCACTGGACGTAAGGAAGCAATTGCTGTGCGGGGCACACCTTACGGCCTCTGGAACTACACTGTCCAAGCTGAAGTCCAATTTCTATACTTACTAACAAGTTCCTTCACTTCCATGCGCCTCAGTGTCCGACAGCAGTAGTAGGGTTGGTTTTGAAGGTTAAATGATATAATGATTGCAAACCTCAAAGACCAGCAGCTGGCACATAAATGGCACTCAATAAATGCTATTAGCTATTTTTCAAAAACTGCGTTACCTTGTAATTTACAACTCACAGTAAGTGATTGGTAATTGTAAGCTATTACAGTCATTTTTACCTCCAGAATTAAAAATACCATACTCCTCCTTTGTTTCTTCCTTCATAGTAGGAAGAAAAGTAAGTAAACTAACGGACTTTTTAAGACATTTTGGTCACTTCCAGATAGCTAAAGAATGACCTCACACTGCTGCATGCCAGCTCCTAGACAGCTATTGTACTTGCCCTCAGAAAATGGCTATATTGCAGGGATTCAAAGGAGATCATGGTGGCAGACAAGCTACTGACCAAATGCACAGGGAATCGCCAATATAAAAGGCTCTGTGGATAAACAGATGTTTGATCCCCCTCCCTTCATATGGAATCTGTAATCATTTATGCTAGACAGGAACAAGCTTCAATTCTGTTTATGTTCTTTTGGAGAAAAGAACCTGCTCATAAATAACCAGAAAGGATATGATTATAACGGAGACGTGTTACCCTAAGGTGAAAAGACATTGTTTTCAAACACTTTGAGTGCCCCTATATTTGTACATGAATTATTTACTCTTGAGAGCAGGTCATTAAGGGCATTTAAGTACTACTTGTTCTCACCTTATTTTCTTTTCCCACACGACCGAAATGATATACAGAATTCACATGAGCAATACACTCCAATAGGTAGATTCATACATAATATTTTTTAAAGTTTACTAAATTGTTGTGGCCCACCTTTCAATGGTTCAGAGCAGGTATTGCCAGATAAATTTGAATTACTTGATAAACTTAAAAACAAAATCATATTCTGTTTTCAAAGATTAAAATATTTACTTCTATATTTATTATATATTGTACATTTACTTACTTACATCTCATATTATTGTATCATTGTATAGCTTTCATATTACGTATAGCTAACCTGCATTTGCACATTTCTACCACATAAACAGATCATCTTCTTCATCCATTCACCATTCAACAACATTTACTGGGGATCCACCAATACTATGTGAGGCACTATTTAAGCACTATGGTTGAAAAAAAAATGACCAAGATAAAATCTCACATTCCTTACAATTTCCAATATAATTTACGATGGGAAAAATATCAATATACCCTCATAAACTTGGACACTTCCTCAAATAAAGTTAATTTCGACAGAAAAACAGAGTGAGAGAAAGAAGAAGGAAGGAGAGATGGAGGGAAAGAAGAAAGGGAGGGAGGGAGGGAGAAAGGAAGGAAGGAAGAAAAGAAAGGAGGGAGGGAGGAAAGAAGGAAGGAAGGAGGTTCTTTCTGAGCCTGACTGGTCCACCCACAAAGGTAAAATTCAGTGGGCGGCTGTATTAGAGATCTCAGGACAATTTCACCCTTTGTCATCATCTGCTTCATTCTGAAAGGTAAACTGATCATCCAAATGTTCTTATACAAATCTATGACTAGAAGGCTCGAAAACTGGTTATTTTGTCTCTCCACCTCCCTGCAAAAAGCAAGGTTTCTGAGACTGCGCGTGTGTAGGGGCACATGAATATTCACACACACACAGGTGAAACATAGGATTTTACTGCTTACCTATAGTTTCTCTTGAAAATTGATGAGCCTAGTTCTGTTCATACTAAGTCACGTAAACACATGCAGGTAACCCAATAACTCATTGATTAGTGGTGCTACCTTATGTGTATTTAAGATCATTCCACTTTAATGAAAATAGGTATTTAGAATTTGGGGATAAGCCTTTAAGGCCCACCTTTGCTTCTATGGTGGGCCATGCTCTCTGATTTGGTCTAGCATGTAATTACAGAGACATCTAGTGGTTGGATCCAGGAGTATGAAACCTAGAAGAACAATGCAAAAATGGACTCATTTCCCCCAAAGGGGCCATTGACAATGTACCAGAAAGGGAGGTAACCAGTGGGAAAATTTAGGCTGAAGTAGAGCATTATGCATAAATGGCTATAACCTGCTATTTTTGGAGCTTGGAAAATTTTAAGATGAAAATAAAGGAGACAATAAATAATTTCAAAATCAAAACAAAAGCCAAGGTGAATTAAGTAAAGCACTATCTATAATATGATTTAAAGATTCCTGCTTTACTCAAAAAGGGGCAAACTACTTTGCCAATTTTATCACACCATAAATGCCATATTAGGCACTGAAAACTTGAGCATAAAGTTTTATTTCTATACAAAAATACAAGTTTTCCCAGTGAGGTGATACAATGGCCTGCATCAGTCATTTACACTTTAGTGTGAATTAGTTGGTCAAAGTCTAGGAGTGAGCAAGAATAAAAGTCGAGAAGTCTAAGAGAGAAGAATTAAATCAATGTTTTCCTGAGCAGGAGAAGGGACCCTGTTGCTCTTACACTACCATAACATCAGAAGTGACTTGATTTTAATCACTGAAAGAATGTTGGTATCAGTGTTTAAAAAAATGAAGTGATTTAGAGGCTATTTTATAATTCCAAAAGTGGGAGACGTAGAGGAAAAGTAAATTAAAAAATAAGAGGTAGGGTGAAAATAAATAAAACACAATAACATGCGCACACGTGCACACACATACACACACAAACATGAAGCTTCCCTGTAATGCCATCCCCATGATCCACGCTGTGGAGGAGTTGTAAAATTCAACACTTCTGCTTCATCAAAATCTAAAACCACTATAATGAGATCAAAATCAGGCCTGGCATCATTTTTTTTTTTCCAATGGCAGAAGAGAGGGAAATATTATGATCAAGTCAGACTATCTTTATATGTACTTTGCCCAAAGTACATTCTAACCCATAGGAAATTGCCCACCTCTATCTGAAACTCCTTGAGACTGCAAATTAATAACAACAGTGGGATATCAAGCATATATCTCAATTGCTTTCTAAGAGATGCATGGAGAGGGTGGGCAGTGTGTAAGGACAAGGAGGAATTCTACAGGAGATCACATCACATCCTCTCAGTGCCCCAACAGCACATCCCTATGTCCCCCAATAATGGGCCAACATCTTAGAAGGGGAAAATAATGTAAACTTTCAGAAAACACTAGAACATGAAACATGAAAGTTTACGAAATTCTTTGTTGTGAAACGTATAGCCTTATACTTTCTGCTCATCAACAGTATGCACCATCACCTGGGATCTTCCTCGAAATGCACATTTTCAGGCCCCTCTCCAGACCTCTGAATTATTTGTAAACATGTTAAAATTTGGAAGGCACTGACATAGGATACTTTATAAGCCTCCACATTCTTTGCTAACACATTACCCCCCAAACTGCAGAATCTCCATCTTTAGTAGGGATGGGAGCAAGGGGATACAGGCCTGGAAATCTGTTTCCTAGGCTTCCCAGATATACTTTTTGTAAACAATATAGTTTGAATGCCTTATCCATTGCCTTCCATTTGCTTATCTGAGACTTTGAGCCAGATGATAAGTGGTCAGTCAACACTTTGGTCAAGTCACTTTGTTTCCCTGAGTCTGACTTTTGTATCTGAAAGATCATCTTCATAGGGTTGTCTCAGCCCCAGAAAATACAATGCACAGGGAAGTAGTCTATGCGATCAAATGCTGCAAACAGAAGAATTCATTACTATTCTGACGTGCCTAAGGATATTCCTACCATTTGTGTCCTAATAGCTTCCACTCTTTGGAGACTGGGAAGGAGAGCATACTTGTCTTAGACTCAGCTTGGGTAAGTGAGACTTCCTGCTTAGAAAATATGCAGGAATTTTCCCCCATCAGTATTAAGAGGAGGATGTGGGCCAGCTTGAAGTCTGCAGATCTGCTCAGCTGCAGCTCCGCGAGCAGCTGGTAATACAGCATGCATATCGTGCTGGCTCAGCTAAGAATACTCTTTCTATTCTTGCCTGCTTTTTGTTTTGTTTTCAGGCTGAGGTGTTAGGGAAAAAGCAGTATCTGAATGCAGTTCCCAGTGATCCTGCATTTAAGAAGCCAGGGAATCCTCTTGTCTTCCTCTGCCATGGAGAGCCCGGCCGCATCTGCTAGGGAGGCCGCCAACATACAAGAGACTTGGTGGAAATAAAAACTACGCAAGGTCCCTGCTACTGGATTTCCACTTAGATAGGATATTGATACTGCCCATTATTGCGATCAAAATCATCGAAAGTACTAACAATGTTGCAGGACTAAAGATAATTTTATAATTCTAAGTTGCCATTATTGCATAAGGTATGCTATACATGCAAGAGATCATTAATATTAGAATGGTATTAGAATGTAATTCCAGTAATAGTTTATGGAGATACTACTACTGTTACTATGGGAAACTTTAGTGTATATTAAAGAGAATTGATAGAGACAGATTCAGGAGCCCAGCCCTCTCAGGCTTTGACAAAAATTATTAGACCCTGGCAGGCCTTACACGTCATTACAAAAGAGAACTTGTTGATCTATGCTAGCATAACAGGGTATTGGTTTCTCAACATGAATTTTCTGATTTAATAGTGGTTAACATTTACTAAGTATCTACTAAGAGTCAAGTATTCAACCAGTTGCTCTATGTATATTATTTAAACTGACTAAGCATCTAAACCTTATGTTCCTCAGAAATTTACGCCATAAGATAATGTTTTATCCTCACATGTTCACATGATAGTCACATGGCTATTTGCCAATAAATATATTTCCATTCATAAGACAATTATTACGTAGGTCATCATTTCCCAGATGGGTTTCACAGAGCACTAGTAATCTGCTAAATGTTAACAGATGTTTCATAAAAACAGTGTTCCACAGTCGAATAGGTTTAAAAAACACTGAATTAATAAAATTAAACATGGTTGTTTAATATAAGCCTTTTTAACTTCTTCAAATATTAAGTTTATATATCTTTGTAAAAGAAAAATAGCATGAAATGTTTCCCAAAGATAGAAGACCTAGGGACACTTCCTTGTCTGAATATATAGTAATGTCTTCCTTTTTGAAAATATAATAGATGCATTTCATGGCAACTCTGTAAAGTGGACATATCCCCATTAAAAGAAGCCAAGAGTAGTAGAACCATGTTATTTGTCCCGATATTTGTTATAATTAATTTAGCCTCTCTTGTTTTTCCTGTTGTTTTCGGTAGGCATTCAGGACAAAACTGGAATTTCTGCTAAGACTAAGGAAGACCAGGGAAGAAAAGTAATATTGAAGAGGCTAGAGGTCCAGAACTTAGTTTGAGGCCTTGGGAACCCTTGCCTCCTTAACAGACCCTGGCATTTACCTCTGAAGGTAAGGCTGAAACACACTTAAAGTAACACCACCCATCTTTTTAAGCAGTCACTCCCACCCCCTAACTAAAAATACATGCATTCTTACTACTTTTTGGTCTCTTATGCAACTAATCCTAATATTGTATTGTCAGATCTCATTTATGGAGAGGTAGATCCACCCATGGAGAAACTGCTTGAACCAAACAAATCATTGCTTGTCCAAGTCTCACTGTTGCAGTCATTTCTCTGAACTTGGCCAGAAAAGGCAGAGAACCTTTTCTAGAAATGAGTCACCAGCTTCCACTGCCTGATGTTGAGCAGAAATCCTATAAGTGGGGATAATCTTCATAGAGAGCCTATTTTACAACACTAACCTCTACTTCCAAAAGCAAAACCAGTTCCATTCAGGTTCAAATTCTACTTCTCCTGGGCTTCCCTGGTGGCGCAGTGGTTGAGAATCCGCCTGCCGATGCAGGAGACACGGGTTCGTGCCCTGGTCCGGGAAGATCCCACGTGCCGCGGAGCAACTAAGCCCGTGAGCCATGGCCGCTAGGCCTGCGCGTCCGGAGCCTGTGCTCCGCAATGGGAGAGGCCACAGGAGTGAGAGGCCCGCATACCGCAAAAAAAAAAAAAAAAAAAAAAAAAAAAAAAAAAATTCTACTTCTCCAAATCATCTCTCTTTGCAGACTGCAGCATGTCTTCAAATGACCTACACCAATGTCTCCCACGAGCTGAACCGCTCATCCTTCAAGAGTCCCTAAAACCAGTACTTTCAACCTCCTGAAATGAAGTTTCAATATCTGGCATTTAAGAAGGGGGAAGAAACATGGCCAGTTTTCCTAGAACAGATTTTAGTTTTGTAATCCAATAAATCTGATACATGACTAAATGAAAGGCACTAGGCCATCTGCAAATATTTTAGGTTAGTCTCTCCATACTGACCTAATATACTCAATCTTTTTCAATCTTTCAACAGAAAAGACACTATTCCAAAATGCAAATAGTAGGACAACTTGTAAGCACTAGCTGAGCTTCCAGAAATGGACATCATTAGAGATTGGATTTTAGGAGACCTGACACAAATTCTTGCCCCCAACCCTACTCCAGCATCCTGAGTTAACTCATTTCTGCCAGTATAATAACAATGTTCAAAGGTCACCCATTGCTGACAAGGTAAGTCTCAAACTAATTAGTTGTACAGTCTAGACCCTTTGAATCTATCATTTACCTTTTCCAATATTATCCCCAAACTTTTGCTGTCTTTCTTTCCAACCACACATTCAGTCTCTCTCCATCTTTCTCCTTCTCTCTCTCTCTCTCTCTCTCACTCACTCACTCACTCTCACACACACATGTTCCAGGAACTGCCCTCTGCACCAGGGATTCAATAGGAATTCAGGGGAAAAAAAGATAGATACAATTCATATCTTCACAGATCCTACAAGCCTTTTTAAACTCACCTCTAGAACTCTATTGACAATCCAGACCCTTATTCCCTTAGAACGTCTTTTGCCCTAATCAAATGCTTATCTATTTGTTAAGAGCCTCCTCACTCATTTCATCATTTATTCTTCTTTGCTTTTTTATTTTATTTATTTTATTTTATTTTATTTTATTTTTGTGTGTGTGTGTGTGTGTTCTTCTTTGCTTTTTTAAACAAAATCCCCTGACTTCTTTGTTCCAGAGAGTATGAAGGTCCTGGGGATGAAAGATAATTATAATATGGCATCTGCCTTAGAGGAGCTCACAGTCTTATGAGACAAAGTAGGGGAAATGGGTAAAAAAAGAAAGAGATCAACAATTGTCAAGCAAATAACATTAGCAGGCATTGTACCTACTGCTTAGATTCATTTTATTATTTGGTCTTCATATCAATATAACTTATTTATTAAATGATTAAATGGATATTTATAGTAAATCTATTATATTTCAGCCTGACTAGAAACTAGGTGAAGAAGATTCCTGATCTCATAGATCTTACATGCTAATGGTATAGACAGACCAAATGTAGGACAATTGGGGGATAAATAAAATAACACAAATTATCAAAAACAACCCAACAAAGAGCTGAGATATACTGAGATGGCAGCTGCATGGGGAGTCCTAGTTTAATTAACTAGGTAGGGAAAGCTTCTCTGAGAAGGTGTTAAGTTGAGATCTAACACTGACAAAGAAACATGAAGAGTATCAAGATAAATGCCTGGAAGGACTCTCAGAATACTAACAAGGCTAGAGCTCTGTGAGGAAAGAGAAAATGGCAGGAGAGGAAGTGGAGAAAAACAAGTACATTTCAAATCAATTAACATACCACTCAAGGCCTTTTAAATTCTGGCTCCAACTCACCTTTTCCAACCTTAGCACCAACGGTTTTACAGAATCTTTAGTCACCCAGATCTACTTTTTCCCATTACCTCATCATTCATTTATTTAATATACAGTTGACCTTTGAACAACAAGATTTAAACTGTGTGGATCCCCTTATATGAGCATTTTTTCACTAAACACATGCTATTGAGCTACACAATCTGTGGCTGGTTGAATCGGTGGATATGGAGGGCCAACTATAAAGTTATACGTGGATTTTCAACTATGCAAGGGTTGGTGCCTCTAACCCCTGTGTTGTTTGTGAGTCAACTGTATACAGTTGGCCCTCCCTATCCACAGGTTCCACATATGCAAATTCAACCAACTGTGGGTCAAAAATATTTTTTAAAAATTTCAAAGTTTCAAAAAGCAAAACTTGAATTTGCTGTGCACTGGCAACTATTTACACAGTATTTACATTGTATTTATAACTATTTATATAGCATTTGTATTGCATTATGTATTGTAGGTTATATAGCAATGATTTAAAGTATATGACACGATGTGCATAGGTTAGGCAAATACTATGCCATTTTATATAAGGGACTCAAGCATCCAAGGATTTTGGCACAGAGGGGTGTGACCTAGAAACAATCCCCCAAGGATAGTGACAGATGACCAACTGTATGCTGAATAAATACTTGAGGACCATAGGTAAGGGACCCAATTTCATTCTAAATGCAGGGATGCTTTAAATTAATTGATGGGTGTTTTTAATTTTGTTCTGTTGAAGCAAGTGATAGATATTTTTGAAAAAAATCTTTCTGTTCACTCTATAGAGAACTGATTATAGGAAATAAGAGTGAAAGGGGGAAGAAACAGTATTGACATGGTGTTAGCCAATGATGATGTAAGCCAACCTGGGGCCAGTGATGAATGAGAAAGCAACTGATTCGAGATATATATTAGAAGTCTAATTTATGATCTCCTTCCCATTTTTTAATTTTTCCTTTCTCATCACTGAAACAACTGTGTAAAATTTCCATCAGAAATCAAATGACACCTACCTGGAGAACAGCACCCTATACATAAAAAAGTGCAGTCTAAAAGACTTTATCTCTAGACCAAAGATGCTATCTAATGGGGGGGTGGGGGTGCTAGTTCATTCATTTATTATGATAATGCTGAAATACTAAATGAGTCATAAACATCCAGTCTTCTCAGGGGCACAGATGGGAAAGAAACAGCTCTCTCTCCTGTTTTCAAGACTGCTTGATATGCATGACTAGAGAAACTCAACATTGGAGCTGCATGGGAATTGAGACTCATGTCAGCTTTATTTACTGCTAAAATGTTCTCGGGGACTCTGCGTGTTTTGAGCAGAGTCAGGCATCCTGGATGAGGGATGGAGTCTCAAACTCCCCTCCCTTTCCAGCTCTTCCATTTTCTTTGTGTTGGTCTTACAGACTGAGGTGGAAGGTAGAGGCAGGGTGGGAGAAGAAAATCAGTGCTCACTAGAAGGCAAGGTGGCTGAGACAGAAACACACACACAGAGAACTGGGACTTCCTCTGGAGATGAGGCCTATGGAAATCTTTATGCTGGGACCACCTGGGCCGCGGAGCCATAGCTGACCACTGTGAAAAACATGGCTTATGGGCCACCCCGAAGTTATTTTCAACCTTCTTTTTCCTTTCCACCTCTCACATGCTCTTCCCTGGCCTACATTCCCGGTAGGGATGGCCGTCTGCACCTCATCCTCCAGCAGAGACTTACGCTGGGGGCCTTCTTTTTCTTGCAGCTAAAAAAGAGATGTAACTGATATGTATCCTCCCCCTTCCTCATTCTTTCTGCCTTGAATGTAAACTAGAGGATGAGAACTTCAGCAATCATCCGGCAAACAGCTGATAAATGCCAACAGAATCCCTGGCCCTGATAATATTAAGCCATAGAACCATGGTCTACAATTTCTGGACTTCCTGTTAAGTGAGAAATTTGAACTCCCATTAATTTAGGCTTCTGGAGTCAGATTACTGTTACTTGCAGTCAAGAGTTATCTTAGCCGGTCCAAACATCTTCTGTCTTCAGAAGTAAAACCACTTAGGAAAGTGGGGAAGAAGAAAACCCCTCATAATGCAACCACTATTAGTATCTCAGTATACTGTTATTCCGTCTTTCAAGTTTACATATGCATGTATATTTTCCTTATAGAGTTGTTATTATACAAAGTCTTCCAGGTTGTAAATTTTAATAGCTGCCTTATATCCATGCATAATTATTTTACCCGCATCTTTTTGTTTGGCATGTGGGTTTATGATATTTTTTACATTATGAACAATTTATGAGCATATTTGGGCATACCACATTTTTCATATTTCCTTAGGACAGATTTCCAGAAAGGGATCTAGGCAAATGAACAATTCTATGACCTACAATACATAAAGTCAAATTGCTTTCTAAAAGTGTTATAGCAATATACACTGCTACCAACAATGACGGTATCCATTTGTTTACATTTTTTTTCTGCACTGAGTATCAACATTTAAAAAAAGGCTAATTTCATAAAAATAAGAACATTTTTTAAAGTGGTGATTTAAATTCAAGATACTCTTGGACATTGTTCTCTCTCTTAGCTGCCTCTTTCTTGCTATGAAATGAGCCACTAGATTCCTATACTATATAATCTGAAAGAGTCAATCTATCTTTAAAATGCTACCTAACAATTATATTACCTTATATATCCAGAATCTTCTGCATTGAAGAAAATGCTTTTGAGTGAGGTATGATCCCTATTCAATGAAGGAATGAAGCTGATTTCAGAAAGTGCATATGACGCGCCCTTGGTTGTAGAGCTATGAAACAGAAGAACTTACACTTTTATTTCAAGTCAAGGACTCTTTTTAGTTCAGCACATTACTTTTTTGCTTCGACATGGGTGCTAAGAAAACCTCACAATATCAACCCTGACTTGGATGACTGATCTGAAAATAAATTAACAAAGGCCTAGAAGAAACCGATTAGTGGAAAGAAACAAATTTAACAGTATGAGTCTGAATTGTATATTACCTTTCCCTTTGTTCTCTGAGTATATGTTATGAGCACTTGTAACTTCAGTGTGAAATAAAGCATAGAAGAGCTAAGGAAAACCCCAGAGCAGAGTGTGTTATGAGCAAGCAAAAACAAATTTTATAGATAAGAGAGAATTCTGTAAACCTTAATGCTATGGAATATTTATAAAAATAGGCAGGCCAATAGCTATAGCACATGGTGATTTTGAAGAGAAAAAAGTAGCAATAATGAGTAAAACCTTTATACAGTATCTCCTCGGTCATCCAGCAGAATAGCCATTGAACCAGGACTGCTATAAAGTTGAAGATAAGCCCTGTTATCTTCTGGGTTACAGGTACCAGTGAGTGTTTACCAGTTGGTCTGCATTTACCAAATTTTTTTACGGAAAAAGACATTGGTTACATGAGCTTGAGTACAAAATCAAGTAAGGTAACAAGATTTTAGAAGAGAAAAAAACTGAGTCTAGTGAGAAGAAAATAAAATTGGGACATGTTGTTGGTATGGAGCAAGGATTCTAACTTAACCTCCATCCCTCACCCCGTAGATCTGGCAGTAAGCTACACCTCAGGATTCACAGAAAGTAAGATTTAACATGTAACCTTTGGTTCACCATATCTTTTTTTACATGTTCCAAGAAGATGCTGCACAAAGAAAACCCTGCACATCTCCCAAGAAATAACTCATGAGGCACTGATGAGAAAATTTCTTCTCCCCAGACTTACTTTCCTGACACCTTAATTCTGAATCAATTGGACCATAAAAGCAAATCAGGACCCACGGCACTAATGGACTTTCTGAGGCAAGCAGGATGCCCCCCTGTGAGACAAGTGGTTTTCAATATCTACAGAACAATCTTCTTTCTGTTCTTGCAGTAGAGTTGAGGAGAATTCCAACCATCCATCAATTAAGGGAAGGGCTATGGCTAAAAGGGAGTGACAGAGGGCCAAAAGGAAAAAATGGAAAAGAAAAACAAAAGGAGATGAAAAATGAAATAGAAGCAGTGGGGCTGGCCTCCTAGTCCTGTTTATAGGTAGGATGTATAGTGCAATGAGAAGGTCCTGGGAGTGTAAGTCAGACAATCCATGTATGAATTCTGAGTTCTCCATCTATCATATGATGTTGAACCCATCACTTAGTCTCTTAATCCTCAGTATTCCCACCTGTAAAATGGAAAAATAACACCTTTCTCCAAGGGTTACTGAACATTAAATATGATCATATGTAAATAAAATGTACAAATTACTATTTTATAATATGGTCCAAAGATGGTATTTTTTCATTCCTTCAAATAAAGATCTAAGCAGGAAGAAGGAATCCATCAAGTGTGAGTATGAATGAGCGACTCTGTGTGTGTGTGTGTGTGTGTGTGTGTGTGTGTGTGAGAGAGAGAGAGAGAAAGAAAGAGATAGTGTGTGTGTAAAACTTAATACCCTAGATATTTGGGAGAAATTTCCTTTCTTTATTGAAGCTGCTCATAATGAAAATGACGTTACTTCTCCTGAGTTCAGGGTCTGGCACATAGTAGGTTCTAAATATTTATTTGTTGAATACATAAAAACAACATTAAAAGTGAAGCTGAATGAATGCCAAGCAGCTAATTGTCAAAGTCTAGAATTTTTATATAAGCAGCTCTGTCTTCACTGTACCAGGTTACTCTTTTTCAGGAAAACAACTTGGGAAACTCACAAATCCATTCTTACCCCAATTTAAACCTTAGGGAATAAATAATGCACGTGTAATAGGTAAGCCTGTTCCATTTTCCGGTTAACTACGGCTGTGTAATAAATCCTCCTAAGGAACAGAGACTTAAAGATTTCTTCTGTCTAACCATGCTCCATATACAATGGGCAGTTACTTTGCTCCTTTCACCTTAATTCACTCATGCAGCTATGTTTAGCTAGAGAAGAGGCTGAGCTGGAAGGCCCAAGGTGGCCTGATTCACAGGTCCAGCAGCTGGAGCTGGCTTCAGATGACATGATAGGAGGAGAAAAGGAGGGAGAATGGCAGGTCAGCTTTCCTCTGTATGACCTCCACTCGGCTAGACGGGCTACCTTTCATGATGGTCTCAGAACAGTTCTCCAAGGGAGGCAAATGAAGCTACAGGCTTCCTAAGGCCTATCTTATTATGTAATGTCATTTCTCCCACATTTGAGCAAAGCAAGTCACAAGGCCATTCAGTTTCATGGAGTGAGAAAATAGATTCCACTTCTTTCTTGGAGTTATTTGGCATGGACATACCAGGATACAGGGAATCTGTGGGCCTAGTTTTCTTTTCACTATATAGTATCAATGACAAGTGTGGTCCTTTGCAACCAAGAAGGCAACAAATACATTTTTGTTAGACTTTATGAAAAAAAACTGTCTATTTTAAATTTAACAAGCAAAGTCATTAGGTACAGAGTAAAGTGCAAAGGAATTCTGAAGCTACAAAACGACAACTAAAGCAAAAATATTATGCTGAACATCTGATCAGAGCCCAGTAATGAGTTTAGAAGTAGAAATAAATTTTTTTAAAAAAGCAGGCGATGAGAGTAGGTCATCATGTTAATTATGCTGATCTGGGCTTGGAAGCCATAATTTTAGCATAAACTTGATGTGAATGTGACAGTATGTTTGGTAGAGTATAATTTCCTTTGAAACAGAATCTGTGTTTTCTTAAATCCCAGCTCTGACGACTACTAGCTGCATTATCGCTTGCAAGATACTTAAGCTCTCTAAGCCTCAGTTTCCTCATCTGTAAAGTAAACATAACAGTAATGTTACTTGCATATAGTTACGCTAAGAATTGAACAAAATCTAAGTTTCCCTCTGTTGCTGACATAGAATAAATGTGCAGTAACTGGTTGAAATTAATGATGAATTCTCCTAAGCCCTCTATGAAACTGGTAAAATGCTATAAAGAATATATACTTAATTATTTAAATTGTGTATTGTTACCTGAGCTCTAAAAGGATGAGATTTTAGAATCACAAGGAATTTGGTAGATAACTTGCCTTTTACTTTTGTCTGCAAAATAGGTTGATTGAGAGAATTTGGGAAGCAAGGGCCCTGAGAATATATGAAGAATGACTTCTGAGAAAAACTTAGTAGATAAAAGTACTGTAACTGACAAGATTCCAAGGTGATAATACCTACAGAAGCGCTCAGGATGGTAGGACATCCCTCACAGCGTACAATAAAATTTAACTAAATGTAGCATTACAATTTAACAATGTTCCAATTGTAACATCACATTCTGATTAGGTAAAAACATAAAATAGTTTTCTTGGAACCATAAAACAATGAACTTCCACTGATTACTTTCTCCCGAGAGACAGAGAAACTGAGCAAACCCTATGTACACATAAGTCCATTTTGTATAAATATTTGTATATTTCACGATAATGTTAGTAACTTCACCTACTGTAGAGGGATGTGTGTGTGTGTGTGTGTGTGTGTGTGTGTGCGCGCGCACATGTGCACGTGTGGACGGTGTGTGTTACTAACATCTTTTACGCTTGCAGTTTTGTCTTCTCTTCATACCAGCTTTGTTTCCTTAGTATCTTTTTCTCTATGTTACTCCTTCACTAATTGGGCAAATGTGATAATTTGTAATGGGTCTCCAACTCATTAGTATAATTTAGTCAGGTTCTACTGTATTTCACCAGACACACCAACCAGACTGCTGCACACATCTGTTGCTGCAGCTCTATTTCATAAGCATCCACAGAATTTCTGCTTTAAAATTGACAAATGATTGTCCCTTAATCAGCCAGTTGTTATACTGAGCTACATAAATATATGCAGTGTCATCCACAAATAATCCTATGATAGAATACAGCAACAATTAACATTCGCATAGAGCTTTAAAGTCTACAAAGCTTTTTCTTACACATCCAAACAAAATCCCAGGTATTCCCCTGTGAGGGAAAGTACTACATATCGTCTAAATAACTTAGAAGGCAGAATACCATATTTCTAAACATAGGTATTTGATTCAGCTAGGCCTCTGCTATGTGATCTTGGCCATTTATTTAACCTCTCTGAGGTTAAGTGTCCCCATCTTTTTTTTTTTTAATGTATATTTATTTTTGGCTGTGTTGGGTCTTCGTTTCTGTGCGAGGGTTTTTCTCTAGGTGTGGCAAGCGGGGGCCACTCTTCATCACGGTGCGCGGGCCTCTCACTGTCGCGGCCTCTCTTGTTGCGAAGCACAGGCTCCAGACGCGCAGGCTCATTAGTTGTGGCTCACGGGCCTAGTTGCTCCGCAGCATGTGGGATCTTCCGGGGCCAGGGCTCGAACCCGTGTCCCCTGCATTAGCAGGCAGATTCTCAACCACTGCGCCACCAGGGAAGCCCTCCATCTTTAACATTTCTATAATACCTATCCCATATTTTTTTTCAGGGTATCAAATTTTTGATAATGAACATAAAGTTCTAGACACATAGTAAATGCTAAATAAATGCTAGCTGTTAACATGCTCCAGATTTTACAGATAGAACACTGTCCTTGTTTAAAGATGTTTACATCAAATAACAGAGAAATGAGATAGTTGTCAGTATATAACTAGGGTTGCAGATTGAGAAGACTTGGAGTTATTATGAAAGGCAGTTCCTGCTCCTCAGTCCTAGCAAGAAGACAGGAGAGTTGAGTACTACAACTAAGTACTATTACAAGGCAGGAGCTAGCACAGACAGTGCCTCTAATCTGAAGCCCTTGGTGACTTAAAACCATGTAAGTGTCCAGGACTGAGATTAGAACAAGGGGTGCAGATTTGAAAGCAATCAAAGATATCACCAAAGAAGGTGGGCCTGAGACAGATGTTGGAAAACTTGGAGTAGAGGATGACACTAAAGGTATAAAAAAGCCAGAGAAGGAAGCAGGCAATCAGGAAGTCCTAGCAAGCTAGCAGGTGAGATTGCAGTCTGAATAAATGTCAGAGACAGGAGCTGTTGCCTGACACAGACTTTTCTGCACCTTCTGTGGCCTCTACTTGGTAAGAGCGCAAGGGTAAAAGATAACAGAAATAGGGAAATATTTCCTTATATTCTGGACCCTGAAATCACTAACCATTTTGGGAGCTGGTACAGGTAAGTGAATACTGGGTTGGTCAAAAAGTTCATTCCGGTTCTTCCATAAGATGTTATGGAAAAACCCAAACAAACTTTTTGGCCAATGCAATAGATATCGAGGATGGTAGGTTTTTCTGGAACCGTATTCAGCCGCAGACAGGAAGAGGAAATTATCCCTTTTTCTGTTTCTGAATCTCACAGCTCTGTTCTCATCAGGGGACAGAGTCAAGATGTTATTTAAACAGAAGCCTGACAGGTGACTCAGCACTTCCCACCCCCACGACAGTAATGACTAAAGAATCAATTTGATTGAATGGCTCCTTCTTGATGGGTAAGAACCTCTGGCTTCTTCAAGTAGGTGACATGGTCAGAATTAGAGCTGACCATCTTCAAAGAGTCTCCCCTTTGCTTCTCCTGGGTTCTCACCTTGGATCCAGTTGCTAAGTCAAGAAAAAATGACATCCTATGAGAGTACCTGGCAAACTTCTAAATTTATTGTTGTGAAACTATCATCCCTTGGCTTGAGAGAAAGAGAAACTGCCATCTACTTACAGCAGAAAATGTGTCCCTCAAATCTCCAAGAACTCCACATTGAAGAAGTGGGATGGTCGCAGAACAGCCTTTCTAGCAACTCTTCATGGCTGTGCTAAGTGCCATTCCATCCTGAGCCGTCAGCTTATAGACATGCGCCCTCTAGAACATACCATTAGAGAGGTTTGGACCATCTGTCTGCCCGACAGACCATCTGTATCAAGCACTAGCTCCCCTTCCAGAAAACAGAAATGGGACATATTCAGATCTTGACAAGGAAGAAAGTGAGGACACTAGAGAGATGAGTCTTTGTACCTTTGCTTCCAAGCTCTCTTTATAGCGATCATTGGTAGAAAAGGAAAGGAGTCCAAGAAAATTTTTAAGGTAGAAAATATTATAGCAAAACAGAATAGAAAAAAAATCAAAATAAATAGCGAAAAACAGAAAGCACTGCATATATCTTTAGGTGTTTGCAAGGATAAAGTCCAGGATGGGAGGAATCAGGGACATAGGCTCTGAGCCAGATGCACCCAGACAGACAGATGTCATGCACTGCAGGTAATGACTCATTTCCTAGGGCAAATCACAAGTTGTCTGAGGCTCAATTTCCTCATCTGTATCCTGAAAATAATGATACTCCCTTTTCACAACTATGACATTCCCACCATATCATCTGTAGTATCATGGTGTTCAGTTCATGATAGCTCTTGTGTTAATCTTGTGATTTTTTTTTTAAGGACTTTTATAGGGCCCATGCCATGTCTTCATTCTCACCCACCAACTACAGGTCTGAAGGGAAAAAATTACTTCGTGTACAACTTTGTTTTCCATACTATAACTGCAATATCACAGTAGACTTAGTGGGTGTTCAATAAACACACGTTGAATAAATGACACTACTGAAACGACAACAGAAGTAAAGGATGTATAATCCACGACAGCATTCACCAAGAACTCTGATTTACTTATGCAAAAGGGACCTTGTGCTAGATCCATGACACAGTTCTTAGATTCAGGAGTAGAAATATATATGTATATATACATATACATAGATATGTATGTATAAATTTCTGGTGTATACACACATGAATATATATGTGTTGTGTATGTGTGCATGTTTCCCCCCAGTCAAATGAGTCTTGGGAGTCTTAGTCCAAGCTTGGAAAAAGTACACCAGTGCCTATAGTGATGGGAGAGATGAGATGAAAATGAAACTTGAAGTGGCAAAGACACAACCAGTAGAATCACGGCAGTAAGGAAAGACAGGTCAAGGAAGAGAAAAGAGATAAAGGAAGTAGCATCGACCAGATGAACACAGGAAAAAAGCTGTTTGTGTGCAAGAGACTCCAGGTCATGTAAATGTTTGCAGTCCGGAGACACTCAAAAACTTCTAACCTGCATGCATATATGCTCTCGCTGTGGGCACTGGAGTCAGAACAGGTTGACTGACAAAATGTTTAATGTGTAATAACAGCACAGGTTTCTTGGCAGATGAAAGATCCTGAGCAAAAGTCACATAGAAACATGGCTTTTCTGAAGAAGAGCGAGTAGAGTTTCATCCTTGTGTGTATTCATGTTCAGTATGTTTACTGTCACTATACCGAGTAAACGTCTCCCAACAGGAAAAACACAGAGCAAAGCCATTCATTCTTTGTGTTACTAATCACTGGCCTGTTTTCAGGAAAGAATTTGCCTTTACTAAAATGCTTGTCCAAAATGCTGGCACTTCACACATTTTTTACTGTTATCCCAACATCTGTCTCACTCTGTATGACTAACTTTTCTTTAATGAAGCACTTGTTCCATATTGAGTATCTACAAGATTCCAGGTATATATAGTCAAAAGATTTTCACTCAAATCATACTTTTCAAAAGAAGTACATCCTGAACAATTGTGTGTTTATTTGGGCCTTCCTTTTGTGACCTGTTACTTACAACATGAATATAAAAATCAAAAGCACCTACATAAAGGATTTTAATCTCCCATACAGGAATGGTTTACCACCAAACACTTAAAATGCTGATTTTTTTTTTTTTTTGCTCATATATATTAAAAAAGCAATAGCTAGAACATCAGAAACTGAAGAAAAATCACTGAAATATCTACATTAAATATAAAACCTAGAGAAATTTTGCAGAGATGAGAGAAGAGGTAGAGTTGAAATTTTCTTTTTTCTTTGTCAGGATAAAGTCAAAGGAAGATGGTTACCTTTTCTCTTTATCAAGAAATCTTTCGAAATGTGACCCTTTCTCCTGTTTACGGCCAAGCACTGAGCCGTATTCCCAAGCTCACAGCATTTTAGGATCTGACTGTAGAAAGCATTCCTCAGCTCATGAAATTCTGACTTGGTCCTCTTTGTGTCTCTAGTCTCCTTGAACACTCTGCCCCAAATCACTCCTTTTCCATCAACATGTCCCCCACTGACATCAATACTGCTGAAAGACAATCGTCCTCCTCTAGTTCATATTTTTAAGGCCAGAGACATGGATATTCACTTCTTTGTTCATTGATGTGAGGTGACAAGCTGTATAACCCCTGGCACCGTGGAGTACAAGAAGGTTTATATGCAAACTGAGGTTGCTAAATTACTATCATAATCAATACTAGTACTATTAGTTATTATCATAAGTAAATAAATACAACTATTGTTATTATGAGATATCTTTTATTGAGCGCTGACTAAATTCCAGCCTCTGTTCTAGGTCCTTTATAAGTTTTATTTTTCTTAATCTTTTTATGACAATCCTACAAAGTGAGATAAGGAAATATGGGTACAAAGGTAATCTGCACAAAGTTACATAACTAATGAGTAGATAAACACGTCGTTGAGAGACACTTCTCATAAAGTACCGTCTGCAAATACAGCCCAATGCTACTTACTATTTAATGTCATAGAGGAGACCTTCATTTCTTTACTTTGTTCCTTGTCTTGTAACTGCAGAACTTTTATACCATTGCCATCACTCCACATGCCATCAAATATTCCAATCAGACTTCGATAATGGTCAAAGTTTAATGGAGATCTACCTCAAGCTATGCATGCCTCCAGAGGCCACAAAAATGTGGCACTGACGATGTACTTTATCAGGGACCCACTGGTTCAGGGAAATGGCCCTTCAGAGGTTCCCCTAGAGACCCTAAGACCGCATCTTTCCACTGACAGCGTGAGTTTATAATGGGAACAAGATTATTCGATTTGCATTTAGAGAAAGCTTGCTCTGCCCTGTCTATATTCAGGGATTTATGTGAAGAAGCATTGGGTTTGCAACCTAAACAACAAAACATGGCAGAGAAGAATATACATGGGCTCTGCAGTCAATCGGTATTTGTGGCAAAAAAGTGAATCACTTTTCACCTTATCTGTAATATGAGAATAATAATATCATCTTATCGATATTTTGAGAAGTATAAGTAAAAAAGCTAACCTACTTAGAATAGTGCCTGGCACACAGAATACATTTGTTGAATATATGACAGAACTGATGATAATTTATTGTACTTTCTAGATGTGTGCTGGCAATGTAGTCTGTAGTATATTGCACAGGAAATTTCCTTAGTTCCGTGCTGCACTCTAAACATGAATCCTGGTGCTTGAGGCTCTGATAGAGGCCAGTGAACTTGTGTTTGTTATTTTGACAAATTGATGGCCCTCTCCTCTTTCTCACTGTATGAGATTTGGACTGTAAGGAATATGGGACCTTAAAATCCAGGAAGCGTGGAGGTTGTCCTCCTTATCAGCAAGCCATAAAACAGACTTCATCCATTCATATAAGGATAAAAAGAACCCACAATCTGAAGGATAAAACCCTGCTCCTTTCGTGCACAGGGAAAGGCTGACTTTGCAGAACAGAAATGCCTGGGTCAAGTGGTACCAGCCGGGCAGAGTTAGCAAAGCAGAATTGGACTCATCACTGACAGCTCAGCTCAGCTACATTAATAGGAACAAGGATTTTTACATCTTTTGCAACATGTTCTTGAACTAAATAAAGGTCATATACAATGACACGGCCCCGCAGAGGTCAGACTCTGGCAGGGGAATCTTGTTTCGGTTTAACTATCAAGTCCAAATTCTAGAAGGCAGCCTTGAAGACTGCAGTATGCCCTGTCCAAATGCAGAAATTGCAGCAAAGAGACAGGAGCGGGAGCGTCCTTCTACATTGCCCACAGCAATGATCACAGTGCTTGCACCTGGTAGGTGTTTAATAAATAGGCATCCTTTCACCGACTGTGAACAAAAGGAGATGTTAGATAAAGAGCAATGTTAACACCACTTGCTGACACCTAGAATTGTGCTTCTGCAACCACACATGAGTGGGTGCACACGATTCTCACTACTTACGTTCAGTATCATTTCAGAAGTTGTAAGCGTTAAGTGAGGTGACATCTGGAGAGGGCACTTTGTTTGTTCCAAGAAAGGATCTGATGAAACCATGGTATATGAAATGAGCTAATTTACAGAAATCTAGCTTTCCCTCTCTAGTTTTACTTAGCTCTCAGATTATATTTGGGGCTTTTGCCCACCTGCATCACTTACATAAATACACTGAATTAGTGTGGACTTTCTAATTTTTAAGCCAGACAAAGAGGAAAGAGGTGGTGTATATGAACTACCTGGAGAGCTCCAATTTCACGTCAAGGGTCTTACCAAGGACTCTCGTATACATTCATTTGTTCATTCTTCACAAATGCCCTCTGAATGACTGATAGCCCCTCTTTTACAGGTTAGATAGCTGAGTCTCTAAGAGATTAGGTATCTGACCCCAAGTCTGTCCATCTCCAAAGCCATTTCTCATCACTACCACGTTCTCCTGCCATCATGATTCCAACTCAGCCTTTTGATCCTGGTCTATCTACCCCCCAAATGTAACTCAGTGTGACAATCATCATGACCTATGCTGTTACTACAAAAAATACCCCACTAATACAAGTTCCAAGCGTCACTCAAAGTACAGTCAATAGCATCGTTGAGGACTAGAGTTTTCTGAAGCCCACAAACCTCGTAAGGATCTGTGTATTCCTACAGAAAAGCCTAGAGTGTGCAAGTCTTTCTTGTCCTTTCTGGATACCAAGTGCCAATGGATTCAGGTTATCACACATTTTCTAATTTTTATGAATCTAAAATTATACCTCCTATAACTTGGTCAATTACCTGCACACGCCTACACGCACACATGCACATGTGCGTTCACACACACACAAATCCACAAGTAACTAAGAATATACCATAGAAATTACTGAGAAGAGGTACAGGCAACACACATGAGAAACACCCAAATTATAACAATGCAAATATTGATTACCGTCATGAAGAAAAGACCAGTGCTGCTGCTTAATCAATTTAATTTAAAATTATATTGGTGACACTATTTTGTAGAGTCTCGAACCATGTATGAAATTACTGTTACTATAGTACTTTACATTTCTATAGCAATATATAATTACAGATCATTTTACTTGGCAATATTTCATAATCTTCATGACAACATTATGAGTTAAGAATGCTTTTTTCCAAATCATATAGAAGGAAACTGGGGTTCTGAGACTTTGAGCGACTTACTGACCATTAAGCAGCACTGTCAAAGATTGACTGACACCTTCTGTTTCTCAATCCAGGGTTTCCTTCTCCCGATTCTAACTCCAGCCCCCATTCTCCCCCTCCCCCACCATTTTAGCTGTGATTACTGGGTCCCCAGTGGCAATGCAGATAATTGAGTGAATTGATTTAGTCAATTGCAAAGCCCCTGTCCTATTTGCACTTCAATGAATCCATCTTTTCTTTTGTAATTTATTGGGGGACCCTGAGAGGTTGTTTTTTAGTGATGAAAACAATACAAGAACATACAAAGCATCTGTCATCAGAGGGGCATCTCTTTCATCCGCAAAGTTGGCATCTTCTGCTGTGAGCTGATGCTATTGCCTGTTAGCATTAGCCCCAATGTCAGCATCAGTTCGTGGAGCTCACACACAGCTCCAGGCTGTTGTAGTGACTCAGCAATCAAAACTTCCATTTTAGTCGGCTGTGTCCTCACCCACCTCCAGGGCCAGAGCTCCCAGAGCCCCTTTTTGCTCTTCAACTTACTGGGTGATCTTTCTGGCTTCCTTTAAAGGTTCTCAGTAGCTGACTTTCCAGCTGTCAGCTCTGTTTGTTACAGAAGGAAAGAGCCATTCATGTGTTAAGTGCCCTGGGTCTTAAAAACACAGAAGCACTCTGGAGAATGTTGGGTATGGCTTGGCTTACTTGAGCACGGACCCACAGAAAGGCTGGCCAACTGACCGAAACTAACTAGAGAAGGAATTCGAATTTCCTTTATTCTCTCCAAATAAACTCAAGGCAACCCTTTTCCAATTCATTTTTTAAAAATATAACCCTGCATCTATCTCCTCTAGGGAACTTCAGCCTTTCTTTGGCAACTCTGACACTTTACTTCTACTGAGATGGAAAGCTCCCTTGCTTTTCCTTTCTTTTCTGAACTCGCTAAGCAAAAAAAAAAAAAAGAAAAAAAAAAAAACCAACCCTGTTAAACTGTGAAACACTCTCTATCACAAAACAAAGAGGGAAAAGACAAAAGAAAGCCATGGATCTGAAGCCAGTCCTGATTGGAAGCTGTTTACCACTGCTCTGACCCGAGGTGATAATAAAGATACAAAGTTACAGTTGCCCAAGCAGCATCAGGAAAACTTGAGGTGCCAGGGAGCTGCTTTGCTCACTGCATGAGCTGTAATCAGAAAATCCTGAGTTGGCATGTACCCCACTTCTATTATTAGCCTAAAGTAAGTGATAATGAAAGTGTTGCTCTGGCTAGAAGATTCACTGATTACAATGATTAAATCTCAAATACATAAAAGCCAAGATGTTATCTTTATTATTTTTTTAAAGATGGTGTTGAGAATAATCTATGCAATTAATTTTTACCAACACCACAAGTCTAAATATACCCACACTGGGTGAGAATGTGAATGGGAGGAGGAACACTCAAAATGAAATACCCTCAATAAAAAGAGGCACTAACTTGCCAACTTCCAGAAAGGCATTTTCAGAGGGCTTCTCTCCGTGCAGAGCTGCCCTAACACAAAATAGATGACATCAAATACTGGCCTCTGTACCTGGCACTGGTTATATCAAGAGCTGCAGGCTAACGAAGAGCTGACCAGCCTAAAGAATGGTGATAGTCCAGGCAGCGCCGGGCAACCTCCAGCCCCCTGACATACCCCACGGGCACCTGCAGCAGCAGGGCTCCGCTCTCTCCCTAGAACAGTAAACTTTGTTTCTTGGTTACACACTGCACTCGCCCTCAGGCTTCACGAGTCCCAGGTTGTTTGCTCTACAAAGAAAATGAAATTTTATTGGGGGTCTCTCCTATGTTCAAGTCATTTAAAAATGATAAAATCCCCTCTCTTGATAAGGGAAATGTAATGGGAATCTACGAGTAACAGATGAAAAAATCCTGAGCAGAAATAGCTGACAAGAAAGACACATCATAAATTATACTGACCGGAGAGAGTTCACCCATAGGTTTGTTGTTGCTTTTTGTTTTTTGTTTAACCAAGAGGACAGTGTGGAGTAAGTATCAGTTCCAGGATGAAAAAGGGGAGGGATCTTTTAACAGCTGCCCTCCTTTAACTGTTTCACTAATATCATTATGCAGAAAACAACAAATAGATGGCAGGGATAGCGTATGGCAATACCAGAGTCGAATGTCGCGTTTAAGTGAGTCAAATCTCACGTTTAAGTATTTTTTTATCTTTTTAGTTCAGGATTTTCAAAAAACTCCTTTTAAAGAAAAAAGAAATAATATTATTGTTTTGAATATGATTTTTGACATCTCTCAACTTGGCTCTCATAAATCTCTGACCCAGTCAACCGTCTCTGAATAAAATCTTTCATGTTACAATTTGCACCATCTCTCTATCTATACACAGACATCCTAAGAAACACTTATGCACGCCCCCCCCTCCTAGTTAACGTACCTGTCATCTCTTCCATGAATATGTTCACAGTAACAGTTCGAGTTGGCTAACATTCCATAAAATATCACTACTCCTTTTAGAAGAAGCCATCCATATGCTTTGACTAAAGCTCTATTGCTTTCACTTGGGGTCTCAGCAGTTTAGAAGTGTATTTACGAGTGATTCTCACTTCTTGGGAGAAGCTAAGGGGTGCCAATGCAGAGATAAAAATACTTGCAGATACAGGAACACAGATGCTATCACAATGAAATGGTGTTTTAATTAAATAACCTCAGAATGAAAACAGGTAAACTATCTATGTTTTGCTTTGAAGGAAAGGGAAAGGAAAAAAAAATAGAAAAAGAAAAAGAAAAAAAAGCACAGCTAACCACTGTGCTTCAGGAAACACTAAAGGACTGAGTTAGGCAAGATGTTTGACTAAAGTCACCTGAATTCCTGATGCTGCCTGCTTGCTTTTACAGCCAAGAGTAGATGATTAAGAGCAATTTGCAGCCACACTCCCACCTCTAGGGACCACGTAGGGGAAGGGGATGTTCCAAAATGTGAGACACTAGTCTTAATCAGGCAACACTGCATCCAGAAAGGTTAATGAGATGCAATAGCAAGAGAATCAGTGAAAAAAAGAGAAGTTCAAAATACTAAACAATTTCCACTTTGTTCTCATTTGCTCCAATTAAGAGCTCCTGAAACAGCTTTTCTGTACTCCACACATTCGCCATTCCAAGACCAGATTTAACTATTAAGGAAAAAAATAAGTGCTATGGAAAAAAAAAAAAAAAGTCTGCTATTAAGTTATCATAAAAGTCCAGATGCACCCCTGACTCCCACCCTGGGTCTCTGAGCAGACACACTTTTACCTCTAACTCAGAGCCCCTGCCAGCAGCTTTTCTGATTTTTCCCCTCAAATTTAAAGAGTATTTCAAGGAGGGAGAAGCCTGGAATTAATTTTTTCTAAATTTCATAAATGCAGAATTCACTGTGTAAATACTAGATAAATAAAATGTGTACAAATGGGAGGGAGGATGGGGGGGATGGTTATACAAACGGAAATAATCCCCCTGGCGTGAAAACAGCCCCAAAATGTCACACACTGAATTCTTCTGAGCATTACAATCTCTAAAAATGTGCTTCTAAACTGCCTGTGGATTTCCGAAAACAAACAGGAAAACACAAACATTACAGGAAAGCAAGAACCAGGATCTAAGTAGTCCCATGACTTACCTTCTTTATGGATCCTCAAAGTTCACCATGAAAATTTTAAATCCTCTATTTATCTTGCACTACTTTCTTTTCTTTTCTTCTTCTTTTTAAAGTCACACAGGAGAAAAATAATCAGTTTTCAAAGGTTCCATTGATCTGATCTTCCAGCACCAGCAAAAAACGTGTCCAAGAGACTCCGCCAAAAAGTAAGCCAAAAACTCATCAAAGGCAAAAAGAAGGAGGGAGTGGGGAAGGAAGGGGGTGGTGAAAGCTGAGGGGCTTTGGGCCGGGAGCCCAAGTACCCAGAGAAAATTTTCACGCTGTTGAAACCTACAGCACGATATACCTGCTTTGGCTGTCACAGAAACGCACACACTCCTGGACACTCACACGTTCTCTTTCACGCAAAAGCAGGCACCCACACTCACAAACACGCACAAACACACACACACTCACACAAACCCGTGTGATGAAACTGTCAGTGGTAAACCTCCAATAGCTGCTGAGTGCTGCAGATGGTACGGCTCACTGTTACCTTCCCAGATCGGTGTAGGATCAAAAGAGCATCCAAAATCAATGGGGGGCCCCCCAGGACCAGGTAGATTCCGGATCTCTCTGCCCCAGGCAGATTCATCAAGCCAGGAGCGGGTCAGTCAGCAGAGGTGTCTGCTTGCTGGGTGCCCCGGATTATGGCAAGGTTATTCATCTTGATGTGCTGCGTCCTCCACCCCCAACACTCGGCAGCCTCTGCACTGAGATGACTGCCAGAGCTGTGTCTGTCCCTGCTCTATTGCATTTTGCTCAGCCCTCTGCTGCTGCAAGTGAGACACGGTGGAGGCAGGAATACTAATAAGGTGGTTAGCTACAGTTTCTTCAAGGCGGTCGGCGAGCAGTACAGTCAATGTGTACTTCCCAGGGCTCTGTGTGTGTGCCTGGATGTCTGCAGGGACAGCAGCAAATCCATCACCGGCCAGAAGGCGAGATGGTTTGCATCCTGCCTGGGAGGACTATATCATCGGAATCATCACTGTCCTGCAATGGCATTGTCTATGCCCGTATTCTGTCTGGGATAAAAAAAGGGGGTGGGGGTGGGCGGTGTTAATGGTTTAGAAGCCTAGAGCTGGCATTTGAATGAGAGAGAGAGAGAGAAAGAGAGAGAGAGAGAGAGAGAGAATGTCCAGGGAGACAAATCAGCTTTTTTTTATAAATAAGCTCCAAGAAGACCAAGGCAAAATTTTAACATGCCGCCACCCTGGCTGTTAAATGGAAAGACAAAGCCATTTCAAAAACCAGCTACAACATATAACTCTTGGAGGCGGCAACAAGTATCTGAATTTGACTGATGGGACTGTGGATAAATGGATTCCTGACAATATAAAAAGTCTGCTCATGCATCTGCTTCCCTCCCACTTACCCAATGTATGCGGGGGTCTAGGTACGGTTCAGTCATCTTTAATATGGATTTAGACTCTACATTCGTTCACAGTTGTCCTCTAATGCACAGCTTTTATCATGTAACTATCAAATTGTTGAGAACGTCTGAGTGGCATTATGTCACTATGGGGATTGGCTGACAACTGTCAACAGTATTACCACACATGACACTCTTACATGGAATTTTCAGGAAAAAAGAGTCATATATCTCTTTTATTACTAGGCCAAGAAAGAAAATAGATGCAAATATGCTAAGTGAATAATTCCGCAGACTTTGGAAGGCTAACTTTTCCTCTTCTATAATTGGGTCTCATATTAAAGTACCTCTTCTTTAGACAAGGATACTGATTGAGTTCCTGAAGTTGAATTAGAGTAGTATCATCTGAATAAGTAAGCACTGGACAGTTGGAGAAGGTAGATAAAGTGTCAATTATGGAGCACTGTAATACCAGATATTGCCAGCAGATGTCACAAAGGCAGATGCAGGTAAAAGAATTGTACCAATTGCAAGCATTTTAATCTAATTTAGTAAACACAGATTTTAATAAAATGTATAACATTAATCTGAAACACTAAAGTTTTATAAAATTTAAAGGTGCAATTAACTTGGAGAACAACTTGCCTTTTGTTTTTTCCAAATGTCCCTCTCAAATCACTATTTTCCATAACTCCATGATCTGTTATTGATATTGGAATAAAAATACTACACCACTAACATTAAATTTTCATCTAACATTATTTCTAGGAGTTATGATTTTTGATTCTATAAAATACAGTATTTAAATATTGTCTAGGTTGTAACAGAACAACTACTAGATTAAACTACAAAACAGATAAATGAGAGGAAGTAAATTAAGTGATTAAAATTCATACATAAAATGTTTGTTTCAAGTTTCCATTTTAAAGCAATAATTCTATTTCATCTTGATCATTCTATAAAAATAAGTTTAAAAGAATTATTCATGTTTGGGAGTTGAAAATTATTAATAAACAGTGTCACATAGGCAAAATATATAAAGAATTTTTATTGGTCTTCATTAATTCCACCTATATTAATATGTGAAAGACTTTTAAAACCCAGCATATCATCTTGGCCTTTATTAATTAATGCAATTAATTAGTACCTACCAAATCCCAGCCCTAACTGGCCCAAATGCCAATAAGAGTGTTAAAACCTTGAGCACTGAAATCCAGACAGACCTGGGTTCAAATTTCAGTTCTGCCTTATACCAGGTACTTAGTCTCTGCAAGCCTCTTTCTATTTTTTCTCCTTTCACTTGCAATCAGGACATTAATACATAGCTAATAGGGTTATTGGGAGGACTGGAATGAACTAATATTTATAATGTGCTTTGCATATTTCCTGACAAATAATAAATGATCTACATATGTATTAGCACTAGCACTACATATGTATTATAAATAAAGTATGTTTGTTTCTTACTATGTTAGCACTGTCTTTGTGGGCTACAAAGTAAAACAGGTGGAATCATTTAATCAATCCTTTTGATGTTGACTGATTTGTTTTCAAATTTATTTTTACAAATAGCTGTTTCAGTATTGTTTTTGTAAACCTATAGTTGAGTAATATTGGATGACTTTTAACATTTATTAGACACACACACATTCATGCAGTTATCCATGTGTGCAAGACTCAGTAAAACAGAAAAATCACTTTCTTCATTAATTGTCTGAGATGACTTTGAATCAAACAGAATATCTAGAAAGAAAATCTGATGGCAGTTTACTACTTCCCCATCAAGACCTCCTTTGAAGCCAACAGAACCACCTAGCACTAACATGTAGATGCTTAACAATGCCAAAAGAAAGACCCACGGAAACAAGGGTAGTTCCTAAATCAGCACTTCTATGACATATTATAGCAGATTATTATTGCAACTCAGATTATCATTTTAAAATAGGTGTTTGGGGCTTCCCTGGTGGCGCAGTGGTTGAGAATCTGCCTGCCAATGCAGGGGACGCGTGTACGACCCCTGGTCTGGGAAGATCCCACATGCCGCGGAGCAACTAGGCCCGTGAGCCACAACTACTGAGCCTGCACGTCTGGAGCCTGTGCTCCGCAACAAGAGAGGCCGCCATAGTGAGAGGCCCGCGCACCGCGATGAAGAGTGGCCCCCTCTTGCTGCAACTAGAGAAAACCCTCGCACAGAAACGAAGACCCAACACAGCCAAAAATAAATAAATAAATAAATAAATTAAAATAGGTGTTTGGATATACTGAATTTCATCAAATAATGGTAATGTAATCAATACTTTGCCAAGCAAAAGGAATACCAAGAATGTGACCCCTGTTGACTCAACATCTCAGGAGTTCTCCGGGTGAAACCTGAAACAGGTCCCGAACACAGAGGGCAAGGAGAGATCTAAAGAAAGGCAGACCATGGGGCTTCCCTGGTGGCGCAGTGGTTGAGAGTCCGCCTGCCGATGCAGGGGACACGGGTTCGTGCCCCGGTCCGGGAAGATCCCACATGCCGCGGAGCGGCTGGGCCCGTGAGCCATGGCTGCTGAGCCTGTGCGTCTGGAGCCTATGCTCCGCAACGGGAAAGGCCACAACAGTGAGAGGCCCGCATACCACAAAAAATAAAAAAATAAAATAAAATAAAAAATAAATAAAAAAAAAAAAAAAAAGAAAGGCAGACCATTCGCCATTGGTAGGTGGCGACTTTAATAAGCGTGGGAACTTACTTACAAGGCCCGTCTAGCGAGGCTGCAAGAATAGATTTTCGCCGGGACGGTCCGAATCTTCAAAGTTTATATAGACGCCTTAACTGGGTTCAGTCACATATCCGGTCCAGCCGGTCTCAACATCTTACCCTTTCAAGGCTACATCCTCCAAGTGGCTCTGGCTGTGGGAACAGTGGGCTGAATGAACACTCCCAGGACAGGGGCGGGTGGAGAGCCTCAGAATGCCCGGGTCAGCTGGCGGTCATGCGCTTTCAGTAACCTCCTCCAGCAACCACAGGGCATCAATTACATATCCATCCCCTCTGGGTGTCTTGACGAGTGAGATATACAATCAAACAGATCACCAGCGTGCCCGTTACTCTTCCTCCAGCAGCCTGCCAATCTACATACAGTAGGTTGAATAATATTTGTGCTAACATTGAAAAACAGTTTCTTTGAAATCTGATTTCTGTTTAAAATTAAACATGTCTCCTCCCTCATTCTGGGAGAGCTGAGTATCAGCAACAGTCCCTACCTAGTTCTAACCTGAAAAGTGGTGTTTTACAGAGAACTGACACATAGTATATATGAATTCCAGGAGAACAGGTCGCCCGTGACCACTTCCCTTCCCACGGCCAGAATAGGCTTTTCTAGTAGATGTTAGCATTAGAATACCTCAACTTTTAAAATGTGCCCAGGTAATCTGGGACTTCTGGACAGTATGTTTGGATTAAGGGGGAAGAAATGCACCTTAATCTGCATTATTGGAAAATTCTACATTTCCTGAGTTGGTCCAAGATAGTGAGTCAACAGCTACCATGAACAGTAGTAGACAAATGTATGACTTTAATATGCACATGTTTTATTTCTTGGGCATCATTACTGAGTAGGAAATATCTCACCAGAATTAGTAAGCGTAAATTCCTCGTAGAATTCTTAGGTGAAAATTTAGATGTCTGTGTTCCTTTTAAACACAGACTACTTACAGCCTGTCACCTGTTTTTCTTTGCTCCCTACATCCTATGCTATGACATAAGCATAAGAACAGAAACTTACTTTAGGATTTGTTCCCTCCTTGCCTTATTATAAAATTGGTTTGCCTGCAATCCAAATGTTCTGATTTAGCTTATTGGCCTAAAAGATTACATTCTATTATTGATTACATTCTATTATTCCATCTCTTGACACTTTTATTAATTATGCTTTGAAATTCACTTGGATCATTGATTTAAAGTGTTTTAATCAGTTACTAAGGGTTGGGCATCATTTTATTTCTCAAATTATTTAGCCTTCTTGTTTGTATCCAGAAATTGCAAGCTTAGATAAATCTAGCATAAATGTTGTGCTATTTGGATCAATTTCTCCCAAAGGTCTGCCTGGACCTTTACAATTACTCCCTCACATCAATGCAAAGAGTACTTAATTGACCCATATCACTTAACACTTGGTGCTTTACTATCTTATACACATAGTATACAATTTCAAAGGGACTCTTTTTGTCTTTTTGTCCCCTAGAGAGAGCCTAACCCAGCTCCCTCCAAAGCTCAGGTACTAGATAATTTTTTGCTGTTATAATTGATGAAAATATGCTAGACAAAACTCAGGGGCTTAAAATATCATATAATTGATCCTGGTTCTCCCTTTCAACTTCAGCCTTAAATAAACTAAAGACAGCCTATGTATAGATTGCTTGCTATTTGTGGTGCAATTAAATTATCACTTTATTAGTTATTCACTAATTCATAATAATTCCTTATTATTGTTTTAATATCTGTTTGAGCTATAGTGATTCTCCCCCTCTCATTCCTGATATTGAAAATTTGTGCATTCACTTTTTTTTTATCAGTCTGGCTAGAGGTCTATCGATTTTATTGACTCTCTCAAAGAGCCAGTTTTTTGTTTAATTGATTTTCTCTATTTTCTTATTTCACTGATTTCTGCTCTTATCTTTATTATTTCTTTTATATATATATTTTTTCTTTGGATTCCATTGGCTCTTTTCAACATTCTTAAAGTAGAAGCATGAGCCATTGATTTGAGATCCTTCTTTTCTAATGCAAGCATTTACTGAAATAAACTGGCCTCTAAAATCGCCTTAGGCTGCATTTCACAAATTCTGATATGTGTGTTTTCATTTTCATTCTGTTAAAGATAGTTTTTAATTTTGCTTTTGGTTTCTTCTCTAACCCGTGGTTTATTTATAAGTGTGTTATTTAGTTTACAATCATTTGAGGATTTTCCAGATATCTTTCTGTTACTGATTTCTATTATTAATTAATTCCATTGTGATCAGAAAACATTCTTTGTTTGATTTGCATCCTGTTACATTTACAAACTTGTTTTATGGCCTAATTTGGCAAATGTTCTGTGTGCTCTTAAAAATAATGCATTTTCTGCTGTTGTTGAATGAATTAGGAACCATTGGTGTGATAATGCTGTTCAGTTTATCTGTTTTCAGTTTATACTGTTTTTCTGTCTACTTATTCTATTATTTTTAATTCTTTATTGTAATTATGGATTTATTTATCAGCTATACCTGTTTTTACTTTGTGTATTCTGAAGCTCCATTACTAGGTACTGAAGCTCCATTACTAAGTACAGATATTGAAAATGTAATAAGTCCTTTGATAAATTAAGCCTTTATAGTTATGAAATAATCCCTTTTTCCCTGGTAATATTCCTTTTTTTAATAAAACCTACTTTATCTGACATCAATATAGCCACTGCAGCTTTCTTTGGGTTAATGTTAGCAGCACATCTCCTTTTGCATCCTTTTACATTTGACCTATTTGTGTCCTTATATTTAATGCAGGTTTCTTTTAGAGGCAAGATATAGTTGGGTCTTGCTTTATTTTACCCAGTCTGACAAGATCTGACTGTTAATTAGGAATGGTTGACCATTTAAATTTATTGGGATTATGAATAAAGTGTGATTAAAATCCACTATCTTGCCACTTCTGCTTTACATGTTTCTTCTGTTGTTTCCATTTACTTATTTTTTTCACCTTCTTCTGGATTGAATATTTTTTAAAATTCCATTTTGCATTATTTGTTTGTTGGTTTACTTTCTATACTTCTTTGTTTTATTGTCTTTCTTTCTTTTTTGGGGGGGTACATTGCTTTAGGATTTATAGTATATGCCTTAAATTATCATAGCCTGCCATAAAGTAATATTATCACATTTCATGTACACCATAAATATACAAGGTTATACATTAATTTCCCCTCTCCTGGACTTTGTGCTATTATTGTCATACATTTTGCTTTCATGTTCATTATAGACTCAACAATAAATTGATATTATTTCAAGAGTCAAATGATCTTTTAATAGGACTGAAAAATAAGAAAAGCATTTATATTTGCCTACATATAATTACCATTCCCAGTGCTCTTCCTTTATTTGTATAGTTACAGATTTCCATCTGGTATTATTTTCCTCCTGCTGGAAGAACTTCCTTTAACATATTTGGGAGCTGCTGGGGATGAAGTTTTTCAGCTTTTGTACATCTGAAAGAGAATCTGGCCCACTGTCTTTTTGCCTTCATTGTTTCCAAAAAAACAAAACAACAAACAATCAACTATTATTGTCCCTCTATACATAATGGTTCTTTTTACTTTGGCTACATTCAGATTTTGTTTCTCTTCTTCAGATTTCTATTGCTTAGGTTTCACTAGGCTTCTTGAATCTTGAATTTATTATTTTCATCAAAGTGGAAAAATTTTATCATTTCTTATATTTCTTCATAGGTTTTCCATCTCCAGCCCCTCTATTTTGGTGACCTCAACTTCCCTATTAGGCAGTTTGCCACTTTAACGCTGTCCCACTTCTCACTGCATCCTTTTGTCTTTCAGGGGCTATTTTCTGTTTTTTAGATTATTTCTATTACTAAGTGTCCAAGTACAGTCTGCCCTCAGTATCGACAAGTTTCACACTGATTCCACGGATTGGTTGAATCTGCGGATGTGAAACCCCTAAATACAGAGGGCCAACGGTATTCATTGTAAGACTTTGTTTTATATAAGGGACTTGAGCATGGCAGATTTTGTATCTGTGGAGGCTCCTGGAAACAATTCCCTACAGGTACTAAGCGATGACTACATGAATCTTTTCTTCTGTAGCATCACATATGCTATTAATCCCATGTAGTGTAATCTTTTATCTCGGATACTATAGGTTTCACCCATAGAAGTTCATTTTGGGTCTTTTTTGTATCTTCCTTAGCTCTCCTTAACATGCTTATGTTTTTATAAACTTTCTTGAAAATATAATAAAATAATGTAGTTTAATACCCTGTCTACTATGTCTTTCATCTGCATTATTTCTAGATTGGTTTTAACTGATTGTTTTTCCTCTCGCTATGCATTGTGGATTACTGCTTCTGTGCACGCCTGGTAATTTTGATTGTATGTCAGGAATTTTTAATTGTTATCTTGTTGGGTATGTTTTTAACTATTCTTGACATTTGCTCTGTTTGAGCTTTTTTGTTCATTTGTTTTCAAGCTTTCTCGGGAAGAATCAGAAGAGTCTTTAGTCTAAGGATGATTTTTTTCCCCACTACTAAGGTCCTTCTGCATACTCTACCTGATGCCCAGTAGGTTACTGGATTTTCCCACTCTGACTTGCAGGAATATAAATGTCCCTGGTCATGCGTGAGCCCTGAGGATTGTTTGCCTTGCTCTTTTCAGTGATTCTTTCACTGGCATTGTTAGTTTCCTTACCATGTCCTCTGATGAGTCCTCAGATGGAAACTAGTATGCACCATCTGCAGATCGTCAGAGGTTTCTCATTCTACAGCCCATTCCCTTCAGTACTCTGCCCTGTGGACTTCAGATGGGTTGGACTCATTGGATTCCAACCTCTATTTCTTCAATTCAGGGTGACTGCTGGGCCCCACCTGGGTACCTCCTCCCTACTGTATGGCTTAGAAACTCCCTCCATGTAGGAAGCTGGGGAACTGGTAGGGCTTACCTCATTTATTTCCCTGCCCTCAGGGATTACTGTCCAATGATGACTGTAGTCTAATAAAACTATTCTTATATTGTGTCCAGTTTGTTTTAGTTGTTTAAAGAGTGAGGGCGAAACCATTCCCTCTTAATCTGATCTGACTGGAGATGTCTAATTACTCATTCAAACAAACAAACAAAAATCTACGACAAGCTATTTTATGCCAGTCAATGTTCTTTGAGCTGGGAACATAGTAATGAACCAGAGAGACTGCATCTTCGCAATCATGGAGACTCCATTCTATTGGCAGATGTCTTATAGCCAATAAGGCACTAAACAAACGTATACAGAAATACCTGACATGGTTCAAGAGCTACAAAGAAAATAAAAGATTTTATGTGATAGACAGTGACAGAATAGAGGACTATTTTAGGTAGTACGGTCAACAAATCTATTCTCGAGGAGTGAAATGTGAACTAATATATTAAGGATGAAGAGCCATGCATGCAGAGATCTGGGGGAAGTGCATTCCAAGCAGGAAGATGCAAGCATAAAGGATTTTAGTCAGGAACAAGGCTGGTCCCACTACAAGGAGGTTCATTAGCTAGTTGGTCTCTTACTCTTTTATACACCTTTGTCTCTATTGTGTGATGTGGAGCATCAATAACTGAAAGGTCACTAATATGGTTTACTGTTGACCATGGATAGATGCCCAGAGCTAGCACTTTGTCCTATAGAGATTGCTTTCAGTAACTTCATCAACCTAACATGATGCTAGATACTGGAGAACATTTTTCATAATATTTAATTGTTTTAGACCAGTTTAAGGAGCATAGCAAAATTGAGGGGATGGTGCAGAGAGATTTCCCGTACAACCCCTGCCCCCAACACATGCATAGCCTCCTCATTTATCAACATCCCCACCAGAGTAGTATATTTGTTACAATCACTGAACCTACATTAACACATCATTATTACCCAAAGTCCATAGTTTACATTACCATTCATTCTCAGTGTTGCATGGAGAAGAGCTTTAAAATCCCTCCCTGTTGTAATCAGAGTAAACTAGGTTATACTGTAGTCCCAACAACAACAACAAAATCCTACCAAACAATCAAAAAATGTCTTGCTCGATCAGTGTGTACTTTGCAGGTTGGTAAAAGGGCATAACTCACTGTAGTAACTCAGGGTTTCAGCTCCCCAAAACTTCACCTTGATTTCGAAAGGTCAAGAAAATATCGCAAGTAACATACTGTCTTCAAAAGTTTCTACCAAGAAGTGACACATATTACTTCTACCCATATTCTATGTACAAAAACAAGTCATATTTCCTCGCCTAATTTTAAAGGGATGGAAAAGCACTATTCTACATGTTCATAAAAGCAGAGAGCCAGAACCATTTGGATACTCTGCTAATGATGACCACACCATTTACCAAGGAATCTGGATTCTCATGCCTCTAATGAAACTAGAAGTTTGCCCTCACTTCATCACATTCAGCTTGAATGCGCACCGCTCACTGAGTAGAAGACCAGGTATTAAGCACATACTCCTGTATATTCTGAATTTCCTCTACTTCCTTCAAATTCTAATTGCTAAAGTGCTCTACTAGTTTTCTTCCTGTAAGAAAGGAAGGGGTATAAAGGTGATGACTTACTCTAAGAAAAGTTCCAGCAGCTTTGAGAACAAATTTCTACATTTAAAAAGCCGTCCCTAACGTGTAAGATTTAAAACAAAACAAAACATTTCTTTGGGAGACGACAGTTGCAAGAAGGTAGTATTAAAATATTTCAGGATTGCATTGTAAACGAAACTTCTTCAATGAGAATACACCCCTAAGAACAAAGAGATACACTGGCTGTAGGGAATAATTAAGCACTGAGGTAGACAAAAATACTTAAAAAATAATAATAATGCCTCTAACTTCTAGAGTCCAGGGTGTCTTTGCTTTTATTTCTCCTCAGGGGAAAAAATATATATATATATGTACTTGAATCTAGGAAACTAGCAGTGATACTAGGGATGAGAGCTTTTACATAATACTGAGTATCTTTTTAAACTTTCTAGTCTATGTATTCCTTTTCCTCCATAGACTCTCTTTGGGGTGAAGCTTATTTCTCACTTGATGGTGGGTATCCTGCTCCAGGCCTTGCGTCATCGTCTTTAGTCTGCTCTTTCAAGGCCTTCGAGAGTAATGCATGCTTTTCCTTGGCACTTCTTTCCGTGGATTTCTTTTTGTAGTTTCTCCTCACCTTAAGGAAGGGGGAGAGTAAACCACTTAACTTTATTTAATTTAGGCTTTTGGCCAAAGGAACAGCAGTAGATAATGAGCCTTATGCATGGTCTAACGCTTCCAGCCACACTCACCAAGGCTTGGGAGTTTTTTCCCACAGTTTGGCATCAAAGGCTAATAATTATAGGCAAATTTGTGGGGAGATTCTCCTAAACTTACTTCTGACTCAGCATAGGTTGGCACCGTGGCAGCTGAGGTGGGTGGCAAGTCTTCTGGCCTTCAGTATTACAACTGTTTCAGTATGTTGCCATAAAAGATACTGCTTACAACTTAATTATGTTTCTGGCTCTTTCCTTAATAATCCAAATAGCATTGTCATGTTGGCTGATAAAAATACAGGTGCTAATACGTAACTTCAGGATTTAGGAGAAACTGTTAGGAAGGAGACACTTTCCTCTAACTTAAGAAGGCTGAATCATGTCTGTGTACACACATACACAAACCCATGCACCTACCTATTAAGTATAGACTTCCTCCTTGTGTAAAACCCTGACCACCCACTTTGGGTGATCTCTTAGGATCTCCATTATTTTGGTCATTCTTAGTCACTCGCCCTCCTTCAAAAGCAGTTTCCAGAAGAATAGGTGTATTATATTGCCATTCTTTTCAGCTTCATAACTAGTGCTTATGAAAACACACTGATGGCTGGAATGACTCAAGGTCTATACTTAGTTACCTCCAAAGAAGTGCATTTTTGGGGCATGATGGGGAGAAAAAGCTTCCCCTGTATAGCTTCCTTGTTCATCCTGTGGTGTGGCTATGGAGAAGAATTTGGAACAGCCTTTATCTGCCTTTCTTTTGTCCATATAATTAGCTAGGCAATTATTTGTCCTCAGCTTATTCTGAAAGATCCATCTAAGTACTAAATCCCCAAAGCTGATTATTGCCAAAATATTTTCTTCCAAAGTCACTCTCCCATTATTCTTAAGAGCCAGCAGGTAGATTTTTCTCATCAAAATTTCGTTCCATATTTCCTACTAGAACAGTGTAAGGCATTTTGAATTGTCTGTGATACAGCAGACCAAGAAATTCTAAGGACATTATTGTTTCTGGGAGCATTTCAGACTGAAGAGGAGTAAGAAAAAATGTCACAGGTTAGAATACGTGATTTTCACATAGTTTGGGTTTTAATTTTTAGAAAATGTGAGGGAAGACCCACCCCACTTCCCACTCTCAGCAGGTATAGATAACTAAGCTTCTGTTATAAATAACATTATCTATTTAAGTTATGGTATATTTTTATGCCAGAACAATCCACAGCTGGTAGGAAAGGTCTTTAACCTTGTGGTAAACTCTTAGAGTGTAGTGTAGGAGCCCCTGTTGGCTGAGAGAATGAACTCTAGGGTGAGACTTAAAGAGTTTGATTCTCACCTCTATCGCTGAGCAGCTATGTGAATTTGGGCAAGTTACTAAACCTATCTTTGCATCAGTTTCCTCATCTAAAATATAGGGTTATCATAGGATCTACTTAAAAGGGCTGTAACAATGTTGAAGTTCACCTGAGCCCTGTGCTTCTGGAAAGCAGAGATCCTTAAGAACCCCTGTCCTCCCACCTCCATCCTATCCTTTCATGTCCTGGGAAATGGCTAATTTCAAAGGACCAGACTGCCATCCACATTCTGAGATAATACTCAGCTCCATCCTTCCTCATGACTCACATAAGTTTCCTGGATGATTTTCCTTTCTATTTGGTCTGATCATCTATTGATCAGACTGATTGATGAACCTAGAGACTGTCATACAGAGTGAAGTCAGAAAGAGAAAAACAAATATCGTATATTAACACATATTTGTGGAATCTAGAAAAATGGTACAGACGAACCAGTTTGCAAGGCAGAAATAGAGACACAGACGTAGAGAACAAACGTATGGACACCACGGGGGGAAAGGGGGAGTGGGATGAATTGGGGGATTGGGACTAACATATATACACTAATATGTATAAAATACATAACTAATGAGAACCTGCTGTATAGCACAGGGGAACTCCACTTCTCTGTACAGTAGAAACTAACACAACATTGTAAAACAACTATAACCCAATACAAGATAATTAAATTTAAAAAAATAAACGGATTGATGATTTATAGAGATCTTGTCTCTGTTGGGTAAAAGAGGACAGAGAATCTGGTTTATTGTTCTTTTCTGTTTGTGTATTTTGAGCCCACATAAACTGAGAATGTATACCCACTGAGAAGGGTCTTTGAAATGGACCTCAGAACTCTGTTTATGCTTGACTTATGACTGAAATTTTAGAACTAAAACTATAAGCTCTTTGTATCTGTTTGTATGTTTATGTCTGTAATTCAGAAAAGTCTTTCCCTCTAATTATGTAAATATGTAATATTTTCCTACCTCTGTATAATACTAATCAATTAGATTTTAAATCCCTTACATTAAAGGAGCTCTGCTGTGATTGGCTTAGAGATAAATAAATATTCATATAATAGGCTATTCCTATTTCAGAAATTAGAGAAAATGAAACTCAATTTCAATGTGAAAAAGAGATATTCTTAGATAAACTAATTCAGAAACATTTTAAGAATTCACATTTACCTACTTTGTCAAACAAAACTAGTTTAATAATTTGCGGTTAATACAAAGGACTATGTTTTATCTAAGTTATCAGTGTTATCAGCATAATGTAAGTACACATTTTTATTCTACTTGAGTATGTTCTTTCTAAACAAAGTTTTACTAATCAAATGAGCTAGCATTATTTCTACTTACTGTTTAAGATTATGAAAAATTTAAATTTGGGTTTAACCAAATTGAATCATTATTCTGGTAAACTTTATTTCAACAGTAATTATATTTTTTAGTATGGAATTTTAAAGATAATTTCCAAGATCTTTAAGTAGTTTAAAATCTGGACTGCTACTAAATTGAGGTACTTAATGGATATTCATTAGATAACTAGATAATTTTTAAATAAGACAGACTACTATAACATAAGTTACAGAGCATAATTTTAAGTTTATATCATTTTGTCTCATGTTTATATGGTACAGAGAGGCTGCATATATTTGTGTCTGTTAACAAATGTGTTCATTTTTGGCATTTTGAGAAACTGTACTATAAGATATGTGTCTTTGTTAAGGTAAAAAAGAGAGGAGCTTTGTCTTAAAGTTAAATGACTGATTCTTCCAGAATGAAAAGGAGGAATGTTTAAGAAAAAACCTGAATGGATATAGAAAGTTGTAGAAGGTTTATGAAAGGGCAATCTTATTTTTATTGGCTTATATAATGGGTTTAGCTAAGGCCTAATGGGTTTGTTTGTAAGATTTTTCAAAAAAATTTGTGTTTACATCTTCTCAGAGTATTCGTCTCTCTAAGAGGTTGTAAAAGGTTTTTCTTTACCTTCTGAGCAATCTGCCTTGGAGGCAAAAATTCTGTATAAGAAAAAGTTCCTGTGCTTTATGTTTACTTTATCATTTTCCTGATTTTTGAAGATAACCAAGCCTTCTAAATTTTGAAAGTACTAAGATTCTTTACAATTGTGTTACCTCCTACATTTACTTTTAAAATCTTCTGTGGTCACTTTGATTAAATAGGAAGTCAAGTATTGTTTCTCAGTAACCCAAGATCCCATCGTTATAAAATCTTCTGACAACTTTTGATATTTCCCTTTTCCAAATATCATATTTAGAAACGGTACCTTTTGCACTTAAAACTCCCTTGGAGACAAAGAAGACCGAGGATGATATGACGGTACTTTAGACTGAGAACCCAGGAGAGCCATCTGTCTTGCCACTTGCCCGTATACACTCCAACAGAGGTCAGCCTATGTGGTTTTTACAACAGGTAAAAGAAACCATTGTCTTCGGCTCCCAAACAATGTCTCTTTTCCAACGTAAATTATCAGATCCCCCTAAATTATCTATAGGTTTTTCAGGAAAATAAATATCCGCTGTATTTGAAATATTTCTCTCCATATGCATAACCCCCCTCCCCTGCTTTTTATCCTTTTTGAACTATATGGTGCTCATCCCAAGAAGTGTGGGGTGCCAGAGTGCTTTTTGCCTCCACATATCTGCATAGTTCAACCCCTATCTTTCTGCAGTTTCGATTTGACCTTCATTTTATTAGCTCTTGCTCAACCACTCTGCATGAAATGACAATTCCTCCTCCTAGATAACCCCTCCATCACATATTCATATACTGGCTATCTCCTAACTCTACTTTGTCATCATAGTACTTATTAACACATTATCTGTTATATATGTATCTGTTGTATACTTATCCTGGGACTCTCACCACTGGAATGTAAGCTCTTTAAGGAGGGGGAAACTTTTCTCTGTGTCCCTGCTATATGCCCAGCCCCTAGAACAGAGATTGAAAAATGTTAATCACTCAGTAAATATTGTTGAATAAAGTAATGAATTTATTAACTGTCCATCAGAGTATAATAAACCGGAGAACTTTATAAAAGTATACTAAACACAACTCTTGCCTTCAGTGAAGAAGTGGAACAGAGAAAAAAAAAAAAAATTCAGAATTCAGAGGACCAAGCTCTGGAGACATAAGAACATTTTTCAAAGATGTACCAGTGTATGGATACAGGGGCTTCAAGGATGTGAAGAAATGAGATAGAAATGGTAGGGATAATGCTGCAGACTCATGGAATAGTGTGAAAATAATGCAAAAGAAAGCCTGGCTACTGAGATAACCTATATGAGAAAAGAATCTAAAAAAGAATGAATATAAGTATATGTATAACTGAATCACTTTGCTGTACACCCAAAACTAACACAACGTTGTAAATCAACTATATTCCAATAAAATTAAAATATTAAAAAAAAGAAAGTCTGGCTATTCTTTCTGCTATAGATCAAATGTTTAAGCACCGGCTCCTCCCTCCATCCTACCACAAAATTCATATGTTGAAATCTGGGAGATGATTAGATCATGAGGGTGAAGCTGTCATGAATAGAATTAGTGCCCTTATAAAAAAGGTCCCACAGAGCTCTCTGACCCCTTCTACTATGTGGGGACACAGTGAGAAGATGGCCATCAATGAACCAAGAAGTGGGCCCTCACCAGACATTGAATCTACCAGGGCCTTGATCTTAGACTTCCCTGCCTATAGAACCATGACAAATAAATGTTTGTTGTTTATAAGTATACAGAGAAAAACACTCATGTGTATTTCTCCTATACTACTTACACAGAACTTTTCACTTCTGACACTTCTGGTCACCCACCCAGGGGATTTCCATACATCAAGCAATTCTGCAACACCAGCTGGATGTCCTACAATTTAACTCAGTTCTGACACTGTCTACCTGAGGACAGCATCAGATTCCACAAGTTAAGGGTTCAGTTCTACAAGACTGCTCCCCACCGCCACATACAAACACACACACACACACACACACACACACACACACACACACACACACACGTCAGACACCAATCCTAAGTCCAGGTTGTTATCTGTGCTTCTGACCTACTGGATGTAAACTGGAAGGTCCCATGGCCCCTGCCTTGAGTTTGATTAATCTGCTAGAGTGGCTCACAAAACTCAGGAAAACATCTTACTTACTGGATGACCAGCTTATTATAAAACGTTGTAACTCAGAAATAGCAAGAAAAGAGGCACAGGGCAAGGTTTGTGGGAAGGGGTGTGGACCTTCGTTTGGGGGCTTGCCATCCTCCCAGTACCTTTATGTGTTCACCAACTTAGAAGCTCTCCAAACCCCATACTACTGGGCTTTTAGGAGGTTTCATCATGTAGGCTTGATTGATTATTACTCCATTTCCAGCCCCTCTCCCCTCTCTGGAGAACGGGGCCAGGGCTGAAAGCTCCAAGCTTCTAATCATGGCTTGGACTCTCTGGTGACCAGCCTCCATCCAGGACTCCACTAAGGGTTGCCTCATTAGAACAAAAGACACTCCTATCACCCAGGAAATTCCAAAGAATTTAGGAGCCCTGTGTGGAAACCAGGGTCAAAGACCAAGTATTAGAACAACAGATGCTCCTAATACTCTCATCACTTGAAAAATTACAAGGGCTTTAGGAGCTCTGCGCCAGGAATGCCTAGTAGGGACAATATTTTTTTTCTATTCTTTCACAATAAGCCACTCAGTCTACGGTATTTTTATAGCAGTCTGAATGGACTAAGACACTTTCATTTGCTTATTAAATATTTACTATATACCCACCACTGTGTTAAGCTTTGTGGGGGTGGGGCGGGGAGAGGATGAAACCTACCCTTGATGATTTCATGGAATAGTGGGAGAAACAGAATCAAGATAAGTGTATTTACAATTCAGTGTAAGTGCTTAATAGATTGTAACAAAGTGTGCATTTTACTATCATAACAACTTAAGCAGAATTCCCTCCTGAGGGGAGCCTGACTTCAGGAAGTTGTCTTGAGAAGTTGCTCAGGGTAGGAGGGAAGGTACTGAAGACCTGAGTACCAGCAGGAACCAAGAAAACAAAAGTTAATGGAGAAACTGACTTTTTTATGAAACCAGAAAAGAAACCGGTTATGTTCCTGCGAGAGGTGTGGGAGGAGAGAAAAGAAGGTGGGCTTTAAAAGTATGGAAGAGACAGCATCCAGGAGATTTGTGAGCGGCTGCAGTTTACCTCCGACATGGGCCACTGAAGCATCTAAGCATGTGGATGAATAATGTCCAATTTGAAATACGAGTGTCTACCTTCCCACAAATCTTTAGTAAAGTGTACTTGACGGAGAGATGCTTCATGTGGGTGGTTATTGCTGGGAAACAAAGAATAGCTCACAGGAAGAAGGGGTTCAACTTTACATCTCAGGACAGAACAGTCCAGTGGTAGCAGGAGCTTGGTGAACACAAGGATATAAGCTCCTGGAGAATGCCAAGGTTTTGGACTATTATGGGACTTGAAAGTAGGATGGAAAAGAGTTTCTTAAATAAGTTTCAAGGATAGAAAGTCACCAATTGATTTCTAGGTTACAAGAGATGTTCAGTTATTATGGCAGCAAGTATGGAAGGCCAAACACGACCAGATTTAGGCCTAGGACACAGCAGCAAGAAACATAACACAGAAGAATGTAACTGTGGCACAGCAAGAGTGTCCTAATAAGATGAGTTTATCAAGTTGCCAGGAGTGGAGGCAGGAGAGAGGGAAAAACATTCTAAAGAAAAAAGAACTGTAAATATTTTAAATTAGCAAATAAATAAAATAATAGTAAGAGTCGATGTCCTTTAGGCATGAGGGAAGAAGACAGGAACTAACATTGATTATGTCCCAAACACATGCCATTCATGATATCAGGCACCAGCCTTTTATTTTATTTGTTGAATTTTCTTTATATACATACTGTAAAATTCACTATTTTTAATGCACGGTTCTACAAAATTTGACAAGTGCATAGGGTAACCACCACCATAATCAAGATACACACCTGCTTGATCACATCAATATTCTCCTGTGCCTCTCTGGGGTCTACCCCTCCCCTCACCCGCACCCTGACAAACACTGATTTTATTTTTGTTGTTTTTGCTTATAATTTTGTCTCTCCGGAATGTCATAAGAACGGAATCACACAGTATTCTGTGTTTCGAATCTGGTATCTTTCATTTAGCATAATGCATATGAGTCTCATCCATATTGTTGTGTACATCAATAGTTCCTTCCTTTTTACTGCTGAATAACAGTCCGTTGTACGGACACATCATGGTTTGTCTATCCACTGACCACTAGAAGGACATTTGGGTTGTTTCTGCTTTGGGACAATTATGAATAATATCACTGTAAGCATCTGAGTGGAGATTTTTGTATGAACATAAATTTTCATTTTTCTTGGGTAAATATGTAGGAGTGAGATAGACCGCTAAGTATATGCTCATCCATACAAAATACTGTCACCTTATTTTCCAAATGGCTATACATCAGTTGTACCATCATCAGTCCAGCAATATACAGGAGTCTGAGTGTCTCTGCATCCTCACCAAAACATGGTGCCGTCCGTTTTTAAAAAGGTGATGATGATGATGATGATGTCACTGCCAAGGATTTCTAGCAATCATAAGAAGGTAGAAGAGTCAAGGAAAGATTCCTCCCTGGCACCTTGAATGGGAGCATAGTCCTAAAGATACCTTGATTTTGTACTTACAGCCTCCAGAACTGTGACACAGTAGACGTCTGTTGTTTGAAGCCACCAGTTTGTGGTACTTAGCTCTGGAAGCCGTAGGAATCTAAAACATCTACTGATGATGTCGAGCAGCTTTGAATATTCTCACTTACCAAAGAATATCTTCTTTGGTGAAGTAGCTGTATAGTTTCTCTATTTTTCATTAAAATTTTTTTAAAATTATTTATTTACTTATTGAGCTAGCTAGCTAGCTGGATCTTAGTTGTGGTACGTGGGACCTTTGTTGCCACGTGCGGGATCTTTAGTTGCAGCATGTGGTATCTAGTTCCCTGATCAGGGATCGAACCCAGGACCCCGGCACTGGGAGGACAGAGTCTTAACCACTGGACCACCAGGGACGTCCCTCTCTGCCTATTTTTTAAAGTTGGGTTGGTTGTTTCCTTATTATTGGACTGAGAATTCTGTATATGTTTTAGATACGATTTCTTTTTCGGATATGCAATTTTAAAACATTTTCTCCCAGTCAGCAGCTTGTCTTTTCACTCTCAATGGTGTCATTCACAACATAAATTTTAATTTTAATACAGTTGAATTATCTTAATTTTTTTCTTTAACAGGCAGTGAATTTGGTGACCTAAGAACTCTTGCTAATTTGAATCTGGAGCCCAGAACCCAGATTCAGCCCACTGTGTGTTCAAATACACATTAGGGGATATCATTCTCCATATGCCTTCTCACTAATAACCATCCACATTCTTCAGGTTTTAGGAACTTCTTGTCTCCTGCCTCTGGCCAAAAATAAGGAGTTCTTTCCAAGTTTTACTGCTTTCACCACTACTTTTTTTCCCAATATTTTTCCTCAATTGAGTCCAGACACTCAACGTCATAGAACTTGGTCTGTCTTCATCTTTGCTTTCCTCTCTCCCGATTCCAATCTCAGGCAGGCTCTTTCCTTACTGTGCTGTGATATTAAGATGGCCGTCAGTATCTGGCAACTATCTTACAATTGAGGACAAATATTGGGGAAACCATCGGGGGAAGTTTACCTTTTCTCAGAGTCTTCCTTCCATGTTTAACTCCCTTCCCCAATCTACCTACTTCTGTTTAATTTTCAGAGTGTGCAAAGAGTTCTTTTTTTGAAGTTTACTTTTGTTTTCTCCAGAATTTTGGGTTATAATCAGCAAGAAAAAATGATTAGAATGGGCTTACATTATCTTGGTCAGACTGTTTTTTTTTTTTTTTTTTTAATTTTACTTATTTGTTTTTATTTTTGTTCAGGGAAAAGCTAGACCCACTTTTGCAAAACTATGGAGTGCTCATGAAGGCCACTGTGGGTGATCATGTGTAAAGGTAACTGGGCACTAGTTGCACAGCGGCTGACGTGCCAACCTAACAACTCTGGATTTCTGTGTAGCAGGTTATAGAAAAGCTACAGAGGAACTTTCGTTCAAATGCCTCAGTGTGGTTGGCAGTCCTTGAACACGGTCTTGCTGCTTTTTCCTTTTTTTTTTTTTAAAACCATTCTGAAATAGCAGTGAAATAATTTCAAGTTTGCTTCCATATTCTAGTCCTGGCACCAATCTTGTTTCCCCAGAAGGAGTTTCTATTACTGAAAGTGGCATTCAGGCACTGACGACCACACATTCCCTTATTATACGTTGCATAACACAAGAGAAGAGACCAATAAAATCATGGGCCCTACTTACAGTGAACCAACAGCATTTGGGGCAGGGCTGGCTTTCTGCTACATGCATACATATCATGGATAAAACCACTGTAGATTAACTGATGAGCCATTATGTTTAGGTGACTGTGTATACCAAGCAATGCATGAAGCATTAGCATAAAAAGGCAAAGCCTTTACATTTTCTTTTGCTTAATTGACTCACGGAGAACAATCCGTGAGTCAGAAACACATACAGGGGTTTCTGGTAAATAACTGTAATATTAGACATTAAACTGACATCTATTCTGGGTGACTGCCTTAGGCTGGGGTTTCCAGAAACATACCGTGAGACAGATTTATATGAAGAAGGTATACTGAGGAGTACTCTTGATCAAGACCCATAACGAGTGATGGAAACAGGATGGGGCAGAGGTAGGAGTTAAACGGTAAAGCGCTTACAACAAAGGGCCCCCCGGTCCCGCAGGGAATTTTGGAGCTGAGGCAGCCTTTCAGAGATACCCCCAAATCCAGTGGAGGATAGATCTTTACACTCTCCTACCAACTAGAGAGAAAGAAGATTGGTCCGTGGGAATTTAGTGTAAATTGTGGCAAGGAAGCTTTCTTTGGTGGAGGAAATTCCTCAAGAGGAACTCAGCTGTGAGCTACGGCAGCCAGCATTTCCAACAAGCAGGGAACTGGGCATGTGATCCCGAAGGAGGCTCTTGAGTGGTGCAGTCACAGCATTTGCCACAGTGCCTTAAAGCAAAGTCAGTTTTCTCAAATGTAAAGTGGAACTAATAACCCATCCCAACCTCAAAGCGGGTAGAGTGGTTTATTATTTTTGAGGGGGGGAGTACCCACTAAATAAATATCCACTCTGAGCTTGGGCTGGGAGTTGTGTGTGCATGTATTCTTATTCTAAGCATACTGTCTCGTGTGAAAGTAAGTTCTCCATAAATGTTACTGTCATTATTTTCCATGCAGTATACACTGCATACAGGTATCAGTAATTGAGAAACCATTTTAACATCTTCCAGGAAATGGAGGTAAAGAGGAGTTGATGCTTTGCCTAATAACTTCCAGACAAGAAGATTCTATTTCTTGCCCTTGCTGTAATTCCTTTGTGCTACAGTTCTTCATGTCAAAGCTTGAGAGATCTCAACTCAAATAAAATAAGCCAGACTTCTGCAGGTTTTATTTTGTTTGTTTGTTTTTGCTTGTTTGTTTGCTCAATTATTTGCTTGTTTTCCTACAAGTAGGCTTTTGCCTCTGAAGATCTCAGGTTTGTATATTCCCCGTTTTCTAGGAAGGGGGAGAAAGACTGCATGTTCTGACAACTCCTTTTAAATTAAAAAGAGAGAGAGTTTTAAAATGTAATTGTAACACATGCAGATATCCCCATGCTGAGAAGACAGTTCTATTGTATTTTTCAAACATTAAAAAAAAAAAAGAGAGAGAGAGACAGAGACAGCAAGGAAAATAAAATTAGGCCACATTGGCATGAACACAACCGGGCCCTTGGCAAAGCTGTAACACAGGCATCCCTGCCAGTGTGCAGCAGGGCACAAAGGGTCCGCTTTTGCTGATCAACACATACCACGGGGACCTCTAAATATGATATTTTAAATCAGAATGAGTAACACAGCAATTTTTCTTTCACAAGTGAGTCAATACAATCTGACATATATCATTAAGTTGCAATTTTGGAGGTATTTTTATTTCTGTTGGATGGAAGCTGGCATATTTATTTTTCATTTCATCATTTTTGGGTAAGATGATGATTTGGCCTGTTTGAGAGAGAGAGTGAGAGTGTGTGTGTGTGTGTCTGTGTGTCTGTGTGTATGTGTGTGTGTGTGAGAGAGAGAGAGAGAGAGAGAGAGACACGCGATTCCAGGAGAAACGAGAGTAGAAAAATTCATAGCTGAGTGCACCCTCCTTCCACTTGACAGCAGAGACTGGGGTGACTGTTTCTTCCATCTACTTCCTGACTCACTTCCAACAGGTCTCTACTGCAACAACTGTCACAGCAACAGTATTTTCTGTATAGCAAAGAGATTTCCCAATTCACCTATTTTGTGAAAGTCTGACTCCTAGGCTAACAAAAAATGAGTACAATCTCCTGGTTGGCTGCAGTAGAATCATGGAGCAGTCTAATTTAACAATAAGCATCATCGAGAAAAGACTATTTTACCTAAACTCAGGGTCACTGCTACTAAACAACCTGTCTACTTGGGTTCACCACTCCACTCACCTGTGGAACAACGCACTTGACAGTTTTTGTTTCTGTCCGCCCAAAACAGATGCACTTCCTTCTGAATCGTAGTCCTTCAGATAACCCTGACTTTGACCACAGTTCTGTGGTGGTGGAGGGTGTGCCTGACCATGCCTAGCCCAAAAATATGTATTATTTTACTTCACTGGTCTAAATTATCCAATGACATTCAATCCAGGCCTTTCACTAGAATTCTTGGGAAGGTGAGGCTCTCTTTTCATTGGGATAGCTGACCCTGTAAGACAGTTGCCGGATACTGATGGCCATCTTAATATCACAGCGCAGTAAGCAAAGAGCCCACCTGAGATTGGAATGGAGAGAGAGGAAAGCAAAGATGGAGCCAGACCAAGTTCTATGACGTTGAGTGCCAGGACTCAAATGCTTTTCAGTTGTGTGAGCTAATCAATTCCATCCTGTGGCTTGAGGCAAAGTGAGGTGCTTCTTTTCTTTCTACCTAAAATTGAAAAACTCCTGTTGAATTCAGCTTATACTTGATATATCTTCATTATTCACTTAAAAATACTTCCAGGTTGGAGGAGCTCCACTTCCAAGCCACTCCTGGCCTCTCTCTGCTGTCTCACTAACTCCCTGCAGGAGAGGAAGAGGCGCTCAACCTGCTGACAGCTTTGGAGGAGAACAGGGCTGTGTACTTTCTCTTTTCACTGGGGAGCCAGCCTGCCCTCAGAGAGCTGCTGTCCTCTATCTGGCCCATACAGTAAGCTGAGGATATGGTGAGGCCTCCATTTTCCCATGCTGTCTTGGACTATTCTAGGATTTAGGAAGGACCACTTGCCTAACAGAATAAACTGCATATTCTAAGATAAACACTGTCAGGGTGAAGGTGACATTTGCTCTCTACCTATCTTACTTTGTGTTTATCCCTACGTTGAGTCTGAACCCTGGCAGGTAAGAGAAATGCAATTTACTGTTTCTCTCAGTCCTTACCAAATTCCAACAAGGTGGTACGTATAAAGATACTTAGATAAGCAAAGCCATTGCATGATTAAGGAATACCAAAGAGTTTGCTGTGTCTGGAATATAGGACACAAGTGTGAGAATGAAGAAATTAGACATATAGTCAGGGATCAAATTATAAAGGGCCTTCTGAGATATAAAGGAACTCTACTGTATATGCAATGTGGAACCATCGAAGAACAAAATTTTGCCATTTGTAGCAACATGGATAGACTTGGAGGGCATTATGCTAAGTGAAATAGGTCAGACAAAGACAAATACTGTATGATAGCAGTTATATGTGGAATCTAAACAATACAACAAACTAGTAAATATAACAAAATGAAGCAGACTCACAGATATAGAGAACAAACTAGTGGTTACCAGTGGGGAGGGGGAACGGGGGCAATACAGGGGTGGGGGAGTGACAGGTACAAACTATTGGGTGTAAGATAGGCCCAAGGCTGCATTGTACAACACAGGGAATATAGCCAATATTTTTCAATACTTGTAAACGAAGTGTAATATTTAAAAATTATATTAAAAAAGAAATAAAATGTTAAAAACCAACAGCATTTTGAATAGAGACAGTTAGATATTTTCCAAAGAACACTGTAGCATGAGTGTGAAAATGGAGAGTGAAGAAGAAAAGAGGGAGAAAACAGTATAACAAGCTGGTACCCTCACCTAGATAACTGTCATGAAGGCCCCACCACTGACCCAGCACCTAATCCAATGCCCAACATTCCACTGTCCTGTGTGTGTGTGTGTGTGTGTGTGTGTGAGAGAGAGAGAGAGAGAGAGAGAGAGAGAGAGTAAAAGAGTAACTCATCCAGATAAGAAAGAATGAGAAAGAAAAATAGAATACTAATAGAAAGCATGAAAGCATGACATTAAATCTGGATTGGAAACTCCGAAACTTAAGAGTTCTGGATTTCACATCTGCTAGTTCATGAGTCATAGTTGAATCCATGCACATGGGTTAGATTTCATGAGGAAAATTACTCACCTAATGTTTATTGAGATCCTTACATATGACAAGGACCATTCTGGATGCTAGATCTTGTGTTGGCATCTAGGTTATAGACTTCCATCATTTAACAGGCACACAGAGAGAGAGAGGGAAACATAATGACGATTGAGCTGGAATGACCGGAAAATCAAGAGAAGCAGCTGTGGAGGATGGTGCTTTGAAAAAACTTTAAGAGGAGAGGCTCATTACGAGTGTCCAATTTCACAAAGGGATTCATAACTTAGTAAATAAATACTGTCCTTTAGGAGTAGTCAGGAAGTCAGTGATGTTCCAAATTAGAGCCACAGAATTATGAAAAAAAGGTCAGAGCAACATGAATGCAGAAACAATGCAAGTTCATTAGAAGGAAAGACTGTAAAATGGAGCATATTTTTTATGAGCCTTGAAGTCTCAATAGGGGTTCACCTGGAAAAAAGAGGGAGAAAACAATCCAAGCCAAGTAGAGTTTGAGCCAGGTCAGGAGAAACTGCTTGACCATTTAGATGTGTTATATATGTGGGCTGCATTTAAAGACCACGGATGGGACAGTCCTATCTCCTTACCTAGAAAGTAGCTCAGCTACTGGAGCTAATCCCGTAGTCATCTCTGTGCCTCAGCTTCCTCATCTGTTAAATGGGTTACTAATAGGGCTACCTCACAGGTGAACCGGTGATTTATGAAGATTGCGTTAATGCACGTAGAGCATTCAGAAGACTGCCTGGTCACAATAAGCATTCTGTAAGTATTAACTATTGTTGTTATTATTATTTAAAATTATTATGGTGATAACGCACAGATGCTCTCTTGGAATTAGAAACATAAATAATTTCCATCTCCAAAGTGTTCAACCATATTGTTTATATTTTGTATTTTATTTGTATGCTACAAAAGATAGAAAGTATACATTTTATAAACACTGAGGTGCTCTGACATATGACTCTTGTCATTTTTTAAAGAATGTAATTATATTTGAGAATGATATTGATGATTTTTTAAAATTCATGGTATTTAGCGAAATTTCAAGTCCTAATACAAGAAGGCACAATTATATAATAAGCCAGAAGGTACATAATTAATATAGGGCCTTTTATACTGTACCCTGAGCACTATAGATTCTAACTATAAAAACCTGTAATTTTCCCATTTTACATTTCATTGATTCAAAGACAGACAGACTGAGGGGGTAGAATACATAATGGATCTGACATGAATCTAACTGACACGTGTTGTTATTTGGAGGAATAAGAAGAAATATTACATAATTTTTAAAAAATGATTTCTGTTGGCAGTGCATTCTTAGCGGGCAAGCCTCATCTCTGCAACCAAGTAGCTCTGTGACCTTGAGAAAGTTACATGTCTTCTCTGGGTTTAATAGGAAATTTGAGACATTATTGGATCATCAACTCATCAAATCTCCTTCAGGAGACCATTAAAAAAAAGCCCTCTAATAACAGGTGCTTGTTACCAGTCCACTGACAATCCCAGACACATTCTGTCTGAAGACCAGGGACAAAATCACACCAGGTGGCATCTGATCCAGTTAAAATATACAGTAGCTTGGTAAATGCTTAATATTGAAACATTTTGGTAATTCCAAAATCCTCCAACACCTCCTATGTCTTTTGAAAGCTGGTCTTTCCTTAATTTTATCTTTACCGAAAGTAGTGTATGAATAATGAACCTCAGAGATTATTCTTTAACCTTGAGCTGCATCCTGCCTTTGGTAGTCTACACGGACACATATGGATACAATATCCCGTAAATATCTACAACTACCTGGCAACCCTGGTGAAACCGTAGAAACACAGTGCCTGGGACTTAACAGGATCTCCATAAATACATGTTTAAAGAATGAATAAAACTAGATGGGGCATGATATAGGGCTAGGAAGATCACAGAATTTTAAGCTATTCCAACCTCAGATTAAGTAACCAGCTGTAACTAATCTACGTAGATTGTTTTGGGAAAATTGTTTCCTCTCTGAGCCTGTAGCCTCACCTATAAGATGGGGATGATAATATCCACGCTTGGATATGCTGTGAAAATAAGAGATAACATGTTTCTTTGGATGTAGGTATGAATGTACATATTTTATTTATACCCTATAATAGCCAACATCCTAGATTCTAACTTCCAAAAGACAATTCTAGTTAGCTTAAGCAAAGAGAGGATAGCTGCAGAATTCAGGGGTCTGAAGCTGGGTTTTAAGTTAAAAACAGATTCTGGGGATAAATGTCAAGGCTTTACTTTTGATCTGTTCCCCTTTCTCTGAACCTTCTTCACATTCCTTTCTCTTTTTCTAGAGACTCACAGTTCTGGAGTTTGCATGTTACTCCTCTAGCCACCTCCAGAGACCTATTACCAGTCTCTGAGTCTTAACTTCATTTGCAAAGCCATGGGACTGAGAATCAAAATTCTCCCGTTTCAGGAAGATTTCCATCTTGGCTCAATTTTCAGTGACCAGAGAACAAACTTCTGTTTTACAGTAGTGACCACTGAGGGGACTGTAGATCAGGCTGGGGATGGATTTTCCAGATGGAGAGTGACTGTGGACTAAGTTTTTCTCCAAAAAGCATTCAGGACAGAAATAAGGTGTGTGAAGTACCTCACACTTGCCTCACCTGGCAAGTACCAAGCATTAGATCGGAGGCCATAATTATTATAAAGATGAAATATAAAGATAACCTACATGTATGTCTTCGCTGAACCAGCTTTCACTGAACCCCATATTACAGCTTAGGTGTTGGGCTTGTACTAGGAATAGCAACGTGCCTCTGGCCCCAGCTGTTGGGAAGCTAGTTATCCCACAGAAGAGGGTGACTGGCTTGTTCATCTCTCCTTAACTCCCCTAAACAACGCCCTTTGCAAACAGGTTTCTCTCTCCAAGATATGGTAATCTTGATATGTTTCGCAAGTCCAAAGAGATGTTCTTTCTGTACAATTCACAAAGTAAATTAACGCCATCTTTCCAAGCAAGTAACCATCCTGATTTGGAGCAATTCCATGAGCATGGTTCTTTTCATTAACTTCTCTCCAAAGGCTTTTCAAAGGGGCATTACTGTTTTGAGCTTTTATCCCACAACTGGGAAAACTAAAGCTGCTCTTACCGACAAGACAAAAAGAGACTGGGTTAGCTGATCCTGCATTTCCTTCTTGACCTGAAAGGGGTTACCATGATACATCCCCAAATAAGGGGGAATTCTCATGTAGTGAGGATTATATATTCATTAGCCATAAAGTATAAAACAAATATACTTTATCATTGTGTCCAGTTCATAGATAAAATACAAATACCCAAGATAAAATAGAAAAATGCCTCATCTTAAAGTCCAATAAATATGGATTTCTGGCCTGGCTTCACTACCTTCTGAGTGTATGACCTTGTATAAGCCTCTTCATCCTCACTTGTCCTCAGTTTTCTCATATGAAAAAAGAGGGACTTCAGTTTTAAACATTCTACTATTCCTTTCAATTCCAAATCAGACGGTGTTACACTGGCCTTAGAATGATTTTGTGGGTATCAACTTCTGGTTTTTTTGGCTAAATGAATATGTATGTACTGTGGAGAATTTAGAAAACACAGGTGTATGAACATAATATAAAAAACATACCATCTTCTCAACATTGTAACTATAGTTGAGGCAATCCCCACATCACAAGCCCTACCACACCAAGGGAGAAGTCAACTCAGCTTTCCAAGGTCAAGGCTTAGGTAATCCAGGCTCCTCAATAATGTGCACCTAAAGCTTCGGGCTTTCATTGGGAAGACGGTGGCATAAGGAAAGAGACTCCATGTGGTCTCCATTTCTTGGCACAGCCTGGCCAAGAGGCATGGCGCTTTCAGGAGCTGCCATGATAGTGGCTCAGTGGCAGTGAAACCGCAGAAATGCATCTGGGGGGATCCAAGGAGCTCCGGTTCTTCATGTCTCAGCACAGAAAGAATTCAGGAAGAGGCAAAGTGATAGATAAGAAGTGATTTATTAGAATAGGACACTTGTGAGGCTTACAAGGGGGTGGTGGGCAAGAGGGTGCCAGGCCGAGAACTTAGTGGGCTACAGTTCTGTAATCAAAGGAAAAGTGGGGAGGGGGAAAAGACCACCTTCTCCCTCATTCTTGAGGAGACGCCAAGCTTCCATTATCAGCTCCTCCTCCATGTCAGGTGGGGGAGTCTTCTTGTCCCTACATGGTTAAGCCAGGACTGTCATGGCACAGTGGAAACGAGCAAAAAGGTGGTAACATATGCTAAAAATGGTAAACCATCTCAGGATTTAGTACAATGTCACCTTTTCCTTGTATTTTTTGTTTTTAGTGCATGCAGAGGAGCGTGTCCTAGGAATCATTAACTTACTGAGCTCACCGGGCAGGATTTGGGTCTCATTCCACCGTTGTTTTATTGTTTGGGGGCATGTCTCATGCTTCTGTTGCATGGTTTTGTTGCTAAGCAAGCCTGCTTGGTTTTGTGGTTAAGCAAACCTGCTTTTTTGAGTGATCATTAACTTACAGGGCTCTCCTATACTGTTTTCTTCACTCACAATCCCCTAGTGGGATTCACTCTTTAATTACCTACACTGTCCCTTTACTCTTTCCCTATCAGTAGGGCCCATTGTCAGAATCTAAGGGAAAACCTTCTGGTCTCATGTTTAGTAATGATAGGATTATATCTGCACCAATGACACAGGGTGGGTGAGGCATTTTATTGGCTGCATGGCCGCAAGTCATAATAATCTGACTCTCCTAGAGAGTCTATGAGCTACTGTCCTTTATTTATAAAGTAAATTCCCTTTGTACTTTTAGCTAGAGAGTTTGCTGGTTTCTTTGCAACTAAAAACTAAGTCACACAACTATATTCCTTTGTCAATAATTATCATTAAAAATTCCATTTTCAGGGCAATAAAATATGGTCTCATATACAAATTGCAATATGCATTTAACTGTTCTTTCTTTATTCCGTTTTTTTAAATACACAACTCTGTAACCTTCCTGAAATATATTTTGGAATGTGATGCTATTTAAAGCTTTAATATTTTCTCCCAATATTTAAGCAAGTATCTCAATCATATTGGAAAATGATACTTCTTTCTGAATTTATATCATATTTGTCAGAGGCTAGCATTTGTCTCTAGGTCTGATGTCTTATTCCACTATTTTGTCTGCAGCTTTTGGAGTCAGAAAAATGCTTCTAAGCACTGTATTTTTTAATATGTTTTCAAAGTTATAAGGGAAGTTCTCCCATGCTTCTTCTTTATCCAAACTGGATAGACTATTTGCACCTGCTTATCCTTATGAACAGTAATGTGTTTTAATGACTAAGCAAAGTTTCTTGCTGTGAAAGTTTTTAGTTGTTTGTGCGTGGGGTAATCCAGGAACTATAAATTGTAAACATTAATAACTTGGAATCAAGGTAAACCTGGAAGAACCGCAGCTGGCATCACACATGCCTGGATGCTCACCTTCAGGTATTTGTTCCTCTTTTCTCTTCCTGCCAACTGGGCTTCCCCTCCCATGTTCCTTTCATTCTGTTTAGCCAACCGTTTCCAACCCCAGGAAGCCCTCAGATGTGTGAGACCGCCCTAAGCCCTGGAGCTTTCAGCAAGTTGACCTCTGCTGACGGTGACCCTCCCCATCCCCTGTACAGTCCCGGCCAACACCAACCTCTGTTTTGGTGTCGCATTTTAATAGGAAATCTTTTGCCACGCCATGACACCTCTGGCTGGGTGTGAGATTGTGCAGATAACTTCAAATACTGCGCTTCAAAGGCCTAGCAAACTGCTGCTCCATCCACACCACATCTGACAATCAAAATGGAGACCCTCAGGTACCTTTAAAAATTATGCTCTTGTTTATTTTCTGAAGGCTGGGGGAAAATGAGTTAAAGTCCAATACAATCTCTAATAGAAGTGGGACTTTTTTTTTGCGGTACGCGGGCCTCTCACTGTCGTGGCCTCTCCCGTCGCGGAGCACAGGCTCCGGACGCGCAGGCTCAGCGGCCACGGCTCACGGGCCCAGCCGCTCCGCGGCACGTGGGATCTTCCCGGACCGGGACACGAACCCGCGTCCCCTGCGTCGGCAGGCGGACTCTCAACCACTGCGCCACCAGGGAAGCCCAGAAGTGGGACTTTTAGCCTCAGGCTTTTTCTACAATCAAAGGTTCTCACATGCTGGTTCTATTTTAAACATCTGATTAATTATCTCAGGAATTATAATGACCTCAGATTTTAGTCTCAGCAATAATTTGTGGCACTGTTTAATTATTTATTTAGTAGTTTTGATATGTAGAACTGGCACTAGAAGCATAGGACTGAATAAAATAAAAGAAGGAAATCTCCATCTCAAAAGCAAATTGTTGAAAAAAAATCTCAAAGGTTCTGATAACCGCCACCTTTATACAAAATATTAGAGATGTATCTTTCTCATCTAGAACTGAGAAAAATGGTTAACTGTAGGTGTTCACTAAAAATAAAATTTAAAAATACACTTTCTATTTACTTAATACTGATACTTGAATTTCTTGGAGAAGCCAGAAGAGGGCAGGAGATGCTGTATGCAGGATTACATTTGCATTCCAAAAGTTCCTTTAAACTAAGATCCCAAAACCTATTTCAGAAGAATGTGAAGACATTTTGGGGTAACCAGCTTGAGAAGAGTACTGCTTAGTCAGAATGAGGTACATTACACCCTACACAATAGGGTGATTCTGTTTTATTTTCACCTCAGCCAACACTCCTGAATTTTTTCTTCCTGAACATAATAGTTTAATGAAAACAATAAGGACAAACATTTATTCAGTCTGCTACTTTACACTAGTAATTTGATTAAATTTACAAAGGGGAGAGTCCACTATTGATCCCATTTTACAGATGGAGACAGTGAGGCTTGGAGAGGTTAAGGTCATGGGCACAATGTCAGATAGCTGTAAATCACAGTGCCTGATGTTAAACTTAAGCAACTGGACTCTGCTATGGTCTGAATGTTTGTGTTCCCCACCCCCAAGTTCGTATGTTGAAATCCTAACCCCCAAAGATTATGGCATTAGTAGGTGGGGCCTTTGGTAGTAATTATTTTTTGAGAGTGGAGCTCTCATGAATGGGATTAGTTACCTTATAAAAGAGAACCCAGAGAGTTCCCTTGACCATTCTACCGTGTGAGAAAGTGCTGGCTTGGAACAAGGAGGAAGGCTCTCACTCAACCAAGCTGGCACCCTTATCTCAGACTTCTAGCCTTCAGAACTGTGAGAAATACATTTCTGTTTTTATAAGCTACCCAGTCTGTGGGATTTTGTTATAGCAGCCTAAACAGACTTAGACAGCTTTCTGTATAATAATGACCATATGATCATTCCAACACTACCAGGTAAAATGATCTACTTTTCAGGGCCTAAGTCTTAGGCCGACACACGAATTGATTCTCATTTTTCTAAGTCTGATGTGATTCTTTAAAAAGCCATGTTAAAAAGTAAACAAAATCCTGACTTAAAGTCAGCCCTGGACCCAGAGCCTACTGTGATCTCCTGGGACATTTGCAGTCTCCCTGGAGAACTCCCTCCCTCTTCATCTCATCGCTTCCACCTTGGAGCCCCAGTTCTTAGTGGCATCTCTCAGTGCCTGCCCTGCTCCCTCCCTGTATCCTTGTATTAGAATGACTCTAGGTTAATGCCAAGCCAGCTTGCCTGGGCTTGATGTATTAATTCTCAGCTTTTGATGTCACTCGTCTCTGGCATATTTACCTTTGATGAAAGACCAATCTCTTTACAGCTAAGGGCAAACAAACTTATCTAATGGTAGAATTTTAGTTGGGGGTGGCAGGGGTAAGTATTCTGACCACTATAAGTCTGGTCCTGATGAAACTACATATCCAGATCAGAGCCTTTATTCTTACTACCTTAGGAAAGAGATAAAGATCTTTGCTAGAGGATCTAGGAGTGGGATCTAGAGGTGAGAAATCATCTATTTGCTATCAGGTGCCTGTACAAAGATAAACTTTGATCTGGATGTAACAGGTTGAAAATTAAAAGTCAAGGTTGTTTTTGAAACGCTGCCAAGTTAGACTCTGTAATTGTGTCCTGTATCCAAAATAGCTTCACTCATCTTCAGTCAATACCCCCGGACTCCAGCATCACAGTTAATCCAATGCTCTGTGTGATGGAGCATTATAGAATGACCTGTTGAGTGATACAGAAAGCCAGGCGGCTGTTCCTGTAGACCAAACCAGCAATGATGAGAGAGAGGGAGAGAGAGAGAAAAGAAGGAGAAGAAGAAAGAAAAGTAGTAATAGTAGTAGTGGTAGCAGAGGAGGAAGGGGAGAAAATGAGAGAGAAAAAGAATGAGAAAGAGGGAAAAAAACAAAAGAAAACCCTCCTGGGGTCTCATCTACACTATATGTACTGAAAGCCAAAGGCACTTAAATGGGCTATCGAATTCCTTTCATTTTCAATTGTGCCTTTTAATTATTTCACCGTAAATATTTTATGCCATTGTACGTTGTTACTGTTCATCTTAATTAAGAATGAGGGAGGGGGCTTCCCTGGTGGCGCAGTGGTTGAGAGTCCGCCTGCCGATGCAGGGGACGCGGGTTCGTGCCCCGGTCTGGGAGGATCCCACGTGCCGCGGAGCGGCTGGGCCCGTGAAACATGGCCGCTGAGCCTGCGCGTCCGGAGCCTGTGCTCCGCCACGGGAGAGGCCACAGCAGTGAGAGACCCGCGTACCGCAAAAAAAAAAAAAGAATGAGGGAGAGAAAGAAGAAAAGCTTTAAGGAGAGAGGGAGAGATGAGAGGAAAAATGTGGCAGTGGACGAGAGAGAGGAGAAGAGGAAGACTAAGAGGAGGAGGAGGAGGAAGAGCATAAAGGAGAGACAGTCCTTTGAGATCCTGAAATAGAACAACCTAGACTGGAAGGTAAGCTCACGGGCTTAAGTTTCCTCATCTCTAAAATGGGGACTGCAATGTATCTACCCTTAGGAGTGGCTGGAAAAATTACGAGAAAACTTATGCAAAACAATTGTCAGAAAAACTTGGAATAACGCCTGGCACACAGTAAGCACTCAATGAATGGTAGTGACTATTATTATTATTAATTATTATTATTAGATCCTAGCTCCTATAACCCTTAATAAGTTAAAACGCTATAGAAATCTATTTCCCCTTGCACCACAATAGAAAAACCAAGTCATTTTGATGAACTGTAAATTCACCAAGTTAAATGCCCAGGCATATGAATTAGCATAAGCAATATCACTCCACAAAATTGGCACTCAATATCTCTCAGCACATGATCTTTACCATCAAAGGAATGAGCTACCTAAAATAAGCACATTAGTCGGCTACCAGACACAAGCAATGTTAACATCTACAGCAAGCTGCAAATTATCCAACAGCCACAACACGTGTTTTTAGAGGAAAATACCGGAGTACAGAAAATCAGACTTTGGTAGTACAAGGCTCACAATGCAATCAGCTTCCAGTGAGGAAATCAGGAAAAGACTGATCTTAGCTCTGGGAAAGGAGCTGGGAATGGGGAGAAATGTGTTCTTCTTCCTACCTGTAATTATATGTAAAGTGGCACATTAAAGTTTATTTAATAAATTAAATTTAACATATATTTAAATCTGATATTCTCTCAGGTCTCACACCCATTTTAATAAACATCTAAAATATGAGCCAACATTTTTCAGGACCAAATAACTGACCATCCTCATCTTGGTCACTACTACCCACTTTCTCCTTAATCAGGGTAAAATATTTATTAGAAAATGTAATAGCTTTAGAAATTTTAAGCAGAGATAACACAGAACATATTTTCTAATATTCTCACTCTAAACCTGAGAAAACCTGAAGTTAAATGACACCCAAAATATTACTTCTTAGCAGCAAAATTAGAATTTGAATTTACACCAAGGGTACCGTAGTAATTCTAGTTCCATTTTGTCACTCTTCAGCTCTGTTCACACCGCCTGTGGCCCAGCTCCTGTCTTGTTTCCTCTTGCCCAAATCCTACAGCACAGTCCCATCTTAACTCCCTGCAACCCATTGAACCCTTTCTCCAGTTTCCACCCATGAGTCCCAGTACGCTTCCTCAAGTACACGTCTAAGTTTGACTCTCCGGCTGGTGGCAACACTTGAATGACTCCCCCAAAGCACTCAGTATATAGTCAAGATTATGTCACATGACCTTGAAGGCCCTGTGCATTCCATATCCTGCTAACTTTTCCCTCACCAGCACTCTCCCATTCCCCGCACCCTCGGGGCTTTCTAAACCACCTGCTGTTCCCCCAGGGCTAGACCACATGCTCCTGAACCTTTTCACCTGGGACTTCACTCCTTCTGCCTGAGTACCTTTCCCCCATAAGCTCAAGTTGATACCACCAACGTCAGAAGCCCCTTCTTCCTCACCCACGTGACAGGCCAAGGGTTCGATTTTTGTGCTCCCATGTATTCTCTTTCATAGCGATGATCACATCCAGGTGCAGAAGCCTCTTTGATTCTTTCTTTTCCCCTCTATAGAGTGTCAGCTCCTTGAAGGTGGACACCATATCTTATTCATCATTATATTCCTAATGCCTAGAACAAAGCCTGGCATACAATGAAAGTTCAATAACTATTTTTAATTAAGTGCCTTGCCTCCCAAGCCTGACATATTTTTGGTATTCTACCATATCTCCCTAGCACTTAATCATCTACTATTTGCTTCACATGGATTAGCCACAGCTCATCAATTATATGAAAAGCAACCTGAGGGCACAGGTAGTGTTTTACTCATCATTCTTATCTCCATTGGGGTCAAGCCTATAAGGCATCTTGCTATGACTAAAGGAGTTAAAAATTTTTATTTTTTAAATCTAAGGAGTACTTTCTTTATCTAAAAATCTTAGGCAGAACAGAATATAAAATTTTTTTAAAATCCACAGAGAAAGAGAGCAAGCGAGCGAGCAAGCTGCTCTGGTTTAAATGGAGTCGTGGATTCCCATCCTCAAGGCCTGAGGCCGTATCTCTAAAGGTGTATGTTTTCAAATGTGGGTCATGGTCCATTAGTGATGAGTGACATTAATCTGAGACACAATTTGCATTTACAAAATGCAAAAAGAAAAGATTGGGTTTCATCATATGTAGTAAAGACAAGTATTGTTATGGAAAATGACTATTCTATTATTATTTATATGTGGTTCTTCTTCCTGTGTTTCTCAATCAAAGAGTAAATTCAGGAAATCTGCTGTACAACATTGTGCCTATAGCTAACAATACTCTCTTGTACACTTAAAAACTTGTGAAGAGGGTAGAATCTCTGGTTAAGCTTTCTTACCACAGTAAGAAGAAAAGTTTAAAAAAAAAGTTTGAAATACACTACTTTAAAGTGCTTCTTAAAGCACAGGTGAAAATATTGGTGTAGTAATTTGTTCCAAACTTTGGTTCGCGTGGGGAAGACCTCAGTATTTTATGAAAATACAGAGTCCCAGCCACCACTGCTGTAGATTCTGCATCATGTCGTTTAGATTGGATCCAGGCATTTCTATGAGGCACACGTAAGTCTGAAAACCACTGGGCTCTTGGAAAGGACATATATGATTAGAATCCCAGAGCAAAGGAATCTGAAAGCGTCTGCTCCCCTGATGTTCGAAGGTATACCCTCCTGAGATGGAACAACTCATAGCACTCGAAGACACTTCCCTCTGTTTGTGGGTAGCTTCCACCCTTCACCTTGATTCTTGTGCCCAAGAGGATAAATTCAAATCTTCCTATCAGATAACTTTTTTATTTATTGCACACCTAGCCTCGATTTCCTCATCTCTCAAGGTGGTTGAAAGAGGTTCATAAAAGATCATGGTCAAACAGACATTAACAGACATTGTGAAATGTAAACTATAGCATCACAGTTTATCACTATAGTAGGAGTTCAGGAGATATTTTTTCATTAGCTGGGAGCTGATAAAGGTGCGTCCTTACATTCCAAGCTACGCACGGCCCTTCTCTTTCCTTCTGGATTAACTACTAGATTAAGCTTTGTAACACGGGGACCCTGCTTTGCTCTCTGAATAGCCCTGGTGCTCAGCACAGCGGCTGCCATTAAGTAAATGCCTGTAGATGGAATGAACCCATAAGATGGGACCACAGTTCCTCTAAATGTGGTATAGGTAGATGAACTGTCTCCACAGACTCTTTTCTTGGTGTCTCTCAGCCCAGCGCTCCTCTTTCAGTCTTGAGCTCCAATCACTCTCCTCAATAGGTACACATACCCTGGAAGAAGTCATTGTAAGATGGATGGAGTGCTAAAGTTTTTCACAGGCTCACATCTTCATAGCAATCTTTAATGGCGCCTGCAGTAGAAATGACATGAAATGGCTCTCTCATTCACGATGGTCTGAGTGGCTCTAAAATAAACTAAATGTCTCGAATACTGGGACAGGCAAAGGCATTTAGGTGCTCACAATTTTCCCAAAATCACTGGTAAAACCTGGAGGCTCCAGCCTGAATTTATTGCTTGTGAAAAAAATTTTTTTTTTAATAAACATACTCCTTAAACAAGGAATCGAATCAGGTCAGTTTCAATCCTATGCTCTTATATAAATTATCATGGAAACCTATATTGCAGGAATAATTATTTTGAAAACATATTAAGTCTACTGTAGTCCATTTTGTTGACTGTGATGCAATAGTGAGCAAGTGCAAAAGTTAAATATCATACCTTTGATTTTTCCTACTTTACAAAATGTTGTTCTATTTGATCATACTGGTCAGAGACATTGCTTGTGGTCTGAACGCTGGGCATTTTTTCTGGGCTACTCTAATACAAATATTCCTTTATCCATGGAGTATGGTAATTCAAACCTCATTCCTGGTAAAAATAGGCATATAGAAATATAGAAACCACAATAATAGTAATACTTAATGCCCTGATGATATTATGGGTTAATCTCTCAAAGACTACTAGACGATTATTTTACATGTAAAAGCTACGGAGACATTTTACATCATTTGAACAGAAGAAGCTAATACACTGTTTTCCAATTGTTGTTTTATCCCTATCTTGCCAAACCCTGCCTTCTATCTGTTGACTCAGCCTTGTCCGTCTGTCAATGATCTTTAAGAGCTTTTGTTTCGTTGAAGACCCCACAATATAGGTACTACTATACAAACCAATTTGCAAGTAAATCAACTTTAACTAAGAGAACTTAAGCAACTTTTGCAAGATTCTACAGCTAAGCCACATAGTTAAGAATCACTATGTCAGCGGGGCCAATGCTGTACGTGTATGTGAACATGCCTGTGTGTATCATATCATAAAGCAGAAGCCAGAGTTTATCACGCTGCTAGATAAGGCTACTGTTTGCCCTCTGACAAATTCCCATTAAAATACCTAAATCAGATACAGGGCCAACTACACAATCTGATGCGGTCCAGTGAAAAATGAAAAGATGGGGCCCAATGTCCAAAATGTATTAATAATTTCGAAATGGTGACCGTAGTGCGTTAAACCAAGAGTCAAGCCATTTGTGACTGCATAGATCACACATCCGAAAAGCTGGGCCTGAATGTAGAACAGATTTAGTGTGAGGCACTGATAGAGACTATAAAAGAGTGTGGAGATTTGACTTGACATATTAATCAGATTGTGCTGTACCAGCAAATAACCCCCAAATTGCAGTGGCTTAAAACATCAGTCAGTTCTCACTCCCCGGTCAACGAGTGAGCAGCGGCTTGCCTGGACTTGGGTTCAAGTCTGCTCTCTATGTCTTCTATTCTGAAACCAAGCCTGAAATAGCAGCAGCTACCTGAGGCAGCGTCTCCTCATGGACATGGCAAGAGTAAAGGCCAAACCGTACAAGTGCATTTAAAGCCTTCGCTGAGTCACATCTATTCACATTCCAGTGGCCAAATAAAATCACACAACCAAGCTCCACGTTGGTGTGGTGAGGATGAGAATGCCTCTTCCGTGGAGGTGGGAAGGAAGAGTATTTGCTGAACAATCATATTGTCTCCCATGGTTGAGATGGTGCCCCCTTGAGAGTCTAATTATTAACTAATCCAAGCAGTATTTGGAGAAGATTGGGCTCTTAGCTCCAGATTCCAGGTTTGCCCCAAATGCAAAAGACATCAGATAGGTTTGTCTGCATATTCTTTGCTTTAGATTAATTTTTATTGGAGTATAGTTGATTTACAATGCTGTGCTAGTTCCTGCTGTACAGCAAAGTGACTCAGTTATACATATACATATATCCACTCTTTTTTAGATTCTATTTCCACATAGGTCATTACAGAGTACTGAGCAGAGTTCCCTGTGCTTTACAGTAGATCCTTATTAGTTATCTATTTTATATATATATATAGTAGTGTGTATATGTCAATCCCAATCTCCCAATTTATCTCCCCCTTCCCCCTTAGTAACCGTAAGTTTGTTTTCTACATCGGTGACTCTATTTCTGTTTTGTAAATAGGTTCATTTGTACCATTTTTTTAGATTCCACCTATAAGCGATATATGATATTTGTCTTTCTCTGACTTACTTCACTCAGTATGACGATCTCTAGATCCATCCATGTGTCTGCATATTCTAAGGACAGTTAAAAAGTGAAAACAAGGAGTGAAGAAAATAGACCTGTGCAGGAAAGCATAACCCTAGGACATGCAACTTGTTTCCCCTCCGTGCAGTTGAGGAGAGGAGGACGTTAAGAGACAAGTTAAGTGTGAGGCATCTTAAAGGAAGGAGAGCCTGGGATTTCATTCACTGACACAGTGTCCATTAAAGCACAGAGTTGGTGGACCTTCCACATGCAACCGAAGCAGACAGAAGCACACGAGAGGGGCATGGTGGAGTCAAGAAAGAGAGCGCTGAAGACACCACTTAGGAAGACAAGTTACCACTAGATGCAGGTAGCTAGGGGCTTACTCTGCATTGCCTTCCCTCAGGGGCATCTTCTGGATTAGGAGATTATAACAGCAAAATATTTGAGGAAATACCAACTGGAATCAAGGCTGAGAATTAGGGATGAAGATGCTGAGTGCCAGTCACATCTTTCATGCCAGGAAACTAAACAGGAGGGGACCACCACAAGAACTACGCAGAAGAACCGACAAATACATCCCCAAGGAGGAACCCGAAGTTGGGCCCTTTTTGCACAGAAGGTAGCCATTTGGTACTAGTGTGGCTTCCATGACCCCCAAAAGCAAACAACAGCTACACAAGTGATTAGCGATTACTACTGAGAAAGAAGGAGACAGCTAACCTGCCAAAAGGTAAGGCCTTCCTTTCCTCTCTCTCTTCCTTATTTTGATGTCAGAGAAGTAAATACAGAAAAGAGGGTGAAGTCATGGATGGTAGAAAGAGAAAATGGGATGTATATATATAGCCCTTCTCCACTCCAAATCCTGGGCTAGAACCACAAATCTAATCTATACCTGGAGGAAAAGGAGAGTTTTAGGTAACATATGAAGAGAAAAATCTTAAGCTCCACCAGAAATTTGATAAGGGGAAGGAAGGTATGTTAAATTTAGGGGATTTTTGTTTTGTTGGCATTGCATTACTGGAGTTTATTTATAATATCACTTAAAGTCATTATTTAACTTCTGGTACAATATATCAGGTGAGCTGCCTGTGCATATTTTGAAATGAGAAAAGGAATCCCAAGTGTCAGTTTTCAGCCTAGGGTACAGCAGGGCCTTGGAGTTAAATAATATGCCTTCAGAAATATTTCTGAGCTTTCCTGTGGCGGTCAGGGGGCAAACTGCTATCTACTAGTGGTGCCAGGAGAATCACCAGAGGAACAGGGGTTGGTTATTAGGGTAGGACTAAAATGGTTTAATGTGACGAGGAGGTAAATCTGACTCACTGGAGGTGAAATGTCAACAGGTTATAGCTTCTTATTAAAGTGACATCCTCCACATGGCTTTATCAGTAACAAAGCAAAATTTTCATCTTCACCTTCCACATTATATTCTTTTGTTTTTTTAAACAGCTTTATTGGAGTATAATTTATATACAAAAAACCTGCATATGCTTAATGTATACAATTTAATGAACTTGGACGTATGCCCATGATACTGTCGGCACAGTCAAGCTAATAAACATACCTGTCATCTCCAAAGTTTCCTTGTGGCCCCCTTTTTTTTTTTCTTCGTTGCGGTAACAACGCTTAACATGAGATATATCCTTCTAGCAAAATTTTAAGTGTACATACTGTGTTGTTGGCTACAGGCACGGTGTTGTACCGTGGAGCTCTAGAACTTACTCATCCTCCATGACTGAAACTCTACATCCACCGACCAACATCTCCCTACTTCCCCCTCTCCCCCGTCCTTGGCAGCCGCCATTCTATCCTGGACTTCTGTGAGTTTGACTATTTTATATGCCTCGTATAAGTGCAATTATATAGTGCCTGTCTTTCTAACACTGGCTTATTTCACTTAGAGTCATGTCCTCCAGGTACATTCAATCTTTCCATTCTAAACTATGCATGGGGAAGAAAAGACTGTTATTCTTTTTCCTTCCCGCACCCAGATTCTTAACAGCATCTGTAGATGAGGTAAGAGTCAATGTGGTTAAGTATCTTTCTCCAGGTTGCATTTGTAGAAAGTTTTCAACCCAGATTTAAGTCCTGGTTAACTTTACTCCAGTGTTCAGATTTTTTTCATCCTGATGACCATCATTAAGAATGTAGTGTTATTATCTAATATTTATAGAATAATCGTAACATTCACACCCAGCATAGATACCCATTCTCTCCCTACACCGCATGGCCTGTAGTCAACATGCATTGGTCAAAATACATGTATAATGTTTAATGGGGAATCAGTAATTGAATGAGATACTAAATGCTTAATATTTCATAAACTGCTACTGTCTTATGCTATTGGTAGAGTGGAAACTACTAGTCATTTTAAATGATAATAATTTACTGTATTTTACAAATGAGCAACACAACAAATTCAGTTTACTCATTCAGTTCCCAGTTCATTGAATTCTTCTTTGTCAAGTTAATCTAAGATTTTCCCTCAAGTTATGTACCACAGAGCAGACTTCCTTTTACTTACCGAAGCACTGTGCTTTCTGTGGTAGATCATTCATTCAGCACAAACTCACCTGCAGCCTGAAGCAAAGCGGTCTAAACCAACGCACGGTCGTTTTGAGAGGGAAAATTAAATGCTCGGCCTGAGCCACTGAGATTTTAAGGCGATTTGCTGTGCAGTATTTTTGCATAGCTGACTTACAAATTACTCCCAATCTTGTTTGAGAAGCCACTAGGGAAAATACCTTCTGTAGGGACCCTGCATTCATTCACTCTCTGTGTTGTGCTAACGTTTCTAACTGCTGTGTGTTGCAAAAAGAGTGAGCGAGTGAATAGGGAGTGGTGTTTTGTGGTAGAGCGAGGGGGTGTTTATGTGCTCAGCAGTTCCCAGCTGTCTTCCATGGAGAAATGCATGATGGATGGTGTTTACAGGAACGGCACATTCCCGTGAGGGTCCCTGGAAATGGTTGGCAAACTAGCCGAAACTCTCCCAGCCCTTTTTCTCTAACTCAAGACAGCATATTGTCATAGAGGTAAAAGTGAAAGTGATGTCTTTTACAGAGACACTATTGAATCTACTTTAAAATGTATATAAAAATAGTGTGTATATGTCCCTGTTTTTATATACATTTTAAAGTAGATTCAATGTAAATTAGATAGCTAGTGGGAAGCTGCAACATAGCACAGGGAGTTCACCTCTGTGCTTTGTGACCACCTAGAGGGGTGGGATAGGGAGGGTGGGAGGGAGGGTGACGCAAGAGGGAAGAGATATGGGAACATATGTACATGTATAACTGATTCACTTTGTTGTAAAGGAGAAACTAACACACTATTGTAAAACAGTTATACTCAAATAAAGATGTTAAAAAAATGTATATAAAAATAATTGTCATGAACATCAGTATTTTAATATTCATCTGCCTGACAGCTAATATGGCTGAACTATGTGTCAATATAGCAGAGAACTATAGCAGAGGAATAGGTAGAAACCTTATTCCACTCGCATTTTATGCAAGCCTGTTATCTTCTACCTCAAGAGTTGAAACCATGTATATTACATCTCAAATTGCGTACTCCCGTATCTGGCATACAGCACACTCTCAATAATTTCCAATCACTTTCTTCAATGGTCTTCTAAAGATAAAGGCATTAAAACTTCCACCCTTCTACGCTAGTGAAAAACACTGATTTTGACCCCTGAAACTACTTTTTTGTATGATCTCATAACTTGTTGGATTTCGTAAAGGAAAAAATGTGAAACTCCCATTAACTGCTGTTGGATCCCTTTCCCTGTTGCACAGTGTACTTCTTGTAAGATCTCATGCCAGTATCACAGTATTGCAAGCACTTCCAGTTATTAAAACAGACTCATTTCAACTATCACAACTGACTTAGTCTGGTCCATCTAAAACAGAAACACAATTATATGGTAAGATCCAAGTAAATTATATCTCACGTCTTATAGTCCTTCCCAGTACCCATTTTGCCCAGTCTTAGGTAAGATGCTGACTCACATTTCTAGGTAGAAGGATGTTCCTTTTTTTTTTTGGTTGCCATAGATGCAAGCCCCTTAAAATTGTTAAACTGGAGTGAATCTGACTCCCAGACTCTTGCATACCTTACATTTTTTTAACTTTTTATTTTGAAAGAATTGTAGACTTATAAGAAGGTTTCAAAACTGGCACAAAGTAATGCTATAGTAAGGCTGCCAGAAAAACACTGGCCATCCAGTTAATATTGAATTTCGTGAAAATAATAATTGTTTTAATATAAATATGCTCCAAATATTGAAAATAAAATACAAGACATCCAGATACCTTTGAATTTTAAATAATTTTTTAAATATAAATATATTCCATGTAATATTTAGGGCAAATCTCTAACAAAAATATCCATTACTTATCTGAAATTCAAATTTAAGTGTTCTATATTTTGATTTGCAAAATTTGGTAATGCTACCTGTATTCTGTTCACCCAGATTCTCCAAATGTTAATATTTTACCACACTTGTTTTATGATTCTCTCCTTCTCAAGACAAAAAAGTATAAGTTGAAAATATGATGTCTATGTCTATAAAAAGAATATCGTCTTACATAACCATAGTATAATTTTTCTAATCAGGATAGCAATGCTGATACAAAGTGTTATCTATTCGAGGACCTTATTCAGACTTCCCCAATTGAATACGCTTTTTCCTGGTTGGCATCAGGATCAAGCACTTGATTTCATTGTCCTGTGTCTTTAGTCTCCTTCAGCCTGGTAGAGTTTCTCTTTGTCTTTCCTGTTGTTTTGACTTTTATGTGTTTGTCTTTCAAAGTTTTTCTTTTTCATAACCTTGGCTGTTTTGAAGATTACAAGCTAGTGATTTTGCTGACTCTCCCTCAGTTTGGGTTTGTCTGACATTTCCTTATGATTAGATTCAGATCGTACCTTTTTGGCAGGAATCCTACAAAAGTGAGGTCATATTTTTTCTTGGTGCATCATATCAGGGTGCTTTACTTAAGGAGTACAAAATTGCTTAAAGAGTACAAAATGGTAACAGGAAACACAAGTTTATCACAGCACCAGTCTATACCTACCATATTTAGAAACATAAGCCAATACCCATCCCCTGGTAAAGCTCTCCAAACGAAATGATGTTATCACCGCTCAGTTATCTGTATAATCCAGACCCATCTTTTGCTAAGGACCAAGCAAAGATTTGTTTCTACCTGAGGCAAGTTGGGCAGATGAAATAAACGTTGGTTTCTTTCCTCTAGGATGCTAATCAAGCTGCGTCATCCATCCCCGGTTTATGAGTTTAAACTTACTTTGCAGAGACTTCTATTCAAGAGATTCACGGTGGTTCTACATGTAGGTCTTTTAAGGGAAAAACCACACACAAAACCGCACTCAACTTTTCTCCTCTGTCCATTTTCTCCTTACACATTTTGAAGACCTTTCATGGTGGAATTCACAGCTGCTTGACCTGCTTGGAGTTGCCTTTCTTTTTTACCCAGGATTATCCAAAGCTCTTTAATGGCCTTTCACCTGTGAGCCTTAAGTTTCTGCCGCTCGAGTGCCAAACAGGACCATGGTCTCTGCTATCCCTTTTAAGCGGGTGATTTTAGTCTGGTGCTAAAGTGACTACTTCTGCCATTTCCTGCCACAGCACCACCTGAGCCTATAAAAACCTCCCTCATAGGAAAGGTTTCCACTTCATTCTTGATTTAGGTTTTGCTGAAGGATCACCCTCAACAGATTCTGTAATGCTTCTGATATTAAACTCCTCGTTGTATCATGGAAATGAATACCTTTGCTATGTTTTCTTTTCTGATACCTTGTCCTTCCCCCAACTTTAAAATTTTATGGACTTGAATAGTTTATGTTACTTCAATGGCTGCTAAAATATTTTCAACATTTTTGTTCACAGTAGTAGAATATGCATATATTTCTAATGCTCTTTTTTCAATCCTCTATCACTTTGGGGAAACTTCTGTTGAGATTCTCACATATTATCCTGTCCCTTTCCTTCTCTCCCACAGGTAGGGCTAGATATGAGGACTTTTGTTCTCCTTGGCTTTTATGGTGCTTTCTGACCCCTATTTTATTTTATTGTTATTTCTTGGGAGCTTATTTCACTAGATTTTGTCCTGTTTCATCCTCTATTTTGAAGGGATAGGATATTGATAATTTGGGGTCTGCCAAAAGAATTCATTGTTTAAGCAAATATGGTCCAAATTCAACTTTCTGCAGTAGAAAAACTCAGACAGCAACTTACTCTCCCTGCGGAATAACCCAGACCTCAGCTTGGTCTATTCTTGTCTGACCTGGCTCCCCTTTAGTGGGTTTCATCCTTCTTCATTTCCACGGAGTCCTAACTTCATAAATTTCTTAAACTTCTTCCTTCAGGGCACAGAGAATATCTTTACCTTTTCCTGTGGTAGCTGTGTCAATGTGGTGGTCATCTCATAACGCTTAAGACCACCTACAAGGAATGTTTCCAGTTGTTTTTTAGCCTCTATCTACAACTTTAAGAGGTACCGCTGAATGGTTTCTCTAGGACTCTTGGGGGTACAATTTCAGTCTCTCACTGAGATCATCTTTTTTTGCTGCTAGACTTATTTTAATCTTAGATATCCTTCCCATCTAAGGACAATTAAAATGTCTAACCCTTTCCAGGTCCCCCTGTTAAACACAGTTCACCCTGGTGCATCTCTTTTCCCATTCAAATGTATCTAGCCTGGATTCCAATATCTAATTTCCTGTATATATCTATCTAATCTACTTGTCAATCTTCCTCAATGAAATAATCGTGCCATGTGTCTTTTTATTTTTCTTTTATTGCCTCATTGCTTTGATTCTGGTACTTAGAGTAAAATTTAGATTATTTTTTCTAAGCAATCCAGTTCCACCTTGACTTCCTGAGCAAAATTGATTCTTTGAGAGAGTGTTCTAACTACACAACTTTCTGACCTTTATTGGCTCATTAGCCATTGGGTTTGAAATAAAGATACAGGAAGTTGCTTTCCTAAGTTCAAAAGAAGCCAATAGCCTGTGTAAAATAAGGGCTCTCGTTACTTTTTATAAAAAACTTCCACCATCTAATAAATAAAAGCACAGTCAAGGACTCTGATATTTTCAACTGAATTCAAAGACTATGTAATTAACCTCTCTGGAGCCAATGTGAGACCATCTGGTGAGGGTCTAAACCTTTAGCCCTGAAAAAGCCCAGGAGTCAAAGAGCTCCGCCCCCGTCCGATTCTCTCTGTAGGCTCTAAACGCTGTTCAAAATAACACAGCGAGGAACAGAGCTTGGACGTTAGATCTAGCTTTGCTTTCTATGCCAGCAGGAGCCACACCGGTGTTTTGTGGAAGCCAGCTGCCTTTGTAGCGTCCTAGCGCGTGTTGAAGACGCAGGTGAATCACCAAAAGTGGCAAAATACTGCTCAGTCTTCCCGTACCAAGAGTCCAAACCAAGAGGCCTAGACACTAAAATTCTACTAGTCTGAAATCATTTTTGACTAGTAAGAAAAGTCTTACTCTTCACTCCAATATTGAGTTTCGTTTGCTCAGGTAAAATCTGTTCCTGCTCAAGTCAACCAGTATCACCTGCAACAGCTTAGTCTCCAAAGCCTGTTGCTTCTCAGTACGGCCCAAGAAGCCTGATTTCCTATTAAACATTAGCTCTGCGCCTACAAAAACTAGACACAATTAGCAGCTCTAACCTGTCAAAGTGGGTGGTCTTGTGTCATCCATGCCCAAATCCTAAGGCTGAAGTCAGCATTCTCCGTTAGGTTGTATCAGCAGCCTTCAGATCTGCGCCATCTTGCTCTCCAAATGTCAGCTTTTTTTTTTTTTTTGCGATACGCGGGCCTCTCACTGCTGCGGCCTCTCCCGTTGCGGAGCACAGGCTCTGGACGCGCAGGCTCAGCGGCCACGGCTCACGGGCTTAGTTGCTCCGCGGCACGTGGGATCCTCCCCGACCGGGGCACGAACCCGTGTCCCCTGCATCGGCAGGCGGATTCTCAACCACTGCGCCACCAGGGAAGCCCTCTCTTCCATTTTAAGCTAAAACATCTATCATACAGATTCAAAGACCATGTTTTTCTAGACACCACCCCCTCCACCTTGCATATGATTTAAAGACGATTCAACTGGATAAAAATCAAGCTCTTCTCTACTCCTTCTATTATATTTTATTTCATCTGGCTAAAATAACACATCAATTATCTTCTGGCAAACTCCCTGAGTGTTCTTTTTCATATCTCACTGTTCATCTACATAATCTGGACCCAACTGATGATCAGCTTGTTGTCAACTCTCACCACTCTAAAGAGGCCTCGATGAGAAAGAGGGTTAGGAATGCTCTGGCAAGAGGGTGTAGTTAATTTCTGTGAGCCCAAAGGGACCACAGAAGCACTGAGGGGAGTGGGTTCTTTGTCGTAAAATGGGTCAAATTTGTTTTCCATTATGAGTCTGCATTGTGCAAGTCAGTGTTATTGTATTTCTCTATTCTGTTCAGAAAGCTCCTCTCATCCCTGCTGTGATGAAACAGGAATATCTGTTTTCCCTGAAAACAGGCCAGTCTCTCAGCCTGGAGATATAACACAGCGCACGTCCCGAATGCAGCTAGCCTGGAGATAGAACACAGCGCACGTCCCGAATGCAGCTGTGTCCTAATTTGCAGCCTCCGTCCCTCTCTGGACAACCCCCAGGGCCATTCTTTAATAACAGCCTTCACAAATAACAAGAGTTATTATGTGGCAACTCTACTTCTGACTAGGGCCGAACAAGAGGAAATAGCTCAAAATTACACCAAATATATGCAGGTTGTACATTAGGAAGAAATCTCAAATAATAAAGCTCTTGTTGAACATGGATAAAGGTTATGACGGTATCAGATTGTCCAGGTCATCCTTAGGAATACATGGACAGAGAGTCACTGTGTAGAAAGCTTTAGGCCTGAGCAGGGTAACTATCTGGCCCAGGTGCCACTGTTCCCCAGTTCCCTCATCATGACAGACATCACTAATTGATGTTGGACCTCCCACCGAGCCCAGACATGGCCATGGAATTACTTTCAATATTGTGTTTCAATAGAGCATTACCAGTAGATCAAAGTAGGCACATGAGACAAAAATGTTGCCATCACTATTTTAGGCTTGCAAAGACATCTCTGAAGTTTCAGATATCAATACTGGCATTCAGGATTTTATTTTCAAATATGTTTTCCTTTGATACAGTAAAGTGCATTTGTGAAACTCCATTGTCCTTTTAGTATAATATATTCTCAGGAAAATGGACTAGAAAGAATAAAGTTTCTGAAGATGGTGAGCCCAGGTATCTCTAGCCTAATCCTGATACATATTATACCCCAGAGGGAGGGAAAAAAACACAGCATGGATATTTAAAGAAAGATACTCTCAGAAGATGGAAAAAATCACTATATGATGCATTAAAATATTCTTACGTGATGCTCTCTTAAATATTTAGTAAAAAAAAGAGGTACAGCCATTTTAAAGGAGGTTTTAGATGAAAATGCAAACCAACAAACAAGAGGTAATTTCCAGCAGACATACACCAATCATTGATTCTCATAGCTGAGAAATTGCCATGAATTTAAGAAAATTTAACAGAGAAAATGCAAAATCCACCAGCGTCATTTTGAGAGATGCCCCACTTTGGATAGATAGAGACTGCCCCAGCAGGGATATTGGAATGGTTATATTTTGTGACTCTCAATTTTAATTATCTTCCAAAGTAAACATAATATAAACAGGACTCATGACATAATAGAGCCAAGCAATGCAGAGGTCCTAATTAAAGTAATTAGGAAACAAGTATTTTTGTATATGGAATATGTGGGACAAGAAGGCAGACAGAATGGCCAGCCTTCATGTTGTAATTGTCCTGTAGCTTCCAAGCTGAAGCAGCTATGAAAAAGAATGCTGAAAGAATATTTGGTGTGCAGTTATGGTGTAGCTTAGAGAAACAGACCCAGAGACTGCCCATATCTGAGTCACACAAACTTCCATATTATATATTCTTTTACATGTTACCCTGTGTTTTAGTTTTCATTACATAAATATATACTCATGCACACATATGTAGCTCTTTGTAGTTGTCTACCAATAGCATCACATATTGTAAGTAACACGGGCTTGGGGCCAGAAGACATGGTTTTGAGTCCCAATTCTGTTGTTTACTTGGTGTGTGACTTTGGGAAAGTTAATTAAACTTTATGTATGTTACCTTGAAGTCTTTATGACAATTCTATTCAACAGTCTTATGAAGTTACTTAGTGGAGTGTCTGACCTAGAGTAGTGATTTAGCAAAATTATTTCCACTGCTTTATCATAAAAAACGAATAAACTCAAATCACGTAGATTGACTTAAATTTCATTTGTAGTTTATTTCCTTTAGAAACCTAGGAGGGATCATGCCAATGAACTGCTCTCCCAAAACTCCTAATTTCACCTGGTGGCGGCCACTGGGGTTAAGGTCTCCTAAAAGACATCCTGATATCTTTGGGGCTGGCCTTTGGGCTGCTAGTATCCTTTTATGTCATGAGTAATACAGCACAGCAAATGGGAGACAGATTGCCTGAGTTCAAACCCCAGCTCTAACCTCTTACTAGATGTGCACCTTTGAACAAGTTTCTTCACTGCTCTGTGCCACTGTTTTTGCATCTGTAAAATGGAAATAGTGATAAGTTTCTACCTAATAGGACTGTCCAGAAGATTAAATGATTTAGAGTGAAAGTACTTAAACATCATCTGACATACAGTTAACACTGTATAAACGTCATAACACTGTATAAACTTGGAGCCTGTTTAGGTTGTAAACTTGGTCGAATATCAGCTACTAACATTGCTCATCTGATGCAAATACAGTTCATTCACAGTAAATACATTCCCTTCCTTACAATAAGGTCTATGCTATACGGTGCACTAGTAATGGATTTACTCAATGGATTAAGACCTGTAAAGGGATAAGTTCCCGAACATTTATTTCCTATGAATAGGAATACCCATACTGAGAGGCAGACGTAACATTTTTTCCCACTCTAAAGAGCAGGCTGAATTTCCGTGTGTTGAAAGAAAGAGAAAAAAAAAAATTAGAAGTAAAAAGAGAGAAAGAGAAAGTAATCCTGGCAAATGGACCTGAAATGAAAATCCTCTCTTATTTAGCAGTATTATTCACAGGTACAAAGACGTGGCCTTGTTTTCCACTGCCTGGCCACGCAGTCACAGCCCCTCTTCTCTTTCTGCCTCTTTATTCAGTTATGGAGAGCACATTTTGTAGTAGCCCCACCTAAAAGGAATTGTTTTTCTGATTAAATATTGGACATTAAGATGGTCGGGCCTACTTACAAGCAGGGAGGCCTGAGTCAGTGGGAAATCTCAGCGACAAGGACGCTGTCCACTCCAGAAAAGTGACAACGACACTTATAAAACTGTCTGACGATTACAAATCAAACTGAGAGCCCAAAGAAATTACTGTATGTTGGATATATAAATATATATAATCACGTATACACAGCAATGATTCGTGGCATTGAAGGATGCAGAAAAGCTAAGCGTTAGGTTTAAATAATTCTGAGTTCCTCAGACATGCTTTTGCCAGGAAACAGAGAGAGGGGACGGAGCTCACTGCTCATTGGTCAACCAAGCATAAAATAAACTGGCGAAACCGGAGGATTTCAGGGGTTAGGCTATGGCAAATGACGGCGTGGGAGTAAGCGGCAGCGTGTTTAGCAAACCTGACCAGTAAATCTCTCTACAGCCCCTAGGAGGCACACTGCGGCATTATCCCGTTTGATGGATAAGGACTCAATAAAATGTAGGCTTGTGAATCTCCCCAAGGCTAGAGGAAAATTCGTCTTGGGGCTCCTTGTGGGGCTTAAGCATCTGGGCTGTAGTAGAAAGCAGGGCGGACTTGGAGCCTGTTTAGGTTGTGAACTCAGTCCAATATCTTACTTCATTCTTAAAATGCTCAGTTTCTTTAACTGAAAAATGGTTTCGGTATTTTAATCATGCCTTTAGAGAACACTTCACTATTGATTTATTTTAATTTATTTGTTTGTTTTTCCGGTACGCGGGCCTCTCACTGTCGTGGCCTCTCCCGTTGCGGAGCACAGGCTCAGCGGCCACGGCTCACGGGCCCAGCCGCTCCGCGGCACGTGGGATCCTCCCGGACCGGGGCACGAACCCGCGTCCCCCGCATCGGCAGGCGGACTCTCAACCACTGCGCCACCAGGGAAGCCCCAACACTTCACTATTGAGAAAAGAGTAGCCATATAATTGATGGATTGTGCCTACGTAGCTAGTTTTGCCCATGATCATTTCAGTTCTTCTGTATTTCCTAAGTTACGCCCATATCCCTTCACCTCCCTTACCTGTCACTCTGGCTGCTGTCAGCTCCTTCCCCCAAGCTACTGTGCCCAGGCTATCACAGGGATCTACCTATAATATGTCTATTAGCCCTTTGCTTGCCTGCCCACAGACCTTCAGTGGCCCACAGAGCCAATACATTCATTGAGCATATGTTTATGTTCTCTGCTGTGTGGTATAGAAAGGTTATAGCAACAAAATGAACATTGATTCATTAACTGGTTCGTTCCTTCATTCATTCAAGCAGCAATTATTTACTGAATGCCTACTATATGCCGGGCACTTTCTGGGCACTGAGGATGCAACAGTGAACAAAGCAGACAACAGTGTCACTCCTCATGGAGCTATGTTCTAATGGGGTAAACAGACGATATACAGATAAAGGTGCAAATATATAGCATGTTACATAGTGAAAGGACTAGGAGAAACAACAAACCAAGTAGAAAAGGAAGATATAAGGTCATGGGAGGATTGTTAAAATATTAGATAAGTTAGCAAAGGGCAACCTCAAGAAGAAGGTAATATTTAAGCAAAGACCTAAAGACGTGTAGCTATTTTGTACTGTGCCCTTTACATACCAAACAACTCTGTGAAGTCAGTGTGATTTCCCCATTTACAGATGAGGAAGCTGAGTCTAGTTCAATCTAGGATTGCTAGATTTATCAAATAATAATGCAGGACTCTCAGTTACATTTAAATTTCAGACAAGTATGTTCCATGCAACATTTGGGATACTTATACTAAAAGCAACAGTGTTGGGCTTCCCTGGTGGCGCAGTGGTTGAGAATCTGCCTGCCAATGCAGGGGACACAGGTTTGAGTCCTGGTCTGGGAAGATCCCACATGCCGCGGAGCAACTACGCCCGTGAGCCACAACTACTGAGCCTGTTATCTAGAGCCCGTGTGTCACAACTACTGAAACCCGTGCACCTGGAGCCCGTGCTCCACAACAAGAGAAGCCACGGCAATGAGAAGCCCGCACACTGCAACGAAGAGTAGCCCCCCTGCGCACAGCAACCAGAGAAAGCCCACACGCAGCAACAAAGATCCAATGCAGCCAAAATTAAACACATTTTTAAAATAAAAATATAAAGAGGAGGAGCAATATCCTGGCGGAGTAAAGGGAAATAAAATAAATGGAGAACACATTCACAAAAACAAAAACAAAAGCAATAATGTTGTTTACCTGGAGTTTCTGGGCTGGTGCATGACTGAATTGCCTAAAGAGATCAAAGAGATTCTCAGTAGTACTAATACTCATACTATGAAACACTTACGTAGCATTTACTATGTACTGGACATTGTTCTGCATTAACTCATCTAATATTCACATATTCACATTAATTTTCTGAGATAGGTACTATTACTGTTTCCACTTTAAGAATGAAAAAAAAGCATAGAGTAGTTAACCTCTGATTATGAATCCAGGAACTGAGTTTGGAACTGAAAAAAGACTTTGTCACTTTGCTAAAGATCTAATATTAATGACAGAGTATTGTTTTGAAAAAGATTTTTATTCTTTTTTGTTTTCATTGTTTGTTAACTTATGTACCATCTAAACAGAAATTTGTATTTCATGTTTATTTGGGGGCATCATTTGAGCAGTTGCCATTTATTATATTCCTGGATTTCTTATATCTTTATCTTCAGTCCTTTAACAGAATCTTAAAATATATTATTTTTCTCAGTTCAGGGACTGGCTGACCTCAGCTGGGCAGTTTTCGTTTGAGGCTTTTCATGTAGTTGTAGTTGATGACAACTGATATGATTATCTGATGGTTTCTTCATTCACATCTGGCATCTGGGCTGGATGGCAAGAACAGCTGGATTCTGGTCAGGCATCTCTCGCCACCTGGCTAGCTTGGGCTTCTTTACAACTTAGCTCTCTAGGGGAAACCAATTGTTTTAAAGAGAGTCTGGCTTCCCCCACAGCTAGCACTCCAAGGACACAGCCTATTCTTTACAAGAATAGATGAAGATGGTTAAAATACTTGCCCTAGATAGGTGATAGAGAAAGAATTTGAACTCAAATTCATATTACCCAAAGACTGATCATCTTCTTATTCTTCCATGCTAAAGCCTCAAGCTAGTGGCAGAGGATTTTATTCTACAAATAAATTTTCCCTCCCAAGTAGATCTTATTTAAATGTATATATAAACATATATCAAGTTTTCATATTTATTTCATATTTATAAATGCAAGATTTTTAACATGCCTTTAATTACTGTACAACATGCTATACTGCATTATACATATATATATATATATATATATACTTTTTTTTTTTTTTTTTGCGGTATGCGGGCCTCTCTCTGTTGTGGCCTCTCCCGTTGCGGAGCACAGGCTCCGGACGCGCAGGCTCAGCGGCCATGGCTAATGGGCCCAACTGTTCCGTGGGCATGTGGGATCTTCCCGGACCGGGGCACGAACCCTCGTCCCCTGCATCGGCAGGCGGATTCTCAACCACTGCGCCACCGGGGAAGCCCCACGCATAATATATTTTTAAACAAAATCCAAAATATAATTAACTAATTAGGAGGAAAAGGACTTTGCCTATAAGCCAACATCAATCCTAAAGCATCCCTGCCAGACTCTTTTTTTGTCTTTCCATTACAGTGTTTATCTCTAGATAAAAACTCACAGAAAAATTCAGACGTATCAAGTTTTTCAAGGAGTGTATTAGCTGACAAAGAAGGAAAAAATATTACAGATTCTCACTTTACAATCTGAGCTAACTTCCCTATGAATAAAGATCCCAGGGTAGAAGGAATAGCCTCCTTGATCCTTTACAACAGTGGAATTTTAGTGACAAAGAAAAAGGAATGCAGTTACCTTCTGGCTCTGATTCTAATTCTACTTCATTTAAAATTTAGGTATTTGCAAGATATGGCTAGAAATATAAGATAAACTGTATTCGAAATCCATCTTATAATAGAAGTTTTAAAAAATGTTACACTTGCAGGATCTGTCCTTGTAGCCATGAAACGCTGGGCCCTGGGAATGCTGCAGAGCATTCAGGAGGTAGACACCCCAAAGCACAGCGGCGTAGATGAGAAGAGCTACAGAGGGCACCTTGAACAGACACGAAAAGACAGATGGGCTTAAGGTGCCGTTTTTTAACGCCCTAGCAGGCAACGTCGATTTCACCCTGTGGACAACGTATCAACACTGAAGTCTCTGAGCAGGGATATTTCCTCAGTTTTCCCTTATTTTTATGATTTAGAATAACTAAGTCACCCGCGCTAAGGATGGATTTGAACACTAAGTCACAAGATCTCTTTTGGTGTCTCCTTGCTGTAAGGTATGGGAAATCACCCGAGCTTTGTCTTGGGGTGATCTATATTTCAGATGGTATCTAAATAGGTAGACAGATAGATAGATAGATAGATAGATAGATAGATAGATAGATAGATAGATAGATAGATATAGAGCCATGACCTCCTTTTAAATGCCCCAAATTCTCTGTGGCACCTACAAAAACAAACTTTCGTATAATTAAGTATTCAAACAGCTTCTTTCCTAAAGAATCACAGGAATGAGGCAATGGCCCCACAGGACTGAGCATACATTTCACTGGATGTGTTTGTTACTTCATGTCTTTCCTTAATGCAATATAAAATAAAATGAAAAACTAGTTGGAAGATTTGATAGGCTCTTTCCATCTTTCTCAATGAAAAAAGAGTAAGCAACATTCCAAATAGATTTAAACAGTAGCAAGGAACATTCTTTTTTCAGTAGGGACATTTTGAAATTCATATTCCATGCATAAGACTCTCACTGAAGTGCTAAATTAAAGAGGAGGTATAAGTTCCCAGGTGCTTCACTTCTGGGAACGCCTCCTTTTCTGCAAGTGGTCCTAGCACTCCCTTGGCCCTGAACAGAACTTGATTCATGTTTTAACTATCAGAAGTGTCAAGTCGAGTACCCCAGAAAATAAGAGTATAAGGAGTACCGCCAGGTAGACAAACTCACATTTTGGGTTCTTGTCCTACAAAGCTATGAAATCAAATGGTTCTGGTTTCAGTTAACTTGGGGATTTGATATACAAATATATTCAGATACCATTTAAAGAAACAGTCTAATGACAAAATAGGAAAATGTATATGAAGAGACCGTTCATGAAGAGGAAATAAAGCACATGAAAAGATTTCCACGTCATTAGCCATCAGAGGAACGCATATTAAAACCACACTGCGATGTTGATGCACACCTATAAGAACGGCTAAACTTTTAAAAAAGTAACGACAACACTAAATGCTGGCAAAGTTATGGATAAACATTGTATATCGTTGATGGGAATGCGACATGGTGTAGCCACTCTGGAAAACAGCTTTACACTTTCCTTAAAAACTAAACATGTAAATACCTTATGACCCAGAAATTACACTTCTGGGCATTTATCCCATAGACACAGTAAATGATATTCACGCAAAAACTTATGTATGAATGTTCATAGCAGCTTTATCCGCAATAGCCAGAAACTGGAAAGAGATGTCCTTCGACAGATGGTTAAACAAACATTGGTATATCCATGCTGTGGAATACTATTCAGCAATGAAACAGAACAAATTCTTGATATACCCAACTACCTAGATGAATCTCAAGAGAATCACTGAGTGAAAGAAAGATGTCAACCCCAGTTCACATGCTGCAAAATTCCATTTAGATAACATTCTTGAAATGATGAAGTTATGGAAATGGAGAACAGATTAGTGGTTGCCTATGATTACATAAGGTGAAGTGAGGGAGGAGGAAATGAGTACAGCTATTAAAATGCAACATGAGGGATCCGTATGCTGATGGAAACGTCCTGTATGTTCATGGTACCAGCGTCAATATCCTGGATGTGATACGGTACTGATTTTACAAGATGCTACCATTGGGGGAAATTGAGTAAAGAGCTCATGGGATTTTTATGTATTACAGTTCATGTGAATCTGCAATTATCTCAAAATAAAAAGTTTAATTAAAAATAAAAGGGTACATCTCCTCTTAGCCAGCCCTCCTGTATTTCTACAGCTTCTCTGTATTTGGATTACAATAACTGTTCCTTCCCTTTGCCCCTTCAGGCCTGCAGCTGGTAACATTTTCATGTTGTTGCTAGTCTTGGACATTCTATACCATTCTTTGTTGATTTCCTTTAACCCTGCCCCCACCTTTGTTAATAACACATTTTTAAAAGCATTATTCTACATGTTGCTACCAAAATCTGAATGACATTAATGTAAACATATTTTTCACCTGGCTTTACCTTCAGCTCCCAGGTGATGCCCTTAGTGAAAGAGAAGTTGTGGTGTGGTTGAAATAGCATATAAGTGAAGGCCAGGAGCATCTGCTGATCACATCCTGTGTATCAGGCACAAAGTTAAATGATTTTGCATGAATCATTTCATCAAGCATCTTTCTGTCCAAGTCATGATGTTTTCTGCCATTACACTGTTAACACTTTTAAAAGCCTGGATTCTAGTCTAGCTATGCCCCAAATCCTTCTGAGTATAATTTCCTTCTCCTTTTAATCTTCAACATGGATATTTCATGACCAATGCTTAAGGATCTCATCCAAACTCAAGAGCACTTTCCTTTTACAGTCATTTTTTTCTTCTATTTCAGAAGTCAACGTTAGTGTCCCCACCTCTCTTAAGATGCACCAGGAAAGAAAGTATGAGTGGAGCGCAGTATCCTGGACTAGATGTCCAGGGATGCTGGCACTGACCCCATATCTCCCAGTGTGACACTGGACAAGACAGTTAAAACTGCTGATGTTCAATCTCCTTACCTAACAATGGTGGGTAAAAAAATAAGATCTCTTTCCATTCTCATATATTATGGTTCTATGAAAGAACATATTTCTTCCTTTTTTTAGTTTTACTTTTTACAATTTTTTCTATATTTTTGTTCTAGGGACGTACTTCTTAATTTTTCCGTTCTGTGTAGCCAATCATTTTTCACCAAAATGTTTGCCAAACTCAGAGAGTAAACATATATAAATCTCTATCAAATTCTCATTTCATTTGCAATTTGTGTTCACACATTAGTATGAGCAAAATGTAGGACTTGAGTGACATTTTTTATTCATGTAATTTTCTGAAAAAAATTCTTACCACCTCTGTTATTTATTTCTCAATTGATCTCTCTGAATTAGAAATTTAAAAAAAAAAAAAAAAAAAGAGCCCTGAGATGCAATACTATTTCTATTGTTCGAAATCCCAACAGGGATCCCTCAATTTGGCTCATTTTCCATTTTGAAGGTCTTGTCCAACCATCCTGGAACACTTTATTTCAATTCCGTCCATCCCATGACACCTCAAAAGATGAATGCTCTCTGTTTACTGGAGCTGCTTTATGTTCTTTGTATTGTGACAACCTATTTAAGAGAAATGGAACTCATGTCCTGCATAGGAGTATTTTGCTCTTGCCTTTAAATGGCTTGTACTCAACCTGTCAGAGAAAGGAAACCCAATCTCATTTTCATCAAATACACACTGCAGAAACATTACTGTAATATGAACCAGAGCTTGAAAATGGAGAAGCAATTGTTGCTAATCAGACACAAATTTCACACAGAGACAATTCCTTTTTTCTTGCACAAATAATATATTCACTCATTAAATTCAGTCACACTCTCAGCACAATCTGATCAGAAGCCATTTTTAGCCCAAGATGCCTCAGAAATGCTGCCTGTGTCACACAAGAACACAAGCTCCTATCTACTTCTCTCTCAAGCAAGAGGAAGATGGAAAAACAAAAAAGCAGCTACTATTTACAAAGCACGCAGTAATTGCCAACTTTTTTTTTTTTTTTTTTTTTTTTTTTTTTTGCGGTACGCGGGCCTCTCACTGTTGTGGCCTCTCCCGTTGCGCAGCACAGGCTCCGGACGCGCAGGCTCAGCGGCCACGGCTCACGGGCCCAGCCGCTCCGCGGCATGTGGGATCTTCCCGGGCCGGGGCACGAACCCGCGTCCCCTGCATCGGCAGGCGGACTCTCAACCACTGTGCCACCAGGGAAGCCCAATTGCCAACATTTATTAAACACTTATTATGTACCAGGTACTGTGATAGGTGTTTGACTTCTTTATTTTTTTTTGCTCCTAGAAAAAACCTAAGAACTGTACAGTGTGATGCCAATTTTCTTGGTAAAGTTAAATAACTTATAGAAGCTCACACTATTAAAAATGGCCGTAGAGGCTCAAATCTAGTCCTTTTAGATGACACAGACTATATACTCTCTCTACACATAAGATGGCTTAGAACAAATGTAAAAATGGCCTGCTCACCATCCATTCAATCATTCATTTACTTTATGACTATTTACTGAGGACTTAATATGTGCCAAACATTATTCTGGGAATTAGGATCTATCACTGAAAAAAAGCCTGCTATTATGATGCCTACTTTATAGAGGAGGAAGATAAAGAGTGAATAATCCACATCCACATAATTTAAAAAAATAAAATACATAGCATATTAGCAAGTGGTATGGGCTATAAGGGACAAAAAGCGCTGAGTAAGGGGGAGGGGGGGTGGGGGGGGGTGTTGTGGGTGAAGGCTGGACACAATTTTAAATTGAGCGGTCAGGGCATACCAGATTGAAAAGGTAACAGTTAAACAAATATTTGAAGAAGGCAAGGGAGTTTGAGAGGTGAAAATTGGAGGAAGAGTGCTTGCAAGAATGGGAACAAGTCATGCAAAGGCAGTAAGGCAGAGGGGCATCTTGTATGTTTGAAGAACAAGAACAGCAAAGAGGCAGGTAGGTCTGGAGGAGAATGAGTGACAAGGTAAATAGTTGGAGTTGACCTTGGAGAAGCGATGTAGGCTAATAGAAGGCATTTGACTTTTACTCTGCATAAGATGTGAGCCATTGAAAAGTCTGGGGCAAAGAAATGACATTATCTGATTTTTAAAAGAATCATGCTGGGGACTTCCCTGGCGGTCCAGTGGCTAAGACTTTGCCTTCCAAGGCAGGGGGTGTGAGTTTGGTCCCCGGGCGGGGAGCTAAGATCCCATATGCCTCGTGGCCAAAACACCAAAACAGAAAACGAAACAATACTGTACCAAATTCAATAAAGACTTTAAAAATGGTCCATATCAAAAAATCTTTAAAAATAAATAAATAAATAAAAGAATCACTCTTGCTGCTATATTGAGAATAGAATATATTGGGAGCAAAGTGGACATAAGGTGACCTGTGAGAAGGCTCATACAGGGTGATAACAAGTGGTAAAATTCTGGATATATTGTGAAGGTGGGACAAATAGAATTTTCACTGAGATCAGAGGTTTGAGCGCTTGAGCTCAAGAAAAAGTGAAATCCAGGATGATCCAAGATTTTTGGTCTCAAAAAATTGAAGGCTAGAACTTTCATAACTCATTGACAAAGCCTGCAGATGGAACAGAATTTGAGAGGAAGATCAGAAGTTCAGTTCTGGACACATTAAGTTTGAAATGTCTAGTCATACATCCAACTGGTGGTGTCGAGCAGGCAGTTGTACCCATCAGCCTGGAGTTCAGGATCTTGAGGTGTAAATCTAGTAGATGGTGGTACTATAGCACGGAGACCACATGAGATCATCAAGGGGTTGAGTGTGGATGGAGAAAACAATAGGACTGAGGACTGATCTCTGGGACAGAACAACTGTAAGAGATCCAGGAAAAGACAAGGAACCAGCAAGAGAAGGTTGAGAAGTATTGTTGAGTGAGATAACATGAAAGTGATGAAAGTGATGTCCCGAAAGCCAAACAGTGAGAGTGTGTACAGGAGCAGGGAGTGATGACCACGGGGAACTGCTACTCTAAGATTATATACGCATGTAATACATACATATACACCTATTTATATAAAGCACCAGAATTAAGATGAGTCATGTTGGAAACAGTAACATTCAAACAGGATCTAAAATCATTTCCATAACAAGAGAAGTAGCTCGAAGATTGGTAAGCAAGAACACTAGTGAGGGATGGTGAGTAGATGATATAATACGATGACATGAGATATCAATCTGGGGCTTTCAGGGAAAGATCTGGAAGCCTAAGTGAGGCAGAGAGATAGCTGCCCCACCGGACTGGTGGTTTGAGAGTAATGGAAGAGAAAATAGCCACACTTCAGAGGATGTTAGGGGATGCAGTGTTCTCAGAGAGCATGCAGGTTTCCTTCAGAGCAAGAAGATAAAGGAACATCCATAGAACAATCTGTGGATACAGGGAATTCTGCAGATGATAGACTGTTCATTCTAGAAGGCACACTGCAAAGGTTTTGGAAACTGGAAGTCATCGGGTAATAGGGAATGTGCAAATTTTATAGAGATTTAAAATGTGAGAGACAAAGAAAGCCTGGGACTTCTTTCTAGTTATTCTGAGAGCCCAGAACTCCTCTGGCCTCCTGATACATAAGTTGGGGTGGAGGAGAACGCATATTTATAATGTTTAAAATGGGCTAGGCTCATAATTCTAAAGAGTATCTGACTTTTATACATTCTTCCCAGTTCTAATAAATCTAAGATTTGGTGGATATGGAAGTTTGTTTTTTTTTTTTGTTGTTCTCACCTCCAATCCAGATTACTAAGAGGTTGGAGGGACTGAGGATTGGAAATGATCCCTCTGGAAATAGGAGGGAATCTACATATGTCTCTGTGAGGAAGAACGGTGTGTGTGTGTGTGTGTGTGTGTGTGTGTGTGTGTGTGTGTGTGTGTGTGTGTGTGTGTGTGTGCATTCACTGAGAATAGAAGACCAGAAAATATGTTCCCCAAAGACTACTCTTCTATTCCCCAGGTGATGAGGAATTGTGTGAAAGGAGAGGCTTTCTCCTAACAAGACTAAAAGCTAACAGTTTTTAGCCTTCTAGGCCAAAACAGCTGATAAGAATGAATCTTCTTCCTATCCCTGCGCCTGCCTCTGATATTCCACAGAGCCTCCTGGGATGCACAGGATGCAGAGAGCAATGGCTTGTCTTCCTGTGAACCTCTTTCGTATTCTTCCTTCTCACTCAGAAAGGGTGTGGGAGAATGGCTTTCGAGCATGGTCAGTACTCATTTCCTCTATGCAAGAATCTGTCACTTACCAAGTCATTAGTCCATTCCATGTTGGATACCAAAATATTATTTTTAATTCCATACCCTAAGATATTGGAGACTCTAACCACAGACATTTTATCCTTTTATATGGCCCTTATTAATTCATAGATTACATGTAACTCACTGTCAATTTTCTTGACAAGAACACCAAAGGATTTCCTCTACTTTCTCCATTTGTGTCCAACTGACCTGCACATTCAACCTCTTTCATAATCCCTGTGGACACTCAGTCCCTTTTCATCCCTCGGCTATCACTAGAATACACTATAAACTTCTTCTGTAACTTGATTTTGCCACACAGCAACCTCAGTAATTGTTTGAATTCTCTTCATTTAGACATAACCCCCTTTCCTGGAATTTTATGATAATGCATGAGGCAACACAAGTGCTTCAAGAATTTTGGCCTTTTAAAAGACAATAGCCAATGGTGGGTACTTACAACTCACATAATCAGTACAGTGGAGAAAAGTGCTCATCTTGAATTCCCAAGATATGAACACAAAACCCACTTCTATGGGTTCAAAAGGAGGAAGGTAGTAGGATGTAAGACGTACTGTACAAATTTTAACATGTTGTATAAAAGTTAAATTATCTTTTCTTTTTGAGTCAGAAGCTGTAATATATAATCAGCCCACTTACCTCCCACAATTTCTACCCAGCTGTCAATACTGAAACTGTTCTTGTCCTTTCTGTCCTCACCTTTGGCACGTTTGCTAATTTTTCTGAGTCTCATATTTCTCAACAGTAAAATCGAGTACATATAAACACAATGCGTGCATATGAGAGAGAGAGTTAAACAGGCCTGCTACTTCCAGTACAACTCACCAGGTAAGCAGGGCGCTAAGCGCTCTGTCCAGGCTGGCTTTCACAGAACCTTGCTGGGCATGGACACATATAGTTAGCAAGTGTCTGAGTGTCTGAAGGTCATGGGCCAGAACACGATTCCAAGTTTGGGATGAAAGAAGGCCCAGAATACAAGGTTTAGTTTTAACACAGATAAGTGTCAAAGAATAAAAACTGGATTCAGAGGAAACGGCTGTCTCTACAGAACAGACCTGATGAAATAAATGGGTCCAGGGAGCAGACCAGGAAAGAATGCCAAGAAGCAAAAATTGGATTATAAATATACTCAAACTAAAAGTGGGAGGGAGGCTAAGTTTGTTCAGCCAGGAAGGAGAAAGGCACACCATTCTGAGTCCAGTTACACAGGGATTGCTGAGCTAACCAGGTGTGTCCCAGATACTTCGCACCTCCCAAAGGATACTTGTTAGAAGTGTAGAAACATCAGATCCTTTTGATGACTGGTGAGGAATAACAAGACTGCCTTCCTAGCCCTAGGAGAGAAACAAACTGATCTTTTTCCATCATTTGGAATAATGTGAAAACTGACTTAAAAGATTTTTCTTTTAAACATTACCACTGGTGTGATATAAATACATATGGTGTTTCATGGCACAGTCAAAATGTGAAAGGATGTTGTAGAGAATGCTCATTTTCTGAAATGCACTCTGCAGAAAGCTGTCACTCATGTGGCAAAGGAGAATTCTGGGTGGCTTCCTAAGCAGGACTCCTGGTGGGTCTCTTTGTGCTATTGATCTTGTGTCATCAGTTCTCCTGTGGTTAAGTGAAGCCCAAAGGAACTGGCAGGAGAAGAAACAGGTAAAGACTTCAATTTAATGTCTTTTTCTCCTCTATCTCAGAATTATCCCAAGTGTGCCAAGGTCCAAGGTGTTCTTAGATATGCACTTCCTCAGCCCAAGCAGGGCTTAGGGGAGCCGGAGACCAGGCACGGCTTCAGCTGGTTTTCTCAGTGTACCTGACAAATATCACATTTGTTTGTGCCATGAGGTGAAAAAAGATGTGACACACAGAGCTAATTAGTAAGAGGGAATCTGAAATGTACATCTATTCAGAAAGGATGAATCTCAGCATCTAATAGTGGGTAGTATAACCGTGTTGAAAGAATATAGAAACTATAACAATTTAAGTCTAGGTTGACATCTAAATTCTTCCAGCTAAGGGAAGTTTGTTTTATTTAACGCTCCTAAATTTGTTTTCTCATCTGTAAAATGGAGAGAGCAACCGCACTTTCTGGAAATTTCTGATTAGGTGAAAAACGAATTGCTTGGCCCAGTACTTGGCATGTAGTACATGCTCAACAAATGTTACTTTCATTCCCTGCCCTTTGCGCACCGTGACCGTGGCTGTATGTGAATACGATTTCATGATTTATAAGCCCAAAGACCCTTTGAGTGAAATAAAAAGAACTCTAAACTCGGGGTTTCCCATATTAAGAGAAAGAGTTTTGATAGTGCCTCCATCTTTGCTTAGAATGTCAACTATTGCTTCCTTCTATTTAAATATGACTCAGCTTCTAGATCAAATTAGATTAGCTTCTCCTCTATAAAATATTCCTCATTTCCATCTTCAACCTCCAGTGAATCATTTCTTCTTCTGTAGCCCATGCTGTTTGCTTATGTACATTTGGTTTCTGATTCCATCTTGCTCTGCATTAGCGTTATCTCATGTTTGTTTTCATTAGGGCATTCCAGTTTCCTTAAATGGCCTTTTGTGATTGCTCTTTGAACTAATTCTCTTAAACCTAATTCTATGCCTGATAACAATCATCTGTACTTATTATTAAAACTAACCATATTCTAAGAAGGGTTCTAAGTATTTCACTTGAAAGAGATCATTTAATCCTCACAATGACTCAAGGAGATGGGCAGGATTCTGGGTCATCCCAATCTTACAGATGAGGAAATTGACATTCTTAGAGGTTAAGTCAGTTGTCCATGGCCACGTGGCTAAAACATTGTGGAGTCAGCATTCAAGCTCAGTCAGACTGCTTCCAGAAGCCACGCTTGTAACCACTATCCGGGTGATACAGCATGTTGATTTAGAACACAGTCCCTGTCAGACTGCAACTGAGACTCGCAGTAGAGTGACAGCACAGGAACACGAGTGCAGAGCAGAGAATGTGTCTTTCGGAACCTAGTGCATCAGCAGAGGTATTTAAATTAAACTGTCATGTTCCCTCCCACACACAGCGCAAGAATTTGAGTCATCCTTCAGGAGTAGAAGTGCGAGGCTGCGGGTAAACTACCTCATGCAGCACTAATTTGGATGGCAGTGCCCAGCCCAAATCTACATCTCACCACATCAAAGTGGATACCGTCTGGGCTGGGAGACAACTGATGTCAAACATCTGCTGAAAAACACGTCTACAGATTGTAACAAGCCAAGCTTACAAACAAGCGCAGGCACATACACCCCAATTACCTTGGTGGTGGGAGGCTTATGGGTCTCAACTGGGTTCTTTCTGATAGCAAAGAAGTTTTTCTTCAAGATATCATCTAGGCAAGGTGAGTGGGATGTACAGAGAAGGAAGGGCCAAAAAGAGCAGACCTGTAAGTAAGCTTTATTGAGTTCAAGGGACTATGCACTGTGTCAACAGGTTTACAGATGTTATTTTTTATTTTTATTTTTATTTTTTTATACAGCAGGTTCTTATTAGTCATCCATTTTATACACATCGGTGTATACATGTCAATCCCAATCACCCAATTCATCACACCACCACCCCACCACCCCGCCACTTTCCCCACTTGGTGTCCATACATTTGTTCTCTACATCTGTGTCTCAACTTCTGCCCTGCAAACCGGTTCATCTGTACCATTTTTCCAGGTTTCACATGCATGCGTTAATATATGATATTTGTTTTTCTTTTTCTGACTTACTTCACTCTGTAGGACAGTCTCTAGATCCATCCACGTCTCAAAAAATGACTCAATTTCATTCCTTTTTATGACTGAGTAATATTCCATTGTATACATGTACCACATCTTTATCCATTCGTCTGTCAATGGGCATTTAGGTTGCTTCCATGACCTGGCTATTGTAAATAGTACTGCAAGGAACATTGGGGTGCACGTGTCTTTTTGAATTATGGTTTTCTCTGTGTATATGCCCAGGAGTGGGATTGCTGGGTCATAGGGTAATTCTATTTTTACTTTTTTAAGGAACCATCTCTACATCTTCTTTGGAGAAATATCTATTTAGATCTTCTGAGCATTTTTTGATTGGGTTGTTTGTTTTTTTAAATATTGAGCTGCATGAGCTGTTCATATATTTTGGAGATTAATCCTTTGTCCATTGATTCATTTGCAAATATTTTCTCCCATTCTGAGGGATGTCTTTTCGTCTTGCTTGCAGTTTCCTTTATTTGCAAAAGCTTTTAAGTTTCAGTAGGTCCCATGTGTTTATTTTGTTTTTAATTCCATTACTCTAGGAGGTGGATCAAAAAAGATTTTGCTTTGATTTATGTCAAAGAATGTTCTTCCTATGTTTTCCTCTAAGAGTTTTATAGTATCTGGTCTTTTTAGGTCTCTAATCCATTTTGAGTTTATTTTTGTAAATGGTGTCAGGGAGTTTTCTAATTTCATTCTTTTACATGTAGCTGTCCAGTTTTCCCAGCACCACTTATTGAAGAGACTGTCTTTTCACTATTGTATATCCTTGCCTCCTTTGTCATAGATTAGTTGACCATAGGTGCGTGGGTTTATCGCTGGGCTTTCTATCTTATTCCATTGATTTATGTTTCTGTTTTTGTGGCAGTACCATATTGCGCTGATTACTGTAGCTTTGTAGCATAGTCTGAAGTCAGGGAGTCTGATTCCTCCAGCTCCGATTGTTTCCCTCAAGACTGCTTTGGCTATTGGGGGTCTTTTGTGTCTCCATACAAATTTTAAGATTTTGTGTTCTAGTTCCATACAAAATGCCATTGTTAATATGATAGGGATTGCATTGAATCTGTAGATTGCTTTGGGTAGTATAGTCATTTTCACAATATTTATTCTTCCAATCCAAGAACATGGTATATCTCTCCATCTATTGGTATCATTTTTAATTTCTTTCATCAGTGTCTTATAGTTTTCTGCATGACGGTCTTTTGTGTCTATGTAGGTTTTCCTAGGTATTTTACTCTTTTTGTTGCAATGGTAAATAGGAGTGTTTCCTTAATTGCTCTTACAGATTTTTCATCATTAGTGTATAGGAATGCAAGAGATTTCTGTGCATTAATTTTGTATCCTGCAACTTTACCAAATTCAATGATTAGTTCTAGTAGTTTTCTGGTGGCATCTTCAGGAATCTCTATGTATAGTATCATGTCACCTGCAAACAGCGACAGTTTCACTTCTTCTTTTCCAATTTGTATTCCTTTTATTTCTTTTTCTTCTCTGATTGTCATGGCTAGGAGTCCAAAACTATGTTCAATAATAGTGGTGAGAGTGGGCAACCTTGTCTTGTTCCTGATCTTAGTGGAAATGGTTTCAGTTTTTCACCATTGAGAATGATATTTGCTGTAGGTTTGTCATATATGGCCTTTATTATGTTGAGGTAGGTTCCCACTATGCCCACTTTCTGGAGAGTTTTTACCATAAATCAGTGTTGAATTTTGTTAAAAGCTTTCTCTGCATCTATTGAGGTGATCATATGGTTTTACTTCTTCAATTTGTTAATATGGTTTATCACATTGATTGATTTGCGTATATTGAAGAATCCTTGCATCCCTGGGATAAATCCCACTTGATCATGGTGTATGAGCCTTTTAAAGTGTTGTTGGATTCTGTTTGCTAGTATTTTGTTGAGGATTTTTGCATCTATATTCATCAGTGATATTGGTCTGTAATTTTCTTTTTTTGCAGTATCTTTGTCTGGTTTTGGTATCAGGGTGATGGTGGCCTCACAGAATGAGTTTGGGAGTGTTCCTTCTTCTGCAATTTTTTGGAAGAGTCTGAGAAGGATGGGTGTTAGCTCTTCTCTAAATGTTTGATAGAATTCACCTGTGAAGTCATCTGGTCCTGGACTTTTGTTTGTTGGAAGATTTTTTTTTTTTTTTTTGTGGTACGCGGGCCTCTCACTGTTGTGGCCTCTCCCATTGCGGAGCACAGGCTCTGGACGCACAGGCTCAGGGGCCATGGCTCACGGGCCCAGCTGCTCCGCGGCATGTGGGATCTTCCCGGACCGGGGCACGAACCCGTGTCCCCTGCATCGGCAGGCGGATTCTCAACCACTGCGCCACCAGGGAAGCCCCTGTTGGAAGATTTTTAATCACAGTTTCAATTTCATTACTTGTGATTGCTCTGTTCATATTTTCTATTTCTTCCTGGTTCAGTCTTGGAAGGTGATACCTTTCTCAGAATTTTTCCATTTCTTCCAGGTTGTCCATTTTATTAGCATAGAGTTGCTTGTAGTAGTCTCTTAGGATGCTTGTATTTCTGGGGTGTCTGTTAAAACTTCTCCTTTTTCATTTCTAATTTTATTGATTTGAGTCCTCTCCCTCTTTTTCTTGATGAGTCTGGCTAAAGATATCAATTTTGTTTACCTTCTCAAAGAACCAGCTTTTAGTTTTATTGATCTTTGCTATTGTTTTCTTTGTTTCTATTTCATTTATTTCTGCTCTGATCTTTATGATTTCTTTCCTTCTAGTAACTTTGGGTTTTGTTTGTTCTTCTTTCTCTAGTTCCTTTAGGTGTAGGGTTAGATTGTTTGAGATTTTTCTTCTATCTTGAGGTAGGCTTGTATAGCTATAAACTTCCCTCTTAGAACTGGTTTTGCTGCAACCCATAGGTTTTGGATCATCATGTTTTGGTTGTCATTTGTCTCTAGGTATTTTCTGATTTCCTCTTTGATTTCTTCAGTGATCTCTTGGTTAATTTAGTAACATATTGTTTAGCCTCCATGTGTTTGTGTTTTTCACGTTTTTTTCCCTGTAATTTATTTCTACTTTCACAGCATTGTGGTTGGAAAAGATGCTTGATATGATTTCAGTTTTCTTAAATTTACTGAGGCTTAATTTGTGACCCAAGATGTATCTATCCTGGAGAAAGTTGAGTGTGCACTTGAGAAGAAAGTGTAATCTGCTGTTTGGGGATGGAATGTTCTATAAATATCAATTAAATATATCTGGTCTATTGTGTCATTTAAAGATGCTGTTTCCTTATTAATTTTGTTTGGATGATCTGTCCATTGGTGTAAGTGAGGTGTTAAAGTCCCCCACTATTACTGTGTCACTGTCGATTTCCTCTTTTATAGCTGTTAGTAGTTGCCTTATGTATTGAGGTGCTCTTATGTTGGGTTCATATATAATTATAATTGTTGTATCTTCTTCTTGGATTGATCCCTTGATCATTATGTAGTGTCCTTCCTTGTCTCTTTTAACATTCTTTATTTTAAAGTCTATTTTATCTAATATGAGTATTGCTACTCCAGCTTTCTTTTGATTTCCATTTGCATGGAATATCTTTTTTTCCATCCCCTCACTTTCAGTCTGTATGTGTCCCTAGGTCTGAAGTGGGTCTCTTGTAGCCAGCATATATATGGGTCTTGTTTTTGTATCCATTCAGCAAACCTGTGTATTTTGGTTGGAGCATTTAATCCATTCACATTTAAGGTAGTTATCCATATGTATGTTCCTATGACCACTTTCTTAATTGTTTTGGGTTTGTTTTTGTAGGTCCTTTTCTTCTCCTGTGTTTCCCACTTAAAGAAGTTCCTTTAGCATTTGTTGTAGAGCTCGTTTGGTGGTGCTGAATTCTCTCAGCTTTTGCTTGTCTGTAAAGCTTTTGATTTCTCCATCGAATCTGAATGAGATCCTTGCCAGGTGGAGTCATCTTGGTTGTAGGTTCTTCCCTTTCATCACTTTAAGTATATCATGCCACTCCCTTCTGGCTTGTAGTTTCTGCTCATAAATCAGCTGTTAGCCTTATGGGAGTTCCCTTGTATGTTATTTGTTGTTTTTCCGTTACTGCTTTCAGTAATTTTTCTTTGTCTTTAATTTTTGCCAATTTGATTACTATGTATCTCAGCGTGTTTCTCCTTGGGTTTATCCTGTCTGTGACTTTCTGCACTTCCTGCACTTGGGTGGCTATTTCCTTTCGTATGTTAGGGAAGTTTTTGACTATAATCTGTTCAAATATTTTCTTGGGTCCTTTCTCTTTTCTCCTTCTGGGACCCCTATAATGTGAATGTTGTTGCATTTGATGTTGTCCCAGAGGTCTCTTAGGCTGTCTTCATTTCTTTTCATTCTTCTTTTTTATTCTTTTCCGCAGCAGTGAATTCCACCATTCTGTCTTCCAGGTCACTTATCCGTTCTTCTGCCTCAGTTATTCTGCTTTTGATTCCTTCTAGTGTGTTTTTCATTTCAATTATTGTACTGTTCATCTCTTTGTTTGTTCTTTAATTCTTCTAGGTCTTTGTTAAATATTTCTTGCATCTTCTCGATCTTTGCCTCCATTCTTTTTCTGAGGTCCTGGATCATCTTCACTATCATTATTCTGAATTCTTTTTCTGGAAGGTTGCCTATCTCCACTTCATTTAGTTGCTTTTCTGGGGTTTTATCTTGTTCCTTCATCTGGTACATAGCCCTCTGCCTTTTCTTCTTGTCTATCTGTGAATGTGGTTTTTGTTCCACAGGATGCAGGATTGTAGTTCTTCTTGCTTCTGCTCTCTGTCCTCTGGTGGATGAGGCTAGCTAAGAGGCTTGTCCTGATGTTGTTATTTTTAACTCTCTCTCTCTCAAACACGTGTGTGCATGTGTGTGTGTGTAGTGCATATATATATAATTTCCTTGAATATATTCAATTATTAAGGCAAGATTTTTTTTGTATAAAACATAATTTCCCCACTACTTCAGAGAAATCCAGTAAGTAAATTTACAGTGAAGATCCTTGATGAAAACTACGAGTGAGCATCAGGCCCCAAGGAACTCAACCTGCAAGCCCCAGTGCAGTTTTGTCTTTTTCAAAAAAAAAAAAAAAAATATATATATATATATGTGTGTGTGTGTGTGTGTGTGTGTGTGCATGTGCGCGTGCATGCGTGTATCAGTTTTTCTGTTGAGATAAATGAGACTCAGAAAAGTTTAAAAATTTAATAACATGCCAAAGTTAAGGTGGGCAGAACGAGAGAAGGATTCAGACTCAAGTTGACTCTATTGTTCTCTTCCTGCCTCACTTCAACCTCAATCAGTGGCCTTCACAAAGGCTTATTACATTTTTATTCATTCATTGGGCAAACATGACTGTGTACCTAATACCTAATCACCAGCATTGTTGTATGAACCGGAGATCAAACAGTATAAAACAGCCATTGTCCTTAGCCTCATGGGGAGGATGGAAAACAAAAAAAATAAATGTATCAGGTGGTAATAACTGCCATGAAGAAAAATAAAGCATAGTCTAGTGCATAGAAAGAAATGGGACATTCTATTTTCAAAAAGGTTGTCATGGAAAGCCCCTGATAGGATGGCACTGAACAGAGAGTGGAAGGATACACTCCTAGAAGTATACATGAGCCATGCCAATTTGAATATACTAAGAGCATTTTACCCAAAAGAAGCAAATACTCTAAGAAGGGATGTATTTCAAATATTTGAGTTCACTCTTTTATAGGAAGAACAAAGAGGCTATTGAACCTAGAGCACAGTGAGAGAAGGAAAAGCAGTAAAATTTAGGACAATGAGATATTTGGTGTCAAATAAAGTAGCATGAGTTGGACACTTATAAGCCATGAGTTGGAAATTACTTTTAGTGTAGTGGGAGGCTACTGGTTTTGAATAGAAAAGTTACAGAATATGACTTAAAGTTTACTGCTACTGTATAGAAAATAAACTAGTGTGTGTGTCGGGGGGGTCAAGGTGAAAGCAGAAACACCACTTGGGAGACATCTGAAATAATCTAGGTAAGAGACTGTGGTAGAATGTTCCAGGGTTGTAGCAGTTGGGGTGAAGTGCTTAAAACCAGGATGTATTTAAAGATAAGAGTCTAAGACTGTGTGGACAAATTTTATGCGTGATGTGAGATAAAGAGAGAAGTGGAGTTCAAAATTTTTATTTAGGCAACTAGAATAATGGACCCTGCATTACTGAGATGGGGAAACTGAAGGAATAGCAGTTATGTGGGCAGAATCAAGAGTTTAGTAATGTTTGAGATGCCTGTTGAACTTCTCAATCAGGTTGGACATAACGGTCTAGATTTCAGGTGGGAGATCAAAAATATAATACACGAATGCAGATAAATTCAGTTACATGCCCTCTCCATCTTTCTCTAACCTACACGCCCTCTCCATCTTTCTCTAACCTTCAATTTCTTCTCAATCCTTTTTTTTTTTTTTTTTTTTTTTTTTTTTTGTGGTACGTGGGCCTCTCACTGTTGTGGCCTCTCCCGTTGCGGGGCACAGGCTCCGGACGCGCAGGCTCAGCGGCCATGGCTCACGGGCCCAGCCGCTCCGCGGCATGTGGGACCTTCCCGGACCGGGGCACGAACCCGTATCCCCTGCATCGGCAGGCGGATTCTCAACCACTGCGCCACCAGGGAAGCCCTCAATCCCTCTTATATCACCGCTCCTGACTTTCTGTTACCTAATTACATTGGGTTCTTTTGGGAATCTGTGAAAGAAGTGTGGCCATTGTTTTTTTAAGAAAAGTACTCCCTTGAAAATGAAACAAAGTGAAGAGTCTTTCTTAATCATGCAAAGAGATATAGAAATTTCAAACGTACTAGTTTAGTTGGAGAGATTAGAATGAAACTATGTGAGTTAGAAGAGATATAGAAAGATCTATGAAGAAAGAAGAGTGGATTTCTATCAGAAGTGAGAAAAATTGCTCCAGAAGATGGATAGCAACTTATATTGAATTTCCCCTCAAAATTCATTCACCCTGCAAGGTGCTCAGTTTGACATGCTCTTCAGTGCTATGAGGCTATTACACTAGAGACAAGAACATTCCATTAGTGACTTTAAATAGCAGAAAAAAAGAATGGCAATTAAATTTTATACTTTTCCAAAGGGAAGAAAAGTGGCTCTGCCAGGCCCAGAATATATGAGAGATACAAGAAAATCTAGGATAAGATTTGGTTTTGTGTTCAGACAGATTGAAGGCATCAAAGTTAGAGACAAACTCCTTTTGGGGGCAAGAGACAGAGAGATAGAGAGAGAGAGACAGAGATAGAGAGAAAGGAAGAGATGGAAAGAGAGAGAGGGACAGAGATAATGATAATTTGTGTTGTGGGTAACAAAAAATGGAAGGGAGGGAGGGAGGGAGGAAGGAAGGAAGATAGAAAATATACCACAAGATGAAAAGTACTAGAAAATATTGTTTAGCCTGAAGAAGAGAAGACATAAAACATATTTCAGGGATGGACTTCCATGTAGAACATGAGACTGCTATGTAATTTCAGAGGGCAGAAGTCACAATTGGCTAACCCCAGACTCAAGGCATCTGGCTTCTTCTCCCTGCTAGCTATGTCAACTAGAGCAAGTTACTATACCTCACTGTGCCTTAGGTGTGTCTTCTGTAAATTAGGAATAATAACAGCACTACTTCAAAGTATAGTGAGGATTAAATAAGATAACTTTGATTAACAAATGAATAGAAGAAGGTTTGGCAAATAAACCTTGGTATGGGGCTGGGTCCTAGTACGAAAAAAAGGGTAGAATGCTAATTCATACTTGATACAGGATAAGTCTGGCACTGAAAATGTTCAGTCTAATAGATACAAACTCAAAAAGGTATGAAGATTTCACCTAGATAAGCTAGAGTTCAGGTTGGCCTCTAGTCCCAGCTGGAGAAACCAAGATAGAAACCCAGCCACGTGGCTTGGCCCAACACAGGGTAGTCAGGGCAGACTCACTTGCCAGACTGGCTTTTATGGATTTTTCAAATACTCCCCAGACTTCATCTTCATGTGACACTGAGGCTCCTTGTGTTCTCCCAGCAGTGACTAAATGGACTGCTGGATTTCGGTAGCAGAAGACACATACTGAAGGTTATCCATGATTATGGCTGAACTGACAGGGGGTCCCAGGACAGAACTGTTTCATTGCTAGAGACCCTTTTTTTTTTTTTTTTTTAACAGTAAGAATGAACAGAACAAGTTGTCAGGGAGACAGTGAGCACCTTGTTCCTGGAAAATTCAAACAGGAGCTTGAAAGGTCAGGTTATAACTTTGTTAAATGAACATCTGTTGAGAGCACAGGGTGTGGGATGGTGAGCCATGGTTGAAAAACAGACCAGACCACAAGGGAAACTGAAACAAAGATGTTTATTACTCACAGGTCCTGGAAGAAGCACACAGCTGGCCTCCAGAGGCCACATGGGGAGGGCAAGACAGGGTCCTGGCAGAGAGAGAGGCAGGACATAAAGCACACGTCTTTATTAGGGTCCAAGGGTAAAGAGCTTTGTTGTGCCCTGTCTAAACCTGGATTGGTCAATTTAAACCAAAAAAAGCAAGGTTTTGGTTAACTCCATGAGGGTCTTATCTAAGAGACATGCAAGAGGAAGGCCCTGGGAAGTTCAGGGAGACTATTAATCCCAAGGGCTATTAGTGAAATTCTACCAGGAACTTAAATCTGCCTGTGACTCTGCTGGCTATTACTTGGGGTACATTCTTGCATGGGGGCTAACATCAGTTTACAATCCCCGCAGGCCACTTGGCCAAACCAAATGGATGCTGAGTCAGCAATACCATGGAATACCTTAGGTAAATTCTCAACAGTCTACTTACTGAAGAGGTCACTGGGAACATTCACACATCAGGAAGGGGGTCTAGTATACTTTTACTGTTATACTTTCTAACTCTGGGTAGTGAGCTGAATGATAACTTTCAAAGACACCTACTCGTATTCCCTGAAATCTCTGTTATTGTAGGTGGTGAAGTTTTTGCAGAGGTAATTACATTATGGATTTTGAGATGAGATTATCCTGGATTATGTGAGTGGGTCCTAAGTGATATCACATGTACTCTTATGAGAAGAAGGCACAGGGATATTAAACACATACAGACAGAGGAGAAAGCAATGCAAAGACAGACCAGAGAACTGCAGCCACAAGTCAGAGAAGGCCAACACTCCCCAGAGGCTGGAAGAAGCCATGAACGGATTCTCTCCTAGAATCTCTAGAGACAGTAGAGAGCCCTGCCTGCACCTTGATATGAATTTCAGGCCTCAGGAACTATGAGAGAATAAATTTCTGTCATTTAAAGCTACCCAGTTTGTGGTGATGTGACATAGCAGTTTCAGGAAACAAATCCACTCTGGTTCCATAATTTTTAGAGACATATATAAGTATGGATTATCTATCTAAAGATGGAGCAATCAAATCCTATTTACTTTTTCCTATTTTATGTATTTCCTCATAAATATTTTCTTAATTAAAAATGTCCTTTAATCCAACTGCCAGATGTTACAAAGGGAATATATTTAACAGAATGAACACATTGGTTTCTCAATTCTGTCTCAAAATATATAGTGCCATGGGGAAGAAGTTCTCTTTAGGCAACTATTAATCAGACTCTTAACGTTCTTTAAGTCAATCAATGCTCTAAAATGTGCAGAATTACCAATTAAATATCTCAAGAGGAAACTGGAAGGATGAGGCAATTGCAGGAACTTTGAACACGTACTGATTAATATATTCTTGCAAGGAATATTGATAAGCCTTATACTATGTAAAAGACATATTTTTGAATTATTTTTATTTTTATTTTTTTAACCTTTATTGGAGTATAATTGCATTACAATGGTGTGTTAGTTTCCGCTTTATAACAAAGTGAATCAGCTATACGTATACATATATCCCCATATCTCCTCCCTCTTGCGTCTCCCTCCCATCCTCCATATCCCACCCCTCTAGGTGGTCACAAAGCACCAAGCTGATATTCTGGTGCTATGTGGCAGCTTCCTACTAGCTATCTATATTACATTTGATAGTGTATATATATCCATGCCATTCTCTCACTTCGTCCCAGTTTACCCTTCCCCCTCCCTGAGTCCTCAAATCCATTTTCTACGTCTACGTCTTTATACCGGTCCTGCCCCTAGGTCTTCAGAACCTTTTTTTTTCTTTTTTTTTTTTAGATTCCATATATATGTGTTAGCATACAGTACTTATTTTTCTCTTTCTGACTTCACTCTGTATGACAGTCTCCAGGTCCATCCATCTCACTACAAGTAACTCAATTTTGTTTCCTTTTAAGGCTGATTAATAGCCCATTGTATATAGGTGCCACATCTTCTTTATCCATTCTTCTGTTGATGGACACTTAGGTTGCCTCCACGTCCTGATTATTGTAAATAGAGCTGCAATGAACATTGTGGTACATGACTCCTTTTGAATTATGGTTTTCTCAGGCTATATGCCCAGCAGTGGGATTGCTGGGTCATATGGCAGTTCTATTTTTAGTTTTTTAAGAAACTTCCATATTGTTCTCCATAGTGGCTGTATCAATTTACATTCCCAACAACAGTGCAAGAGGGTTCCCTTTTCTCCACACCCTCTCCAGCATTTTCTGTTTATAGAGTTTTTGATGATGGCCATTCTGACCAGTGTGAGGTGATACCTCATTGTAGTTTGGATTTGCATTTCTCTAATGATTAATGATGTTGAGCATCCTTTCATGTGTTTGTTGGCAATCTGTATATCTTCTTTGGAGAAATGTCTATTTAGGTCTTCTGCCCATTTGTGGATTGGGTTGTTTGTTTTTTTGATACTGAGCTGCATGATCTGCTTGTATATTTTGGAGATTAACCCTTTGTCAGTGCTTCGTTTGCAAATATTTTCTCCCGTTCTGAGGGTTGTCTTTTTGTCTTGTTTTGGTTTCCTTTGCTGTGCAAAAGCTTTTAAGTTTCATTAGGTCCCATTTGTTTATTTTTGTTTTTATTTCCATTTCTCTAGGAGGTGGGTCATAAAGGATCTTGCTGTGATATATGTCACAGAGCGTTCTGCCTATGTTTTCCTCTAAGAGTTTTATAGTGTCTGGTCTTACATTTAGATCTTTAATCCATTTTGAGTTTATTTTTGTGTATGGTGTTAGGAGGTGTTCTAATTTCATTCTTTTACCTGTAGCTGTCTAGTTTTCTCAGCACCACTTATTGAAGAGGCTGTCTTTTCTCCATTGTATGTTCTTGCCACCTTTGTCAAAAATAAGGTGACCATATGTGCATGGGTTTATCTCTCGGCTTTCTATCCTGTTCCATTGGTCTATGTTTCTGTTTTTGTGCTAGTACCATACTGTCTGATTACTGTAGCTTTGTGGTATAGTCTGAAGTCTGGAAGCCTGATTCTTCCAGCTCCGTTTTTCTTTGTCAAGATTGCTCTGGCTATTCAGGCTCTTTTGTGTTTCCAAACAAATTGTGAAATTTTTTGTTCTAGCTCTGTGAAAAATGCCAGTGGTAGTTTGACAGGGATTGCACTTAATCTGTAGATTGCTTTGGGTAGTATAGTCATTTTCACAATGTTGATTCTTCCAATCCAAGAACATGGTATATCTCTCCATCTATTTGTATCATCTTTAATTTCTTTCATCAGTGTCTTATAGTTTTCTGCCCACGGGTCTTTTGTCTCCTTAGGTAGGTTTATTCCTGGGTATTTTATTCTTTTTGTTGCAATCGTAAATGGGAGTGTTTCCTTAAATTTTCTTTCAGATTTTTCATCATTAGTGTACAGGAATGCAAGAGATTTCTGTGCATTAATTTTGTATCCTGCTACGTTATCAAATTCATTGATTAGCTCTAGTAGTTTTCTGGTAGGATTTCTAGGATTCTCTAGGTATAGTATCATGTCATCTGCAGACTTCTTCTTTTCCGATTTGGATTCCTTTTATTTCTTTATATTCTCTGATTGCTGTGGCTAAAACTTCCAAAACTATGTTGAATAATAGTGGTGAGAGTGGACAGCCTTCTCTTGTTCCTGATCTTAGAGAAAATGGTTTCAGTTTGTCACCATTGAGAACAATGCTGGCTGCGGGTTTGTCATATATGACCTTTATTATGTTGAAGTAAGTACCCTCTATGCCTACTTTCTGGAGGGTCTGAATTTTGTCGAAAGCTTTTTCTGCATCTATTGAGATTATCATATGGTTTTTAATCCTTCAATTTGTTAATATGTTTTATCACATTGATTTGCATATATTGAAGAATCCTTGCATTCCTGGGATAAACCCCCCTTGATCATGGTGTATGATCCTTTTAATGTGCTGTTGGATTCTGTTTGCTAGTATTTTGTTGAAGATTTTTGCACCTATGTTCATCAGTGATATTGGCCTGTTGTTTTCTTTCTTTGTGACATCTTTGTGTGGTTTTGGTATCAGGGTGATGATGGCCTCATAGAATGAGTTTGGGAGTGTTCCTCCCTCTGCTATATTGTGGAAGAGTTTGAGAAGGATAGGTGTTAGCTCTTCTCTAAATGTTTGATAGAATTCGCCTGTGAAGCCATCTGGTCCTGGGCTTTTGTTTATTGGGAGATTTTTCATCACAGTCTCAATTTCAGTGCTTGTGATTGGTCTGTTCATATTTTCTATTTCTTCCTGGTTCAGTCTCGGAAGGTAGTGCTTTTCTAAGAATTTGTCCATTTCTTCCAGGTTGTCTATGTTATTGGCATCTAATTGCTTGTAGTAATCTCTCATGATCCTTTGCATTTCTGCAGTGTCAGTTGGTACTTCTCCTTTTTCATTTCTAATTCGATTGATTTGAGTCTTTTTGCTTTTTTTCTTGATGAGTCTGGCTAATGGTTTATCAATTTTGTTTATCTTCTCAGAGAACCAGCTTTTAGTTTTATTGATCTTTGCTATCGTTTCCTTCAGTTCTTTCTAGTCTGATCTTTATGATTTCTTTCATTCTGCTAACTTTGGGTGCTTTGTTGTTGTTGTTTTTCTTCTTTCTCTAATTGCTTTAGGTGTAAGGTTAGGATTTTTACTTGAGATTTTTCTTGTTTCTTGATGTAGGATTGTATTGCTATAAAATTCCCTCTTACAACCATTTTTGCTGCATCCCATAGGTTTCAGGCCATCGTCTTTTCATTGTCATTTGTTTCTAGGTATTTTTTGTTTTCCTCCTAGATTTCTTCAGTGATCTCTTGATTATTTAGTAGTGTACTGTTTAACCTCCATGTGTTTGTATATTTTACAGTTTTTTTTTCCTGTAATTGATATCTAGTCTCACAGTGCTGAGGTCAGAAAAGATACTTGATACGATTTTAACTTTCTTAAATTTACCAAGGCTTGATTTTTGACCCAGGATATGATCTATCCTGGAAAATGTTCCATGAGCACTTGAGAAGAAAGTGTATTCTGTTGTTTTTGGATGGAACATCCTTTAAATATCAGTTAAGTCCATCGTGTTTAATTTGTCATTTAAAATGTGTGTTTCCTTATTTATTTTCATTTTGGATGATCTGTCCATTGGTGAAAGTGGGGTGTTAAAGTCCCCTACTATGATTGTGTTACTGTCAATTTGCCCTTTTATGGCTGTTAGCATTTGCCTTATGTATTGAGGTGCTGCTATGTTGGGTGCATAAATATTTACAATTGTTACATCTTCTTCTTGGATCGATCCCTTGATCATTATGTAGTGTCCTTCTTTGCCTCTTGTAAAAACCTTTATTTTAAAGTCTACTTTGACTGATATGAGAATTGCTACTCCAGCTTTCTTTTGGTTTCCCTTTGCATACACTATCTTTTTCCATCCCCTCATTTTCAGTGTGTATGTGTCCCTAGGTCTGAAGTGGGTCTCTAGTAGACAGCATATATGCAGGTCTTGTTTTTGTATCCATTCAGCCAGTCTATGTCGTTTGGTTGGAGCATTTAATCCATTTACATTTAAGATAGTTATTGATATTTATGTTCCTATTACCATTTTCTTGATTGCTTTGGGTTTGTTATTGTAGGTCTTTTCCTTCTCTTCTGTTTCCTGCCTAGAGAAGTTCCTTTAGCATTTGTTGTAAAGCTGGTTTGGTGGTGCTGAATTGTCTTACCTTTTGCTTGTCTGTAAAGGTTTTAATTTCTCCGTCGAATCTGAATGAGATCCTTGCTGGGTAGAGTAATCTTGGTTGTAGGTTTTTCCCTTTCATCTGTTTAAATATGTCCTGCTACTCCCTTCTGGCTTGCAGAGTTTCTGCTGAAAGATCAGCTGTTAACCTTATGGGGATTCCCTTGTATGTTATTTGTTGGTTTCCCCTTGCTGCTTTTAATATTTTTCTTTGTATTTAATTGTTGATAGTTTGATTAAAATGTGTCTTGGCATGTTTCTCCTTGGATTTATCCTGTATGGGGATCTCTGTGCTTTCTGGACTTGATTGACTATTTCCTTTCCCGTATTAGGAAAGTTTTCACCTATAATCCCTTTCAAATATTTTCTCACTCCCTCTTTTTCTTTTTTTCTTCTTCTTCTGGGACCCCTATAATTCGAATGTTGGTGCATTTAATGTTGTCCCAGAGGTCTCTGAGACTGCCCTCAATTCTTTTCTTTTTTCTTTTTTTTTTTTTTTCATTATTCTGCCGTGTAGTAGTTATTCCCACTATTTTGTCTTCCAGGCCACTTATCCATTCTTCTGCCTCCGTTATTCTGATATTGATTCCTTCTAGAGAATTTTTAATTTCATTTATCTTGCTCCTCATCTTTGTTTGCTCTTTAGTTAAATATTTCTTGTATTTTCTCCATTCTATTTCCAAGATTTTGCATCATCTTTACTATCATTACCCTGAATTCTTTTTCAGGTAGACTGCGTATTTCCTGTTCATTTGTTTGGTCTGGTGGGTTTTTACCCTGCTCCTTCATCCGCTCTGTATTTCTCTGTCTTCTCATTTTGCTTAAGTTACTGCATTGGGGGTCTCCTTTTCACAGGCTGCAGGTTCATAGTTCCTGTTGTTTTTGGCATCTGCCCCCAGTGGCTAAGTTTGGTTCAGTGGGTTGTGTAGGTTTCCTGGTGGAGGGGACTGGTGCCTGTGTTCTGGTGGATGAGTCTGTATCTTTTCTTTCTGGTGGGCAGGACCGTGTCCAGTGGTTTGTTTTGGAGTGTCTGTGACCGTATTATGATTTTAGGCAGCCTCTCTTCTAATGGGTCAGGTGGTGTTCCTGTCTTGCTAGTTGTTTGGCATAGGGTGTCCAGAACTATAGCTTGCTGGTCGTTGAGTGGAGCTCGGTCTTAGCGTTGAGATGGAGATCCCTGGGAGAGCTTTCGCCATTTGATATTACGGGGAGCTGGGAGGTCTCTGGTGGACCAATGTCCTAAAGTCGGCTGTCCCACCTCAGAGGCACAGGCCTGAAACCCGGCCAGAACACGAGGACCCTGTCAGCCACACGGCTGATTTAGTCCTCTCTGAAGCCATCTGATATAGCTATATGTGGTAAGACAGCTAGTTATCCACCAAAGAGCAATCTCCCACTTTTTCCAGAGTAAGAGAATTGTAGTTCTAAAAGATGTATTTTCGTACAGACAATATGGTGATGAAAAAATCATAGAAATCTTCTTCTTTCATGAAGCATTTTACTTCCTTGAATGGGAAAGGTAAAATATGTTTAACTTGGAAGTAAATAAGATAATCTCAGATAGTAGTAAGTGATATAGAAAAGAACAGTTTATATGATAGAGAATGTCTGGTGTAGGTAGTGGAGATTATAGATGGTGGAAGAGACATTTGAGTTAAGTCATGAATAAATAGGAAAATCTAGACACGTGTTAATCAAAGGATGCAATGATATGCATATCAATTAATCGGCTATCTTTAGTATATGGGGAGAAGCAGCAAAATTATACTAAAGGATGAAATATTTTCCCATGAGAATTATGCTATTATTTCCACGTGGGAAATAACATGAGAGAAGTGAATCTTTATAAGAAACATTGGTCTTTAACATCTTTAAATATTCTCCAAGGAAAAGTTTTTATACTTTACTAGACTATACCTGTGATCTTCTAGATGTTATGTATGTTTTTAAATAGACTTGAATCTCCTATTATAACTGTTTTCATTTGTTCAAAACAAAGAACATCTGGCCAGATGATGCATATCCTATCACATTTGGGGCCAGATCTGAACAAATATTCACTAAGCTTTTTTAAAATCCATAAAGAAGCTATTAAAAAGCAATTGGGTTTTTATAGCTGGTATTCAAAGTTAACATAAAAGCAGTTTGAAAGAGGATGTGCTGTTGAAAAATGGAAAACAATTGTACAGGAATAAGAAGATCTGGACTTGGTTTTGCCCCTCAGTGGTTTTTACAGACTTGAAAACATCATTGAACCTCTCTGATTGTCTATGTCCTCATCTCTTAAAGGAAAAGAATGGACTAACACCACTAAATTTCTGTCTCTAAAATTTTATGAAAATATAATTTGTTTTCCACAAACTCAGAGCCAATCTTTTCCTTTTTTCTTATCCACGGTCTCCACCTCACCTATTCCAGGCTCTTTTTCTATTTTCATTACAAGGGCCTATTACTTTGTGAATGGCTTCTTTGAAATGAATAAATACATTCAATTCAAATCACAAGGTTAGTGTCTTTAAAATGTCTTTTCTCTCCAGTAAATTGAATGTATGGTTTTTATGCACTAGACACATTCCCCCCCTCATACTTAGAAATCCTTTCATGTTTTGTGGTCTCTCAAGCATTTTAAAAACCATTCATTCAAAGTGGGACTGTTCTGGCTTGTCTCACGTTTCCAAGAATATACAGTTATCCTAGAAGGCTTTGATTTAATTCACAGGGATTTCCAGATCTATTTGGGAAAACTCAATAATGTCTTTTCCTTAGAGAATATTTAGAGTAAAGATATAAAGAGCAAGGTCTCTCATAAAGATTCATTTCTATCAGATTATTTCCCGTATGTGAATGATAGCATCATTCTCATAAGAAAATATGCCATCCTTCAATATAATTCTGCAGCTTCTCCCCATGCACTGAAGATAGCCAATTAATTGACATGCATTTTAAAGAAGAATAGTGGTGGGATTGTGAACTCAGAGTCAAAATAAATAGCCTTATTTTTTTACATACCTCATTTGTGAATGTGAAAGACTTGCTTTATTTAACTTTCAAATGCAGAGAATAAAAACACAGTAATACCAAACATTTCTGAGTTCTTACTGCAAGGTGGGCTCTGTGACAATCACGTTATGTATAACATCTCATTTGTTTTCATGATACTGCATGTAGGCACTCTCTTTTCAAAGACAAGGAATCTAACCTTTTGAAAAGAAGCAAAGCTCCAGGTCACAGGGACTCTCAATCTTTACAGGGCTGTTGGACTGTAAAATCCATGTCTTAACATCTCTCTATTATAAATGCTGATTTCTATCCTCACAAGTTAGGAACACCTACTAATATACAATGAATTGTTTAAAAACTATTATGTCTATTCAGATAAAAAAGATGGAGATGATAAAGATAAACATGATTAAAATGATGATGCTATTGAAGTTGTCAGCCTTATGGGGGAAACTGATGTGTACAGAATTTGGCAATCTCTTAATTTGTAGTAATATCTGCTGCCCCCATGTGGTACACTGTATGACTATCCTCTTCGCAGTGCTTACTTCCCCCTCTGCCAGTGAAAAATATTCCTGTCCTATTACCTGTCTTCCATGATTCCTTCTGCTTGCTCTGGAAGGAAAATAGATAGTAAGGAATCATGATTATGGTTGGATGGAACTTAATGACTGATAACGTGTTCATGTGTGTATCTGAGCATGGTTTGTGGACTCTTTAACAAGAAAAAAAGAGAATTTCTTGAAAACATATAGTGGGGGACTTTCTAATATAGAGGAGAAGCCATGAAACAAATGCCAGTGGAAAACTGTAGCAAGTCTTAGTAACAGAAACTGTTATTCCATCTCTCTATCTCAACAATACCAGAATGAACAAACTCCAACCATTAACTCTATTCGTGCCTTGTTCAGGTCAATTATCAGAGTCCTGGAAGAGAAGATCTAACTGATGAAACTGAGGTTAAGGTCTAATCTCTTCAAAGTGCTAGCTGGAGAAAGGGCTGATGTAAGAGAAGGGACCTCCAGGATAGCTGCTGACCTTTGTAGTGGTAGCATGGGACATCTTGATTTACTGTAAAGTAAGTAAGGATAAAATTCCCGAAAGCATATGTAGATGACTTCAGCATGGAAAATTGAATACTGGGCAACCAAAACCCACAAAGCCCATTAAATGTACTATGTTACTAGTCACTTGAATTTCATTTAAATATAATAGTTGTAGAAAAATAATGCTTTGGCATAGTGATATAGGGCTCTCATAGTGTGACAGTAGGAATTAGGAAAGTCACTGACTGATTTGTCAGCAACTTCATTTGCAGGGATTTTTAACTTGTGATCTCTAAAGCCTAGGTATCCCATGAATGGCACCAAGGGGTTGTTGAACCAAAACATTGTATCTAAATATTTGAGAACATGTTTGCACGTGAATTATTTTTCTGGTCAGATTTCACATAATTTATCATATTCTCAAAGAAATCTGTGTTATTCCTCACCAAAGTATAAAATATTTAATCTATTGTGAGTCATGTAAACAATAAAATATTTAATTAATGACAACTTCTGCCCTCAAGAAGTTCATGGTCGCATAATCTCTTCAAGGAAATAGATACATATAGAAAGATTGCTACATAACATAATAAAATAGTTTTTTTGATAAATGGTATGGAAGGAAAGGTTTCTACATGTGTATGGAATGTAGTAACTGGTATCAGACAAGTGCATGCACCACCTACAGACAAAAGGAAAGTTGAACGAAGTACAGAGATCATTTCTTTGGGTGTGATGAAGAGGAGGCAACATAAAAAGACTGACCAAGATTCAGTAGAGGAAGAACTTCAGAAAAATAAACTGACCTTCTGAAACTACTTTTATCCTAGGGGAGTTAATGATTCTGGCTGTGAGCAGGAGACCAAGAATCTAAGAGGTAGAACCCAGAAGGCTTTTGCTGAGTAACAGAGAGAAACAACAGAATTTGGGCAGATATTGAAAGGACCAGAAGCACATGACTAGTTATCCCCTCAGTATACTTGCTAAACTCTAGTTTTGTTGTGGGGAAGGCCATAACCTAAGCAGGAAAACAGAACAGAGAAAGGTTAGGGTTTGTGATCTGTCAAAGGACTGGGTTCCACAGAATACAGCAGGGTCTTAGCCAAGAATTCTGGAAAGACAGGGGCAAAACCAAAGTTGACTCGGTCTTAAGCGGGCTTCAACCTAGTCTTAACTCAGCACCACTAAAGATCTGATTAACATAATCAATCACCACCCTATCTGACTAGTGTGGGAATGGGTGAACTCACCCTTGAGAGAGGTAAGATCATCTGCAGCCTCTACGGTTTTTAAACTACTGTCTGGCGTTCAATTAAAAAACAAAATATCACTAGGCACACCAACAGACAGAAACTCAGGACAGAAGCCAGCAGAAAAAAGAAGCTATAAATGTAGACACATAGGTAGCAAAGATATCAGAGTTAATTGACTCCTGTGTTTAAGAAAACCATGGAAAAGATGGGAAATTGATGAAGAAATGAACAATTCCACCAGAAAATTATAATCCTTAAAAAAGAATCAAATGGAGGGCTTCCCTGGTGGCTCAGTGGTTGAGAGTCCACCTGCCGATGCAGGGGACACGGGTTCGTGCCCTGGTCCGGGAAGATCCCACATGCCGTGGAGAGGCTGGGCCCATGAGCCATGGCTGCTGAGCCTGCATGTCCGGAGCCTGTGCTCCGCAACGGGACAGGCCACAACAGTGAGATGCCTGCGTACCGAAAAAAAAAAAAAAAAAAAAAAAGAATCAAATGGAAAGTCTAGAATTGATGAACATCAATAGTATCTAAAATTTTGAATTTATTAGATATGTCAATATGAAATGTGATTAATGAGTTCCAGAATAACTGAATTGAAAGACAGGTTTATATTATATAATCTAAATTTAGAATATAAAATAAAAATAAAGAAAGGAAATTTAGAGACCCATGGAACTTAGAGAATACATTAATATACATGTAATTGGAGTCCCTGGAATACAGTACAGAAAGATAAAGAAAAAAAAAAAACACAAACCAAAAATGAAACAAAAACTAAACCATAGGCTCATCATAACAGGTCTGCTAAAATCCAAGACAAAGAATAAATATTCAAAGCAACAAAAGAAAAAAGAATAAAAGAAAAAGAGAGATGCATTACCATTAAAGAAGCAAGAATGAGACTGATAGGTGACTTCTCAGCAGAGATGATAGAGGCTCACATAAAATAAAGAGAAACAAACAATAAATTAATCTTAAAAGAGAGGTATGCTTTGATATTATTTATATATGTGGTTTTGTCATATAGAGTTGCCTGAATTCCAATACAGACAAAACCCACAAAGATTTTGAAAAGTTTTATTGGCAAAAACATCCCGTTTGTATTAAAAAGTCTAAAAACATTCAAGTTCAAACATCTTCTGGCCTAAAAACTTCTATAGCCAGGAAACATCGTAAGAAACCATACTGGTCTCTAACACCAGTATATATATTGAATATATACCAGTATATATAAGAAGTGTATATTCTATAATGTCTCTTTAGATATGACCAACAAAAATGGTGGAAAGAAAAGAATTATGCAGACCAACAGATTTGAGAACCATCCAAATGAGCAGATCCAGGGATCAATTAAGGAATAGTCCATGTCCTAAGGATAGTCAAATGCAGTGACATTTATCCATTAAGATTCCAGAATTTCTAAGAAACAGTGATTGTTATATGTTTCCTATTCATCACTCTTCTAAATGAGAATGTTTATTAGTTTATTCTGTCCTTGAGCTTGGCATGTATAGGACTCACTTGTCTTTTTTTCCCTCTAAAAGTTGCAAACAGGAGGAGGAAAACACTGACCTGATATAAAGCATAAAATTCTGGCCTCTGAGCTTCATACCAGGATCAGATAAGACTTTGGGACTGTCTTGGGAAATGAGTAAATTTTGTGTGTTGGAGGGATATAAATAAATGTCACCAAGAGAGCAAACTGTGATATACTGTGTCGTTATTCCCTATGTTTCACTATTCCCCGCATCCATATATTTGTTAAGTGATTTTGCAGCACTTTTCGCTAAAGATGGGGCACATGTTGATGTCGGGCTTAGCTGTATGATTTGACCAATAAAATCTAGATGGAAGTGACATTATTCTAGTTCTCAACCAAGACTGGAAGAACAACGCATGTTTCCACCCATTTCTCTTCCATTTCTTCCACTGCCATAAGAAGAAAATGTCCTAGGGTAGCCCACTGATCCAACAAGGATGAGAAATATGTATAACCAACTTTAAGCAACTGGAAACTCAAAACTGATGTTGTGAATATAAGTTATTCAACCACTGTTGAGTGGCAGTGTCCACTAAAATTTACCATTTGTATACCTAGCATTTCTATTTCTTGGTCTAGACGCCAAAGAAATCCGTATGTCTATATATGCAAGACCATTGATGAATCTCATAAGCATAATGTTGGAAAAAAGAAGCCATACCCAAGACATCTAATAATGCATGATTCCAAAAAGCTCAAAGGAGGCCAAACTAATCTAAGATAATAGAAATCAGGGTAGTGATTACCCCTGGGGAGAAGTGACCCTAGGAGAAATAAGGGGCTGTCTATTTGCTGCTTATGCACTGTTTCTTGATATGGGACCTGATTTACAGGTGTTCATTTTGTAAAAATTCATCGAGTTGCAGATTCATGATTTATGTCTTTTTTGTATGTTTGCTATTCATAAACAAAACACGCATTAAAAATACTGTGGGAAGATTAATGGAGGACATTCTATTTTTCTTTCACGTTACCTCTACTTTTGCTGTCAAAAAAGCGTTAGTATCTTATAATTTAGAAATAAAGTTAATTAGAAAGTCTGATTTATTTATTCTTGGGTGAAGCAAAGATACGGATTAAAATACACATAGATTGCATTTATATTAAGCTTTGTATGTAAGTAGGTATGCATCTGGTGTGGAGAGGCTAAAAGAAGTGAAAAAAAAAAATTCAAACAGGGGCAATGTTAGGAAAGGCAGAAAAACAGCAAAATATAAATTACATTGAATACACTCAAGGTGTTTTGTTGCAGCTAGTATTGGTTAGGCCGCAGCTTGGGTTAGGACCAGTCTGAATATATCAGAGCACTTAATAATTTCACAAATAGATTAATTCATAGTATGTGAGAGATGTGTCAAAAATGTGTGGCCAGTTTGGATTTCCTACTTTCTCAATCAGACAATGAGATTTGTCTGCAGCTTTTAAACTGATCACAACTTTGCTTCAGAAAGCTGCCTCTGCCAGAGTAGAGACCAGAGTCACACGAGTTAGAAAAACTGTAAATTTTCAAGACAAGGAATAATCAGAGCCTAAACTTGATCCAGGGAAGGTAATTTCAATAATTGTTCTTTTGGTAACACTCCTAAAAACACTGTATGCAAGCATCTGGCCAATTCCACTTCTTCATAGGCACAAACTTCACTAATAATTCATTAGAAAATATAAACAAGAAATAAAGTTCCTCTTTACATAGCAAAGTCACCATAGTGTTGTGTAATGACGAGACAGAGTCAGAGCCTCCATATGGGGCCAAAACTGTTTTCTCTCTTAACACCGTCTTATCCTCTCCAGTTTCTGCCACTATACTCCTCAGAGTAGAGTTCACTCTCCCATGAAATCCATATCCTACCGTTGGGACTGTGGGTCAGAAAAGACTGTACATGTGACCCACAGCAATAAAACCCACCCGTATCCCATTTATGGAGTGTCCCTTTGAAACACTGTTTTTCAAGGAGAAAACAGATTATATCTTACCTCCCCCCCAAAGAGACAGCTTAAAGTTATTCTAGCATTTTACTTATATCCTGTCTTTAGTGCATGAAAATTTCTGGAGATGTTATTATTGTCTCTTTACTTCCCTTAGGGTACAAGGCAGGTTGGTAAATTTTGTTGGGTACATAGAAATCCATCTGTGGATTTCTCTCTAGTCAGTTAGAATAGATACATAGTTCATAAAATAAAATCACAGAAGCACAGAATTGAAAGTTTAAGAAGACTTAGAGACTATCTAGTCCAACACCCTTATTTTACAGATGAGGAAAGTCAAGAACAGATTTTTTTTTTTTTTTAATTTGTCCCAAATCACTCTCCTGGTGACTAGAATCCTAGGGAGGGGAATGTGGGTCTCCAGAATCCTTTCTGTGTCAGAAACATTTTCTGAAAATAATTTTACTAGACACTTAATGTTCTCCTAGTCTCCTTCTTTTATAATTTTTTTTTTTTTTTTTTTTTTTTTTTTTTTTTTTTTTTTTTTGCTGTGCTGTGCAGCTTATGGGATCTTAGTTCCCTGAACAGGGACTGAACCCAGGCCCACAGCAATGAAAGTGCCAAGTCCTAATCACTGGACCGCCAGGGAACTCCCTCCTATTCTTACATACAAAGATCTAAAATATGACTTTCTTGCCTATCTACCTATCTATCTACCTATTGCCTATCTATATCTAGACAGATAGGTAGATAGATAGATAGGTAAATAGGTAGATAGGTAGGTAGATAGGTAGATAGACAGATAGCTAGATAGGAGGCAGATAGCAGTAGGTAGACAGATAGGTTGGATAGGTAGGTAGGTAGATAGGCAGACAGATAGATAGGTAGGTAGGTACGTAGGTAGGTAGATAGGTAGGTAGGTATGCAGGAATGACTGCCTCACCTGTGTGTGACACCAATTTGGTTGGCATTTACTTTTTGGGGGATTTGGCACGACAACACTTGTGGAAAATGAAAATAAAATACTGATGTTTATAAATACCCATACATATATGCAAACAATACCACATTCAGTTAAATGAAGCAGCTGAGGTATATATTTAGTCAACTTAATATTTAGTTAATTAGGCTCTCTCTTATTAAAACTCACACCTGGTGGAATATATATAATTTCTGGAGATCTGCCAAGGGTTTGCAGGTCACTGAAAAGTGACAGAAATATGAGAGATCAAGTATGTTTCCCCAAATTAAAATTTTTTCAAGTGTACAGAAACAAATCAAAGTAATTGTTAGGACAGTGGCAGATGTCAAAATTTTTCGAGAGATTCCATGCCTTATGAATATCCATTGAGTGCCCCAAAGGATTGCAATACCAGGAAAGTATGTTCTATAGGGAAGTGCTGAGAGGCTGATGGCATATGATATACTTGCTTCCTGCCTTTACTGTGGAGTCCCTGAATGCAAAGGGAACTCTGTTAGGGAAGAAGAAAGGAAAAAATGAACAGCATGGTTATGGGCTGCATGTTTGTGTCCCTCTAAAATTTTTGTGTTGAAACTCTACTCCCCTGTGTGCCTGTATTTGGAGATGGGGCCTCTAAGAAAGTAGTTAAGGTTAAATGAGGTCATAAAGATAGGGCCCAGATCATAAAGGATTTGTGTCCACACAGGTAGAGACACCAGGGAGCTTGCTCTCTCTATGCACACATACTAAGGAAGGACCACGTGAAGACATAGCAGTAAAGCAGCCATCTATGAGCCAGGAAAAGAGCCCTCACCAGAAAGCTAGCACTGTTCTGGGACTTGATCTTGGACTCCTAGCCCCCAGAATGGTGAGAAATGCTCGTCAAGCCATCCAAATGTGATATTTTTTCTTACGGCAGCCCAAGCAGACTAATACAGACATAAAGAAATGCTTCTCCAATCACCCAATTTATTCTACTAGATACATGAGCTCTAGGGACTTGAAAGAAAGGAAGGAAGCACTTCCCTTTGAGGAATAAATCACAAAGTTAGGTACAAGTATCACCTACATAGAATCACTTAGTTGCTTCAAAACGCATGCTTTCAAACATGCTCAAAATTAGAGAGCCTGATGTTGAACTGGGAACCTGTGTTATTAGCAAGATTCTGTATGAAACTTCTGAACAATACATTTTGATAACTGCTATCTTAGGTAGGTAGTAAATGTCAATCAAAGAAAGGTCTCATGTGACTTACCCTACAGTTTTGCCCTTGGCTCATTCTGTTTAAAATATTCTGGAATGAATAAAAAACTACATCTAGAATAATAAACAATGCTTGAATGACACTAAAATATGATGAAGAAGACTGAACCAAGATTTATAATAAATTAATAAAACAACCCCATCTAAGTCATAAAATTCAACAATAATACATGTAAACGCCCTGGATTTGTACATTAAAAATATCTGAAAATTTCAAAATGAAGAAGATCCTATTGACTGAGATATTTCTTATTTATACCAGGACTCTCTTTTGGTAGCTATGGCCCTGCAGGGAACAGGTGTTGTGATAGCGATGAACTTGAGTGAATTCATGAGCTTCATGAAATTAATGTGCCACATGGCAGCACAAACCCGCGACATCCCAAGCTTATCACAAAGCAGAATATTTTTACACATAACATTTTAGAATCACCTCAGCCCCCAGAGTATTTGTGTATGACTATATGCGCGTCTGTGTGACGTGTCTGTGTGTGTGTATATGTTGTGTGTGTTGGTGAGGTGGGAAGGAGCCTGTAGTTTATAAGGAAAAGGTAGAATTTGCTAATTCTGAAAGGTCTATTCTCTGAAATCTTTTCCTGTTCTCCCCTTTAAGCTACATTATTTTTTAATTTCAACATCTGCCTCTATGCCTTAGGAGATTTGATCTTTACTAGTGTTCCTGGCACTTTAAAGAGTTTACAGTTCAGGAAATATATGAAGATACGATTAGATGTATCATTTTGTTTTTTTCACCAACCCAACCTGCCATGTGAGTTCTGACCAATCATATTTAATTTTCTTTTAACTTAGGGTAATTTTTAATAATTTGATCATGATTTCTGCTTAGGGTAATTTTTATATATTTCAAGACTGCTTCTTCTCACCTTTTCTTTTCTGGAAGCCCTCTCCTTCTGGATGTCCTTAAATTCACATGCTCGCTCTTCTGGGTCTCCCAGATCTATCCTGTAGGTCTCTTACGTGTTTTCTCATTTTTTTTATATGTCTTTATGCAGTATTGCTTTATATATTAAGATATTTCTTCCAGCACATCTGCCAGGCCATGAGTGTATCATTGAAAATCACGGTTTTCTTTCCAGATTTATGTTATGGGACACAATGCAACCCACAACAAAAACTGTTTGTTTTTTTTTTTTTTCCAAATGGCATCTTATTCAGAAATTTATTTATCTATAAAACAGATAAATTGAGCAGATCTGGTTAAGTGAGAGTGGGGGCAAAGCACAGCTGACCTGGACTCTACCTCACCTGGTCAAACAGCCACTGAAATGCCGCCAAGGCACTTGCAGCCTCCTCAAAGCACAGTTTAAAAATGGTTATTGGACAGCTCCATTTCTGGATAGCTGTATGCTAAACCATGGTATGGGAAACCATAATTTATTTTAATAATCTGACTTTCCTAAACATTTCAATCATTTATACTTGTTACTATTACAAGCAACATGGTGCTCAGCAACTGTGTAGCTAAGTTTTGTGTTCATTGTTGATCTTTTCTTTGGTGATATTTCCTAAAAATTGAAGGGGTTTTAAGTACTTAAGAACATTAGCACATGATGTCCCATTGCATCCTCTCCAAAAAAAAAGTTGTTGTCCTAAATTAATTCTCTTCCCAGCTTCACACCATGTACTTTTAGGTTTAGCAGGCATTCATCGCAGAATATTGTGCTGCAAGATGGAGTCGTTTTGTTCTAAATTATTTTTAAGTAAGTGGAAGAAAACTACCGGCCCTGCAGCAGCCCTGGAATACCCCACCCCAACGTCAGAGTCTAGTCTCACTTAAAAGAAAATAGATGTGAAGCACTGAGAGGGGAGAAATTAGGCAGAGAAAGAGCCCGTAAGCATACAACTCCTTGTCCCACCGAGGCACTGTATTCACTCCCTAGGGTTACAACAAATTACTACCAACCAGTTGGCTAAAATCAAGAGACATGTATTGTGTGGAGGTCATAAGTCCAAAGTCAAGGTGTTGGCAGGACCATGTTCCCTTTGAAGGCCCTAGGGAAGAATCCTTCCTCGTCTCTTCCGAGAATTTGATGGCGGCCAGCAATCCTTGGTACTCCTGGGCTTGTAGCTGTGCCATTCCAGTCTCTGCCTCATTCATAACATGGCTTACTTCCCTCTGTGTCCTCTGTGTCTCCAAACATCTCTGTCCTTACAAGGACATCAGCCATTGGATTTAGGGCTCACACAATTTTGCCTGACCTCATTTTAACTTGATTACACCTGCAAAGACCCTATTTCCAATTAAGATCACTTTCACAGATACCAGGAGTTCGGAGCTAAGTATATTTTGGGAGGAACACAATTTATTCTCTATCAGGCATTCACTGAATTCTGGAAGAAGGTAGGTTCCTAGGTTTGGGGCTGTTCTAAAGAGAAGTTCAAGGGAGTCCCTAAGATTAACCTGGCCTTCTTTAGTTTCATGCAGTGTGATCACTGACCCCTCTCCAAGTGACATCCTGGATTGGAAGCATTTTTTTGTGAAATGGAGCCACTGGACACCTACTTTCTGCATCAGAAAGATCAACACACAATTTAAAGAAAACTCTACATTGTCACAGAAACTAACTGTATCCAGGTATAAGACAGGATTCTGCAGTGTGCTCTTTGCAGTCGCTGGGCACAGAGAGAAGAGTGGCATGTGTCCATTAAGATAAGTGGCGCATTTAATTATAAACTCAGAAACAAAGGTTTCAGATCATTCTGTGAGGGAGCACATCACACTTCCTGCACCTTTCAATACACCACATCTCTCTCCGGGTATTCACTCCTGTGTATAATCCCTTTCCCTTAAGCATGGGGGGCCCTGTGATTTGCCTCTAACCAACAGAATATAGCAAAAGTGACAGAATACACATGATTACGTGTAGATAATTATATTACATAAGACTGTAACACTTACGTTGGGAGGATAGTCTCTCTCCCTTGCTAGCTGCCATGTTGGTGATGTCCATATGGCAGAGAACTGACAGCAGCCTCAGAAAAAAGTCTTAGCAAGAAATTGAGGACCTCAGCTCAAAACTGCACAAGGAATGGACTGCTGCCAACAACCCCTTGAGCTTCAAAACAAATCCTACCTACGGGAAGCAGCCGCAGAGCACAGGGAGGTCAGCTCGGTGCTCTGTGACCACCTAGAGGGGTGGGATAGGGAGGGTGGGAGGGAGACGCAGGAGGGAGGAGATATGGGGATATGTGTATACGTATAGCTGATTCACTTTGTTATGCGGCAGAAACTAACACACCGTTGTAAAGCAACTATACTCCAGTAAAGATGTAAAAAAAACAATATCCTTCTTGGTTCAAGCCTCTGATGAGAACTAACTCCCAGGCAACATCTTGATTGAGGTTTTGTGAGAATCTAAAGCAGAAGACCCAGCTAAGTTGTATTCAGGCTTCTGCCTTACAGAAAACTGTGAGATAATAAATGTGTCTTGTTTCAAGTCACAATGTTTATGGTAATAAGATTACTTACCAATAGATAACTCATACATGGCGCATGCCAACTCTGAGCATTTAGTTAAACTTCCTGCATCACTAAGATTAAGGATTCTGAAAACACATTGGGATCCACCAAAAATAAGTGCCATAAGGTATTAGTGATGTTTTTAGTGAACATATTTATGAGAAGTAGTACACTTAATGCTTAAACTCCATCCTACTCTAATTCATACCCTGTGAGATCAGCAAAAAAACAAACGAAATGTTTCCATACATTATCTCCTGTCATAAAGATCAATGCTGTAGGCAAAAGGATGTAAAGTTGGTGGTCATGAAAGGGACATGGGTGAAACAGGCTATGGGTAAGTGCTTTTGTGTAAATTGTGTGAAGGGTTAGGACTACAGAAAACTGGTCCAGGCTAAAAGACTCAGCTGTTACCAGGCTAAAGAAAATGGTAGTTTTGAAAGATGCCGGTCCAGTGTTTCTATGTCTAACCATGTTTCAAGAGAAGCTGAATTTCTCAATCTTTATGGAAATTTCCTACTATTTAAACATCAACTAATTTTTATGCACAACTATTATATTAATTTTCTCACCATGTTTGTTGCATTATTGTTGAGTCACAAGCTGCTATGGATGTGCTTTCTCTATAGAGTTCACAGTTTGGTCCATTATGCAATACTAAAGTTACCCATGCCATTTCACTTCTACGCATTTGAAAGGCAATTATGATATAATCATCAACTTCATTTTTCTCCAAGCTTATATAATGAAGTGGTAGAACGAATCTCTAAGGATGACATACATGGAATGCATAATATTGAGTTAATCATACTGAAGGCAAGACTCTGCCCTCGGTTAGTTTTGTGCACATACTTGCAATATTGGTGGGAGTCGCTTATGAATGTTGGTCCAAAGAGCTGCTGAAGCAGAAATCATGATACGTACGCGGTAGTTTATAATCCACATCAAGGTCTTATTTTTTTTCCACTGATGACCAAGATGGTCATCAATTTAATCAGCTCATCATTGTGTAGACAATTCCGAATAATCAATTACATCTCCAGTTTGTCAGCAATATTGAAGCACAGACTCTGGCATAAAGCTTGGGGGTCAGTAAGGAAAGAAAGCGTGTTCTTGTCCCCAGAAAGCCTGTAACTTACCAGAGACAATGAATAAAGGTCAAACAACTATAAGTAAGTTACTGGTTTGTCATACAGGCTGATCTCAGAAGAACTTTGATAGAAAACAGCTTCATTCTCTCACTGTTTCTACAAATTCATTCTGTGGACTAATTGTTACTGTTCTAGTGGATGAAATATTTGAGTGGTCACAAAACCCTTTTGGTAGCCAGCTAATAAATAAACTGTCCTTTTACTTTGGCACATACACTGGAAAGGTACAAATGCTTAATGCTGGTCGATCTAGTTCCGGCCCACCTTCTTCCCATGTTCTCAACAGAAGTTCGAGCACATCACTGTGGACTGTGGGGAAACTTGGTACCTATTGTTTTATTGACCTTTGGTGCATCTGCTAAAACCACAGGAAAAGTTGTTATTTACCATCCTGTTACTAATGCAATGAAGACAAATGTGAAAATATGTAAAGTTTTGAAATGAAAAATTATTTATTGCTAGAAGAGAGGGTCTATCTGGATTCAGCTAGGCAAGTATTGAAATTACACTCTCTTGAGCACTTAGAGTACACACTGCATCACTGAAACCTCACAATAATCTGATAAAAATTTAAAATAGAATTTAAAATAGCTGAGTAAGATTGACTGTGTTTCAACCCCCATCTAGTACAACTTGATGTCTGATCTTGGGGAAAGGGTTGAGCTTCTCTGATAGTCATCTGTACAATTTCTTCATCTGTTAAATGAAGATGATGATTACAACTAACCAAGATTAATCTATTCCAGGGACTATTCTATATATTTTACATGGATTATTTCATTTAAAACTCAACACAGGGCTTCCCTGGTGGCGCAGTGGTTGAGAGTCCTCCTGCCGATGCAGGGGACGCGGGTTCGCGCCCCGGTCCGGGAAGATCCCACGTGCCGCGGAGCGGCTGGGCCCGTGAGCCGTGGCCGCTGGGCCTGCGCGTCCGGAGCCTGCGCTCCGCAATGGGAGGGGCCGCAACAGTGAGAGGCCCGCGTACCGCAAAAAAAAAAGAAAAGAAAAAAAACTCAACATAACCTTATAAGGTAAATACTACCATCATCATATGCCAACTTTTCTAACGAGGAAAATGAAGATCATGGTGGATAAATAAGTAGTCGCCAAGATCTCACAGGTATTTTGACCTCAGAAGTTTGTTTCTAAAACCAAGGATCTTAAATATTTTAACATATTCCTCACCTGCTATGGCTATGATTAAATTTGGTAATGCTTATAAAGTAACAGGAACATAAAAGGTTCTCAATTCGTAGTTGTACATATGAATCAGAGTAATAATATTCAAATAGGAAAATTTAGAAAGACTGAAGAGTTATTGTAAAGGAAAGGTGGCTACTGATTTATTTCCCATGTTATTTTATTCAAATATTTTTCATACCAGGGTATCCTTTCCTCCTCATCAAAAGACCTCTATTCTGAGCACAGCATCTTTAGGGCCCCCTATGAGTTGGATATTAATAGTCAAAGGAAAGAGAATGTTTTTCCTGCTCCATCCTCTGTCCCCCTTGGAACTGGAGAACAGCCCTTGGAATAAGCAGAGCCAATGCCATGTGGGGTATTTCCTAACAGCCGTGCTATTTCCAGTTGGTTTCTTTTGCTTTTAATGAGAGGAAACCTCTTTCCAATGTGAACAGCAATTCTCCACGGATCCTGCCTACAAAGCAATGGCAGTTAGATCTCACTCCAGTTACAAATGGGAAGCTAGCTGCCAGTGAAATTTCAGAGGACTTGAAAGGTTACGCTGACATTGAGATTCAGGTTGGTCCTTGGCCTCCCCCATAGAAAAACACCCCAAGTAGTCCTTTGTGGAAAGGAGGGGCTATAAGCAAGAAGGCATACTTCTCTGCATGGTTCCTTTTCTGAGACACCAGCAACAATACATGTTGATCAGGCCACAGCCAATCCCTGGGTCCATTCTTGGTAAATCATAACATCCTGGTTTTCTAAACTAATATTGGTATTTCTCATACAAGCTATGTAGCTTGGCTAGAAAACAAATGTAGAAGAAAAAGTGTGTACATATGTTCAGTAGGTAAAATGAGAGATTTCTTATGCATACACTAAACTTAATATAAGATAAATAGAAATTTTAAGTGATAGGGTGATACAAGACATTCAAGCATTGTAAAAGAATTTGGAATTATGACCATAAACAGTCATGAGGACATTACCAATATGAATTCAAAATGTGAAACAATTTTATGGTTATAGAAGTTTTAATTGAGGTAATTTAGATACTGGTTGCCTTAAAAATTGGTACAATAGAGTTACTTCTGAAATATAATATTTTTAAATCAGTTTGCAGTGTGAGTTTTTATGTGTCTACATATACTCACAATTCATGCATACTCAAGTTTAATGTATAGAAGCTGAGGCAGCTATGGTGCTCTGGGAAAGATCACTGAACTCAAAATTAGCAGACCTTGGTTTGAGAGCCAGTTTTACCCCCTTGTGATTTGCACCTAGAAAAATCACTTAATCATACAGGCCTTGTTTTACATCATGTGGAGATCACAATGCCCACTTTGTTGTTCTGAGGAGCATAATGAGATAAAGATATAAAAGTACATAATGTTTTATTTGGTTCATTGCAATAGTTTCCAAATCATTCCCTTGGAAAATGAAGGCAAAAATCTATTATGAATCAAGCTTATTTTCTGAAGAGATAACAGACTGTGTAGTATGGTAGTTAAAATGTTTTCTAGTTAGACATATTGGAACACTTAATAATGTATAACACTTATATAGCCCTCATTAAATCACAGTGGTCTAAGCATTTTACATATATAAGCCCACTTAATCCAGCAATCCTATAAGGTAGCTTAATATTGTCATCCTCCTTTCAAAGACAAAGGAAACTGGGTCATGAAGAGATAAAATAATTTTCCTAAGATCCTGCCTATTACTTTTTTTTTTTTTTTTGTGGTACGCGGGCCTCTCACTGTTGTGGCCTCTCCCGTTGCGGAGCACAGGCTCCGGACGCGCAGGCGCAGCGGCCACGGCTCACGGGCCCAGCCGCTCCGCGGCACGTGGGATCTTCCCGGACCGGGGCACGAACCCGTGTCCCCTGCGTCGGCAGGCGGATTCTCAACCACTGCGCCACCAGGGAAGCCCCAGTCATTACATTTTTAAAGCCTCAGTTTCTTCCTCTGTGAATTGGTTATAATAGTCCCAACTTTTAGGTGAAGATTAAATGTGAAACTCACCTAAATTGTGTGGCATGCAGTAAGAAGTTAATACTGTTAACTCTTAATATAAATTCTTAAAGATTATAAAAGTGAGGCTAGATGAGAGTATCAATCAAAGCTTGAGTTTAGCTGCTAGAAACAGATACCTATAATAAACATGGCTTTAGAAAGATGTTGTGTTTGTTTTTTTTTTTTCTCTCATATAAAGAGGGGACCAGAGACAGGCAGTTTAGAGTTGATATAAATCAATACAACTAGGATTCTTCTCTACCTCTTTAAGGCTGTGCTTGTAAGCTTATGGTCACAAGATGCCTGCCAGGATTCCATCCATCAAATGCAGACTCCAGACAGGAAGAAAGGAAGGGACCAAGATCTAAAGGGTTTGACCGTTGAGTATGCCCCATTTTTAAGATTTCCCAGAAGTCCAGACCAATGACTGCATTTCGTTAATGAAAATTTTGTTGCATGGTGACCATGGGAGGTTCCTTGAGTAAAGTGACGGAGAGTGGTTATTGGATAGGCAATGAGCAGTTGTTGCCACCCAAGATTAACAGAATCAGTTTCAGTGCTAATTGCTGGTAAATGCCTCCCTAAAGACAGTGGTGTGAACATTGCTCCAACTTTGCAGGTAACCTTAAAAGTGCAAAAGCCAATTTGCTTATCAATGACATGATTATGCATCTTTATAAAATGAAAATCTTTTAATTTAAAATACATCAATTATAATAAAATCCCTAAGCCTTCTCTGTCAGTTTCCTAGGGCTGCTGTAATAAAGTACCACAAACTGGGGAGATTCAAACAACTGAAATTTACTGTCGCACTTCTAGAGGCAGAAAGCCCAAACTCAGTGTCACTAGGGTTGGTTCCTTCTGGAGGCTCTAAAGAGAGAATTCATTCTGTGCTTGTTTTCTGTTTCTGGCGGCAGCTGGCAATCCTTGGCATCCTGTGGCTTGCTGACAGACTTCTGTCCTCACCTGGTCTTCCACTCTGTGTGTCTGTGTGTCTTCTCTTTTCTGTCTCTTATAAGGACACTCCTCATTGGATTTAGAGCTCACGCTAATTACAGGATGATCTCATCTAGAGACCCTTAACTTAATTACTTCTCCACAAACCTTATTTCCCAAAAAGGGCAAATTCACAGGTACCAAGAGTTAGTATTTGGACATATCTTTTTGAGACCACTATTCAACCCAGTGCACAACCAAAGCACAGACTGAAAGGGTTAGGGAGGTCATATGCATAGTGTCAAGATCTTAATAGCTCAGACTTGGAATAGGGTTGAGGTAGAGCCAAAGAGAAAACATGGCAGCAGTCCGCTGCTCAGCGCTATCTGGGAACATCACCATTCATCTAACTCCTTCGAGGAAAGAGTACATTTATCTGATCCCCCCAAGAAACAAAGGCCCAGTTATCCATGCTGAGATTAGTTTCCAGTTTATTCTAGACCAGCGGAAACAGTAAACAGATCTTTGTGTCCATGATTATTTTTTTCTTTCGGAACAGCACTGACTCCAGCATGTATGGCTTCCCCCCAATACCACTCAACTTTCAAAACTGCTTTGATGGAAACAGCTAAGGAAATGTAGGTAATATTTTGGTTGTTTTTCTTTATAACTGACACATTTTGGGGGGGTTTCTATACCAGGAGTCTGCAAACACATTTGTTTAGAGGGGTCAATGAAATAAGCTTTGTATTAAAAAGTCATTGTCCTCTCCACTTAACTTTTTTTTTTTTTTCATTTCTGATCGAAGAAAGAGTTCGAGAATTATTTTCATTTTCCCTCACTTGAATTGTAAGAAAAGTGATGTCAAAGTTCCATGGAAAAATGGCATCTGATCCTAAGCGTTAGTGGCATGGAGTCAATGGAAAATGAGGGGACTGGGACAAACTAGAGGAAGCTGGGCCCATCCTAAGAGGGACAGGTACGACTCAGTTACTTTTGATTATTATCCTAAAGGAATGAAGGTTTTGGGGGACCAGATCTTCTCAATATTTTTCGAAAAGTAGCTAGGAATGCTATCTTTTTATAAACAACGTTATAATTCTCAATTCTAAAATACTGGCAACTGGTTAGAAATTCTTCCTATTTTAATAATCATTGAGCAAATTAATCCTGTGCAGACCAAGCAAAAATTATGTGTGATAAATTCAACTTATAATCTCTGCATACACATTTATAGGTGAATGCACACAGATACATGTTTCTGGCTAACTTAAGAATTTTATATTATAAATCCAGGCACATGCATGTCAAGGAGACGATGACATCCCTGTCTTTAAGGAAACCTGCAGCAAATGTATTTTTCTTAGTTCTGCATAACAAGGCCGTTTCTTGCTGAAGGAATATTTTTATTATCTGATCTTGCATGTCAACTTGTTTATAATCGTCTTGTTGTTAGATATTTGCTTAAGATTTTTCTTTTACATCTGTGGTTTGATATTAAAATGAGTCACACGGATCAGCCTGGGTTTCGTTAAAGCCACTTTGAGGGTCTTTTTTTACACTTTCATATATTTGGCTGATAAAACGATGCTATTGTCAAAGCCTCCAGACTGAGTACAAGACCAAAGTCTTAAACAAGTCTTCCTTTCACATCCTACAAAGTTCCATATTCTATTCAGGGTCTCACTGATGATATACACATTTTTCTTTGAAGATTAGTCAGCCTGAATCTTGGTGGTACAATTTGTCTCCAAGGTCTTGGAATAAAATTCCATAGATTCCTTGGAAACGTGCTTTGTTCTGTTTTAAGTTCCTTGAAGAAAAGAAGAGAAAACAATTCTTCAAACTTTACAAATTAGGGTACCCTCTTATACTCGTGCCAGGCATTAAAAAGACAAAGCATTCAGGTCTGCAATCCTTCAACAAATAAGGTTTTTATTGAATGATTAATCTGTGCTCAGCTTTGTGCTAGAATCTAAGACATCATTCATGTTTCCAATTCTCAAGCCTTGAACCCTTGAGATAGGTTATGAGAATTTCCTTTATGGATAATGCATCCCTAAGGAGTCTCCAAATCCACCCTTTCTAACTCCTATTACAGAAATTCACATGCTGACCATGCTAATCCTTAACTCAGGGTTCCGGCGCTTGGAAATCCTGGAATTTCTACCCATAGACGAATGAACCGTGCTAGGCTCCATTAACGATCCTAGCCTGAAGGTGCCCATGTCAACTCAAATTTTTCAGAAGTTTCCAAAGATATATCCAAATAGATGGTGTGAACATATTTTAAAGAAGAAACAAATATAATAGGACTCTTTTATAACACTAGTTTAAGGCACTAAAGGACTATCCATATTTCAAAAGGAAGGTTAAGAGGAACTACTGGAGGATATTGTGGTAAGGATGCCAGAAGTTCCAGATTCTGGCTTCAGGCTATTGTGCTGTTCAGCCTTGCAAAATTCTCAAAGAACATAAAACACAAGAAATTAGAGCAAATTAATGTCAACTCGCAAGTTGTTTTTGAGCCCCACAAGTCAGTGAAAATCTCTAGTGAGCCAGATTAGACTAAACAAATGAGTTTAGGAGATAAATCCAAATTAGAATCTAGGCATACCACATGCCAGCTCCAACAGAGAAAGAGGCAGAAACAGAAATCTACGGCTGTGTGCTCCTTTGCACCCCAGTGACTCCATCCTTTTATAAACACAACCCAATCAAGGTTCTGAAGTCTCCCCAGTCAAAACCGAGTTTCTTCAACCTGGAGAGAAGTGAAGATAGGAGCATACACAGGAGGTCTTCAAAGTATGCTCTTTCTTAGATGTGAACCTCACTTCATAGACTCTAAGTTACAAGAAGACATAGTCCATAGTTTACAGGACAGTCCCATGTCATATAATGGTACTTTTTAATGAGTGAATCATGAAATGTGTAACAAGTGATTTCATAGTTACAGCCTATACATTTTTCCAATAATCAAATGTACAGATATGAAAATTTTATGTCTCTTATAGAACATATATAGAATTAAGAAAATTGTTCTCCAGGTATATGAGCAAATAATGTCAACACTGTGCCATAATTGCAGAAACAGGGGTCAGAAACAGGGGTGCGTTCAAATAGCAAAAGCACAGATGAAGGAGGGATTAATTCTATGGGACATGCAGAGGAGCCAATCCCAGAAGATGTCACTGAGAAGGCTCTAACTACTGTAAAGGATAAGTAGTTCAGAAGGCAGATGTGGGGAGAAAGGCTTTTCTGTCAGAGGAAGAAAAATGCTCAAAGGCTTAGAAACTTAAAACAGCACGGTATGTTGGAATGTGAGAAAATAGTCGGTCTGTATGACCTTATGTCTTGATAAACGTGAGGAGAGAGGAGAGGAATTTAGATGGTTCGATAAGTAAAGGACCCCAAGATTGTTTCTGGCACCTTTTGACAAAAGCCTAATTATTATATTATCTCCGCTCTGTGTCTTGATTTGCTTTTCCAAATACTCAGAAATAATTAGAAAGCAATTTTTTTCCAGTGAGAATCTAATATTTCTGTCTGGATTAATAACCTGCACTATGGAGAATATACTTACAGGAAACTAGTGATGGCTAATCTCCAGCAGCGGCATGTACTAAGGGTACCTAACACCGGCAGCTGACCATACTGAAAAGGAACCATGTTGGGAAGTTAATTACTGGAGGGTAGGGAGTGGCCAAGAGACCCCGAGGCATAAAATAGACGGAACCATGTTTGGTTTCTTTGGAACAGTGGGAATCTCTCATCATTTGTGCAACTTATTCCTCCAGAATTTGCCCAGCACAGCTTAGTAATGCAAACATTGAACACTGGAGGAAACAAACAAGCAAAATAGATTAAGATGGCTATGTTTATTATAATTCAGAACAAGTGTAAAGTCCTCCTAGAACATTTTGCAATGTGTACCTACTCCATGCACAAGATTAAAACAAATACCTTGCTTAGTTTCAATATTAAGCTTAAGTTAAAGGAACTTTGGCATTGATTTTCAAAGAGTATACTAGCAACCAGATCATCATGCTAGAACCTAATGTTGACCCAATATCATAGAATATTAAAATTGGTTTTGTTGCCATTACTATGGTACAAAATCTTCTATGTTGTTTTTATTATTTTTAAACTGAATTTCTCTTTGAATGTTTTCAAAACCAAATGCAAATTGGAGTGTAAGGTAAAGATTCTCATCCTCATCCATATCTTTTCCCCACTGCTTTTGTTTCTCATGTATCCTTCCAGATATGATTTATGTGTATATGAGCAGCTAAAATGACACAATCTTTTTTCTATTTTCATAAAAACAGTGGCATACATGATACACTTCATGAAACTTTAGTTTTTTTCACTCAAAAAATAGATATAGGCAGTGGCTGTACATAATATAATGAACTTCATCATTTTATATAGCTGTATAGTATTCCATTATTTGAGTATACAAAAATTTATATAACTAGTTCTTATTTATGGTCATTTAGGATGTTTCTAAATTTTGTCTGTAATAATATCACAATGAATAACTCTGTTCACTTGTAATTTTGAACCCATGCAAGAACATTTCTAGGATAATTTTGAGAAGTCTAATTAATTGTGTTTAGAAATGGGCAAAAGACATGAACAGATTTTTCACCAAAGAGGATATACAGATGACAAATAAGCACATGGAAAAATGTTCAGCATCATTAGCCATTAGGGAAATTAAATTTAAAACCACAAATATCACTATAAACCTATCAGGATTACTAAAGTAAAAAATAGTAACAACACCATATATTGGTGAGGGTGTGGAGAAAATGGGTCACTTATACAATGTTGGTAGGAATGTAAAATGCTAAGTGCACTCTGGAAAACAGTTTGGCAGTTCCTTAAAAGCATGGAACTACCCACTGGACCCAGCAATTGGATTCTTGGGCATTTATGGCAAAGAAATGAAGATTTATGTTCACCAAAAAGCTGCACAAAACTGTTTAAGGTAGTTTTATTCATAAAGGCCCCAAACTAGAAACAACCCAAATGTCCTTCAATGAATGAATTGTTAAACCATGCTACACTGAGTACTACTCATCAATAAAATGGAACAAACTATTGATAATACGTGACAATCTGGATAAATCTCTAGATAATCATGCTGAATGAAAAAAAGCCAATCCCCAAACACTGTATAATTTATACAGCATTCTAGAAAAGTCATAATTAAAGAAATGGAGAACAGACTCATGGGTTAAAGGTGGTAGGGGTGGGAAGGAAGTATATATGGCTACAAAAGGGCAATATGAGGGACCCTTGTGGTGATGGAAATGTGCTGCATCTTGACTGTATCAGTGTCAACCCTGGTTGTAATATTGCAAGATGTCAACCACCGAGGGAAAGAAAATGGGTAAAAGGATACAAGGGATCTCTCTGTATTATTTCTTACAACTGTACATGAATCTATAATTATTTCAAAATAAATAGTTAAATTATAAAAAAAGTCTATTTGAAGTGTCAAAAGATATGTGCAATTATACATTTAGTAAATATAGCCAGATTGACTTCATTTTTCTTTTCTTTTTTTTTTAAAGTTACACTCCAGCTAGTATGAGTGGGAGAATCTTGCTTTCAACACTTCGTGAATTTGTGTCTCCAAATCCAACAGGTAAAATGGTGAGGTTTTCATTCTTTTTCTGAATGTGTTTCTCAACCAGAAGAGACAACTCTCCCATTTCCCAATTAAAACAAAACAAACAACTTCAATGACAAAAATAAAGTAAGCTTCCTCTGATAGTAGGAAAAAAGAATCTAACATAAAAGCACCAGTGAAGTGGATTCAAAATTCCACTTCCAGCAAAAAAATATGTTAAGTCTTTTGTGAGAATCCTGCTGATGATTAACAGTATTAAAGGTGGATCCAAACGTGGGTGACACAAGTAGATTAATGTAGCCAGAGTTCTTTAGGGTTTTGTTTTATTTTTTGCATCAATTTAATTGATTTCATTTACTTACTGTTAGGTTCAAAATATCCATATATTATATAGATACTCAAAAAGCTGACTTTATGTCACATATGTCCTCCTGCATCCGGCGATGGTAAAACAAAAGGCTCTTCCTGGTTTTGAGAGCCCATTTATTAACATCCAAGTAACAAGCAGGCAGGAAAAAATCACAGTGAAACAATGAAGAGCAATTATCGCATTATTGAGTTTTGAGAAGCATTTCAGCTTTAGGTAATTGATGTCAAACCAGCTGTGAATCAAACAGATGTACTTTTGACCTGCTAGACGTTTCTAGTGCTTCCAACAAGCCAGCTCCAGCAAGCCAAAACGTTGCTTTAGGAATTTCCAAAAATAAAAGAAAAGGTAAACTAGGAGTTGCTTGTTTTTGTTGTTGTTGTTTTCCTTTTTTGTCGGGTGCACAATGATGTTACCTGGTGTTCGGAATTCAAGCGTGAACGTGCATGTTAGTCACCTGAGCATCTCACTGATGGGGAATCTGACTCAGGAAATCTGGAGTGCGGCCTGAGATTCTGTCTTTCTCACCAGCTCTCGGGTGATGCTGATGCCCCTGGTTTGTGGACGCGTTTACAATAGCAAAGGTGTAGAGAAAGGGAATGTGACTCACATTGGTACCACTTCAAGCCTTTATATCAGGCTCTGAGTTTACTGTGGGGTTATAACCTCTTCCTGCATACATATTCCCAGCCAGCTCAACTATAATCTCTGCCATCTTCATAAAGAGAACAGAAAAGTAAAACAACTTTGATGTCTTTCCCATTATTAGAAAAACATCAGAAGAGAAAATTCAAAGTATCTTCCTATAAAAAGGACAACACTTGATAGTAACTATATTAGTTTGCTGGGGCTTCCATAACAAAGCGTCACAGCTGGGGTGGCCTGAACACTGGAAATTTATTATCTTAGAGTTCTAGAGGCTAGAAATCCAAAACTGAGGTGTTGCCAGACGATTCTTCGTGAGGGTTACGAGGGAAGAATTTTCCAGGCCTCCCTCCAAGGCTTATCGACGGCTGTCTTCCTTCTGTGCCTCCTCACATGACTGCCTTCTACCTATGTCTTTGTACATCTATGTATTGCAAATTTCCCCTTTCATTAAGGGTACCAGTACTACTGGATGAGGGTCCATCCTAACGACCTCACCTTAATTTGACCAGCTTTGTCAAAGCCCTATCACCAAACAAGGCTACACTTTAAAGTCCTGGCGAATAGGACGTTAATATGTGAAATTTGGGGTGGACACCATTCAACCATAACAGTAATTTTCCTTTAATAGTTTCTTTCTGCCCAAGTCTTCCACGTTAAAATGGAACAATTATACTGTTGAAACAATGACAGTTGGTAGAGGCATAGACAGAAGTAGAGGCATCACTCCGCCCACCAGCTGATAATTTCAAAGATATACATTATTTGGAGTAAATGTTGAAAGAACTTTCCATTTAATATGGCTGGAAAAACAGGGCAAATTAAGTGTGTGAAAGTATAAATGTCAAGTCTCCATGACTCACTTAGATCTGTGACTTTTCACTCATTACTTAAACTCCCTAACGCTCAGATTCCTTATTTATAAAATGGGGTAAAATATTTTCTCATAAATTAGTTGACTATCCAATTATCTTGTGTGGTAGACGGGAGCACTGTCCCTAGTCATAGTCGTCAGGGTCTTGCCAGGACAAAGAAACCACTCCAGTCACCTGAACGGAATTTTTAATGTAAACAATTGTAAACTAGGAAAAGGCGGTTAACTAAAAGAAAAGATAGAAAAGGACTCTAAGTGGCGTACAAGTAGCAAATGCAGGAGGCATTTACTACTTTTAAGGGAGAGGGAGAATGAACAGGAAAGGAACCAGCTACTTAGAAGAGTTCCTTCCCTCAAGGCTGAGATTCAAACGCTTCGGAGAGGGTGCGGCTCCCTGAGCAGAGCACGGGAACAGGCAGCCTGCTGGTGGTGAAGAAGCCTGCCCAGGGTCAGGAGCTGGTGCACAGAGAGACTTGCTGGAGGCTGAAGGCTGCAGCTGACCTCTGGGCCTCCGATGTGGCTGCCACACACTGACCCTCTGTCTGCTACACCAAAGAAAAACAGCTCAGAGGAACCAGGATGCTTTTGCTATAGAAAACACAGGACATCAGTGAAATTTAAATTTCAGATAAACAATGAACAACACTTTAGCATAGGTATATTCCCGGCAATATTCGGTACATCTTTATAATACAAAAAGCAAATCGTTCGTTATTTATCTGAAATTCAAATTTGCCGAGCAACCTTAATTTTGTTTGCTAAATCTGGCCTCTTTAACCAAAAAGGAAAAACCTTTGCTCCTGCTGTGACTTTGCAGTATCTCTCCAGCGCCCTCTATTGACCAAGCTTAACACTGAGCCCACTGAACTGACTTTTACAGGGTTCAGCTCCAGTATCACAAAGTCAGTCAATAATATGCAGATTTGGAACTGAGTCAATACATTGATAATAGGCATATCAATCATTCCCTTCCCCTAAGTTTTCTGTTAAAGGGACTGAACATCCTTGACTGTTACAGTGTGATTTGCAGGTTCATCTCACCATTGAATAATCACCTCACCTCACTGATGTTGAGTTTGATCATATGATGTGTATTGGTCAATGGAACATGAACGGAGGTAACACCGCATCATCCGAGCAAAAGCTTTAAGAAGCTTTGCGTTTCCACAAGTCTTGACTCTTCCCCTCTGCCAGAAAAACGGTGCATCCCATATAGTGACTGCTTCTGCAGCTTGCATCCCCCAATGTGGAGAGGCTTAGGGTAGAGTTATAGCATCTCACCCACAACTGCTGACAGGCAATGTGAGGGAAAAGACATGTTTGTTCTTAAAAGCGACTGAGGTGTTTCTTTGTTCAACTGCAACAAAGCTGACTAGTCTACTTCAAAATATAACGCAGTGGTTACACTGCCTAGCGAACTGTTTAGCTTTGGATAAAACAAGCAACGTGGCATACAACATGTATTCTGAAAGTAGATTTGCTTTCCAAGTAAAGTTTTATTATATAATAATCACTGTCATAATAAAACAACCTAAAAGGAGCAGATAAGCACTGAAGGACACCAGCAGGAAAGGAGCACACGGTCCGACTCGGCCCAAGGAAGATTACTCTCACGCAGTGCTCAGCTAACTTTTTCTGTGAATGGTCAAAGAGCAAATATTTTAGGCTTTGGAGGACAAATGGTATCTCTTATAATTACTAAACTGGGCTGTAGTTGTGTGAAAAGAGTCATAGACCACATGGGTATGAATAAGTGTGATCGTGTTGCAATAACGTTTTATTTTCAAAAACAGGAGATGAGCAGGATGTGACCCTCGGGTCACGCTCCGCTGACTACGGCTCTGGTGAACTCTTCCACTCTCACGCCTTGACAAGCAACCCTCCACATGAAAGCCAAAGGAATCTACTTAAAATATAAAACAGATCACGCCTTTACCCTGATTAGTGACATCCGGTGTCTTTCCAACATACTTAGGATAAAATGGACACTCATCTGAGAGCTCTAAGACTCGGTACCATGACCTCTACTTTGCTGCTCTTTGATTAATTTTCTTAAGCCGTCGTGAATGTCACTCTGCAATAAATGGCTTAGACACCATTTCTGATCCTTGTGGCCTCTTGTTCTCAGCACCACTGGGGGACATCGTCTCTTGCTGGACCCTGACTGAATTCACACAGGTGCACCTTAATAGCAACTTCCTTTATCCCTCCCCCTAGCGGGCCTCACTCCTCCTGCCCCAGGGCATCTCTACTGACTTTGAAGTGTGAAGAAACAAGACTTGCTCTTGGTCTAAAGCATGTACATCCCAGAAGTTCAGGGAACTAATACCCTCTGGTGCAAACTCCCCTGATCGACTGGCAAAGGTGGTTGATGGGTATTTTCTCCCCTGAGTTCCAGATTTTCACATGATGTACAGAGGACGGTTCTTTAAGGTCAAGCAAACAGTCCCTCTTAGCAGTCAGCTCGATTCCACATCCTCATGCTGGCTCGCCCGCTTACTACGTTCCACTCCCCTCGCGCCGTACTTCTGATCCCTGGTTTCTCACTTTCTAATAGATGTGTGCACATAGCCTTTGGCTCAGAACCTGATATTTGGAAGCAAAAACTGAGGCACTCCACCTCACACTCATGGTTTTCTAGCCATCACTGCCCTGTTGTTGGTAATTGGGACGTTCAAGCTTGTCCCTATCCTAGGGTACTTGCCCTTGCTGTTTCTTCTCTTTCTGGATCTTTGCTTCAATGGTTATTTCATGTCATTCAGACTTCTGCTCAAATATCACAGCCTCAGAAAAGCTTCCCCTGACTACTAAGTCTAAACAACTACCCTACCACTCTGTACTACTTGATTCAGTCAAATTATGTTCATACCATTTATAACTCTATGAATAATTCTAATTGCTGTGTTTGATTGCTTTATTATTTTTCTTTCTCCACTGCTTCTAGTCAATTCCCAGTATACTGTAAGCTCCGTAAGAATGGAGCCTTTTTCCTCTGTGCTTACTGATGCATCCCTGCCACCTAGAACAGTATCTGACACCTAAGAGGAACACAGTACATATTGTTTAATGAATAAAGATAAATACAAACTAGGGACACGGGCTGTGATTTGAAATCCTACTTCAGTAGAAAATGTGACACTCACAGTCAAAGAAGAACATAAAATAGAAAAGGAAGTTTATCACTGGAAAGCAGATCCAGTGTCTCTGAGATGGGTAGAGCTGGACCTACAGTGACTCAGCCAAAATGCCCAGAGGACATATGGAACCCTAAATGACACAAAAAGTCTAACAATGGCTTTAGGAATTTGAGTCACCAATTGCGTTATCTAGTTTGTAATCTCCACAAGAGAAGGCTAAACAACTGTGTTAACTGTTCCACACTGCAGTGAATACATGAATACGGGAGGCAGAAACAGCAGCTTGAAATGTCATGTCGTGTATGAAAGTTTTCTGAGTGACCAATGCATCCTGAGTCACACCTAGGAATATTAGATCAATGGTTGTGAAACAAACCCAAGCATTTGGTCACTCTCAGGGAATCACTGTAAGGACTTAGTATATTGCAAAATGCATTTCCCTCTTACGCTGATGAGAGCTGAGCTACAAGGATGTGCTTGTTATGGCTTTGAGAAATGAAGTTTCAGAAAAATAAGGATAATTAATTGCAACCCAGAATAAGGAAACTTTCCCCCAAATCTGCTGCAGGGTCCCATCCTTTATCCAAGGCTTAGGTAGTACAGAGTGAGATACAGCAAAGATTACCTACAACTTCCTAAATTTAACAAAATAAAAATCCAGCAAATATCAACATCTTCAAATACTGTCTCATTTTAAAATGGTTTATATTCTAACATTGGAGAAATGTCACAGGCAGTCTGTCCCATTTTCAATGAGATTATTCTTTTATTTTGCTTGCTTTCTTATATCTGTCACATCATATTATCCCTTTTCGACTTTCTATATATTTATTTTAAATTGTTCATTTAGGACAAATGGTTTTGAAAATGGATAAAAATAATTTATGTATTACATAATTATCTTTATCACATAATTGACTTCAAGTCTGATATTGTGTCTGGTATGCAGTAGTCACTCAATAAATGTTTCTAAAGTCAGAAATTCCTTATTCAGCCTTGGATTTGATGGATCATTGCTACCAAGTGACATTTTGGGGCTTGGCATGCTAATTCCCTCCCATAATAGCATCTTTATGTAGCAGGATACTATTAAACTCCTTTCTGAAGACACACAAATGATTTCCTATAGCAAAGAACAAAGGTACGACTATTTATGCACCAGAACATAGGTTTCTTGATTGCAGCTGTTACTATGAATTTTAAATGCCCTGAGATACTAAGTCCTCTTTATTGCATACTGAGGCTCAAGTCCATCTGTTCTCAAAGACAATAGCAACCTGACCTAAATCAAAACCCATTCTTCTTAGATGAGCCTCACACAGGACATGAATCCATTGGAGAAATCCTGGAGACCATCTTTACTCAGAATAGATATTCTTTTATCCTTCTCTCTCCCTAATTTTTCTGCCATTACTTGAATAGAACGAGATAAAAGGTCATTAAAGTATGCAGGTAGCACAGTCTATAATAAAAAGATTAAGTCCCAAAAAGAAGAGAGAGGTGATTTCTCAGCTGAGAATTTTCACATCTGGTAGCACTGAGGGCAGGAAAAAACTCAGAACAAGAATTGAAGAAAAGTCTACTTTTCCCTCATATTTGCCCTAATCTGAGTATAAAGATTCAAAAGAATCAGAGAGAAAAGGGAATGAATCACTCATACGGCCTTTAAAAAACTCTACCAACTCTATTGAGAGTTGCGGGGGGGGAGGGTGTTATCTGAACATAAAGCTCTTGAATGAAACTTGGCTGAACTGTAATAACCCAGCAGAGGATGTGCTAAAAGCAAGAGCCTAAGGTGGTGTCACACTAGAACTGAAGAAAGTCCTAGAAAATGCATGCATCACTCCTGGGTGTCACATCTCCTGTAAGAAACTCAAATTAACCCTTGAAGCAGAGCCTTCAGTTTAGTCACTGTCTTGAGCATCATACCCCGCCTTCTAATTTAAATACTAGTTAAAACTAGCCCCCAACGAGTAAAATACCCTTTGTAATTAAAACGCTGTGTCACTGTGGAGATCTAGTGGGTTATCCTCATCACTGAGATCAGTAGAGAAGTTTAATCAAATCCTAAATAATGAATCAACTTTTTTATGCCCTTTACAATCTCACTGTAACACATTGCAATTCAAGGCCATTACACTACATTTATCTTTAATGAATAATAAATGGTACATTGGTATTGACTGAACAAGCGATTAACTAACTATTCCATCAGTAGAGGAACACAGAAATATTTTTAATTATTAATAAACCACAAGCCTTGCTTGTCAGGTACAATCATCTTTTGGTAAGAATGACTTATTTTCCTTTTTATTATCAGAGACAAGTGGAATCAACTGTCATTTCAAACCACCTCTGGTCATTCTCCAGCATAGAACTGACAACTTCCAGCCTCACTTCTTACCAGATGTAAAGGGCAATAGATTTGCAAAAGAACAAAAACTATGAAAAAAGTGCTCAGTTCATGTAAAAACCAAAGAAAGAAGGCTGGAAGTAAAATTATGTTCTCAAACATCCCTATGCTGATTTAAAAGGATAGATGTAATAAAGGTACTTGTGAAATTCTACAGGGCAAATACATAAAATTGCTAACACTGTAGAGAAGAGACATACTGTGCATAGAAGAGTTTACCCTTGTCAAAAGAGAGAGAGGATACATACATACACACACAGACACACACACACAGACACAGACACACACACACACACACACACACATATACATATAAAGAGAGAGAGAAAAAAATTGAAACTATATATGGAATAGCATGGCAAGCATTGAAATGAACAAAAGAAGAGAGAAAATATGAAAATAAAACATTTGAGAATTATGATAAAAGTAACTCAACCAGAGGCACTTCAAGGTGGCGGAGGAGTAAGACATAGAGATCACCTTCCTCCCCACAAATACGTCAGAAATACATCTACGTGTGGAACAACTCCTACAGAACACCTACTGAAAGCTGACAGAAGATCTCAGACTTCCCAAAAGGCAGGAAACTCCCCATGTACCTGGGAAGGGCAAAAGAAAAAAGAAAAAACAGAGACAAAAAAGTAGGGACAGGACCTATACCTCTGGGAGGGAGCTATGAAGGAGGAAAAGTTTCCACACACTAGCAAGCTCCTACAGTGGCGGAGACGGGGCGGGGGTGGCGAGGGGGAAGCTTTGGAGCCACGGAAGAGAGTGCAGCAACAGCGGTGCAGAGGACAAAGCAAAGAGATTCCTGCACAGAGGATCAGTGCCGACCAGTACTCACCAGCCTGAGAGGCTTGTCTGCTCACCTGCCGGGGTGGGCGGGGCTGGGAGCTGAGGCTCGGGCTTCGGAGGTCAGATCCCAGGGAGAGGACTGGGGTTGGCGGTGTGAACAGAGCCTGAAGGGGGTTAGTGCACCACAGCTGGCTGGGAGGGCGTCCAGAAAAAGCATGGAACTGCCAGAGAGGCAAGAGACCATTGTTTTCGGGTGCAGGAGGAGAGGGGACTCAGAGCACCGCCTAAACAAGCTCCAGAGTTGGGCGTGAGCCGGGGATATCAGCATGGACACTAGAGACGGGTATGAGATGCTAAGGCTGCTGCTGCCGCCACCAAGAAGCCTGTGTGCGAGCACAGGTCACTATCCACAACTCCCCTTCCAGAAGCCTGTGAAGCCTGCCACTGCCAGGGTCCTGTGATGCAGGGACAACTTCCATGGGAGAACGCACGGCACGCCTCAGGCTGTTGCAACATCACACCAATCTCTGCCACCGCAGGCTCGCCCTGCATTCAGTATCCCTCCCATCCCCTGGTCTCAGTGAGCCAGAACCCCCTAATCAGCTGCTCCTTTAACCTCATCCTGTCTGGGAGAGAAACAGATGTCATCAGGCAACCTACAGGCAGAGGCAGGACAAAATCCAAAGCTGAACCCCAGGAGCTGTGAGAACAAAGAAGAGAAAGGGAAATGTCTCCCAGCAGCCTCTGGAGCAGCAGATTAAATCTCCACAATCAACTTGATATTCCCTGCATCTGTGGAATACCTGAATAGACAATGAATTATCCAAAAATTGAGGCAGTGGATTTTGAGAGCAACTGTAGACCTGCAGTTTGCTTTCAGCATCAAATTTGTTTCTGGTTTTATGTTTATCTTAGTTTAGTATTTAGAGCTTATTATCATTGCTAGATTTGTTTATTGATTAGGTTGCTCTCTTACCTTTTTTTTCAATATATATATATTTTTCCTTTTTCTCTTTTTGTGAGTGTGTATGTGTATGCATCTTTGTGTGATTTTGTCTGTATAGCTTTGTTTTACCATTTGTCCCAGGCTTCTGTCTATCCTTTTTTTTTTTTTTTTTTTTGGATAGTGTTTAATGCTTGCTATCACTGGTGGATTTGTTTTTGGTTTGGTTGCTCTCTTGTTTCTTTCTTCCTTTTTTTTTTTTTTTTTTTTGTGGTACACGGGCCTCTCACTGTTGTGCCCTCTCCCTTTGTGGAGCGCAGGCTCCGGATGCACAGGCTCAGTGGCCATGGCTCATGGGCCCAGCCGCTCCGCGGTATGTGGGATCTTCCCGGACCGGGGCACGAACCCGTGTCCCCTGCATCGGCAGGCGGATTCTCAACCACTGCGCCACCAGGGAAGCCCTTTTTTTTCTTTTTTTATTACTTTTTAATTTTTTTATTTTTAATAATTTTTTACTCTTTATTTTAATAACTTTTCTTTCTTTCCTTCTTTCTTCCTCCTTTCCTTCCCCTCTCCCTTTCTTTCTTTCTTTCTTTCTTTCTTTCTTTCTCTCTTTCCTTCTGAGCCAGGTGGCTGAAAGGGTCTTGGTGTTCCAGCCATGTGTCAGGCCTGTGCCTCTGAGGAGGGAGAGCCAAGATCAGGACACTGGTCCATGACAGACCTCCCAGCTCCACATAATATCAAATGGCGAGAGCTCTCACAGAGATCTCCATCTCAATGCTAAGACCCAGCTCCACTCAACAACCAGCAAGCTCTAGTGCTGGACACCCCATGCCAAATACTAGCAGGACAGGAACAAATCCCCACCCATTAGCAGAAAGGCTGCCTAAAATCATAGTAAGTTCACAGACAGCCCCAAACACAGCACCGGATGTGGTCCTGCGCACCAGAAAGACAAAATCCAGCCTCATCCACCAGAACACAGGCACCAGTCCCCTCCACTTGGAAGCCTACACAACCCACTGAATCAAACTTAGTCACTGGGGGAAGACACCAAAAACAACGGGAACTATGAACCTGAAGCCTGTGAAAAGGAGACCCCAAACACAGTAAGTTAAGCAAAATGACAAGACAGAGGAACACACAGCAGTTGAAGGAGCAAGGTAAAAACCCACCAGACCTAACAAATGAAGAGGAAATAGGCAGTCTACCTGAAAAAGAATTCAGAGTAATGATAATAAAGATGATCCAAAATCTTGGAAATAGAATGGAGAAAATATAAGAAATGTTTAACAAGGAAACTGAACTAAAGAGCAAACAAACAATGAAGAACAACACAATACATGAAATTAAAAATCCTCTAGAAGGAATCAATAGCAGAATAACTGAGGCAGAAGAATAGGTAAGTGACCTGGAAGATAAAATAGTGGAAATAACTACCTCAGAGCAGAATATAGAAAAAATAATGAAAAGAATGGAGGACAGTCTCAGAGACTTCTGGGACAACTGTAAACGCACCAACATTCAAATTATAGGTGTCACAGAAGAAGAGGAAAAGAAAGGGACTGAGAAAATATTTGAAGGGATTATAGTTGAAAACTTACCTACTATGGGAAAGGAAATAGTCAATCAAATCAAGGAAGGTCACAGAGTCACATACAGGATAAAGCTAAGGAGAAACACACCAAGACACATATTAATCAAACTACCAAAAATTAAAGGCAGAGAAAAAATATTAAGAGCAGCAAGGGAAAAAAATAATAATAATAATATACAAGGAAATCCCCATAAGGTTAACAGCTGATCTTTCAACAGAAACTTGGCAAGCCAGAAGGGAGTGGAGTGACATATTTAAAGTGATGAAGGAGAAAAACCTATAACCAAGATTACTCTATCCAGCAAAGATCTCATTCAGATTCAAAGGAGAAATTAAAACCTTTACAGACAAGCAACAGCTAAGAGAAATCAGCACCACCAAACCAGCTTTACAACAAATGCTAAAGGAACTTCTCTAGGCAGGAAACACAAGAGAAACACACTGAAAGTGAGAGGATGGAAAAAGATAGTCCATGCAAAGAGAAACCAAAAGAAAGCTGGAGTAGCAATCTTCATATCAAAAATAGACTTTAAAATAAAGACAATTACAAGAGACAAAGAAGGACACTACATAATGATCAAAGGATCAATCCAAGAAGAAGATATAACAATTGTAAATATTTATGCACCAAACACAGGAGTACCTCAATACATAAGGCAAATGCTAACAGCCATAAAAGGGGAAATTGGCAATAATACAATCACAATAGGGGACTTTAACACCTCACTTTATTCAACAGACAGATCATCCAAAATGAAAATAAATAAGGAAACACAAGCTTTAAATGATACATTAAACAAGATGGACTTAATTGATATTTATAGGACATTCCATCCCAAAACAGCAGAATACACTTTCTTCTTAAGTGCTCCTGGAACATTCTCCAGGATAGACCATATCTTGGATCATAAATCAAGCCTTGGTACATTTAAGAAAATTGAAATCGTATCGAGTATCTTTTCTGACCACAACGTTATGAGACTAGATATCAATTACAGGAAAAAAATCTGTAAAAAATACAAATATATGGAAGCTAAACAATACACTACTTAATAACAAAGTGATCACTGAAGAAATCAAAGAGGAAATCAAAAAATACCTAGAAACAAATGACAATGGAGACACGATGACCCAAAACCTATGGGATGCAGCAAAAGCAATTCTAAGAGGGAAGTTTATAGCAATACAATTCTACCTTAAGAAACAGGAAACATCTCGAGTAAACAACCTAATCTTGCACCTAAAGCAATTAGAGAAAGAAGAACAAAAAAAACCCCAAAGTTAGCAGAAGGAAAGAAATCATAAGATCAGATCAGAAATAAATGATAAAGAAATGAAAGAAACAATAGTAAAGATCAATAAAACTAAAAGCCGGTTCTTTGAGAAGATAAATAAAATTGATAAACCATTAGCCAGACTCATCAAGAAAAAAAGGGAGAAGAATCAAATCAATAGAATTAGAAATGAAAAAGGAGAAGTAACAACTGACACTGCAGAAATACAAAGGATCATGAGAGATTAGTACAAACAACTATATCCCAATACAATGCACAACCTGGAAGAAATGGACAAATTCTTAGAAAAGCACAACCTTCTGAGGTTGAACCAGGAAGAAATAGAAAATATAAACAGACCAATCGCAAGCACTGAAATTGAACGAGTAATTAAATATTTTCCAACAAACAAAAGCCCAGGACCAGATGGCTTCACAGGCGAATTCTATGAAATTTTTAGAGAAGAGCTAACACTTATCCTTCTCAAACTCTTCCAAAATATAGCACAGCAAGGAACACTCCAAAACTCATTCTATGAGGCTACCGTCACCCTGATACCAAAACCAGACAAAGATGTCACAAAGAAAGAAAACTACAGGCCAATATCACTGATGAACATAGATGTAAAAATCCTCAACAAAATACTAGCAAACAGAATCCAATAGCACATTAAAAGGATCATACACCATGATCAAGGGGGGTTTATCCCAGGGATGCAAGGATTCTTCAATATACACAAATCAATCAATGTGATAAAACTTATTAACAAACTGAAGGGGAAAAACCATATGATCATCTCAATAGATGCAGAGAAAGCTTTTGACAAAATTCAACACCCATTTATGATAAAAACCCTGCAGAAAATAGGCATAGAGGGAAGCTACCACAACAAAATAAGGCCATATGTGACACACCTGCAGCCAACATCATTCTCAATGGTGAAGAAATGAAACCATTTCCTCTAAGATCAGGAAGAAGATAAGGTTGTACACTCTCAGCACTATCATTCAACATAGTTTTGGAAGTTTTAGCCACAGCAATCAGAGAAGAAAAAGAAATCAAAGGAATCCAAATCGGAAAAGAAGAAGTAAAGCTGTCACTGCAGATGACATACTATACATAGAGAATAATAAAGATGCTAGCAGAAAACTACTAGAGCTAATCAATTAATCTGGTAAAGTAGCAGGATACAAAATGGATGCATGAAATCTCTTGCATTCCTATACACTAACGATAAAAAATCTGAAAGAGAAATTAAGGAATCACTCCCATTTACCACTGAAACAAAAAGAATAAAATACCTAGGAATAAACCTACCTAAGGAGACAAAAGACCTGTATGCTGAAAACTATAAGACACTGATGAAAGAAATCAAAGATGATACAAACAGATGAAGAGATATACCACATTCTTGGATTGGAAGAATCAACATTGTGAAAATGACTATAATACCCAAAGCAATCTACAGATTCACTGCAATCCCTATCAAACTACCCATAGCATTTTATTCAAAGAATTAAAACAAAAAATTTCACAATTTTTATGGAAACACAAAAGACTCCGAATAGCCAAAGCGATCTTGAGAAAGAAAACCGGAGCTGGAGGAATTAGGCTCCCAGACTGTAAAGCTACAGTAATCAATATAGTATGGCACTGGCACAAAAACGGAAATATAGATGAATGGACTAGGAGAGAAAGCTCTGAGATAAACCCATGTACATATGGTCACCTTATTTTTGATAAAGGAGGCAAGAATATACAATGGAGAAAAGATAGTCTCTTCAATAAGTGGTGGTGGGAAAACTGGACAACTAAATGTGAAAAGAATGAAATTAGAACACTCCCTGAATCCACACACAGAAATAAACTCAAAATGGATTAAAGACCTAAATGTAAGACCAGACACTATAAAATTCTTAGAGGAAAACATAGGCAGAACACTCTATGACATAAGTGTCAGCAAGATCCTTTTTGACCCACTTCCTAGATAAATAGAAATAAAAAGATAAATAAACAAATAGGACCTAATGAAACTTACAAGCTTTTGCACAGCAAAGGAAAACATAAAGAAGATGAAATGACATCACTCAGAATGGGAGAAAATGATTGCAAATGAAGCAACTGACAAAGGATTAATCTCCAAAATTTACAAGCAGCTCATGCAGCTCAATATCAAAAAAAACAAGCAACCCAATCCAAAAATGGGCAGAAGATCTAAATGGACATTTCTCCCAAGAAGATATACAGATTGCCAACAAACACATGAAAGGATGCTCAACATCACTAATCATTAGAGAAATGCAAATCAAAACTACACCAGTCAGAATGGCCATCATCAAAAAATTTGCAAACAATAACCGCTGGAGAGGGTGTGGAGAAAAGCGAACCCTCTTGCACTGTTGGTGGGAATGTAAATTGATACAGCCAGTATGTAGAATAGTATGGAGGTTCCTTAAAAAACTAAAAATAGAACTACCATACAACCCAGGAATCCCACTACTGGGCATACCCTGAGAAAACCATAATTCAAAAAGAGTCATGTATCAAAATGTTCACTGCAGCTCTATTTACGATAGCCAGGGCATGGAAGCAACCTAAGTGTCCATCAACAGATGAATGGATAAAGAAGATGTGGCACATATATACAATGGAATATTACTCAGCCATAAAAAGAAAGGAAATTGAGTTACTTGTAGTGAGGTGGATGGACCTACAGTCTGTCCTACAGAGTGAAGTAAGTCAGAAAGAGAAAAACAATTATTGTATGCTAACACATATATATGGAATCTAACAAAAAAAATAAAAATAAAAAAGGTTCTGAAGAACCTAGGCGCAGGACAGGAATAAAGACCCAGACGCAGAGAATGGACTTGAGGACACGGGGAGGCGGAAGTGTAAGCTTGGCTGAAGTGAGAGAGTGGCATGGACATATATACACTACCAAATGTAAAACAGATAGCTAGTGGGAAGCTGCCACATAGCACAGGGAGATCAGCTCAGTGCTTTGTGACCACCTAGAGGGGTGGGATAGGGTGGGTGAGAGGGAGACACAAGAAGGAGGAGATATGGGGATATATGGATATGTATAGCTGATTCACTTTGTTATAAAGCAGAAACTAATGCACCATTGTAAAGTAATTATACTCCAATAAATATATTAGAAAAAAAAGTTACTCAACCAAACAGAAAGTAAGGACAATAATTTCCTAAGGCAATTGTCACAGAGTTCAGATATATTAATGGGGTGGGCCGTTACTGCGATATTTATTTGACACATGTTTATTAAGTTCCCTTGGATTTTCAGGACCTTAGCGATATAAGAACCTATACTAGGAATTCTATAATCTATAACAATGAAGCAGACATAGACTCTGTCCTCAAAACTTTTATAGCATTTTGGAAAGGAAAAAAAGTTCAAAAATCATCTAAATTATGGAATACCTCATTCAGTGAAATCAGCATTTTATATTCATATTTATGTCTCTGATATTTAACACAATGCCTTGCACACAATCAGAAAAATGTAAGTTTATTCAAGAGGAATTTACTGAATATTTATTATATGTTTCATCAAAATGTCAGAAATGAAAAGATAAATTAAACATCATCCTTGATCAAGTCACAGTCTAACAGAGACGTGAGATAATAAACATTTGTTTAATTAAATTTTAAAATGTATGGGCAGTCAGTGCCCATCAGGAAATCTGAATCTGAAGAATTCTAAAATGGAAAATATCACAAGAGTCATGGGAGTAGTAGGAAAATCATAGTATAATGACTGTTTCATCACACTTCATCGTTAATCACGAGGTGTGGCTCCAAGTAACTTAAAACCTAAGAAGGCTTAAAAAACAGGTGTTTTGGGACTTCCCTGGAGGTCCAGTGGTTAACACTCTGTGCTCCCAATGCAGGGGGCACTGGTTTGATCCCTAGTCGGGGAACTAAGATCCTGCATGTTGTACCGTGTGGCCAAAAATTAAATTTAAAAAAATTAAAAATAGGTGTTTCTTCTCATCTGACAAAACATTGGGAGGTTGACAACTGCTTGTGTAAGTTTATTAACTGAACAAGCTTCCTCTCATGATTACAACAGTATCATCTGAACGTTTCATCATCATACTGTACTCAAAGACAGGAAGCAAGGATGCTTCAAAATACAGAGTCACTTCCTTCTCACCTTCTTTGAGCAAAAGTCTTTTCTAGGGGAAACCCCCATTAGACAGCTATCATGTCTCATTGGTTAGAACAGCTATGTGCCTATCTCTAGATCAATAACCTAAACCAGGCATCCCTAACCCCCTGGCCATGTACCACTACCAGTCAGCGTCCTGTTGGGAACCAGGCTGCACAGCAGGAGGTGAGCAGCGGGTGAGTGTGCAAAGCTTCGTCTGTATTTACAGCCGCTCCCCATGGCTCGCATCACCGCCTGAGCTCCACCTCCTGTCAGATCAGCAGCGGCATTAGATTCTCATAGGAGCATGAACCCTACTGTGAACTGAGCACGTGAGGGATCTAGGTTGCACGCTCCTTATGAGAATCTAATGCCTGATGATCTGAGGTGGAGCTGAGGCGGTGATGCCAGTGCTGGGGAGTGGCTGCAAATACAGATTCTCATGAGCAGAGAGGTTTGACTGCACAGAGACCGTCGTAAATCAATTGCCTGCAGACTCATATCAAAACCCTATCAGTGAGGGGCAACGGTAAACAAGCTCAGGGCTCCCACTGATTCTGCATTACGGTGAGTTGTATAATTATTTAATTATATATTACAATGTAATGATAACAGAAATAAAGTGCACAATAAATGTAATGCTCGAGTCATCCAGAAACCACACCCCTACCCTGGTCCATGGAAGAATTGTCTTCCGCGAAACCAGTCCCTGGTGCTAAAAATGTTGGGGAGCACTGACCTAGACCATCTTTTCTGAGAAAAAAATATCAGGTTACTGATCTAAGGAAGAAGACAGAAGGCAGATTTTTGTGGGACATAAAATAATCAACACCTGCCACAGATCTTTAGTAAATGAAAAAGGAGCTGTGCACAGAAACAAATGAGGCCGTACACGTCTGATAAACAACGTGAAAATGGCAGGTATAAATGACGAGGGTGGAGCACCCTACAATAATAGACAGATTGTCTACACCAGAAGGCATCTGCAATGTGCCAGGACCAATGTGAAGAATTTTCAATTCTACCCATACAAAAAGAGGAGAAAAAGAACACGCAGGAAAGTACTAGAGCAGATGGTGTACTTTAAGTCAACGAGTATTTATTGAGCATCTGTAAAGATTTTTACTAGGAATTGGAGAGAGACCATTCAGAAATTTGTCTTCCTCTAGTATTTTGGCTCCTCTGCTGTTCTTGGTTTCCTGAAATTCACTCACACTACATAGGAAATGGTGTATCTGAATTTTGAGACTTCGTATAACTTAAGGGTAGCTAAATAATAGCCCCTGATTAAAAAAAAAAAAAAATGAGAAGGCGGGTTTCTAAATTGTCTATAGCATAATCAAATCTCCCCAACTGGATGCCCAGCATGCTGGTACAGTAGGTGACGGGTGCACTGATGTACTGTTTGCCTCATCTCCGGAGGCAGCCAAGGGGCTGTTACCGTCAGCAGAGTCTTCTGTTTACCCCAGTGTGCCTCATGTATGTTATTACTTACAGTGCTCTGTGATGGGAAGAAAAGTTGGATAACCCTGCCATAAATGAGAGTCTGATATTGGTCCCTGAAAACTTCTGGATGAATTATTAATTCCATAGTTCTCATGCAACTGGAAAACAGAGGAATCATCATTAAAGGTCAGCATGCATCCACTAGCATACAAACTCCCACACAAATGTTGTTAACATTTAAATAAGAATAATACCAAAGGTAGGCTCTCTAATAATGTAATAGAAGTCAAGATGAGGCAATGCCCTCTAAATCCCAACAAAACACATTAAGATAAATTAACTAAACCAAGTCAAGGAGTTGCACTCGTGTTTTCAGTAAACAAACATTTTTTTGAGTCCTGGCTGTCCTGGTTCGTGCCCCATGACTCCAGGAACACAAGCCATGCTACCTCTCACTGTGTACAGCCCTCTTCTGTAGAATAGAAAAGTATACACTGCCTTTTTCACCAGGCATCTGAGTGGAGCCATAAGGAAGAGATGAGATTCCCATATGTGGAGCTGGGAGGACAGTCCAGATTGCAATACTATAACAATCACGGTGTTTAGCTTCATAGGAAGAAGAAGCTTACTAGAGCCGGATGGATACTAGAGCCTACAGGGCAAGAACTAAGTGACAAGGTCTGGCCAGTATTAGAAGCTGGGAAGAAAAGATTGTTATTAAGTTAGGGTTCTTCTGAATTTGCTGTGGTTCCTTGAGTAACCCCCTGGAATGGTGTTAGGAAACTGGTTGCTGCACCACTCAGGGGGCTGTCAGAGGCTGCCCAGTGCTTGCAGATACACCCAATCAATGAGTGATGAACCCCTGCTCCAAAGGCTCAAGCGTGGGCATTTAGGTGACCCATGAAGTGGCCTGTCTACCAAGGGTCTGCCAAACTGGGATGATAGATATGAGATTTGCATAGCTCTCTGGCTCCCTGAGAGCTACTTCAGCAAGTAAGCCAAGAATGTTCCAAATGAAAATGAGAGGACACAGTGGTGCATCCAGAGAACATAAGAGATGCAAAGATAGAGAAAGCAACGTGACTTATAATGGCTTTTCCATTTTACCAAGAGCTGAACTGAATCCATCCAAGTAACCTCCTTTTCATAAGATGGCTAAAATAGGTTGCTGCTTTTCTGTAAGGGAAAAAGACAACTTGTCGCGGAGAACCGTGCTACAAGGCTAAGAGAGAAAGAATAAAGCATGCAGCTCTGCCTGAGCAGTGGCTAGGAATGCAGTATATCTGGTAGGTATGCGTTTACACTCAAACACACAAACACACACACACACACACACACACACATTCATAGCAGTATCTTTTAATGTTTGATTTGTTCTGAATTCAATTAGCCAAGCATACAAAACTGTTGGACGCAAAGGGACGATAAAGGCAGGTCAAAGCAAATGAAGCAGTTATTTCAGGAAGTCTTCCCTTGTTCCCCAAAGTTTCAAAATGAGACATGCAGCTGCCAGTGACACTGTTCAGAAATGTATGATCTTTTCAATTCTGGATTATTCTATGCTTAGTGTGGCCCTATCATTTTATACCTAGAGTTGATATCATTGTTCTGGAAAATAAGTAGTGATAAGAGCAGGGGCTATACTGGCCCTTACCAGCTATGTGACTATGCCTGAGTTTCTCAATCTGTATGCGTCTTCCTTCTTCATCCATAAAGTAAGGAAAACATCATTTTTACCTAATAATAACTTTTAAAGTATAAATGAATATACAGAAATACAACAATACCTAGGATTGAATAACTATAATATACTATTAATATTATATATTAATATTTATGATTACATGAAAAATCTATGACTTTTCATCTAAGGAAAGATTTACTAACAGTGGACTCTCCTGGTTTGTAAATCAAAGACACCATGTTAGTACGGCCATATCCTTACCTGGAGGGACAGACAGGAGTCCACCCCCTGGAATTCCTGAAGAATATTTCTGCCACTGCCTTTATATCCTCACGAAAACCTGTTCCTCTGCAATAGTATTCATTTGATCTTCTCAAGAGCATGGTTCACATACTCCTGTCTGTCCCCACTGTATACCCAGTGGAAACGTATATAAGCAATTCTACTGTTCTTTTACATTTCTCTCTTTAAACTAAAATCATCCAAATAAGCAGTAAATTCTTAAGGGCAGAAACGGTGATTAATTTATCTCTGTGTCTCCAATGCCTGAAGGATAATAGGCATTGCTTTAATATTGGCTGAGTGGTTAGTTGAAGAATGAATGGATGAGAGTAACAGAAAACAAGAAAACAAGGTTGGAAAAGAAGACTGTAGGGTCTTAGCGATTTGTAGTCAGACAAATGGATGGATTCTCAATTTCACAATTTTCTGGCTATGTGATTTTAGACAAATTACTTAATCTGTTGGAGCCTCAGTGTCCTCATCTGTCAAATCAGGATTATAATAAAATCTACTTTATAGGTCTCTGGGTGAGGATTAAGTGTGAAATCCATTTAAAGTGCCTGGAAAAAAGTTAGTGCTTAATAAATGTCAGTCACTGTCCTTTTTATTCTTGGTGTTATCATCACTGTGTTAGTGAGTACACAGCAAAGAATCTGTTACAGGATATCATAATGTTTTAAAATATTATGCGATACAATGGAGAAGTTTTACAATCCTAAAAAACTACAAAGCCTACATAAGTACAGAGTCATGATACATTTTAAAGAATTATGAAAAAAATATGTTTAAACACCAGTTATTATAATTAGCTCTTCCAGCTTGTTTACCTTCATATCAGTTAAGATTCATTCAAGACCACCAAAACTACACTATGCATTTCAATAGATATAATTTAATATAGGCAATTTCTTATGCATGCATCCAAGGGCTGAAAAGTAAAAGCAAGCACTAAAGTAACCAGAGATAATAACGGAAGGAAGCAGCTATCATCCCTAAGGCTGGGGAGAATAAAGGGCAGTGGTTGGAGTTACAGAAACTTGGAGGAGACAATCTTTTAGAAAGAACGCTGGAGGTTGGAAACAACAGCTGCTACTGAGGCGAAGGATATTTCTGGGATGCTGAGATGATGTTGACGGGAACAAAAATGAAGGAAAGAACTAGTCCTTTCTGCCCTCCTCCTGATTTTCAATTTCCTACCAGTACTGCCCATTGGCAGAAACTTTGAGTAAGACAGCTGGTGAAGGAAGAGCCCCACCATCACAGAGATTTGGAGCTGAAACATGATAATTTAATAACTGGCTCAGCCTTATGCCTGCTCTACCTTAAAAGAAAAAAAAGAGACAAACTTAGCTTACCTTCACTTTACCTTCCATTGCTTATTTCAATATTAGCTCTTCCCCTTCTCAAAAAGGCACTTCCAGGGCTTCTCTGGTGGCGCAGTGGTTGAGAATCCGCCTGCCGATGCAGGGGACGCGGGTTCGTGCCCCGGTCCGGGAAGATCCCACGTGCCGCGGAGCGGCTGGGCCCGTGAGCTGTGGCCGCTGAGCCTGCGCGTCCGGAGCCTGTGCTCCGCCGCGGGAGAGGCCACAACATTGAGAGGCCTGCGTACCGCAAAAAAAAAAAAAAAAAAAAAAAAAAGGCACTTCCACATATTTTACTATATTGGCACTCATAGGCATCCTGCAGTAAAGATATTATCCCCAGTAACCCAGTATAGGGATCAAGAATATGCAACTCAAGGCAGTGCTTCTAAACTTAACGCACAAACAAAACCACTTGGAGATCTTGTTATTCAAATTCTGATTCAGTGGGTTTGAGAATATGCATTTCTAACATACTCTCAAATACATTGAGGCTGTTGGCCCAGGAACTACAGTTTGGATATAATATATATTAAAAGGAGGATCCACAAATCACTCTCAGGTTTAATGATAATATGTATTATGTGTTCACCACAGCAAATCACCATTCAGTCCACTTAATTTTAAATACCACAAATTTTCATTAAAATAATAATTTTCTACTATTACTATATTAAATCTTACTTCATATTTATTATTAGCATGATTGGGCATGAAAGTATGAGCAGAACATGTCCCTTACATATCAAAAGCTTATGATATTTTATATACATGTTTATAGATTATAGTTTATATATACTATATATAATTATATATATACACATATATACATATATCCTGTGTAGATGCCTTTCACAGATAAAATAAAATTTAATTTAAAGTTCATTGTCAGGTAAGCGTGAGATTTATGAATCCTTCTCCTAATATTTCCCTCTGGTTTTGATTCTCAGATTTGACCTATGCTTAGAAAGCAGAAAGTTATATCAGCAGTTATGGTCTCAAAAGTGCCACTCTCCTATTCGTTCCAGTTTAGTGCTACAGTTGCTGACTTTACCTACAAAATACACTGTGCTCCTGCTAGCACTGCAAATTCTAAAGATCAATGGGCTGGTTACACCGAATTCCATTCTGCATTAGAATTGTCAGCACAGTTCTGATGACTGAATCTCTGCAACTTGACCAAAGGTACCTTGTTGGCCAGCTTCACTGTGGAGGAGGGAGCCATGCAGTGTAGGCACACTAATTTTTGGATTGCAAACTCAGCCTACTAAGCGTGGATTGATACTTTTGCTTAGATATACACAGAGCCAATGTCATCATTTTTATTTTTATTTGGACTTCTCAAAGCCAGAAAATGCACTTAAAAGCACATTTTAAACAGTCATCAGTCACAATCTTTGTTTCTCACAATTTACTGTAAATAAATTAGTACATCCTTTTTATGCACCATTAATTTAACTGTTAACTCTAAGATTAGATAATTGGTTCATACTCTAACTCATGGTTCAGAAAGACACAAAATGATATCAAAGTGTTGTGTACCTTGTATAGCTTTATATAATAAACAAAGAGGACTAAACATTGAGTTTAGCACAGCAAGTTTTGCTAATATTCAATCATTCTAAAATTAATCAATTTGAAGGATATCAAGATGCCAGAACCCTTTACTTTTAGTATAATTTTCAGATTTCTATTTTCTAGATGAAACTAACTTACCTATCAAACTTATTTCTTCTAATTCTGCTACTCTGTGTCCCCTGCTAAATAGTATATTATTTCAGAGTAGAGGCCATGCCATATTCTCCCACTTTTAACCTAGAATCACCTCCCATATCATATGTTAAGCAATCATCTCACTACTTATTCCACCATGCCTTTCAAATCCTTCCTAAAATGTTACTAATTTCTGTTTTACCTCTAGATGTAATGTCCTTCTTTGTTAGACATGTTTTTCCTATTGTTTTTACTTTTAAAAATTAACTTTTTAATTTGACATAATTGTAGATTCACGTGATTGTGTAAAATAATAGAGATCCCATGTACCCTTTACAAACCTCTCCCAGTGGTAACACCGTGCAAAACTATAGGATGCTATCACAACTATGATATTGACATTGATGCAGGCAAGTACAGAACATTTTCATCACCTTAAGGTTTCTCCATGTTGCCTTTTATATCCATAACAGTTTCACTCCCTTCTTCCTTATGAGGCAACCCCTCATCTGTTCTCCATTTCTATAATTTTGACATTTCAAGAATGTTATATAAATGGAACCATACAATGTGTAACCTTTTGGAATTAGCTTTTTTCCCTCAAAATAATTTTGAGACTCATACAAGTTGTTATGTGTATTGACAGTTTGTCCCTATATATTGCTGAGTGTGTATTACCCCTAGTGTGGATTACCACAGGTCAATTTTACAATTTTTTCTGCAATTTACATTCCCATCAGCAGTGGTATTTGTCAGCTCAGGTTGCCATAACAGAATACCATTATAGACTGGGTAGGTTAAAGAGCAGAAATTTATTTCTCATAATTCTGGAGACTGGGAGGTCCAGATCAATCTACTGGTCAGTTCGGTTTCCAGTGAAAGCTGTTTTGTTGGCTTGCAGTTAGCCACCATTTCATGGGTCCTTGCATGGTGGAGAGAGAGAGTTCTGGTATCTCTTCATCTTACAAGAGCACCTGCTCTATAAGATTAGGGTCCCACCCTTATGACCTCATTTAACCTTTATCAGCTCTTCACAGGTCTTTTTCCAAATACAGTCACATTAGGGATTAGGGCTTTAACATATGAATTTTGAGAGGACACATTCAGTCTATAGCAGACACTTTGCAGAACAATTTGGCAGTTTCTGTGAAAACTAAACATGAAATTAGTAATATGATCCAGCTGTTACACACTGGACATATATTTCAGAGACATGAAAATTTACATTCCACAAAAACCTGTAATAAATGTTTACAGCATCTTTATTCATAATAGCTCCAAACTAGAAAAAATGCAGAAATCTTTAAATGGGTGAAAGACTCAATGACCTGTGGTAATCCACACCAGGGGTAATACACACCCAGCAATATATAGTGACAAACTATCAATACACGTAACAACTTGTATGAGTCTCAAAATTATTCTGAGGGAAAAAAGCTAATTCCCAAAGGTTACACATTATATGGTTCCATTTATATAAAGTTATTGAAATGTCAAAATTATAGAAATGGAGAACAGATGAGTGGTTGCCTCATAAGAAAGAAGGGAGTGAAATTGTATGGCTATAAAAAGCAACATGGAGAAACCTTAAGGTGATAGAAACGTTCTGTATCTTGCCTGCATCAATGTTAATATCCTAGTTGTAATATCGTACTATAGTTTTGCACGATGTTACCATTGGGAGAGGTTTGTAAAGGGTACATGGGATCTCTCTGTATTATTTTACACAATCACATGAATCTACAATTACATCAAATTTAAAAGGTTAATTGTATTGTACAATTTTACATTCCCATCAGCAATGTATGAGTATTCAGCATTTGGTGCTCAGTATATATTTTTTAAATTTTAGCCATTCTGATAGGTATTTAATAATATCTGTTGTGGATTTTAATTTGCATTTCCCTAATGACTAATGATGTTGAGCATTCTTTCATGTGATCTGTGCCACCTCTACATTCTCTGGTGCCTTGGTGAAATGTATGTCCTTGTCTTTTGTACATTTTCTGATTGGATTGCTTGATATTTTTCACTTTTAAAAAGTTTTGAGTATTCTGTATATGTTCTATATTCTAGCTTTTTGTAAGATATGCAATTTTCAACTATTTTCCCTGTGGCTACAGCTTTTCTTCTCATCTTTCATAGCAGTAGGTCCCAAAACAAAGTTTTAAATTCTGATCAAGTCCAATTTATCAATTTTTTCTTTTATGGATTATATGCTTGGTATCAAGTGTAAATTTATTTTTTTTGCTTAGCCCTAGACCCAAAACTTTTTTCAATTTTTTCTAACACTTTTATAATTTTATACTGTACACTAAATACACATTCCATCTTGACTAAATTTTTGTAGATGTGATATTTAGGTTTAGCTTTTTGGTTGTTGTTTTTCGTTTTTTTTGTTTTGTTTTTGTTTTTTTTTGCAGTACGCGGGCCTCTCACTGTCGTGGCCTCTCCCGTTGGGGAGCACAGGCTCCGGACGCGCAGGCTCAGTGGCCACGGCTCACGGGCTCAGTCGCTCCGCAGCACGCGGGACCCTCCCAGACCGGGGCACGAACCCGTGTCCCCTGCATCGGCAAGTGGGCTCTCAACCACTGTGCCACCAGGGAAGCCCCTGGTTGTTGTTTTGAGGGAATATTTTTTGGCCATGAATGTCTAACTGCTCCTTAATCATTTGTTGAAAAGGCTATTGTTCTTCCATTGAATTCATTTTGCATCTTTGTTAAAAATCAGTTGAATATAATTGAGTGGGTAGATTTTTGGGTTTACTATTTAGTTCCATTGATCTCTGTGTCTGTCTCTCCACTAATATCACAGGTTATTATTACTGTAGAAACATTGAAACCAGGTGACTGATTCTTTTTACTTTACTCTTCTATTTCAAAATTGTCCTCATCGCTCTAGTTTCTTTGCCTTTCCCTATAAACTAATCCACATCAGCAAAATATCTTCCTGGGATTTTGATAAGAATTGTGTTAAACCTGTATATCAATTTGAGGAGAATGATATGTTTACTATGTTGGGTCTTCCAACTCGTGAACGTGGTATGTCTCTCAATTTATTTAGATATTCTCAGTTCCTTTATCAGCATTTCAGCATACAAATCCTGTTCATGTTTTCTTATTTTTATAACTAAGTATTTCATTTTTGTCACTGATTGTGAATAGTAGAGATTTTCAATTTTGGTGTCCATGTGTCCATTGCTAGTATATAGAAATACACTTTCTTTTTGTATATTTATCTTGTATTCTATGACCTTGCCAAATGCATTTTTTACTTTAATTTCCTTTTCTTGCCTTATTGCACTGACCAGAACTTCCAGACCTTTGTTGAATAAAAGTGATGAGATCAGACATCTTCACCTTGTTTCTGATCTTAGGGGAAAAGAATTCCATCTTTTGCCATTAAGTATAATGTTAACCATACAGTCTTTACAGGTGTTCTTTCATCAAGTTGTGGAAGTTCTCCTCTATTCCCATTTTTCTGAAGTTTTTTTTTTTTTTTTTTTTTTTTTTTACCATGAATGAGTGTTGAATTTTGTCAAATATTGTTTCTGCATTGAATGATGCAATTATGAGATCTTCTTTAGCCTGCTAATATGGTAGACTGCATTAATTGATTTTTCCTATTAGGCTTGGACCCCTGGAATAAAGTCCACTTGGCCATGGTGTATAATTCTTTTTCCATGTTGATAAATTCCATTGCTAACATTTTGTTTAAAATTTTTGCATCTATACTTACCAGGATATTAGGATCTAGTTTTCTTTTTTTTGGTATTTTTGTCTGGATTTAGTATTAATAGCTTTATAAAATGAATTGGGAAATATTTCTTCCTTTCTGACTTTTTGTGAAATATATTGTATAGAATAATTATTAATTCTTCTTTAAAAGTTTTAAACAATTCACTGGTGAAATCATCAGGGTCTAGACATTACTTTTGTGGAAGTTTTTAAAAATTATAAACATAATTTCCTTAATAGTCATGAGACTATTAGAATCACCTACTGCATATTATGTGAGTTGTGGCAGTTTGTACATTCCAATGAATTGGTCCATTTCATGTATGTTGTCAATTTTTGTTCATAGAGTTGCTCATGGAATTCCCTTATAACACTTTTGATGCTTGCAGGGTCTGTAGTGATATATTTTGTTTCATGCCTGACATTGGTAATTTATGTTTTCTTTTTGTTGTTATTCCCGTTACTGTCTTGTCAACTTTATTGACTTTTTTCAATAAACCAGCATTCTGTTTCATTGACTTCCTGTATTGCTTTTTGTTCAACTTTCTTGATTTTTTTGTATATTTTAAAAATTGTGGTAAGATATACATAACAAAAAATTTTCCAGTTTAGGCATTTTTAAGTACAGTCCAGTAACTGGTAACATTAAGTACATTAAACTGTTGTGCAACCATCACCACCATCTACCTCCAGGACGTTTTCATCTTCTCAAACTGAAACTCCATATTGATTAAACAATGACTCCCCACTTCCCCTCCCCTGACAACCATCATATTACACTCTGTTTCTATCAATTTGATTACTCTACCTACCTCATATCACTGGAAACATAAAATATTTATCTTTTTTTGACTGGACTGTTTCACTTAGCATAATGTCTTCAAGGTTCATCCATATTTAGCTTCTGCCAGAAGTTTACAGTTTCTTGATTTCTGCTCTTATTTTTATTATTTTCTTCTTTCCATTTGCTTTGTGCTTATTTTTCCCTTCTTTTTCTAGGTTCTGGAGGTCGAAGCTTAGATTATTGAGTGCTGTATATTTCCCTCTCTGCATGATTTGCTGTGATCCACAAATTTTGATATGTTGTACTTTCATTTTCATTTATTTTAATGTGTTTTTAAAAATTATTTCTTGATACTTCCTGTACTGACCCATGGATTATTTAGAAGTGCATTGTTTAGTTTCCAATATTGAAAAAAATTCTGTTATTTTCTGTTATTGATTTCAAGTTTACTTCCATTGCGGTCAAAGAACACACTCCATATGATTTCATTTTCCAAAAATTTGTCAAGGTTTGATTTATGGCCCAGGAAATACTCTATCTTAGCATATGGGTGCTTGAGAAGAATGTTCATTTTGCTATTGTTGGGTGAGTTTTCTATAAATGTAGATTAGATCCAGTGAAATGATAGATTTTGTATATCCTTATTGATTTTCCATCTAATTTTTCTTTCAATTGCTGAGAGAGCAATATCACAGCCTCCAGCCGTAAGTGTGAATTTGTCTATTTTTCCTTTCAGTTATACCCATTTTTATTTCATGTATTTGAAGTTCTGTTGTTTGGTGCACACATGTGTACAATATGTCTTTTGTGGTGGATTGTCCCTTTATTATTATGTAGTTTTCTTATCTGTAATTTTCTTAAATAATGTTTGCATGACATATCATTTTTTCATTTTTTTTCTATTTATCTATATTGTTTTATTTGAAATGAAGTTTTTGTGTGCACCACTTAGTTGGGTTAAGTTTTGTAATCCACTCTGTCCACCTGTTTTTTATTTACTGAATTTATACTGTCTACATTTAATATAATTATTGATATATTAGTGCTTGTCTATCATTTGATATTTTTTTCTGTTTGTACTCCGTTTTTACTTTTCTCTGTTTTCTCTTACTTTCCTATGAATTAAATGAACATTTTTTAGACTCCATATTGGTTTTCTACAGTGTTTTTGAATATATCTTTATATATATCTGATAGATAAAGATATCTTTGTATTTTTACACTAGTGATTGTCCTCAGTATTCAATCATAAGTACAATATTTATCATAGTCTTCTGGTGTCAATATTTTACCATTCAAGTGAAGTAAGTGTACCTCACCTTTCCCATTTATAATACAATTTTCTTGGATATTTCCTCTACATACATTGAGAACCACAAAAAAGTGTTATAATTTTTGCTTCATGTACCAAATGTAATTTAGAAAACTCAAGAGGAGAAAGAACATGTATGTACTTACTCATATTTTTACTCTTTCAGTTTTTCTTTCTCCCTTTTTGATGTTCCAAGCTTCCTTCTTTTATCATTTTCTTTTTTCTGTTTGGAAAACTTTCTTCAGCCACTTTTAAATGTAGGGTTGATGCTGATGAATTCCCTTAGTTTTTCTTCATCTGAAAATGTCTTATATTCCTCTGCATTCCTGAAGGGTATTTTGGCTAGATACAGGATTCCAGATTGGTAATTCTTCTCAGTAGACACTTGAAAAATATTATTCTGCTTTCTTTTGGCTCCATATTTTAGAAGTTTGTTGTCATTCAAATTGTTTTTTTCCCCTGCCAGTAAGATGTCTTTCTCTCTCGTTGTTCTCAAGATTTTTTCTTTGTTTTAGTGGTCAGAAATTTGTCTATGTTGTGTCTTAGTATGATTTTTTTTTTTTTTAATTTTCCCTCTGGAGTATGCTTAGCTTCTTGACTCTTTATGTTTATGCCTTTTGCCTAATTCGAGGATGTTTCTATCCATTACTTCCTCAAGTTCTTTTTCAGCTCCATCTTCTTTCTCATCTCCTTCCAAAATTCCAATGACATAAATGTTAGATTTTTGTTATTGTCATACAGGTCCTTGAGGGTCTTTCTTCTACTTATTTTCTGTCAGATTTTCAGATTGTTGATTTCTATTGTTTTCTCTTCACGTTCACTGATTTTTTCCCCCTGTCCCATCCATTCTGCTCTCATCTCCATCCAGAGTTATTATTGTGATTATTGATTATTTTTCAGTTCTAAAATTTCCATTCATTCTTCATATTTTCTATTTCTCTGCTGAGATTTGTCAGTTGTTCATTTGCTCCAAGCATATTTGCTATGGCTCACTGATGCATTTTATTACATACATGGCTTAAAAATCACCCCTGTAAGTTGGCCCTATGTTGTTTACTTCTTCACCACAGACTTAGTTCTTTTTGCTTAAAAGCTCAGCAGCACCAAACTTAAATTTTACATATCCATTTGTTTAAAATATAGCTCACATAAGCAGAGTTTTAGCCATTTAAAGCCTGACTGCTTTGCATACTCCCCGAAACTGTATCACTGGCTTCTTCAAACATTACTCTGGCAGAGGAAGGAAGAGTCATAGTCAAGTGGAGAAAGAATCTAACCCCACTCACTCTCTGTTGATACTTGAAGGGTAGCTCCTCCTTACTGCTTGGTGGAGTTCAGAATCCTGGCTCCCCACCAGATCTCCCCTTAAGAGAAAGAGCTTGAGAGGGACATATATGCCTCATCTTCAGCTTCAAGTGTGGGATATATAAGGAAGAAAGAAAAATCAGTGATTTCACCACCATGTCATTTCTCGGAGCCTGTGGCCCCTAACCTGTCTGTCTTCTTTTCTCCACCTTTCAGTCTATTATTATGCTCACTTTATATACAATATTTGGGGTTTTTAGTAGTACGTAGTGGGATAAATATGGAAAAAAGCATCTACTCTATCTCTCCATCTTTTCAGAACAAAAAGTCTCTTTTTTTTTTTTCATATTTTAAGACTTGGATATAAGGGCCCTTCCTTTGTAAATCTTCCCAACCACTCCATTTCCCCTGATGGTAATTCTCCTTTCTCTGTAAGTTCCCAGGTACTTTTATTGCAATTTATTTTCCTTTTATGACTCTCTCCATAAACTAAGCATACTAGACTGTGAAACTCCTCAGGGTACAAGTTTTTTGTTTTGTTTTGTTTTGTTTTTTGTTTTTTGTTTTTGTGGTATGCGGGCTTCTCACTGTTGTGGCCTCTCCTGTTGCAGAGCAGAGGCTCTGGACACGCAAGCTCAGTGGCCATGGCTCACAGGCCCAGCCACTCCACAGCATGTGGAATCTTCCTGGATCAGGGAATGAACCCATGTCCCCTGCATCAGCAGGTGGACTCGCAACCACTGCGCCACCAGGGAAGCCCCAGGGTACATATTTTGTCTTATTCTTTCCTAGGTTCTCTTGTGACTAGCACAATAGTTCAAACGTGGCAGCCAATGTTTATTAAATTAATGAAGAGGTGAGTGTATGGTATGGTCTCTCAAGATTTTTTTATGATATAGATCACTTCCTCCAGAGTACCTTCTGTTAAATCTTCAAACTGAGAACGTGCCCTACAATATACTTTCATATTATCTCTTACGTCCCTCTAACATTGCATCACCCCATCGCTATCGTATTCATTCCCCCTGCTACACAGCAAGAACCATATATTTGACTTTTTCTCTTCCGTTTTGGTGGAGACTTTTGGTCCTAGTTATAGGATATATGAAGCCAGGGACCATGTTGGTATTGGTTCATGGCTCACAGGTATTCCAGAACTTAACACAATCCTCAAGTACATAGTACTTGTTGAACAAATGAAATAAAAAATGAATGAAAAGATAATAGGAACTCAACAGATTATGAATGACTTCATGTATCTGTTGCATCTGTTACATGAAAAATCTATACAATTTGCCTTCCCCAAAACCTCAAATTTTTCTCTTTGGATATCAACATTTATGAATTATACATTTTTCTAATTATATTAAAATAACTTTTGCTACATAAAGTCTTTCTTCTTGAACCATTTCAAAAACTGAATAATGAACTTGTTTGTGAATTACCTACATAGTATTTTTCCCCAAACTCTTTAAAGAACTTTAGTGCATGTTTCTCATAGTTTATGAGACAGCAAACATGTACAGGGAGATAGCTTTTTCATGTGATAAGTGTTAGTTAACTGTACCTGAAGGGCTCTTTTGGAGGCTAGTCTAGAATATGGCTTTACTTGCTAGTCTCGTAAATGGCCAAACCTATTGTTATTCCCTTAGTAATGCAAAAACACTTCATAAATGATTTCTCAGTACTTCATTTCCAAGTCTCAAATTCATATCTAAAGCTCCAAAACCCAAAACAGTAAAAAATCTTCTAGAAGAGTTATTTTAAGTGTTGTAAGATTCCCATATGAACATCCATCTTACATAGTTAAATTATTTAACCTCTTATTTGCATGCCAGTTTGTTAAGCACTGCTGAGAGTGAGGCAAGAAAAAGAGCCGTAAGGCAAGAATACTTGTTCTTTACACACAGTTCCAGGGAAACACACTGAATAACAAAATGTTACAAAAGGAGAGGAAAAAGATTTCTCTAAAATCACAATGTCACAAAAATAGAGACAGATTCTGTTCCCCTAGTATAATCCATTGACAGTCACGCCATTATATGAAATTGAGGTTAGGCCTTGGTGTTTGACCTCTGCTCTGGAGGTCATATTTTAGAAGTTCTATCTTAAACTCATAGGATAGGTGAAATATAGATGTTTTGATATTGCCATAATCTTCATAAAGTAGATTTCCTAAGGGGTTCCATGAAGTTGGAACATATGAATCGTATGTGATAAAATAAAGATGACACTCTCACAAAGACTCATTTATACAGATGTAACACTCTAAACTAAACTTCAAAAGTTGCAGGGAAAACAGAAAGAAAGAGGAATTAGTGTGAAATTTTTATTTTATGAGGGCTGATTTGTAAAAGAATTAATGAAGACTGTTATCTACCATTTAACAATCAGAAACTATGAGCATAGCTTGTATTATGTAATCAAGAAAATGCAATCAACTAATAAACTATTCTCAGGTAAAAATTTCATGCTGCTTATCTCTTTTTTTAAGTGGATCGTAACTATATCTACCTGAAAGTACTGACTGGTGACTAAGAGGCCCTAAAAATGTAACAAATATTCTTTATATGATTCATATTATAGCATGGCCTTTATCTATTGATAGCTACCCATTTGAAGATAGTTGTGCATTTCTGCAAATATGTATACTGAATACTCATGCGTGGCTTAAAATATACTCATTTTGTATTTACCATTTTGAGACTGTAGCTTAGATCAAGTCAGAAATAATCAGGTACACACTCTACCAAAAGTTCTGGCACTACCCCAGGCTGTAAACTCCTAGAGATCAAGATCCCTGCTTTACTCAGTAATGGAATCCCTGGCATCTGACTTAGAACCAGGCAAAAAACTGATGCTCAATGAAAGTGATCTGCTTAGTTGAACCAAACTGTCATGTGTAGCTCTCTGAATTTGGCATGAGCCTAAGTGGCCATCTGCAAAATCAAGGAAATAGGTGTGATATGACAAAATATCTTTTTACTCAGTTCATAGAGAATGCCTTGTTTCTACTTCCTAGTCCACTTTTTTGAAGAAAATTCTCTGCCTCGTTTGGTAAATCATCATAGTAGTCAATATATTTATTATCTTCTTCCACCTTTAAGAATTTTATTGGAGACTTTGAAAGCTTGGTATTTGTGTAATAAAGGTTGATGTATTTGCAAACCTATCCCTCGGTCTGTACGTAAAAACGAGTAACCACTGCCCAGTTGATCCATTTACCCTCTGCTGTATCTAGTCACCATACCAAGCACACTTTAGTAGTTTCAAGTAATGGCAATAACTAAAAAAATTCTTAGGACTTCCCTGTCAGTCATGAAACATATTGAAACTACTTTTTTTCCCACTTACTAGTCACTTCTCTACTTTAGATCATAAATTCCTTCAGATTACATAAGAAGCTTTATTTTCTGTTTTTTAAACTACCTAAGGGCCATAATTTCTTGATTAGCTTCCTATCAATTTCTAAATGATTAGACTATAATCGCTAAACACATAATCTCTAATGTAGAAATAATTTATGCAGTCAAATTATTCTGACATACTAAGCCCTGCAAGGAAATGTTGTAGGAAGGCCACCATTCACACTGTATCTTCCCAGGCATTATTTATCAGTAGCTCTCAGAAAGAAAACATATCTTCTATTGAGTAAGGCGTAGTTTATCTACTGCCAAAAAGAAAGCACTAAGGCCTCCAAATAAGCCTGGCAATAACCAAATCTATGAGCCATGAACATGAAAATCCATTTAATAATTAATTCTAACCATAACAAAGAACTCCATTCTGCATAAGAAAATTGGGAATAGAATGATCTAACAATGTCTGTTAAATGAGATTCTTTCTTACTGAACTTTCTAATATTCATCCTTTTCTTTCAGACACTGAGCATTCCAGTCAGACAAAAACAAAAAGAACATGAGCCTCCCCTTCATGTAGAAGGGCCAGTTCATTTTGGCTATCTGAGTTTCACCACTGGTGGAAGACCCTTGTATGGAGGGGCAAGTGGTTTAGCTCTCAAATGTAGAACTAAATGTCATCCTTGAAGTTCCACTTATGTCTACTTTATGTAAGGAATATGTTTCAGGGAGATGCCTAACTAGAGCAGCACAAGGTCCCTTCAGGGGAGGCTCTCAGGAAGACTCCATCAAAGTGTAAGAACCAAAGTACAAACACTCCATCAAAATATAACCACTTATTTTGCATAAGTTCTTAAGAAATATAGGAAATTCAACTGAGATTTCTTTCCAGAATAGTAACATTCATTTCTCAGCTCCTTATCGCTAAATTGGGAACCAATTTAGATTCCAGCTAAATGTGTCTGACAAGCATTTAAGTTGTAAGAACAGTGATTTATGTTTCTAAAATACATAGCATATTAATTTATGTGACTTTATATGAGAGAAGCTCTGTATTCCCCACTAAGTTCTGGCCGTCTAATTGAGTATTGAGAGAGCTTCTGTCTAGGAGTGGCTGGTGAAGGGTTAATTTCTTACTTTGACTTCTGTCTTAAAAGAGGACAATGCAAATAAAGGGATTAGCTCTGACATGTGTACCCATAAATTATTTGCAAAATCTAAAATACTTGACCTAGTTTAGTATCAAAACACAGTCTGATCTTTTTTGGAGATGACAGTCACTAAGAATTGGCAATAATTATTTTTTATTTCTAAACATTAAAAGCAATGATTTTGCTTGTTACTTTCCTCCTATTTATTATCAATGTAATATATGCTTATTGTATAAGTTTAGAAAGTATAGAAAAGCAAAAGAATGTTGAAAAACAATCTCACTCCATAATCACACCATACAAGTTAGTAACTTTTGGCGTATCTCCTTTTAGTCTATTTCACTGTACATATGTTTTACATATGCTCAAATTGTATATACAACACTTTGTCCTGTGTTTTTTCATTTAACATCATATTCAGCATTTCTCTTGTTATTAAAAACTCTATAAATAGCATTTAAGTGCCTTTTTTTCTAATTTTTTTTTGTGTGTGTGGTACGCGGGCCTCTCACTGCTGTGGCCTGTCCCGTTGCGGAGCACAGGCTCCGGACGCGCAGGCTCAGAGGCCATGGCTCACGGGCCCAGCCGCTCCACGGCATGTGGGGTCTTCCCGGACTGGGGCACGAACCCGTGTCCCCTGCATCGGCAGGCGGATTCTCAACCACTGCGCCACCAGGGAAGCCCCTTTTTTTCTAATTTAAAACTACATTAGTACTCCAATATTTTGAATAATACTGTTGCATATGAATTATATTTTTAACTAAACTATCAGTGTTTTATATTGTAAATCACACTACCAACATACAAATATATCAAAGAATATAAAATATGTGGCATATATATTAGTTTTATTTTCTACTGATATGATAGAGCAAAGGTAAAAAGAGTTGCAATTCAGGATTTTTCAGACTAAAAGGATTTTTCATTTTTCCTCAACAGTCCTAAATTCATTTGAAGTGCTGTTAAAAGGTAGCAGATAAAAGAATTTATTTTCACTCTGATGAGTTCTCAGTAGAAAGGCTGAAAAGTCATGATCTCCATGAAAAATGATAGAGCCATTTTATTTGTGAAATGACTTCCATTGCAGGGTAGTACTTTATCTTGTACATCTTATCAGGGCATTATTAGGCATTTTTGCAACCATTTGACTCTGCCTGGATAATTTCTCTGAATGGAACAGCCTACCCATACAGAAGAAGCAGTCCTTTTCCAATAATTTCTACTTAGTACTGAGGTATCAGTAGGATCCAGCTTCTCTTGGAGTTCTGTGAGTTTTCAAGGTCAAAGCCTACTATTCCAACTTTGTAAGGATAGGATTTTCTGAAATTGAAGGAGGTAGCCAAAAGTGAAGGAAAATTTACTGAGAATCTCTCCTCCTTGTCGTGCCAGATGCTCTCATTTGTGTTATTTCATTTGCTCTGTGTCTGTTGGGGGAGGAGAGAGTTGCCTTTTTTTCTACCTTGCAATGAGGTATCATAGAGACAGCAATGTTCATATGAAGGTAACAATGTGAAATCTGAATGACTAAATTCAAATGAAACCATACAAAGAGCAAGAAGGGAAAAATAGGACACTAAGGTACTGAGGACTGAGGGTAGAAAATACAGGAGGACGTAAGTAGGTAGATGGAAGGTAAGCCAGGAAGAATTTCTGGAATCTTAGGGTAAGTTAATCAAGGCGGGTTTGTTCACAGTTCCTCAGGGCTTTGGCATGAAATATGGGAGCTATTAAAGGGGTTAACAAGAACAGACCTCAAACAATCCATGGGTTATCCCTATCATCATCTCTGTACTAAACCTAGACTGAAAAGGCCATCAAAAGGGAACGGAAGCATTTAGAAGGACAAAGAAACAAGAAAGAGATGAGCTGACTAAATGTGGCTGAACTCTGAACACATCAGTATGAAACAGAATTTGAGGCATGTTATAGAAATTTGATGTAGTGAAAATGCACATAAGGGAAAAAACAATTTAATCAGGTTGCTCCCAACAAAATCTTTTACAGCTCTACTGGCACATTACAGAAGTAGCAACATCACGACTATTTAGCAAACAAACTATCATCTCTGGAAGACAGAGCGATAATGAATGGAAAGCATTTCATCCAGTAATGATGAACCAGCAAAGCTACTTTGCCAACAGTGGTGGTTTTCCCCCTCACAAATCCATTTGTTTTTCCTGTGGTGGAAATAATATTGTAAATAGAATTGAATGTGATGGTGGTATTGGAGGGGGGAGTTGTAGACTCAACTCCCCATAACTGCACCATCACTTTCTTCTGCGGTGAGATACACAAGGCTGTGTTAAACTCTTTCAATACTGACTGTCACTGTGTGTGAAGAGACAGAAAAACTGAGAGATCAACCTTATGATGTAGGAAGATACGCCTTGAAATTAAAGGACACGTTGATTCAAAGGATTGTTCTGCCCCTTTTTATCTTTTCCACCTTGGTCTGTGATTTAACCACTCTACCTCTCAGTTTTAAATCAACATCATTGATATAACATGAAAAGCTTTTCTTTTATTATTATTACTGAAGTATAATATTCATAAAGAAAAGTACACATATTCAATTGCATAACTGAACAAATTAAAAACATCTGTGTAACCAGTGCTCAGATCGAGAAATAGACCCCAGAAGCACCCCTTCCAGTAACTCCGCAGTCCAAAGGAAAGTATTTTACTACCTCTCACAGAGTAAACTAGTTCTTATTGCTATTGAATTGTATGTAAATGGAATCATACATTTGTGCTATTTTGTATTGGGCCTCTTTTGCTCAAATTAGGTTGTCAAATTTCTCCACACTACTGCAATTTTAGAAGTTTTTAATAAGGATTTTTGTGAAAATAAGGCAATGATGAATACAGAAAAAAGCTCAGTAATTTTTGCTATTGTTACAGGAGGTAGGTTATAACAAGTAATAATAAATAAAATAATTTTTTAAAAACAGTAGTGGTAGCACTAGCTCAAGAGTACTGGTGAAGAATGTCGCTCTATTGAGGACAGCCCTGCCAACATATAATTTCTACTCAGTGTGGTCTAAAAGCACAAGTCACCCTCTCAGAATAGATTCTGAGCATGACTGTGCCTCCTCACCCAGGTAGATGAGTGGGGCAGCTTTTACATCCGAGTGTGGGCTCAGTCTACACAAGAGGAACCCTGACATTCAAAGAGACAGCACACATTTATCACAATTGTCACTTGCTATTAATTTACATTCCCTTTACGCATCCGTTCAAAAAATAATTAGGATTTTATGCCGCAGTAAATATGCTTGTTCATCCATTAGTGCAAAGCAAAAGATTAATTGAATTACAATGGGAATCAGGACTACAATACTCCGAGCCACAATGATAACAGTGACAGCTGGGCTGCCCACAGTATTTTGCTCCGATAAGCTTCAAAAACAAGTGTAGATGGGAATATAATTAAATCACTGACAAGGCAGCACCAGCCTTATTTTCCCTCTTCTTGCATTCAGCTTACAATCACCCAACAAAAAGGTTCTCACTGCATATTAAGAAGGGGCCTTTTAATTTTTTCACCATCTCCAAATGCCCTAGTTTAACATTAGTAATGAGCTGGATTACTAACAGATCTCACTTATACCATTTATCTCAGCAAGCTAAAGGAGGGAGAGAGATTGACCTGATCCAGTCTCTGGCGAGTTATCTACTGAGAGGCCAAAAGACAGGGCAGGCTTTATGCACATGTGTCCAGTGCAGTCACACGGGGCCCAGTGCTTAGTTTAATGCTCTGTGGTCACCCCCCTTAAATGCTTAATAATTTTTTAACAATGGGCCCCAAATTTTAATTTTGCACTGGGCCTCATAAATTTTGTAGCCAGTCCTGCCAATAGATGTAAAAATAATAATATAATCTCTCTCTCCCTATATATATATATATATATATGTATATATATGTATATATATGTATATATATAAAATATATATAATATACACATATGTGTATGTATGTATGTGTATACTCAGATATATATCAGTGAATACATCCACACTCATACTCATTGCTGCATCTCCCCAAAAAGAAAGAAAAAAAAAAAAGCTCTCATTTTCCCCTTTGTTTCCCTGGTCAATTAAAAAAAAAAAGGGGGGGGGCTTCCCTGGTGGCGCAGTGGTTGAGAGTCCGCCTGCCGATGCAGGGGACACGGGTTCGTGCCCCGGTCCGGGAAGATCCCACATGCCGCGGAGCGGCTGGGCCCGTGAGCCATGGCAGCTGGGCCTGCGTGTCCGGAGCCTGTGCTCCGCAACGGGAGAGGCCACAACAGTGACGGGCCCGCCTAGCACAAAAAAAAAAAAAAGAAGAAAAAAGAAAGTGGTGATATTGAATGGAAACAGAGCATCTGTTTTTTGAGTAGACATCTGAGAAGGAAGAGATGTGCTATACTTGTACTCCAATTGGCTCCTGACAACAGATACTTCTCTATGGTTCAAAATATACTGATCATTGTTTTAGCAACAATGGGAGTTAACAACGTTTTAAACCTTGGGCCGGAGTTTATATTATTCAAGAAAACACTGTGCAGTGGTTTGAGTAATGATCTAGCCTACAAACTCCACATCCCCCACAAGAAAATAAAAAGAAATGGTTACAGAAGTGCTTGATTCAAAACTTCATTCTTTCATGTCTAATCAAGGTGACAAGAAGTCAGGGAACTACTCTCAGCTCTGACATTTCCACAAGAAGTAACTAACAGATGGTCTTGATTATAACTAAAATGTTTAGATAATCATCTTCAGTGAATCGTTTATCAAGGCAGCTCCTCTTATGGCAGTGACTTCTTTTAGAGTCCCCTAAAGACCTGACCCAGTAAGTAACTGCTTGATGACATCATGTGTCTACTACTCAGCTAAAAAGTAGCTAGAGCTTATCCTTCTATATGATTTTTTTAATCTTATGTCTTTAAAGGCCTTTGGATTTGCTAAATGTTATTAATGACAACTTCTCTTCTTCAAGTTGGAAGATAAGAGAGGGAGTTTTGTTACTGATAGGGGCTGAGGGCTTCAAAAATAGGTCAGGTACAACAACGAATGAGACACCCTGCTTCAGGGGAAGGGAAATGCAAATTAACTACTGTAGACGTGGGTTCGTTTTAGCCCTGGCAGCAGCTGCTGAATAATTAGGGCCCAAAGGCCTTCATAAAGGTTATAAGTCTTGTTACTATGGCTAACCAAATCTGCTTGAGTAATTTTCCTTTCACTATGGCAATTATGGGGTTTTAACTCACTAGGTAGCTGATTTTGTGGCGTGTACATATTCAATGTGTCGGGGAAAATGAGCTTCCAGGGTTCCCCTCCGGACCACTTTAGAGCTATGATCATAAATCTTCACTAAAGGGAAACTGGTTCTTAGCAGAACCAGTTTTAGGGGTGGGAGTGGAATGAAAGGTGGGAGAAGGTATTTCATAAGCAATGGATCTGTAAACCCAAATTGTAATACAATACATAATGTAATATAATATCATGAACAGGGATATGTTGTATTTTGATGTCATATAACATATATTTCATCTTTTTTGGTTATATTACAGATAAGCATTCATTCTAGATTTTGCCAGATAATTTTGATACTGCTTAGATGCATTTTTCCCACAAATAACCCTTCCTTTCCAAAGTGTCCCTTGTCATAGCTGTGAAAGCATGGGCCTTGTATCTGTACCTTTTCTTGTGTAACCTTGTGCCTTGAGTCTTTTTGTCACTTGTTGCACTGTCAAGTTTGCTCCTGTTCTGACACAAAATCTGGTATTCGGATGGGATAGAGTAGCCAATAGTGTGAGAGAAGAAATGGACTTGATTTCTGGTGGTACCATTTCAGTTCTGTGAATTGGGTGATTAATTTCTTCGAACTACAGTTTTCTTACTTTTGAAATGGAGAATTACTGCCTTTAGAGGTTTTTTATGAACATCAAATGTAAACATTTACGGAACAGTTATTTTTCAAGCTTAAATATATTGTCTATCATCTATCTATCTGTCCATCCATCATCTATGATTGCTTTCTCCTTATGTCTTCCGTCTACCGATTTACCCATTTACTTTATCCTGTCCTTAATATGAAGACGAACATATTGATAAAGCGTAAACATTTCAATTCACACCTTTATATAAAATATAAAGTCTATTTTACTAATACATACTTGATATAATTTCAAAGCACTTTTGACATTTAATTAGTAAAAGGAAAAAATAGTTATAGAACATAGTTTTAATGTGGCCATAGAAGATATTTTATCCACAGTTGAGCATGTAATAATCCTAGGGATTGGTACTATTGGCACGTATATCGCCAAAGGGTCACTAGTAAATGAAAGGGTGTTGGCATCTCCACAGGTTTTAAACTCCATACCAAGGATCTCGGTTCAGCAAATTCTGTTTTATTATAGACAAAACACTTTTAACAAATACTGTTCTAAAATACAGATATTTAAATAGAAGTGTAGAATTCATGAATTCATTAATAATTTTCCCTAACCAAATATAGTCAGTAAATTTTTTTTTTCCTTTGGTGCACAAGTGCCTCCTACATAGTGCTTTTTCAGTTGGTGAGACTTAAAGTACTTTATGTTGATTAATAGAATGTCTTATTGTTGCTAAGAGACCTGGCCCAGGATTATGCTAAATTCTGAGGAATCGGAGGTGGGATATGGGTAGTCATCTGTGGAAAAGGGGATGCTGGGAGTCGAAAGTTAGAGTCAGCGTCAGGAAAAATTTATAATTACAAATTCATCAGCCTTCTCCGTTGTGACCTAACATGAAAGGGTAATAATTACCTTTGATGTGGACAATGAATATTTATGGAAATCTTATGCAAAGTGTACCTTTTAAATATCTAAGATTACTTTAATTCTGAAATGGAGTACATGCATGCAAATGTGGATTCAAGATAGGGTCCCTAATCCCTGTCCCCTCCAACACACCCACTGACCTGAATGATATCGATAACTCAGTTCCTCCTAGACAGAATTTCAGAAGCCAGCCATTATGACAAGCCAAAATAAAATCTATTATTATAGATTAATAAATAAAGTTCTCCATACCATAGAGAGCTTATATGAATACTACCTCTTAAGGGCTCAAAGATGTAGAGACAGCAAGAGAGGGATCTTAAGTTATAACCTCAAACAGTATCTGGCACAGAAATCTGATCCTTATAGGTAAGCTTATCTGTGATTAAGCCACACTGACATACAGAGTCAGATTCGGGGTAGAGAGAAGTAAAATACCTGCGTCAGGTGACTCCACCTAACTTCTGCTTGATCTAATATAGGACTGGATTCATGCCTCAATATTTGTGACTGTCCCAAAAGAGTGGAAAGGCAGTATAGAATATTAGAGATGAGTTCAAATGTTAGTAATAGACAAATATGGACTCCAACCACTTCTTAGTTGATTGAATCGAGCAAGTTATTTAATTTCTTTGAAACTCAGATAAAATTAACGGGGCTATTGTCAGGATGGAGAAAATGTGTCTAACATTATTTGCATATTATTTACTATAAAATAATACTCTATGATGTTAATTATTACTATTATTATTATTATTATTATTATAAAAAGAAGAAAAATCTTAAATGTGGTACATAATCACAGAGACTCTAATGCTCTAAAATTTGGGGCAGAATATTTTTAGCATAATATTCAAGTTTCCCATATACCATTTTGACCTGATATGGTAGAGACTGACAGTCTTAAGATCTTCTTTTGGAAATCCATCTTCTATTTCCTCTTTCTTCAGGTAAAATGAATGGACATTTGTGTGGATGATTTGGTGTCTACTTTTTTATGAAACTGTTCCTCGTAATTCTGCTCAACTCTGCTCACTCTGCTGACTGCCCGCGGTGTTAATTGTACAGAATGTGTTAGCGCATTTATTTTACCTCTTCATCAGAAGGTCTCTGCTGGGCTTGTGTGCATATTGCCTTATTAACACATCTGTTAAATCTTGTAAGTCAGGGATTTTGCCTTATGTTTCCTCTAGGTCTCCCACGGCACATAATTAGCACATTCTGGAAAGATACTAAGTCATGTTGAATCAGAATCCCATATTCACCTTATTTTTGGTAAAATTCCCAGTTGAATTTCAACTACTTCCTTTCAAAATGCATTTTCCGTATACAGTACTCTACTAATGTCCTGATCAAAGCTAGTTCAGAGTTACGGCTTACTATATGCCTGTTTCTAAATTTCAGAGTCATCAAGGGTTTTGCTTTTGTATCTTTTTTAATTGTTAAACTCTTATGACTTCTTTATGTCCATACATCATTCAGTTTATGATGTAGTTTGAGATCTGGGTTTAAGTTTATCACAATGCAGCCATTCTATAAAAATACCTTATTTTATCATTTGGGGAATGTTATGATTATAATGCAAGGAATATCATGTTAATCTGTTCAAGAATTATTACATTTTAAACGTCAGACTTTAAAGATTTTGTAGCAGTATTCCCTGCTACATAAGCCTCAAACCAAACCTGATTAGTCTTCTGCCAATTCAATTATTTCGAAAATCAGAGACTGAGTCCACAACATGCCTATGTTTGGGTGGCATGTATTTTTTATTTTAACTTACAAGTTTTTCCTATTTCAAAGAAATTAAATGGTCATTGAAGAAAATTTGGAAAATAAAGAGAAGTAAATAAATATAAATAAAGAAAATCCCATGAGATCTCCTATCTCAAAATGCCTACTATGAACGTTTTTAAACTTTTTTTGGAACTAATTTTAAATTTACAGAAAAGTTGCAAAAATAGTTCAGATAGTCTTCATATATTCTCTCAGCCAGCTTCTCCTAATAGCATTTTGCACCACCAGAGTAGCAGGGGTCAGAACCAGGGACTAACCATGGGTAGAATACTACTAACTTTTTGGCCATTATTCTCTTCCCTAGTTACCATTGTCTTCACAAACCTTGTACAAATTTCCCTAGACCATATCAGACTGGAGGGCAAATATGGTAAAGTAATAGTAACAAAACTCTGTTTCTCTGAATACAAACTCACCTATAGAGCTGAGAGAACATCTGGACCTTTCACGTTTCTTTCACTCATTAACTGTTCACTTCCAACTTCCTAAGGACTGGCCATTATTTCAGGCTCTGGAGACAGTGCTTGAACAAAGCCTTCTCTTGGTGAAGTTGGCACTCCAGTGAGGGAGACAGACAATACAAATAAATGAATTTATATTACACTGTGAGGAGGTAATAAGTGCTAAGGAAATGCTTGAGCAGGATAATGGGATAGCAACTGATAAGGAGGGAGAAAATTAATTTACATAGTGTGGGTAGGGAAGATTTGTCCAATCTTGTAGCGTTTTAGCAGAGTTCAGTGTCAGCCTGGTGACTCTCTAGGGAAGGAGGTTTCCAGGCAGAAGCTGCAATGTTCTAACCGAGGAGCACCGTGAGCATACTGTAGAAGCAGCAAGAAGGCCCTCTTGACTCGACTGGGCTAAGGGAGAGCAGGATAGGAAATGAAGTCTATGATGGGGTTAGGGATCAGATCAGGTGAAGTAGACCTTTCCCAATAAATTCCTCTCAACTTTTAGGCAATTCTCTGTCAACTCCTGAATGCACATCTCTGGGCTGCAGCAGAGATCCCACCAGCTCTTCCCCTGGGTTACAATGATAATCCTTGTCAATTCTCATGACCCATGACCTTGGCTATATGTGGCAAATATGAATCTATGCTAGCTGGCTTCCTGCTCAGGCTATTACTCTAGACAGTGCCCTCAGGGGGTTCCCTGTCTCCCTTGATGTCACCTGAGAGACTGATTAAACAAAGGGACAATGGCCAGATCATATATAAAAATAGAACCTTGTCCCACAACTTGCAGCCATCTGCCCAGGAAACCAATCCCTTACCTACAATAAACAGCCTAAGAAGTGAGCCTGCTGTAAGTCAGACTTTCAGGAGAGCAGATTGGTATCTCTAGGAACAATTCAGGAAGTTAAACAATAACTTCTGTAAGAGTCAGCCCAAGAGAGCAGCAGACTCTCTTGCTATAGCATGCTCTCAATAAACAGCCTTTGCCTTTCTCATTTGGCTGGTATTTGTTTAATTCTACCTACCTCCCTGCAGTAGGAAAAATCCCTCAATCTTCAACTTCCACAGTAATAGATTATCCCTACATTCATGTATATATACATACACACACACACACACACACACACACACACACACACATATATACACATATATATAGATGAAGTTTGAAACATGCATGTGTATTATATGTGCAAGCTTCTTCTTTTGAGAGTTGGTTGCGTTTGGATGACAAACACATACTTTTGCACATAACTGTTAATGGTTTGTATTCCTCAAGGGCTCAGTCCTAAACTCTCTCCTCTTTCCCTCTCCCTATTTCCTTCCTCCATTACTCTACCACTATAAAGATGACTTTAATTTATATTTTTTGCCCAGACATTTCATTTGGGCTTCAGACCTTATATCCCACCACCTCTTGGGTTTCATGTAGACACCACCAAGTCAACCTGGGTGGGTGACCTTCCTCCACAAACCTGGTACCCTTCCAACGTTTCCAGTATCAGCAAATGGCATACCATTCATCGAGTTGAGCAAGCTAGGTGAACCTAGGTGTCATCACTGATACCTTCCTCTTCTCTTATCCTCCATCTCACACCCAGTCATCTATCCCTGTCAATTGTACCTTTTAAATATCTATCAATACAGTCGGCCCTTCCTATCCACGGGAACCCATGGATACAGAGGGCCGTCTCTACTAGACTGTTTTATGTAAGGGACTTGAGCATCTGTAGATTTTGGTGTCTGCAGGGGTCCTGGAACCAATTCCCCAGGCATACTGAGGGAAAACTGTACTCTGAGAGTTAGGATCCATTTCTTTTTGCCGCTTCCATCTAAGTGTGAGCTACCTTCATCTTTTACTTGGTCTTCTGAAATAGCATCTATAATGGTTTTCTAGAGCTGCTGTAACAAAGTACTCAAAACAAGGTAGCTTAAAACCACATAAACGTATTGTCTTATCATTCTGGAGGCTAGAAGCTCAACATCAATGTATTGGCAGGGTCATGTTTGCTCTGTTGGCTCTAGGGGAGAATCCTCCCTTGCTCTTCTAGCTTCTGTATTTGCTGTAATCCTTGGCACTCCTTGGCTTGTAGATGCATCACTACTGGCACATGGCTGTCTTCTCCTTGGGTCTTCACGTTATCTTCCCTCTGTACATGTCTGTCTCTGTGTCTAAATTTCCCACTTATATGGACACTAGTCATATTGGATTAGGGCCCACATTGATGATCTGGTTTTAACTTAATTACCTTTGCAAAGCCCTATTTCCAAGTAAGACCACATTCTGAGGTAAACATTCTGGAGGTTAGGAGTTCAACATATCTTTTTGGGGGACACAATTCAATCCACAATTTAGATCCAGGATATAAACTGGTCTCCTTGATTTTCTCAGGTTGCCCAAGAATCCATTTTCCACTCAGTAATCCAAAAACAATTTTCAAAGTTAGATTGGATAAATTCATTTCTCTGCTTAAAATCCTTACATGCTATAGGCTCAGATTAAAAAAAGTCTTTGACATGGTCCACAAGGAACTTCTTATTCTGGCCCAGTATAACTCCTGTACCATGCCCTAATCCCTCTCAGCATTGTGTCTAAACCAAAAAATTGTATTTTCTCTTTGTCTTGTCTGTAATGCTCCCTATTGCCCCAGAGATCTTTTATATGGTGTTTCTTCTGTCTGGAATGCTCTTTCTTTCCTTCTTTTACCTAGCTTACGCATATATATCCTTAGATTCTTTTTATAGGAAATCCTTACTTAGCATGTCTCCTTTCCAGAATTACAATTTTATACCTGTGTTAAAAAAATGTGATTAATATCTATCCCTTCAACTAGACTGTGAGCTTTACTGAGGGCAAGGAATCATGGCTGGCTTTGTTCACCAATTTATCTCTAGTCTCTGATAAAATGACTGACATGTCATGGGTAGTAGTCTTTTGATTTGAAGAAAAAATGATTAAATAAGTCAGATGTGTGTAATTAGAGCAGTTCTCAAATTCTCTATGGTGAAAGAGAAGTTGATTTTTCTCAATCTTTTGTGAAATAGAAAATATGCTTATGTCATCATGGGTCAGTCCCTAGCTTAGGGATTCTATCATTCTGAGATTTTGGAACTAAACCAATCTCTTTGCAGGACAAGAGACTTATTAATCAATTTTTAAAAATAAAAACATGTGAAAGAGAACTCTGCCATTTAACTTCTTCACTCGCCCAGAACACTGTAACCTGAACATTGGGCAGTGTTCAATCAGAGGCAACTGCTGGTGGCTCTTCCTATTTCCACTATTATCATGGCCTCTGTAAGGGGAGCACCCCAACCATTAAGTAAGCTCAGAGTAGCTACGGATCCTTTTGATCAACTTAGCTCGTTACTATCTACCTGCCCAGCTACCATGAGTTACAGTGATTATGCAGGTGGGCACTCTCCATCTGAAAGTGGTGCTAATAGATGACATGTCTCCCAGCTTGTCACAGGTTCTCACTGATAACCTAAGAGTAATTGCTGGTAATCCCATTTCTGCTGGGAAGAGATGGAAAATATAAATGGATACATAGACCAAACTCTAGACAGGGGAGCCTTTATCAGCCAATACTCCAAATTACTAGTAATGACCCTAAAACACAGTGTTTAAAATCTTAGGGCTTTCTCTCTTAGGAATAGCCATATGAATGTTTTCTAAATCTTGTTTGACTTTTGTCAGGGTTTCTCTGAAACCAGAGAAAATGAACCAGCCAGTTAAGTAGGTGTTCTTTCTTTGTCATCTGGTAGAGTTTCTGGTAGAGTCCTGGAGTCCTGCTACAGTTTCTGACAGAAATTTTCTAACTCACAGAGGCCTACTCATCTGAAAATAAATTAGAATTATCTGTCTGGCACAAAAATTACTTTTGCAGCAAGTTGTACATTATCCAAGACATTCATGGTGATCACTATTAGCTAACATTTCAAACTCAAAGAAGACAAAAGGAAAAATTCTGTGTCTACACCAAATTTTAAATCTTGAAGTAAACTAAGATTTCTGCCCAGAAGATCTGGATATTACATCAACCACTGACTTCACCAATAAATATTCATTGCAGTCTTGAGGTATGAAACCTACCGGGTGAAATATGATACATTAGCCAGGGTCCTGAAAGGAAAGAGATGACATATTCTACCATAGACTACCAACTACCCCACGTTTGAGCACCCTGCTCTAGTCCTCTTCCAGCTACATCTTTCTACATTAATTTAAAAAAATGGCCTAAGGAGTTGTGTCCTCTGGGAGCCTCAGTCCTTTTTCCAGACCATGTTTCAGGTACCTGGCACCCCTGGAATTTCCTGTCCAAATAGTCTGTATCCACTTGGAAGTTCTGTGACAGCCTCCTCAAAAGATTCAACTTGCCTAAGGCAAGATACACCACCAGTATGCAAACCCATAAGCTCAAAGGATGTCCGAGAGATGGTTGTGTGTCTGCAGACAACTTGACTATCTGAGCTGGAGTGTCTATACATACACGTATGAGGCCCTTCAAGGTGCTGGATGGTGTTTATGTAAAAGAGAGAGGCAAGTCAGGGTGTCTCCACGTGCCAGCTTGGAACTTAAGAGGTCCAATAATCTGACATTCAAACCTGGTGCCCCAAGTCATTTGTAATGTTACATTTGTCAAGGTAGGAGAATGGAACATTCTTTAAAGAGTCTCGTAGAATGATTTAACTCTCCTAAATATTTCAACATATGGTATGTATGCCTCAATGTTCCTCTGCCCTACCCCATGTATGTTAGGGAAGATCTGCAGAGGACACACTCAGAAGCTCTGAGTAAAGAGAGTTTAATGAAGGAATATTTACAAAGATGTTAAAAGGATTAAGAGAAATCAGTTGCCAGAAATAGCTAGAATCTACTACCATCCCTAAGCATGAAGGCAAGGGTGGGGATTTGTTAAAGACCCCTGGAGAGAAATCAGCTCAGGAGAAGGCATTCCCCAGAAGTTGGAGCCTTTAGCAATCTCTGACGGCCCACAGCCTGGCAGAGAGAGATGAGTAAATGAATATCACAAACCTCTCTCTTCTGCCCTCTCATCTCCTAGTGGTATCTTCTATTGGTTAAACCCAATCAAAAGCCAGATGGAAAAAGATCCTAGTCAATACAATCCAAAGAGTACAGCCTCCCAGCTTAGAGTGCAGAATGGAGTAGAGCAAAGGCAAAAGCAAATGAAGACTTCGAGCATAGGCTGGGGTCAAACAAAGTTCAGATCCCAACTTTTCCTTTTAGTAACTACGGGGCCCTGAGTAAGTTGTTTACTAATTCAAAGTCTTCATCTCTTCATCTGTAAAATGAGTCTCTTAATAACACCTCCATTATGGGGATGTAAGGATTAAATAAGAACATCTTTAAAGTGTTTAGCATAGTATCCAGTCTGGTAGATGCTTAATAAACATTACCTTATACTAGATGCTTGTGGAATTCTACAAGATGCAGTCAGTACTCTCAGTACTTCCAATCATAAACCCTATTAGATATTCATTCATCAAACATTTATTGAGTGCCTACTGTGTATCAGCCACTGTGCCAGACTATGGGGAACAGAAATGAACAAAACAGGTAAAAATACTTGCTTTCTTGGATGAATGAGAAAAAAAATCCCTGCTGTAATGTAGTTTTTAAACTGGCTGGGGGTACAAACAAATAAACAAGAAGTTTCTATATAAAAAATAAGCACAAGGGATGTAACGTCTAAGGGCTCTGGAATCAGACTATTTAGCTTTGAATCTTAGATTTTTTACTTGGTAAACTTTTTACTTTGGGCAATGTTCCAATTACACCAAAACTTAACAGTTTAAAACAATCACTTTATTACACTCACAGAGTCTGTGATCATGGATTTAGAGAGAGCATAACGATAACTTATCTCAAGTCCATGTGCTTCGAGCTTCATCTAACAAGCCTTGGAAGCTCACGGTGAGGATGACTCAGGGCTGAAACCATCAGGAGGCGGGAGTCTTCATTCACATGTCTAGCAATAGACACTGGCTGAGACCTTGGCCCTGGCTGTTGGCCAGAGCACTACGGCCAGTCCTTTTTATCTCGGCTTCCTCACAGCATTACAGCCTCAGATCTTATATCTGGTTACTGAGAGGTTCAAAAGTGAGCATCCCAAGAGAACCACTGAGAGTCACTGACACAGCTCCCAATCTAGCTTTAGAAGTCAGAGACTACCTCTTCTTCTGTAGTCACAAGCCACCCAGAATCAGATATAGGAAACATAGACTCCATCTCTCAAAGGGAGATGTTTTAAAGTCACACTATAAGAGAGCACATAAGATAAGAAACATTGTTGCAGCTAACTTGTGGAAATACAGCCATGCTTAACCTCTCTGTAAATCTGTTTTCTTCATCTATAAAATGGAGATGGTATTAATACCTATTTAATAAGATTATTATATCAAATAGGATGGTACATATATGCTTAAATTGTGCCTGACACACAGCACATAATCAATAAATATTAGGTAATATTTTTAAGAACCAGATACCATTGAAAGAACATAGATGAGGTCCCTGGACTTGGTGGGAGGTCAGTCAAGTAAGATATCTAAATTCAGACATAAAAAGCAGGTAAAAATATCCCAACCAAAGCAAAGAGCAAGGAAAAGGAAGATTTTTATTAAGCAAAGACTGAGATGCTGTAACAAAAAGGCCCAACAATACAATAACATAAAACACAAAGTTTATTTCTCTCTTGCAGATAGTTCAAATGAGAATGCCTAGGTCAGCAACACAGCTCTTTTTCTCACTGTCAGTTATGGACTTGAGTTCTTTTCAATCTTTGCTTCTCAACTTTCTAAGGTATAATTATTGTCTGCTATCATTGTCAAAGCTGGTCACACAATATCTGGGTGGCAAGCAGTGGAAAATGTGAAAAGAATGTGAAAGAGGTGTACCCAATATATTCAGACTGAGTCCTAGAAGCAACACACAGCACTTACTTTTTGTTGGCAAATACTAGGCCATATGACTTTACCTAATTGCAAAGACAGTAGGACATAAATCTAGCCGGGCAGCCATGTGTCCAATAAGAAGAATGGAATAGATATCATTGGAAAACTGTCACTCTTGCATCCAGACTAAGGGAAAATAACCCAGAAGCAAGAGAGATCGATCCTGGTGACTACAAACTATTAGTTTATCAAATAAAATGGAGGGTAGAACAAGACGGGAAGAAGAATGACACAAAGTTGGAAGAGACAGAAAGAGTCAGATTACAAAGATCATTATGAGCCAAGTTAAAGAGTTTTTATTTTACATTAATAGGAAGCCAGTGAGAGGTTGTAACATGAGAGAGACGTCATCGGACCTGGGATTTCAAAAATCACTGGAAATCCTGTGGAGAATGAATTAATGAAGTTAATCTTTGGAGTCACAGAGACGAATTATGAGGATGTTTCAGTAAATGGAACTTCATCTGTAGTTTTTAACATGGCATAGGAGAGCATGGCTAGGCAGGATGTACTGACAAAACAGGTGAATAAAAATTACTTCATTTATTCACTGAATATATTTTTCATGTCTTTCATGTACATAATAAGAAACATTAATTAACTGATATCCATATATCAGAATTTATGGCCATATTTTAAAATCTACATTTACTTGTTTTGTTTAAAAATATCTCTACACTCTAGTTTTAACATTTGGCGGTACTATAACTGATACTACGTATAGTATGGAACCATATTCTCTATGAAGTGACCTCCCAGGAATATGACTTCCTTTGAGTAAAAACCACATTTGTTTGCAGCCATTGCATATAAATAAGTTAATATACTTTAATTATCATGAAATTTTTCACTAAATGAATCTTTTACTTTTCACTAACATTTCTGAGCATTCACATTAACTCACATACAAATTTGATGTACAAATATAAACTTTATGCTCATTAACTCAAGTAGAAAGTTGACAAAATGACCCTGGGGCAACTATCAAAATGTAATATTGACTGTACAACAGATATCTGAAAAGAAGAATCTAGGTTTGCTTGTAGTGGTCCAAGTGATAAATAAACCTTGCTTAGATCTGGAGATTGAGAAAGGTAAATAAGAGGAGAAATGAAAGTCTGTGCAAGTTAGGAAGGTGTAAGTTTTCAAAACAGATATATATGGGGTTTTTAACCCCAGTTCTGTCACTTACTAGCTGTGTTACTCTGAAAAAGTTATCTTACTTCTATAAGCTTATTTTCTTTTATTTACATTTATAATAATAATATCTATTTTACATGAAATAGGAATATTGTGACTATTAGGCCAATTTATACACACATAAAAATGAGTAACCAAGTATTGTCAGGATACACACTTCCTAGAGAACATCTACTTCCCTTTTACTCTCTTTTCTGACATTTTGTTGGCAGCCAATCCCCTGCAACCAAGAGGAACTCTACAAAGCACATCAGTAGCCAAAACTTTGGTGATTTCATCTTTGCATGGAGAGCAATCTGTCAACAATCTGACACTGCATAGAAATACAAAATGTGATGGACTTTTAATTTGCGAGAAAGCAATAACTTTAAATAAGGTGATAAAACAAAAAATTGAAAAATAATAATTCTCCATTTTTGGAATGACAGTATGATACAAAATCAATAATATTTTGAAGCCCTTTTATATAAATGCTTTAGAACTAAACCTAAACTAAACCTAAAACCTACTAAAAGAATAAGTGTAGGGCTTCCCTGGTGGAGCAGTGGTTGAGAATCCGCCTGCCGATGCAGGGGACACGGGTTCGTGCCCCGGTCCGGGAAGATCCCACGTGCCGCGGAGCGGCTGGGCCCGTGAGCCGTGGCCACTGAGCCTGCGCGTCCGGAGCCTGTGCTCCGCAACGGGAGAGGCCACAACAGTGAGAGGCCCGCGTATCGCAAAAAAAAAAAAAAAAAAAAAAAAAAAAAAGAATAAGTGTAAGATGTGCCCTATCTTTTATTTCTCTTTCTAGAGTGAATTTACTTTTAAATGAGTATAGAATGGTATTCAAAATCTGCCCCATATAATGTGTCGAAAATCCTAGAGGATAACAGAAATGCTCTAATTGGAGACAGCAGGAAAGAACTAGGAATATGGGATTTAACAGTAAAGCTAGCTGAATCCGAATGTTAGCATGTGTTCTAAAAAATCGAGTCTTCAGTATTTAGTATGATTGTCATCCTTGGACATTAAAGACTGTAAATGAAGCCTTATGAGAAGAGTATTCAGCATGTTTAACATCTGACCCATGTTTTCTAGGTCACTGTAATAGTGAGGATAACACAATTTTTCCTTAGATAACTTCTCTGTATTACGACTATTCAATTGAATTTAATAATCATTTATTGTATGAATGTTACATGAAAAGTGGAAGTCTAGATGGATACTGGGGGAAACACAGCAAATAAAATACCATGCCTTCTTGATCTCACAAGATAAGGGAGTTAGATCACAGATACATGTTGAGAAATTCTTTTAAGGTTAACTTCACTTTTATTTTAAAATAAAACAAAACTTTAAATCACTTAATTTTCTTTAAAAATAAGACGTTTGGGGGCTTCCCTCATGGCACAGTGGTTAAGAATCTTCCTGCCAATGCAGGGGACATGGGTTCGAGCCCTGGTCCGGGAAAATCCCACATGCCACGGAGCAACTAAGCCGATGCACCACAACTACTGAGCCTGCGCTCTAGGGTCCGTGCGTCACAACTACTGAGCCCACGTGCCACAACTACTGAAGCCTGCGTGCCTAGAGCTTGTGCTCTGCAACAAGAGAAGCCACTGCAGTGAGAAGCCCACGCGTCACAAGGAAGAGAAGCTCCTGCTTGCCGCAACTAGAGAAAAGCCAGCACGCAGCAACAAAGACCCAACACAATCAAAAATAAAATAAATTAATTAAAAAAAAAAGAAGTTTGGGAGACAATGTATTATGATTACCTGGAGAAAGAGGACATTAATTTTATGGTAAGTGGGAGTAAAGGAAGTGCTTTAAAAAAGGCAGTATTGGGCTTCGCTGGTGGCGCAGTGGTTGAGCCCACCTGCCAATGCAGGGGACACGGGTTTGTGCCCCAGTCCGGGAAGATTCCACATGCCGCGGAGCGGCTGGGCCCGTGAGCCATGGCCGCTGAGCCTGCGCGTCCGGAGCCTGTGCTCCGCAACGGGAGAGGCCACAACAGTGAGAGGCCCGCGTACCGCAAAAAAAAAAAAAAAAAAAAGTATGACGTTTCTATCAAAGATAAGTGCTTTCATCTTATTTTCCAGCAGAAATATTTTAAAGGCCATCTTTCTAATAGATAGTCTCACCTCATATGCACTCTTCATCCCCTTTCCACTGCTTCATTTCAGAAACAGCCAGGGTGAGTTAACTTTAGTTTTGTTCATTTTTCCATTTTCCACAACCGGTGTTCCCTGTTCTCACCTCTTACCCCTTTTACTTTCTGTCTCTACCAACATACCAGACTTCCAGAATACCAATCTGATCTGTGAAGCTCAGCAGGGAATACTGCTTATCTGGGGCATTTCATAAGAGGGAAGAAACTTGCACTTGAATAGCCAACTCTATCCCCTTCTGCATGCCTCACTTGGCTCATTACCCATTAAAAAAAAAAAAAGTCCTTCCTTGCTAGTTTTGCACTAGGTGATTATGAAAAGAATTAAGCGATGTGAATTTCTTAATCAATTTCATGCTGAGAGAGGATCAGCAAGTTATAACAGAAAGAGAATTTGAAGGGAATTAATACCGCATCTAGGTTGAACCTTTCTCTGTATCCACCAGGCAGGCCTATATACTCAACATTGTCAGCAAAAATAAACAATAGATCAATGGATAAATAAAACAGTAATCTTCAGTTATACCTTTTTAAGTACAAGTTATCAGAGGCTGTGTATAGAATGATAATGACATTTGCAACTATTCTGGAATATTGTATCTTCATAAAGGTAATATAAAATAGCTCCAATTGGTAATGCCCTACTAGGTCCCAGATGCTTTATATTTGCAATTTCTAATCTCTGCATTTCTCTGAGTTATTTCTCTCCTCATATAAGAGATGAGAATAAAAGATACTGGGAGGTAGAGACATTTCCCAAGGTCACACAGCTGATGAGAGGTAAAGATGGATTGAATCCAGCTTGCCGTTGAGCCATACTGCTCTTCCAAGGTAAGCCAAGGACAAAAATAACCAAAACTTTGGGAGAAAATAATTCTAAAACTTAGGAGACAACACTTTGTTGTCCTGAAACTGTCTCAGTTTATTCTTTTTCCGTAGCTCAGAAGTCTCAGTGGTTCCTGGAGTGATAGCCTAACATGGTAGAAAAGGTGGGGTTCTTGGAATTAGATGGACCTGTGTTAGAACCTTACTTCTCTCTTTAATTATCTGTGAGATCTTAGACAAGTCACATAATCTGAATCTCAGTTTACTCTTCTGGGAAATGAATATTATACATATGAATTCTAGTCCACTGTGAAGGCGAGCAAGAAAAGTAACTTTAGCAAACTCCAATTTAGCTAAGTTTCTATAAGCTTTCATTCTGCAAAGAAGGTAGAAACTTATCTCCATCAGTTGGATGCCCCACCCTACTTCCTTCATTTTGGAAGTTGAGAAGGCTTACAAAGGTGTTAATGGTGAACAGTAAAGAGGAGTGATTCTAAGTATCTGTCTGGACCAGCATCCAGGCCAGCATCATCTTGTGTTGTGTATAGACTTTAGTTCACAAAAGTCATCAGAGAGCCATCTACAGGTTCAGTGATTTTCTTGACTGTATTATTATCACTGTGGAGCACATGGAAATCCTCCTGATTTCAAAACATGCTGGGACGAGGGATCCTCTGTGACACTACAACCTCATCTACCCAGTAGAGCACTTGCCATTTCTCCCACACGGTCTTGCCTTACTATTGGGCTCTAACCAGGAAACAAGCCAGCAGTGGGCATGCCTAATATATTTGTGTCTCAGAGAGCTAGTTTTGAAAACTCATCCTTTATACATCAATATTGTCAAATAATGATGAAATGACGTGACACGAATAATAATAATGGTCAGAAAAAACGCATTCAGTGAAAATTTTCTTTCATTAAACTTTGTATATGTGATCATACCAGTAAAGTAATAAATAATAAATATAACAGTACAAAAGAAAAAAGTAATAAATTTGTACTTTCTAGTTAAACTGATGTTCCTTTGGGGGAAATTTAAAATAAATAGTACTCTTCTGCTGTGATAACACTACCATAATTTAATAACAATTACAATAAAGAAGATGAAAAATCTGTATGTTAAAGATATTTAAATTCAGTAAAATATTTCAAACATACACTCAACCAACCAACATATCATACCTCTCAGTTCATGCTCTATTGAACTCTTTAAAATTTTAAGCACAAATAAAAATTTCATTGGTCACACATTATGGCAGAAGGGAAATAATTCAAGTTCTGTTACTCATCTTTGCAATTACCGTGCTATCACTGTTTATTTCAAATATTCTGTCTAAACACAGTATATGGAGTTACCTGCTGCAGAAGGGAGCTGGAATGAGTCTCAGCAGTCAGGAAGTTACTCGAGGAACGCATCTGCTTACAGCTGAGCATGTGGGTGGGGTTCTATTAGTTTCCTAGCCTGCTGTATGAAACTACTTGGCAGTTTAAAATCATTGACATCCATTCTCTCATAGTTCTGAAGGTCAGAAACCCAAAACCAAGGTGTTGGCAAGGTCACACTCCTCCCACAGACCCTAGGGAGGACCCTTGGGTCTTCTAGCTTCTGGTAACTGTCAGCACTTCTGGGTTTGTGGCTGCATCTCTACCACTGTCTTCGTGTGTGCTCTCCTCTTCTCTCTGTATTTGTTTCCTGTATGTCTCCTATAAGTGTACTTGTCATTGGATTTAGGGTCCCCATTCCTCAATAATCCAGAATGGTCTCATCTCAAGAACCTTAATGATATCCACAGAGATGATTTTTCCGAATTCACGCAGGTTCTGGGAATTAGGATATGCGCACAAGTTTGGGGGGCACCCATAACCCACTGCAGATAACTGGGAGTTCTCTGGGTAACTTCTATGTAGAAATCAATATCTATTAAAGGATAACATATTTTAAAAGTATGACCTAATTGTAAGCTTAGGTATATATTACTAAAACTCAACACGAACTACAGCAATTGTTTAGAAAACATTTTATTCTGGGAGAAGTATTTTATTACTGACATTGTTTAGAATAACCAGCATATGGTGGTAATAAAAAGCAGACTTCTAGTTAGTTTTAAGCAGACTTCTAGTTCGTTTTACTGCTACCGTTGAATTCTTGTCAGACAACGCACCCCTTACTGCCTGTGCCCAGGACAGACCTGGCCTCCTCCCTCCCCCAATTACCTTTGTTATCCTACTGCAGGGCACGAACCTCTCTGTTTTCCGATCCTATAAACGTATCTGATGGCTCACCACCTCTTAGAACGTGTCCCAGGGAGCGGGCACAGGGCCCCTTCCTCTGGGAGTTACCCTCAATTCTGTCTCATTTTTTCCCGACTCTCATTTTTCTCTCATCCTAGAAAATCCTTTCCTACTGTGAAGGACGGACGGTAAAGAAAAGATGGGAGCAAGTGAAATGTAAACTCCTCATACTGTTTTCTCTCCAAGTTTTTCCTATATGCCAACAGTGAGATTCCCTTAGGAGCCTAGGTATTCTAAACCATACGGTCATAAAAAGTCTCTTTCTCTCTTGTTTTATGGTTCTCATTTTTTCCTTAAGGCACACCACTCTTTGGGAGCATTGCCACAGAAAATGAAAATCTTTATCTACAGATCTTTTGGGTTGTTTACTATGTTCCCCCGCTTGCAGAGTAGAGACATCCCCTTAAGGCTCACTTATTTCCCAAGTGCTTCACTTGACCAGAAGTTTAAAATATTTTTTCTTAGGGCTCAGGCTTTAGAATCTGCTTAGCAGAGTTAGCTTGAGCAAGATATGGATACGCATGAGGTCTTTTTTTTTTTTTTTTTTTTTTTTGGTTGGGCAGGGTACGCGGGCCTCTCACTGTTGTGGCCTCTCCCGTTGCGGAGCGCAGGCTCCGGACGCGCAGGCTCGGCGGCCACGGCTCACGGGCCCAGCCGCTCCGCGGCACTTGGGATCCTCCCGGACCAGGGCTCGAACCCGCGTCCCCTGCATCGGCAGGCGGACTCTCAACCACTGCGCCACCAGGGAAGCCCTGCATGAGGTCTTGATTGCACGTTCGATGCCTACATCCACAGTAATCACCATATATATCTATATGGTGATGCATATATATGGTCATGTATATATATGATGTTACCATGTAGGTGTACGCCATCTAGGTTGCAGGTTGAACCCTTTATTCTAATCACCTGTAAGAGACAGGGGTTTATGATGTCTAGAAACTCAGTGTTGCCTTCTCTCCAGCCAACTATCCTCTAAATGCATGCTCCCTCACATGTGATGCCTCCATTGAAAATATACGCTATAAAGCACAGCACAGTTCCTGAACATAAGGGTTGGTAACAGAGAGCACGATTTAATCCTCAGTTCCTGCAGGACCAAAGGACACCCGACTGCATCACCCTCCCAAACAGTGCTGCCACCCATCAGCACCTTAGCTGCCTTTTCATATTGTAACTGTTAGATCAACAGGATATGTGCCATATCTTATTCAAAATTAAAAGTATAAAGCATATCTCTTTAAAAAGTCAAGTGTTTTAATTCTGGTAGCCTTCTCCCAAAACGTCTGTGAATTATTCTTTAAAAATGAGTTACTAAGTTTCTTCATTTGCTTGTGTTTCATTATTCATTCACCTCAGAGAGAACTAGAGCAGGCCTAATCAAGAATTCTATTTCTACTACTGAGTTTCAGTTTGTCTTCCATAATTTCATTATTATATTTTCCACACAGTTGCAATTTCCCTCTTTCTATACTGAGATTTACTATAAAGTTTCGGAATCATCCTGGATACTGTATTTGCAGAATGTACTTGTGACAACTTTCATTGAAAGTTTATCTTACATATGCTTTCAAGCAAGATCTATATTCTGCTGTATGGGAGAATGGGAAAATGAGTTTGCCAAACGGGAGCTTTCTAAAAAAATAGGTTGATGTTGTGCGGACAGAGTGAGAGGGAGGCTGCAACTGTCAAGACTGTCTCCAGTGAGGAGTATGCTCTGTCAATCAAATAGGAGCATTAGTATTTTCTTTCTAATAAAGATCATTCATAGTTCATAATACTTCAGAGTCCAGCAGTAAGCAGGAAGAAAATATCTGGAAATTAACACCTTGCATTTAGAGGAATTATTACAGTTGAGACTGTCCATTTATTTGTTGATTTTTTAAAATTCATGTGGCCTCCCCTACATTAGTCTGTAAGCTTAGTGAGGGCAGGGACTATGCCTCTGTCTTTCTTGTCTGTTTGGTTCCACAAAGTACTCCAGTGCCTAGTAAAAAAAAAAAAAAATGTCTGATACACAGTAAGTGCTTAATAAATATTTGTTATATGAATGAACTGTCTTCATTCCTTAGTAAAAAATGACAGCACTGAGATTGGGACTTCTGACTCTGATAGGAAAACTCACTATAATAATTAGTCTGTGGTTTTGTTGCTCATTTACTTCTAACAATTGCTTCAACTCTGCAAGATGTGTTTCTAGATGGTGTTGTAAACAGACATGATAACATGCATATGGGCTGGTCTCAGGACCGTTTGGCGGTCCCTTAATAATGACATTTTCCACCAGTCCCAGGAATCCTGTCGTTAATCGGGTAACAGGTTCAAAACCTCACCTGCTATATCTACAGTTTGTCATTATTACTCACTCATTTGCCTGATTCGGATCATAATATTAAAACCCTGGGAGCCTTAAAAGAGACCTGGTTCAGCAATAATGCATATGCAAATTTTCCCCTTGGCATCTACAAATAGAATAACTGTGGTAACAGATGCCTTCTAAATTTGACAGCAAAAATATATAGCTATTTAAATATCAGATGACTACAGAGGTTAAAAGGGAACTCCCATTTTCTGAGGTCAAACAGCACAGGAGAGTCATAAATTCTACCTTGTTGATCGATTCGTATTAAAGGCCACTGGATCTATCCACATCTCCCTTTGCATATACATGCTCCCTCCTGCACAAAGCTGTGGTGGTACTCTTAACATTTCTGGAATTAAGAGATGTGTACCTTTACTGGTCAAACTGCCACATTTCTCCTAGTCTACCTTCCCAGCTTTATACCTCGGCTTTTAAGAGTCTCTCTAGAGAAGGATCCTCCCATCAAAGACCAACCACTGAATAAGCAAAAGAATGGCATCTAGCCAAGTTGATTTTCTACCACTTTAACTCATTATTTTCAACAAGTTAAAGGTAAAAACAAGTTAAATACCACACTAGTTCAGCATATATTGAAAAGTAATACTTCAGGGAAATTAGTGAAAACAATAAATGTAAAATAAGGTCGTAAGCCGGCGTTCAGCAGCAGCGCTGGTGGAAGACGGGCAATGCTAGGAACGAACCCACGCTCATTCCGCAATAAGCAAACATCCAATAACGCCTTCGTTCACCCTCAACAACCTGCTCTCCTGGATGCCTGAAATGCGGCAAAAGGTATATTCATTGTATCTCCATACCTTTCAACAGCCCCTTAGCAATGTACAGAATGAGGTACTTTTAGAGCCATAATAAGTTGTGGGATCCACTTGAATGAGGTGAGATTCACATTTCTCCATTATGTAGTACAATCAACACAATTTGAATAAACATTTCCAGAGGTCTAAGTCTGTGATGCAGACAGGGTCCAGCTTTGTATTACCATTCTTGGGGTTACGGCTTAGGAAGAGTGAATTTTATTTACAATGAGTTCTAGGTTCCCTTAGCTGATTAATCCTCAGAGCTGCACGTATCAGTGAAGATCGGCTAGATTATACTGCTGAAAAACCACCAAATACCACTGGCTTAAAACAACCGGGGTTCACAGCTCACCCACGGTACCTGCCAGCCTCGGATCGGCTGCGCAATCACTCTGTTCGCTGTCGCTGCATTCCACGCCGAGGCAGGAATCACTGTCAGGAAAGCAAAAGTTGTTGTGAGAAGGAAAGGAAAAGCTCTGGAGTGTCTTTGCACAAGTAATTAATTCTCCTACCGGAAGTGACAGCTATTACTTTAGCTTATGACTTGTTGGCCAGGACTGTCACTTGCCCCACCCAAACAAGGAAGTTCAAGAAATATCATCCAATCCAGTGGCTGTAAAGTGACAAGACAGAAATGGTTAATAAGCAGCATCAATAAGCTCACTTCATGAGCTTTAGAACTGCGAGAGGAAGGAAGGAAGCATGAAAGAGATGAGAAGATGTCAAAACAGTATCCTCCAGGGGAATAAGGCTTAGCAGGGCAGAGTTTATCTCAGTCAACCTTACTGTAGAGCTCCTATTATTCCAGACCCCTTTGTTTTTGCTTATTTGCCTTTTTCATTATCTAACATTCCCAGTGATATTCTACATTAACTTTTACCTTAAAATATCTTATAGGCTCCATGGGTAATAGATATAGCGGATTGTTTTGGCTTCCTTTTATTTGCAATATAGAATATACGACTCCTAAATCATCTTCACTATTGCCTCTGAAATCTGGAGTGGAGGGATACCTGTGACTTAAAGTAAAATATCTGGTGTCTAAAAATCAAAAGGACTCTGATTAAAAGATAATCTTATGTTGATTTGACTGTTTTATATCAAACCTTCATATAAACATTGGATGATTTCTCTGATGAAATATTATGAAAATGGAGAGAATGATCTGTCCATCTCTTCATATATCATGAATCTTTAGGAGAGAGAAATCGCTGTTATTAGAAAAGGAATTGACCAATATAAATGGGAAAATTTATGTCTTTGAGCTGCATTTGAAAGGCTATATTCTGTCTCTCTATAATACTGGCCAAAAGCACAAGATAAAAGCATTTTCTAAGATTCTGCAATGGAAATGAAGCTTAGTCTCTGTTCTGCATAAATTACTGGGTCACCACAGAGTTCAAGGTTACTGAAGGAGTGCAGTATTGACAAAAGGGAAATAGAGACAGGAGGGGCAATTAAAACAGAGATACAAGAGAAGGGAAAAGAAAATACATAGAAGAAAACACAGCAGGTTAAATGCATTATTTTATTTTCATATCAATATTGGCACTGAGGAAAAAAAAAATTATTCAGTGTTTCCCCTGCTACCTCCCCCAGTAAGTGCAGAGATGCTACTGAACGCCAAACTCTCCACCATAGGTCACTGTATTCAAGTTCCTCTGTGCAGTAAAGAGAGAGAAATGTTTGGCCATTTGTCCCGGCTCCTGAGAGGTAACCCCTAAGCCCTTGGTATGCCCTGCCTGATAGGAGGGTCTTTATTTATTTGGGGCCTGGGGCCATACCAGACAGTCTATGCTAACAATGTGATTTACGGTGGCAGGCTGGGGGAAGTTGGACTATGCTTAGGAGCTCAACATCTAGAGAGGCTGGAGGCTAAGGTCAGCTATGAGTGCAACAAACAATACCCATGTGACTAAGCCCCGATAAAAACTCTAAACACAAAGACCTGGGTGAACTTCCCTGTTGGGAATCAGCTGTTACCAGGATGGTAAAGCTATGCATGGGTTAGAAGTTGATAGCCTCTTGACTGACATGGGCCCCAATCTCTCTCTATAACACACCAACATTTTTTACCAGATACTAAATATGCAGCAAGCCAAACCTACTGTTCCCTAAACTTCTCCAATTATACAACTTTCCCTGGAAGCAATCTAACATGAAAAAAAATTAATTTACCTGTTTCATTTGCCAAAATATCAATTTGTTAATGACAATATGCCAAATTCACCAAAGATACTGACTTCCTAAAGACTTCTTTCTTCTTTGCTTCTATTAATAATGTTTATGAGAATTTTTATTTAATGGTTTGACAGATTCTAGGATGGCTGCAGAGTTAGAATTCCATGTCCAGATCCCTTGCCCCTTTGTTTCTCTTAGTTCCATGCTTCAGTTTTCCCTCTTTCTGTCCTTTATTCCCTTTTATGTAGCTCCTTGATGTTTCCTGCCCTCTAGGGGTTTTCAACCCCTTGGTTGCCTTTCTCTCTGCCTCTGTTTTCCTATTTTGTATCTATGCCAAACATCTTCTATTTGCCACTTCAGATCAGGTTTCCTCTTCTCCATTCTCCTCTCTGCCCCAAGACTGACCTGGATGGATGGCATCAGTGGGCTCTCTTGCCCTCTGGCTTTCAGAAGGGCTAGGCCAATAGGAAACACCAGCAAGAAAATGAAAGAGAGCAAAAGAGGTTTGGGATTTTTAGGCCCACATGGTAGCTACAGCTGGCACTACCCGCCAACTAAATGTCACAGCTCCTGTCAGACAGCTCTCCGGCCAGCTCTCTCATCTACAGATTCTACAAACTGCTCCCTCCCCCTAAACTTTCAAGACTAGGGGTGGCACACTAGTCTGGGGGTACTAGTCCTGGGATACTGTACTATTATTGTGGTTTCCCTATACTCTATGGACACCTTTGAAATAGTCCCTTGTTTGTTGTTTTTTTTTTTTTTGCGGTACGCGGGCCTCTCCCTGTTGTGGCCGCTCCCGTTGCGGAGCACAGGCTCCGGACGCGCAGGCTCAGCGGCCACGGCTCACGGGCCCAGCCGCTCCGCGGCACGTGGGATCTTCCCGGACCGGGGCACGAACCCGCGTCCCCTGCATTGGCAGGCGGACTCTCAACCACTGCGCCACCGGGGAAGCCCAGGGAAGCCGTGAGATAGTCCCTTTTTATAGGCCTTTTTGAATTAACCTAATTTGGAAGTGTCGTATTTTTTTCTTCACGGAACACTGTCTTTTAGCATCCCTTACTCAGCGTCCCACCGTCTTCGGCTTCTTCTCTGCTCAGAATTGTTCACCCTTTGGGAGAGAGCAGCGGCTGCAACTCGACTACGGACTCATCTTCCTCTCTCTTCTCCAGGTCCCTCTACTTGCATGAGGACGCATGGTGGGGAGGGACTGGGGGATGCAGAGGAAGTCACTGGATGTAGGCAGACAGAGATGGGAAGGGGGTAGAAGAAAGTCCGAGGAGCAAAGAAAGAAAAATAATAGTTAGCCTGAGAGGTAGAGAGGGGTCATGAGGAGAGAGGGGAGCTCGGAAGCTGGGTAACAACGGAATTCTGGTAGCCACAGCCTCCATCCTGCACCCATCCATTGTGAATGGCTAGAAACTCAAAACCTAACTTCACTACTTTTTTTTTTTTCATTTGGTAAAGATCATTTGTTGAATTGATGTTTGACCAATGGATGAACTTTTTAATGTTTGCTTATTTTGTTTCATCTTATTCTTTCTCTACTTTTTCTTCTGAAAATACTACTCATTAAAATCCAAAGACCTGGTGTTAAGTGTCTCCAGTATTTTGAAACCTTCCATGCTGTCCCCCAAGACATACATTCTTCTGACTGTCCAGAGCATTACCTTAGTGCTAAGCAAGCAAAAATTTCAGTGAGCAAAGTTAGAAAGTTAGGAAAATGTAATTGAAGGCTATTGAAATAGGAGAAAGAAAGCAGAACGCAGTCTGAACTAAATGCCACTCGAAAAAAGTGGAAGAGGTTTTAAGGAGCTGGAGTGGAGGGGGCAGACCATAGGCCATTTGTGTTTGGGCCATTTCCTTGGGCCTTACCCAAAGGAAAAGTAAACTTTCATCTTCATGACAGGGGGGTAAAAACATGGAGCAGGAGGTTAGGCTCTTGTCCTCCCCCAGAGATTGGGAGATAGGGGTATTATCTTCTGTTGTGATTACATTTCAAAGGGATGACTTCCAAGTCCTTGAGAAAGACAGTCAGGGGTTATTACTGGCCAGAGACTTTTTATTTTTCCGAATGGGTGGAGAGAAGGAAGGGTTATTTGCTGAGGGGGATCTCCCATGCCCCCAGCCCCCCACCCCCTCACAACACCCACCCTCCAGCAGCCCATGCTTAGAGAGCTTGACTCAGGCCTTGGCTGAGGAATTCGAGTTGATTCTTCGCTCCTCCAGACAGGTAGGTGGAGCGCCACCATTTCTCACCTGCCTGAATTCACCTCCTGCCCTTCATGAGCCGCAGCCTGCATGGGTGCTGACACCAGCATGGCAGCACTCCGAGCCTGTGAGTACTATGGCCCCATTTAGACCGGAGGCAGCACAGTCAATGGGGAAACCGAGGCTGGCCTCATGTCACCCATGGCATGAGGCCCCCTTTCGGGCAGGTCAGTGGGACACTCACCTGTCACCCCTGAGCTCCGGCCCTTTGTTTGGTATGCATCAGTGTTATATATGTATATAGACAGACAGACAGACAGACAGACAGACAGATAGATAGATAGATAGATATAGATATAGATGAAGTCAACAGTTTGAATATGATTCAAAATTTCAGCATCTGTTTACGTCCAAGCAGAGACTTTTTGGCCAGAGACTTTTAGAAAGTTTTACATCACTAAAGGGTAGAAAAAATTTATGTGTTTTCTAAAATAAATGCTCCAAAAAAAGAGAGGGAAGAGACCATCTGGATTCTGTAAGGGTTGGGTTATAGGGGAGGGACCTAGAGTCAGGAAGAACATATCTCAAGTTTAGTCAAAGTGATGGAAACATTAAGGCCATCTTTGTCAGTTCTCTGTCTTTTTTAGAGCCATTTATGTGTCTGTCACGTTCCACGTATGCATTGTGAGTTTCGCGAGGGCCTGAAATTTGCCTTGCCGCTATTCACACCTCTCGCATGGGGCACTGTACTTAAAAGGTAATTGTATAGTATGTATTGAATCAGCATAAATACTAGGCAGTGAAAATTGTGTGTGTGAGTTCACGTGTCTGTGCTGATGCAAGGATTGTTTCTGAATTCATCCTATTCCTTCTCTTTTAAGGAGCTCCTTTGCTCTCTACCGTGCACAGAGTTAGAGATGGAATTCTAATAACGCTTGAAGAACTACTCTAATCTTCTGACCCTGACATGTGCCGACAACTCATATTAATTGCCTATTTTGCTGACATTTATCTGGAAGTAGATGCCATTTTCTCACAGAAAGGCTCTGTCAAAATGAGGAGGTAAAGCAAAGAAGTCTGGATGGAAACACCAAGAGCATATTTTGATAGGGATACAGACTCTCACCATCTTCTCAAATGTCAGTCTTAGAATCCAGCCTGTGCAGGGAAAGGTGAGACAGGGTAGAGACGTGTGCTGAGTCCACAGGATGATTCCTGAGTCTCTGATCCATTATGTGCTATGACTAATGCACTATCTAAAGGACCACTTAGCAAATAACTCCTACATTGCCTATGCCCTCAAGTTTCCTCCCCAAAGATACTGGGTGTACACGATTTGCCCTTGAAATAAAAAAGCCAGGATTGATAGTCAGAGCTTCTGGAGTCTCTCTGCACCACAAATGTAAAAATAAACAAAAATTTCAAAGAGTCTTAGGCTGTCTTAAGATTATCCTTTGAATGCAGAGCTGAAAGTGCTTTTCCTCCAGCTCTGATCATTAGTCTTTGCCTACCATAAATGAGAAATCAACACAATGTGCAATAGAAAGTCAGTCACTCTGGAGGGTCTTGCAAATACGTTGGTCATTTGAAAGGATAAATCATCTCTAATCGCAACCCAGATTCAATGCAGCAGTAATCTCATTTGAAGCATTCTCATCTCAAAAATGGCAATACACTGAGTTGTTTGCTTAGAAATATGGTAAGAAAGGCTTTGCTCAATGTTTTATCCCTACAGTAAACACAGCCAAGCTTTTCTAAGGCGCTAATCCCTCTGGAGCTCTTTGCCTAGTATGAATGCAAATGCAGGAGACCCTTGCCTCCAGCACGACAATAAAACCACCTTCTTTAAAGAAAGGAACCCTAACCCTTCCTTCTTTGGTTTTTCCCTTTCTCTCTGCCTTCCGCTGAACAGACTCTCTTGGTGAGTCTACTCTTTGTAGATGTAATCTGGTTAAAATGAGGTCATATTTGATAGGGTGAGTTTTAATCTAATACGACTGGCTTCACTTCAAGAAGAGAAGACAGAGACACAGGGAAGAGGACACCATGTGAAGACAAATAAAAACATAGACAATGGCCATGTGAAGATGGAGGCTGAGACTGGAGTTATGCTGCCACAAATCAAGGACCCAAGGGGCTATTAAAAGCTAGAAAATGCAAGGAAGCGTCCTTCCCTAGAGGCCCCAGAGGGAGCATGGCCGTGCCAACAACTTGATTTTGGACTTCTGGCCTCCAGAATCATGAACCAATACATTTATGTTGTTTTAAGCTTTCTAGTTTGTGGTATTTTGTTACACAGCAGCCCTAAGAAGCTAATACAAATGCTTAATTGCCTTTCAGAAAAGGAAGCTGGGAAATGTCATAATATCCAGCACTGAACAAAAGTATTGCTTGTCAGAACCTGGGGTTTCCTCCTGGGCTTCAGCAATGGTTTTGCCCAGTGACAGGAAGGAGCCTGACAAGTCTCTGATCAAATTCCCACTCTGCTTCTTGCTGGCCGAGTTATCTCAGGTGGTGATTTAGCCTCCATAAGCTTGATTCCTCTCTGTAAAAATGGGTGTAATGATAGCTACTATGCAATGTTTTTGTTTGGGTTTTAGGATTAAAGACGATGATATATGTAAAACACCTCACATGTTAAGCTTTCAGTCAGTCTAGGTTCCTTCCTTTTCTCTCTCCTTTTTCTTCCTAGGCATACACCTTCCCAACAACCAGCCATCAACTAATCCCCCCTGAGGTTCGAGCTGATAATAGCTTCACATTTTATGTATCCCAGAGATATCTGTAATTTAACAGACAACTCTTAAAGGCAGAAAAGCCCTTGAGGCCAAAGCAAAGAATTCTATTAGAAAACTTCTGGCTTTCTGATAGACAGTGGAGTACTTATTCTTTGAGCTGCAGAACTTGGCAGAAGGCAGTCAGAACACACCTAAAAGGCCTCTGGCCCAACTCCTGTGGCTATCCCTGCTTGTTAACCATTTCTTTTTGGAAAACTGATTCCTTATATTTTCTAATCTGTTGCTTTTTGTGCATTCATTTATTAATCAATTATTCCTTTATTCTTTTATTCATTCTCTCATTCAATTTACTAAGTACACAGTCTATGCAACACACTTTCTAAGTTACAAAGATCAACTTAACAAAGCTACTGCTTGCTTTTAAGGAGCTTATAGGCTAGCAGACAAGAGGAGACACTCAGAAAAACAGATAATAAACATAATTTAGAAATTTCTAATATTCAGGACCGAGATTTTTGTTTTTGTGAGTCCTTTCTAAGCAATCACTTCATCTCATAACTTTCTGTCTTTTCTCTTCTCTCTTCTTCCCTCCTTCTCATCTTTTTTCCTCCTTTGTGTTTATTTTCTACCTTTCTTCATTTTAAATTTACATTTATGAGAGTAAAAGCTGATGTGCCTGTAATAAGCTATTTTTCTTATATCTGTGTGTATGTGTGTGTGTTAGTGTGTACAGCTGTGATAATCTACAAGTGAAATTTGTTTTTTCTCTCATATTTCTCTAAATTACTTACACTAATCCCATGTCTACATCGACTCACTGCACTGGACATTACTTTTAGTATTCCCCTTCCATTGAAACAAATTCATTTATTCATTCCACAACAATATATTACATTCTCTATATAATACAGTCTTCTGCAGTGTGACTTTGCTATGCTGTTTTAATTGCCTTCTATTCCTTCCATCGCTTAGGCAGGGATTCCCACCCTTGAAGAAGGCTGAACACTCAACACTCAACACCGGATAGATGAGATCAATAGCAAGTTGTTAGTCACATATATTCACAGCCCCAGGGAAAGGGACACAACGTGATATGCACTGCCACCTGGGGGTTGCACTTGGGAACAGAGCGAAAATCCAGGGGCTGTGAGAGGCAGGCTTTGTAGAACCAAGACGGTGATGTGCCCCCTGGTTCAGGATGGACAGTGTGACGGGCTGGTTTAAATAGTTCCGCAAGCTGTCAGGAAACCGAAACAAACTACTCAGAAATAAGGAGGAACTGTGCCCGCTCCCCTTAATAAGGAGGGTTGTTTGCTTAGGACACTTTATCTGTGCGAGCAGAGTAGGGAAGGGAACCTGCGGTTAGAGGCCATTCAGGGTGAGGCCCGGGTTTTATCAGATGTCAAGACAGCATACAGCATTGGTCCTTAACTTTAAGCCTTACACAACATGTGCCTCCCTAAAGAGGAAGTGTCTAATCCTCTCTCCTTGTAATCAAGAGAATGTGGTGCAAGTGATACCACATAACTTGCAAGAGGGTACGTCGCAAGAATCACGCAGCTTGTTGGAATGCTTCTTCTCTGGACAGCCTTCTCTCGGAATCCCTTTCGTGATACACAGAAGACCAGATGAAGGTGGCCAGTTGAGAGTCCCTGGGTGTTCTGCCTGTATGGACTGCCTTTTGGAGAAAAGAAAAGGAAGAGGAAAAGGAAAAGAAAACCTAAAAACCTAACCATATGAACAGAGCATCTCTTTAAAACCAGAAGATATTAACTTATCCTTACATTGTAAGATGAGATAGAAGAAACCAGCAAGAAAACAGAGGAAGTTTTACTTTTTTTTGCACGTCTAGTTTACGCTGAGGGAAAACATACTTGCCACTTATGTTTCTTCAGTCTCAACATTTAGCAAACAATTAACACATGCCTATCATGTGGCTCTAACATCCCAGTTTGGAGATGTCCTTGGGGTCTGGAACAAAGGGAGCAGAGCCAGGGAGACCTCCTAGGGGCCCACAGCTGACCCTGCTGGGAAGGGAAGTAAGTGGAAGAATACAGTGCATTGTACTAGGTTCTCTTAGGTGTCTGGCATGGGGGTGGAACAGAAGAGAGGCCCTCCAGCCATAAACGGAGAGTCAGAAAAGGGAGATGGAAGCGGTTAAAGCAGACTGATGACTTGTCCTTCCCAACGCTATGCATACGATTAATGAGCTGTGAAGCAGAGTAACGGAGTTAAGACATCATTCTTCTGCCCCTTCGTGAGTCACCCCCCACCCCAAACTTTCCAGATTGTCTCTGCTTATGATCGCAGCGTTCACCTTCCATTACTCCTGGAGCAGGCCCGAGTTTTATACAGTCAGAGGGATGCACCGTTCCAACATCAACTTCCTTTCTATTAAAGTTTGTGTCCTTGCTCTCAGATTCGAGAAACGAGTTTGAAAGACCACACACTTAGGGGAAAAGATCTGCCATAGGTTTGCGATCGCCACCCTGTCTAGGATAAAACATCCTTCCCTTAAAATGGGCTGTTTGGGCAACATGGTGCTTAAAGTCCCTTCTGCTCTACACTATAAACCTGTGAGATATTTCCTGGTTGAAAATCTAAAATCTAATAGAGAGAAGAAGAGAAAGCATGGGTATATTTGATTTGTCAGGCTTACACACATGGGAACATTTCTGAATTTCTCTTCACATTATATTTTAATCTTGGTCTTTGTAAATTGGGATTACTAGTGTCAATATTACTATGTTTGTATCAATCTTGGTTGCAAGTGACAGAGAACAAATATACTTAATGTAGCAGAAACGTAATCTACTGAAAGTATAAAGGGTAGTTCATAAAATGAAGAACCGTCAGAAATGACGGAAAGCTCCCCAGTTATCAGAACGTCAAGAACGGGCAGAATGTTGAGGAAGCTAAAGGGATTAGCGCTACAGCTACGGTCACACTAGCGTGGGAACTGCACAGTTAATACAGGGAGCCGCCACTAGCCCAGATGTCACAGGCACCCCGGATTCTGCATCCATCCTTGCTTTCTAGCACTGAGCATGCTTCATGGTATTACTGGTTCCATTTCAAAGTGACAGGGAGAAATATCCAATTGGCCAAGCCGAACTCATATGCCTCCACTGTACCTATAAAGGATGGGGAAAAGGAGTCTTTGGATCTCTTTATTTCTTTAGTAGTGGGCTATGTTTTCACCAAGTCTCTCATATTTGGAAGCCCCCTACAAATAAGTCATTTTTGCACTGTAACCTTATGAGGATAGAAAATTCCAGAAGTCAAGAGTGGTATGTCATGCCTGGCATATAGTAGGTACACAGTTCCTGGGAGCTATATTTAGGAACTGGGCTACACTGGCTGTCTACCCCATAACCAGAGTGTTAAAGTATCTAAGTTCACCAAGGATGCGAATGAGACCCAAAATACGCAGTCTCATGATTCATGAGAAGCACACACAGCCAACTGTTTGAGCTCAGCACGGGCCAGAAAGAGCTGAGGCTCAAGGTTTTAATAGCACTATGGCAAAACCTGCAGCTTTCCGTAACCCAGTCCCTGGCGGAGACTCTGCTAGGTAATCCTCCTCTCCCTAAAGCCTGTCAGCAGAATCCATTCCAGAGGCCGTGAGGAGCTGGGAGGCAGAGCTCTGTGGCCACTGGGCTAAGAGCGCGGATTAACCGCTCCCTCTAGGGAGCTGGCCTAAGGAAGCTGTGCTTTCCTCCTCTGTACACCCTCAAACGAAATGCTTATGTTCAAGAGGTTTCTCTTTTTTTATTAAGGATCGTGATAGCACTTACCCTATACAGTAGAATCTACAGGATTTTTTTTAACAATTTGTGAAACACTTTCAAATGTATTATATCATTTCAACCTTACAATATCCGTGGGGGAAACTGCTACCCAGAGAGAAGTAACTTGCACAGATGCTCAAAGGGGCAGATGGATAATGAAACATAGGGCAGTGTGACCCCACAGTCCGTACTTTCACTCTGCCACTTTCTAAACCTGTCACAGCACATAAAGAAGTCACATAATAAATGTCTAGAAGGTCAGAGTTTAAGGAAAATTTTTTTTATCTATGTATAATCCATATTCTTTTTTCGATTCTTTTCCACCATAGTTTGTTACAAGATATTAAATATAGTTCCCAGTGCTATATAGTAAATCCTTGTTGTTTATCTATTTTATACATGGTAGTGTGCATCTGTTAATCCCAAACTCCTAGTTTATCCCTTCTCCCCTCCTCCCCTTTGGTCACCATAAATTCATTTTCTATGTCTATGAGGCTGTTTCTGTTTTGTAAATAAGTTCATTTGTACTATTTTTTAGATCCCACATATAAGTGATAGTATATGATATTTGTCTTTCTGTCTGACTTTACTTAGTATGATAATCTCTAGGTCCATCCATGTTGCTGCAAATGGCATTATTTCATTCTTTTTATGGCTGAGTAATATTCCATTGTATATATGTACCACATCTTCTTTATCCGTTCATCTGCTGATGGACACTTGTTTCCATGTCTTCGCTATTATAAATAATGCTACAGTGAACACTGGGGTGCATGTATCTTTTTGAATTAGACCTTTTGTCTTTTCCAGATACTATATGACCAGGAGTGGGATTGCTGGATCATATGGTAACTCTATGTTTAGTTTTATAAGAAACCTCCATACTGTTTTCCATAGTGGCTGCACCAATTTACACTTTCACCAACACTGTAGAAGAATCTGAAAGGGGAACTCTTAAATACATTTCTTTCTTTCTTTCTTTTCTTTTTTTTTTTGCGGTACACGGGCCTCTCACTGTTGTGGCCTCTCCCATTGCAGAGCACAGGCTCTGGACGCGCAGGCCCAGCGGCCACGGCTCACGGGCCCAGCCGCTCCGCGGCACGTGGGATCTTCCCCAACATGGGCACGAACCCGCGTCCCCTGCATCGTCAGGCGGACTCTCAACCACTGCGCCACCAGGGAAGCCCCTTAAATTCATTTTTTAAATGAATTAGCAAGTGTTTGAGAATGAAGTCCCTGGAGATTACATAATTTTTCCATAAAATTATCTAAGTACAAGGACCACCTTGAAATAAGGCTCTGAGACTAACATGGTGCTACAAGGCAATCTGCACAGTTGGAGCTGTTATGTTTGTTGGTTTGTTTTCAAATGGAGACTGGATTCATATACTCTGGGATCTAAGGCTCCTAACTTGGAATCCTGGTCTGTATCTTCTCTGCCTTCTCAACTGCTTGAAGCCTCAGTTTTCTTATCTGTAAAGCCTACATTTGGGATTTGCCATGGTTGATATTTATCATGACAGTTTTTCCCTCTACAGAACCTCCTGTCCTCTGGATTCCAGGGAAGTCTACTATGAATTCCTTATTTACCTGCAGAATACAAGAAGGCCTGGCTTCCATCCACAGTATGTGGAGGTGGCTAATTTCCTTCTGATTTTGACCCTAAGTTCCATCAACTCCAAAGCAGCACAGGCACCTTAGAAAGAAGGAGGGAGGGAGATGTCAAGACAGTCACTCCATTCTGCCCATGTCTGAATCAGAGCCAAGCAGCAGTATTACCAACTTTCATTCTTTTTGCACAAGATTTAGGAGTTGTCTTCATATTCATTTGATATCAACTTCCAAAGCTAGATGGTGTTCCTGTAAGGCCATACAAATGGGGCCACAGAGGATTCAAGAATAAAGCAAGCTCTATTAGGGGGTTCTATGCATTTCAATGGCTTTGATTTTGCTAGAGATTTGACGGTTTTTGAACTACAAAGGTAATTGAGACCTTCCTTTATTAGTTGAACTTTCTGGAGAAGTTCATGGGAATTCAGAGTTGTTTGATGAGCTGATGTGGCCTGTTTCTTGGAATATCACAACCACATGGGACAAAGTTTAAGTCAAGACATCAGTCATGCATTCTTTGCATTATTCTAGAATCTGAACTTGAGGCGCTCAATACGTAAGGCCAAAAAGAAGTGAGTAAACACAGGAAAGGGGCAAGGATAGAGGTAAGGACATCTTGATGTGGGAGCCAAGAGGAATGAACAATGCTCATGTTCTCATGATCTCAAGCTGCTGACTTGTAGTGCAACTTTTCTTTGCCACAAACTAGTCTAGAGAATGGTTCTCTTATCAATTCAGGTCCCTTTCAACCATGGGAACTTCACACTTTACAATGGAGCTGACAGAGGCCTTGAAGGATGAGTAGGAGGTCTGTCAGTAAGAGATGAGGGAGCATTCAGTCAAAGGAAACAGCCCAGGGGTATGAAAATATACATTGTGAACCATCAACAAATAATTGGGTATAAGGTAACTACCATTTAGTGAGCTGAAATGACACAGTTATAGCCATAATTCAATTTACAAATGATATGCTTTAGTCATAAGATATATCACATCTAGACCTCAAACATGATACACTTAAACTTTGGTGCTTTTCTTTTTCTTACTACTTACTCTACTTATTAAAAAGTTTTAAGTGTCCTATCTTACACCATACGTAAAAAAGTAACTCAAAATGGATTAAAGACTTGAAAATTTGAAACCAGAAGACTAAAACCCATAAAACCTGAAACACATAAAATGGAACCCTTTTAAACTGTTGGTAAGAATGTAAACTGGGACAACCACTATGGAAAATAGTATGGAGGTTCCTCAAAAAATTGAAAATAGAACAACCGTATGATCCAGTGATTCCACTTCTGGGTATACAGGTAAAGAAAATGAAAACACTAGCTCAAAAAATTATGTGCATTCCCATGTTCACTGCAGCATTATTTACAATAGCCAAGATATGGAAACAACCTAAGTATCCATCAACGAATGAACAGATAAAGAAACGGTGATATATTGAAGGAGAACACAATATGCCACCCCCAAATATGCCATTTTGGCATCTGGATTATTTTGAGCTAAAGGCAATGCAGCAGACTCAGGAAAAACTTTTACCTCTCCCCTAACTACCTAAAAGAATTTAGATAAAGGGTCTGCACCAGAAGAAAAGCTATTGCCAGAGGTAACTTTTTTTATCTGAAATATCTATCTACATGGCAGGGCAAACTTCTAATTACCAAACATCTGCTCTTATCATTCAATGAATCATTCTCCTCCCCTTTGAAGCCTCAGAATCCTATCTCATTCCTTAGCTCAGGATGGCATATAAGCCTCAACTGCCCAATTTGCCCTTGAGTCTCATATCTTTGGGTCTTCTGTGTGTATAAAATTAAATTTGTTTTTTCTCCTGTTAATCTGTCTTAGGTTAATTTAATTACTAGACTAGCCAAAGAGAAGAAGGAAATTTGTTCTGTTCCTACAATATATACACAATGGAATATTACTCAGCCATAAAAAAGAACGAAATCATGCCAATTGTGACACCAGGAATAGACCTTGAGGGCATTATGCTAAGTGAAATAAGTCAGAGAGAGAAAGAAAATACTGTATGATCTCTCTTACATATGGAATCTAAATAAAAAAAAAAACCTTATATATAGAGAGAGAACAGATTAATGGTTGCCAGAGATGGGGGGTGGGAGGAAGTATAGATTCTGAATAAATGTATGTAAACTTTAATAAAAATGCAACCATAGATTCTATAAAAGAGGTTTTAATTATCCATGGTGTTATGCTTGGGTGATTAACTATGACCCCAAACCTGAAAAAACCTGACAGTCTAAGAGTCACACCTGTGAGCCATTTGCAGTGTGAATGTTGTAGAATCTTAGGTAGGGAAGTAGGGACAGATCAAGTGCTATAGCCTAGCACAGTGGTTCTCAAAACCTGAATTCTAGGCCAGGAGTAACAGCATTAATTTGGATCTTATTAGAAATTCAAATTCTTTGGTCCCACCCCAGACCTGCAAAATCAGAAACTCTGGGGATGGAGCCCAGCATTCTGTGGTGTAACAAGCCCTCCCAGTGATTCTGGTGGGTGTTAAAAACAGGAAAACTACTAGGCTGGTGGTTAGGGATACAAACTTTCTCACTTCAGATCATAGCTCTGCTATTAACAGCTGAGTAAGCATGGGGCAAAATAATTTCCCTATGATTGTTTCCTTATCTATAAAAGGGGGATAATATTAACACCTGCCTCAGAGGTTTACTGTGAGAATTAAATGAGTCAACATTGCCTGACCCCCTACTAAGCACCATCTAGCTCTTGCCTTTAGGGTAGAAATGGCACGAACCTTCAGTTCTGCCATGACCTCTCTTTTAGACCTTGGAAGCACTGTTTTTAGAACTGTTGGACTATTTTCAATTATAAAATGAGAACACTCCCCTATGTCCCTTTAATGTTTGAAATGGATTCTTCAATAAGGAGCTGCTTTTCTGTCCTTAATGGGAAGAAAAATATCCCTTATGTTTCAATGATGAAAAAAAATACCCATTATATCTGATCTACTCTTACCACAAGCCTCAGGACACAGTTTCCAGAGTAAATTATAAGAGCCACAGGCAGCAATTATTGCTTTTCACGCAGCTCAATACTCCATCATTCTGCCTTCACTTACTTTCCCACAATTCACCTGGATGCAAAGGGGTTTCTACCTAACTTTTAGCAAAACATTAGGAATTCAGGCTCCAAGCTAAAATCCTTGTCTTCATTTTGTTTAATATTTTGAAGAACCCGACTCTTTAGTGTTGACTGACTGACCGAGCAGGCAATCAAGATGCTTAATCAATAACAGCCACTCATTTGGTGCCTTGTTGTCCTTCCAGAGCAACAGGTGTTAAGCTCCTTTGACCTTCTTTTTAAATTAATTCCACCCTTTATTAACAAGCCCCTTACAAGCCTCCAAAGCTCTTCAAAATTGCATCTCTCAAGAAGGAACTGTTCCCCCTGGATTTTCCCGAAATCAATGAGAGTGAAGCCACAGCCACAGGAAGCAAAACTGGCGTGATGACAGAAGGACAAGGAGGAGCCGGTGTGTCCCATGAGCTGACCTGACAGCTGATGGACGGAAGCCCAGACCTGAGGTAGGTCCCTGGAGAACGCCCCCAGCCCTGCTATTTGGCTCAGGGCAGAATACAGGAACGGCTAATTGGCAGTGCTTCTGACTTCATCGCTTTTGCCCAGAAGCAGAAGTCACTGGAACAGGAACAAGTAATTTGGGTTCCCAGAAGAAGCACATGTAATTCTGTATGGTACGCTCAACTAGAAGTTCAGAGAATCGACTGCCAAGTTGCTGCCCCTGCATGTACCTAAGTTTCTTCATCACTCAAATGACAGGATCTTCCTGGATGGTTTCCTGAGTTCTCTACCTCTGATCTTCCATAATTACTCATCTCTCAGAGCTACTTCTCTCACTGCAGACATAATTGCCAGGGCAAGACTTCTGTAGGTCTGGGTCCTCTGGACAGATGCCAAATTCCATTCTTTTATGAATTGTTTCACAGCCCATTACAGATGTTCCACACAAATGACCATATTTGCCCCTCTTCTAGTCAATAAAAACATATTCAGATTTCAAGGGCAAAAAATCCAGCATTATATATATATTTAATTCTTTCACTTAGAATCTTATTTTTGGACAAATAAGAAGATTAAAAGTAAGAATAGTATAACCTATAGCTGTACACACCACCTAAAATAGACAATAATTATATTTTGCAAAATTTGCTTCATTTCTTTTCTTAAATTATGAAAAGACACACATTGTAAATGAACTTACAATGCACTCTGCTTTATCTACAATTCCATTATAGCAAATTTCCTTCCCATCACCAGGCAAACATGCTTATAAATTTTATGTGCATTATTCTAGTACATTTTAAAATACACATGGAGAGAGCTGGGAAGATGGGGGAAGAGTAAGACACGGAGATCACCTTCCTCCCCACAGATACATCAGAAACACATCTACACGTGGAACAGCTCCTACAGAACACCTACTGAACGCTGGCAGAAGACCTCAGACCTCCCAAAAGGCAAGAAACTCCCCACGTACCTGGGTAGGGCAAAAGAAGAAAAGAAAAAACAGAGACAAAAGAATAGGGACGGGACCTGTGCCAGTGGGAGGGAGCCGTGAAGGAGGAAAGGTTCCCACACACTAGAAGCCCCTTCGCGGGCGGAGACTGCGGGTGGCGGAGGGGGAAGCTCCGGAGCCGCAGAGGAGAGCGCGGCCACAGGGTGCGGAGGGCAGAGCGGAGAGATTCCCGCAGAGGATCGGTGCCGACCGGCACTCACCAGCCCGAGAGGCTTGTCTGCTCACCGGCCGGAGCTGGCGGGGCTGGGAGCTGAGGCTCGGGCTTCGGTCGGATCCCAGGGAAAGGTCTGGAGTTGGCGGCGTGAACACAGCCTGAAGGGGCTAGTGCGCCACGGCTGGCCGGGAGGGAGTCCGGGAAAAGTCTGGAGCTGCCGAAGAGGCAGGAGACCATTGTTTCAAGGTGCACGAGGAGAGGGGATTCATTCCCAGTGTGCCCAAAGAAGGCAGAGCACCACCTAAACTAACTCCAGAGTTGGTCGCGAGCCACGGCTATCAGCTCAGACCGCAGAGATGGGCATGAAACGCTAAGGATGCTGCTGCCGCCACCAACACGCCTGTGTGCGAGCTCAGGTCACTATGCACACCTCCCCTCCCGGGAGCCTGTGCAGCCCGCCACTGCCAGGGTCCCGGGATCCAGGGACAACTTCCCCGGGAGAACGCACGGCGCGCCTCAGGCTGGTGCAACGTCACGCTGGTCTCTGCCTCCGCAAGCTCGCCCCGCACTCCGTTCACCTCCCTCCCCCACCCCCGAGTGAGCCAGAGCCCCGGAATCAGCAGCTCCTTTAATCCTGTCCTGTCTAAGCAAAGAACAGACGCCCTCAGGCGACCTACACGCAGAAGGGGGGCCAAATCCAACGCTGAACCCCAGGAGCTGTGCGAACAAACAAGAGAAAGGGAAATTTCTCCCATCAGCCTCAGGAGCAGCAAATTAAATCGCCACAATCAACTAGATGTACCCTGCATCTGTGGAAAACCTGAATAGACAACAAATCATCCCAAATTGAGGACGTGGACTTTGAGAGCAAGATATATTATTGTTCCCCTTCTCTTCTTTTTGTGTGTATGTGTATGCTTCTGTGCGAGATTTTCTCTGTAAAGCTTTGCTTTCAGCATTTGTGCTAGGGTTCTGTCCATCTGTGTTTTTTTTTGTTGTTGTTGTTTGCTTTTTACTTAAAATTTTTTTTTCTTTCTTTACCTCTCTCTCTCTCTCCCTCCCTCCCTCCCTCGCTCTCTGTTTCTTTCTACTTTTTCTCCCTTTTATTCTGAGCCGTGTGGATGAAAGGCTCTTGGTACTGCAGCCAGGAGTAAGTGCTGTGCCTCTGAGGTGGGAGAGCCAACTTCAGGACTCTGGTCCACAAGAGACCTCCCAGCTCCACGTAATATCAAACGGCGAAAATCTCCCAGAGATCTCCATCTCAACACCAAGACCCAGCTTCACTCAACGACCAGCAAGCTACAGTGCTGGACACCTTATGCCAAACAACTAGCAAGACAGGAACACAACCCCACCCATTAGCAGACTGGATGCCTAAAATCATAATAAGGCCACAAACACCCCAAAACACACCACCAGACGTGGACCTGCCCACCAGATAGACAAGATCCAGCCTCATCCACCAGAACACAGGTACTAGTCCCCTCCACCAGGAAGCCTACACAACCCACTGAACCAATGTTAGCCACAAGGGACAGACACCAAAAACAATGGGAACTACGAACCTGCAGCCTGCAAAAAGGAGACCCCAAACACAGTAAGATAAGCAAAATGAGAAGACAGAAAAACACACAGCAGATGAAGGAGCAAGGTAAAAACCCACCTGACCTAACAAATGAAGAGGAAATAGGCAGACTACCTGAAAATGAATTCAGAATAATGATAGTAAAGATGAACCAAAATCTTGGAAATAGAACAGAGAAAATGCAAGAAACATTTAACAAGAACCTAGAAGAACTAAAGAGGAAACAAACAGTGATGAACAACACAATAAATGAAATTAAAAATACTCTAGATGGGATCAATAGCAGAATAACTGAGGCAGAAGGACGGATAAGTGACCTGGAAGATAAAATACTGGAAATAACTACTGTGGAGCAGAATAAAGAAAAAAGAATGAAAAGACCTGAGGACAGTCTCAGAGACCTCTGGGACAACATTAAATGCAGCAACATTCGAATTATAGGGGTCCCAGAAGAAGAAGAGAAAAAGAAAGGGACTGAGAAAATATTTGAAGAGATTATAGTTGAAAACTTCCCTAATATGGGAAAGGAAATAGTTAATCAAGTCCAGGAAGCACAGAGAGTCCCATACAGGATAAATCCAAGGAGAAACATGCCAAGACACATATTAATCAAACTGTCAAAAATTAAATACAAAGAAAACATATTAAAAGCAGCAAGGGAAAAACAACCAATAACATACAAGGGACTCCCCACAAGGTTAACAGCTGATCTTTCAGCAGAAACTCTGCAAGCCAGAAGGGAGTGGCAGGACATACTTAAAGTGATGAAGGAGAAAAACCTACAACCAAGATTACTCTACCCAGCAAGGATCTCCTTCAGATTTGATGGAGAAATTAAAACCTTTACAGACAAGCAAAAGCTGAGAGAGTTCAGCACCACTAAACCAGCTTTACAACATATGCTAAAGGAAACTTCTCTAGGCAAGAAACACAAGAGAAGGAAAAGACCTATAATAATAAACACAAAACAATTAAGAAAATGGGAATAGGAACATACATATCGATAATTACCTTAAATATAAATGGATTAAATGCTCCCACCAAAAGACACAGACCGGCTGAATGGATACAAAAACAAGACCCATATATATGCTGTCTACAAGAGACCCACTTCAAACCTAGGGACACATACAGACTGAAAGTATGGGGATGGTAAAAGATATTCCATGCAAATGGAAATCAAAAGAAAGCTGGAGTAGCAATACTCATATCAGATAAAATAGACTTTAAAATAAAGACTATTACAAGAGACAAAGAAGGACACTACATAATGATCAAGAGGTCGATCCAAGAAGAAGCTATAACAATTGTAAATATTTATGCACCCAACATAAGAGCACTCAATACATAAGGCAAATACTAACAGCCAAAAAAGGGGAAATCGACAGTAACACATTCATAGTAGGGGACTTTAACACCCCACTTCCACCAATGGACAGATCACCCAAAATAGAAATAAATAAGGAAACACAAGCTTTAAATGATACATTAAACAAGATGGACTTAATTGATATTTATAGGACATTCCATCCAAAAACAGCAGAAAACACTTTTTTTCTCAAGTGCTCATGGAACATTCTCCAGAATAGATCATATCTTGGGTCACAAATCAAGCCTTGGTAAATTTAAGAAAATTGAAATCGTATCAAGTATCTTTTCCAACCACAATGCTATGAGACTAGATATCAATGACAGGAAAAGTTCTGTAAAAAATACAAACACATGGAGACTAAACAATACACTACTTAGTAACAAAGTGATCACTGAAGAAATCCAAGAGGAAATCAAAAAATACCTAGAAACAAATGACAATGGAGACACGATGACCCAAAACCTTATGGGATGCAGCAAAAGCAATTCTAAGAGGGAAGTTTATAGCAATACAATTCTACCTTAAGAAACAGGAAACATCTCGAGCAAACAACCTAACCTTGCACCTAAAGCAATTAGAGAAAGAAGAACAAAAAAAACCCCAAAGTTAGCAGAAGGAAAGAAACCATAAGATCAGATCAGAAATAAATGAAAAAGAAATGAAAGAAACGATAGTAAAGATCAATAAAACTAAAAGCCGGTTCTTTGAGAAGATAAATAAAATTGATAAACCATTAGCCAGACTCATCAAGAAAAAAAGGGAGAAGACTCAAATCAATAGAATTAGAAATGAAAAAGGAGAAGTAACAACAGACACTGCAGAAATACAAAGGATCATGAGAGATTACTACAAGCAACTCTATGCCAATAAAACGGACAACCTGGAAGAAATGGACAAATTCTTAGAAATGCACAACCTGCTGAGACTGAACCAGGAAGAAATAGAAAATATGAACAGACCAATCACAAGCACTGAAGTTGAAACTGTGATTAAAAATCTTCCAACCAACAAAACTGCAGGACCAGATGGCTTCACAGGTGAATCCTATCAAACATTTAGAGAAGAGCTAACACCTATCCTTCTCAAACTCTTCCAAAATATAGCAGAGGGAGGAACACTCCCAAACTCATTCTATGAGGCCACTGTCACCCTGATACCAAAACCAGACCAAGATTTCACAAAGACAGAAAACTACAGGCCAATACCACTGATGAACATAGATGCAAAAATCCTCAACAAAATACTAGCAAACAGAATCCAACAGCACATTAAAAGGACCATACACCATGATCAAGTGGGGTTTAATCCAGGAATGCAGGGATTCTTCAATATACGCAAATCAATCAATGTGATACACCATACTAACAAACTGAAAGAGAAAAACCATATGATCATCTCAATAGATGCAGAGGAAGCTTCTGACAAAATTCAACACTCATTTATGATAAAAACCCTGCAGAAAGTAGGCATAGAGGGAACTTTCCTCAACATAATAAAGGCCATATATGACAAACCTACAGCCAACAGTATCCTCAATGTTGAAAAACTGAAACCATTTCCACTAAGATCAGGAAGAAGACAAGGTTGCCCCCTCTCACCACTATTATTCAACATAGTTTTGGAAATTTTAGCCACAGCAATCAGAGAAGAAAAGGAAATAAAAGGAATCCAAGTCAGAAAAGAAGAAGTAAAGCTGTCACTGTTTGCAGATGACATGATACTATACATAGAGAATCCTAAAGATGCTACCAGAAAACTACTAGAGCTAATCAATGAATTTGGTAAAGTAGCAGGATACAAAATTAATGCACAGAAATCTCTGGCATTCCTATACACTAATGATGAAAAATCTGAAAGTGAAATTAAGAAAACACTCCCATGTACCACTGCAACAAAAAGAATAAAATATTTAGGAATAAACCTACCTCAGCAGACAAAAGACCTGTATGCAGAAAATTATACAACACTGATGAAAGAAATTAAAGATGATACAAATAGATGGAGAGATATACCATGTTCTTGGATCGGAACAATCAACATTGTGAAAATGACTCTACTACCCAAAGTAATCTATAGATTCAATGCAATCCCTATCAAACTACCACTGGCATTTTTCACAGAACTAGAACAAAAAATTTCACAATTTGTATGGAATCACAAAAGACCCTGAATAGCCAAAGCAATCTTGAGAATGAAAAACGGAGCTGGAGGAATCAGGCTCCCTGACTTCAGACTATACTACAAAGCTACAGTAATCAAGACAGTATGGTACTGGCACAAAAACAGAAATATAGATCAATGGAACAGGACAGAAAGCCCAGAGATAAACCCATGCACATATGGTCACCTTATCTTTGATAAAGGAGGCAGGAATGTACAGTGGAGAAAGGACAGCCTCTTCAATACGTGGTGCTGGGAAAACTGGACAGGTACATGTAAAAGTATGAGATTAGAACACTCCCTAACACAATACACAAAAATAAGCTCAAAATGGATTAAAGACCTAAATGTAAGGCCAGAAACTATCAAACTCTTAGAGGAAAACATAGGCAGAACACTCTATGACATAAATCACAGCAAGATCCTTTTTGACCCACCTCCTAGAGAAATGGAAATACAAACAAAAATAAACAAATGGGACCTAATGAAACTTAAAAGCTTTTGCACAGCAAAGGAAACCATAAACAAGACCAAAAGACAACCATCAGAATGGGAGAAAATATTTGCAAATGAAGCAATGGACAAAGGATTTATCTCCAAATTTTAAAGGCAGCTCATGCAGCTCAATAGCAAAAAAACAAACAACCCAATCCAAAAATGGGCAGAAGACATAGACTTTTCTCCAAAGAATATATACAGATTGCCAACAAACACATGAAAGAATGCTCAACATCATTAATCATTAGAGAAATGCAAATCAAAAGTACAATGAGATATCATCTCACACCAGTAATAATGGCCATCATAAAAAAAATCTGGAAACAATAAATGCTGGAGAGGGTGTGGAGAAAAGGAACATTCTTTCCCTGCTGGTGGGAATGTAAATTGATACAGCCACTATTAAAAACAGTATGCAGGTTCCTTAAAAAACTACAAATAGAACTACCATACGACCCAGCAATCCCACTACTGGGCATATACCCTGAGAAAACCATAATTCAGAAAGAGTTATGTACCAAAATGTTCATTGCAGCTCTAATTACAATAGCCAGGACATGGAAGCAACCTAAGTGTCCATCGTCGGCCGATGGATAAAGAAGATGTGGCTCATATATTCAATGGAATATTACTCAGCCTTAAAAAGAAACGAAATTGAGTTATTTGTAGTGAGGTGGATGGACCTAGAGTCTGTCATACAGAGGGAAGTAAGTCAGAAAGAGAAAGACAAATACCGTATGCTAACACATATATATGGAATCTAAGAAAAACAAATGTCATGAAGAACCTAGGGGTAAGACAGGAATAAAGACACAGAGCTACTAGAGAATGGACTTGAGGATATGGGGAGGGGGAAGGGTAAACTGTGAGAAAGTCAGAGAGTGGCATGGACATATATACACTACCAAACGTAAAATAGATAGCTACTGGGAAGCAGCCGCATAGCACAGGGAGATCAGCTCGGTGCTTTGTGACCACCTAGAGGGGTGGGATAGGGAGGGTGGGAGGGAGGGAGACACAAGAGGGAAGAGATATGGGAACATATGTATATGTATAACTGATTCACTTTGTTATAAAGCAGAAACTAACACACCATTGTAAATTTTTTATAATTGCAATTATACTCCAATAAAGATGCTAAAAAAATAATAAAATAAAATACCCATGGATATATTAATGGACTGATAGAAAGATGGATAAATTCACGAATGCATAACAATTCCTGATATGGATAGGTAAATAGACAGACAATACTCATTTATATATATTTGTGTATAGTATTATCTATGGTTTTAAATTTGCATATATATTTATTATATGTATCATTCTTCAAATAGCCTATTTCCCTCAAAACTTATGTTTTTGAGATGACCTGTGCTATAAAGAAGTCTAGTTCATTCCTTTTAATTGATGTCAAGTATTGAATTATACAAATATATCATATTTCATTTTCCATTTTTCCAGTATTAGATTTTGATCATTTGTAGCATTTTCCTATTATTGAAAATGGTGCCATAAATATCCTTGCACAAGTCTCCTATTGCACATTTTAGAGAATTTCTATAGAATATAATCCCAGAAGTACGACTGTTAGTCATAGGGTTGCACACTGACAACTTTAGTACGTTGTATTGTAAAACTGCTCTCCAAAGTGTTAACAAGATTCTGTGATTCCATTTTCCCACATATTAGTCAACATTTGCTACTGTTAAACTTAATTTTTGCTAGTCTAATAGATGTAAAGTGTTGTGTCATACTTGTGTATTTCATTTTTGTCTCATGTTTGCGTTCCTAGATCATTGTAGTTGAAAATTGTTTCATGTTTAATGACATTTCAGGGTTCTTCTTCTATTAATGACCTATTCTAACCCTTGTTTTTTTATTCAAGTTATTTTATTTAATGATTTTTATGAGATATATATATATATATATGGCAATTCATTTGTTATGTACGTTGTAAGGTCATTTTGATTCAACACAGTCAATCTTTGGAGAAACATAAAGGAACTGTTATTTTGCTCTTTCTTGATTGTTAGTTTCTTCAAAGGGTCACTTTATGATATTTGAACTGATCTCCTAATTCCTCATGCCCACAACTGGGGAAAAAAAAACAAAAACCCAACCTCCCTGACATTGTTAGGACTCATACTGGAAGTTCCAGAATCTAAAATGTACCATTAGGCCTTTAAACAGTTTCATTGCCTCCTCTAATCCACCAACTGTTATGCTCATAATTCACTGACTATAAATCCTTTTGCCAGCACCCAAATGGGTCCCAACTGCAGTAAAAATTAGAGAAGGGAGACTTTATATAGATAGTCACTACCCCTAATTTAGTCATTTTAATGTGGATGGGTGGATGGGAAGTATCACACTCTTGACATAAAAGTGAAGTGAAGGAAAAGGGCCATACAGAAGGAAATTAAATTATTGAGCTACTACAATAATATTAGCATTTTGCTACTGTGAACTCACATTACCTTATAAGAACACTTTAATGGAAGTAACATCATCCCCATATTATAAGATAATATACTGAATTTCAGAAAAGTAGTTTATGTGTTGATGGTCACAGAGCTAGAAGGTGGCAGAGTCAGATTTCGATTCAATTCCAGAAGACTCCCTTAACACACTCTTGTCTGTACACTTGTGTCAACTGATCAGGAAGTTTGAAATCTGAGCCATATTAGCACAAGGGAAATAGCAAAAATAAGCATTTTCAACATAAATGTGAGGTTTAGTGTTTTTTTATTGTTTAACCTTTACAATGTGTTTTCCATGCATACTCTGAAATGATAATCACATCAAATGTCATAATGCATGGGTGAACATGTATCCAAGTTTGCCTGAAATACATGCCTATTGTCTTGAGTCCTGTTCAGTTCAACATTTATCCTAGGTTTTTCATTTTTTAGTAATGTATTATTAATAATAGTTGCATTAAAATTTTACTTTCAGCTCCTCCCATAATCTTGTATAATAATGGATGAAACTCATGTGCAATGAACAGAGTTCTAACTTTAACATGTGGCTATCTGGAATATTACCAGTCTTTTTTCACTCTGCTTTTCCAGATATAATATCTCACTTTTGAGGGCAGAATGCAAACTATTTTCTGATAAAATAATTATAATAGGACATGTAGTGTGTGGAGTCAGGGGGTATATAGGAACTCTCTGTACTTTCTGTTCAATTGTACTGAAAGCCTAAAACTGCTCTAAAAAAATAAAGTCTATTAAAAAAAAATGGACATGTAGGAAAGAGCTACATTTTTCAGGTCTAGAGTAGTAGAAGTTTTTAAGTCAGCTGCCCCTGCTGGTCACTTGGGATACTAGCCATTTATGTCAAGATTTGTGCCATGACCTTTGGAACTGGAATCCATGGAACCTACAGTTAGTCAGGTCAATGTGAAATTATAGGTTGATGTGTGCTTGAAAAATGATCAAGAAATAATAGCTGTATTGTCCTATCAATAATTGTAGCCATAATGTTCTTCTTACGTGGTTTCGATATTTATTTAATGTTGAATATCTGTATATATATTTATCTAACTTATTGTTTGGTAGCATTTTATTTTATTTTTTGCAATAAATCATTTAATATAAATAAATTTTAAAATTTCCAGAGTTTCCATTTCTTAAAAAGTTGGTAAAAGTTTAACAAATAAAATATTAATTGGTGTTACCATCTACTCTCAGGACAGGAAAGCTAGAGGACACAGATCTGCAGAAGCAGCATCAGTATTTATTTAAAGAATGTTGTCCTTTTAAAGTGAACTATACTTGAAATGACAAATGTGTCCAGCTACCCAAGGGAGAGTAACATATCATACTGCAAACTATGACTTTTCCTTTAGATCTATTGACTTTTTCTAAGTGAATACATATCCAACGTTTCATAGTAGATAGGAAAAGTGAAGGAATAGATGACAATGTTGACTCCATCAACAGAAGAACTTCACAAACAGTTGAATGATATTAAGTGTTATATCGGCACATGCCAAAAATCAGTTAAGTCCAATAATGGTTCAACTTTTTTCATCTAATTCATAGGATCAAAGTAAAGTTTTACAAGTTCATTTTCTTGAAAGCAGCAGTGTGAACACTATTAAAACACTCAACATTGGAGTTAAATATATTGTTTTTGCAAGGATAAAAATATGAAATACTAAGTTGTTAGAGTACAGTGTTATGGTGAAAACAATGGTCTTACTAAAGTAAAAAACCTATTTATCAAGAAATATACCTAGAATTTCTTGTGGTACACAAATTAATAATTGCATTGAAATAGCTGTAGTCAAAATTTGTAAATACTTTATGCACAGAAATAGAAAAACGACTATAATTTTTGTGTGTATATGGTTGATGTTACATTAAAACATATTTCAACATGAATTTATATGGGCCTTCTCTTTTCTGTCATCATCAACTGGATTTTAGCAATGTTTAAATATTTCAAGATTTACTTGGAGGGCTTCCCTAGTGACGCAGTGGTAAAGAATCTGCCTGTCAATGCAGGGAACATGGGTTCGAGCCCTGGTCTGGGAAGATCCCACATGCCGCAGAGCAACTAAACACAACTACTGAGCCTGTGTGCCACAACTACTGAAGCCGGTGCGCCTAGAGCCCGTGCTCCTCAACAAGAGAAACCACCGCAGTGAGAAGCTCGCGCAAGGCAATGAAGTGTAGCCCCTGCTCACCGCAACCAGAGAAAAGCCCACGCACAGCAATGAAGACCCAAAACAGCCAAAATAAAATAAAGTAACAAAATAAATATATTTTTTAAAAAAGAATTATTTGGAAATCAATTTAAGTGTTCTGCAATGGTATTTAACTTGTTTTATAACCAAGACTTTGCATTCCATTCAAAATAAATTGAAAATCTTTAATCAGTTTATTCAAGAAATAAAAGAACACAAATGTTCAGCTTCTTAAGATTTAATGAATTGCAATGACTAAAAATAAAGCTTGCAAACAGGGAAACCTTGAAATTTATTCCTTCAAAGGTAACAGTGGATTTGAGCAAATTAACTGTGAGAGTTCAAATAGAATACAGGTTTTAATATTAAATCTCTATAGTTTAATTTTATAATATTTCAACTTTGGAAAGCATATATTCATGGAGATCTTACTTTCAGTTTTAATCATTTATTTTCCACTCTGCAAAGGAATGGAACTGAGAAGACCTATAATTTTCACATCTAAATCTGGTAAAATATTCAAAACAATTGAGACCCTTTTTTAACAAGTATCGTCATGTAAAAACATTTGTTGAAGACAGCGCTCTGAATGAATATAAGCAAAAAGACAATGTAAGCAGAGTTGAAAGGAGATATAAACTGTTTTGGAATCATTATTTGACTCACCTTCAAGCCTCTTCAAAGTTTGATTGTAATTTCAGGTATGTGAGACTTTTTACTCCTTATTTTTTTATAACAAGTTTGAGTTATATTTTTTTATTACTGTCATCAGAAAGAATCCTAACCATGATAAGTGATAAACATGTTTTTCTTATTATGATATCTGAATAAGGAAAGGTAGTTTCACTAGTTGTCTAAATTATTACCATTAGAGGTTTTTTTTAAATTCCACTTCTCAATCACCAAAACTATAGAATCTGCTCATTAAGTGTCACCCAATTTTCTAATCTCCAAACAATCACCACCTTCCTAGTTTCAACTTTCATGTTTTTCTGATTCATTTTAATAACATCTGTCCAATTCATCATCCACACATCTTTAGATTTCTCTGGAGAAAATTTGCTGTTATGGGTTTGTTTAAAAACTCTTTGTTTCCCACATCCTTCAGGATGAAATCCAACATACTTGGTATGTTTACAAAGACCCTCACATTGTTAGTTCCTGCATGGTTTTCCCGGGAAAATTTTCAATATGCTCCTCCCTTTCCACTGTGCTATATCCTTCATGCATAGCCTGTATCCCAGTGCCACAAATTGCTTCCCATCTCTCAAACAAATGAATTTTTGGAGATATAAGTGTTTTCACATGGGTCTTTTCCTCTTCCTGGAATCTATTTTTCTAACTTGTTCATCTGAATACTTTAAAGATACAATGCAATATTATTGGCATCGTAAAGGTTTTTTTTCTTAAAAGTTGGATAAACTCTCATCTGATCTTCTACAATACTTTGTAAATATTATTAGAGCATCATTCACATTGATTCAATATTAAATTTTTGTCAGTTTCTTCCAATAAAAGATATGAATCTTAAGTGACTGTGCTTAACTCACCAGTGTATCCCCACTACCTGAGATCTTGACAGACACGAGGAGGTGTTTATTAGCTACTTTAGGAAAGAAAATTTAAATAACTGAACATAATTTGGATGAATTATTTATATATTATTAAAATTCTCATATTTTGAAATGCTTCTTTCCTTATAAAACATTGATCTGCTTCTGTAAGCTGCAAATCATCCTCAAAGCACAGTGTTTCTCAGAGTTATATAACCTAAAGAATAACCATTTCCATATTCCACAAATATTCACACATGCTTTTCTATAGTGGAATTAACCCAGACCAAACACCATACTGAGAACATCTATTAATATAGATTAGTCAGTTTTACAAATGGACTATGGTGTATTTGCTAACATACTACAGAGTCACATCAAGGTAATTAAAACTGAATCTATTAAATTAAGTGCAGCCAGGGCTGTACCATTCTTGCTTTAAAACAATTTCTTTTTAATCACTAGTCAACCAGAAAATATGGTAATCATCCATGGGTGTATTAGTTTTCTATGGCAGCTGTAACAAATTATCAGAAACTCAATAGCTTAAGGCAATACAAATTTATTATCTTATAGTTCTGGTGGTCAGAAATCCAAAATGGGTCTCAGGGCTTATATCAAGGTATCAGTAGAGCTGTGTTCCTTCTGGAGGCTCTAGGGGAGAATCCATTTCCTTGCTTTTTCCAGCTCCTAGAGGTCACCCACATTCCTTAGCTCATTGTCTCCTATCTCCATTTTCAAAGTCAGCAACATCTGGCTAAGTTCTTCTAACACTTCATTGCTCTGGTTCTCTTTTCTGTCTCCCTCTTCCACTTTAAGAACTCCTGTGATTACACTGCGTTTATGCAGATAATCCAAAATAACCTCTTTATTTTAAGTTTAGCTGAGTAGCAACCTTAATTTCATCTGCAACTTTAATTCCATTTGCTGGGTACTGTAACTATTACAGGTTCTAGAGGTTAGGATGCGAACATCATTCAGGGGCTATTATTCTTTCTATTACAATGGAACTATTCAGGAGCAACATGGTTTTATTTGATCAGAAATAATGATAAGTCCCTCTGAGGAATCTGCACAGAAAGACTGGATTCTATCAAGTGAATTGGGAATTGTGTAAGCGGTCAGACTGCATATATGGAGGCTGGGCTTACATAATGAAGGTTTTAAATCTGTTTCCTCCCTACCCTCCTCTCTCTTTTTCCTTACCTCTTATTCCTGAAATGTTTACTAAAAGACTACTACTATGTGTTAGGCCCTGTGATAGTCGGACATTAAACAACAAAAGAACACCAAATTGCCATGATTGGAGAGCTCAGAGTACAACATACAAATTGTCAATCAAATAATTATAAAATTACATGACAAGTGGACTGTTAGGCTCTGTTATGTAACCTTTCCTGTTCTCTACCTAACTTCCTTACTCCTGTCACTGGGAGGCTTACAATGCACATTAGCATATTACAAAAGCTGAGACTTCCTGCAATCGGGAAATCCTCCACAATTTAGTTGATTAAAAATAAAATCTTGTTTTTTTTTTCCTGTAGTGGGCCTATTTGCTTCCCAACAAATCTGTTAAACACACTCTGAGAAACACTCTTTTAAAATAATAGAAACACAAAAATTATTAACTTTACTTGGTGTCATTCAGAGGTTGAGCCAGTCTATTGGAAAGTGGAAGCAGCTAAGTTGGACTTAGGCGGCAGGCGTCTTGGAAGAAGAGCCATACAACCCCCAGACCCAACACCGCCACCACTTAAATGTGCATGGCACTCCGCGCATCTCCCTCCTATGGAGAAGAGAGCTTACTTCCCCCTCGCTGTGAACCCAAGTTGGCCTTTCAACTGTCTTTGACCGAGAGAATGCAGCAGAGGGATGTGCGGAGCCTTAAGATGACAAGCAGCCTCCACTTCTCTCCCTTTTAGCCGAGCTGCCATGCTACAGGAAACTCACACCACGTGCAGGGGAACTACGGCGCCCCTATGACTGGCTCCAGGTGAACACTCAGCTGACAATGAGAACTGAGGTCTCAAATATATGACCCAGCTTGACCTCCTCCTGAGAGATGAGGCCCCAGTTCTCTGAGTTTCTCAGGCTGACACTATGTTAAACGGAGATGGGCTGTTCCTATTGAGGGCTGCCCAAACTGCAGATTCATGAGTAAGTAATAGAATGGGTTTTGTCAATAATTAAATTTCAAAGTGGTTTGTTACACAGCAATAGATGATTGAAAGATACACCTTGAAAACTGAATAGAAATTTGGCAAGTATTCCTAATATAAGAAATACCACAGGTGAAGGCAGACACATAAATGAGTATGGCATGTTCCAGAAACAAGTAGCTCAGTGTGACTGAAATGTTGGGGACAGGAGAAGTAAATGACCTTCAGGGCTATAGAGGTAAATAGGGAACAAGTAGTAATGATTTGGGGACTAGCATAACACTTTATTAAATCATCCTGAATATATCCTGTTGGGTCATTTTGTCTGCTCTGGATTTTTCCTTCCTTCTCCTGGTAAAAGCCCTCACTTTTTCCCCTTGGGCCACTCTCAGTGTATATGTCTTGGGTGGTGCAAACCTGTATCAACACTCTCAAAAACCAAAAAACGCACACTCATAAAAGGCACATGTTTGACCACTCAGATCGTCCCATCCTTCTGGCTCCAGTGCAGCTAAGGGACAAACCCATGATTCAAGGTGAATACCTGGGTTAATCTTGAAATTTTGCTTGGGTTACCACAGATGCTAAGCTGCTAAATAGCAAATCTGAAATTGCAAGAAAGAATTAAGCAAAAGGTAGAAATTAGGGTAAAACTGGAAATAAATAGAATCCTATGGAATCCTAGATTCAGCTCAGATCTGTTATATTAGCCAATTGAAAAAAAAAATTTTTTTTTCATTTAAACTGGTTTGTGTTGAGTTTCTGTCACAACCAAAAGGTTCCAGATTAATATAGAAACATAAACAAGTTTTTAAATATGCACATGATTGGTTGAGTTCTAGAAAGACAGCTCTGGCTTTAGTAAGGAGGAAATGGCAAAACAAGGGCAGAAATTGCAGACAAGAGGTAATGAAGACTTTCTCAACCATAATATGAAGTGAGGAATTTAATTTTTAGTCTTTCCTTCACATTGAGAAACTAAAGACAATCCAAGGGAAAATGAGAACATAACTGAATTGTCAAGGAATATAAGTATATAATAATTCACATGTTAATCAGTTGTCACTCACTCATTTTATTCATTCAACAAATATTGATCTCTAACTCTGACCACAGATTCTCAATCCTGCTGCTTATTGAATCAGATTTCTGAGGTTAAGCCTGACTATTAGCATTTTTTAAAAGATTGTCAGGGAATTTTTTTGCAGCTAGGATTGTATCTGGATAAGCATAAAAATTATACAATAACTTCTTTAAAACATTGATTCAACAGCTCCACCACACTGACATTCTTATTCAGTAAGACTGGGACAGGGTAGAGAATCAGTATTTTCCAAAACACATTAATAATAACTTCTACTTACCAATTTAGCATTTCCCCATTCCTGAATCAGTCTTAAGCAAGCTAGCACTAAATCAATTTCAGATCTGTTAGCTTAAAAGGATCTTGCCCTACTTCTGAAGATACAGTAGCAAGGAAGTGGGAGGGATCATGGGAATTTTTGTGCCCATTAACTAGCCCCTTTTGAATGGTCTACTTTACGCAACAAAGCACAGACTTACAGGCACCCCTTTCTAGACCCTTAACAATTCAGATATCAACCATAATAGCAGCCGTTCTTTTAGTTAATTAACTGGGTCCTGGCAGCTTACTTTGTTTGTGCCAAGAATTCCCACACTGAGAAAGTTCCTAGTTTAAAAAAGAAAAAAAAAAATCACAGCAAGATGACCACTGTGACTGAAGCCGACTCAAAGAAAAAGAAAATCAAGAAATTAGATCAAAGAGTCTGCAGAGGGCCAGATTGTGTAAGGCCTCACAGGTTTAAGAACTTTATCTTTATTCTGAGAGCAATATGACACCATTGAAGAAATTTCCCTACAAACATAACTTCATCTTACTTTTAATAGAATCATTCCAGCTGTTCTGCTTAGTAGACTACATAGGGCAAAGAAAAAAATACAGACCAGTTAGAGGGCAATTACAATAATTTGTACAAGAAATGATGATGACTGTAGGTTTGTCCAAAGTGATAGATGACAGTGGACATGATTAGAACTGGCCAGATTCTGCATATGTTTTTCAGGTTGAGTCAACAGACTTTGCTAATTGATGGAAGAGGTGGTGTAAGAATATAAGAGACAGGAGTTAAGTTTGACCCCAGAATTTGAGAACCATGTAGATAAAATGAGGACTCTAATTGAAATAGGGAAGACTGGCAGAGGAGCAGGTTTTAAGTTGAGAGATCAGAAGCTAATCTTTAAGTCTGAGATTTCTCTGAGCAATACAAACAAATATATTGAATTTTTAGTTAGATACCTGACCCAAAAGTCCAGGGGTCAGTTCTGGGCTTAGCCTATAAAACTTAGACCGATAAGCATACAGGTGGCATTTCAGGCATGGGATTGGATGAAACCACCATGGTAGGGAGCAGGATGGAATCCAAGAGAGGTTTAAAGACTGATGCCCTGAGCAGTCCCACATTAAGACAGAATATGGGAGAAAGAGGAGCCCGCAAACAAGACTGAGAAGACTGCCTTCCACAAAGCAAGAAGAAACCATTAAGTTGTAGGGCCATGAAATTCAAGTGAAGAAATTGTCACGGAGGAAATAATGGTCACCATGTCCTAACTGCTGGCGACATGTCAAGTATGGATGAGGACTGAGTTTCGTCCATTTGTCTTTAGCAATATATCTGCCAGTCACTGCCTTAATGAGAGTCATTTTGGAAGAATGTTCGGAGCTGCAACCTGGCTGAACTGAATTCAATAAAGAATAAGAAGGGAGAAATTTGAGACAATGAGCAGAAAACTATTCTGAGGAACTTTTCTGTGAAGGAAAGTAGAAAAATGCACATGTAATTGGAAGATATTATAAGGTCAAGAAAGGCTTCTTTGTTTTTTAATTGAGAAACAGTTTTTCACGTATACTTTAAAAAATTATAAAGAGAACTGATCGTCTAGGAGAAGGAAAAGTGAATAGCTAAAGGAAACTGATCCCTGAGAGATGGGAGACAAATGAAGTGAACTTTACTGTGACGGCTAATTTTATCTGTCAGTTTGACTGGGCTAAGGGGTATCCAGACAGCTGGTAAAACGTTATTTCTGGGTGTGTCTGTGAGGATGTTTCCAGAGAGATGAGAATTTGCATCAGTAGACTGAGTAAAGATTACCCTCACCTACATTGTGGCCATTATTCAATTCATTGAGGGCCTAAACAGAACAAAAGCTGAGGAAGGGCCAACACAGATCTTCTCCTGCTTCAGACGTAAGTGGTCCAGATTTTTAGGCCTTGAGATTTGGAGTGAAACTATACCACTGGCTTTCCTTGGTGTCCAGCTTGCAGATGGCAGATCATAGGGCTTAGTCTCCACCATCATTTGAGCGAATTCCTCATAATAAATCTCTTCCTAAATACCTAGCTAGATAGATATCTAGCTATCTACCTAGCTAGCTAGCTAGCTATCATCATCTACCTATCCATCGTCTTCTACTGGTTCTCTTTCTCTGGAGAACCCTGACTAATACAGTATGAAACTGAACAATGGGGATTGTACAAGTAAGGGAGGCCCATGAACGCTTTCCAGAGGATACCTCTAGAGAGGAAATGTTTGGAATTAAATGAAAAGCAAAGATGGCCAGGATGGGAAGGGCTTTCCACATACAGGGAGTAGCCTGTGTGGGCTTACAGAAAAAGTAAATATTGTTGTGTGGGCCTATAAAAGCCAGCGTGGTTGAGATGCAGAAATCAAGAAACTTGGTTATAAATATGGGATAGAGGTTGTTAAGACTTGTTAAAGAAACAATTTTGTTTCTCTATAAGCACTAGAAAATCAGTGAAGGATTTCAAGGGCCGTGCAATGTAGAGGTTGAAATGATTGGATCTATGCTTTAACAAGGTAATTTTGGCTGCAGTGAGGAAAATGGATTAAAGAAACACCAGTTGTTATGGATAATATATTTCTTAGCCCGGTATTTTCTACTTGACCATACTCCATTTTGAATTATTCCTTACCCCATGTTCGTAAGTCTTGCCTTTTCAAGTAGATTTTCATCTATCCTAGGGAAAGCCATTGAATTTTTATTTCTTTCTTCCCTATATAGCCACCAGGGAAGACTTCAAAAAGCTGAGATTCAATCTTAGCACACTGGTGCTTAAAATGAAGTCCGTGGCATTTAGGAGATAAGAGAGGACTTTTATGATCCACCAGATATTAGGTTTACAGTTTTATCTCTTACCACTCTCTCTCTGTATGTTGTATTTTAATTGAATTAAACTACTTATTTTTCCTGAGAAACGCCATGCTCTTCTTCAGCATTTTTGTAAATTTTACTGTTTATTCTTTCTTATTTTTATTCAAGAACCCACCATTATGCCAAGAGCACAGTAGGGTTTTAACAAATACTGTTTTAATTATTTTAAGTTTGTTTTCTTAACCATTCCTCGTTCAGCAGTGGACACAGCACGTTTAATGACGACAACACGCAGAAACTTCGAGCACACAAAGGAACGAGGAAAAGCTGTCAAAGTCTCTGAAAAGTTGTGACAAATACAGACAAGAAAATGTTACTAGGAGTGAAAAATTACGTATTTTCTAAATGACTGGCAAATTATACACATAAAGTATTAGAGCAGATACCAAGAGGGTTATGGATTTTGTGCTCTGGAATAAGAACACTCAAACAAAGATATTTAGAAAAATAAATATTTGGTTAACTAATAAAGGATGTATTTGTACTCATCTTTATAGTGAACTCGCAAAAGGGAATGTCAATATTAGCATTCAGGATATCTCCCCAGACCCAGCAATTTCCCAAGCCACCTGGAGATCCTTGTAGGCTGTTGACCCTGATGACTGCAACCTGGACAAAGTGGATTCACTTTTTCTGGGAAACTCATTACAGCTAGGCTCTGTACATTTGATTTCACAGGTGTTTATTACTTGATATTATGTGGAAAATCTGCCAGCCAATGTTCCGGGCTAACTATTCCTTCTTTATTCCTCAGTTATCAAAAGAAGAAAGGAAAATAATTGTCATAACATTTAGATCAATTCATGGATAGAAAGTTCATAGAAAATTTTCACCTTTTGAGTATTTCCATTGGATGAAATACTAATGAATATTAGCTGTTTAAATAACATATTCTCAGATGTGGTACTTCCTATAGTATAATTAGGGGGTGGTTCATTGATAATCCATTTCCCAAACAGACCATATGTACCTAATAAATTTATGATTCTGGGACAAAATTGAAATGAATAAGATATTTCAGGGTCTAATGAGATGACCTCTAAGTGCTTTTTTAATTTTAATTTTTGTATTTTCAGGAACCAGTGACTCCAAATATACACCTTAAAATATAAGGTTCAGGGCTTCCCTGGTGGCGCAGTGGTTGAGAGTCCGCCTGCCGGTGCAGGAGACGCGGGTTCGCGCCCCGGTCCGGGGGGATCCCACATGCCGCGGAGCGGCTGGGCCCGTGAGCCATGGCCGCTGGGCCTGCGCGTCCGGAGCCTGTGCTCCGCAATGGGAGGGGCCACAGCAGTGAGAGGCCCGCATACCGCAAAAAAAATAAAAAAATAAAAAAATAAAAATAAAAAAAAAAATAAATAAATAAAAAAAATATATATATAAGGTTCAAAGTTGAGCCATGTTGGTAATATATACCTCCGATATTATGTGATAAAAATGGCACTTAATCCTGTGGTCTTCCTCCCAAGAACACATGACCCCAATATAATCAGGATAAAGATGACAAGTCCCACTGAGAGACAGTCTAAAAAGCACCTGACCAGTACTCCTCCAAACTGAAGGGCATCAAAAACAAGGAATATCATAGAAACTGTCACAGCTGAGCCTAAAGAAACATGACAAGTCAGTGTAATATGGCATCCTGGGTGGCATGCTGGAATAGAAAAAGATACTGGGCTAAACTAACGAAATCTGAATAAAACGTGGACTTCAGTTAATAATGATGAATCAATATTGGTTCATTAATTGGAACAAATATACCGTACTAAATAGGATGATAACAATAAGGAAAAATGTGTGTGGAATGTATGGAAGCTCTCCGTATTACCTCTGCATTTTTTTCTGTAAATCTAAAAGTAAAATATCTAAAACAGAAAGGTTATTTAAATTTTTTTGAAAAAAGTGACACAGTTACATTTGAATTGCAGATAAGAAACAAGTGCTTTTTAGTATGAATTTGCCTGTTGCAATATATAGTGCATACTTATACTAAAACAAGGTTTTTCATTTACCTAAATTTCAATTTTAACTTTATCTTGCAATCCTACATCTGGAATAGCTGCATCTCAAAATAACATTCATCTTCTACAAGTTCCTCCTCCAGTCTTCCTCATTGCATCTAGAACCAAAACCCAAGTCACTTTTAATACCATTTAAGCAGGGAAGTGTGAACTTTGCCCCAGGAAGAAACAGCCTACTATTAAAGGAGTTACAGTACCTGACAAATGTGTACCAGCGTGAACCAAGGTGAAGTGTAGAGAATGTTGTACTACTGGGGCTGTGTCACGGATAGGGAAGCATTTATTGTTATCATTTAAATCAATTATGATTTAGGATTTAGGATTATGTCAAGAACAACCAGAGCTGCTTCTAATGTTTATTAGAATAGTTCTTTAAAACGTAAATAGGACAGTGGTTTAGTTGAGGTGGATGTTCCAAGTTCCCCTGGCAGAGTACGAAGGAAAGCCAGAAGTTCAGGAAATTGCGGCTGTTAGAAATGATTTATCAATTAAGACTTAAGAACCTACCCCTTGAACATTTTATCCAGAGAATGCCTACAGTGGTGGCTCTCAAAATTTAACGTGCATCCAAAGAACTGAGAGATTTTGTTAAAATGCAAATTCTCATTCAATATATCCAGGTTGAGCATGAGATTATTCTGCTGGCATGGGAACCACACTTCTAGTATCAAGGGCTTAACAGACCCTCTATTAAGGCTTTGTGAAATACAGTGTACAGGGAGCACCAGCCTATCTGAGAAGCTTGGTGTTACCTATCCTCTGAAGGCTATGGTTGACCGTGAGAGATGCCGCAAGGTAACTGGTATTGCCAATATTATGGGGATGATAAGATCTCAGGATGACAGACTGAAGCTGACAATACTTAATGGTCAACCAACCAAAGTTAAAAAAAAAAACAAATTGCCTTGACCTGTAGGAATCTAAGATGATAACTAATAGATAATGATGCTACTATGAAGAAAATATATTGGCACTCAACTATTGTGTTGTTTGATTTGTATAATCACCAAAAAGAGAGAGAGAGAGAGAGAGAAAGAGGCAAAGGAAGGAATGGAGGGAGGGAGGGAGGGAGAGAGAGAGAGAGAGAGAGAGAGAGAAGCGTGGTTGGAGGAAAAGGGAAGGACAAAGACTGAGCATGCTTAAGGAAACACGTGAATATACACACATTGCCACAAAAATTAAAAATCTGTATTTTACTTTTTTGATTCTGATTTATCTTTTCCCAAGACAGAAAGTTATGTTGTTATCACTCTCTATTATGGCACTAATTTAGTTCTAAACAATTTCTAAAGACTTTAGAAGCAGAAATGTTCCTTCATTACATATAGATATTTACTTCTACCCATTCTTGGACTTCCTCCTTTCTCAGTGTCTTGACTTACGTATGCTAAACACTCAACTACAAAATAGTTTAAAGTTCCTCCTCTGGGTTCTCCTACTTTACGCAGAGCTTAAATCATTCATGAAATGGTATGTGATTTTCTTTAATAAGGTAAGATTTAGTTGGTATGTGTGTTACTTTTTAAAATTTTTATTGAAGTTTAACATACATAATGAAAAGGATACATAGCCTAAGTGTGTAACACAACGATTTTCACAAAGTAAAACACATTCCTACAGTCAGAGCCTGAATCAAGAAAGAGCGCACCATCTGCATCCCAAAAGTCACCCTCATGCCCCATCTCTGTTGCTAACCACACAAGAGTAACTGCTATCTTGACTTCAAGGGGAAAAAATAATGTTCCATCTTTTTCAACTGTATGTGAATGGAATCATATACATGTACTACTCTTGTGTCTGGCTTCTTTCCTCAATTTATTGTTTATAAGATTCATCCATCTTGCTGCATGTAGTTGCAGTTCATTTACTCTCATTACTGTATAATATCTCATCGTATTTATCCTTTTTATCACTGATGACTGCTTTCATTATCAATCTATTACACATAATGCTGCTACAAACATACTTGTATAATGCTTTTGGTGAACATAACTATGCAGTTCTGCTGGGTATACACTAAGGAATGGAACTGCTAAGTCCTAAGTTATGAGATAGTTCAGTTTTAGTGCATCCTGACAAAGCATTTTCTGAAGTGGCTATCTCAATTTATACCCTCACCAGAAAAGTATGAAGATTCCATTTGCTTCACACCATTACTTGACATTTGGAATTGTCAGACTATTTTATTCATTTTAGTCACTCTGGTGGTTTCAATTTGTATTTATTTCCATGATGGCATATAAAGTTTAGCACATTTCCTCAGTTTATTGGCCATTTGGATATTTTTAAATGAAATGTCTGTTCAAATCCTTGTGAGCTTTTGGTGGGAATGTAAAATAGTGCAGCTGCTATGGAAACAATACGAAGGTCCCTCAAAAAATTAAAAACAGAACTACCATATGAGTCAGCAATCCCATAACTGGGTGTTTACCCAAAATAATCGAAATCAGATACTAGCACTCCCATATCCATTACAACACTATTCTCAATAGCCAAGATGTAGAAATAACCTTAACCATCCACAGATACAGTGTTCAGCCTTAAAAGGAAGGAAATTCTGCCACATGCGACAAACTTGAGGACATGATGCTAAGTGAAATAAGCCAGTCACAGAAAGACAAATATGGCATGATTCCACTTACTTGAGAAACCTAAAATTAGTCAAATTCACAGAATCAAAGATTAGAATGGTGGTTGCCAGGAACTAGGAGGAAGGGTAAGTGGGAAGTTACGGATCAATGGGCATAGTTTCAGTTAAAGAAGATGAGTAAGTTCTAGAGATCTGCTCTAAATCAGATGGTCGGTTATATATTGGTTATATAGTATATGTGTATATATATATAGGTTATATATATATATAACCAACAATATACTATTGTACACTTAAGAATTTGTTAAGAGGATATATATCATGTTAAATGTTTTTACCACAATAAAATAAAATACGAAAAAACAAAATTTGTTCAATGTTGTTCATTTTTTCTATTGACTTGTTTATCTTATTTATAAAGTTCTTTATTCTAGATATTATTTTTAACAGATATATGCATTAAATATTTTCTCCTATTTGAATTTACTTTTCACACTCTTAATCATGTCTGCCACAATTTTAATTTTAATGTAATCTATCAAGTTTTCTCTTATTATGAATAATTTCTGTTCTTGTTTAAGAAATCTTTGGCTACCTTAAGGTAATAAAGTTATTTTAATATTTTTTCTAAAAGTTTTATTTTTTTCTTACACATTTAGATCTAGAATCAATTTTCATATATAGTTTAAGGAACAGGATAAGATTTATTATTTTTCTATATAAATTTCCATTTACAAAAAAGACTATTCTTTTCCCACTGAAGTGTAGTTTTTCCTTTGTATAAATTAGGTAACCATAGAGATGTAAGTAAGTAAGTCTATTTCTGGATTTTCTCTATAGTCTCAGTGGTTAATTTGTCTATATTTATGACAATTTCACATTGTCTTAATTACTACAGTGTTATATATAACAGGCCTCAATATGATATTAATCTAGCTTGTTTATTATTATTTTACAGTGCGTTAGGTATTTTGTGTTCTTTGCACATCTCTGTAAATTTTAGACCCACTTCCTTAATTTTCACACACACATGCTTGCAAATGCACAGACAGGCATGCACACACACACACAACCCTGCAGGTAATTTTATTTAAAATCCACTTATTTTTACGGATCAGTCTGGGAAGAATTTATATCTTTAAAATATTGAGCCCTTCAATCCATGTACGTGAAATGTCTCTCCATTTTTAAAGTTAACTTTACTGTGGTATAACTTACATATTATAAACTGCATCCATTTAAAATGTATGACTCACTAAATCTGACAGATGTATGTACCCATGAAGCCACCACTACAATCAAGATATGTAAAATCTCTCTCTCGCTCTCTAAAGATCCTCACATTCCTTTGCAGTCCGTTCCTCCTTTAGCTCCCTTCCCCAGGTAACAACTGATTGGATCCTTGTCACTAGAAATTACTGTGCATTTACCACTATTTAAAATACATGGAATCATACACTATGTACTCTTTGTATCAGCTTCTTTCACTCAGAGTAATTATTTTGAGATTCATCCATATTGTGTGTATCAACAGGTAGTTTCTTTATATTGATGTGTATTATTCCACTGTATGGAATTAACACAGTTTTTAAAAATCCATTCATCTGTTAACAGGAAGTCTGGTTGTTTCCAATTTGGGTCTCTCCTGTACAAGTTTCTATAAATGTTCTTGTACAACTCTGTGTGAACATATGTTCATTTTTAGGTGAACACTTAGAAGTTGAATCTCTGGGTTATGATAGGTATATATTTGTGTTTTTAAGAAATCATCAAGAGTTTTCCAAAGTGGTGATGCCATTTTATAGTCCAGTAGAATGCAAGAGTTCTTGCCCTTCAACACTTTTAAATAAACAATTTTTATATTTTACCTGACTCTGATGCTATTATTGGCTATAGTATAATCTGCCTACTATACAAGCAACAGACTATTTCACTTAATCTTCACAAAATATACTGGTATATATATTATTATATGTTTATGTTTTATGAAACTCCTGTATATAAAATTTGAGCTGAGTGCCTAAATGTTCACAGCTAGTCAGTGGTGGAATTGGGATTTGAATTCATATGTTAGCACTAGGGTTTGATATCTCTTATTACCCCATGTCGTTTTTTAAAATACAGTCTTTCGTCAGATAATGATTTCAGGATTTAATTTTGAGGAAGCATTGTAATGTTAGGTAATTTTTCCCTACTGTACTGTCAGAGAGGCAAAGTAGCATTGTGCCTATGAGAAGCTCAGTTTCTGGATTTACATCTTGGCTTAGCTGTTTATTAGATACATACACTTGGACAGTCTTTTAAGACTCAACTTCCTTACATTTTAAATGGTTGTAATAACAGGACTTTTCTTACTGGGCTGTTGTGACAATGCAATGTGATTAATGAAGGTAAATGCTGATCATTTCCGTACACATAGGAAAAACCAATAAGCATTACTGCCTCCAATATTCTAGTGCTAAGTGAGTAAATAAATCAAGAGTAGATCAGGAGCTTCCCTGGTGGCGCAGTGGTTGAGAGTCCGCCTGACGATGCAGGGGACGCGGGGTCGTGCCCCGGTCCGGGAAGATCCCACGTGCCGCGGAGCGGCTGGGCCCGTGAGCCACGGCCGCTGAGCCTGCGCGTCCGGAGCCTGTGCTCCGCAACGGGAGAGGCCACAACAGTGAGAGGCCCGCGTACCGCAAAAAAAACAAGAGTAGAACAATCACATCAAACAACAGTGAAAATAAGAGGAAAAAACTCTCTTGAAGAACTAATTTATTTTATAAAATATATAAGATTTTAGACTCTCAAATATTAATGTTAATATCAAAATATATAATTATATTCACTTTAAGTTCTCCTTTATAAAATTTAAATTTTAGCGTGTGCTCCCTCTGAAAGTAAGAGCTGTAAACTGCTACATAATCTTAGATTTGCAAGTGGGTATATTCCTCATCAAATGGAGAGAACCATATGTAGAATAAAGCCAGAGAGAAAAAAGATCACTCAGGACATGGTGAACAAGATGTAATTGTCATTGTAAGAGTACCTGAAACCAGCCTTAACCTGAAATGTGTTTTTTTGTTTCTGAGGTAGTTTGCATTAGATTTCTATAGGTTATACTCACAAGAGATTTACCTAATACACAGATTCAGTATTTTTGCTGTATGATCAAACATTCCTTTTCTGAGATCCTTTTTCTCATTTTAGGTTAGCTATGCATTCCTTCAGGAGCTCTCACATTTTACTATAGATGTAGGAATTATCACTTTAAGTTATGAATAAAGAAAAAATTAATAAAGAAAGAATAATAATTTGCTTTGAGGTAGAATTGCAGGCATCTGTTTCCCAAAACAAATGCTGGGCGTGACGAGTCCCTGTGCCGGCAGATCAGGCTCTACCCCATCCCGTCACTGCGTGCCTTCCCACTACTCCAGTAGACTTTTTAAAAATATTGTTCACTATCATTCATTTAGAATGCTTTTGTTTGAGGACTATTGATGTCATGTTTAACAGGAAATTAGAAAGGGAAAGTTTCAATGCTCTTTGATAAAGAAGTCATAAGAGACAGTGATAAAATCACATGTTCTCCATTAGACACACCTGAGCCCAAAAGGACAGGACTTAGTTTTCGTTTTTTCCATTTTATTTATCAATGCACTCTTAAAACCAAGAACAGTGACTAGAATGTATTAGGCATTCAATTAATTTTTGTTGAGTAAATAAATGCTTTAATCCAAGTTTCGTCACCTACTATGTTTCATTAGACAAATTACTTAACCTTTCAAAATGTGTTTCCTCCAAATGTGAGACTTGTAGTAGTCATTAGAAATTGTTGGAAGATGCAGGATTCTTTAAAAAATACTGCAAAGTAATACTGAAATATAATCCATGGTAGAAATACAGAAAAAATAGTTATACATGTATGTTTTGAGCAGCCTGATTAAAGCAGTTTGATTTTTTTAAATGGTTCAGGAGGGTAGACTAGAGATTCTAGTGTTTTAGTAACAAGATTTTATGAGGGCTGTGCTTCTTGACCTACTTCTTGAATAAGGATTTCAATGAGTGAGAGGATTTGGCTTATAAGAATGGAAAAGAAATGATGTAGCAGCCAGGAGATCTCACATGTGTGAGAGCCAGAAAGTACAGGGATCTAACCCTTTATTGGATTTATCAACCTTCAGAAATAATTCTGCTACACTTTCGGACAATATTTCTGGGTAGATGTTGGCAAGTGTTTTGTCTATATCCAGTATCTGCCAGCTTCAATTAAAGTCCATTTCTAGGACTAGAAGGAGAAAGACAATTTTTTAAAATCTACTGACAGTCCCATAAGTCTATGCTCATGTCCATGGACTCTAATATCCTGAAGAAAGAAATATGAATTAGCCCCATCCTGTTTTTTTTCTGTGTTAATATTTATATACCACAATCAAATGTTTAGCAAGGAATTAACTGGGCACTCTCTATAACTGTACTATTATTATTCTTGCTGCCCGCATCCTTTGTGTGGTCTAATTTTTTTGCAGTCCAAGCCAATAGGAAAATGATGCTTATAAGATAACTTTATTCTCCAAAATAAATGATTTAATTATTTGCTGAAATATACAAAACTGTCATCAGTTTCTAGGTTTTCATTAAAAAGGAAGATCTTTCTTTATATTCTTGTCTCTGAAATCTAGTTTGTCTGGTATTAATATAGCTGAATCAGATTTCTTTAATGAGTATTAGCATGGTATATATTTTCCCATCCAACCAAATTACTTTAAATTTATTTGTGACAATTATTTAAAATGTGTTTCTTATAAGCAGCACATGCTTGAGTCTTGATTTTATATATAATTTGACAATTCCTGTCTTTTAATTGATATGCTGAGATCATTTATGTGTAAGGCAACTATTGATATTCATTTTAAGTCTATTAGCTTGCTATGTGTTTTCTATTTTACCCTACTGTTCTTAATACCCTTTTTAAAATTTATAATTACATTTTATTTCTTTTGTTGGCTTATTACTTATAACTTTGTATTTTTTATATTAGTGTTACTTTAGGATTTATAGTATACATCTTTATACCAGTACACTTTCAAGTGATATTATATCACTTTATGCAAGGAATAAATATTAAAATTTGTATGCTTTCATCTCTCCCCTCCCAATTTGCATGCTTTTTTAGATATTTTATTTACAAATATGTTATAATTCTCACAGTAAATTTTTATCATTTTTGTTTTAAAAGTCAGTTATTTTAAAGGGATTTTAATTGTAATAAAAAATCTTATATCTTTACCTACAGTTAAAATTTCTAATATTCATTATTCCTTTGTGATGATCCATATTTCCAACTGGTACTATTTTCCTTTTGCCTAAAGGACTTTCTTTAAAATTTTATGACGTGAAGGTCTACTGCTGATGAAATGTTCCATATGTCTGAAGAGGCCATTTTTTCACCTTCATTTTTAAGAACTACTTTCTAGGTTAACAGTTTTAACTTCCTTTCAGAACTTTAAATATTTTGCTCTATTATCTTCTCACTTGCATGTTTTCTGCTGAGATGTCATCATTACCTTTGTTCCTCTCTGTCTTTTTACTCTGGCTGCTTTTAAGATATTCTCTTTATCATTGCTTATGAGCAATTTGATTAAAATGTGTCTTCAAATAGTCTTATTCATATTTCTGGTACCTGAAGTACACTGGTTTTCTTAGATTTATGAGTTACAGTTTTCACCAAATTAAAACATTTCTGGCCATGATTTCTCAAATATTTCCTCTCTTTGGGGACCCTAATTACATATATACTAGGTTTCTTGAAGTTCTTTCATAGCTGACAGTATCTTTTTTTTTAATTTTTTTTCTCTGTGTTTCATTTGGAATGGTTTCTTTTGACTTGCCTTCAAGCTCACTAATCTTTTCTTCTGCAAAGTCTAATTTGCTAGTAATCTCATCCAGTGTCTTTTTCATCTATTATAATTTTCATTTCTATAAGTTCTATTTGATTCTTTTTTACATCTTCCAGATCTCTACTTAACTTTTTGCACATCTGGAACACAGTTATATTAACTGTTTTACTATCCATGTCTGCCAACCCTAATATCTGTGTTATTTCTGAGTCATTTTTTAAATTTCTATTTCTTCTTTGTATGATCTGTATTTTCCTACAGTTATCTAGTACTCTTTGATTAGCTGCCACACATTGTGAATTTTACTTTTTTGGATGTTAAATATCTATATTCCCAGAAATATTTTTGAATTTTGTTCTGTGACATGGTTAAATTACTTATAAACAATTTGATCTCTTTATATTTGATTTTAAGATTTGTTGGGTGGGGGCAGAAGACCTAAGTAGACATTTGTCCAAAGAAGTCATACAGATGGCCAAGAGGCACATGAAAAGATGTTCAGCATCACTAATTATTAGAGAAATGCAAATCAAAACTACAATGAGGTACCACCTCACACCAGTCAGAATGGCCATCATTAAAAAGTCTACAAATAATAAATGCTGGAGAGGGTGTGGAGAAAAGGGAACCCTCATAAACTGTTGGTGGGAATGTATATTGGTGCAGCCACTATGGAGTTCCTCAAAAAACTAAAAATAGAGTTACCATATGATCCAGCAATCCCACTCCTGGGCATACACCCAGACAAAACCGTAACTGAAAAAGATAGGTGCGCCTCTATGTTGACAGCAGTACTATTTACAATAGCCAAGACATGGAGACAACCTAAATATATATCACAGATGAATGGATGAAAAGGATGTGATATATATATATATACAATGGAATATTACTTAGCCATAAAAAAAGAATGAAATAATACCATTTGCAGCAAAATGGATGGATCCAGAGATTATCACACTAAGCAAAGTAAGTCAAAAAGAGAAAGACAAATTCAATATGATATCACTTACATGTGGAATCTAAAATATGACACAAACGAACATATCTATGAGACAGAAACAGACTCGCAGATGTAAAGAACAGACTTGTGGTTGCCAAGGGGGAGGGCGGATAGGGAAGGAAGGATTGGGAGTTTGGCATTAGGAGATGCAAACTAGTATATACAGGATGGATAAACAAGGTTCTACTTTATAGCACAGGGAACTATATTCAATAACCTGTGATAAACTATAATGGAAAAGAACATGAAAAAGAATATATATATATATGTATAACTGAATCACTTTGCTGCACAGCAGAAATTAACACAACATTTTAAATCAACTATACTTCAATGAAATATTTAATGATTTGTTGGGTGGGACTAGAGCAGTGTTGGTCTAGGGCTAATTAGTCTCCATTAATGAGGTAAGGACCTTCTTAGTACACTACCTGATGCTCCAATAATCATGAAGTTTTTCTGTTTTTCAAGTGGGTACATGCAATATCACCAGTCCTTCTCGTGCTCTAGTAAGCATTGCCTCTGATGATCTCTGAAGGTCTTTCTCCATTCAGGGGTAGTTCATCAAATGCACGTGAATCAGAACTCTGCTGAATATTCGAGGAGTGCCTAACTGATATTTGGAATTCTATCTTTGTGGGGTTCCTTCTTGTTTGGGACCATGTCCTATGAACTATAGCTCTCTCCCTCTTGTCTCCTGGAACTCTTAACTCCATATCCTCAACTCTCAGAATCCACCTGCTTTTTCCTGGATCTCCCTCCTTGCAACCCAGCCTGGAAACTCTCTGAAGATAGTACATTAATAAAATAGGACAATAGTAAGTATCTTCGTCTGTTCAGTCTGCTATAACAGAGTTACATAGTGGCTTATAAGCAACAGAAACTTATTTCTCACAGTCTTGGGAAGTCCAAGATCAAGGCACCAGCTGATCTGATGTATGGTGAGGCCCCTCCTCTTCCTGGTTAATAGATGCACCTTTTCTCAATGTGTTCTCACATGGCAGAAGGAATAAGGGAGCTCTCTGGGGCCTCTTTTATAAGGACACTAATCCTATTCACGAGGGTCCCATCCTCATGAGCTGATCATATCTTAAAGTCCTTACCTTCAAATATCATCACATTAAAAACTAGGTTTCAACATATGAATTTGGGGGGAACACAAACATTCAGTCTATAGTACATACTATACCAAGTAGCCCTTCTTCACAGCATGAATTATAATTGCAAATTGGCATCTGTTCAGGTGGTGATTTGGTATTTGCCACGCACTAGACTCTAAATTCCATGACAGCAGAATCCTTATCTGTTGTCAGTCACTATTTCATAATTAGCAACTAACACAGTTCCTCATGTGTAGTAGGTATAAATAATATTCTTAAATGAACGGTCTTAATGCACTTTACATCTGTATTCTTTTTTTGGAAGTTTGGACTGTACGTCTCACCATAAGACCAACTCCTCTTTTATCCTGAGGGAAACTTAGCCTCTGGGAATGGCTTAAACTCCCCTATAACAATGAAATGCTGTGTCTCTTGCCCAATTTTAGACATATTAGGAAGAGTTTCTTTAAAAAAAGTATATCTTGCAAATGAGTTTATTTTTGTTTGGATTGTAGTGATTCTGTAATTGTAGATTAATTGGTTCCATCTGCTCTGTGATTTTCCAATTAACAAGTAATAGCTTTCGAAAGTTAGTTCATTTCTCACATGTGTAGGAATGTATTTAAGATGGTAATTTTTCCCCCTAATGCTCTCTGTTGCTACTTTATTTTTTTTTTTCCTTTTCAAGTCCTGAGGCAAATGGTACATTTTTCCTCTGTTAGTTGAGGCCTTTCCAGGACAAATCTTCCCGAACAGGGTCATAAACTTCTTTTTTTGCAATTGGTGTTCTAGGTTCATTTATTATTTGCTGCTGTTCCTAGTACTGATTAATGACAGGAATTTTTAAGGCTAGAGATGTTTTATAATTCTTCTTATTTAATTGACTGACTGACTGATTAAGTTTCTTCCAGCTGAGTTTTCATACTCATAGACATTCCTGACTGAAGAATACCTGCTGTAAATGGATGGGAGGAAAGGGGAGTGAAGGGGGAGCTTTCAAAATTATCTGAGCATAAATATTCAAGTCTATCACTTCCTACTAGAAAGCTGACCTTGGGCATTACATTACATAATTGTAGGTATTATGAAACATCTGAAGTTTCTGGAGTATCTCCTTTCCTCCACTTCATCATAAATACCACATAATCCAGGTCAAACAATTTTTAGAACCTCCACGGTGTAATTTATATGATTTCACTAAACAGTGACAAACTGTGGGATATAATAGAGTAACTGGTCTAGTAGCCAAAATCTTTCAGTTAGATCAGTGTTTCCTCAGTAAAACAAAAATAATGTATGCTAAAGAATGAGATCTCAGACTATGAAGTGATATTGCCTTGTTAATTTATTCATTCAATGAGTCCTTTTTAACATTTACCATGTCCAGAAACTATTCTATGTGGTTGGTGTACCTCAGTGAATACATCAATCATAGATATCTGTTCCCTTATAAAGCTTTCATTTCATTACAGGAAGGATAAACAATACAGAAAATAAATAAGTAAATTAGAGATTACCACTTCACACCATGACAGATTAACAGAGACTGTATTTATTTTCTTGCTTAAAAACAGAAACAGACAGAAAAGCAGGCAAAATAAATGAAACAAGGGTTTTCAGACATTGGACAGCAGGCAGAACAAAACTGTGATACCTGGAAGTTAAACGAGGTTAGCCCTATGTTTTCACAAATTAAATGTATGGAAGCAGTTTCCAGACCACAACGCAGAGAGGAAGACTTCAAAACAGGCATGTTTGCCGCACTGAAGACTCAAAGGATAGACTCTTCAGAGGAAGATTGCTAGAATGTTGGGAACAGAGCATTGTAGATGAGGAAGAGACACAGAGAGGGATGCTTGGAGAGTTTCATGGGGGTTCCCTCAAGTCTTTGGCTGAGTACTGATTTGTATAAGCATGAGAAACAACCCAAGACTGTGTAAGAATAACCAGGAGGAGTAGACCAAACAATTCCAAAAGCTAACACAGCTATGAATAGTTCATGTTTCTTCCAGCTGGGTGAGAAAACTTTGTAGTACATGAGGCAGGGGGTGGACTTCAGATGGGTATCACTTACATAATGAGGCTAAATTAATCCTAGAATAAAGCTTGCTCTGCACCTGTTCTCCCAAAGTTTAAAAGCAAGACTTTAAAAGATAAAACTGATTCCAAAAAACTTAATTGTGTGTCAAAAAAAGACCCACCATTATGTAAAGGAATATAGCAAAATCTAGCACTCAATAGCATAAAATTTACATTTGACATCCAATTAAAAATAATCAGGAATCCAAATGAGGAGAAAAATTTGAAACTTAACCAGGCTAAAGTAAATAAAAACAGATCTAGAAAGGACAGATATGATAGAATTTGCAGACAAACATCTTAAAACAGTTATAAATATCTGCATATGTTTAGGCAGGTAGAGAAAAATATTAAAATGACTATAAAAGAAATGAGAAATTTAACAAAACACCTACATGAAATTTCTGAAACTGAGACATAAATATCTGAAATGAAAAATACACTGAAAGAGATGTAATGACAAATTTGAATGCTGCCCAAAAAAAGATACAGCTATAGAAACAATTAAAAATAAAGCACAAAGTTAAAAATAAAAGATTGAAAAAATGTTAAACCACCTGTGGTAAGTGGTTAAATATATGTGGAACTGGGGTCTCAGAAGAAAGGAAGAAAGGCAGAAAAGATATTTGAAGAAATAATAGTCAAAAATCTTTCCAAATCTTATAAAAATTACACAACCACAAAGATAAGAAGGTCAATGAAACACAAACTAAATAAACATAGCAAAAACAAACCAGGGCAGAGAATAACCAAATTGCTGAAGACCAGTGATAAAACAGACAAACAAACAAAAATAAATAAAAGCAGACATAAGGAAGGGTAACAGAAGAGCAAAGTTAAGAAAAAACAGTAGATATCTCATCAGAAACTATTCATGCCAAAAGGCAAAAGGGGGAAACATCTTTGTACTATAAAATAAATAGAACGATATATCCATTGAAAACATCTTCCAAAGTAAAGGTGAAAGTCCCTCCACAAACAGGCTATGGGATGGAAAGTAAGGGGTGGGGTAGTGGAGGTTGGAGGAAGGAGAGAAAACTTCATGGATATTTTCATTTCTTCTCACACTGCTGTATCTGTTTGCAGAGGGGTCAATGCCTCCTCCAGTAAAGAAAGGGAAGAGTGTGACTCTCTCGGACACATGGAACAGATCACTGAAGAACTGACCGACTAGACTTCATGGTCAGCTCTGTGGCTCTGCCACTGTAGATTCTGCTCTATACAGACAGCATGCAGAACACAATCTTGAGCCCTGCTCTCAGGGCAGAGGGAGATCCCGAATGTGATTCGGCTGGTGGCAAGGTGTTGACCATGGAGGCCTCTGCCACGCTGAATCACATGATGTGAATCATATGACGTAAACTCCACTCTCATGCTTGGGGGAGAGAGACAGAGAGTATGGATGCATTCTGGCATCCTCTCACCTGCATTTGAATTCGGCTGTTAAGGCATATAAATATTACATAATAACAAAGACCCCATTCCTGTCTTTCACAGTGAGTAGGTCCAGGAGCAAAGTGCTTACATGTAGAACTCATTTAGGGTGCAGAAACTGAGACAAAGCATCAAAGCCCAACCCTCATCTCCATCCAGAATGGCAAACAGCAGCCAAGTGTCACGACCACATCAGTGTGCAGTGACCTGGGCCAGCTTGTATCCTTCCCGTTTGATGCCTTCATAAGCAAAATTAGTTTGTGGAGAAAAGAGCCAGACAGCACCTCCAATCCACCATGCATGCACCTGCCATTTCACATACTAAACCAGAGGGTGAGCCATGGGAGTTCCTTCTTGGGAGTTCTTTTCCCCAGATTCTCTGAAAACTGGGGACAACCTTCAATCAGATGACATGACCAAAACCCAGGAAGATGGAACCGTTATGCCTGACCAGTCTTTCAGCGCTCAAGACGATGTCTAAGTGGACCAGCTCGTGTGGTACCAGTACTGAGAATATGGCACAGTTGCCATGGCCTCACAAGCTGAAACAAGCTTTGAGCAGAAAGATGCATCTGAGAAGAGCAGTTTTTATTGTGAAAATCCTGAAGCTGGCCTCTGAGAAACAGCGCGTAAGAATGGTGTCTAATCAGAACACTTGGGTTCCCTGAGCCTCAGGGGACAGAGAGCAATGTGGGCTCCCAGCAGAAGGCAGGGAATCCGGGGAGGTGGAGGGTGTAGCGGTCAGCGCTGAGAAGACAGACCTCGGAGTTTTGCAGAGCTCCAGCCCGGCACTGGCAGAGCAGATCACATTCATATATTAGAAGTTACAAATGCCGTGGAACACAAGCCTGCTTGTAGCAAAGCTCAGCCCGAGTAATATTAGCACAGATCAGAACAGTGACAATAATATAAGTCACCAATGACTTCAGACAGGAGCGTGAGGCATTTTGTTTCTTGAATCCAGAGGCTGGGTCTACAGGTTGGTTGGTCCTCATGTGTCCCTGGATCTCATGTGGAAAACCTGTTCAATGACCTTACAGATTCCATTTTGTTAGGCCTATGAAGGGAATGGCGGGCTGCCACGAACACTTTGGGATCTATTTTTCTCGGTCTGACTAGGCCTCCAATTTTCTACCTACAGGAGAATGATGTGCTCCCCAAGGGGAGGAGTCAGTAACATTCCAAAGCATCACCTCAATGCAAGTTGTAACTTCTGTCAAGAACTCTTAGATCCTGAAAACTCCGCTGCATCCTCATTAGCACGTGGTCAAACTTGCCAGCTTGGCCTTCCACCTACAATGAGGGCATCTGTTGACGTTCTGTCAAAGTGCAAGAAGGCCTTATCAGAGCATAACGTCTCAGTTATAGAGAGAGCTCAGAAGAGGGCCTGCAAAATCTGCTGCAAGACTCTTCTGCTGTTGAGAAGTTAAAAGGAACACATGCATATTCACAAAGGTGAAAATCCCTTTGCCTACTTAAAGTATGGCAAGAGATTTATATAAAAGATCTGAGACTGTCTGTCTGCACTGGGAGAATAGCAACCTTCCTCTCTAACTTTACACTGTGCGATGATGCTGATGCCAGCTGTAGGCTTGAAATAAAACTCTTCTGGTAGGGAGTTAATGGCACAGGGTTTGAAGCTTCAGGATGCACAGTGCTTTTGCACCTTTAGAGAACGAGTAAGTAGAGAACTAATAAGGGTAACACTTGTGCTGTTATATTTCTAAGTTTATCCTTCGGTAAACTGATGCAGTTCCTGAAACCAAACCAAGTTCTGTTAGGGTTGAGTGATGAAGTTAAAAAGTAGTTAGTAATTAAAAGTAGCACATTTAAAAATGGAAAATTAAAGTACAAAAATTTTAAAACAATTTTTATACAATTCTTCGAAGTATTAAATTAAAGTGTCCTCTGGTAGGAATATTATATATTTGTACAATGATGCAAAACGTGCTTATGTGGTGACTCGATGCCTCTCTAAAAGAAAGGTCTTTGAGGATATGTCTGTCTGCCACAAATACTTTAAAGTATGTCATGAAGATAGTCCTAGGCCTCAGAAATTACACGTTTATTTGTGTCTGCTTGTAGTCACATATATCACACTACTCTTTGATTATGCTAAAACTGGGTCCAGAGTGAGTACTGTCTCAGATTATTATTAGGTGGATACACTTTTGAATATAGCATTCTTGAATAAAAGATAGATTCTGCTGAGTTATTCTAAAGTTACTTATTATAACACTTTGTGTAAAAATTCTTATAAATTAAGCTACAGTAAAGTTTAAGTAAAGCTACAGTAATTAAAATCATGTCGTACTGGGAGAAGAAAAGGAAATCAAATCAATGGAATAGAAGAGATCAGAAAAAATAGGCCCATATGGATATTTGAATTACAACAAAGAGTCGTAGAACCATGGGGGAAATAAATGTCATCTCAATAAATGATACAGTGACAACTGGATATCCGCACTGGAAGAAAAAAAGAATAAGACAAGCCCTCCCGACAACATGTAAAAATAAACACAAAATTCCAGTTGGATTGGAGATATCATGTCTACGTTCAGTGTCTGTAATCCAAGATAAAGTGACGCAAGTATCCAAATAAGCAGGAAAACTCAAGCTTTAACCATGAGAAAAATCAATCAATAGAAACAGGAAAAAAAGTGCTAAAGATGATGGGATTTTTAGACAAACATGGCTCTTATAAATATGTTGTATATGTTCAAGAAGGAAGAATAAATTATTAAATTGATGAGGAGAGAATGGAAGATGCAAAAAAAGAACTCAAATAAAATTTATGAAATTGAAAAATCAATACCTGCAATGAAAACTACACTGAGGATATTAAAAGCAGATTGGATACTGCAGAAAAAAAGATAAATGAAGTTGAAGACACAGCAATAGAAAATATGCAAAATAAAGCAGAGTTAAACATGAAAGACTAAAAACTTTTCTACTGAAACTTAGTAGTATAAACTTACAGAAAATAGTAGAGAAGGATATCTTCATAGCTTTGGGATAGGGAAAGAGGTCTCACTGGGGTCAAAGATTGTTGGAGTTGAGGTAATAGAAACTCTGTGTCAAAAGAAAGAGAATAAGTGGTCAGAGGATGGGATGCATAAAACTGAGATTATAAAAGGGCTACGTAATGACAAATTCTAGGTTATGACCATGGAAGTGAGTGACTGAGGGGAATAAGATCACTGATGGAGAGAAGTGCAAAGGCATGACAGGCACAGAGTTACATGACTTAACGGCTTTATAGTGAGTTAACAGTTGACAAAGCTAATAACTATTAGTTATTAATAGTTGCTGCATAGTATTTAAACCTGACAATTTCATGGATGCAGAGTAGAAGATTCAGATTAAAGGAATATGTTAGAATCAAAACATTCTGTATTCTATCTCTCCAGAAAACTCAGCTAGCAAACCAATGTTCCGTGCTTAGGTGTGAGCCAGCCATGCTAAAGCCATACATGCACCAAGTCACCTAAGACCACCACGATGGCACTTGCCAAATTGTGAATTCAATTAGCTAACGAGAGACACATTGTGTATTCACTACAGGTTCTAATGGTGCATTTCTGGAAACTTGGTTTTACTTCCTAGGTTTGCCATGTCCAGTGATTCATGCAACAGATACTGCTAGCCTTTCCCAGTGCCTCTGCACAAACACGCATTCCAAATGAACGAGAAAGCCTAATTCTGAATTTGCGAAGGAAGAGAAAGAAAACAAAATGATGACAGTCTAGAGAGACTGATGCAAAAAAAGGTCATTCATTCAATAGGATCATAAGTTACAGTGTAAGTAAAGGATTGAATGATTTAACACAACCTCTCAGCATGGTTTGTGGGCAGCAGTTTATCCATTTTTTAAAACAGTTAATATTCTTACCAAGTTATTCATGTTTCAAGGATATATTGCTTTTTTAAGATTAAATTTTGTATTTTGAGATAATTGTAGATTCACATGCAGTTTTAAGAAAAAACAGAGATCCTGTGCCCTCTTTACCAGTTTCTTCCTAAGGTAATATCTTGCAAAATTAGAGTTCAATATCACAACCAGGATATTGCCATTTATACAATTCAGCAATCTTATTCAGATTTCTATAGTTTTACTTGTACTCATTTGTGTCTGTGTGTGTATGTATTTTGTTCTATATAATTTTACTGCATGTATAAGTTAATGTCTCTACTTCCACAGTCAAGATACAGAAGTTTCATCACCACAAAGATCTGTCTTTTGATCCTTTTATAATCACAACCCCCTCCTTCCTATTTCCCTCCCTTATTCCTAACCCCTACAACCACTGATCTGTTTTCCATCTCTACAATTTTGCCTTTTCAAGAATGTTATGTAAATAAAATTATTCAGCATGTAACCTTTGTGATTGGCTTTTTTTCACTCAGCCTAATTTCCTGGAGATTCGTCCAAGTGGAGGAGTGTAATCAATAGTTTCTTTTTACTGTAGAGTAGCATTCTATGGTATGGATACACTACAGTCTGTTTAAGTATTAACCCATTGCAGGATACCTGGATTGTTTCCAGTTTGGCCTATTATAAATAAAACTCTTATGTAAATTTGTGTATAGGATTTTTATAAACATAAATTTTAATTTCTCTGGGATCAATACCCAAAGGTGCAATTGCTATGCTAGGTCAGATGGTAATTACATGTTTAGTTTTACAAGAAACTAAAAAACTGTATTCTAAAGAGGTATATTGCTTTTAAATAAATAGAAATAGTGTTTATGGAGCATTCACTATGTGTCAAGTGCTTAATTCATTAATTCATGCATAATTTATTTGACAAACATTTACTGACTGCCTACTATGGTCATGGTACTGTTCAAGAGCTGGGAATAGAGTAATGAACAGGACAATTTCCCTGCCTACGTTCTAGTGTGGGAGGAAAACAGTGATAAATATATAAACAGAAACAATAATTTCAGATAGTGGTGAGGGAAATAAAAACAATAAGGAAGACAAAGGTTTGGAATGTGATAGTGGAGGGGTACTTTAGCTAAGGTGGTCAGAGAAGGCTTCTCAGATGTGGTGACATATAAGTTGAAACTGAATATGATGAGATGGAAGGAGCTGTGCACAGATATGGGGAAAGATGGTTCCAAGCATACGTGCCAAGGCTCTGGAGTGTGAATGATGCTGACAAGTTTGTAGGACAGAAAGGAAGGGAGTGTGACAGGAGACCACTGATGAAAGGAGAGAAGGGAAAGAGGCTGGAGAAGCAGATGTGTCTCTCAATACATACTTAACTTTCAGGTCCTAAGATGTTTTGTTGTTTGTCATTTGAAACTGTTAAAGGCTTTTACATAAAGGACGGATAGGATCTGACTCACATTTTGTGGCTTGTGGAGGACAGACAAGGTGGCCTGTATAGTGAGTTCTCATCAGGAAAACATAAGCCATGTTACCCACGCTAGCTGGGATACAACCCTACCCAGGAAGCTTAAGGATATCTAGGCAGAAAGAGACCACTAAGGGTAGTCGAGACCCAAACCCCAGCCAACTCCTCACTTCCCTTATAGAAGCTTGGGAAAAGGTTCCTAGGTGCAATGAGACAATTTTGAGCTTTGAAGTTCAAATTCTGACTGCCATTTGCTAACAGTTCAGAAAACTTATTTAATCTTCTGGACCCCCATTTCCTTATTTATAAATAACATAACAAACCTCACAGAACTGTTAAAAATTAAATGAAGCAATGTAAGTAAGAATTTGTCCACAGGGTCTTGTTCTATGGCTCACATTTGCCTTGAAGAAAAATCAGTACAGGCCCCAAAATACCTCCAGGCATTTCTTGACACAAGATTCCCTCACCAAATAGGTTAAGACTATGAAAGTATGTATAAGCCATAGATTTAAAAAGTGATAATTATAAAATCAAAACATTAACGTTTATGTAGAGGACAGAATTTAATTTCAAATTCATATCAGCAACCCACTCCCCCCAATAAATAAACAGGCAAAAAATTGTGAATTCCTTAGTGATTTAAAATTCCCTGCATTCTTGGGCAAAGGTAACTGTTAACTGCATATCTGTGATTATTATAATCAATGTTAATTTACTAAAAAACAGGTTTGATCATTGTTGTTTATCTAAAAACAACATATGCAAAGGGATTCACTGTTTGAAAATATCTCTATGGTCTTGCTGAAGTAGGAATTAGGAACAGATTCTAGATAAACAGAAACACAGTCCTGTCCTGATTCACACATGAAACATTAAAAAAAAAAATCTGCAAAAATGGAAACTGCTTCAGTGCTTAGGTTGACAAGAGACAAGGTTCAAAATGTTTGCACTCCTATATAGCTTGTGTACCCCAGACGGACAATAGTTTCATGGATGTATTCCTATTTCCTAACTTATTAAGTTGTATACATTAAAAACGTAATTTTTTTCTTTTAACATCAATCATACCTCAGTAAAGTGGATTTTTTAAAAAGAAATGAAATGCAATAAAAGGGGAGACATTCTCATTAAGAAGTCAGTTAAACGGGGCTTAACTTTTTCCCAAATCTATTCTCAAGCATCTTTATCTGCCTAGGATTCCAAATGAATGGTCACCTCTTCACACATGGGCAAAGAAATTGAAAAGTCCAGTTCCCCAATTGAGTTAATGTTATATTGGGTTCTCTTGCTTAGTTCAAGCCACCAATGTGGTAGAAACTGGGCAATCACAGACGTGGATTAATGGGGTCATTACCTGTAAAAGCATTTGTAAAGTCAAGAAGAAGTGGTCACTTTGTCCCTTTGGGGAATTTTATTCAGACAGTAGAGGAAGCTTATTAATTTTATTTTTGATTTCTTTCTAATCAGACTGTGCCTCTTTGTTCATACCTGCTCCTTGATGTCAAATCTCAGGAATGAGAGGAAAAAGGAAGGAGTGACCATAATCTGCTTAACACTTTACACCATAGGAAGCCAGCAAACGTGGATTGAGAACTAAGATTCTTCTAAAACCACAGAAGCCATAAATAGGTATGGACAGCATCAAGTTTCAAACTCTAGATTGTCAGAATCCCAAGACTTCAAAGTCCATCAGGTAAAAGGGATTCAGAATTCACTTAAGAGAGTTAAAATATTGCTTTAAAATGATTTTTCAATTTAAGGTCTTTTGCAGTCAGTCTTTATGCTTTTCATCCTTTGCATCAACAGAAAAGTGTTGTTGGAACTATTACCCAAATTTCATCACTTATTTAAAGTAAGCCATGCCTCTTTTTAGTTTTCTTCTGTAAATCCATGAATGCTTTGTGGTGATGACTTCAATACAGAGATTATGTATGGAGTTGGTATATTCATCATTTGTCTCCCTAAGTCAGACAAGGCCACTCAGAAAACGTGCTTGTCCTTCTTAACTACAACCAAACTGCCTGACTTCTATTTCAATTAATATGTGCTTCTGTGTTGTCTGAAGAAAAATAAACCAGTAAATGATTTATGACACTAATAATAGAAATAATATTTTGTCATATTAAGAGGTGTTATTTTTGATATTTATCCCCCAAAGCATCATTTTGAAAGGATCACCCATGATTTTTTTTTTCTTTTTCGTGTGTTCAAAATAAGATGGCCTTTGGCAAGTTTTATGTGTGTCACAAATCAAGGTTCTAAAGAGTCATTTTAAAGATTCATTTAATAACTCATGGAACTATGAAAGGATGGCAATTAGGGAAAATATAAATATATATCATATCCAAATAAAATTAGACTAGATACGATAATTAAATTGATCAAATCATTGGAAAAATCAGTATAAAAGAGAATATTCTGCACATCTGGGAAGAATAATTTTGAAATGACAAAATAAATTACTCAAAGAAAATATGGAAACATCTGACTATATTATATATGTATATATACACAATTAAAATAACTATATCTGTAAAAATAAATAAATAGAAAAGCACAAATGTTCAGGCAGTTCAAGATCTTTAAGAATATGTTCTGAACCATTAACAGCATCTATGGGAGTACAACTATATGGAACTTTTAGATTTTAAACCATACATTTACAGATTTCACTTTTTTATAACAGATACAAAATTTTGTAATTATAAAATAAAATGATTTTAGTTAGATTATATAAGAAAAGTAATTTGACATCTAAAATAAGGAAGGGCCTTTAAGAGACCCAAATCTTAAGGTCGTGATTCTCTTTTTCTTGTGAAATAATGTTGCTGAACTTTTCTTGACATCTTAAAAGACCCAGGTTTGCTTTGATGTTTGGGTGATGACTGGGTAAAGACTCATATTTGATCTGTCATTTCCACTCTTTTAATTACTGTGGAAGATGGCTTACATACTGAGAAGAGAATTCTTGTACAAACAGGGTGGATATTTGAAGACAAGCAAAATTTGGCATCACGTGAAAAACCATAGATTCTTAACGTTATTTAAATCACTTTTTAGATTTAGTCCAATGATAACATTTATGTGAAATATTTAAAAAGCTAACACTTCAAAACCAGGGAATTTGCTTTTGATCCCTTTTGCTGGAGTAATTATTGATACTTGAGATTACAAGGAGTCTATGAAAAATACTCTTTATCTATATTTGCATATTAATGAAGGCAGATGGTATTTCAGAAAAGAAAGAAAATAATCCTACACTGAGTGACCTCTAAGTATCGCTTTTGTCTAGAAGCATGTTGGGGGTTTTTTTCTTTGTTTGTTTAAGGTCAAATGCTCTTATATTTTTTTTTTTTTTTTTTTTTTGCGGTACGTGGGCCTCTCACCGCCGTGGCCTCTCCCGTTGCGGAGCACAGGCTCCGGACGCGCAGGCGCAGCGGCCATGGCTCACGGGCCCAGCCGCTTCGCGGCATGTGGGATCCTCCCGGACCGGGGCACGAACCCGTGTCCCCTGCATCGGCAGGCGGACTCTCAACCACTGCGCCACCAGGGAAGCCCTGTGGTTGTATTTTTAAACCAAAAATGCATGTTTACTATTTCTGTAAAACCCAGTCATTTCTTTGCAAGTAAACCATCAAATTCAATTCAAGTGCTCACTATAAAATAGAATCTCTGCAAGATTCTGTGGTTATAAAGATGGTTAAGACAGAGTCCCTGACTTCCTGGATTTAATTCCCATCATTGTAGCTAAAAAGCTACTACGAAGATTGTTTTCAATTCCATCTTTTGTGAACTAAGATACTGTTAGATATCTGACGAAGATATTGTTAAAAGCACAGTCTTCAGGGTCACTCCTGTAAGCTTCCCTTTCTTCTTCGTATCATAGATTTTGAAGGCTGGATGGAAACATTAACTTTAATAACAGCAAAAGGGCAATGGCAGTAATATCTATGGAACACAGGAACTGCTGAAGAAATGAAGACAAAGAAATGATCTCATCCTATTAATAATCCTATGTCACTGCTCCAGAGAAGACATACAGATGGCCAATAGGCACATGAAAAGATGCTCAACATCACCAATTATTAGAGAAATACAAATCAAAACGACCATGAGGTATCACCTCACACCGGTCAGAATGGCCATCATTATAATGTCTACAAATAACAAATGCTATAGAGGGTGTGGAGAAAAGGGGACCCTCTTAAACTGTTGGTGGGAATGTAAGTTAATACAGCCACTATGGAAAACAGTGTGGAGCTTCCTCAGAAAACTAAAAATAGAATTAACATACCATCCAGCAATCCCACTCCTGGGAATATACCTGGACAAAACTATAATTCAAAAAGATCCATGCACCCCAATGTTCATGGCAGCACTATTCACAGTAGCCAAAACATGGAAACAACCTAAATGTCCATCAGCAGATGAATGGATAAGGAAGATGTGGTACATATATACAATGGAATACTACTCAGCCATAAAAAACAATGAAATAATGCCATTTGCAGTAACACGGATGCAACTAGAGATTATCATACTAAGTGAAGTAAGTCAGAAAGAGAAAGTCAAATACCATGTATCACTTATATGTGGAACCTAAAATATGGCACAAATGAACCTATCTACAAAACAGAAACAGACTCACAGACACAGAGAACAGACTTGTGGTTGCCAAGGGGGAGGGGGGCAGGGAGAGGGATGGACTGGAAGTTTGGGGTTGGTAGATGCAAATGATTACATTTAGAACGGATAAACAACAAGGTCCTAATATACAGCACAGGGAACTATATTCAATATCCTGTGATAAACCATAATGGAAAAGAATATGAAAAACTGTCTGTATATGAATAATGGAGTCACTTTGCTATACAGCAGAGATTAGCACAGCACTGTAAATCAACTCTACTTCAATTTAAAAAAAGATATGATGTTGGAAATGGAAATATCAGGTATGAAGCAAATGATTTAATAACAATTTTACCATCAACCATGGAGGAAGGGGGACAGTAAGAATTTGTCAGCATTTATTTTAAAGAAAGAAATACTTTACCAAGTAACCATGACTATGTCTAGCACTGTTCACGTCAATCCTGTTGGATATTTATCGATACAGTGAATTAAACAGAAAAAGAAAATGTGTCCTTTAAAAAAAATAATCCTATGTCAGAGGTGCTCTATGTGCTCCCATTTTACAGAAGAGGAAACTGAGGCACAGATAGGTTAACTAACAAACAGCAGAGCAAGGGTTTTAGCCAAGAGCCATCTGACTCCAAAGACCTGATATAGCATCTCATTCAGTTTCTTGCCAAGGCTGGTAGTACTTCATGTAGCTAAAGGGACAATTTGGGGATTTAATTATAATTTGTTCAAACCCCTAACTGCCCCTTCACATCTGTGTGACTCTGACCAAGGCATCTAATCTTTCTAAGCCTTGTTTCCTCCTGTATAAAATGAGCGTTCTAATATCTAGTTAAAGGACTTCATGAGAAGTAAAAGAGATGGTATGTGTAAAACACTTAGCACAGTGTCTGCCTGATTTTAAGCTCCGCATATGTGGCAGCAGTAATCATTATTATTTTAAACATAATTTTATAGATAGCCAAAATGAGTCAAAGAAAAACGAACTACTCACTCAGAGTCAGGTAGTGTCGAAACTTGAACCTAGGTCTCTTGAAAGCCAGGTATGTCTCATCTCTCAAAGCAGTTATAATTTCCATGTGGTCCACAGCAAAAACATCGTATGTCTGGAAACATATATAAAACTCTTTATTTCCCTGACAGGCAGTTTCAGATATTCACATTCTTAAGGCTGACATCTGTCAACATCTGACTAAGCTGACAGTCCAAGGTTCCATCTGCTCAGGTGGAGTCTATTCAGTAAACCAGACCCCCCCCCCCCCCCATTCACACGTGTTCAATCTGCCACCACTAGATCTCTATGACTCTCCTGTCCCAGTTATGAGTCCATCCCCCTGTTGGGTTTCAATACAAATCACCTCCTGCCTGCCTTCATATTTTGAACTGGCTTCATTTCAGAGAAAATAACGTGTACCATTTAGGTGAAGGACCATAGAGTTTACTATCTGGGGAGATTTCTAAGCCCCAGTTAAAACTAGTGCTAAAATTGTGCTCCATTTGGAAGCAAAGGTTTTAAAAATAAAGTGTTATCAAATCATCATCATCCTTAAAATAATAACAATAGTTGTGACTGGCAAAACAGCAGATAGTGTTCAAAGTGTTTAAATATGCATCATCTCATCTGGTCATAATAACCAACTTGCATATTACCTCTTTTTGAACAAGAATGAAGCCAAGGCTCAGATACTTTAAGAACAGCAAGAGATAGGGCTGAATCTCAAATGCCTGATTGGGGCTTTCTCTAATTTACTGTATTCTGTCTTTCTTTCAAGTGAAATGCTTTCATCTTTAAGTGTACATCTTAGGGCATAAAAAGGCAAGAGTTCCTACCCATGAGAAGGGCTACCTTCACAAGACATCATTTTACTTGGCCCAGAGAGAATTTGCTACAACCATTAACAGAAACAATCAAGATTTCCTGTTTTGACGTTTGTGATAAAATATATCCTGTGGCCTTTGCACAAAATTATTTAATGTGATACAGATATCTGTAGTGAATTTAAATCTTACTTCAGCGATTTGGGTGAGCTAATTTCTATTTTGAGTCTCCTTACCTCCTTTGTTTCCTATGATTATGGCTTAGGTATTTGTGTTGTGTTAAGAAACAGGGCATGAGGGCAGGGAAGAGGTTGATTTGGTCCTCAGTTTCATCTGACCATGTGGAAACCCACTAAGATATTCACATCCTTGTTTAGGTTTCATTGGCAGCACAAAAGCATGACCACTTCCTGTTCTCTTGGCCACTTTAGACTCAGCTGCACTTCCTGCCATGTTTCTGGCCATCTCAGGTGCAAGAAAATCATCAAATCATTTCCCTGCTTAGGGGATGATGAATTCTGTAAGTATATCTAATATCTAAGGTCTGATCTGCCTAATACCTCCCAAAACGTATTTTCTCCAGTTGCATTCCTTAGTCTTAGAAATGTAACACAGGTCTTCTTGTTCTCACATTCCGCAGATGTATTTGAATATTTAAGTGCCTCTCTGGAACCTGGAGAGGAGGCTAGGCCTCCCTCTCAGGGAACTCATCACTGCTTCTCCTGGCTCCTTCTCTGATTAGCCTTCACTACCATGACCTCTACCACTTACCTCACAGCCTGGGCAATGCTTTCCTAGCATAAAGTATGTAAGAAATTGACCACTCTTCTTGTACTTTCCTAAGTAGTTTATTTAGGATGATTGTGTTTTACAACTCAAAGCTAGAAAGAACCTCATCTCTTCTGTTTGTTGTCAAATCCCTTCTTTTTTTTTTTTTTTGCTCCGGACGCGCAGGCTCAGCGGCCATGGCTCACCGGCCCAGCCGCTCCACAGCATGTGGGATCTTCCCAGACCGGGCCATGAACCAGTGTCCCCAGCATCGACAGGCAGACCCTCAACCACTGCGCCACCAGGGAAGCCCCATCAAATCCCTTCTTAAAGGCGATGAATGCAGAATGGCCTTCTGCTCCCCCTGTGGGGTTGCAATGGGGGAGGCCCAGGATGTTAATCAATATTCCCAGAGGGCAACTTTTCCCTGGATATGCACTGAGAGGTATAAAGCTGTATACGACAGAAGATTTTTTTTTTTAACCCAGTGTACTTTCTTTAATTTTCCCTTCGTGAATGGGGCGTGGTGATGCCGTAAGGTATCTCGTTTGTAGTTAGAAAAATTTAGGGTATGTCTTAGTTTCATAATTTACTCTCTGGATAACGCTGGGGAACCTACCTGTCTTCTATAAGACAGAGCTTCTTTTGTAAACAGACTATAGGGCACTAAGGGGACAGTGTATACGTAGAGCCTACATTAGTAAAGAAATAGTGTCTCCTTGAAAACAGGTAAAGAGGTACTTGCATCTTATATAAGATATATATATCTTACAAGCTTAGGTGAGGTAATAATGGGGAAGTTACCTTATAACCTCGGAAACTCTGACCCTGTGGAGACGCAGCAGAAACGGAGGAAAAGTCACCAAACCAGGTCGATCCGCCAGATGCACAGCGAGGCAAATGCTGAGAAGCCGAGGTTCACAGCCCACAGAGAGGTTACTTACAGGCAGCCAAACGAAGTCAGGGGAGAAAAATTCTCAGGTCTGCCTCCCCCAAGGTGAGGGGATTCGGATATTTATGGATAAGCAGGGTGCTCTTAGACATTGGAGAAAGGCGACAAGAAGAAACCCGCGAGATAGTCGGTGTTCTGAGCAGGCGAATCTGCGCAACACGCTTCCGCATATTCAAAATGGCGGCGCTTAGCGTCCTAAGGGGGCGGAGTTTTCCTGCCCTGTGACGTCAAAAGGCCATGCAAATGAGAGCTGCGCAGGCCCAGTTTTAGGGTCGGTGGTCCCAACCAGGCCCCAGCAGGCTTGCACTGGGCAGCAGCTGACGCCGAATACCTAAAAAACTACTGGGCTGCGTGAGAGTGTGAAGGTATGCAATTAAAGAGAGGGGAAAAAGAAATAAAAATCCCCCTCCACCACAAAACTGAAATGAACTTAAATCACTGAAGGCAGTTTACAAGCAAATGGGTTTTAACAAGCTGTTCCCGTATTGGTTGTTCTGTAAGACAGGTTCGAGAAATTCTAATAGTTATCAGCTTCTGTGAACTCCATGGGGCACAGAACCACTCCATGGTTTCATGATCTGTAAAAATCCATCAAAGGATATTTTTAAGAGTGAAAAAAGTGATACATGGAAATTATATATATAGCTATAGAGAGAGATATGTCTGTGTCTAAAATTTAGCCTTTCTGGAGGTAAACATCCAATAAACTTAGGAATTATGATTCTTTTTTAAAATAAATTCCCTTTTGAGTTGTTGCCTTCAAATTCCACGTCATCCATATGCTTCTTTTTGTCTTTTTCTTCTAGATTAAAATGTCTCAGAAAAGGGAGAAGGGAGCGTCCAGAACACATCCTCTAAAGTTGTAACCAGTGAATCTTTAATATCTTCCAATCCCGGTGGAGCCGGATGGCATGTGTAGTTGGGGAGCAGTTGCTTCAAAGCCCTTGTTCTTGGCAATGAGCTGCCTGGTAAGGCTGCGGAGCTGGGAATTACATAAAGTGACAGGATTCTGGCCTACGTCCTTTTGCCTGTCAGAGTCATCCTAACACCAGACGCAAAAATAAACGCAAAATGGCTTAAAAACCTAAATATAAGGCCAGACACTATAAAAGTCTTAGAGGAAAATACAGGCAGAACACTGTATGACATAAATCACAGCAAGATCCTTTTGGACCCACCTCCTAGAGAAATGGAAATAAAAACAAAAATAAACAAATGGGACCTAATGAAACTTATAAGCTTTTGCACAGCAAAGGAAACCGTAAAAAAGATGAAAAGACAGCCCTCAAAACTGGAGAAAATATTTGCAAATGGAGCAACTGACAAAGGATTAATCTCCAAAATTTTCAAGCACCTCAGGCAGCTCAATATCAAAAAACAAACAACCCAATCCAAAAATATGGAGAACACCTAAACTGACATTTCACCAAAGAAGATATACAGATTGCCGACAAACACATGAAAGGATGTTCAACATCATTAATCATTAGAGAAATGCACATCAATCGACAATGAGGTATCACTTCACACCAGTCAGAATGGCCATCATCAAAAAATCTACAAACAATAAATGCTGGAGAGGGTGTGGAGAAAAGGGAACCCTCTTGCACTGTTGATGAGAATGTAAATTGATACAGCCACTATGGAGAACAGTATGGAGGTTCCTTAAAATACTGAAAATAGAGTTACCATATGACCCAGCAATCCCACTCCTGGGCATATACCCTGAGAAAACCATAACTCAAAAAGAGTATGTACCACAATGTTTATTGCAGCTCTATTTACAATACCCAGGACATGGAAGCACCCTAAGTGTCCAACGACAGATGAATGGATAAAGGAGATGTGGTACATATATACAATGGAATGTTACTCATCCATAAAAAGAAACGAAATTGAGTTATTTGCAGTGAGGTGGATGGACCTAGAGTCTGTCATACAGAGTGAAGTAAGTCAGAAAGAGAAAAACAAATACCGTATGCCAACACACATATATGGAATCTAAAAAAAAAAAAAAAAAAAATTGGTCGTGAAGAACCTAGGGGCAGGACAGGAATAAAGACACAGATGTAGAGAATGGACATGAGGACACAGGGACACAGGGCAGGGGAAGGGTAAGCTGGGATGAAGTGAGAGAGTGGCATGGACATATACACACTACCAAATGTAAAATAGATCGCTAGCGGGAAGCAGCCGCATAGCACAGGGAGATCAGCTCGGTGCTCTGTGACCACCTAGAGGGGTGGGATAGGGAGGATGGGAGGAAGACGCAAGAGGGAGGAGATATGGGAACATATGTATATGTATAGCTGATTCACTTTGTTATAAAGCAGAAACTAATACACCACTGCAAAGCAATTATCCTCCAATAAAGATGCTTAAAAAAAAGGAAAGTATGTCTACTTTTCTTAAGTCTGGAACTGGAAAAAGAAAAAGAAAAGTAAGTCAGCTCAGATAAGCATTCCCTGTACTTGGCACTAGTGTGAACCCTTCAGAACAGGGATTTGCATCCACTGAAATTTCCAAATCACTAAGAGCGTTTCATTATCCCTTGTCTAAAATTTCTCCCCTCTGCTCCAATATTGGACAGGAATTAAATTTGGCTTTGGAATCGTTCTGTTTTCAAATGTAAATGAAAATGCCATTTGCTGTCAATTTTGATAAGTCATTTATATGTAAAATCTCCCTCTCTTCAAGGTATGGCAGCTGTTTGGAGATTTGATGAATCATTTAACAAGAAGAACCAAGTAGAGTGAATAAATGTTCTTTCCAATCTTAAAATATGTGCAGTTATTTTCGTTACAGTGTTCATTTGTGTTGTCTTTCATCACTAATTTCATTTAATTTTTATTAATACCAACAAAATAAACATGATGATAGACATTTAGAAAAAAAAATATTTATGATATAGGTTTTAAAACGCAACCATTTTGCAGATGTGGAAACAGAATTCCTGGTATTTTCATCTATTATTTTTTGATTACCAAATAAATGTGGCAACCAGTGAGAAGTCATAAGGACTTCACTACAGGAATTCACATTCTAAATCAGTAGTTCTCAGAATTTGGCATGCCTCAGAATCACCTAGAAAGCTTAAGAAAAAAACATAGATTCCCGGGCCCATGTCAGTTTCTGATTCAGTAGGTCTGGACTGGGATCTTACAATTTACATGTCTGTAAAATTCCCAGGTGATGCTTCTGTTGCTACTGAGTGTATCTCTCACTGAACACTACTCTAAGCCACTTTCATGAGCATATTAAAGTAATATGAGTGAGGAAAAGGAAGACTATATATGAAAATTTTGCTCTGAATCACTTTGTTTTCACAATAATAGGCATTTTTGTCTTGTTTTGGAGGTACGCAAATTAAGGCTCAGATGTGTTAAGCAACATTCTTGAAGCTACCTGAGAAGGGATGCAGCTGGAATTCAAAGGGAGGCCAATGGGATTCTAAAACTGGTTGGAAAATTCAAACACTTTTTATGGAAATGCATTTAAGGTACTTAAGAAAAGTCATTCTGATGATAAATGGCTACCGCTACTCAGCCCCAGATTCAGGGAGATAATAGGAAGCATTGGAGATGACGGTGACCTTTAGAGCAAATCTCTGGCTCAGACACTGTAAACTGTTACCATGAGGGTTATTATAGAACTGTGCCACCACCCACCCCCCCAAATTAGATGCTGAAGTCCTAACCTCCAGTATCTCCGAATGTTACTGTATTTGGAGACAGAATCTTTAAAGAGGTAATTAAGACTAATTGAGGCCATATGGTGAGCCTAAACTAATATAACTGGTGTCCTTATGATAAGAGAGATCGACACACAGAGAGATGACCATGTGAGGACACAGTGAGAAGGTGGCTGTCTGTAAGTCAAGCAGAGAGGCCTCAGAAGAAACCAAACCTGCCCACACCTTGATCTTGGACTTCTAGTCTCCAGAACTGTAAGAAAATAAATTTCTACTTTTTAAGCCATCTAGTCAGTGGTATCTTGTTATGGAAGGTCTAGCAAACTAATATGACTATTGTGTGTTAGCCAACTACATCTTCAGATTGTTTCAGAGAAGTCAGAAATCTGGAATATATGTAAAATCTTCTGATTTTTAAATCCTGGCAACTAAATCAAATTTATTTAAAACACTGCAAGACAAAACTCTGCAGGTAAAATAAAACAGGGTTAATTTCCATTGTCTGTATGGACGTTGTAGCACATAATGATTGTTTAAAAAATATTAGTGTTCCTTTCCTCTCAGGCAATAGTAAAATTTTGTGGCATTGTTGGAAATACTGTCATTTACCTTGGAGAGTTTCTCCTGGCGTTTTGGGAGTAGAAACCACTTAAACTCGCTTTGTTATCTTCCTTTCTTGTCCTTCCAATCTGAAGTTGATACTAGAAGACACTCTTGAGATAGTTGAGATTGAGAAATGTGGAAAGGGAGTCAATTTCTGCAAACTTCTGAGAAACAAAGAAAAGCACCAAAAAGAAAGTGAATTTTTGGCAGGTAGAGAAATTTTGTTTTCCAGTGAAGAACTGCAACACGTTAGCCATGGTTGTTGTGCTTCTTTCATGAGACCTCAGTGGACACTTATCAGAAAGATACAAAGGTACAAAAGCAGATCCTAGTTACCCATTTTCCAAAACCCAGGCAGAATGATGGGAAAGGTGATGGAGAGATTCTCATCTCCTTCTGAGTAAAGGATGGATTTAAAAGGCAATGAGGGGAAAATACTAAAGGTGACGTGCGGGAATCTTAGGACAAGCTCAGTGGGAATTTGAAGTCTTTCTGTCTTTGAACAGAAAAAAAAAAAAAAAGAAAAAAAAAAGAGGCAGCAATTTAAAAAGTCATTCAACATCAGAATCTCTGCTACTGACCACCACATTGCGTTCGTCAAGACTGAGTCTCCCTGCTGTGTTTACTGTAACCTTGGAGAAAAGACATTTCCTGCTACAATGGAATCTCATTAGAGTAACTCCCAAATTTTTTGACTGCCACCCCCAATAAAAATATTTTACATTGTTATTTAATACACATATACACATGGATATAACTGAAAAAAAATTTTATAAAACAATGAAACATTTCACGAAACATTACTATGTACGATATCTCAGTATTTGCTTTTCTATTTCATTTTTAAAAAGTACTGGTTACAGTCACCAAATTGATTTTATGACTCTCTAAATGGGTGGTAATCCACAATTTAAAAACTTAAGATATTGGAGAAACTGCTTTAAAAAATTTAAGAAATTGAAAGTACCAAGAAGAGTGCAGAGTCTGATAATTCAGTTTGATCTGTGCATATCCATAGAAGTTATTCTTAGATTGGTGTAACAGATAGACAAATGTTAAGATTCAGGAATAAGATGAGAATATACCACATTCCATGTACTTTCCTAGGTGGTTGTATAAATGAACACCAAATTGTAAATAAGGTCCCTTCATCATGGACCTTTCTTCTTACAAAGAAGCTATTAATAACACATAAGTTCATAAGATAATAATGGGTTGTAATAAAAGCCATGAATAAAAATACAACTTCATGAGACAATGGAAAATCACTGGTAGGAGTATGTTTTTAGATAATGTAGTCATAGTAGAGTTTCCAAAAGTGGTGACTTTTGAGAAAAGACCCGAGTAAAGCAAGGGAAAGAGGCATATGAAGATTGGTCTAGTAAAGAATGTTGAAGGCAGGTGGAATAACAATGTAAAGTACTGGAGGCAAGAATGAATTTGGTGAGTTGAAAAAACAAGGCTAAAGGTCTAAAGTAGCAGGAGTTAAAATTGGAAGCATACACAGGAGCCAGTGATATAGGAATTTTCAAACACATATATTCAATTTTCAGAATAGTATGGAAAGCCATTGCAGAGTTCTGAGGAGAGGGGTGGCATGACCTCTCATAAATTTTAAATGTTCACTCTGGTTGCTTTGAGGATAACTGACCACAGTGGGGAAGCTTAAAGACAGGGAGACCAGTTCAGAGACCTTAATCCAAATATTAGTGATAGATAAAGATAGTTCTTATTATAGTGGGGCAAATAGATTCAAGATATATTTTAAAGATAAAGCTGGCAGAATTTTCAGATTGACTGGAATAGGAGTATAGTTAAGAAATGAGAAAAAAATTTAAATGACATCAAGGATTTTGGCCTGAGTAGTTGAGTACATGGTAGTGCCCTCTACTAAAATGAGAAAGACTGAGAATGGAAAAACTAGTGTAGAAATCAAGAGCTCTGCTTTGAAAATTATATATTTGAGCAGTCTGTTATATGTGTAAGGGGCTAGGGAGTGAGCAGCCTGAAGCTTGAGAGAGTACACAGCTAGAGCTACATGTTCAGCATCTGGATAATATTTAAAACCATGAAATTAGGTAAGGTAACCTAAGGGAGTATTGAAGATAGAGGAAAGATGAATTCCAAGACTGGATCCTGAAATATCTAACCTTTATCATTCAGGAAAAGGAAGTAAGTCTAGCTGAGGATAATGAGAAGAAACTGTACATAAGGTAGAAAGAAAATCAGGAGAATTCTGTGTCTCAGAAGTCAAGTGAAGAAAATGTTTCAAGAAGGATATTCATTATGTAAAATGCTATTGAGAGGTCAACAAAGACTAAGACGATATATGACTTTGGCGAGATGGGGTAATTTCAGTGAAGTAGTGGGGAAGAAAGCCTGCAGTGAATAGGTTCAGGAGAAAATGTGAGGTGAAGAGAAGACGACAATTAGCATAGACTATACTTTTGAGAACTTTTGCTGTAAAATAGAGAGGAAATGATCAGATAATTGCCAATGCATTTTTGAACAATGATTCTAGACATGTTGTTTTATTTTTGATGCAACCTATTATGGTAGGCTTGCATTCTGAAGGACATAATCCAGTAGGAAATCCTGTGATGACACAGGAAAGGGGATACTTAACTTCAGAAGCAAAGTTTTTGCATAGGTGACAATGTACAATCTAATAAACAAGTGTAGAAATATCTTGATAAGAATGTAGAGTCCATTCATTTTAACAGGAGGGAAGAAAAATTTATTGGCACAAATGCAGGATTGTTGATAGATCTGGTGGTGGGAGGACAAAATAGTTCACTTACGATTGCTTCTATTTTCTCAGGGCAATAGAGGTAAGATATCAGTCAACTGCGAGAAGAAAATGAGAAGGCAAATTGACTAGTAGGATTCCCAGAAGTACTGAGATCTCACTTGCAGCTTATGGTCATAAATTCCAAGACTAGACGGCATAGTTATATGTTTTTCTCCAATTATGTTTTGTAAGAGGAAAAGAATAGTTGGAAAGTTATATTTTGTCAGATGAGTAAAATGAAGAAAGGGAAAGGAAGGAAGATAAGGAGCTGAAGTGTGTGTGTAAGGGAGTGATTTTCATGATGGACTATAGAAAGTAAACTGTGGAATGGGAGAGTTGAGGACCCAACAGTGTTCATGGTAAGTAAAATAATAGTAAGTTCAATGAATTAGAGAAAAGATAGGATTGAATAATTACTGGAGTAATTATTACTCCAGAATAAATTAGTTGGAAATGTTATCATAGATTTTGATGTTTGAAACGAAGATTTTAGAGGTTGTACAGCTATAGATAATAATAAGGTCTAGTCTACACTTATTGAAAAAGTAGCCAAGGGATAGAGAGGGAAATAGAGCTTGAATGGAGACAATCAAACACTGAGCCACTAAATTGCTGGATGGATCACCTCTGGAGATGTTCGAGCATCAAGAATGAGAGTGATCAAGTGCTGAAATCTTCAGTGATCAAAGAATATTCAAGATGTCTACAGATGACTTCATATAACAGGAGTACTAGAGGGTATAATCTGATGGTATGTGCTTCAGAAGAGCTGGATTTGTCCTGAGAATAAGGAAGAAAAGTATTTCTTAATATTAAAACTATGAAACAAGGATACCTACCCCAAATCTAGGACAGGTAGTAGAAAGAGTTTTGCATAATCATCATCAGTATTTGTGGTAGTGATAGCGTTGGTACTGGTAACAATACCACCACCACATACACACGTTTTCTTATTTGTTAAGTAAGGTTCTCCAAAGTCTCTTTTAGATCAAAATATACTATGCCTTCATGAATCCACGATTCCACCTAAAGAAGAAGCACACACACTTAGAAGATAACTGGTTGAGATGAGTGCATAGAAAAGCACGAAGAAAAGAGCTCCTTTCTCTCTATTTCCTATCAAACCTCTACCTAGGACAGTGCCTGGCAAGCAGTAGGAACTCAATACTATTTTCGGAAGGAAACACAGAAAATCAGAAAGGAAGGAGGAAAGGTTGCATATTAGGCACTCATGCCGGCTCTGTCATTTCCACAGCTCCAGGAATACATATCCCAATTCTACCAAGTGAGGATGGGTAAGGTCAGGGCAGGGAGCTCTCATATCAGGCAACGAGGCAGAGTCTTCATACAGAGAGGGAAATGAAATCTCCTTGGTCTTAAAAAGTCCAAAGCTCCATAGTGGCTGTGCTTATTTTCTCCTAATTTTCTAGGGAAACAGGCAGTAGAAGGAAATTGTGTTCTTGACTCAGAGCGACATTTAGCCATGGCCACTCCCAAAGTTTTGCCTGCTTCAACGAAAGTTATCTTAGGGACTTCCCTGGTAGTCCAGTAGTTAAGACTATGCATTTCCACTTCAGGGAGCGTGGTTCGATCCCAGGTCAGTAACTAAGATCCCACATGCCTCATGGCCAATAAATAAATAAATAAATAAATAAATAAACAAATAAATACATAAGAAAGTTATCTTAGACGATTTTCGTAAAGCTTTGTCTCCCTGGAGTAAAGCTGCTGTATCCTGGGGAGAACGTCTGCTCCATTCCACTCTGCATTGTTCTGCAATACATTTCTCAAGCAACTTCCATCCCAGAGGAACCCGCAGCCGTTGCTTCACGGGCAATGGCACTTAGCATGGCCACGGTACTTACTTATCTCTTTGAAGGAACTCTGCAAGCATCAACTAATTAGTCCATAGAAAGGCACTGTGGGAAAAGCACGCTTATTCATTTTTAGGAAGCGGCAACTTAAGTGAAGAAGCAATACCCATGCATCCACTTACAAGGGAGTTGGAGTAGGATCTGGATCTTGCTAGAGAGCGCTCCCAGAGGTTGTCATAAATGTGATTACAAATTAACAGCGTCATAGTTAAACAATGGTGACATTCCTTGAATCCCTTGGTGAAAATGATTATATTTAAAGAAATGGCATATGAATTAATATAAATAAGGAAAGAGGACCAATTTGATACTAACAGGTAAATAGCTCTATAAGGGTAGCTATGTAAGGGTGAGACTCATTAATCTGTGCTAATGCTTTGCGAAGTTGAAAACCCTCTCTCCTTCACACACTGAACATGGAAAATAAAATAACTTTCCTGGCCATACTATTTCACGTCAGTCTATTTAGACAGTGTCTTTTACAGTCATATTATCTATTATGCTATCTATTTATGCATTCATCCAAGAATGTGTACTGAGTGCTTGATATATTCTAGATGTTCTGCTGACATTGATGGTAGTGTGGTGTGTAAGACAGGAAAGATCTTTGTCTTTAAGGTGTTTCCTGTCTAGTGAGAAGACAGGAAACTAAATGAGCAATTACCACGAGATTTGTGATTCTATGTCAGAAGAATAAGATATCATGGATGTGGTTAAAGATGGATCAGAATCAAGGGAAACTTCCCAGAAAAAGTAATATTTAAGGGATACATATTTTATGCATATGAGGCAGATAAAAGGATGATTTTTACCTAGATTTCATAACAGTAATAAGACCTAACTATTGACGTGTATACTATTTGATTATTTCCACTGTATCTTCAAATTTATTGTCAAATTAGATGTCCTAATCTCCATGAGAGAATTGGGATTATTGTCAAGTGAAAGACCTAAGAGAAAAGAAGCCCAGAAAAGGTAAAGAAGGCAAGACTTCAAAACTGAAAAGTGGGGCTTCCCTGGTGGCGCAGTGGTTGAGAATCCGCCTGCCGATGCAGGGGACACGGGTTCGTGCCCCGGTCCGGGAGGATCCCACGTGCCGCGGAGCGGCTGGGCCCGTGAGCCATGGCCGCTGGGCCTGCGCGTCCGGAGCCCGTGCTCCGCAACGGGAGAGGCCACAACAGTGAGAGGCCCGCGTACCGCAAAAAAAAAAAAAAAAAAAAAAAAAACTGAAAAGTGTCAGAGGTCCAACTTAGGGTCAGGATTTGAATTTTGTTTACAATGATAATCCAACAAAACCTGATGAAGAACATTTAGCTCACTCATTCTCAGGCCTGATTTAACCAGAAAATTCCTTCTCTAGGAAGGTACATTCTATGAGCTATTTTAACCAGATGCCTACGTTTACGTTTTGCTCAAAATTAAAGGGGAATTTTTCTTATGCAAGAGAATGTAACATCAATAGAAGTATGGAACTTTGCTTCATAAACAAATGGTACTCTTACACACTGGATAATAAAAAGCTCCTAAGAGGACATATCAGACCTCTTCATCAATACAGCCAGGTAACCATTATTTTCTCAGCTTTGAAATCATGAAGCAGCAGCATAAGGTGCTGAGAGTAAAAAGGCTCTTATTTAAAACACAAATATCCATGACAGTAGCAGCAGTATGTAACATAGAACTGGCCAGGGGAAGTGGTTTTTGAATAATTGCATTTCCCTGCACTGACAGTATTAAATATCTGTCTGGCAGAAATTCACAAGTAGTCCTGCGTCTTGAACATTTCCATAAATGAGCAGTATTGCCTTGGAAACACTCAGTTTCCCAGCATCCTCCATTACAGTGAAGCAGATTTGGGCTGAATAACAGGCAGTTAACTGGAACTCTGATCGTTTGCCTCATTCTGCTACCCTGCACCAAGCTTTATTTGTTTGAATCAATTCCCCATCTTCCAGCTCTGAAATAGAAGTTGGTGTTTCCAAGAATCTCTATGACCAAATCTCTATGTTTGCAGAGATGGTGATCGCTATATTCATGGTTACATACACCAAACAAAACATTTGGCACATTCATTAACAGCATTTATTGAACACTTATTTAGCTTCTCCTTTTGCCAGGCTTGGTGCTTCACATGGAGACAGGCACAGTCCCATATTCTAGAGAATCGATTTTGATACAATAGTCACACAAATACATGTAGAATTCTATAAGACATATAGTTTTATAGTGTCTGGTGTTTAATCCATTTGGAGTTCTTTTTTGTGTATGGTGTTAGGGAGTGTACTAACTTCATTCTTTGACATGTAGCTGTCCAGTTTTCCCAGCACCACTTATTGAAGAGGCTGCCTTTTCTCCATTGTATATCCTTGCCTCCTTTATCAAAGATAAGGTGACCATAGGTGCATGGGTCTATCTCTGGGTTTTCTATCCTGTTCCATTGATCTATATTTCTGTTTTTGTGCAAGTACCATACTGTCTTGATTACTGCATTTTTGTAGTATAGTCTGAAGTCAAGGAGTCTGATTCCTCCAGCTCTGTTTTTCGTTCTCAAGATTGCTTTGACTATTCGGGGTCTTTTGTGTTTCCATACAAAATGTGAAATTTTTTGTTCTAGTTCTGTGAAAAAAATGACATTGGTAGTTTGATAGGGATTGCACTGAATCTGTGGATTGCTTTGGATAGTATTGTCATTTTCACAATGTTGATTCTTCCAATCCAAGAACATGGTATATCTCTCCATCTGTTGGTATCACCTTTAAGTTCTTTCATCAGTGTCTTATAGTTTTCTGCATACAGGCCTTTTGTCTCCTTAGGTAGGTTTATTCCTAGGTATTTTATGCTTTTTGTTGCAATGGTAAATGGGAGTGTTTCCTTAATTTCTCTTTCAGATTTTTCATCATTGGTGTATAGGAATGCAAGAGATTTCTGTGCATTAATTTTGTATCCTGCAACTTTACCAAATTCATTGATTAGCTCTAGTAGTTTTCGGGTAGCATCTTTAGGATTGTCTATATATAGTATCATGTCATGCAAACAGTGACAGTTTTACTTCCTCTTTTCCACTTTGGATTCCTTTGATTTCTTTTTCGTCTCTGATTGCTGTGTCTAAAACTTCCAAAACTATGTTGAATAATAGTGGTGAGAGTGGGCAAACTTGTCTTGTTCCTGATCTTAGCGGAAATGGTTTCAGTTTTTCACCATTGAGAACAATATTGGCTGTGGGTTTGTCATATATGGCCTTTATTATGTTGAGGTAAGTTCCCTCTATGCCTACTATCTGGAGAGTTTTTATCATAAATGGGTGTTGAATTTTGTCAAAAGCTTTTTCTGCATCTATTGAGATTATCATATTGTCTTTATTCTTCAGTTTGTTAATATGGTGTATCACATTGATTGATTTGCATATATTGAAGAATCCTTGCATTCCTGGGATAAACTCCATTTGATCGTGGTGTATGCTCCTTTTAATGTGCTGTTGGATTCTGTTCGCTAGTATTTTGTTGAGGATTTTTGTATCTATGTTCATTAGTGATATTGGTCTGTAGTTTTCTTTTTTTGTGACATCTTTGTCTGGTTTTGGTATCACAGTGATGGTGGTCTCATTGAATGAGTTTGACAGTGTTCCTCTCTCTGCTATATTTTGGAAGAATTTGAGAAGGATAGGTGAAGAAGTGGTCTAGGAAGAAGGTATCTAAATATATAGAAAATATTTTTGGAGTAAATAAGAGCTTACGAAAACAATTGAAATTGATTCTTTATTTACCATTATATATGAAAATGTTCACTGTTGCATTATCTACTAAAAAAGCAAAATATATACTATTTAGAAAAGTATAATAATAAACCCAAGAAAATGTTATTCATCATTTTGTAGTAATTAAAACCAAGGAACCATATATTTTAATTTTATTTAAAAAATTGTTCTACTTAAAAGAACAATCAATAAATGTGCAATATAGTTTCTTCTTAAGTGAAATAAAAGAAGATCACAAAATGACATAGTCTCTGCAACACACAATAATTTTGCACATGGGAAGAGATTGAAACATAACACCCCAAAAGAGAATTGTGTAAGGTTGTAGGATTTTGGATATTTCAAACTTTCTTTTTTAAAATTGTTCTTAGATGTTAGACTTTTATATATTTTTGAATAAAATAAAGAAATGTACTCTTTGATATTAGAGTTTGAGGAATTAATTGAACCAGGAGATTACACTGTGTTTCTGTATACATGTTCAATTGACTCCCATGCTCCTTTCAACTCTTCTATAGATACCTGATACCCCCAACCCCATCTTCCTCTTCTTTCAGAAATAACTTTCTTTCAGTGGAGAGCATTGATGTCACAAGGTTGATACTACTTCACCTTTCTGCCACCTAAGCTACATCTAACCGTATCTTCACATACCTTTCCTTCTTCATCTCCTATGAGATACAAAAGGTATCTATCTGAAGTCTCAGAAACCCAACTCAATTTTTCTCAAAGCAAAATACATTAGCTTATTTATCTGAATATCTGTGGACTGAGCTGACTTTCATCACAGGCCTATGCAACAATATCATCTGGGCTTTTTCCTCAGTTCTACTTTGTGTGTTGGCTTCATTCTCATACAGGCTCACTGTGTTACACTTATGCATATGTGTCATGTTCTTTGTTTTCATCATATTTTCAAGTGAGGTCTTCACATTTCAAAAGTCTAAGGACTGCACATCTAAAGATGGAAGCTCCGCATAAACTGAGAGAGGTGTTGTGCTGACACAGAAGAAATGAGAAGTTCCACAGATACCTGGGTAAGTATGCTTCTTCTCATTCAATAATCAGTATGAAATGGATGGGAAATCAAGTAAGTGCTGCAGCTTTAAATCACACTGTGAGTTCTGAGAGACAACACCCAGGATATTTTTCATAAAACCTGGAGAAAACTTTCATGTTTTCCCCAGTTAGTTGTAAAGGGTTTCCTGATTTGTCAAATTTAGAAATTCAGGGCCACCGTTTCTTCTTCTATCTCTCGTTCCCTTCTTTTGTTCCTTCTTCTTTCCCTTATCAATGTGTATTGATCTAATGTTTTGCTTTCAATAGCTGCATAATATTTTGTGTTATCAATTATTATATATAATTTATCCACTGTTTCCTTATTTATGCATAATCTTAATTTATTTTGCTGCCATAAAAATACCAAAATAAATAAATTTCTTTATACATAAATCCTGAAGTACCAGTGTTATACCTGTAGGTTAGGTTTGCCAAATGAAGTTTGTTGGAAATATTGCTTGAGCAGGACAACATTCTTTCACAAAGACTATATATAGTTTTATTAAAGTTATGACTTCCTTTCAATAAAATGTTGTTATTTCTTAAACTCCAAAGAATTTAATTTCCAAGGATAATCCAAAAGATGATTATTTAGAGTCAATGAGGTGGTTTCATTAGAGTGTTTTAGCAAAAGTTTCAAACTGGCTCTTTGCTTCTTGCTGGGAAAAGGGCATTAGCTCTCTTCCTTTTGACACTTTGCTTCAGGATCTGGCCAATTTCTCACTTTGGACAAATAAAATAAATGAATGCTTGTGTTTTTGTTTTTGTTTTAAACTTAGTGTCTTTCTCAGGATAAATTTATTTTAAAGAGGGGATCATTGTACCATTCACCCATTTCATGTGAGATTGCCTTGTATGCTCATATCTCAAAATTCTATACTCTCACATATAATTCTCAGAAGACAAGCAGCTCAAATTATCCAGCTCCTAACTTCCATGCCCATTCCTGATGCCCTCATCTGTTTTGAATACTTCATTTTTCTCCCATAATACTAATGATGCAACCAATATTTGCAACACTTCATGTGCTTATCTCATTTCATCTTCTCACAACACTTATCTGATACTGGTAGTCTTACAATTCCCAGTTTAAATGTAGGAAGATCAACACAGTTATGTAATTTGCTGAGGGTCAGAGTTAGTAGGCCGTGGAGCCTGGATTAAGCTCATGAAATATGGGCTAGAGCCTATACACTTAATTTCTAAGAATTGCTGCTTGGAACAATGTTGACTTCCAGTAGGTACCAAAAATCCGCATCATTCAGAGACGCTTGAGAAAGGTATACATAATTTGCAAATGAAGAAGGGCAACAGGGACCTCTCAGCTTATAAAAACAACCCATGTCTCCTTGGTCAGTTGGTTTTGAGATGGTTGTGGAGAAAGGTAATTTATTAGTTCCCAGCCTCCATCAGTTTGTTAAGTGTATAATCACAGATCTGCATTTCTAGGGCTACCATAGATAGAACTTGTAATTAGTCTGGATCGACAGCAACAAAATGACCTTTTTTATACCTTCAAGAGCCAATCCACCACTGTCCAAACCCAAGAGGGATCATAAAAGGGTGAGCAGTTGCCAAACAAAACCTGATCTAGAAGGAAGTTAAGTAGGCATTTTAAGTTTTCTATTGCTTTGGTCTTGAACTACTTGGATTACCTTACTCTGGCCCTGATTGAACAAACGCCCTTCAACTCAGATTAAGGCTTATTTCTGGTTATTAAAAACCACAACACCTCTTGGCTCTGTTGTAGCCTTAATTTCCAAATTCAAAGTTTCTCTGGACATTTAAACTTTAGCCATACTGTCCTGTGCCTCTGTTTGGACTTTCAGCTGCTATATGGTCAATTATTTCTAGTTGCTGCCAATGACCCAGTCTTAGGAGTTGACTGTGCAAAGACTGCTGATCTGCACTATCTGGTCCTCTAAGATCTCTTACTCAATCCTGATTTCTAGGTACTCCAAGCAAAGCTTCTGAGTTGGTGACCACATCTACATGCTGAGAGAGTGGCAAGCCCCAACTCTACAGGGACAGAGCACCTGTTCTCAAGACACTTCTGGACCTTGCCCTATAAATCTCTTCATCTGGCTGTTCATTCATAGTCTTTATGATATTCCAGAATTCCTGCTAAGAATTTAATAAGCACTGTCACATTTGATGCTCAGGAAAATCCTGTGAGGTCAGTTCACTCATTATAACCACTATGAAGATGAGAAAAGTAAAGGTCAGAGATGTTAAGCAGCATTTCTAAGGTCTCATGGCTGGTGGACAGTGAAGCAAGAGTTTGACTCCAATACTTTCAACCTTGACATTTACTCAAGACAAGGAATATGCATATATAATTTTCTACACATAGATAATATATAGGTCATTCTAAAAAGTGTATTTCATTCAAAAAATTTCATCTCATAAGTTAACAAAGCTTATGAACCCAAAATAGGTATTTTTAAGGAAAAGTATTCGGGAAAACAGATACTCCCAACTTTGCAGTCCATGTCTTGGTGCTCAGGCATCCCTTACTTGGCCACAGAAGGACGTTAAAGAGAAATGGAAAACCCTATTAGTTGGCTAACTAAATTTTATCTAGTGAATTAAACACAGTAAATAGATAATATTTAACTTCTAAACAATAACAAAGAGATTTACTTATGGTTGTTTGAAAGGCAACACTTGTAGACATCAATGTAAGATCCCAGGAAGACCAAGAAATCTGAAAAAAAAAGGTCACATTTAAAAATAAAACCAGAATATCCAAAGCTAGTCCACAAACCTTGATGACTTCTTAGGGCTTCAGGTATTGGATAATTACCTGAGGAATCCACTTAACATAACCACCTAGAGGGCTATCATTTGAATTGTCTAAAATTTGATACATTCACTTTTCTTAAAGTTTGAGATAAAATGAAACAGAGTATTGTGAAAAAAAAAAACAAACAATCTCTAATAAGTTCCAATTACCCCTTTGGACAAAAACTCAGCTGCAGAAGGGAATAACAGTTTCTTTATTCCCACATCGTATTAATACTGCAGGTGGGTCAGTTAAAAAGAGCCAACCGCACAGTAATTAACGTTTTTAAGAAGCCAAGTATTTCAGACTTCATTTCAGCTCGGGAGAATGTGCCCATAATAAAAAAGTTCCATATGTTGGCACATGGAGTAGGTCAGGCACTTTGGAGGCAAAAGTCCAAATCAGCAGGTGTGTTACACATTTTCTATTTAACACATTTTTTAAACATGACCTCTCATGAACTGTCTTCAATCTAATGCTCTTACTCACTACTCCTTCTGATTTTGATATGGGTTTGAGTACAATATCTGTGTTGTGTTATGAGACACATCCAATTTCTTCACCCGTCTTACACGTCTCTTACAATGGATAAGGTAATACCATCAACAATGGCATTTTAATCTCTCCTGTCCAATCTTGATTAAAATGCTCTCATCTTTCACCCATATTGCACTAGCTATATATATGCTTTTGTCTTTCATTCCTCCAATATTGGAAAGCAGGGCACATGTTCTCTTATGATTAATTATTTTGACAATATTTCAGTGACCTCACAGAGTCATTGAAATCATTGCATTCCTGCTTCTGTGTCACTTAAATATATGTACCTCAATTCATGATTGGGGAAAACAAACAAACAAACAAACAACTTCCTAACTCAGTCACCATCAGACAATTCTTCTTTGAAGCTGTCAAATCCTATTAAAATAATTGTCCTTTTTTTTTTTTTTTTTTTTACTGTAGCCACTTCAAACACACCTCCCCTAACATTTCTTCCTGAAATCAGAAACAGTGAGGCTGTTTAGATGCATTTTTTTTTTAGCAAAAGTGCAGAGGGAGCAAACTCGAGGAATCTATACAGGAAGGAAATACAGAATCTGAAATAACACTTCACTATGACTCATATGAAAAAGACCCAGAATCTTCCGTGAGCAGTTAACAGGCTGTTAGTGAGTGTTTATGACATGCAGAGCTTTGTGCCCCATCATATAAAATCCTGTGGTGAGCCATGCTGCTCAAAGTGCGTTCTGTGTATTGAGGCAGAGAGTGGGTAAGGAGATAGGCATAGAAATTGAAAGTTAACACTAGGAACTCTTATATGAATGTAACGGAAATTTTACATCACTTGAATCTAAAAGTTTTTAAATACTTATATTTTAAACTCTTTTTTGTGTCTTTTTTTCTAGTAATTCATTTTTATTGTATTTTATAAACTATTGTTCTGAGAGGGAATGGAAGAAAAATTGGTCCTTACCACAGATAGTGGGAAAGCGCGACAAAGAATCCAGAGTATTTCTTAATCAGCTTTGTATTCCTTCACTGCACCCTGAAATACATACAATATGTATTTAATATCTATTTAATAATATTTTTGAGAGCCTATTATGTGTCACTCTCCCTTGATATTTACCATGTGTTACATAAGTTTCTTTTTTTAAAAATTATTTTGCTGTATTCCCCATGCTGTACATTTTATCCCCGACTCATTTATTTTGTAACTGAATTTAGTACCGCTTAATCTCCTCACCTGTTTCACTCATCCTCCTCCCCTCCTCCCCTATGGCAATCATCTGCTTGTTCTCTGTATCTATTAATTAATTTATTTATTTTTGCTGTGTTGGGTCTGCTTTTCTGTACGAGGGCTTTCTCTAGTTGCGGCAAGTGGGGGCCACTCTTCATCGCGGTGCGCGGGCCTCTCACTATCGCGGCCTCTCTTGTTGCGGAGCACAGGCTCCAGACGCGCAGGCTCAGCAGTTGTGGCTCATGGGCCCAGTTGCTCCGCGGCATGTGGCATCCTCCCAGACCAGGGGTTGAACCCGTGTCCCCTGCATTGGCAGGCAGGTTCTCAACCACTGCGCCACCAGGGAAGCCCATGTGTTACATAATTTTTACTTTATCTCCTATACATCCTGCGATGGTTAATTTTATATGTCAAATTGACGGAGCATGAGATGCCAGATTAAGCATTATTTCTGGGTGTGTCTTTAAGAGTGTTTTTCCAGATACGATTAGCATTTGAACTGGTGAACTCACTGAAATAAATCACCCTCCCCCAGAGTGGGTAGGCATTATCCAATTCATTGATGGCCTGAATAGGACAAAAAGTAGAAGGGAGAATTCCTTCTTCCCTGCCTTCCTGCTTGAGTTAGGACATCAGTCTCTTCCTGCCCTTGGACTGAGATTTTTACCATAGCCTCCCCTGTTTCTCAGGTAGATTGTGGGACTTCTCAGCTTCCATTATCATATAAGCTAATTAATCATAATCAATCTCTCTCTCTCTCTCTCTGTCTCTGTGAGTATATATATATAGTGTATTAATTATGTATATAATTAATTCTTTTAATTCTATTAATTCTATTAATATATTATTAATAATAAATATTATTAATTCTGTATCGTTGGAAAACCCTAATACATATCCCGAGACAAAAAGGAAATGAGATGGCTAGAAAACAAGGTACAATTTACATTCATGCCGTGTCATTCCAACATCCTCATCTCTTGCTGGATGAATGAGCTTTACCGATCAGTAGCATGAGAATCACCTGAGCACTGGTTAGAAATGCAGCATCTTAGGTCCCATTCCAGACCTGTTGAGTCTGCATCAGTATTTTTCAAGATTCCCAGGTGATTTGTATGTACATTAAACTTTGAGATGCACTGGCTCAGACTGTTGCAGGCACTCTCAAAAAATGAGACACGTCATCGTCTCTAAGAATGAAACTAACATTTAAAATTTTTATTGCAACATACAGTGTATTTCATTAGTCAGGGCCTCAGCTCACAAAGAAAAATGCCAGCGTGCACCTAAATCCTTAATTTTGATTCATTTCGATTCTAAACTTATTCTCAGCAGTCTTTGGCTACTTGTTTGGCAGAACATGAAGAGAACAAGAGGAAATCCTAGTGCTTGCCTGGAATTCATAGTGGAAGAGATTCAGATATAAATCACCCTGCACTTTCAATTTAACATAGGCAAATTCGGGTATTCCATAGGAACCCTGATCTAAGATTAGAGGGAATTGGGCAAGAGACTTCTCTGGTCAGATTTCGTATTAGTTTAAAAAAAAAAAAAAAGAAAAGAAAAACAGGGCCTAAAAACCAGTGGAATGAGCATTTGCTTGAAGAGCTCCTAATTCTAGATGTCAGCTACAAAATATCTTATAATGAAAGAAAGGTTCATTCTTTAATTAATTCATACACGAGGTGTTTTTCTCTCCAACAGAACTAAGAGCTCTTGAAGGATCATGCTAAGTATACTATGTTCCTAAAAACCACTGACTCTTATAACACCTATTGCTGGTGTCTTCTTCCCGTAGGCTAAGTGGTTTCCTTGAATATGTTTCTGCTGTTGCAATTTTCACATCTCCCCGAGAGGCAACATGACATGGGGAAAAGACTATACAATTCTTTCTAGAAACAGACAACCTTGGGTTAAATTACCAGCTCTGAGATTCACAAGCTGTGAGTCCTTGAGCAATTTGATTAACACTATGAACTTCTGTGGTGACATGAATACCAAGTTTGCTACGTTGTAAGAATGGCAACTAACACAACAAGATGTTTGGTAAATGACTATGCAGTTACCATATATATATATGTGTATATATATATATGCTTTGTGGCTACACTGAGCTTTGAATTCCACAAAATTCTTTATCCCTAAAATCTCTGTTGATTTACACAGCGCTTGGATTGATTGCAGAATGGAAGTTGCATGAATAAAACAATGAATGAATAAATGAATAAATGGAATGCAAGGGCTAAACATTAATTGAATTATTCTGATAGAATATAATGCCCACCAGTCTTGATGACTCCTGGAGGTTATCCAGTCTCAGGTATGTTGTTGGCCTTACAGTTGTAACTTGATTATAATGCAATTTTACATTCCAGTTTATATGTTTTCTCCCATTTGAGAAGCCTTTTCTAACCGGTCGACCATCTTGTTTTTTTCTTCCTGTAAATCTGCATAATCCATATATCTCAAATACTCATTTCATTTCATTCATGGGAATTCAACAGTTATGCTAAACATTGTGTTCTGGGAGTTCCTTGAGGTAGGCTCATCACAACCTTCTTGAAAATAAACCGCCGTGCAAACAGCTTTTCTCTGGGGAATTAAAGCTGTTGATGTTCATGAGTTAGGTAGATCTTCCATCTCAGGAAATAGCAATAGCAACGGTCTCTTGAGAGTGAAATACCCTAAGATTATTACAGCCCAATTCTTGTAAGTTATTTTAAACATTGACTCACAAGCTCAGAAAAATCTTGGCAAGATAGATCAGAACGAGAGTCAGAGTTTGTGTAGGATGTAGCTGTTTGAAAATTAAGAAGCTCAGAGAAGATGTAATATATAGAAAAAAAATCCACAAACAGAAATCCTGATGATGGGTGGGCAGTAAGGAATGGGTGTTGAGGAAAGCATTGGAAAAGATGAGGAAGTCTTTTTGTAGCAAAGTACTTAGGAATGACAGACATATATTGACTAAGCAGAGTAAAAGGTGCGATACACAAACAGCAACTAATCTATGATGAGAAATAAGTAGCAGATAAGGGGCTGTTCTTTGCTATCGAAGCAGGTAGCTGTGCATCTATTTTTGGAACTTTATACTCAATTTTATCCAGCTAATCTCTCACTTTTATTGCCATTATTTTCAAATGTTTTTGAATAAAATATTTAAGAACTGGCTGTAATTTGCCTTTCTTCCTGTGGAGGAGGAAGAAATTTTCCTCTACACTTCTAGATTCTTCTGGCTGGTCTAAGAATTAAATTGGCATGAGCCAGGTTAACAGGAGAAAATCAAACAAAAGTTTAACAATGTGTTATACATGGGAGAGACCCAGGAAAACTAAGCAACTCACCAAACTAAGTTTTTGTGTGTGTTTTTTTGTTTGTTTTGTTGTTGTTGTTGTTGTTGTTGTTTTGGCCAAAATGGCCAAAGCCCTCACCTTAAATACCATCTTCAGCTAAAGAGAAAAGAGGATGTTGGCAGGTAATGGTTTGGGACTTCAAAGGGGAGGAAGGCAATTTACATGGAGATGGAAAAACAAAGGTTTGGTAAACAAATGTTTTTTGGGCCAGTCAGAGACAATGAGACACAGGGAGGAACTTTAACAAACAGAGTTTGCTAGGTTCTTCCCTGTCTACACACCTAGTTCATACTAGAGCTCTCTACAGTCATAGCTCCCTTCCAGGGACATGTTCTCCATCTACATTATTTTAGGCAGTTGGAGGAAGGTCAAAGGCTTATCCTGAGTCTTTGGGGATTGAAAAATAATCAGCCTAAATAAATCCTGTGCCAAAGAGACACAATTTGAGGTGGTAAATTTTGCTTTCCTACATCTCCTCAACTCCAATCCTTCACCACACACTCCCCACCCAGCCTGAAACTATACTTGCATCAATGTCAAGTTATTGCATTTCCTTAACTGACCACACTCTTTTATTTCCCCCTGGTGTTAAATACTGTGAAAATTAAATGAGGCAATTAACTGCTTTCATTGTCTTTTGTATAGTCCAGGAGTTGGCAAACTTTTACTACATAATAAACATTTTAGTGTATAATAAGGGCCTAAGGTCTTTGTTGCAACTACTGAACTCTGCCATTGCCATGTAAAGGTAGCCATCAGCAATATGTAAACAAATGATTATGGCTGCGTTCCAATAAAGCATTGTTTACAAAAACAGATAGCTAGCAGGCCTAGCTCTGATATGACTCAGATTCCCTGGTTTACTGACCTGTTGTGTGGTGTCTGGTACATAATAAGTGCTCAATAAATATAAACTCTGTACGCTACCAGTTCCCTCCTTTAGAATGGTATTCTCCCGCTGTCTCTCCTGTTCTTCTAGGGAAATCCTACTAATTTTTCTCACGTGAATCCTTTCTCCAGGTAGATTTTCCACTATTATTTTTATTATTATAACCCCCAATTTAATCCTATTTATAGATGTTTTCAATGTGCCAGGTACCATACTCACTGCTTTAAAACTATTATCTTAATGCCATCTTCACAAAGCACCATGCAGTTAATATCATGACCATTTTCACAGTAAAGGAAGTTATTGTGCAGAAAGATTAAGTGATGTACCCAAAGCCACTCACCTTGTAAATACTCCTTTCTTTGTGCACCCACTACGAAATAAAATGTGTGTTATCTATTAATTACATTGGTTGGTCATTAAGGTAAGTTTACTCTCTCTGTCTTCTTGGCTGTGTCTGAAGGCAAAGTTCTCAGTCTGTGTAAATGAATTTTGACATTTGTTTCAAGATTTTTTCCAGTTCCTGATTTCTCCCCATTCAAGGTCAAAAGCTCCTGAAATCCATAATTAAATACATAAACTCAATTAGGGTTTTCCAAGGAATAGCAATAGAAAATACAAAGAAAGTTTATGAGACAAGAAGGATAAAATGAGAAGATCTAACATGCATCAAACATAGATATGCATAGAATAAAATGAATGAACGTGGGAGAGGCAATATTTTAAAAAGAGAGAAAAATTAGAAGAAAAATTTAAGAATTCATAAAAGTCCTATATCGTCTAATTCAGGAATCATAATGGAATCTAAAGTAAGGAAAATAAAAATAATCTACAAAAGATTTATTGTAGGAAAAGTTCAAAACCAAAAGATAAAGAAAAGCTCTTATATGAAGGGAGAAAAAGACTGATTATATATAAAGCAGCAACTATTAAGCTGATACACATTCATCAAGAGAAAAATTTTAAACCAGAAAGTAAAATAATATTTTCCAATTGCTGAGAGAAAATACCTCTCAAACTAGAATTGTATCTTCCAACTAAAATATGATTGGAGAATAAAACAAAAAGAAAATGATCTGAGAAGTTAGGTATTGACTGTACAACACTCTAGCGGTATATTCGAATTTAGGACTTTGCAACTTATAAAAACCTGAAATGTTGAACAAAAATATCATGTATGAAGGGAATAAGAAGACTGAAATTTAGATGTTCAAAATCCTCATATTATTTGGAAGCAGGATCACAAAATTGAATACATTTAGACTTTGTTAAATCAAATATCCATGCTCTCATGTTAATAACTAAAGAAATAAATAAAGTAGTAAATAAAAATAAATGTGCATAACTTCCAAATGTATAAAATGGGAAAAATTTAATTAAAAATTTCAATTCAGTATAAGGCAGAAAGCAGAAAAGAATATATAAAATACAAAATAATATATAAATTTTATATTATAAAAATGTAAAACAAAGATAAAAAGCACAAAACTTAAAACAGAATAAAATATGACAATGTGAAAAAATCCAAATATATCTATAATCACAAGTATTAAGTTAATCAGTATTATTATATTATATATTAATAAGAAACTAATCAGTTAAAAGACAGATTCTCAGATTAGATTTTTAAATCTAGGCTTATAGTTATTATATCCACACTTAAAACATAAGGATAAAAGAATATGAAAATTTTTAAAAGATGGAAAAATAGGAAGAAGGCAATTAATAGATAAAATAAATGAGATGACTATATTAATATAGGAGAAAATAAACTTTAAGACAAAAAAATCTTGTTGAATCCTAAGAGATTTAATTTGAAATTTAAAATTCAAATCTCATAAGCAGCCAGTGATTTAACATCCATATATATAAGGCAAAATACTACATAACTTATAAGAAAAATATAAAGCTTTCATCAGCTTCAAAAAATTTAACACTTTTCTTTGAGCAATTGATATATCATTGTAAAGTTGTAGTAGCAGAAATAATAGACATATACTGGGCCCTACATTCAGTAGTTTACTTCTCAAGCAAAAATTGAATGTTACAGCCAATTAACAATTATTTTGCATACAATGTCCTCTGATCATAGTGTAATTAATTTAGATGCCATTATCAAAATTATAACTAGAGAAAAAGAACATGAACCTAGAAATGAAAATGTCATATATTATCAAATAGTAATATTTATTTAATAAATGTTTCATTCTGGTGTACAGATATGCTTTTCTTCTCATTTTGCTATATATATAAATTGTGTTAATAATACACACTTATGTTACAGTGTCCAATTTTGAACTGTTTTGAATATTTATAGTATGTGTATGTATATATAGTATATATACAGCTTTATTGAATGTATATATTCTCTACATGTTGTATATGTAGAGAAAAGATAGATGATAGATAGATAGATAGATAGATAGATAATTTCCCATAAAACTATTACCACAAATCGGGATAATGATAATTTCTACTACAAATGGTAGTCACAAAGTGAGTCTGTCCTAAATCCTCATCTCTTTTGCTCGTTTTTGACCTGCACTGGTGTATCTCAATGGCAAATACTTTTTCTCCTTTCTCCTTATACATCAGGAGCAAACCTTATGCTAACTGGATCTAGTCCGTCTAGCTCTAAATAATTAAATATATAAGTTCCAGAGTCACATAAACCTTAGAGGATGTTGGACACCTAAAGCTTTGTAACAATGAGGCTTGAGACCAGGAAGCTCCTATATTTTCTCATCCACTTTAAACTCTGAAATTCTATCTCAAAGATTCCTTCACTCAGCAAAGGGGAAATTGACAGGATTGCTGTCAAGGTCTATTCCCGGGAAGGAAGCATTTTCACCTTTTCAAAACCTCTTCCTGGTGTTAAGTGAGTTTCTTCTTACCTCAGAAGTTGGCCTAATTGATAATTCTGCAGCACTCACATCATCTCTCCTTTTCTCTATTTTCCTCCATCCTAGAAACCTTTTGAGAGGCAGGAGAATGATGAAAGAGACGAGGCCAGTACTCTCAGCGACGGGTTGAGGCAATGGGTAAATCTGAATTTAGATTCTATTTTTCCCAGACCCTATGTTCATTTTACCTCTTCTGGCTTCAATCCCAGCTCCTTGTTCTTGTTTCATTTCCCTTCCGCTGTTTCTTTCCTTGAGTCGCGTCTCTTATGCCAGGTGGGAACAACATCTGAGCACTGTGGAGGCGTGCGATGCGGAGGGCTGGATGTGGCTGCTAATGGTGTGCCCTGGCAAAGCAGTTCCCTTCCAGCCTCAGTGATGGCATCGCTGGAGAAAATCCCACAAAAGCGCTCAACTTTTCTCATGAATCTGCAGTTTCTTCTGAAAAAGTGAAATTCTATCAAACGGTACAGTAAGACATCTGTTTCCTCCAGCAGTGGCTTCCAGACAGGGTAACATAATATTGATATTAAATAGGGCCCAAGACCAGTTCCTTACTGAACTGATCTAAGTTCTGATTGCAGTTTTTTTAGTCTTATTTAAAAGTGTATGCACACTCCAAGAAAATTCAGGGAGGCTGTGAAAGGTCATGCATTTGCTTGTTAACAAATATTTGCCAATATTTACAAAAAATGTCATGAATTTGCTTAGCAACAAAATGTCTATTAGGTACCAGCCAGTTTGCTAGGCTCCACCATCATTATTTATTTGTGGGCCACAGAGAATTGTAGCTAAAGTCGTGTGCACGTCTTCCGGAGTTATGGGAAATATTTCCTATGAGATTCACATTTCTCAAGAGGAGATGGCATATAATGCGATCATTAAGTTGCTGAAACCACTCGAACATCTGTAAGATGACTTGCACATGACAAGGGCATCAATGACACATCATGGCTTTGGGATAATGTCCTGGGACATTTACTGGTTGTCATGTGCAGAGATCTCTTATCAACTTAGTGGTGATATTAACAGGAGCATAAGAAAAAGTAGTGCACTTATTTTTCTAAAATAAAGTTTATAGAGAAACGACACAGTTAAATCTAAATGATGAATAAATAATAACTCTACACCATTTTGCCTATTGACATTTCAATAGCAACTTACTTATTTAAACTGGACTCATTAGAGTCTTTTAGAATAGCTAACACATATCAACAACACCCAAAGAGTCATAGGAACATTAAACCAGAAGTGTAACTTATCTTGTGGTCAAGTTCAACCATACCATGTCATTCTGTACTTGATACAGAAGCTGAATATTATATAAGTTTGTAAAATGCAATTGTATTTTATCAATTTTTAACAGCAAGATCTCCAGAGATGCCAGGATGAATCAGTCCTTCCCAGACATGTCAAAGTCAGTCTTTCAAGCAAAGAACTGGGTCCTGATTTGGGGAATGACCCAACATTCCTACTCATATTTGGCTGCTTCTGTCTCAGAGTGAATAGTAGTCCAAGAATTTGAGATGATGCTGGCATATGACTGGACTTTCTCTGATAAAACTTGCTCTTACAGAAAGATCTGAGATTCATTCACACTCTATTAAGTAACTAAAGAACATTTAAAATGCTAGAAAACAGATTATAGACTTTAAAAGTGTATCCCTTAGTTTGCAGGTCCAGGCACCAATTAGTTTACCTTGTAGTTATAAAAATCAAATATATCATGAAGGCAATCTCATACCCTTAAAACAGAAAACAATTGGTTGGCCCTGGGGAGAGAGAATTAAGGAAGAGAAAGAAAAGGAAAGAGAAGAAGAAGAAAAAAATAGGAGGGATGATTAAAGATAGCATAGGGACACAGTACAAATTGAAACTAAAATCCCCAATTAATGTGTGGCCATGATGTTAAATTGTATGTAAAAGAGATAAATTGCATTATCTGTCATCTCACTGGAATGTATCCTTCTCCATCAAAATGACCTCTTCTAACCCCCTTGGCCATTTTCCTATATTCCTTAGTTTGCTATTCTTCTGGTCTTTTCTCTTCATTATAATGTTTGAGGCATACTTTTTTGTTTAAGAAAAAGAGAAAGGATCTTTGAACTGTACCTTGAGGTTTTCATAGGAAAAGCGTGAAAGAAACTCAATGGATATGCTAAATAAATACTGCTGGAGTGAGCGGCTTGAGGTTGTGCCCTCAAACTTTAACTGAATAAGACTTTTGCAAGATAAACCATGAATTAATGCAGTTCTCTCCCAACTGAAGTATAAGACTATATTCGTACTTGAGTGTTATAGGTATTTCCTTTACCTCTTTGGGTTTTCTTTCTTAAAGAGTATTAAGTTTCTGATTCATTATTTTAATTTTTTTCCAACGTTTCAGGTCAGTTAATCCTCGGTGTAAACATGCTTTTCCTACATTCCTTTCCTGGAAGAGTCACTAGTGTCTTGGTAAGTGACACGCTTTAGGATGAGACAAGTTGCGGTTACAAGCTAGGCTCCTTATTAATTATATGAATTTAGATATGTTATTAACTTCCTTAGGTACAAGTTTTTCATCTCAAATTTGGGGTATTAAGTTAACCCATCTCAGAGTGTTGATATGAGGACTAACAAAACACGGCCTCAACAGAGTAGCTCTTTAAACCCTGAGCTCGCTGTCTAGTACAGCCTGACTTATAATGCAGATTTGCATTTGCCGTAATTATCCTGAATGGAGATCTTCAGATATGACCTAGTGGGAACGGCACATCATAAATCCCAGGCGAGCAAAGCGGGGTCTCTTCTGCTAGACAATCTGCCTCCATGCAGCCCAGGGCTTATCTTTTTGATAAGACTGGAAGCCACCAAACAAACAGTGTTCTCAGCTATCCTGCTATGTCAGAGAAGGTTTGCGTTTCTTGACTGTAATATACCTACCCCTTTTTCCCATCTCCATATATCCTCCCTTAAAGCCTTAGACTGTGTTATACTGGATTCCTTGTCTGGAAATTAATTTAAAAAGAAAAATTCTTAACACTCACGATTCAAACTCAGTAAATAATAGCTACCTACTCTGGACCGTACTCTGTCAAATTACATAGTCTGCATGAGTTGTGTTTAGGCTTCATGACACTATTTGTTTAAAGAAAGATTGTCTTTTAGTATCTAACGACCTCCACAGGGCTCTCTCATTTGAAAGTCTCAGAGTCAGGGAAGGCCCAGTCTATATTTATACCCCAGGCAGGCTAGTAGTCTCGTACCCATTTAAACTCTTATTTCACTAATATTTTTAATACTTATTTGGAGGGAAGGATAAATGCTATGTGTAGTAAAGGCAGAGGGTGGCAAAAGAGGACAAGTACTTACAGTTTGCAGGCTCTCTTTTATTTCACTGAGAAATTCAGCTCAGTTTCCAAAGTTGCAAACTCACCATCTAATCAAACACTGTATCTAGTCTCCTCAGAAGAAAATTTAACAGTGTTTATTCTCAGTATACAACTCAGGGAGTCACCAACACCGCTCCCAAAAAAGTAGCTTACCAAACTAGTACTTCCAGCCATTTAAGAAGTCCATCTTGTTATATTTCCAATATTTATGTGTGTGTATGTATGTCCCTGTGTGTGGGGGGTGTATCTGATCACTGTCCCTTTGGGTATTTCTCTGGTGCACAGAGTACATTTTGCCTCCAGAAAGCTATGGAATGGAACATTCTGTGCATATTAATTAAATCACCCACAATCCCACACTAAACTCAAAAATAAAAATTCATGCCTTTTAAATTCCTATCTCAAATTAAGTCCAGCCACACTCCACTTAAAGGCCTTCAGAAGTTCTACAGTAAGATTAACTGATAAAAGAAGATACTCATCATAAAATGTCTATAACGTAGAGATGCCCCAAAGTAGAAATTAAATCCCTTCCTCAAATCAAATTACTGCAAATAAATAAATTCAATATTAAATCCCTTTGCTGTTGTAAATTCAAGTCCAAATGAAAATTTCTTGTTCTTATATGTTAAAGCACAAAAAGAATTCAACATTCTTAAATTGTCTAAAGAAATTAAAATTCTTGCCTTTTTTTTTTCCTCTGCTTTTCCTCAGCTAGAAGTCATCCTCATGTCTGGGTGGAGCTGAAGTTTTGCCATCATTGCTCTTTCCAATGTCTTCTATTGGAATAGGTATATGTATTCGTTTTCTGAGTTGTCATAACTAAATATCACAAACTGGATGACTTAAACAACAGAAATTTATTTACTCACAATTCTGAAGGCTGGAAGTTCAAGATCAGGGTGTTGGCAGGTTTGGCTTCTTCTGAAGCTGCCTTCCTTCCCACTGTGCCCTCATATCGTCATTCCTTTATTCATGCATATAGTGGGTGTCTCTCTGTCTCTGTGTTCAGATATCCTCTTCTTCTAAGGACACCAGCCATATTGGATTAGGGTTCACCTTAATGACATCATTTTAACTTAATCACCTCTTTATGACCTTATCTCCAAATGCATACAATCTGAGGTACTGAGGGGGGGGGTGGTTAGGACTTCAACGTGTCAATTTTAAAGGAAAACAATTCAGCCCATAACAATGCAATCCTTCAGGATTGCAGAAGTGTAATGAATTACATGCCAATTCTCTCAAGGGTCCAAAGCACCATTCCAACTCCCAGAAAATAAAAAAATAAAATAAAATAAAATAAGTGAAATAAAATAAAAAAGAAAGTCAATCCTCATCAGCTCTAATATTTCATCCAAGAATCTTTATTCCTGAAATTTAGCATTTGATGTCGCCCAAGTCTATTGCAGTGACTCAGTGATGCTCACTGGTGGCAGGCAAAGAAACCCTTCCTTCTATAAGCTTTGCCAGAATGCCAATCAACTTAGGTCTCCCTGGAGACCACCACCTGTTAGTTTATTGTCAATTGGGAGACATCTTCCATCAGTAGGTTATTTCCATTTATTTTACCATTTGTCTGGGGAAAAATGCAACCATGTATAGTATCTCTTCAAGCAGAGTGACCTTCAAGATAATTGTATTTTATTAATCCTTAAAATTTGCAAAAGTGGCAGCCACTTATTGAGGCACAATATATTTTCATCCAGAGTATTAAAAGTTTCTTGGTTTTCTTTTTCTTTTTTTGGTCCCATATCTCTGACAGCTTCATGGTGAGCTGGGGGAAACTTTACCTGGTAAAACTATCTGCTCATTCCCTTGTGAGTAGGCATTTTATAACTGTGCTAGCAGCTTTTGCCTCTTGCTATAATTGCTAAAGCCTATGTTTCCTAGGAAATTCCCAAGCTGCTGTTGATACTTTGGAAACTAGGGGCACCCTAGTCTCTGCTTATGCTTCACAGACACTGTCATTCTTCAACTTTTGAATGTTCCAGACACTCACTGAGCAGCATTTGCTTTGGCTACATCTTTTTCATAAGTAGTGGCAAATGCCTCTAGTATTCTGTTTTCTTATTTTATTACTTTGTACTTTCAGAAAGTTCACCCACTTGACTTCCTAAGAGTTGAACCTGCTTATTAAATTTCATCTCTTTTTGTCTTTATTTTATATCTGGCTAGGGCTGTTTGCTGGAAGTAAGTGCCTTATTTTTGTTACTTTCCTTGGTTTTCTGGCCCTGACATTTCTAACATGCTTCTTTCCAATTTGCCTTACGGTAAGATTTAGTAAAATTTCAAAAGTAATTGATACGAAATTAATGAGTTCTGTCAAAAGCATCTATGCTCACCTTAGTGAATTGGATTAGCCTACCCAGTGAGTAGTCTCCTGTCAGAGAGCCAATAATCCAGACCTACCATTGAATAAAACATTCTCCAAGCATTAAAGAAGAGAGACACTTTTATTAACAAAAGAGCAATACCAGGCTGGCCACATACTTCTCCTGAACAGAGCAGGAAACTCCAATGCACAAAGGGAATGGTGTGCACATGGTTTCAAGAGACATAGAGTTTTAAACAGTTTCTGCATTGGGTGGAAGTTCATTTAAAAAGACATTCTCAGTTGTATGAGAGCCCAGAAACGTACTGCTCATATGCACTTCTGCAAACATTGATTCAAGGAACTACTTGAGACAATCAGAGAAAATGAAACAAGAACTTGTGAGTTGGGTGGTGAGGCACGAAAGGACTCTGATGCTTGCTAGGCCAAGTAAACATATACATTTTAGACACATACAAAACCCAAAAACCTTTAACAAGAATGCATTGCAAAGGAAAACAAAACAAAACAAAACTTCATCATCTGGGCCTTTAATTCCAAAATTTATGAGTAGGTTTTAGGACATAGTAGGAAGAAGTAAAAATAGCATATAAAATCTTCATATTAATAAAGGAGTGCTACAATTATTGTGTTAATCCTAATCTAAAAATATAGTATATTTTTAAAACATGTTTTTTATGCATAAATATAATTACTAGTAAACATTTTAAGCAGGATATGAAACTATAAGAGAAGGAAATAATCAACCCATGAAATCAAACTTGGAAAATAAAAGAAATAATTTCATAAATAAAATATGTAAGTGTAACTTTACCAGCTATAATGGAACCATAGATGAATGAAACCACTTTTAAATACAAATACTCTTTTTCAGTTAAAAAACACAAATCATACAAATGCTATTTATAAGATAAAATCTAAAACAAAATGAGACAGAAAGTTTGACAAGTAAAATTTTGGACAGATTTTTAAAAGAAAAGCAAATAGATATGATAGAAGCAATATTAATATATAATTGAAATTTCAGAAAGAAATAAGAGCATTACATGGAAATAAATTAGGATGTAAAGTCATGAATCACAAATTGCCTTGTAATATAGTATTAACATAAATAAAGACAAAGTGTTACACGTACGATAAATTATTGTAAGATCCTGGGGGACTTCTATTGTTAAGATGACATAAACTTGAATCAATAACATATTAGCTAAGAGATTTGGGCTTTGGAAGTAGATAAAAATACATTTAAATCCCACCTCTCAGCTTCTAGGTGTAAATTTCAGTAGAATCACCTTCGTTGGGTTAGTCTGTCTCCAGAAGACTCGGTGGCTTCATGTGTACAATGCAGAAATGAAGAAAAAAAAGAGCGTTCTGGGTTATTGTGACATTAAGCAATATAAAGCAGAAAAAAGTGTTTGGCACACTGCTTGATACTGCAAGCAGTTTGCACTGCTTGAAGTGCAAAATATTTTAATTATTATTATCATTACTACTCTTATTATGTACTGACAATTTATCCTACAACCAATTCAGCTTTGACAAATGGACCATATGATAAGTACCTCCACAAAATTCTCAATAAGTGTAAGTGATCTACAGTGCAATAAACACAGAAATTAATATCAAAAGTTTACATGTTTAACATAAATATCTTAAAATTAAAATTACTACATTTCTCATATATGAAATTCTATTTCATAATTAAATAGCTATTGCTTATAAATTAAAATTACAGTAAAAAGAGTGAGAAATACACTATCACTCAGGAGCCAACAGCACAAGTAAAGGAGAACAGACGTGTTATTCCCTTAAAGTCAGGAATTAGACAAAGATTCCCACCATGAACGCAATCAACAATGAACAGTATACATGTTATTAAAACGTATTTTATTGAAGGATATAACTTTTAATTTAAATAAATGAGGGGAAAAACTTACAACTTTCTGTATAGGAGCCTCAATATATCATTTATCTCTTAATGAATTTATAGATGCTCAATTACCTGTTAATGAATTTGTAGAATGATTCCAACTGAAATCAAAATCCCATGTAATTTTAAAAATATTTGACAAAGTTGTTTTAAAGATCATAGAAAAGAATAAAAGGTAATACATACTAAGATATTTTTGGAAAAAAAAGGCTAATCTGAAGGAACAAACAGTTTTAAATTAACTATTTAGAACTATTTATATTTAATAACTATATATGTGTATTCTACAATAATTTAAACTTGTGATATAGTCTCAGGAATAAACAAACAGATGAAAGATAGAGCATACACAATTCATAAAACCTTAGTAAAGGTAAAGTTGACATTTTCCTATGGGGAAAGAAAGTTTTTCTTCAATAATAATTATTGGGGGAATTGATTAAGTAGTAGAGAAAAGAAAATTGAGAACCACCTCTCTCATATACACTATGAATCCCAAATATATTAAAGAGCTAAATGTAGAATAAAATGTCTTAAACCAAAAACCTAGGAGTTCTTTAGAAGTACTAATAGAAGCAATGTCTTATATTGTTTTAACTTAGGTGGAGGAGATGAGACAATATATGGAAAGGACTTAGGAGTACAGATACATAATGATAGAGGTAGTGGTAAAGGATGTGACTTCAGAGCCATGTTCTCTCTTTTTAGGATGGGGAAGGTAGAATTCATAGGAAAATTTTGCTAGATTTGGTTCCATGTAACACTTTATAATTATCTCAAATATTATAAAATAATTATACCAACTCGAAGAGGCAAATGGCAAATTGAAAAAGGTGTGTGTATTTTATCTAGCAAGTGATTAATATCCTTCAGCAGCTATTTTTGGGAGAACTACAGTATCTAGATAATTCAGAGACTTCTGTCTTTTACTCTCCCTTCTTCCTCTCCTTCCTGGCTTTCATGGTGGAGGGGGGAGAGGAAAGCTTTTGAATGTGAGATTAGAGTTTTTTTAACTAAATAAACTTTTCATTAACTATTTCAAATATGAAAGACTGTCCAAGGTGCTATTAAGGGATGTACTATCTTCTAGGGATAAAAGAGTTAACATGACTTAACTGGGGTAACCACTCAGTAAAAATCAAGCACCTCCTGTTTGTGCCCGAACTGATTCAGATCACAGAATACATCCTTTTATATACGTCATGCATGAACACATACATCAAAGAGGCTGGACAAACTATAACAAACACTGAATGTTAGCCACAGCTGTCTTTAGGTGATAAGATCCATAAATACTCTTCAATATCTTCCATGGAATTTTCTGTATATTCCCACCAACCATGATGTGTATGCATTAATTTTAAAGTCAGTGAACCAAAGTGTTATAAAAAATGTGAGTGGGTGAATGCAAAAGGTACAGCTCATGGTTAAAAAAAAAAAAAAAAAAAATATATATATATATATATATATATATATATATATATATATATTCTTTTTTTTTTCTTGCAACCACTTAAAACTTCTTGCTGTCAGGCAAGTCTTGGCACAGAAAACCTTTGGGAGTTACCAGCGAAAAACCACCCTCTGCCAATCACTCCAATCAGGCTGCACAAATAGCCCTTCTGACCCCACAGACCAGCAACAGTGAAGATATAGGGGCGTAACAAGGCATATTATGGGAGCTGTGTGGGAGAGAAGAGAATTCTGCTGAACTTCAAATGGTCCCATTAGACCAGGGGGCTATGAGTATTTGTGCAAAATTCTCAGTCTCTGGCTTATCATTAAAATAGAGGCTATGTGGTTTAGATTTTCTGAATATAGATTTTAAAACTAGGCAGTAACGTACCAGCTTTGGGCACTTGAGCTATTTGTTTCAGCTCATTGTTCCTCAGTCTCTGAAAATTAGAAGTACTGTGGAAGCAATGTCTTAGGATATCTCAGTTTTGAGTGAATTAAATGAGATAATATTGAGAAGAGTTTTGAGGTGAAGTTATATAATAATAGAGTTAGTGGTTAACAAAGTGACTTCAGAGACTCATTGTCTGGATTTTTATCTCAGCTCCATCACTTGGGTAAGTTTTTAAACCTCTCTGTGTTTCAATTTCCTCATTTGTAAAATAGCGATAGTAATTGTACCACTATGTGGGGTTATCGTGAAGATAACTGAGTTCATACATAGCAAGGTTTAGAAGAATGCCTAGCATTTCTATAAATGTCAGATCTTTCTCTGTCACCATTTTATAGATGAGAAAACTGAGGCACAGAGACAAGTTAAGTAATTTGCTCAATGTCACCAGTGAGTCAATGGAAGAGTTAGTGCTCAAACCCAGGCATGTGGCTTCAACTATTGTACTGACTGTGTTTAATATATATTAGGTATTATTTTTACTGTTAGTGGTTAAATCAGAGGTGGCACCCAAGTATGGCCTCAAAACATTTTCTAAAAACTAGAAAATAAAGAATAAAGGAAGATTAAGAAATGCATACTGCTCATTTCTCGTATAGTGGCTATTGCTCCTATCTATCTATCTATCTCCCCATCTATACATATCGCATTTAATCCTCCCCCTCCACGATGCATGTGATATGATTCCCATTTATAGATGAGGAAATTGAGCCTGAGGAAAGCCATGCCTTAATTATGGATGAAACTGGCATTAGAATTCAAATCTAACCTCAAAGCCTGGCTTTTTCTATTACACGACGCTACTCCAATGTCTTAATGTTTGTTCTGATGTTCAGTTTGCCCCAAGCATAGTCAGTCACTATACTCAGAATCTAGGGTTTTTCCATATTTAAAGTAACCTGCAGAAGACGTTTCCATTGCCTTGGTTCCCTGCGAGTCTCAGACTCTGAGGAAAGCCAGAAGGCGGGGGCGGGGGCGGTCAGAAGATGACAAAGTGGGATAATCAGAGTTCCACTGGCCTTCACTTTCCAGAAAAACAGAAATCCATCTTGGGTTCATGATAAAAATAATACAGTAGTTCCCATCTTCAAAGCCCTGTGATATTGCTAAGGGTTCTATTGGGCAGAGAACATCAACACTCTTTATCCTCCTTTGATCTGGATCTTGAATTATTTGACATGCTGGTGCCCAGAGTTTGCAGTCTCAAGGCTTTCAGGGAAGTTACTCCAAAGGGATACTGTCTACGCTTCATTTCTGGGTAAACCCTTCAACTTCATGCAGGATAGATGGGATTGCATCCGTGTAGGCATTTATTGGCTGCCTCCTCAACTTCCATTTTTTTCTGCCAGCAAGCGTGGAATTTCCTTTTGGTAAATTACTTCTCTACCAGTTGTGTTACAACCGTACTTTTGGTGGAGACTGACCCCATTCCTAGGTTCAAGGATACAGCCTTAATGGTCAAAGCTAATCCTCACGTTCCATCCCCTCCAGCTACAGCAGTCAGTTCAGGAATGGATGCAGGATCCAGTTTGGGCCACTGAAAGAGATGGAATCTAAACAGTTGAGTACCAGTCTGCTGGGACTCTCCTCTCTGCTTCCTTGGAGCTGTATGGGTGGGTGTGCAGAACATTCTGGAGCCTGGAAATGAAACAGACCCTGACAAGGCATGGTGAGGATGTCACTGAATGGCAGTTACAGGCCCCAGTAGGGACCAGCTCTATCTCCAAACTGTTTCAGTTTTGTGAGCCAGTAAACCCCACTTGTTGCTGCTGATGATTGGGACTGGGGTTTTCTGTTACTTAAAGCTATAGAGAGACCTCAACAATAATGTATGTCATCAGAACACGGGTATCTGATCCAGCAACCCCTGCAATCCTCATGGTTTTTATGGAAAAATGAATCCAATATCACACAAATTAGAAATGCAAATCTTCTCTCACTGAAAAAGGAACACACCTAAGTCTTCTTAGTTTCAGCTGCAAATGACTAATCTACTTCTTCTAGTCATATAACCATGAGTGACTGCAGGATAGACTGCGTCTCATTTCAGGTATTATGACACCAAAGCCATGGCACAGAGTAATACTGTGCCTTCCTTCCCTGCTTTAGAGAGTCTGCTGAAAATACTGGCCTCTCCGAATGATCATGTTGCTATCCTGTGCCCAAGTGATGCCATGACATTATAAACTAGTCTCAGGTAGATAGGGTAAGCCCCAGGCTCTGAGTGTGTGATAGCCAGTATGACACTAGACTAAACTGAGAGAAGTTATGTGAATTGCTAAAGAGAGAAACTGGTATTCCAAATATTGTTGTGGTCTAGTTATAATCATATGCTTTTGGATTCCTAAAACCTCCATTTTCAACATTTAGAAAAGTGTGAAAAATCATATTTGAGTGGCATCTACTGTGTATACTAGACATCACCAAGATAGAGTCTACATATATTTGTAATATGTGTGTGTGTGTGTGTATACACAGGCACTGAAATTTTTCATAAATACTTAGTGAAAGACTTTTATCTTTTTAAAATATGAAGAACATTAATTCAAAAAGATATGTGTAACTCCAAGTTCATTGCAGCATTATTTACAACAGCCAAGACATGGAAGCAAACTAGGTGTCCATCAATGGATGAATGGCTAAGAGAATGTGATATATAATGGAATATCATTCAACTGTTAAAAAGAAGGAAATCTTGCCTTTTGCAACAACATGGATGGACCTTGAGGGCATTATGGTAAGTGAAATAAGTCAGACAGAGAAAGACAAATCTCTATAATCTCACTTACATGTGGAATCTTAAAAACCAAATAAACAAGCAAACTCATAGATACAGAGAACAGATTGGTAGTTACCAGAGGTGGTGGGGTAGCAGGTGAGCAAAATTGGGTGAAGGTGGTTAAAAGGTACAAACTTCTAGTTGTAAATAAATAAGTCCCGGGGATGTAACGTACAGCATGGTGACTATCGTTAACATAGTATTGTATATTTGAAAGGTGCTAAGAAAATAGATCTTAAAAGTTCTCATCACAAGAAAAAATATTTGCAACTACACGTGGTGATGGATGTTGACTAGCCTTATGACAATGATCATTTTGCAGTATACACAAATATCCAATGACTATCTTAAAAACCTGAAACTAGGGCTTCCCTGGTGGCGCAGTGGTTGGGAGTCCGCCTGCCGATGCAGGGGGCGCGGGTTCGTGCCCCGGTCTGGGAAGATCCCACGTGCCGCGGAGCGGCTGGGCCCGTGGGCCGTGGCCACTGAGCCTGCGCGTCCGGAGCCTGTGCTCCGCAACGGGAGAGGCCACAACAGTGAGAGGCCCGCGTACCGCAAAAAAAAAAAAAAAAAAAAAACCCTGAAACTAGTATAAGGTTATATGTCAATTATATCTCAATAAAAAAATGAAATAAAATAAAAAATAAAATAAAAAGGGTCACCAAAAGAAGACCAAACCCTAAAACTGATATCCCAAGCAGTTTGAAACAATTCAGAGCTTCTCAAGACAATCTTTGTAAAAAAGTGACAGTGGTGGATTTAGGACTTCCAGAAATTTTAGGATACAGAGCCAAGATGACTCTGAGTCCCCAGAGATATCAATAAAATAAACATCCTCTTATTTGTCTTAATATTGCTGAAAAACATTGCTGCATCTGTGATCTGTTAGAAATAATGTAGTAAGGATTGTGAAATGAAAGTTTATGGTGAGCACAGGTGGTCTGTGGTAATCAAATGGTCAGGTAAATCACTGTCTCCAATCACATGCTTCCATTCTCTTTTTGGTACCCAGGGACATTGCTATTACCATGAATAGAACTTGGAGTTAGGAAAACTGCTATTTGCAACTTTAAAGTCAGAAGGCAATCCATTCACAATTCCAACCAGTGGAAATTGTGCTGTATGCAGTATATTTCAAAGAGATCTGTCTTTGGAATCAGAAACATTGGAGTTAATCCTGGACATGTACCTTATGTTAGCTGCTTAGTCTTGGATAGGTTATTTAATCTTAGAATGCAAAAATTTCTCCACCTATAAATTCATATATAAAATGTGGTACGAGTATTAGATATATGCTTATCGAATTCCATGAGAATTATTTAATGGGTAACTCCATAGTTTAGTCATTCAATGCTTAAGGCCATTGGGGCCCTCCACTGCCCACCATAGCAAAGAGAAGCTATTAATTCAATAGAGAAATTCTAGTGAAAGCAACTTGTTTTAAAGATGGTGGGTGCACTGATCAGAGGGTGGGCCGGCTAGACCTAAAAGTATGAAAATATGTTTCAAAAGAGTATGAATTTCTTCCCTTTGTTTAATTAGAAAGTACTGCTTACTAATCCATACCTAATCACCTTGATTTTGCTTATTCAGTTTAAACATTTTCTCCCCCAAGCTAGGAGAATGCTCACTATTCAAAGAAGCATAGGGGTCCCTTAATGATTGCAAAACAATGTGGAAAAAAAATCAGAAGATACTGGTTTCAGAGCAGCCTCTACTAATGCTGAATACTTTACTTTCCTCATCTGGACAATAAAATAATCACCAGGTCCCAATCAGGTGTAAATTTCTGTTGCTGCCTCTGTTCACCTTGTAAAACACCCACTTCATTCACTGCTATTGAACAAGAAGGACAGTTTAGAAGAATCATTTTAGCTTCATTGTTCAAAAAGACCAAATTGCTATTGAATAAACCACTTGCTTCTAGACTTTGCCATAATTCACACCATGGTTTCAAAAATCTAATCACTATTAATTATAACCCAGATGCAAAATAATAATAACAGATAACTTTTCTTGAGTGTTTTCTTGTGCCAGGGACTGTTGTCATCAATTTACATATATTAACTAATTTAAACTTCCCAACCTAGTCTAATTGGGTAGGTATTATTATTATTATTATACACCTCATTTTAGATATGAGAAAAGGCAGGCACAGAGTATTAATGCAACTTACTCACGTTTTTTTCACTAGTAAATATTACAGCCTGGATGGGAACGCAGACAGTTTGTCTCCTGAGTTCAGTCTCCTATTAATTGCAGGACACAGTAAAATATAATTGTTACCTCCTCTTTTATCCCATGCATCTTTTGTAATATTAGCAGAACCATGTTATATATTATAGCTTAGAAATATCAACTCACAAAACTCTGCCCCCATATTCTTTTCTGCAAAAAAAAAACTATCAAAAATTACAGGCAGTACGTAGACAGTCTGGTTTATGAGTAGACCTAATGAATAAGTCGGAAAATTATAAAATTGTTTTTAAATGTTTATTGTGGTTTTAGGGAAGTCCTCTTTTATTTTAATGTTCACTGAAATGATCCAAACATCTGAATACAAAAAGTTCAGGACCAAAACCAAAAGAACCCCCAAACAAACAAAAAAACAACAACAAAACAAAACTAGAAACTAAAAGACATTAAACTATTAAGAAGCAAATTTATTGTTTGCTTGTAACTAAATGAAAGAGTAAACACAAAACTGTATCCAAAACAGACAATAATTTCTAATTTGTTATTTGTTTAATTTATAAATTCTGAGAAATTACTTTTAATAATTATTTAAAATGGTATCTTATTTTTATGATATATATATTTTTTTTTCATATTTAGAAAAAGCCAAGTGTCCTGGAATCAGTGGGACTGGGCTGTCCCTCATCTTTCTTTTATGCTTCAAATATATTTTATTTTCCCCACCTCCATTCTAAATTAGCCTGTTATTTTATCCAACTTGTCAAATCACTGTTCTCCATCTTACAAAGGAATGGAAAAGCTAAAGTGATACATTAATTCCTGGTAATGAAAAGGGGTATATTTACTGGCCTTTTTTGTATATAATATAATCACTTTATGTCTCTAAAGTCTAAAGAAAGGGAGTGACAACAAGAACAGTCCTAGAATAATAAGTCCAGTTAAACAAACAAAACAAACAAAGCAAAAACAGAAAATTCAAAAAGCAAAAGGAGAGCTCTTTACGTTATTCTTTATTCCCTGATTTTGCTTCATTTTCTGTTTTTCTAGACAGAAGGAAAGAAGGAAGGGAGGAAAAAAGAATTCACAAAAAAACAAACGTTCCATAGTCGGGGGAGATGGTGGGTAACATGTTTTCTTAAAATGTTTCTACTTTCTCACTTATGTTCTTCACTTTTGGCTTTTTCTTTCATCCTCCCCAGGCACCTGGGCTTTGACGGAGAGGCAACTCAGTAACTCCCATGAATCCAATGCCCCACCTTACCTATATAATTAGAGCCCACATCATAATTACTGTCATGTATATAATCAGTGTTCCTGCACACCCTCAATTACTCAAGCCCTATTGCTGATTGATAGGCAGAAATATGTTTTGTCTTACATTTTATGAGCTAGGCAATGGATGTACATTTACTGTTTTGCACAATCAGATGCTATCTCATCATAACATAATTAATCAATTAATGAACAAATATTACTGAGCATTTAATACGACTCCAGAATGTGACACAGGCTTTTGCCTAAGGCTCACTGGATAGAATACATTTCCTGATGATGCAGTGGCTAGTACTAATTTTAAATTTTGCCTGAAATAGAGTCATAGAGTAATAGAAATGAAAATGCATGTTGCATGTGTAAGTTTTGCTTAAATACTGATTTGTACTTCTAAAAGAAAAATGGAAGACGACTGTAATAAAGTATCAAAAATATGGGAAGTATGTATGTTGTGAACCTGCTTTATGTATCAAACACTGGTTTGACCTGAATGGGTGCCCTTTCGGTGTAATTGGACAGAATATTTGAAGATCTACAGATGAACTTGAGCATCGGGGCTACTGTACTTAGCATATGGCTGGTAACAAACTTATCAGAACCAGTCATTGAGAATCACATTACACAAGAGAGGAAATGCTATGGATGCAATAACATTCAGATTCAAAAAAACTTTTTCTTTGCACCAAAAATAAGCACAAGATATCTTCCCAAACCTCGTTTTCTGTATGTAAACAAAACACCTGGAATCCAAAGCCCCAATATCGTTTTCATGTCATTAGAACAATGTTCATCTTTTACAATCTTTAAAATTGACTCAATAGGTAATTTTTCCTAATCTCTGTTATTAGATTTGAGATTTGTTGGTCCTTGAAGCAGTATTGCAGAATGAGGGTCAGAATACGGAAACTGAAGCCTGACTACCTGCCTTCAAATCCCTTTCTGTCACCTATTCATTCCTGTAAATGTAACTTCTCTTTATGTCAGTTTTATCATCTGTAAAAGGATCATGATAATAGTATCATGTACCTCCTAACTTTCTGTGAGAATTAAATTAGTTAACCCATAGAAAGTGCTTAAAACAGAAGTAAACCCTAGATATAGTTTTAGCTATTATAAAATGTATTTTGTCCACCCAGCTGGGGTAAAAGGAAACGGCTGAATGTCGAGTAGTGGGTGGAAGATTCAGGGTAAGAGAATGGAGAGAAAGTACATAAAAATACTGTCTAAAGGTCAAAATAGCTCTTTCTTTAGTCACTGGACAGATTTTGTTTTCTTAGAACTACAGGTCTTGAATAAAACACTCCCTAAGACAGCAAGATGAAAGACCCCAGGCTATGGAGAGTAGACGGCAGTGGGGCATCAGGAGTGAAAAAAGGAGAAAAGCTGGTCATTTTCACTGATGTGACAAGTTTGTCTGCAACATAAAGTATTTGACTTCAGCCTCATACTTTAAGCCACATTTTATATATTTATTTAACAGACGAGTAAATTGTAACGCAAATTTACCTTTTGTGCTTTCTTTCACGTGTTTCCTAAGCCATATTATGAAGTCATACACTAAAAGTGCTTCCTCTTTTTGAAATGCAGATTTTAAGATAAATGAGAATTTTTGTCACAGATATTATCAGCATAAATGAGACAGAATAAAAAAAAGTTTTTTTTCTTTGTTTTCCCTTGAGGATGGTAAAAATAGAATAAAGGTGACTTGCACAAAGACCACATCAATAAAAAATATTGCCAGGCATCCTGGGTTTAAAGTCCTTTCTCAATGTGTGATCTTAATCAAATTATTTAATCTTCCTAAAATTTAGTTTTCCAATCATAAAATGGGGATCATAATAGTCCTAGTTTGTAAAATGTTTGAAACATTCAAAGGAGTATGTACAAAGGTCATAGAACCGTGCATATAACTACCCACCAACGATCGCCTGTCTACTGTCATCATCAGCAGTTGTGAATGCGGTCGAGCACTTTTGTGGGTAACATTCCAAGAACTTGTCTGGTGTCCCACGCTCTTGATCTTAAAGTCAAGTCTACTTGCTCCCAGCCAAACCCACGTGCCCTGTATGCATTCACAAACCCAGCAATAGACAGAGTGGCTTACTGCAGCCGTCTTTCTGGAAAACTACCAAACTATACTAACAATAAAGATACTCACTTTGAAAAACTCAATATTTGCCCTTACTTTTTTTTTTTTAAAGAAGAGGATTTTAATGCAGGGGATTGTTTACACAGGTGAAAAGGAGCTGAAAAGCCAAAGGGGGAACAATGAGGTAACCCAGAAATTGACAACAGCCAGAAATGTCTACCACCCTCTGCTAGAGACGCAAGGGAGGGGGCTCAGAAACAGAGCCCAGCAGCTGAAGTCCCTTGTTGGAAGCTGGATCCATGAATGGTTTATCCTGTGGGAGCTGGAACCACCAGACAGATGCAGATGCTTCTGGAGGTACCACCCGGACAGAGAGGGAAGCGGAGAAATTCCCAAGCTTCGCCCCTCCTCCCACCACCCATCTCCACCCAGTGGCTCCCATGAACCAAAGCCAGCTGACGTGAGAGCCTGGGAAACTCAGGCTGCAGGGGATCTAAGGATCCTTAGATCTAACGCAGACATAGAGAATGGACTTGAGGACATGGGGAGGGGTAAGGGTAAGCTGGGACAAAGTGAGAAAGTGGCATGGACATATATACACTACCAAACGTAAAATAGATAGCTAGAGGGAAGCAGCTGCATCACACAGTGAGATCAGCTCCGTGTTTTGTGTCCACCTAGATGGAAGGGATAGGGAGGGTGGGAGGGAGACGCAAGAGGGAGGGGATATGGGGATATATGTGTAAGTATAGCTGATTCACTTTGTTATACTGCAGAAACTAACACAACATTTAAAGCAATTATACCCCAATAAAGATGTTAAAAAAAACACACAAAAAACCCAACAAAACAAAACAAAACAAAAAATGAATCCTTAGATGTAAGCTGAGGATTACCCCCAAAACGAAGTAGAAAATAAAGGGAAAAAATAAAAGTATGCTCTGGCACAAGGCCCACACTTCAGTCTCGACCAACTTACCGAACTGGTCTTTGGTTTCATGGCTGATATTGTAGTAAGCACAGATACCGAACATCTAATGATTGCTAATAGAGATTTGCCCTTACATTCAAGGCTGGAAGTAACTCGGAAGGCTGGGAGGACAAAAAGGAAGCAAAGATGTGCCTTGAACTTCTCTGACCTGAGATCTTCTCTGGTGCTTCACATATTGTCTCTTGTGACATAGCTTTAGCGTCTTTAAATTAGTTTAGGTTTTAGATATTTTACCAAGTTAAAACAATGACTGAGTTATGAGTCAGGATACCTGGGGCAGGAGAAATGTCCATGGTCTCTCTCACTCTTGGAAATACAATAGCAATGAAAATCATTTTCTTTTCTGAGGGCAGAGAAATCTCTTTTTCATGATAAAATAAAAAGTGGAATTTATACAGCATTATTTATCCTATATTCGCTGCAATTAGGAATCCCAGTTCATGGAGCGATACCTTGGTTCAGAGAATCATGGGCTCTCCCTTTTCAGAAGACTAAGTTTTCTGTTCAAACCTTTTCCTTTTAGACATCATTTTGCATGAGAATGAACTTGCTCTGCTTCCCCTGCTACACTGTGAGCTCCTGGAAACCAAAGACCAGGCTTCGCTGTGTGTTTTACTCCCATTCTCTAGTTATCAGCATAGGTCCTTAATTTTAACAAATCAATCAATCAATCAATTAATCGATTGATTCAAGAAGTTCTGAAATCTCTTCTGAACAGTCCCACTCAGATCATATGATCTTTTGCTAGTATTTCCTAAGGATCAGATATGACAACTATACAACTAAAATCTTCCAGAACAGTCCAGATTTTGAATAATCTATGTTGCTGTTACATCAAATGTCAGAAAATATGTCTCAGCTTTTGGCTTGAGAAATATCAAGGCAGGGGATAAACTTCATACAGCTGGGTCAGAAAACTCTGTAACTTCAAGACCCTCTACTCACCCCTAGTGCATTAGGCAATGTGACACAAAGCAAAGAGTATAACTTTTGTAATCTAAGGGTCCTGGGTTCAAATCCTTGTTCTATTCTTTATTAGAGGTTTTCCATGATTCTTGTTGCCTTTGGAAAGCACTGTTCAATCAAAATCTTACATGGAAACCAAATACATATGATAGATAAAGGTAGAATTTTCTTCTGGGAGCAGGATGAAAGACCCAGACCTCAGCTCACTTGGTTTTCCCTCTGTCAGGCCTAACTCACTGCTGTTTCCCACTGGGCCCACAAGGAAAAAGTTCTGTGGGACAAAGTTTGAAAACCACTGATTTTGTCTTTCAGAATTTGAGTTTCATCATCTCCAAATTGGGAATGATAATACTTACCCGAATCAAGTGTGTTTATCATGAAAAGTTTTCACAGCCACAGCACTGATTTAGTCTCTCATCTTCAGATGCTGTCTTACTCTTGAAAGCTTTTTCTAACTGGGAAGAATAGATTTGTGAACAGTACAGTTTTCAATTCAATAAATCCTGCCTCCTCACATTTTCTCCAAATTCTGCTTGCAAATTAAACAGTATTCTCCTTAGCTTACTTCTTTCTTCCTAGAGCTTGACATGCAGAGCTAAAAAATTCAAGGGGAACGGAGTTAGACTCCAGTTTTTGATGTAAAGTGGACCATGGGTGCAAGAGATGAGTGAAATGGACGGGGGCCATCTTTGCAAACAATCTACCATGGCCAGACCCAAGATGACTCCAGGCAATAGTGTTACCCATTGGTTCCCAGACACCAAACACGGACCACCAGTTTCGCAGCCTCCAATAGCAGTTTGAAATATTTTCAGCCTTCGCTAACAGTTCTTGCCAACCGGTCTCGAAGCCATTGAAACGTATTTTCAGTTTTTCTTACCTACACACAGGTTCTGCTACTAATTTCTATATCAATTACTTATTGATACCTGAGAAACCACCCCAGAAGCAAAAGGTAAAACAACAACTATTATATTTGCTTATGATTCTCTGGGCTAGCAATTTGGGTTGTGTTCAGCCAGGTGGGTTTTTTTTTTTGTTTTTTTTTGTTTTGTTTTGCGGTACGCGGGCCTCTCACTGTTGTGGCCTCTCCCGTTGCGGAGCACAGGCTCCGGACGCGCAGGCTCAGCGGCCATGGCTCACGGGCCCAGCCGCTCCGCGGCACGCGGGATCCTCCCGGACCGGGGCACGAACCCGCGTCCCCTGCATCGGCAGGCGGACTCTCAACCACTGCACCACCAGGGAGGCCCAGGTGGTCTTTTTTTGCTGGTTTCACCTGGAGTACTTTATGGACTTGTACTTTTATGCTGGCTCAGTTGTGACCACATGGTCTACAATGGCCACACACATGTGCCTGGTCTTTGTCCAACTGTCAGCTATGGCGTCTCTGTTCTCTTCATTTCAAAATGGCCAAGCCGGGATCATTGCCATCTGGTCAGTGTTCCCTCTACCAACACAAGAGGCTAAGGCCGAGTGTGCAGAAACCTGTCAAACCGCTGCTTACGTAGCACTTGCTACAGTCGCAACGCCAAATTCAAGCACAGATCCAAAGGTTGAAGAAATACATTTCTTCTCTTGATGGGGAGTGTGCCAAAGCCAAATTGCAGAGATGTGTGCATACAAGGATGGGAAGAACTCTCGAAGCTCTCTTTGAAAACAGTCTTCCACAGATTTACTGTAATCAATTGTGAGCTGTTTTTAGAAAATGTAGTTTTGTCCTGATAATCAAGTATGAAGCCTAGGGAAGTCTCATTTGTAAAAATGAGTAATAATGAATTCAAAGTTGTTCAGGAATTGTTTCTCAATGACTTGAATTTAGAAATACTTTCTTAGAGGTGAGAAAGGAATGTGAAATTGTATCTCATATCTTGAGAAGTATTCATTATCCTAGGGTCTCTTGGCTGAAGGCCAAAATATCCTTGGAAGATTATTGACAGCTCACAATTTCTTGAGAGACTATAGAATTAGACTTTAAAACCTGTAGGAACAGAGGCAGCTAAAAAGAATATGAGGCAAAGAACCCAACAGTGGTCTGTTAGTAGGTATAGTGCAGCTTTTACTGGGACATAATGAAATCTCAAACATTCTGAGTATATTTGCCTCTCTATGTCAGTTTTAGTTTCCAGAGAGCAATCATCTGAAATAACCTACCTTTGATCACATACTGTTCTTTACTCATTTGAGGGCCAGGCAAGTGGACATGGTTTTCATGAACTAAATCCAGTATGAACTAGATATTTCTTTAAAAAGGTGTTTATGAGTGGGAAGCTGCCACATGGCACAGGGAGATCACCTCTGTGCTTTGTGACCACCTAGAGGGGTGGGATAGGGAGGGTGGGAGAGAGAGTGAAGCAAGAGGGAAGAGATATGGGAACATATGTACATGTATAACTGATTCACTTTGTTGTAAAGGAAAAACTAACACACTATTGTAAAACAGTTATACTCCAATAAAGATGTTTAAAAAAAAAGAAAAAAAGAAGAGTTGAATTTGACTTGATCTAAATAAAATGGTTTTTTTTAATGATGGCAAAAAAATAAAAAATAAAAAATAAATAAATAAAAAGGTGTTGATGGTCTCATAGGGAGGAATAAACGGATGCTGGTAGCCAATGAGCGGCAAAGGTCACTTACTGTGTCTGATGAAGGTGGTCCTGCTTGGGGGTAGAGGGATCTGACAAGTCAGTCCCAAAGGGGCAAAAGCAAAAGTTTGACAATTGCTTCTTTAAATTATTGAAGAGCATCTGATCATTTGTCCCGATTTCAGGGACAAGAGAAACGTCTTCATTTTCCTCCTGGGTCAACACTGAAGACTTTAGGTCTCGGCATGGAGCGTGTGACTAGGGTGAGCAGAACAACTGAGAACACTCTCTTCTTATTCGTCCTCTGGATCGTTTTCTATCCTGTGGGGCTCCTGTCGCTCAGGAAAGAGAAAGAGGCGAAGCATCACAGTACCTGATGGGTTAGCACACTGCCTCTCGGAGCGTCATCCCCACGGGCCTGTGTGACCCGCCCTCTCAGCAAACCCCGCAGGGCTGAGGTCATAACTGCACCTCCACATGTGGCTGTCTGTTGTGTGGGGGTTTGGAATCTCAACGCCATCATCCCAGGTAACAGCCAGCTGTCTTTGGATTTCTGTCGCCTCCCAATGTTCCCTTAGCCTCTCACAGCTGGCCTCCCTATGCACAGTCAGCAGTTCGGCTGATCTCTCCCTGATCTCTCCCTTTCCTGCAGGATGTTCATCATTAATACATCCTTGCTCTGCCCCCCTGTCCTCTCAGCCTCTACCAGTGCTCTCTGTCAGTGCATATGCTGTGCCAGAGGCAATCCGCCCGCTGTCTGCTCAGCACCAGCTTTGCTGTGTTTCGGCACTGTTGGGCCCTAAGGCAGAGTGTGCCCAGGACCATTAGATACTGGGTTGGAAGCACTGTTAGGATAGCTGCTTGTGTACGAACATGAGCTCTAGGAGATCTGAACCCTCATTCCCTCATTGACCTGCTAACATGCTCTTGTTCAGACTCCAATATATTTGTAAGCTGATGCTCCCTTGCCTGGCTATACCTCAAATTAATTACAGTAGGGCTTCCCTGGTGGCGCAGTGGTTGAGAGTCCGCCTGCCGATGCAGGGGACGCGGGTTCGTGCCCCGGTCCGGGAGGATCCCACGTGCCGCGGAGCGGCTGGGCCCGTGAGCCGTGGCCGCTGCGCCTGCGCGTCCGGAGCCTGTGCTCTGCAACGGGAGAGGCCACAACAGTGAGAGGCCCGTGTACCGCAAAAAAAAAAAAAAAAATTAATTACAGTAATAAAAACCGCAGCAACAGTGGTTAATACAATAATAATTAAAGACAATATCATGATAATAACAATAGTCAATTTCACGTCTAAGGTGTTAACTGTTCTGAATCTGTGCTAAAAGCTACACTCTCCGATTAAATTCTAACATCTCTGTGAGTTAGGCAATGCTGGTGCGGGTAGACCAGGTCACAGAAAGTTTAATAAAGCTGCCCAAGGCCATCCCACTGGTAAGAAGATATTGTGCTTGATCCTGACTTCCCTATTTTCTTTAAAGCTTAAGCTTTTAACCATTATGCATAATAAGAGAACAGCTACCAGTTATGTTGCTTGGGCTTTTACCTGTATCAACATTTCAGAATTAAATGTCATCTAGTATTCAAACCATTAGAAAGGTTGATATAAATTAATTTGGTCTATTTAAATATATAGTACATTAAGTTTGTGTGGATTTAAAAATAAAACATAAAAAGGAAACATCAAAAGAATTTCCAAGGGCTTCCCTTTTGGCGCAGTGGTTGGGAGTCCACCTGCCGATGCAGGGGACACGGGTTCGTGCCCCGGTCCGGGAAGATCCCACGTGCCGCGGAGCGGCTGGGCCCGTGAGCCGTGGCCGCTGAGCCTGCGCGTCCGGAGCCTGTGCTCCGCAACGGGAGAGGCCGCAACAGTGAGAGGCCCGCATACCGCAAAAAAAAAAAAAAAAAAAAAAAGAATTTCCAAGTGTCGTTCTTCAGATAACCAAGGACACTTCCTCCCTCTCTTCTATTTTGTAGGGCATTGAAAGTGGAAAGGTTGAAGAAGCACTGATGTTTTGTGACTATTTGATTAATAATTATTTCCTCAGTCAGAATAAATTAGAGTGTAACCTGCAAGAAAATTGGGGTCATGCCTACTTAGCTGTCACAATGCTTAGGATAGTACTTGGCACATTGTGGATGTGCATAGTTATATAATGAAGAAGGGAAGAAAAGAAAGAAAAAAGAATGATGGAAGGAAAGAGGCATCTCCAGTGTTGACAAACCCGTTCCTATCAACCGTCAGTACAGAGAGTTCACGTGCACGCTGGCGGTTTCCCCACGTCTCTCTGTCTGAGGGCATTCTTTGGACATGGGAAAGTTTGTCCTCTAAACTGGGCAGTTCAGAGAGTCCAGAGAGTTGACTCCCCAAGAGGTTCTCTTATTGAGTAATTCAAGTTTGTGGATAAATAACCCAATTTCTTAACCCCTCAATGAATGACTCTGAGTGGAAGGAAGAAGGAAAGAAAGTAGGAAGAAATACAATGGAAGAAAGAAGAAAAATAATGAAAGAGAGTATAAATGAAGAAATAAAAACAGAAAGAAAGAAAAAGAGCAAAAGGGAGGAATGGAAACAAGGAATAAGGGAGGGAGGGAAAGAGAGAAAGGAAAGAAAAATGATAGAAAGGAAAAAAGAAAGAAAAAGAGAAAATGAAAGAAGAGGAGAAGAAAGCTAGAGGGGGAATAGAAGAAAAATAAGTGGAAAGGAGGGAAGGAAAAAGTGAAAAAAGAAAAAAATGAGAGGCCCACAAGGAAACAAGGAGAAAGAGATTAGCTAGCAAGTAAGAAAGAAAGGATCTTAAATATTTATAAAAAGAAAAAAAAAAGGGTAGCGATTTTGAGCAGAAGAAACAGGGATTTAGAGACTCTGATGCAGGGAGACAAAATTTTTTCCTAAACAAACTGAAATATCATCGTGTTTCTCTTCTATGGTGCAAAAGAACGTTTCCTCACATCTAGTTATGATGCTTAGCTCAGTACTGAAGAGCATATCCTGGATTATAACAAGAAGGTCTTGTTTGTCTCGAAGGACTGCTTTGCCTGTCTTCCTGTACACATGCCAAATTTCCCCTATGTATGCATGTGCCTGGGGTTCTTTGGTTATTTCCCAAGAATGACAAGCATCGAAAATACTGGTTTGGACAGCTGCAGGTTAAGCAGTCGCCACCTGGAGCATCTCAGTGCATTTCAGGGGACTGGGGACAGGTGTAAGGTACGTTCCCTGTATCAGGGAAAACTTATAAGTCAGAAACAAATTTACTGAACAAGACAAATTCCTGTCATTGGCATGATATTTCTATGATGGTTTAATACATTCCTGTATATGAGTGAGAAACCTTTATCTGTCTCAAGATAATTGTTTATAGCCCAGCTGTCAGGAAAATTACTTTTGTTTTCTTTTCAAACTTTTCCACTTTAAGTAAATTTTTTATTTCCCCTAGACCGGAAAGATTGACCCAACCTCAAAGACAGGAGTGAGAATCAAGAATCAACCATTTAGAGTCAGCTCTGCCACCAACTTGTGACATAGCCTGATGAGCTACTTCATTCCCCTATGTCTTCCTCCAGAGCAGTCTGGATAAATTCCTCAGTATTCCAAGTGGGCTTTTTAGAGCAGCTTCTTGGGCCTCCAAGAACGGGGGAGATGGTGAGGGAGCCAGACCCTAGGGCCATGCTTCACCTAATGCAATCCTGATGATTGATTTCTCCATGTTGAGGTTTGAATAAGCTTTCATTCAAAGAAAAGTTTCTGCTAAAAATATAAATAATGTTAATATTAATGTAATATTAATTACAAAGTAACAATATTAAAAATCTTTAAGGTCCTTTCGAGTTTTATTCTATCAATAAATTCTAATTCTATAAACAAGCAAATAAACCAAGATAAATATCCTGTAATAAGAATTTAAAGCAAAAATGGCATTTTCTTTAAATGGAAGTGGACAGAATTATTTTAAAGTAAAATGTAAGAATATATTAAATTATAGAGACGCTTGTAGAGACACCTGACAGATATGTTTCTGTGGGTTTGATGACTTAAAACCCCTTGTCAATTTCCCCAGCAGACTAAAAGGAGGGCTGCTGAGCTTTCTGAGAAGCACTGCAAAGGTACATCTTCAGAAAGGTAGTTTAGGGGACGTGCCGCCCCTAAACTCTGTGCTCTTATCAAAATGTCAGAGGAGCACACACGCTGAGATTTATTTCCCCTTTCACCTGCATTGGCCCTCAGTTTGTGGATTAGTTGGCTATCACGGAGACTGAGAGTAGAAAAAGATATTAAAATATTTCTTGCCTTAAGTTCCCTTTGTGTTTTGTCCAGGCCACAAGGGAAGACAAAAATGCTTCTTTCCAGGGTTGGCAGTTTCCAAGAGATCAAGCAGAGTGTGGGTCAAGGAGGAAGCAGCTTCTCAGGGACCCTCAAGCTCCAGCAGTTTTCTTGATCCGTCTATTAAAGAAGCAGGAAAAGGTGAAAGGTATTAAGGAGATGAAATGCCAGGGTAGGTGGGAGTTCCTTGCTAACTTGGCAGCTACAAATTGGTTTAAGAAAGGGTCCCTGGGTAAGGGCAGCAATTATGTGGAAATGGATGTACTCCTGGATATTTTAAACATCATCAAATACTTCACCATTTCTATGACTCCCAGGGACAGCAGACCGTGTTTTGTTTGTTCTGGGGTTTACACTCAAAGCCTCTTACATCAGGCTTCAGTTCACACCTGCAGATGAGACATTGTTCTGGGCCTCTCAGGCTCCCACAGATCTTCTGAGGTAGATGGAAAACTTTATCCCCAAAGAGAGAAAACTGTCTCTTTGCAAGTAGACTGTTCTCATCAAGAGAACTCTATGAAATGTTAATTCTTTAAAACTAAGCATACTGATTCTCTTCTATACAAAGAAAATAAGACACTTTATTGTAAACAATGATCAATTAAAAATCCTGGCTCTCCCTTTACTAGCTGGGTGACCATAGGCAAGTTACTTCATCTAAGTCTGTTTTCTTATCTGTAAAATACGTGCAATAAAACTCAAATTATGGGATTGTAAACTTGCAAAGAGCTTAACACATTACCTAGCACATAGTTTAATTTTGTTACTCACAAAATTCAAAGCACTCTAATAGTGTGGACTTAAACTATGGGACCTAAGGAAAAGACACAATTATAAATGTTTTCTGAATGTCTCAGTTACAAATTGATCCTTTTATTTTCGTTTTGGTAATAAGTTATTTAAAGCGGGGGTTCCCGAGCCCAGGTGCTGGTCCACGGCCTGTTAGGAACCGGACTGCACGGCAGGAGGTGAGCGGCGGGCGAGTGGGCGGAGCTTCACCTGCAGCACCATCGCTCCCCATCGCTCGCGTTACCGCCTGAACCACCACCATCCCTGCCCCCCACCCCCGCCACCCCGTCTGCGGAAAAACTGTCTTCCACGAAACCGGTCCCTGGTGCCCAATTGCTGGGGACCCCTGATTTAAAGTGTTACCCAATCCTCATCGTCACTGTAATAACAGTTTGTATCTATGGTCGGTATGTAATTATAAACATTAAAAAAGATTTGAATAACAAGCCTTTTTAAGTAATAAGGAGCCGTTGAAGGTATTTGAGCATGGGATTTGTTAATTCCTTGAACAGATATCGAATACATGCTTGCCACGAGACAACCCCTCTTCTAGAAAACGGTGACAAAGTGATGCAACAAAGCTCGTGAAGTTTACATCCTCCTGGTGATAAAGTGAGGAAGGATGTTCTATAATAAATGATGATCTGGCAAAAGAGTTCAGGGATCTCACAGAGTGAAAAGGAAACTGAAGAAGGGGTGGTGCTTAGAAGACTATTCCACGAGTCCAGATAACAGACAATGTTTGCTGTACCGGAGAGATGGCGGTGAAAGAGTCAAGGAGGAAATGCATGGAGGAAGGAAGGCTTAGATGGATGGAAAGGTGATAGGAAGGAAAGGGGAACTGTTGATCTGAAGGGAGGGTAAAGCTTTTTGTTTCAAAGTATTGACAAAGTGTCCTGTTACAGCAGCCATAAATGGGAGACTGTAGCTCAGGAGAGACTTCAGTATTTTAGCTTAATTTGAAGCAGGATAGTTCTGAAGTTGACAACATTATGAAAGGCCAGAGTAGAATGAAAAAAGGGAAAAGCAATTAAATAATTTTATATAATTCATCACCCTCAAACAATGAAGAAGGTAGATGAGATTACCCTGTAGAACTTTTGGGAAAGTCAGCATGTTGGAAACGTCTACATTGAAAACTGCTTAAAATTCCAAAAACACCTTTTCTGTTGTTTTACCAAAGGGAAAATATGTCACAGTCCATGACAAGAATTAGAATTGCCTCCGAATGTGCCATGGAAGAAACAGCTATTTACTCAGCCAAAGTAGTTCAAAAACCGTATTGCTTAGAAAATGATTGTTTCTTCTCTGTAAAAATGCTTTTCCATTTTTGCAAAAAATCCAGGGAACTGACTCAGTTTCTCTCAGGTAAATACTAAGAGAGGTCTGAGTTTACCAAACAAGGGTCAGTGCCTCACCTTGAGAAGGGTGGCATGTTGAACTGAGCTAATAAACACTATTCATGCGTTCCATTTTAAATCAAGTCACCGAATATGCTCTTAGGCTTTTGTAATGGAGAAAGGTACAAAGAAAAACTAAGTCCATGCATTATTTAAATATAAAAATATAACACTGTGAACAATACTGTGGAGATACTGGATACAAACAAAATGCACAATGTCAAATGTAAGAGTATAATTCCAAAGAAACTTAACACATAAATGCTGAATGCAATATATGTGTATATGTGTGTGCGCGCGTGTGCACGTGTATATATATATATATATATATATATATATATATATATGTATCTCTCCAATTAAGACAACCTTTAAATTGCCAAGTAAATTATCCAGTCTTTTTAAAGGAGGTAGAGGTCGCATTATGATTTAATGATGAGGGAGCACTTTATAGAAGTATTATTTTACCTTGTATCTTGAAAGGTGGGTTTAATTTGTGTAAACTTGTAGAGAAAACAAAAACCAAAAATACCAAAGTGTCCTTGCATATTGATCTTGCTTAAGTAAAAATGTGGAGGCCAAAAAAATGTGAGATGGGGGTAGGGGATGGGACATGGTAAATAGATTTGACCTTTGACATCTGGTAAAGACATAAGCATCTTGGATGTCTGGCTGAGGTTTGTAAACTTTATCATGTAGACATCCCAGAGCTGTGGAAGGTTTTTGAGCAGGAAGAGAAGTAGAGTTCAAGGGGAATAATATGGCAAAAGTGCAGATAATAAGTTGGAGAAGGGAATGAATGGAGTTAGGACAAGCAGCTATAAAGTTCCTTTCAGAAGGTTTGGCTTGAGACAGAACACAAAAAATATTCCAGTATTTCAGATTTCAAATTGTGAAGTATATACATGAAATATGGAACCTTATACAACCTTATACAAACTGCTGTTAGCTGGGTTATCTAGAGACATGGTTCTCTCTTCCCACCCAACTCCTGAAGGATACAGTGATCGATCTCTGTAGTTGGTGCAAGAACACTGAAGAGTTTGGACTACTGCAAATGCGTCCTACATGTCTACCTTTCTAGCTGAACAAACTGCTTAACCTCTCCATGCTTCAGTTTCTCACTCTATAAAGTTGATTTAGTAATAGTTCAACAACTGTAGGAAAAGCTTAAATTAGTTCACATATGTAAAGCAAACGGAATAGTGCCATGTACATAGCAGATGCTCTATGTGTTTTAGCTACTTTTATTATTTATTACCAATAAATCAACACATTCATTAGACCCATGACCACCTTTTAAAGTCCAAACCATGCAAGTGCCATGGATCCAGGGCATGACTTAAAAAGTGATTATTGTGGGGCTTCCCTGGTGGCGCAGTGGTTGAGAATCCGCCTGCCGATGCGGGAGACACGGGTTCGTGCCCTGGTCCGGGAAGATCCCACGTGCCGCGGAGCAACTAAGCCCGTGAGCCATGGCCGCTGAGCCTGCGCATCCGGAGCCTGTGCTCCGCAACGGGAGAGGCCACAGCAGTGAGAGGCCCGCATACCGCAAAAAAAAAAAAAAAAAAAAAAAAGTGATTATTGTGACTATATCTTTGTGCCCCCAACAGGGTTTTTATTCAATGGATTATATTTTTTCTTCTAAATTTTACCTACTTGTTAAGAGTAGGGTGACGACATAATATTTGATAGTCCCTATCCTCCATCTATGAAGATACTTTAATTTTTTCCTTCTGTGGTTTCCCGCAAACAAAAGTAATTTAAACAGAATGTCTATGCGTTTATGCACAATGCATTGATTGTAATGAAAACATACATACTGCTTTAATAAAGAAGGGACTCAAATTTATGGCCCCTGATACTTCTAGACTAAGAATTTATCTAATAATGCATTCTTTGTCCTTGCCAATAATGCACAGCCATGGAAAATCCATATGTATTCTTATTTTGGCCACTTCTCTTTCCATATAAAGAAGATAAGAAGTTACACTGCAGGAAGTTCTGTCCATTGGGAGGAATTCCCATCTCTACGGTCTTTAAGGACCACTCTATATGGGACTGTAACACAGCCACCATCCATTTCTGGCTCATACAATATACCAGGCTTATATAAACCAAGCTCATAATTTTTCTTCCTTCTCTCACAAAGGGAATCCCATGTTACCAACGGGTTTGAGCTGAGGGAGCAGCCACAGTGTGACAGTGGAGATGTTATAGGGTTCTGGGCCAACTCTTTGCGCACCCTGCCTGTGTTTCCAGCCCGGCTCTTGCGTGATCCTGGCTCTACCACTTTCATCTTATCATGTATTGTTGCTGGTCTCTCTCAGCTGATACAACTAAAAACTACAAAACTTTTATTAAAGAATTTTTTTAAAACACAGATAATTTGAAAGACATCCATTTTCATGAATTGGAAGACTTAATATTGTTAAGATGACCATACTAGCCAAAGTAATCTACAAAATCAGTCAGTGCCTATCAAAATCCTAGTGGCATTTTTTTATAGAAATAGAAAAACAATCTGAATATCCATATGGAACCACAAAGGGCCCTAGACAGCCTAAGAAATCTTGAGAAAGAAGATTAAAGCTGGATGCACCACACTTCCTGATTTCAAAATATATTACAAAGCAACAGTAATTATAAGAGCATGGTTTTTGGCATAAACACAGATATATAGACCAATGGAACAGAATAGAAAGTCCAGAAATAAAACCACACATAAACAATCAAGTGATCTTCAACAAGATTGCCAAGAATACACAATGTGGAAATGATAGTCTCTTCCACACGTGGTGCTGAGAAAATTGGATATCTATACAAAGCTGTTTTTTTTTTTTTTTTAGGTGAATAATTCCTTGTTGGAAATGGATTTTTTTCAGCTTACATCATAATTCTCATTGGGAATCTTGCTCTAAATTTATAATGTTTTTCCTATCACAGATAGTTTTGTACCAAAGGGTTTGCTCAGCTTTATGGCCCAAGCAACAAGTATGTTTGCACTAAAGTCTTCTTGTCTCTCTATATGGAACATCGTTGTATTTCTAGGGATGGAATATGCTGCTTCTAGAAGCTGAAGATATTACCAGACATTATACTTTCTTCTTATTGGTTGGAGTAAGAGAAACAGTAATTTGTTCTTTATTTTGGATGAGATTTCCTGATATAATTTCCAAATCTTCATAGGCTTTATCTCCCACTTTTGGATCCAATATTCTTACCAAGGCCCACAATCTACTCAAAACTTCTTGCTCATATGATTTGATTAACATTGTGTTGGTGGTATACCGGGCCAAGGTAAGGTTACATGGAATAATCAGATAGTCAAAGTCCCTTTGACAATACAATAACAGTACAGAGGGTGAGGGTGTTAAGCATGACACTTGGAAAAGGTAAATGTATATTGTTTTCTATCTTCTATGATGATAAACTGCTTTATGCCCCCCCTTCTTGGTAGAGATGGAAAAGAACTTCACTGCCAATCAATAACTATGTGCATTTGAGATCATCTTAATCTCTCCTGGTAAGTAAACATTTCATATTGACAGAGCAGCTGCAATAAGAAGTGCTATTTGGTTGAGTTTGGGGAAATCTACTTTCATACTCTAGAATTGGTCTGATTTCTAAAGGGAAGATGTAGGAAGTTAAATGTGGACTACACCATTCATCTTTTAGGTCTTTAAGAATACCATGAATCTCTGCTATTTGGGGGTGGGGGAGTGTGATTATGTTTTTGATTTGCTATCCTGGTTGAGGATTGGAGAGGAGGCAATTTCAGAGGATTTCACTTGACTTTTCTTACTATAATAGCTCTTAGGCCATAGGCCAAGGAATAATGTAAGTGTGTAAATTATCAAGTACATCCATTCCAGTTAGCCCTTCCGAGACTGGGAAATAACCACAGGGTAACTCCATAGACCTAGTGGATCACTGTGAGCTGGATATAAAGATTCCATTTATCACCTGATTCTCATATTATTCCACTCTAATAGCATTAACTAATAGCATCTGAGTACCAGTGAAAAGTCAGCCCCTGTGACCAACAGTCCTTACATTGTCTGGTCATTCTCTTCTCTTCAATGTATGATCTTAGTTACTGAACAAGGAGCGAGTCATTACTAAATACATTTGGTGTTGCAAATTCTTTCTTCCTGATGAGACAGCCTCATCTTCAAACTGGGCTCTAGATCTGAAGAGTGGCTCAGATCATAAAACGAGTCAGAGGATCTCTGATTTCTGTTATTTTAGGGTTCTGTCATCTCCCCTGGTATCAAAGAACTCAGTTCTGTTACACAAAGCATCTTCTGCTGTATGTCTAACTTGGAGAACAGAGCCATCACGGAATTTCCCATGCTTCTAACACTCTCACCAATGCATTATTTTTTTTCCTAATAAACTCTGATCTAAATTTTACTTTTTTATAATTTTAATTTATATTTTTGTCAGAACACTAAAGTTCTAATCTCTTAGCAAATTTCAATTACATGATACAGTATTATCAACTAGAGTCACCAAGTTACACAGTATATCTTCAGACTTTATTCCTCTTATAACTGAAAGTTTGCACGCTTTTCTCAACCCCTCCCTATTTCCCTCACCCACCCTTCCAGCCCCAGCAAATACGTTTCTACTATGCTTCTATGAGTTCAACTTTTTTTTTCTTTTTTTTACATTCCATGTATAAGTGACACCATGAAGTACATGTGGTATTTATCTTTGTCTGGCTTATTTCACTTAGCATAATGACCTCCAGATTCACCCATGTTGCTGCAAACAGCAGAATTTCCATCTCTTTGTAAGGCTGAATAATATTCCATTGTGTTTATATTATATTAATTTATTATATTATATTAATCCATATATATATGTGTGTGTATGGATTATATAGATTACATATGTGTGTGTATATATATAACATTTTCCTTATCCATTCATGCATTAATGGACACTTAAGTTGGTTCCATACCTAGGCTATTGTGACTAATGCTGTGATCAACATGGAAATACAGATATCTCTTTCACAGAGTTATTTCATTTCCTTTGGATATTTATCTAGAAGTGGGGTGTGAGATCATATAATAGCTCTATTTTTAAGTTCATTAAGAAATCTCCATACTGTTTTCCATAATGTCTGAACCATTGTATATTCCCACCAACACTGAAGAAAACTTCTCTTTTCTGCACATCCTTGCCAGCATTTGCTACTGTGTTTTATTTTTATAGTAGAAATCTGAAAAAGTTGACACACTATCTCACTGTGTTTTGTTTTTAACATCTTTATTGGAGTATAATTTCTTTACAATGTTGTGTTAGTTTCTGCTGCATAACATAGTGAATCAACTATACATATACATAAATCACCATATCTCTTCCCTCTTGTGTCTCCCTCCCATCCTCCCTATCCCACCCCTGTAGGTGGTTACAAAGCACCAAGCTGATCTACCTCTGCTATGCAGCTGCTTTCCACTAGCTATCTATTATACATTAGGTAGTGTATATATGTCCATGCCACTTTCTCACTTTGTCCCAGCTTACACTTCCCCCTCCCTGTGTCCTCAAGTCCATTCTCTACATCTGCGTCTTTATTCCTCTCCTGTGCCTAGGTTCTTCAGAACCTTTTCTTTTTGTTTTTAGATTCCATATATATGTGTTAGCATATGGTATTTTTTTCCCCTTTCTGACTTACTTCACTCTGTATGACAGACTCTAGGTCCATCTACCTCACTACAAATAACTCAATTTCGTTTCTTTTTGTGGCTGCAATGAACATTGTGGTACATGACTTTTTTTGAATTATGGTTTTCTCAGGGTATATGCCCAGTAGTGGGATTGCTGGGTTGTATGGTAGTTCTATGTTTAGTTTTTTAAGGAACCTTGATACTGCTCTCCATACTGGCTATATCAATTTACATTCCCACCAGCAGGGCAAGAGGGTTCCCTTCTCTCCACACCCTGTCCCGCATTTATTGCCTGTAGATTTTTTGATGATGGCACTCCTGACCAGTGTGAGCTGATACCCCATTATGGTTTTAATTTCCATTGCTCCAATGATTAGTGATCTTGAGCATCCTTTCATGTGTCTGTTGGCAATCTTCTTTGGAGAAATGTCTATTTAGGTCTTCTGTCCATTTTTGGATTGGGTTATTTGTTTTTTTTTGATATTGAGCTTCATGAGCTACTTGTTAATTTTGGAAATTAATTTTTGTCAGTTGCTTCATTTTCAACTATTTTCTCCCATTCTGAGGGTTGTCTTTTTATCTTGTCTATAGTTTCCTTTGCTGTGCAAAAGCTTTTAAATTTCATTGGGTCCCATTTGTTTATTTTTGTTTTTATTTCCATTTCTCTAGGAAGTGGGTCAACAAGGATCTTGCTGTGATTTATGTCATATAGTGTTCTGTCTATGTTTTCATTTAAGAGTTTTATAGTGCCTGGCCTTACATTTAGGTCTTTAATCCATTTGGAGTTTATTTCTGTGTATGGTGTTAGGAAGTGTTCTAATTTCATTCTTTTAAATGTAGCTGTCCAGTTTTCCCAGCACCACTTATTGAAAAGGCTGTCTTATCTCCACTGTATACTCTTGCCTCCTTTATCAAAGGTTAGGTGACCATATGCTCGTGGGTTTATCTCTGGGCTTTTTATCCTATTCCATTGATCTCTATTTCTGTTTTTGTGCCAGTATCATACTGTCTTGATTACTATAGCTTTGTAGTATAGTCTGCATCCCAGGAGCCTTATTCCCACAGCTCCATTTTTCTTTTTCAAGATTGCTTTGGCTATTTGGGGTCTTTTGTGTTTCCATACAAATTGTGAAATTTTTTGTTCTAGTTCTGTGAAAAATGACATTGGTAGTTTGATAGGGATTGCACTGAATCTGTAGATTGCTTTGGGTAGTATTGTCATTTTCACAATGTAGATTTTTCCAATGCAAGAACATGTTATATCTATCCATCTGTTTGTATCTTCTTTCATCAGTGTCTTATAGTGTCATTTAAAACTTGTGTTTCCTTATTTATTTTCATTTTGGATGATCTGTCCATTGGTGAAAGTGGGGTGTTAAAGTCCCCTACTGTGATTGTGTTATTGTCAGTTTCCCCTTTTATGTCTGTTAGAATATGCCTTATGTATTGAGGTGCTCCTATGTTGGGTGCATAAATATTTACAATGTTTATATCTTCTTGTTCGATTGATCCCTTGATCATTATGTAGTGTCCTTCTTTGTCTCTTGTAATAGTCTTTATTTTAAAGTCTATTTTGTCTGATATGAGAATTGCTACTCCAGCTTTCTTTTGATTTCCATTTGCATGGAATATCTTTTTCCATCCCCATACTTTCAGTCTGTATGTGTCCCTAAGTCTGAAGTGGGTCTCTTATAGACAGCATTTATATGGGTCTTGTTTTTGTATCCATTCAGCCAGTCTATGTCTTTTGGTTGGAGCATTTGATCCATTTACATATAAGGTAGTTATCAATGTGTATGTTCCTATTACCATTTTCTTAATTGTTTTGGGTTTGTTATTGTAGATCTTTTCTTTCTCTTGTGTTTCCTGGCAAAATAGTTCCTTTAGTATTTGTTGTAAAGCTGGTTTCGTGGTGCTGAATTCTCCTAGCTTTTGCTTGTCTGTAAAGGTTTTAAGTTCTCCATTGAATCTGAATGAGATCATTGCTGGGTAGAGTAATCTTGCTTGTAGGTTTTTCCCTTCCATCACTTTAAATATGTCCTGCCACTCTCTTCTGGCTTGCAGAGTTTCTGCTGAAAGATCAGCTGTTAACCTTATGGGGATTCCCTAGTATCTTATTTGTTGCTTTTCCCTTGTTGCTTTTAATATTTTGTCTTTGTATTTAATTTTTCATAGCTTGGTTCATAGGTGTCTTGGCGTGTTTCTCCTTGGATTTGTCCTATATGGGACTCTCTCGCTTCCTGAGCTTGATTGACTCTTTCCTTTCCCATATTAGGGAAATTTTCAACTATAATCTCTTCAAATATTTTCTCAGTCTCTTTCTTTTTCTCTTCTTCTTCTGGGACCCCTATAATTCGAATATTGGTGCATTTAATGTTGTCCCAGATGTCTCTGAGACTGTCCTCAATTCTTTTCATTTTTTTTTTCTTTTTTCTGCTCTGTGGTAGTTATTTTCACTATTTTATCTTCCAGGTCACTTACCCATTCTTCTGCCTCAGTTATTCTGCTATTGATTCCTTCTAAAGAATTTTTAATTTCATTTATTGTGTTGTTCATCATTGTTTCTTTGCTCTTTAGTTCTTCTAGGTCCTTGTTAAACATTTATTGTATTTTCTCCATTCTATTTCCAAGATTTTGCATCATCTTTATATCATTATTCTGAATTCTTTTTCAGGTAGACTGCCTATCTCCTCTTCATTTGTTTGGTCTGGTGGGTTTTACCTGCTCCTTCATCTGCTGTGTGTTTCTCTGTGTTTTCATTTTACTTAACTTACTGTGTTTGGGGTCTCCTTTTCACAGGCTGCAGGTTCATATTTCCCATTGTTTTTGGTGTCTGCCCCCTGTGGGTAAAGTTTTTTCAGTGGTTGTGTAGGCTTCCTGGAGGAGGGGACTGGTGCCTGTGTTTTGGTGGATGAGGCTGCATCTTGACTTTCTAGTGGGCAGGACCGCATCCAGTGGTGTGTTTTGGGGTGTCTGTGAAGTTAATATGATTTTAGGCAGTCTCTCTGCTAATGGGTGTGGTTGTGTTCCTGTCTTGCTAGTTGTTTGGCATAGGGTGTCCAGCACTGTAGCTTGCTGGTCGTTGTGTAGAGCTGGGTCTTAGCATTGAGATTGAGATGTCTGGGAGAGCTTTGGCCGTTTGCTGTTACATGGGGCCCGGAGATTTTTGGTTGACCAATGTCCTGAACTCGGCTCTCCACCTCAGAGGCTCAGGCCTGACACCCAAATGGAGCACCAAGACGAAGGAAGGGAGGAAGGAAGGAAGGAAGGGAGGGAGGGAGGGAGGGAGGGAGGGAGGGAAGAAGGAAGGAAGGAAGGAAAGAAGGAAGGAAGGAAGGAAGGAAGGAAGGAAGGAAGGAAGGAAGGAAGGAAGGAAGGAAGGAAGGAAATAATATAAAGTTATTATAATTTAAAATATTATTAAAAATTGAAAAATTAAAAAGTAATTAAAAAAACAAAGAAAGAAAGAAGAGAGTAGCCAAACTAAAAGACAAATCCACCAATGATAACACCACTAAACACTATACCTAAAAAAAAAAAAATATGGACAGACAGAACCCTAGGACAAATGGTAAAAACAAAGCTACACAAACAAAATCACACAAAGAAGCATATGCATACACACTCAGAAAAGGAGAAAAAATACGTATATATTTTTAAAAAGTAAGAGTGCAACCTAATCAATAAACAAATCTACCAATGATAATAAGCTCTAAATACTAAATTAAGATAAACATAAAACCAGAAACAAATTAGATTCAGAAAGCAAACCCCAACCTACAGTTGCTCCCAAAGTCCACTGCCTCAATTTTGGGATGATTTGTTTTGTATTCAGGTGTTCTACAGATGCAGGGTACATCAAGTTGATTATGGAGATTTAATCCGCTGCTCCTGAGGCTGCTGGGAGAGATTTCCCTTTCTCTTCTTTGTTCACACAGCTCCTGGGGTTCAGCTTTCTATTTGGCTCCACTCTGCCTGTAGGTTGCCTGATGACATCTGTTTCCTGCCCAGACAGGACGGGGTTAAGTTAGCAGCTGATTAGGGTGCTCTGGCTCACTCAGGCCAGGGGGTGGGAAGGATATTGAATGTGGGGTAAGCCTGTGGCAGCAGAGGCCAGTGTGACATTGCAACAATCCAAGGTACACTGTGTTTTCTCCCAGGGAAGTTGTCCCTGGATCACGGGACCCTGGCAGTGGCGGGCTGCACAGGCTCCTGGACAGGGAGGTGTGGATAGTGACCTGTGATTGCACACAGGCTTCTTGATGGCTGTAGGGGGAGCCTTAGTGTCTCATGACTGTCTCTAGTGTCCATGCTGATATCCGCAGCTCGCGCCTATCTCTAGACCTCATTGAGGCGGTGCTCTGAATCCCCTCTCCTCGTGCACCCCGATACAGTGGTCTCTTGCCTCTTAGCCAGGTCCAGACTTTTTCCCAGACTCCCTCCTGGCTAGCTGTGGTACTCCAGCCCCCTTCAGGCTGTGTTCATGCAGCCAACCCCAGTCCTCTCCCTGGGATCTGACTTCCAAAGCCGGAGGCTCAGCTCCCAGCCCCCACCCATCCCAGTGGGTGAGCAGACAAGACTCTCAGGCTGGTGAGTGCTGATTGGCACCCATCCTCTGTGCCGGGATCTCTCTGCTTTGCCCTCTGCACCTCTGTTGCTGCCATCTCCTCCGTGACTCCGAAGCTTCCCCCATGCCCACCCCCAGTCCACCCCCTGTCCCCGCCAGTGAAGTGGCTTCCTAGTGTGTGGAAACGTTTCCTCCTTCACAGCTCCCTCCCAGAGTTGCAGGTCCTGCCCCTATTCTTTTGTCTCTGGTTTTTCTTTTTTCTTTTGCCCTACCCAAGTACGTGGGGAGTTTCTTGCCTTTTGGGAGGTCTGAGGTCTTCTGCCAGAGCTCAGTGGGTGTTCTATAGGAGTTGTTCCACATGTAGATGTATTTCTGATTTATTTGTTGGGAGGAAGCTGATCTCCATGTCTTACTCTTCAACCATCTTGAAGGCCATTTGTCTCTCATTGTGGTTTTGATTTGCATTTCCCTAATGATTAATTATGTTGAGCAACTTTTCATGTACCTGTAGGTCATTTGTATATCTTCTTTAGAAAAATTTCTATTCAGGTCCTTTTCCCTTTTTTTTTTTTTTTTTTTTTTTTTTTTTGCGGTACGTGGGCCTCTCACTGTTGTGGCCTCTCCATTTGCGGAGCATAGGCTCCAGATGCGCAGTCTCAGCAGCCATGGCTCATGGACCCCCAGCCACTCCATGGCATGTGGGATCTTCCCCGACTGGGGCACAAACCCATGTCTCCTGCATCAGCAGGCGGACTCTCAACCACTGCGCCACCAGGGAAGCCCCTTTTCCCATTTTTTAATCAGATTTTTTTTGTGAGGTGGATATTGAGTTGTATGAGTTCCTTGTGTATTTTGGATATTAACCCCTTATCTGACATGTGGTTTGCGAATATTTTCTCCCATTCGATACTTTGTCTTTTCATTTTGTTGATGGCTTCCTTTGCTTTGCAGAAGCTTTTTAGCTTGATGTAGTCCCACTTGTTTATTTTTGCTGTTGTTGCCTTTGTTTTTGGTGTCAAATCCAGAAAATAATTGCCAAGACCAATGTTAAGGAGCATACTCCCTGTTTTCTTAAAGGAGTTTTGTATTTTCAGGTCTTATGTTCAAGTTCAAAACCTATTTTGAGTTGGTATTTTTTGTATTGTGTAAGATAGGGATTTCATTCGTTTGCATGTGGATGTCCAGTTTTCTCAACTCCTTTTATTGGAGAAATTATCGTTTCTGCATTACTTATTCTGGGAGGCTTTGTAGAAAATCCATTAGCCATATGCATGGGTTCAATTCTGAGGCTTTTGATACAGTCTGAAATCAGAAAGTGTGATGCCTTCAGTTTTGTCCTTCTTTCTCAAGATTGCTTTGTCTATTTGAAGTCCTTTGTGGTTCCATATCAATTTTAGGATTGTTTTTTCTATTTCTGTAATAAATGCCATTGGAATTTTAATGGTAATTGCATTGAATTATTGCATAGATTATTTTGGGTGTGTAGGCATTTTAACAATATTATTTTTTCTAATCTATGGACATGAAATACCTTCCCATTTACTTGTGTTTTCTTCAAATTATTTTTTTTCAGTGTACAGATATTTCACCTCCTTGTTTAAATGTATTTCCAGGTATCTTATTCTTTTTGATGTGATTGTAAATGGGATTATTTTCTTAATTTCGCTTTTCAGTAATTCATTGTGAGTATACAGAAACTTGTTCAAATTCCCAGAGCTAGAACACTATAGCACTGGGATTTAAAAACAGATTTTTCCTTTTGAAGATTGGACTCCTAACCAGACTGTGGAACTATCTCCTTTTCTCTCAAATGGTAAGCTTCTCTCTTCTCAGATGGTGACTCTTTTAAGGGCAAGATACTTGTTTCTTCCTGGGTTCTCATATCCTCGATGTCCTAAATAACCCTGCTTTGAGGGGGCTCCAGTCTAACAATCCAAGACTTTGAAGAGCTTTAGCAAATGCTATTTGATCATCATTATTCCCTCAATCATTTCATGTCTCATATTTAGTAGGTATTGCTTATTTTTCTTTACTATCCTTCTCTGAGGAAGCAGAGGCTGTTTTGTTCACACAGATATACCCAATGCCTAGCAAAGTGGCTGAAATATTTTGATCAATCTGTATATACTTGATGAATAAAGGAACCCTTTTAAGTTCCAGCATTTCATTTATTTTTATCATCCTGTATCAGCTTAGGACCATGACTCACAACACAGGAGTTCAAGTCATAATTCTAACATTCTCTAAACATATACCATTGGGAAATGTACTGAAAATATCTGAACTCCAGTTTACCACCTGTGCAATGACACATCTACTTTAAGACCTTAATCTAGGGATAATAGGAGATAACATATATGAAAAAGTCTTATAATTTTAAAGTTTACATAAATAAAAAAATTGATTACAAATAACTAAAAATATGATACACTGTTTAATCAAGGATGTTTCTGGAATCTCCTTTAACTTCTTGTCTATACGAATCACTTATCATTTTGTTGTTAATTTGCTTTTCACAAGTCTACATTTTATTTCATCAACTATAAATGGTGACTTAAGTGTTAGACTCTGTCTAGTTATTTCTTTGCATTTTCTTCTGGATATATTCCTAGAGCAGTGCTCATAGTACATACTCAATAAAACTCTTGAGTGCTTTAGAGTTACCTCAATTACTTTTTAAAACAAAATCCATTTGAGACTTTTATTTTCTTTGCTAATATACAAAATGTCACCATCCCTATGTTCTTTCGGATTGTGCTTCATCTGGTTATTTCCATCCATTAAATATTCTTATTCTTTACATATTGTTTCTCTTTTGGAATTGTCAAGTCTCTCTTCCTTAAAGCTTTTGACTGATTGGACCTTGATCCCCAAGGGGACAGAGTGTGGGTAAAAAAAGAAAAGTAAGAAAAGCATAAGTAAGAGGTAGTAGGTCACAGGTAATATAGACTGAGAAGGAGCAAAGGGATTTTATTTTGCCTTTTTCAAAATCAACTCAAATTACATTTGAGTTGACTACATAGTTACATAGTTTTCTATGTAACTTTTTTTACATAGTTTTCTCAAGAGATCATCTACTTGTTTTTATCCCTTGTGCTTTTCAAGGAAACACAATAGATGGGTGGGACTCGTGAAGCCCAAACTACTTTCTTAAGCAGGAGGATGAGCTCAGAAAAGGAGGTTCTGCACTCGGGAAACTCTCCAGCGCCTTGAAGATTGCAGCTTCCTGAAGTGGCGTTGATTTCATCTTGGGATTTACACGTGCTGGAAAAGAACCACTTCCTGAATATACTGCCAAGGCACATGGAACAATCCAATGCACATGTAAGTGAAGGTGAATGAAGTGCAACTTGGGAAAAGATCTACAGGGAGCAAAAACTACAACTGAAGCAAAAATTCGTTGCTTTGATGACAACTGAGTTTGCACCAGATGGTCTCTCAAATGGACAGTGGCCTTCATTCTTTTCTCTACCACCCTCGTTTTCCTGCAATGTATTTTTATTTACGGGAAAGTTAGGATGTGGCTGACCACAGTAACTTGGAGGCAGAAAAGCAAGACACTAGAGTAAGTACACTCGAGCATCGTTCTCCTTAAAAACTGGAATCATCTCTTTCGTGATGTTTGTTGTCCTCATCATTGAAAATTTATTCTGTGACCCCCGGATCAACACATCCAGAGGGGAATCAGGCAATGCAGGTATTCTGATAGGGTTCAGAAGACTGATCCAAATTTTTCTCTTTTTGAAATTGAGACTGTGTTATTCAATCATTGCTTTACCTACGTTTGCCAAAAACTATACAGGGTACACAAAATTGAAGCAAATACTGATTAAAAATCTAAACATAGATTGAATTCTTGAAAGTGGCACTTTGCCTGCTAGTCACATGACTTCATGCTAGTCCTAGTCTGGCATTAATTTGTACAGTATATAATATAGTATAGACCTTTGCCAAAACACTTTCTTTCTCTAGCTGCAAAATAAGGGAGGTCATAAAATCATGAATGTGAATTCAGAGATCTTTATGGGACCTTTAAAATTTCTTCGGGTAATAGACTCCTTTGAGGGTCTGATAAATTCTCTAAAAATATACAAGCACACAAAATTTTGCTCTCAAACTTAAGAGTTGATGTACCTGTGCTCTGAAGAAAGTAAAAGAGAGAACTCCTTTTCTGAACTCATCTAGTTAAGGATACAAAATATGTACGACTGAAATGACTTGAGAAGTATATAAAGTTACAGTTAGAAATTCAAATGCGACTATAGGGATGTCAGGCAAGAAATATAAATGTGTAAAGGGACAACGACAACGAGTCAATGCATCCCCATTATAAAGCAATGATATTCATAGATATATGGATACATAGATAAATATAAAAATAGACACACATATATATATATATACATATACATGCATGCATATACTATGCACAGATATACATAAAACATGCAGAAAAAAGAGTAACATTTCAGTGATTTCTACCACTCTGTGATCTTTGAAAAAGAACACAGCTATGAAGCAAATAATGCCCATTGCAGGTGAGGCCTGGGTAATGCTCACTGGAGGTAGGAAAAGAGTTAAGACACAGTCTTACGATGCAGAGGTTACAAAACCAGGCTTTCTGACGCAGTGTTAGAAAAAGTCACTGCAGTCAAGATTTGCCCACATTTTATAACATATTCATAAACAGTGCCTTAGAAGACATTGATATTCATACATATGCTTTGAAAAAGTGCTTTAATTCCTAGAGGAGCGGCCATGTTTTCCAAATCTATGTCTTATGGGAACATGCCTGCTTTCTAGTGTGTGTGCATCTGCTCTTTCAATGGTGCTGGAATTATTGCCTCTTACTCTCTCTGCTGCTGCTGTTCAACATGTTTTGGCTCCACACTCGGGCTTTGGAACTAGGGTTGTTTGTGGATTCTGTTGGGTTTGATCAAAAAGAGAGAGAGAGAGAGAGGAAGAGAGAAGCTTTAAACAAACAAAAATTCAAATCTGCAAATGAAGCTCCGATTGCTCCAAGTGGAAGCAGATAGTCATTAGGTATGACAAGGAATGTATTTGTATATTACATTTAGGAAATTTGTGAATGCTGATGAGGCTTTTCCATTTTTTCCCCTGGACAAGGACATTTCATTGCCGTGAATGCTGCATGAACATATATAGTTCTCCTTCTTTTTCCTCTTGTCTGGATTGTAAGTTTATGTACTGTTTATTCTGACCTGAATAGCTATAAAATGCACCTGTGGTTTTTAATGGAGGTTAATCTCAGTGACTGCTTTTGGCCTAAGGTCATCCCAAATCTAGTGAAGTTGTAAGTTGGCTCTGGAAAAAGGTAACATGTTTGCATACACCTCTGTTGCTCTCTACCCAAGTGGGTCATCAGGGGGAGCTGTTTAAGCTCTCTAAGTCTCAGTTTCCTCACCTATAAGACAGAGATAATAATAGTACTCCCTTCCTTGAATTTTTGGGAGAATAAAATAGCCAAAATAAATTACTTAGCATAGTACATGGCAAATGGTAAGGTCTGAAAAATGTTAACCACTGTTATTATGTCTTATTAATTCTTCTTTGGAATCGGCCCTAACCTCAACCATTAAGCTACACACATCAACTTGTGAAATCCTGCAAAAACTTCTAGAATAGCAACTCTTAAGTCTATGCCTTAGTTCTTGTGTGTCAGTAGCACTGCCTTTCGATATGAGAGACTGTATCTATCAATGTAAACTAATCAATCAAGGCCTCAGAGTCATAAATTTAACTTTGGGAAAAGATAGGCTTTATCAGGAGTATGATCAGATTGTATTTACATCAGCTACGAAAAACAAAAACAATAACAAAAGCAAAAAATATGAAACATTACAAAAACATTCACATAACCCAAAGAAATATATACATGTGTGCGTATGTGAATATATCATACATGTGTATGCATGTGAATGTACAAATAATCACACACACAATATATAAATTTATGTGTGTATAGTATATACATACATCATGTATATGTGTATATTAGACACATACACAAGCATGCCTACGTGGCTTAAATAAAGCATGACTGAGACAAAATAAATGCTGGTTTTCCATTTCATCTCTGAGTGGTGATTCTCATAAGCCCTTCCTTGTGACTGTGCTTTCTCACTGTCTGTCTCCCACTCTCCCCTATGGTCACCACCCCTCATCCCAACCAAATCCCGGGTATGAACTGCCATACGATGACAAAGGTAACTTGGGATCCTGAGCTAGCTATGTGGGCTACACATTACTTTTGTTGAATTTGCAGGTAATTTCTTTTTATGACTTTTAATTTTATTATTGAGAAGGTTGCCTGTTTTAACATCTTTCCAGTGCCTTCTTCACTCCACGTAACTTTTGTGTTTCACAGCAAAAAAAACCATGTTCCCCAGGGAAAAGTAACTTTTGGTTTTCTAATCAAACAAATGAATGTGTGATTTAGTTCAGTGTCACTCTTGGTGAGAAGCATCCACCCCTGTGGGTCATGTTAGAAATTAGTATCGGGATAGTATCTCTGCTAATAGAAGACAGGAGTGGCTCCGTTTCGTCTGATCAGCTGGAAGCCTCCATTTTTCAAAAGTGCTTAATACCAAGATATGCACACAGTTCCTTATTGTCCACATTCAACGGCACTTAGGGGCTGAAGGGACATCAGATTATAAAATCCCATTTGCTCGTTTCTCCCGTGGGCTCTGTGTGCTACAAAGTGGACTGCACTGCGTGTGCGTGTGTGCATGTGCGTGTGCGTGTGTGTGTGGTGACACGGAGGTTGCTGTCCCTTGCACAGACTATGTGAAATTGTTCAGGTAAATAACTATTTGAGGTTAGCTACTTAGTTAGTCTGTTTGCTTATTTATTTGTTGTTTCTGTCAATTGGATAGAACCTATATGCCCTGGGCATCTCTTTTTTTGACAGTTGTGTCTTATTTGTTTCTTCAAGGATTTTATCTAGATGCCATTTTAGTTCTTCCAATAAATGCTTCTACTTTACTTATATCACTGAGAGCTACGCCTTGGGCACACACTGCTCAGTAAGAGTCTTCTGTGTAGCTTGTTCTTTCATACAGAGCACATTGTAGCTAAACGAAGGACTTAGGGGAAGCCTACATTTAAAAAATACCCCCTTTGTTATATTCTATTATTACAAGATATTGGGTATAATTCCCTGTGCTATTCAGTAAGTCCTTGAGGCTCATCTAGTTTATGTATAGTAGTTTGTATCTGTTGATCCCACATCCCTAATTTGTCCTTCCTCCCCCTCCCTTTTCCTTTTGGTAACCATAGTTTGTTTTCTATGTCTGTGAGTCTGTCTCTGTTTTGTATATTCATTTGTATTATTTTTTGGTTCCACATGCAAGAGATATCTCAATGCATTCTCACATGAAAGAAAAAGGACAGCTTTTTTCTGGAAAGCTCTCTGGGAGGTCCCTTTTCCAAGGGCACTGATCCCGTTTGTGAGAGCTCTACCCTCATGACCTAATTACCTCCCAAAGGCCCCATTTCTGATACCATCGCATTGCAGATTAGGATTTCAACATACTAATTTGGGGAGGAAACAAGCATTTCAGCCCATTGCAGACCACTTCTTCCTCAATCCTGGCTTTTAATAGGATATCTAATAAAACACTGAGTAGAGTATACTGCAGGAATTGATGTCCAGGAATAAAATTTTCATATGAATGAAAGTTAAGTATACTTATACTTTTTAGTTAGCCAGAAGAAATGAATAATTGCAGAGAACAAAAAGTTAATAAAGATGCCCAATAGTTGCTTAGATCATATGAAGAATGATCTAAGGATTGGAATCCTTTCTGAGGAAAGTCTTTTCCCATCATAGCCGAGGTCCACCTTTCTGTGTCTCCCCTGAAATAGTCAGCTGAGACAAGATGGAGAAGACCATAAGGAGACATATTTTGTCTTTGTTTATTTTTCTCTTGTCTATTTTGTTATGATGTCCTCTCTTTCTCCCCAAAACACAGAATTGCAGTTGACCTCAACAAATACATTTCAATATAACTCTCTCCACTAACATTGCTGTCATTATTCCCGGAGTTCTCAATACTCAAATGGATGCTTCTTTCAAAGTCCTAGCCTCTCATGCCTTGATCGCCTCTCTAACGTTCTTGCACTCCCCTCACCTGGGACACTCATTCCCCCGTTATTGTCAACGACCGACCCATCTCCATCATTTAGCTTTCAAGCCTTCCGCCACAAGCATCAGTTGCATCTTCACATACACTCTTTCTACTAACATAGATTCAGTGTGTCTTCATACGCATTGGAGTCTGTACTCCATTGCTCATCCTCAGTGCTAACTGTCTCTCCAATAAGTCCTCACTGTCCTTCATGTACGGCTTTGCCACCATGCTCCACTGTACCACTGACTATCATACACTTACGCTCTTGCCCTTCTCTTCTTTTTCGGAATGACGGAAACATCTCTGAAACAAATTAACATCTCCATTTCATCTAGCTTATTCGGGTTGACTTATTTCATAGAACAAAGCTACAATTAAATGTGCTTACAGAAAAAAAAAGACATGTACAAGTCTTCAGAACAATTATAGCATAATTATATATATATATATATATAATACAGTATGTGTATACACACACACACATAACTACTTATAGCAGGACTAAGGAATAGCAGGCATCTTTGATGAGAAGGAGAGGGGGCAGACTGGGAGAAAAGCCTAAGAGAGAAACATGCACTATAACATATAGACTATATTATATATATTTTTATACTTGATGAATTTCTAACCACACATATATTATCATCTTGAAAATAAAAGAAAGAAGTCTGGGGGAATGGAGACTTTTTAGTTAATGCATGGAAGGGTTGTCTTCTATAGGCACTTAGAAAGATCATAAAATGGTGATTGATTTTCAGAAATAAAATAAATATGAGGGAAACCAGATGGACATTTTGAACATCTAAAATACTTCAGGTTAGATGGTAATGTCCATAAGTAAATGTCACTCTTGGCTGGGATCAGGATGTTTTATTCATGTTGGATTACAAATACCCAATAGAGCATATAATATCTAGTAGCATCTAAATAAATGCTAGATAATTAAATGAGTGACTATAAATAGGAACATGGTTTTGAAGATAAGATTTGGCTCTCCTAGACAGAGTTTAAGGAAATATTTATTAAGCAAGTAAGTTCTACCTCTTTGTGTAAACTTTGGCATGCTATTTTTTTTTTTTTTTTTTTTTTTTGTGGTATGTGGGCCTCTCACTGTTATGGTCTCTCCCGTTGTGGAGCACAGGCTCCTGACACACAGGCTCAGCTGCCATAGCTCATGGGCCCAGCCACTCCGTGGCATGTGAGATCTTCCCGGACCAGGGCACGAACCCATGTCCCCTGCATGGGCAGGTGGACTCTCAACCACTGCGCCACCAGGGAAACCCTGGCATGCCATTTAAAACCTTTATCATTGTTCCACATATTGGACTGGCCAAAAAGTAATGAATATGTTGTTCCATAAAGTTCTTGATGAAAGTGAAAAATGAGTCTTTTATTTTTACTTAAAGCAGAACAAACTTTTTGGCCAACCCAATATTTTATCTATGAAATACAGATAATAATATAATAGTATTTGCTTCATCATCTCATATAGATACAAAATAAGAGAAATAGGAAAATTTTTTTCCTTGTGATGAGAACTCTTAGGGTTTATTCTCATAAGACCTTTCATGTATAACATACAGCAATGTTAATTCTATTTATCATGTTTTGCATTAGATCCCTAGTACTTATTTATTTCTTAACTTGAAGTTTGTACTTTTGGACTACCTTCATGCAGTTTTCCCTCCCTGCAACTTCCACCTCTGATAAACACAAATCTTATATATTTTTCTATGACTTTGTTTGTTTTTGAAATATAATTGACCTACAACATTATGTTAGCTCCGGGTGTACAACATAGTGATTCAATATTTCTTACATTTCAAAATAATTACCATGATAAGTCTAGTTATGATATGTCACCTTACAAAGATAGTACATAATTATTGACTATATTCACCATACTGTACATTTCGTACCCATGACTCATTTATTTTGTAACTGGAAGTTCTTACCTCTTAATCTACCTGACCTTTTCCTTTCATCCAGCTCCCTCTCTTATGGCAACTACCTGTTTGTTCTCTGTTTCTATGACTATGTTTGATATGTTGGTTCATTTGTTTTTTGTTTTATAGATCCCACATATAAGTGAAAACATATAGTATTGTTTTTGCTGTCTGACTTACTTCACTTAGAATAATAGCCTCTAGGTCCATCCATGTTGTCACAAATGACAAGATCTCATTTTTTTGATGGCTGAATATATTTCACTTGGTGTATATAAATATATATATATATATGCATATATATGCCACACCTTCTTTATCCATTTATCCACTTATGTGCACTTAAGTTGCTTCCATTCCTTGACCATTGTAAATAATGCTGCACAGAATATAGGGGTGCAAATATCTCTTCTAATTAGTATATTCGAGGTTTTTTTGTGGCAGTAGAAGCTCCAGTTTGATTCTTTTGCATAGCTGTCCAGTTTTCCCAACATCATTTATTGAAGAGGCTGTATTTTCCCCATTGTAAATTCTTGTCTCCTTTGTCATAGATTAATTGCCCATATGAGCGTGGGTTCATTTCTGGGCTCTCTATTCTGTTCCATTGATCTATGTGTCTGTTTTTGTGCCAGTACCATACTGTTTTCATTACTGTAGCTTTGTAGTATAGTTTGAAATCAGGGCATGTGATACCTCCAGCTTTGTTATTCTTCCTCAAGATTGTTTTGGCTATTCGAGGTCTTTTGTGTTTCCAAACAAATTTTAGAATGATTTGTTCTAGTTCTGTGAAAAATGCCATTGGTATTTTGATAGGGATTGCATTGAATTTGTAGCTTGCCTTGGATAATATGGTCATTTTAACAATATTAATTCTTCCAATCCATGAACACAGTATGTCTTTCCATTTGTTTGTGTCATCTTCACTTTCTTTCATCAGTGTCTTCTGTTTTTCCAAGTGCAGGTCTTTTACCTCCTTAGACTTATTCCTAGCTATTTTGTTCTTTTTTTATGTGATTTTAGATGGGATTGTTTTCTTAATTTCTTTTTCTGTTATTCTGTTGTTATTGGATAGAAACTCATCAATGAATTTGGTAAAGTTTCAGGATACAAAATTAATACACAGAAATCATTCCTTCTTCTTTTGGTAATAGCACCAAACTGTCCCTTCAGAATCTATTCATCAGTTCATTCATTTGGCACATATTCATTGGTGACAAAGTACCTGGCAGTATTCTTGGTGCTTAGGATACAGCAATAAACAAAGTGTGGGGTGCTGTGAAATCTCCTCAGGGAGATTACATTTCAGGGCAGCAGAACATGGACAAAGTAAGACCTATAAAATATGTAGTGTGTCACATAGTGGTAAGTTCTGTAGAGAATAGTATAGAGCAAGAAAGGTGTGTGGAGAGTGTAGGCAAGGGCAGTGTTATAAGTTTATAGAGTGTGTAGGAAGGTTTGATGAACTCTTGGTACTTAACCATGGACCTGAAAGAGGTAAGGGAACAAACTGATACATGAGTTGTGTGAATCACATTGTAATCTATGTGAATTGCACTCTCTGGCAGGGGACCCAAGCTGGGCTAAACTGCTGTCAAAATAAGACATTTTCTGAAAGCTAATGTATAAACTTGAGCTCTTAGTAGCTGTCTTGGCTAACATTTTGGAAGAATGTGCCTAAGAATTACAGAGGAAATCAAAATTAATCTCAAGGCTCTTGACTCAGCCATGACTTTAGAAATTTCTTAAAAGTATTCTTTTTATGCACACTAGTTTGAACTAAGTTTCTATCACATACAAATGCAAGAGTCATGTCTTACATACAGACTACTACTAGATAGCTTTATTTATTATTAAAGAAAATGTAAAATTTATGTATGCGTGTGTATCATATTTCCTTTCTCAATTCATTTGTCAGTGGACACTTAAGTTGTTTCCATAAGTTGGCTATTATAAATAATGATGGAGTAAACATGACTGCAGATATCTCTTCAAGATACAGGTTTCATTTCTTTTGTATATCTACCCAGAAGAGGGACTGCTGGATCATATGTTAGTTCTAGTTTTAATTTTTTGAAGAACCTTCATACTGTTTTCCATAATGGCTCTACCAATTTCCATTCCCACCAACAGAAACTTGCTGAGTAGATCTTAACTGTTCTTAACACACACACACACACACACACACACACACACACGGTACTTATAAACAAAATGTAAAATAGAAAACATTAAAGTTGCTTAACTTGAAGAGCCTAAAACTCCAGCCCCCGATTCTTAAGAAGTGAGCATAGATCCAACATTTGCCTGATTCTGAGTGAGTTATACCCTAATACATTGCACTTAATCGCCTCTTCTATTCTGACCCTATAATCTGGCAGCCACACTGATTGTTATATCATTGCTATGTTGCTGTAAGGATCCTACTCCTCCTACTATAACACACTGCAGTCAAGAGAGCCAAATAAATGGAAGACAGGTATGGCAGCAGAATAAATCTTGGAACAAATATCAAGGTCTGCACTCCAACTCTAAGGCAACCTGCTAACAAACTATCCACACCATCCTACTCATTCTGAACCATCGAACTTAAAGCAGCTTATTCTAGAGGTCTGCAGGTGATGATGACTAAAAATTCCAGGTTCAGTTATAAGTGCTGCGGTGGGAAGCTGACATGCCTTTGAACAGTGAGACTTCTAGGTCCTGGAGAGAATGGGATCTGGAATGGACAAACTTTGATAGGAGGGTAAGAGTAGAGGGTGTGAAGCAACAAAATTGTTCTGTATGCTGGAAAGAAAGGTTCAAAAGCTCAAAGAGCTTTTTTAAAGAAAGAAAACTGAAAAGGAAAGGAGTGATATTGTAAGGGAATGAAGTGAAACCCACTTATTAGTTTTTTCAGAATCATTCAATATGATTTAGCACTTATAAAAAGTGGGAAGCATATTCTGAATAACTGGACACAAGAAAGATTTCCACTTAATGTTTGTCTTTATTTAAACATTTCTTTTGAATATAAGATAGGAAAAAAGGGAGAGAAAAATACTCTTAGAAAAAAGGAAGTGAACGGTTACAATTTTGTTCTCCTAAATGAAGTATTATATTTTCCCTCCTAATCTGTATGAGAGAAAAGCTTCAAAAGGCCCTTTAGCTTTAGCTCAGAGCACGTACTACTCTTCCTCAGTGGACTTTGCAAATTCAGATCAGCAATTATTCCTATTAAGTAATCACCCCTTTTAATATTTCATCAAGAAGTTGGTTGGGGTGTGCCCTTCTGTCTTGTCCACATTCAATTACAGTGGCCATCATTCTTTTATGGGGAGATGCGTGTAACTTTTCAAACTGCCTTAAGTTTTTCTCCTGTAAAATTGACATTTTATGGGATTTTCGTAGGGTACAACTCATAGTAGGCATTGAAATTCTGTCCCTTTATTCTCTTCCTCATTTTTTAAGTCAGGGCCATTTCCACCTACATCCACAGAAGCTGTTAAGAAAAGGGGTGTCAGACATGGCAGGCAATTATGTTGCTATTTCTATTTGCCAATCTGATATGTAATAAAGCATTCAGTAACAATTCAATTGTGAAACTTCCCAAACACACAACTTGACCAACTTAAAGATTAGAAATTTCTTGTTTATCTGTAAAACAAACAAAGAGTAACTCAAACATAAATAGACCTGAGGTTCAAGTGCCGCTTTGTGACGAGGCAGGGAGGCAATGGAGAACCACGTCCACTCCTATCCATAACTCATGTACGTCCTTTCCACTGTTTCTTACTTCCTTAGTAAACTGAAGTCAAAGCAACCTTGCACTAATCCAAATCATCATTCTTATGCTCGCTGGAAATGCAGATTAGGTTTTAACATCTAGCCAACATATCAGAATCTTCCAGTCTTGTCCTGCTAAATACTCTGGAAAAAAAAAAAAATAGAGCCTATTTTGCATGAATTGTTAACTTCTAAAAAGAAATGGATGGGGATCAAAATAACTCAATAGGGATTGTTCTCTTTTAAAGAAATCAAGAGGAAAAATAAAATGGAAAGGAGAGAACAGGTAGTAAACACAGGCAACAGAACTCTGAGTCTCTGACAGAATCTGTGTTTTATAACTCTGCTTATTTATTGGCAGCCCAGGTGGGATCACGGCAGAATACAGTCTCAGATAGCGCATAATTTATTACAAGATTTAATTTCAACCTCCCTCAAGAGTGTGGGGTTTTATCTCTGGAAAATTAGCAATGGGAGGATTCACATTAACTAGAGCAGCAGCTCCTACTTGTTGATCATTTTAAAGCCTGTACACAAGGCTATTTATCCCCAGCCCCTGGTTCTGTAGTAATGGACATCCTTATAATTGATGCTCATCGTTAGTTGTTTACTGTGAGTGACATGTGTTGGAGGTTACTATCCTTTCTCATTGGGAGATGAAGCTACCTTTTGTGCTGGAGAAAGCCATCTCCTGTGATGATTCAGAAAACCTGGATTTAACTTTCAGACCTTCTGCGAAAATCCAAACCGCTCTTAAACATAGATTCTCAATAGGCAGAGAGCAATGCAGAAGAAAGGTCAAAGGGTTGCACTGACCCTTTGCTCAGTGGAGTTCTTGTACAGCTCAGTCTGCCAAGGGAAAGCATGTGACAAAAGCGCTCCCCTGTCTCAGGTCCTATAGCTTATGTTTATTTAACTAGCAGAACAGGTCCCATGATCCAGTACCTCCTGACTCCCTCCAGCTAAGGAGGTTCTTTTAGAGAGTAAACCTGATCACATCACTCCCCTGCTCAAAACCCACTGGCAACTTTATTTCACATTCATAATAAAATCCCGACTTTTGGCACGGTCAACAAAATCCTATACAGCCTGGCTCCTGCTTCTTGATTACTTCTCTGATGTCACACTTACTGGCTGTTCCTTCACTCACTATAATCAAAAGACTGGGCTTCTGCCTATCAAACAAGTTCTGCTCAGAATAATGATACATATTTTTGCCTATGCCTAGAATACTCTTTCTTGGATACGTCCAAGTCTTGCTCTATGGCTTAACTCATACGTCTTTTTTTTTGGACGCCAATCTCTTGGGCTAACAGATGTAAAATAGATACATCCTGGTTGCCACTTGCTTGGTTTTTCTTCACAGATCTTATCATTTTCTGTGTTTAGTTTCTATCTTCCCACTCCTTTGAGGGCAGAATATTATTGCTGCATTTCTACTGCTTAGAACGCTTTCTGATGCATAGAAGACACTCAAGAAATATTTGATCGAGGGATAAAAGAGAAAGAAAAGGTGGGAGGGAGGAAGGAAGGAAGGAACATAGAACCTAAATTTTTTTTAAAAAACTAAGCAATTCAGAGCTTATCTCGTTTTATAATTTATTACCCAAGACTATGAAATAAAGAGCTTTATTTAGCATACCGAGAAAGTACATGTAAATCCCCAACTCCTGAGATACTTAAGACATGCAAACCTACTTTCCTCTATGGAAAGAAGCAGATATTTGTGTTAGGAATGACTGTGTGATGATAAAGAGGAAAAGCAGTTTTAATAGCTGCTGATTTGTTTTGTTTCATTTTAGTTGACTAACAATTCACTGACAAATAAACACAGACACACACAAATGAACCTAAATTTAGATTTTAAAAAAGCCAGAGAGAACGGAGACTGTCATTTAGCACCAGCTGGCCAGCTGTGAATCAAAGCTTGTAAACTGTGATCAGTTACATTAAATAACATGGATCTTATGCTCCAAGTATCAGGGCTCACTCTGATTGTTAGGAGAGAACTTACTGCAGAAACCTTCTTATTGATACTATTCATTTGCCTAATTGGCTCATCTAGTGTAAAATCCAACAAACAACCACAAACACCTGTATATTGTGGATAATTTCTTCCCAGTTTCAAGCATTGGGAAATAAAATAAAATCAGAGAAAATATTTTGTTTTACCTCAACTCACCATCTAGTGGCAACGTAGGTAAATGCAGGCCTCTTGTTTAGAATAACGTCCTCGCCACAAACATCTGTTTAGTGTTTACTATGTGCCAGGCACTGTGTCTAGTACAATACTAAGACTGGGTGCTTGATACTTAATGACAACACTTCAAAATGGGTATCACTGTCTCACTTGGAGATGAGGAAAACAAAGCCGAGAGGAATGGACACAGGAAGTAGCCCAGCTGAGAGGTGAAGGAGCCCATATTCCCATCCAGAACTGTCCCTGCGCTTACCTATCACATCATAATGCCTCTCATTAAACTGGAGGTATAATCTATGGCTACGTAACATTTTTTTTTCCTCTGGGAAATTAGCTGAACTTGGCACAACTGACAAATAAATAGGTATCACATGATCCTAGTAAATTTCGATTTCCAGAACAATGCCACTTGGGCCACCTGGTTATTAATCCAGAAGGTTTAGGGGATAATTTCTGGTATCTGCACATAGGATGCAGACTGATGAACCTTAAATAATGGGAACTTGAAGAAGTCAACAAATAACAATTGAGTTCAGTTCTCTACAGAAGTAGCTTCCACTAAGCAATGAACATATTTCTAGTTTAGAGACCAAACACATGTTAGTTAAAGTGAGAAAACATAAGAGAATTTGAAGGTGTATCATTAGCAAATATAAATAAAACCACATTACAGACAACTGGTAAAACAATATGCAGATGGGAAGTGTATCTACAAAAGCTGAACTCAAAGAGTGAGAAATTGTTCATGTATTTTGGGACACATTAGGGCTATTTACCATACTCCAACTCTCATTCTTTAAGGTGTGGAATATGTTTGGAATGTTCTGTGCTTTGCAGTCAGGCATGGCCACCTGTCTTTCTCTAGCCAGTGGTGTATGAGAGAAACCTTTGCCTTTCCCTTTCCAGGGCCCAGCAGTTCAAAGCTAAGTGCACAATTCACTTTATTTCCTTTTTCATGGCACAGTGATGGTAAAGCTCATGACAGTGGAGGCTCTCATCAGCTTGGGTCCCTGATGAGAATAAGGAAGACCAGCTCCACATGGACATGTGGTTGAGTGAGAAATAAACCTGTGCTGTTTTAAGCTATTGAGATTTGAACATGGCTTGAAACACATGAGCTTGAAACAGCTCATCCTGAAAAAAAAAGTCCAATCTGACATTATTTTGACATTATTTAGGACAGAGGGTCCTCTGAGTATGACCATTTCAGGTTCATCTACGAAATGAAAGTAATTTCTTGGGTACCCATAGCCTAATTAACTCATCTGTATCGGATTATTCTTAACCAAAATACCTTCCAATGAGAACTTTTCTTACCGTATAACCTGCAGGAAGATGGTACACTAATACGAAACAACTGCCCTGCTGGTCAATTATATTTCTTCGTTATTAAACTGATTCCTTGGCATCCTAAACTATTCATCAGAGTTCTATCTGTTTGGTTAATATAGCTCTGGCCCTGAGAGGGAGACTGCATGAGTGCGGGTCCGTTGGCCAAACAGGTTTGAGGAACAGCCCAACTGCTTCTGAGAGAGATGGAGAGGGAGAAAGAGAGGGAGATAAATTGCCTGGCTATTTAAATAGATAGATTTAACAAGATTTAAATCTTTAAACAAGATTCTTGTTTAAATTCTGGTCTCATGAGATGACCAATTGCTCCTTAGTCCTTCTGAAAATGATGAAGCAAAACATGTTCATAATACTGTGTCTATACTTTTTTTTTTTTTTTTTTTTTTCTTTTTTGTGGTACGCGGGCCTCACTGTTGTGGCCTCTCCCGTTGCGGAGCACAGGCTCCGGATGCACAAGCTCAGCGGCCACGGCTCACGGGCCCAGCCTCTCCGCGGCACGTGGGATCCTCCCAGACCGGGGCACGAACCCGTGTCCCCTGCATTGGCAGGCGGACTCTCAACCACTGCGCCACCAGGGAAGCCCTATACTTTTAATCAGTGCTATTCAGACCTTTGTTTCTTGTCAGGAAGTCAGGTGGGACAGCAGAGATTGGATTTCCATATTGCCTCATGTGCTTGGATATTTTGTTGAACAAATAAACTCCTCCATCAAATTGACAGGTCTTTTTGGTTAACTTGTTTCCATAATAAATGTTCCATCACCTACATCTATTTTTATTAAACAAGGTGTAGTGAGGAAAGAGAAGAGGTTTTATACAGGCAGTGGGCACTTCTGTTTTCAGCAGCTATTGTTTTTTGAAGTCTTGTTTTTATATCTTGTTAGGATAATGTACGCCAGATTATGAATGTCAGGCTTGTAATAAGATTATTTTCCATTGTCATCCATTTTCATAGGAATTCACAGACAGGTTATACTGGTCGAGACCCACAAGTATTTGCCAGCACCTGACTTATAAATTACTCCATTCCTTCAGTTGTTGATTGATTTCTAGACATAAATAACAAAGGAAATGCCAGAGTAATAATTCATCCATTCTTTTTGGTCACAACATGTGTTTCAGAAACATTGTTTATGTTGCTTGGGTTCTGACTGGACTTATAATTTATCTGGCCCTCTGCACATAGTGCTTTTGCTTTTGTTCTTTCAGATTATTGTCCCCAGGTAGGAACAGCAAGAATCACACCAAGTCCAAAGCTCTACACACTAATGACCACCAATTCTGAGCTGAATTTGCTAGAAAGAAACCAACTCTTGAAAGAAAGCATTCGCTAAATCCATTCATCTGTTGGATTAATTGCAAACCCCTCAGCCTAATATGCAAGACTTCTCGTGGCATTGCCTTTCATTTGTTCATTGCTTCCCTACCTTATTTCCACCATCCTTTCCTCCTTCCTTCCCTCTTTCCTTAAGAAAGCATTCATTAGTATCTAGAACATGCTTCTTAAGCTCAACTGGATTACTTATCACACTCTAATATTTCATTTTTCTCAAACTTTTTGCTCTTGCTAGCAACTTCTCTACGTGAAATGCTCTCTTCCTTTCATTTTTGATGAACACCATAAGTAGCCTCTATTCTAATGCTATTAGATATATTCCCTCCTCCGCTACGTCTTCAACAAACACTTGAATCTGTATGCAACTCTTTACTTGTACCTCTCTCCTATGGCATTTACCAAAGACTTCATTATTTTAGAATTATTTGTATGCTTTATGCTCACTTTTTTAAACCATTTAGGTTGTTAGCATGCTAACTGCTTACGGGAAGAGATTTTGTCTTAACTCTGATACACCTGCAGTGTCTTCCATTGAACATATAGGAAAAAAAAAAACCTACATGAAACCCCTACATGAAATGATAACAATAAATACTAGAGAAAGGTCACAACACTAGGGTGCAAATGTATCAGAGTTTGAGACTTCCCTCTGTAATTTACTGATTTGAAATTCTGAAGACCCCTTTGCATCTCCATTGCCTGCTGTACAAAGTGAAGATAACTAGAGTTTTTTTTCTCCTTTGAGCATTTACAACTTCAAAATTTATGACTCTAATACATACCTTCTGTTAAATGATTCAACATCAGATAAATCAGAGCATCTCGCTATCAGAGGCAGAGGCTTTAAAACATGCAGGGATAGTTTTACAGACTCTCTGGATAAAAGATTCAACATATCAAACCTCTATAATGTAATAATAGCAGATACTCATTATTGAGCATTTCACAAATGGCAGGTACTGCGCTAGGTATTTTAGATTATACTCTCCTATCCTCACCAGAACAAATAAACAAATAAAATCATGTAATGGCAGACTTTATTGCACTCACTTTACTCGTGAGGAAACTGAGGCACAGTTAGGTTAATCACTTGGCCCGTCAAAGTCAGAATTCAACCAACATCTCTCTGATACTCTTTCTGCCAAATACGCAAATTAAAATTCTTGTGTAGCCTATATACATACATAATTGGTATCAATACATAATATATTATGGTGCTTTTGTTGGCACAGGGCACAGTTAATGTTTTTGAGTATCTCGTGTGAGTTCAATTTCTTTCAATTAACTTTTAGACTTGAAGTTAAAGACCTTTGTTATTGCCACCATTAATAAGTGACTTTTTTTTTTTTTTTTGCGGTACGTGGGCCTCTCACTGTCGTGGCCTCTCCCGTTGCGGAGCACAGGCTCCGGACGCGCAGGCTCAGCGGCCATGGCTCACGCACCCAGCCGCTCCGCGGCACGTGGGATCTTCCCGGACCGGGGCACGAACCCGCGTCCCCTGCATCGGCAGGCGGATTCTCAACCACTGCGCCACCAGGGAAGCCCAGTAAGTGACATTTTAATTAACTCTATAGTAGCTAGTGACGATGCTTGAAGGGGCATGGAACCTACAATGTACTCTCTATCTCCAATCTCCCTAGCCCAATACAGCCCTGCTGCTAGAGCTCTGACTGTGAGTTGCATTTCAGGTGGTGGATATTGTTTGCACAGAACCCCCCATGCTCTGTTCTTTTCCAGGCGCTACACGGTATAAATCAGAAGCTTGGAATTAATGATGCAGGCTGGAGCCATGGAACACAGCCAACCTTGAGACAAACAAGAGGATGTAAATCAAGTCCTCACGCAAGATCCTGTCATTCTAGCCTGTGACAGTCCACACACAGGGACCAAGACAAATTCTCTATGTTTTATGGAATTCTCTCCTAGAAATAGCTCAGTCATCCTATTGTAGAAAAGATGAACCAACGCTGCTGCATCTTCATATGTGCATAAATGCCAGTGTCAAAAGTGCACTTGACAACTGACAAAGCACTCACAGCCACTTGTTTGATCCTAACCACCCTCCGAGTGAAGTATTTCTCCTAACCTCTTAGTTACAACAGCAAATGGTTGGTGTTCTCTTAATTCAATCTTTTATTTCCTTTTAAAACACCGCCCACCTTCATTTTTCTCCTTGTAACTATTGTAATATTTTTATACATATCCACTAATTTTATAAGTAACATGCAATTCTCACATTGAGTATGTATTCTTATTTTACATAAATAAACAGTGCTGTACAAGAGACCACAGTCTGTACATATTTTTTTCCTTCACTGCTGTACTTTTAAGATTGATCCATGATGCTGTATGTACATCTACCTTTTTATTTGACCTTAATTGATGCATAGTTTACAGCGTGTGTGTCTGTTGTATATAAATTTTCCTACCCCGGTGATAAACACATACACTGTCTACAACTTCATCCTTTCCCAAATGATACTGTACTGAACATTCTTATACATACACCCATGTGAGCCATTCTCCAGGAGATTATCCAGTCACAGAAATCCTCAGAGAAAATTTGACTAAATATTGCTTTAAAGATATCTAGAATTACTGCAACAGTCTGGGCTCAAAGAAGCAATGGTCAGGATTCCTGTAACCCCACACTCATTCCCAAACTTGGCATTACACAGCTTTCTAATTTCTCCCAATCTGATGCATGCAAAGTGATGTTTGTTTTAATTTCTATTTTGTTTGTATTGAATCAAATCATATGCCTTCCATAAAGACAGGGATTTTTGACTATGTTTAATGATGTATCCCTGGGGGCTACTTTTGGCAGGGTATATGTTCTCAGTAAATGTTTATTGAATCATAAACTGATGATCTGTTTGTGCATTTACTACTACTACTCCTATTACTACTACTACTACTGTTTTTATTACTATTTTGTCTGTTGGGTTTTCTGCATTTTTCTCTTGATTTGTGTGAGTTCTTAACATATTCCAGATACAAATGATTGTGAGTTTTATTTAATCTTTTCTCCCAATTGTTATCTTTTAAATTTTTTCACACTTCCTTACCATAACAAAAATCCCTAATTTTAGTATAATCAAATAAATAAAATGTTTGCCATGTGGTCTATTCTTTGGTATGATTATTATTGTAAAAAGTCTTTTCCAACTTATAGATTATAAACATGTGCTTCTCACTTTCTTAAATTAACTTTAGTAATTTTACATTTCACACTGTTTTATAATCCATCTGGAATATACATTTATATGTGGTATTACAAAAGAGCCCACTTGATTTTTCCCCCATATTTTGAAGCACATTTCACAACACTATCTATTTAAAAGTCTGCCTTTTGCTCATTGATTTATAGAGCCATATTTATCTTATAGTAAGTTTCCCCATGTACATGGCTCTGTTTCTGGGTTCTCTATCCTACCTCATGTATCTTTCTGTTAGTTTTTGCACCAGAAACATACTCAGTCTATTGTTTTTTATACACAGCTTTGTAGTATATACTTTTCTTTTTTCTCTTAAAAAATTTTTTTTTTCAAAATTGGCTTAGCCATTTGTGTACTCTTATTTTTTCATGTAAATTTTAAAACAAGTTTTTCAAGTTCATAAAAATTGGATTTTGATTGAAATTATACACATTTTAGAAATTAATCTCAGGACAACTGACATATTTATAATATTGGCTAATTTTACCCAAAGCATACAATGTCTCTTCACTTATTTTGATTTTCTTTTTCTCTTTTAGTAAAACTTTAATTTTTTTCTCCATACTTTAATGAACTCTTCAATTCCTAGATATTGTGTGTTAGTTTGATTGATTTTCTATCTTCTAATGGAACTTTAACTTTTTATCTGTTACTGTCATGAATTCTTTGTTAATTCCTAGACGTTGTGTGTTGGTTTTTCTATAGTATTTTTATTATGTTTTCCAGTTTATTCTGTAAGTTGATGTTATACTAGTGACTTTCTAAACTGTTTTATTCCTTGATTTTTCTAAGGTATTTCTATCTTCTGAGAATAATGGAAACCTTAGCACTTGTCTTTCAGCCCATATCATTGGCAGGTCTACCAGTAGTATATAAAAGAGTAGTCATGATAGTGTCACTTCAAAGACTTGTACAGTTTCTGTCTTGCTTAGTCCTCTGTAGCAACACACACATCTCAGTCTACATGAATGGTGTCCTTGGAGTTGTGCATGGTAATGACCTGTGCTTCTGTAGATATTGCCCCTGAGCAAACTTGACTCATCTCCCGTTGCAAAGACAGTGCCTGAATTTTCCATTAGGAATAATATTTGTTGCAGGAATTTGGTAAATAGCATTTAATCAACTTAAAGAATTTCCTAAAGTGCAAAGAGTTTTTTTCCAAATGCTTTTTCTTTATTGAAAAAAGAAAACATGATTTTTTTTTTTTCTTCTTTGGTTAATAAACTAGGGAGGGACTTCCCTGGTGGTGCAGTGGTTAAGACTCCACGCTCCCAATGCAAGCGGCCTGGGTTCGTTCTGGCTGGGGAACTAGATCCCACATGCATGCTGCAGCTAAGAGTTTGCATGTCATGAGTAAGGAACCCGCGTGCCACAACTAAGACCCCGTGCAACAAAATAAATTAAATAAACTAGGGAAATTACATTGATTAATTTTCTGATAAGTGAAAAAAATCATGGGTTAGATATGACTTGATCACATGTGTTTTAATAGATTACAGTTTTTATTAAGTAAAATTTTACTCAGTATTTTTGTATCCACATTCTTCCAAAATAGCTTTACTATTGTGCATTCCCACCAGCAATAAATGAGAGTTCCTGTTGCTCAATATCCTTGTCAGCATTTGCTATCGTCAGTGTTTTGGAGTTTGGCAGTTCTGTTAGGTAGGTAGTAGTATCTCGTTGTTTTGATTTTCAATCCCCTAATGGCATACATATGATTGTAACTTTAAGTATGCTTATTTTACATCTGTATATCTTCTTTGGTGAAATATCTGTTCAGGTCTTTTGCCCAATTTTAATCACATTGTTGGTTTTCTTCATACTGAGTTTTAAAAGTTCTTTATACATTTTGAATAACAGTTCATTATTACATGTATCTTTTGCAAATATTTTCTCTCAGTCTGTGGCTTATCTTTTAATTCTTTTAATTCTCTTGTTTTATTACATACCAGAAGTTCTTCATTTTAATGAGGTTCAGCTTATCAATTACATCTTTGGTGGGTCATTCATTTCTTTGGTGTTATATCTAAAGAGTTAACATGATACCCAAGATCTTCTGTTTATCTTCTAGGAATTTTATAGTTTTGCATTTTACATTTAGTTGTATGATCCGATTTAAGTTAATTTTTGTGAAGGATGTAATGTCTTTGTCGAGTTTCATTTTGTTGCATGTGAATGTCCAGTTGTTCCAGTACCATTTGTTGAAAAGACTATCCTGTTCCATTTTATTGCCAGTTCTCCTTTGCAGCGATCAGTTGACTATATTTATGTGGGTTTATTTTGGGTTCTCCATTCTGTCACACTGATCTATTTGCCTCTTTGTTCACCAGTACTACACTGTCTTGATTATTATAGATTTATAATAAATCTTAAAGTCAATTAGTGTCAGTCACCTGACTTTGTTCTCCTCCAACATTATGTTGGCTGTTCTGGATCTTTTGTTCTCCATAGAAACTTAAAAATCATTTCAATAATATCTTCAAAATAATTTGCTGCAGTTTTGATTGGGATTGTGTAGACTCTATAGATCAAGTTGAGCAGAACTGACATCTTCACAATATTGGGTCTTCCTACCCATGTGCATGGACTATCTCTCCTTCTATTTAGTTCTTTGATTTTTCTCATTAGCGTTTTATAGTTTTTCTCGCATAGAGCTTGTACATATTTGTTAAATTTGTACCTAAGTGTTTCACATTTTGGGTGCTAATGTCAAGGGTATTATGTTTTAAATTTCAAATTCCACTTGTTCATTGCTAGTATTATAGGAAAGCAGCTGACTTTTGTACATTAACCTTGTATCCTGCAACCTTGCCTTGTTCCTGATGTTGTTAGAGAGAAAGTTTCAAGTTCCTCACCATTAAGTATGATGTTAGTTGTAGGTTTTTTGTAGATATTCTTTATCAAGTTGAGGAAGTTCCTTTTTATTCCTTGTTACTGAGAGTCTTTTATCATGAATGGGTGTTAGATTTTGTCAAATGCCTTTCCAGTGTCTAGTGATATGATCATGTGATTTTTCTTCTTAGCCCATTGATGTGATAAATTACATTAATTGATTTTCAAATGTTAAAATGTCTTTGCTTACTTGGGACAAAATGTGCTTGGTCACGGGCTTTTTATATATTGTTGGATTCAATTTGCTAATAAAAAATCAACAACTCTTCTTAGATCCTTCAGAGAATTGAGGTCACAAGGCAAACTGCTGCCTCCAAAACTGGAGACAAAGAGAAAAATACAGATAATTACAACGTACCAAAGCAGAAACCCAAGAGCAGAAAGCCCTGGGGGACCAGTGCCAGGGTAGGACAACCTCAACGAGGACTGACAAACTGCTGGGGGCTCTGTGTTGAAAAGCTTGGGATTTAAAAACCCCAGAGGAGCCCGGTCGTAGGAGGATGCCTACACTTCATGAGTTTTATGTCCAGGCGTTGACCAGGTTCTCACAGTGAATACTGAAGAAAAATCTCCCTGCGTTTAATAAAGGGGAGAGGAAAAGTAACCATTTGAAATAATCCTGAGCAGTCTGTTTTTCTTAGTAAGACCTGCCCTAGGAGAGACCGTTTTATCAGATCCTAAACACGCACACTTAATTTAGTCGAATGAAATGTAATATAGTCCTTGGAACTCAATGGAGACAAACTGCTAAGTAGGCAATGATGATCTTAAGAACTCTCTAGAACTCTCTTCTCAGTTCCTCTCTCCTCTATTCCTACTAATAGTTGATCTATGTTCTTTTCTTACTCTTAACGGTTACAGATTGCTCTACAAAAATATTATTAAGTAAAAATAGCATAGCTCATCCAAATTGGATTAATTTCCCAAATCTTTACCAAAGAAATATATCTCTAAGTGGAACATTAGAAAAGCATGCAGGGTAAGATTAGGTGAAAGTTCCTTTACAGTCCCCAGAAATCATGTACATCATAGACAGAGCCAGCAAGCTTATCTTGAAAAAAAAAAGAAGTGGATCCAAATAAGCAAACAAAAACAGTCCTGATTTTTTTCTATATGGAATAATACATTATTGATTAAAGGCACAAACTACGTGGAAATGGATGCCAGAAGATAAGAAAATGAAAATACTCCTAATAATGGGCTCTAGGATTATGTGCTTAAAGCATTTCTCTCTCACCAGCTTATCAGACAACCAAAAAATTGAAAGGAATTTACATTGGAAACAGAGACACTTTTTGATGGTTACACTCTATGCAGCATTCTGGAAAAACCAATAAAACCAGTTACTGGGCAGTTATGTTGCTCATTAGATGATCAGCATAAACAAATAACGTGGTTCAGAATCAATCACCTGCTTCTCCTAGAAGCATAGGGAGCTTGGTACGTGGGGAAGGAGGAAACGTTCTGGACAGGACTGCCTCTTCTGGGTCAGCTTTTGAAAGCAGCTGTTATTTTACATGACATATATAAATGTATTCATTTGAGAAGCTATCAAGATGCCCTCGGTGACACATTGAAGGGTAGGAAGAGGGAAAAGAAGAGGAGAGCTCCATCTGTAAATCCTTCGTGATAGTTTCCATGACATAGTAAGCACAGGAAGATATTGGCTATCAGAGCTGAATAAAGATGGTGAGAAATAAAAGAATTCTTATCCTTGGGAAAGAGTAAAAAGAGGGACAAGAGGCAGAATCCTCCAGTTTGGACGCTTACTATGGTCAAAATGTCCTTGTGCATGAAACTCAGGAATTAAGTCATTCCCACTACCACAATGTGACCCCTTGTGTGTGACACAAGCACACACTCACACACATTATCAGAGTTTCTTCTCCCTAATACAATATCCAAGAATCCTTAAGGGAAAAACAGTGTGATTGTCTTAAATTTTATCTCACCCATTATATCAGTACTTCTCATCCGGTAGTAATTTTGCCTCTCACCCGCTGGTACCATTTAGCGATATCTGGAGATAATATTGGATGTCACAACCGAGAAAGGTGTTATTGGCATCTAGTAAGTAAAGGCCAGGGATACTGCTAAACATCCTCCAATTCTCAATAAAACTGGAAAGAAAAAAATATCCTTCCATACACAGGACAGATCCCTTCTAACAGAAAATTATCTAGTCCAAAACATTAATCATGCCAAAGTTGAGAATCAATGCAATATATGACAGTAGATGAAAGCAGCTGTATGTGAAAGATAGATCCCTGTCACTGTTTTGTTTGATTTCCTGACATTATATAAGAATCTTAAGCTTTCACTAGTAGATATTAGAAAGAAATCTTAAATAAGATGTCATCTCTCAGGGACAGATCTAACACTGAAAAGAGTGCCTGGTCAGATTGCACTTCTCTCAACTCCATAGAATAATGCTGCATTATAATCATCAACACCATATATTTTAGCAAAGCAATATAAAACTATTCCTGTTTGTCACTTTGGAGAAGATGCAGTGGAGAAGTTATAGTTATCTTACCACTGAGATTTTTGCCCTGCTTTCCCTAGAACTTAACACTTTAATACTTCAATGATCCAGGGGCACCGCATTGCTGGAGAAAGTTAAAGGGATTCATATGTTACAGTAGCAATAGGAAACTAACACAAATGCCAAGTGCTTTGCAGAGGAAATAGAGAGATGCACCTAAGCAAAGCAAAGGTATGAGGTGTGTGTGTGTGTGTGTGTGTGTGTGTGTGTGTGTGTATGCACACATGCACACGGCAGGGTCTCTGTGGCGGGGTGGCAAGGGAGATGTTAGGGAATCTGTCAAGAAAAACTTTCCAGATGAAATTCTGAACTGGATCCTGGAGGATACATATGTGTTGGTCTTTTGAAGAAGAGTGGAATAGTGTTCCAGACAGAAGGAATAGCAGCAAAGGCTTGGAAGTGAACCAGAGATTGTGCTTCTGGCGAAGTATATGACATTGCTCAGTTAATAGAGTAAGAGGAATGCAAATAATGAAAGAGAAATCAGCAGAGATAAGGGTCAGATGATTGAGTGTTGTAGACCAAGTTATTGAGTCTGCATTTGATTCTAAGAAAAATAGTCAATAATGACTTTTAAATAAAGGAATAGCATGGTCTAATTTTAGGGGAGAAAAGTGCTCTGGTTGCTGCATGAAGAACGGGTTGGAGAGAGACAAAAGTGGCAACAGGGAGACCCGTTTGAGGGAGCTGCCAGCAATCCCTGGGAAAATGGTCACCCACGAAAAGCCATGGCACTGGAATAGAAATAGATGGGTTAAGAAAGGTAGGATCAAGAAGAATTGGTTAGCACATATAGACAAAAAACTAGGTGTCAATGGGGATGAAGAGGGGGAGGAAAGGATGAAACCCAAGTGCGTAGTCTGGAAAATTGGGTAGATGGGAGTCTTTCTCTAGAACAGAGAGACATGAACAGTAGAGGGTTTCATTCAGAAAAAAAGATTGGTTTTAAATACGTTTATGTCGCAGGGTCTGAGGAATATACGAGTGGATAGACTGACAGGAAAGTAATTTGCAGGCCTCCATGGCTCTGTAATTTCTTACAGCTACATGTTCCTGTGGCACCCTTTGCTAGTGTCTGAATTCTAGAATGCATAGGAAGGTAGTCAAGGGCAGATTAGTTTCTGGATGACTCACCTCTAAGCTTGGCAGTCTGGTTTTTGGGTTTTTTGTTTTTTAATCTTGAAATTGGCCTTTGAATCATAAATAAGAAGCAGTTGTTAATAGAAGATAGAAACAAATAAGCCAACAAAATTCATCTTTTAAATTACTTTCTTCTGAGTCAAAAGCTTCTGTAAAAATGGTGAATAGTAGGATCATTATAGAAACTTATGGTCTTTTACTCACATACATAAGTAGATATCTAGGTTTGATTAAGACTTGTGTAAAAAGGAGAGGGGGAGGGAGGAGAGAGAGAGAAAGAGAATAAGAGAATGAGAGCGAGAGAGAGAGCGAGAGCGAGAGAGAGAGAGAGAGAGAGAGAGAAAGAAAATCATTTTCCTAAAAGACAGCTTTATAGGGAAAAAAAGATTCCTCTTCTTAAAAGATAAGTGAGTAAAATATATCCTTGCAATGACTTTGAATAGCCCAGGTGGTTCTGGTGCAATAAGTATACATTTCCAAGTTATTAGTGATTTGCAAACATTATTCACCTGAGGCTGGATTTATGAGCAACAAAACATTGATACATGAATTTGTTTCTGAATTCCAGCAGATCCTACTGAGCCAGGGGACTATTTACAACCCCTTGCATTCTTCTAGGTGTGGGTTGCAGATATTTTGTTTCATTGTTGATAATACGCATTCATAAATATATATGTAGGCAGAGACTTGAAAATTTGGAATTCAATATGCCTCTAACCCTTGTTTCTCCGCAACTTCACTCTTTTCACTCCTGCATTTTTCTCACATCTGTATAATCAGCTTACTTGCATTCTTTTCCCACCTAATCTTGTCTATATTGAGCTGAGGATTTTTTAACCTCTGTGGATCCCAATCTTGCTCATTTTCCTTTTCTTCCACCTGAATTTATATTCCAATGTGGTATTTATTTTTATCAAACTCTAGCTAGGAGAGTAGGAAGAGCATACTTAGATGGAAATACAGTTTCCTTCATTTATTAGCTGTGTGACATTGGCAAATTACTCTCTGAATTTCAGTGTCTTCACTTGTAAAGTGGGGGTAATATGACCTACCACATAAGTTTATTCTACAGCTTAATAGTATGCCCTTCCTGTTCTACAAAGGAGTTAAGTCACCATTAGTTCTCCTTTTTCCTTTTATTTTTTGTTCCTGGTTATTTTGCTTCTGAGAATACAGCTGAATGTGGAGATGTGTAGAGTGTAGCAGGTCATGCTACAGAGTCGTGCTCCGCAGTGATAACCACCACAAAAAATGTGGCAAGAAATACAGAGAGAAGAGGAAACATAGTTTTACATAACATAGTTTTACTTAACATCTTTTTCTGTAATTCTAGATATGCCAATCCATGAACCTGCAACTTTCAAGCCAAAATCTTTTGACTGTCCTGATGCTTTCAGAAGCACAAGCAGAAAATAAAATACATTTTAAAAGAAATTGTTAACTGAAATAACTTTAACTCCTCCCACGTATTTATGTAGGTGTTACCATCTCTAGGATATAAACCTGATATCTTTTAAAATCAGTTAACAAGGATGACATCTCTTCCATCAGCTTTCATTAGCTTGTATCCTTATCTGTGCTAAACTAAAAAAAACTATGCAAGAGATTATTTAATGCAGTATATGCTCTAAGCTTCCTTTCACACCTGCCCAAAGTATATGTGAACATATGTAATTTAGGAGCCTTTTTCCTCCTCAATGACTTCCTGAATCCTAGCATAGCCCCAGACTTTTTCCTGGTGAGCCTTTCAGGAAAATAAGAATTGTGGGTGCCTGGTAAGTAATTTCCATTTAAATACTCATTCACTTTCCATATAAACTTTTACTGTAAAAGGCCAGTTAGTAAATATTTTAGGATTTGAAAAGCATGCAGTCTTTGTGGCACCTACTCAACTCTGCTTTGGTAGCAGAAAATCAGCCATGGATGAAATGGAGACAAATGAGCACGGCTGTGTTGGAATAAATTTTCATTTACAAAATAGGCAGAGAGCCGGATTTACCCATGGGCCAAGTTTGCCGACCTGTGCTCTAGATTACATGGGGTTAATTTCTATGACCTGATATTATTCCCTTTGAACAGGTCAACATTAAGATGCAACATCAAAGTGTTGCGATCAAAAGGCAATTAAGGAATATGTCCAGTGAGATGAGGGGGAATTGGGAAGAAGAGAAATACCGACACACACACAAAAGTTCCGACTTCAGTTGCGGAACCGATGTCTATAGACTAAGCACCCCGGGGCGGAGGCACTGAGGTGCTCTCAGATTACCTGTGGTAAAGAGACAATTCTTTTCCAATCCGTTATGGATTAGAAAATACAAGATCGTGTACTTCAACGTCAATGGCAAATTGTTTTGAAAAATTCCTAAATGTTTAATTTCATTTTCTGCATTTTTCTCAGTGTAAACCAGTAGCAACCTGATAAGGACCAGCAGAGGTCCATGGACCAAACTCTGAGGATGCTAAGTGGTGTGTGAAAAGGGAAGTCCCTGCCTGGATATGTTTCAGCCCGAAAGTCTTTGTCACACTTGTTCACAAGATTCTCTGCTGCGTTTCTGGACAATAAACATACCTGTTATTCTAGCATCCAAGGTCTTTCATAATCTGGGTCCAGTCATATTGTTCTGGCAGCGCCATCCTCTGCATCCACGTGGATAACTTCCTGTGCCCGAACACACCCTCTGTTTTTCCACACCTTACCTTTGCCTATGCTGTATCCTAGCTCTGTAGTGCTTAGGTAAGTCCGTCTTCAGCATCATGCAAAACTCTTTAATGAAGTCATGTTTTCTCTTCCCTGGATGCACTTTGGTCCTCCATTGGACATCCACAAAACATTGCATGCTTTTTCTCTGTTCTTGCTTTAAATAATTTTGTAATGCCCTCTGTACTTGTCCTATCCTAAGACTAAATAGTGAGCTTCTGGAACTTGAGCTATATCTCATATATGAGACTATATCCCTCAGAGTGCTAAACACAGTGTGTTTCATAAAATAGAGGTTTCTTACAAATTAGTCCATAAATGAATGACACTGAACCCACACCATAAACAATCTCTTACAGATCCCCTTTGAATGGTTTTAGAAACGCACTCCTCTGTACCTCTGTCTTTCCTCTCTTCCACTTAGGACAAAAATGCTTACCAGCAAGAGAGCTTGGGTATATAAAACCACAGGACACAGCAAACTGTGGCATCAAAAGCAAACGAAACAGATGCATGACTCATTTCTAGAATTTTTAAAATGGAGCCTAGAGAATGAAAATGTAATTTATAGTTCATTTGTACTATTCTGAATGTCACTGTAAAACACACCTTTCATGGGCCAGAAGGAAGCCAGCCGTGATTAGCATTCATTTCAGCCACAACCCAGGGCAACTGTTTGTTTCCACTGTGATCTGTAAGACTTTGCTCTAAGGATGAAAACTTAACTGGATATACTGAAGGACAGACCCGCCATTGGTAAGTGAGTAAACTTTTATAATCCCCATCAAAGCTGCGTACTTGCAGAATTATGAAGCCAAGTTGGTATTTACCCTGCAACTGAATAACATTCTAAATTTAAAAAAAAATAAACGGACAGAATTAAGCTATGTTAGTGACACATGGGGAAAAATAGTTGAAGATCCACTCAGGTATTTTATTATTATTATTGTTGCTACATCTGCAACAAATTAGAAGTTTTATGAACATCCTACTATCCTACATTTTATTGCTTTGCCTCTATATTTAATATATTTGTAAATGAGCAAAATTATGGTGAATATTTTCTTGGTGCAAAGTTATTTCATCTCTCTAAAACTTCCTTTCCGATAAGAACGTTCACCGTAAAACTAAGGAACTGTGAGTGAGCCTTATTTCTCATAGTGCATCCCGACTTGCGTGGTATTAAGGAAAGAGCCAAGGAAAGGTAGACATTCCATAAGAGGGGCTTCTTTGCTAGCACACGCCATAACTTCTTCTGGAGAATCTTTCCATGACAGCCTCTAGTAGGAGCAGACCCCCATACTCTGTTATCTTGGCCTCCTTTATCTCACCAGGGATGACATCATTGATTGCCAGAAACTAATACAATCCTTTCTTTTGATTATTTTGACTAAAAGAACCGGGCTCTCTAAATGTAGAAAGCTCAACAAAGGGTCGGGCTGGATAAGGGCCAAAGGCAGAGTGATGGCTTTTTCTGATATGTCAACTTGTCAGGGCTACCAGTTCCATTTACTCAGACGCTAATCCAATTATTGCTGTAAAGGTATTTAATAGATATGATTAAAGTCCCAAATCAGTTGACTTTAAAGAGGGGAAATTATCCTAGATAATCTGGGTGGGACTGATTCGATCAGGTGAAAGGCCTCAAGAGCAAAACTGAGGAGTCTCAGTCTCAGTCTCAGGAGGAAGAAGAAATTCTGCCAGTGGGTTTGCAGCCTCAGCCTGTCCCCAAGAGTTTCCATCTGCCCTTTCTGGTGGCCCGCTCTGCAGATGGCTGACTTGCCCCATAACCATATAAGCTAAGTCCTCGCAATATCTCTCTTAATACGTATCTCCTACTGGTTCTGTTTCTCTGGTTGAATGCTGACCCATACGGGTGGTGTTCCAGTAAACCAAGGGGCCAGGGACTGAGTTATACTAAGTGGAAGAAATGGTGAACAGAAGAAAGTGGTCTCCTTAGAGAAGCAGCAATGAGCAGTTATATATCCCTAGAAGAGACACGACAGTCACATTCTTAAACCCTGAGTTTCAGTGCCTGAGTCCCAGTCCTATTTCAGGCCCATGAGATGTGGCTGTCTCCTTGAATTCATTGTTGTGTGAACTTGAATGTGCTTGTTGTGACCAAAGGGCCTTGATAAGAGCAGTTATCATGTGCCTGATACATTCTAAAGAGGGTAAAATCTACACTTTTTGGAGACATTTTATTTTGCTATTCGTTCAATAAAAATTTATGAATTATCTACAAGTTTTAAGATATACTGTAATAGGCACAGTGAAGATGCAAAGGTGAATCACATGGAAGCTGCTTTCAAAAACAGTACAGTCTGGTAACAAAGGTGTCTGTTCATAAGTGTCCCCAGTTCACAAATAAAAGCAACACGTGAAGCGGGCAAGTCAAATGGGAGTTTAGAGTGGTTGAGGGGATGCAGAAGGGCCCGTGGGAGAAGAGGGCATTGGATCCCTGCCCAGGTGTACCATGTGCAGACCTGGGGCGAGAATTCAAAAGGACAGCACATACGTCTGAATCAAACTAACGCATTGAAATGACCTATGTTGTGCCTCCCTTGGCAAACACACGTGTGACACAACATGGAAAGTGAGGATTTAACTTCGGATGATTGACACCTAGAGCTTCGTGCTCCTTTTCTTCTTATCTCTGGCTCCATCTCACAACACAAGCAGCATCACTTGCTTGTGGACCCCACTGCCTACACATCCAAGCTCCATCCACGCCTCTGGCAAATGGCAGCCTTGTGGCCGCCACTTGTGCCAGGAGTACACACATCGGCAATGAAGCCCATCCTGAGGAGGACGGACTAAGGAAAGTGGCCACTGAGGTGGTGGGTCTAGGGCAGTTGGGAGGGCGACTTCACTGGGTATTCCTCCTTGGCTCAACTGACCGCTCCCTTCCTCCCTAAGGAAAGTGCCTGAATGGGGAGCCCTAAAATTTAGGCACAAATCCGAGGCTCCCATCATCTGAATATAACTGTTGAATTCTTTGGGCAGTTGACTTAAATCCTCCAATACTTATTAAGTACTTTATATTCACAAGTGTAGAATTTTCAGTAAAAAGACATAGTCCTTTCATGTAAGTACGTAGTCTGGAAGAGACAAAATATCTCGTTTACCCTATTCCTACATATCCAGATTTGTAACTGCTGAGTGATAATTTGTGCAGTTTTAACCCACTTTAAAAATGCAGAGGATCTCTCCAGGCGATGGTGATGGGGTCAGGAGAGGAGTAATACGTGAGAGGGGACATTAGCAACAAACAAAGGCACGAGAAGTAGGTGAGTGCGGCAAGCAGGATGAGTCCATGAGGAGGAGAAATGGGGAATGAATGTAGAAAGCAGACGGAGACACTATTATGGCCGGCTTAGAAATCCTGAGGAGAGCCGGTCTAACTCCTTTCAGAAGGAAGGAAGGAATAAAGGAAGGGAGGGAGGAAGGAAAAGAGGGAGGGAGGGAGAGAGAGAATGGGGAAGAAGGGGGGAAAGGAAGAAAAAAAGGCTGCCTCCTGTCCCTACACAATGATATTTGGCGAAGATACCTTTTAAAGTCTGGTCTGCGTGTCCAATGACGTTTTGCACTGGCAAAGTGATTAAACCATCAGGGCCGAGAAAAATGCGACCGTCACTTTCCACGTGACATACAAGAGCCCTTTATTTCCTTTCCAGCAGAGACTTCACTTAACATATATATATATATATATATATATATGTATATATATATAGATAGATAGATAGATAGATACCAAAAAAAGTCGAGAATAAGGCATAATACACGGAAACGTCATCTAACCTCCTGAGTGCCTGCAAAAATGGACAGGAACTATGAGCTGCTCTACACATGTGTAAAGCTAAGGCACAGCCGGCCCTCTGGGCAGCTGAGTGGACTTAAGGATTCGAAATCTTCTCTCTGACCTCAATGCTCTGTGTGTGTGAGCAAGTGGGTGCAAACGTGTTTTCCCAGAGAGAACTTAAAGCTGGTGAAAGATGCTGAGTTGAGAAACGTAAACGTTAACATCCACGTTCGTGTGGCTCCTTTATCCGCGCTTTCGGTTGCTCTACTATCTCTGGCCAGGGATAAAGTATCTTTAAAGGTGAATCCTCACTCTCTCAAAAAAAGATGTTCGCTCAGGGCTTCCCTGGTGGCGCAGTGGTTGAGAATCTGCCTGCCGATGCAGGGCACACGGGTTCGTGCCCCGGTCCGGGAGGATCCCACGTGCCGCGGAGCGGCTGGGCCCGTGAGCCGTGGCCACTGAGCCTGCGCGTCCGGAGCCTGTGCTCCGCAACGGGAGAGGCCACAACAGTGAGAGGCCCGCGTACCGCACACACACACACCCACACACACACACACACAAAGATGTTCACTCAAAATCCAAGGAGTGAAGAGTGTGTGTTTATGTGAAAGAGGTGAGGTGCAGAGAGTTTGCAAATTGATTGTATTCACACACATGCTATTTTATGAGGGTGAATTCGAGGCTAATGGTAAGAATAAACGATTTTATTGAGCAGTGGCTGTGCTTCAGGAGTCATGCTAAGCATTTTACACGTCTTAGCACATTGAATAGGGAGAACAACCCTAGGTAGGAGGTTGTTTTATTATCTTAACTTTACAAACGAGGGACGTGAGACCTGTGAGAGTCGAATAACTTGCCCGAGGTCAGAGGGCAAGTAAGTGGGGACTTAACTGTTCCTCCGGCCTTAAATATTGTTATTTTATAGATGAGAAAAATAAAACCCAGGGATATGAAGTGACTTAACTAAAGATCATGACATGTGTATAAAAAGTGGGACCAGAAACAGTACCTTAAAATCTAGGCGTCCCACGGCTCTGTTTCAATGCCCTCCTATTATACAAGGTATCAGATCCCAGAGAGTCCAGGGTTATATAATCTGTGTTCCATGAGGGAGGCTGCTGGCAGCATCTGCTGTGAGCCCAGGAGGTTTCATTACACTCAATTGGCAAGAAAATTCCACAGACATGGGCGACGTCGCACTGCTCTCAGCGATCCCTTACTTCACTGGTTGCTAAGCTCAGAATGAAAAAGCAGGCTCGATGTTTTTACATAGATGCCTTCTTCCACGAAGGCCATCTTGTTTGCTACAGGAGCTCTTGGGGAGGCATTAGGAAAGACAAACCCAGGTAGTTAAGATTCTGTAGTTTATTTATTTTTATTTATTTATTTATTTATTTATTTTTTGCGGTACGCGGGCCTCTCACTGCTGTGGCCTCTCCCGTTGCGGAGCACAGGCTCCGGACGCGCAGGCGCAGCGGCCACGGCTCACGGGCCCAGCCGCTCCGCGGCACGTGGGATCCTCCCGGACCGGGGCACGAACCCGTGTCCCCTGCATCGGCAGGCGGACTCTCAACCACTGCGCCACCAGGGAAGCCCTGTGTAGTTTATTTTTAACTAGCCAGCAATTAAAAGCCTGGTCAGGGTTTTATGCTTACCCGCAATAAACCGAGAGAGAGAGAGAGCGAGCGAGAAAGAGAGAGAGATGAAAATAATCCCAAGCCCCAGGAAAACTTGGGCCTGTGTGAAGTTCTTACCCTGATGATCACACTGTCCTATCACCACCATTTGTTGGGCATTAATATGTAAAAAAATATTAATAATTTAGCACTAGACTAAACACATTCTGTGCACTATGTCTTTAAATATTTTATACCATTTTTGAACGTTTTAATTATACATTTATTTAAGTATTGTGAATATTTAGTTCAACAGTTATCGTCTGGCTCCCCAGGTAATATGCTCCATGAGATGAGCAATTTCCCTTTCTCTCTTTTTTATTTCCACCATTGTACCTTCCACACATATCCCACTAACTAGTGAATCAATAAACATTGTTGCCTAATAAATGTTTGTGAAATGAGTGAATAACAAACTCTCCCATAAGGTAGACATAATTTTTGCATTTTTTTTGATGAAGAAATTAAAGCTGTAAACTTTTCCCCCAAAATGTTTGCACTAATGGTTCTCTTCAAATTTTTTCTATTCTGAATGTCCACACACTAAATGAAATTAATGCTTGCAATTATTGTTCATTGAAGGTATTTTTGCTTTTTTTCTATGAGACTTTACTTAGGAAGATACAGACTCCCATACAGTCTCAGGCTCCTAAGTGAAACTTTTCTATCTTCTAGTTCATGAGGTACATCACACCCCAGAAACAAGTAGCTATACCAACACACTGAAGGACATTAACCTTGATTCATTTCACCAAACTTTGATTCCTGAGAGATAAACTAAAAGTGAAGAGATGGGCAACTGAACAGTCTTCTATACTGATTATTGTTATCAAGTATTTTTTGCTATGTGACAAAGAATCACAAAATCTCAGTAAATAGAAGAATAAGCACTCATTTCTTGCTCATATGCCTATGGGTCTTGTTGGTGGCACTGTTTTTAGGGTGAAGGTTTAATGCAGGCTTGGTTTAGGGCTAGAGATTGGTTTGTTTTGCTTGTGTTCTTTCTGGACCGAGGTTCAAGGAGTAGTGGCTACCTCATGGGGGAGAGGAGGTGGATTTCTTCTCATAAAGGACCACTGAAGCCCCAAAATAACACATGCAACTCCACAAGCTTGTGGCCAGCCTGCTCATATCCCATTGGTCAAAGAAATTCCCATGGCTAAGCCCAAGATCAATGGATTGATGGAACAGGGAAGTGTACTCCTGTCATAAAGATGGGGGAGAGAGAGAGAAAGAGAGAGATGGAGGAGAAATTGCTTACTGACTGAAGTTGGTTAGATTCACCCTAGTCATATCTTACTTCTGGAATCTTCACTTCCTTTTGTTCAATGATTAGGCTGAAAATTATGTAAGAAGTGAATTCAAGTCTTTCTTTTATCTTCATTAAATCTATAGTCGTACTTCTCTAGAATTTAACCGTTCTTCTGCCCCCTCTAGCAGGCCACTTTGAAGTTTTTAGGACAATTACCTCTATCTTACTGACTATCCCTCAGGTTCACATGAAAAACAACTTCTCAGATATTTAGCAGATACAATCAGGACAACTATGATGGTAAAGATGGTACTTTCCTGTCTTTAAAGAATTAGCCAAGAAGGAAAATCACTAGGCCAGGGCAAGTGATAAATATTGTCACTATAAGGGCACATGGCATCAGTATAACCCCAGGTAAATTACCAAGCCTTAGATTTCTCCTTCATAAAATGGGGTTAATAAAAGCATCTATTCCATAGACGTGGGAATTAAATGAGGGAATGTTTTTAAAGTACTTAATACAGGGTGCAGAGGTAGTTCTGCATTTTTGAGCAATCAGAAGGTTATTTTATGAATACTACTGTTTTTAGGCAAGTATGAGTCAGTCTACACAGATGTATAAGACATATAAAATTCCATTTTCCTTTTCTTTTTCACCCCAAAGTACAATATAATAGAATTGTATTTTCTAGACCTCACCTGTCGAGCCAAGGCTGACTCCAGGGTTGTGCCATGGCTTCAAAGCTGACTTGCTATCAAGTAGTTGGGGCAGGTCTCCCATCTGGCCACAGGTCACTGATGATTCATTTGTTACTAAGACATGCACTCTTCCATTTCTATGACTTCCGTCTACTCTCTGCAGTATCCACGTTACTCTTAAGTATACGGAACTCTTTTCAAGGCTGCCTATTCTCCCACCACCTGACCTTCCCAAGTGGTCGTTTTCTCTCTGAGGTCTCACTGCCGCACCCCACATCTACGCCCTCACCATCACACCATCCTCCAAGCGGTGACTGCTTTCTCTCTTCTCTCCCTTCCTTATTCAGTGGGTGTAATTTCTTCCTCCCCATTTCTATCTAAGACATTTTATCTATATCTTAAATCCTCTCCCTTCTCTGGTTCTTGGGTTTTAAAATCGAAAGGGCAAGATTTCTTCTTTTAGCACTGCAGCCTCCCTTGACTGAGGAAAAAGCACGGGAGGTAATCTCTGCTGGAATACAGGTAAAGGAAGGAGAAACTCAGGAAGAGTACAACAAACAAACAGGAGTTGCCAATTCAAAACACTACGCCACTGTCATTGTCGTTATCCTGACGCTTCCCGCAATCATGCTTTTACAGTTATTAATATTGACCTAATCGTTGTATCTCTGAGCCCTCGTTAACACTTGGTCTCAGAATCCTCAGGCCAGAGTGAATACTTCCTCAATGTTGTCAGTCTGTTACAGAAAAACTGTTGCACAGCTTTGGAACTCGAGTCCCAGCCCACTGTTCACTAGGCTTGGGTAAATCTCCTTGGGTATCTACTCTATGTCTGAGTTTCTTCATCTTTATAATGAGGATGAGGAAGATTGAGTTCCACTTTCATGATGGAGAGTAAAGATCACTTATTTAAAGCACCTGACACAATTCCAGCAATTATTTAATAAATGCTGGGTAGTTATTATTGGAGAGAAAAGGGTTAGCCCAGATTTTCCTGTAGGCCTCGAGTTTCCAAGAGCTCCCTCTGAAGGAAGGCTCGGGTTCAGGAAGCTAGAATGCCTTGTGGACCTGGGTTATTCTGTGTGTAGTCTCTTAAAGCAGCTACTACAGTCGATGCCCCTGGCCTTACTGCCTTATTTAACATAATCTGCCTCTTGCAGAGAACCTTGGAAAGTAAATGCCAGAGGCTCTAGGATCGGGAATTAATTATAGGAACTGCAAAACCCAGGAAACTGGTTGGCAGGAGGTGCCCCTGTAAAACGGCAGTTTGTCGGCCACTGTTGGAGAAATGAAGAGAGTAAGCTCAACAGCCACTTCCCTTTCCCTTGGCTTGGAGCACGTGCCTTTCATTTATAAGGCCGCTGGGCTCAATGAAGCCTCTGCATAACAAGCTGTCAGTCACCTTCAAGGCACCTCCTGGATACACGTCCGAGCAGCCTCCTTGTCACTTCAATCTCATTCCAGAAGCCTGTCGGCAGGATTTCAAGGAGCTGAGTCGGTGCAGATTGTATAACACTCTGTTTTCCTCCCTTTCTACCCCCGCTGTTTTTCCAGAGGCTTCTGCCATCTCAGGTCCTTCTTGCAGGGAGCCGAGGGGTGCCAGGCTCATGAGTCCTCCGGGAGCGCCCATCTTGCTGAGCTTTGATAAGGACATCCTTCTGGGAGACTGTAGCAGCAGGTCGATCAGAGAAAGCAGCTCGGGCCTTGGCGTTTCTGAGGGTTCACGTTCACCCAGCAAAGATGAAAAGCAGGGCACTAATGCCAAAGAGCAAACAAAAGTACTGAGAAATACTTTTTGGGTGGTAGGCTGAGCTGCTAAGAGGTTGGCTCCACCCTTTCCACCTTTGAAAGCAGCTGTGTTTAACGTTTTTCTGTATCAGAGACACCTGACAGCTGACATCTGTATATGTGGCACTCATTTGCAATTTCCCAAATTACCTCAACACTGCTCCTTTTCCAACCACTCAAGAAAGTCTATCTGAATGCAAATGAGGGAGAGAACCGTCATATGGCTGACCTTGAATCTGCTTCCTTTAAAAAAAAAAAAAAGCAGGATGTTCACAAACTGTACTGCTCTATTATCAGTGACAAATTATTTGGACACACCTTATAGCAGATCTAAGGGATACTACTATGATGATGTTGTGGATAAAAACTTTCGGTTGTAGTTTTTTTGTGTGTGTGTGCGGTACGCGGGCCTCTCGCTGTTGTGGCCTCTCCCGTTGCGGAGCACAGGCTCCGGACGCGCAGGCTCAGCGGCCATGGCTCACGGGCCCAGCCGCTCCGCGGCACGTGGGATGTTCCCGGACCGGGGCACGAACCCGCGTCCCCTGCATCGGCAGGCGGACTCTCAACCGCTGCGCCACCAGGGAAGCCCCTAAAACTTTGGGTTTTTAATGTTTCAAGATACAAAACCAGATTCTTCTTCTTTCCATCCATTTCACTAAAGCACTACAGAGTGAGGAGGCTGCAGCAAGGACCACGCGAGGGTTGCTCCTTCATGCCCCATCTTACCAGATGCCATCAGAACTCCATGACAGGCAGACCTGCTCTTCTAAGAAAGGAACAGTACACTGGACTCAAAAGACCTGATCTGTGCACCCCTCCTCCCGTACTCTGTGACCTCGGAAAAACTTCCGAGCTTGAGTAACTTATGACTTTCAGTTTCTTCATCTGTAGAGGAAAGAGGTATATGTAGCTGAGAGTTGGTATGGGGATTGCATAATAATCGCTAACTGTATGCGAGGCTCTGCACAGATTCTTTTACTGTCCACTATACGTTTGGTCCTTTATACAGATGAGGAAACTGAGGCTTAGAGACCTTGTAATAATGTGTCCGTCTAAGCCTGGATTCAAAGCCACGCAGTCTGATTCTAGAGTAATTCATCTGCTCAACTGTCCTGCTATATTGTCTCCACTAGTTTAAATGTATAATTGTTGGTCATTCCCTGAAACTGAGAAGGAATTTGTACTTGTGATGGAGAGAGGATTTCAAGGAATAATTGAGTAAAAAGAATAGAGATATTTCCTATAAAATGATATGTAAATTGCACATACATGGTTTTTGCTTTTCACGTACTAAATTAGAAACTGTAATTTTTAGTGTTGGAAGAAACTTTAGAGACTTTTTATTCCAGCAATTTACAATCAGCACGTCAGTTAAGGTCCATTTTTAGATTTTAGCTCTCCATGGATGCAGCACTTTTAGAGCTTTCCCCACCAAAATTAGATTTACAAAGTGGAATTCACTTCTCAATTTAAAAAGTGTAGGTGTATATACACCTACACAACACTCATATGCACATACATAATGCATAAGTTATGACTGAGTATATAGAAATGTCATCCAAGCTGATCAATAGGAGACCAAGGTATTCTTTAAATTTCTCTCTATTCAAGCCTCTATTTAAATGGAGTATTTCAGAAAGGCTTTGCCTGAGTTACAGGCTAGGTTTAGTTGCTTATATTTTCTTTTTCTTGACAACGATCACTCATAATAGTTCTTACTTCTTTGTCTATATTCAGTGTTAGACTGTAAGTGCCTTGAGAGTGGGGCTGTGTAAAATTGTTTCCCAAGGCATCCATATAATCCAATGGTATCTGCATAATCCAATGCTATCCATATAATCCAGTGATATCTGTATGATCTAGTGGGACTTCCTTCGTGGAACATCTATCCGTGTCCTTCCTGGAACATCTGTCTGTCCTTCCTGGAACATCTGTCTGACCTTCCTTCCCACTTCCTTCAAAAATACAATAACAGTAAGTTCTCCAAGAACAAGAAGGAATAAAGGCGTCGTTGTACTCTTCATGCTTTGATGAATAGGTTGTTCTCACTACTAAACATTTATTCCCTCCCAATTTTCTGAACTCGGATTTATTTAAGGCCGATTCAAACATCACATCTTTTCTGACTCTTCCAGGTGAACTTAGCTGGAATCTCTTCCTCATCTCCCCAGCTATCTGGTGTCTCCTTTGGAACTAATCCTGAGGGCCGGAGAAGTCATCATGTCTCTTGGATTATTGCGAACAGAGAGGGATAGATCACCTTTTCTTGCTTTGCCCTCTAATCTAATTTTCCAGTTCATCAGCAACTCTTTTGAGGGGCAAACGGGAGTTGCACTGTAGGCTTGGAGTTATAGCTACTCGGAGGAGGAGCTGGAAGTCTGAGTTCAAATATTCCCTCTCTTCAACCTCAACTTTAAATGTAGACATATATTTCATAACATATAATCTTAGGGCTTTAGGCATTTTGAGGTGACTCCAAATCACTGCTTCAATTGACTTTTCTGAAAAGCTTATTTGGAAAAAGCTCTTTCAGGAACGGGGGAGTGAACTACAAAAGCAGTACATACACTTCTGGCCATAGAATGATTTATACTTTCTCTGAAAATTGACTTCTTTGATGGCTGAGTCGGGAGAAAATGCATACAAGGAGAGGGACAATGTACCCATTTGTCAGTAACTATAGTATATATCATGAAGTAAGCCCTTGCTCTATGATAAATATTCTGATCAGTATTTCAGGTATGTCACAATTCCAAGACGTATGATTTTTCCCTCTTTGACAGATGAGGAACTAATAATAATAACAATAAGAATAACAACAACAGCTAACACTTATTAAGCACTTTTATTGAAATTCTTCTCTAACTGGATCACATGTATCAACTTTTTACGTGTTAACTGATTTACTCTTCACAGTAACTTGTAAGATAGGTACTCTTGTTATCTCCATTTTGTAAATGAGGAAAGTACAAGGTTGAACAATTTATCTGAGGTCACACAGTTGGTATGAGGCAGAGCTGGGAACTTGAACTTCTTAGTTCAGCTCTAGAATCCACCCTTGGGAAACTGGGGCTCAGAGAGGTTGTGCAAAATGAACAAAGTCACCTTTCTTGGTCTAGGATGCCGTGCCTAGAATCCAGATATGTTTAACGACTGCCTTATAAATTGTGTCATGAATGTCATTTGTTTTTCTGTTTACCATACTAGATACAATTATTTTCTGCTTGCCACACTAGATAGTATTTAACATGTGCGGTCAGAGATACAAATAAAATAACTTTAACTTATATTATTCAAGAGGAAAATTGGCCTGCATTGCCTGGATAGTGACCATAAGTTCACATTTTCCTTAGAACCGCCTGTGACCTTAATAATACGTTCCTTCTTGTCCCTTTGATCAAAGGCAGTAGTCAGGCACTAGCTCAAAGATGGCTGCCCCATCCTTCGCAGAGTTCGGTAGCAGCAAACCTGAAGCCTCCACTTCTTCTCCGTTCGATGAAGCTGCCTTGGGCTAAAGCTGGTTTTTCCTGTCCCCCATCCTCACTGCCTACTGCTCCCAATTAAGTCCCTTATAATGGAAATAAGTCCACTGGATTAACAAGAGAGCAGCTTCAGAGCCCCTGTCATTTCATCAAGAAACAAGAGTTCTTCAGTTTTTCTTTTTACAATTGTATCTCCCCACAGACAAAAACAAATAGGAGAAGGAGGTGCTTACTTAAAAGATGCTTGATTAGCACTTTCATTTTAAGCCCTATGTATAGGCAGACAAATCCAGTTCAGCTTAGTCTCGCTGAGTGACATTAAGCTGCCTTTCAGAGACTTTTCCAGGCTTAATTATATGCCATCAAGTGATGCCCAGCTTCCCAGAAATTCTGGCTGGAAGACCCGCAAACTTGTGGTCAACTTTCATATTGGGACGCATCAGATTTCTATGTAGGAGTTCCTTGCCACCATTCTAGAAGAGGAAGATGCTTCAGCATTCTGAACGTAAAAGATAGTTCAGAGTTTGCTATGCTTTTTATAATGCTGATCTGATTACAGTCTGCTTCTGTGTTGTGTTTACCCAAGGTTAAAATAGTGCTAAATTAATTGAATCCAGCTGAGACACCTGCCACCTAAATGACCTGGAGTCCTATGAGTCAAATCCAACATGATTAATCAATTAAATATTAGTAAACATGCTCTGGATTAGGTGAGATTTTGTATTTTGCTTTAGCTTTCAAGGACATTAGGTAACCTACATCAGGTTCTAATTGAAATGTTAGCTGGTTTATCATATAGGTAATACAGGTTAATTATCAGCCGGTAGCTGAATAATTACCTAGCAATTGGCATCTTAGATTAGTGTTATAATTATTTTGGCCCTCTTCACCAAAACACAGATTGTCCTTGCTAATTGCTTATGGATTCACTGAGCATTATTGAGAGGAGCCCTGTTAAAGCCCTAAAATCAAAAGAAATAAAAGAAGTTTCACATAACAACCCAAAATTTGGTGAGTGTTTTGTCTTGGATATATTGCATATTGTTTTACTTTACACAGCATATGGGAAAGTACTGGCAGCCAATAGGGCCTTAAGTTGATTATTTAAATTTCAGTGGTTCCTGTAGGAAGAAAGAAAAGCAATAAGGAAGAAAGAAAAGCAATGAAGAAGAAAGGAAGAAAGCAAAAAAAGAGGAAAGGAAGACAAAGGAGGCTAGGGAGAAAGAAAGATGATAAATACAGATAAATAGCAGGAAAGTCGGAAGATAAGGGTTGAAAGGCTAAAAGGGTAGGTTGCTAAAAATTAATGAAAAACACAGAGTCATGGTGGTAAACTGAATATACCCCTCCCCTAAAAGATATTTACATCCTAATCTCTGGAACAGTTGCCTTATTTGGCTAAAAAGGACTTGGCAGAAATGATTACGTTAAGGATCTTGAGTTGGGGGGAGTATGCTGGAGTCTCCAGGTGGGCCCTGAATGCAATCACATGTATCCTTATAAAACCGAAGTGGAGGGAGATTTGAAACAGACAGAAGAGGAGAAGGCAATGTGACCAGGGAGGCCGAGATTGGAATGATGTGGCTACAAGCAAAGGAAGGCCGGCAGCCACAAGAAGCTCAAAAAGACACAGAATAAAGTTTCACCTCAAAGCTCAGATTAAGCGTGACCCTGCCTATACCTTGGTTCAGTGATACTGATGTTGGTCGTCTGGTCTGCAGAACTCTAACAGGATAAATCTATGTTGTCATAAGCTATCAGGTTTATGGCAGTTTATTACAAACAACCATGAGAAACTTATACAGTCACTTAGCCATTCACAGTTTTTATTTATTGCTTCTCAGTACCAGGTGCTGCTCTGGGACAAAGCCCAAGAGGAGAAAAACAGAAGCAAGCTGAAGCAATCACATAAGTAAAACAAGATTATATCGGGTGGTGACAGGCTTTATAAAATACATACACAGTGAAATCAGAAAGAATATGATAGAAAAGAAGGGGTGAAATGAGGTGGGGTCGGGGGGAATTTTTTTTTTTTTTTTTTTTTTGTTGCGGTACGCGGGCCTCTCACTGCTGTGGCCTCTCCCGCTGCAGAGCACAGGCTCCGGACGCGCAGGCTCAGCGGCCATGGCTCACGGGCTTAGTTGCTCCGCGGCGTGTGGGATCTTCCCGGACCGGGGCATGAACCCGGGTCCCCTGCATCGGCAGGCGGACTCTCAACCACTGCGCCACCAGGGAAGCCCCCGGGGGGAATATTTGAGCCAATCATGTGAGGAGAACATAGTCTAACTTCTCTGAAGTCACCATGACTTTTCATTCTGAAAGCAATCTTTGGAGATGATAAGAGTTACCCACATTTTACAGAAGCTTAAAGGACTAAAATATCTGACCCAAGGTTACAGTGCTATGAGTGGTAGAAATGAGATTCAAACTCGGGTTGGTCTCTGCTAAACCTTACACCTTTTCCATGTGATGTGTGGGTAGAAAGAATAAGTGCATGGCAAAGATTAAAATGTCACAGAAGGTTTTCCAACTATCTTGAGTGAAGATATTAGAGTTCCTATTCAGACCTACATAACTTGACTCTTCATGTTTTCTTATGTCATCATGCATCAGGTTCTAAATGGCATGGATGATTACCCATGTAGACAGGATTCTCCATGGTTTTTAAGAGCACAACCTGCTCCCTCCCTGGGAAAATGAGAATCCATCTCGAGTATTACAACCGCAAAGACTCATCCTCTGTCCCCTCAGTTTGACTCAGCTCTCCCTGAAGAATCTTCCTGACCCTCAAGTGCACATATCATATGCAGATCAACGTGACAGGCAGGTTAAGGCCTTGGAGTGAGCAGGGAAAAATAAGTGCTACAGCTGAAGGCCTAAGGAATCCTAATTGGACAGGGGCTTTGGCTTGATTAGGCCTTTCAAGAGAGGGGGATTCTGTTCTGTTGTGTCAGTGTGCAGACCCCGGGGAACAGCTGGCTGTGAGGCAAGGGCCCGTCTGACTTGTAACCAGAGGGCAAGAGGCAGCAGACAGCACTCACTCCATGATTATTAATGGTGGGGCTTGTCTGCCCACGGAGACTCCCAGGGGGGGACGACAAGCCTGTCAATGCTTGTCAGTGTCACTGTGACAACCGGACACTCCAGGAGGAGCTGTGGGAAAGGGCAGCAGCAGATAACGAGGTCACCTTGCGGAGTCCTATGCTTTGAGCACCTGAGGAAACACCAGGAAGGGAGGTCGAAACATGTGGCTCACGTTCCTAGCATCTGTCCGTGGGAATGTCATGAGGGTTGATACCGCAGAGGACACGTGTCCACCAAAAGCAGTTCTTGCCAGAGTCAAGAAAGGGTTTTAGATAATGAGACTCTGATCAGAGCCTGTGTTGCCTCAGAGAGAAGTAAACACAACAGCCACAATAGCCACGACTAAAACGCTAGCTAGCATTCATTCTGTCATCTCACCTGCCAGGCTCTGTTAAGGGATTTAGGCACAGTCATACTTTTCATCCTGACAACAGCCCTATGCAGTAGACGTTATTAGTATCTCCCTCCTGTACTTCAGGAGAATCAGAAAGAGGCAGAGCACTAAAATGAAAGCGTCATTAACTTCAAAAGGATTGAGTCACAGGCGAAGCCAAGGAGCCCACCATGACCTACACTGTGGTTCAAAGTATTTTTGGAGAGAGATTGTAGGCATCGCGTCCAGCTAACCCGGACGGAATCCTGAGTCCACCACTACTTAGTGAGGTAACCTTGAGCGAACCAACCTCCCTAAGACTCTGTTTTCTTAACTGTGAACTGCAGATAATAATACCTGCATTTCATGATTGCTTGGTCAATAGAATAAGTAACTGAGAACAATTTGTTATAAATAACAGTTTCTCATCAAGTTGTCATTAAAACTATTGCATCAGAGATGCCTAAATACAGAGTCTTGCTATCCAAACTTCTTTTACTTTGTTGGCTCATTTGTAAACTGAGGCTATTTAAGCCGGTATTACGGACTATGCAATAGAATCATAGCTGACCATTTGTTTTAAAGCGTTTTGTAAAACACCAGACCCTATTGAAATATTGGATAACCTCCCTCAAATAATTCCATCGTCTTTAAAAGAGAAATTAAAAGTGCTTGGTTGTGAGGTCAGGGTTGTGAAGATGGTGCCAGGGACATCACCTCCACTGAATTAATGACAGTTCCCATTATTAATTGATTGTGATTACCGAAGAATCAGTGCTTTGGAATGCACACCATATCTCAATCTCCATTGGATGTTTCTTTTCTATTTTTGTTTTTGTTTTTTTGGCTCTGAAAAACGAAAATGATGTCATTGCACTGGCCATCAAATTACTGCCTTGTTGAAGATCTTACCAACTACAAGCCAATGGGACAATATTTGGCCAAGCTTTAGGTGTCTGGTCAATTTCCTCAGGGGAAAAAGGGTCGGGGGGGAAAAGCCATCCCTGGAGGACATCATTACACAAAATTGTTAAACCTGTTCATCCTCTGACTTCTAGAAGGAGTATGACAAGTCACAGCTGAAAAAACTGAGTCTGGAGCACGAGATTTTTGGTAAACATTAATAATTCACGGACCGTTCTCCTGTGCTGCAGCGAATCTGAGATGGTCAGGAGGAGGTTGCTTTGGGTTGTTAAAAAATACAAAATACACCCTCTTGGAGCTGACTGAGCGTGCCACAAGCTAAGTCATCTTGATGTTCAACTGAAGAAAGACATCCAGTGTCGTCTGCTTGCTACTTACTGGGTTGACAATCCCCAGATGAAGCTTCTAGAAAAATCAATAATTGCACAGAGTGGTTGGTCTTTGGAATCCCAACCTGCTCTTCAAAACCAGGGAATGGGATGAGTGCCTGTGATGTGGATAAAGTTAGAAACCACTCATTACTGGAAGAGATCATGTTAAGAAGTCTTGGTCACTGGCTTTTTATGACAGCAGCTCAAGGGAATCTCTTTCCAAGCTTGCTGAAATGCTGCATAATATATAATTTCATCCATTCTGATAAAGGACTAATTAAACCAGGGAAGAGCAGAATACTTGTGAAAAGAAGAATGCCTTTTCATAAAACCAGGACCTCAGTTATTCTAGATGAGGTGGAGGCTCTGACTTTCAAACTGCCATAGTTGAGTAAGGGATATGGATTGTGAAATAACATTATTGAAAAGAGACATTTTCTATTTGATACAATCTTAAGCATCATAAAATTCCAGTGACTTTCTCCTCATCACCTTCCCTTATTCACATATCCATTTTATTTATTTATTTATTTATTTATTCATTCATTTATTTATTTTTGATTTTTTAATTCTTTTTCCAATTCTTTTCGCATTTAGGTTATTATAGAATATTGAGCAGAGTTCCCTATGCTATATATTAATGTCCTTGTTGGTTACCTATTTTAAATATAGCAGTGTGTACATGTTAATCCCAAATATCCATTTGAAAGAGGAAGAAACGGAGGCCCGCTATATGAGTCACCAGCCCAAATTCACACAGCAACTGAATAATAGAGCTAAGACATGGATGGATCAGGTCCTCAGAATCAAAGTCCTCTGACTCTTTCAACTACAGCAAGTTTGCTAACTCCTTAGTGATCGCTTAAGTCATATGGCTTATTTTACACATGTTCAAACACAGGCCCAAAGGGTTTTAATGACTTCCCTAGAGTCTGGAGTTGTTGGGAAAGGATTTCTGATGTGCCTCAGGCAGCTGGTATTTTACAGTACAAACTCACCATCTTTTTTCAGAGACAGTTCTCCAAGTACTGTGTTTACCAAACTACTTCCAACATAGCAAGATTCCTTCCAAGACTTTATGAGTCAACTCAGACTCAGATTTTTCACTATTCATGAAAATGAATGTGACAAATTCTAAGCTAGTGAGAGTACAACAGGAATGTCATGTACACGTCTAGCTACTACTCAAAAAATTCAACTAGAGTATGCCCAGAACACTGACGGCAACAGGAAGGGTGACAAAATGAGAGCCAAGTTGTAGGAATTCGGAAAATTCTCATCCTGCAGAAGACTTCTCAGAAACTCTGAGCAAAGTTAATAATAGTGATCTTCCCAAAGGGAGATTAACCTCATTCTTTATGTCTCTACACTTTTGGGAATCAATGGACCAAGAAGATTTCAGAGAGATACATTTGGGCTCATTATAAGGAAAAATGTTCTAATAGTCAGGGTCAGCTATGGATGCTTCAAGAGTGAGCACAGAGATACAGAGAAGAAACCACTGAACCCAGAGACAGGGATCAACCGCTAATGAATGTGTGGCCATGGGCTGGCCATTCATCCTCTCTTGGCTTTAGTTTTCTTCTTCCTAAAAATGTGGTGTCAGAAGAGCTTTTGGGGCTTACTTTATGATCTAAAATTTTAATTTTAATTGTAGTTATAATAATTGATGTGTTTGTGCAGAGGGCAGACCACTATGACTTGGAGGTATTATAAGAGACTCAAACATCAAACGTAAGATGGAATTTACTTTGAGATTTTTTTCTAACTCTAGGATTCAATTGATTTAACCCAAACTTGACTCTTAACCCTTTCTTAAATGAGATATTAACTAAGACATAACATCATTTCACATTTACCATCTAAATCTTAATAAAAATATAGAAGAAATGTGTAATGAGAGAGAAAGAAAAGGAGAGAAAGAAGGAGAAATTTTATTCTTTTGTACAGATTTTTAGATGCAATTATTTTAATATGTTATAATACATTGGCATTCTTGACCTAGAGTTGTTTAAGATAACTTGTGTGATGCATGCATGTAACTTGGTAAAGATAGCCATGAAGAACACTTACAATTATACCAAACTTGTAGTGATGACATGATGAAAATCCTGCTGAGCGTAGGCCCTATGGCTTGCACGACCAAGATCTCAACACAGGGCACTGGATTCCACCATCAGAAATTCTGCAATTACCACATCTAGAACTTACATAGAGAGGCAACCTCTGTTATCCTTTGTCATCTGGACCAAATCTGTGTACATGTGGCTACTTTGCATCACTGATTCTGATTCAAAGTCTAGGGCTGATACATATGAGTGTGGGAATTAGACATGCTCTTGTTTCCTAGCTGCCAAAGAGGTTGATGAAATGAGTGTCTGGCATTTCAGTTTCCCAAATGGTGTAAGGACACCGCCTCAAAGAACAGGCTTCTCCAAATAGAGGAAGGGGGTCAGATGCTAAGCAACCCAAAAGAATGATGACTATCATTGCAGCCATGGAAGCCACAGAAAGCAAATGTCTTAGGAAAAGAAATGGTCAGTGGTTTCAAACACTGCCGAGAGGTCAAAGGAAAGGAGAACTGAGATGATGCTTTTGAGTTTTGCAAATAGAAAGTCATTGAAACCCTTTATGAAAGCTGTTTCAGCAGAGTGTTGGGATCAGAAGCTAGATGTTGTGGGTCTAGAAGTGAGTTTGACCAGAGGAAGTATCATAAATTGTGAATACATATCCTCCCTGAATACTGATTAAATTCTAGAGTGAGCAGGTACCATATTTCATTTTCATCAACTCACAGGCAATTGGCCCTACTGCCTAGAGGTAGGTGATTGCTGTGCTCAGCCTGTTTCGTGGAGAGAATCATTGATGGGAATGGACCTCAAGTGCTTTAAATATGAGTTATGCTACCACCGTGTTGTACACTAATCAACCATGCTTTGTGAGCTTTTATTTGATTCTAGTTACATTTTTAACTTTCTATAGCTTCAGCCACCTTAGTAATGGCTCATTCTCTCTGTAATAATACAAAGGAAAGAAAGTGGGTGATACGCCATAGAAGGATGCTGAGGAACCACAGCTCTATGGAATTTGGCTGCTTTTGTCTAAACTCATTTCACATTCTTGTCACGGTTCCTCCACCAGCTCTGCCACTAACATCCTCTCTGCACACCTTAGCGTCACGAGACAGTTTCAGGCTTTTCCTATTTTTTCTGTTCCATTTTGGTGATTCCTCAAGTAAATCATTTCCTTATTCTCTTTTCACCTCTTCAGTCTTAGACGTTGACGTTCATTTTCAACAGGGACGCAGGGGACTTCCCTGTTTGTCCAGTGGTTAAGACTCCACACTCCCTATGCAGGGGGCCTAGGTTCCATCCCTAGCTGGGGAGCCAAAAATAAAAGGGGGAGCTCAGATATAATCCCCTTTGCTTCTTAATCTAGAACCAGAGCTAAGTCTTGCCCATTCTCTTATCAGTGCCAGTAACCAACCCCCTTGAGCTGATGGGTTTCTGAATTTCTCCCATGAGAAGGTCAAGCAAACTCTTGTTTTTTTTTTTTTTTTTTTTTTTTTGCGGTACGCGGGCCTCTCACTGTTGTGACCTCTCCCGTTGCGGAGCACAGGCTCCGGACGCGCAGGCCCAGCAGCCATGGCTCACGGGCCCAGCCGCTCCGCGGCACGGGGGATCTTCCCGGACCGGGGCTCGAACCCGCGTCCCCTGCATCGGCAGGCGGACTCCCAACCACTGCGCCACCAGGGAAGCCCCAAACTCTTGATAAGATATGCAATTATTCAATATCTCTGTCATTATAGCATTCATTTATTCATTTACTTATTCATTCAATAAATGTTTTTAGAGGACCTACTGTGCGTCAAGCAATAATCCTGTTGATTATTCCGGTTTTGTACTTTTCATGATATATCACAAGGAGAGTGTATTCAATAAGTATTTGCTGAAGATATATATATATATATATATATATATATATATATATATATTTATATATAATAGTTGGCCATAAATTGAGGGATCATATTCAATACAGAGATTGTATATAGACAGACATTTTGGAAAAATAATCTAATTTTGCATTTAGTAGCATCAGTAATTATGTGAAATAAATTGTGTTCACCAAACATCACCCCAAAATGTATTTAACAGACAGATTAATACATTAATGATACAGAGAGAAACACTCTTGCATGCTTCACATCGATGCTATCTGTGGGGATGAAATGCAGGCATGAGGCAGCCACTGAAATTCTCATAAAATCGTAGATGTCAGAGAGTGAAATGTCTGATGTCAAGCACAAAAGGAAGTGTCTGTCAGAGCATTCTGATGAAGGCCGGTTGTCTGCTACCGGCAATAACAATGAGCTCAATGGGGTCTCAAAGGTCAGAGTCCCGGAAGGAGAAACACCACTTAAGAAATAAAATATATTTAATGACAAAGAACTAAGATCAGCAACTTATTAGAAAGCCAGGGATTTAGTCCATGAGAAAAAGAGCAAGGAAGCAGAGTTATTTAACAAAACCAGTAGAACACGAGATAGGAAACAATAAAATCTAGCTGTGCATATTAACATTTTTGTAACTGAAGCATAAAGTGAGTTCTCAGCAACTGGTGAATCTGAATTGGCAATGATTTCATGAATACGATACCAAAAGCACAGCCAACAAAAGCAAAAATGCAGAGATGGGACCACATAAAACTAAGAATCTTCTCCGGGGCTTCCCTGGTGGCGCAGTGGTTGAGAATCCGCCTGCCAATACAGGAGACACGGGTTCGTGCCCTGGTCCGGGAAGATCCCACATGCTGCGGAGCAACTAAGCCCATGAGCCATGGCCGCTAGGCCTGCGCGTCCGGAGCCTGTGCTCCGCAACGGGAGAGGCCACAACAGTGAGAGGCCCGCATACCGAAAAAAGAAAAAAAAAAAAAAAAAAAAAAAAAAACTAAGAATCTTCTGTATAGCAAAGAAAATAACCAATAAAGTAAAAAAGCAACCTATGGAATGCAAGGACATGTTTGTGAACCATGTATCTGTTAAAGGATTAATCTTCAATATATATACTGAACACCTAAAAAACAAAAAGAATAACTCAATTTAAAAAATAGGCTAAGGACTCGAACAGACATTTCTCCAAAGAAGACATAAAAATGGTCAACAGCTATATGAAAAGAAATGTTTAACATCACCAGTTATTAGGAAAATGCAAATCAAAACTATACAAAGAGATATCACCTCACATATGAAGAAGTGACTATTATTAAAAAAACATTGGACCACAAATGTTGGTGAGGGTATGGAGAAATTGGAAATCTCGCACACTTTTGCACCATTGTTGGGAGTAGAAGTGCTATGGAAAACAGTATGGAAGCTCCTCAAAAAAATCAAAACAAGAACTACCATCTGATCAATTTATCCCACTTCTGGGTTTTTACCCAAAAGAATTGAAATCAGTACCTTCAAGAGATATAAGCACTCCTATGGTCATCACAGCAATATTCACAATAGCCAAGATGTGGAAAAAACCTACGTGTCCATCTACAGATAAATGGATAGAAACCGTGGTTTATGCATACAGTGGAATGCTATTTAGTCTTAAAAATAAGGAAATTCTGCAATATGCCATAATGTAGATGGACCTTGAGGACATGCTAAGTGAAATAAGCCAGTCACAGAAAGACAAATACTGTATGATTCCATTTATATGAAGTATCTAAAATAGTCTAATTCTTAAGATTAAAGAGTAGAATGGTGGTTGCCAAGGGCTGGGGGAGAGGGAGAAATATGGAGTTAGTAATCATTGGGCATAACGTTTCAGTCAAGCTTGCTGAATAAACTCTGGACAGCTGCTATAGAAGGCAACAATAGTAGTTGGTAGCTTAAAAATTTGTTAAGAGGGTAGATCACATTCTAAGTGTTCTTTCAACAATAAAATAAACAGAGAGAGAGAAAAAGAGAATCGGCACAAAAGAAGATATTCAAAAGGCCAATAAGCAAATATAAAAATACGAAACATAATTAGTCATGATAGTAATGCATATTAAAACCATAATTAAATACATTCCACTCCCATAAAAATGTCTAAAATTTAAAAGACCAACAATACCAAGTGTTTGAGAGAATGCTGAAAAGTTGATACCCTCACACATAGCTATTTGGAATTAAAAAGGTTCAAGAATATGAAAACAGTTTGGCTATTTCTTAAAAGTTAAACATACACTAACCCGTGACCTAGTAATTCCACTTCCAGTTATTTATTTAAGAGGAATGAAAACATATATCCACAAAATGACACGTATCAAAATGTTCATAGGGGGCTATATTCATAATAGATCTAAACTGGAAACAAGACTAACATCCCCCAACAGGTGAATGAATAAACAGAGCATGGTCTATTCATAACTCTCAATAATATTTAGAGACAAACAGACAAAAACCTATGGATACATGCAACAACAAGAATGTTACTCAGAAAAGATTTTCTGAGCAGAGGAAAATACAAATGACTACACACAGTGTAATTTCACATATGAAATTCTAGAATAGACAAAACTGGTCTTTAGTGGCAGCTAGCAGATGATTGGCTGCCTCAGGCCAGAGTGTGAAGAACTGACAACAAAGATCATAAGACAGTTTTTGGAGCGATGGAAGTGTTCTATATGTTGATTACAGTAGCAACTACATTGTCACGACATTCAAAATGGGGGTGTTTTAGTTTCTGTAAATTATATCTCAAAATTATTAATGTTTTCATTTCTTTTCCTCAGTATGATTGGTATGTTCTACCTCTTTGCAGTTAGCATAGGTGTACCTGCCATCCATTTGTTACTGAGCTCCCTTAATCCATTCTCAGCAACTTAACTAGAGTGGTAAATTTGAAGTGTTAACTAGACTTTGTCCCGTCCACACTTAAAGCATTTCAAAGGCTTCTCACTGAATTCAGGATTAAGCGTTAAGTCCTTTACCTGGTCCACAGGCCCTGTGTTCAGGCTCCAACCTACCTGTCCTGCTTCACATGGACAACTCTTTACAACAGCCATTCTGTGTTTTGGAATCTCTCGTCATGGGGCCCTTCTGTTCACCTGCCCAGAATTCTCTTCCTCACCACCATCCTTCCTTTGGCTGGGTGTCTCTTACTATTCTTATGAATGTCAGCTCAATTACACCTCCTCGGGACCCATCCCCCTTATGTGCACTTTCATAGGACGGCACCTAAAAGGACGACTCTTATGAAGTTGGTGAATTGACATTAAAAAGGTCATCATACTCTGCTAGGTTTTGAACCACCGAGCTAGAGTCTCCCCAAAGTCCTGTTAGTTCTAAAATGCTAGGATTTTATAAGTTGAATTACTTTTACTTGAGTTGTGTGAGAATCATGCAAGACAAGATACCATATTCCAAAAAGGTTACTGTAATTCCTTAAATTGTCTTAAGCAATTATTATTGCAAGAATATTGCAAGTAGTATTTGCAATATTTATTTGCTTCATATTGTCATCACTATTATACTTCTGAGCGACAATGTCATCTGTCTATACTACCTACTCTGTGTCATATGAAACAACACAGTTGGATTCGAATTAAAATTTCCCATTGTCTCAAGGCTTTCTCTTGAGGTATTCAGGCAATCGTGGACTGGAGCTTGCTCTTGTATATTCACTATCCTGAAGTATTGAGGGAGTTCATTCATTGATTATTCCTTCCATTTCGACTATTTGTAAAATGAGAATAATATTATCTATATCATTAGCAATACATTTCCTCTATTATTACTAAAATATTGCCTCTTATTATTACAATGAATGTGAAGTTTAAGTACCTAAACATAATAGGCATTCATTCAATGAACAGTAATTATTAAAGAATCCAGCAGTGGCGAAAAAAGGTAGATATTTATTTTCCATTTACTGGAGCCTAAAGTGTCAGTTCGGAAAATCAATACAAGCCATTCCTTAGGTCTTGAGGCATAATCGAGTTAAAACACTTCTGTCCCCATCTGCAATCCTACTAATCGATGCCAGGTGCTTAAATCAATGTGTCCCAGGCCTGCCTGTTTGCACAGGCACACACCGCTTTAAAGAAGAGGCACCTACATTTGTATGAGTCAGAGGGTATCACAACCGGGGGACTGAAAGTCAGCATAGACAGAACTAGAGTTTTACTATTCTAGGCCTAGAATCCAGCCAAGTTAATACTACATTCATGCTCTTTCAGAGTGATTAAAGGAATTCCATTTCTATTTCTGCCTCCCATTTCCCATACAGACTTAACACCATCCCAAGTTTATCACACAAACTTTTGTGAATTTCCACAAATCCTTTTCTCAGGAGGAATTTGCAGGTAACCTCTCCAGGTGTGTTATAAGGTCAGGCTACCCAGAAAAAACAAATGCCTTAACAAGTGATCTTAGCTTCCCTACCAATTTTGTTTCTTTGTACACAAATACCCAAAGTAAAATAAATGAAATTGCTAGATTTGGATGCAATTTTGGCACTTTAAGAAAGTAGAAAAAAAAAAAAAAAAAAAAAAGAATACAGGGGCTTCCCTGGTGGCGCAGTGGTTGAGAGTCCGCCTGCCAATGCAGGGGACACGGGTTCGTGCCCCGGTCCGGGAAGATCCCACGTGCCGCGAAGCGGCTGGGCCCGTGAGCCATGGCCGCTGAGCCTGCGCGTCCGGAGCCTGTGCTCCGCAAAGGGAGAGGCCACAACAGTGAGAGGCCCGTGTACCGCAAAAAAAAAAAAAAAGAAAGTAGACAAGCATTTCACCCTTCAAGACCAGATTGACACTGATCATTACTACAACCAGTACATCAAAATGATTGTGAAGCATTAAAAACAACCAACACTGATCTGGAAGCGTTAGATAAAATAAATTTCAAGTCTGTGAATGGATCCAAGGAAATCAGTTACATATCAGAAGGAATTAGTTCAAACTTCCAGCCAAACTGGACTTCTTATTTATTTATTTATTTATTATTTTTTGTGTGTGTGTGGTACGCGAGCCTCTCACTGTTGCGGCCTCTCCCGTTGCGGAGCACAGGCTCCGGATGCGCAGGCGCAGCGGCCACGGCTCACGGGCCCAGCCGCTCCGCGGCACGTGGGATCCTCCCGGACCGGGGCACGAACCCGCGTCCCCTGCATCGGCAGGTGGACTCTCAACCGCTGCGCCACCAGGGAAGCCCTATTTATTTATTTTTATTTTTTATAGATTTTTACAGTTTCATTGAATGCTTATAGCTAACAGTAGAGTGTTCTGCCAATCTAGACTTCTGACATCATGCTTAAACACCAACAATTCATGTGGTTTCCCCAAATTGTTTTGTTTTAAACATCTTTGTTTAAACATTTCTGACACACCGAAAAGTTAACAGTATAGCACAAAATGTACTCACAGACTGTCGATCTACATTCAATTATTGCTAACATTCTCTCTCTCTCTCTCATCCCACACATACACATAAACACATTTTGATGACCTTGTGAAAAAAAATTCAATCATCCTGACACTTCATGCCTACTAACTTCCAGTTTCTAAGATAAGATGGGATATTATAATTATGATAAGATGGGATATTATGATTTATAGTAAGAAATGCATATTTGGTCTTAGTCTGCCTTCCTGGCACATAGCTCCTTTTAACCCTTATAATATCCCAAGGTGAGAATCTTTCATCATAATATTTGGCCTTTTGTCCTCAAACAGTTCCAGCTCCTCAAATAGTTTCAGAGTGACAAAGGTGAAAAGAACGTCTTGTTATTCACAACAAACCCTTTCAACTGTAAACCTGAGTTTGTTAATGAGGTGACTTTTGGAAAGGCCCTCAGGATGGGGGCTGGTTGCCAGGGCAGCCATCCATGAGATCAGAAGGTTGGAACTTTCCAGCTGTCTTTCCAACCTCCCAGGAGGGGAGAGGGACTGGAGGTCGAATTAATCACCAATAGCCAATGATTTAATCACTAACGTCTATGTAATGGAGCTGCCATGAGAACCCTAAATGAAGGGGTCCTGGGAGCTTCGGGGGTTGGCAAACATGTAGAGACGCTGCGAGTGGTGTACCCAGGGAGGGCCTGGGAGCTCCACCCCCTTCCCACATACCTGCCCTATGCATCTCTTCCACCCGTCTGTTCCTGAGTTATATCCTTTTATAATAAACTGTTAAAAGTATGCTCTTTTCCTGAGTTCTGTGAGCTGCTCTAGCAAATTAATCAAACCCGAAGAGGGGTTGTGGGAGCTTATGATTAATAGCCGGTCAGTAGGAAGCCCAAGGAACAACCAGAACTTGCATTTGGCATCCGAAATGGGGGTGAGGTGGGAGTGGTGGTGGAGGAAGAAGCAGTTTTGTGGAACTGAGCCCTTAACCTGTGGGAGCTGACTCTATTTTCAGGTAGACAGTGTCAGAATTGAGCTAGATTGTAGGATGCCCAGCTGGTGTGGCAGAATTGTTTGGTGTGGGGAAAACCCACACATTTGCTTATCAGAATCAAGTGTTGGGAGTAAAGGAGACGCACAGGAGGTGTTTTGGTTTTTTGTTTTTTTTTTCCTTTACATAAGGACATTTCATTACATAATTACAATAATGTTATCAAATCTGAGGAAATTGTCAAGCATTTTCTAATATCATCTGATCTCTAGTTGATGTCCATATTTCTCTAATTTTCAACAAGTATTTCATGGTTTATATTTCCATGGTTTATTTTTATTGTATTGATTCAGGAATAAAACAAAGCTTGCATACTATATTTTGACTCTTTTGCCTTTAAATAGACTAGCTTTCTGCCATTTCCCTACGTCCCTTTTACAAGAGTTCAGGCCAGTTGTCATAAAGAATGTACAACATTCTGGATTATGGCAAAATTTACCTTGTCTTTCAATCTTCTGTATTTCCTACAATTTGGAAGTTAGATCTAAGGATTTGGTGAGTTTTGAGTTAAATATATTTGGCAAGATAACTTACTTTGTAGGTGATATCAGAACCTTCACATGGAATCAAAACAAGGGACAACTATTGTTACAATGTGCCAGTATTAGTGATGTTAATTTTTATCTCTTGGTCAAGGGGTATATTGATTAGTTATGGAATGCTGCTTAACAAAGTTACCACAAACACAGTGAATTAAACCACCATATATTTATTACCTCACATTTTCTCTGGGTCAGGAGTATGGTCATGGCTTAGCTTGAACCTCTCTTTCAGAGTCTCACATGGGGCAGTCAGGACACAGGTCAGGGGTGTGGTCGCATCTGAGGCTCAACTGGGGAAGGAGTCACTTCCAAACTCATGTGGTTCTTGGCAGCATTTATCTTCCTACAGCCTGCCAAGTTGAGGGCCTCAGTGTCTTGGGGGCTGTTGGCTAGACGCAGCCCTTAGTCATTTGCCATGTGGCTTTGTACCATAGCACAGCTCACAAATGGCAACTTGCTGCTTCTAACCCAGCAAGAGGAAAAGGTTTTCAGTGAAACAGATATTACAGTACAGTAAGTCCCCTACATATGAACGAGTTCCCTTCTGAGAGCATGTTCATAAGTCCAATTTGTTTGTTAAGTCCAACAAAGTTAGCCTAGGTACCTCACTAACACAACCAGCTGTATAGTACTGTACTGTAATAGGTTTATAATACTTTACACATGAATACTACATTAAAAAACAGAAAAAATAAAGAAAACATTTTAAATCTTACAGCAGAGTACCTTGAAAAGTACAGTAGTACAGTACAACAGCTGGCATACAGGGGCTGGCATTGAGTGAACAGACAAGAAGAGTTGATGACAGGAGGACGGAGATGAGGTGGGCGATGGTAGAGCTGAAGGCTCGTCAGCAATAGGAGGTGGAGGGCAAGCTGCAATTTCACTCACGCCTGACGTTGATGGCACAGATTCTGGTTCCTTGTTGGATTCAATTCTATTTACCCTCTTGAAAAAAGGATCCAGTGATGGGCTTCCCTGGTGGCGCAGTGGTTGAGAATCCGCCTGCTGATGCAGGAGACACGGGTTCGTGCCCTGGTCCGGGAAGATCCCACATGCTGCGGAGCAACTAAGCCCGCGAGCCATGGCCGCTGGGCCTGTGCGTCCGGAGCCTGTGCTCCGCAACGGGAGAGGCCACAACAGTGAGAGGCCCGCATACCGCAAAAAAAAAAAAAAAAAAAAAAAAGGATCCAGTGATATTTGGGTAGTAGCTCTTTTTTTCTCATCAAAAATGACACGGTAGTACTGGACTGCATACTGAACGGCTGCTGTAACCTTCGTGTACTGTTCTACATTTGGGTCCCGTGCCTCAAGAACTAGCAGTGCCTCCTCAAATAAAGAAAATGCCCTTGCCATTTCCTGGGTTGTGAATTTCTTCAGTTTTTCAGTCACTTCTCTCTCTCTCGTCTCTCTTCGTCCTTTCTCTGGGCCTCCAATTCCATCAGGTCTTCATTAGTAAGCTCCTCATGTAGCACAGCAAGCAGTTCAATGAAGTCATCCTCTTGCAGATCCAGCTTGGAATCAAGATACTGTACTACTGGACTCTATACAGTACTGTACAGTAAAGTACACAAAAGCACAGCCACGTGTAGAGGATGCACGCACATGAAACGGACACCAGACATGTGAGCTAACTTACATGACTGGACATGTGAACAAACATTCACATCTTGGAAAGTTCACAACTTGAAGGTTTTTATGTAGAGGACTTACCGTATTGTGCAATAGAATCCAACATAATCATGTACACTGTTACTTTGGCCATATTCTATTGGTTAGGAAGCAAGTCACAGATCCTGCCCACACTCAAAGGGAGGGGATGAACATTAAGAAACAAGAATCATCAGGGTAACATTAGAACCTGCCCAGCTCAAGGTAACAGTTATATTTCTTCATTGTAAGGGTATGTTTTCTAATTAGTAATGAATAACCACAATGTGGGTGATGCTTTGACACCATGTGAAAAATTTAATATATTAACTTAAAAATATTTAATATTATTAAACAATGTTAATTTTGTACTGGAAAAATTAGAATTGTATAGATATATGGCCTAAATAATATATTTATTATTTACTTATATTCATTTTTATATTTATAATATATTATTATTATTATTATTATTTATTTTTTGCGGTACGCGGGCCTCTCACTGTTGTGGCCTCTCCCGTTGTGGAGCACAGGCTCCGGACATGCAGGCTCAGCGGCCATGGCTCACGCACCCAGCCGCTCCGCGGCATGTGGGATCTTCCCGGACCGGGGCATGAACCCGTGTCCCCTGCATTGGCAGGCAGACTCTCAACCACTGCACCACCAGGGAAGCCCTATAATATATTATTTTAAACAGTATTATTTAAATATACAGATTTAAAATATATATGATACATATATGTACATATACAAATTCAAATATATATATATATATATATATGTGGGGATTTTCAAGATGGCAGAGGAGTAAGACGTGGGGATCAACTTCCTCCCCACAAATACATCAGAAATACATCTACATGTGGATCAACTCCTACAGAACACCTACTGAATGCTGGCAAAAGACCTCAGACTTCCCAAAAGGCAGGAAACTCCCCACGTACCTGGGTAGGGCAAAAGAAAAAGGAAAAAACAGAGACAAAAGAATAGGGACAGGAATTTCACTTCTGAGAGGGAGCTGTGAAGCAGGAAAGGTTTCCACACACTAGAAAGCCCCTTTACTGTCAGAGATGGGGGGTGGCTGGGGGGGAAGCTTCAGAGTCACACAGGAGAGCACAGCAACAGGGGTGCAGAGGGCAAAGCAGAGAGATTCTGCACAGAGGATCAGTGCCGACCAGCACCCACGAGCCTGAGAGGCTTGTCTGCTCACCCACTGGGGTGGGTGGGGGCTGGGAGCTGAGGCTTGGGCTTTAGAGGTCAGGTCCCAGGGAGAGGACTGGGATTGGCTGCATGAAGACAGCTAAAGGGGGCTAGTGTGCCACAGCTAGCCAGGAGGGAGTCCAAGAAAAAGTCTGGACCTACCTAAGAGCCAAGAGACAATTGTTTTGGGGTGCCCAAGGAGAGGGGATTCCTTCCCCATCTGCCCACAGAAGGCAGAGCACCACCTAAACGAGCTCCAGAGATGGGTGCAAGCTATGGCTATCACCGCAGACACCAGAGACAGGCATGAAATGCTAAGGCTGCTGCTGTAGCTACCAAGAATCTTGTGGGCAAGCACAGGTCACCACTACAACACCCTTCCTGGGAGCCTGAGCATCCCGTCACTGGCCGGGTCCCGTGATCCAGGGACAACTTCCCCGGGAGAACGCATTGCACTCCTCAGGCTGTTGCAACGTCGCACCAGACTCTGCCACCACTGGCTTGCCCCGCATTCCAATTATAACTACCTTACCCCTACCTCTCCCCAGACTAAATTAGCAAGAGCCCCTTAATCAGCTGCTACTTTAACTCCCTCCTGTCTGGACAGGCAACAGATGCTTGAGGGTGGCCTACAAGCAGAGGCAGAGCCAAATCCAAAGCTGAACCCCAGGAGCTGTGTGAAAAAAGAAGAGAAAGGGAAATCTCTCCCAGCAGCCTCAGGAGCAGGGGATTAAATAACCACAATCAATTTCATGTGCCCTGCATCTGTGGAATACCTGAATAGACAACGAATCATCCCAACACTGAGGTGATGGACTTTGGTAGCAAATGGAGACTTGGGGTTTGCTGTGTATGACTGATTTGTTTCTGATTTTTATGTTCATCCTACTCTAGTTTTTAGCTCTTGTTATCATTGGTGGATTTATTTAATGGTTTGGTTGCTCTCTTTTTTATTTTATTTATTATTACTTTTTTATTTTAATAATTTGTTTTTATAATTTAAAAAAATTTTATTTTCTTTCTTTTTTTCCACCTTTTCTTCTGAGCTATGTGGCTGAGAGGGTCTTCATGCTCAAGCCTGGAGTGAGGCCTGAGCCTCCAAGGTGGGAAAGCCCAGTTCAGGACATTGGACCACCAGAGACCTCCCAGCTCTTCCAGAGATCTCCAGGTAAACACTAAGACCCAGCTCCAACAAACGGCCAGAAAGCAAGAGTGCTGGCTGCCACATGCCAAACAACTAGCAAGACAAGAAAATAACCACACCCATTAGCAGAGAGGCTGCCTAAAATCATACTAAGTTCACAGACACCAAAAATACCGGACACAGCCCTGCCCACCAGAAAGACAAGATCTAGCCCCACCCACCAGGACACAGGCACCAGTAACCTCCACCAGGAAGCCTACACAACCCACTGAACCAACTTCACCCCATGGGGGCAGACACCAAAAACAACGGGAACTATGAACCTGCAGCCTGCGAAAAGGAGACCCCAAACACAGTAAGATAAGCAAAATGAGAAGACAGAGAAATACACAGCAGATGAAGGAGCAAGGTAAAAACCTACCAGACCAAACAAATGAAGAGGAAATAGGCAGTCTACCTGAAAAAGAATTCACAGTAATGATAGTAAAGATGATCTAAAATCTTAGAAATAGAAAGGAGAAAATGCAAGAAATGTTTAACAAGAACTTAGAAGAAATAAAGAACAAACAATGATGAAAAACACAATAAATGAAATTTAAAATTCTCTAGAAGGAATCAATAGGAGAATTGAGACAGAAGAACGGATAAATGACCTGAAAGATAAAATGGTGGAAAAAACTAATGTAGAGCAGAATAAAGAAAAAAGAATGAAGAGAATTGAGGATAGTCTCAGAGACTTCAGGGACAACATTAAATGCACCAACATTCGAATTATAAGGGTCCCAGAAGAAGAAGAGAAAAAGAAAGGGACTGAGAAAATATTTGAAGAGATTATAGTTGAAAACTTCCCTAACATGGGAAAGGAAATAGTTAATCAAGTCCAGGAAGCAGAGAGAGTCCCATACAGGATAAATCCAAGGAGAAACACACCATGACACATATTAAGCAAACTATCAAAAATTAAATACAAAGCAAAAATAGTAAAAGCAGCAAGGGAGAAACAACAAATAACATATAAGGGAAGCCCGAGAAGGTTAACAGCTAAATTTCAGCAGAAACTCTGCAAGCCAGAAGGGAGTGGCAAGACATATTTACAGTGATGAAAGGGAAAAACCTACAAACAAGACTACTCTACCCAGCAAGGATCTCATTCAGATTTGATGGAGAAATTAAAATCTTTATAGACAAGCAAAAGCTAAGAGAATTTAGCACCACCAAACCAGCTTTACAACAAATGCTAAAGAAACTTCTCTAGGCAAGAAAAACAAGAGAAGGAAAAGACCTACAATTACAAACCAAGAAAATTAAGAAAACAGTAATAGGAAAATACATATCAATAATTACCTTAAATGTAAATGGATTAAATGCTCCAACCAAAAGACACAGAGTGGCTGAATGGACACAAAACAAGACCTGTATATATGCTGTCTACAAGAGACCCACTTCAGACCTAGGGACACATACAGACTGAAAGTGAGGGGATGGAAAAATATATTCCATGCAAATGGAAATCAAAAGAAAGCTGAAGTAGCAATTTTCATATCAGACAAAATAGACTTTAAAATAAAGACTACTACCAGAGACAAAGAAAGACACTACATAATGATCAAGGGATCAATCCAACAAGAAGATATAAAAATTGTAAATATTTATGCACCCAACATAGGAGCACCTCAATACATAAGGCAAATACTAACAGGAAAAAAAGGGGAAATCGACAGTAACACAATCATATTAGGGGATTTTAACGCCCAGCTTCACCAATGGACAGATCATCCAAAATGAAAATAAATAAGGAAACACAAGTTTTAAATGACACATTAAACAAGATGGACTTAATTGATATTTATAGGACATCCCATTCAAAACAACAGAATACACTTCCTTCTCAAGTGCTCATGGAACATTCTCCAGGATAGATCATATCTTGGGTCACAAACCAAGCCTTGGTAAATTTAAGAAAATTGAAATAATATCAAGCATATTTTCTGAGCACAACGCTATGAGACTAGATATCAATTACAGGAAAAAAATTGTAAAAAGTACCGACACATGGAGGCTAAACAATATGCTATTATATAACCAATAGATCACTGAAGACATCAAAGAGGAAATCAAAAACTACCTATAAACAAATAACAATGAAAACACGACGGCCGAAAACCTATGGGACGCACCAAACACAGGTTTAAGAGGAAAGTTTAGAGCAATACAATGTTACCTCAAGAAACAAGAAAAATCTCAGCTAAACAGCCAAATCTTACAAGTAAAGCAATAGGAGAAAGAATAACAACAACAACAAAAAACCCAAAATTAGAACAGGACAAGAAATTATAAAGATAAGATCAGAAATAAATTTAAAAGATATGAAGGAAACAATAGCAAACATCAATAAAACTAATACCTGGTTCTTTGAGAAAATGAACTAAATTGATAAACCATTAGACAGACTCACCTAGAAAAAAAGGGAGAGGCTTCCCTGGTGGTGCAGTGGTTGAGAGTCTGCCTGCTGATGCAGGGCATACGGGTTCGTGCCCCGGTCTGGAAAGGTCCCACATGCTGTGGAGCAGCTGGGCCCGTGAGTCACAGCCGCTGAGCCTGCACATCCGGAGCCTGTGCTCTGCAATGGGAGAGGCCACAACAGCGAGAAGCCCGCTTACCGCAAAAAAAAAAAAAAAAAAAAAAAAAAAAAAAAAAAGGGAGAAGACTGAAATCAACAGAATTAGAAATAAAAAAGGAGAAATAACAACTGACACTGCATAAATACAAAGGTTCTTAAGAGCTTACTACAAACCAATATATGCCAATAAAACGGACAACCTAGAAGAAAGGGACAAATTCTTTGAAAAGCACAACCTTCTGAGACTGAAACAGGAAGAAATAGAAAATATAAACAGACCAATCACAAGCACTGAAATTGAAACTGTGATTAAAAATCTTCCAACAAACAAAAGCCCAGGACAAGATCGTTTCAAAGGTGAATTCTATCAAACATTTAGAGAAGAGCTAACACCCACCCTTCTCAAACACTTCCAAAATATAGCAGAGGGAGGAACACTCCCAAACTCATTCTATGAGGCCACCATCACTCTGATACCAAAACCAGACAAAGATGTCACAAAGAAAGAAAACTACAGGCCAATATCACTGATGAACATAGATGCAAATATCCTCAACAAAATACTGTCAAACAGAATCCAACAGCACATTAAAAGCATCACACACCATGATCAAGTGGGGCTTATACCAGGAATGCAAGTGTTCTTCAATATAAGCAAATCAATCAATGTGATACAGCATATTAAAAAACTGAAGAATAAAAACCATATGATAATCTCAATAGATACAGAAAAAGCTTTTGACAAAATTCAACACCAATTTATGATAAAAATTCTCCAGAAAGTAGGCATAGAGGGAAGCTGCACCAACATAATAAGGGCCATATATGACAAACCCACAGCAAACATCATTCTCAATGGTGAAAAACTGAAAACATTTACTCTAAGATCAAGAACAAGACAAGGTTGCTAACTCTCACCACTCTTATTCAACATTGTTTTGGAAGTTGTAGCCACAGCAATCAGAGAAGGAAAAGAAATAAAAGGAATCCAAACTGGAAAAGAAAAAGTAAAACTGTCACTTTGCAGATGATATGATACTATACATACAGTACCCTAGAAATGCTACCAACAAACTACTACAGCTAATCAATGAATCTGGTAAAGTAGACAGATACAAAATTAATACACAGAAATCTCTTGCATTCCTATACACTAAAGATGAAAAATCTGAAAGAAAAATTAAGGAAACACTCCAATTTACCATTGCAAAATGAGAATAAAATACCTAGGAATAAACTTACCTAAGGAGACAAAAGACTTGTATGCAGAAAACTATAAGACACTGATGAAAGAAATTAAAGATGATACAAACAGATGGAGAGATATACCATGCTCTTGAATTTGAAGAATCAACAATGTGTAAATGACTATACTACCCAAAGCAATCTACAGATTCAATGTAATCCTTATGAAACTACAAATGGCATTTTTCACAGAACTAGAACAAGAAATTTCACAATTTGTATGGCAACACAAAAGACACCAAATAGCCAAAGCAATCTTTAGAAAGAAAAATGGAGCTGGAGGAACCTGACTCCCTGACTTCAGACTACACTACGAGCTACAATAATCAAGACAGTGTGGTACTGGCACAAAACCAGACATATAGATCAATGGAACAGGATAGAAAACCCAGAGATAAACCCATGCACAAATGGTCAGCTTATTTTTGATAAAGGAGGCAAGAATATACAATGGAGAAAATATAGCATCTTTAGTAAATGGTGCTGGGAAAACTGGACAGCTCCATGTAAAAGAATGAAATTAGAACTCTTCCTAACACCATACACAAAAATAAACTCAAAACGGATTAAAGACCTAAATGTAAGGCCAGACACTATAAAACTCTTACAGGAAAACATAGGCAGAACACTCTGTGACATAAATCACAGTAAGAACCTTTGGACCCACCTCCTAGAGAAATGGAAATAAAAACAAAAATTAAAAAATGGGAACTAATGAAACTTAAAAGCTTTTGCACAGCAGGAAACCATAAAGAAGACAAAAAGACAACCTTCATAATGGGAGAAAAATATTTCCAAATGAAGCAACAGACAAAGCAACAGATAATCTCCAAAGTATACAAGCATCTCATGCAGCTCAACACCCAAAAAACAAAAAAACCCAATCCAAAAATGGGCAGAAGACCTAAATAGACATTTCTCCAAAGAAGATATACAGATTGACAACAAACACATGAAAGGATGCTCAGCATCACTAATCATTAGAGAAATGCAAATCCAAACCACAATGAGGTATCACCTCACACCAGTCAGAATGGCCATCGTCAAAAAATCTACAAACAATAAATGCTGGAGAGGGTGTGGAGAAAAGGGCACCTTCTTGCATTATTGGTGGGAATGTAAATTGTTACAGCCACTATGGAGAACAGTATGGAGTTCCTTAAAAAATTAAAAATAGAACTACCATATGACCCAGCAATCCCACTACTGGTCATATAGCCTGAGAAAACCATAATTCAAAAAGAGTCATGTACCACAATATTCATTGCAGCACTATTTACAATAGCCAGGACATGGAAGCAACCTAAGTGTCCATCAATAGATGAATGGATAAAGAATGTGACACATATATACAATAGAATATTACTCAGCCCTAAAACAAAATGAAATTGAGTTATTTTTAGTGATGTGGACAGACCTAGAGGCTGTCATACAAGAATAAAGTAAGCCAGAAAGAGAAAAAGAAATACTGTATGCTAATACATATATATGGAACCTAAAAAAAAAAAAAAAAAAAAAAGTTTCTGAAGAACCTAAGGGCAGGACAGGAATAAAGATGCAGACATAGAGAATGGACTTGAGGACATGGGGAGGGGGAAGGGTTAGCTGGGACGAAGTGAGAGAGTAGAATTTATATATATACACTGCCAAATGTAAAATAGATTAATGGGAAGATGCTGCATATCACCTGGAGATCAGCTCAGTGCTTTGTGACCACATAGAGGGGTGGGATAGGGAGGGTGGGAGGGAGATGCAAGAGGGAGGGGTTATGGGGATATATGTATATATATAGCTGGTTCACTTTGTTATACAGCAGAAACTAACACAACATTGTAAAACAATTACACTCCAATAAAGATGTTTAAAAATAAATAAATAAATAAAGTCGGAAAGATGGTTTTTGGATGAAGCCTAATGAAGGAGGCTCTCAAAAGTGATAAGTGGAAGTCTTTAGAAAGCCATGAAAGATAATTATAGGATGGGTCAAAAGATATTAAATGATATATTTTATCAACAATCTCTTTATAATTGTTTTTATTGGGCATTGCCAAACATACCCATCTCCCCTAATTTTCAGCAGGGCATATATTCTGGAGTCTATATTTATGGAAATCAAGTAAAGAGATCAGTTTTCCTAGCTCTGGTAACGTGGCATACGTTACCACGTATGAACAGAGGGACCCTGTTCTTTGGCATGATCTAGCCTATTTACTGAACTAAAATAGTGAATGTTGTGGCTTGTACATGGGAAGAACCTTTGAAACAGGAACCATTGCTTCCTCCAGAAGCTCATTCTCCCTATGCCCTATTGCCCTGCTGCTGGTTCTAATAGGTGATTACACTGTAAATTATATAATGACTTTTCCTCTTAATAAATATTATTTAAAATCTCTCTCTCTCTCTCTCTCTATATATATATATATATATATATATATATATATACATATATACATGTTCAGAATTTGATTTCTGAACTCACAGATATCCCCAATTAAAAATCATTACAGAGTTTTTCAAAATATCTTTTGTGTTTGCACGCTCTTTCCCATCATTCTTAAAAATATTAAGCATGTAGTTATTCTGTTCTACAATATGAACACTACAGTCTCAAATTGTAATAACAAACTTACTTTTTTTTCATATCTACAATTGGTTGACTCTTTTTTTCTTTTTAAATTTAATTTAATTAATTTATTTTGTATACAGCAGGTTCTTATTTGTTATCAATTTTATACATATTAGTGTATATATGTCAATCCTAATCTCCCAGTTCATCCCAAAACCACCACCCCCTAGCTTTCCCCCCTTGGTGTCCATACATTTGTTCTCTACATCTGTGTCTCTATTTCTGCACTGCAAACTGGTTCATCTGTACCATTTTTCTACATTCTACATATATGCATTAATATACAATATTTGTTTTTCTTTTTCTGACTTACTTCATTCTGTATGACAGTCTCTAGGTCCATCCACATCTCTACAAATGACCCAATTTCATTCCTTTTTATGGCCGAGTAATATTCCATTGTATATATGTACCACATCTTCTTTAGCCATTCATCTGTCAATGGGCATTTAGGTTGCTTCCATGACCTGCTTCCTGACACACCTGATATGTGCCCAGGAGTGGGATTGCTGGATCATATGATAATTCTGTTTCTAATTTTTTAAGGAACCTCCATACTGCTCTCCATAGTGGCTGTATCAAATTACATTCCCATCAACAATGCAAGAGGGATCCCTTTTCTCCACACCCTCTCCAGCTTTGTTGTTTGTAGATTTTCTGATGAGTCCCATTCTAACTGGTGTGAGGTGATACCTCATTGTACTTTTGATTTGCATTTCTCTAATAATTAGTGATGTTGAGCAGCTGTTCATGTGCTTCTTGGCCATCTGTATGTCTTCTTGGGAGAAATGTCTATTTAGGTCTTCTGCCCATTTTTGGATTGGGTTGTTTGTTTTTTTAATATTGAGCTGTTTATATATTTTGGAGATTAATCCTTTGTCCATTGATTCATTGGCAAATATTTTCTCCCATTCTGAGAGTTGTCTTTTCATCTCACTTATAGTATCCTTTGTTGTGCAAAAGCTTTTACGTTTCATTAAGTCCCATTTGTTTATTTTTGTTTTTATTTCCATTACTCTAGGAGGTGGATCAAAAAAGCTCTTGCTGTGATTTATGTCAGAGTGTTCTTCCTATGTTTTTCTCTGAGGGTTTTATAGTGTCTGGCCTTATATTTAGGTCTTTAATCCATTTTGAGTTTATTTTTGTGTATGGTGTTAGAGAATGTTCTACTTTCATTCTTTTACATGTATTTTTCCAGTTTTCCCAGTACCGCTTATTGAAGAGGCTGTCTTTTCTCCATTGTATATCCTTGCCTCCTCTTTCAGAGATTAGTGGACCATAGGTGCATGGGTTTATCTCTAGGCTTTCTATCCTGTTCCTTTGATCTATAGTTCTGTTTTTCTGCCAGTATCATATTGTCTTGATTATTGTAACTTTGTAATATAGTCTGAAGTCAGGGAGTCTGATTCCTCCAGCTCCATTTTTTACCCTCAAGATTGCTTTGGCTATTCGGAGTTTTTTGTGTCTCCAGACAAATTTTAAGATTTTTTGTTCTAGTTCTGTAAAAAATGCCATTGGTAATTTGGTAGGGATTGCCTTGAATCTATAGATTGCATTCGGTAGTTTAGTAGTCATTTTCACAATACTGATACTTCCAATCCAAGAACATGGTAAATCTCTCCATCTGATTGTATCGTCTTTAATTTATTGCATCAGTGTCTTACAGTTCTCTGAGTACAGGTCTTTTACCTGCTTAGGTAGGTTTATTCCTAGGTATTTTATTCTTTTTGTTGCAATAGTGAGTGGGATTGTTTCCTTACTTTCTCTTTCTGATCTTACATTGTTACTGTATAGGAAGGAAAGAGATTTCTGTGCATTAATTTTGTATCCTGCAACTTTACCAAATTCATTGATTAGCTGCAGTAGTTTTCTGGTGGCATCTTTAGGATTATACATAGTATCATGTCATCTGCAAACAGTTACAGTTTTACTTCTTCTTTTCCAATTTGTATTCCTTTTATTTTTTTCTTCTTCTCTGATTTCCATGGCTAGGACTTCCAAAACAATGTTGAATAATACTGGTGAGAGTGGACATCTTGTCTTTTTCCTGATCTTAGAGGAAATGCTTTCAGTTTTTCACCATTGAGAATGATGCTTGCTGTGGGTTTGCCTTATATGGCCTTTATTATGTGGATGTAGGTTCCCTCAATGCCCACTTTCTGGATAGTTTTTCTTATAAATGGGTGTTGAATTTTATCAAAAGCTTTTTCTGCATCTACTGAAATGATCATATGGTTTTTATTCTTCAATTTGTTAATATGGGGTATCACACTGGTTGATTTGTGTATATTGAAGAGTCCTTGCATCCCTGGTAAATACCACTTGATCATGGTGTATAATCCTTTTAATGTGTTATTGGATTCTGTTTTCTATTTTGGGGTTGAGGATTTTTGCATCTGTATTCATCATTGATATTGGTCTGTAATTTTCTTTCTTTGTAGTATCTTTGTCTGGTTTTGGTATCAGGTGATGGTGGCCTCATAGAATGAGTTTGGGGGTGTTCCTTCAACTGCAAATTTTTGGAAGAGTTTGACAAGGATGGGTGTTAGCTCTTCTCTAAATGTTTGATAGAATTCACCTATGAAGCTATCTGGTCCTGGAGTTTTGTTTGTTGGAAGATTTTTCATCACAGTTTTAATTTCATTACTTGTGATTGGTCTGTTCATATTTTCTATTTCTTCCATCTAAGTATTTGTCCATTTCTTCCAGGTTGTCCATTTTATTGACATAGAGTTGCTTGTAGTAGTCTCTTAGAATGCTTTGTATTTCTATGGTGTCTGTTGTAACTTCTCCTTTTTCATTTATAATTTTATTGATTTGAGTCCTCTTCCTCTTTTTATTGATGAGTCTGGCTAAAGGTTTATGAATTTTGTTTATCTTCTCAAAGAACCAGACTTTCGTTTTATTGATCTTTGCTATTGTTTTCTTTGTTTCTATTTCATTTATTTCTGCTCTGATCTTTATGATTTCTTTCCTTCTACTAACTTTGGGTTTTGTTTTTTCTTTCTCTAGTTCCTTTAGGTGTAAGTTTACATTATTTATTTGAGATTTTTCTTGTTTCTTGAGGTAGGATTGTACTGCTCTAAACTTCCCTCTTAGAACTGCTTTTGCTGCATCCCATATGTTTTGGATCATCGTGTTTTCATTGTCATTTGTCTCTAGGTATTTTTTGATTTCCTCTTTGACTTCTTCAGTGATCTCTTGATTATTTAGTAGCATGTTGTTTAGCCTTCATGTGTTTGTGTTTTTTATGTTTTTTTCCCTGTAATTTATTTCTAATATCACAGTGGTGTGGTCAGAAAAGATGCTTCATATGATTTCAATTTTCTTAACTTCACTGCAGCTTGATTTGTGGCCCAAGATATTATCTATCCTGAGCATGTTCCATGAGCACTTGAGAAGAAAGTGTAATCTGATATTTTCGGATGGTCTGTCCTATAAATACCAATTAAATCTATCTGGTCTATTGTGTCATTTAAAGTTTCTGTTTCCTTACTAATTTTCTGTCTGGATGAACTCCATTGGTGTAAGTGAGGTGTTAAATTCCCCCACTATTACTGTGTCACTGTTGATTTCCTCTTTTATAGCTGTTAGCATTTGCCTCATGTATTGAGGTGCTCCTATGTTACTTTCATATATATTTATAATTGTTATATCTTCTTCTTGAATTGATCCCTTGATCATTATGTAGTGTTCTTCCTTGTCTCCTGTAACATTCTTTATTTTAAAGCCTATTTTATCTGATATTAGTATTCCTACTCCAGCTTTCTTTTGATTTCCATTTGCATGGAATATCTTTTTCCATCCCTTCACTTTCAGTTTGTATGTGTCCCTATGTCTGAAGTGGGTCTCTTGTAGACAGCATATATATGCGTTTTGTTTTTGTAACCATTCAGTGAGCCTGTGTTTCTTGGTTGGAGCATTTAATCCATTCACATTTAACATAATTATTGATATTTATGTTTCTATTACCATTTTCTTAATTGTTTTAGATTTGTTTTTGTAGGTTCCTTTCTTTTCTTGTGTTTCCCACGTAGAGAAGTTCATTTAGTATTTGTTGTAAAGACGGTTTAGTGGTGGTGAATTCTCTTAGCTTTTGCTTGTCTATAAAGCTTTTGATTTCTCCATTGAATCTGAATGAGATCTTTGACATTGAGGGTAATCTTGGTTTTAGATTCTTCCCTTTCATCACTTTAAATATATCGTGCCACTCCCTTCTGGCTTGTAGAGGTTCTACTGAGAAATCAGCTGTTAACCTTATGGGAAATCCTTTGTATGTTATTTGTTATTTTCCCCTTGTTTTCAATATTTTTTCTTTGTCTTTAATTTTTGTCAATTTGATTACTATGTGTCTTGGTGTGTTTCTCCTTGGGTTTATCCTGCCTGGGACTCTCTGTGCTTCCTGGATTTGGGTGGCTATTCCTTTTCCCATGTTAGGGAAGTTTTGAACTATAATCTCTTCAAATATTTTCTTGGGTCTTTTCTCTCTCTCTTCTCTTCTGGGACCCCTATAATGTGAATGTTGGTGCGTTTAATGTTGTCCCTTTAATTTTTGTCAATTTGATTACTACATGTCTTGGTGTGTTTCTCCTTGGGTTTATCCTGCCTGGGACTCTCTGTGCTTCCTGGACTTGGGTGGCTATTCCTTTTCCCATGTTAGGGAAGTTTTGAACTATAATCTCTTCAAATATTTTCTTGGGTCTTTTCTCTCTCTTCTCTTCTGGGACCCCTATAATGTGAATGTTGGTGCGTTTAATGTTGTCCCAGAGGTCTCTTAGGCTGTCTTCATTTCTTTTCATTCTTTTTCTCTATTCTGTTACGTGGCAGTGAATTCCACAATTCTATCTTCCAGGTCACGTAGCCATTCTTGTGCCTCAGTTATTCTGCTATTGATTGCTTCTAGTGTATTTTTCATTTCAGTTATTGTATTGTTCATGTCTGTTTGTTTGTTTTTTAATTCTTCTAGGTGTTTGTTCCTTAATTCTTCTATGTGTTTGTTAAACATTTCTTGCACCTTCTCGATCTTTGCCTCCATTCTTTTTCTGAGGTCCTGGATCATCTTCACTATCATTATTCTGAATTCTTTTTCTGGAAGGTTGCCTATCTCCACTTCATTTAGTTGTTTTTCTGGGGTTTTATCTTGTTCCTTCATCTGGTACATAGTCCTCTGCCTTTTCATTTTGTCTGTCTTTCTGTGAATGTGGTTTTCATTCCACAGGCTGCAGGATTGTAGTTCTTCTTGCTTCTGCTGCCTTCCCTCTGGTGGATGAGGCTATCTAAGAGGCTTGTGCAAGTTTCCTGATGGGAGGGACTGGTGGTGGGTAGAGCTGGTTGTTGCTCTGGTGGGCAGAGCTCAGTAAAACTTTAATGTGCTTGTGTGCTGATGGGTGGGGCTGAATTCCCTCCATGTTGGTTGTTTGGCCTGAAGCACCCAGCCCTGAAGCCTACAGGCCCTTTGGTGAGGCTAATATCGGACTCTGGGAGGGCTCACACCAAGGAGTACTTCCCAGAACTTCTGCTGCCAGTGCCCTTGTCCTCACAGTGAGCCACAGCCACTCCCCACCTCTGCAAGAGACCCTCCAACACTAGCAGATAGGTCTGGTTCAGTCTCCTATGGTGTCACTCTCCTTCCCTATGTGTCCTGATGCACTCACAATCTTGTGTGTGCCCTCTGTTTCCCCCAGACCTGTCAGAGTTGTGCAAGAAAATCCCACTAGCCTGCAAAGTCTGATTCTCTGAGAATTCCAACCCCTTTTGCCAGACCCTAAGGTTGGGAAGCCTGACGTGGGGTTCAGAACCTTCACTTCAGTGGGTGGACTTCTGTGGTATAATTGTTCTCCAGTTTGTGACTCACCCACCCAGTGGTTATGGGATTTGATTTTATTGTGATTGCACCCTGCCTACCATCTCATTGCGGGTTCTCCTTTGTCTTTGGATGTGGGGTATCTTTTTTGGTGAGTTCCAGGGTCTTCCCGTCAATGATTGTTCAGCAGTTAATTGTGATTCCGATGCTCTTGCAAGAGAGAGTGAGCATACATCCTTCTACACCGCCATCTTCAACTAATCTCCCAAATTTACTATTAACAATAATCCCACTAAGCAATATCTAATTTTTTTCTTTTTTCCCCTTTATATATATCTTATTAGGGATAGAGTATTGTGTTCCACAGTTTCTTGAAATAATTACTTCCTTTAATGTGTTTATGTTGTCAATTTAAAGTGCAGTTATGTTTATATGTTGATATCTGAATTCAATTTTAAGGTTTATTATATTTCCAAATTTATTTTTTGATTATGTGAAATGTTTACATGTATCAAAGGTCAATATAATTATAAAATTCAGACAATTCTAGTCATTATATCTTTTCTTTTCATTTTATTCAGACTCATCCTCAGTATGTAGCCATTTTCATTTATTATTTTATTATCTAGTACATCAAAATTGGCAGATAATTATTTTTTATATTTATTTCCTCTTCTTTTATACAAAACTTTGCATATTATGTACACTGTTCTGAATCTTTCTTTATTTCATTTTTCACTTTAAAATATGGACTGTCTCCATATACTTCATAGAGATCTTCTTTATTCTTTTTTATTGTTTTGTGGTACTGCCTTTTGATGGTACCATAGGTTATTCAATGAGCAGACCAGCCTTGCTAATGGCATTTTTTTCTTACAATCACTGCTGAAATGAATGTCTATCTTGTTTCCTACTTATTTGGGTGTATATTCGGTTAGCATCATCAGAAGTCCCCTGAAACCCTGAGATAAAGATTAGCATGCAGAAAGTTTAATAGGAACTATTCTAGTATTAATATCTGGAGGGAAAAGAAAAAGAAAGCAGGATTGAATGCAGGGAGAAGTCAGGCTGCAATGCAGTATCAATTAAGGCCTCAGACAACACTACAGGGAGCTCTGAACCTAGGGTAGTCCTTCAGGGTTGTCACAAGTTAGGGTGAGGGGTCCAGCTTTATACCACCGAGACCATCAGTAATTGGAAATGGGATGCCCTGCAAAACGGGGTTAGTCAACCTTCCTAACCTGCTAACTGAAAGTTGTCAGCCCACAACCTGATCAGTAGTTGGGTAACTATATCAGTCCTGAAAGACAGATCCATGAAGCACGACACAGACTCTATCAAAGCTGATCCCTGATGACATTTGAATTCACTTACATCATATCACTTCAAGGCTCTGGGTGGGCCTCTTCTGCTGGAAGAAACCCTCAAGTGGGAGATTAGTAGGATGAACTGCAGTCTCTGCTGCTGTAACTGGATCTTGAAGCTACAACTGATTATCATTATCTTCATCCAATACTATCCATTCCAGCTTCCCTTCACTGTCAGCTAGCATCACTGTGGGTCTTGTTGGTTCACTATGTGGAATGAACAAAACCCTCATCCCTGAGAAGTCTGTACTTCTGCTTCCCATGTCATTTGAAAGCACTGACCACTAAACTTATCCATATATCATCAAAATTGGACAAGGGAGAACTAAGAGATATCCAAGTGGGTAATTTGGATGTCGAACATATTTCTTCCTGCTCCCATTGTGTGACAGCAGCCCTACCTCCTCCTCATAATCCAGGTCAATTACCCCTACCAAGATTGTGAATTTTATTCCTCCTTGTTGGTCCCTTGGCAGGTGGAGCCCACAATGCGGTCTTAGCTCAAAGTTAAATGGATCTCTTGCTGATAGCCTGGGGGAAGCATTTCCCTCTCTGAGGACCATAACTTCTAATCTAGAAGAGCACAGAATTAAGGGGATTTGAGTGACCACAAATTCCCCAAGTAGAACATTGGAAATAATGAAAAGTGCAGTCCTTCTTGCCCATATCTATTATTTCTCAGACCAATATTTTCTATCCATTGGAGACAGCATCATATGATGGATGTTGAGATAAGGTACATGTGATGTCCTAGAGCAGGGGTCCCCACCCCCTGGGCCGCAGACCAGTACCAGTCACACAGCAGGAGGTGAGTGGCGGGCAAGCCATCGAACCTGCACCTGTTGCTCCCCTTTGCTCCCCTTTGCTCGCATTACTGCCTGAACTGTTCCCCTCTCCCTCCCGTCTGTGGAAAACCTGTCTTCCACAAAATCGCTCCCTGGTGCCAAAAAGGTTGGGGACCACTGTCTTAGAGGATGAAACCCCATCTTCACAGCATATTGTCTCCAAGTTGGTGCCTTAGCTGTGCCTTTAACAACTCAGTATATTGCTGTATTAGGCCAACAGCTTCTGGGTGGTGTGGTATATGAGAGGACAAGTGGATTCTATAGACATATATAAACTTTCACACTGCCTTTGCCATAAAGTGGGTCTCTTGATCCTCTATGACATTACATTGTTGATAGGTAAAATATTCTATAAGGCCTTAGATAGCAGTTCTGGCAAACAAATGGACTGACTCCAGTCATTCCCCAAATGCAGTCTGACTGACACCCAAACCCATGCTCTTAGATAGATACCATTCTATGTTTATTCCCTCATGATTCAGATAAAAGCAGAGGGCCTAAGATTATACCCAAGCAAAGGAAATAAAGTTGAAACCTTGAGAAATATACAGCAAGACAAGGAGCTCACTTTAATTCTAAACACAAAGATAGAGATGGGAAGACAGTCGTTTTCTCGCCATTCCCACATACATCTATGAATAAACACAGGTAATATTTACTGAGAGCTTCCTTCGTGCCAGTCATTGGTCTAAGCACTTGGCTTCAATTAACTCTTTTAAACTTCTCAACAAACATATGGCTATATCCCACTTTAGTGCTGAGCACACGGAGGCACAGAGAGATGAACACACTCCTTTCTTTCGTTAGTAAGTGATGAATCCTGCGTTCTAAACTGTGTGGTCTGCCTTCAGGGTTTTTACACTTAAATGCTACACTATATCACTTCTAAAAACAGGAAAGAGGGAAAGAAAGACCCAGGGTGCCGTTTTGTTTGTTTGTTTGTTTTCTGACTGGGAAAATAAATTACTTTGTTGGGGGCAGTGGGCAGTGGTCCAGTCTTAGGACTTCTAGAATGCTTCTTGGTGCCATCATCCTTGTTGACCTTGAGCATGCTGAAGTGCACCATCTTGCTCAGGGGCCGGCACTCGCCCACTGTGACACTGTCACTGATTCGGACATCCCTGAAGCAGGGGGAAAGGTGTACAGACATGTTTTTGTGGTGCTTCTAGAAGCGGTTGTACTTTCAGATGTAGTGAAGGTAGTCTTGGTGGATGACAAAGGTCCTCTGCATCTTCATCTTGGTCACCACGCCAGACCGGATCTGCCCTCGGATGGAGACATTACCAGTAAAAGGGCATTTCTTATCAAGGTAGGTGCCCTCCATGGCCTCCTTTGGTGTCTTGAAGCCCAGGCCAATGTTCTTGGAATATAATGGAAGCTTCTCCTTGCCAGTTTCTCCAAGCAGGACCCTCTTCTTATTTTGAAAGATGGTCAGTTGCTTTTGGTAGGCACGCTCAGTCTGAATGTCTGCCATCTTCCCAGCTGCTTGAAAAAAAAACCAGGGCGCTTTTTTTTTTACAAACTTCCCTAACCATTCAATATCCTTACTCCCACGAGTCAGTCATATAAACCTCCAGTACCAGCCTATAACGGAGAAGAAGAAGAAAGGGTGTGTTTCTAGTCAAGTGACAAGGATATCATACTTGGATTTGAGCATTGTGTCAGCCAGTTCTGGCTGGAAGACCAAAGAAATTCTTAGCCCTTTGGGCTTCAGTTTCCTCTGAAGTAGGATTAGATGCTTTCTCAGGCTCTTGGCTATTTCATAACCAAGAAATAATTATCATACTGGATTATGTTGAACTACCTGGAATTTGGGAGAATGGGTTCACTTTTCCACATACATGGAAACTCAGCTGCTTCCATGAGAATGTCTTTACCATAACACCTTATCTGGAGAAAACATCAAGGTGAATCTTTTAACCTTGAGCTCTAACAGTACTTGTTTGAGTGAAAGGTACAACCTTATCCTAGAAGCTAAAACCCGGTGACGAAGGGTCAATCAGCTTGAATCACAGTGAAGGGACATTCCTCATTTCAAAGCTGAACCAAAGCGCTATGCTCTGTGACAAGCAGGTGAGTTCTCAGAGGCCTGAAAAATGGGTGAATCCATCAGCATGGGGGTCGCCTACCTTGATTGCAAATCAGTGACTCATTCTGGCACCCCCCTTGACAGCTGCTGATTTGTTTCCCTAAGATAACTCTTTAATTAGAGAAAGATATGTAGGGATGAGCTGCATGGTTTCACATGAAGAGAGCAAACAGAATGAAATCTAGGTTAAGAGAGCTCCACCGATAGGCTGAAGCAAACAAGCCATCTCTGCAAAAATAACCACCTCTCTCTTTCTTCTTTAACAACACAGACACTTTGTTCTTGGTAAGATTATCTAAAGTTAAGTTCCGTCCTTTCAACAAGCATTCCACTCCTCATACTGATGCACCACATATGTCTATTGTCTATTAAAATATCACACATACACATAGCCAAGGAGAAGTCAAAAAAGAAGGTAACATATGTATTCATTTAATCAGTTATTCTACCGACGAAGAGTCGTTAGTACTTCTCCATATATCATGTTATGCATTGGAAACACAGAAGTGAAAGAAGACAGATTTCCTTCCAATGAGAGAGGTTATAATCTAGCAGAGGAAACAGAAAATCACATCCACAATTACAATAGCAAGTGAAAAATATACTGATCCTTGCAAACACGGGTTGCTCTTCGAGCACCAGAGGGACATCTTAACGCCTTGTGGCAATCAGAGAAAGCTTCTTGGAGGTGACGTCATAAGTTGAGCTTTAGATGGTAGAGAGATTTTAGTTGAAGGGACCAAAGTTCATTTTCAGGCAGAGAAAGAAGCTTATGAGAAGATATAAAGGTCTACAAAGAAGGGTTTGCATGAAGTGGAAAGTCAGACAGTATAAAATGTCAGAGTTTCCCAAGTTTAACATTTTATTCTTCAAGTTTTTGAAATGGGCTTTATCAATGTAAAAACAAACCAGTAGATATATAAGCGATAGTTTAAAACAAACAAGCAAACTTGCTCTCAGGTCAAACATACATTTACCATGGTGATGACTTTCCTTTTTGAACATTTAATCCTCCATCTCAGGACAAGAAGATACAAGGCACAACTAAGAAATGTGTGTGAAGGAGACATTCATGGGAAAACAATAAGAAGAGGGAAACACAGAGTGTACAGTTAACAAACATGTATGTGATAGCTGTACATTATACACAATGAGAAAAACACACTAATGAAATAAAGTAGCCTGATTAAATTAATTACAATACATGCATACGATTTAATAAGATATAGCTTTTTTAAAAAGTGTAAGTTGTATATATTCTCATGGGAGAAGACTGATTTGAGTGAATAAAACTGTTTATGAAAATTGATGTATACTAGGATAAAATTTTTTTAAAACAAAACAACTATAACACTCTGTTTGTATGTATTTGAGTAGGTTTAGAATATGTGTGTAAAAACATAACAATTGGGGACTTCCCTGGTGGTCCAGTGGTAAAGAATCTGCCTTCCAATGCAGGGGGCATGGGTTCAATCCCTAGTCGGGGAACTAAGATCCAATATGCCGCTGGGCAACTAAGCCCACGCACCACAGCTATTGAGCTCGCGTGCCCTGGCGCCTGCACTCCACAACTAGAGAAGAGAAAACCCGCGTGCCACAACTAGAGAGAAGCCTGAGCACCGCAACAAAGAGACTGCGCACCGTAATGAAAGACCCCATGTGCCTCAAGGAAGATCCTGTGTGCTGCAGCTAAGACCCGACAAAGCCAAAAAAATAAGGAAAATAAATAAATAAATAAATAAATAAATAAAATATTTTCAAAAATAAAATAACAATTGATTGTTAACTGTTATTGTTACTGATGGAGAAATGGGGGGATGGAAAAGATTGTAGGAACCATACTATTTAAAAAATGTTATATGAATCCTTTTTTTACAAAATCCTTTTTTGAAATGTTTAAGTATAAAAATTATTATTTTGTTATATATACTTTATATAACATAACATACATTCAAGTGTATTTGTTTTAAATAAATTTATATGTGGACATATGTTATCTATTCATCTACTTATTTTTTAAGTCTATTAATTTCCCAGCTGCTTCCAACATATTTCACATGGACGTCCCTTGGCTTTATTTTTCCCTTGGCCCACGGGATGACTTTTATGGCCACCATATCTCATCCATTCTCTGGCCAGTTTTATGTGACACGCTAAGCACAAGGTTCAACACTTTTATAACAACTGACCACAGTCAACCATGCCCCCTGAATCCATCAGTATCCGTCCACCTTGTCAGACTGGCCCAGTTAATTCAATGCAGCTATCAGTTCAACACAATCTGCTCACTTTACTTCTTGTCCACAGGAATTTGCAACATTTTATACTATGGGAAAGAAAAGATTGACTCTGAATTCTTGTTTGACCATAGCCGTGTCTCGGATAAGGCACTTTCCTTCTCTACACCGTGTTATCCATAGGGATAAGCAAAAAAGACAACATATGTTGAGTTACTTTGAGAAATTTAAAAATTATTTAATATTACATTAATTATTTTATCATTTAAATGATACAGGGAACTTTTAGAAGGCAAGTTTATGACAAATGACCCTGGGAATCTCCAGCATTCATTTTTTCAACCACTATTTATTAAATATTAACTGTGTTCCAAGCACTGATTGAGACACTGGGGGAAATAGTATAAAACCATAAAGAAATCTGTACCCCGCTGGAACTTACCTCATAATGGAAGGAGACACACCACAAGCCAAATAAATAGAGATATTAAAAGAGCAAAACAATGTGCATTTTAGGGTTAAAAAACTATAATTCTACATATTTTAAATATCTCTGAAATCAGGATGAATTTTACAGTCAAGGACATGTCGTAGTTTAATTTTTTTTTCTTTTCTTCTAGCACATATACGATGTTGCTTCTCATAATGTTGATGTCTAAGAGTTGATAACACATAGTGTAGTATGGGGGTAAAAAGCATGAAAGAGTTACCATTCTGGAAAAGATAAATTTAAATAAGGTGAGAGCTCCCTAGAAATGTTATATTTGAGCAATAGCCAGAAGGGGGTGAAAGACCTGGCCATGCATATGTATGGAGAAGATCATTGTAGGTAGATGGAGAAGCAAATGCAAAGGCCCTGAGGCAGTTGTTGGTTGTGTATTTGAGGAGCAGCAAGAAGATAAGTATGGCTGGAGCAGAGGGAGGGAGTAGAAAGAGTATTGGCTGAGGTTCAAGAGCTGTAGCCTGGGGCCATATCCTGTGAAGCTTACATATTACCATAGGAACTTTGGCTAGTCTTCCAAGTCAAATGGACTCTGTGGAAGGATGGAGATCAAGGGAGTGGCATGGTTGTAGAAGAGGTTGGATTCTGATATGTTTTGAAGGTAGAATTTTCAGGATTTGCCTATAGAGTGGAGGGAAGAATGAGATAAGGTTGATGGTGGGAGTTGGTCAAGGATGATGCCAAAGGTTTTGGTATGAGCCAGTATACCACCCCTACAGACAGACTTCAGTTCCCAAAGGTACTCATTCCTGAAAGACTACGTCCTGAGCTTAGAGATGATGGTGAAGAGTTGATTTGGTAAAAGGTTTTGTCCGTACTATATGGTGTTTCCTTGCTTGAAGAGAGAGATCCAAGGAGTCGTTAGACTTAAGTAGGAAATGGACATCTTACAGGGTGTTTGAACTTCTGAGGGTTTGAACTTCAAGCAAAAAACCTGCATGGACCTGTCCACAGGTGTCCTGAAATACTGGTCCCAATTATTCTCACAAACGCTTGGAGAAGAAAGTTCTGCCATGGTTTGCCTGAATCCCTCCTCAGGGTCTTCTGAACGGTAATTATTCATAAAGAATTTAACCAAAACTTGATTAACTCAGTCTTTCCAAACATTTGGATTTTTTAAAAATTATTACACTATTAGGAGACACACCTAATCATAAGACACTAAGACACCAGATACATACTTTTAAAAATTGCGCTAATGTTACCATTTATTAAGAGTCAACTCTTCATCCGGCAGTTTTCTTTAAAGGCATCATCTGTAATTCTCACAACCCTTCAAGATAGACGTTATCATACCCACTTTACAGATGGGGAGAGACAAAACATACAAAAGATACACGAGGACAAGCATGGCATAATATATTCTACTCTTCAGAGCTATGTCCACAAGCTATTTCCACATTGGTGTCTATGATCCTTATGGACCTGGACAGCGGTTCTGACACCATGGTATAGTTTTCTGTGTTATCAGGGGGAAAATCCAATCTTATCTAAGGTCTTTTATATGCCTGGCATTGCACTAGAGTATTTCATAGCAATTTCAGCCAACTATGCTTACCAAAGCAAGGAATAGGCCCTTGCATTTTAGAAAGAGTGGGAACAATTATACTTTCTAAGCGGGAAGGGTGGGGTTGATCAACTGTCCAATAAATTTATTATCTAAAAATCCTAATACGAGGACAAACATGTTAGTCAAAATTATACAGTATAGCAGAGAACAAGAGCTTTGGAGTGGATAGATCCAGATTCAGACTAAGTCACATCTCGTATTTACTATACACAAAGGATTCACCTCCCTGACCCCTTGTTTTCATCTGTTAATAAGAGAGAGGCTGTCTGCTTTCAGTGAATACCAAGTGTAACATAGGTAATAAACCCTAACCTGGTCTATAAAAGGTAGCTAATATTATTAAGGCAGTGTGGTATAATGGTAAAAGCTATGTGTCTTTGTCCATTCTGGCTGCTATAACAGAATGCCATAGAATGGGTGGTTTATAAACAGCAAACATTTGTCACAGTTCTGGAGGCTAAGTCCCAGGTCAAGGTACCAGCAGATTCAGGGTCTGATGAGGACCCTCTTCCTGGTTTATAGACAGCCCTCTTTTCATTGTGTCCTCACATGACAGAAGGAACAAGGGAACGCTCTGGGGTCTCTTTTATATGGGCATCAAACCAGAGCCCTCAGGACGCTATCACCTCCCAAAGGAACCACCTCCAAATACTTTCACACGTGGGTGTTCGTTTCAGTGTATGAATTTTGAGGGGACACAAATCTTCAGTCCATAGCACTGTTGTAGGCAAAATAATGGCACCCCCAAAGATGTCCACATCCTAATCTCTGGAACCTGTGAATATATTATGTTATATGAAAAAAGGGGAACTAAGGTTGAAGATGGAATTAATGTTCTAATGAGCTGGCTTTAAGATAGCAGACTATCCTAAATTATATGTGTGAACCTTATATAATCACAAGGATCCTTAAAAGTGGAAGAGAAAATAAGAAGAGAAAACCAGAGAGATTGCAATATGGGAAGAACTCAGCTTGACATTGCTATTTCTGGCTGGGAAGGAGGGAGAGGACCAGGAACCAGGGAAAGCAAATGGCTTCTAGAAGCTGGAAAGAGAATGGATTACCTATTAGAGCCTTGAGAAGAAGTTTCAGCGTTGATAAACCATAACGCCTTAATCTTAGCCCAGTGAGACTCAGAGTGAGACTCATTTTGGATTTCTGACTTCCAGAAATGTAAGATAATATATTAGTGTCGTTCAACCTACTAAGTTGTTATAATTTGTTACAGTCGCAACTGGAAACCAATGCAAAAACTAAGAGCCAGGAGGCTTGAGTTTCCGTTCCTGCCCTGCTGCTGACGAGTTCTAATGTATCAGCTTTCTTAACCACTCCATGTCTCATTTTCCTCTTCTGTGAAATGCGATTTATAATACTAGCTACCTCATCATCTTAGGGGACTAAAAGAGTTAATACCCAGCTTAATCATTCAGAGTAGTGTTTGGCTCATGGCAATTGCTTAGTGTATATTAACTATAAGCACTTTCTTAGGGGCCAGGAATAATGGTCTCAGAGATATGGTTTCTATTCTTCTAATGTTGTAAACATGCAATATATAATTTGCAATTACATGCAATATGTAAATATGCAAACATTTACGTACTTACATATTGCATGCTATTTGCAAAAGATGCAATATGTAAATGTGTAAACATAAAATGCTGGACATGTCTACATTTCTAAACTATTTGTTGAATAACCTTGGAGAACAGTTAATAAAGCGTAGAACTCACATCCAAGGATGAAAATTGAGGCAGTGCTGGTAGCGAGGGGCAGAGGCAAGGAAAAAGAGCCTTCAGCTCTGATAATGAAAAGAAAGAAAGTCACGTATGTAAAGAACTCACAGCAATGGCAGATCGGCTGCCATTTTTAACCTAACATTTTATCACTTTTTCCTTTAAAGAACAACCCCGTTGCTTTCAATCATGGGTGTAGAGAACGCACATAATTATTTGACATTTCAAAGAAATAAAATTTAAAAAGAGCCACTAAAGTTATCCATCCCTCTTTTCTAAACTCGAAACATCAAAAATAGATGTCCCTGGCATGATAACACACTGAAGTCATTCTGAAAGAAAGTTAGAATTTCCATTCCTCATTTTCCTTTCTCCCCAGTAAGGTTTTCAGCAGATGGGAATATCAATTTAGTTACTTGACATTTAGAAGGATAAATGACTTAAGAGCTTTATGATCCCCTCTCATTGAAGCATATTTGATAACATCTGCCCAACATCTTACACTCACATCAGAGCCAAGATGATTTAACAAGAAGAGAATGGCTAGAATCCAGGACCCCAGCGTTCTATCCCTGGTCCTGATATAAACATGAGCATTGGGTACATAGACCTGATGATAAATAAAGCTTTTTGTTTTGTGGTCAACCTGTGTATTAACACCTTGGTTAAGATGGAATTATTAAGACTAAAACGTTAGAAATGGGATTTGTAATAATTTATTCAGGGAGAAAATAATACTGTACATGGGGACAGGGTTTCATTCTAAACTCTAGGGGAAAGAAAATCTGTCTAACTTTAGATTGTATTAAAGGTCTTATTCTCACAGAAGAAAAGTTTCTCTACTCTCATTCTTTTTTAAAGACAAGTTGCCATCTTTACTAGAAATTCTAATTTTTCTTTGATGTAATAAATTGCAGTACTTCATTTATGTTCTTACCTCACTAGTTATCAGTCTTAAGTCAAGAACATAAAAAAATATATAGTCTGATCTTTCCATTTTATAGTGTCCTTTTAAAGAAAAGAAGGGGAATGTCATCTTTAAGGCATTTATAAAGACTTATTGGGCAACCTCCAACAGTTAAGAGCCATAAAACAATTAGCAACATGCATCTAAATCACTTGAACAAATAGACAGCAAGCATCTCCAGACTTGGTATTCACAACTGAGTGAAATACAAATCTTTCCTGATACCTGGTATTCAGATATTGACTAATGAATAGTTTTCTTTTCCTCAAAATTATCCTCTCTTGCTATTATGGGTAAGTCCATTCAGGCTCTGTATCCTGAGGAACTATGCAAACAGTCAGGACTTAAGAAATAATTACTAAATGAACAAATGGATTAATTAATTTATTTACAGGGCTCTTCCATTCTATTGGCTTGGCTTATAAAATTAAGGATTTTTCTGGTACTGTATATTTGATCTCAGTGGAATTTAGTTTGCTAAGTCCCTCTATTACATAAATAATGACAATGAAAGATAGAATTCTGAAACTTGAAGGGATATTAAAGGTCAACTGATTCAATATCCTCATTTTCCAATTTGTAGAATGATTTTAGCATTTCAGGGGCCCTCAACAGGTCATCTAGTCAAAAGTTTGACAAAACACTTCATGAAAGAAGGAAATACATTTGATGTGTTGGACTTGAATTAAATGCCAATGGTTTAGTTTAGGAAACAATTTAATGTTACATTTCACTTGCTTAAATATATGTATATTTATAAACTCTGACTCTGGAGGAACCTCCAGTTAATTAATTATCTTTACTATCTAAAGTTCTTTATCTAGATGTGTGATACATTTACATAATCTGCTCCAGAGGTTAAAATTAAGGTCAGTGGGCTATTAAAGAAATGGAAAATTTTGATTCAAGGGAAGAAAAAATAATTCTAATATTCAAACTACATGATGATAGAATGATATGCCCTTATGATATTGATTTAGCTGTGACCTGGTATATTCAATATAATAATTAAATTTAAAATGATATATTTACTTGGGGTTTTCTTGGTCAATGTCTCTAGAATACAAACTTTAGAAGCATAGGAATTAAATGTATTCAACAATAAAGTACACTACTTAGCAACTAGTCGATCATCAATAATTAACTAGTAAAACAATGAATTAAAACAATAACTAAAGAACAACTTGGATATTTTATTATGATAAGTCATCCCTGCTGTGAGATCCAAACACAAAAATGAAGGCAGACTGAGAGCATTAAAGGAGCGGGAAGAAAGTCCAAACTGTGGCGGGAAGGCTGGCCTTGTGATGTGTTTGTAAGTCAACATGGTACAAAGACTTATGAACAAAATATACCACATCTTTTTGTTCTAATTTAAATCTGTATCCTCTTACCGTGACAAAATGTAATTTTGTTACCTTTAAAAGAGATCCCTTCCACAAAGTTTTTATTTTTAATTAAGCCTAGTTGCTGTATAATATTATGTTAGTTATAGGTGTATAATACAGTGATTCACAGTTTTTAAAGATTGCACTCCATTTAGAGTTATAAAACATTGGCTATATTCCCCATGTTGTACAATGTATCTTTGTATCTTATTTTATACCTAATAGTTTGTACATCTTACTCCCCTCCCCTTTTATTTCCCCTCCTCCTTCCCTCTCCCCTCTGGTAACCACTAGCTTGTTCTCTGTCACTGTGTCTGCTTCTTTTTTCCAACAAAAAACGTTTAATGGCGTTTGATGTTTACTAGACAGTAAATCCACCCATTCTCTTTTCTGGTAGTAACAACGTACTGTTTGCTTTGGGCACCACTTGTACCCCCCCCATTGGATTCAGTTTGGAAGGCCCATGACGCATGGCGCACTGCCCCTCAATAACTAAGATGTGGGAAGGTGGCCCAAGCTTGGAGAATTGTCGGCTCTTTCTCTGGAACTTGTCAGCAGCAACCAAAAAACTGAAAATGTTTGGAGTAGATTCATAGCAACGACAGAAACCAAACACACTGCCCAACAATTTCTGCAACTTGGCTGCCCAGGGCTCCTCTCAAGCTTCCCTTTACAGTAATTTCCACATCAACCAGAAATCAATTTTCTGCTTATATTAGTCATAGCCAGTTTCTGTGGCTTGCAAGCAAGAAATTTTAACTGATGCAGAGTTCAGGTGAGGACTGTAGAATTCCCAGATCTAGATTTACATATTTGATCTGTCACTTACCGACTGTATGATATTCAGCACATTCCTTGCTCTGCCTAAGCCCCAGTTTCCTTACCTGCAAAATAGAGATAAAAGAATTTACCAAATAGAGTTGGTATAGGAATTAAATTAAATGGTGTTTGTGCAGTATCAGGCATTTAGTAAATGCTCCGTAAATGGTTGCAGGCTAATATGGGTATTTTAATTTTTTTTTTTTTTTTTTTTTTGTGGTATGCGGGCCTCTCACTGTTGTGGCCTCTCCCGTTGCGGAGCACAGGCTCCGGACGCGCAGGCTCAGCAGCCACGGCTCACGGGCCCAGCCGCTCCACGGCACGTGAGATCTTCCCGGACCGGGGCACGAACCCGTGTCTCCTGCATCGGCAGGCGGATTCTCAACCACTGCGCCACCAGGGAAGCCCTAATATGGGTATTTTAAAAAGTAAAATGACTCTTCATAGACATATTGTAATTCAGGGATAATAAGAGATAAAATCGCTCTTTCTCCAAGAGTTTCTCCTAAGGACCTTTGTAAGAAGCGTTAGTCAGGCATTGATACAACATTTCCTAGATTTTAAGATCCACAGACTTTTAAACAACATTTCCTAAACCGGGCATCTGATGGTCCATATCTTCATTTAATGAGTCACTGTTCCTCTACTCCTTTTTCTTTTTCCCGCTCCAAGTTCTTAGTAACTGTTGATGCAGCTTACAATCAACAGGGTCCGAACCCAGGAAGTATGGTGACTATAACACGATGGGTCCCGAGTCACCCACGCCCGACACACAGCACAAAGGCCCGCATCCCTTGCACATCTTCTCAGCCTTTATTCTCTCACCTACACTTCGTGGAGAAAGCAGACATAGTAATCTGACTAATTACTTGTGCTGACCTCCACTTGTCTTAAGTAGAAACCAAATTCTGTCTGGCGTTCCAGCGAGCTCTGTGTTCAGCCTTCTGTAGTTGTGGCTGTCATAGCTGAAGCATGTTTTCTATTGGGATAGCAGAGAGCTGTTAATTAAAGCACACGCTTACCGACCTACGGTCTTTCTTCGTGTTTATTGCTGCTACGCTCATGATCTTAAAGGGAAGAAGAGAAAAGCGCTCTCCCGCTCCCTATTTGGGCAATGGTAGCAATCACTGAGAGGGACTGATTTTCCTTTGGGGGGTAGAGGTGCGTGGGTGAATCTTTTCACTTGCCAAGTCACCTCAGTTTACCAACTTATTAAAAGAACTGAATACTTGCTACTGTGTACAGGGATAAGTCTGATTGATTAATTGTTACAAAAGGCCTGGAGATCCCGGGACAGCAAGGAGTAAAAAGACACAGTGCACTGTTTCGTTGGTGTTTTTCTTTTATTAATGTTGACTGAGGAGTATTGAGCCAGCCAAGCACACAGCGTTGTATTAATTTTCAAAGTGAGCACTTAACTGATGCATCAACATTAAATCTAAACATAATCCTATCGTGGGAAATAAAGCATGATCTCCCTCTCTTAGCCAGGTTTCTTTGATGCAGCGTTATTTGCAGTATGATGGCCTCGGTCCCACTAATGTTCAGAATTGCTCAAGTCCAGTGTTTAAATAGGGGATGCTGGAGTGCCAGCAACAGGTCTAGCAATCTTAATAATTTATTTGAGGGATGCCAGAACTATGTGATGATTTTGAAGCATGGAGAAGGGAGAAAATGAATGGATTAATTTTAAAAGTAGTGGTTTTGGAGTCACACAGAGGTGGATTCTAAACCTTGACCATTGGGTCATTTGTACATTTGTACAAGTAACTGGATATCTTCAAATCTCCATTGCCTTATCTGTAAAACTGAGATAACCTTATGAATAACCTTGGACTATTGAAAATTTTAAGTATGTATGTAAGTTAGGTACCTAAGTGTTAGTTGGAATGTAATAAATATTTGTTCCTTTTCTTCCCTGTTTTAAAAACAGACTAAAAGCTCTTGGCTACAGAAAGAAATACTTTCTATAGATTACAAGGGGGGAAATGACATTGAAATAAAGGCTGTTTGGGTTCCACGAGCACAAAAGTCCTTAAACCATCTAGAAAACTGCAAAGCCCATTCAAATCCACTTTCCTGTTTTCTGTCAATTACAAAATTATCACCAATGTAAGGGGGTTAGATTATTTTTTCAGAGCTAATTTCCCAGTACTACTTATGCGGAGGTGATGGATCATTGACTTCTATGAGCCTCAGCCCCCAAATGCAGCACGAGTGGCTGTAGTGAGATATAGGTGGAGGGCACTGCACGGAGCAGGGAACATTCAAAAATGATAATGGAATAAAAGAGCAGCAATTGATACGAGAAGAGAAAATAGTTCAAAGGGGGAGAAAGTATTGTGCTATTTTAGATAGGGGACAGGGAGGTCCTCTCTGGGGATGTGACTTTTGAAGCGACCTGGGGAAAGTGAGGAAGGGAGGCTTGGAGATGCTTAGGGGCTGGCATTCCTGACAGGGGGAGGAGCAAAGCAGCCGGAGCAGACCTGTGTAAGAGGCGGACGAGGGGCGGTGTGTCTGGGGCGTGGTGCACAGGGTGGGGAGGTTGGGGCTGAGATCTGAGATGGGGGTCACAGTGTATCCACTGGCTTTTGTTCTAAATGCAGTGGCCAGTCACGGGAGGTCTGAGCAGAGGAGAGACGTGTCTGACCACACTCTAGGGGTTATAGTCATGGCTGGTGCCTCAGAAGAAGACAGTGACCCTCATCTCACTTCCCAGCAATGACGGGGAACACTGTCTGTACTGGCGAGGTCTGCACATAGCAACGAAAAGGATGAGGGAAACCAATACCTTAGGAAGAAGTAGTCACTCCTTTGGAGCACTTACTCCACCCAAACTAGAAATAGCTTAAAGGAGCGATTAAACATATTGTGTCACTCTTCTCACTGTTTAGGATACCTTGAAGTGAAGTCTCTAGGACTAGCTTTGAATTTTGGAGTATTTCACTAATAATTTTGTGTTTATCCTTGAGGGCAGACACGGAGTCTTAGTTTTGTATTTCCAGCTCTTATTACAAAACATGACGCTTTGAACAAATTCAATAAATGTTCGCTAAGTTAATGGCTCATAAAGAGTAATATTTGTACATACACTACTTCCAGTTGCCAATTCAATTGCTTCCACATTTATTATCATCTTATTTGATCCTGATGGCCATCCTGAGAGGGGGGCTATGACGTCTTACGACACCCAGAGATGTGCCACAAGATGAGTTGGGATCACTGATGCTCAGAGAAGTTAAGCAGCAGCTGAAGCCACATAATTAAAAGTGACAAAGGTTGGATATAAACACTAAATCACGTTAACTCTTGCCAAGATCCTATGCCACATTTGCTGCAAGTGTCCTTCTAATACCCACCTTCTAAGCTAATCCTTTACTCCGTCAGTCTGTAACCCAGTTAAAAAATATCTACTGTATCTCATACGGATGTAAGGGCTGAAAGTCAATGCATATTAGAAACATTATCCAGGGATCCAAAAACAACTGTGTGCAATAAGAGACTGGGTGAATTTTCAGACATTAGCAATGCGTATTTTTCACCTTTAATGTATTGGAACAAGGATTCTTCAGAATTAACTGAGCAATAGGAGGCATTGAATGAAGACTCTAATTGGACAGATTGACGGCCATCCAGGGTATTTATCAATTTATGCCATGGTCTAGAGTTTTGAAAAGGTTTCTAATTTTTAGTGGCAGGTAAGAGATCTAATTACATATCCATATCTTGACTTGATTCTATTCTGGCAAAACTGCATGTTTCTTTCACTAAGGTTTTTGTCATTTGACCAGACCCCCACTGTTGGTCAGTTTCCATGTACAGAGATCAAGTTAGTTTCTCCCACTGTAAACGTATCCCCTGCCTTTTAATAAACCTTACAAAATGCCAAACTAGCTCTTGGTTCATAATTTAAACCCAGGGAAATCAGACTTATTATGGAATGGACATTTAAGCAGGTTTTTAACTACCAGGAATCGCTGGAGACAAAGCCATCACCCCATCTGATCTACTCTCCTCTCCATCAGTGACTCTTGGGGTCTCATTATCTTATTTGGTATTTCAAAACTGAAACAATTGTACTAACACCAAGGGCATCACTCATTGCTACCAAGTAAAAAAGGCAGCAAAAAATGTACCAGTGTCAGCATGCAATGAGTGGCCAAAAAGGAAACAAATGCATAAATGGTTCATCATCATCAATAGGACCTGTCAAGATGAAGTGAAAAGGGAAAAAAATGAGAAACTCCTTCCAGTGTGCTAATGATACCACTGTAGGACATTGAAGGGTAGCACATTGCTCCCAATACCAATTAGATTTTGCTGTTTGATTTAATTATGTTAACTGCTCAGTTCAGAGGTAAAGAGGAGGAGAGTTGTTACATATTTATTTAGCACACACTTAAAGATCATTTACTCTGTGCCCTGTCCTGTATTATGAGCTTTATGATGCTTATTTAAATATCAGAAACTCTTGGTTAGTTTCCTTTCTGTACAGTTTCTTCCCCTTCTCTTTCTCCTTTCTCTTCTTTATCATTAGTATGTAATATTTCTATGAGTTTCCCAATTTCTGCCTTTACTTTTTTTTTTTTTTTTTTTTTTGCGGTATGCGGGCCTCTCACTGTTGTGGCCTCTCCCGTTGCGGAGCACAGGCTCCGGACGCACAGGCTCCGCGGCCATGGCTCACGGGCTTAGTTGCTCCGCGGCATGTGGGATCTTCCCGGACCAGGGCACGAACCCGTGTCTCCTGCATCCACAGGCGGATTCTCAACCACTGCGCCACCAGGGAAGCCCTGCCTTTACTTTAAATAACAGTTGACTTCCTGCCCTTATTCTAAGGGACATTAAGGAAAAAAAAAATCCAAAATATATTTATTTTATGATAGATTTCTAAAATTTAATTTTAACTCTGTCACTATAAAATCTTATGCACAGAAACCTAATGATTTCTGCAGAGAAGAAACTTTTTCAAAGTTGGGGAAATTGTGCAGTTCTTCCTCTATAAATGCCAACTCCTTATTAGCATATTTCCTGCATTATCAATGAGGGGGAAAATAGTTACCCAAACAACTATTATAGCAATAGTTAGAGTCTTTCTTATTAGAAAAAGTTCTGTTTACCAGAAGAAGAAGGCAATAAATGCACCTCTCCCCCAATGAATAAGTGATTTTTCTAGGCACCTGCTGGAGAAAATAATCATAATAATTTATGTTTTTCCTCTTTATTTACTGAAATCACTATTTGTTCTGAGTAGTAAATATAAACAAATTAAAGAGAAAGAGTGAGTTAGAAAAGAGCTAGCCCAACTTTTTCCCCCAACCTGCAGAAAAAGAGCTTGATACTGAAATAAAACTGTAAATCAATTAATGACAGTGTTGGATTTTGTGAGAGATTTAGCTTCTCAGCTAATGTGTCTCCTGTTGTAGTGAAATTTCAATATGACCAAGTGACTATCTTTCCTCTTATTTCTCTGGCAAGATGAGGGGAGGGGTGTGAAGGGTGAGAGTTGGTATAACTGCACCCACTGTGGCAGACACCACAGTTTTCTTGGGCGTGAATGTATTGAATTGTAGTGACACAGCTGACAAAGAGTTGCCTTTTCATGAGCTTGTGCTTCTTATTGCTCCCATTAGCTCTTGGAGAAGAAGAAGAAACAAAAAGAAAAAACAGGTGAATTCAACAGGCTATAAATCTTCCCTGAAGTACAGTATGATACTGTTTCCTAGTGGAAGAGGAGGCTCAAGGAATACAGAGCACCTCCCTATCACGGCTGGAACACATGTTGGAAAGAGGGAACCGCACAATAGCCACAATACCAGAGGTTCCATCTGGCCTCCCCAGATGAGTCTTTCCCTTTACAGTCCCAAATCACGCCAACGATTAAGAGCGATGATTACAGCCACCAACAGTCTCACTGGACTAATACCTCCTTATTTTCAAGAGGTTAATTCTATTTCTAAGTAAGCAAACCACATTAGGAAAACTATGCAATGCCCTATTTACACCATTTTTTTAAAAGGGGAAAAACACCAGCCTCAAAAATATTGGAAAATAAATTTAGCTTAATATTGAAGAACACTAATAATTCTCAATATGCCTTCTAATACATTTCCTTTAAAATACCCACAAAGATATTTAAAAACGGGCAAAAGTAAACAACCAGGCTATAAATGAAAAACAAGATCTAAAGCAAGGTGTGAGGGAAATATCTAATAGCATCATCAGTGAAAATGGATTGAGAAGAATTTTTTTAAAGTATGTATGTATTTTTTTCTGAGCCAGAATAGCCCAGATGGCCAAAAGAAACTGAAAAAAAATTAAAAGAATTTGATTCACCAACATCCCCCCCACCATTTGGCTCCTAAGCCTTGGGGGAAGAGGGCTTCCCTAAAAATATTCTTCTTTTTTTGCTTTCTCTTTTCTCTTTTCTTTCCTTTCCCTTCCTTCTTCCCTCTCCCCTTTCCTCCCCCCCTCTCTCCCTTCCTTCCTTCCTTTCTTCCATCCTTTTTCCCATCCATCCATCTTTCTATCTATACACACACATACATATATGCATATATACATGCAAACACAAATAAATCCATATATGTTTGTTTTTTACTGCGTGGAAACTAACTTCTAAATAGCTTTTCTGCCGTTCATCCCAGATTACCATTCCCGTAGGTTTTTTTCTTACTATGTCCATCTATTAAGAGACCACATATTTGTAAGCTTTGCTATAGTAACAAATGGCCACAAAATCCCAGTGGTTTATAACAAGAGATTTACTTCTCACACATGTTACATGCCAGCTGCAAGTTGATGACCGCTCAGCTACAGCTTTGTATTAAGTTCTTGCCAGAGAAGCAGCAACAATGTGGAGGATGATATTCTTTCAGAAGAGGAAAAGTCAGGAGTTGAGTAGGAGCCAAGTCAGCACCGACCCTCCATTGACATATTATAATATGAGGATTACACATTTTTCTTATTTTAAGCTCCTGAGATTTAGAGGTCATTTATGCAAAAGTGACTAAATAGAAGTTTGTACCTACATTTGGGGGACTGTCAAAAAAAATAACACCCAAAACATGTGACATTGGCTTCAGGGTTAGGAATAGACCAGTGAGAGAACTGTTCACGGAGATTGGAAAAATGACTTCTGTTGGCCTGCATTTCCTTTCTCTTTCCAACTAAGAGTGTTATTCAGTGGCAAAATATTGATATTACTATTGTTTGAGATAATTTGGAAGACAAATATCATATCTTATGGCTTTAGGCAAAGGAATAGCAAAACTGAATTTTACCAGTCTGCCTTAATTGTTATTGAATGAATTTGACACGGTGCTAAGATGGAGACGACTCAGAAAAGACCTGGCAGGTTTGCAAATAAGTATTATTGGTAAGAGAGGTAATACAGAAATTCTTGCACTCGAGGGGTAGAAAGATGCAACAATTTCTCATCACCAATAAATAAAAGTTACGGCTGGAAAAATGGAGTAACAATAAGTCACAAGCTCAAGGGTAAAGACCAAATCAATAGCCTATCCATAAAGCACTTGCTTAAATTTTCTAAAGAGATGAAGTTGGGCCCCAGAAAATTCTTTCATTTGGACAAAATGTCTTAGGAGAAAAAAAAGACTAAAGAGAGAGAGAGTCTCACAAAAGTCTAATAAATTCATGGTACTTACAATTAAGTCTAAAGATCAGACACAACAGAACCTAGGTGGTGGTCTTCATGATTCCAAATCCCTGTTATTCACACCCATTTATAATCACCTCCTCTTCATTATGGGCAGGACTGTGATTTGTTTCTAAAAGATAGAATATGAAAAATTATTTAATATTTGGCCCTTTAAGAAAAACATTTGCTGACCCTTGAATAGAACAAAAGCAAACAAATAACAATCCTACCTTATCTAATCATAAAATACATTATTTTATCTTAACAGGTGCTTTTCCAAGAAATACATTATTTAAAAATACTTTTCTACAGAGTTTTGAGGGAAAAAAAGTTGGGATTTCAGATATATAATGTAAAACTAAAATTCTCTCATAAGTTTTGTCTATAACCCCAGTTTAAATTTATTGAATTTGATATGATGTGATAATAGAAAATAGAGATAGAAAAAATGTACTGGAACCATGTGTAAAATTTCATACAACAAAAAATATATTTTTGTCTAAGTAAACAAATATTTTTTCCTGAAACAATACTCACTGTGGCAAAGGCATGTTGATAAAGATATAATTATATATTGATATATGAGTAATTTGATGAAATCTTTCAGGAAAGCAATTAAGTAACATGAATAAAATAGCTTTTATTTTCATTTTGCAATCCTTAATGAAATAATTGATGTAAGCAATGTCCATCAATGACTGCTAAAGCCTCTAGAGGAAAAGTAAACAGAGAACTTATTCCAGAAAATAAAATATTACTCCACGAATGACTTGCTGATCATAGAAGGAAACATGTAACTTTACAATAGAGGAGCCAGGCTGACACTGGGAAATCATAATCTTACCATAAAAGCAGGATGCTGTGTGATCCTGATGAGATGTAATATGAAAGACAGAACAGCACTTAGAAAGTAGTCTTGCTGAGACTTTAGACTTTACAAGAAGAACAAAAGATATAGAGATAAGCTGAATTATACCATGAAAAAGTAATCAAATGAATCCTGAATGTGTAACTTCTACTGAGAAACTGACCTGTTTCCTGAAACCAGTTAATGACACAGGAAAATAAGATGGAAATGTGGACACATACATTAAAAGAGATTTAAGAAACACAATAGAGGAAAACCAAATGCAGTGAGTGAAACTTGGTGGATTCTGATTCCAACTGACCAGCTGGATAGCAAGACTATTTTTTTTTAGTTTGAATATGGGTTGAGTACTTGATGACAGAAAGCAACTATTGTTAATTTTTAGAATTTAGGTGTTAATTTTTAGGTGCAATAATGATTTAGGCATTATGTAAAGTGTTCATATTATTTTTTTAAAGAAATGCTTACTGAAAAATTTAGTACTGGAAAATAATATTTTGAATAAACTGCTCTGCAAAACTGATAAAAAATAACAAAAAAGTGAGGAGAGAAATATATCAAATCTAAGGGGACAAATTATTGATAACTTTGGTGTATAAATGAGAGATTGATGAAGGTTAATAGACTATTCTCTTTAATCTTATACATATTTGAAAATTTTCAGAATGAAAGCCTGATTTTTTAAAAATCCCATAGCCTTTTGTTTAACTAGCTCCCTTCTGGGATGAAATGTTATGGCAATCTAAGAAATGTGGACATGTAATTTTGCAAAAAGATATTGATTAAAGCATTAACTATTTAGGGCACAAAAAGCACCTGACTTTTAGGGTGATTTAGAATTAAACATTAATGAACCCTGGATTATTATGCTTACAAAAAATTTATAGTAACATTGGAAAAATTCCTACAACATTTAAGGAAAATGAAATTTATAGAAGCGGTCAGATCATGATTACATTGAGAAAAATACAGTGGAGCCAATCTTGGTGTAATCAGTAGAAAATGCCCAGTCTTTTTTGAGATTAGAATTCTAAGACTAAAAAACAAAACAAAACCAAAAAACAGCAAACAAACAAATGCAGAGTCTCTAAACTTTACTGACTCTTATTTTTATCTTTAACTCTACTTGCTTCTAGTGATGGAGCTGATAGGACAGACAAGAAGATATGATGTCCTAGTAAGAGATCTCTTGGAAAAAGATCCTGCAAACTCCAGCTTATTATTATTTTATTTTTATATCTTCCTATCTGAAATCTAAAATATATTATTTGTTTTGGCACTTAATCTTGTATTGTCTCAATTTATTTTTAGAGATGCAACATCATGTAAGGAATAGAACATAGATCCTTGATTGAAATCTAGATTTGAATTTGAGGCCTGAAATTTTCTCTCTGTATAAGCCTCAACTTCCTCCTTTAAAAAGTGATGATAATATTATTTACTTCAAATTCCTCCTGATGATTAAAAAATATGTCAAGCAAAACACTATGATAGTATCTGATAGATGTCTGGTCAATATTCATATTTCAATTTTCCTTTCCACATATATTTGTATTTTCTGTTGATCTGAAGAAATTCTTTTTGAATTACCATGTCAATGACTAGTTAACTTCATAACTAGGTAGGTTCTCTTTGACAACGTTGGGGTAGTATTTATCCAGCAGAGTAATTGGAATATAGGGTTTGGAGGAGTTCAAATTAGCTGACTACACACTCTTTTCTTAGTCTTTACCAAATGTCTTAGTTTTTTCAAATTATTATTTTTTAAATCAAGTTATTTCGAAAAATGTCTAGCACCTCTGTTCTCCCATCTGGAATCCAGAGACACTCAAAAGTTAAGATGTAATGGTATTTCAACAAAAGATAGCTTTGCCATTCTGGTTCCCTCAGTCTTTCTGGACAATGAAAACATAAGATATTAACAGATATCAGCCAGGTGTTTTTTTTCTCCTTTGCTACTTCAAGTATCATATCAGAAAAGACCAGGTTTGGACTTGACATAATTTGGGTTGTTTTTCTAATTCCATAACCATTTTTGATTCCTTTGATTTAATTTTTTGTACAAGAAACTGCACTCCATACTATAACAATTATTATTATTTTTTTTTTCCTTAATTCTAATTTCACTGTGTGTGTGTGTGTGTGTGTGTGTGTGTGTGTGTGTGGTGAACATTCAATATAAGGGAATCCCTGCCTGTAGAAATAAGTATTGCTAGCTTTATGTCTGGGCTGAGAACTGGAGGTATTGGGAAACATATTCCAGACATACTTTCATGGACTCTTCAGCCTCCACAATATGCAGCTACTGCATTTATATTTTATTCATATAGATATATATTGTTTAATAATTTATAGAGCTGGATACACTTGCTACAAGGTGATGTGATGTTCTCTTTTGATCTACTTTGGTAGCATCACTTTCCGTCAGAGAATTTACTGCAGTGATGTGCACAGTAAATATTTAATAACATTAGAGGCATCAGAGTCTATTTTTCCTTGAAGGGTGCTTAATTATGTCTATTTCCCATGATGAGTTGCTAAAGTCAGTGTTATTTGAATTTGTAGTGACTGGGTGGAGGTGGAGAAGTCCTTGCATGAGGCTCCCCTCCCACAAAAAGTCAATGTGTGTGAATTTAACAAGGCAGTAGAGCAGAACCTCAACCTCATTAATTTGGGCCACACAAATTAAATACCTGTGATACTTCAACTGTGCTTGAGCTAAAGTGTACCTAACCCTACCAGAAGAGACTGGCTGAGCTGCATGGGCATATAAACAACAAAGGAGAAAAAAGTTAAAACTATTTTTACTGTGTCCACACTATTCATGTACTTGGTATTTGCCTACGTATTAGATAGAATCATATGTTAATATTTGATGGTTGATAGAAAAAAGGACAGTTTCATATGGGTCAACTTATAAGCGTTAATCTTTTCAGTACAAAAGCTCTGATGAGAGAAGAAACATCATTTCTGTCAATTCTTTCCAGTTGGTGACGAACCATGCTACATTCTTGATACATTTTTCATGAATTATTGCTAAAACATCCTAAGCCAAGACCTTAGCTGATGGAAAAGTTGACAGGATAAGCAACCAAGTTCCACTTGGCTTTCCAAATAACTGCACTTGGCCTCAAGAATGAGAGTTATAACTTGTAACTCTTAGTAAAGTCAGAACATATGGCTTCACCATGAAGAATAAACTATAACGTGGCTCTCTGTGCATGATCAGAGCTTTGACTCAAATATCTCATTGCAGTAATTTTTATATCCTCCTAAGAGTAAACTTTTAAAAATGTGTATTTTCTTCTGGACACAAAAAACAATATTCGACTTTTAGGATAATTTCCTTTGGAGAAGTTTATTTATAGAAAGGTAGTTATGATTAATCTAGAAAACATAAACTTTGTATAAAAAGCACTTGTATTATTGTGTACTAAATATTTTATGTTTAATAATAATAACTGAACACAGTATTTTGAAAGAGAGTTATAGAGTTTCATTTGCAAATTATATGTGTACTAACTTAAAGGTTCTTGAAATCCCAGAAGTAAGGGAGTAGATAATATCAAATTTAACAGTCCATATTCAAATTGGTAATTTCTTTACCAGGTGGTGAATTCACTTAAGACAGAGAAGGTATTGCATATGTTTTCAGATCTTTCAAATACCTATCAGGCACAAAATCTGTGCTTTACCATACAACTTTGTTCCATCAAGTTGTGTCCTTTTATGTCATATCTCAGGGACTCATACCTGGCCGATCTGTGCATTTTATACTCTTGACCACAAAGTTGGTGTAGCAAGAAACAAGTGACCCACACTGGGTCAATGGGGCTTAATTATGGGATTTTTGCTAGAACTGTTGGCAAAAAGAATCATCTTCATTATTTCTTAGTAGGTTGTAGCTCACCATTACTCTTTCAAAGAATATTTGCAAAGCACCTATTACGTGCCAGGCCTTACATATCACAAAAGGAAAGTCTCCCTGAGAAGAAAAATGAGAGAAAGTCAAAGGCGGATAACATTACTTGAACATCAGAATTTAGCTGTCACTGAATGCCATCTCTAAAGTTTATATTTATAGTTTAAGATAACTTGTTGAGTTGTCAATGGCAACAAAAAAAGTATCTGAAAAATACGTTTTCCAAACTTACGTTTATTGAGTTTAGTTGTTCACACAACTTTACTGTATCTTACACCCAACTCATCGTTCTGGGGAGATAAGTCTTAGTAATCCCATCACACATGCATCTATGCCTTTGACTTATGCAAATCTAATTACTGGTACATAGACACACAGACACACTCTCACATATACATATACATTTTACGTATACATGCATTCATCTATATATAGATATATATATATATACACACGGGTATAAAATTTAAATTGTTCAGGTAATTCTGTCTGTCCCAGTGTGAATGTGAGGTGGCAGTCATAAATCTGTATTCCCACAGATGATCCTAGTATGTGTAGTCCTTTCATACTATGTGTTTATGCTGATGATTGTAAATAAGTGTTTTCCATATAATATGCTTGATTTGTTGAGGAATTAGAATTTTAAAACTTTCCCTTGCATCACTGAAACTTTGTTTATCATAGAGAAAGAATTGGAGAGTTACATAAACTGCCACTACTTTTGTAAAATACAATAATACCCCTATAGCCTTTATATATCTATATAGCCTTTAAAAATGAGAAATATACAGAAAAAAATTGGTGAATGTTGAATGAAGCACACACATTAGTATAAGTATGTATAATCCAGTTTTTTAAAGAAAAATGGGATATGTGTATATTCAAACTCATAATATTCACATATAAATTCACCACTACAAACACACACACACACACACACACACACACACACACACAAAGGTCCAAAAGGTACTATGCAAATATATTAATAGTCATTAGCCCAGGAAAACCGATTGTTTGAAAATTTTTTAAAGTTGTTGGCATTTGCTATAGTGCTCCCTTACTATAACCTTTATTTATAAGAAGGACAAGATCCAGGAGACTTGACCCCATGTTTCAAGATCAGAACGAATTGGCTTTTCATTTTGTATAGTATTATTTTTTCCTATTTATAATTCTTTCAAATTTTATTACATCAACATTAATCAAAATCCATGCCATAGCAGGCCATCTGCAAAATGTGGGCAGTAAAGAGAGGAACAGGACACTTGATTAAGTTCGAGGCTTGTCCCTTTTCTCTCATTGTTTAGATACAACTCATGTTTCTCCTCACCCTAAATCTTTATCATGACCCCAGTTCAATTCAGACCCTTCATAATTCTGTCCTATCCTTAGCCCTTTGTTGCAGTCTTGCAATTACATTTGACCCTGTTTTGATCTCTGCAGCCGTCCTAATGGTTAAGCCAGTCTTGTTCATTCTGTTAAATGTGTGTACTCCAAGATTCTTACCTTTGGGACTGCAAATGTAGGCCTATGCAGCAAATAATTTGTTTCAGGAAGAATTTTCTAGCACTAAGAAACAATACCATGGAAACAACTATTTATTCCATCCATGAACAAGGTTTTAGGTACTTCCAAGAAATCTAAAATTGGCCTTCTCACTTAAAAGATAAAAAAAACTCTACTACCATCTATGTTTAAAAACACTCATAAATCTGGTCACTGTCTGGCTCCTCTTCAGAAAAAGATTTAAATATTCAACTGCTACCTGAACATCTCTACCTAGAAAGATGTCCTACACACGTATCCAACTCAAATGATACACTGAACTCGTGCTTCCCCTCATTTCAAATCAGCCCCAGTCCTTTCTTGTATTAAAGATCTCAGTTAATGATGTATCATTTATTCTATCACCAAACCTACAATCTGGGAGGTAGAATCTTTCTAGGTACCCTTTTCCCTCAGGCCTCACATTATGTTAGGTTCTGTTTATCCGTCCTCCCTAATATACTTCAAATCAGTCTTCTACTCTTCATTTCCACTTCACTTACTTTAGTTCAGAAATGCATCATCTTTCGCCTACATCTTTGTCAGTTTTCACTCCCTTTCATTCATCCTCCACACTGTCATCAAGTAATCTTACTAAAATATAAACCAGCCTATATCCTTGCCATCTTAAAGTCATCTGGTAGCTTGACAACGCTAAGACAAGTAGCCTACGGTTTTTATACTGTGTACATTGTAAGTCAAAAATAAAAAGAACAAGCACTCTCAGAACATGTCTGTTATTTACTTATAAGTTGTGTATCTCTGTATTACATATAATGCATACAGTAGAAACCATGCACACAAAACAAATAAGACAAGATAAAAATAAACATAAATAGGTGGTCTCAATATTCCTCCAGTATGCCAGTGGCTTGTCTCGAGCATCTGTGAGACTGGCTCACGCCACTTTGGAGTCCATTGTTTTAGTGGATAAAATAGAAACTCTTTCCTATTCCTTCTTTTGTGTCATTTTGAATTTGTTCTTCATTCCAGCTTATCGTGGTGACTTGTGAGTTAAAGTTTATGTGCGATAAAATGTGTATAGAAGAAGGATTAGGTTTAAGGTTGGAGTTTGACTGAGCCTCTGTGCAGGATAGAGTGCTTTTTTTCTTTTGTCAAGAGCATCCATTGCTTAGAGTAAATAAATTAATAAATTAATGTAATTAAATACATAAGTTAATATATGAACTTAGATTAAGTTATAAATGTTACATGTATTTGATTGAATTGTTGTGGTCTGTTTTTCTGCTTTAAGTACAACATACTCTATAATAATATTGTTTTAAAAAATGGGGTGGGGAACTATGCTCACAAGGATAAACAACTGCCTAGTGTTTTCAAGATATTTACGATATAAAAAAAGTCCTAATTATAAATGAAACCTCTCTATTTAGTTGTCAAGCACTGTTTAATCTGGAATCTGAAATATCTTGTATACAGGCAATTCATACAACCGTGTGTACTCAGAAAAAAATAAAACTGAGCTTCTTAGTAATTCTTCTATGGTCTGGATTCTGGTTGTCCCCAGAGTATTGTGGTTTCACTTGTTTACGCTCTTAAGTTAAACAAACTTTATTCCCCTGAAGTTTGTAGTAGAGTTTGACATTTGTTTAAACATCATCTTTCTCATTGGACCTAGAGTGGATTTGATAGTCAGCATATGAAAGAGACAAAAAAGACAGAAAGGGGGATTAGGGTCACAAAAAGAGAGAAGAAATAGAGCATATCCAATGAAATGGGAAGTGTATTACTGAGAAGCTACTGTGCATAACGCATTGATCCAGACATAGATGCCCAATGCAAACGTGAATGTGACCAGGACCAAGACGGAAGACTTTTTGAACCACCATTTATATACTTATAGTTAGACATTGGAAGTAAAGGATAATATGAGAATTTGTAGGTTGTAGGTAGTCTTGTTCATATTCAAGTATGGAAGGACATAATGGAGGAGGAGGTGGTATTTGAAAAGGGTCTGAAGGCTGGTTAAACAGAATTGGAAGCACAGAAGGCAGTCTTGACAGAAAGGCAGACTGGAGCCCGGGCATGGAGGAGGATTTGGGAAAGCATGTCCTGGCAATCAGTGCATGGAGCTGGTTGCCTGGAGGTGTAAAAGTGCTTGGGGTGTGAAGTGGAGGTGAGGCAGCAAAGGAGTGTCTGACTAAGTTAGAGGAGACTCTATTCTAGCAAGAGGAGGGAGGGCACAACTCAGTAGGTGGTGAGAGTCCTTGAAAGTGTTTTAGCAGAGGAGTGGTAGATCAGATGTCTGCATTGCTAACAGCATTCTGCTAAAAGCAGAATTTTACAGCTGTGTTGAGAAATGTTGAGGCCTCATGTTAATGTAAAATGTATCCTTCCTAAGGGTTGTAAAAAAAATTCTGACTGAGGTGTAATACAAATGAATCCCACTCTGCCCCAGAGCCATGAAGAAGATCCATTAAGGGGCTTCATTCAAGACCCTCTGTTTATGATGAGAGAGATGGTGTGGCTTGCTCTACCTGGAAGTTTTTTGCAATGACTGATATTGCTGAGCCATCTAATTTAAACTTACTTGGATTTATCTGGCCTAAGGGAGTTGCTGAAATATTTTAACTGACAAGGTGGGGATTAAAGAGTGATAGAAAAATGAGTCAGGTGTCTTGCCTGAGAGGCAGCCAAGGCTTCAAGCTGGTGAAGAAAGAAGCATCAGTGATGGCTCACAGAGTCCCTTCCCAAGGGCTTCTTTTTCTTCCCATGGCCTCAACAGGAGGGTCACAGACCATCCAGCCTAGAGGATCTGATCGAGTCATTGCAGGAGGCAGTGCATTGGTGCTCTGTGCTCTGACCATTTTGACCTCAAGTCAGCTTCCTAATGCCCTCCTCTTAGGATGTAGGCACCAGATAATTGGAATAAAATTTCCAAGCCTCTGCAAGGCCTGCTCCGCCTTGAGATCAGGGTAGATCTCAGATACAGCTATTGTGATAGTTTTGAACTGCCCCCCATTTATTTACCTCCTGTGGCTTACATCCTTGCCTGATCGAAATCACCTCTTCAGGCAACTCACTTCTGTGTTCACTCTTACGTTCTTGGCTTTTCTGGCCAAGAATTCTGTAACTATTGATAAATGGAATATCGCCTGCCACATCAGTAAACAAAGGATGCCACAGCCATCAGCGACTTCAGCCCTCCAACGTGAGCCAGTGAGCCCTGGGGAAACTCAAGAAGGACAGAATACCCGCCACGTAGCAACCATCAGACGGCAGCCACTCCCTAAGGTGTGGGGATACTGAAAAAACTCAGAATGGGAATACTGGCCCCAGAGGGCTGAGGTGCATCTCGAAAGAACGATTTCAGTGAGCCCAGACTCCTGCATCTTCCTATACACAGAAAAGGGCTAAATTCCTTCACTTGGGATATCTGGTTTTCTTTAACAATAACCTTTTGACTTTCAGACTACCTGCCCCTTTGTTGCAAAACTTCCGTATAACTTGGTTCCCCACCTCGCCTCCACAGAGCGGTTCTCTCAGGATTACTTGAAATGCTGCCTCCCAGGCATGAAGTCCTAAAAATTTCCGCTGAACAAAACATAACTTGCAACTTTTAGGTTGTGAATATTTTTTAAGTCGACACTATTCTAATTCTAGTACTTTCCAATTAACCTTCTCTCTTCAGTAAGGGAATCCAACTTCCCAGATCATGTTCTTCCCCAGTCAGAGAGATTTTGATTCGGTAAGTCAGGTGTGGGTCCAAGATTCTATATTCTTGAGAAATGTTTTACCTGGTCCTGATGCAGCCATTCACAGAATCACCGCTTTAGATTCTAACCTGTATAAAGGAAGTATCAAGTATATTTTATTTATCATGATGTTCCAGTGCCTAACAAAGTGCTTCTTAAAAAGAAGGGGTTTAATATAGGTTTACGGATGGGGTGAATGAATGAGTGGGTGAATATTTGAATGAACACATGAGCTGCAGAGCTCTCTGCCTACCCCTGCCGCCCGATCTTATATATTAGGGATCTGGACCTGAGATTAATTAGAATTTCAGCCATATATGTGTATATCTAGTAAAAAGAAGGGATAAACATTTAACATGTGGTTTGCTTAGGATACTTTTTTCAATGTGGGAAGAAAGTGACTGTCAGTTCTTTCCTAGAAAGAAGAAACAGTGAAGGGCAGGGCATGGCGATGCCAGGGCCTGCAGTCAGAAGGGTCTCAAAGAGAAGCTGAAGATGTTGTGTGCATGATGGGTACGAGCAGAAACTGAGCATGAGGGAAAAAATCCTGTTTTTTCTGCAGAATTTAGAACAACCTCACCAGAGGAAGGCTGCACTGAATGCAGGGCTGTTTCAGCACCATAGGACTAAGGGTTGGAAATGTCAGAGTTAAAAGCCTTGAAATGCACGTGAATGAGGTAAAAGATGACAGAAAGAGCAGTGGCAGTAATAAGATATTAAATGGCCAAGGAAAGCCATGAAAGGATACCAGAGAAGAATAAAATCATGTAAAATAACCCCTGAGAATCCTTAAGTCACTTCACTGGGAATTTTGTAGACTTGAGTTAATCAAAAGTGGGCCATGTTAGTGTAATGTGATTTACTCGTGTTGTTATGTGACTCCATTAAACACCCATAACTGATGTAGCCTGGGAACATCTGAGTTGCATATACAGTCACTGGAGATGCAAAGCTCTCTCCCACCTCTCCAAACTTCTCTGGCTATTATCATTTCAATCTCCATTCTATTTAGTTTAGGTAGTGGATGTGCGAAAATCCTTAGGTAGGTTATATAGACTTACCAACATCTTCACACATATTCCCTAAGTCCTCAAGACTTAGGGAGGGGCTACCGTGCTACGTCAGGCTCCCCCCAGCCAGTCTTTGGGGATGACTAACAAATCTTGCAATGAATCTGCTCATTTGTTCCTATGCTATCGACAGTTCTATGTAAACCACATGTCCCGTTCATCTCTTGGGTGGAAATCAGAATCCTGGCATCGTGAAGTTCTGAAGCATAAGTCCTGGGAACTTATGCTAACAAGTCTCATGCTGCAGTCTGTGTGGTTACTTCTCTGTCTCCATTCAGCATTTAGAGTATTCACATTGAGAGTGGTAGTAGTATTACCTAGTACTGAGAGCGTTACATTAGTAATTAGCAACCGCTTGTTTGATTGCATCTTCTTCACCCTCTTCTAGGAGAGAACACACCCAACACCCGAAGCTGCAAAGATGAAGTGAGATGGACAGCAGTATAATAGCCACGTGTACTCACAGCCCAGGGCACAAGGCCATGTGGGGCCACACACAGGGAGCTGCATATGGGGACAGAGTGAACCAGCAGAAGCTGAGGAGGCAGGCTTTTCAGTAACAAGAGGGTGACGTGGTCCCTGGTTCTCACAAGAGGATGTGATCGGTTAGCTTAGATAATTCTACGGGGTAGCAGAGAGCTAAAGCATGCTCCTCGGGGGTAAGCAGCACTCCGCCTGGTCCTCTTGATCGGGAGAGTTGTGTGCTAGGGGACCTTTCTGTGGGAGTACTATTGGGGTTGGGGAGAGCAGGTGGTGAGGTCATTTGAAGCCCTCCCGCTTCCAGATGGCAAGGCAGAATATAATATTGAATCTTTATTACAGATGACACCAATTGGATGCTTACTGTGTACTTAATGCTGGTCTAAGTGCTTAAAATGGATTTCTAGTTTTCTCTCTACATTTTATTCCTATAATATCCCTATACCTATAAGAAAGTCCTATGAATTTCCTGTTTCTTTAGCACCTGCGGAAATGGTGCTAAAGTTCCCATTGTGAGGGGTAGGGCTAGAATTTGAATACGATGTGTACGGCCTTCCAATAACATCAATAATGGCAGCAAGCTGGCTTGGCCTTTTAAATATAAATTTAACTGTAGAATCCTTGTGTTTTAGAGCTGTAATGGGCCTTAGAGATTTCAGGGTATCCTGGGAAAATGAATGACATAGTTCTTTTGAAGTGAAAAATAGGACGAGATATAAGATAAAATAACTGTGGGCCACAATTGAACTAATGCTAATTATAGACAAGCATTTTTTAAGGATCTGGGGAGCTTATTGATATTGAAATTGAATAATAATGGTATCACCAATATGAAAATGATATGAGTCATTAGGAAGATGTCCTACAATTGAGACACTCCTACCTAATGTGCTTTAAGTCTAGATAACTCAAGCTTTGCTGACCTCACCAACCTGTGGATATGAATGCAGTAATGTTACTATGAAGAGCCCATATTTACCCACCTCTTTCTACTGAGTCATGTGTGAAAACAACCCCTACTCCCCAATACTCATGCTGTTACTCAGGAGATGTCTCAAATATTCTCAGGAACAGAACTGCATTGTCATGGTAGCTCACTGAGCATTCTTCCCAAATAGTTATTCAGAGGTTCTACCGTATCCACCTGCCAGGGTCCACCGCCTCTGTCAGATACCACAGTCATACCTTGTCAGCACTCGCCTTCTGCCTTCCACCAAGCAGCGCAGTGATAATTCTGTAGTACCTAGTGTCCCCGAGCTGCCATAGGCGTGTGGCAATAGGGAAGGAAACTCTTCTTCTCTGTAAAGGAGATTTTACTCCTTTAGAATGATTTCAGGGTGGTGTTGATTCTTTAACTTTGTCACAAGTGGGCTCTAATGTTTTGTTTTGTTTTTTTGTTTCTTCCCGAGAGGGTGTCTGCTCCTTTTATCAGATTTCTGACATTCCTGTTATAGGACCTCTTAACCATGCTATTTTTGAAAGAAAATTAAGCTATAATTTACATAGAGTAAAGTTGAGGTTTTTGGTGCACAGTTCTATGAGTTCTGACAAAAGCACAGAGTTATGTAGCCACCACCATAATCAAGGTATAGAGCTACGCCATCATCTTCAAAAATTCCCTTTTGCTCCTTTATCGTCAACCCTTCACCTCACTTTCAGCCTCTGGCAGCTACTAATCTGTGTCTGGCCCCATATCTTGCCTTTTTGGGTGTGTCATATAAATACGTGTCCTGGTCCACTTGTTTTTATTTGTGACTAGGGTGAACATGGATCCATCTTCCTGGGACTGTTTCAGTTTATGCATAACTAGAAACGGCATCCTGTCTCATCCTCAAAAGTGTCTCAGTTTAGATAATAAATTAGAGGATTATGCTACTTGTAGTAACACACACACACACACACACACACACACACACACACACACACACTAGGTAAGACTAGTGTGGACTAGGTAGGACTTGATTGAGGTGAGAAAAAAATCTCCATGTTCTGCTCAAGGGTCTCCCTAATCCCTCTATTTGGCTAACAAAAAGAAAAACAAAATAAATACAAAGACAACTCAAAAAATTGGGGTCTCTAAATTTTAATTAAAGTTATTTTTCCCAAAGTAAGATTTATGTGCATGACACACTAACATTGGAATTTTCAAGTTTTTAGTGTATAATACAAATAAGATGGACAGTGATTTCTAAACAAGTCCTAGTCCCTTGGCTGCAATGTCCCCATTTTTTTCTTACTCTAAAAACACATAAATGCAACACAATTCATAAGTTTAAAATTGCTGCCTTCGTATGCTAATGTTCTTAGTTTATTAACACATAAAGGAGCTTGTCCTTGGAGAGTGCCTATACGCAGAAAGATCACCTACCTGGCTGGTCTGTGAAAGAGATTATTCAGGAATGAAAAGGAGGAAAAGGCACTCGACTTTCTGATAGCTAAGATCCATTCCAGTCTAAGACAGTGGTGTACCATTACTGAAAAGAATGCATAAAGTTAAACTTTGATAAACTTAAACTTGCATTTGAATTCTCAATCTGCTACTTCCTACCTCAACTTGTTTCCTGACTGTCACAAGGATAAAACTTAATTAACAATTGTTAGAATTAAATGAGATAATGCATGTAATTTGTTGGCATGGTGTCTGGCACATGTAAGGGTTTCTTTTTTTTTAAGTAGCTATTATTAAATAGAGCCAGAATATTTATTAGTTGCTTTTTAAAGTTGATGAGTGCTTAGAGTAATAGAAGTAGAAAGATCCATTGAATAATGCTTGGTGAAATGCAACAATTCGATTTGGATTTTTGTCTAAGAGAAGTGAGCTATTTTAAGTTTTCCTTTCCTTTTAGAAGCATATAAGGTAGAGCATAAAATTCCACTGGTTGTGCTTTGTGTCAGAGACTACAGGAGCTCACACAAGTAACATCCCTAATATTTTCAGGGCCCCAGGTAGGAGTACGGGTGTAGGCCCACATACAACCCATCTCAATGTTTAACAATTATAAACTAAGCTGACAACCTGCTAAATAAAATAAATCCTAGCATCCTACATGATCAAATACATCCATAACCATATGAACTACTAGGTTTGAATTTAGGATCATTGAACTCCTCAGAGTTCATGCTAGAACATAGCAGCATGAGAAAGCCTGTGCCCAGGCCCCCATTCCTCTGCCATGACCTCCCTGTTTCCAGCCCACCTGAACTCCATCCTGTACCATATGGGGCATCTTGCACACCTGGTTTGACTATGTAAGTTTTGTCACAAAGGGTAGGTCTGGTCTTTAAAACTTTTCATGAGATCTTCCATTCTCTCTTTTCATTCACCAGCTGGCCCGAGGCAGAGGATCCAGCAGAACACTCTGGGGGTGTAGGGAATGGCTGAGTCATTAAAGAGCCTGAGTCTCTAAATCTCAAGCATAAAGCAGAACTCCTTCCCATCTCAGATAAAGAGTTTTTGGGTTACGCCATTGTAATTGTGTGTGTGTGTGTGTGTGTGTGTGTGTGTGTGAGTGTTAATAGTTATACCCTGCCCAACACATCCACCATCCTTGAGATTTCTTCTGGATGCATCTCTTGCTTAAATGCTCCTATCTGCTTCTAATCCTGCATCTCTTCAATAAACAAACAAAAGGACTTTCATTGTGGGTGAATGGATGGGTGAATGAATGAACAGGGAGGATTGTGGAATGAATTAATTAACAACTGAATAAGTATCCAGATGCTTCCCATGATAGGCTAATGCCAGATTCAAGCATATATTGCTCAAAATTTTTAAAAATGGAACCATTTAGCCTTATGCCTAAAATATACCTTCCTGTGGTTTTCTTATTTTCAGATTAATAATTGCCAATCATAACACAAGCAGTCATATGGATACTTATACAGTTTTGCCTCTTCCTCCCTTCTTTCCCAGCCCCTAGTTTTCAGGTAACCATCCTGATTATTTTTTTTTCACGTTTCCCCTTCTCCTTATCCATATAATTAAAAAGGGAACAGCCATGATTTTTCTGGCTGGACTCTGATTCCTGGATACAATTTATAGACAACAGACAGACAATAGACACTCCAGACCGGACTAATTGAAAGTCATCCCTGGAAATTTAAAATTGAGGGAATATTAGAGTCTCAGTCTGGCTGAGTGGTGAAGTCATAAACTGAGCTATGTTTGATGGTGGTCATATCCCACCAAGTGCATTGGGAAACCTGGAAGGAGAGAGAAAACCTAAAACAATAACAACAGAGATGAAAGATGAAAAAGTTAATTTCCTCAGATCCCTCTCATTTTACAGTCAATGGCTTCAGTCTATTCCTGATGTCCATTTTCATCCCTATCCTTGAGGTCTGTGAAAACAACTTCTATAAAAAAGAACTCTCGGGCTTCCCCGGTGGCGCAGTGGTTGAGAGTCCGCCTGCCGATGCAGGGGACGCGGGTTCGTGCCCCGGTCCGGGAGGATCCCACGTGCCGCGGAGCAGCTAAGCCCGTGAGCCATGGCCGCTGAGCCTGCGCGTCCGGAGCCTGTGCTCCGCAACGGGAGAGGCCACAGCAGTGAGGCCCGCATACCACAAAAAAAAAAAAAAAGAACTCTCTTTTGAATAACCTAGATGCATACAGCTTGTGTTACCACCAATCAAAATAGAGCTAAAGACAGAGGCAAAACGTACGAGACATCTGAAGGGGCAATACCCCAATTTCCATATTCCAGCCCTTGTCCATACCCATCTTGACCATAAACATTTATGTCACCTTGAAATTATTCAAAACACTCAGCCCCTTTTGTCAAAGACAAAAAGGGCAGAGCATTCCATCTTTGAAGTTGTATTGCCTTTACCATTAGAAAAAAAAAATACATCTACTAAAAAATTTTTTCAACAGAGCAACACAGTAAAAGAGTAAGTGTCTGTCGGGAAAAATAATGTCGAGAGATAATTAAACCTCGGGGGCATTTCTTTTGGTCTAATGCAGTTGTTCTCAGAAAGAAAAACAAGCATCAGGCTGCCCCCAAAGACACTTTCCAACATGCCATTGCCACTAACATGAAGTTGAGAGATGAGAATTCTGTGCTTCATTTGTTCCTTCTTTTCAAGAAAAGGAGGCTTAATATTCATTGGGGAGAGAGAGCAGAAGAAAAGCACCTCTGCTGTTACACTCATGGGGTTGAAGTGCTTGTTCCCAGCACCTAAGGCGTTCGCCTTTACCAAGATGGTTGCTAGGGAGCTAGCCGATTTGAGTGAATATGTTTGCATGTTTATAAAACTAAAGAGTGTCACCACTGGCAAATGCACTTATTGGCAGAACTGAGCCCATTAGTTGGTGCTGCGGCAGTGACTGCACACCGTCGATTTCACTGAAGGGACAAATGTATAATGATGTTTGCTTCTGGAGTGTCTAAAACTCCAGATATTTAAGTCTCAGATAAATGTGATGATGTACTCTTGCTATTTCAGGTCACTTTGAATGTTGACTTTTGGGGTTATAAAAACACTTAAGAGAGCATCTTTAGGTGATTCCCATACGTTCCCTACTTTTTCTTGTTTAAAATAAATGACAGGATCTGCTTGCTTAGAGGCTGCAGATGGGTTTTATAATAAGAAAAGGCCTAGTGATGTGCCCCTACTTCATTCACTGAGATTATGCAATTCACCTGGAATTCTCATTTTAATTTTCTTCCACACACATATCCCTAACTATCATTTTTAAAGACAAGTATGGGACTTCCCTGGCGGTGCAGTGGTTAAGACTCCACGCTCCTAAGGCAGGGGGTGCGGGTTCGATCCCTGGTCAGGGACCTAAGATCCCACATGCCATGTGGTGCAGCCAAAACAAACAAACAAACAAACAACCGTTAAATAAATAAATAAAGACAATGATGACCACTGTCTACACTTATAGGGATAATAATAATTTTTTTAAAAAGCAGAGCAAAATTGTCTATGCAGATAATTCACAAATAAGCAAAGCAAAACAAGCAAACATTTCCCATGATATGCGAAGATATGGTTCACTGATTCCCCCTGACTGTCCCTCTCTTCTTATCACATGTCCTCCATATCCCATTTCCCTCATAATTAGGGAAAAAAGTGTGTGATCATGAAATGTATGATGAGTGAGCGCCACCAGTTGGGTTCTCCGGGACGGGACGTAGACTCTCAGGAATTTACAGAGTCTTTAGGGAGATTGTTTAGGGACCAGGTTTAGGGATAATCTGCAGAGAAGGGAAGGAAGCAGGACTGGGCGGAGGAGAGCTAGGGCTGCCATGCAATCTCAATGGAGGCTGCAGGTAACTCTGTGGGGAGTGTCGGCTGTAAAAAATGCACAACCTAAAAGTTGAGAGTTACATTTTATTCGGCAGACTTTCTGAGGACGTCACGCCTGGGAGACAGCCTCTCAGATTGCTCTGAGGGACTGCTTCTAAGAGGTAGGGAAGGAGCCAGGATATATAGGAGTTGTGTAACAAAACTTTTTCAAAAGTTTTCCAACAGGTAGTTGGAGCATCAGAAGATTACTGTTAATTAAAGAAGAGCAGACTTCTCAAGTTAATAAATTTAGTGCCTTTCTATGTATGGAAAGATACAAAAGTCTGGGCTCATTGAAATCATCCCTTTCATATGTACCTCAGCTATATGGCGCCAGTATCTTGTGTTTTCCCTTCCTGTGTCCCTTCAAGATGCACAGCTGGGGGGTGACTGAAGTGGCAGAGGGCTAGATGGCGGGCAACCTGTTTCCATCCTGAGTTCGCTCAGGGCTCCTGGTCAGGGCAGCTGTAATATGATGGCTTGATGGCTGCAACATCCTCTGCTTACTGATGTGGCAGGCAACAGTTTTCATTCACAGGAGACCTGAAACGTGGATGACCCTTCAGAGTTGTTCTGAGTGGATCAATGGTATTGGGCTTTTAAACTCCCACGTAAACCAGTCATGGATGCTGGTAGCCCAGGGAGGGAGGGGCATGTTGCCTTGGCTGAAGTGGCTCTCTTCAGTAGAGGCAATGTCTGAAATGGGCCAATAGTCCCACCTCTCTGCCCCTGCACTTTCAGCAGCTGGGAGAATAATTGCGCGAAGCAGTATAGGTAGCTTAGCCGTCTCTCATTTACTAATAACACACTCTGTGTCCAACCCTGCAAGAAGTACAGCGGAAAGAAAATCCAACCAGTACAGGACACTTTGTTTGAAGCACAAATTTACTCACGGGGCAATACCAAAGTACAGGGCAGGACACTACAAAGTTATAGCTGAGGGAAAGAAATCTTGGAGAAGATGGTGACAAATATTACTGAAATCAGCAAGAATGAGGGCCAGGATACGGGTTGCATCTTTAAAAACGGAGTTAGGGTAAAAGAGACAGGTGGGAATAGGACTTTGTGCAGAAAAAAGATGGTTGTGCACCCCGTGGACAATGCAAGTAGGCAATAATCTGTAAGAGAAACAGTTATGACACTTGTCTTGAGGCAGAGGAAGACAAATTTGAATAGATAAAAGGGGTATCACATGACAGAATGACTTGAATGCCAGGTTAAAGAGACCAGATCTTATTCAATATAAAACGCAAAATAAAATAAAATTCAAAATAAATTTAGTCAAAAGAAAATAAGTAACTCAGTATGGATGTCATAGGATAAAAGTGGGGCTTTAAAAAAATTAACTGGTGGAAGGATAGACAATAAATTGTAGACGCTGAGAATGTAAATCACTGTCTTCTTGGCTAAGTTGGCAAGATAGGAAAAGTGGAGTTTCTGAAATTTCAGACCACATAAAAAGACACTAGGACTTAACAAAGTAACATAATGTAACTTTTCCAAAGTTACAGAACAAAGAAGTAATGGAGCTGGGAATCAAACCCACATCTGCCTCTAAAGTGTCTTGCTCCAGACGCGCAGGCTCAGCGGCCACGGCTCACGGGCCCAGCCGCTCCGCGGCACGTGGGATCTTCCCGGACCGGGGCACGAACCCGTGTCCCCTGCACCGGCAGGCGGACTCTCAACCACTGCGCCACCAGGGAAGCCCTAAAGTGTCTTTTTAAACACCAGACCATGTTGTCAGGATGTTAGAAAATCTATGTGGAAGGTGATTTTCCCCCGAGTGCTCAGAAAGTAAGAAAACTAAAATGTTGGCACTGATTGGAGCACAAGGTCGTTTGCAGATTTTAACACTATTTGGGGAATTCAATTCTGTGTCTGTGTCCCTCATTTATATTTAGGAGAAGAGAGAGCACTTATCTTGCCTCTAAGAACACTTTCTGAAACTTTTATGTCATCAATTCATGGACTTAATAAATATTTACTGACTGCCTAATCTTTTTCAGAAAGTATTCCTGGTGTTATGGAGAAAGCAGAAAATAAGACAAATTCGTATTACCTTGAAACGTACATTCTACTGGACAGAGACAAATAATAAATATTAATATAAAACAAATAAAAATCATAAATACAAAAATATAATAATTTCAAAAATTGTGTATTTTAAGAAGAAAACGTACAGGGTAATTTTATGAACAGATACTGGGTCAGAGAGGTGAGATAGGGTAATTTGGGGCCAGAACATACAGTATGTTGTTAAATTATAGGACATATATGCAGTGCTCTATTTTTTTTAACGTGCCATCACTTACTAGCTGTGTGCTCTTGGTTAATCTATCTGTGACTCAGTTTTCTCATCTACATTATATGTCTGTTGCCATAATTGGGTGAGTAAATGCAAAAAAATTTCTTTAACTAGTGAACGGAGTAAGAGCTCAATAAACACTAGTTCCTTATTAAATATTATTCTTTTTCCTGAGAATGAGGGTTTCATTTTCCCATCTCCTCTTTCCTAAACAGAAGAAGCATGAAGTCATATCTGCCAATTACAGTTCCTAACGGTAAAATTGTCCTCCTGAGATTGTGCTCCGTAAACTTGATGTGAGTTGCCTCCCCTTCACTCGGTAGCTCCTTATTAAATGGCCACTATCTGCTAGGTATTGGCTTCGGTAAGGTGAATTTAATTCAGAAATTACTAAATGAAATTCCCTGAGTTTGTTTTGTTTCTCTGTAAACCCCCGGGCTGCTTTATCAGCCTGCAGAAGCAGAAAGATGGCCTCGGGGGATCTATCAGTTGGGTCCAGTCCAGACATCAAAGAATATTATGAACGTGTGAAATTGCCTTTGGCAAATACTATTTACAGACCCTCTGGCACAGTTATGCTGAAATGATAAGAAATGTCACTGCAGCATACTGCATTGAATAATAAATATTTCCAGCCTTCAATATCAACTATACACTTACTCAGAACTAGAATGGTTTGCAATCACAATAAAGGGAAGAAGGCAATGGTTTCTATTTTCTTCTCATTAATATGTTGCAACCCTTCCTATTAATTAAATCAGGAGGCTAGCCAGGAGTAGAACTTAGTGAGATTATCTATATTATGCACTTGAAATATTGTTTATCAATTTTAATTAAGTTCTAAATAGTCACCTTTAATTCTTCTATACCCTGAAACTAATTAAAAATGAAATTAGTTAACATTTCTCTGTGACATCATTAAAAAATTGTTCCTATAAAAATGCAAATACCCCTATAGTATGCTACATGTTTACTTGGATCTCTCTGGGATGTTGATGACCAGAGAATTAAAATTTTGCATGAATCCAAACCTCTGGGCAATAATTTTTTTTTCTCAAATTTCTCTCCATGTCTAGTCATCTCTTTCCTCTTTGTCTCAACTTGGCGTGTTCTGGACACTGGCTATAGCTTTGGAAGCCTATTAAATGTCATCTTCCTGGTTATACTATTTCAGAGACTTCACGTTAGGTTGATATGAATATGCCAATCTGTATTCTTTACTTCCTTATATAGCGTATATTTAAGACCCTCTCTGTGTGCTCAAGTAGCTAGAGAATACTACCTCAAGAGATGTCTAGAGCAACATTTAGGTCAGTATATGCCCTTTAGTGGAGGAAATAGAAGTTGAAAGAGAAAGGTAAACACAAAAAATAATAGTAGTTGACATCTATCAAGCTCTCCATAGAGATTGTCTTACTTTTTCCTCAAGATAACACTATTTTATCATCCATACATAACAGGAGAAGAAACTGAGATTTAGATCTTATGCTCTGGACCACCATGCTCTGCAGATCAGCTGGGTGATTCCCTCCATGTCGAATTGATCACAACATGGTCGGGTCTAGAGATGGAGCCTTCTAAACCCCACTTCTGAGATCTTTGGTGTTCTTTCCCAAGTCTCTGTTTTTAACCCAGTAGAATTCTGCACAATGACAAAAAACTCATCATTTCAAACTATGAAGTTAATATTCTAATCAAGAGGAGCTTCATAAAAACATGAAGATGATGACCAATCAAATATACTACAAATGGGTGCCCACTATTTGTCAGGTCACGTGCTAGATGCTAAGGCGTGGACAAAAGAACTGGGCAAAGCTTATCCATTCAAGGAATTTATAGCTCAGGAGGAGAAACAAAGCATATATACATGAAAGATGGTATAATTTTTAAAAGATTCAGTTAAGAACAATATTTTTTTGCCCCAATGCCTTTTATGACCTAGCCTCAGTAGATATATAGTGTCATTTCTACTTTATTCTATTCATTAAGAACAAGTCACCAGATCCAGGAGAGGGGAATTAGGCTCTGTTTCTTGAAGTGGGAAGTATCGCAGAACTTGTGTACATATATTAAAGCCACCACACTCTTATATGCTAAATTATAGGTAAGCAGATTTGAGAGACTATCCTCAGATGATTTTTGAAGATCTATACCTGTCTCATTACAGTGTGTTATGACATCACTTTTAATGAATCTTCAAAAGCTAAGATTTGCCATACCTTCTCACACCTCTTCTCTACTCTACCATATTTTAAGTTTCTTGAGTGCTGATGACATTTCTTAGTCTTTTGCTTACCTCCTCACATATACACATATTCATTCACTCATTTTATATATATATGTGTGTGTGTGTGTGTTATATATATATTTATGTATATATATAAAGAGAGAACCAAATTCTAGGGACACAGTAATGAGCAAGAAATAGTTACAGTCCTTGTTTTCCTGGAGCTTGTAGTCTACTGAAGGAAAGAAAGATAAAATTTGTAATAGCTAACCTGTTGAGCACATATTGTGAGCCAGTTGCTTTTTCTAAACCCTTTACAGATGTTAACTACTTTAATCCCTCACAATGACTCTATGAGGTAGGTACTGCTATTATCCCTGTTTACAGAAGAGGAACCTACAGTTTGCTAACTTGTCCAAGTTTAGAGTTAAGAAAATGGAGGTGCCAAGATTTGGATTCAGTGTAATTAACTTCATTTGAGTTCCTAGCTCAAGTTCTTAAATTCATACTATTTACTTGTACATGACACAAACAGAAAGAGAAAAAAAGGGCCAAAAGTCATTACAGTATTTTTTTTAAGTGTATTCACAGAAAATGTGGGATTTCAAAGAATAAATACATCACTGGAAGTCCAATTCCTTTTCCTTTGAAATTCATTGTCATTTATCTATCATGGTACAAAAATTAAAAAAAAAAAAAATCCTTCTCTGCTGCCTTCCCACTGCCATCCAAAAAACTAAACTATCTTAATAGCATACCTCTGCTTATAGTAACACTTCAGCCTTCCATCCAATCCCTTGAAGTGTTCAGTTGAACACATTCCATAGTGATCTTTACTTTCTTTGATTGTTCTATCAAAAGTATTCATTTTGGAATCATTCATTCATTCAACAAATATTTTTTGAGCATTTACTATACCAGTACCAGATACTGTCCTAGATGCTGAGAATAAACCAATGAACAAAACAAACAAATATTCTAGTCCTCATGTAGTTTATGTTCCAGTGGGTGGGGAAGACATATAAAAAAACAAAACACAAAAATTACATATAGATATTGTATATTAAGGAGAATCCCAAGCCCAGAAGGCATTCAAGTTAAGTGAGGTGTATGTATCTGCAATTTTAAATAGGATGATCAGAAAAGCCTCTGTTGAGAAGGTGATATTTGAGCAAAGAGTTGAAGATGAGGGAGCAAGTTAAGTGGATGTCTAGGGAAGATCATTCCAAGCAGAGGGAACAGCCAGTGAAAAGACCCCAAGAGTGGATTGTGCCTGATATGATAAAAGAATAGAAAAGGGACCAGCAGAGCTGAAGTTGTTTGTCGGGGTCAATGAAGTGATTGGTAGTCAACCCCAAGGGCATATATTGGTACTTGGTGATGTATAAAAGAGAAAAAATATGGAATTGTTTACTTATTGCTCTATGGATAAAAACAGAAATAGAGAATGGGGAGAAAAATATTGATTAAGCAAATATATGACACACTGTGTGAGGCATCATCTATGTATGACTGCATTTGGTGCTTACTGTCATCTATCTATGTATCTATGTATGTATCTATCATCTATCTATCTATTTATCTAGTTTATTATTATTATTTCCACCTATAGAGGTAGGAAATGAAATTCAAAGAGTTTAAGTAGATGCCCAGTGTCAGTAAATTTATAGAAACACAGCATTCAAAATCAGTACCCTGTGATTCCAAAGTTATGTTCCTTTGAACATAACATTTTCCAAGTTTCTCTTTAGCCTTGAACATTGCAACCCTTTCTATTCTTAAATGTTTAATCCCTAAAAAACAAAATCATTTAAAAAAAATCCCTGGTACTTATAAGCAAGAAAAAGATTGGAATAATAGATGTGTTTTTCTTTCCCTACCTTTCTGATGGATTAATGTTTCCTTTAACTTAACAGAAAGCATAGCAGAGTGGTTAAAAGCATGGGCTGTGGAGTCAGAAGAGTCCTCCTTTCTTATCATTTCTTGACTATGCATGTCTTTGGATGCAATACTGAGATTCTCTGGCCTTCTGTTTCCATGTATGTCCAATGGGCACATTAATAACACATTAATAACATATGTTGTTGTGAGAATTAAATGAAAGAATGAACATAAAGCACCTAACCAAGTCTCTGCATGCAGTAGGTGTCTAGTACATGTTAGCTACCATCATTTTTACTTGCTAACTTACTACAGTTGTCTGTCAACCCCTACATCATGAAAGAAATGTAACTTTTCTAGTATCAATAAGGCCCTACCCACCTACCCCTGCCAAAATGCAAATGGTAGGAATTTTACATGAACGGGATTTTTAAAAATATTTTCACCTGTAATATATTGCAGTGAAAACTTCAGCCCACTGCCAGAAGTGCTGCTTAGAATGAAGCATAATTAAAATAAGAGAACAATCAACAGCAGGAATGTTAGCATAGAACCAAGGAAATTATTAAGAAACTAAACTGAACAACATCATTAAGAAACACCAGAGGCAAGAGGGCAGACAGCAGAAGCAAGAAGAAATACAATCCTGAAGCCTGTGGAACAAAAACCACATTCATAGAAAAATAGACAAAATGAAAAGGCAGAGGACTATGTACCAGATGAAGGAACAAGATAAAAACCCAGAAAAACAACTAAATGAAGTGGAGATAGGCAACCTTCCAGAAAAAGAATTCAGAATAATGATAGTGAAGATGATCCAGGACCTCAGAAAAAGAATGGAGGCAAAGATCAAGAAGATGCAAGAAACGTTTAACAAAGACCTAGAAGAATTAAAGAACAAACAAACAGAGATGAACAATACAATAACTGAAATGAAAACTACACTAAAGGAATCAATAGAAGAATAACTGAGGCAGAAGAATGGATAAGTGATCTGGAAGGCAGAATGGTGGAATTCACTGCTGTGGAACAGAATAAAGATAAAAGAATGAAAAGAAATGAAGACAGCCTAAGAGAACTCTGGGACAATATTAAACCCAACAACATTTGCATTATAGGGGTCCCAGAAGGAGAAGAGAGAGAAAGGACCCAAGAAAATATTTGAAGAGATTATAGTTGAAAACTTCCCTAACATGGGAAAGGAAATTGCCACCTGAGTCCAGGAAGTGCAGAGAGTCCCATGGAGGATAAACCCAAGGAGAAACACACCGAGACACATAGTAATCAAATTCACAAAAATTAAAGACAAAGAAAAATTATTAAAAGCAGCAAAGGAAAAACAAATAACATACAAGGGAACTCCCATAAGGTTAACAGCTGATTTCTCAGCAGAAACTCTACAAGCCGGAAGGGAGTGGCATGATATACTTAAAGTGATGAAAGTGAAGAACCTACAACCAAGATTACTCTACCCAGCGAGGATCTCATTCAGATTCAATGGAGAAATCAAAAGCTTTAAAGACAAGAAAAAGCTAAGAGAATTCAACACCACAAAAATAGCTCTACAAATGCTAAAGGAACTTCTCTAAGTGGGAAACAGAAGAGAAGAAAAGGACCTACAAAAACAAACCCAAAACAATTAAGAAAATGGTCAGAGGAACATACATATGGATAATTACCTTAAACATGAATGGATTAAATGCTCCAACCAAAAGACACAGACTTGCTGAATGGATACAAAAACAAGACCCATATATATGCTGTCTAGACTCACTTCAGACCTAGGGACACATTCAGACTGAAAGTGAGGGGATGGATAAAGGTATTCCATGCAAATGGAAATCAAAAGAAATCTGAAATAGCAATACTCATATCAGATAAAATAGACTTTAAAAAGAAAGAATGTTACAAGAGACAAGGAAGGATACTACATAATGATCAAGGGATCAATCCAAGAAGATGTAACAATTATAAATATATATGCACCCAAGATAGGAGCACATCAATACATGAGGCAACTGCTAATAGCTATAAAAGCGGAAATCGACAGTAACACAATAATAGTGGGGGACTTTAACACCTCACTTACACCAATGGACAGCTCATCCAAAGTGAAAATAAATAAGGAAACAGAAGCTTTAAACAACACAACAGACCAGATATATTTAATTGATATTTATAGGACATTCCATTCCCAAACAGCAGATTACACTTTCTTCTCAAGTGCACATCAAACATTCTCCACGATAGATTATATCTTGGGTCACAAATCAAGCCTCAGTAAATTTAAGAAAATTGAAATCATATCAAGTGTATTTGCTGACACAACGCTATGAGATTAGAAATGAATTACAGGGAAAAAAACATAAAAAACACAAACACATGGAGGCTGAACAATACATTACTAAATAACCAAGAGATCACTGAAGAAATCAAAGAGGAAATCAAAAAATACCTAGAGACAAATAACAATGAAAACATGACGATCCAAAACCTATGGGATGCTGCAAAAGCAGTTCTAAGAGGGAAATTTATAGCTATACAATCCTACCTTAAGAAACAAGAAAAATCTCAAATAAACAATCTAACCTTATACCTAAAAGAACTAGAGAAAGAAGAACAAACAAAACCCAAAGTTAGCAGAAGGAAAGAAATCATAAAAGATCAGAGCAGAAATAAATGAAATATAAACAAAGAATAGCAAAGATTAATAAAACTAAAAGCTGATTATTTGAGAAGATAAACAAAATTGATAAACCATTAGGCACACTCACCAGGAAAAAAGAGGGAGAGGACTCAAATCAATAAAATTATAAATGAAAAAGGAAGTTACAACAGACACCACAGAAATATAAAGCATCCTAAGAGACTACTACAAGCAACTCTATACCAATAAAATGGACAATCTGGAAGAAATGGACAAATTCTTAGAAAGGTATAACCTTCCAAGATTGAACCAGGAAGAAATAGAAAATATGAACAGATCAATCATAAGTAATGAAATTGAAACTGTGATTTAAAATCTTCCAACAAACAGAAGTCCAGGACCAGATGGCTTCACAGGTGAATTATATCAAACATTTAGAGAAGAGCTAACACCCATCCTTCTCAAACTCTTCCAAAAAATTGCAGAGGAAGGAACACTCCCAAACTCATTCTATGAGGCCACCATCACCCTGATACCAAAACCAGGCAAAGACACTACAAAAAAAGAAAATTACAGACCAATATCACTGATGAATATAGATGCAAAAATCCTCAACAAAATACTAGCAAACAGAATCCAACAACACATTAAAAGGATCATACATCATGATCAAGTGGGATTTATCCTAGGGATGCGAGGATTCTTCAATATATGCAAATCAATCAATGTGATACACTATATTAATGAAATGAAGAATAAAAACCATATGATCATCTCAATAGATGCAGAAAAAGCTTTTGACAAATTTCAACACCCATTTATGATAAAAACTCTCCAGAAAGTGGGCATAGTGGGAACCTACCTCAACATAATAAAGGCCATATATGACAAAACCACAGCAAACATCATTCTCAATGGTGAAAAACTGAAAGCATTTCCTCTAAGATCAGGAAGAAGACAAGGATGTCCACTCTTGCCACTATTATTCAATATAGTTTTGGAAGCCCTAGCCACGGCAATCAGATAAGAAAAAGAAATAAAAGGAATCCAAACTGGAATAGAAGAAGTAAAACTGTCACTGTTTGCAGATGACATGATACTATACATACAGAATCCTAAAGATGCCACCAGAAAACTACTAGAGCTAATTAATGAATATGGTAAAGTTGCAGGATACAAAATTAATGCACAGAAATCTCTTGCATTCCTATACACTAAGGATGAAAAATCTGAAAAAGAAATTAAGGAAACACTCCCATTTACCACTGCAACACAAAGACTAAACTACCGAGGAATAAACCTACCTAGGGAGACAAAAGACCTGTATGCAGAAAACTATAAGACACTGATGAAAGAAATTAAAGATGATACCAACAGATGGAGAGATACACCATGTTCTTTTATTGGAAGAATCAATATTGTGAAAATGACTATACTACCCAAAGCAATCTACAGATTCAATGCAATCCCTATCAAATTACCAATGGCATTTTTTAAGGAACTAGAACAAAAAAATCTTAAAATTTGTATGGAAACACAAAAGACTACAAATAGCCAAAGCAGTCTTGAGGGGAAAAAAAATGGAGCTGGAGGAATCAGACTCCCTGACTTCAGACTATACTATAAAGCTATAGTAATCAAGACGATATGGTACTGGCACAGAAACAGAAACGTAGATCAATGGAACAAGATAGAAAGCCCAGAGGTAAACCCACTCACCTATGGTCAACTAATCTATGACAAAAGAGGCAAGGATATACAATGGAGAAAAGACAGCCTCTTCAATAAGTGGTGCTGGGAAAACTGGACAGCTACATTTAAAAGAATGAAATCAGAGCACTCCCTAACACCATACACAAAAATAAACTCAAAATGGATTAGAGACCTAAATGTAACATTGGACACTATAAAACTCTTAGAGGAAAACATAGGAAGAACACTCTTTGACATAAATCACAGCAAGATCTTTTTTGATCCACCTCCTAGAGTAATGGAAATAAAAACAAAAATAAACAAATGGGACCTAATGAAACTTCAAAGCTTTTGCACAGCGAAGGAAGCCATCAACAAGACGAAAAGACAACCCTCAGCAAAGGAGAAAATATTTGCAAACGAATCAACAGACAAAGAATTAATCTCCAAAATATATAAACAGCTCAATATTAAAAAAACAAACAACCCAATCAAAAAATGGGCAGAAGACCTAAATAGACATTTCTCCCAAGAAGACATACAGATGGCCAAGAAGCACATGAAAAGCTGGTCAATATCACTAATTATTAGAGAAATGCAAATCAAAAGTACAATGAGGTATCACCTCACACCAGTTAGAATGGGAATCATCAGAAAATCTACAAACAACAAAGCTGGAGAGGGTGTGGAGAAAAGGGAGTCCTCTTGCACTGTTGGTGGGAATGTAATTTGATACAGCCACTATGGAGAACAGTATGGAGGATCCTTAAAAAACTAAAAATAGAATTACCATATGACCCAGCAATCCCTCTACTGGGCATATACCCAGAGAAAACCAAAATTCAAAATGACACATGCACCCCAATGTTCATTGCAGCACTATTTACAATAGCCAGGTCATGGAAGCAACCTAAATGCCCATTGACAGACGAATGGCTAAAGAAGATGTGGTACACATATACAATGGAATATTACTCAGCCATAAAAAGGAACAAAATTGGGTCATTTGTTGAGACGTGGATGGATCTAGAGACTGTCATACAGAGTGAAGTAAGTCAGGAAGAGAAAAACAAACATTGTATATTAATGTATATATGTGGAACCTAGAAAAATGGTACAGATGAACCGGTTTGCATGGCAGAAATTGAGACACAGATGTAGAGAACAAACATATGGACACCAAGCCAGGAAAGAGGCGGGGGTGGGGGGATGGGGGGGATGAATTGGGCGATTGGGATTGACATGTATACACTGATGTGTATAAAACTGATGACTAATAAGAACCTGCTGTATAAAGAAATAAAATTAAATTAAAAAATAAAAAAAAGAAACACCAGAGGCTTCTATAAATATGTAAGTAGTGTAGGAGTTGAAATAATACAGAAGGGAAACACACTATAAATATTTGTGTCTACAGGCATTGCCTGTCTGAGTCTCTGCAGGTTGTATAATTCAAAGGAGCTTCTTGGATGAGGGTGACTTATGACAGTGAATCAAATATTAGATAACATCAAGCCTGGATTTCAGCAGGTGCTAAAGCACAATCTATATTCCTGTGCTTAAATGTAGTAGCTGAGCCATTAAAACAACACTCGCTAGCCATCCATTTTACATTTCGTAATGTATATATGTCAATGCTATTCTCTCACTTCGTCTCAGCTTCCCTTCCCCCCACTGTGTCTTCAAGTCCGTTCTCTACATCTGCTTCTTTATTCCTGCCCTGCCACTGGGTTCATCAGTACCTTTTTTTTTTTTTTTTTTGCGGTACGCGGGCCTCTCACTGTTGTGGCCTCTCCCGTTGCGGAGCACAGGATCCGGACGCGCAGGCGCAGCGGCCACGGCTCACGGGCCCAGCCGCTCCGCGGCACGTGGGATCTTCCCGGACCGGGGCACGAACCCGTGTCCCCTGCATCGGCAGGCGGACTCTCAACCACTGCGCCACCAGGGAAGCCCCATCAGTACCGTTTTTTTAGATTCCATATATGTGCTTTAGCATACGGTATTTGTTTTTCTCTTTCTGACTTACTTCACGCTGTATGACAGACTCTAGGCTAGTGGGAAGCAGCTGCATAGCACCGGGAGACCTTAGTGCTTTGTGACCACCTAGAGGGATACGGAGGGTGAGAGGCAGGCCCAAGAGGGAGGGGATATGGGGATAGATGTATACACAGAGCTGATTCAGTTTGTTGTACAGCAGACACTAACACAACATTGTAAAGCAATTATACTCCAATAAAGATTTTAAAAATATTCACTTCATTTTTGAAAAAATAAGAACATTATAAAAATAACCCATGCTTTGTATCCAAAATTTATACTTTTCCTAAGCCACCAAATTTGATTTATGGCATAAAAAGAATTATAGATTATTATGAATACCAAGACGAGTCACATTTGAACTTCCCTGGTAGGATAATGAGTCCAAGAACTTATCAAAGCCATACCTCTGGTGCTGGAGTATTGGAAACTGGGTTAGCTAATGCAGGAACTCCAGGGAAGCTTCGGGTCTGTTTCAGCTCCTGATTTTGCTCGTGCAAATCTAAAAGGAACGTCCTCTACAGCTCCACGCTAAATTTGCCCTCCAATCTGCAACTTGGAAAAGTATTTACTTAGTAGAGACTGTGTCTAGAAAGTAACATTTTGGCTGTGATGTCAAGAAAAGGAAAATGTTTAGCCAGGAAAAATTTAGTGGCGTAAACTTACATGGAAAAGAGCTTTAATGCTGGAAAAACATTGCTGTGTCTGAAGGTGACTGGAAAGTGGAATGTAGAGGGGAGAGGGGCAATGGGGAAATTTTAAAATGAAGTAAAGATCAAGACACAATGGGCCAGGGCTTCTCTGGTGGCGCAGTGGTTGAGAGTCTGCCTGCCGATGCAGGGGACACGGGTTCGTGCCCCGGTCTGGGAAGATCCCACATGCCATGGAGAGGCTGGGCCCCCATGAGCCATGGCCGCTGAGCCTGTGCGTCCGGAGCCTGTGCTCCGCAACGGGAGAGGCCACAATAGTGAGAGGTACAGCAGGAAAAAAAAAAGACACAATGGGGCATGTAGTAAAGAATCTGGGTATTAATCTACATGCAGTGAGGAGACGTTGTTGCCAAGGGACTGGTTGAATCTGTACCGTGATTTATAAGAAGCACTTTGGCTGCTGCATGGGAACGGTCAGAATGGAGAGAGAATGCGTGTCCAACTATATAGAGGCTACTATGGTGGAATGAACCAAGAGGATGAAAGTAGAGAGGGAGCAAATAAGAAAGCCTTTAGATCTGATTTGGAGGTAGAATCAAAAAGCCTTGCTGATAAATGAGATGTAGGTGTTTACAAAAGGGAAGTTGTCAAGAATTTCAAAGTCTCTTGCTTGAGTGATAATAAAGAACTTTCACTGGGATGGGTAAAATACCAGAATAGGAGGTTAAGAGTTCACTGTGGGGGGCTTCCCTGGTGGCGCAGTGGTTAAGAATCCGCCTGCCAATGCAGGGGACATACGTTCAAGCCCTGGTACAGGAACATCCCACATGCCGCAGAGCAACTAAGCCTATGTGCCACAATTACTGAGCTTGTGCTCTAGACCTCGCAAGCCACAACTACTGAGCCCATGTGCCACAACTACTGAAGCCCAAGCGCCTAGAGCCCGTGCTCTACAACAAGAGAAGCCACCGCAATGAGAAGCCTGCACACCGCAACGAAGAGTAGCCCCCGCTTGCCGCAACTAGAGAAAGCCCACACAGCAACGAAGACCCAACGCAGCCAAAAATAAATAAATAAATTTATTTTTTTTTTAAAAAAAGAGTCACTGGGGAATTGCTAATCAATGGGCATAAAGGTTCAGTTATATAACATGAGTAAGTTCTAGAGATCTGTACAACACTGTGCCTGAAATTAACAATACTGTATTGTGCGCTTAAAATTTTGTGAAGAGAGTAGATCTCATGTGAAGTGTTCTTACTACAGTAAAATGAAAACAAAAAAAGGAAAAAGAAAAAAAAGGTTTCAATGTTTAGCATGTTAATTTAACTTGTGTATGAAGCATGCAAGTGGAGATTTCTAGCAGGCCATAAGGCGTGAGAGTTTGTCTACATGGCTGTCTTAGTCACCTATGTAGGTTGGGTCATTATAAGCAGTTCTTTGTAGGCTTTATATGCTTAACTGTTTCCCTAGGTCCAAAGAAAGACAGTTACTATTAGAAGGGACATTTCTCAAAATTCAAATAAACAGATGACTTCTGCAGTGAATGGATTTTGATAAGACCTTGATGACAAGCTGTGTATGTTGCTTTGCAATAGCAATGCAAATAAAGTTTAGCCAAAGTAAAACACCAGATATGGTCTGTCTGTGGATCCTGACCATTAGAAAGTTGTGCTAATGACTTGACTCTTTGGGAGATATCATTATGGTGGCCAAATTCCTACCCATTGAGCTTTCTGAGTCAAAAACAAATTCCTGTTAGTAACAGGGTATAGAGCACAGGACTATGGAAACTAACAGAATGCTGACAGTAGAGAAAAACATGCCTTCCTTTCCTTTAGGCCCAATGAGGACTGAGCTGAGCTGAGTTTTTTGAGAGCCACACTAATTAGACCGCAGGGTCTCAAGAGAGCTAAATCATGACAGTGCCTTAACTGCTTATCTTCAAGCACAGGGTAATAGCATAATGATTCGTGAAATGAAGTCATTTCTGATCAAATGGGTCTTTTTTTCTAAGCCCCTCTGCCCAGTGCAAGTGACTTGTTCCCAAGCTCCAATTCCAGAAGTTGAGACTCTCCCTACATTACAATATGAAAGTCTACAGTAATTGATTCCAACTCTTGCAGCAGCAAAAGTTGCTTTGCTAAGCAAAGGGATTTATGGATTTGGCCACATTTCGTTGTTTGCTGCCTTCATTTATTACAGATGCATTTTCCTCCCTGTTTTCCAAGATAGAGTGGATGGAACTGATATGGAAATGCTTTTAGCAATGCATTAGATAAAGAAAAAGAAAAAGTTCTCTATGGCACCCTTTTAAAACTAGCATTCATTTTTTTTCTCCCTTACTTAAAAGTAAAGTCATTTCACTGCAGAAAAAGTTTGGAAATACAGAAATAAGGAAAAAGTGAAAGTTATTCATAATCATACAAATAACCATAAAGTTACGATTTTGGAGTTTTTATAAAAGTTCTCTTTCTAAAAATATAAATATTTGTTTATTTCTAATAAAATTATAATCAGATAATTTTTATGCTTTTTCCCATGTTCTTTAAAATACTTCAAAAAACATGATTTTTTAATGTCTGCAAAATAATCAATTAAATGTATAATGCCTTACTAAACATTCCATTATAGTCTAATATTTAATTTGTTTATGGAGGGCTTTTCAAAAATAGGTTTCTGCACTTATATACTCACAATTCAATAATCCATAATTTATTCTAGAATTCTTGATTTCAAAATTTCTATTAAGAATAATAAGAGAAAAGAAGAGAAGCCCTGACATCTAGAATTATAATCAGCATATTATAAATGTATACTTTGGAACCTTTGATATATCAAAAGGTTAGCAAGTTTAAAGGCAGTGAACTCATTCATATCCTTCTCTCTGGTTCTTTTTACTGAATGAACCAAGCTTTCTATGGTACATTTTCCATGGAATATTAAAATAGCCAGATGAAATGCTCAACTGTTGGTAGGCCCATATGATTCATAAATACTTTCAGGTCTTTGTTTCATAGGTTTCTGTATTGCAGCTAATAACAGCAAAGAACCCATACCTATCTTCTTGAAATAAAGTCTAATTTCTCCCTTCAATTAGCCATTTGCATCAATTTATAAAATTTCCTTCTTTATCTATTTTCATGTTTCATGATAATATAGAATCAAAGAGTTTATAATTCCTCATGATGATAACTTGTGACCCTAACCCACATGGGGCTGGGAGTGGAGCTAGCTCAGTGAAAGGTTACCTTAGGGACCAATGAAATGTCCCCACCGTTCAGTCTTGGACATCTCATCCTTACATCTAGTCTAAAATGCCCGTGTAGATCCTGCCTGCACTCACTTGCTTTCTTTTCACATTCTGGTTTCTGTGACATACACAAGGAAAACTCCTTTCTTCTATAAACTGGGAAATTCTGGGATAAGTGTGCAATTTCCATGCCATATTCAGGAGTTGAGATGAGAAAATATGGAGATTTCTCATTTTCGTCTGGTCTTTTAAGATGTGTATGATGTGTGTAAACTTGCAGACATAATAAAGTGATAAATGTGACGAATGTGTAAATGTCCACAACTTTCTCTCCCCTCCCTTTTGCCTTCTGAAGATGATCTTATCTTTGTCCTTCTAAGAGGATTTTGGTTTTGGTACTATTGTTTAGGGAATTTCATAATGCACAAGGAAGAAAAAACAGAAATGGAATATGAAGATAAAGGTTCAAATCAAAATACATAGAAATCTTAAAGAAAGAGGAATAAGAGAAAGGGGTCCTTTTTAGCATTAAGAGAATCGGAGATGGGAATTGAAAGTAAAGGGAAGAAAAGTTGTGGAAGCCCAAGGGTGGATATGCAGAGAAACGGGGAGAGAGGGTTTTTAAAAATATACTTAGGAACAGGGTTTCTCAAATTTGACATTATTAACATTTCGGACTAGATCATCCTTTGTTGTGGGAAGGGGGCTGTTATGTGCATTGTAAGGATGCTGAGAAGCATCCCGGGCCTCTCCCTACCAGATGCCAGTAGCAGCCCTCCGGTCGTAACAATAAAAGTGTCTACAGTCATTGCCAAATATTTGCTGAGGGGACACATTTTCCACAACTGAGAACCATTGCTTAAAAATGTCTTCTCTCCTTCTTTTTGCCCATAACCACCAACAACCTACATCTCCCCAGCCAACCACCTTTTGCCATATTCTCCAAAGACCAGGTAAACATTAGAATCATTCAGCTATAGTTCTCTACAGGATTGTTCTTCCTTCAAATTGACTCTACACAAAGCCTAGACTTTACTGGGTGCCAGTTGTACTTAGTTAGGATTTCCAAATTGATAAGCTATTATATAACATGTATCATTACATTGACTAGTACCATGTTATGTATCAACTGAACAAGAAGGAGGCAAAAAGGGGGTGGTGGGGTTGAGATCAGGAGATGTTGGTTTTAGTCCTGAATTTATCAAAGATCGGGAGAAATACTTGTATTTATAGGCTTTGACATCTCTAAAATGGGGTAAACACCAAACTTCCTTTCAGATCTGATATTCAGTGGTTTGATTATGCTCTAGCTCTATTACAAATACCTTGATGCAATGAAACTGTTTTCCCAGTGCTGCATATGTGAGGTCAGGAAATTTCTAGATAGTAAAGAAATGTCTATGGTAAGCAATTCAAGAGTTGAGAGGAACTTTGGTGGACAGGAAATCACAAAGCGGAGAGTGCTTACAAACGCTTCAGGTTTGAAAGTTGTAATCTACTGACCCTAACCTCATTCTTACTTCCACCTTATCAGAAGTTGTCGACTCAGTCTGCTGTACATTCCTTTTCTTACATCAATGTATCTCAAATTTGACCACAAATCTCAAAGTAAATCTCAAAAACCACAAATCTGTTGGTTTTCTGGTGGAGCACTTATATTTCTGTAAGAGAAAAGACATGTATTATGTACATTGGTATTGGGGAATTGCACTGGTGTCAAAGAAAAAGCAGAGGGGATTTTTCAGCCCCTTTATAAATATAATTAGAATTTGAGCTTTAAGAGCTATGAATGCCTTTGTTCCCCTCTTCACTTGTCACCAAATGATGGCAGCAGATTTAATTAGGCCAACAACTTCAAGAGCATTTTAAAAGCTACTTTGTTATTCAAGGATTTGGGGCAAGAATCCCTGTGGACTTGCAATATCACGAAGGAGAAAAATGGATTGAAGTCATGGAGGATGGGTGTTGTGGAGTGTCACTGTAAAATCCAAGACCCATACTTCATTTAGACATCTTGCTTGAAATCTTTCTTATATTATGAAAAAAACATGTTTTCTATCTATTAGTTGTCTGTCAATGGGAAGTGTTGTTTGGATGACATTCTGACCCTTGTGTGGTCTTCCTAGTACTACTGCAGTTAGAAGAAGGAGGTTGGAAACAACTCAGAACTTCTCTTTATAATTTCAGAAACAGAAAAGACAGAAAACTCTTCAAAATTGTCTCATAATTAGTAAATAATCCAATTAAAACCATTTAAAAATTTTTAAATAATTTTAGTTTTACATTCTTTCCTCCATTTTTAAAATGCAGAGGAATATTTTCTAATTTTTCAAAAGTACTCTTGTTCAAAGGAATAATAATTATTATTTTTTTGGTATTGGAGCATTAGTGAGTCAGAGCTTTGTAATCATTCACGGAACAGCACAGGATTAGCAAGATATGAATTCAGCAGGAGATTAAGCAGAAAGGCTAATAATTTGCCAGAGTCGAATGAATCCTGAGTGTTTCTGGAGGTTGAAAAATATTTGATTAACTCATTTTTGGAAAATTATTTTTTGCTCTTGCTGATGTTTCCCAAGTAGAAGCATTAAGATTCAGTTATAAGCTGGAATCTTCCGCTTTAGGAATTCTATTTTGTTATCCTGTTAACTAGGTACCTAGGATTCTACATATAAAACCTTTCCTGTTGGTAAGGTTTGGATACAAATAGCAAATGCTCTAAATCCCAATGACTAGAGTATCTGATAAAATGAATTATCAAGGTAGACAGAATGAGTTGAAAAATGATGGACAGAACACTTATTTCTTTTCCTTTCCAAAATGGAAATAAATGATTTACTCTTATTATTAAGAAAGTATTTCATGCTTATGGAAAATAATTACTTCATTACAGAAAAATAAAATCAGGAATGTAAAAATGCCCTGTACTCATTACATAAAGATAGTAATGCTTAACAATTTAGTGTATATAAACTCATAAAAATAAACATTAGTTAAAAAAGAAAATGAGGGTCTGAATATGCATTCTCGGTTAGTACCTTCATTTTTAACCTAACAACTTTCACAAATACCTTTTAGTGTTTATATAAATCTATATTTTTTTCTTTTTTTTAATCACAGAATATTTTTCCATTGAATAGATACATAAGAACACTGCATAGTGGTTAAGAGCATGAGATTTGGAGTCAGATCAACCTGGATATGAGTATAGTCTTTGCTAATGAGGAGCTCCAAATCATTCATAGCTTGCTGGTTCTTCTTTTTTTTTTTTTGCTCAACAGGAAGATAATGATAATATCTAATTTCTAGGCTGTTGATTGTGAGAATGAAATGAGATTAAAAAGTGCCTTGAATAGTATACACAATATTTAGCACACCGCTTGGGTTCAACAAATGTTAGGTATTAATTGTCATAATTTATTGAGCCAGTCCTCTAAAATTGAATGTTTGGAACGTTTTCTATGCCCTCTACTATCTCTAACACTTTGAAGAATCCTTGTGAAACCAAATTTATGTACCTGTCTGATTATAAAATAATGTTTAGGATTTTGATTCCTCTGGCCAACTTTCTCCACGCTGAAAATGTGGACCAATCTGAAATCCTATTAGCATTGTATAGGAAGGAAAAATTTGTCTTATCCTATCTGAACAGTTAAGATAGTAATTTTTTGATGATAAGCTATGTAGGTGGGAAAAAATCTTCAAACTATGTGAAAAACCATTTTAAGCCACTAAAATACTCCTCTAATGGCCTTAAAAGATTACGATGTCCCTTGTAAAATATTTTAAAATACAATGAAAGCCATGCTCCTCGCTAAACAATTTCCAGAGAAGCAGACATTTTATATTCCTCAAATAATCATCTCTACAACTCCACAGTGCAACTTTTAGTTCTGTTATGAAATTAAGTATACTAATTCTAATGTTTAAGAAAAGCTATCCTTTCAAGGGTCTATGAATACTGTAGTGGCCCAGGTCCTACACTAGAAAGAGTACAGGTTTTAGAATCATATAAAACTGGGCTCTGATTCTCATCTATCACATATGTATTAGTTGTGCAAGCTTTAAAAGCATAATTAAACCTCTCAGATACTTCATTTACGCATTTCTACATGGGGAAAATTACACTCTAATAATCATTTCTTCACATTGGCTAGATCAGGAGTCCTCTTCTCTCTTCTGTTCAACAGAATTCCTCTTTCTTTGGGGAACTGCTCCTCCCCCACTTAACATGACCTCCATGGGCCTGTCCATTCCAGTCCTCTTCCAGCCTTTTGTTATAAGATTGCTCATGTGATGTAGATTTGACCAATCTTAGTATCCACCTCCCTGGCCACAAAGATTGGTTCAAGTATGTTCACGTGACCTAAGCCAGGGTAACCAGCATCCTCTGAGCTTCTCCAATGATTTAAGGCCAGAAGCCCAAGTTGCCAATTCTATCCCCACTGCAGTGCAACATGGGGTAATGCTACCACATTAAGAGAAAGAGGGGAAGGAGAGGTAGAGAGAGGCAGAAAGGAAAGCATTTAAGATACATTTCCTAAGGCCTGTTAACACTCCCAGAATTCTCAGCTGCTTGAGACCCTCAATTCCTGTATATGCTTAACATGGTTTGCATTATGATTCTGTCACTTGCAACAGAAAGAATCTAATACGAAAATCTATGCCTCGGGGTGTTGTGTGTGTTGACTGAGATGTAAAGTACACAGCACAAGACTTTCTGAATGTCAGTCTCTTTCTTTTTCTTATTTGAAGCACTCATTCCTTTTGAATACTGATCAAGTTCACTGAGAAAACGGATGACCTATCTTGTAGGATGGAGATCAAAGAGTCCAGATCCCCTTACTCAAGGAGAAGACTGTCGGCATATCTGGGAAAGTTCAAGATGAAAAGCCTGCTCAGTGTGTGGAAGTTGCTTCCTCCACTGTGGCTCCTCTTACCTAAAGAAGTAGCCGTCTCAATTTTTATCTCCAGCCACAACCATACCCAAGTAAGTACTTCGATCAGACACACAGCATATACGACATCTCTCTCCTGGAATCCTGAATAGTATAGCTCTTACTTCCCTAGGAAGTGAACTAAACTTGGTGCTGTTTCCGTTCAGAGAAATGGTTGTACTAAGTCAAAGCAGCTTTTGGACTAGACCAGTTCTTTCTGAAATCGTCGGATGTCTTTGAGGACTCTTGCAGATTGACTTGATTTGGTAAGTAAATTTAGCCCTTACTTTTTCCCTTTTATAAGTTCTGAATTATTTAGCAATTAAAGCTTTACTACGTGAATACTGTATCCTGTCAATATTTATTACAGTTATTGTCCAAAGAAAAGGCTGGACTTGAATAATCGTACAAGAACAAAAACAACAACTGGCGCCAAAGGGAAGGACTGTGGTATAACGGAATTCCCTTGGAATTCCAGGATGGATGTTGCCTTTAATTAGTTGAGTGACCTCAGAAAATCTCACTTAACCTCCATGGATTCTAATTATAAAATGAGAGTTGGAAAATGATTCCCTCTGGTTCTAACATTTAATGATATTATGATTTCATAAAATAATAAACACTGTGGAAATGCCAACCTTCTGGATCATTAGGTGGTTGGTATCTGTTTTACTATTCAGACCTCAGACAAGATAGTCTTTCCATATATTCCTAAGGCAATTCTAGGTGTGCAAAGAAAGGAAACTGGGTCTCGCCAGGAGGCTTAGGTTGTAACTTGCTGTGTGACTTTGGACAAATCTTTTCTCTCTCTGTACTTTGTTTCCTCATTTGTAACAATGGGTTTGGATAAAAACAGTGGTCTCTATTATATTTCAAGCAAAGAACCCTTTTGCAAATGTGAAATAAGTACTGTAGATTCCTCTTATCCAAGTGGGAGTGGAGGGTAAAGACCTCACTCAGCCCCCCTCCTGCTCCTGAATATGGTCTCAGGCATCTCACAAGCACTAAGTCCTCTCAGAAACGCATTTTGACAAATCTAGAGTCCCTTCAATTATATAATTCTACGGCTTCATGATTTTTAAAAGCTGACTTGGCTCATTTCTTTCTTGTGTCCTCTGTTAGATTAAGGCAATCCACAAAAATTTTAAATGTGACATTATTTCTCAAGATTGAGCTTATGTAGCTTCTGTCTTTATGGGAAGGCCTAAGAGTATCACATTATATGCTTTAATATCATGAACCAAAGTTTTCAAACTTTAATAATTGAATACTGTTTTTGTTCTTTTCTACTTTTAAAAATTCCTTTTTATGCTAAACATTCTTACTTAAAGCTCTTTTTTGGAGTAAATGAAATAGGATGCCATATGGAACGTGAGCGAAGACTGCAGTTTCCCTGGGACTGTCCTGATTTTAGACCCGAAAATCCCTCACCCAAGGGAACCCCTTAGTCCTGAGCAGACGACGAGAGTTGGTCACCATTATAGCCAGTCATCTCACTGAGAAAAGAAATAGTGGTTTTTAAAAAATTGACAGTTTTTTAATGCTAAAATCATGAAGGAGTAGGCAAGGAAAAGATGCGTCTACTCTCTGACTGGTGAACCTGGCCCATTGACCTCATCTGTGTGCGCCTTCTTGCTGTGGCCTGCAGCTCCCTCACCTGCTGGGCCCCAGGTTCCCCTGAGGGCATCCAGGGCAGTCACAAGTCCGCTACTCAACACAGGCTGGTTCCTTTTCCTAGGACGACTGCACTTCTGCTCCCCTGTACTCCAGTCCAGGCAGAATTGTAAGTTTGTACCAATTTTCTATTGCTGCTGCAACAAATTATGACAAATTTTGTGGCTTAAAACAGCACTAATGTATTACCTTTCAATTCCAGAGGTCAGAAGTTTACTCTAGATATCACTGGGCTAAAAGCAAAGTGTTGGCAGAGCTGCATTCCTCCAGAGGCTCCAGGGAGAATATATTCCCTTGCCTTCTCCACTTCTAGAGGCCACCTGTATTCCTTGGCTCTTGGAGCCCTTCCTTCATCTTCAAAGCCAGTGATGTTGCATCTCTCTGTGTCTCTCTTCCATAGTCATATGTCCCTCTTATTCTTTTCTACCTCTCTTCCCCATTGAAGGACCCTTGTGATTACATCGGACACACCCAGATCATCTGCCATAATCCTCTTATTCTAAGGTCAACTGACTAGCAACCTAATCCCATCTGCAACATCAATTCCTCTATGCTATGCAGTGTAACATATTCACAGGTTCACCGTACTAAGATGTGGGTGTTGTGGGGGTGGGGACCCATTATTCTGCCTGCCACACACTGTCTCAAAGTTTCTAGTGCTCCTCCGTTGAGATTAGGAACCATGGTTTACTGTTATTACCAAGACTAACCCATGACACTTGCTACATATTTAGGGCAAATACATAATTTATCATTCAGATCAGGATACTTGTGTGAGTGAAAGAAGCACTCTTAGTAATTCCCACAGAAAGACAGACATAAATTGATCTAGTCCAAGCAAAGAAAGACACCTGGTGACACCGCATAGTACACATTCCATGAAATTCGTTGAATTTGATGTAATTTATAGAACTTTTGTCGAATGTTCAGTTATATGCTAAGTGGTTCAGGAATCCAAAACATACATTCAAGTTGGGTAGAAATGATTCCTGCATGCAATACTGTAGGTGAGCTAAATTTTCGGATATACTTTATAAAGCATAATTTAGAAAAGACAGAATATCGGTGGAAGCTGATGTTTAGTGGAAGTCACATGTAGGAGATGGGAACCTGAAAATAAGATAACTATACTGCAGAAAGTTAAATAAAAGGCACATAATTTCTTGTAAATTAAATTCACATTTCTATATTTTCTTCTAGACTTATTCAAATGCATAAATATTACAAGGCTGGTGCTATTTTATATTCTTCTTCTTTTACTTAAAATGTAAGCAAATCTTCATCTTCCATCGTTACTTTCATATATTTCAAGAACTCCATAGTCTCTAATTAAATGATATTGATGTGGCTTCCAAAATTTGTCAAGCATAAACAACGCTGTCATGAAAAACATCTGAACAATGGTTCTTTTCCTTTTATAGACTATGAGTAAATTATAATCCAATCCCAGGAGTGGGAAGATTGGGTGTGCTTTAGGTAAATTGAAGGGAAAGAACCAGGGAAGAGCAAAGACATTCCGGATGAGACCATACACAACTCTGCAGTAGCTGAATAATGGCTCCCCAAAGATGTCTATGTTCAAATCCCCAGACCCGATAATGGCACACTGTACATGGCAAAAGAGACTGTGCAGATCTGATTAAATTAAGGATCTTGCAATGGGAGGATTTCCCTATATTATCCGGGTGAGCTCAATGTAATCACAAGCCTCCTTATAAAAGGAGGCAGGAGAGTCAGAGTCAGAGGAGGTGATGTGAAGACAGAAGCAGTCAGTGAAGAAGATGTGACAACATGATGCTGCTGCCTTTGAAGACAGAGTACATGGCCACAAGCCAAGGAATGCACATGGACTCCAGAAGCTGGCCAAGTCAGGGAAATAGATTCTCCTGCAGCCCTGTTGACATCTTTGTGTTAGATGAATGAGACTGATCTTGAACTTAAAACCTCTAGAACGGTAAGATGATAAATTTGTGTTGTTTCAAGTCACTAAGTTTGTGGTATTTTGTCACAGTAGTGATAGGAAACTAATACAAGTCCATATACCAGCCACAGAGTTAGGAATGAGGGTGGCCTCATGCAAAGCTGCAAAAAGTTCAGCCCCTGTGAGCACAGTGCTCACTTCGGGGAAGTGAATACATAGAGAGTAAAGATGGGGTGAAGGAAAGGGCTTCGGCAACACACTGATGGGTTCAAGTTCAAATTCTGCTATAAACTCTGGTAACTTTGTTGTTTTGTAAATACAGAAAATACCATTAGCCTTCTGGATTTTTTCTGAAAATCAAGCAGAATATCATAATAGTCAAAGCATGAGCTTTGGAGCTTAGCATAAGCCATTTGTTCAACTGTCAATTATTAATTATGCGGATTTAAGTCTATAACTTACATTTATTTCTAATGTGAAGTTTCCACATTTCTAAATAAGTGTTAGTAATAGTGCCTCCCTCACAGGGCTGTTAGGAGGGTTAAATCTATATGATGCAATATAATGTTAAGCAATGCAATATATAAATGTGTATATTGAGTCAATTTTTAATACATGCCAAGTCTCAGTGCTTGGGGGTGTGTACAAGTGTTCATTCATTCATTCTTTCATTCATTTGTTATTTATTGGATCTCCACCCTGGTGTAGGTACTTTAAAAGTACTCAGTCCGCAGCAGAGAATAAAAGACAGGTACTCTGCCCTTGTGGTGCACATGTTATGGTTCTTTCCTTATTCACTGAAAATGAGTCTGGTTTTCAGTATCTTCTGATAAGCTCACCTTCCTGAAATCGCTGCTTTACCCTGAAGTATGAGGCTCTTCGAAGAAGAGTTCTATTTGTGGTTTGGGAAGCCCTCATGGGAACAAGTCACCCTGTTAGACCACAGAAGTGCCACTGCTCCGTTACTATGGCTGTGCACCTCCATCTGACACCAGGTTAATGACATATTAGAGAAAATGACTTTGAAGGCTTTCTCATTTACAATGAAGACCCAGGAATATTTCCTCTGCTTGTGACCTTGGGTTCATGGTACTCACCTAAGAACTAAACAATGAACCATTTTGTTATGTGACCCTTGGAAAAACACAGAGATATTTATTTTCACTGTCCACAGAACTGAAAAAAGTAGTGATTGGGCTGGGCTAAAGAGATCATACTGTTATAATGAAAGGAGGCTCAACTAGTAGGGGGTGTAATGGATGTATGCCTGAAGTAAATGAATCATTATAAAATGTACACTCCATCTCCACAATGAGTCTATTTTATTAAAATAATCTCTGACATGATGTTGTCCTCTCTTGGCTTTCCCCTACTGTGAATCTATCCATGATTCCACCATCACAAATCCTGTCCCCTGAGGACAGATCCATAATGAGAGTGAAGGGTTTGATTATTTGCTTTTAATAGCTCTGCTTCCCAAATGCTACTTAATGCAGCTGAGATTCTATATTGAAGAACATGCCAGAATTATTGGAAGATCAATCAAAATTGTCAATTAATCATAATCATGGCCAGTGATCATAGCTGCAATTACCAATTGATTAATTAGGACAGCTCTTGAAATGCCAGTAGAGATTTAATATCATATTCGATTCAGCCCAATAACCATAAACTTCTACAATTACTTTCCAGCTTACCATTATATATGTCATATTTCTTCCTATTATTAGTTGCTATGTTTATTTATCATTTTATTTGAGCAGGCCAACTCTTTCACTGTCTTTTTTATGTTGGGAATCTATTAAAAATATGTTTAAGTCATGGCATTAAATAAATCTAGTGTTAGTACCAAGCAAGTATTTGCAAATTTTTTGCATTGCTTTTTAGGCCAAGAATGATTTTTTCAAAAAAATGGTATGTAAGGAACATATTCTACATATTGAAAATTGCATAATTCTGGTATGTTGGATTTATGTGTGCAAAGCTTCATGTGTTTTATTAACTAACTTTTGCATGCTTGGCACACGAAATTTTATGCAACCTTCTTTGAATGATAATCATAAGGTGAAGAGGAATCAGACCACTTAATATGGGCAATAATCCTAACACTGGTGAAAATACACCTTAAGCAAATTAGGAGAGGCCTAATATAAATAGGGTAGGGGATCTGTTTAAGAAATTCAGCATATATTCATTTCTTTGTTTTAAGGCTGTAAAATATATTGAATCAATACAAATCACCACTGCTTAAATCATATTTCGATTCAATAAAGAGTTTTTAAACACTTACTCCATGCAAAATAGCATGTTAGGTACTGGGGGGAGTATAGAGGTAAATGACACAACTTTCTTACCTCAGATTCATAGTCCAATAAGGGAGATAAGACATGGACTCCTACATAAGAAGAACAAATGTTAACTGTGCAGATGAATTTGAAGAATGAGATTTGAACAAATAAAAAATGGGAAAAAGCCATTTGCCCAGATTTACTGCCTTTTTCATGGGTCTCAGCTTTTTCAAATTTGCAAAATCAAAGATAAAATTTCAATTATCTGCATTTTGAAATTGTTTTTATTCCAGGATTAAATCTTCTCTTCCAAACCCCTATGTTAAAATCCTTAAATTTGTTTACATTAATTTGCCATTAACTTGATCTTGCATCTCAAGAACAGAAAATTTCTTAAATCCTGATTATAACTCCTGATTTTAACTGATGGGACAAAATGACTCTACTTTTATCAGAGGCATAAAAACCAGGAACATCTAACCGATTTACTTAGCATATTAATGACAGCAGTAAATTGAAGTAAACAATGAGCAAGTTTTTAGAGGCATATGTGTTTTGGTTTTGTTTTTTAGCCTGAATAGTATTTTTATTTTTTAAATTTATTTTATTTCAGTACAGTTGATTTACAATGTTGTGTTAATTTCTGTTAAGTCAGAAAGAGAAAGACATTTAGGTGAAATCTAAAATATGACAGAGAAGCATTTGTTCTATTCTGCCATTGAGTTTCTGATAATTAAGAGACATACTTTGTGAGTCTCACACTGCCTGGGCATGGACCATAGGCCCATGTGACAAAGGCATGGTCCATGTGAGTAACTAATGTTCCCTCAACCCCCTCTCCATTTGCACCTATACACTGCTATGTAGTGCAGAATAATGTTCGCTCATCTTCAAAGAGGTTAATTCAAACTATGGAATCAGGAGCTGTTGAAACTGTAATAGACATTTATGATGGCTACATTACAGTGGAAATTTTGATAGCATTGTGTATTACATCCATATTTATGGCAAATTACTTTAGCATGGGTAATAGCATTTCACAATGAACACCCAAGGAATTAGAGACTATTAGCCTCATCCTCAAAAGCACTATCTGCCTCTTAAGAGGTGAATTCTGAAAAATGGAGACTATGAGTACAGTACATCCTTAGACATTCCAGTGCTGTCAACCCATACTGAGTTCTATCACCACAGCCTTCGATCTGATCTGCTAAGCCATGCAAATTCCAGCACTCCTGGGAGCAGAGAAATAGGAGTTACGCATTGCACCGGTACTGCTGATTCAACTTCCATTTCCCTTGATACAACTCAAGGCAATGTCCGTTCAGTGAAACAATCTTTCAAAGAGAAAAGGAGAGAGGTGGTTTTTAAACATCATTCCTTTAACGGATGAGATGTCATGGTTTCCTGGCAAGTGAATACTTCAGTGGCATAGTACTTTGATTTGCAACAATTATAAAACAGCTATTCCTAGAGCAGAGTTAATTACAGAGAGTAAGCGGTTTGGAGGAATTAATTTATATTGCAGTGATTCGGTTGGCAGGAAAGAGAAGAAGGTTATTGTAAGTAACCCTTTTCCCCAACTCCCCCAATGGGTTGTTGCAAATTCCACAGCAAGGGTTCCATTAGGATACTAACTTAAAGTCAAGCAATGATCTGAACAGGTCCACGCTTTTGACCATGACTTAGATATCTAAGATGGCTAGATGGCAGCTGGGGTACGTTGAGGTTTGAGTTGCCATGCAATGTTATATATATCCAAAGAGTCATGGATAACCACTGTGAATGTCACCTATATGTTGAGGCTTCAGATTTACAAATTTTCATGGTTCTATAAACTCAAACAATTCACAACATCATTTTATATAGCACAACACTTATCAATGGCATTGATGATGATAGTGATGGTGAGGGTACAGCAAGGATGTAGGGGACAATCTTGCCCAAAGCAACTGGGAATAGAGATTTTATCGTCTAAGCCCTCATAAAATACTTGCTTAGATGTCTTTCATTTCCAGTAAAGAATGCATAATCCCTAAACAGCAAAGGCAGAAGAATCCTTCTTATCTATTTATTCCAAAAGTTATTTCCCTATTTGGCTGAAGGAGGAGGTTGGATTATAGCTCCTCTTTTAGAGACAGTCACTTTCACATACAGAAAAGTACTATGTCCACTTGTTATGATGCCCTTAGTATTAAAAAAAAAAATTCCTCGATAAAGATCAAACTTCTTTCCATGATCATGTGACCTCCCTCTCTTTCTGCCCTTCTAGTTACCGTCCATCCTCACCAAACCCAACTCTACATCAGAGACCATGGAGCCCAGGTCTTTAATGATCAGCCTCACTCACCCTACTCAGGACACAAAACAGGACATAGAAAGGGGAAGAAATGGTTGTGTAGGAGAACAAAATGAGAATAACCAGTAACCCTACCACATGCGTTGATTTGAGAACAAAATTGAAGTCTACCAAGACTGTTTATAAATAGTAAGATACTATATCAGTGTTGGTTACTTTACTGTTGTTAATAGTATTATCATCATCATAGCATTAAGACAAAGTAAAAAGTCTTGGTAACACATAACGTTCTAGATGCCAACTGTAAATTGTAAAAAAGGTCGTATCAACTGCTGGAGCTGAGTGAAAGTCCTTCATGATTCAAGGACTTGACAGGGCTGATATAGCCACCAGGAAAGATCATGCCAGACTCCTTTCATTTCTGTACCTTTTCAATAACCATTCACCCCCCTAAGTTCTCACCTCTCTGTTTCCTTTGTTTGGCTTTATTCACTCATAAATAATTTACAAATGTACCATATGCAGTTACTCAGTCTGCTGTCATTCCACCTTCTAATAGGTTCCGGGAGAGCAAAGGAGCAGGGGTTCATAACTGACAGGTAGACATCATTGTATTGAGGACAGAGCCTACTTTTTAATAAAAGTTGAATCAAGAGTCGCTTTTTCTTCCCACCCTTTCTTTGTAAGAGATGTCTCCCGGCTTGAAGAATTTTTCCCTGCTGCCATGAGATTTATTGGACCTCCACTTGGAGGAATATACATTCTCCCACCCTACCGATGCCGGCTTTGATCTATGTGAATTACTTTGGCAACGGGATGTGATTGGATGTGACAGAGGCATGACTGAGCACAAGCTTTAAGATCCATTGAAGGTTTAAAGCCCAGCCATCTTGCTCTTTCCGTCTGCCGCAAGAATTCATGTCTCAAATAGGGGTTGCTTCCTCAGCCTGGATCTTGGAAAAAAGACAATGCATTCAATAGAGAAGAGCAACAGCTGACCTGACCTGGAGCCACCAACATGTAACAAGAATGAGAAATAGACTGCTGTTTTTGTAAATCAATGAGATTTTTAAATTGTTACTGCTGCATAATTTAGAAAAACCTAATATAATCACAAATCACACTTAAAATATTTAATATTTTTAAAAATAAATTTTTTGAAAGATATTTCAACCTGTTTCATTGGAAGTATTACCAAATCCTTATATCATTTCTTTCCCTCCTATAACTCAACAGCTTTTAATCTACGGTTTGCAATACTAGCTTTCCTTCTCACCCATGACTTACATATCTAGAACCAAGAAAATGTTACCTTCTGAGTATTTTATAAATCTTATCTATGTCTCTGAATTATTTCACCTACCTGCTTTTTCTGTTCATGCCATGGGGCTGTAGAGTTGTAACGGAGAAAGTCACAAACTCATATATATATCTAACTAATTACACATTCTTTATGTTCAAATAAACTATAGTTTTGGATGTATTTTGGATTCATTTATCATCTTTCTATTCTAAAAACTCCAGTTCTTCCCTGTTTACCAAAATTTACTCTCAGAAGCAAATCTAAGGCAAAACTTCAACTGCAAATAATGTGTACTTTCCCAGATATCTCCCTTTTTACCTCCTTAATTCATTATTCCTTTACCTAATCTTCAAATTTTTCATTTGTCTCAGAAAGCAAATTTAACTCTTCTAAAATTAATTTTTAGCCTATAATTTTATTTTTTGAAATTCTTAGACCTAAGGTTTAGCTGAATTAATTATGTTGATCTGTTTGTGGCAAACCGTCATCATTGCTCCTTGTAAAGTTGCCTTCCTTGTTTTGTTCTGTTCTAGTTTTTCTTTTCTTTTTTTAAAAAATATTTTATTCCTCTCCCTACCCACAAGCATTCATTATAATGTGTTTAACAAGTGTCTTTAAAAAATTGAAGTTATTGTTTCATTTATGTACAAGTTTTTGATTTATATAAAAAAGTGTTATATATCTCATCTTTTAAAGATATATCCAGTGTGGTCAATGCACATCTAATCTGTTGCTCGTGACTATGATATAGTACCCTATGGCTTGTATCTATACCATTTAACTTATCTATTCCCTTTATGAAGGATACCTAAGGTTCCTAATGTGCTGCTGTGAAGAAAACCAAACAAAACACACCAAAATGCACTAGCTTCTACATTTTATTTGAAACCTGTAAGACAGGAGTGGCTATATATTCAAAGGTGGCAATTTCTGTGTCATTGGGTATTAAGTTTCTCCCATCTGATCTACAGAATTTTTGTACCAATTTATACTCTTTCATTTACCTATATTCTTGCTAACACAATTTTCTGTTTGACTTGTTATATAAGCATAAAGTTATAACGTTGTTGTGTTTTTATATTTCTCTGTTTACTAATTAAGTTGAATATTGTTGATTACTATTTTAAATTACTTTCTGTTCTAAATATTTCATATTTTCTTTATGATTTCTTCCTTAATCCACAAGTTACTTAATCTTAGATTTTTAGCATTTCAAGATATATAAATTTTTATCTATTTCATTTTCTCTTAACTTCAAATTTTGTTTCATTGCAGTCATGGATTGTAGTGTTATTGTATTGATTCTGTTCCATGTTTTAAGAGAGCACTTTTGCACTATTTGGTAAAAAGAAAGGGAAATTTTATTAATCACGTTATTCAAATAGTCTGGCCTTTATTTTCTCTCTGCTTTATCAGTTTCTGAAAGAACTGTGCTAAAACAGCTTAATAAAAAGTTGACTTTTCCATTTCTTACCTCTATCCCAGTTTTATTGGTTATTGTCATATACATTAGAAGGTTATATTGTTATTATAATATATGGTAATAATTATCTTCTTGAACTTTTTTATCACAAATGTATATCAGCACACTTTTTCATCTTATTTCATATTTTTACCACATTTTCTTTTTTATCTTTTCATACCTTTCTTTATAAGGATGTACCTTTTCACTTAATGATTCAAAAGTTATATATTCAATTTTTTATTGTTCTGGTGATTTGGGATAGCCTATTAACCTCATCCATTTATCCATGTGTGTCTTTTCATTATTATAATTTTTAATATGTGCCATTATGTGAACAAGTTCGGGTCACTTTAATTCTGGTTCTAAATTTTTATGGCAAATTTTGATTAAGTTATTTGATCTTCTTTACTTTTCATATTTCCTAGATTTTTTTTTTCTCTTTTTATTCAATACCTTCAAGGATCTTCAGACTATGCCCTCTGTTCTATGGGCCAAACTTTTTTTCAGGCTGTTTTGGTATACATCCAAACTAAGAATTTTTTTTTTTAAGTGTTGTAAAAAGCAAACAAACGAAGAAGAATGTGCAACAGAAACTTTATGTGACCTGAAAAGCCTAAAACATCTAATATCTTGAACTTCACAGAAAATATTTTCAAGTGCCTGGATTACTTCATCTGAGAATAATTTCAAAGAACATTTCTGTGTAGTGAAATTTTGAAGGTCTTATATTTTTGACAATATATTTAACTTTCACATTCAAATAATAATTTAGGTTGATATTAATTCTATATTCAAATTTCTTAGTTATTTTCCTTTAACAGTTTAAAAATTATATACTTCATTGTCTTCTTGCAACTGTGTAGTTGATGGTAAATGCTGACGTTAACCTGATTCTTGTTTCTGGGTATGTCATCTATTTCTTTTTTCTGGAGTTTTTTCAAATCTTCACTTATTTTTCATGCTTTTAGTTTTCATTTTATCTCTTTGTATTCTTATTTGATGGTGCATTTTTAATCTACTCTGAATGGCATTTTTTGAGACTGTTCAAATTTGAGGTTTTACTTCTTTAACAAATTAAGAGAGATTTTCAGACATTATTCAAAAACTACCTCCCTCTGATTTTCATTTTTATTTCTCTATTTTTGGAGAAACAAAAATTTGACACATTTACTATTCTCTATACCTTTGAAAGTTTTTGTACAGTTTCTGTCTCTTTAGCTCTCTCTTATTTCTTTTGCGTTTATTTGCTTACAAAGTAGTGTTATGGACTGAATGTTTGTGGTCCCCACAAAACTCATACTTTGAAGCCCTAAATCACAGAGTGGCTATATTTGGAGGTGAGACCTCTAAGAAAGTAATTAAGGTTCAATGAGGTCATAAGGGTGAAGACCTGATCTTCTATGATTAGTGTCCTTATAAGAAGAGACACCAAAGCTCTCCCTCTCTACCTATGCACAAAGAAGAAGTGAGCACACAGCATGATGGTGGCAGTCTACAACCCAAGTGGAGGGTCCTCACCCAAACCAACTCTGCTGACACTTTGGTCTTGGACTTTCAGTCTCCAGATCTGTGAGAAAATAAATTTCTCTTCTTTAAGCCATCCAGTCTCTGGTACTTTATTATGACAGTGCTAGACTAAAACAAGTAGATTATTGTTTCTAGTCACGATTTTGTTGTGAATGAAAATATTCAGGTGAGCAAGTTACATGTTAGAAAAAAATTACCTTATAATCTAAGGTATGTTAGACAGGATGCAAATGTGACAGCAGGAGCCAGGGGTGTAGACATGGTAATTTTGAAGGATTAACACAGTTAATTAATACTCTTATCTGTTTCAGTGAGATATTGCTACAATCCAGCCTAGAAAATGCTTCCTTCTTCTCTCTACCACCCAAATTTAATCTATACCAAAAACTCTATCTGTGAGCTTCCTTTTGAAAAAGATTTTTTAAACTACTGTACAATATGATATACATAATTATTCCCTAATTGGTTCATGTGTTGATTTTGTCTTAATTGTAATACAAAGAACAGAGCATAGCTCACCACCCAGTTCTACAAGAATTAAGTCATAATATGCTGCAGTTGCTGACCTACAGTGCACCCTGAGAGGAATTCAGGATGAAAAACAGTATGGAACACACTACGCATTGAAAAAACAGGATCAATAGACAGGTGTACACCTCAGGAGGAATTTTAACGAACCCAGATTCTTGCATCTTTTCATATATAGAAAAACATTAAAATCATTAACTTGAGATATCTGTTCTTTGTGACTAGCAGTAATCTTTTACAAAGATGTACGCTTACTGCATGTATTCCATAGCCAAATATCTTACATAAAGTAGCTCCCTCTCCTCCCTCTCTGGAGCAGTTTCCTCAGAACTACTGAGAGTCTGTCTACTGAACTATAGTCCTCAGTAAGACCCTGAATAAAACTCAAACTCACAACTCTTATGTGAGTTTTCTCTTTGATATCCATAAATCCTTAGCTTATGTCAAATACATATTTACTTTCCCCAGTTACTGAATTAGTCTTTGGCATAAAATAGCATTTGATGTATGGCAGTATAAAATCATCTAGTTACCATGAATGCCATATCATAAAGCATATCTACCTATGATCACAATTTACCAGAATATAAAAATCTAAGTGGGAAGTTATAAACTTTTATTCTGAAGTGCATATTGATGGTATTCAATTTTTCACAAAATTATTTTTACAGTAAATATCCTTGATTACACTAGACTTTACGATCTGCATCTAGGGCATTTTTTTTGGGGGGGGGGCACTGAGTGGCTTGTGTGACCAGGGATTGAACTCAGGCCCTGAGAAGTGAAAGCGGGGAGTCCTAACCACTGAACCGCCAGGGAATTCACTAGGGCTTTAATGTCAATGATTTAAAATGAAAATACTTTGTACTAGACTAAAACATAGATTAGTTTGTCTATTCTTATGAGTAAGTATAATTACTTTTTAACAAAAACTAAGCAGAAATGTTCCCCAGAGTTACACAAACCAAGTCTAAGAAGTCATTCCAGAAAATTCTTAGGTCCAAATTCATTTATTATGATGTAATTTTTTTTTTTTTTTAAATCTTGAGATCAGAGAAAGAGAATCAGACAATCATAACCTTGAACTTGTGTGCAAAAGTATGCACGTAAGTCCCCATATGCATTTCCCTAGAGAGGAATTTCATAGCTTTTTAGGATTCTCCAAATTGTTTCTCACTCAATTAAGAGTAAGAAATTCCAATTTCAGTTTGTTTCGAGAATTGCACTGCATCACAATTCAAGAAGTTAATGGAAGACACAGTCTTGAAACATAAGTGTGGAAGGACATCAGACCCAAATTAGGGGCCAAACGGTTTTGAGTTCAAGCTGTACTCAAACTTGGTAATGTTAGGACACCTCTGATGAAGTCAAAAGATTTTTGTAAAATCTTCTTTGAATTTCATCAAAATCTATTAATAAAACTCTATAAGTGCTCTATAAATCTACTACTATTACATACCTAGAGGGATCCAGGTGGCATCTAAAGATGGTCAGCAGCTATCATAAAAGGCTGTCACAAGTAAATGGACTGTAACTGGAAAAGAAGGTAACCTGTGTACAATGGTATGGATGAGTTCCCTCTGTCTCTTTCTCTCTCCTATGATTGCTGATCGTTCTCCTAGTTATTCTGGGGAATTTAGAAAAGGAATTTCAAGTACAACTCTGCACAAAGATCTTATTCACTGGGATGAAAAATGTTTGAACATTTCAGAAGTGAACAAGTCTTTTATTTTCATTTGCTAAAATCTCAAATCACCAGTAGCTGAACTTCGGTCACTGAGATCCTTATAACATTGTAAGGGAGGAAAAAAAAATATTTTTCCTCTACTCATCTTAGGTACCCAGCTGGAGTACTGTGCACTCGATTGGCAGAAGACTGATTGACGCGAGAAAAACAAACATATGTTTATGAACATGTGTATTGAGTACGTACGCCCAGAAATGAGTAACTCAAAAGGGTGGTTTGATTTGGGCTTATAAACCTACTGCCTTAAGTTAAACAAAGGAAAGAAGGTTTCCAGCTTCTGGGAAGGGGAGACAAATTGTGGGAAAGTGACCAGGAAAAGTAGAGTAAAAAAGGGTTGTTTGGTAAGATTTGTTTTGCAGATTTAAGCTGGTGCCTTCTCCACCGATAAGAGTTGTTAAGAGCCTTCTTCTTCCAGGAATGAGAGAGGGACACATCTTTACAAATGTAAATTTCCTTTTTAAATGTAAATCTCCTTTACAAAAGAAAAACAAACATGTGCCCTGTTTTTAGAGCTTTTCCTGAATCTGCTGGTTCTCAATGGCCTTTAGCTCAAAATAAGCTATATGCCAGAGGCATATTTTGGGGTGGCATATTCTGGTAGCCTTCAAAATGTTAGTCAATACTTTCACTGGTAACTGACCAGGACCCTATGTGACTTTCTTGGGATAGACCCCTCCCTCGAACGTCCTCTGCCTGTCTCTTCTTTGTAGAAAAGCTACAATCTCCCAAGCCTCCCCAGAGACACAAAATCCTGGCTCAAGAATTAATGGTGGGAAGGGTGTGAATGTGTAGTAACAAAAGTAGCAGTAGGACCAGGAGAACTGGTAACAATTAAAGCAGTAAATCAGCCATACGGCAGTCACAGAATCTTTAGTTCCTCTCTGAAGTACCTAGATAACAGTATTTCTTGCACATTTCCTGAGTTGTTTCACAAATGCTAAAACCCCCAGCAGATGGAAGAAGTTAACGACTTGATGACCACGTAGCCCTCGGGCCTGCTGGAGCCTGAGGATTGATCATGTTAACCCCTGTGAAAGGACCCTGTTACTTCATCATCAACTAATCAGAGAACTGAGCCAGTCACATACCTCGTGAATCACCTCCCTCACGTTGCCTTTAAAAAATGCTTCCCTGAAACCCACGGGGTTTTTTTTGAGCCTTAGCTGCCCCAGACTCCTTTTCTGCAGCCTTATGATAAATGTTGCATTTTCCTTCACCACAACCCAGGGTCAGTAGATTGGCTTTACTACATACAGGCTGGCAGACCTGAGTTTTGTTCGGTAACACACTTATTAAACACTCCATAAAATAATGTGTCTACACTGATGTTGTGTGTCTGTCTAAAAATAAAATTTTATAGTATCATTATTAATTCTAATTAGTTCTTTGCCACATACTGTTAACAAATTTCTGTGGGAGCAGAGCTCTAAACACAAAGATAAAGCAGCTCCTTCTGTAAAAAAGTTCAGCTTCTAATCGAATTTCGCTTTCAAACCCATAAATCTCTAGCTCACCAGTATATGTATTGCATCGAAGGAAACTGACCACAGATAAGTGGTTATTCTTTCATTTCTCTGGTCTTCACTGATTAAACATGGTAATTTTCTGTGGTGATTCAGGGAGTTGTGTGAAACGCGATTCCAAAGAAGAGACGTAAAGGTCTGTCAGCTGGAAACACAGTCCACCCTCAAGGTGAAATAAATAAATAAAAATAAAGAGGATTAAAGGTATCCAAACTTCAACTGTTAGGAGAACCACTGACCAAAACTGCCTGCCCTGGCCAGGCCCGATAGTAACCACTTGCATGAGTTATCTCGCGACAGGAGGTCCTGGTAAGGAACGCAGAACCAACAAGCTACCACCAACCGGAAGAATTTGGGTAAGGTCAAAGGGAGAGAGGAAATGTCACTTCATATGTCCTACCAACCTCCCAGAATCCTCCTCCCTGGAACCCATCCTGGCTGAGCAATGAGCATACCACCAGAATGAGTGGCCAGAGACAACCCAGAAACTGACCCCATTACCATGAAAACCAAGACTGTGAGCCACGTGGCAGAGCAGTTCTCACGGGTTCCCTTACCCTGCTGCTCTCCACCTGGGCGCCCCTTCCCAACGGAGTCTCCTGCTTCGTCAGCACGTGTGTCTCCTCGGACGATTCATTCCCGAGTGTTAGACAAGAGCCCACTCTCGGGCCCTGGAAAGGATGCCCCTTCCTGCAACACAACTACCCGCTGAGACTTTTCTCCTTGGAGAAAAGCAGAATTTCTTGACATAAATTTCAAGTGTCAAATGCATAACATCCTGCAGTTTTAAAAAATCCCCTATAGAATACTGTTTTTATAGTACCTTCAGTGCAAATTCCCTTCCTAAATCATGTGTGTAGCTTGTCAGAAGTCTGAAGGAATACACTAGTGACTTGATGCAAGCACAACAGTCGTGCATATTTTCCTCACTTTTCCATTTGGAGTAGCGCATGCCCTTGGGTGCTTAGGTGTCTGTCTGAAACATGCCCATCCACGCAGACACACGGATACGAACGCACAGAGATACGGTCAGCGAGTTACTCTTTCCAGTCTCTACAGTTAATTAACAAGTTTATTCAGGACAAAGAGGGAAAGGGCAGTGTTCTGGGTTGATGTGTGGCCCCCACCCCATTCACATGTTCAATTCCTAACCCCCACTACCTTAGACTGTAACTATATTTGGAGAAAAAGTCTTCTAAAAAGTGGTTAAGTTAAAACAAGGCTGTTAGAGCCGTCCCTAACCTAATCTGAGGAAATTTTTGACATGCAGAGAGACATCAAGGTCTCAGGCACAGAGGAAAGGCCACTTGAGGACACAGGGAGAAAGCAGCCATCTGGAAGATAAAGACAGGCTTCAGAAGAAACCAAATCTGCCTCCACCTTAGACTTTTAGCCTCCGGAACTGTGAGAAAATACATCTCTGTTTAGGCCACGCAGCCTATGATATTATATGATGACAGCCCTAGAAAACTAATATAAGCAAAAAAAAATTAAAGAAAAATACTGAGGTTTTTGTATCAAGCATTCAAATTATTCTCCAAGGCACCGTGCTGTGCTTAGGTGATAAGTAATTACCTTTGAAAGTGACATTATTGTGTAGCTCAGCAAAACTTACTATTTGGTGTAAATGTAAGGTGTTAATTAATTTACCTGTTTATTCAGTCATAATGATTGTACATGAATTATTTGTATATTTTTTCCTAAGCCATGCTATCTTCTCTGAAGGAGTTTATAGTGTAATTATGGGGATAAACTAACCAAATACAGTATATATATAAAGTGAGGATATATGAGCAATATAAGACAAAGTAAAAAGTCTATGTGATTTCAGAAGAATACACATGCAGATAATTTATTTAATAATATCACTTGTTAATCAGTTACACTACAACAGGTACTGAGCTAATCCTTATAAATTCATGGCCTCATTTAATAGTCACAAAAATTCTGTGACCTGGGCATTAATACCTCCATTTCTCAAATAACTTAAACTGAAACTCAGCATTTAAAGAAATTGCTCAAGACCACACAGATAGTAAATGGCAAAGAGAACGTTAACTGAGGTTCATCTGGCAACAGAGCTTGTGTTTAGATACCATGCTATCTAGAGATTCAGCTTTCCAGTACTTCAAATACCCATAGGAATATTTTAATATTTTTTCAGAGACTTCTCAATGCCTTACTGTGAAAAATGAAGGCCTTTGCTATTATACTTACTTCATCCTGTCGCTGTTATGTATGTTTATTTCTAAATAATTTACCATCATTAAATGAGGCTAAGAGCAGGAAAAGATGTTCAAATCATTTTTGTTCAGATCTCTTTACTTTTGAGGTCCAGAAAAATTACACAAGTCATTCATGTTATGAAAACAGCGGGTGTAAGACAATGCTACTCCAAGTGTCAATCTCTTTACTAACAGTTTATGATGAAATAAGCAGCTTGCAATAGAACGTTAAAGAAAATGTAACTCACTGCTTCCCTCATCGAAAAAGTTTTGCTATGAAAATAGTAGAACTTTAACACTCTGCTTAGCGTCTCAACTACATATGAAGCAGCATTCTTATCTCATTGTGGACAATTAGTCTCAAACAAGAAGTACTTTGCAGCCCACACTTCTAGTATGTATCGCTAGAAGACACGTGACTATAATCTTTTGTTTCTAACTTGGCTTCTCTTCTTTTTCCTCTACTTAATAAAGAGGCAGAAAGACTTGAGTTCAAATTATAGCCCTTGACCTTATTCGCTATGTAAGTTAATTAAATGTTTGAAATAAAAAATTTTCATCTCTGCAGTGAAAAAATAATAACTACTTCACATACAGTCTATCAGGTAAATTAGAGATCATTTACATAAAATATGACACATAATAGGCACTCGATAAAGTAACTAAAATTAATATGTAAAACCTATGGATGGAAGTTTATCTAGAGCACATATATCTCTGATTTAGTCTATGACAAAATTAGTTTACTAAGGAACACTATTTTTGCCCAGAAAAGATAACGGCAATTTACTAAAATACTGAAGTCTTCCAAGAAGAACAGTAGCGGCAGCAGGAGAATTTAAGAAACAATATCGATGGGGTTAACTAGTAAAGTTATGGGAACAAAATGCATTCCCACTCTTGGAATTTCTAAAAGCAGCAATAATAGTGATGGAAATTCCATCCCCAGCAGTGATGGAATAAGTTGGATCGACTTACCCTTCTTCTCTTAAGAAATTTTTAAAACAAAAAATACTATATATTTTTAAAAAGCTATTTTCAACAGTGGATGACAGCACAAGATTGTGCTAACTGAGAATAGGAAAGCAAATAAGATGATCTTTAAATTTGCCACAGATTTTTGGCTGGAAGCAACTTCTAAACAGTGATGCATTGAGAGAGATCATAAGTAGAAAACGGCAGTCCCACTCAGTCCCACTGAGTTCAGAGAAAATAAGGTAGCTGGAATTTATAAAAGGGATTTCAGGAAAGGAGGAGCTACGCAGAAAACAACCCTTGAGCTTTGACTGTGAAGCTCCATGAGGCTGGGCAAAGAACAGAGAATAGTAAACCAAACAATTCTGAGAGCTCACACAGAGCTTGAAAATATTTGACTTCCAACATCTCAAAATTGCCAGTCCTTGTTGAATACCAAGAGCATCCAGGAGAGAGCCCAGAAGTGTCATGCCTTAGGGCTATGGCTGAACTATCTCTAAAGTAAAGACTTCACTAGAATGACTTTAAAAGCTTAAAAACAAGTCTCGGAAGGATTAATCCAATAGTGAGTAACTTAACTACCTGATAGAGCAAAACTCAACATTCTCTAGAACGATACAAAGAAATTGGACCTCCAACAACATAATATATGATGATTTCAGCATTTAATAAAAAATTCACTAATCATTCCAAGAAGCAGGAAAATGTGACCCAATCCAGAAGAAAAATTAGTAAATAAAAGCAGATCCAGAAATGTTAAAGATGATGAAATTAGCAGACTAGGATATCAAAACAATTCCAACAATATGTTCAATAATTTACAGGACATCATGACTATAAAGGTGAAAGAATCAAAGGGAAATTCTAGAAAGAAAAATGCAATACCTGAAATGAAAAATTTATTGAATGAGATTAACCTCAAATTAGAGACGCAGAATAAAAGATTAATGAACCTGAAAGTATAGAAATAGAAACTGTCAAAACTTAACACAAAGAGAAAAAATAATTGAAAAATATAAAAATAACTTCAGTATCTGTGGGAAAATATCAAGTAGTTTAGCATATCTGTAATGAAGATCTCAGAAGAAAAAGTATAGATTGAGTACATGGTATATTTGAAGTTATAATGGCTCAAATTTCCCAAATTTGTTGAAAATTTTAAACTCATGGAACGAAATACCTCAATAAACCCTAAGACAGATAATACCTAGGCATGCACTCATATGTGTATGCACACACACACACACAGAAAAACAGCAAGCCATATTATAATACAATTGCCTAAATGCATTGATAAAGGTAAAATTTTAGCAGCTTCCAGAGCGTAAAACAAAAGCTATTCCAGAGCTTTCTATATACATAAGTAATACACATACTGAACATTTATGCCTGGTATCTATCTAAGTACTTTACATGTGTCAATTCATTTAATCCTCAGTATAATTTTGTGACGCAGGTACTAACCTCAACACTTCTTTACAGAACCCAAAAGTGTAAGGCCATCTGAAACTTGGCTCCTCCTGGGACATCTGCTGTCATCTCCTCTGTCTCTGTAGACTTCACTTCCCTTGTTTTTTTCTTTTTCATTCATAGAGAAGAACGTGCTTGTGCTTATCCCCTAAGTGTGTATGCTACATTTCTAATATATTCAGAAGCGGCTTCTTAACTCCAATCACAATTTCCAAGGAAATATCAACTGGCCTAAAGATTTCAGAGAATTGGTGGGTGTGCTATGGACTCATATTCTAAAAGGTGTCTGCTAAGTATAGTAATAAAGTTATGTGATTAGAATGCACAAGTTCTTGAAGACACCAGGTTCTTCATGTGGATGTAAGAGCAAGTAGATGAGGTGCTCTTCTGGAGCTGAGGTCTATACACTCTGCCTTTTGGTCTCTAATCTCATATGTACCTATAAAAATTTCTTCCATGATTTCTCCAGAAAACAATGATAAAAATAGTTTGTCCCTATGGGGTACATTATATCCCCATGAATTCACTAATAGTGGTCAGAACACACATCTCTGTTTAGTATTTTGAATTATTCACACAACATTTATTGGGGTTACAGGGAGCTGGACTTCCACGCTCCACGATGGAAGACATTCAGAAGCCACATGCTACTTACAGAGCAGAGTTTTCCAGGATAAGTTCTACAAATCATTAATCTCTGGAGATGGATTCTGTCATAAAAACAAATCAGGGGATACCTATGTATGATATACCTCCCTCCAAAGAAACAAAGGACACATTAGTAGATAAAAAAAGCTGACAAGACCTGTAGCAAAGTACATACTTAACATTTTCTAATCTACAACGTGTGCTGCATCAACTCACTGTCACAAGTTAACAGTAGGAGATAACTAAGCACTGGGACCATAAAACTGTTAAGATTTGGTTCTTAAAATTCAAGGAGATAGTTCTAAAGCACTGAAAATTCTGTTTTAATACCAACCTGCAGCATCAATAGTTTTAAAAGCTATAACCAAGTGACTGGTTCTCATAGTAGCCAATGAATGTACTCCTGGCAACTGTAAGACTTCCATTACTAAAATGGGATTAAATACTTATTGCCTTGAAACCAACTCTTCAAATTAGAACTTGGGAAGAGAATGTTAATTAGCCTGATTTAACCTATGAGCCTATTCCTGAACAATTCACAGTATCTCAGGGGCATGGGATAATTAATTAGTATATCCCGGGCTTCCTAATCTATCAATATTAGTTCAACTAGGCTAGGTTTGGAGGTAACAACCAACTCCAAATTTCAGTGGCTTAAAATAATGATAATTATTTCTCACTCATACCATAGTCTGTCATTAGATCAACTGCAGCACTATTTTATGTCATTTTTAATCCAGGATCCAAACTGACTGAACAGTATGTCTTATATGGAATGTTTACAATGTCGTGAGTAGGGAACACCATACTTTGGCTCACTAGACAGGATACACATTATTTCTGCTCACATGTCACTGGCCAAATGAGTCCCGTCCACAAGCCTGATATTGGAACAGAAAAGTGTAATCCTTCTACAGGGAAAAGTAGAAGATAGTTTTAGAAAATAATACTGTCTACCACAGTTGACTTCCTGATCACAAATATTCGCACTTCTTCTTCTCCCATGTTCAGAACGCTTCTATCACTAATATGGCTGATAGGGCAGCTTCTACATGGAACATTTCTCTTCTCATGCAAGACGGAAGAGTAGCACACACTGGCTCCTAAAAGTTCTCAGGAAATTCCGTTCACACTTTATTGGCCAAAGAAAGTCACAAGAGCCAGCCTGACATCCACAGAGTAAGGAAGAGAAATCCTCATTCAGGGAGGCATATAAACTTTTTTTTTAAATCAAAAATATAATTTATCCCCCCTGGCCTCCCATTTGGTGAGAAAGCAAATACTACGTGTGGCAGTTTCAACAAGACTGCAGTCTGGGATAAATATTTGTCTTACTTATGATGTGAGTAAATAAATTATACAGTAAATTGAGATTGGAAACTGCTGAGGACAGGATCTTTTTCTTGGTAATTTGCTATGTGCACTAACGTATTAAATAATGTCAGTGGTACTGCAATAAAGATGCCGACATAATCTAACTCCAAATTACCCAAATTATTGATTTTGAGGCCTCTTCTCATGCTGGAAGATACCATGATGGAGATTTTAGTGCAACTCTGGCAATTTTTGTGGCACAGTGTATCCACAGCATTCACCAGAAATATCTCCTGAGAAGTCTGCAATTTTTAAAATTTGGTCGTAAGACATTTCTCACCAAGCTTTCTCTTTTATCATACTACTGTGCAGAGTCATGTTTTTCCTTCACCACAAGTCAACACTCATTCAAGTTCATCCAGAGTTCTATTTTTCAAGAAATACCCTTTTCTTTTTTACCAAAAAAACCCTTATATTGCATTATGAGAGTTAACTACATTTGGCGTGAGAAGTCACACTACTATATACTTTTTAAAAATTGTAGTAACGGGATATATATATATATATACATATATATATAATTTGCCATTTCAACCATTTTTAAATGAAAAATTCAGTGACGTTAATTACATTCACTGTACTGTGCAACATCATCATTGCTCGCAAATCTCCTTCATCACCCCAAACAGAAACTCAGTAACCACTAAGCAATAACTCCCCATCCCTCTCTTCCCCCAGCCCCTGGTAAACTCTGATCAACTTTGTCTCCCTGATTCTGCTAATTCTATATATTTCATATAAGTGGAATTATATAATATTTGTTCTTTTGTGCCTGGTTTATTTCATTTAGCATAATTTTTTAAGGTTCATCATTGTTGTAGCATGTGTCAGAACTTTATTCCTCTTTGTGGATAAATAACATTTCATTGTATGTATATATTGTTTATCACTTCATCTGCTGATGAATGCTTGGATTATTTCCAGCTTTTGGCTGCTAAGAATAACTCTTCAGTGAACATTGGCATACAACTATCTGTTTGAGTCTCTGTTTTCAATTATTTTGGTTATATATCTAGGAGTGGAATTGTTGGGTCACATGGTAACTTTGTGTTTAGCTTTTTGGGGCAGTTTCCAAAGCAGCTTCCTTATTTTATAGTCCTACCAGCAAAGTACAAAAGTTCCAGTTTTTCCATATCCTCAAGTTGCTCACTTTTTAATATCTGTAAGTCTTACCATGAATACCAGTCTCCTGTCATGCAAGGTTCAAATTCACACTTTGGAAATATTATAAATTATACATTGTTACTCATTTGTGCATCTTTGAAGGTGCGGTTATTTTTATGAATAATAATCATAACAATAATAACAGTTACTGTGATTATAACAATAGTGACTGTACATCAAAAGTCTACTCTAATCAGGAACATTTAAAAAGTAGCTTCGACTGTTGAAAAAGACTGAGTCTGATGAAGTAATTTCTTTATGGATTTTTCCTGGATCAGGTCCCATAAATGCATCAAGTAACTGATCTTAATTTGTTTTCTTTAAGTAGATTTCCTGCTAAGGAAAGAGATATTCATCCATTGTAAATCATTAAATGAGCTCTCCAGTATGAATGAGTCCCTTGGGAGCTGGGCAAGGCAGTGTTTCTTTATTTTCTAGCATATGATTCCCCAGTAATCCAAGAGCCACAGATCTGAGAGGAAGAAAGGGGAGTGAATACATATCCATTGAGCTCATATTTAGGAATTTTCTCATTTAATTTTCACAGTGGCACTACAAGCTAGGGAGACAATATAAAGGAGTAGTGAAGCACTGTGGGTTCAGATTACTGGGGTTCAACTCTTAATTCAAATCCTGAATAGATGTATCATTTTTAGCAACTTCCTTTCTTTCTACCTTCCTGTCTTTTTTCTTTCTTTCACAAGTATTTATTGAGCATCAATTTCTGTGTCTGCAGTGATCAAAAATGGCACAATTTCTGTCCCTTGGAAAGTACACACTAGTTGGAAATATAAATATGTAAATGAAAATGCCATAAACAAAAAATAAAGCATGGATAGAGGTTGGAGAGTAACCAGTTTTATCATCTGAAAATGGGGTATTAAAAATACCTACCTCAAAGTGGTGTTGTGGCAGTTAAAATGGGATGATTCATGTAAAGTGCTTTTCAGAATGCTTGATTCATAGGGAGGGTTATGAGGTAATGAAGAAACTAAGGTCCAGGTAGGTTAAGTATCTAACCCAGAATCACTCAGCTAGGAAGTGCAGAGCTAGCTTTGAAATATCGTTTGCCTACCCACAACGATCTGTCCATTACTCTATGCTTCTTTCCTGAGATTCTAAGTGCTAAGAGAGATAGCAACACTGATGCCTCTCCTGGAAAATATCTTTCCTCGACATTATTAAAGACATGTTTCTCATAAATCATGTAGCTACCATGAAAAGGGAGTTGAAATGAGTCAATTCTATATTTAGAGTCAAAATCAACATACTTCTAAAATGAAGTATTCAAGATAGGGAATTTATAAAATTCCTTTTTTTTTCTTAGAGTCTTTCATTATCTGGAAAAATATCATACGATCCTTGAGTTTGAGTTCCAAGGAAAAGTTATCTATCCATGAAATTCAAACATCTCCCTAGGCCAGTGTGAGTAACGGCCAGAATGAGAATGCCATCAACAAGCCATACGGAGCATCTTTTGTCAGAGTGTAGGAAATCAGTGGATGTTAGAAGCAGCACCCACTGCTAAAGTTGACAATGGATCAGGAATATACTCTAGATCTCCTAGCTTCTTTGAAATTCCAATAAATCAGGTGACACTGTATCTCAGTTAGCCTGGGACAGTTCACATAGATGCTGATTGTCCTGCTATAATTGTTAATATCTCCTTCTTCTCCTGTCAAAACCATTCCTCTTTGGATAATAAGTTGTGTGTTCCTCCTGCATATAAGCACTCAGGCACAGAGTGGGTAACAGTCTGTGGTGTTAGAACTTGTCAGTAAAGGAAATTTACTTTGGGTTATTTAACTGAAGTCCTGGAAGGCAGTCAAAACTCCATCTAGTTTGATATGATGAGACACAGTTTGAGATTTTACATTTACTGGCTTACAATGAAATTGTTAATAAGTACTTGTCCATTATTTTCTGTGCTCAATTCCACATACCTACATTGTAAGTGAATAATTGTCTAAATAAACACAGGAAAAAAACATCGTCTTTGTGATGGTATTTCAGGTCACTAATGAAAGCTTCATAAATAAGGTTTTTATCCCTCTTCTTGAATAGAGACAAAAACAAATAAGCAGGCTCAGTAGAAGCAATGCTGATCTGAGAGGGAGGTGAAGATTACCGTGCTTCCAGACTTACTGCGGCTTTAGCTACTTTGTTTTCTAACGGCAAATTGGTAAGCTGATTAAAAAGACATCAAAAAGAAACGCAATCTCATGGCAGGTGTTCATTGGTCATAAGAAAATATTTTAGAGGAACTTCAACTAATATTCCCTTCTCTGGTGTCTACTGAAACAGCAAAATAAACAAACTCTTAAAATATCCCTTTGGTTTCGCATCAAGAGATAGACAATTACCCTGAGTAAAAATACACGTTTAAGCACTGTCCAAAATCTGATAGTTTTCTCATCCAACTCATCTAACTGGGACTTAGAAATTAGAACTTTGAACTTTGAGTGAAAATTAAAGCCTAAACTTCCTAACTTGGCATTTAGAGTAGACAATCTGGCACCGCCCTACATACTGCTCCCCTAATCTTTTCTTTGCTATAGCCAAATTGAAGTATTTACCTGGATACCAGAAAAGCTGCTCCTTCCTATCTTCATAAATGTGTTCATACGGTTCCTTCCACCTATGATGGTTTATCCTTGCATCACGAGAAATATGAATCCAATTTATCCTTCAAAGTCTATTTTAACTGTCAATATTTTCAGATACACTTGACCCTTGAACAATGTTTGGGGATTGGTTCCAGGACCTGCCCCATCTACTCAAAGCCTCCGATGCTCAAGTCCCGTAGTTGTCCCTCCGAATCCACAGTTCTGTGTTGCTGGATTCAACCCACTGTGGATCATGTAGTACTATAGTGTTTACCAGGAAAAAATCCACTCATAAGCAGACCTGTGCAGCTCAAACCCATGTTGTTCAATGGTCAACTGTAAATTCAATTTCTTCCTTCTCTGAGTATCTATGAAGGAGTCTCTCTGAGCCCCCTTCTCAGCTTATGCTGTAAGCATTTATGCATTCATCTAATTTTCTGTAAGGTCCTGAGGGCAGGCTTCATATTAATTGCTCTTTTGTAACTCATTAATATCACCATGATTTTTGCTGAAATGTGGTGTCCAATGCGAGTTAGTTAAAGATTAAATCAAGATACAAAGGAAAAAAGGGAAAGGAAGGAAAGGAGAATGGGAGGGAGATAAAGAAATTATGAGCACAATGTTTCCAGGATATTAAACATCTCTCATCGTTATGCACTGGCTGACCATAGTAAATAACACACCTCACTCAAAAAAATGATAAAGACATGTACTCTTTTGAAGTGTTAAGTCAGTTAATCTATATAAAGTGCTTAGAAGACCCTGGCACATAGTAAACACTTTTTATGGTTATTATCTGAAATAATTTGCTGACATCATACCTTAAACCTACTGAAAATGGTAGTGGCTTAATGTAGTCCATGGACACACGATTTGACTTAGATCATTCAAATCTCAGCTCACCCACTTAGAGGGCACATTCACTTGGCCAAGTTGTTTTACCTCTTGTAACCAAAATTTCCTGATGTGTAAAATGAGGATTGTGGTAGAACTAATGTCATAAGGTTGTGCTACTTATTAAATGAAATGGTGTCTAGGACATAATAGTCATTTAATGAATGGCAGTTATAGCAGTATTAAAAGGCACATTTTCTTAGTCAATTTACTGTTTTTTCATTTTTAGAAGCAGGACTCCAGAGTTATTAAGCTGTTAATTGTAATCTTTTCAATGGTACATAATTGTAATAGATATTACTGATACATCACCCAGAGTCACTTGAATCCTTTTACAAATTTCTGGTATATTATCATATTCCCCTTGTACTTTTCTTTTCTTTAATAGACTTTATTTATTTATCTATTTATTTATTTTAAAATTTATTTATTTATTTTTGGCTGTGTTGGGTCTTCGTTTCTGTGCGAGGGCTTTCTCTAGTTGTGGCGAGCCGGGGTCACTCTTCATGGCGGTGCGCGGGCCTCTCACTATCGCGGCCTCTCCCGTTGCGGAGCACAGGCTCCAGACGCGCAGGCTCAGTAGCTGTGGCTCACGGGCCCAGTTGCTCCACGGCATGTGGGATCTTCCCAGACCAGGGCTCGAGCGTGTGTCCCCTGCATTGGCAGGCAGATTCGCAACCACTGTGCCACCAGGGAAGCCCAATAGACTTTATTTGAATAGCAGTTTTAGGCTCATAAAAAATTAAGAGGAAGGTACAGAGATTTCCCATATATACCTGCCCCCACACATTCTATAGATCTGGATAAATGTATGACATATATCTACCCTCGTGGTATCAGACAGTATTTTCACTGCACTAAAAGTCCTCTGTGCTCAGCCCATTCAGCCCTCCCTCCTCCCTAACTTCTGGTAAGCACTGAATTTTTTAGTGTCTCCATAGTTTTGCTGTTTCCAGAATGTTATATAATTGGAGTCATATAGTATGTACCTTTTTTTATTTTTTTTTATTTTTTTAATTTTATTTATTTTTTTTTTTTGGTGGTACGCGGGCCTCTCACTGTTGTGGCCTCCCCCGTTGCGGAGCACAGGCTCCGGACGCGCAGGCTCAGCGGCCACGGCTCACGGGCCCAGCCGCTCCGCGGCATGTGAGATCTTCCCGGACCGGGGCACGAACCCGTATCCCCTGCATCGGCAGGCGGATTCTCAACCACTGCGCCACCAGGGAAGCCCTGTACCTTTTTTTAGATTGGCTTATTTCACTTAGTTATATGCCTTTGAGTTTTCTCCATGTTTTTTCATGATTTGATAGCCCATTTCTTTTTAGCGCTGAATAATAGTCCATTGTCTGGATATGCCAAAGTTTCCTTATCCATTCACCAACTGAAGGATATCTTGGTTAATTCCAAGTTTGAGTGATTATGAATAAAGCTGCTATAAACATTCATGTGCAGGTTTTTGTGTGGACATAAGTATTCAGCACTTTTGAGTAAATAATTCTCTTCCAAATTGGCTGTACCATTTTGCATTTCCACCAGTGATGAATGAGAGTTTCTGTTGCCTCACAACCTCACCAGCCTTTGGTATTATTAGTGTCCTGGATTTTGGCCATTCTAATAAGGTGTGTAGTTAGGAAATGATTTAATTTGCCTTCCTCTAATGACATATGATGTGGAACATCTTTTTATATGCTTATTTGCCATCTGCATATCTTCTTTGTTGAGGTATCTGTTAAGGTCTTTGGCATATTTTTTTAATTGGCTTGTTTGTTTTTTTATTGTTGAGCTTTAAGCATTCTTTGCCTATTTGGATAACAGTCTTTTTTTTTTTTTTTTTTTTTTTTTTTTTTTGTGGTATGCGGGCCTCTCACTGTTGTGGCCTCTCCCGTTGCGGAGCACAGGCTCCGGACACGCAGGCCTAGCGGCCATGGCTCACGGGCCGAGCCGCTCCGCGGCATGTGGGATCTTCCCGGACCAGGGCACGAACCCGTGTCTCCTGCATCGGCAGGCGGATTCTCAACCACTGCGCCACCAGGGAAGCCCTGGATAACAGTCTTTTATCCGATATTCTTTTTGCAGAATTTTCTCCCAGTCTGTGGCTTATCTTTTCATTCTCTTGCATTGTCTATTCAGATTGTCTACTTCTCCTTATGTGCGTTTTGCCATACTGCCTTTCAAGGTGTAGTTTGTTGGTGTTTAACTTACAGGATATTCTCTAAGCTTCCCGGATCTGTGGTTTTGTGTTTGACATTAATTTGGAGAAAGTCCCATTCATTATGTTTTAAAATATATCTTCTGTTCCTTTGCTCTTTCTTATCCATCTGTTATTTCCATCACAAATATGTTATGCCTTTTATCGTTGTCCCAGAGATATTCTGTTATTTGTTTTCAGTTTGCAGGTATCTCTTGAGATATCCTCAAGCTCAGAGATTTTTTTCCTCAGTCATGCCCAGTCTACTAAGAAGCCCAGTAAAAGCATTCTTCACTTCTGCTACAGTGCTTTGATCTCTGGCATTTCTTTTTGGTTCTTACTTAGAATTTTTTCTCTGCTTACATGGCTCATTTGTCCTTGCATGCTGTCTAGTTTATCCATTAGATTCTTTAGTATATTAATCATAGTAGTTTTAAATTCCTGCCCTGTTGATTCCAACATCATTGTCATATCTGAGTCTGATGCTGATGCTTTTTCTGTGTCTTCCAACTGTGTTTTTTGCCTTTTCATATGTATTGTAAGTTCTTCTGGAAAGTTATACATGATGTGCCAGGTAAATGGAACTGCCATAAATAGGCCTTTAGTAATGTGATGGTAAGGTTTGGGGGAAGAGGAAGCATTCTGTAGTTCTTTGATTAGGTTTCAGACTTTTAGTGAGCTTGTGCCTCTAGACTGTGAACTTCATACATGCTTCCCAGCTCTCCCCTGCATTTAAGTGGGACAGTATGTAGAGTGGCCTGGAGTTAGAAATCTTTCTTCCTCTTCCCCCAGGTCAGCTGGGTTCTGATAAAACCCCAATAGTTTAGGCTGTGATAAAATAGATTCTTCTGAGGGTAGACCTTGTTAAGGAGAACAGAATGTTCTGGCATATTTCAGAATGGTCCCTTTTCTCCTTCCCCGGCCAGAAGAAGTATGAGGGCATTTTTTTCAGCACTCACTATGAGAACCAGATGAGAGCTCTGGCAGGTAAAACTCACAAAAGTGTGGGGCTCCGCAGTGGCTGAGTCCCTCTGTAGTTTTTAACTCTCAGACTTGTACACAACGAGTCTCCAGGAATTCATCAATTATAGTTCAGGGTTTCTTATCCTATCTTAATTCCTCAGAGGTTTCTTCTCTAATATGTTGTTATTCTTTGTATTTGACTGTCATTCTCTCCAATTTATGGGGCATTGGCTTTTCCTGTGACCTCACTTCTCTTGTGGATCTAAGAAGAGTTGTTGATTTTTTAGTTTGCTCAGATTTTCACTTCTTGTTAGAACAGAATGGTAATTTCCAAGCTTCTTTCATACTGGACTGGAAACCAGAAGCCCACCTCCTTTTGGTTTTCTTTTAACTGTCTTCTCCTGTGTCTCCCTTCCAACACCTGCCCCTGAATTACTGGAGCTGCTTTTGATTTTGCTCACATTTGTAGTGAGATGGCAATGCCAGCACCAGGATGGTATTCGCCAATGACTGGCCGCTGCTAAATATGAAACCCAAACTTCTGGTCCCAAGTGAGGATAAATTTTAGTGTACAACAATGCTTTAGACTGCCAGTGTGAGATTCAGCTACAGCTGGGGTTTTGCCTGAAATTGTCTCTTTGCTTGGCTTCTTCCCTTTCTCTGCTCAGCTCTCCCTGGGAATGTTTTCATTAAGAATCTTGTGCATGTGAATCCTTGTCTTAGTGCCTGCTTCTGGGGAAACCACCCTAAGAAAATGACATATTAAAAAGGAGAGTAGAATGGAAAAGTTTGGTATAGAGTGTCTATCCCCAGTGAGTTGAAGATTCTTCTTCTGCAGCAATATTAACATCCCTCCCAACAAATTGATTTATTTCTACTTTATTGAGCTTATAGTACCTACCATCTATCACTCATTTGACAGTTAACTCAATGTACTGAATATTAGTTTTCTATTAGTGAGTCACAAATTATCTCAAACTTAGCAGCTTAAAAGAAGGTCCATGGGCATGGCTTAACTGGGTCTCGTGCTCAGGCTGAAATCAGGGTGTCAGCCAGGGCTGTGATCTCACCTAAGGCTCAAGGTCCTCTTCCAAGGTGAGTGGTGTTGGCAGAATTGAGTTCCTTGCAGTTATTGGAATAAAGTCCTCATGTGCTTGTTGGCTATTGGCCAGGGAATGCCCTCAGCCCCTAGAGGCTGACCTGGTATACTTGCCCCATGGCTCTCTCTATGTTCAGTTCACAACATGGTTATTTTCTCCTTTAATGCAAGCAGGAGTAAACTCTCTCACTTTGAATCTACCTGATTTCTTTTAAGGACTCATCTGATTAGATCAGGTCCACACAGGATAACCTCCCTTTTTATTAACTCAATGTCAATTGACTAAAGACTTTAGTTACATCTGAAATATCGTTTCTGTTGTATAATGTAACATAATCACAGGTGTGATGACTCATTACATTCACATGTCCCACTTACATTCAAGGGGAGGGGTTTATAAAGGGAATATATAGTGGGGAAGGGGCAGGAATCTTGGAGATCAATGAAATTTGCCTGCCACACTTATTTTGCCCTCTGTGCTTATTCACTGCATCTAGAACTTTTCCCTTGAGAGTGACGTGCAGTAATCCACAAATTATTGTGGATTTTAGGTGGTGGTTGTGATGGTGGACATGCTCATGGCTATTACTGTTGTTTTTAAAAAGGTGGGTGGGCTTCCCTGGTGGCGCAGTGGTTGAGAATCCGCCTGCCGATGCAGGGGACACGGGTTCGTGCGCCAGTCCGGGAAGATCCCACATGCCGCGGAGCGGCTGGGCCCGTGAGCCATGGCCGCTGAGCCTGCGCGTCCGGAGCCTGTGCTCCGCAACGGGAGAGGCCACAACAGTGAGAGGCCCGCGTACCGCAAAAAAATAAATAAATAAAAATTTTTAAAAAGCGGGGTAATATATCTTTATTATATGAGTCCCACAATCTAAATATCAAATCAGAAAACACTGCCTCCAACACTTTATAGTAATACGAATACTTGGATTCAAATTTTATTTATATAGCCAATGATTTGATTTCCACAATTCTTCCTTTTCCTGATGTGTAAAATGTAATATTACCTATTTCACAGGGTTACTGAAAGGATTGGAGGAAATTATCAGAGGGGTGCCTGACAGATAGTAGGTGCCTAACACATGGGAGGGACTTCATTTTCTTATTCCCTGTATTACAGAATGTCTTCAGTGAATTTTCTGGAAAGAAAAGCCATTTTCACAAACACGTGGAACATGTTTGCCTGACAAGCAACAGATGCTTTGGAAAGTAATTAACCAGTGCATATAACCAAAGAGATTTAGCAGTCACAGGAAGTGTTTTACACTAAAGGTAGTCTGAAAGAGGTGAGGAGAATTAGAAAAAGGCAATTGCCATGTGACTTCTTCCCCAGAGTAGAACGGAGGGGGAGAGGGGTTTGTGCCATGGAAAGCTGTCAGAACAGCCCCACATTTTGCAAGTGGTAAAACATATAAGCCTCAGGGTGTGAAAACTTGATGGATTTTATGGAATGGGAAAATTAGATGTTTTCTAGTAAAGGATTTCTTATCTTCAGTGTCTGGGGATTCCAGGGCTTCTGTTACAGAAGGACAGAACTAGATGTACAGTAAGAATTTAACAATATTGGTTAATGAACTATTTAGCTATTTAGAATATTGGTAAACATACTGCTTCTGTAGTCAAACAAAAAGTATTTAAGTTTGATAGATTTCTTTTTGGTTTTGAATTTCAGATAACATTTATTGAGTGCCAGGCAGCTGTGTGCTGTGCATTTGCATACATGGCCTAATTCAATCCGCGATGAGATGAACACTACCGTTATTAGCACTCATTTACAAATGAGGAGACGCAAAGAAATTATGTGACTTGCCCAATCAGGCTAACACAAAGGACAGAAAGGGACAGAAGCAGGGCTGGGATCGAGCTCTGTAAAAGGCCCAGGCTGTGCTCTGAGCCTCTCAGCCACACATATCGAAAGTCACACGCCCTCAGCGTTCTCTTGCATGAATTCTCGGCTGCCAGTTAGGAACCACGCCGCTAAGATCTCTTCAGGGGACCTTTTCCACGGGGTTTTCTGATTTGCATTCACTGATGTATTTCTATTATTTCAATTCCATGTGCCTTGTGGGTCGGTTGGGGAATGGAAGTCAGGTCCGGTATGAGAAATTGTAGCAGGAAGAAATCTCTGGTGAATGCTTGATTTACAGAGACGAAGGCATGCTCATGGCTCTCACCCATGCTCTCTAATGCCTTCACACACGCTAGTGTGTTAACAGAGAGACCCATCACAAATGACTATTTCTACTTTCAAATCAACTCTTATCATCTCTGCTCAGTGTCTGTGAGCAGGTTTAATCTATTCCTTGCCATTCAAACCATTTTATTCTAACTACCGAATAGCATTTCCCATTTCCCGTATTCAGGGAGAGGCCGAGTCATTTAAATAGAGTTTTGCATGGCTTACTTAAAGCTAACAGTTTGCACGTGTGGAATTCAAACTCTCTAGAAACCCAATGAATTCCTCTAGATTTTATTAGTTTGCAATTTTTTGAAAGATGCAATAACACCCTAGCTTGAAGGGATGATGGTGATATAAAAAAGCTTTCTTAAGATCAAGACAAATCTCTCAGTCAGGGTCAGCACTGAATCTAAATGGTAATTCTTCCAAATCCAGATGTAGAATTATGAATTCTATCCTCCTTTCTTATTCTAAATCACTTTGCCATGAATTTGAATAGATTTCCCCAGGGGAATTAAGGCATCTTTGTATGGGCCATATTTGTATGACAGTAAACTGATGTGATTGGAAAGAGTTTACCAGAATGTACAGATGTGAGCATTGTCACAGAAAACAGTTCAGTATGCTAATAAAATTGTAAACTAAACTATATATTTTTAAGAAGGTCTTTGACAAAGCCTTTCCTCTGTCTTATTTAGGTAGATGAAAACATGCCACAAGGTTTTGCACAGAGTAGTCTCATTAAGTGGAAGCAAGTAGAAAGTTAATTAGCAATAGTTGCCCATATAGAATAGCCCAACTATCTTACACATAGAAGGCACATACTGCTCCAGAAAATCACATGAGCTTGAAAGTCATAAAACCTACGAACAAATTAGAGCAATTCTAATTTTTGCACATTCCAATTGGCTAACTATGGGAAAGATAGTTAACCAACATAGTGTTTTAAGTTTTCTTATCTATACAATGGGGATAATGGCAGGTATTTCACAGAATTAGTAAAGATGAAGTGATGTACAGGTATGCACATAACCTTGCAGAAAATAACTATTTCCTTCTGATTCCTTCCTAAATGTTCTCCAATTTAATTAGCAACTTGCTTACAACAAAATATGCATCTAAAACTGGAAAAAAGATCATGAATATACTTAACTGTCTCAAAATATTATCTATTAATTGAACCATGAACAAAACCAGTTTGAATTATAACTTCTCTTTGTGTTTGTATTTAATTGAACTAGGTCAGAGCTAGAGTATCAAAGTATTATCCTATTGAGACCTTAATAAAATCACATTTGATTCAGTTTAGTTCCATTACTGACTCACTGTTTCACCTTGTGGAGAGTGCACATTCTTTGACATCTAAGAAATATCTTGAGGAGCTTCAAGATGGCGGAAGAGTGAGACGCGGAGATCACCTACCTCCCCACAGATACATCAGAAATACATCTACACGTGGAACTGCTCCTACAGAACACCCACCGAACACTGGCAGAAACCTCAGACCTCCCAAAAGGCAAGAAACTCCCCACGTCCCTGGGTAGGGCAAAAGAAAAAAGAAAAAACAGAGACAAAAGAACAGGGACGGGACCTGCGCCAGTGGGAGGGAGCCGTGAAGCAGGAAAGGTTTCCACACACTAGAAGCCCCTCCGCGGGCGGAGACTGCGGGTGGCGGAGGGAGAAGCTTCGGAGCCGCAGAGGAGAGCGCAGCCACAGGGTGCGGAGGGCAAAGCGGAGAGATTCCCGCAGAGGATCGGTCCCAACCGGCACTCACCACCCCGAGAGGCTCGTCTGCTCACCTGCGGGGCGGGCGGGGCCGGGAGCTGAGGCTCGGGCTTCAGTCGGATCCCAGGGAAAGGTCTGGAGTTGGCGGCGTGAACACAGCCTGAAGGGGCTAGTGCGCCACGGCTGGCCGGGAGGGAGTCCGGGAGAAGCCTGGAGCTGCCGAAGAGGCAAGAGACCATTGTTTCAGGGTGCGTGAGGAGAGGGGATTCAGGGCACCACCTAAATGAGCTCCAGAGACGGGCGCGAGCTATGGCTATCAGCGCGGACTCCAGAGACGGGCATGAGACGCTAAGGCTGCTGCTGCCGCCACCAAGAGGCCTGTGTGCGAGCACAGGTCACTCTCCACACCTCCCCTACCGGGAGCCGGTGCAGCCCGCCACTGCCAGGGTCCCGTGATCCAGGGACAGGTTCCCCCAGAGAACGCACGGCGTGCCTCGGGCTGGTGCAACGTCACGCCGGCCTCTGACGTCGCACGCTCGCCCCGCCTCTGTGCCCCTCCCTCCCCGCGGCCTGAGTGAGCCAGAGCCCCCACCGCAGCTGCTCCTTTAACCCCGTCCTGTCTGAGCGAAGAACAGACGCCCTCAGGCGACCTACATGCAGACGCGGGGCCAATTCCAAAGCTGAACCCCAGGAGCTGTACAAACAAAGAAGAGAAAGGGAACTCTCTCCCAGCAGCCTCAGGAGCAGCGGATTAAATCTCCACAATCAACTTGATGTACCCTGCATCTCTGGAATACCTGGATAGACAACGAATCATCCCAAATTGAGGAGGTGGACTTTGGGAGCTGCAATAGTTTTTTCCCCCTTTTCTCTTTTTGTGAGTGTGTATGCGTATGCTTCTGTGTGTGATTTTGTCTGTATAGCTTTGCTTTTATCATTTGTCCTACGGTTCTGTCTGTCCGTTTTTTTTTTCTTTTTTTTTTTAGTATAGTTTTCAGCACTTGTTATCATTTGTGGATATGTTTTTTGGTTTGGTTGTTCTTTCTTTCATTTTTGTAATTACTTAAAAATTTTTTTTAATAATTATTTTTTGATTTTAATAACTTTTAAATTTTATTTTATTTTATTTCCCCTTTCTTTCTTCCTTCCTTCCTTCCTTTCTTTCTTTCTTTCTTCCCTTCTTTCCTTCTTTTGGTTTGGTTGTTCTTTCTTTTTTTAATTACTTTAAAAAATTTTTAATAATTATTTTTTTATTTTAATAACCTTTAAATTTTATATTTTTTCTTCCTTCCTTCCTTCCTTCCCTTCTTTCCCTTCTTTCCTTCTTTCTATCTCTCTCCCTTTTATCTGAGCCCTGTGGATGACAGGCTCTTGCTGCTCTAGCGAGGCATGAGGACTGTGCCACTGAGGTGGGAGAGCCAAGTAATATCAAATGGCGAATTTCTCCCACAGATCTCCATCTCAACCCCAAGACCTAGCTCCACTCGATGACCGGCAAGCTACAGTGCTGGACACCCTATGCTAAACAACTAGCAAGACAGGAACACAATGCTGCCCATTAGCAGAGAGGCTGCCTAAAATCATAATAAGGTCACAGATATCCCAAAACACACCACTGGCATGCGGTCCTGCCCACCAGAAAGACAAGATCCAGCTGCATCCACCAGAACACAGGCACCAGTCCCCTCCAACAGGAAGCCTACACAACCCACTGAACCAACCTTAGCCACTGGGGACAGACACCAATAACAATGGGAACTACGAACATGCAGCCTGAGAAAAGGAGACCCCAAACACAGTAAGTTAGCAAAATGAGAAAATAGGGAAACACTCAGCAGTTGAAGGAGCAAGGCAAAAAACCACCAGACCTAACAAATGAAGAGGAAATAGTCAGTCTACCTGAAAAAGAATTCAGAATAATCATAGTAAACATGATCCAAAATCTTGGAAATAGAATGGAGAAAATACAAGAAACGTTTCACAAGGACCTAGAAGAACTAAAGAGCAAACAGTGATGAACAACACAATAAAAGAAAGTTAAAATTCTCTAGAAGGGATCAATAGCATAATAACTGAGGCAGAAGAATGGGTAAGTGACCTGGATGATAAAATAGTGGAAATAACTACTGCAGAGCAGAATAAAGAAAAAAGAATGAAAAGAATTGAGGACAGTCTCAAAGACCACTGGGACAACATTAGACACACCAACATTTGAAGTATAGGGGTCCCAGAAGAAGAAGAGGAAAAGAAAGGGACTGAGAAAATATTTGAAGAGATTACAGTTGAAAACTTCCCTAACAAATGGAAAGGAAATAGTTAATCAAGTCCAGGAAGCACAGAGAGTCCCATACAGGATAAATCCAAGGAGAAACATGCCAAGACACATATTAATCAAACTATCAAAAATTAAATACAAAGGAAACATATTAAAAGCAGCAAGGGAAAAAAAAAACAAATAACACATAAGAGAATCCCCATAAGGTTAACAGCTGAAGTTTCAGCAGAAACTCTGCAAGCCAGAAGGGAGTGGCAGGACATATTTAAAGTGATGAAGAAGAACAACTTACAACCAAGATTACTCTACCCAGCAAGGATCTCATTCAGATTTGACAGAGAAATTAAAATCTTTACAAACAAGCAAAAGCTAAGAGAAGCCAGCACCACCAAACGAGCTTTAAAATAAATGCTGAAGGAACTTCTCTAGGCAGGAAACACAAGACAAGGAAAAGAGCTACAATAACAAACCCAAAACAATTAAGAAAATGGTCATAGGAACATACATATCAATAATTACCTTAAACGTGAATGGATTAAATGCTCCAACTGAAAGACACAGGCTTGCTGAATGGATACAAAAACAAGACCCGTATATATGCTGTCTACAAGAGACCCACATCAGACCTAGGGACACATGTAGACTGAAAGTGAGGGGATAGAAAAAGATACTCCATGAAAATGGAAATCAAAAGAAAGCTGGAGTAGCAATACTCATATCAGATAAAATAGACTTTAAAATAAAGACTATTACAAGAGACAAAGAAGGACACTACATAATGATCAAGGGATCAATCCAAGAAGAAGATATAACAATTGTATATATTTATGCATCCAACATAGGAACACCTCAATACATAAGGCAAATAGTAACAGCCATAAAAGGGGAACTCGACAGTAACATAGTCATAGTAGGGGACTTTAACACCCCACTTTCACCAATGGAGAGATCATCCAAAATGAAAGTAAATAAGGAAATGCAAGCTTTAAATGATACATTAAACAAGATGGACTTAATTGATATTTATAGGACGTTCCATCCAAAAACAACAGAATACCCATTCTTCTCAAGTGCTCATGGAATATTCTCCAGGATAGATGATATCTTGGGTCACAAATAAAGCCTTGGTAAATTTAAGAAAACTGAAATCATATCAAGTATCTTTTCCGACCACAACACTATGAGACTAGTTATCAATTACAGGAAAAAATCTGTAAGAAATACAAACACATGGAGGCTAAACAACACAGTACTTAATAACCAAGAGATCACTGAAGAAATCAAAGAGGATATCAAAAAATACATAGAAACAAATGACAATGAAAACGCAATGACCCAAAACCTACGGGATGCAGCAGAAGCACTTCTAAGAGGGAAGTTTATAGCTGTAAAATCCTACCTTAAGAAACAAGAAACATTTCAAGTAAACAACATAACCTTACACCTAAAGCAATCAGAGAAAGAAGAACAACAACAAAAAAAAGACCCAAAGTTAGCAGAAGGAAAGAAATCATAAAGAGCAGATCAGAAATAAATGAAAAAGAAATAAAGGAAACGATAGCAAAGATCGATAAAACTAAAAGCTGGTTCTCTGAGAAGATAACCAAAACTGATAAACCATTAACCAGACTCAGCAAGAAAAAAGGGGAGAATACTCAAATCAATAGAATTAGAAATGAAAAAGGAGAAATAACGACCGACACTGCAGAAATACAAAGGATCATGAGAGATTACTACAAGCAACTATATGGCAATAAAATGGACAACCTGGAAGAAGTGGACAAATTCTTAGAAATGCACAACCTTCCGAGCTAAACCACGAAGAAAGAGAAAATATGAACAGACTAATCACAAGCACTGAAATTGAAACTGTGATTAAAAGTCGTCCAACGAACAAAAGCCCAGGACCAGATGGCTTCACAGGCGAATTCTATCAAACATTTAGAGAACAGCTAACACCGATCCTTCTCAAACTCTTCCAAAATATAGCAGAGGGAGCAAGACTCCTAAACTCATTCTACGAGGCCACCATCACTCTGAAACCAAAACCAGACAAAGATGTCACAAAGCAAGAAAACTATAGGCCAATATCACTGATGAACATAGATGCAAAAATCCTCAACAAAATACTAGCAAACAGAATCCAACAGCACATTAAAAGGATCATACACCATGATCAAGTGGAGTTTATCCCAGGAATGCAAGGATTCTTCAACATATGCAAATCAATCAATGTGATACACCATATTAACAAACTGAACAGAAAAACCATATGATCATCTCAATAGATGCAGAGAAAGCTTTTGACAAAATTCGACACCCACTTATGATAAAAACCCTGCAGAAAGAAGGCATAGAGGGAACTTTCCTCAACATAATAAAGGCCATATATGACAAACCCACAGCCAACATCATCCTGAATGGTGAAAAACTGAAACCATTTCCATTAAGATTAGGAACAGGACAAGGTTTCCCACTCTCACCACTATTATTCAACATAGTTTTGGAAGTTTTAGCCACACCTATCAGAGAAGAAAAAGAAATAAAAGGAATCCAAATTGGAAAAGAAGAAGTAAAGCTGTCACTGTTTGCAGATGACATGATACTATACATAGAGAATCCTAAGGATGCTACCAGAAAACTACTACAGCTAATCAATGAATTTGGTAAAGTAGCAAGATACAAAATTAATGCACAGAAATCTCTGGCATTCCTATACACTAATAATGAAAACTCTGAGAGTGAAATTAAGAAAACACTCCCATTTTCCATTGCAACAAAAAGAATAAAATATCTAGGAATAAACCTACCTAAGGAGACAGAAGAACTGTATGCAGAAAATTATAAGACACAGATGAAAGAAATTAAAGATGATACAAATAGATGGAGAGATATACCATGTTCTTGGATTGGAAGAATCAACACTGTGAAAACAACTATACTACCCAAAGCAATCTACAGATTCAATGCAATCCCTATCAAACTACAAATGGCATTTTTCACAGAACTAGAACAAAAAATTTCACAATTTGCATGGAAACACAAAAGACCCCGAATAGCCAAAGCAATCTTGAGAAAGAAAATGGAGCTGGAGGAATCAGGCTCCCTGACTTCAGACTATACTACAAAGCTACAGTAATCAAGACAGTATGGTACTGGCCCAGAAACAAATATAGATCAATGGAACACGATAGAAAGCCCAGAAATAAACCCACGCACATATGGTCAACTTATCTTTGATAAAGGAGGCAAGAATATACAATGGAGAAAAGACAGCCTCTTCAGTAAGTGGTACTGGAAAAACTGGACAGCTACATGTAAAAGAATGAAATTAGAACACTCCCTAACACCATACACAAAAATAAACTCAAAATGGATTAAAGACCTAAATTTAAGGCCAGGCACCATCAAACACTTCGAGGAAAACATAGGCAGAACTTTGTATGACATAAATCACAGCAAGATCCTTTTTGACCCACCTCCTACAGAAATGGAAATAAAAACAAAAATAAACAAATGGGACCTAATGAAAGTTAAAACTTTTGCACAGCAAAGGAAACTATAAAGAACACGTAAAGTGAACCCTCAGAATGGGAGAAAATATTTGCAAATGAAGCAACTGACAAAGAATTAATCTCCAAAATTTACAAGCAGCTCATGCAGCTTGATATGAAAAAAACAACCCAATCCAAAAATGGGCAGAAGACCTAAATAGACATTTCTCCAAAGAAGATATGCAGATTGCCAACAAAACACATGAAAGAATGCTCAACATCATTAATCATTACAGAAATGCAATTCAAAATTACAATGAGATATCATCTCACACCAGTCAGAATGGCCATCATCAAAGAATCTACAAACAATAAATGCTGGCGGGGGTGTGGAGAAAAGGGAACCCTCTTGCACTGTTGGTGGGAATGTAAATTGATACAGCCACTATGGAGAACATTATGGAGGTTCCTTAAAAAACTAAAAATAGAACTACCATATGACCCAGCAATCCTACTACTGGGCATATACCCTGAGAAAACCATAATTCAAAAATAGTCATGTACCAAAATGTTCATTGCAGCTCTATTTACAATAGCCAGGGCATGGAAGCAACCTAAGTGTCCATCAATAGATGAATGGATAAAGAAGATGTGGCACATATATATATACAATGGAATATTACTCAGCCATAAAAAGGAATGAAACTGAGTTACTTGTAGTGAGGTGGATGGACCTAGAGACTGTCATACAGAGTGAAGTAAGTCAGAAAGAGAGAAACAAATACCGTATGCTAACATATATATATGGTATCTAAAATTAAAAAATGGTCATGAAGAACCTAGGGGCAAGTTGGGAATAAAGATGCATACCTACTAGGGAATGGACTTAAGGATATGGGTAGGGAGAAGGGTAAGCTGGGACAAACTGAGAGAGTGACATGGACATATATTCACTACCAAATGTAAAATAGATAGCTAGTGGGTAGCAACCGCATAGCACAGGGAGATCAGCTCAGTGCTTTGTGACCACCTAGAGGTGTGGGATAGGGAGGGTGGGAGGGAGGGAGATGCAAGAGGGAAGAGATATGGGGACATATGTATATGTATAACTGATTCACTTTGTTATAACGCAGAAACTAACACACAGTTGTAATGAAATTATACTCCAATAAAGATGTTAAAAAAAAAAGGGCATTAAACCCTTAAAGAAAAATAAATACATACATATACATACATACATATAATCTAAGTAGATAATAGACATAAAATGGCTTTGAATATATATTATGTGCTATGATAAAAACCATTATTTAACATAGGGCCAATATATTACTATGTATTGTGGATATTAGTAAAATTTTAACATCATTGCCAATATATTTCATCAGTTTCTGAGTTTTATCCCAGATATAATCATAACTGACCCAATTATGTTCTGAGAGAATGGTTTTAAAATATGGATAGGGTCCTGTATACCCTGGAAATAAGGCAAATATCAGTCAGATAATCAAGACCCTAAAGTGTCTCATCCGTCTTCGTGATGTAAAATGGAGCAAAAAAGCTAGCTCAGATTGACTGCAAAGCCTTCAATTCCCTTCACTCTCGGAGTTACCCTCATATTCTAAGTTTTGCTAAACTTCGATGTCTATACCCTTGCAACCAGATCATACTTTAGCTCCATTGTTTTAAAATAATAAGACTGACCTGGTAGGGCTTTAAGAGATATTAACCACTTGGTAATACATGTCAAATGCATTCTTTAGAAATATGTGGATGTTACAAGGAGGGCAGTAGAGGTGGTGAAGTGTCAAAATGCTAGGGTCACAAGTCACTTGATCTCTCCTTAATTACCTACCCTCATTTTTAAAATAAAAATACTAATAAAACTTTACTTGGTTTTTGCAAGAATTAAATGAGATAATGTATATGAACTATACTTAAAACTGTATCTGAAATATTTATCCAAGTATTCCCAAGCCTGAGAATTGGCATTATTTGTTATCTCAAAGGGAAATGTAAGGAGAGTTTGACACAATGCTTGCAGCTCATCCCCTTCAGAAACAACCAGATGGCCATTCTAGCTTTGGTGAAGGTGTTTTTTGGCCATGTTTGTTTATTTTCCCTGTGCAGACATTAGGAAACCAATAACAACTTTTTTTTCCCCTATGGAATCCAAAGATAACTTTTTTCCTTTTTTTTTTTTTTTTTTTTTTTTTTTTTTTTTTACAGATAATTAGAAAGAACTATGTTTCTTAAACATACAAGATTACACACTCAGTTTCCTTTCCATTTGCCTGGGGTCATATGACTAATTCTGACCAATGAACTGTGAGTGGAATTAGCATGTGTCACTTTCATGTTGAGGCAGTGAAAAGCCCCTGTGCAATAGTCCAATATCTCTTCCCATTCTGAGGCAAACCTGGATGGCTAAGTTCACTGCATAAGTGGTTCTTCCTCGGGCATTGCCAGCCGAATTTGTGTGAATGAGAAATAAACTTTATGTGTTACGTATGCCATAAAATTTTGAGGGTTATTTGTAGCCTCAGCATAAGCCTACTCCATCCTTACAAATACACGTTTTGTAAACAAAAAAGTTTTAGTAGAGTATTCACAGATATTACAGGTTCTCTTAGGAATCTGTCCCTAGTAAATGACACATGATTTTGACCTAATTTATTTAAGACTAGTAGAAAACAGTCACAATTTGTTAATGCAGTTATTTTCCCATGAGAAAGAAAAGATGAACTTGGTGATATCAGGATTAGTCAGCCTCCACATTAGAGAGTGAGTCTTTCAAGAGCAACTGTTAAATATCACTACAAATACATTAGCTATAACAAAATGCAATAAAATGCAAATAAAATAAGAACATTTGTTACCATAATTACAAAACCTTGCCCACATTCTGTTAAAAGCTTTGGAGAGGCTGAGGCTTTACCTTGCTTGCAAGCTAAAAAGTTGGCCTGCCACAATTCCATGGAGGGTAGCAGAAGACATGAGCCTTCTGGATCAGAGAGAAAATACTTTATCAGTTGCAGCTATGGCAGTTTCTAGAGTATCAGCAGTATCATGCTGGTTCTGAGTCCCACATCCCATAGAATAGCACAAAAAAGGCTATGTGACATCTACATATGCAGTATGTGTTTACAGGAGAGGAATCCCAGCTTAGAGAATCTGAATCTTTCATAATAGGCAATGAGGCTACTTGATCTTTGCCCAGGATGGAGAAGCCATATTAATTATACTGTACAGCAAACAAATCTGCACTTTTCTCTAGAGGAAGCCATTATCACTGTCTTCCAAGGCTTTCACTCTAACAATATCCTTGAAAAGACAGTATAGGACAAAAGGATTCAGTGTTTCTGCTTGTAAGACATGCAGAAATGTGAGGGACACATGGAGAATTACCTCCCCAGAAGATCTACCCCTCATTACTACAAGGTCAGTAGAGTCTGACCTTGGTTTCTAGAACATGTTCTCATGAATATGATAGTCCATCAGCCACTCTGATTAATCCAACAAGCTAGTGTAGAAATAAAGCAGTCCATTTTTTTTTTCATATATAACAGCATTGAATAAAGACTTTTAACAATAGGGCTCCAAGTAGCAGGATGAGGTCCACCTACAATGTTGACCACAACCATGCTTGGGGTCCTGGACTCAACAAGTTGAACAAATCCCAAAATTATCAGGGTCTAACTTAGAAAGTCAGGTGGCTTTCTCCTTAAAAGTCTCTATTGATTTTTCCATTTGGTCCATGGGCATTAATCCAGGTGCAGAAGAATGTCAGTGATTATATTAAACTGTCTTGCAAGGACGAAGTCTAGGATAACTAGATCATCCATAACAATCCTGGCCAGTGAGGAGAGTCTGACCTGCATGCATTTCAGGGACAAATTGTGACAGCATGACCCCTATCATCAAGACAACTGCCTGCAGGGTATACAAAAATAAAAAGTTGGTTTTCCTTCTAAGAATGTCCCCTAGTAAATAGGGAAGGTCTTACTTTAAAGAGATCTCTGCAGTCATCTGAGGATTCCATGACCTCCTGGTACTGTTTCCTTAAATACTTGAAGGTTTTTTGACCCCTAAAGTGCAGTCGCCATGTTCTCAGGAAGAAGACAAGCTAATGTCTGACTTCCATAAAAATTGCATTCTCAAGGGTGTACATGGTGCCTCTGGAAAGAAAGTGTTTTACACCATTGAGTCCCTCTCCCCCGTCGCTATCTATATGAGTTGGAGGGCACAGGTTGACAGTGCCTCCAATGTAGACCTCAAGCTGATTGGTGGTCACAGGGTACCTAGTTCAGCTTGAATAATTGAGTCTAATTTTTCTTTTTGAGGGAATTATTTGAAGGAGTTTAACCTGTTCTCTTGGTTCACACCAACATCTGGGTGGCATTGATCTGTGCTCCACATAAAGACTAGATGTCAATTACAGGAATGGAGATGGGTAGATAATTGGAAGTTTTGATAGATATTTTGTATGGGGGAGGTATACATCTTGTGTGAGGGGATTATTTGCACCCGAATATCCAACTAAAGACATTGTGCCTATAATTTATGTCCTTACAGATTCAAAGTTCATATTGGGTCATTTTAGAATAGAGACTACAATCAAATTTGCTAACTCAGGAACTATTTCATAAAACTACCTAATAGCCTTTAAGATGATTTTGCTGGGGATGCTGCCACTGATAATGAGGATAATGATAACAGTGATTACAATAATAACAATAACTAAAATTTATTTAATGTTTTTATATGCCTAGCACTTTGTCAGATAGTTCTGTAAAGTTTCCGTAACCCTTATTACATGCACTTTGCCCTACTCTTTCAAGATTAACAAGAGAATATACTGAGGCTAGAACTTTAACATGAAGAATTTTCTACCTTGTTATTTCCCCTTCTCCTGGCCTTCCGGATAGCCCAGGTTTCCCATGTTGCCCAAATCTCTACTATAAATGAGGTTCAAGCTTATCTCTCAATTAGGAATTGGCTTGGTCTGGGAAGTCTCAGGAGAAAGGGCTAATAATAAAATTTGTGGTTTAAGTTTTAGGTCAGAGACATAATATCCATGTTTTGGATTGTGCATGATTTAGCTGCATTCAGCAGGGTGAGGGATCCCTAATAGATTTTAGAATTCTAGCCTAGATTTTTCTCACTGCCGAACAGTCCCTTTACCTTGGTTTTCTATCTCAAAACTATAGAGTTTAAGTGATTTAGAATGAGCACACTGATAATTACTGGTAGCATCTAGAACTCTAGCTTATCTCTATCCCCTGTCTCGAGTCCATGGATTATCACATTCTGCCGTTCGGGCTTAAATAAACATCTCACATTATCGGACATAAATTCAGTTTGTTAGATGTATAGTTCAGACTTCATCCCCCTTCCTTTTTTCCCAGATTGTTATAGGCTAAGGTCAAAGCTTTTAAATGTTCCCAATGGAGTATAAAATATGCATTAAATTTTTAAGACATTCCAAACATTTGCCTCTATGGTTTGTGACCAATGTATGCATTAATTTGCTCTTCGGTCTTAGCTTTTGCCATGAAAGTCTTAGGTCAGGTAAACATTGATGTGTTCAATTTTTCTTCCATTCACTTAGCAAACAATCACTCCCGAAAGCCCCAGGAAATGAATACCAGGTGAATCCACAACAGACAAGGTTGATGTCAATAAATAGGCAGAATTGTTCATTTTCAGATGGGATTTGCTTTGCTCAACCTCCTTTTCTTGTTGCAGAGCAACCTAGTGTGATGGTAATGGCAGAAGTGTATAGACCTTTAATTGGCTTGGGCTATTATGGATCTTCGAGCTGCCAGAGCAGATTGAAAACGTTGTGTTCTTTGTCTTCACCAAAATAAAAATGTAGGTCAAAAGCAAAATGGAGTTGCTTGAAGTTGGCTATTAGCCCATCTAGATTCCCTTTCAACAGCAGGGCTCAGCTTGTTGCTTGTAACACCATCACATGGTCTCTTCTCAAAGGTGGTCTTCCCTGGCCATTTAAAAAAAGTGGCAAAGCTTCTCAAATGCAAGAAAAGTAACTCAGCCCAAACGCTTCTGATTAACCCTTGCTGTCTCAATTTTCTCATCTACAAATGCAAGAAACAGGTGTCCGTTGGAGCCATCACACCGTATTGTTGTGAGAATTAAATGAGATAATGTTTGTGAGGGTGTTCTGCAAATTGGAAATCTCTTTGTGGAAGTACAATTATTATATTGTTCACTGTCATTCAATCAAACTCTCCAAGTATCTTCAAAATTTGAAGGAAAGTTTGAAACATTTCCCCTATTTTTAAATCCCCTTCGATTTTTTTCCCCTTTTAATTTCACTTGGGGTGTGAAATTGCTCAACTACTGTCCCGGTAGCTACTGAAGTTGAAATTTCAACATAGACATTAGCAAAACTTCATGGACAACCTTATGTGAAATTCCATATCCTTGGAATTTTCATTCCATTCCACATTGAGAAAGACCTAAAAACATGAAATTATTCTCTGAAAAATGGAAACATTAGTGAAGATTCCTCCCTCCCTCTCTGTATGCTGCAAAGTTTCTAAAATAGTGAGTTGAAAAAAATAGATGATTGCTCTGTCCAGCTAAGCCACATTTTGGCAGGTGTTAAATCTTGATATTGTGCTGACTGGAACTAAACCATAGACCGTAATCTATATAAGAGTATGTGTGTGTGTGCCTGTGCACGTGTGTATGTGCATGTGTGTTTGTGAGAGAGAAAGAGAAGAAGTAAACATCTTGGGTAATTTGATACAGCACATAAAACTGATACATATTTACTGAACCTGAAATGGAATGGGTATAGAGAATGCAGAAGTAAATAAGAAATCATCCTGGCCCATAAACAGCTTTTCACTTAGAGGGCAAATATAGAATGCCAGTGACATTTTCAGTTATTTTACTTTTTCAGTTATTTTATTTTATTTTATTTTAAAAAATGTTATTGGGGTATAGTTCATTTACAATGTTGTGTTAGTTTCAGGTGTACAGCAAAGTGAATCTGTTATACATATATCCACTCTTTTTTAGATTCTTTTCCCATATATGGGTCATTACAGAATATTGAGTAGAGTTCCCTGTGCTATACAGTAGGCCCTTATTAGTTATCTATCTTTTATATATCTTTTATATATCTATCTTTTATATCTTTTATATATGTGTATGTATCAAACCCAATCTTCCAATTTATCCCTCCCCCCCCCATTACCCCCAGGTAACCAGAAGTTTATTTTCTATATCTGTAACTCTATTTCTGTTTTGTAGATACGTTCATTTTTTAGAATCCACATATAAGTGATATCATATGATATTTGTCCTTCTCTGACTTACTTCACTAAGTATGACATTCTCTAGGTCTATCCATGTTGTTGTAAATGGCTTTATTTTGTTCTTTTTTTTTTTTTTTGGTACTGGCACAAAAACAGAAATATAGATCAATAGAACAGGATAAAAAGTCCAGAGATAAATCCACGCAGCTATGGTCACCTAATCTACGACAAAGGAGGCAAGAACATACAATGGAGAAAAGACAGTTTCTTCAATAAGTGGTGCTGGGAAAACTGGAGAGCTATATGTAAAAGAATGAAATTAGAACACTCCCTAACACCATGCACAAAAATAAACTGAAAATGGATAAAAGATCTAAACTTAAGACCAGATATTATAAAACTCTTAGAGGAAAACATAAGCAGACCAATTTTTCAATTATTTTAAATGAGATAGTTGGATCATGTGATATTTAAAGCTGCCCCAAATACCAAAATGGTGTGATTGTACTTAATTTTTACATTTACATTTTCTTATTAGAAGAAATTTAATACCTTGGACTTAGCAGGCTTCAGCATCAAGGAGGGGAAGGTTTTCATGAAGAAAATGGGGCATCTTTTACCTCCCTGGAAGGATCAGACTAACCAAAACAAAACTTCAGCTCTTCAGGGCTGGGATCTATCTTTTTATAATCATTAGAAGTAAGGAAGATTAAAAGTTTTAGTGGAAAAAATCTGGTGGATGTCATTTTTATTCTTTCTTCTTTTGGTCATTTGTTCACGGTTCATTTCCAGGCCCAAAATTAGACCTAAATCCAGGTGGACATCCCAAGACACTGTGGTAGATAGATGATTCTGTTCAATGGCTGGCCATCAGAAAACATCAGCACTTTTAGAAAAAATATAGCTTTCCCTGCCCTATCCCACATCTACTCAAGTAGAATCTCAAAAGGCAAGACCCAATCATCTGCAATTTTTGAAGCTCCCAAGTTGATTCTAATCTATCCAACTTGGACAAAATTTGGAGCATCCCTGAGTTAGAGTATGTTGCTTATGACGTCACTTGTTCTCCTGTTTTCAGACTAATTAGTTTCATTTTATTCCACATCCAAAATTGTTCATTTTTTTCCCTTGTCTCCAATGATATTTATTTATTTATTTATTTATTTATTTTTTAAACGTCTTTATTGGAATATAATTGCTTTACAATGGCGTGTTAGTTTCTGCTTCATAACAAAGTGAATCAGCTATACATATACATATATATCCCCATATCTCCTCCCTCCTGCATCTCCCTCCCACCCTCCCTATCCCACCCCTCTAGGTGGTCACAAAGCACCGAGCTGATCTCCCTGTGCTATGTGGCTGCTTCCCACTAGCTATCGGTTTTACATTTGGTAGTGTAATTGAGTTATTTGTAGTGAGGTGGATGGACCTAGAGTCTGCACACAGGGTGAAGTAAGTCAGAAAGAGAAAAACAAATACCGTATGCTAACACATATATATGGAATCTAAAAAGAAAAAAAAAAAAAGGTTACGAACATCTTTTAATTCTCCTTCTTTTTCAACCCTGAAATTACTCACCTAACTCTGAACTGTAATTGTTTAATAACTGACAAATTTGACCTGTTTCCCCCTTCTCCAAAGGCTACTTATTTTCCAATATATAACCCATTTTAAAGTAGGTTGACTGTAGTCAAATTAAGGATACAGATCTCTGAGTTCGGCCACTCATTTCTTTGTATCCTGTAGTTACAGTTGGAAAACTAGCAAGCCAGACTATTTTAATATCTTCCTAACTGCTTCCATCTGATCAGTCTTTCCTTTGGATCAAACATTCTTGATGGTTTCTGATAATTCAAAGTCATATATTATATCATATCTTTCCACATTTCCAAACATATTTAACATTAAACCTCAAATCTCTCCAAATCTGATGCTCCAGTCGTAAGACGACTCATTCTTCCTGGAACATATTCTGTATGCCCTGAGTACCAAATCACACTCTAGGGCAAAGGTTATGTCTCCCTCGTGTACTTTCACATTTTTATATAGCATGTAAAGCACTGCATCTAGCCAGATCTTACTAAATGAATGCTGCGTTATTGCTTATCATCATCAGAGCCTATACTCCTAATCTATACATTTCATTATTAAACACATGCTGATTGAATATCTACTGTATGCTAAAACTATTTCTAGGTACCATAGACAAAGAAATTGTCCCCTAGAAATGTAAATTATTTGTTACAAGTTGGATCAAGCAAGAAAATGTGGAGTGTGCACTGCTGTCTCAGTTAGTGCAATTCTATCGCCTCTTTTGGAAAAACAGTCTGAAGTTCTCCCTAATGATGTCCCTAGTGATGTGTAAATTTTATTCTTTCTTTATTTAAAAGGGCAGGTTTTTTTTAATGGCTGAAATAGTAGCTATCATTTTTGAGCACCTCTTATGTATTAAAAACATTATATTAGATACACTCTATAGAGGTATAACTTATACTCAAAGACCCAATAACTTAAAATTCTGAATCTAAGATCTGAACCCTGCCCTGACTGTTCCAAGTTTGATTCCCTCCCACAGGCTACTTTTTAACAGACGTGCTCAGAAGTGGCCCCACATGAGTTCTGATTCCAGAACACTCTGCTAGCGTTCCATCTACCTTCCTGTTCCCCTTAGCCTGGCACCACAAGAGACCTTGAAGAAGGTTAGCAGTTTGCAGGGGTTCCTCTTTCATAGTGAGAGATTTGCTGTGAAATCCATCAGAGCAGCTGAAAGATACAAGTAAATGTTTTCCAAATAAAAATCCCTCAGTGAGTCAAAGAAAGAAAAGGTATGATTTTCCTTTGGTAAATGCAACATGCACGTGTTATTTGAAACAGCTGGTTCAAGTGGAAATGAATTACTTCCTCAGGGTCACAATCTGACAGTAAGTGCTCGCTGCTTACAGGTGTGGAAGAGGGGACGGGGACAGATATTGTAATGGAGCAGAACAATTTCTTTGCCTCATCAGTTCATGAATATTTGAACGGAGAGGGTGTGATTTGGAGAGTTCCTTCATGGCTTTGCTTTTTTATTTTCCCTGCAGTATCCCTCTCATTCAGCGAGCATCTATCATATACCTACTACAGTCCAGACGTATTTCTAGGCACTGTGAACAGAGTTCAATATGACACATTCCTCTGCTTCAAGGAACACTCTTCTCTGTGTTATTCCCCAAATTATCATACAACCTTATTAGACAAAGGAGGGCAGGTGTCCTTGCTTATACAAAGTGAGGGTGAAGAAACGAAGACAGCTCAGCACGTCCCCACCGCCACTCTCTAGGACTATACCCTGTGCTACATGCACAGCCAGTTGTGAACTTTTGGAAAGAAACACTGAGCTGGATCTCGTATATGTTTCTAACTTACTTGCTATGTTATCTGATTCAATGAACATTTTTTTGGCATCTATATGAGATGTAAAATTCTCCATTCTGGTGCTTTTTCAACCGAAGTATTTTATTCTCCTGCATCGCAGGCTGTCTTTTGCTAAATGTGAACACTTGTGTACCTCAGCTGAAAAATATTTGCTGAAAAATACATTCAAAAGCTTTACATCAGTAATGATGCTGGTTAGCAAGGACTCCTTAAAGATACCAAGTGTGGTTGTTACTGCTCTCCTGAACCTACATTCTACAGTCTTTATTAGAGACAGTGAATTACATGGGGAATAGAAATCTAGTCTGTTTATTCATACAAAGCTGCCAAGTAGGGCTTCCCTGGTGGCGCAGTGGTTGAGAGTCCGCCTGCCGATGTAGGAGACACGGGTTCGTGCCCCGGTCCGGGAGATCCCACGTGCCGCGGAGCGGCTGGGCCCGTGAGCCGTGGCCGCTGAGCCTGCGCGCCCGGAGCCTGTGCTCCGCAACGGGAGAGGCCACAACAGTGAGAGGCCCGCATACCGGAAAAAAAAAAAAAAAAAAAAAAGCTGCCAAGAAGTCAATCAAGGTCTCGCGTTTCAAGTTCTGTGAGTTGGAGCTGGTGATAAACTGGTTCTATTTAGCTGGCGAAGGTGGGGGTGTATATTTAAAGGAACTAAGGGGACAGAGGCCAACAACTCATCAATGTCCAAAACAGAGAGAAGAAGATTAACGCAGGAGTTGAAGAAAGATTGATGTAGGAAAATCCCACTTGCTGAAACCTGTGTAAAGAGCCAACATCACTTACTGATAGGAGTCTGGAAATTCAGAACAAAATGAGCTAGAGAAACTAGCATGAAGGGGCAATCATTTCCAGTGAATGTGTGAACGAGAGAGAGGGGACACCTTCTCAGTTCAAAACTCTGCATGATGGTAAATTCTCAGTGGGGTGGATATGTGATTCACAATAGTCTTTAATACATGGAGATTTCTTCATTTTCATCAGAGGGCTGAGAAACTTGTAATTTCTAAGAACACAGTGTGATACCAACAGGCAAACTAGAACCTTGGAGGGAAAAATCCAAATCTACTTTCCTTCACTTGTCTATTTACTAAATATGATGCTGGCTAAAGAGTACACTTTTTTCTTTCTTTTTTTTTTTTTAAGGAAAAGTTATAAATTTGGAGGTGTTTTGGAGGAAATATGCTCTTTGTAGCGTATTCTACTGTGTAAAAATCAGTTGATGACTAGGAAGAATGGCAATGACGATAAGGTCCCAGACCCCATGTGGAAGAGTAGCAGATTACAGAGCTCCAATCAGTCTGAAGTCGCCGAGCTGAAGACGACCGTGAGAACAGTTATTCCATCGTATTCCTTGATTTCTGGGATGATACCCATTTATAGTCTAGTTCCAGAAAAGGGAGACTTACGGTAAGAATACAGAAGAGACTCTATAATAATCAAAAGTGAAATAATCACTAAATAATCAAAAGTGAAAGAACTGCAGCTCACCTTTGCCTCCTAAGGATGGGAACAGGAGCTATAGCAATTGCAAGGATTCTCTGTATGTGCATTATTACTCTCTTTTTTCCAACTTCCTTGACTAACTCACTGTTTTTTCTCCCTCAAAACCTAAACCTGAGACAACCACTCCTCCTCAAAAGAGTAGTGGGTAGAGATAACTTGCAATTCATTCAGTTCCAAACAGTTACTAAAATGTCAATCATTGCACAACTATTGCAATAAATCATTGAGTTGAATTTAAATTTTTCTGAAACTGGACATTATGAATAGAGAATTGCAACGAGAGGTGGCAGTAGGCAACTGCACTGTAGTAGTGTCAGTAAGAGATACAGCATTGTACACACTCAGATTTGAATTGATACGTGGTATTTGACAATCTGGAGATGGTGGGTAACAGGTAGGTAAATATGAACTTCAAGTTCTTTGAAACTGTTCTCCAAAATTCAGAAACAAATCAGTGGCTAGGAAGTCCTAAGAGGAAGACAGTGTTGGTCAGTAGCTTGACTGAAACTGGTACAAAAGGAGGAAATGTAAAATCGTGACGAAGGTGTCCCCACAATCAGGGATATATAGTGAGATGAGTGCTGTAGATGGGTAAGGTCCAAAGTAACACTATCTTGGGAATTTCATAATCTCTTGTGCTACCTGAGTCTGTTCTTGGCTCAAGTACAACCACAATAGATAGTGATCTTATATAGAGTTTCATTCTTTATATAGGGACACCAGAAATCCCTGATCACTCTGGCCAATATCTCAAATGCGTTGTGGAGACCACAACAGTTTAAGTGCAGATCTGGAATCTTATTGGTTTATTCAGCTAGGCCATACAGTCATGTGGACAAGTCATGTCCAAATTGTGGTACCCAAACCAGCATCTTGACCATCACTTTTGGGCTTGTTAGAAATGAAAATTATGAACCCTGCCCCAATTTAGTGAATCAAAATGTCTGGCTAGAGGAGGGGAGAGAGATCAGAATTTTTAAATATTCTAAAGTTTGAAATGCATTGGTATGAAGACAGTTTTCCCAGCATTCCTCTCTTCATTCAACAAGTATTTACTTTGTGCTACACACTTTTCTAAATATTGGACCTTCAGTGATGAACAAGGCAGAGCAAATTTTAGCAGTGAAGAAAAATATTAAACAATAATTTCTTCAATTAATGACTTCAGTACAGTTGTGGTCAATGTGTTAAAAATAGACACAGGAAAATTCTGAGGTATTTTGAAAACATATGATAGAAGAAACTAATGATGTCTTTGGTATATCTTGGCATTGTGATGATACATATTGAAAAAAACCAGAATGCCACATCAAAGCCATAAAAAATATTTTATCTGATGCTGGTGTAACCCAGGGGATCGCCTTTCATAGATGACAGACCCAAGAAGGCGAGGCCTGTGTGGAATATGGTACCACTGGCTTCCAGATATTTCTTATATTTAGGCTCCCCTCTCCTTTTAAATAGAATTAAGTGATTCAATAAAACCAATATCAGAATCAATTCTAACTCAGTCTTCAAGGGATGATTTAACTCCTGAATGTTCAGTGCAATGGTTCTTAAATTGATTTGGCATTTGCTAATCACAGCAGAAATATCAGGATGCTGAGGCTTGAAGGTTAGGGCATATGCAAAGGCACAATGGGAATAAAGGATTGAGTCCATCATTGAACAAGATACAGTTCCTGCTTCTGTGGTCCCCACTGAATACTTCACAATTCTATCCTGTTAACGTGAAGGAACTATTTAGATGAGATAGATAAGGGATAATGAACTGAAATGAATTGAAATGTACTTGCCAAGTACATTTTTATAGCTTCCATTCTTTTTTAGTCTATGAACCTTTCAGTTTTTCAATTGAAATTGAGAGAAGAATAATCTATCTTTGCATTCTGATATTATTCCTCTTATTTTTGGGCAGGAAGAGGGGATGTAATTTCCTCAGTGCTGAAACCTCCTATTCCTCTAGTTACCAAGAAGTTTTCTCTCTTCCATCATTCTCTTCTGTTTAAGCCAATACTTCATTCTCTGTCGGTTGTTGTGTTCTATTTGATTCAACACATCATAGTACCAATAAAATGTCGATTGTGTCATACAGTGCCTGATCCATATTCAATTCTTGATAAAGTTTTATTTGGCAGATAAATGAATGAATAAGTGTGTGTTGCTTTAACCACTATCTACAAGCCTTCTAGAAAGAGTTGGAGCACTGAAGAAGAACAGTTTATAAGGCTGTATTCAAACCTGGATTATGAGATGAGATAGTGATGAATCCAAGGGACTTGATACCTTTCATTAGCATTATATTGTCCCTGTGCCATCTCGTTTCTCCTAATAACAGTTAAACAATTTTAATTTCTTTTTAACATGATGAATCTGTTTCCTCCACCAAAATATCGACTCCATGACAATAGAGATGTTTTGTTTTATAATCTTTTTTCACAAATGCAGCAACTCCTACAATAATACTCTGAACTTTAAAAATGCTCAAGTAAATATTAGTTGAATGATGTCTCATTTTGAAGGTGACCCTCAGGCAAGGATTTAAGCACAAGTATTTTTTTTTCGGGGGGGAGCTGAAGGAAACATTTGTGGAAGAGTAGGGAATTGGAAAAGGGAATAAAACGCAGTTAATAGAGGGTATCCAGTTAATAGAGGATATCAAGAGTCTCAGCTAGCCCCCACTGGGAATCAACTCACTTTGTTTCATTGAGGCTAGACAGGGGTGGAGGCTCAGCTCCCCACTGCACCCCTCTGACACAGAGGTGAGGAGCTATGTATGGCTAGAAGTCGAGTGTTAAGTAGCTCTGCGTCTCACTGTCTTGGTCACTCTCATTGGTGCCAGATGGGTTTGTGGAGTTTTGGCTCCCCACCAGCTCCCAGTGACACCAGGGGTGGAGGAAAGTAGGATGCTGATTTCCTCTGACTTTCACCACTTAGTGGAGTCTCATTGCTACCAGATGGAGGTGGAGACTCAGCTAGCCACTGGAAGGCCCCTATGGGGCCTTCCCAGGACAGATTCCCCCCATGTTCTCAGCCTGCCTCTTGCCTATAGGAAAACTTTAGCTAAAGAATAAATTTAATCAGAGCAGTGAGAAAATGCAGAAGCAAAGGAAAGCAGTCAAACAAGACAAAATTATAGTTTAGCCATTAAACAAATTCAAGGACCTTTAGTTCCTTCTCAAGAGCAATAGATAATATTCTGAGCCATATCCTTTGAGCTGGTTTGCAGATCCTGAAGCCCCCACCAGGTGGAGAAAGTTAACTACATGATGACTAGACTGGAGCCATGATATAAGCTGCTCCAGCTTGAACAATTCCAAGAACTGGCCTCAAGGAAATGGAACAAACCAACCCCGGAACTGAAGATTTTTTAAAATTAATTAATTAATTAATTTTTGGATGTGTTGGGCCTTGGTTGCTGCATGCAGGCTTTCTCTAGTTGCAGCGAGCAGGGGCTACTCTTCGTTGAAGTGCATGGGCTTCTCAATGTGGCAGCGTCTCTTGTGGAGCACAGGCTCTAGGTGTGCAGGCTTCGTAGTTGTGGCACTTGGGCTCAGTAGTTGTGGCTCGTGGGCTTTAGAGCACAGGCTCAGTAGATGTGGCACACTGGCTTAGTTGCCCCATGGCATGTGGGATCTTCCCGGACCAGGGCTCAAACCTGTGTACCCTGCATTGGCAGGCGACTTCTTAACCACTGCGCCACCAGGGAAGCCCCTGGAACTGAAGATTAACTACTTCAAACATCAAGATGACACTGATCAGACTACTATATGACCAATTTCAAGTTGACTTTTGGAGCTGACTGTGCTGTTTTGCATGTAGCCCCCTCCTCTCGCCTATACACCCCTGAAAATCCCCTTTAAAAGCTCTTGCCCTTGATCGGCAGTTGGGAGTTGGTTCTTTAGGACATGAGTCCACCTTCTCCCCAGGTTGCTGGCCTCTGACATAAAGCAACTTTTCTTTCCTAGAAACACTTGTCTATTGAGTATTGGCTTTCAAGTGATGAGCAGCCTAATACGAGTTCAGTAAGAAATCCTGCTGACACTATCCACAGCCTACTTCTGCTAATGGGGGATGGAAGAGCAACTCCCAGCTCAGACCCACATACACTACCTTGGCTGGCTTGAGAAACTGGGTGTCTCCTGCTTGCATTGAGCTGGAATGAAAGATTAGCAAGTTGCTAGGCACTCTCCTCACAGGGTGGGGTAATCCTAGCACCTTGTCCGCTTCTGTGGGTTGGTGGGATTGGTAGAACTCTGACAACTCAATCAATCCTTCTGAAACAATGGGGAAGGAGGTAATAGCTTTTCTGTGAGTGTTTGGCTTAAGTAGGATTGGTATAGCAAAAAAGGTTTTTTGCTCTCTTAGACCATGACTTCCCCAGTCATTTGACTAGGGATAACAAAGTTTCTCATATCTTCTTTTAATCTGTTGAATGTTCAGGATTGAGAGCTTTAATGCCCTTTCTGGAATATATGGGAGCCAACGAGCAAACAGGGAACTTGTTTTCATTTCCCTAATTCTCTAGGCAACCCACCTGATTTTCACCTTTTTACATTCCTGTGCTTGCTTGTTGTGATGCACCCAGATATTTTTAGCTTTAAAGAATCCAGAAGGAATGGGCTACTTCATTTTGGCCAGAACCAGAAATCCTCTCAAATTATCATTAAAGTCCTAATGCTTCTGGAAAACTTCACGTGTATGTTCTGATGAGTTTAACGCGTATTCTATTTATGATATTCATTTTCCTCCATAGTTAGTTAGGTGAGTGAGAAAAAAAATTTCTATTTCATTTTCAGTGGTGCCACTAGTGGATGTTATTATACGTGTTTCACTTACAATCTTCCTAGCAGGGAATTTTTTATGAGGGAAGATAAACAAAAGATATTACAGCATGTTTCACATGGTAAGTTTTTTTAAACTGTTCTTAATATTTTTTCTCAGTCGCTAGATTCAGGGTACCCATATGTGCCATGTACTATATTTTCCTGGCTTGTTTATTGAGAAATTAATCTCACACTCAAAATCCAAAATCATTTTCTATTCCCAGCTGCAGTGACATAAAAAGTTTGCCTTAAATATGACTTCATAGATGTATTTATATTTAATCAAGCCTCTTTACTGACACTCCTGGCTACAGCTGCTGATTCTGCTGCTGACAAGGGCAGGAAGGACTTTGAGTAAAATGTCATGGGATCTAGTTAGTTCAAGGCAGAAGCTTTTCCTTTGAACATCACACGGGGTCATACAATGTAATCTATTTATACTACCATAGTTTCCAATAACGTGGTTTGCAAAACGAGATCCAAGAATGAGGAAGTATTAGAAACAACAAAAACAACCAACAACATTGAAGAAAATGTATCCAGATTATTCTACTCCTGAACTTCTAAAAATAGTCTTGTGAGTAAATAAAACATTCATTCAGTTCAGTGAGCACTCAGTTTGCCTGGGTTCAAATCCTCACATTCCCACTTATTGCATATGTGAATTTTGGAAAATTATTAACAAATTAACATCTGTGACTTATCTTCCTTATCTGTAAAATGGTCATAATAATAGTACCAACTTTTATATCCATCAGTGATGGATATAAAATTTAAAAAATAATAAATGTGAAATGCAAAGAACAGTGCTTGGCAAGACATAAGTGCTCAACAAATGATAGTTATTATTCAGTAATCATTGGGGCAATTAGTTACTAAAGTTTTGTCAACTTAAGAAAAAAGGTTTCAATCTATCAACATTTATAGATTTATCTGGGACATCAAAGATACATAAACATAGCATCTGACATCAAAGAAATTATCATCTGCTAGAAATAAAGGAGAGAGAAAGTATGCTGTTGATTAATAGTGTGGAGTGAACACTATATGCCAGTTAATAACAGTCATTATTGTCCCCAATTTGCAATGAGGGTCAGAAAAGTGGAGGAATGTGGTCAAGGTGACAGAGTTAAATTTATAGATTCAAGTGCAGGTATATTTGAAGTCAGAGATTATAGGAAACTCTTACAGCATTAAAGTAATCGCTAATCAAAGAAACATTAAGTGTTACCTTATGGGCTGAAGGTGATTCCGAACACCATGAGCTAATGCCAGTTATATCTTGTTTATGGCCAGTGACTTGACTGGAAGATATTCTAAGTCCCAGGAAAGGAGGAACCTTATCATCACAGTTTCCTCATCTGTTAAATGAGGTGAGGAGAGAACATATCTCTAACAATCCACAATCTTATGAATGTTTATGCCCTGAAACTTCATTTCTATATTATTAACCACAGTATTGGGTGCTATTTGATAAACTGGAATAAAATGTAGTAGATGGGCTTGCAGCTGACTGTGAAGGTTGATGTCACAGAGAAATTATTTTTAAAACTTTTATAACATAAAGTAAGAAAGAGCAAGACAGTTATAGATATTAGGGGTGAGTTAGGGGAACTAAAAGGGGAGGACAGATATGAAATTCTTAGAGGTGCCCCAAGATTCCATGCTCATTTACTGACTGACTAAAACACCATGACTATACCCAACACTTAATGCACATTATCTTATTTAATCCTTACCAAAGCCCCGTGGAGTTGGAATATTTGATCCCCAATTTTGTTGAATGATGGATTCTCAGAGAGGTTAGGTAATCACAGCTACAGGGTCACACAGTTAGTTTGCAGGGATGCTGGAATTAAAATTCAAGTCGACATGCAGCAATGGCTATGGTCTTTCTGCTGTTTTATAAAGACTCTCAAAGTTTTCTATGTACACAAGGCACTTTGACTCTCATCTATTTATGTAAATGACAGTATGGGTCATTAGTGATGCAATCTGTATTTTAATGTGTATTGACATTAACCTTTCTGAACACTGAAATGAAAGTGCAATTTTCACTCACCAATGGAGCTGGTCCTATTAAACATTGTAACCTCTCATTCTAATTTTCTTAGGAAGTGTTTTCAGGGGATAGAAAGGCAAAGAGACTGACATTTGTGAGGACTTACTCTGAGCCAAGCACTTAACATTTATTAGCTTATCTAAACACTACAATAACTTTGGGGGACAATCTTATTTTCCCTTTCTAGTAGATAAAGAAATTGAGGCTCAGAGAGATTAAGTAAAAAGCCACAGTTTCCTGGGATTCAAAAGCCCCTGTTTTATGGTACTCCACACTGCTTTCCATGGCCAATTTCCAAATCAGGCTCTAGTTTTTCTGTTTCTTTGAACTTTCAGCTGGAATGTTTTCTTTTTTATTTTAGGGCATCTCCAAAACTTCATAAATATACATTGACATCAGTGATTAAACTATATGTTGTTCAGACAATGATCAAGTCATTTCCAAGACTCACATCATGGAAGTCTAACGTATGCTTTTAAAGAGCATAAAAATACATAATTTCAGTCATTCCTGATTACGGTAGGCCTACAGTATGCGTTTGATTATTGAGTGACTCAGTAATTTTTATTAATGAATAACAACCAAAATTTGCTGAGTACTTCTGTCTGACCACCATGTGGAATCAGTTTGACAGCAAATAGTGCCAGTTCCTTGATTTTCTCCCTTAAATAATTTTTTCCCCCTAAGGGTACCTACCTTCAGCCATTTAAAATTTCCTTGAGTTGAAGAATACATATCCCTTGACACACATACCTAAATCTTTGTAAATTTTGAGAAAGACTGTGATTTGCTATTTGCCATAAGCTAAATGGAGAGTGTGGGGCACACATTTGTCTGGAGACAAACTCTTGCTCTAAACAACAGTCTAAAATGTCTCAGTGAGCACCTCTGGAAAGGGATACATTTTGCAAGCAGCTTCTTTGTCGTTGTCTGTAGAAATAGCCCAGCTACTTAGACCTAAAGGAGTGGTGAAGCCAAGGTGAGGTGCTCCCCAAATCCCCTTGCTGAGTTGTTCTGTCCTTTGTGCCCCCATAGCACGTTTTTCTTCCTTCTGAAATAGCACTCACCAGCTTCTATTTATTTGGTTACATACAAGTCTCCTGCCACCATTGACCATTAACGTTTCAAGGTCCAGGACCAAGTCTTATTCCTCATTATATCTCTAGCACCTAGCACAGTGCCGTAGACATAATGAGTTCAATAGATATTTCTTGAGTGAGCGATTGAGTGAAAGAATAGAGGTCTCCATTTTCTTCTAACATGTTAGGATTTGTGGGAACCTATGTCATGTGCTACCTGGCTTCCCCTTTGACTTTTCACCCTAGCCCCCAGGAATACTGTCAGCAGCTAACCACTGTCTTAGAGTCTATTGCCCAAGGAACTCAACCTGCAACAAGTTTAAAAAAACACATTTAGGGCTTCCCTGGTGGCGCAGTGGTTGAGAATCTGCCTGCTAATGCAGGGGACACGGGTTCGAGCCCTGGTCTGGGAGGATCCCACATGCTGGCAGGGCAACCAGGCCTGTGAGCCACAACTACTGAGCCTGGATGTCTGGAGCCCGTGCTCTGCAAAAAGAGAGGCCGCGATAGTGAGAGGCCCGCACACGGTGATGAAGAGTGGCCCCCTCTTGCCACAACAAGAGAAAGCCCTCGCACAGAAACGAAGACCCAACACAGCAAAAATAAATAATTTTTTTTAAATGTAGCTTGAAACAACCATCATTTATTAAAAAAACAAACAATAAAACACATTTAGACAAAAGTTGTGAGAATCTGCTTTAGTGTCTTACCTGTGCCCTTAGTCCTCCAATGGGAATCTATGCTGATTTACGGATCACATGTAAGGAAGTATATTATTTACTTTCACCTACATGATCTTATATCTAATGTTTTTAATAAATTCTCATCCTTTTTTCAGGGATTTTAGGTTGGGTTCCCTAGAAGCAGAACTTGAAATGAGAACTTCTTTAAAAAAAGGAAACTGAGGAGAAGGGTAGTGAAGAAACCAGGACGGAGTGATGGAAAATACTAATCCAGGTTATGTTTTCAGCTGAAGACTAGCTTCAGTCTGACCTCGGTGTCTGGACAATTAATGCACCATAATTAGTCCTTCTTTGAGTCAAGAGGGCAGCCTTTTGTAACACTCTGTAACCAGACGTTAGAGATGGGCTGTCTTTCCAAGGTATAAGCAAACAGTTACCAACTGGTAGGCAGAGAAGGAAATGCCTGTGTGCCATTAACAGTGAACTCACAGCAGCTGGGGGATGAGTGCACTGGCTCAGAAAAGTGACCAGTGAGAAGTGCAGAGTATCCATTACATCAGGTATTTTTAATAGCCCACAATCTACTTTATTCAGTTAGCATTTATTGAGTGAGCATCTACCAAGTCTGGGTTTATGAAGAAGAGAGAAGGAGAACAGTTGTAATTTTAGATTCCAAGATTATCCTTAGGCAAGGAAAGCTTCATTGAGAAGATGATGTTGGAGCAAGGACCTCGAGGAGATGAGTGGACAAGTCATGCAAATATTCTGAGAAAGAACCTTCTTGCAGAAAGTATTACAGGTGCAAAGTCCTCGAGGGGGGAGTGCTGGTCATTTGCAGAAATAACAAGGATGCCAGTGTGACTGGAGTAGAAAGATCAATAGGATGAGGATTTATAAAAATAAAATTAGATCTATTCTTCAATCTATTTTTTGAAGAAAAATATAGAAGGCAGTGAAATGGAGAAGGTTACTTCTATAGAACATTTCAATGAGCACCTATTAAAAGTGACATATTAAGCAAGTTCTTGGACTCTTTGCATGTGTGAAGGATAAAATAAAATCTCTCAGGCTTTCAATTTAGCTCTTCCCTTTATCACATTACTTGGGGATAAGGAAAATTTAACTACCAGCTTCAGATGAGCCATAAGATTGTGGACATTTTCGTTAGAGTCTTTGAGCCACATAAATATAAAATTTAGAATTAAAAAAAAACTCCCTAGCTTTCAGGGCTAAAGTAAGAATTATATAAGCTCATGTAGGTGAAAGTAAATAATATACTTCCTTACATGTGATCTATAAATCAGCATAGATTCCCATTGGAGGACTAAGGGCACAGGTAAGACACTAAAGCAGATTCTCACAACTTTTGTCTAAATGTGTTTTTTTAAACTTGTTGCAGGTTGAGTTCCTTGGGCAATAGACTCTAAGACAGTGGTTAGCTGCTGACAATATTCCTGGGGGCTAGGGTGAAAAGTCAAAGGGGAAGCCAGGTAGCACATGACATAGGTTCCCACAAATCCTAACATGTTAGAAGAAAATGGAGACCTCTATTCTTTCACTCAATCGCTCACTCAAGAAATATCTATTGAACTCATTATGTCTACGGCACTGTGCTAGGTGCTAGAGATATAATGAGGAATAAGACTTGGTCCTGGACCTTGAAACGTTAATGGTCAATGGTGGCAGGAGACTTGTATGTAACCAAATAAATAGAAGCTGGTGAGTGCTATTTCAGAAGGAAGAAAAACGTGCTATGGGGGCACAAAGGACAGAACAACTCAGCAAGGGGATTTGGGGAGCACCTCACCTTGGCTTCACCACTCCTTTAGGTCTAAGTAGCTGGGCTATTTCTACAGACAACGACAAAGAAGCTGCTTGCAAAATGTATCCCTTTCCAGAGGTGCTCACTGAGACATTTTAGACTGTTGTTTAGAGCAAGAGTTTGTCTCCAGACAAATGTGTGCCCCACACTCTCCATTTAGCTTATGGCAAATAGCAAATCACAGTCTTTCTCAAAATTTACAAAGATTTAGGTATGTGTGTCAAGGGATATGTATTCTTCAACTCAAGGAAATTTTAAATGGCTGAAGGTAGGTACCCTTAGGGGGAAAAAATTATTTAAGGGAGAAAATCAAGGAACTGGCACTATTTGCTGTCAAACTGATTCCACATGGTGGTCAGACAGAAGTACTCAGCAAATTTTGGTTGTTATTCATTAATAAAAATTACTGAGTCACTCAATAATCAAACGCATACTGTAGGCCTACCGTAATCAGGAATGACTGAAATTATGTATTTTTATGCTCTTTAAAAGCATACGTTAGACTTCCATGATGTGAGTCTTGGAAATGACTTGATCATTGTCTGAACAACATATAGTTTAATCACTGATGTCAATGTATATTTATGAAGTTTTGGAGATGCCCTAAAATAAAAAAGAAAACATTCCAGCTGAAAGTTCAAAGAAACAGAAAAACTAGAGCCTGATTTGGAAATTGGCCATGGAAAGCAGTGTGGAGTACCATAAAACAGGGGCTTTTGAATCCCAGGAAACTGTGGCTTTTTACTTAATCTCTCTGAGCCTCAATTTCTTTATCTACTAGAAAGGGAAAATAAGATTGTCCCCCAAAGTTATTGTAGTGTTTAGATAAGCTAATAAATGTTAAGTGCTTGGCTCAGAGTAAGTCCTCACAAATGTCAGTCTCTTTGCCTTTCTATCCCCTGAAAACACTTCCTAAGATGAGATGAGACCTTAGAGCAGTAACAAGGTCAGGTACGACTTTGTAGGTCACTGCAAGTGCTTGACTTTTACCCTGAGTGCGATAGAAAACTATTGGGAGGGTTCTCAAAAGAGTGACATAATCTGACTCATGTCTTGAAAGGAACACTTTGCTGCAGTGTTGAGGAGAAGTGGGTGGATGGGGCGAGAACAGAGACAGCAGTTAGAAGGCTGCTCTCTAGAGGGTTACATCATCTAAGAGAGAGTTGGCTATGGCTAAGAACAGATTAGAGCAGTGCAGGTGAGTGAGATTTTTTCAGATTCTGAATATATTTTGAAAATACAGCCAACATGTCCTTTTAATGGATGGAATATGTGGAATGGAGAGAAGAAAATGAGTTGGATGTGATTCCAAACTGCAACACTCACAACTGACCAGCAGCATTGGTCTTTGTTTCAGACTGATGGTCAAGTTCATTAGATACAACATTTCACTAAGCATCATGTTCATTTAGCTTTAAGAAAGGATGCAGGATAAGAATCAATGTAGAATTCATGATAATGGCATAGCAGAGACCTGACTCACAATTTCTGAAACCCCCAAACCACTTTGCATTCTGCATGCATTGTGCATGCACAGGTTCATAAGAGAAGAAGCTGAGTGGGACAGGTTGATGTCAGCTCAGGGAAACCATCATCTTGTGGTCCCTTCTGCTTTTATATTTTGTGCTCATTTTCTGGTGCAGCAGTCCCTCTTAAATATTGGTTAGTCATGACTTGATAAACAACCTCAACAATGAGGCACAGGTGCTTGCTCCTGTATATAATAACCTTGGCCAGAATCTCACTCAGCTTGGATCTGTTATACTCTCGTAAATCTCATGAGTTACTGTAGTGGGGGAAGGTTTGATCAAAGTTTGAATCATCAGTTGTCCCTGAGAAGAAAAGATGACACTAATCAACCAGTGGCAATTTCCTTCCAACAATGGTTTGGCCTCAGCACCCAGAAGGATGGTGTTGCCATCCTACAGGAACAGTGGCTTTGGAAAGTGTAGGAGGAAGAATATTAGGAATTTAGTTTTGGACACATTACATTTGAAATTCATTTTATATGGTACATCCAAGTGGAGAAGATGAGTGGGAAATTTGATACGTGAATCTGAATTTCAGAAGAGAAGGCTGGGATAGACATATATATTTGAGAGTTAATAACAGATAAATGGTATTTAAAGCCCCGAGTCTAGATGAAAACAATGAGATTCAAAGAGAGTGAGTATAGGTAGAGAAGTCTAAGAGTTGAGAATTTTGGTTGTCAAGGCAATAAAAGAGGACTAGAAGAGGACACTGAGATCAAGAGGCCAGTCAACTAAGACAAAATCAAGAATCTCTCATGCTCTATAGACCAATGGAAGAAAGATTTAAAAATTAAGAATGTAACAATCAACTGCATCAAATTCTGATAAGCAGCTGACTAGAATGAAGACTGTTAGGTTTAGTCACAAGAAGGACAATGCTGACATTTACAAAGTCAGTTCTGTGAAATGGTGTGGAAAGATTGATTAGAGATGGTTCACGAGAGAATGGGGTAAAAAGGAATTAGAGACAGCAGGTACAGATAATCTCCGCTGTAAGAGGAACAGGATCAGAGAACTGCACCAATAGGTGAAGAGATAGTAGTCAAATGAGTTTCTGTCGTTGCTGCTGTTGTTTAAGATGAGCGATATTGCAGGCTTGGTAGAAGGATCTGGTAGATGAGGAAAATTAATAATGAAGGAGAGGAGAATTACTGAAATGATGTTCTTAAGTGGGTTAGCGAGAATGGGACCAAGGCACAAGTGGAGATGCCGACGCCACAGAGGAGTGCACACAGCTCCTCCATTTTAATAAGAGGAAAGGAAGAAATACATGGGCAAAGATGCAGGTTAGTGGGCGGAAATTTGTGGAAGTTCTTTCCTCAGTATCTATTTTCTCAGTGAAATAGAACACAAGGCAGATGTCCGAGACGGAGGAGAGAAGAGGAAGTGTTGGATGCTCAAGGAAAGAAGAGAAGAGGTGAACTAGGTTTGTAGGAGAGTGAATGGATGGAGAAATGTAGTTCGGATTGCTTGGCAGAAGTAAGAGTCCACCTGAGAACAGTGGCCAAGGTTTTACGGTAAGACAGAGGAGGATGGTTGTGCTTTTCTCCAGCCATGCTCAGTTGTGAGGTGTAGCCAAGCTATGGGAAGGGAGTTAGTGATAATCAAGGTTAGAATTTTGTCAGGTGAGCATATAAAGTGAGAAATGAGCAAGATCATTGAAAGCATGCACAAGGGAGTTATTGCAATGATGGACCATGAAATCCAAACTGTTTAAGAATCAAAATGAGGACAGGACACAGAAAGTAGGGGAAATGAGGGCCATTAAAAATGAGATAAAAATCAAAAGAGTGAAGGAGGTCCTGGCAAAGTAGAAAATTTGTTAGACAGGTGCTCCAAGAAGCAACTCAGAAAGATAAGAGGTGATGGTCTAAATGCAGGATGCCTAAAATTTAGACTACAGAGAGACCGCATTTACAAGTCATATCTTGACTTAGGATATGACTTTGACAATACGTGGTTAGTGTAGTAGAGGACACAGTTATTGAACCAGAGAAAGCTAAGACTCGATAGTCCAATAAAATGGAACTTTCATCCTGATGGACATTAAAATCACTAATAGGGGCTTCCCTGGTGGCGCAGTGGTTGAGAATCCGCCTGCCGATGCAGGGGACGCGGGTTCGTGCCCCGGTCCGGGAAGATCCCACGTGCCGCGGAGCGGCTGGGCCCGTGAGCCATGGCCGCTGAGCCTGCGCGTCCGGAGCCTGTGCTCCGCAACGGGAGAGGCCACAACAGTGAGAGGCCCGTGAACCGCAAAAAAAAAAAAAAAAAAAAAAAAAAAAATCACTAATAGTTATGATGGGGTATTGTTGGCGTGAACCAAGAGCTACAATATTCAAAGAATTAAGAAGTGACCCAAGAGTACGTAGGTGAGGACAACAGGCTGGGTAGTGAGAATTTGCGTAAAGGTGGGAAGAAGAATTGTCTGGAAGCAGCAACCGGGAGCAGAGGGTATCTACCCTTGTTCCAGCCCGGTGGTGGACTGCAGGATGTGCAGGGTCACACGGGAGCGAGCATATTACAGATTTAATGACACAGAGACTACCTTATTCACAGGCAATTCCGAATTCTGGCAGAAAGAGTCATATCTGTCCAACTTGTGTTTGGTGATCACTCCTGATTCACAGAGCTGTCACCGAGGGGTCGGGAGGGGGACAGGCACAGAGGACTGACATGGCTGCCAGGGCCTTCTCCTGTCACCTTATAAACAGAGAGCAAACTCTTAAATATATTTACTAACTTCTTTCCACCAAAGAAGAGTTGCTTCCGAAAAGATCATTAACCTTTCCATTATAGCCCTCTTTTTGTTTTCCTTTTCAAAATTCAGAACCGGCAGTTCTCTATCTAGGAAGAGTTGCATCAATGGTCAGGCGATGGTCCAGACAGTTGAGTTCCAGTTGGACATCCTAACACACTGCTTGGCACAGGACATCTTGATTTGTGTTAATGTCCTAATGCGCTATCTCTGTAATACCCCTTATATTTATGTATGATATAAATCAAATCCTGCTCAGAACTAAGTTGTTGCTGGTTTTTTTCTCCTACTCTCCTGCTGGGTGTACTTATGTTCTGCTATGTCGTATTGTACCCTTGCAGCAAATTTATCTGAGCTTCGACTTTAACTGCTGATTTAGCAAATATTTTATATTCTGCAATGAACTGTAAACACTTTTTTTTTTCTGACAGGTCCATTATGACAAGTGTTATAAACTCTTCACTGCAGACTATCTCTTCTATTGAGCTGCTCTTTATATCAATTTTACTATGCACAGAAAATGACGCTGGTAGTATTGTACCTGTCTGAGCTCGGCCAGGACAATCAATAAGTCCTGCAACATAGAGCATCTCTATACTTAGTTTTATTGCATGTTTGTCGTTTATACAGCATGTTAGTGGGAATCAAGTTTTAAGAGTAGTCAAATGAGCTGAAACTAGTCCATGAGCTCCCGTCTTTCCATTTAAGAGTTTGTGTATAAACATACACAACATTTTTAAGTAGCTTATAAAGCTTCCCATTTCTTATCAGGTCTAAAATGCCAAAATGTATCTACATTAAACCCATGCTGCATCTAGGAATAAACATTGATCCCAAAGAAAAACCTTCGCTCTGCTAAGCCACGCCCATGGCTTTGTTTACCATCTGTGATGGTGGTGGGAGGTGTCTTTCATTTACCAGTAGCTTTCAATGAATAAGAGTATCAAAATTCTACCCGAAAAAGTGAGGAGGAGATAAGAAAGGAAACTCATATGTTGTGGGCTGAATTGTGTCCCTCTCAAATTTCATATGTTGAAGTTCTAATTCCCCAGTTCCTCAGAACGCCACTCTACTTGGAGGTAGGATGTTTAAGGAGGTAATTAAGTTAAAAGGAGATTCTTAGAGTCAGCCCTAATCCAATCTGGAGAAGGAGAAGAGGACACAGATGTAAACACAGAGGAAAGACACATGAAGACACAGGGAGAAGACATCCATCTCCAAGCCACAGAGAGAGGCCTCAGAAGAAACCAACCCTACCGACACCTTGATTTCGGACTTTTAGTTTCCAGAATTGTGAGAAAATAAATTTCTGCTGTTTAGTTCACCCAATGTGTGGTACGTTGCTATGGTAGCCCTAGAAAATTATTACACCATATTTATTATCTCTAATTTTCATGGAAATTTTCACACATAATTTTATTTAACTTCCACAATAATCCTGAGATGCATCTAACCATTCATTTTTAAGGATGAAGAAACAAGCTCAGAGAGATTAATCAATTTACTCTAGGTCACCCAGCTAGATATTAAAAAGCTACGGGTAAAATCCACGTTGTTCAGACTCAAAATCCATTCTCTTTTCCCTTTACATATTGTCAATATGTTTAGCTTTCCAGTTAATTTCCATTACTAAGATGGAAAGGAAGGCAATGTCTGGGCTATATGCACATCTTTGAAGAAGTTCTCCACCTGCAGTTAACGTTCTCATTCTTGCTGAATAAGGCATGCATTTTGTGAAATTTTCAAACCTAAGAACGGCTCATGTACATCAGACCTAATTATTAACATTCATGGAATCACCTCTAAGGAAGAATAGAAACCGATATTTTATTTGAAGAAGGAATTCTGGTTAACAATACCACATACCTTGAGAATACTTTGAGAGTTTCACTTTTCACTCATTAAATTAAATTTGAACAAAGAGCTGTTGATGGCCTTCTGCATTTGGGGCACTATGTCTGGCACAAAGAATGAAAAGTGGACAAGACAGACTCTGTCCCTCTGTCCTCACACAGGTTTCATTATAACAATCACACTGAATTAGGTGCGTTTCACTTGCCAGCCTGTTTGTTTTGCTTTTGCTTTTAAACATGTCTCTCTTCTGCTCTGAATGGAAAGCCACGAGGTCACGAACTGTGTGTTGTTTGCCTTTGTGGCTCCTGTGCCTGCCAGAGTGCCTGGCACATATTAAGAGCTCAATAAACATTTTTAAATTGAATTGGGATTCTAAATTTATAGCTGAGGAAGATGAATGAATAATATCCTGTCACTTGACAGGTGTTCAAGTGACATTCTGAAAACTGATGACAGCTCAGCCTTTGTGTACCACACATAAATACCAACCATTCAAACGGTTCATAAAGCTGCACTCTTGTGAAAAGGTAATCTTGAACCCCAGATCACCAGTTGTTGCCTTCTCTTTCCTATTTCTTCCACTCCTATTTTTATACCATAATGTGATTTTTATAATATTTTTACTTTGATTTAAGAACAAGAATTATAGAAATTATGAAATGCACAAAATATGACTCATCTTTGTGTCATAACCTAGATATAACCACTGTTACATTTTTTAAAAGTAATTACCCTAAATAAATTCTTTTACATATGAGAACCATACTATACAGAAAGTTCTACAACATGCCTCTTTCGCAAAATATTTATTGAAAATATTGACCCATGTCATTAAATATTCAAGCTTGATTTGACAGACTTGAATGGATTTAATGAGTAATATTTAGTTTTCATTCATTTATTCAGTGCATATCTACTGTTTACCAGACACTATGGTAGACACCAGAGCTACAAAAATTATAAGGTATAAGACCTACTCTTAAAGGTTGTACTATGATCTTTGGATATTCTCTCTCCACTGTATGAAATTATCCAGTATTAATTTATTTCTTTCCCTTGTATTAATTTTTTCAGTAAGTACTATTTGTTGAGCATAACTTATATGCTAGCTCCCACTCCTTCACTCCATTCTTTCATTCAAAACTATTTATTGAGTATCTAATATATGAAAGTCTCTGTTCTAAACAATGGGAAGATATTAGTGAACAATGCTGTTAATATTTCTGTCCTCATGGAGTTCATTTTTTATCGGGGGTATAGAAAAAGTAAACAGGATAGAGAATGTAGCCTGTGATTAGGGGTAAGAAGTATAGAGAAAAACAAAGCAGGTTTGGGGTAATATAAAACTGTGGGTAGAAGATGCAAGTTATATAGGATAGCCAGGGCAGACTTTTAGACATAAGGCAGCATTTCAGCTGTGACATTAATAATATGAGAGAACAAGTTCTTCAGATGTCTGGGGAAAGAGTCTGAGGCAGAGGAAACAGCAAGTGCAAAAGCTCTGAGGCAGGAATACAGGCCTTGTTGGTGGGAGGAATACTGAGGAGGCCTGCATGCTGAGCGCGGAGTTGAGCGGGGCAGGGGATGGTAGAGGGGAATATGCGATCAGGTGGGCGTCACAGAGCGCCGGGGCAGTAGGTAGATACAGTGATACTGGGAACTTCTGCAAGTTCTTTTCTAAATGCTTTCATTTTCTCAGTGAAATAGGAATTAAAGCCATCATTTGAAAGTAGGGAGAAAAAGAGGCAGAGGAAACTAGTCTTTGAGGGGAGAAGGAGCCTGATTGGATGAGTGGGGCGTGGTATAGGACTGCAGAAAAGCACTAAGATCTCCCTTTTGGAGCCGTGACTTTGTATCACTTCTTCAATGGAGCTTTCCTTCTTGTTCCTGTCACTATTCAGTGATTCTTCCTATTTTGTCCCATAGGACTTTGTGCCTTACTCATTTACAGGCTTTATCACATGTTATTGTAATTAGTCTCTTACATGACTTTCTCGCTGGATGGACTGTAAGCTCTTCAAAGGCGAGGATAATGCTTGATTCACCATAGTAACCACAGCACTGTTTTAAACACCCAGTAAATAACTAATAAATCTCTGCAGCATGAATGTGTATAATGAATGAACGTTTTTAATGACCTGTTTTTTTTTTTTTTTTTTTTGTGGTACGCGGGCCTCTCACCGCTGTGGCCTCTCCCGTTGTGGAGCACAGGCTCCGGACGCTCAGGCTCAGCGGCCATGGCTCACGGGCCCAGCCGCCCCGCGACACGTGGGATCCCCCCAGACCGGGGCACAAACCCGTGTCCCCCGCATCGGCAGGCGGACTCCCAACCACTGCGCCACCAGGGAAGCCCAATGACCTGTTTTTTTATCAAGTGTCTCAGCAACCAAGACCAAGCATAAATACTAAGATTTACCATCCAGCCTTATTGGAAAAAATCTTGGCCTTTCTTAGAATCTAAAATTACACACTTTTACCAGCAGCAGCTTCTTTATACTTCCAAAAAAAGTAGTATCAATGTGTCAGCACAACACACACACACACAAAACATGAACCTAGGAGAGGCTTAAGAACGTTGAGTCACCAGTTTAGATTTAGTCTGTATAGTCTAGGACATGGGAGAAAAATAATTTTACCCCACACGGAAAATGCTGCTGGTTGGAAGTGGATGCATGTTTAGAGGAATTATAATGTCCTACTTAAGACTGAGAATGGAATAGTGGCATCATTGGTTAGGGACACCTACATGGGCGGCACCGATGGATGACAGCAGGCCTGCTGCGAAATACCAAATATGGATTAAGGTATTGTTAGACTTTTGTTAAACCCAAGACAATGTGTGTTATCTTTCAGTTGCTTAGTTATTCAATACTATGTATTGAGAACTTCTCAGCTTATTGTTCTCTATACTGAGACTACGTTGATGAATCAGTCTAGATTCTTCATGTCTGTGGAAGAGGAGCAAGTAAGTCTAGTTTATATGACGATCTGAGTGGAACTTCTTAGAGGAAGTTTAGGGTGCAGCAGGAATGCATACAATGAGGCAACTAAATCAAAATTGGGGACAAAAAATATTTGTCCGAATAGGTAACTTCTTGGTCCTGGTACTGTATATAAAAAGCTTGGAAGTCAACACTGCATCCTAACAACAAGTGAAAAGCTGAACAGACTTAAAAATTGACCACTCTTTTTGGATCTTTATAAGAGGGAAGGACACAAGGCAAATCTCTACCCCCTGAGACTGGAGAGGCAGACAGGTGAACACAGAAGTCGTGGCTTACTGGAGCACAGACTCAGGAGCGGAAACCGCCATGAGAACCATGGGAGCCTGGCTAGGAAACTGGAACTGAAATTGATGCACTGCTGGATGCTCGGTGGAGGACAATTATGAGAGTTAAAAACTCCAGGGGGCACAGTCGTGGGGACCCCCCAATATTGTGAGATTTACCTTCAGGAGCTCAACCACATTCTCACAGTAAATATCTGAGAAAAAGCCCTTCAAGCTTCTGGCAGGGCAAGGGGAAAAGGAACCATACTGCAAGATGTCAGAGAACTCTGTTCTTTTCACAAGGCCTATTCTGAGGGAAAACTAGTTAACCGGAGCCTAAGCTGCTGGGGTATTATCAGAGCCTAGTTGACCTGAGGGAAGGGAAATACCCAACTCGAGCTGCTCTAGCCACCCGGTTCCCCCTTTGTGGGGAGAAAAACACTGCAACTCTTGAGAAGCTCACAGGCCAGAGGCATAAGCTCCCTTAAAGACTGACTCCTAACTGTAGGAATACGGAATGCTTCCTCTCCCCGCATATCTCACCACCACGTTACCAAAGGACTATATATAGCTGTTCCTTTTACCCTGCTATCAAGAAAAACGTTTGCAGAGGCTTACCAAAATAAACAACTTCTGAGTAAGAAAATAAAGAATGAATAGAAGCTAACCAAGAAAAAGACAGAAGCATGGTTCAAACACAGATAAGAATGCTTTAGGTGGAGGGCAGACTATATTCAAAGACCCCAAGGTAGGAAGGAGCATTGTAAGTTTGAGGAAAACAAAGAAGGACACTGAGGCTAGAGTTAGAAGAAAGGGGGAAAACAGTATGAAAACTACTGCAGAGATAAGCAAAGTCCATATTATAAATCTTAAAATTGGATTAATAAAATTAGAACTTATTTTAAGAGCATTGGAAAGGCTTCAAAAAGTTTTAATAAGGAGAATTACAAAATTAATTATGCATGTTAAAATTACTATTCTGCCTACCTTAGACAGCGTGAATTGTCAAGAACCAGGTCTGATGATAGGCAGACAAGTAAGCAGATATTATAAATATCAGAAAAGAGATAATGGTGGCCTAAAATGGGATAATGTCAAGGAAGATGAACATAAGTGAATGGAGTCGACTGGTGTTTATTAAAATCAATGAGACTTGGTACATGATTAGAAGTTGGTAATACAGGAGAAAGACACATGACCTTTACTTGTCTGGCCAACTAGATGAATTAAGACTAACATCCATTGAGATGGGGGAATGAGAAGCAGGTTTGAAGGAGGGAGATTATGACTTGAATTTTGCAGGTTGGATTTCTAGATTTGGGGGAACATTTAACAGGAGATGCCCTCTAGGCTAGTTAGATATATAGGCTTGAAGCTCAAAAGCAAGATATAGGTGGGATGAATAGGTCTGGGTGTCATAAATAGTAATTGAAATCATATATGATGATGAGATGATTCAAGGAAAGAATATAGAATGAAATGAATAATTGACATTGTTTCAGTCATCTGCCTGATTCTCCAAGTTCCACTGATGGTTTTTGATTCTGAAAAAAGCTCTATTCTGAATTGCCATTATATTCCAAGCCTGTCGCTCCTCCTGGGCCCATGGTCTCTGGATTCCTTCTCATATTTACTCTCGTTCTTAGATCTACTCACTATCAACGAACTTCAGCATTTTTTTTGCTTTCTATGCAATCCCCTTGCTCCTAAGGCAAACTATAACATCTGTGCTGGCATCCAGTATCTTCAATAAACCCTTATATTAGGGTGACTAGCCATGGAAAATTGGTGGACACTTGCAGAGAAAGATTTGACTCTCAAGTTTCCTGTAATTCTTAGGACCAGAGCCCTAAAGGAACTATTTGTACCAAGGGCAGCAAGAGCCTCTTCATTACTGAATTTTTTAAGCAGTCTTAAAAATTGCATTTCTTGACCTTTTATCCACATGTATTAGTGTAGAGAATTCTCATCAACCTAAAACAATCTCTTCCTTTAATTTTGTGCCAACACATACTTTACAATTCATTGTGGCCTCTCTAGATATTCATTAATACCGATACGGGTTCCTCCTCCTCTACCTAATCATAAATTAGAGTCATTCAAGGTTATTTTTATTTTTCTCTTTCCCCATTTTATTTCCTTAAGTCATCTTATCAATTTGTATGTTTCCTTCTCTCCCATTGCAAAACGTTGGTCATGTACCAAGTCCTGTTGATTTTCCCTACTAAAATACTATTCATCTCCATTCCTTTATCTTCACATTCCTTGACATTATCTCACTCTAGCCACCATCCCATCTTGTCTTATCATTGCAATACCTGCTATGTATGTCAGTGAGGCATAGGGAACAGGAGCTCCCAACTCCATGTACAGTCAATTAAAACAGCTACATTTTAGTCCCTTCTTTTTAAAATACATTACTTAATTAATGATTAATACATTTCAAAAAAAGTTAAATGTTTAGACTTTCCAATTGCCAATTGTTTTATATTATATTATCCAAAGAAAATGAGTTTACTAACAAGATGTATCACAACAACAGCTCAGAAGTGCATTAAGAGTAATTATATCTCAAGACAATTTACACTCTGGTATAAACAGTCTCTTGCTGCATTAAAACCCCTTGGGAAATGATCCTATTGTAATATTAATTCCATTTCATAAAGCTCTGGTAGACGTCACTGAGATTATAGCCAACACTCTTCTTATTAAATAATAAGTCATATTAATGTGTGTATAAAGCATGTTTTGACAAGGCAGTATAATATGATTATTATTTATTGTGTCCAAGGCACCTCTCAGCCTGTAGGAAATTAGCTTTAATATAACATTATAGCTCCTCTAGCTTCTGCTTTAATGGGCTTCCAGACAACAGCCTACTTATACTCCTCGAAGACGGCTTAAAAGAGTCTGACTGCTCCTGCTGAGCTGGTCTCCATGAAGTGTGAAGTTTTTAAACTGATCTCTGCCCAGCCTCAAGCATTTAATCTGCAGCTTAGTAATTAGTAGAGGTCTGCTATGCAGATCAACAAGGGTAAAAATTGTTAAGATTTGCCAATACATATTTTAAAAAAGCTGAGTGGGAAAGAGCAAACCAAGTGCACTGGAAGAAACTGTACACTAAGACCTGAAGGACCGAGTCCGCTTTTTATTGAGAGAGTTTGAACTCTTCCTGCACTGCCCTGAGGCGCCACCATGCTCTCTTCACAGAAGATTCTAAAACGGGGACTTAGTGCAAGGACACCTTGATTTCCTGAAGCTCGGGAAAAGAATAGGATCATTCAAACCAAAAGAAAACAACTAGACAACCAACCAAACAAACACCTAATAGTTACCCAGTGGTTCGAGCTGTGAAGTTTGTCATCATAAAATGAATATACATTTATAATTGTTGCCAGTTCTTCTTTTTTTTTAAACATCTTTATTAGAGTATAATTGCTTTACAATGGTGTGCCGGTTTCTGCTTTATAACAACGTGAATCAGTTATACATATACATATACATATGTCCCCATATCTCTTCCCTCTTGCACATCCCTCCCTCCCACCCTCCCTATCCCACCCCTCTAGGTGGTCACAAAGCACTGAGCTGATCTTCCTGTGCTATGCGGCTGCTTCCCACTAGCTGTCTATTTTACGTTTGGTAGTGTATATATGTCCATACCACTCTCTCACTTTGTCCCAGCTTACCCTTCCCCCTCCCCGTATCCTCAGGTGCATTCTCTAGTAGGTCTGCATCTTTATTCCCATCTTGCCCCTAGGTTCTTCTGACCATTTTCATTTTTTTTTTTTTTTTTAGATACCATGTATATGTGTTAGCATACAGTATTTGTTTTTCTCTTTCTGACTTATTTCACTCTGTATGACAGTCTCTGGGTCCATCCACCTCACTACAAATAACTGTTTCGTTCCTTTTTATGGCTGAGTAATATTCCATTGTATATATGTGCCACATCTTCTTTATCCATTCATCTGTTGATGGACACTTTGGTTGCCTCCATGTCCTGGCTATCGTAAATAGAGCTGCAATGAACATTTTGGTGCAAGATTCTTTTTGAATTATGGTTTTCTCAGGGTATATAAACTCAAAATGGATTAAAGACCTAAATAAGGCCAGACACCATGAAACTCTTAGAGGAAAACATAGGCAGAACACTCTATGACATAAATCACAGCAAGATCCTTTTTGACCCACCTCCTAGAGGAAGGGAAATAAAAACAAGAATAAACAAATGGGACCTAATGAAACTTAAAAGCTTTTGCACAGCAAAGGAAACCATAAACAAAGTGAAAAGACAACCCTCAGAATGGGAGAAAATATTTACAAATGAAGAAACTGACAAAGGATTAGTCTCCAAAACATACAAGCAACACATGCAGCTCGACATGAAAAAAACAAACAACCCAATCCAAAAATGGGCAGAAGACCTAAATAGACATTTCTCCAAAGAAGATATACAGATTGCCAACAAACACATGAAAGAATGCTCAACATCATTAATCATTAGAGAAATGTAAATCAAAACTACAATGAGATATCACCTCACAGTGGTCAGAATGGCCATCATCAAAAAATCTAGAAACAATAAATGCTGGAGGGGGTGTGGAGAAAAGGGAACCCTCTTGCACTGCTGGTGGGAATGTAAATTGATACAGCCAGTTCTTATCTTTTGATGCAGCAAGAAAGGCCAAATCATCCACCCTGATGATAGCGCCATCAACACAACACCACAATCATTCTATCCATGGCACTCCACCTAACATCCCTCCCTACATCTTTCTTGCTTATTCTAAAATCATAGCACACCCATCTCTCATTTATTTCACATATGTAGGTAAGTTCCATAAATTATATGTAAATTTAATTTAGTTATTATTTAAATATGATTTACATATATACCGACATCATGAGGTTAATTCAGAACAAGTGATATGGTGTATGACACTGATTATATCTACATTGTATCACTTCATTGTTTTGAACTGTTTCACATATGTTGGTTCTTCCTCCACATTTGGATTATAATTTCAGAAAGAGCAGACAACTTCTCCAAGATTTAGGCGGCCTGGATCTTAACCCTGCTTTTCATACCAACTTGCTTTAAGGCTTTGTCAGGGCTGCCACAAAATTACATGGAAAATTCATATAATTATGTAAAAAAGTTTTGTTTCTGTTACTTGGAAACTTCATTTTCACCTTCACAAAGATAATGTTGGAGTAGATGGATCTTTCTGTTTTTTTACAACTAATATTTTAATTTGATTTGTGCTTCTTTTTCTCATATTTTCCATGAAAGTTCATATAATGCTGTATGCATTTTAATTAGTCAGTAAATAAATGAATTGCATTGTGGTAGCTGGCTGCCTGGATATATGGCTCACTGAATGGCTATCTGGATGGATGCATAAATAAGTGGAAGGATATTTATATGAACTGGCTTTTTGGAAGGACTTTATTTCTTCCTGGCATCCAGTAGAAGGCACAGATTGATTTACAACTGAGTTCTTGTTTTACCCAACATAGAATGTTATGACTAGAACTCTGAGACTCTTCTCTGCTGGAAACATCACAGGACAGAAACTATCTGCCTAAGAAATGAATTTCTCTCTGATCTATTTCCCTGGAGTACTAATCCCCAAGGGTTTCAAAGGTAGTGCCCAATACTTTGAAAGACCCTTGGATCCTTAGCCAGGGAATAGAAAAAGAACTATTCCAAGCCATTTATTTTTTCAAAAGGAAAAGGTGCCCACTTTCCCTCATTCAACTATCACATAATGAAAATGTCTCCCAGACAACATCAGAGTTGATTGAAACTCATAACCCCCAAGCTCATTTTTTTTTACCTTGTTGCTGGCTGGTCTATTCTTCACTTTGGCTTAGTCTTTTGACAGGTCATATAAAAGAAAGGGTGAGAGAATGTCTCTGATGTCAAAGGCTGCCTCTCTCTCTCTCTGGAGCCCACCGTGTCATGTAGGCAGGTGAGAAATGACCCTATTATTGCTTCCAAGACCTAAGAATGGCCAAGACTTTCCAACGGAGCAATTTGCCCTGAACAAGTGTATTCCACAAACAGACAGTACCCACTTGGCCTGTTTATGTGCAAAGCCAAATGTACCATTTAGTTATATCCACCAGTAGAGAAGAAATAGACAGGTAACTTAATGCAGTTGTTAATTTTTAGACAATACAGTCATTTAGATTTTATTAACTGGTTGAAGAACCACAATTTAATTTTTGAAGAATCTAACTAAGCCTATACGGGTGCTTCCTATACATACTTGCTGCATTCTTAACTTTTTATGCTGAATGGAGTAGCATAAGGTAACACCAGTAAGAATCACCTAGATCATTTCTAGATGACTCCATGTCTCTTTGCTTATCAGAAACCTCAGTTTCTCTTAATAAGATAAGCCAACCCACCTCTTAACTTCCTGAGCTCCCTGTTTACCCACTGACAAGAGAAGCCTGACATAATCAAGTAGAATACCAAGCTTTCCAATTTAATAGAATCTGTTCTATTCTAGAACAGTGTTGGGTTCTCTGGTGGAAGCGTTCTTACTCTGAGCATTAAGATGCCTGCACTTATAGGACTCAGAGTCATAGATTCTAAAAGCTAAAATGTCACTAGTAGGAATTAAGGGTAATGATAAACAGAATGACCTCTAATTATGTCTTTTGGTTCCTAGATTTATGTACACATACTAGACTGTATACTACACAACTATATCACAGCATCTCAACATTATAAGGCATTACCTCCAAGCTAGATCTTAAGTGAGTTTCCCTTGCTATTCTATCATCCTGCAAGTCTGTCTCTTTGAGTGATGAGGATATGGTAAGATTAGAGATTCCTATAGATATCATTGCTTCATTATTTCTTTGAAAAGTGAGTTCACTTTGCATGGGATAGCATAATAAAGCATTCAGTAAGTTTCAGATGGCATTTCAGGCAAAAAAAGAAAGATGAGCTAGAAGAAGCAAAGACCAACTCAGGTGTATTTCAAGTAATGCAAATTAATATTTCCCACCTGATAAGTGGGAGTTCATCACAATCAAGCTATTGCTGTGTGGCTTCTTTATTAAGTCATAACTTTTGTGGGCCAAAGTTTGACTGCCATTGGTTACAAGTTCAACAGTAACAAAAGGGAAATCAACGTAATGAAGGGAAGCCCATATTATTGAACCCATGCATATTTTACTTGTTCACAAGCCTATTGAGCAGCCTTTGGATTGCTGAGGAAATAAGCTATTACCTGGCTGACCTCTTCTTAATTACCTTCTTCATAGGAAGGGTACTTAATAAAAATTTACTTGGAAAATAAATATTATCAAATTCTGCACCTATTTCAAAAGATCCATCCATATGTCTTCCACAGTTATCTTTGCTATGAACTCTGGCTTCTTCCAAGGCCTTGACCATTTATCCAAATAATTATCTCACCATTTATAAATTACTAGGAGTATTTTTCTTTCCCACTATCTTTCAGTACCTAATTCAGTACCTAATTAGGCTTAGAATGGATTAGCAGTCAATTTCCATTGGATGCCAATTTATCATGCAGATCTATGTCTAAACTACTCTTGATTGTTTTCCACCTTAGATAACTGGTCACAGGTCCCCATAAGGCTATAATTACATGTTAAAAGAGAGATGACATTGAACCAGAGTAGCCCATAGAAAATATGTGCAATTCTGTATTTTTAACACCTTTTTGATTTGGATCCAGCACTTTCACATGATTTTGAAAGTTTAGTAGACACAACAAATGTGAAGAATCAATGGATCAAATAATAAACATTTTATGATTGGCAGCTAGAGCTACATGGTCATTGGTATTTCATAATTGGGTATTAACTCTGTCTTAGTTTCTTGTAGGAGAGAAAAGCTATTTTGTTAAATGGTGGGAAGTTAAATTTAGAAGATGGTACAATTTTTCTCCAAAATCATGAAGGTCTCCACTGGGAAGCCACTACTGGAGCATGTCAAAGGTACAATATAACATTTCCATCTTCCCCAGACATTTCAAGCACTTCTGGGCCTGTCCATCCATAAGGGTCAATGAGCAGTGCTGCTTTTGCTCATTTACCTACTGGAATATATTTTCACATCCTAGTTTCCCATCCCCAAACTAGAAGCATTTCAGTTCATCTGGCAAATACATCAGAGCAGCATACCAAAATGTGGTGTATTTTGCTACTGGAACTCAAAGATGCATACCAATCGTTGGGTATATTTCTTAGTATGGGGGCAAAGTGATGTTCTAGACTTTGCAAGCGATATCTCAACATGTCCCAGATTATTGGACCCACAGAAACTTCACTGAGGTGACATGGATCTATAATGAAGTTTGTCTCTAACCTTATTATGTGCACATGTCACCCTGAAATATCTAGGATACCAGCTATTTTCTGCTAAGATACTAACAACATGAAGTCATCATTGAAGTCAACCTCTGCAGTGCTGTATGGGTTGATGAGATACTCAAGGAATCAGCAGGCTATATTGTGATACAAAGCCAAAGAATGACATAATCCTGATGTATTTGAGCAAAGGTGTACTGTCTTTTTAGCCAAATAACTAAAGAATAGTGTTTTCAGTTTATTAGGATACAGAAAAAAATATCAGATCAATAGCTGTATCAAGATGCCCAACGCCGTTTTGAATTTCTCAAATGATAAGGTTATATCTGGAACAGTAGCTTTAATCAGTCATCCTTGGAGGAGAGCAGGAGCTATGGAGATGCTCCACTTAGGTCCCCCTTCAAAGAGATTTGCTGCCCAGCTACAAAAGGTGTGGTTCCAGCTGGTAGCGCCTTCAGGTTTCATTTTCACTGAGCTGAGATTCTATTCTACTCTTCTCAGGGTTGCCCTGGTCATCGACTTCGCGAGGTGATGGGTGGCAAAATAGCCTGACCATTTTTGCCCAATGTGGGACTTCTCTAATGGACAGTTTTGCCCTGGAGCTTCCTGTTGGGTTGGCAGAGATTTTGTCAGATCTGTATCTGTATCACAGCCTCCCTGCTGAGACCTTATTATGTTTTTCAACATCAGTGAGAAATAGATTCCTCTGAATTGTAAGAGAGCTCATGAAACAGTAGGGATATTGAAATAGAGGATCAATTACTTCTTTTGCAGTAATTCTGAACTTGAGATGGCTATAGCACTGCCTATGTAGGCAAGAAGGCAAACCAGCATATTGAAAGCTGTATACAAATTTAAAGTATCAGAAAAAGCTGAAAAAGAAAATCTTATGGATTCCCTTGCACAATCCTGCTTCCTCCTCCCTTCTTTTCACAGATGTTACAGATCAGTAAAACTTTAGCACTTTAGCACTCTTAACTCCATCTCAACCTCTGCTTCCTAAAGAATCTAACCTGCAACATGAAGTCTGCATTAATTTCCTGTGGTGTTTTTTTTTTTCTTTTTCTTTTTCTAGAAACTGTCTATCCTCTGTACCCACGCTGGAGATTTAAAGAGGATTTTTTTTTTTAAATAGCAATCATCCTTTCTTCACCTTTACATTATTTTGGTGGTGACACAAACTGTCAGGATTTTTAGAGGTGAGATATTGGTTCAAATGTACGATTTTGGTAGGAAGGGTTAGCAGCAGTGCTCCTTCTTTGACATTCCTGACATAATAATTGCTATTCCATAGATTATTCTACCTCTCCAGGGATGTTGGTAGGTTCTGAGCCTGTACCAACTATATATTCAGGAACTTGGAAAGAGACTACAGGGTCATAATGATTTTGCTTTAAGTGTTCCCCTGCTCTGATCTCTGCACTGCCTGTTTCCTTTGAGTTTTTTTTTTTCTTTCTGTTTTCTTTGGCTTTTGTATTTAACATTACAGGACTCTCTCAAATGTTTGGTGATCTTTAGCTCTCTGCTCCTATTTAAGACTGAAACGAAGAGGAAGTGGTTCAGTAATGTGTTCCGTGTAGCCTGGGCTTCAGCACCATCCTCTTGAGTTGTTTCCTAGCAAAGATACCTAATTATCTATTTCTCTAGGTATTTTCTTTTGAACTAGTCACTTTACCCAGAGAAGAAATATCTGCCTTTCTGCCTGAAAGGTTTAAGTCTGGCTGCCAATATTCTGGAAGCTTAGGAGGAGGGGGTGCGTAAAAATGAATAATCTCATTTTTCACTTAACTTCCTTGATTTAATTACGACAGCACAGCTCACAGCTGTGCCCAGTGTCACCAAGATCAGGGCCTCTCTGGCTCGCCTGCTCCAAGGAATCATTCTCCAGTTTCTTTCTTGGGTGGGGAAGAAGATACGTGTGTCTAAATGATTTTTCTATAGCCAACCAATCTTACAGTTTTTAGCCACACACCCAGCCTATTTTCAGAGGTATTTTCTATCTTGCATTCTTGATGCATTTTTGTGGTTCCATGGTGGTAATCCCCTGGCTTTGGGACTTCTCCCACACTGGTTTAAGGTCCCTTGTTATCTGGTCTGCTAAGGCAGTTACTAACCACCAGACATTACTTCTGTCATCTCCTCTCCTTTCATTTTTGTCCTTGAAGGTTAGAGCTTTCTGCTTTCCACCAGAGTTCAGAGTGTAAAACATTAGTATCCAATCCACCGTGTGAAGTAGAAACATCCCCTGCTTATTTCTGTCCTCATTCCAGAAATAAAGTTCTCCTCCCAAGCATCAAACTGGCCAAGACTAAGTGCATTCTTGAGCCGGAGATGCTGGAATTCCCAGAAAACAAATTAGGGCAGACATGAAACAGGCATCTCTCACCACGGCTGATACAAGAGATGTTTTAAACATCTAAGATTTCAAACGCCAAGTAGGCAAAGGGCGTTGGGTGGGGAGCGGGTGGATCTATTACACAGTCCCAGTACTCGGTATTCTTCACCTACTGACATCCCATACAAGCCTGTAGTTAGAGAGTAGTTTCTTCCTGAGCGTTCTCTCCATCAAACTATACCTGCTCAACATTTCAGTCCTCCAGAAGCTGGCCTCAAAAAGTATAATTAATAGTGATGATGATAACGAAAATTACAATGACAACAGCAAGTAGATTTTAATCATCAGATCTTGAAAAATTCCTTTTGGTGCTGTTAATAAACAACACCAGAGAAGTGTCTCGTTCTCAAATTAATTTGATAAACTCTCAGTAAATAAATGTAAACAGGCTTCTTTCTGTTAAGACTCCTTAAATTTTCTTAATATATTAGTGTATTACAATGGAAACACAAGGATATTACAAGAAATGATAGAATATACCAGTGCTGAAAAGGATATCACGGACTATTTAGCCTAAAACCTTACATTTCCAGTGATATAACTCAGGTCTACTGTGGAAAATTGACTTGTTCCAGCACACTCAGTGAATTTTTGAAAATATTAGACCATGTATCAAGGACTGCTGACTTCTACATAAAGGCTCTTTCAAATTTATGTTTCCTGCCTTCCAGGAGCTAATAAATGGAATATATGTGAATTGCTGAAGGTGGATATATTTTTATAATAATGTGTATATATTTTCCTAATGTTTAGGAAAGTAAGGTAGATGATCAATTAAGACATGGATTATGGTCCTGGAATGAGACAATTCTGGGTTACATTTGGGTTCTACCGTTTAATACCAAATGACCCTGGACAAGTCATTTTTCCTCTTAAATGAAAATTTTCTCCTCTGTAAAATAAAAATAAAACCTATTTTATAAGTTTTTTATTGAGTCTACATAAAGTAAACTTACTTAGGTACAGCACCTAGCACATAATGATCATTTAATAAAGTGTATATTTCTCACTAGCATTATTTTGGTTACTAGTATTCATGAAACAATTAAAAATAGTTTGAGTCAGATTATAATAAAATATTTTATGTGGAGGTCCAGCAGATTAAACAGGCTCTATTGTCCACACCCATAATAACTTATCAATAAGTCTAAGATTTCTCAATTTATCTTTATAGCTAAGCTTCTTGGTAAAGGATGGATATTTTGTCTATGCTTATATACTTTTATTTACTTTTCAACCAGCCTCAAATAGCTCTTACTGTATCACTCCCACAAAAGCATATTTGCTGTCAAATCATGACCTTTATGTTGGTAAATAGGTAGACATTGTTTTCTCTTGCTATCTCACTTGATCTTTTAGCAGCACTCAACACATCTGGACCCGTTCTGTCTTTGTGTCATGCTTTTGATTTTCTTTTCCTCAGCCCGTCCCCAGCCCCAAGCAGTGTCTGTTAGAATGCTGTGCAGTTTAGGAGCAGAACGGGGTTAGTAAGGAGACCTTCGGCTTTTAGAATAAAACAGACTTAGGTTCATATCTACCTACTTCTTCATCTGACAAAGAGTTACTAATCATCTACCTCATGCCAGACACTGTGGTAAACACCCAGAGGTCTGCCCTCAGCCTCTTTTCTCATTCTATATAAATCCCAAGTGGACTCATTCATTCTAACGGCTGCAACTCTGAAAGCTACACCTCTAGCACAGACTTTGATTCCTGAGCTTCTAACCCCATATCTAACTGCTTCCTGGACATCCCCATTTGGATATCTCACAGATAACTTTGACATCAAACTGTTCAAAAAGAAATTCATTATATGTAAGCACTTGTGAATCTGCTCTTCTTCTGGTGTTTGCTGTTTTGGGGAATGGCATCAGTAACCCCCCAGGAACTCAGGGTAAACTCCTGGGGGTTTTCTGTGTCTCCACCTGCCTTCTCTTCCCCAGTATCAATCCAACGCAGCACCAAATTCTATCCATTCTATTATCTTAGAGCCTTTCAAATTTGTCAGCTGTATTCATTTATTGATTCATCATACATTTATTCAATAGTTCTTTCTGTCAGAGCCTGTCCTGGATTCTGAAAAAAAATAAAGATAAACTTGTGCTTCTCAAGCTATCTCTAATAAGTGGTCATTTTTTCTCTCTTTTAAAAATTTCCAATCAGTCATGGATAGTCTTTTGTAAAATACTATGAAAATCAATCCATAGATGTATAAAATGAAAAAGGACATATAAAATTCAAGCTCCACTTTCTCATTATTAGATTCAATAAACATAAAATTACTCACCAAATTGCTGTAAAATTACTAAATGCTTCTCTCAATTCCTGTACCTATCTTTTTACAGACTGGTAAATTTTGCAAACTGGTGTCATCCATGGACCATACTTTGAGTAACACTGAAGAAAGAGAGGCTGATTATTTTTTAATTAATTAAATGTTATGCCATTAATTTGAGCTTATATTGAGGAATCAAACAGTAGAAGAATGTGTAAATAGAAAAATAGGATCCCCATTCCCTAGTCTCAGTTTCCACCATTCCCTAGTCTCACTCTAAAATTTTCCATATATTTACAAGCATATTTATATCTACAGGAAATAAAATGAACAAAACCATACAGTGCATATTCTTTTATAATTTGCTTTTCTATTGAATTAAAATTATTTTGAGGATGTCTTTCTTTATAAACATCTGGACTTCTTTCTTTTAAACTGATGAATAATAATAGGTGAATCATATGAAATTGCTGCTATTTGATTGCTTTTGATTTTCAAAATGCCAACTTTAAATGGTTCGGTGTCATATTTTATTGTATGGCCATACCATAATTGACTTAAGCAATCCTCTATTGATGGACATTATGGTTGATCCCACTATTTTATGTGTAACATCTTTACAAACTTTAATGGGAATGACAAAGGAAACATTATTTCTCCTAAAAGTTTACAGTTTTTAGAAACTAGAAATATTAATAGAATGGATTTTTTTTAAAAAAAGGCATGACATGCCAAGGTTGCTTATTACCCTTAAGGAATCTGGATCTTATTACTATTGAAAAGATAGTATTAATATTATGGAGTTCTAAAGTACATTTTAAGAACAGACTAATAATTGTACATGTATAAATGCAAATGACTTCAAATGGCAGAGGAAAGTATTTGTAAAATTTGTCACTGTCAGCTCATATAGAGGAAATACTAAAAATATCTCTGCAGGCAGCAAAATAACTGATAAATAACCAGCAATAAAGGTTACCTGTATTATAAGCTTCAATATTTATTTTCCATCAGTGAAACTGTCCAAAGTTAATATCTGAAATAATGTTAAAATCTGATATTTCCTATTTAAAAACAGCAGCTGGAAGAATGTGTTTATTATATTAACAAAATGGAATAGAAGAAATCAATAAAGAATATGTCTTCCAGACCACAAAACCTAGATCTCAAAGTACTTTAGAAACACATGGCTAATCAGAACTTAGTTGTTACTATTATAACTTTTTTTTCAATCCATTTCAGAGTGATTGAAAAGTGATACATTGCATTTTCTTCTCCATTGAACAAGGCAAAAATGTGAACTTTTAGTGAAAGCAACTGAAACTAAGCAGACTTCTAGATTGTTTGAGATTTTTTTTTCTTATTTATTTATTTATTTATTTATTGAAATTGAATAAGTACTGGAAAAATAAACTCTCTTGTTATGTGAGAGTCTTAAGATGAAAGGATTGTTGTAACCCTTCTGTTAGGTGGATTTTAAGTCAAAATGAAAGACAGTTTGAAGACAAACTTCAGTTTTTCCCACTTATCCCATAGATAACTAATAAAGAGAGATCATTTTGAAATTGTTAAGTGTGTGCTAAATGTCTATTGTTTACGATCTGAGCTGAGCCATCTGTGAACTTCAGGGGTAGAGAAGATGCCCTCATAGACTTCCTTGCCCCTGTTACAATGTTCTCATTCAGCTATTTAAGATATTTAAGGCTGTATTTTAAAAAAAATATTATGGCTAAGATTCTTACTCATGTTTCTAATGATCAGAAGACAGCTCATTTATGAATGACAGCTTGGTTAAATGAAGAAACTTGGTAACTACACTGTTATCCAGAATGGTCAAAATTATTTAAAGAAGTACAAGAAAATCAATTGATTCAGGCAAATAAAGAGCTTTTGAAGTTGTTCTGGATTTAGGACATTACTGCTTAATTGCATGTGAGGACTTTTGTGGATATGAGAGTCATGGCCTGAGTGAGTGGGTCCCTCCCCTCTTACCTAAATTAAACAGTAAATGCCGGGGAAGACTCTCTCCCTTTCGCCCTAGCTGGCCGGGAAGAAACAGACGTCCACATTCTGAGAGGACCCTCAGGGCGGGCCAAGCCGTGCGGCAAGGAACTGCAGCATCCTCTAGAGGCTGAAGGTGACCTCTAAAAACTGTGAGCAGCCTCTGGCCATTACCCAGACAGAAGCCGGGCTCCTCAGTCTCACAGTCCCAAGGAAATGAATTCTGCTGAAAATCTGAGTGAGCTCAGAAGTGTATCCATTGCCAGCTCAACCTCCTGAGTAGAACAAAGTCCTAAACAACCTTCATTACAGCCTTGCAAAGGACCCAGAGCCAGACCCAGACACTTGACCCACAGAAACCTTGAGATAATAAATGTGTGTGTTTTAAGCTATAAATTTATATTAATTTATTATAGAGCAATAGAAAACTTCCAAGTTTATTTAAAGAAAAATATTACAGCAAAATAATGTAGGTAGTGCAATTATGGCAAAAATTAAGAAAAAGAGGCATTTAAATTCCAGAAACACTGATTTAATGCAACCCCTAATTTTATATAGTCATAAAATGTCTGAGGCCTATGAAAGTTGTTACCTGTCATGAGGTATGAATAGCTGGCAACAGAGTTAGAAATGAAACAAGAAATGTGCCATCTTTGATTATAAGCTTTATGCAGGGAGGACTGTTAACTGTCTTTTACAGGAGCCATAAGCACTATACTTACGATCAGCATCTATTGTTTTTTGCAGTCAACAACTGCACTTTTCATACCTGAAGTTTAGATTATTCAAGGAATTCATGAGGCAAGACTTTATCTTATAATCTTCAATATATTTCAGGCTTTAGGATTGAGGATTGGGGAAAGGCAGAGCAAAGTTCATTGGTTCCTTTAATTCTAGTTAGAGGCAGAAAGGAAAACAGTTCTAGGCAGACCATAACTGGAATTTCACTTGGGACATAATTCTATGTATATCTTTACCTCTACATCTTTCCTAGGCCCAGAATAAATACCATGAAGGTGGGAGGGATGGGAGGTGACATACTTGGAATGGAAACAAAAGGAATAAATGTCCATTAAAATACATTTGACTTATAAAACAGATTCTAATGAGCTGCACAAATTTACTCAGAGTCTCAATTTCATTTACTCTTAAATTAGAAGGGAAAGAGGAATGAGAAGTAGGCAGCTTCCATACCCCCTTCTAGCCTTAGAACCTTTGCCTATCAGGAAGAAAGAGATACAAGGGAATATTTTTCTTCCTTATTTTTGAACCCTAAATTATTTTTGAACCTTAAATTATTGAAACAGCACCAAATATACAAACTAGTGGCCTCAAAAACCTACAATCCATCAACACATTGCAATAACCACATCAGCTCTAAAAGAATCATGGTGACATTGAGATTTTTCTGTCATTTAATGGAAGCATCTAGAAGTCTTTGTTTGGTTGGATAAAGAATAAGCCAAGTTGCTGGGAATAAGCTGAGATTAGCCTTCAAAGTAACTTGTGTCTGGTCAAAAGTGTTTTTTTTGATGAGAATGCTTGATCCTTTTTTTTTTTTTTGTCAGCATATAAAAGCAGATTTCCAAAATTTACATATTAATGCAGGACTTTAAATTTAGACCACATCCCTGAAGTATTTTAGCCTCTACCTGAGAAGATTCTGATACTAGTGGGTTCTCATGGCATGATTTTTCTTCCTGTTTATGGTTTCATTGTGTTACTTGGGTATAGCATTTCATATCACTTTTCTAGCTAAAACTCTGCTTATTTTCAGGATTCTGATTTGAATTATCCCTATGACTATGCATTTGTTTTGTTTAGTTGCATTTTTCCGTTTTCCATAAATTCTAAACATGCTAAATGGTTGGTCCATCATCCAAGTCCTGCTAGCTCAGTGACACCCACGCTCCCACACAGACATATGCTCATATAGGCAGCATTCATATCTATAGCATCTGGACAAAGAAATAAAGGGAGATGTAGAGGAAGGAGGAGAGAAAAGGGAAGGGGAGGAGGGAAGGAGGGAAAAATAGGAAGAAAGAATACGGAAAGGAGATGAAGGAGGCAGGGGAAGAGAAAGGAGAGGAGGGAAATTGAAGTTAGATATGGCAGACGTTGCTGGTGATCACAGTGATCTCATATTCTCTTCTTCCTCAGGGTAGATGGAAGGACTTCCTTATCCACTCTCAGGAAGTAATGTGTGCTCTGTGACTTAATGTGACCAATGAAATGTGAGCTAAGCCAGCACTGGACACTTAAAGCCACTGCTCAGTTCTTCCTAATCGTTTCTCCAGCCATAGTCACTGTAAGAGTCTATGTTCATGCAGAGGTTCCATCAGATTAAAGCAGCCTGGAATGCTCCTGAGAGCTTCCCAGAGCTACAGTAGACTTGCTTTGAATAAAGAACAAATAAACTGTTATTTTGTTAAGCCACTGAGATTTTCAGGTTGTTTTCACCAGATTAGAGCCAAGGCCACCATAATTGGTGCATGGATAAAAGAGAACAGAGAGGGAGGGGAGAAAAATTAAGAATGACAAAGAAAAATAGTAGGGTAAGAGAATAAAATCATTCTAACTTGGTTAAATGAATCTATTTCTAAGAAGTCTATTTTAATTACTTTTGCGATGTAGCAACAATACTAAATTTGGCGCATAAAACAATAGTCGTATTATATTCGTAAATTCTGTTGGGCAGGAGTTTGAAAATAACTCAGAGGATGTGACTTACCAATTGATGTGGACTTACAGATCTCATTTAATCATAAAGAAAATCTTGCATGATAGATATTTTTCCAAATACTTATATATGAATCTGATTTTGAGAAGTATTACATAATTTGTAAGTGACAAGATTAGATAGAATTCAGGACCAGCTCTTAGTTAAAATATCTTTTATTATAATATATTAAATGTATAACCCTCAGCAAGTACCTACCTATTAAGCATTTTATTCTAATTTCTACAGAGGTCACCTCTCTAAAGACCAATTCATCATTTTTTTAAAATTTAACAATCCCTATGGTTAAATATCATATAACACTTAGAACATTTTGACACTCTCTTATGCCACATGACATGCCAATTTGAACTTCTAGTGGATTCATCTCTATAAGCTTCCTGCTTTGTTCTGCTTTGTTTGTGGTTAGCACATTGTTTTAACTAGTAGTAACTCAATAAATGCAGGTTGCTTTCATATTTACAGGGTCAGAGGTCTTTAGAAATATTTAAGTTACAGATTCCTAGTCATTGTGAAGAAAATGTTTTCTTATAATTGCCCATAAACTACTTTTTCTTTGCTAGAATAGGCATATTCCCATATTTATGTGTTTAAAACAGTGGTTTTTGAGCAAAACTCTATGGAGCCTCTGGAAGTCATCAGAAGTACCACAGGAGCTCTGAAAGGAAATGAGAAGCAGGACAGAGAAGGAGGGCTCCTCAGACCACCTCCTCTCTAAGACTGCTTCAACCCGAGACGTCTACACTTTTAAATTGAGAGGAAGGTGGGCATCTCTATCAGGGAAGAGTCTAAGAAGCCTAACAAGAAGTAAGAAAGCAAATGAAGAGGAACAATATAAAGTGTAAATGACTGATAATATGAGTATTTTAATCCTTAAAACAATCATTTAAAAAATAATGCCAAGAATCATGGCTAAAAAGTCAATAGAGGAAATGAAATGAGTTCTTAAAAAAGTGTTTGATTACTCCAAAAGAATCCAAGAAAAGAGGAACAGAGTAGGGGAAATGACACAATTAGAAAATAAATAGCAAGGCTTTATACTAAAAACCATTCTATCAAAAATTAGATTGAATACAAATGAATTTTTTAAAATGAATAAAAGGCAGAGATTGTCAAATTGGATTTTAATAAAGGACAATTCTATGCTTTCTAAGAGAGATATTATAAATAAGAATGAGAGATCAGTTGAAAACAATGTTTAAATAAATATATATATTATATATATTTTTATACATGTATATATACTATGTCTATAGCAAACATATGAAAAAAGAAAATGGATGTGTAAGATGAGATACATCACCAGACAGAATGAATATATTTCATAATGATGAAAGCCCATTAGAAATATAATACTAAAGGTATAGGCAACTGATAATACCATTTTAAAATATATAAAGAAAAAATTGAGAAAATTTTTAAAGGTAAAAATAGACAAATCTACAGTCATAATTGAGGATTTTAACATTCCTTGTTAAGTAATTAGTAGCAGAACTATAGAAAAAATCAAGGTCATGAAATATTTGAAAAATATTATCAATCAACTTGATCTAATTAAAATTTATAGAGCATTACAACAAAAAGCTGAAGGGTACATATTTTTTAAGTGCATGTGGAGTGGTAACAAAGATACACTACATGACTGCCAATAAAATGTCTCAATAAATTTCATATAACTAAAATTGTAGAGTATTTCTGAAAACAATAGAATTTTATTAGAAATTAAGAGCAATACCCAGAAAATCCACAAATATTTGAAAAGTAAACAACACAATTGCACATAATTTTGTGTCAAGAAAAAAACGAAAGAGGAAATCAGAAACCATAATTTCAACTGAAAGACCAAAAAAAGTACAGCATATCAAAATTTATGGAATGCAACTGAAACAGTGGCTACAGGCAACTGTGTAGCTTTAGATCTTGATAATAGCAAAGAAAGGCTCATAATTAATTCTCCAGTTTCCAGATTTTTAAGGATCTAGAAAAATCTGGAAAAGGACCTACAAAAGTCTTCTAGAGCTAGTAAGTGAATTTAGCCATGGAAAAGAATACAAGATAAATGTACAAAAAAGTTGTATTCTTATAAACTGATAATACCAAATGTGGAAGACACAGAGTAACTGGAATTCCCAAACACTGCTGGTTGAGAGTGTAAATAATGCAAGCATTTTGAAAGACTAAAAGTTACTTATAAATTTCATGTACATGTACCTTATATCATGTAACACTTCTACTCCTGAGTATTTACTAGAAGGAAATGAGAAATTGTGCACAAAATTTTTACAGAAGCTTTAGTCATAATAGCCAAAGACATGAAAAAAAAGAAAAAACACAGTGATAGTTATCATAAGAGTGGATGCCTCTGGGAGTGAGGATTGACTGCAAGTGGGGAAAAACAAAATATCCTGGAATTATGGAAATTCTCTGTATCTTGATGGTATATCTTGTTATACAGATGTATATGTATATACTTTTGTCAAAACTCATTTCATTTCACTCAATGTCAGTGAATTTTATTGCATGTACATTTTACTTCAACTGAAAAAAATGAAAGATCCATTTCTCAGTCACGTCCAACACAGGTTGGCTGGAATCTCTACTCCATGTCATTTCACTTTGGAATTCAAGCTGACAGGACAGGATAGACGCCATGTGGAATACTGATAGTTTCTGAGCAAAAAGATTGGCAGCAAATTTTTCGTAACTCTTAAAGGTAACTCCATGAAAATAAAACATATCATTTTGGTTCATATCTTATTAAGCGTGTTAGGTAGAATTTTAAGCCTCCTCCACCAAGATTTTCAAATTTAATCTCTGGGAGTATAATTATAATCATACATCACACCCATAATTGTGGGTGTGATTATGTGTTTTAAGCATCACATACTTGTGATGCTTAAATCCCTTTATGTAAGATATCTTCCCCAGACGACAACGTCCATATACTTTCTCTATTTTGAAGTTCATTTTTCTGGGTTAAGCATTACTTTCTCCTTGAAAATCCATTTTATTGTTCCTAACTACAATTTAGCATCACTACCCTCTCTTGGGGGAATTTGGTATTCAGTTGCTTGGAAAGGGCAGTCAGTGCTTCTCAGCAGCAAGCAAATTAATGAAGCAGAGCTGAGACTCCCTAGGGCCGTGCAAGTAAATGCAGAATTAGGACACTGGGGATAGTTTTCAGAGGCTCACTTTCCATTCAGATAAGCCAAAGGGTTGGTGAACTTTTTCTATAAACCTACAGATAGTAAATATTTTAGGCTTTGAAGGTCATATGGCCTTTGTTGCCACAACACAGCTCTGCCATTGCAGCTTGCAAGCAGCCAATAGACAATATGTTAATGAATGAGCATGGCTGTGTTCTAATAAAACTTTATTTACAACAGTGGGCAATGGGATGGTTTTGCCCTCAGCCATAGTTTCCTGGCCCTTTAATTTCATTAAATTCGTAGACTCTGAGAGGTACATGAGACCAGAAGGTTTACCTCCAAATACGTCATCTGTAGAAAAAGAAACTGGGACAGAGAAGGAAAAAAAATCACCCTAACCTAAGCTCACACAACTAGTCAGAGAATAAATCTGGACTAGAGTCAGATTTCCCAAATCACAGTCCAGTGAGTTGCTGCTATACTGTGCTGAATCTATAATTGTCCTGTTTTTTTTTAAAAAAAACTTGTTGACTTAACCTTATTTTTCTATTTCTCTTTTATGCCAATTATGAATGTTCAAATTCCTTTCTTTAACTGTAGGAATAAATATTTTCAAGACTTTTGGTACCTGAATGTAGGAATAAAAACAAACTAAAACCTCTTTCCTCAAATGGAAACGGAGGTTTTAAGTCTTTTGAGTTGCCTATTTCATAGGTGATTGCTTAAAATAGATCCTAATTAGATAAAGTCTTGGGAGATTCATACATACGAAACTGTGAGCAAAACTATTGCATACCTTTTTTTAGTCCTTCCTGAACTCCAATTACACATATATTAGACTGCTTGAAATTTTTCCACTGGTTATTTATATTCAATTTTTAAAATTTTCAGTTAATGCTTGTTGACCTATTTTCAAGTTCATTGATCCTTTCAAGTGCAGTGTCCATTCATCTACTAAGTTGATCTAGTGTTTATTGTTTTCTTTTATGCTTTGATTCTAGAATTTTGACTCAATTATTTTTTATAGATTCCCTTTCTTTGCTGAGGATCCACATCTATTCATCTATTCATTTTATCTTTTCCTCTAAGTCTTTAAACATGTTTAAAACTTTTTAAATTCTTGTGTGCTAATTCTAATATTTGTTGCGTATTTTGCATTTTTTATTGTAAATGAGATATTTCATATAGAATAATAGTGGACTTTGAAGTATACTACTGTTTTGTTCAGTTTTTTCCAGAAATGGTGAGTCTTTTCCTATGTCTGGCAACTAAGGTGAAGTGTCAAGTTAATCTGCAACTGAGCTTCAGCTTTAAAAAAAATCGAATGCCCTTTTGGTTAGTCCAACCACCAACCAGTATGTTACTGTGGTTCCTCTTAGTTACTATGACTAATCTCTTTCATTTTATTAGATTTAGTCCAAGGCCAGTTGGTTCATGCTTTCAGCTTTAGAATCAGCAGGAGGGGTCACTTTGTTCCAAGCAAGCGCTCAAGACTGAAAATATTCTTCGTACTTTTCAGCCCCGTCTTCATTGCCATTTACTCAGATAAATTGGGTGGAATTGTGAATTGCAAGTCTAAAATGATTGCTTTTACTTTTGTTGGCCTAGCAACTTCAAACCTCCTTACCTTCCCTACCATTGCCAATAGCTTGATCTTGTTAAGGGCCTCTCCTTGACTCTGCAAATCCTCTAGAAAGCATTCTCTTGCCCACCCCTAAACATGAACTTTTCCCCCAGGAAAGAGCCAGGACTCTCTCTTCACTAGTGAAGGAATGCTTTCTTCTGAAATGAATTTTTCCAGACTTTCTTGAAGCCACCATGCTTTAGCAGTCTCATATATAAGTATGATTTTTATTAAAGTGTTTTTTGTGTATTAATATCCTTTTACATTGTAACTTTAGATAAAACTCTCTATCTACTTGTACATTATTCTCTTGACTGCCCCCATTTGCTGCTAGTTAACAGTTCAATCTAGTCTCCAGTCTGATGCATTGACTAGTGACTTACAAGCATCTGACTACTCTCACCCTTGTCCGTTTGTTTGTTGCAATCAGTGTGCTACGAAACTAGAGCACTGGATTTTCTTTGGTTCCTGAATCCTTAAAGCTTTGAGGTTGCATGTCTTTGCTCCTCCATTCCTTCCTGTTTTCTATTTGACATCCATATTAGGGTAGGTTCTTTAAAGTGAGACTGATGTTGACATTTGTGTACATGTGATTTTTTTGAGAAATTTCTCAGGAGAAATCAGTACTTTTACTTCAGGTGAGAGGAACAGGATAGTAATGTTGAAGGGGCAAAGCCAGAATGTGGGTTCAGATGAAGTTTAAATACAACATGATCCCTCAGGGATTTGGAATCTAAACTGCATCAGAGGCTATCCTTTCTTGAGGCAAAGGAAGCAGAGGGACACATAACCCCCGAAACTCTCTAGGTAAGGCAGTGTTAGTCTATAAAGGACAATCCTCAAGGAAAGAATGCAGATGTGAACTGTCAGCCAAAGAACTCCCAGCAGCTAGGGGATGGATGCCACAACAGAGTTGAAGGAAATATCAGGGAACTGGGAGGGGCAAAAATAGCATTCTGCTCTTTCTAATTGTCCTTAAATTACACATTTCTTCTACACTAAATCCTCCTGGGAATGACCCAGAAACAGAAATAACCCCCACAACAGAGGGGCTATTAAAAGAGCTGGCATACTAAAAATTAATTACCTAAGACAAAAGTTGTCTTGTCTCTAACTTCCTGCAGTAGAAACTTCATGATGAAAAACAAATGAACAGAAACATTATCATTCTATCACAGACAGAAATCCAAACGGTGTGCTGTCTTCAAACAATAGTTGGTGAACCAAAAAAGAGGTCAGAGCATAGCTCCCATGTTTTACTGAGCAACTTTACCTAGTTAATCATCTGGGATCAAAAAGAATCTGATTATTGGCCCATTTGGGCTGACGGGTTAAACTAAAGTGTCAAGTTTCTTCATGGATCACGACCCCTTTTTCCAGTTTTTAGAACTCTTGCTCCTAACAGAGGAGACCACATTGAAAGGCTATTCAAAAATGTCTTTTTTAAAAATAATAGATCTTATTTTACTTTCCTAAACATGTCTGTATGTAGTCTAATAACAATTTCTTGTCGAGCATTAATCACATCGAGATTGAAAGTTCAGGAAACAGCCCATTACGTAGTTCCCTTCTTTAAAGTCTGTGGCCTAGTTTTGATGGAGGATAAGGTTATAGAATGGATTTTTCTGTCTGGGAATATGGGTACATAGTCCTTATAATTAGAACACTAAGTAATAAACTATTCTGGTTATAGTGTAGAATTCTGTTTGGGATAAAATTACACATGTAGTTTTCTTAATTTTTCCTGTGTAAATCTGTGTGTGGGCTGATTTTGGATAATTTCTTAATGCATTTCCTTAGGTGTGTTTTGTGAGACAATAAGAAACGTCTCACAGGAAAAAGCAAAAGGATTCCATGGTCAGCTATCTTCCCTCTACATTACCATATTAAAGGCAAACAAATGTTTGATAGCAAAGAAATCTGCTTAAATTTGATTATTTTAGTACTGGTCAAATTGTATTTTTGTTAGTGCTGTATTTATTTTCTATTTCTATTAATATTTCAGACAACTGAAACACAGTTGGAAAATGTTCCTCTAGAGTCTTACCAGCCTCCAGTATAAGTGGAATCCAGGTGAAATTAAAATTTGGAATTTCTTACCTCATTTTTCTTTCCTTTTCCCTCAACATTCCTTGTACTCCTACTTTGTTCCTTGGGTATCGGAATGGACACTCAATTTGACTTTAAAGCTCTGAATTCAAATAGCAGATCTGCTATTAACTAGCCATGTAACTTTGATAAGCTAACCTTCAGATTTCTGCACTATAAAAAAGAAACAATAATGTCTCCATTTACCTTACAGAGTTAATAGGATGAGAAATGCAAGTTTTAATTAATAAGTGCTCATTTGTTAGTAGTGACCTTTTTGGACATTAAAATGCTATGCAAATTTAAGATGATTGTTAAATGTATATAATTCTTTATACAGTTGTCCCTCGCTAGGGGGGGTATATGGGGTTTTGCTTCCAGGATGCCCTGAAGATATTGAAATCCGTGGATGCTCAATTCCCTTATATAAATGACCTAGTATAGTCGTCCACCATATCCATGGGTTCTGCATCTGCAGATATGGGGGTCTGACTATATATATATTACATATGTTATGCATATGTATATATTCATGGTCTTGTTACAAAATCTATGCCAGATAGACTTAAAAATAAATTTATTTTCAATTATAAAAAATAAAGTTAAAAATCAGATTCAAGGAAGGCTAAGGGCCAGAGAGTGAAATGAAATCATGAAAAGTTAATATATAGACGTGCATGTTGCATGGGGCTATCCACGATTGAATCCTTACTGCTCTTAAGTGCTCTAGTCAAAAGATCATTTTCATAGCAAAAACGGGAAAAATATGAATGTGGAGGAAAAGTTTGGAGGGAATTAAAGATAGGAAAGAAATATTTGGGGGGGACAAAAATGTCATGTATCTGATTTCTTAAAATGCCAAATTTATTGGTAACAAAACAAATGTATTCAAATGAAAAGAGGTTATTATGTAATATTCCATCAAACATTTTGTAAATCAGTCAGAAAGCTTGTCAAGTCTCTGGCTTGATCCAATGACTGACACCAAGGACTTTTCTGCTCAGTGTAAGGATGCATGGGGCATCATTAGCTTTCAGTTTTCTGGTCATTTAAAAAGTAAGTATGGAAAAAATATTTGGCTTCCATTGCTTTAAAGCCTAAAGATATTTATCTAAGTATTGTTTAAGATAAATGCTTTCAATCTTTAACACAATATTTAAGTAAGGATCTACCTTTTAAAAACAGTTTACTCTGTTCCTTTCTTTCATAGCATTCGCATATTTTGAAATTATTTATTAGAGTTTTTAAACTTATTACTAATTCTCCAGCTTGTAGCTTGAAATCTCCCTGAAGGAATGACCATAATTTCTTTCTTTGCTATATTTTGTCCTCTGACCAGCCAACTTTGCTCTCAATAACTAAATATCAAATAAATACGTGAATAAATGACTAAAAAGTCATTCTCTAACAAATACCTGGTTAGCAAAAATTCCTACAATGAATATCATCAACCAATGAGTATGAATGAACGAAAACATAAAAATGATACTGAGTGAAAAGAATCAGGCTAAAACGAAATGCTGCTATATGACTCCATTTATACACAGCTCACAAACAGGCAAACTTGAAAATCAGAAATCAGGATACTGTTAATTCTTGGGGAAAACAGTTACCAGACGGGAACATTATGGGGCTCCTGGAATGCCAGGAATGCTCTGCTTCTCGAACTGGTGCTGGTTATGAGTGTCTTCAAGTTTGTAAAAAATCCTTTGAGGTTTGACATGTGCACTTTTCTATATGTACGCTATCCTTTATGAAAATGTGGTCAGAAATAATACTTAATCACCCGGAGCAAAAACAGATTCGATCATTTGATTGTTCTTTGTTCCTAATGGAAAATATTAAGTGAATATTCTGTCAAAAGTCTTAAAGACACTTCATATCCTCTCTTCAGCTTAGCTTTTATGAGACATTTGTAAGAGGAAGAGCCACATCATCAATGATCATCAAATCGCAGATTCTGCAGAGCAGACATGTACTTGAGCATGACACCCTTCACAGCAGACTAATTTTCTATTTCCCCAATACTCACTCTTTCCTCACAATATTATTGTGCTAACAACTTGAAACTGTATTTCTCTCTGTTCTCTCAGCTAGATGCCATGACATGATATGACATAAATTATGTCATGTCTTCCTTTCTACAATATCTCATTCCCAAAAGATATTAAACAGATCCCCAAGTACAGGAGTAATGGAAATATTATCCAGTGGGTGTAATGAACAGACTTATCTATAATTCTTTTTCAAATTTTCCTCTTGTAGCTCAGAAACTTGTTGGCTGATTCAGAGATAGACTGTCGATTTTTTTTTTTTAAATCTCTGATCAAACCACAATCTTGGATCCTCTTCTCCACTGGAAAACATCCATATCATTGGCATTCAAACCAGTGAAAAAAATCTGCCCAGAATCTTTCCTAAAGACAGATGTCCTATAAAAGCATTCTGAGATCAATCCCATGATGAAGAGCTTGTTACTTCCACACGGAAGGGTTGGAAAGTCTATCGTTTGGATGTGTGTGTGCTGATGAGGAATGCACATCACACAAAATCAGAAAATGAGTGCCATGGCTCTTCATTTCCATGCTAGACAGAAACACTGGCATCAGCAACACAACTGTGAGTGTCTGGTCTCCCTATTTTCGTATGTGTATGTGCAATTCTTTTTGAATTGTTATATCATACTCATCAGATACTGTTTTCCAAAGCAAGTTTTATTTGACATCTGTCCAAACTTCCCCTACCAAACCTTAAAATTGCTAAAGAGAGAGAACTGGTGAGATCTGTATTTTCAAACTATGCCATCCTTTGAAAGACAGAAGAGTAGTTTAAGAAGTTTATGGAGATTCAAATATTTCCCTGGAGTTTTAAACCAATAATACAATACATCGTGAAAAGTTAAATTTAAAGACTCAGGTTTCAATCTTCATTCTGATACTTCTTACATGTCATGCACCCTTTGTAAATGTTACTTTCCTTATCTTTGAAGTGAAAACAATAATAATAATTATTATTATTTTCATGCAAAATTTTAAGTGGATTTTTGTAGAATCAAATAAATTGGAGTAATTAAGAGCATACTGAACACATAATAATATATTGAATGATGTATTTAGCACACTCCAAACTCTAACAAAAGGGAATATGTATACCCTCCTCAGACCATATTTTGCACTTTCTTCCAAAATAATTAATCATCATTTTTCAATTTTTATAAAACAACTTTGCTACTTTTTTCCATTTTTTATTTTTCTTTAAATCATTTATATAATTGAAAGCAGAGTTATAGAAATATTACTAGGACTCAATAAAAAAAAAGTATTGAATGACATCATTTTGAACAAACCTTATTCTCATTCCACACACACACACAAATGACTTGATTCTCTTGAAGTGTAAATTTTATTTGTGCTTATTAACTGACATATATTTATATATCACAATATTCAGTAAGTGTTTTACCAAAGAATTGTGAGTTACTATAATTATTTAGTTTTCTCTGTGAAAACTTAGAAATATGTTTATCTTTAGTGATCTTGTCTTTAAATACATAAAAATTCAAAAAAAATTGGCAGAGAAAAGTGTCCAATGGGAAATCTTCCCGAAAAGTGGGATTTAGAAATAGTCCTCAAAGTGTGGATGATAGCTCAGAATATAAAATAAATATTGCCTCTTTATTTCAGATTTTCTGAAACTGTCTTGTTACAAAATATTTTAAAAATGACACGTAAATAATATAATCTTTGCTAAAACAATAAAAATTATAGAAGATAAAAAGCATACACTCATCCTCAGGCACCAGCAAGTGCTAAAATTAAGGTGGTCTGTTGTCATAGTCCCTTTTGGGGTAACCAGGCGCTCCGGTTTGAAAAGTTACACACAGTGGTCAAGAGACAAAATACCAGATTTACAAAAAATGGAGAGTTGCATAAATCTGGGAAGCAATTAAGTCTGCAATCTCATATAAAGTTTAAACAAGAAAGACAAATCTCCTGTCCAAAGAGAGATGGGGAAAAAATAATTGACTTAGTTTGGGCTCTGTATAAACAAGAAAGTATATAAATTAAGTTTTCCTTGAGATTTAATATCTACAAGAAAGGCTGGGATTCAGGCCCAAATGGAGGCTACTTTTGTAAATTAAAAATAAGGCAAACAAAAAATTTGATTTTTTTTCCCAGTGGGTGTCAGTTTGAGGTAGATAAAGCTGATCCATGCTTTATAAATATTTAAGGTTTATTTTGCTTTCTGTCTCTTTCTATCTATGTGTAACGCTGATTTGTTTGTTTCATCTTTTCAGTTTAACATATTTATTCTATCTATGTTTAACATGCCCTAAAGGTTAGTGAAGCACTTACTAACTAGAAACAAATAAAAAAACAAATAAAAGCCAGAACCATGTGCATACAGATTTTAAATACAAGAATTATTGATATATAAATGAAAATAAAAATATTTATTATGTTTAAGGAAATTTAATGAGAGAATAAAATCATGAATTAAAAAGCTGCCATCTACTCAAAATTACCAACTACAAGTTTTTTTTTTTTTAAATCAAATAAGCTTCTACAAATGAAAGACATAAAAAATGAAATTAAGAACTAAATGGCAATAACAGAAGAAGCAAACACTCTGATTAAAACTTGGGCAGAGGATCTGAATAGACACTTTTCAAAAGAAGACATACAGATGGCCAACAGGTGCATAAAAAGATGCTGAACGTCACTAATAGTCAAGATAATGCAAGTCAGAACCACAATGAGATATTACCTTTCACCAGTCAGAATGGTTATTATCAAAAAAATAAGAAATAACAAGTCTTGGCAAGATGTGGGGTAAAGGGAGCCGTTGTGCACTGTTGTGAGAATGTAAATTGATGCAGCTACTATGGAGAATAGGAGAGAGGTTCCTCAAAATATTAAAAATAGAACTATCATATAATCCAGAAGTTCCATTTCTGGATATTAATATGATGAAAACAAAAACACTAACTTAGAAAAATATATGTACCCCTAAGTTCATTGCAGCATTTTATATACTATATATATGTGTATATATATATATATATATAGGATTACATATATATCTATGGTAGGAATACATATATATATATATATATATATATATATAATTAAGCTATGAAAGAAGAAGGAAATCTTTTCATGTGAGATCACACAGATGAACCTCCTTGAGGGCATTATGCTATGTTAAATAAGTCAGACAGAGAAAGACAAACACCGTGTAACCTCACTTACATGCAAAATCTAAAAACAAAAACAAAAAACTGAGTTCATAGATACAAAGAACAGATTGGTGGTTGCCAGAGGGGTTGAGAGGAGAGGTGGGCAAAACGGGTAAAGAGGATCAAAAGGTACAAACTTCCAGCTATAAAGTAAATGTCATGGTATGTAATGTACAGCATGGTGACTCTAGTTAATAATTCTATATTGTATATTTGAAAGTTGCTAAGTAAGTAAATCTTAAACATTCTTAACACAAGAAAAAAAATTTTTTTTGTATGGTGATGGATCTTGACTAGACTTATTGTGGTGGTCATTTTGTAATATATACAAATATCAAATTATCATGTGTACACCTGAAACTAAATATAACCTTATATATCAATTATACCTCAATAAAAAATAAAATTTAAAAAAGATATACAGAGGGCAAAAAAGGCATGAAAATGTTCTCAGCATCATTTACATTAGGCAAGTGAAAATTAAAATCACAATGATATATCACTATTTACCAACCAGAACGGCTACAATCAAAAAGACTGACTTTACCAAGTCTGGTTAGGATAAGCAACAAATGAATCACTTATACTTGTTGGTATAAAAAAATACTCTATTGGGGGACCTCCTGGGAGGTCCAGTGGTTAAGACTCCGTGCTCCGAACTGCTGGGGGCACGGGTTCGATCCCTAGTCGGGCAACGAAGATGCCACATGTCACGCAGTGCGGCCAAAAAGGAAAAATAAATAAATAAACAATAAAAATAAATAAAAAATACTCTGTTGGTAGTGCAAAATAGGAAACACAATTTAAAACGCTTCTGGAGTTTCTTAACCATAAAATACCATATGATGAAGTCATTCAATTCTCGGGCTACTATCCAAGAAAAATGCAAATGTATTTTCACATAAAGGTTTGCACACTAATGCTCATGGCACTTTTTTGGGGATAATATCCAAAAACCAGAAACAACCCAATATCCACCAACAGGGAAATGAGTAAATAATATGTGTCAAATCCATATGGAGGACAACTACTCAGCAATAGAAAGGAATAAACTAGTGACACACAAACATGCTGGGAGAAGGAAGCCAGAACAAAAGAGTATCACGTTTATAATTCAACTTCCAAATAAATTTCTAGACAGTGCAAGCTACTATATGGTGACAGAATGCAGTTTAATTTTATTGCCAGAAATGAAGAGGCGAGAGGAAATTCAAAGAGCCACAGGGAATTTGGGGAGTACAATTTCTGTGCCCATTTACTTGACTATGGTGTTGGTTTCATGGGTGTATAAGTATGTCAAACTCAACAAATTATACACATTAAAAGTATACATGTATCCGTATATATTTATATACCCCTCAATAAAGTTGTAAAACATTTTTAAAAATTAAAAATGTAAAAGAAACTATAGCTGACCCTCGAACAACACAGGTTTGAACTGTGTGGGTCTACTTATATGTGGAATATTTTTCAATTAATATATTTTTTAAAAATTGGAGACTTGCAACAATTTGAAAAAACTCAACAGATGAACTGCCTAGCCTAGAAATATTGAAAAAAATTAAGAAAAAGTTAGTTATGTCATAAATGCATAAAACATTAAGTAGATACTAGTCTATTTTATCATTTACTACCATAAAGTATACACAAATCTATTAGAAAAAGTTAAAATTTATCAAAACTTTTGCACAAAAATGCTTAAACACCATACATGGCACCATTCATAGTCAAGAGAAAAGTAAACAAATGTAAAGATGCAGTATTAAATTATAACTGCATAACGTTAACTGTAGTACACACAGTATAACTGTAACAATTTGTAGCCACCTCCTGTTGCTATTGCAGTGAGCTCAAGTGTTGTGAGTATTCGCTTAAAATGCCATGTGACACTAATCATCTCTGTATGAGCAATTCATCTCTCCAGTGAATTGTGTATTGCAGTAAAATGTGATCTCTCACAGTTCTCACGTACTTTTCATTGTGTTTAGTGCAATACCGTAAGCCTTGAATAACACCACAGGACCCATGCAAAGTGTCACTGGTGATGTTGGAAGTGCTCCCAAGAAACAGAGAAAAGCCATGACACAACAAGAAAAACTTGAATTGCTTGTTATGTACCATTAGACTGAGGTCTGCAACTGCCTGCAGTTGCCCACCATTTCAAGACAAATTAATCCAGGATAAGGGTCATTGTGTAAAAAAGAAAAGGAAATTCATGAAGCCTCCACTGCAGCGCCAACAGCAGGTGCAAAAACCTTGCACTTTTTACAACATACCTTTTTATCTCATTGAAAATGCAGTTTTTATGTGGGTGCAGGGTTGCTAGAGACTCTAATATGATTTGAGAAAAAGCAAAGTCATTATATGACAACATAAAGTAAAAGGAAGGTGAAGAATTTAAAGCTAAAGAATTTAATGACAGCAAAGAATGGTTTGAGAATTTTAGAAAGAGGTTTGGCCTAAAAAAAAAAAAGTCAAGATAGTAAGATAAGCAGCTTCTGCCAACCAAGAGGCATCGGACTAGTTTCCATATTCCATTAAGAAAATCACTGAGGAGAAAAGATATCTGTTGAAACAGGTTTTTAAGGTAGATGAAAGTTCCCTCTTCAGGGGGGAAAAATAAAATGCCACAAAGGACATTTATTAGTAAGGGAGAGAAGCAAGGACCAGGATTTAAGGCAGGAGGGGTAGGTTAACTCTAATGTTTTATGGAAATGCAGTCAAATTTATGATCATGAATGTTCTTATCTCTAAAGCTGCTAACCCCTGAGCCTTGAAGGAAAAAGACCAACACCAGCTGCCAGTCTTTTGGTTGTACAGCACCAAGGCCTGGACAATGATAACACTTTCTCTGGTTTGGTTCTACCCATGCTTTGTCCCTGAATTCAAGAAGTACTTTTCCAGTAAGAGACTGCCTTTTACAGTTCTGTTTATATTGGACAATGTCCCTGGCCACCCAGAACCCAATGAGTTCAACACTGAATGTGTCAAAGTGGTCTACTTAACCTGAAACATGTCTCTAATTTAGCCTCTGGATCAAGGGATCACTAGCATCTTTAAGGCTCATTGCACACTGTACTCTATGGAAAGCACTGTCAATGCTATGGAAGAGAACCCCAAAAGAGAGGACATCCTGAAAGTCTAGAAGGATTACACCATTGGAGATGCCATCACTGTTATAGGAAAAGCTATGAAAGCCATCAAGCCCAAAACAATAAATTCCTGCTGGAGAAAACTGTGTTCAGAAATTTTGCATGACTTCACAGAATTTATAACAGAGCCAATCAAGGAAATCATAAGTTCCCTCTATGCCTATTTTCTGGAGGGTTTTTATCATAAATTGGTGTTGAATTTTCTCAAAAGCTTTTTCTTAATCTATTGAGATGATCATATGGTTTTTATCCTTCAGTTTCTTAATATGGTGTATCACATTGATTGATTTTTATATATTGAAGAATCCTTGCATTCCTGGGATAAACCCCACTTGATCATGGTGTATGATCCTTTTAATGTGTTGTTGGATTCTGTTTGCTAGTATTTTGTTGAGGATTTTTGCATCTATGTTCATCAGTTATATTGGCCTATAGTTTTCTTTCTTTCTGATCTCTTTGGTTTTGGTATCAAGGTGATGGTGGCCTTGTAGAATGAGTTTGGGAGTGTTCCTCGCTCTGCTATATTTTGGAAGAGTTTGAGAAGTATAGGTGATAGCTCTTCTCTAAGTGTTCGATAGAATTTGCCTGTGAAGCGATCTGGTCCTGGACTTTTGTTTGTTAAAATATTTTTAATCACAGTCTCAATTGCAGTGCTTGTGATTGGTCTGTTTATACTTTCTATTTCTTCCTGGTTCAGTCTCTGAAGGTAAGTGCTTTTCTAAGAATCTTTCCATTTCTTCCAGTTGTTCATTTTATTGGCATAGTTGCTTGTAGTAATCTCTCAGGATCCTTTGTATTTCTGCAGAGTCAGTCGTTATTTCTCCTTTTTCATTTCTAATTTGATTTGAGTCTTCTCCCTTTTTTTCTTGATGAGTCTGGCTAATGGTTTATCAATTTTATCTTCTCAAAGAACCAGCTTTTAGTTTTATTGATCTTTGCTATTGTTTTCTTCGTTTTGTAAGTTTTTCTCCTTCAACACAAGATCAGCTGTTAACCTAATGGGGATTCCCTTGTGTGTTATTTGTTGTTTTTCTCTTGCTGCTTTTAATACGTTTTCTTTGTAATTTGATTGATATGTGTCTTGGCATGTTTCTCCTTGGATTTATCCTGTATGGGACTCCCTGCGCTTCCTGGAATTGCTTTACTATTTCCTTTCCCATATTAGGGAAGTTTTCAACTATAATCTCTTCAAATATTTTCTCAGTCCCTTTCTTTTTCTCTTCTTCTTCTGGGATCCCTATAATTTGAATGTTGGTGCATTTAATGTTTCCCAGGGGTCTCTGAGACTGTCCTCATTTCTTTTCTTTCATTTATCTTCATTCTGCTCTGCAGTAGTTATTTCCACTATATTATCTTCCAGGTCACTTCTCTGTTCTTCTGCCTCAGTTATTCTGCTATTGATTCCTTCTAGAGAATTTTAAATTTCATTATTGTGTTGTTCATCATTGTTTGTTTGCTCTTTAATTCTTCTAGGTCCTTGTTAAACGTTTCTTGTATTTTCTCCATTCTATTTCCAAGAGTTTGGATCATGTTTACTATCATTACTCTGAATTCTTTTTCAGGTAGACTGCCTATTTCCTCTTCATTTGTTTGGTCTGGTGGATTTTTACCTTGCTCCTTCATCCGCTTTGTGTTTCTGTGTCTTCTCATGTTGCTTAACTTACTGTGTTTGGGGTCTTCTTTTATTGCAGGTTGCAGGTTCATACTTACCGTTGTTTTTGGCGTCTTCCCCCAGTGGCTAAGGTTGGTTCAGTGGGTTGTGTAGGCTTCCTGGTGGAGGGGACTAGTGCCTGTGTTCTGGTGGATGAGGCTGGATCTTGTGTTTCTGGTTGGCAGAACCGCATTTGGTGGTGTGTTTTGGGGTGTCTATGACCTTATGATTTTGGGCAGCCTCTCTGCTAATACGTGGGGTTGTCTTCCTTTCTTGCTAGCTGTTTGGCATAGGGTGTCCAGCACTGTAGCTTGCTGGTCATTGAGTGGATCTGGGTCTTAGCACTGAGATGGAGACTGCTAGTAGAGCTTTCACTGTTTGATATTATGTGGAGCTGGGAGGTCTCTGGTGGATCAATGTCCTGAGCTTGGGTCTCGCACCTCAGAGGCACTGGCCTGACACCCAGCCAGATCACCAAGGCCCTGTCAGCAACATGGCTCAGAAGAAAATGTAGAAAGAAAGAAAGAAAGAAAAAATAAAATAAAGTTATTAAAATTAAAAAGAATTTAAAATAAAAAAATGAAAAAGTAATAAAAAATGAAAAAGAAAAAAAAAAAAAAGAAGGAAAGAAGAGAGCATCCAAACCAAAAAACAAATCCACCAATGATAACAAGTGCTAAAAGGTATACTAAAAAAAATAACAACAAAAACAAACAAACAAAAAAAAAGGACAGACAGACCCCTCGGACAAATGGTAAAAGCAAAGGTATAGAGACAAAATCACAAAAGGAAGCATACACATATACCCTCACAAAAAGAGAAAAAGGAAAAAAATATATATATATATCATTGCTCCCAAAGTCCACCGCCTCAATTCTGGGATGATTCGTTGTCTATTCAGGTATTCCACAGATGCAGGGTACACCAAGTTGATTGGAGAGATTTAATCTGCTGTTTCTGAGGCCGCTGGGAGAAATTGCCCTTTCTCTTCTTTTTTCCCACAGCTCCTGGGGTTCAGCTTTGGATCTGGCCCTGCCTCTGCCTGTAGGTCACCTGATGACATCTGTTTCCCACACAGACAGGACGGGGTTAAAGGAGCAGCTGATTAGGGGGCTATGGCTCACTCAGGCTAGGGGGAGGGAGGGAAACGGAATGCAAGGTGAACCTGCAGCGGCAGAGACCAGTGCAACATTGCACCAGCCTGAGGCGCTCTGTGTAATCTCCCAGGGAAGTTGTCCCTGCATCACAGGACCCTGGCAGTGGCAGGTTGCACAGGCTCCTGGAAGGGGAGGTGTGGATAGTGACCTGTGCTTGCACACCTGCTTCTTGGTGGCTACAGAAGGAGCCTTAGCATTTCGTGCCCATCTCTGTTGTCTGTGCTCATAGCCTCAGCTCGCAGCCATCTCTGGAGCTCGTTTAGGAGGTGCTCTGAATCCCCTCTCCTCACGCACCCCGAAACAATGGTCTCTTGCCTCTTAGGCAGCTCCAGACCTTTTCCCGGACTCCCCCTCAGCTAGCTTTGGCACACTAGCCCCCTTCAGGCTGTGTTCACGCCGCCAACCCCAGTCCTCTCCCTGGGATCCAATCTCCGAAGCCTGAGCCTCAGCTCCCAGACCCCACCCGTCCTGGCAGGTGAGCAGACAAGCCTCTCAGGCTGCTGAGTGAGTCCTGGTCAGCATTGGTCCTCTGTGTGGGAGTCTCTCCAATTTGCCCTCCGCACCCCTGTTGCTACGCTCTCCTCCGTGGCTCCGAAGCTTCCCCACCACCACCCCCACCCCACCATCTCCGCCAGTGAAGGGGCTTCCTAGTGTGTGGAAACTTTCCCTCCTTCACAGCTCCCTCCCAGTGGTGCAGGTCCTGTCCCTATTCTTTTGTCTCTGTTTCTTTTTTCTTTTGCCCTACCCAGGTATGTGGGGAGTTTCTTGTCTTTTGGGAAGTCTGAGGTCTTCTGTCAGTGTTCAGTAGTTGTTCTATAGGAGCAGTTCCACATGTAGATGTATTTCTGATGTATCTGTGGGGAGGAAGGTGATCTCCACGTCTTACTCTTCTGCCATCTTGAAGGTCTCACAGGAAGATGATGTTTAAGGTGATGACTTGGGCCATTTCAGGGAGTTAGTTTTCCTGGGTATCTCCCATGTACACTGGAGGTGTACATGTTATTAAACTTCTGTTTGTTTCCTCCTGCTAATCTGTATTCTGTTACAGGTGGCTCTCAGCCAAGAACCTAGATGGGCACAAGGAAAATTATTTTTCCCTCCCCATCACAGTCTTGAAAAAGAAGGAAGAGAGAAAGGGAGTGGGGAGGGGATGTGAGGGAGGTACTAAGAGACAGAGGGAAAGGGAGAGAGATAAAGGGAGTTGGGAGGGATAAAACTGGTTAGCAGCAGAGTTCCACCCAGGGAAAAAGTGGTACATATTTTGGAATCCACTTACATGGGTATGTTTAAGCATTCAGATAAAGCCCCTTGTGGATATCCTTTGTGAAATAGGACTAGAAAAGACTTAGTTACATTGAAAGAAGTTAAACTTTTTTATTATGGAATAGAATCAAATACAAAGCATAGCTAAGACATTGTAAAGAAGGATGAGGGGCTGAGCAGAAACCCCAAGGAGAAATTCCTAGCAGCAACTCTGCCACAAAAATTTTTTAAATTGGACAATATTACTTTCAATTTTTAATTGCTATGTTATTACACAAGTTTCACGGGTTCTTCACTGAAGTTTTATATACTAACAAATGTTCTTTTCAAGTAATAGTGTTACTGAACCGAACTTGGATTTGCTTGTCCAATGCGCAGCAAAGCCAATCTACTGGCACCAGATGTGGTGAAGGAAATAAAGCATTTACTGCAGGGCGAAGCAAGGAGAATGGGCAGCTCATGTTCAAAAGATCCAAACTCCCGTATGTCCCTCAGGGAAATGTTTTTAAAGACAAGGTGAGGGAAAGTGTCTCAGGGTGCCTGATCAGCTCATGGACATTCTTCCGATTGGTTGGTGAAGAGGTAATCAGGTGGTATTTTGGGAGTCAACCTCATCAACTTCCTGGTTCCAACTGGTCTGGGGTCCATGGTGGTCAGCATGTGGTTAACTTCTTCCACTTGGTGGGGGTTTTAGTATCTCAAAACAACTCAAGGATGTGGTCCAGGAGATTGTCTATAGCTCTGGAGGAGGAACTAAACATCCTTCATTTTGTTTTATGGCTAAACTATTATTATTTCATCTTGCTTGACTGTTTTCCTTTGTTTCTGTAATATTTTCACACTTATTTGATGAAATTCACTCTTTGGAACTTGGGGAAGGCCTAGGAAACTAAAGCTTTTCTATAAACAAGAGGTGGGGATTATGGGGGGGTTCTGTCCTCAGAAAGGCCCTATAGGGTCCTGCTTGGTTTCAATAGTTGGGAAAATCAAGGGAAACCAGCAGAATACCATGTGCATCTCAGTGCATGCCAGAGAGAAGAGAAAAAAGCAGTGGAATTAAAATAGGTGGCTCATTGAAAAGAGAGGTGATGACGTGGGAAATTTGCAAAACTCCTTTGGAGAGTTCCTACTTTCTTGGAATGAGGGTTAAGGCAGTTCAAACCAATTTTCTTTAAATATCAAAGTCTTGTGTGACCTTTGATACCCTAGTTGCTATATAACTAGAGGGTAGAATAAGAAGTAAGAGGAAACGACCTTTAAGGCCTCCTTCAACTCTGAAATGCTTTGATTCTAAGAGGAGCATATGATTGTTTATCAATATATCAAAGTCTTGTCAGTGTCACTGTGGTTTGGGCCAATTACTACATTTATTTACCATTTGGGAACTTCATTTAGGGCCTGAGGTACAAGAATAAAATAAGTCAAGTTCAAAGAAATAACAGTGACATTGACAGTTCACACGATCAGCAAGTCTTTCAGGGAGTTACAGAACGGTAACATTTATAAGACACCATTGCTGTTACTAAAGTGGAATAAGAGATTAGTAGAGAAAACTGTCCCTAAAGGCTCTTTACAGAGTAACTCAAACCTGACCTACTGGCCCAATGTTGCTGTCACATCAGGAGAGACCATACCACTAAAAATGGCAAATGCAGTCAATCCCTTATTGCTTCTTTGGGGAAAACAGGGGAAAAAAGGCATTCTGCAAGCTCTTCTTAAAAGTGGGAGGCCCTAGATACTGCCAGTCTTTTGACTGGATTACCCAAGACAGTTTGTAGTTAAGTATCAGAGAGAAAAATCAATGTTTGCTTATTAACTCTGGACAAAGAAGTTTTGAGAGTTTGCCATAAAATTCACAGTTTAGTTACTTTAACCACAAAAGTTCAATGATAAGCAAATATGGTCATTGTCATTCTTGTTAACTCTTTATACGCTGTTATATTTAGACAGCAGAGGGGTGATATATTAACCGTGATGGTAATTTGAATACTAGAGGAACTTCTGAGTTCTGATACTTTGACTTATCAATAGTACCCTGATGAACATCATTCTGTAATTATAAAAAGCACTGACTAGCTTAAGCAAGATTTTACAAAGCTTGTGAAAAGGGAGATGTATATGTGTCAATAAAGTCATGGCCGAACTCTGGAGAAATGACAATAATTGAAAACCAATAGGTATCATACACTATGCTAGAATATTTCATCGTGGAAAAGGTAAGCCCCTTGTTTATAGATTCAACACCAAAGTTAAGGAGCTAGAATTCAAGCCCATCTCTTATTTTTGCACTCTAAATTCTATAATATTACTTGATGGGACAAAATGCATAAGGCCAAGATTTAGAATTCAAGTTCTAAATCTAGCTCTGCCACTAACTAGCTGGACGACATTCAACAAGCCACTTCAACTCTCTGGATCACGTTTTTCTCATCCGTAACATGAAGATGATGGACTTTGTGACCTTCCTTCCAACGGTAAAATTTAGGATTAATTTGCTACTTCTTCATTACCTCTACATTATGGTACAGAGTTTCATTCTGAATAATCAGAGGAGGAACTTTCCTTTGTCTAGAGATCTAAGGCTTACACAGTCATTCACCTATGTCTTGCAGAAACATTCCTATCTCTCTTTTTCCAACTTTAAATTCCCCACTGGACTCATTTTATTTGAAGGAGTGTTCCCACTGAGCTCTGTGTGCAAAGAAACTGCCATCATATGAATATTTACCCATCCACATTAAACTAGACTTGAAAATATTCCAACTACTCTACTCATTCTATTAATATTTTGGTTTAATGGATATGGAAGACTCACTGACTCCTTATCTCTTTCCCAGCTGGTCTCCGCAAAAAGAACTGGACCTATGTGTACATACATTTCACTTACTAATTGCATAGCTGGATGTTTCAAGATCACTCTGACGCTCAGCAGAGCAAGGTATGTTACAGTAAAAGATTCATGTGTGGGAGAGTCTACTGCAATTTTTCAAGATCCAAAGGATTTATTAGAAACTTTTTAACTGCAAGAGGTGGCATACCAATTTCCGATTGCTTCAAAAAAGAGTGGAGGGCTTCCCTGGTGGTGCAGTGGTCAAGAATCCCCCTGCTAATGCAGGGGACACAGGTTCGAGCACTGGCCCGGGAAGATCCCACATACCGCAGAGCAACCAATCCCATGCACCACAACTACTGAGCCTGTGCTCTAGAGCCTGCAAGCCACAACTACTGAGCCCGCGCGCCTAGATCCTGTGCTCCACAACGAGAAGCCACCGCAGTGAGAAGCCCACACACCGCAACAAAGAGTAGCTCCCACTCACTGCAACTAGAGAAAGCCCACACGCAGCAAAAAAGACCCAACGCAGCCATAAATAAATAAATAAATAAAAATTTTTAAAAATACTGGTTTTCATTTGTTAAAAAAAGAGTGGGGATATATGAATATTTTAGCTCATATATATGAGAAGTTACATGATATTCAATTTGACATTGTGCAAATTATTCTCTTTTTGCCCCATTTCCCATATGTTATCCACTTTTCTTCAGCCTTCTCTATGACACTGGAGGCTGATTTCTGTTAATTGCCTCACTAACTTTGCTAGCTCTCTTCCAGTTGGGTGATGACAGGGGACTTACTAGCCAGAATTTAGAAGGCTGGGTGAGAAAAAAATCACAATATTTCTCTTCTACTCACTCTATCCTTCAAGGCTGAGTTTCCATCTCTCCACTACTAATATCCCCCATAAAGCACTTCTCTACTATTCCAGCTTTTACTGAGCTGGAATAACACTATTTCTTCCCCTTGTCCCTTTACCTACAGAGATGGTAACAACTTTTCATTCTTTCCTAGACTTTCAGTGCTGCAGCCTTCCTTGTTTATTTCCTTAACTTTGCTCAATCCTCTGTAAATAACTGTTTCATTAAAATAGTTTCATATAAACTATCTGGAGTGAATTCTGCTTCCTCCTGGACCTGACTGACACAAGCTAAGGGCTGCTTGATCTGGAGCTCAATGCTATTCAATCCTACTCTTTCTCTATTTCTCAGCTTCATGCTCCTCCATCTTGGTTCATTTTTAGGCTCCATGTGGTAGCAAGACAGTTACTAGTAATTCTAGATTTACAGCCTTCCATGTTGGAATCTGGGAAAAAAAATGTTTTTTTCTTCCTCAGAAATTTGAAGAGAAATCTTGAAGTTATCAGTTATTAGCTCAAGTTGGAGCACGTGCCCAAAGCTGAACCAAACTTTGTGGCCAGAGCAATGAGATGTCATAAGTAGTCAGGCAAAGATCACAAATGCCGTCCACCCCACACCTCCAGGAACATGGCAAGGAGTCAACATCATTTGAGGTCCTTGGACTGAGAGTGGGAGAGAGATGACTCCCAAGTGTGATTTCTATGTACTATTTGCAAAAGAAAGTCACAAACCAGAAATGCTCACAGAAAATAAGTTCACTTCATTGACATGAAGGCTGAGCCTTAGAACATGTTATATTGTCTTCTATTGTAGCTCACTCTACGCCTTTTTATCTAGACCCCAGGCCCATCTTTATTTCCCTTCCTATCTCTGGGGACTCTGTACAACCAGGATACCATAATTGGATCAGTATTTCCACTGATGAAATATTTTGATGACCCCATTCTTATATGAGGTTTGGAAAATTCTGTCAATTTTCACTCATTTTGTATTGAATGTTTATTAAAATTAACACACTCTTAGAATAAAATCCAAAGGTCTTAACATAGCCCAGAAAACCCCACTATCTGGTTCCCTCCTCCATGATCTCATTTCATATCATGACGTCTTCATCTCTCTACACTGCAGCTTCATTGATCTACTTAAGTTTCTGGAACATACTCAGCTTGTTTTCTCCTCAGCGATTTTGCATTTGCTGCCACCTCTACTTGGGATAAACTTTCCTACATTTTCACAAACTGAGTCCTTCTTATCATTCACGTCTTAGGTCAGATGTCACCTCTTAACTGATACCATCTTATGACCCGTCATCTTTTTTTAATCCATTATGCCATATTGTCCTTTCACAGAATTTATTCTTATTGAAAATTTTTGCATTAATTTGTTATTTTTCTGTCTCCCACCAGATTGTCTACTGCTTCTATCTAACACATGGTAGGAACTCAGTAAATATCAGTTGAATGAATAAGCATGGTATTAAAGTAACCCAAAGTAACTGTCTCTTTTTATGAAAAAGGAATGATAGAATTTCAGATTCTAGAGGGAAAGACATTAGGGAAAGATCTCTTGATAGCTTACAAATGTTACAAATGTTTATAGATATACTATTGAAATGTGCAAGTCAATAAAAATTTTAGAAATGGAAATAGATATAAATATACTTAATGGGGTATAAAGCAGGTTGGTCAAGTTAGTTTTTTTTCTTTCTGATTAGGTAAAGAAATTGAATAGTAGATGTAAAAACTATATGAACAGGGTAGAAACACAAATGTTGATGCCAATATTGGAAACTAATGTTGTTCTTAATACTTAATAGACATACTGTTTGGTGAATTGGGAAATGGCTCAGGAAAGGACCACAAAATGATTATTGCAGACCACCTATCTCCAGATTAACATATTTCAAGTGCAAACTATTCTTTCACCACCCCCTCCACCCACATGTGCAGTACTGAGGACGAGTACAATCAGATATAGAACAGAGGTTGATAATTATTATGGAATGAACGATGGTACACTTGAGGACAGAGGGCTGGGATGAATGTATTTTGGTAAATGTCATGTTGCTCTAACAACAAGAGATTTTCCATTGAAAATGCACAATTGAAAATACTGGGTCAGTATAACACCGTAATTAGACTGAGGTTAGGCTGTATGGAATTCTGGCTCCTCCACTTTATGCTTGAACATTTCTTTGCTCATCTGAGCCTCAGCTTTCTCATGGTGAAAATGGTGATAATATTATTCATATAGTAGAATGATATCATGCATAAAAATGCATTTTAGTATGATTATGGGAAACTAAGTTATAACCCAGGTAAAAGTAGCACACTGTCTGATACAGAATGGAAACTCTCAGTAAATGTTGGCTTTTACTAATAGTATTATCATTACTGCATGCATTACTCTAGGAATTCAAGGAAGTTATTAATATCCATTTACAGAGTTTAGTGTAAAGCAAGTCAAAATTTCTCAAACTTTAAGATTTATTCCTAAGTGCTTTATTCCCACACCCCCCCAAAAAAATGATCCAAAAAAAGGAGATTTAGTAATAAGTACAAATAGTGCTAGCATTTACATTTGTATGTGTTATTGAGTTTATCCATTTGAAACTTAGTTTCATTATTTGCAAATTAGAAAAATAAGAAATACCAATTGATTGGATGTAATTAAGATGATTAAATGAAATAATAAACATAAAAGAAACTTAGCAGGGTGAAGATGTAGCAAATACTCAGAAAATCATCATTATTATTATTCTATGATTTTATATTAACTTATTTTTTATATTAAGATTAACTTTTTAGTAGTTTTGACAAATTTTATTAGCCCTATTATATGTATGAGGAAACTGAAACTCAGAGAAACTAAAAACTCACTGAGGTGGAAGCTAGAAAATAAAATCTTCACCTCAAGTTTTCTCATGTTGATAGCCTTACTCCTTCCATCACACCATGTCACTTCCGATTTGTGGTTTTTATTTAAAGTCTCTGGCATAGTAAATAAGATGAATCTATTGTCTGCCTAAGACTTTGCCAGAGGATAAAAGCAAAGACATAGCTCTACAAGCAGCATTACTATAACCCAGATGTTCCCTGCGCTACAAACTTGATAAGTCTAAATTTACTCAGCAGAGAAAGAAATTCTGCAAAGACCAAGAGCAAAGGAAACTTCTAAGCAGTAGTCCTTGGTCCACTTCCCACTTCTGAATGCAAGTGCTGCAGGTCTTGAGAGAGGTAAAACATGACCTCTCTAGACACAGATGTAGAGAACAAACGTATGGACACCAAGGGGGGAAAGCACGGGGGAGGTAGGATGAATTGGGAGATTGGGATTGACATATATACACTAATATGTATAAAATAGATAACTAATAAGAACCTGCTGTATTAAAAAAAAGAAAAAATAAAATTTAAAAAAAACCTATGTTAACTGACAACTAAAAAAACAAAAAGAAAAATATGGCCTCTCTGTTATATGAATATGCCAGGTCTCGGGATTCCTAACTCGAAGGTGGCACAGTCCTTGAAGCCCTTGACATAAAGCCATGTATCTTTTTAACCTGAAGGAGCTGTCATTTTCACTAGTTCTTTGCAATAGGAGTCATTCTTCTTCACTCTGTTTCTGGGGCTCCAACCTTTTTTAGTGTTTTGCTGCAGTTTCTGTAAACCACTTTCTTTTCAGCACCTACCATCCTGTTGTACAATGCCATGCATTTGCACACATTGTTTCCTGTGCCTGGAAAATTCTATTCTCCCAATCCCAGTCCCTGCTATCCATTCCACAACCTTCAACCTGGTATCTAGTCACCCTTCAAAACACAGACTTTTCCTGCTTCTATGAAGTCTTCCCCCAGGCCTACCCTCTCTTTCACAACAGAGTTTATCAGAGTATGGTGCCTTGAACATAATCCTGCTTTTATATATACCATCCAATATTGTTTTTAAGTTGCTTAACAAAATGTGTAGAATCATACTGTCTCAGGAAATAACCCAAGCTCTCACAGATCAAACATAGTCCCTGCCCTAATGGTTCTGCCAAAATAGTATATTTTAGTATATTAGTATATTAGTATATTAGTATATTTAGTATATATAGTATATTACCAATAGTATATTGGTCTCACCTTAACTTATTGGGTCCCATGAAAGCAAAGAACGTGTCTCATTCATCATCAAACCTATAGTTCCCAGCACAATGCCTGACAAATATCAGTTACTGATTAAATATTTGCTGAGTCATAATGTTTAACGAGTTGTATTCTTTGTTATCATAAGAATTTGAGCGTCAGAGTCAAACAAATCAGTCTAAGATATGACTTTAGCTTCTTCTCTGCAGATTCCCAAAGGACTGGTTTCTTACATTAGAGGAAACTGAAGCTGCCCTTCAGCACAACTTCGACGAGTTACTCCTTCAAGTACTCAACCAAGTTTCACTTAATGAAAAGCCAGAGGTTCTGGGATTATTTTAGACAATATTTAGTTGCATGATCGCTGGAAGGATGTATGAGGAACATTACAAATAATGGAAGCTTGTTATTATAAAAGAAGCAGGGATAAAGCCCCTTTTTCAGAAAGTGTTTTGGCACAAGCTTTCCTTTTGCAAAAGGCAATTGAAAATGAGCAGAGAAATTTTTCAATTTTCTGATTGTCTTCAGAATTCCACCAGGGTATCTTCATTTATGGTCATATCTGAATTCCTTTTTTTTTTTGGTGGTACGCGGGCCTCTAACTGTTGTGGCCTCTCCCGTTGCGGAGCGCAGGCTCCGGACGCACAGGCTCAGCGGCCACGGCTCACGGGCCCAGCCGCTCCGCGGCACGTGGGATCCTCCCGGACCGGGGCACGAACCCGTATCCCCTGCATCGGCAGGCGGACTCTCAACCACTGCGCCACCAGGGAAGCCCTGAATTCCTTTTAATCCTGTCCTTTCTCTTCCTGTGAACATACCTTTGAACATATATATTGTATAACCTAGATAAATATAAATAGTCCTCATATTTCCTCACTCAACCAATATTTACTGAGAACCTACTAGATGCCAGAGCCTATGATAGGCATAGAGGCATAAGGATAAATAAAACATAGTCACAAACTCACTAATATTCTCTGTTCTTTGGGGGAGACAGACTCCAAAGCAGAAAAATATCATGTCAGTGCCACAGATGCCACATGAAAGGTATAGCTGCGTGCTGAGACACCTCAGGGGAGGCAGCAATTCAGTTTTGCCCTTGAAGGCAAAGAAACAACCAGAGGTGGTAACATTCAGCTGAGATTTGAAAGATGAGGAGAAGAGTGGCATATGGACTGAATGTTTGTGTCTCCCCTCCACCCCACCCCAAAATTCATATGTTGAAGCCCTAACTATTAAGGTGAGGAATTTGGGAGGTAATCACATTTAGATAAGGTCACTAGAGTGGAGTCCCCATGCTAGGATCCATGTCCTATAAAAAGAGACACGGGAGAAATGATCTCTCCTCCACGTGAGGACACAGCAAGAAGGTGGCTGTCTGTAAACTAAGAGGAGGGTCCTCACAGGACACAAAATATGCTGGCACCATGATCTCAGACATCCAGCCTCCATAACTGAGAAATAAATGTGTGTCATTTAAGATACCAGTCTATGGTATTTGTTACTAGGCAGACTAAGTCTTAGTCTGAGCAAGCTAAGACAGAAAATGGTGCTAAGAAAGGCATTCTGCTGTTTAACAAATACCTGAATATGTGGAAGCAGCTTTGGAATTGAGCAATACGTAGAGGCTGGAAGAGTTTCGAGATGCGTGTTAAAAAAAGCTTAGCTTGCCATGAGTAGAATTTTAAAGATTCTAATGAGAGCTCAGGAAAAAAAAAAAAAAAGAGAGAGAGAGAGAACTGTAGAGAAAGCTTCCATCTTAGAGAATACATACATAATCATGAATATAATATTGGTAGAAATATGAACTGTAAAGGCCATTTTGGTGAGGTCTCAGATGGAAATGGAGAACATGTCATAGGCTAATGCGAAATATATAATCTTCTTCATAAGGTAGCAAAGAACTTGGCTAAATTGTGGATTTAGGGTAGATTTAATATTTTAGCGTTTTGTGGAAGAAAGAACTTATGAGCAATGAAACTGGATGCTTGAGATTTCTAAGCCAAGTATTGAAGTCGTGGCTTGGTTCTTCCTGACTTAGAGAAAAATGCAAGAGAGAGAAATGAATTGAGGAAGGAATAATTAAGAAAAAAAGAACCAGAAATGACAGATTTGGGAAATTCTGTCTGTTCATATTGCAAAAAATGAGAAAAGCCTGTTCAAGAGAGAACACTAACAGTATGGCAGGACCAACCATTTGATAAGCAGATTGAACCATGGACCAAATCAGCCACTCTAGCAGGAGCGCAGAGAGTTTGGGCTGAAAGGGATAGAGACAGTGGAAGGAAGAAAGGCTGTCAGAGTTCTTGGATTTTATAGGAACGGACCATAGTTGCTATTGTTTCAAACATCTAAAATTCTTCATGAATTCGTACAGGGAAGAATGACCTGAAATCTATCTGTCTATTCAGAAATCATCAGGGCTACATTCTCAGTTCCCAAAGGGAGGTGGGGGCCATTTCCTCAGTTTCAACAGGCAGTTAGGTTCTGCCCAAAGCCTTGGGAGTGGAGCCCCCCAGAGCCTGTTCCTTGCACGAGCCAGTCTCAAATATTTTCAGTACCTTTGCATGTGCCATCTTCCTGTCTGAAAGTCTCAATACCCCCAGTCTGCCTGGCTGACTTTTTTATTTTTTGACAAGCATTGAGATTTATTCTTTATAACAATAGGCAAAACTGTTAAAAAAAATTTAAGTTAGCATAAAAGCAAGGTCTTTCTTTTGAGTTAGTAATTATTAAGAATCAAAGCACCAATTTTTTTCTAGCTAAATAGTTAGCACCATTTAAAAATCACCTTTATTACTGAAGGTCCTGCAGGAAAATTAGTTATTAAGACACTGGATTCTCTAGCTCCAATCTCTTTTTCCCTTCATTGAACCAACCCCTCCCTACCCACCACAGGCTGCATTTTCATAGTCAGTAAGTGGTATGTGTTGTCCAAGCCCCTGCCTTCCTAACTGCCCACTATTGTCTTTTTTTTTTTTTTTCTTTAATACCCTCTTTATCCATTTCTCCCTTCCCCTCATTCCCCACCTCTGGCATCACCAATTGGCCCCACTAATTTGTTTTCTGTGTCTGTGAGCTTGCTTTGGGGGGCTGCTTTTGTCTTTGTTTTTTAGACTTCACATGTAAAAGAGTTCATATGCTATTTGTCTTTCTCTGAGTGACTTATTGTTCTTAGCATAAAGCCTTCTAGGCCCATACATGCTGTGGCAAATGGCAAGATTTCACTATTTTTATGGCTAAATAGTATTCCATTGTACATATACACCAGAATTTCTTTATCGATTCATCCATCAATAGACACTTAGGTTGTTTGCATATATTGGCTATTATAAATAGTACTGCAACAGACATGGGGGCATATATATCTTTTTGACTTAGTGTTTTTATTTTCTTCAGATAAATATTCAGAAGAGGAATTGCTGGCTCATATGGTAGTTCTAGTTTTAATTTTTTGAGGAATCTCCATACTGTTTTCCATAGTGGCTGCACCAATTTACATTTCCACTAATTTCTTCACATCCTCACCAACACTTGTTATTTCCTATTTATCTTGATCATAGCCATTCTAATAGGTGTGAGGTGATACCTCACTGTAGTTTTGGTTTGCATTTCTCTGATGATTAATGATGCTGAGCATCTTTTCGTGTACCTATCTGTATGTCTTGGCTATCTGTATGTCTTCTTTGGAAAAAAGTCTATGCAGATGTGCCTATTTTTAATGGGATTGTTTGCTTTTTTGGTATTGAATTGTACGTGTGCTTTATATATTTTGAATATTAAATATACATTATTATATATTTATAATATTATATATTTAAAAACTTAGTTATATAATTTGCACATATTTTCCCCCATTCAGTACATAGCCTTTTCATTGTGTTGATTATTGCCTTAGCTGTGCAGAGGTTTTAATTCCATGTAGTCCCACTTGTTTATTTTTGCTTCTGTTGCCTTTGCATTTGGTATCAGATTCAAAAATTCATCACCAAGAACTACATCAAGGAGCTTACTGCCTATGTTTTCTTCCAGTAGTTTTATGGTTTCAGGTCTTATGTTGAAGTTTTTAATTCAGTTTGAGTTAATTTTTGTATGTGATATATGATAATGATCCAGTTTCATTTCTTTGCATGAGGCTGTCCAGTTTTCCCAATACCATTTATTATTGAAGAGACTCTCCTTAACCTAATGTATAGTCTTGTCTCCTTTGTCATAAATTATTTGACCATATATGCATGCGTTTATTTTAGAGCTCTCTATTCTGTTCTGTTGGTCTATGTGTCTGTTTGTAAGCCAATACGATACTATTTTAATTTCTATAGCTTTGCAATTTATTTTGAAATCAGGGAGCTGGATGCCTATAGCTTTGTTCTTTCTCAAGATTGCTTTGGCTATTAAGGGTCCTTTTTGGCTCCATACAAACTTTAGGATTTTCTGTTCTATTTTTGTGAAGAATTCCATTGGAATTTTTACAGGGATTTCACTGAATCTGTAAATTTTATTTTTTCCTTTAGGTCTGTTAATGTTTGCTTTGTATATTTAGGTGCTCCTACTTTGGGTGCATAAATACAAATGTGATATCCTCTTGTTGAATTGACCCCTTAATCATTATGCAATGCCCTTCTTTGCCTCTTCTTGCTGTCTTCGTTTTAAAGTCTTTTTTTTTTTAACATCTTTATTGGAGTATAATTGCTTTACATAGGTGTGTTAGTTTCTGCTTTATAACAAAGTGAATCAGTTACACATATACATATATCCCCACATCTCTTCCCTCTTGCATCTCCTTCCCTCCCACCCTTCCTATCCCACCCCTTTAGGTGGACACAAAGCACCAAGCTGATCTCCCGGTGCTATGCGGCTGCTTCCCACTAGCGATCTATTTTACATTTGGTAGTGTATATATGTCCATGCCACTCTCTCACTTTGTCCCAGTTTACTCTTCCCCCTCCCCGTATCCTCAAGTCCATTCTCTAGTAGGTCTGCATCTTTATTCCCATCTTGCCCCTAGATTCTTCATGACCATTTTTTCCCCCTTAGACTCTCTATATATGTGTTAGCATATGGTATTTGCTTTTCTCTTTCTGACTTACTTCACTCTGTATGACAGACTCTAGGTCCATCCACCTCACTACAAATAACTCAGTTTCATTCCTTTTTATGGCTGAGTAATATTCCATTGTATATATGTGCCACATCTTCTTTATCCATTCATCTGTCAATAGACATTTAGGTTTCTTCCATGTCCTGGCTATTGTAAATAGAGCTGCAATGAACATTTTGGTACATGACTCTTTTTGAATTATGATTTTCTCAGGATATATGCCCAGTGGGATTGCTGGGTCGTACGGTAGTTCTATTTGTAGTTTTTTAAGGAACCTCCATACTGTTCTCCATAGTGGCTTTATCAATTTACATTCCCACCAACAGTGCAAGAGGGTTCCCTTTTCTCCACACCCTCTCCAGCATTTATTGTTTCTAGATTTTTTGAGGATGGCCATTCTGACCAGTGTGAGATGATATCTCCAATATTGTAGTTTTGAACTGCATATCTCTAATGATTAATGATGTTGAGCATCCTTTCATGTGTTTGTTGGCAATCTGTATATCTTCTTTGGAGAAATGTCTATTTAGGTCTTCTGCCCATTTTTGGATTGGGTTGTTTGTTTTTTTCATATTGAGCTGCATGAGCTGCTTGTAAATTTTGGAGATTAATCCTTTGTCAGTTGCTTCATTTGCAAATATTTTCTCCCATTCTGAGGGTTGTCTTTTCGTCTTGTTTATGGTTTCCTTTGCTGTGCAAAAGCATTTACATTTCATTAGTTCCCGTTTGTTTATTTTTGTTTTTATTTCCATTTCTCTAGTAGTAGGTCAAAAAGGATCTTGCTCTGATTTATGTCATAGAGTGTTCTGCCTATGTTTTCCTCTAAGAGTTTAAAGTCTTTTTTTGTCTGATATAAGTATAGCTACTCCAGCTTTCTTTTGGTTTCCATTTACATGGAATATCTTTTTCCATCTCTTCACTTTCAGTCTGTGTTTGTCCTTATACCTAAAAGTAGTCTCTTGTAGACAGCACATAGATGGCTCTTGTTTTTTTGTTTCTGTTTTGTTTTTGTTTGATTTTAAATCTATTCAGCCACTGTATGTCTTTTGATTAGAGAATTTAGTCCATTTACATTGAAAGTAATTATTGATAGATACGTAATTATTGCCATTTTGTTAATTGTTTCCTGGCTGTTTTTGTTGTTCCTCTCTGTTCCTTTCTTCTCTTGCTCTCTTCCTTTTTTGTTTGATGGCTTGTTATAGTGGTATGCTTATATTCTTTTCTCTTTATCTTTTGTGTATTTAGTATATGTTTTTGCTTTGTAGTTACCATGAAGATTACATATAACAACTCATATATATAACAGTCATAGACATAAGTTGGTTGACTTTTTTGTCACTTAGGTTTCAGCACAAAAACTGCTGCTTAGAGAGAGCCTCCATAAATCCCAAAATGAAGCAGACTACTCTCCCTCAATATATCATTATTTATCTTGATTGTTTTTTTCTTTTAAATAAAATTTTGAGCACCAGGAAATAATGGGTTAATGGATTCAATCTGTCTTGGGTATTGTTTTATCCTCAACTCATAGAATAATCCCTGATATTTAATAGGTACTCTTTAAATTTCCTTACATGATTGATTTTTCATCTTTTATTTGTTGATTTATCTGATAAAATTCTCAGGAGAATACTTTATTGCCTATAGTTTGGAGTTCATAGGTGACTCCAAGCTACTTTTCTCATGTGTGTTAGTTTGCTATGGCTGTCATAACAAAGTACCACAGACTGGGTAACTTTAATCAACAGAAATGTATTTTCTCATAAGTCTAAAGGATAGAAGTCTGAGATCAAGAAGTTGGTACGGTTGGTTCCTTCTGAGGCCTCTCTCTCTGACTTGTAGATGACTGTCTTCTCCTCATGTCTTCACATGGTCTTTCCTCTGTGTGTCTGTGACCTAATCATCTCTTCTTATAAGAACACATCATATTGGATTAGGGTCTTCCCAAATAAATCTATTTAACCTTAATTCTACTTTAAAGATCCTATCTCCATATATAGTCATATTCTGGGATTAGGAGTTCAAATACATGAATTTTAAGTGATATAATTTGACGCATAAACCATGTAATATATCATCATAAATATGCTAGAAAATATAGAGGTTACTATACAGAATTACATATAACTTGTAGAACTTTCTAAGAGTATGGATCTTGATTTTAATTTCAGTAAACACTGATCTAATAAGATATATACTAAGCTCATGTAACAAAGATACCCCAAAATACAGTAACTTTAGCAGAATAAATATGTATTTCTCTCTCAGTCCAGAAGTAGGCAGAGTCCACAGCAGGTGGGCAGTTCTGCTCCACAAGGTTGTCCAGGAATACAGTTGCCTTTCATTTTGTCATTCCACTGTTCACTACAGTGGTGGTCTTGTGTCTTCATGGTTGAATCTATCTTCCTAACACAACTTTCTCTTTTAGACACAAAGAAGGAATGGAGAACAAGCAGTTTTCATTTAAGGATATGGCACTGAATTAAGCCCTTCACTTCCTTTCATATTCCATGTAATTAACTTACATAATCTTATTATAGCAAGAAGAGGTTGGAAACGTGGTATCTATCTGCGTGATCATGTGAAATGTCATGTGAACAAAGCCATGAGTGGTGGTTGAGGAGTTCTATTACTAAAAGGGAAGGAGAGATTGTATATTGAGGGGAAATTAATCTTTGCCACGATGGCTTACAGCAGTATTTTACACAGAAAATTGTATAAGACATGGTCCTTGCCATTTGTGTAATATTCTGATTTAAAAGTTTAAGATTAACTCAATCTGTTGTGATTATCGTTGGAACCTAGGTTTATTTTTTTCCTAAGCTTGACATAAATTCTATTTACTTTGGCCAAATTTTCTGACCATCCTAGAATTATCTATGATAGAAATTTAAGCCCAAACATTTCATACAATTTCATGCCATTTTATGTAAATTAGAGGCATAAGAGAAATCCAGCAAACAGAGAAAAACTCAGTAAGCAAAATATAGAGACAGCATGATACATTTTAAACGACACTGTTTTGAAAGTGACACTGAATGTGCAAGCATTAGCCAATTACCAGAAGAATGACTGTGGGCAAGGTATTTGATGTCTCTGAGTCTCAGTTTCCCCATCTCCACACTGATTACAATACTTATCTTGAGGACTGTCACAAAGACTTTGACTAATATATGAAAATAAACCTGTGGAGACTCAATAAACCCTAATACAGTTTCGTGGTTTCCTTCACTTAAGTGTATGATTTCTAAATGAAACTGCCTGATGCTTATTTCACATTTGTGACATTGGACAATTCTCTTAATCTCTCTAAATCCTAGTTTTCTCAACTATAGAATGAAAATGACAGTAGTACAATAGTATTCACTGTGTTGCTATGTTCGTAAACTGCCTATCTAGGTGCTTCAATAAACATTACTGTCATGATTTTTCCTCTGCTGCATATTGTAGCTCAGATCAGTAGACAGGTTCTTCCTTCAGCCCCATCTGATGCCTTAGCTCTCTAAAAATTGGCTGTATTGCTAGAGAAAAAGTGAAGACATACAGCACATCTGTTTTCTATTTAGGAGGCCTTCAGGCTGGCCTTAAAAAATAAGCTGCATTATTGTCATTATCCATGTGAAGCCTTCTTATAATGGTGAAGCTGTTCATACTTAGAGTGGAAAATCACAACTTCCAAAATTGTCTCCCTAGGGAAAATCTAATGGGTATGCTTTTTATTTGGTGTCTCTCATAAATGATCCCTACCAAATGAAGAAATCTGATTAAAGTCATGGAAACTTTTCAACAGACAGTGACAGAATTGTGGAGCATGCCCCAGTCATGTTTATTGTCTCAACTCCTCTTGACCCATCAATTCAATAAGAATATTTAGCTGCCTTTTTTGTGGCAATGAAAGCACAAAAAAGTTAGAAAATTTCTAACAGCAATTAATTGCCCATTTGGGGAGAATAAGGTCAGGTCACAAAAATAACCACCAAGAGACACCATTTAGCTTTAGGAACATTCAGAGTTGACATCCTCCATTCTCATGTCTTATCCTTTTTTATAGCAGACATGCTCTTGGGATATAATATAAAAGCACACTTCCATTAAGCCCTGAGAGATATCGACCTTTCTTGAATAATTCTACCTAGGCACTGGTGATTACCATGTCAATTCTAGAAGTCATATTGGAACCAGTTAATATAACTATTTAAGAAAAAATTAAAGGAACTTAATTTGCCACCTTACAGCATCTGTGTGCTTCATCGGCTGAATAGACAGACAGACAGGTGAGTTGTATAGCCTAAGGAAGGAAAAAGCATCTAAGAATAAAGCTAATGTTCAAAGTAATAGGTACCCTTGAAGCTTGGTTTAAGACCATTGAATCACAAGCACTTGTTGTGGGCGGGATGAAAACATAATAGACAGTGTTCTCCTTAACATAGGGACACTTATAACTAGGAAATCAGTTCTTTTCACATTCTGAATTTGTGTTTCCTTATCACCAGTTAAGGTAGGAATACTACATACATTGCTTACTTCTTTCTGCATCACACAAGGAAGGTTATATGGTAAGGTGTCCCACTGTTAATGATGCCAAGATTGATAAATTGGTTAATGTGCCTAGTGAATCATTTCATAGAAAGGTATATTTATTCTTTAGAAGTATCAGGTTAACTGTGGAGAGATACTTTGAGACCATGTGAATATCCTGCTCCCTGAAAGTATTTTAGTTAATAGGTTTAACGATATTTGATAATGCTTGTCTAAATCAATTATTACATCAGTTATTGGAAATGGTGATTTTGGAATTTTAACATTTCTTGCTTCAGCTGAGCTCTGGTTGTTTCAATCTTACACATATTGGGGATCTTCTAACTTAACTTTGGTTGTTAGCTGCTCACAGCAAAATTTCAGCTGAGTTCTAATGATTTCTCAAAAACTTACAGCACAGTACTAAAATTCCCAACCCTTCTTGCACCTCACTTTACTATTTCTGCACCCTGATTTCTTATTTTATTTTTATTTATTCCATGTTTTTCCATTCTGTCTCAAAATCTTCTTGAAAGGAGATTGATATAAAGAAACACATGTTTCCAGAATCTGAGTAACACCTTTCTATTCCTGAATGGCCAGACAGGGAGAGAAGAGGGGCCCTTTATACGTGTCTTTTGTGCTTTGAGATTTTCTCAAACCATATTGGAACTAGTATCCAGCTTTCAGAAAATGTTTTCTGCTGATACAAGGAGAAGGGCAAGATTAAAGAAACTAGAAATCCATGCAGAAACATATGTTACACTTATTTCTAGTCAATGAGACTTGGTGCTGAAATTTGTCAATTTTATATATAAACCAAGTCCTGGCTTTATGTTTTGTTTAGAAACATAACATCTGAAGGATTAGAAATGCTATTTCTTTTCAGTAGATTGTAAGGAAAGGGACAGTGTAACATTTTAAAATGTAATTCAGTAGTTATAGTCTTCTTTAATTACTCAATGTAAAGTTTGTAAAGAAAAAGAAAAAACAAGTAAGCTCTCATCACTCAGCCATAAGTCTGTGAATCTTTTCTCAAAATCAGTTTGCCATTTTTTCCTGCAAAATACATTCAATGCTAGGAAAATGGTTCCATATTAATATGCCACTTCTGTTCAATGTTAAGCCAAATTGTCACACACTCCAAGAATGATTTTGTGAAGCCCTGCCGTGGAGCTTTCCAATAGTTCTGCTTTAAAATAGTGCAACAAGTTCCCTGGGAGATGGTTAAGAGAATCCATTACCAATTGGCCAGCCATAATTATTATTCTCTCTAACCCAGAAGTCTGGTCTATTGACCAAATGGTTCAGTGGTTCACAGGAGAATGTTAATAGGACTAAACATTTTGACCACCCTGACTAACTTGCATCTTCAGCCTTTAATCAAAGCTTCAATCCATTCAATTTATTTATTTTATTTTATTTTATTTTATTTTTTTAATCCATTCAATTTAGAACAACCTGTCTATAACAGTGAGATACTGAATGCCTGTCAGGTCTCAACATGCAGAGCTGAACTGCTGGGGCAAAAATGTGGAAGACACCACAGATACTTGGTTCATGAGTATCACCTTACCCACCTGATAGGTAACCCTGAATGGCTTTTGCAAGGTACCCCAAGCCCCTTTACACAGCTTACACAGTCTCTCACCACAGATATTCAGGGCCAATTACTCTATGGAAGACCTGCATACACTTTCCTCCTATAAAACGTTAATGGCCCAAAGAGGCTGGTAGATTGAGACAAGGAATTGAGTGTCCATTTCAAATCAAATCATTCAAAAATGATTAACCTAAGACTTGCTCAACAACAGAATGGAGGAAATAAGAATAATACGAACCTACATGTTGGTCATTGTCAACTCTCAGTACTATAACTCTCTGTGCTCTCACCTTCCTGAGAAGTGTACAACCTTCAACAGAGTTGTTATAATGAAGAAAGCTACACTGAATTCTTTTAAAAAAACAAAAACAAAAAACTGCATGCTAACCTGATATGGTAGAAACAACCAGAAATTAAGATTTAAAAAACTTAGTATCTGGGTTGAGCTAACACCCTCATCTGTAAAATTACTTAACAGTTCCCACCTTACATATTTTTGTGGTGATTGAGCAAATAAAATATGTAAGACACATCGCATAGGGTCAAATTGAATCATGACATTGGTAATTTTATATAAAACAACATGTGAAATACAACCCATCACAGTCTCCTTCAGCAACCACCAGGTAGGTCTCTAATAACTACTCATTCCTTCCATATTCGTCCATCAACGCATACTGCGTACCTATTATGTGTCAGGTGTTGCGCTAAGACAAGATAAATTCAATCCTAGTCCTCAAAAAAATTCATTCCTTCATGAGTGGCACAGACAAGTTCAAAGATGACCCCCATGTTGCAGAGCTATGGATAATGGCAGGTTTATTTCAAGAGTTGACTTCAGCTTTCTTTATCAACATGACAGTTATATTATAAATTTTCTTCATAAGAACACCTAAGGAAAAAAGTCTCATATAAGAACTTAGAAGTCATACATCTAATTCCAAGTCTTATTCTTCCACTACTCCTCACTCATGATATTGTACAACCTTGAAATAGTTATCTAACATCTTTTCACACCACTGCTTCATCTGTAGTATGAGGTAATAATAGTACTTATTTTATTGGTTCATTGTGAGAATTTAAGGTAATAGAATCTAGAACAGTGTGTGACATTTAAACCCTAAAAAAAAAATTGTAGCTATTATGATAAAGTCATTGGTACATGTATTTAATAAATATTTACTCAGAGTCTTTTGTATTGGAATTAATTAGGTTATGGGAATATAATGGGACAAACACAGTCTTATGCCCTGTACTCATGGAAATTTCATTCTTTTTAATTCATTTATTTATTATGAATTTTATTTTTTTTATACAGCAGGTTCTTATTTGTTATCTATTTTATACAAATCAGTGTATAAAATCCTAATCTCCCAATTCATCCCAACACCACTACCTCCCTCCCCCTACTTTCCCTCCTTGGTGTCCATACGTTTGTTCTCTACATCTGTGTCTCTATGTCTGCCCTGCAAACACGTTCATCTGTACCATTTTTCTAGGTTCCACATATATGCATTAATATACGATATTTATTTTTCTCTTTCTGACTTACTTCACTCTGTATGACAGTCTCTAGGTCCATCCACATCTCTACAAATGACCCAATTTCATTATTTTTATGACTGAGTAATATTCCATTGTATATATGTACCACATCTTCTTTATCCATTCGTCTGTTGATGGGCATGTAGCTTGCTACCATGACCTGGCTATTGTAAATAGTGCTGCAATGAACCTTGTGATGCACGTGTCTTTTTTAATTATGGTTTTCTCTGGGTCATATGGTAGTTCTATTTTTGGTTTTTTAAGGAACCTCCATACTGTTCTCCATAGTGGCTGTATCAATTTACATTCCCAACAACAATGCAAGAGGGCTCCCTTTTCTCCACACCCTCTCTAGCATTTGTTGTTTGTAGATTTTCTGATGATGTTCATTCTAACTGGTGAGAGGTGATACCTCACTCTAGTTTTTTATTTTGTTTTGGTTTTTTTTGGCCACATCATGCAGCATGTGGGATCTTAGTTCCCTGATCAAGAATTGAACCCGTGCCTCTTGCAGGGGAAGCTCATAGTCTTAACCCCTAGCCTGCCAGGGAAGTCCACCTCATTGTAGTTTTGATTTGCATTTCTCTAATAATTAGTGATGTTGAACAGATTTTCATGTGCCTCATGGCTATCCGTATGTCTTCTTTGGAGAAATGTCTATTTAGTTTTTCTGCCCATTTTTTGATTGGGTTGTTTGCTTTTTTAATATTGAGCTGCATGAGCTTTTTATATATTTTGGAGATTAATCGTTTGTCTGTTGATTCATTTGCAAATATTTTCTCCCATTCTGAGGGTTGTCTTTTTGTCTCACTTATAGTTTCCTTTGCTGTGCAAAAGCTTTTAAGTTTCATTAGGTCCCATTTGCTTATTTTTGTTATTATTTCCATTACTCTAGGCGGTGAGTCAAAAAATATCTTGTTGTGATTTATATCAAAGAGTGTTCTTCCTATGTTTTCCTCTGAGAGTTTTATAGTGTCCAGTCTTACATTTAGGTCGTTAATCCATTTTGAATTTATTTTTGTGTATGGTGTTAGGGAGTGTTCTAATTTCATTCTTTTACATGTAACTGTCCAGTTTTCCCAGCACCACGTATTGAAGAGACTGTCTTTTCTCCATTGTATATCTTTGCCTCCTTTGTCATAGATTACTTGATCATAGGTGTGTGGGTTTATCTCTGGACTTTCTATCCTGTTCCATTGATCTATATTTCTGTTTTTGTGCCAGTACCATAGAGTCTTGATTACTGTAACTATGCAGTATAGTCTGAAGTCAGTGAGTCTGATTCCTCCAGCTCTGTTTTCTTTTCCCTCAAGACTGCTTTGGCTATTTGGAGTCTTTTGTGTCTACCTACAAATTTTAAGATTTTTTGTTCTAGTTCTGTAAAAAATGCCATTGGTAATTTGATTGGGATTGCACTGAATCTGTAGATTGCATTGGGTGTTTAGTCATCTTCACAATATTGATTCTTCCAGTCCAAGAACATGTTATATCTCTCCATCTGTTTCTGTCATCTTTGATTTCTTTCATCAGTGTCTTATAGTTTTCTGAGTACAGGTCTTATACCTCCTTAGGCAGGCTTATTCCTAGATATTTTATTGTTTTTGTTGCAATGGTGAAAGGGATTGTTTCCTTAATTTCTCTTTCAGATTTTTTGTCCTTAGTGTATACGAATGCAAGAGACTTCTGTGTGTTAATTTTTTATCCTGCAATTTTACCAAATTCATTGATTAACTATAGTAGTTTTCTGATGCCATCTTTAGGATTATCTACGTACAGCATCATGTCATCTGCAAACCATAACAGTTTTACTTCTTCTTTTCCAATTTGGATTCCTTTTATTTCTTTTTCTTCTCTGATTGCCATGGCTAGGACTTTCAAAACTATGTTGAAAAATTCCTGATCTTAGTTTTTCCCCATTGAGAATGCTGTTTGTTGTGGGTTTGTCATATATGGCCTGTATTATGTTGAGGCAGGTTCCCTCTATGCCCACTTTCTGGAGAGTTTTTATTATAAATGGGAGTTGAATTTTGTCAAAAGCATTTTTCTGCATCTATTGAGGTGATCATATGGTTTTTATTCTTAAGTTTGTTTATATGGTGTATCACATTGATTGATTTGCATATATTGAAGAATCCTTGCATCCCTAGGATAAATCCCACTTGATTATGGTATGTGATCCTTTTAATGTGTTGTTGGATTCTGTTTGCTTTTTGCATATATATTTATCAGTGATATTGGCCTGTAGTTTTCTTTTTTTGTAGTATCCTTGTTTGGCTTTGGTATCAGGGTGATAGTGGCCTTGTAAAATGACTTTGGGAGTTTTCTTTCCTGTGCAAATTTTTGGAAGAGTTTCAGAAGTATGGGTGTTAGCTCTTCTCTAAATGTTTGATAGAATTCACCTGTGAAGCCATATGGACCTGGACTTTTCTTTGTTGGAAGATTTTTAGTCACAGTTTGAATTTCATTACTTGTGATTGGTCTATTCATAGTTTCTGTTTCTTCCTGGTTCAGCCTTGGAAGGTTATACCTTTCTAAGAATTTGTCCATTTCTTCCAGGTTGTCCATTTTATTGGCATAGAACTGTTTGTAGTAGTCTCTCATGATCTTTTGTATTTCTGTGATTTCTATTTTACCTTCTTTTTTGTTTCTAATTTTATTGATTTGAGTCCTTTCCCTGTTTTTCTTGATGAGTCTGACTAAAGGTTTCTCAATTTTGTTTATCTTCTCAAAGAACCAGCTTTTAGTTATACTGATCTTTGCTATTGTTTTTTTCTTTCTATTTCATTTATTTCTACTCTGATCTTTATGATTTCTTTCCTTCTACTTACTTTGGGTTTTGTTTCTTCTTTCTTCTCTAGTTCCTTAGGTGTAAGGTTAGATTGTTTACTTGAGATTTTTCTTGTTTCTTGAGGTACGAATGTATTGCTCTAAACTTCCCTCTTAGAACTGCTTTTGCTGCATCCCATAGGTTTTGGATCATCGTGTTTTCATTGTCATTTGGGTCTAGGTATTTTTTATTTCCTTTTTATTTCTTTAATGATCTCTTGGTTATTTAGTAATGTATTGTTTAGCCTCCACATGTTGTGTTTTTTTACATTTTATTCCCTGCAATTTATTTCTAATCTCATAGCATTGTGGTCGGAAAAGATGTTTGATATGATTTCAATTTTCTTAAATTTACCAAGGCTTGATTTGTGACCCAAGATGTGATCTATCCTGAAGAATGTTCTGTGCACACTTGAGAAGAAAGTGTAATCTGTTGTTTTTGGATGGAATGTCCTTTAAATATCAATTAAATGTATCTGGCCTATTGTGTCATTTAAAGTTTGCATTTCCTTATTAATTTTCTGTCTGGATTATCTGTCCATTGGTGCAAGTGAAGTGTTAAAGTCCCCCACTATTACTGTGTTACTGTTGATTTCCTCTTTTATAGCTTATGTAGTGAGGTGCTCCTATGTTGGGTGCATATATATTTATAATTCTTATATCTTCTTCTTGGATTGATCCCTTGATCATTATGTAATGTCCTTCCTTGTCTCTTGTAACATTCTTTATTTTAAAGTCTATTTTATCTGATATGAGTATTGCTACTCCAGCTTTCTTTTGATTTCCATTTGCATGGAGTATCTTTTTCCATCCCCTCACTTTCAGTCTGTATGTGTCCCTAGGTCTGTAGTGGATCTCCTGTAGGCAGCATATATATGGGTCTTGTTTTTGTATCCATTCAGCAAGCCTGTGTCTTTTGGTTGGAGCATTTAATCCAGTCTCATTTAAGGTAATTATCGATATATATGTTACTATTACCATTTTCTTAATTGAAAACAAAAGAATTTGTTTTTGTAGGCCTTTTTCTTCTCTTTTGTTTCCCACTTAAAGAAATTCCTTTAGCATTCGTTGTAGAGCTGGTTTGGTGGTGCTGAATTGTCTTAGCTTTTGCCTGTCTGTAAAGCTTTTGATTTCTCCATTGAGTCTGAATGAGATCCTTGATGGGTAGAGTAATTTTGGTTGCAGGTTCTTCCCTTTCATCACTTTAAATGTATCATGCCACTCCCCTCTGGCTTGTAGAGTTTCTTCTGAGAAAACAGCTGTTAACCTTATGGGAGTTCCCTTGTATGTTATTTGTCATTTTTCCCTTGTTGCTTTTAATAATTTTTCTTTGCCTTTAATTTTTTGTCAGTTTGATTACTATGTGTCTTGGCTGTTCTCCTTGGGTTTATCCTGCCTGGGACTCTCTGTGCTTCCTGGACTTGGGTGGCTATTTCCTTTCCCATGTTAGGGAAGTTTTTGACTATAATTTCTTTAAATATTTTCTCAGGTCCTTTCTCTCTCTCTTCTCCTTCTGGGACCCCTATAATGAGAATGTTCTTGTGTTTAATGTTGTCCCAGAGGTCTCTTAGGCTCTCTTCATTTCTTTTCATTCTTTTTCCTTTATTCTGTTCCATGGCAGTGAATTCCACCATTCTGTCTTCTAGGTCACTTATCCGTTCTTCTGCCTCAGTGATTCTGCTATTGATTCCTTCCAGTGTATTTTTCATTTCTGTTATTGTACTGTTCATCTTGTTTGTTTGTTCTTTAATTCTTCTAGGTCTTTGTTAAACATTTCTTGAATCTTCTCAGTCTTTGCCTCTATTCTTTTTCCAAGGTACTGGGTCATCCTCACTAACATTATTCTGAATTCTTTTTCTGGAAGGTTGCCTATCTCCACTTCATTTAGTTGTTTTTCTGGAGTTTTATCTTGTTCCTTCATCTGGTACATATTCCTCTGCCTTTTCATTTTGTCTGTCTTTCTGTGAATGTGGTTTTTGTTCTACAGGCTGCAGGATTGTATTTCTTCTTGCTTCTGCTGTCTGCCTTTGGTGGATTGGAACTTTCATTATTGGAAGAAAAAAAAATAACACGACTTCAATGGATCATTTGTTTTAATCATTTTATTTTATAGGTAATAAAACAAAGTCCTAGAGAGACACAGATAAGACAAAAAGCTAATACTTACTGAAATGTTACTATGCACATACCTGGTACTTTTATAAGTGCTTTAGATGTTTTATCAAGTTTAATTAGGACAACTGGTTTACATAATATTTACTATTAGTATCTATGTTTTACCAATAAGAATACTAAAGAATAGAGATTAAGTCAATTCCCTAAGGTCACACAGCTAATAAACTGCAGAGATATCATTCAAATTAGGCAGTTTGGTTCCAAGAATCAGGCTTTTAATCACTAGGCAATAGAGTCTGGTAATTCAGTAACTTATCTAAAGATACCTATCAAGAAGATAGTGACAAAAGGGGCACTTTCAGGTGCAGAGCAGTATGAGGTCACCACATCACACCCAACCCACTGTGTATTTAAGTGTCTATTAAAGAGAAAGTAACTTTAATTCCAGTCTCCAAGAGGTTGTTAGATTGGTTTCTTGTGTATGTGTTTTATTTGTTTGTTTGTTTTTAGATCACCTTTTGGAACAGCCAACTAAGTCTCTGCATTAATAAACAAGCACCACACACACACACACACACACACACACACACACACACAGAGGAATTCCTTTAAATCTGAAGTGCCCAGTCTTTTTAAATGAGAGAAGAGGCCATCTGAACTCAATTTTATCAATAATAATCTATTCAAAATTCCTGAACTCTTTATCAGGTCTTACAATTATATCATCTGCCATATGTTTCTAGGGTTCACAGAACAAGAAGTATTTCTTTTTTTGCTATTGAAGTATTATTGCCTTAATTTTACATTAGTCACGAGGAAGTTATTGTCCATAAAGACCTTCTAAGAGAAGAAATTAGAATTGTTCTTGCTCTGAAAATCAGCATTAACTATTACTTAAATGTATGTCAGTATAAGTTAAGTAATGCTGTAGTGACAAATATCCCCAGTTTTCACTAGCTTATCACATTACAAGTGTATTTATTTTTCACATATTATCCACATAGGCTGTCTAGAGTTCTTTCCACTCAGGATCTAAGCTGGTAGAGATTTCATTATCTTGTGGTTGATCCATCTGGAGTAAGGTCTCACTAAGGGAAGAGAGAATTGAAGGGTAACTTGCTGGGTCTTTTGTACTTTTGCCTAGATATGAAACACATAGAATCTGTGCATAGTTTATTGGCCAAAACTAGCACTTTGCCCTGCCTAGTCACAAGGAGTTGAGGATGTGTAATACTACTCCAGAAGCAAAAGAGGAAAAGGAGCAAGATTTGGATAAGCACCATGATGAATCTGTACAGACCTCCTGCTGTACAGATAATGATATTAAATGTTTCAGTGTAATGCAACAACAACAACTACTACTACTACTGTTACTACTACTGCTGCTATATTACTACTACTACCATATGAGCTCATACTATGCACCAAGCATATGTAGCAACTTTTATATAACATCTAACTCCATAAAGCAACCCTCTGAAATAAGTATTATTATTCCCAGTTCATGAGTACAAAATCTGAAGTTCAGAAAGCTTAGCATCTTGTTCAAGTTTCCACATATAAGAAGTGATAGATAATTTGTTCACATATAGTTCATTCTTACTTCAAAGCATTTGCTATTTTTACTATGAAATATTACCTTTCTGTAAATCTGGAGAACCAGTTAGAAATCTAAAGCAAAGTAAATGAGATAAAGCTCCCATATGCTAAGCAGAAGCACAAAGAATCTCTCTCCCTTAAGGAACGTACTATTTTATTAGATAATTCAAGCATATGCAAAAGTAACTTAAATATACTTTCTTCGCATTCTACACTTAGAAATTAAGCATGAGTAACACAGTTTTCTGAACATGGTGTGATTTCCTCCCCTCTGCACTTTGCATTGTCTTCCATTTTCATCACATTGTCCCACTGATGGTTAACTACAGTCATACTGTATTTAGTGCAATACTTTGGACAAAAGTATTAGAGGCTGTATATCTATCATAGCAATGTTTACACAAACCCTGAAAAGTATATATTTTTACCCATGTCTTATAGATGAGGAAAGTGAGACTTAAAGAATTCAAGTTACTTGATCTAGACTATAAGTTATAAATGGAAGATCTGGGATTTGAATGTAGACATTTTTGGTAGATAATTCACATTTTTTGGAGCTACATTAGACCACTTTAACCTACTAAATGTCTCAACATCATAGGCTCAGCTAAAGGATTACCTGTCTTGTGAAGCATTGTAGATAGCTCCAGTTACAGGTAGGTGTGCTCTCTTTTCTATCCTTGAAGAGTACTGAGTAAAAGCCATAATTTTAGCAATTATCACATTCTATTGTAACTGTGTATTTAATGACTATCTCACAGAAAGACTGCAAATTTTGTGAAGAAAGCCTAGGCAAACAGGGTGGTCATGATTAGCTTTAAAGAAAACTGAGAGGATTTACACAGAGGTGCCCTGGCTCCAGACCAGCCACAAAGGACACCAGCCTCAGAGTAAATGGACCATCCCAGACTTTGGCAGCAGGTCAGTTTCAGGCTATTCATCCTGTGTCTCCCTTTCTGAATAGGCTCAGGGTATGGGCATAACTGGTAGTGAAGGACTTAAAGAGTAAGACCTGAGAAGAACATAAAAATATCTACTTACTGCACATAAATTTGTGCATCTACTACATGCAGGAGCTGTGTTAGGCAGGTACTGGGGATGCAACAATAAATAAGATAGTAATGGTCTGGGAATTTATAGGGCTTATATCACAGTAAGAGGAAAGATAATAAACTAGGAAGCAAAATTTTATGGTAAGTTTGAAGTAATTTTTGAAAACAAATCAATTACAAGACTGCAACACAATAAAATGATAGATAGATACATAAGTAGACAGATAAATGTAAGCAAGATTACGTGAGAGAAAAAGGTGGTCGCATTTGATGGTTTTGTCAGGGAAGACGTCTCTAAGAAGGTGGCATTTAAGCTAAAACCTGAAGGATGAAAAAGAGCCAAATAGATAAGATCCAGAATAAGGACATTCCAGGCAGAGCAAAGAGCCTCAAGGTGGGAAGGTCAGATTCATTTTGACAACTCCCATGTATAGCTACAGCCTTCAATTCCCTCATGAATTCCAGATGGCTTACTGACATTAGCTCTTGTATGTCTGATAAAACTTTCGACTTTAACAAATTCTTGGTTTTCACCAAAAATATGTTTCTCCTCCAGTACTGGTGAACAATTCTACAATTCACTCTCTTGCTATAGCCAAAAAGCTTGAATCATTCATTTTTAAGCAGAATTTTTAAAAAGTCACATTGGCTCTACCTTCAAAATATTTCCCAAATCCAAATATTTCTTATCCGTACAAAACCACACTTCCATCATCTCCCGCCTAGACAAGAGTAAATGTCCTATTTGGTCTTTCTGCGTCTACTCTTGCATTCCTACATTTTATTCTATGTACAGCAGCCAGTGAGTTTATATCCATTTTCTGGCCAAAATATCCATTGTCTCTATACATCACTTAGAAAAAAATTCAAAATTCTTACCGTTGGCAGCCTCTTGCTCCCTTTATATCTTATTTCTTACCATGCTTTTTTCTCTCACTTTGCTCCAGTAACTCTGACTCCTTGATGTTCCTTAAACATACTAAAAATATTCTTGTCTCTTTTACTAGATTGTAAGATATACAAAGACAGTATTTGCCATTTTGTCCATTCTGCAATCTTTAGCATCTCTATCTGGAACATAAAAGTTCTCAATAAATATTTGTTAAAGGAACATGATCAAGGAAAATAAAAGGAAGGAAGGAGGAGGAAGGTAAGGAAGGAGAGAAGGAAAAAGAAAAGGAAGGAAGAAATACAGGCAAGCAGTCAAGAAATTTTCTTGTATATTCTAGAATCCCCCAGAAGGTCTTGAGCTTCAAATACAAGAAGAAAGAAGAATAGTATAAGGGGATGAAAATTGGATTGTCTAGAGATGCCAGGCCTCATGGGGTCTAATGACATCAGAAAGAAGCTCAGATTTTATTCTAAGTACAGTGAGAATTCCAGAAAGCCTTTTCAAAATAATCATAAGTGAAATACAATGAGGCTGTAGCTACACATACAAATTATTTGCACTTCCCTTCTTTTTTTTTTTCCTCTACTAACAAAGTCTTGATTATCCTGGCTGCTTGACTCAGCTAATCAATTCCATTCAGTCAAAATGATTAGGTTTAACACCTTCCCCAACAAAAATAACTGATATAAGGACACATACCTGACCCATCTGAACTGCACTAAACTATACATGTGCCAAAAGGATTCAATGAACAGGACCCAATGCAAACATAGGTTTAGTACAGTTGTTTCCTGCATTAGGAAGAGCTATTGACTTAGAAAGACTGGGGCACAAAGTCCAGCCCCATCTCTAGCTCTAACCTATATGATTAGGTTAGTCATATAACCTAATCTCTCTGAACTTCGGTGCTCTTATCGTTAAAGAGGGAGTAATTAAACCTGCATTTCAACCTTGCTATGACTATTAAGTAAAATAGGATACAAGAGGACCTGGATCCTAGTAGGTCCCTTATTTTTCCATAGCCAGTAAAGGACAAGAGAGAGGGCTGTTAATCACTGAGTCCCTGCTTAAAGGATACACTCTACCTATTGACCTGCTTCTGCTTCATGAACTTCCACCATCTCCTACTGACAAGCCATAGAAAGAAAGCACTCTTCCTTCATTACAGTCATTGGAGGGATGTGGTATGAGAAGACAAGAAAAAACTATGAATGTTATGACAACATTTGGTGCTGGGACTAGACTCCCTGCCATCCAGAGAGGTTGCTTAATAGGAGTATGTTACATAAGGAATCGGAATTGTCTGAGGGTGTTTTTCTGAGAACTAGAGAGTCCAGGCACTAGCCTGCTGGCTTCCTACAATTATGATTTCTGCACTGTTCAAATAAACACACGAAATCATATTCTCAGTGTCTAAAGGCTCCTTTACATGAAGGCAAGTCGCTAATGTTTTTTATCGGGTACAACAGGGCAGTGTCAAGAGTTTCAGTGGCCACATTTTCAAAGGGAAGCTGCCAAATAGTGTGTTACGGCTTTAAGAAGAGCCTAAAGAAAGCCAGTTAGCAGAGTTTTGTGTAACACCTTCAGATCTTTCAAATTCACTTTCTTAACAAGCATTAGATTTACTTACAGGTTCCTGGTGTAATGTGTAATCTGGTCAGGAATACTTCAGAAATAATAAGAAATGGTTCCACTGGACAGATACAAGTGTTTTTTGGACAGGACTAAATGTCTTTCAAGATTATCAGGTGTTGCCAGTGTTTATGCCCAGAGAGATGTAATCATTCTGTTTTCATCACCTGTTGCTTTTTCATTTCCTCTCTCATTGAGAATCCTATTGCAGCACAGACAATAACATCGCTGTCTATATGTATATCTAAACTGTACGGGAGCTTTGGTGCTGGGACAAGATATGCTAAAATAACAAAGCAAAACAGATTACACCTTCCAAAGAGCTGTTTGGAAATACTGAAGAAGATGTGCTATCAGTGGCCATATTTACACAATGGAAACTGTGAGAAAAAAGAATCATACGTTTGCTGACATTTATTTGAATCCCTCTTAAGGATATATTAAAATTGTCTAATAAAATCCTCATTATTGTTTAGCTTTTTACATATTACTCCAAAGAAATATGTGACTGTGGAAGGATACAGACTTTAAGGAATTTGGGTTATAGATTCAAGATGTTAACCACAACGTTGCTATGTGGCTGGCACGGAGCTAGTTGATTATTTTACATAAATCCATTCTCCTCATTTGAAAACAGGGTAGCAAATATTTGCCCCCAGGTTTGCTATAAATATAACATGAAAACACTTAGGTGAAAGCTCTGGGTACCCTGTAAATTAGAGTACAAAATATGAGTTATTGTTGTGTATTATACAATAATATATGTCTAGTAATAATAATAACTATAATAACATCTGTGGAGAAAACTTGTGGGTATTTTAAGACCCTCCACTGCTAGAAAAAAATGTTTCCAGCATGTTTGTTTTCTAGAGCTCATACCATTAAGTTTTAGTCCTGTCAGGGACATATGGATCTTCAGCTTACCCTAAAATAGGCTGGCATGAGGCCAGGCCCAAGACTTGAGTAGGAAATTCCATTGCAAGTTTCCCGTAGAGATCAAAAATCTGGACAGATTTGAAAATAGAAATCAGAACATTTTCACCATCCCCCTTCCCCAGGAAAACTGATGAATAACCATAGGATAATTTAACCTCCCACCCCTTCCAGAGCATTCTGTGCCGGAAGGGCGATCAATGGGATAGGGAGATTTGGGGGCTACAGCTGTGTCTTTGGGGTCTCCTTTGGAAAAACAGCATTAAGTAGGAAATGATGACCCAACCCTAAATTTAAAAGGGTAATTTCAGTCTAAGTATAAGAGATTTAGTGAGGGAAAACATATATTATCTGAGCTGATCTTCCAACCCTTTGGTGAAGGCAGCGTAGCAAATACCATGCCCATGGAATGTATTTCATATGCCTGTCCACCAAGTAACAGGTACCTTTCCTTCAAAAAAAAAAAAAAAAAAACGCAGCAAATTTTCAAGAAAGCGTTTCCTGACCCCTCCTGTCTCCAGCCCATCCTGGTTTAGGTATTTCTTCTCTAGTTTACATTTAGAAGTTATTTTCTATTAATCGGTATCTCTTCCCCACTGAACTACTAGCTCACTGAGGGCATAGGACACAGGAGGGTCTATTCAATTCTTATTATTACCACTAGGCCTATGATCTTGCAAATATAAAGCATTCAGTAAAAATGTTGGAAGAATCAATAGCTGATAAGAATCTGATGAAAAGAAGTACCAGACTTGAAGTCCTCAGAAGTGTGATTTTACTACGTTATTGATTGGAGCAGAACAGGAAGATGTTAGGTAGATGCCTCCTATAGAAAACACATCACCAAAAACAAAAAGCAACACCATATATGCACAGATTTCTTATTCTGCTCTAACAGACTACCTGCCTATTACTCTATTAGTACTACATTGACTTAATTTACATGTTAGCATTTTTTTTGTTGTTTGGGTGTAGGTTCTACAGGTCATATCAAGTTACTATGATGTATTTCAAATCATGTATATGTTTAATAATACTGTTTTCTGTTTGACCAGGTTCCCAAGGAGCGTGTTTAATCCATCACTGTATCTGTAAATTTATCCCCTTATGTCCATTATTTGTTTCTTTATATTTATTTGATTCTGTATTGTCAAGTGTGTACATGTGCATGATTATTTGATTGTGGATTATGCATTCATTTTATCAGTAGAAAATAGCGTTCTTTGTGCATCATAAATTTCCTATAAATTTTATTTTATCTGTTATTAATGTTGTTATAACATTAGTTTTGGTTACAATTTTCCTGGCATAGTTTTCTCCAAACCTTGGTTTTCAACATATTTGGGTTATATTGTTTTCGTGTGTCCTACCAAATTACTCTCATATTATTTCATAGAATTTATTCTACACAATTTGTATTATTTCACATTGCCTGGCACATACTGCATTTGTGAACCATGCATGATAAGAAATGTTCATTATGTGAGTCTTTGTTCAAACACAAGAAGGAATCCAGTTTGGATCTGAGACAGATCATGATGTGAGAATACTACACATTCTACCATGTTGAGTCATTAGGTCACTATATCTTCCCCTTTCTTCACTTCTCCATGGGATTCCCTCCCAATTCTGAGCTCTCAGCAAAGGAAGATGTGAACTTTTCTAAGCTTGGTATCAGATATATGCATGTCGATGTAATCCCTTTCTGGCTTTGTAATTGTGCATAGGCTATATAACATAACACTCTGAGCCTCAATTCCCTCACTGCTCCAATGGAAGGACTCCTGCTACTTCATGACGTTGCTCTACAGGTTAAATGGAATATCATGCGTCAAGTACCTCATGAGGCACAAGGCATGGAGCTGATGTTCCCTGAAGCACTTTTTACATAGCGGACACTAATTAAATGCATGTGAAATGATGTTGAGCTACTTGGCTGAAAAACTATTTCCACATTTCTGAAAGCACATAATGTTTACTTAATATTAATTACATGAACATCTTAGACCTCTTTCCTACTCTAACTTTTATCCCCAGGGAATAGGTTTAATAAACATAAATCTCTTCAGTAAGACCAAAGATATAGTTTAAAAAAAACTCACAACGATTTGTTTTTCTTCGCAAGTGACAGAGCTAACCCCACAAAGGCATCATTTCACAACCAAAAAAAAGATGTTTAGTTAGTTTAGGATAGCTCTGTCCAGCCCATCACCCACAAATCTCACTTAACATCACAATCCCTTGTTTTTTGTGTCATTCATAGAAGTATCCCACAGGGAAAACAGAGCAATAGAAATACAATATTATTATAGAAGGCAGATCATAGATCTCCTTTCCTTCTCTCCCTCTCTTTCTTTCCTTTCCTTACTTTCCTACTAACAGGCACCATGCCAAGAACCATTGTTAGAATGGGTGTAGGAAAGTTGTTAAATTTTAGCTCCAACATAGTGGCCTAGAACTTAAAATGTATAGACAACGGGAAGAATGTGACCCTGAAATGTTTCTTAGATTATTTATCAGAGCCAACAATTGGCAAAACCGCATACATACAAAACAGCATGTATTTTCAATGTTCTCACACTTCCCTGCTGGGAACTACCATCTGACACACTCTCAGCCATATCCAAAATTCCCGTACACAGCACACATTCTGAAGTCAAGAGACTTAGACTTGAAACCTGCCATCACTGCATACTTGCAAAACCTCGCGCTGGGTTAATTCAACTTCTTAAGCCTTAGTTTCTCACCTATAAAATTAGGAAAGGCACCTCTATTTTGCCCACCTCACATCAAGGACAGTCAAAGTATAATTTTCAGAACATGAAAAATATGCCTCTCATATAAACATATGGTGAGTACATGTCAAAGATTTATTTAACTCATTAACGAGGGAAACAGCAGAATGCTAAAACTAGTTCAAAGTTAGAATGGGAGAAACTGAGTAAATACAGGCACTAAAAGAAAATATATTGGAGTAAGATAACCACAGGGCATTACAGTTATCTTTTCTACTGGACAGAAGTAATTTGCATGTCTACCAGAAAAACCCATCTTGAAACATATAATTTTACAGAGTCATGGTTCTCATAAATAGTAAATAGTGTGTAGATCAAAAGTGCGTTCACCGAGAGACTTCCCTGGTGGCGCAGTGGTTAAGAATCTGCCTGCCAATAGAGAGGACACGGGTTTGAGCCCTAGTCCAGGAGGATCCCACATGCCGCAGAGCAACTAAGCCCGTGCGCCACAACTACTGAGCCTGAGCTCTAGATCCCGTGAGCCACAACTACTGAGCCCCCATGCCACAACTACTGAAGCCCACATGCCTAGAGCCTGTGCTCTGCAACAACAGAAGCCACCGCGGTGAGAAGCCCACCACAACGAAGAGTAGCCCCCCACTCACCACAACTAGAGAAAGCCCACACACAGCAATGAAGACCCAATGCAGCCAAAAATTAATTAATTAATTATTTTTTTAAGTGCATTCACCAAGAGGAACTAAATGATTCTTAGGCAGGCCTGTTATACAATACTCCAATATTATTTTGAAAAGATATCGAGTCATTCTTTTCCACATCTTTTCCACATTTTGGATAATATTTCTTAATTGTATAAAACATTTGTTAAAGTTATTTAATGTTATGTTTTTCCAATATGCATGATTACTATAATTGCTACGACTACTTTCAACACAACCATTATTTATTTTGAAGGAGCTTATATGCACAGAAGTCTCTGTAAATTTATAATATCTTTATTTCTTCTCCTATTCATTGTTCTAAGTCATACAGATTCAGAGGTGAGGGAAAATTTTTTCAAGGCTTTAAGAAACTTTAAGCCTAGAATGGGAAGATGCAAGAAAACACAGATAAGAGTATGTTCTGTAGGTTATGTATATTATGAGGGTATAAATGAGCTGACAGATTTGTCTAATTCTGCCTAGGGTAAGCAAGAGTCTCCAGGGATGAACTCTTGCTTCAGACGTGTAGCCAGGCGGCCAATCGGTAGGAGACTGAGACTCTAACTGAAGAATTACACATAGGTAATGAGGAATGAAATAACTCATCCCTCACACTTGGAGAGCTGAAAATACTAGTGTACTGTGGCTAAATCACCGAGGGTGAGGAGAGAAGTGATGAGAGATGACAATGGCGAGGCGAGATACGGTAAACTTGAAAAGCTTTCTTTTCTCAACTCATAGAAGTTGCAAGCAAATGGCAATGTTTGCATTACAGGGAAAGAGGACTGAACTAGAGGCTAAGATACCTGGAATCTAGAACCTATTTAGCCAATGACTAACAGTAACTATTTGAAAAATTACTTTTTTGTGGGTCTGAATTGTCTATTTGTAAAATGAGGGCTGCTGGACTGTGTGGTGAGCTAAATCCCATACATTTGATGGTGTCCATAACAGGCTGAAATCCCTGGGAAGTGGATTTTGAGTCAGGATTATCAAGCAGTGCCCTCAAGATCAAAACCTTTGTAAGTGGTCTGAAGCGGGCAAGAGTCGGGTCGGGCAGAGGTTGAGCTGTGATGCGGGGCTAAGAGATGTACCAGCCAAGCTCACGGGAACCTCTGAAGCTAAAATGGCCTTTCAAAGTAGTCCCAGGTTGGGTGGACATGGCCAGATTTTTATATTCCTCCACTGCCCAGCTATTTTGTCTGGGCTACCCCAGGAAGGGCTGTGACTTTGAGCAAGGTGGCTCTGCAGGTGACACAAAACCTGAACGGCTTTTGTCACTGCCCTGACAGTGAAGGCTATTGGCCAACAGCGCTCCCAAAAGACAGGAAAAGAAATCTCTGGAGGGAGGTCTGGGGGGACACCACAGTGTCCACCAAAAGGTAGCTCATAATCAGTCGCATTGCCTGTCCAGTTCATTTGTGGATGTGCTACCCTCCCTTCCCTATCCCAACTCTGTTCCACCTAAGTAACATTACTTACAGAGTTTCAAACTGGCCTTGAAAGCACACTCTCTATCCCCAGCACCACTGCTCTGAGCTACTTTCCCCTGTGTTCTCAACTTAGACATCACTTCTTTCCGGACGCCTTCTGTGACATCCTGGGTGTGGGTTAAGTTCCTTACTTGTGCACTATTGTGACACTAGTCACTCTTTCTTCATGCATCTATCTGACTCCCCTTCTGACGGTAAGTGACTTAAAATTGTTTACTGGGGCTTCCAATACCTCCTAGCACATAGGAGCTACATAATAATAGATACTGAATGGATCTTTGCTGAAAGAAAAAGATAAATGAGTGAATACACGAATTTCCAAGGTGGTAAATTAGAGTCAGAATGTGAGTATTTCAACCCAAAGGATTGGAGAAATAGTCTTGGAAAACTAGAAGATAAAAAATACCACGAGAAACTGGGATGGAAAAAAACTGCTTTGACATAGGAGTTTTTCTTTGTTATCAGATGCTCTGCTGTAAAGTGAAGGTGTACAACTACATTCACAGCTCCCTGGAGAGAAAGAGAGAGAGAGAGAGAGTTGTATCTCGTGTCTGTTTTCATAAACTTTCTTAGTGCAATCTTCTAACCTTAAGGTTTGATTTCTTCCACCCCTTGATTGTTGGTCTTTTTTGGCTCCAGAAGTCAAAGAAAAGGAGCAAAACAAAAGTCTTCCTGCATGTGTGCACCATTTCCCAAACTATTACCAGCAATTTTTAAATCAATACTCTCTGAAAAGCTGTGAAAATGCCTCCATTCCTGGTCCTTCAGGTATTCTGACGAAGGCTTACTCGTGGCATAAATGGTATTTTACAGAACTTACCTCTCAGTCAGATGCCGTCACATTTCGAATCCCCTTTATCATTAACAACACAGTGTGGGACTCTGTCTGTGCCCATACTTTTCAGAGAGTACAAGAGGCTCAGAGAGGCCAAACAGTTGCTTAAGGTCACACAGTAGGGGAGGACGTGGTTGCAAAGCCAGTTCTTTGAAGTCTTAAAAGTGTTCTTCCTAACACGTTGTCTCTAATCCCATCATTAGAGATGTATTTATTTGGTATTAAAGGCTTTTGGTGTACCAAGAATTAAAAGACAAATATCCCTAAATATGATAAATATGTATCATAAATACGTATCTTAGTGCCTTAGATAAAAGTGGAAAAGAAAGCAGCAATTATTGCAGCCTGGTGCTTCATGACTTAAAATCACCGTCTCCTAGACTTAAAAAATATATGAAATGCCTATCATTATGCCTGTTTTACAGAGAAGAAAACCAAAGCTCTGAGGGGCCCAGCTACTCGCTCAAGGTTCACAAGCAATTATGGAAAAACTATAATTTGATCTCAGTTCTATCTGGTGCCAAACTCTCTCATCTTAATATTATACTGTCCATTACATTCACACAACCTCCAGATTTCAGACTTTCATCCTCCTTCACCCTTAGAAAAATCGCATCAACAAGTTTAAATCTGTCTAAATTGCTCAGGTCCCTTGTGAGAACCAGGGTGTCAAGTCCCCACCTGCCCTTCTGAGTGAGATCGCTAGATCCAGAGTTATGCATCATTTGAGATCGTTAGTGTAAAATCAATAGTTGCAGGAAATAATTGTAGCTATCCCTGCGACCTTGCCCCCTGTGGTACTTCATCCTTGAAGGTTATTTAATTAAAGTCCAAGCAAGACGGGTTAGCTCTGGAGTTAGCATAAAGTGGAACTGACGCAACACCAGAGGGAAACAGCCTTCACGCCCAGCACTGCAGTGTGTGGCTGAGGCCGAGAAGGTCTCCTGATACTGAGAGGCAGAACACAAGGTTCTGCGAAAGGGCTCTGCCTTGCTGGCGATGAGAGTGTCCCTGCCTTGGGGAGAAATGAGCGGTATACCACAAATGGGCAGCTATGATTCAGTAAATATCTGTTGGAAAGCTACTGTATGTTAAATAGGAATAACAATGCTGAATGTGACATCAACCCTAAACCTTCAGGAGATCATATACGAACGGAAACAAATGGCTCAATAACTGTATAAGCCAAGTATATCCCAGTTTGATAGCTCCATGAGCCCAATAGCAGGATCTATCTTCTGATTGTTTAGATTCTGCAAAATCTGGCAAACTGGGGGAGAGGGGGAAGTTAGATCTGAGTTTCTATCCCACGTCACTCCCCTTATGGCTTCAGGTCACAGCACTTCTTCCCCTTCAGCATCGCCAGTTCCCGACTGCCATGGTTCACGCTTCCCCTGACAACGCTTGAACGTTTCCTCTATTTCCAAACCATCATCCACCCTCAAATTTATGCTGCTAATTCCTTTAAAAATATTTTATCCCATAACACTTATTTATGGTGCCTCTGTTTCTCTGACAGATACTCATATTGATCCTAGAAGTAGAGCCAGAAGAACAGAATCTTAAGGATGGGAATCCACAATTGGTTTCTGATGGGTTCGATCTAAAGGCACTAATAACACGGGTGCTGGCAGTAAACGGAGTGTTGGTAGTTCATTGCAAGCAAATCGGTCATTTAAACTGTTCACCTGTAGTTACCTGGAATCAAATGTCCATAAAAGACAAGACTCTGAGAGACCTTAAAACAATTCAGTAGAAATAAAAAGTATAAAATCTATGAAGCTGGCTGGTTACTTGTAAGTATGCGAGAGCAGATTTAAATTCTCAGCTCAAGTTTTTTGTTTGTTTTCAGAAACCAGAAAGCTTTTACAACTGGAGCGAAGGATTTGGAGAATGGCAGACTAAGAACCTCTGTAAATCTGTTTCTCCATAGAAGCAAAAAAGTGCGGGCAAAATTGTCCAAATCAACTTTTTCAGAACTCTGGAAATTAACAAAAGGATTGCAACAATCTAAAGAGCATTTATCCAAGAAAAAGTGCTGAACCTCAGTAAGGACAGTGGAGGTTTGGGACATTCTAATTTGGCCTAATCTCATCTCTCTATCCCCAGCTCCATGGCAGTTTCAAAAAAAGGAGTCTTGCAACCACAGAAGGGTGCAGACTGGGTTTGGATCGCCTCAAAAAGCTTCAGCTCCAGAGCACTGTTACTATTTTATACATCTCACAGCTTCCTAGCAGACTCCCATTCCCAAGGCATTGTCATTATTTGGCCTCACTCAAAGTTCACTCAGTGGGAAAAAAATTCTACCCCTTAGCCATATTGCAGGATGTAGAGAAAAAAGCAAATCCTAATGAGAAGGAATAAAAACCCATGGCTTTGTTTTTATTTATTTGATTTGAGCTGGGCAGTTGGCAGCTGGTCTAACACATGGGATGTAAATTTCTGAAGAGCTTACCAAGACGGAAATTGAAGCAAGCGAGAGGTTCCAGAAAAGGAAAGAAGCAACGCATGGAGAACGTCTAGGTAGATAGGAGATAGGAACTCTGCCCTGGCCCCTATTTTTCTGAGGTATGCATGTTAGGGTTTGGGATTTACGATTGTAGTCTGAGAATAATACTTCCTACAGAACTGAGTTTAAGCCTCAGGAAACATGAGGATAAGAGAGAGGAAATGCCAGATTCCTGGAAATAAAGAAATGATGATGGCGGGAAGGTATTCAGGGAGCCTGCTGAGGCTCTGTAATACTTGTCACTATAGCCCGGGAAGTAGAGAAGGACAATTGTCAAACCTCTCTGGCAAATAGGGTAAAGACAATGGATATTCTCTAGGATGGAATTCAGTGTTCTTAGGCTTGAGATATTTATGGGAAAGACGGATGAGCAGGTATAAAAGTAGTTAGGAGGTGCCTGTGCATTCTTTGTAATTGACTATGATGGAAATAGAACAGGACTGAGACAGAGATGATGATATGAAAAAAGAGCTGGTGAATGTTATTCACCAAATGATAGAAAAGTATATAGGTTCAGCAGAGCAAACTGGTGAAACTGTATTTTGATGCTGACTGACTGAGAGGTTTTGTTTTGTTTTGTTTTAGGTTTGGCATCATTCAGACAAAATGTGTGTCAGTTGGTCAGTTTGGTCTATGTGACTAAATAACTACCACCACTTTGTATGTTTAAGTTTCTATTATGTTTTCAGTAAGAGCTAAGCTATAGATGTGTAATCACCTTGGACCCATTTCAGGTTAGGTCATTGGATGCTGCCAGGGAGTCTCCTCTGGGATTTTAACTGACAGCAAAACATACTGTCCCTTCCAAAGCTAGTGGGACTCAGCTGTGTCTACAGAGTATCATTTAGCCATGCTTAAAATCCAGGTTTAGGAAGATTCATGATACTATGCTAATATTTCTGTTTTTCTGTTTTGACCTTAGGGATTTTAAACTATCAGATAAATTTGCATGTTTTATAGAAAGGATGGCAGATTCAGAGGAAAAAGTATTAAAACCGTACATATAGTGTACAATCAGAATCAGCTAAGAATATGTTCCATAATTGCAAAGTTTGTCTTATTCCCTTTATTATATTCTCAACATGTATTTGCCATAGCTTTATAAATATCATATGTAAGTGGATAAGTGAATAACATGATGAATGATTTATAAATGAATGAGTTAATATTTTGGTCTATTTTGTTCCATACTACATTTCTGCATAATGTTGGTTTTTCTTTAATTTTTCTTTTTCTACATAGTTGCAATCATACTATGTATATATTATTGCTTTATTCCTTTTCCACTTACCATTAAGAGAAAAAAACTAATATGTGATTGTATACTTGTAAAATATGAGTTTAAATAGCTGATTGGTTAGTTTAGCTCACCAGTATTCTCTCTTTAGGCCTTGAGGATACTTTCCATTACTTCTTATCATAAATAGCATTACCAAGAATATTTTTATTCATAAACACAAGTATCATAGTCAGCGTGTGATATTATGATGTCGTGAACATATCTGTCCCGTCAAGCACACTCTTCACACTCCATCTGCAGACACGTTTTCCTAAATCTTTCTAAGTTTTCTTTTGGTGGAAAACGGATGAAGGCTTAGCTTTTGCCCCAAGGAATATTTTATTTTGTTTTGTTTTCTGTGTGTGTTTGAGGAACCTGTTCAACTGTTTTTGCATTATTAACATCTTATACCTTGTATGACATAAAAACGCCCAGAGGCCATTAACATGCTCTGGATGCTGCTATAAGGTTGACCTTGAGACAAACAGCTTTTCCAATATGCCTGACTGACTTCCAAAGGGAAAATTACTTGATCAGGTGAGAGACAAGGTAAAAGGCAGCTATTATTCCAGTCGGTACATTTCATACGCGCATCAGTATGCTTATTTGCTAAGTAAGGAATAAATTTTGCACACCGCCCACTCCAACTAATGTTTCAAAAAGTTCACCCTCCCAACAGATGTTTGAAAAAGTTATTTTTACTTATTCACATTTTTTATGCCTTATGCAATAAACCATTCTTCATCCTAGAGAGACCTCCTTACTTTATGAACTGATCTTGTAATAATACAGCATGATCCTGGGCAGCATCTGTTGCCATGGCAACTTAATCTTCATCCAAACATTGGCTTCACATGTGAACCCCAAAATAGGCACAAAGTAGCTGAGTTTAAATATTTTGGATTAGTTATAAGCCACATACCTTTATATTTATTTCTGTTATTAGGTAAAGTTACATGTATATAATTGTTAACCAATATTACTTTTTAAATAAAATTGACTGGTTTGTGAAAGCAATATTACAAGAGATGGAATAAAGATTGTGTTATAAATCTAAAGCAATGGCCAATAAGTCACATGAAGAGGTGGGATGCAAACTGAGCAAATTTGGTGTAACTTCTCAGATAATTTCTAAATCCAACACTTCTCTGTTTCTCAAATATATAACTTGTATTTTTACTGTAATACATTACATGGTTTCTGAAGCCTTATTTTACTTGTCTGTCTGTCCCAATAGACAGTGAGCTCCGTGAGGACAATAATTTTGTATTTTTTACTTCCATACCTGCATGATTTAGCCCAAAGTTAAAAGAAAAAAAAAAACTTGATAAATGTAGGCCTATCAAATAAATTCAACATTGACTGATACCACTGGTGCAAAACAGTCAGCTTAGAAAAAGAGCAGATGACATTTCAGGTACAAACATCAATTTGGTAGAAAACTCAGATATGGCCATTAGATGATCAGGCAGAGTAAGAGTTATGCTATGTAAATATCCTTTTAAGCAGTGGAACTCTTTTTACCATCTTACTTTCAAAAATTAAACAGAAAATCAAATATAGCAACATGTATTAATTATAATATTAGGAGTACAAAATTAAACAGCAACTAAATCATGAAGTGGAAAAAAAAAACACGTAAGATTTCCCTATAATTATCAACCCATCCATGTTAAGCAAACGCTGGATTTTAATTAGTAGTCAAGCTCTAGAATGCATTCTTTAATTAAATGAAAAACCTCCTTTAACACAAAATTGTATTTCCACATTTAAGGAACTAGAGTGAAAGAAAAAAACAACAACAAAGCTAAGCTTCTTGCAAGAGCATAGAGTACATAATAAACAATGAGAAAGTAGCATCTTATAATAGACTTATATAAAGGGAGCAAATATTGTTGTAAGCAGCTTAGAGTCTGTCTACATTTAACAACTTGCTTTCATTGCAAGATTAACTTCCTTCCAAAGCTAATGCTTTCTTATAGAGGTTATTTTTCTTTTCTTTTCTTTTCTTTTTTTTTTGAGCGGTGGTGGTGGCTGAGCTGGGGTTTAGGGGTGGTCATGCTTTATTGGAAGTGGAATTTGACAATTTTATTCTTAAACATTTAAAGAATGCCTGCCTCAGTTCTTTACAGCAGTATAGCCTGCCCCCAACTTTCAAAGAGCGTTTGTAAGTCCTACCTCTGTTCTTGGCAAATATCCTGGGTCCTCATATTTTGAGGCCATCTTTCTTCCTCACTCTCTCTTTCATTACTCTGTCTAAGATTAACTTGCCCTTTGAACTTGGCCTTGGAGCCAATCAATCACCAACTCCCAAGGCCTCACTTCAGGCATAAATCTGAATCTCCAGCATCTCCTCTAGGATTTTTTTTTGATGCTTCAACAGACGGGGGACCAGAGATGAACTAGCAAAATTGTACAAAAATTCACTAGAAGAGGTTGTTTAATCTCACTGAATCTTGCAGCAAGTCCCAAAGTCCCAGAAGTTCAGCATTCAAATCTGTGAATGCTTCTCTATTTGTAATTACTTAACGATGACCAGTCACAGAAATTAGGACATCTGAAATCAAAACAAGGCTTGTTAAGACGGACACCACAGATTAGGGGTAGATGCTAGCCCTTATCTGCCTTTTTTTAACAGATGTGTGGATACTCAACAATGAATTTGGCTTTCTCTTGCTAGGACGCTTAATAAATACTGACAGCAATTATATAAAATTAAAGAATTTTCTACAGGCTCTTTTCAATCCCAGGAATAGATATAGAAATAAATAAGGGTCTTGCAATATTCCAGGAAAATATCCTTTCAGAATATGGTCTTCCTCTAACAAAGTCCATCACCTACTCAAGTCCCTTTAAATTGCTTTTGGGGAATACCCTCTATTAGAATTGCCTTCATTCGAAGTATCTCTTCTGGTTAATTAAGGATTCCTGTGGGAGGAGGAGGGGAATCTTACCTTAACAAAGTTAATTTTAGCTATCACAAACTAGGTTCAGAATGCAAAACATTTAATGAAGGCTGTTGCTGTGAAAAACATGCGGCGTTTTGCAGGGGAAGTGGAGACATTCGGACTAAATCCTGTCTCACCACTTATAAACTGGTCAATCTTAGGCCAGTAAAATTGCCTCTTATAATCTTAGATTCCTCATCTCCAAAATGGAGAAAATAATGGTTTGTATTTCATATATTACAATTAAATGTGCAATTTAAATGAATATATATAATGTGGCTGGCATAGCAGCTGACACATAGTAGCATCTTTAAAATGATAATAATATGGTAGCTTTATTGTCACTGTTATTACTTACAGTGTTGGCTCTGCAACAGAACTGTTTTGTGGCTAAAGGAAAAAGACAATATTTATAATGTTTCACATTTGAAAATTAAGTAAATGGGTAGATTTTTTAAAACTTTAAGCCTCTTACCCTTGAAGATATTTTTTATTCTCCTGAACACTAAAGGCCTGCTATCTTTTTCTGCAAGTGAGTGTCAGAATATGATAAAAATACATAAATGAAAAAGGAATCAGAACCCCCCCAAAAAATCATAACCCAAACTATTTCTTCTCCTAAACACCCACATTAATGGGTTTAATTTTTAATCTTATTAATTTAATTAATTTTTTGCTAGAGAAAGACAACAAGAGAGCATAGTGATGAGAAGTATAAAATCTTTAAGCCAGACTGACTGCCTTAACGGCCTACCAGCTTTGTGACCTTAAGTCACCTAACCTCTTAATCTCAGGTTCCTCATAGTAGAAATTAGGTTAGTACCTCTTCCTAGGCATTTTGCAATAACTAATTACTTAATATTCTTAAGGAGTTTACAGAGTCTAGTCATAAAATAATCAACCACAACAAATAAACACGAGGGCATTAATATCCTAGAACAGTATTGGGGTTTTCTGTGTTGCATTTCCTAGGTAACCCTGAGATCTTCCAGTAGGAAATGTTGGGAAGAAAGGAGGAGGAACTAGTCAGAGGTTACAGCCTTCAGACAGATAAATCCTGTGTAATTTTAACAAGTATGCCAAGTGCTAAAAGGAAGAGTATAATTTAGATACAGGCATGCAAACTGCATTCAGCCAGCCCCAGGGAAGATCTGGAGGCTTGAAGCCAGCCACATGAATTTGAAGCACTCTCAAATTACCTGATGGGCTTTACTTCATCTGTCCCCACTAAACTTATCTATGCTAACTAAATTTTCTGTCAAGAACTCTATTACACAAGCAGCTTCTTTGTGGGTTAAGCCTGGGTGTCCACCAGGTTTAGAGGTATTTATGTCTTACACAGACCTAGAGAGCAAAGACTGCAGATGTAATTAAATCCAGAGCAGAAATGGAGCATTACTGTGCAGCATTCTTGACATTTGGGGCCAGGTAATTCTCTGCTGTGGAGGTTTGTTCTGTGCACTGTGAGATATTTCTCAGCATCTCTGGTCTCTACCCACTAGATTCCAGTAGCACCTGTTCCCCCAGTTATGACAACAAAAGATGTCTCCAGATATTGCAAATGTCACCATGGAGGCACAGGCTCACTAACTTGAGAACCGCTGCTCTAGTGATATAAGAAATGGCCTCATAAGTAATAAAAAATAAACCACGATGGACTACAATTATCTGTCCCCACAGTTTTGCCTTTTCCAGAATGTCATATAGTTGGAATCACGCAGTATGTAGCCTTTCCACATTGGCTTCTTGCACTTAGTAATATACATGTAAGCTTCCTCTATGACTTTTCATGACTTGATAGCTCATTTCCTTTTAGTACTGAATAATATTCCATTGTCTGAAAGGACCACAGTTTATTTATCCTTTCACCTCCAAAGGACATCTTGATTGCTTACAAGTTTTGGCAGTTATAAATAAAGCTGCTATAAACATTTATATGCAGGTTTGTGTGTGGACATAGGTTGGCAACTCCTTTGGGTAAATACCAAGGAGTGCTTTGGCTGAAGCATATGGTAAGAGTGTGTTTAGTTTCATGAGAAACTGCCAAACTGTCTTCCAAAGTGGCTGTACCATTTTGCATTCCCACCAGCAAAAAATGGGAGGAGTTCCTTTTGTTCCACATCATTGTCAGCATCTGGTGTTATCGGTTTTCCAGATTCTATTCTCTTGATAATATGTGTGTAGTTGTGCCCTAAAACAAAAAATCATTGTTTTAATTTGTAATTTCCTGATGACATAATTTGGAGCATTTTTTCACATGCTTATTTTCCATCTTTTTGGTGATGTGTCTGTTAAGGTCTTTTGCCCACTTTTTAATTGGGTTGTTTGTGTTCTTATCATTGAGTTTTAAGAGTTCTTTGTACATTTTGCATAATAGTACTTAATTAGATATGAAAATCTTTCTTAATTTACAGTATTTCTACTATCTCTTATTCACAGAAGTCTGCTGTTGTTTTATACAACATGGTTTATTTATTTATTTATTTATTCATGGTTTATTAACTGTTTCATTGGACATTATTTTTTATCGTTGTCTTATTTCTTTTCTTCTTTGATGGTTTTCCTCACACTTAAGCGAGCTTTGGATATCCATTTATTTCTGTTATTGAAATGAAGGAAAATCTTTGTTCACCTGCTGAAAGTATATAATCTAGGTATTAAGAAACTGTCATTAAACGAGGGTAGGCACAGGGAGAAACTCACTTCCTGAAGGATCCCTTTATCTCCTGGCTTCAGTGCTCCTGGGAAGCAGATGTATTTGCAACCTTAACCCAGAGCCAAAAGCCTGTATCAGCTTCCCCGTGGCCTTTTTCTCCCTCTGCTCTGCACGTGGTGGTTTGGTGATTCTGATTCTTTCTGCATCCTCAGGCAGATGCATTACTGTTTTCCAGACCATTTGAATAAACTCACAGAAGGGAGAGAGGAGAAGCAAAGGAAGGGTAAAGTAGGGAAGGGAGGTGAGTAACTTTTCTTAATCATTCATTATATTCCATACACTCTTTTTATTCACCCAGCTAATCCTCACAGCAGCTCTGCAAGATAATTAAGTCCATTTTGCACATAAAGAGAATGATGCATATAGGTCAAATAAGTTGATAAATTCAAAGGGAGATCAAAAGTTAGCATTTTATTTTGCTTTTATTTTGAGCCCAGTTTTTGCCTCAAGAAGCAGTAATATGGTTTATCTCAATCGACTATGCTCAGGGTGTTGATTAGCTAGTAACCATCCTATTTATTCCTCTCTAGGCTTATGCAACCTCTGCTACATTTTCTCAAGGGTTTCCAGCTCAGAAGGCCGCGGTTCAGGCAGATGTATCATAATAGGTCACACTTTTAAAAGGATAAGGGAAAGCCATCTATTTTGTACATTGAAAGGTATTTCTCAACATAGACCCATACATTTTAATTAAGTCTCTTCACCACAAGCAGAACATAAGTGATAAGATTGTGACATTGGTCATGTCAACGACTGTCACAGTTTATTCCTCTAGGACACCAGGTAGCCTGTGTCCTTTTTCTCCCCCACCAGCCCTTCTATGTCCCTCTGGACTCATTCTCTGGACACAATGGGGAAGTCATTCTTTATTTAAGATTTCAAACTCAAAGATTTCAGAAGTTACTGAGGAGAGAAGAGGAGTGTATAAGCTCCATACTAAAGACCCTTTGGAGGAACCACGGGGGCAGACACGTTGTGCTCAGCTATATCTTCTCACATGTTTTTTAGGAGGTTAATTCGATGGTTTGGGTTGCAGAGACCTGACAGTTACTCAAGCCACTCAAGCAATGGCTATTCATCGAATGGCAGCAAATACTCTACAGCAAAATCGTTGCAGGCAGCCCGCAGAAATAATTGACAGAAACTTAGCTGTGCCTCCAAGCCTCCCAACCTACTGCTATAAGCTTACATGATCACAAGAAAAGATGCACAATCAGAAGTATAAAAACACAGGAAAAGACATAGAGTCACACACCTTAAAGAGATAAAAACCCAGCTTGGTAACTAAAAGGATGGTCCATAGTCAATAACTATCTTCTGACCTCATAGACTCCTCCACATCTTCACAACTAGAGTCTGTTAATCCCCAGCTGGTGCTGTCATTATCCTAAGTAAGCTATCCAGTGGATAGCTTGTCATATCTACTTTTGGTCCTTCTACTAATCTTCCAATTACCTCTATAATTCCTCCAGGAAGAGGATCTGATGGAGCCAGTGTGTCTCCATTGGACCTGGTCGGCAGAGTTTTTAGTGCAGTTCACTCCACAGACTTGCAAATTGACTTCCTTTGGGGCAAAAATCCACTTATGGACAAATCAACTATGGATGGTGGGGTCACATAGAACTGGCTGGCCATGAGATATGGTTGAAAACCACTAGTGAGGAGTTGGAGGTGGGAACTTCAAGAACATGGATTTGGGATAGCATATACATACTTAAGTCTTGGCCTATCCAGGGCACCTACTTGCTCAGAGACCATGAAAATCAGCCCCACATTGCTGTAGTTGGAGCCTAGTACAAAGTTTTCCTTCCCTTTTAGAGTGAAAGCAGGAGCTCAGTTGTGTAACAGGATATATGCAGAGACTGGCGACCAGGTACACACAATCTTCTCCTGCCCAGAATGTGATACTCAAAAAGAGAGCTAGGGGCTTCCCTGGTGGCGCAGTGGTTGAGAATCCGCCTGCCGATGCAGGAGACACGGGTTCGTGCCCTGGTCCGGGAGGATCCCACATGCCGCGGAGCAACTAAGCCCGTGAGCCATGGCCGCTAGGCCTGTGCGTCCGGAGCCTGTGCCCCGCAACGGGAGAGGCCACAACAGTAAGAGGCCCGCATACCGCAAAAAAAAAAAAAAAAGAGAGCTAGGCAACGTGTTAAACCTTTAACACAAGCTGAATGCGGTGTCAGCACTGTGCTAGCCACTCTCTTTGGTGCTGTTAGATACACGTGGCAAGACTTCATTCCCGTCATGTTTATCGTCCCAGCATTGCCTAAGGGGGGTATAAAAGCTAGTAAGCAGCCTGTGTGATTTTTCTGGCGTGGCTAAGAGAATAGCCTTGCACTTGGAGACTGATCTCTGGGTGTAAAGTGGTAATGGGCTATCATTCATGCCATTCCTTCCCGGTTGCATTAAATAACACTTTGGTATTTAACCATAATTCACAATCTGCAGCGGCTGTGTCAGAGGGAAGGAGGAAGTTCACTCAGTTTGACTGCAATTCCAAACACAAATGAGGTGCAGAATAGCCTTGCTGAGCCTACGGAAATTATTACTCTAGGCACAGCATTTACAATTGGTGTAAGTGTTGGATCCTGTACTTACAGAAGAAAAGAAAACAGTGACTGTGACTAGGGAGATGGTTATGTCACAGAGCAGTGGGGATAAGACACAATTTTTCTTAACGAGATGATTGTTTTCTGCTGGCGTCTTGGGCACTGAAAAAGAGAACCATACTTGAATATATAAAAGGAATGAGGATGAAATGTCCTGAGTGACGTGTTAAAACACAAAGTTATTCCATTTCAGGGAGACATAACTTATGAATTCACAATCCCAAGATGGTGGCAAAGTCTCTGGGGGTGGGAGGGGCTGCTGCCCTTGCTGAGGGCCCATCCTGTCCCTGGACACCTGAGTCCAGGAGCACCAGATGTTTTTCTGCATGGCAGAGGACACATCTCTGTGTGCGTGTGTTTCCGGAGCAGCTCCATTCTCATAAGCAACACAAGGTTAAAAGAAGAGAAACCGGATGTCCCATGAGATAGGTGAATGGAGAAAGAATTTTCCTTCCTTGGTTCCTGGGAGTTGAAGTTCAGAACAAGTAAAAACCATTAATGTCTTATATGCATATAGGGAGTGTAATATAGTTTAATAATAACAGCAATAAGAAGAAGGAGGAGGAGGAAGAGGGGAGGGGGAAGAGGAGGAGGGGAAGAAGAATAAGAAAGAAGAAAGAAAGAAAGAATGAAAGAAAGAAGGAGGAGGAGGAGGAGGAGGAGAAGGAGAAGAGGAAGGAGAAGAAGAAGAAGAAAAGAAGAAGAAGAACGTGAAATTTGCAATCAGTCAGACTTTGATTAGAATCCCAGTCCCTCAATTCTTAGCTAAAAGACCTCAGACTAGTCACATTAGCTGCCTGAATTTTGGCTCCTTCAAAGAAAACTATTAACGTGTACAAGGTGTCATGACAAAGTGGGTAGTATCTATAAAGCACTTAGCACAGCACCTTAAGAATGGCCCAACGTAGGCTGACTCCTGGCTTTCCTGCCAGCCTCATTTTAGACCAGTTTTCTAGTCTGTCTCTACCCTTCCGAAACCCGGGCCTTATTGTAGTTTCTCAAACCCTCTAGGCTTTTTCTCATTACTGGGCATTTACCTATAATGTTTCCACTGTCTAGAAGGCTGTCTTAGTCTCCAGGTCTTCTTTTGCCTGGGTAACGTTTTCCAGCATTTAGGTTTCACCTTCTAAATGAGATTCCTCAAATAAGCACATTTGTCGGTCTTTATCCGCAGAAACGGTGAGATTTCATGCATGTGTGTGTGTTGCTTCATTTTTCTTAGCACCTTGCAGTTATCTGTCACTGTGCACTTTTTAAAGCTGTAGTTAAATATATAATTTACAAATTATCTTTTTAACTATTAGTCTCCCATGCTGAACTGAAAGCTTTATGAAGGAAAAACTTACTGTCTTGTTCACCAAGTACCTTCAGCCCTGGCCGCAGTACTGTACCCAGCAGTTACTCACTAAACCCATGTGGATTAAATGAGATTTCCGTTCCCTGCATGGTGGTCCGTGGAAAGACAAATCAGTGCGCATTACCCACCTGCAAGGACAATGTCTGTAGAGCAAATAGGAAACATTACCTGGATCCACACAATTGCTCAGAGCCTGCCTAAGAAGGTGCTGCTTTCTTTGCTGTCCTTTTCCCTTTTCCTGCATTCTTGAAATATATACAGAACACGGGAGAGCCCACAGGGATGCAGAGAGTCTCTCTGGGCCCTTTAAGGATAGGCCAGCTCTCCTGGTAGAGCATCACATGTTTTCTCAGCTCAGTTTTGATTAGGCTCATTGATTTGGCAAGAACATGATCAAAAGGACCCCAGAGAACATTCAATATGTTTGATAAAGTAGACATGTTCTAGAGTAGATCTTTCAATGTCAAGCCATATTTAATACTGAAACTTAGCTTCTCCAATGCAAAAAAGGTACTTTGCAGAACTTGACAAAATCAACCATGAAGAGTCATACCCATAGGCTGCTCTTTCCACGATGATATGAACCCTTGAAAGAAGGCCTGCATTTAATTGTTTCTGTGTCTCTGGTGACTGAAAAAGTACCTGGTACAGGGTAGCATTTTATACAGTTTTCGAATAATGAATGACTCAAACATAAGCTGGTAACCCACATTGTGAGTATATGTGGGAAACAGATTTGTTCAGTATCTGTTCCAGATAGTGTTCATTTAACAGCTTATCTAATTTGTACAGCAATCTTATTGAGAAGCGCCCTCTATTTACAGATAATAATACTGATAAAATCTACCTTTTATTAAACACAGCACAGAACTGGTCCTGGACTTTGTGATGCTGACTCTAAAGTATAAGAAAGACAATTACAGGACTGCGTGGTAAGTTGTGATGCAGAAGTTTTATCTAGAAATTCTATATATGAGGTGACATAGGAGCACATGAAATGACACTTAAAATCTCCATGGATAAAGTGATACTTTAGAAAATGAGTAACTTTTTCTAATCCTCAAAGACTGAGAAGCAGATACGTAGGCAAGGAGCGGTTGATGAGATTTCCAGCAGAAAGAAACAGCTAATGTGAAGGTCTGTTGTAAATGTGTGCTCGGCACACGAAGGAAACCACAAAATAGAGGCGTGTCTAGAAAACGGGCTTAGGCACCAAGTTGCGAGACATGAGACTGCGGAACCGCAGGGGCTGGCCCAGCAATGTCCCCTTAAATCTGCGGCTCAGAGGAACGATCACATGCTTTTAAGTCACTGGAGTGTAAAGATTTGTTTTTAATGTTCACAGAGTTCAGTTAGAGCCTAGAAAATGGACTGGGGCAGAGTACAACTAGAGAGGCGGCTGAGAGTACCAGGAAGAATGCACTCCGGAGGAAGGGATGACAGCGGCCTGCACTAAAGAGGACACGTGAGGGTCGGGGTGGAAGATGTGGACACATTCTGCGATATCCAGGAGAGAATTAACATCTCATGTGGTAGGTATCATTATGTCTGATTTATAGGTACAAGATTCTAAGGTTAATACAGGGAAAGTGATCTGTCCGAGAGCAGAGAAAGAACTCAAAATCAGACAGACCCCCGGCTTTACTCTTCCACCACACGACACCATCTCCCCGAAGCTTGATGTCCCAGGCATTAGAAGCTGTGGTCTCTGACAGAGACAATCATTATCCACAGCGACTCAAGTCCTCTCTATATGGCATTCACACCACCTTCTGTTTCTTCCCCCAATACTGGCTGTTGTGCAAAACACTTTAAATGAGCAAGTGCAAATTCTCTTTGAAAATCAATTTCAGAATGCTTAGCTAGAGACTTTGTTAAGCAGTTATTGATTGAAAGTAGAAAAGGTAACATGCAAATCAAATCTAGGTTACCTACGTCTCTAACACACATAGCATCATCCTCCACTGACATAGATAGGATGCTGTTGCTTGGAAAAAAAAAAAAAAAAGATAAGAAAAAAGAAATCCTCTTTGTTGACATCCCAGAAGCAAGCACCCCTCTGCTTATTTGCTTCTTTCTTTGACACGAACAAACAAATCTTTAAAAATATAATGAGTCAGGCCATTCTCTCTGCGGTATATAAGTGGTTCCTAGGCCCTCCAGAAGGCTCCTGTAGAGGGTCATTACCTCTTTCAGGCCCTCTGGGAAGCATCCCATAAATAATTGCTTCCCCATATGACATAGATACCCTGGTGTTCCAAGCATGAGCCTGAGCCAGGGAGTAACTTCCGGACTGGGAGGATGTGGCTGATTAACTTTCCATTAAATGCTTCCCGACTCCATGCTGAAACTTCAGGGATCAAGCTGAGAGCTGAGAAAAAAGAAACAATCTGAACGCTTGGCTGGTAATTAACATCACCAGGTGACAAATCAATACTACCTGGCTATTCCCATAAACAATGGTAACGGGGAGAACCTAGGCTTCCAGCCCGAAATCTCCTGGTTATCTTTTGGTGGCTCCTACTACTGTAAAGACAGAAAGGTAAAAATAGAGCTGGATGGTTTTCTTTAGCTATAGGTGGTAGGGAGGCCTGAAGATGCAAACAGATCTTTCAAAAAAAGAGGGTTGGCAAAAAAAATTATAATCTGAAATGTTGGACAAAAATGTGAATTTGAGTGAGTGATTTTTAAACTGCAGCATATACAAGTTAACCAGAGAACTTGTTAGACATGCAGAGTCCAGAAATTCTTTTTCAGGAGTATTCACTATAAGTTTCCCCAGAACATGCTGGTACAGCTGGGTCACAAATCATACCTGAAGAATCACTGTGAAATACCTAAGAGTTCCATTTGTTAGACGGTTCGATCCAAACAACTTCAGAAGCATTTAGGGCCTTACAACTTGGTAGCTCTTTGAAAAAGTAATGCATATCAATTGAAAGAACAATTAACTTTCTCCGTTATTCAATTACCAGAAGTGGTGGCGGCCAGTGAGGAGTGGGCGCCTGTGGGGCACTGCCCAACTTTCCAAAGCTTGGAATCAGATCAGACGCGTCCACTCTCATTTCTTGTTCACATTGATTTTCACACGGGGCTTGCTTTTTAATTCCAGCAACTGCTGAAAACCCAGCTTCCCAAAGATATGACACCATTGAAAGGAATATAGAGATTGTGCAAAATGTGAACTACTTCGAGCTAGTAATCCCTACAGTGGCTGACAAAAATTGAATATCCCTGTGTTTTGCTAACAATTTAAAATATCTCACTGCGTCCCTGTGAGTTTGGTGTGGCACCCCAGTGTGCCTCGGCACATACTTTGGGAATCATGGGCATAAGCAGCAGTAAAACAGAAAAGATCAGATAGACTCAGACGCCCAGAGTCTCCTTATTGGCAGAGAACAGGCAATTAGATGTTTGGGAATAAGGAACTGCCCATCGTTTGGAGATGGAAATGCATTTCTGTTCTGGGGTAGATGGTCTCTAGGAATCTAGCTTTAAGCTCCTCGATAAGCCTAATTGGACAATTTGTTAGTAAATGGTATGGTTTATTTAAGCCTATACAACTTTAAATTTAGAAATGCCTTTTTTTTTTTTTCCTATCTATGTTCCAGGAAAATAGTCAGTAAAATGAGTGTATTAATTCATTGAACCTGCCCAGCAAACCTGTAAGGTATTGTCATCACCGTTTTTCCAGGTGGGGAAGCTGGATCGAATTGACCCAGATACTGACCCGATATTCTACAGATAGTAAGTGTTGCAGTCAGGCCTGGAACCCAGGATTGACTGGCTCTAAAACCCAAGCTCTTTGCTCTGTAAGCCTGGGCTTCATTTCTGAAGGGTGAGCCGCTCAGGGGGCCACCACCTATGTCTACAAGTTCAGTATGAGCTGCTCAATTTGTTCTCGCTTCACCATTCAGTGCTCATAGAACCTTGGGTCGATAACTTAACCCCCACAGCCTCTTCACCCAAAGAGAGTGAATAATCGTTATTATTCATTCACATAGTTATTGAGAATAAAACGAACATAAAGCCTTTGGCACAGTTTCTGGAACATAAGAAACATTCCGTCGGTGATAGCTATTATTACAGCTATGTAAAATGATATCACGAACAGGTACATGTTCCTTTTATGTTAAGAATTTAGAAAAAGAGGTTATATCAAAATATAGGCTGTATTTATTGTACATTAAGCAGAATACCCTAATTCTTCAGAAAGGTGACAATGCTTTGGAAAATAAGATCTCTTATATAAACCCATGTTAAGCTTTGGGCATATATATTTTTCACCCCTTAGTACTTCACTAGACTTTTGGTGGCAAATGGAGATTTTCACTGGCCATTATATTATTAATTTAAAAACCAAATACGATTAAATGAAAGATATCTCAATGAGATTCCCACGTCAGCCTACCATGCAGAGGGCCAGTATATGTCCTTCTCCTTGTGCCTGTACATCTAACTAGAGGAAATGTGGGAAGTGGAGAGAGTTTATGTCTGTCTCCTCCCTTCTAATTAATTCCAGGTTAAGGTAGCTCCACCCTAACATCTAGATTTTTCCCCGTCTCATTTGGGGAAATCACTGAACCCCCTAATTTCTTTGGAACACAGTTCTCTTATCTATTTATAATTTATATGAAATAATGTTCTCTATGTTATTCTAACATAACCTAGTTCACTTAGAATCAGCAGATTTTTAATTGATCCTTAAATATGTGTCAAGCACTAAGCTATGGGAGATAATGTGAATAAAATATACTGTACACACCAGATGTTTACAATTGTGTGTGTGTGTGTGTGTGTGTGTGTGTGTGTGTGAGAGAGAGAGAGAGACAGACAGACAGATAGACAGAGGACAGACAGAGACACACACAGAGACAGAGACAGAGACCAGGATCAAAAAAAGGGATCTTTCTACCCCTTCTATTTTGGAACTTATACTAAAACTGACACCCTTCCTCATACCTTCTGTGCTTCTATTGGTCTGGGTTGAACAATTTTCTTGAGACCCATTAAAAACAAAATATAGCAATTAACTTCCCATCTCACCATATTTTTTAAAATTTTGGTTTCAGAGCATTAATCATGTCAGTGGCTGAAGGAAAGGTGAAAATTGAACACCCATAAAGCTCTAACTCAGGTAAAGTTTAAGGAATCTAGGAAAACCTTACTTTTAAATATTACTGTTCTGCTTAAACACACACACACAAAAAAAACTGATTTGTGTAGATTTTCAGGGCTTACGATTGTCCTTAATGTTATTCAATATTAGGTATGTGTATGAGGTATTATTCTTATTAAGTCTATTATAATCTCTAACTTGAAATATAGTGATGTTATAGATACAGATATAAACATAGATATAGTCATAGATATACACACAGATCTAGGTATCCATTTATAAGCTGCCTGGTCTCCTCTTCACACGTGGGGATTTCCGGAGTGTTTTAATCACACTAATGTATCAATTTCTAAGGCAAGAAAAGGCAAGGAAAACAGTGCTTTTTCATTTTTTCCCTCTAGTCTCCTGATCTCAATCACTAAAGCTTGGGATTACCAGGAAATATTTATTTATTCTTATGTATATATCTTTTTTTAAATTGAGGGTAGTTTATAGGGAGTGGGTAAAGAGAAGAAGAGGAGAGGCATTGATTGTGTTTTGGTGATTTTCTGTTTCAATTCCCTGTTGACTGTTTACAGGTAAAGGCTCACGTTGAGCTGAGAAAATGAGTGACATGATTCTCATTTGTGTTACGGGGGTTCAGCGTTTAACATTTACTTGGCTGTGTTTATAGCTTCATGGATGAATGGGTAAGTGTTTAACAAAGTACATATAGGATTGAAAACACAACCCTATGGCACATTAAAACCAGAGAAGAGGAAAGCACTTAATTACTGGTGCTGCTTTGACACGTGAGTATGATATTGTCTCTAAATACAATGATCATGTGAAGAAAAGTTGGTGCCTTCAGCCCCTATTATGTGTCTGACATGGTATTTGGGGTGGGATGGGGTAGGGGATGGGAAGGTCAGTGGTAAACAAGAGAGATTCCTTCAACGTCTTGGAATTTACAGCATCATTCGTTTCACGCAGTCGTCAGAGCCGTCTCTTTAGGGAGGTCTTACCGGTTCCGTTTTATAAATGCGCAAACCATGTTTCAGAGAAGGAGATGACTTATCTATAGGTAGGAAGCACTGGAGTCAGAATCTAAAGTCTTTTTGACTCCAGAATCCAGTCCTCTTCCCTACACTGGGCTGCCTCCCACCCTAGGTATATTGATGGTACAGAACTAATTACTTAATTAATACGCTCCTCAATTTTTTGTTCAGCATCGACTGGTTTCATAGATAGTTTGATACTCTCTGGCTAAGTAATGAAGATTTCAATTTTGAATGTATTGCAACACACACATGGTAAGGATTATCCCTCATTAAACCTAATCATGAGTGTTTTCACAAACCACAGGACTCCATCTAAAATTTCAGACCAACACTTGGCCATATCACCACAGGCTGACAATAGCAATGATGAGGCTAGAACATGTTCCTTTTACATCCCCATTTCTTTTGAAGTCTTTATTGAATTTGTTACAAATACTGCTTCTGTTTTATGTTTTGGCTTTTCAGCTCCATGGCATGTGGGATCTTAGCTCCCCGACCAGGGATGGAACCCACACCCCCTGCGTTGGAAGGTGAAGTCTCAACCACTGGACCACCAGGGAAGCCCCTACATCCCCACCTTGAATGATAAATGGCCCATAGCTGTCCTTTCCAAATTCAGTACTCTGATCAGCTACCTCACCATCACCTGGGAAGCTTATTAAAAAATAGACTCCACACTCTATTGAATCAGCATCTCTAGGGGGATTAAAAAAAAAAAAACCTGGGGAATTTAATTTTAAGTCATTTTGTCTAAGTCATTTTCGTCTATAATAAGTATGCGAACTGCTTCACTACAGATGGAGGAGAAGTAGAGTCTCATCTGTTTTATTGCTAAAAATGGAATTATTAAAAGCTCCAAACCTCATTGAGAATAGTAGCAAGTCCAGTACTTCTCTGAGGGGGGAGTGGACTCCCCACCACCACCGATGAAAGAAGCAAGAGAACAAACAAAGGCTGATGCAAATAATTGATTCTACTATAGACAAATCAGGGAGAGTCCGGACTATAATTGGTTCACTAGCTATTGCTTCGGTTGCTCTCCCTGATACAATGTTGCTATAGAAAGTAGGGTTTTTGTCGTTGTTGTTGTTTTAAATTATGCCTCTTGGACCACTGAGGAAAGGTGGCTTCAATCATTTGATGCTGAGCTCAGGGATGTCTACGTGCTCTGACTCTTTTAACCCTCGACTCAGCCTTCCCCTAAGGCTGATTCCCCAGGAGTTATATCAGATGTAGTTTCTACATTCTTCCCTCAATTCCAAAGCAGAAAAGTGCCTTCTACTGCTTTTCTCAGAGAAGAGCACTTGATTAATTTCCAGTGGGGCAGAAAACCCTCGAGCAAAAAAGATGCATTTGTGAAAGGTTTCCAGCTTCTCCCCTACTCTACCCTCCCTCTGGACACATTTCATTCTTTATCATTTATCACAAAAGGTTAATTATACTCCCCCTCCTTGCCATTAGAGTCTGATTAGCTTAAAAAAATAAGCCAAGACTTCAAAAACACAAAAGATACTGTTTTCCTGGGAGAGTCAATCATTCAGTGTCTCTGATCCAATTCACTCTTCCTAGGACCACCAAATGAATCTCTGAGTCTTACTAAAAGCAGCAAAACTGAAACAGAAATTAATGCTAGAATTTTATAACCTGGTTATAAATACACACATCCCTTATTATCCACATCGTTGCCATTTTTTTTTTCAGTTACCATGTTCCTTATCTCACAATGAGATATAGTAGTAAAAGCTCCTTTATAAGAATGTACACCAATTCCTTCCTATGTCATTGCCCTAGAATATCAAGGGAAATTATAGCTCTCTGCACTACAAATGTGTGAAGAGATGTGTCCACACCTTTCCAGTTCATATTAGTAATCTAAACCAGTTGCTATAAACCAGTTCCTCTCTACTTCATAGAACACAAATTCTGGACAATGATAAGCTTTATACATACTAAACAGAGACTTTTTTCATCAAGAGTTTTGGAAAATTACCAGTACAATAAAATCTTTTTACTACAAGTTCTACAAAGCACCATGAATCTGCAGAAGAAGATATAGTATTGGAGTTTTCCTCAAACTAAAATCATGGAACTGTTTTTCCACAGAATATCTTAAATAGTTGACATTCTACAAAATTCACCACAGGAAATGTTGATTACAGCCAACTTTTGCTATTGATCATTCTATCAACGAATAGGGTTGAGAAACAGCAGTGTTCTCAGCACTCCTCAGGGGAAGAGCGTGGGGATGGAGAACTGCCAAGGAATTAAAGGGGGAAAAAAGCAAATAACATTTTCTTACTTGTCAACTTGTCACACACAATAACTTTAATAACTACTATAACTACCTTATATGCTTTCTCATTCAATCCTTTCAAATGTTTCCTGAACTCCTGCAACTGTCCAGAGCACACAGACCACACATTGTAAAGTCCTTCAACAACCCTCTTTCCTTGCATTTAGAAAGAGTTTAAAACTTTTTATCTATGAGTACACAAACAAAAGGTTATAGTAATGCAAATGCATAATCACATATATTGACTGGTTTTAATTAATGAATTAGCTAACCTATATTTTTCAGACTACTTTTTCCCCAGAAGTTTTAGGTTCACAGCAAAATTGAGAGGAAGGTACAGAGATTTCCCATGTACACCCCCTAACCCCACATATGTGCAGCCTCCACCATTATCCACGTTCCCCACCAGAGCGGTACATTTGTCGCAACTGATGAACCTACACTGATACATCATAATCACCCAGAGTCCTAGTTTACATGAGGGTTCACTCTCGGTATTGTGCATACTACGTGTTTGGAAAATACATAATGACACGTATCTACCAATCTAGTACACAGAGTAGTTTCACTGCCCTAAAACTCCTCTGTGCTCTGCCCGTTCACCTCTCCCCTCACCTCACCCCAGCTCTGGCAACCACCGATATTTTTACTGTCACCATAGTTCTGCCTTTTCCAGAATGTCATATTGTTGGAATCATACAATATGTAGCCTTTTCAGATTGGCTTCTTTCATTTAGTAACATGTATGTAAAGTTATCCATGTCTCTTCATGGCTTGATAATTAATTTCTTTTTAACTGAATAACATTCCATTGTCTGGATGTACCACAGTTTATTTATCTGCTCAACTACAGAAGGAAATCTTGGTTGCTTCCAAGTTTCGGCAGTTATAAATAAAGCAGCTATAAACATTCGTGACCATCTTTTCATTATGTTTATTTGCCACCTGTGTATCTTCCCTGGTGATGTGACTGTTAAGGTTTCTGGCCCATTTTACATGGGCTGTTTGTTTTCTTATTGTTGAGGTTTTTTTTGTTTTTTTTTTTTTTGCGGTATGCGGGCCTCTCACTGCTGTGGCCTCTCCTGTTGCGGAGCACAGGCTCCGGACGCGCAGGCTCATTGGCCACGGCTCACGAGCCCAGCCGCTCCGCGGCATGTGGGATCTTCCCGGAGCAGGGCACGAACCCGTGTCCCCTGCATCGGCAGGCGGACTCTCAACCACTGCGCCACCAGGGAAGCCCTATTGTTGAGTTTTAACTGTCCTTTGTATGTTTTGGTTAACAGTGATTTATCAGATGTGTCTTTTGCAAATATTTTCTCCCAGTCTGTGGATTGTCTTATCATTCTTTTGATATTATCTTTCACAGAGCATACATTTTTAATTTTAATAAAGTCCTATTCATCAATTATTTATTTCATGCATTGTGCCTTTTGTGCTGTATCTAAAAAAAGGGTCACTATACCCAAGGTAATCTAGATTTTCTCCTATGTCACCTTTCAGGATTTTTATAGTTTTGTGTTTTACATTTAGGTTTATGATTCATTTTGAGTTAATTTTTGTGAAGGGTGTAAAATTGGTGTCTAGATTCTTTTAGCTGTTAATTTTTTGCATGTGGATGTCCAATGCCTTGTGTTGAGCAGACTGTATCTGCCCTATTGTATTACCTTTGCTCCTTTACCAAAGATCACTTGCCTATATTTATGTGATTCTATTTTAGGGCTCTCTCTTGTCTTTTGTTTGTCCATTTGGTTTTTGTTTAGCCAATACTCTATCTTGATTACTGTAGCCTTATAGTAAGTCTTGAATTCGGGTAGTGTCAGATCTCTTACCTTTGTTCTTTTCCTTCAATATTGTGTCAGGTGACTGTGTGGTTTTAATGCAGTATTTTTTCCCCTTTCTGACGGACTTTCTTTCATTCTTAATCTTCTGTCCACATCATGTCCCAGCTCAGCCACACCTACCTCATGTTAGCAGCTTAACATGTTTTCTACCATAGCTTTCTCCATCATCATATAATTACTTACACAAGCATATACCGATTTTATCAATTCTAAGATGCATCTTTGTCCCATTTTAATGTCTCTGAAATTAAGGTACATCTGATCATTGCTGCAGAACACCCAGTGGTGACACAGTTGCTACTGTCTTTATTGGCACATACATATCTAAAGAATGAGAGTTTGGGTCCCAGAAAAAAAAGCCTGTAGTCAATGCTGGAGTTCTCATTTTTAAAATACTAATAATCTTGATTTCAGAGGAAAACATCTGTGGAAGCCAAAATATCTATGACCTAATTTTGGAAGGGACTCAGAAAAATTTTACTGTGGATGTGAAGTTTTAATAAAACTTTGATCAAATTTATGTTGCTTACATGCTCCTTTTTGTGTCTAAACAAAAGTTATATAAGACAAGCATTGATGTTTAGTTAAATCTGAAAGAGCTCTTTACATGAAAGTTAAATTTCTAAGTGATTAAGAAAAAAGCCTTCTGTCAAAGAGAGATTTTTTAAAAAGCCATCTGTCAGAGTTTAATCTCAGCACTTTTTTCTTTATATTATATGAAATGATGGTGGGTTTTACAATCAGTGGTACTTTAGGTTCAATAAAATACAGTACTCAAACACATATACATACTCATAAAGTTTTTCATCTTTTTATGCAAATAGAATCATATTTTATACAGTTTACTTTTATTTTGTTTGTCTCACTCGGTGGTATCTTATGGAAATTTCTCCAAATCCGAGAGGCACATTTCAAATCCATTCACTCTATTGGCTAAATAATATTCCATAGTGAATTCATTCCTTTATTCTTCTATTGGTAGACATTCACTTTGTTACTGCTTTGTTTCCACTATAAACAACGCTGTAATAAGTATCCTCATAAGTGTGTTCTTATATACTGTAGATTTATCTATTTGTGATAGGTTTCCAGAATTGGAATTACTAGGTCAATACCTGTATGCAGTATAAAATTTAATAGATATTGCCAGTTTCCTTTACTAATAGGATAGAACAATTCTAACTTATACTAGCAATGTACAGCAATACTCTTTTCCCTGCAATCATGCCAGAAATATATTATTGCTCTTTATTGAACTCAGCTATATCTTAAGAGGTAAATCATTATTACTTAGCATTTACCAAGACACCAATGATTTTTAAGGCCTTTCCGTATGCTTGTAAGTCATTAGGATTTCTTTAGAATTTCCCTATTCATATATTTCGCAGATTTTTCTGTTTGGTTATCTTTTTTTGTCTCTAGGAGTTTTTGTATATAATAGATATCACATTTTTATCATCAAGGACACTTTTTTTTTTCCAAATCTTTGTCTGCTGACTTCATATATGACCATTTTGCCTGATGGTAATCTTAACTTTTTTATCTTTAGTGTTTATCTTATGGCTCCAGGGTATCCAACTTGGTTAAATTCTACTATATATTCTTACAAGATTTTTTTTCCTTCTCCTTAAATTTTTATTCCATTTGAAATTGATTTTGTATACATTAAGATAGAAGTTGAGTTTTATTTTTACCCAATTGTGTCATCACCATTCATTAAATATTGTATTCTTTCCTGTTTATTTGATTCAACTATTAATTTTATATATATACTGCTTTCTTATGTACACAGAGCTATGATCTGAATTATCGGTCAGGTTCCAGTGATCTCAGTCTATCCCTCTATCAGCAGCACAAAGGCTTGATTGTATATCTAGAGGACACGTACTCTTTACTGATCTTTAATTTTTCCCCCAAACCTTTTTCCTATCTATTCTCAGACATTTATTGTGCTATATGAGCTTTAAGAAATTTTCATCCAACCCCTTTGAGCGGTCCTGGCTGGTTAAAGAAAGAAGACTTTAACCTGATATTAGTTGGGTAACACGCACAAAATAATACATGAAAGGGCAGAGGGGGCATTTGATCCCAGCCGGATCTGCCTGCAAAACAAGTAGCGCTACACCATCCTGCCCGCGCTCACAGTCTCCTTGGATACTCATTACTCACCAAAAGGCTGACAGGTAGGGTTTTCCATTCTTAGAGATGAGGAAGTGAGACTAGGGGAAGGGGAGCTCATTTGTGTAAGACCATGAATGTCATTTTGAGGAATATTCCCGTTTTTTAATACAATCCAAGCCTCCATGTATGGCCTCTTCTTCCAAAATCAGTACATGCATTTTCATTGACTACCTAAATACTGATATTTCACTTTTTACCCCCAGCATGAAAGGCCTGTGTACCTTAGGAAAATCAGCTGCAGTGGCTTTGGACTTAAAAGTAAGGCAAAATGGGGTGTAATTGGAAAAAGGGACATCTGTATTCAACATATAATACGAGTCCAGTGGCCCTTGAGCCTTGCCTGTCACTAACCTGGACATGGCACCCCATTTTGACCAAGGGCAAAACCCACAGAGCAGCACGCACTCCTGACAATACAGCAGGAATCAGAGGCCTTTCACATCAAATCCTAGGATTCAAGTATTAAAATCTAGGCCATGCTGCCTCAAAGTGGGAGTCACATATTCAGTACTACTGGCTTCTGCAAAATCTGACCAACAGAATCCTTGACACTGTACTTGTTCATATCCTCATAACCAGGAGATCACATATTCTAGTTTGCCTAGAACAGTCTAAGTTTATGTCTGTTGCCTTATTGTCATTTATAATAAAGTCCCCTTTTCACACTCAAAACCATCTCGTGGTCATGCTCTTCAGAAGAGACAATGTGAGGCATGGCAGGTCTACATGGTAGTACAGAGCTGATATGGCTTCCCACTGGTGAGGCTTATGGGTTTATTAGTGGACAGCAGGAGCGGAAAACTCCAGGACCAAATAACCATCACCTATTTTGTCAGTCATTCAATAGAACTGTTTTCTCTGGAAAAATAGGATGTTCTAATTTTTGGAAAATTTTCCAGTCAAAATGGCCTACATGATGAATTGAAAGGGAGAGGTAGCTTGAAGACAGGCCTACAATTTCTGTCCTCTGAAAACAAGACTCCAGGATGGTAGACCTGATATTCTTCTGAGATTGTGTATCTCAGAGACACCATGATGCTGAGAGCCCTTACACCCAACCATCAGTGAGGAGACCCCAACAGATCTCAGACAAAAGCTCAGAAAGATTCAAATCAGCTTTGATTTCAACTCTTTCCACCATATTATCACATTCAGGAAACCAACAAGCTGGTTTAAGTTCGTAAAGCAAATACATCACTACCTGGGGTCATGTAACTATCATCGATATATATATATTTTTCTACTGAGGTGAAATTCAAATAACATAAAATTAACCATTTTAAAGTGTGCGCTTCAGTGGCATTTTGTGCAACCACACCTCCTATGTAGCTCCAAAACATCTTTATCGCCCCTAAAGGAGACCATGTACCCATTAAGCAGTCACTTTTTACCCACAGCCCACCCCTTGGCAGCCACTAATTTGTTTTCTGTATCTATGGATTTACATGTCCAGCATATGTTATATAACCTGAAACACAAAATGTGTGACGTTTGATGTCTGACTCCCTATCTTTTTCCTTGTGGTTCTTCTTCTTTCCTGTGCATGGTGAATCACATTCCATTTATGTATGTAACACATCTTGTTTGTCGATTCATTCACTGATGCACATTTGAGTTGTTTCTACCTTGTGGCTATTATGAATCATGTTGCTCTGAACATTCACGTACAAGTATTTGTTTGAATATGTGCTTTCAGTTTGAGGTGGTATATATGTAGGAGTGGAATTGCTGGATCATATGGTAATTCTATGTTTAAATTTTTGAGACACGGCCAAACTGCATTCCACGATGGATGCACCATTTCACATCCCCCTGAGAAATGTATAAAAATTCCAAGCTCTTCCTATTCTCGCTAACACTTGTTATTTTCAAATTTTGATTACAGCCATCCTAGGCATGTGAAATGGTATCTCACTGTAGACTTTCTGAATATGGGATCCTGTCATCTGAGAATAGACATAGCTGTACTTCTTGCTTTCCAATGTGGGTGCTATTTACTTAATTATGTATTTATTCATTCCCTAATTGCTCTGCCGAAAACTTCAGGAATGAGTTTTACTAGAAGTGGCAAAATGGATATTCTTTTCTTGTTCCTGATTTTAGAATAAAAGCTTTCAGTCTTTCACAGCTGAGTGTGATGGTAGCTGTGGCATTTTCATAAATGTCCTTTATCGGGTTGAAAAAATGCCCCAGTTTGTTGAGTGTTTTTATCATGAAAGTGTGTAGATTTTGTCAAATGCTTTTTCTCACAGATGAGATTTTGAGTAGTAAAAAAGGTATCTGTGAAAGTAACTGATGGCTGGGTTTGACCAGGAAAGCTAAAGTTTAAGGCTGGGTGGGTTTACATGTAGAAAGGTAGAAGAAAAATCAGAGTGTACATTAGATGTAAAGGAGTGACAGGATCAAATACACACAGGCAAATGTAAACATGATTTCAGAACAAGTAGGTAACTTCTATCTAGTTTTTACTAATTCCCCAGATTATGTATAAAAACAATTCTTTGCAGGTGTTTCAGCAACAGTTCTTACTGAGGTCCCAGCTGATAGCCAGCATCGACGGTGAAGTGTATGAATGAAGAAATTTTCGTGGTGATTCCAGTCTGAGCCCTCATCTGTCACGAACTGCATAAAACTGATTAAGAACCACCTGGCTGAGCTCAGTCAATCCCCAGAATCATGAAAAATTCATGAAGAAATAACCGTTCTTGCTTTAAGCCTCTGAGTTTTGGGTGCCCTTTTGCATGGTAGAAGGTAAATGAAAATACACGCAAAGACAAACACACCCATAAGCACAGTCAAGGAAGACTGTATTACGGAGGGGAAAGTAGATGCCAGGCCAGAGCAGTGTATAGTTGTTTATAAATTCAATTAATTCATTCACTATGCATTTATTTTATCTAACATACACAAGGCCAGGTCATAGACACTAAAGAGATAAACATGAACACAGAATAGTTTCTGCTCCAGGGGAAGCCACAACCTAAGGAAGAGGAAAGACATTATCTACAGCAAGCAATAATAAAATGGCACATGCCCTACCCATCCCCCAAAAAATGTGGGAGCAAGAAGGAGGGAGTCATAAATTCTGGATGGAGACAAGGAAAGGAAGAGATTTTCAAAATGAGAGGGCGAATACATTTTGAAAAGTGGAAAATAAAAAATAAAACTTGCCAATAAAAAGGAACAGCATGTATAAAAGTACAGAAGTGTTAAATTACGTGTCTTATTCGGGGGCTGTAAAAAGTCAGATATGGGACAAATTGGGGTGATGAGAAACAGTAGAGGATGAGATGAATGACAGTTTAAAAGGAGTTTGGACTAACCTTCAGGCAGAAAGAAGACAGTCACTGAGATGGATAAAAGCGTAACTCATCGACCAAAGAGCAAGATGACAATCTTGATGGCTTCAGGTTTTTGCCAAAGAATCAGAAAAGTGTTTACCCCATTAGCATCGCTACAGGCTACACAGTCTTCCTCAGCAAGTAATGATGGAGGGACAGGCAGTCTGTGTAAGGGTCTTCTGGGAAAGGATCGTTCCCTCAACTTCAGTCATAGTATATGCACTTGGGTTTGTTAGATGAAAGCAACCTATGTTACGTGTCAGTGTCCTTTCTAATTTTCTTTCCCTGTCTCCATACTCTTCTTTACTACCATACATATAACCTCGAACTGGAGAAAGTCATTGTTTATATATCCTTACATACTGGAACAAATTTCATGTCAAAGCTGAATGAAGTGATCGTCACAAATGAAAATGAAATTGCCAACAAGTGAAAGCATTAGTGTACGGCTATGATTCAATCACCACATTGAGACTCGGAGAAACAGTTCCAAGAACACCCACGTTACCTTATTTCTCGGATTATGGTAGTATCCTTGATCATCCTTCCTGGCAGCTCTCTTTCACTGGAACTCAAAACTTGTCACAATCCTCTCGGATTACACAGCCCAGCTCTTTCAACACCAGCTAAAATCTCTTACTGCAGCCCATGGACTACTGGTAAAGAACAGGGGTGTGGCCTACCAACAAACAACTGATTTGTTTAGATAGTAACCAAAAAGGTGATAAATGCACCCCCCACGCCTAGATGCATCAGAATTAAATTACCTGGCATCTGTGTGAAATATTATTACTAACGTATTTACATGAATAGTTACTGTTAATAATACTATTATTACTAATAATAGCTATCTCTCATTAAGCACTAGGTGCTAGATAATGATCTTAGCATTTTATATTAAGTAATTGATTTAACCGTCACAGGAGCACTTTCAGGTTCTCTTTCACTTGGGAGGCTTTTGCTCTTGGAACGCAGCCACCGTGTTGTGAGGAAGCCCACGCCACGTGCAATGGGACCAGCAAACCCAGCTAAGCCCACAGCAAGCAACCAGCGTCCACTGCCAGGCATGTAGACAAACAGGCCTTCAGATGGTATCAGATGATATGAGCCTCTCAGTCCCCGAGTCTTCCATCTGAGGACTTAGAAGCCATGGGGCAAAGACAAGCATCCCTGCTGTGCTCTGACTTAATTTTTGACCCAGCAAAACTGAGAGTTTTAATGTAATATGTTAGGCAGAGATAGATAACTAATAGAGTAATAAAGTACAACTAATATTCCCACATTATAGATGAGGAAACCCTGCTGTAACTATTTGGTGAAATGTCTGTTCCCTCCAATAAGCTCCCTTATTTGCCATAGCATTTCCTGCTTGAAGCACTGGCTGGCCCTAATATACAGCAGATACTGAGAACCACAGGGGGGTGGAGAAGAGGGAGCCATTCTCTTAAGTGTACTTTTCCTCTCTTTATCCAACTCTCCTTGAGAACAGTCAGCATTCCCATAGGCAAGCAGGCCTTAATTGTTCATTTATTACGAAGAATGAGGCCTGTGAAAACTACATAAGGCAGGTGAATTACAATTGGAACTGATTTAAGAGTTACTTTTGCAGGAAGATTGTTGAGCAAAAGTACCTTTTTACCAACTACTGAGACAAAAGTATATTCTTCTTTCCTGACATTATGTTTTTCAATGCTGCTAAAACAATAGATGGCAATGCCACCTCGTGATGAAAGAACCCAGAGTCCAGAATCCTTCCTGCCTTTAAACTTTTCATTTACTCTTGCATTAGTGCCTTCTCAGATACTGTGACCTGCTCCCTGGTTCTATGTGCAGAAATAGAGAAACACACGTAAGCCCACGGAGATGCTCTCAGCTCCCTTTTACTGTCTAGGTACTTCCCTTCCCTGGCTTCTCTGTGTGCTTTGCCTCTACCGGTCTATCCCCCGTGGTGTTCTGCAACAGGAGTCTGCCTTTGCACTATTGCGGTCAATTGCAAAAGTAGATGGGAGGTTATGCTCCCCTGGGTTGACCCTAAGCTAATGACTGATGGGTGTAGGCCTATGAAAGCTCAGCTCCTTCTCCTGAAGTTGGGACAAATTCTTAAGTGCAATTTACATTCCAGAGCTGTCCTTCCGAATTCACCTGAGGACAGGATTTGAGCTATTCTTCCTTCCTGTCCCGCTTCCCCCTCTGTCTTAAGGGCTCTCCTGGCTGCACATCTTTAATGAATCAACCGTCCATAAATCCTTATCTCAGGATCTGCTTCTAGAGAACTAACCCCAAGGTAAAGGGTATCAGCATCTTTGCTGACGAGGAGAAGTAAGCGTCCTACTAACAGACAGTCGTAAGACAGTCGTAAGGCACTGTTTTAACTCCCCAAGCTATTATTTATCTTCCTAACTATCTTCAAATTTTCCCAGGGTACTGAAACAAGGCAGAGAAAAAGATGATCAGGTACACCAAAAATGTGACAAGTAATAGTGACTTTATAATTTTCACTATCATCTTAGGTATAAGCTTTATGACAGCTCAAGTATTCAGATGGGCCAAATTATACATATATATGCAAATTATATATAGTAGTGCAAATTATATATTTATTTATAATATATATTATATATTACAATATAGGAGAATCTTATTAAGGTAAGGAATAAGTGTCAGTTCTATTACAAGACAGACACTTTGCTAATGATGCTGATCTTGTGCTCAAGGACTAAATAAGGGCAGAGAAAAATTACCTGTGACCATGGGGTTAGTCCCATGCAGCAGATGCAGGCATACAATGAAAGTGAAGTCAAATATTATAAACGGCAGGACATACATGGCATAAAACCACATTCAATCTGGGAAACTATTCAAAAGAGTATGGTTTGAGTGGAACCTGGATGTTCTGTAGAGTGCCACACTGGGGTTTTGAGCAGCAATTCTTGGTACTTAACAAGAATCAGAATTTTCAAAATATACTGATTAACGTGCGGGTGACTCTAACCAGGATTGGCGTCCCTGGAAAAGCAGCTGTCATGAACCAGCCGAGGGATTCTGATTCAAAACGAGCTTCCAGATTGTTGAACAGCAATGAGGCAGCCAGAGACTCATGGATAGTGACTAACTGTACAACACAACTAAGTGGGTAAAGAGACGGCAGCACAATGCTCTCTCACTGTGTACGGGGTTGGGGGCTGGTACAGTGAACCTCTCTCTGCTTTCCTCCAGGTAAGAGGTATTAGAGGAAGAGTTTTAAAGTATCCATAGATCCTGCTGTTCACGGGGAGGGGCTGGGAATGCCCAGCTGTGCGTTGTTTTAATGGGCGCCAGGATCATCATCGTTATCATTTTCTCCTTCTTCTCCTTCTCTCACCTTCCCCTCCTCTCCCCCTCCTCTTCCCCCTCTCCTCCTCCTCCCCTTTCTCCTCCTTCTTTCTCCCCCTTCTCCTCCTTTTTCTTCTTCTTCTTCTTCATTCTGATTGCCAGCAGCAGCATTTATTGAAATGCTCACCATGTGCCTACTACTACTGTACGTCATATGAATGTAATAACTCACAATCTTTGCAATAGTCATGTGATCAAGACATTATAAAATTCCCAGTTTATAGATGATAAAACTGAAATATATAATTTGCCCATGTCTCCAATGGTGGAGCCAGGAGTTGAACCCAGGCAAGGTACCAGAGTCCACACTCTAGGAAAATACGTTCTGATAGGCAATGTTTGCTATACAGACAATTAAGGTCATGCTGTGGCTGACTGTGTCTTATATCCAAAGGAATTACCTTTGAATTTGAGGAAAGGGATTCACCTCTCTTTTTCAAATTCTATTTTAAACTATTATTTCCAAAATCCTCTGGGACCCATCTATCCCACCTTTTCATCCTCTGAAACCCTTTATTGCTTATTTGAGACTTATCATTTATACGGAATCAACAGTTCTCATTTCATGGACCTGCCTTCTTACCCCAACTACACTAAGTTACCTCTGAAGGAAGACAGACATTGCATTGTACAGGTATTGCATATTACGGAGCCTGGCAAACAGGAAGCACTTAATAGAATCTTGCTGACAGATTAATTGCAGATGGATTTCCCAACAATGGAATATGTTGTCAAGAGGATGCCATCAAATCCCCTTGGAAAGAGATATTTATAAATAGGATTCAATCTCAGCCATTTCAGGTGATTTAATGTGGTCCTACTTGAAGTGAAAGGAATAATCTCCAAGAATCTCTTCTAAGTCTATTGATACTTCTGGTATCTGTCTTCCTAAATCCCCACAAACCTTCTTTTCAAGGTATTTATGGCATAAGAAGACTGGACAATCTTCCCTTTAAGCCTAATGTAATACTTTGGAAAGATCATAAGCTTTGGGGAAAGTCAATTTGGGATATTAATTTAAGTTCTATAATGTAATAACAGGGAAATCTTGATTGATTTTTACCTCTCTGAGCCTCAGTTTCTTCAACTGCAAATAACCCTATAGGTTTATTCTAAGAAAATGTAGAAATGTGTACATTAGTGTAGCATCTGAAGAGTCATGATCACTCAGTAAGTATTAGTCCTCTTCTTTCCTTTTTCCTAACTTAACTCTTAAAAAATCAGATCATTCCACAAGTTGCTCTGTATCAGTATAAAATGGCCATTTAACATGCATGAATTTGTGAATATGCATAAATACAGACGAAATAGTTATACCACAAAGCTCAGTAAGGTAACTGGAAGACAAGTGAACTCCAGATGTCAACCTTAGGGTTGTCAACAATCTGATAACACAAACAATCATCCATACCTTATAAGACTACTAAGTAACGAAAAAATTTACCAGCATTCAGATCAGAAATTGCCTGTTTGTAGAAAGTGAGTGGCTGTAATGTGATGACAATGTATTGCTGCAGCTCAGAGAGACAAAGAATCTGTAAGCAGGGACTTCTCTGGTGGTGCGGTGGTAAAGAATCCACCTGCCAATACAGGGGACACAGGTTCTAGCCCTGGTCTGGGAAGATTCCACGTGCCCAAAGCAACTAGGCCCATGCACCACAACTACTGAGCCTGTGCTCTAGAGCCTGCAAGCCACAACTACTGAAGCCCGCGTGCCTAGAGCCCGTGCTCCCCAAGAGAAGCCCTCGCACCACAACGAAGAGTAGCCTCCACTCGTCGCAACTAGAGAAAGCCCACGTGCAGCAACAAAGACCCAACGCAGTCAAAAATAAATAAATAAATAAATGCATACATACATACAAGAATCTGTAAGCAGCCCCAGGAGCTATACAAAGAAAATGTTGACAGCTGGAGGAAATGTTAACAGTTATATGAATCTGTGCAATAGCAAATAAGGATGGAAACAGTAAACTAACTGATAACAATGTAGTTAATGAGTTCTGTACCAGAATGTCTCAACTTTGAAAGATTATAGGGGAAGACAAAGAACTACATCAAACCAACACACTGACATTGATCACAGTAAGGGGTTATTCCATTTGGGACTGGAAAGGAGTGCCGAAAAGGTATGGAAGGATGGCTAAGAATGAGAACAGAGTTCAGAAAACACGGAGAAATCAGTACTAAGAGGTTCATCACTTTACCCTAATAAAAAGGTTCTGGAAAAAGATATGGTGTTTCTATCTGAATTAGCTTGTTGAAGGAAGTAAAAGTGTGTTTTTAATTAAAGTATTTAATGGATTGAGTTTTCATTCTACAGATTTGAATTCTTCTCAACAAATTATATATACGTATGTCTACATATATGTGTATATGTATATATACATATATATATATACTTTCAAGAGAGTCAATATAGAAAAAAATCCCTTTAATTTGTCAAGGATAGAAAATCCAACAAAATTTATAGTCAAAGTCTTGGTTTCCAGAATGGCTTCCAAAGTTAAGAAATAACCTTTGTTAATATACATCCCTAAACTTTATCTTCTCAGTGATAAAGGATTATACCAACACAAAATATAAACTAAATATATATAATCATTTGTATGAGTTTGCACACACACATACACACTCACGTTTTAGTTTTTAATGGAGTATCTTATGGGAAAAATACTCACTTTAACATCAGATAATTCACAAAACAAAAAAGTTAATTCACGATTCATTGATTTTTTTAATCTAAACACTTTTATGCCAGAATAATCAATTCTCAGGGAACTAATGTCATCAATCATTCAAAATAAAAGTGAATGATCTCCACATAAAGATCATAAATGCTAAAAATATTTGTATATATTTAACATGTAAGAATTTTACTTGGGGGCTGTATAAATGAAATTCATTTAAAATTTTGCATTCATGATATCTCTTGAGTTGGTATTTAATAGCAATTATAAATTTAACTTGTATACACAGGCAAATTATGCAATCCAAGTTTAAATTCATTTTCATTAATAAAAACAGTATAGTACATTGAGAACATCCAACTGAATTCAATTGCATTTGATTTAGCAACTAAAATTCATCTGAAATAAGTAGTAATTTTCTATCTGCAATATTAATTCAAAATTCAAATGATATACTAATTACAGACTTTTCAGAGAGCTAATTACTTCAGTTTAAAATACAGAATTATTTTCATTTTTTTAAACACTTATTTAACTTTGAGAATTACACACTATTTCTCCATTTGTATAGTGACCCTCTATAATTTTGCAGGTCAAAGACCACGAATTAATATATGATTACTTCAAGCGTAAGTGCTTGATGTCACTCAGTTGAAAATGGTTAAGAAAACAGGCTATCTAGACCCATTTCATGTCTACTCCTGCAAAATTCTATGTTCTCTGAAGTAAGAAACTATGCCATCATTAACTTATTGGACCCATCAGAACCTGCCACATAATAGGTGCTCTGCATATACAATAAATGAAACCCCAGACATAATTCTTTGGGGAATTGGATATGATTAATACACATTTTTTCTACCTGTAAAAATTGTTAGTTGCTCTACAATAAAACATATGTCTTGGTAGTGGTATAAGGAGACGTGGAATAGAACACACTATACGAAATATGGTGACAGACTGAATATAAAATGGACAATGGCCGGACCATATATAAAACTAGAACGCTGGCCCACAATCAGCAGCCACCACGCCAGGAAACCAGACTACTTATCTACAAGTCAGACTTTTAAGGTCAGACCATTATCTCTAGCAAAAAGAAAAGAAAACCAGGAAGCCAAACAATAACCCCTGTAACATTCATAATTGTCTAAAACAATTGGCTAATATGTAATAACAGACGGTTTCCCTAATTTTTGCTCTCACTTCGAACTTAGGACCAACAAATACCTCTAACCAATCCCATAATATGCCCTACGTCTAGTTAGCCCATGACAGTTTCCCCGAGCCAAGAGCCTCCCTTCAAGGCGTTCCTGAAGCCTTCCCCATTTTTAACTATGCTTTCCCACTCCTCTGTCTGCCTTTGAGTCTCTATTAAACACAAGTGATGGTGGCTATTTCCCTTGCTATAGTAAGCTCTGAAGAAATAACCTTTGTTTTCCTCATTTGGGTGGTCTTTTTTCCCACAACAGGAAATTTTGGATGGTAGGTTAATGGATGATTTTTTTCTTTATGTGTTTTCTGTATATTATATACATTCTGGGGCGTTAATAAACTTCCATAATAAGAAAATGTAAATGTTATTTAGTCAGATAGAGAAAATATACCCTTTATATGGACATCTCCATATAGTCTGGATGTATGTGTGTCGTTAGGGGTGGCAGCTCAGGAGGCGTCTAGAAGAAAGGCTTGGATAGACTGTGTATTACGGATCCTCACTGGGAACGCTACCCTCCTTAGTGGAAGCCACTTTGAAATGCTGCACGTAACACTTTGTAGTCTTCTTTCTAACTCAAGAACAAACAACCAAAACTCTGACTATCTTCCAGCTCTTGACATCCCAGGTTTGAAATGCCTTTGGCAAAGGACTGCTAATTTTGGGCAACCACTGCTGACAATCAGAAGACATTACTAACATTACTTTTAGTGCATCCAAATGATACATATACCTTAGTGTGACAACCTTTTATTGCCATGAGAACTTATCTTGTTATCCACCCATTGCACAGAATAGATAATCTAGCAGTAAAGTGCTATGAAAGGAAAAATAGCCAGCTATTAATGAGTAATTAAGATGTGACAAGTATTAAATATTTTTACATGTAGCTTATCATTTCATTTCACAAGAATTCAATACTGCAAGTGCTATTATTCTCCCCATTTTCAAATTAAGAACTTGAGACATAAATGGATAAGTAGACTGTCCAAGAAAAAATATTTACTACTGGCTTAACTCAGATACTTTTACCCCAAAGCCTATGCTCTTAACCATTAGCTATAATCTCTTCCTCTCCCAACCCTCAAAAGAAGGCACACATATGCACATACATAGCTGACAATATAATATGGGTCAAGCACAAATAAGAGGAGTAAAGTTATCATATTCTCTTTTTTAGATCTGATAGTCTACTATTCATATTTTTTCTTACATATCCAAAAATATACATATTTTTTCTTACATTTCTTACTACATATGTAGTAAGGGAGTCTTTCACCTATATCTAAGAAGTCAGGAATACCAAATTTAGTAAGCAAACATATAAATTCCATTTTGAATAGCTTAACATATAAAAAATATATTGCTTATTGTGTATTTAAGAAGGATGTTGTTACTTTCTCATTTTCTGAAATTATATTACAAATTGCATAACAGACACTCAGTATGTACTCTAAAAAAGCAATGACAAGTACAATCTATAGGTTTAGGCTACTAAAGTTTACCTTTAAGGCTTTGTGGACTCTGCCACGTAAAGTAACTTCTTCATGACACAATTTCTACGTCTAACAAATGGGAATAACCCAGGCAACAATTCTTTGGGGTTGTTACAAATAGTACAAGGTAAAATACATTAAACACTGTGTCAATGAGTGGAAGCATCTTGAACCATCTGCATCAAAATTTCTCTAGTTCGAAACAATGTAAAATGGTGGAAAAATTACCAAGACGGCACATCTGTAATTACTCGATTTCATGCATTCAGGAGAGCCTCTTTAGAAACAAACCAAACAGGTTTCCAGAGAAAGGGTACCCTTATGGGAGATGAGGAGAAGGAGATGGGGAGCAGGCCAGAGGAAAGGGGGTAAAAATCGAGGGAGAGAACACAGTAAAAAGAGAAGGCTAAGGTGCCCACTATTAATTGTTTTGTTCCACAAGCAGAGCTTCCCAACACCTTACCCTTCCTGATAACCTTCAAAAACTCCCCCAATAGTTCCCTTTTCAACGGTTTCCAACTTGTTTCTTAGTCTCTCATCGAGAGGAGAGGCAGTTGATTGCTTTCTAATGAAATGAGAAGCTGTATTTTAATTGTTAACAATGAGACCAATGCATTTAAAGTTTCTGACTCTGTTGCCAAGGTGAACAGTAATTGAAAACAAAATGGTTAGAGGCAGGCAAAATAGGTTCTAGGTTGAGCTGATGCTGAGTTGTCCTCAGTAAATCAGCAAAGTCCTTCTAACTCTGTTCTCTACAGCTTGGTCTCTCTGTAAACTGGAAGGAGATAGTGTAGGACACAACCTTTCCTAAACATAGGCCATGTATGAGCAAAAGTAGGATAGATAAGAAAGACAATGAGAGAGAAAGGTGGAGGGAGGAAGGGATGGTGAGAAAGAGAGAGAGGGAGGGAGAGAGAGAGAGAGAGACTGAGAAAAGTGTAAGATAGAGCCCAAGCCAGAGTTACAGAAAAATTCAGACTGAAATTATGACATAATAACAAGGTCATCGCTTTAAGCTGAAAAACACTAGGTTATAATCTATCAATTACCTTTCATCTCTTTGATTTGAGGAAGTTATTTAATTCCTCTAACACTTATTTTTCACACCTGCATCCTGAGGCTAATAATGTCAACATTAAAGGTTTGATTTGGAGTTAAAAGGTATCTGTCTCAACCACCCAACACATACTAGATGTTTTATATATGTTAACTCATATTATTTAACTATATTTCCCATAATTGTCTAATTTTACACTTCCGCTCTTGATAGTCCAAAGATCATGATGCCTCCTCATGGAAACATGTTGTATTAGTTTGCTAGGGCTGCCATAACAAAATACCACAGACTGGGTGGCTTAAACAACAGAAATTTATTTTCTCATAATTTTGGAGGCTGAAAGTCCAAGATCAAGGTGCCAACAGGGTTGGTTTCTTCCCAGGCTTCTCTCCTTGGCTTGCAGATGGCCACCTTTTTGCTGTGTCTTCACATGGCCCTTTCTCTGTGTGTGTACAACCCTGGTGTCTCTTCTTTTCTTAAAGGATGCAAGTCATACTGAATTAGTACCTCACTCTATTTTAACCTTAATTACCTCTTTAAAGTCCATATCTTCAAATACAGTCACATTGGCGATTAGGGCTTCAACATATGAATTTGGGCTGAACATAATTCAGTCCATAATATATGTTGTTCACACTGGTCATATCAATGGAGATGGCTCAGCTTTGACTTTTAGAGATTCTTCTACATGTTCCGGAAGAATATCCAGTTTTGAGACAGAACTTATTTCCAATACTATTTCATTATTCAAGCCCTACTTCCAAGATTCCTTTTGTTAACATGCCCCCAGTCTGTGTATTCTTAGAAAAACTTGAGATGATTGATTGGAACCATTGGATTAAAGTCTATACTACCCATGCCAAAGGCAGTGAAATACCATTTGGATGCTATTATTGATACTGTCTTCTTTAACTAATGTACAGGTTATTTTTACTTTCTCAGGGAATTTTTGATGAACATGAAATATTCATAGCAGACAGATAATATTTAAATGACATCGTTAAATAATTAAAAATGTGAAGATCTCCACAGGGGATTATTACATTAAGACTGTGAATACCCTCTCATTATCTGCTCTCCATTTCTGAGATATTGTGGAATAAAAGGAACTTCTGAGTAATTTGTCTAAGCTATTATCTACCTTTAGAGAGACTTAAACTTTGCATTAGATTTTCAGCAGAATGAATGGTTATTAAAATGTTCTTGAATAAATTTAGGAACCTAAAATTCAAGTGCCATATGTAATAAATATAGGATATACCAAATGTTAGCACTTTCAAATATCAATGTGACTGAAGGTACAAGAAAAACTTTTGAGCATCCAAAGGATTAAGTTTAATCTCAGCTACTATATTTGTCAACTACATATTCTATTTGTTTCCATATTCAGAATTGGTTTATGGCTATATCTGCTTGTGCATGGCATGGCAATGGAAAAAAAGATGGAAAGGTCAGATTTTTGAGCATTTGATTAATTCATTTAATTTTCTCAATGTGTCTATAAGGTAGACATAACTATTTTACAGGTGAAGAAACTAAAACTAGAAATGGTTAAGTGAAATGACTAAGGTCACACAAACAGAGAAAAACACTGGAAGTTTTCTAAATCCAAGCCCAATTATAAACTGTACTACCTTCTCTGGAAATTGATAATATTATGCCTTGCTTCCTTCTTGGGTTGCTGTAAAATTCATTAAAACAATGAAAACTAAGGTGCTCTACAAATTGTACCAGGATTCACAAATGAATTTTTGATTACTATATGCTATTCCCAAACTATTTGTGACATTTTTTCTGTTTACTAAATTGAGGTATCAACTTGTTATTTCTATAAATTTTATCCATTATTTTGCAACAGAAGTAAGACTACTGTGGATGTCAAGAAAAGGGTAATCAGAATATAGAATAATTAATATACAAGTAAAATTAATGGTATTTATAAAAGCGTGCTGTGCATTCAGCATCATGGTTAAGGCTGTGAAGGATCACAAAGACTACTTGAAAAACATATAATGTACATGTTCTCACTTTTAAGCTTAAACTATCCAAGACATTTTGAAATAGTAACTATTATATAAAGAACAGCAACAACATTTACTGTGTGACAAGAAATATGAGAAGCCTGGCATGTATGACCTCACACATATATGCACAACCATGAAGTAATAAGAAAATTCTTTACTCACTACATCAATTTCCAGGTACTAATTTACTTACTGACATCTTGGGATCTGTGTGGTTTATTCCTGTCGTTCAACTGCTCTCTCAAAACGCATCTTTGTCTTCCATACTAACAAATCTAACAGCTTGCGCTTCATTATTTTCTGAAATATTCATTATGGAGGACCTCAGTTTTGAAAAGTTGGCCTCCTTTGGATGCCATGACACTACATCATCTGAGTTCTCTCCCATCTCTCTGATACTCTCTCCACCTATTTTGTCTCTATTTCCTTCTCATTTAACCCGAAGTATAGAAATATGCGAAGAATCTGTTTTAACATAACAACCCCAGCCACTTCCGTAGCTTCAATTAGCATCTCCCCAGGTAGAGGGAAGTATTTAAAAGGCAAATGCAGACAATGCAATGATGCACTGATTTATCAAACATTTATTGAGTGGCCTCTTTGATACTTCTTTAAATGATGAGAAAACTGCAGCAACAAAACGAACAGAAATTCATTCCCTCATAGCATCTTATTCCTAGTAATGAGAAGAAAATAATCCTCTTAATCTGAAAAGATGATTTTTCTAATAAAAAGAAAAACAAAAAAAAAGAGGGTAAGGAGAATTTTATTTATGGCAGATAAAGACAGTTATTAGAATTGTGTTTCTGAAGACTCCTCAAAAATGACCATTTGCAGGGCTTCCCTGGTGGCGCAGTGGTTGAGAGTCCGCCTGCCGATGCAGGGGACACGGGTTCGTGCCCCGGTCCGGGAAGATCCTACGTGCCGCGGAGCGGCTGGGCCCGTGAGCCGTGGCCGCTGCGCCTGCGCGTCCGGAGCCTGTGCTCCGCAACGGGAGAGGCCACAACAGTGAGAGGCCCGCCTGGCACCAAAAAAAAAAAAAATGACCACTTGCAATTTATACTGTTCACAGGCATCCTTATAAAAGAACAAAAAAATTGAACTTACTTAGTACGATGTTAAGATGCAACTAAAAGAAAACAATGAAAAGTCACTTAATCCAAAGTGATGAAGTTTTTTCTCATGTTAAAAAAATTCCATGGTACACAGGTGAAGGCAAATTTGCTGGCTCTCCAGTGCTACTGAATATAAAAGACTCAAAAACTGTGTACATTTTCATTCATCAATTCCGATCATATCAAAGGTACATACTATCAACATATTTTATGACTTGATGTTGACCTTGATCACCTTGCTGAAGTGGCCTTTGTCCGATTTCTGCACTATAGAATGACTCCAGTTTCCCCCTTTTGCATATTGTACTCTCGGGAAGGGAGTCACTGCTCACAGCCCACATGAAGCCCCTGTAAAGACTGCAGACTTAGGCCCCCTCTCTTTGAGAACAGAGAATCTACAAAATTTATTGAGAATTCTTCTGCACAGAAGACTTGTCTCTTCCCCCACCATTTATTAATTTAGTCAGATATTTGTTTACATCTATATGGATTCATGGATATTTATTTTATATTTTGGGTTATAATCCAATATTACTTCACAAATTCTTCCAGTTTTGGCCATCAGGAGTTCTTTCAGTCGGCTCCTGTGCCTCTTAAGACACACTCATATCTGTATAGTTTCTTTCTTTATTTGAGCACTTGCATATTTTATGACACTCTAGAATCATCTCATATGTTGCCTAGAATCAGTCATTTCTCCAGGGACCTCTAGTTCGTTTTTCTAGTAAAGGGTATCAGAAACAAAGATCTGGGTGGTAGCTACGTTCACTGCTACTGCAGTGCCATTTCTTTCAGGCCTTCTCAGCGGTCAGAGAAAAGAAATACATGTGTAACTAACTCATGTATATACACACATTCATTTTAAATATTTCTATATGGAACCACATATATTTATATTAAGTTAAACATGAGTTCTTATCGATGTCTCCAGCTCTAAGCCCTGACCACATGTTTTATTCTAGCCTCCTTCTCTTGCTTATCTATAAATCCCACCCCAACAGTGGGAAACCTGGCTCCCACTATAGCCACCATCCTTTTGCTTAATTGTTCAATTCCAGTGTACATGTACAGAAGTATCAGAAGCGTTGACCCCTACCCCCAGGGGAAACAATTTCTCAATCACAGCACAGTGAGCCTGTGCAGTTTTTCTTACGTGTTTGTTTGTTTTGGGTTTGGTTTTCCTTTTTTGTTGGTCTTTAGTATTACATACTCCGCTCATTTCCAAAGTTACTTAGGTCAGCATTTTCACCCCTTTACCCTCCTCAGTGAGGTTGTTTCATACATTTGTAATACAGATGGATATTCTTTTTTTTTTTTTTTTTGTGGTATGTGGGCCTCTGACTGTTGTGGCCTCTCCCGTTGTGGAGCACAGGCTCCAGACACGCAGGCTCAGAGGCCATGGCTCACGGGCCCAGCAGCTCCACAGCATGTGGGATCTTCCCGGACCGGGGCGTGAACCCGTGTCCCCTGCATCGGCAGGCAGATTCTCAACCACTGCGCCACCGGGGAAGCCCCAGATGGATATTCTTGACAGAGCCTACATTCTTGCCCGTGACACCTTGAGCTCCTAAATGATATTTTAAATTTGCAAACATTATGATACATTATTTGTGTTGTGAAATTCTATGCATTTTCAAAATATAAATCCTGTGACGTACAATACATCACAGGTATGATGAAGAACAGTTTCACCGTCATAAAAATCCCCTGTGCTTTGCCTGTTCATTCTTACCCTAACCTTTGACACCATTGATCTTTTGACTTTCTCCATAGTTTTGTCTTTTCCAGAACGTCATATAATTGGAATCATACAATGTGCATCCTTTTCAGATTGGCTTCCTTCTTGTAGAAATGTGTATTTAATGTTCTTATATGTCTTTTAGGCTTGATCGCTCGTTTCTTTTTATTGCAGAACAGTATTCCATTGAATGGTTATACCAAAGTGGGTTAATTCATTCAACTATTGAATAGCATCTTGGTTATGTCCAGTTTTAGCAATTGTATAAAAAGATGCTATAAATATTCACATGCAGGGTTTTTTTTAATACATTTTCAACTCAGGTGGGTGAATAGCTAGGAGCACAATTGCTATCCCATATGATAAGAGTGTACTTAGGTTTATAAGAAACTCTTAAAATGTTTTTCATCATGGCTGTATCATTTTGCATTCCCACCAGCAATAATTGAGAGTTTCTGTTGCTCACATCCTCATAGCCTTTGGTGTTTCAATGTTTTGGCTTTTAGATATTCTAATAGATGTATAGTGGTATCTCTTTATTGTTTTAATTTGCAATTGCCTAATAACATATGCTGTTGAACATCTTTTTTTTTTTTCTGGTACGCGGGCCTCTCACCGTTGTGGCCTCTCCCGTTGCGGAGCACAGGCTCCGGACGCGCAGGCGCAGCGGCCACGGCTCACGGGCCCAGCCGCTCCGCGGCACGTGCGATCTTCCCGGACCGGGGCACGAACCCGCGTCCCCTGCATCAGCAGGAGGACTCCCAACCGCTGCGCCACCAGGGAAGCCCTCTCTGTATATTTTAGATGCAAGTCTTGTATCAGATACATGTTTTGAAAATATTTTCTCCCAGTCTGTGGCATGTTTTTCATTCTCTTAACTGTGTTTTTTTTGCAGAGCAGAAGATTTTAATTTTAATGAATTTTAACTTATCACCTTTTCTTTCACAATTGTGAAAGAAAACATTTTCCTGGAAAATGTCATGTAAGCTAGTTCACTGAATGTAACATGGAAATGTTCCACGTCTGAGACAGTCATCTTCTGAGTCAGCGATGCAAACCACACGAATTGTTTAAGAATTCTGCGTTAATCTGGGTCAGTGTGCCTCTGAAATGACACACAAGCACCTGGGAAACTATGGCCCTAGGGACCTTCTGGTTTCTCCTGCGCATTACGAGGCCTTCTGTCCTTGAAGCTATTCGTAAAGTTTTACTTTAGACAAGATTTCTGGTTTGTGAGTCTGGTTTGACTGATTCTTTGTATTATTTCACTTTCTAGTTAGAACTTAAATGACTGATGTGGTCTTAAATATATTTGTATCCCCTATGGCGCCATGAGCAAATTTGAACAAATATTTGTAGTTTCCCAATATGTATGAAACTTTTCACATATTCATTGTTCAATAAATCTACAGGAATTATTGTCACTATTTTACTGATGATTTCATTAGGGCTCAGAGGTTAACAAAGTTTCCCAAGCTTATGTAAATATCAGGGACCGAATCACCCAGACATGTGTCAACTACAAATTGGCATGACTAGCAGAAACCTTCTGTAAAAAATATGTGCTTGATCGCATGGACCCCCCCTTCACCAAAATCACACCTACACCGACCCTCCCCCGCTGCCTCTTTGGAGCAGTTTCTCAGAGCTATCTGGGAGGCCGTCTCCCGGGCTGCAGCCCTCATTTTGCCCCAAATGAAACGTAACTCGCAACTCTCACGTTGCGCACTTTTTTAAAAGTCGACACATGTTACCTCGAAGCCATGCTATTTTACCATTCCATTATAACTTCTATGGGCAAGTGGGCGGTCCTCAATGAACACATTTAGTAGATTTATTCTGACCACCAATCCTGGGAACAAATGAACCTGTTATTTAATCAATTCAATAAGTCAAATGGTTCAGTTATCTTCAGCATTATGTTATTTACCATTCCTCTGTCTGGGTTCCCTTAGAAAACCTGTTGATTGGTGAAGGGAACACAAATTGCTTCTTCAGCATACTGATTATCGGAGATGGTTATTTTTAAGAAACTGCACACACAGAAGAAGTTCTGAAAACAAGTAAAAGTTACCCTTTTGTAAGGCATATTTACATTTATAAGGGAAATCTCCATTTGTAAGTGTATCTACCTCTCTGGACCAGCAGAGGATGACCAAATCTGCGGAACCTCTTATCAGCGGACAAGTGGACAAGCGCGGACTTAGATCTGCATGACTACCCTACCCTCGTTTACTACGCTTTTCCCGACAGCCTCCCCCACAGTAACTGGCTCCACCACCCGCAGCATCTTCTTTAGTCTTTAGCTAAATATGTTATTCAAGGTAGTGGCTTGGGCCATTTTGGAGAGTCACTCAGTTTTTCTGTGTCTCATCCATGTATACAGGGGGTGTACGTGTCCTTAAATTTCTGTGTGTTTTTCTCCTGTTAATCTGTCTTTTATTACAGGAGATGTCTCAGCCGAGAACCTAAAAGGTTAGATAGAAAATTATTTTTCCTTCCCCACGTTGGCACTTATGATGGAATAAATGGTGGGCTATAAACATCACTGCCAGAAAGTTAGAGTTCATTGAATCTTCTGTTTTCCTTATCTTTTTGTTTCTTTTTCTAACTTCTTTCCTCTTTCCATTTGCCTAGCCCTCTACTTGCAAAAATAAAGAGTAGCAACCAGGGCCCTAAGGTTGAAATAATGAGCACTGGCTTTAATCTGAAAAAATGTTACCCATCTGTGTTGAAAATTTTCAGACTGCTTTTTCCCCTCCTGCAAAGAATTTAATTAATCCCCTCCTTCACAAAGAAGTTATAATTCACATTCCAAGCTAAGTAAACCTGGAGAATGAATTACCTTGTTACAGTACAGCCTATCATTTATATAGTGACAGCGGTATTATTACTTTTACCAATTATTTTGTATTTCATTCTATCTCGAATGGGACCACCTGAAGCAACCTCACTGGTCCTCGCAAACATGAAACAGTAGTCGGGAACTGGTGGTGAGGTTATGGATGAAAGCAGGATACATGCGTCTTAACATAGTTCTGAAAGAGGTCTAACCCTCTAGCTCATTTCTCAAATTGTTTAAACTGACTGCCAGTATGTCTAAGGCTGTAGAAGCTGCTGACTCCAAGGAGCAAAAATCTACTCCAGTCACAGAAAAGGTATTAGAATTGGGAACAGAAAGCCTAGGATTTGTGCTGTGGGGACATTTGCGGCGTTGCATCTAACCAGCATTTACCCTGCCTCTTTGGGGGGACTCTCCTCCCATTTGACACAATCTGGTAGGACTTCCTCAAGGTGCCTGGAGAAAAAGCAAACACACACAAGACCAACCAAACTCTCCCCTCCATAGAATTTGAATCTTGAGAGACCAACAAAGCAGACAATAGAAATAATTTGCTCCAGCAATGCTCTTGAGATGACACGGAGACTTTGTAAGTTGCTTTATGAGTTTGATTCTTCAGTTTTTCTGATTTCGGTGAGCACCTCCAAGTCTAACAAATTCATTTTTCCCTTTAGGTAGGTTTATTTTGCTCTCTGCAAAACTACCCTAATGGATACAAGATCTAGCTGTTCATTACTGATTGTGTGACCTTCAGCAAGTCACTCAGAATCTATAAGCTCAACTTATGTCAAATGTGAATAATATATGTATCCTATAAATCTCACATAATCTTCAGGACAATAAAAGAGATTATAAATTGCCCTCATTTTGCAAATAACGTTCAACATAAAATTAACAGACCTAAGAATAATATGTTCTATATGTTCTTGTTTTGCAAATTAAAAATTATGACAATAAATATTTATTTATAAACTATATTACATACCACATATATATCTGTATATCTATGCATATATATATATATCTGTCTAGCTGTCTGTCTATCTATCCATCTACCTAATCATCTATCCATCTATCTTTATTGGTTAGGATAAAGAGCAGAATAAATGGATGGCCAGAAGCAGAGCAAAGAGACCTCCACTGAGGCTTAAAAGAATGTATAAAAGGGATGAACAGGAGATATGAGAATAATTCACACCAAAGTGGTGTCTTCATTGCTATCATTCTAGTTTGTCTGGGTGAACATGGAAATCAGAATCAGGTTCCATATTTACTCTCATTGGCATGTTGTAATGCAAAGAGATTGTAAGACTAAGTACTTAAAACTCATTTAATGGCTTAAAAATTTGAGTAGAACAAGACTGCTATTCTGTTTCTACCAAAGGGAGTAGAATACGACCAGGGTTTTCTGTGCATATTTTTGTCATCTGATCATCAGACGATTACTACTAACAATCATTGTGTAGGTTTGGCATTTAAGAGAAGAACAAACCTCTGCTCAGAAATCACATCTATCATTAGGTGATAATAAGCAGCAGGTCTAACGATGGACACCTTGTGCATTCCAAATGCAAGGAGGGTCAAGAATTTTTAGCACTAGAGTTATGGCTCGATTAGGACTGTGTCCTTGGGCTGCAGGTAACTTGATGTTCCTCCACTAGGAGATTTACCTTGGATATTCTTGGAAGAGTTTTACTGCTGTTACCCAGGTAACTGGTGAACTTACTAATGGTGATAAGGAAACCAACATTTGCGTTACCTCTCCTAAGTGCTCAAGAATTTCCTCTTTGTGTTTACAAGCTTTACCCCATTAATCCCTTAGACTATCCCTGTAAAGTTCATATAATTACAGCTATTTTTCTGGAGAAACTGTGCTGTAACATCATGCTGGAAACTCTCTAGCAAAACTGCACTAATTTTTAACAGATGTTGGTCTGCAGTGTGACAAACACACTCTCTCTGAAGTGAGGCCAGCTACCTTTCTGCTCCTCTCACAGAGTTTCCTTTGTGATGGCCGCTGTGAATTGTATCTGACTTATACTAGGAGCCGGGCTAAATGGGAGGAGGTTGCTCATTAACTACAGTGTGTGATGAAAATATGATTCCCTTTTAACATGTCTGAAAAATATATTCTTTGTAAGTATAAAATTTTAATTGTTGCATAGCACTTTTGTGGTATAAATGATAAAGTTGTTGAGGTGTTAAGGATACTGACGATGGAATTTAAAAGTGGTAAAGCACTATGTAAATAAAATTAACTTATCAACTTAAAAAACACATTTATCAAATGCCTACTATGTTCTGGGGGCTCTGAAAGGACTGAAGATAACAATGGTTAACACGACATGTCTCACACGCAAGAAACGTATACAGTGTCATTGTTGTTGCTACGGTTGTATGCTATTAGCTATATTTCCACTCATTTGACTTTAATGCTCTACAGCATTGGATGTGAAGTTACAAAGATGCAGCACAGCGTTTTGGGTTTTTTTCCTTCACTTTGGTCCTTGATCACGTCAATCACACTTATGCAGATGACTCCCAAATTCAAATCTCAGCCTTTCTCGTGAGCTCCAGTCTTGTGTTTACAAAGTACTTGCCAAATCTCTAAATAACCTGCTAGCCACTCAAACTCAGTCTGCCCCAAATGGAGTCTCATAATCTCCTTCTCTCCAAACCTAGTTAATCAACCATAAAAATATAGGTTCAATTTTGGGTCCTTGTTGTCAGTTCAACCAGCTGTTAAGTCTAGTGAGTTCTATCGTTTCCATATGTCCTTTCTGGCTTTCCTCATCTAGAATTCCCTCACACCAACCTTTTCTGTTTCTTAGTGATTTCACTTTCTTTCTAGGTATGGTTCTGATCATGTCAACTATGCTCAGAAACACTGACGCTCAACAAAATGTACTACAATTCTTCAGTCTATTGTTGAAAGCCCTCCATCATCCGGCACCAACTTCTCATGTGGCTTGTCTTCCATAGCTCCTCATGTCCAGACCACACAGGAAAACTGTCTGTAGAACATGCCAGCACATTTCTTCTTCCTGTTCCTCCACCTAGACCCTTCCACTCTTCACCCACATGGCAATCCCTACTCATCCTTCCAGGCTGATCTCAAAGTGTATTAATTAATTCCATTAAGCATTTCAGATTCTTAAGAATCTGAAAAGAGCAGTTTTAAGAGCAGTTCTAACTTGTCTTTAATTCTAGGACCTTTGACTTGTATCATATGTATGATTCTTGATACTTTTAACATGAAATTAAAGGTATACGTTTATATACCACATCTCTCTTAGCAGATGTGAACTCAAAGCAAAAACACGTCTGATTTGTATCTGTATATATAGAGAAATACATATCTCAATATTATAGATTCAGAAAAGTACATAAATCACAAATGTACATCTGGATAAATATTCACAGAGCTAGCATATCCATATAGCTAATATCCATATTGAAAAATAAATAAATTAGCAAAACACCAGAAGCCACCTCGTGTTCCGTTTCAGTCACTACCCTTGCCCCAATGGAAATCTAGAGTCCTGATTCGTAACAACATAGCCTAATTTTAAACTTCATATAAATGGGATCAAATGAATGTACTATTTTATACCTGGCTTCTTTAATTCTAGTTTACATTTATAAGCATGTTGTTTCATGTACTTGTAGTTTATAGAGTCTCATTATTGTATCATGTTTCACTGCATGAATGTATCCCATTTTGTTTATCCATTCTTCTGTAGAATGGCTTGTTTCCAGTTGTGGGATATTACAAATTTTGTTGTTTTCCTGAGTCAGTCTTCAGGTGCACATATATAATGCATTTCTATTGGGTATATAGAGTCTGATGTATTTTTTGTTGTTGTGGTACCTCAGAGTATCCAATTCAGTGCTGCTATTTGAAAAAAATGAATAAATAAATAAATATATACAGTATATCTTTTCTTCTTAAATTGATTTTAATTTGACTATGCACTATGCATTTTTGTTTCCTTAGGCATCCATGCTTTGTTCAGAATAAATGTGTAAAAAACTGGATTAATATTATTTTTTTCCTGGTCCTTGAAGGTATATGTCATAGGTTAAGACTTTTTATTACTTAGAATTAGTCAGATGCTAAAGGAATATGGTTACAGTTGTACCTGTACCCAAGACAGAGCTAAACATGAATGAGATTTTTCGTGAATGGCTAAACCTGGCCCATCACTTTATCAGAGTGCGAAAGAGATGGGTTGGGTATGAAGTTAGTTCTAATTAAGGTTCTGAAAAAAAGAATAAAATAAAAACAATAAAGTCTACATTTAGAATCAGATAAGCTTTTAAAGTTATATATTAATAAACTAGAGGAACTTTTTGTGTGTTTTTTCACTGTCTCATACCTCTAATAAAGTGATTTAAATTGCTATAGTTTCTTCCTTCATCAACAGAAGAAACTGCATACTTAAAGCTATAAAAACACTTCACCTAAGAAGAGTGAGGCTCCTCCAGGTAGCAAAATGAACATATATTGTTAATATAATATGGATTTTTCTGTCTCTCTGTCTTTCTCCTTCTCTCTTCCCCTCCGTCCCTCCTTCCCTCCCTCCTTCCATCTCTCCCTCCCTCCTTTTTCTCTTTTTCTCTGCTAGTTTTGTCTCCCTAGAAGTAGACCTGATACAAGGATTTGAATGCAAGGACATCTTTGAGAAGTGAACGGAACAGTGACAGGAGAGTGGAGAAATGATACATAGAAGAAAGGACAGCTCAGTAACACAGTGAGTGACTAGAGCTCAATCCAGTGAGTAAATTGGGAAATGATACAAAACAGGAAATGATGCAAAACAATTCATAATGATCCCATCCAAGGGGTGAGGGAGGTGGAGTATTTCTATACTAACTTGAGAGTTAGTTAATTATAGTTAATCCCTGGCACGTCTAGTAATTATAGTTAATCCCTGGCACTTGTAGCCTTTCAAGCACATGTGCATCACAGCCTTCCGCATTTCCAGAAAGTGACCTCAGCATAGATACGACACTAGCAGTTCAGACTCAGTCAGGACCCACTAAAATAGCAGGGTCTGACAGAAGGCTGACAGTAACTATTATTTCTTTCTTACACTAGTTCTTTCTTTCTCTTTGTCTCTAATTCTTTCTAACACCATAGCCACCATAAAAGGCTTTAAATTCACCTTGATACACTCATAGAGCATTAAAAAAATTAAAGCTAATGAGATCTAAACAATGGGAAAATAAAAGTTTAAAAAATAAAAAGAAAGAAAAAAAAAAAACATGAACCCAAGGTGAGGTTAGTACCAAAATACTTTTCATGAAGGGATGAGCCACAGGTGCCCTTGAAAGCTTTCTAGACACCAACACCAAAGGTAAACATGATACAATTTATATCATCTATGGCGGAATAAAGCAATCCTGTCTTCCAGGAAAAGCACTTTTTACTAATACCAGGATCATAGAGACTTTCTACACCAGGCCCTCATAAAGTGTGTGCACTATTCAGTGTGGTAAACAATGTCATTGTCAAACTTCCTAGAGAAATAGAAGATATATAAAGCTGGAGGGAAATCAAATTTAAGGCCTTTGGAGCAAAACTGAAAGCAAGCCTGAAAGGAATCATGTCTCCTTTGAAAACTATTCTCCAGCTTCAGAATATCAAAAACAGTACCTTCAGGAAAGAGCTGTCACAACCAGGAATCTCTAATGGCATCATTAAGAAGTTGATAATTGGCCTGAAGATGCTTCAAGAAACTAGTGACCATCTCAATGACACACTGACCTTTGAAGAGTCTCTGGAGAAAGATCAGGGGCAGTCAATCCAAGAACTGAGGAAAACAAAACACAAGGATCAAAATCATTCTTGCTGTCACCAATGGCTACCCAAGCATGACTGCTCCAGGCACGGTCACCACTCTGGGCTTCAGGGGCAATGAGAAAGAAAGAGCTGGCAGCCACCCACCCCAGACGGAGTAACACAATTCCTCCAGCAACCAGACCCCACGGCCACACTGTTTAATTAAACCAACAATGGAACTGCACGATAGACCTTTCATCCCTGTCACGAAAGGCCTCCCCCTCAACCCGACCCTCGAGTCTTCAGAGTTGCTGTCATCAAGATGTTCTTCAGTTCCTTGATTGTAACTAGCTATACCCTATGTTTACATTTTCAAACTCTTCTCTCTGCTTTCTTGAAACACTACTGTATAATAAGCAAGCCCACTTTTATCTCTAATCTTTTCCCTTAGCTTTTTCTTTACTTCCTTGCTTTAATGAAAACATTACTTTCCCCTAAAGATATAGTTTCCCATGATAATTCTGTCTTCTATCAAAATTCATACATTATAAATTTGAGGAGAAAGTTAGGGTTTTGGGTTTTTTTTCCATTAAGCCTCGCTATTCACAAGAGTGTTAATCCCCTGTGTAAGTCAAGATAGGCTTGAATAAGCCACAGTAACAAAGACATCTGAAATTTCAGGGTGTGTCACAGAAGTTTCTTTCTCACTCAAAAAAACAGTCTGAAGAGAAGGTCAACTGACTTTCGTCAAATAGGCTGCTTTTCTGTGGTTGTTCCAATCATCTTTTTACTTTAAGGTCATGTTGGTGTCATTCAGACAAAAAGAAGAGAAATATATTGAGGAGATTACACACTATGTAAGTATTCGCCTCAGCCAGAAAGTGACATGTTAGTTCTGTTTACATGTCATCAGCCATGAATCAGTCATGTGGCTCCAAGCTAACCGAAATAGTGGTTTTGAAACATAGACTTTTAGGGTTCCCGTGAAAAGGAAGTAAGACTGTGGGTATCCACCACAACTCAGTATTCTGGTCAACAAATAGACATTTTGTCCTTTCTCCAACACATAGAATACACTCTTTATTCCTAAGAGGGATAGGCCAAATTACTATCTGGTCACTGTTTCTAACTCAAAATCAGGTATTCCAGGAGATTCCCAGTCCTCTACATCAAGTCCACATGCAACTCTTTTTTCATTTAGATAAAATATATACCTCACTTCAATATAAAATATTGAAGTATGAAAAAGATATCCACATAAGACACTTTCCCTCCAAAAGAAAGGGGTTAGGAGATAATGGAAGACACACGGCAGCCACAGGTTCATAGCCATTTTGAAATTCAGGGGACCAGGCACTGGGAATTATCCTTGCCTGGGAGATAGTCAAGATTCCATGAACTGGGTCTACTCTTTGGACGAATCTCTTTTGGTTACAGCGCTCCATGACCTCACGTTCATCTCTCAGTAAGTGTTCTCTTTCCCACTATCCTACATGGCCACATCTTAAATAAGGATTAGCTAGTGTGACCTCCTTGAGGCAATGGCTGCCTCTTGATTGTGGGAAACTAGGGAAGTTGTGGGAAACTGGAAGCTGTTTTCATAACTAGAACAGCATTACAGATTTTTTATCTGGTCTTGAGGTTTTCCCGGCAATATATTTGTTTTATTTTTCAAAACTTATTCATCTTGCATTTTGTCTTCTTCTAGTCAATTCATGGCCCAATAAACACATCCAAAGTTCTTTCTAGATATAATTGTTGAGCTGTGCCTTTCTCTATGTTTAATGACTATTACCTTGATGCTCTCTTGAAATAAACATGAACACAGACTATATACTCTATTTCATCTTCACCCTAAACCATTTTGGTAAAATGAAAAGTTGAACTGGATTTTGACACTCAAGAAAATTTTAATTCTATTTCTTACGATTTGGAGTGTAAAAAGATGCTTTTCTGACCCTACATGACCCAAATATTTTTGACTCCATATATTCCCTTTCATTTCCACTAGAAAACCAGACAACTTTTCATCATCTAAGCCCTTTCTTATAACACTCTGCCAAATGCAGTCAATAACAGCCAACTCACATTAATTACATGATTTTTTCAAATCTCTTTCACTAAACTTGCCAGCTCAGTTAGGCAAATCATCTGCTTTCAAAGTGTTACCAGAAGTGACAATTTTCCAAATATTTTGCCTCAACAAAACATGAATTAACTTTTTCCAGGCTTCCTATAGCGTGTCCTACCTGCTTACTCTCCTACTAATAAGCCAGTGCCATATATTTGTGGAATTCTTTGTGTGTGATATAAATTCACTTCTGCTCAAGATCAAACCTGAATAAGTATTAAAATTCAGTGACTTAATACAATAGAAGTTTAGTTCTCCCTCATGCCATATTCAGTTGTGAAAGTTAAGATTTCCTGGCAGCTTTCCTCTAAGTGTTCACTCATAGATACTGCTGTCTTCTATCACGTCTCTGTCATCTCAGAATCCTTTTTCCATCCATAAAAAGGCAAGAGAGATAATGGCCAAGGAGATTTCAATCGGTTTGAGAATTCAGGCCTGGAAATAGCCTACATCATTTCTGCCCACATTTACTTGACCATAACTAATCATATGACTCCTTCATAATTGCAAAGGAGGTTGGGAAATCTAGTCTTCTCTACTCCTAGAAAAAGGACATAAAATTGATGAGATTCAACCAGTTTCTGCCAGAGTTCAGGCTTCTGGTCAACAAATACCTGCCTAAATGCATACAAAATTCTCACTCATAACAAAACAACCCAAAGTCTCCATTCAGCCACTCCTTCTGGCTAAATTTCTGGAATAAAGAATGAGTCTCAGCCTTCTCTCTCATCTTTGGCTATGGTTTATCCTGATCCCATAAACTTTGGACTAAAATACATATATATACATACATATGTATGTATAAAATACAGGCATATATAAAATACATACATGTACATACATATAGTAGTGAAGCAGGGACAGGATATCATTAGTAAATATTCCCATTTGGAAAGGTGAGAATAAAAATCTCACCATTCTCACTGGTCCAAACAATTCTGCAGTGTTGCTGGCAGACACAGTGAAAGTCTCTTCCACAGGGTTTGTGATTCTAGCTCTCTGGGAGACATCTCTTGTCCATTGGTCTCCATGGGCCTTGGATCCCTCCCTTTGGGAGACTTTTTATTCTTAATCACATCACTGGTCTGTCTAATAAATGCAGTTAGAACATTTCTCCTCTGAGAAGTGACTCAAAAATCAATCTATTTCCATCTTTTGTTCCTTACATCTTACAGTTTTCAGTTAATTCTGAAAACATCCAGCAGAGGCAGATGGAGGGAAGACATCAAAGGTAGATATACTGGTTATTTCATTATCTTGTTAAAAGACTGACAACATCACTTCTTTTTCATACCAATGGCCGGAACTCAGTTGCATGGCCCCAATATAACTGCAAGGGAGGATGGGGACTGTTGTCTTCTGATGTGGCCAAGAAGAAGAAATGGGATTGGTTAGTCTCTGAAACTCTTCCCCACTCTCCTATAAAAAGCTGCTCCTGGGCTTCTGGTGGCGCAGTGGTTGAGAGTCCACCTGCCGATGCAGGGGACACGGGTTCGTGTCCCGGTCTGGGAAGATCCCACATGCCGCGGAGCGGCTGGGCCCGTGAGCCATGGCCGCTAAGCCTGCACGTCCGGAGCCTGTGCTCCGCGACGGGAGAGGCCACAACAGTGAGAAGCCCGCGTACCGCAAAAAAAAAAAAAAAAGGAAAATCTGCTCCTTGAGAGCTATTGTTATTTGACTCTGCGATTTTCCTCTCTCCCAGAACCATCATTCCCAGTAGTCCTATTCTTATCTGTCCTGTATCAAAAAAGTTGGTATTTTGAAAACTCTTCTTTTCTACCTTTATTGTCATTCACATGGTTAACTCATCCATCCTCAACTTGCTTGATTTCCTCAGCTCTGATGATCTCTTCCAACATGATGTCTTAAGCACCTACTCAGATTCACATCCTAGAACTTATCATCACCTGAAACAGCTCCATTTCCAAAATACTAATCCCACTTTCTCTCTATGCCCCCATTCAACTCAACATTGTGGTCCAAACAACATCATCTTTATCTTCCTTACTTTAAAAACTCCTTCATAATTCATCATTGAAAATCCACTCTGAACACTTTTAATCAGTCTCTATGCTCATAGACCCCTGTTACTCCAGCTGACTTAGTCAATTGACCCCTTTGTACCTAGGCTAATTCCCTCTCCTTTTTCCCCATGCAATAACCTTCCCCTTTCACTAATTCTCTCATTATCCAGTTTAGTTTCTTTGAGTCACCATTTCAAAAACATTCTTGGCAAAAACTTCCTTTCTATTATTCATTAAACCCATTTTGAAAGATATCAACCCTGAATGAAACCAAATATTCCATTTCCCTCTGCTGCCATCCAAGCAACTGGATACTACTTGAGAAAACGGTACAAAAGAGCATGTTGATGCTATGAGTTTTTATGGTCTTCAAATTAAGAGGCCCTAATGCTTGCTTTAAATCAGACATTTCTCTGGTCCACAAATCTTGTCCACTTTCCACAACAATCATTTTAAACTTCTGTGCTCCCCACAGAACTCTGACTATCCAGCTTCTCGTCCCACTCTCATTGCCTAAAAAAAGAGAAATGTAAGTCATAACACAGGAATCCTTTATCATCTCACTATCAGCCTCAGAAGACTACTTTCTTCATTCCCGGAGCCCCTTCATCTCTCTCATTCTAGCTGAAGAGATATACATTCTCCAGTATCTGATTTACCTATATTTCAGTCTTCATTCTCATCTGATCTCATATGAAATTACTCTCTTCTTCCCCTCTGTTATTACTCACCCCCATACTTCACTTTCCTTAATAGCATTTAATTCCACTTAAGTTTGTCTCATCTGAAAAATACAGTAAATACATTAAAAATTCTCATTTATATCCATAGCTTCCATCTCCATCTTTGTGTCGATGACTGCTAATTCTCCTCTGAGCTTCAATACACATAATCTTCAGCTACCCTCCTGACATACAACCAGCAGCTTGAACTGAACACACCCAGAACTATAAACACTGGCTATTTTACACTCTAAAATCTTGTTTTTCCCCCTCTCTTAGTGAATGACACCTCTGTTAATCCTTTTCAGAATGTCAAGTACGTGGGAGTCATCTTTGACCACACCCTCTCTTTTTCCACCTCCATTAACAAATCCTGAAAGCCACGTCTCCTAAATACACCTCAAATACATCCCCTTCTGTTTCCATTACCAACACTAGCCTGGACCAAAGAACCTCACATCCTTCTGGACCATCAAAACACTCCCGCTCCTCTTTCAGTTTTTAAATTCCCACTCAACCCCATTTAATCAATTCTCTTCCCTGCAAGCAGAGTGGTTCCTAAAGGCAAATGTGGTGATACATCACATCTGTGTAAAATCCTTCAATGAATTATTTTTGCTCTTTGCTCTTGGGGTACAATTGAAATAGTTAATATGGCTCAAGAAGGCCTGGGCCCTAAATACTGCTTTAGTATCATCTCACACCATGACCCCCTCAGCTTTCAAAGCTCTAGCTATATAGACGTTTTTTTAAATCTTCAAATAAAATATGCTCTCTCTCACCACAGAGCTTTACACATGCTGCTCTATTTTTGAATATCAGCTCTCATAACCATTTTTCACCAATTCTTTCTTATCCCTTTAGTCCTCAAATCAAATGCTATTTCCCCAGGAGAGCCTCCCTTGACATGTCAGACTAGGGCAAATACCCTTTTTCATACTAATATTGTATATTGTTCATTTTCTTCATAAGATTTATGATTTCACATTTATGTACATGATTTAAATTTATTTATGCTATTATTTCATTGGAGTCTATCTCACTCTCTCCCTAAAAACTCCACAAGTATAAGGACTATGCTTTACTCTCTGACGTGTATTTCCAACACCTAGCACAGAACAGGGGTATAGAGAGTACTCAGTAAATACTGTTGAATAAAATATATTAATTAATTTCAGGATGGCAAGATAAGAGCAAAACAGTGTGTCCCAGATAGGCAGCTACCTTATTCAGGGATGAACCACGGAAGAACAGATGGAGAGTATACACATTATGCATTATTCAACCCCCTATAAAATGTCCCTCAATTTCATTTTTTTTAAATAGTGGATGACAGATAGTTCAAGATTATCTTCCTTGAAAAATAACTAGAGAGAAAATATTCTGTGTTACCATTTTAATACAGATCCTACCAGGCTCGGGGTGAATTAATATACTGTACACACCAGGAAGATAAGTATTAGATATAATCATGAAAAATTAATTTACACTATCTCAGAGAAGCCTACTGAGAAAATGCTGAGTGAGACCGGCACCATATTTCAGGATCTCCAGGTTGAGGGATCTCATGGTTATGTTAGGATATGTTCTCCTAGAATTATCTCTTTCCAGGGTGAGTTTCAGAGAGGTCATATAATGGAAGGGATGGGATTCTCTGTCAATCAAAATGGTGATCTAGCAGGATAATCTCTTGATGAGAAATTAAATACATGTTTCAGTCCTAGCTTTGTCACAGTGTGATAGTCTGTACATTGAATAAACTCTCTGAAACTCAGTTTTGTACCTTTCAAAATATGAAGGTGAATTTATAAAATCCCATTCACATCCAAGAACCTAAGACTCTTAATTCAGCATCCTTGTTATGTTTCAGTAACAACCGTGACGGGCAATTCAGAATTCATCTGAACACAGGGTTTAATCACACACTGCAGTGTCAAATATAAAATCCCAAAAGTGAGAACACACACACACATACAAAGAGAAAACAAATAAATAAAACATCAGACCCTTCAATAGTTTCTTATTCTTGGCCCACCTAGTTCTTTTGTTGCTTGATATCCTGAAGAGACATAATTCATCCAAGTTTTATGCTCTTGTTAAAAAATTAATATGAATATACTAACAATTTTCCCATTGGGTTTGCAATTATTATTTCCTACAATGTTTGGTATGCACATGGGGGGAATGAAAATATAACTTGTGCTCATTTGTTTTCCCTTCGGTGGGTCTGGATATTATCCCACAACAATGAAGCACAAAAGGTTAAGAGAGGTAGTAAAATGAAATACAGATGGAAGTCAGGAATTGCTCATACAGCTTGGGAAGAGTTCATCTCTAAAAATAGCTACCTGTCATGAGCAGAGAGCCTCCTTAAAGCAGTAGCTGCTTATTGGGCTAGATTATTAAAAAGAAATACTATTGTTGTGTCACAAAACCTGGAATAATAAAACAGCATCTCCTGAAACTAAGTACACTATGGTGTCTGAATATGGGAAGATTTGCTAAAGAGAGCAACTGCTATTTAATGGCTAAAAAAGGGAAGGGGACAGAGAGGAGGAACCTTTTTGTAGCAGAAGTCCACATTTTGAAGTTTCAACTCACCTCAAGGCAAGAATAATCCTCATTTTCCAGCGAGGGTAAATAAGGAAGTCTTCATCAGTTAGATTCTGGTAGATAAGTAACCACATTTGAAAACGAAGTACCTACAACCAGGAAGGTATTTTAAGAATAAAATACAGTTAAAGGAATTAGAACAGATTCTAGCTTATAGTAAGCAATTCATAAATATCAGTTATTATTGATCTTTATAGTCAGGGCCTTCTAAATGTAACCAACATGGTAAAGAATCTAATAATACAGTTTTTTTTCATTAGTCTCAGATTTCATATTTGCAAATTCACCTACTTGCTAAAATTTATTAGTAACCCCCAAAGCAATACTCGGGGTGTTTTTGTAGTCATTCAAGAACATGCATGAAGGAGTGATATGGCACAGTGGAACCCAATGTACAGAGTCCCAGCTGAGGTCCAATGAGGTGGTGATAATATGCCCTCTTGTTGCAGTTCTCATACTGTAAAAAAGTCTCCTTTCTGTGGTCTACTGAGTCCACATTTTCGTGCTTTTTCTTGCTGATTTTGCTGTTTAAAATGGCTCCCAGAGACAGCTTAAAGATGCCGGAAGAGTAAGAGGCGGAGATCTCCTTCCTCCCCACAGAGACATCAGAAATACATCTACACGTGGAACTGCTCCTACAGAACACCCACCGAACGCTGACAGAAGACCTCAGACCTCCCAAAAGGCAAGAAACTCCCCACGTACCTGGGTAGGGCAAAAGAAAAAAGAATAAACAGGGACAAAAGAATAGGGACAAAAGAATAGGGACGGGACCTACGCCAGTGGGAGGGAGCCGTGAAGGAGGAAAGACTCCCACACACTAGAGGCCCCTTCGCGGGCGGAGACTGCGGGCGCCGGAGGGGGAAGCTCCGGAGCCGCGGAGGAGAGCGCGGCCACAGGGTGCGGAGGGCAAAGCGGAGAGATTCCCGCAGAGGATCGGCGCCGACCGGCACTCACCAGCCCGAGAGGCTCGTCTGCTCACCTGCCGGGGCGGGCGGGGCTGGGAACTGAGCTTCGGGCGGATCCCAGGGAAAGGTCTGGAGTTGGCGGCGTGAACACAGCCTGAAGGGGCTAGTGCGCCACGGCTGGCCGGGAGGGAGTCCGGTTGAAGTCTGGAGCTGCCGAAGAGGCAAGAGACCTTTTCTTCCCTCTTTGCTTCCTGGGCGCGAGGAGAGGGGATTAAGCGCGTCGCTTAAAGGAGCTCCAGAAACGGGCGCGGAGCTGCCGAAGAGACGAGAGACTTTTTCTTGCCTCTTTGCTTCCTGGGCGCGAGGAGAGGGGATTAAGAGCACGGCGTAAAGGAGCTCCAGAGACGGGCGCGAGCCGCGGCTGTCGGCGCGGACAACAGAGGCGGGTGTGGGATGCTAGGGTTGCTGCTGCCGCCACCAAGAAGCTTGTGTGCGAGCACAGGTCACTCTCCACACCGGCCCTCCCGGGAGCCTGTGCAGCCCGCCACTGCCGGGGTCCCGGGATCCAGGGACAGCTTCCCAGGGAGAACGCGCGGTGCGCCTCGGGCCGGTGCAGCGTCACGCCGGCCTCTGACGTCGCACGCTCGCCCCGCATCCGTGCCCCTCCCTCCCCCCGCGGCCTGTGCCAGAGCCCCCGAATCAACTGCTCCTTTAACCTCGTCCTGTCTGAGCGAAGGGCAGACGCCCTCGGACAACCTTCACGCAGAGGCGGGGCCCAGTCCAAAGCTGAACCCCAGGAGCCGTGCGAACAAAGAGGAGAGGGGGATGTGTCTCCCAGCAGCCTCAGAAGCGGCGGATTAAAGCTCCACAATCAACCTGAAGTGCCCTGCATCTGTGGAAAACCTGAATAGACAACGAATCATCCCAAGTTGAGCAGGTGGACTTTGGGAGCAAGATATACTATTATTTTCTCCTTTTTTTCTTTTTGTGAGTGTGTATGTATGTGCTGCTGTGTGAGATTTTGTCTGTATAGCTTTGCTTTCACCATTTGTCCTAGGGTTAGACGGATCTGTTTTCCTGTTTTTTTTAATAGAAATTTTTCTTCCTAATAATTATTTTTTATTTTAATAACTATACTTTATCCTACTTTATTTTGTCTTCTCCCTTTCTTTCTTCCTTTCTTCCTTCCTTTTTTCCCTCCTTCCCTCCTTTCTTCCTTCCTTCCTCCCTCTCTTCCTCCCTCCCTTTCTTCCTCTCCTTCCTTCTTTCCTTTCTTGCTTTCTTCCTTCCTTCATTTCTTCCTTCCTTTCTTCCTTCCTTCCTCCCTTCCTTTCTTCCTTCCTTCCTTCCCTCCCTCCCTCCTTCCTTCCTTCTTTCCTTCCTTCCTTTTCCTTTCTATTTTTTTCTCCCTTTTATTTTGAGCCATGTGGATTAAAGGCTCTTGGTGCCCCAGCCAGGCACCAGGGCTGTGTCTCTGAGGTGGGAGAACCAACCTCAGGACACTGGTCCACAAGAGACCTCCCAGCTCCACACAATATCAAACGGCGAAAATCTCCCAGAGATCTCCATCTCAACACCAAGACCCAGCTTCACTCAAGGACCAGCAATGAACAGTGCTGGACACCTTATCCCCAAAAAAGAGCAAGACAGGTCTACAGCCCCATCCATTAGCAGAGAGGCTGCCTAAAATCATAATAAGGCTACCAACATCCCCAAACACACCACCAGACGTGCACCTGCCCACCAGAAAGACAAGATCCAGCCTCATCCACCAGAACAGAGGCACTAGTCCCCCCAACCAGGAAACGTACTCAACCCACTGAACCAACCTTAGCCACTGGGGACAGCCACCAGAAACAACGGGAACTACGAACCTGCAGCCTGCAAAAAGGAGACCCCAAATACAGTAAGATAAGCAAAATGAGAAGACAGAAAAACACACAGCAGATGAAGGAGCAAGGTAAAAACCCACCAGACCTAACAAATGAAGAGGAAATAGGCAGTCTACCTAAAAAAGAATTCAGAATAATGATAGTAAAGATGATTCAAAATCTTGGAAATAGAATAGACAAAATTGCAAGAAACAGTTAACAAGGACCTAGAAGAAATAAAGAGGAAGCAAGCAACGATGAGCAACACAATAAATGAAATGAAAAATACTCTAGATGGGATCAATAGCAGAATAACTGAGGCAGAAGGACAGATAAGTGACCAGGAAGATAAAATAGTGGAAATAACTACTGCAGAGCAGAAGAAAGAAAAAAGAGTGAAAAGAACTGAGGACAGTCTCAGAGACCTCTGGGACAACATTAAATGCACCAACATTCGAATTATAGGGGTCCCAGAAGAAGAAGAGAAAAAGAAAGGGACTGAGAAAATATTTGAAGAGATTATAGTTGAAAACTTCCCTAATATAGGAAAGGAAATAGTCAATCAAGTCCAGGAAGCACAGAGAGTCCCATACAGGATAAACCCAAGGATAAACATGCCAAGACACATAATAATCAAACTGTCAAAAATTAAATACAAAGAAAACATATTAAAAGCAAGGGAAAAACAACAAATAACACACAAGGGAATCCCCATAAGGTTAACATCTGATCTTTCAGCAGAAACTCTACAAGCCAGAAGGGAGTGGCAGGACATATTTAAAGTGATGAAGGAAAAAAACCTACAACCAAGATTACTCTACCCAGCAAGGATCTCATGCAGATTTGATGGAGAAATTAAAACCTTTACAGACAAGCAAAAGCTGAGAGAGTTCAGCACTACCAAACCAGCTCTACAACAAATGCTAAAGGAACTTCTCTAGGCAAGAGACACAAGAGAAGGAAAAAACCTACAAGAACAACCCGAAACAATTAAGTAAATGGTAACAGGAACTTACATATTGATAATTACCTTAAATGTAAATGGATTAAATGCTCCCACCAAAAGACACAGACTGGCTGAATGGATACAAAAACAAGACCCATATATATGCTGTCTACAAGAGACCCACTTCAAACCTAGGGATACATACAGACTGAAAGTAAGGGGATGGAAAAAGATATTCCATGCAAATGGAAATCAGAAGAAAGCTGGAGTAGCAATTCTCATATCAGATAAAATAGACTTTAAAATAAAAACTATTACAAGAGACAAAGAAGGACACTACATAATGATCAAGGGATCGATCCATGAAGAAGATATAACAACTGTAAATATTTATGCACCCAACGTAGGAGCACCTCAATACATAAGGCAAATACTAACAGCCATAAAAGGGGAAATCGACAGTAACACAATCATAGTAGGGGACTTTAACACCCCCCTTTCACCAATGGACAGATCATCCAAAATGAAAATAAATAAGGAAACACAAGTTTTAAATGATACATTACACAAGATGGACTTAATTGATATTTATAGGACATTCCATCCAAAAACAACAGAATACACATTTTTCTCAAGTGCTCATGGAACATTCTCCAGGATCGATCATATACTGGGTCACAAATCTAGCCTTGGCAAATTTAAGAAAATTGAAATCATATCAAGTATCTTTTCCAACCACAACGCTATGAGACTAGATATCAATTACAGGAAAAAAACTGTAAAATATACAAACACATAGAGGCTAAACAATACACTACTTAATAACAAAGTGATCACTGAAGAAATCAAAGCGGAAATCAAAAAATACTTAGAAACAAATGACAATGGAGACACGACGACCCAAAACCTATGGGATACAGCAAAAGCAGTTCTAAGAGGGAAGTTTATAGCAATACAATCTTACCTTAAGAAACAGGAAACATCTCGAATAAACAACCTAACTTTGCACTTAAAGCAATTAGAGAAAGAAGAACAAAAAAACCCCAAATTTAGCAGAAGGAAAGAAATCATAAAGATCAGATCAGAAATAAATGAAAAAGAAGTGAAGGAAACAAGAGCAAAGATCAATAAAACTAAAAGCTGGTTCTTTGAGAAGATAAATAAAATTGATAAACCATTAGCCAGACTCATCAAGAATAAAAGGGAGAAGACTCAAATCAATAGAATTAGAAATGAAAACGGAGATGTAACAACTGACACTGCAGAAATACAAAAGATTATTAGAGATTACTACAAGCAACTCTATGCCAATAAAATGGACAACCTGGAAGAAATGGACAAATTATTAGAAATGCACAACCTGCCGAGACTGAACCAGGAAGAAATAGAAAATATGAACAGACCAATCACAAGCACTGAAATTGAAACTGTGATTAAAAATCTTCCAACAAACAAAAGCCCAGGACCAGATGGCTTCACAGGCGAATTCTATCAACTATTTAGAGAACAGCTAACACCCATCCTTCTCAAACACTTCCAAAAAATTGCGGAGGAAAGAAAACTCCCAAAATCATTCTATGAGGCCACCATCACCCTGATACCAAAAGCAGACAAAAATATTACCAAAAAAAGAAAATTATAGACCAATATCACTGATGAATATAGATGCAAAAATCCTCAACAAAATACTAGCAAACAGAATCCAACATCACATTAAAAGGATCATACACCATGATCAAGTGGATTTATCCCAGGGATGCAAGGATTCTTCAATATACGCAAATCAAAGTGATATACCATATTAACAAACTGAAGGAGAAAAACCATATGATCATCCCAATAGATGCAGAAAAAGCTTTTGACAAAATTCAACACCAATTTATGATAAAAACTCTCCAGAAGGTGGGCATAGAGGGATCCTACCTCAACATAATAAAGGCCATATATGACAAACCCACAGCAAACCTCATTCTCAATGGTGATAAACTGAAAGCATTTCCTTGAAGATCAGGAACAACACTCGGATGTCCACTCTCACCGCTATTATTCAACATAATTTTTGAAGTCCTAGCCATGGCAATCAGAGAAGAAAAAGACATAAAAGAATATAAATTGGGAAAGAAGTAAAACTGTCACTGTTTCCAGATCACACGATAGTATACATAGAGAATCCTAAAGATGCCACCAGAAATCTACTAGAGCTTATCAATGAATTTGGTAAAGTAGCAGGATACAAAATTAATGCACAGAAATCTTTTGCATTCCTACACACTAATGATGAAAAGTCTGAAAAAGAAATTAAGGAAACACTCCCATTTATCATTGCAACAAAAGAAATAAAATACCTAGGAATAAACCTACCTGCGGAGACAGAAGACATGTATGCAGAAAAGTACAAGACACTGATGAAAGAAATTAAAGATGATAGCAACAGATGGAGAGACATACCATGTTCTTGGACTGGAAGAATCAATATTGTGAAAATGACTATTCTACCCAAAGCAATCTACAGATTCAATGCAATCCCTATCAAATTACCAATGGCATTGTTTACAGAACTAGAACAAAAAATCTTAAAATTTGTATGGAGACACAGAAGACCCCAAATAGCCCAAGCAGTCTTGAGGGAAAAAAACAGAGCTGGAGGAATCAGACTCCCTGACTCCAGACTATACTATACTACAAAGCTACAGTAATCAAGACAATATGATACTGGCACAAAAACAGAAACATAGACCAATGGAACAAGATAGAAAGCCCAAAATAAACCCATGCACCTATGGCAACTAATCTATGACAAAGGAGGCAAGGATATACAATGGAGAAAAGACAGCCTATTGAATAAGTGGTGCTGGGAAAACTGGACAGCTAAATGTAAAAGAATGAAATTAGAACACTCCCTAACACCATACACAAAAATAAACTCAAAATGGATTAGAGACCTAAATGTAAGACTGGACACTATAAAACTCTTAGAGGAAAATATAGGAAAATCACTCTTTGACATAAATCACAGGAAGATCTTTTTTGATCCACCTCCTAGAGTAATGGAAATAAAAGCAAAAATAAACAAATATCACCTAATGAAACTTCAAAGCTTTTGCACAGCAAAGGAAACCATAAACAAGATGAAAAGACAACCCTCAGAATGGGAGAAAATATTTGCAAAGCAATCAATGGACAAAGGATTAATCTCCAAAATATATAAGCAGCTTATGCTGTTCAATATTAAAAAAACAAACAACCTAGTCCAAAAATGGACAGAAGACCTAAATAGACATTTCTACAAAGAAGACATACATATGGCCAAGCAGCACATGAAAAGCTGCCCAACATCACTAATTATTAGAGAAATGCAAATCAAAACTACAATGAGGTATCACCTCACACCAGTTAGAATGGACATCATCAGAAAATCTACAAACAACAAATGCTGGAGAGGGTGTGGAGAAAAGGGAACCCTCTTTCACTGTTGGTGGGAATGTAAATTGATACAGTCACTATGGAGAACAGTATGGAGGATCCTTAAAAAACTAAAAATAGAATTACCATATGATCCAGCAATCCCACTACTGGGCATATGCCCAGAGAAAACCATAATTCAAAAAGACACATACACCCCAATGTTCATTGCAGCACTATTTAAAATAGCCAGGTCATGGAAGCAACCTAAATGTCCATTGACAGACAAGTGGATAAAGATGTGGTACACATATACAATGGAATATTACTCAGCCATAAAAAGGAATGAAATTGGGTCATCTGTTGAGACGTGGATGGATTTAGACACTGTCATACAGAGTGAAGTCAGAAAGAGAAAAACCAATATCGTATATTAATGCACATATGTGGAACCTAGAAAAATGGTAGAGATGAACTGGTTTGCAGGGCAGAAATAGAGACACAGATGTAGAGAACAAACATATGGACACCAAGGGGGGAAAGTGGTGGGGGGGTGGGGGTGGAGGTGTGATGAGTTCGGCGATTGGGATTGACATGTATACACTGATGTGTTTAAAATTAATGACTAATAAGAACCTGCTATATAAAAAAATAAATAAAATTAATTAAAAAAAATTTTTTTAAAAAGAATGAAGGTGTATAAATTCTAGGTAACAAACAAAACCCTGGATGAAGTCTATATTACAACAAGCCCATAGAATTTTCCCGTGTTTTGGTTTTCCATCTAGTACCTGGATACATGGACTGGTGGTGCAGAGATTGGTGCTACCTTAAAATATTTGAATGGGGACTGGGATATCCAGCATATCCCCATTTGATTCATTGGAAAGGCCTCTGCAAGAGGCAACTGTATCATGGCAGATTAAGGATATCATCATTTAAACATAACTGAATGACAGCCCCGATCATGTCTACTCTGCTGGATATATCTTTAAAAGAACACATCAACATGGGCTTGGCAGTAGGTACGGGGTCATGGATCTGACAAATGTGTTCTTTTCAATCTCCAACAGGAAAGAGAATAAAAAGCAGCTTTCATCCACTTGGCATAGATTCACTTATCTTAACTTTCCAGCTTTCACTTGGAATAATGTCCAAAGGGACTAAGATTTCCTTGGTAGTCTGAAGAATATCATCCTGCATCCTCTATATTAATAAGGAGGATAATGTAAAAAAATGGACCAAATGTCCATGTAGGCGTGAAGACCTTCCAGCTCCTGGGTGTATTGCCAACATATAGACCTCAGCTCTTAGTCCCCCTGGGGATTGCCCCTGATGGAAAGAGTCACCTAAGCCTGGTTTGTGCCCTCTTCCTCGGGTGGGCTGTCTCCAATGACTGATCAATGTTGAGGTATGAGGCCCTGACTGACTCTCCTCAGCAGGGGAACATGCTTAAGGGAAAGGTTTATTCCAGCTCCAGTGTTTCTATTGAAACTGCATCATAGCTCATCACCTTCTGACCAGTTATCCTTCTTCATTTACCTTCTACAGTGTTGCTTCAAAGAACACATAGTAATAAACCTCCTGCATGCTAACTTCGGTCTTGCGATCTCCTTCCTTGAGAACTCAATCTGAAACATTATAGTATTTGAACCTAGTGAAGAAAAAAAGGGCAAATATTTTGAATGCCTTGTCAAGACACATGCATGTGAGACTGCAGAACATAAACCTTACAGAAATTCAAGGGACTGCAACTTTTGTGAAGCTTTAGGAGCAAAATTGTCTAGGATATGCTGGAACACTGCTTTTAAAGTAATACAGAAGTTACTGTACTTTGTATCTTCAGCATGAAGGAAAATGCATAGTGCTTGATGAACCACTTTGGATTTTGAGGCAGAGAGTATTTCTAAAGCAAAAGAGGATTTTGCATTAGATATAGGCTAGAGTACAACCTGCCATTCAGCTCAGGTCATAGCGGATCCACTGATGCCAGAGAGTATGCAGCAGATTAACATGGCATGTGGAGGCTTCAGTAAGTGTAATAAGAAAATTACAACGAAGTTCCCTAGTGTTCTGGAGCAAAGCCATGCCTTCTTCAGCAGAGTATTACTCATTATTTTAAAACCTGCTTCTGGAATGCTAGTGGGCCTTAGTAAAGACTAAATGCTACCCCATGGGAAATAAAATATCTATGAAAATGGAGTTGCCTACCATGTGTTGGGTATTGTCAGACTCCCCAATTCATTGAGTTAAATGGATGAAGAACCAAACCATCATATGATAATAGAAAATTAGGTATTAGAACTGATCAGGTTCAGAAGGCCAAAGGAAGTTACATACCAGATACTATCTATACATGCCAATGTCACCTACCTATGCTATGCCAAGACCTTACCCTCAGTTCACGTTATGGACTTGTGGGAGTCCCCCAAGACCAGCTGACGTAGGAGAAAGAAAATCAGGCTTGGTTCATGGATAAACCAGCTCAAAATACTGATGTGAGCAAAAATGGATTACGTTCACTTTATACCTCCATTTAGGGGCCCTGGTGAGGAAAAACCTTCCCAGCAAGCAGAATATGGAGGTGGATTTGGTCAACACCTTCATATAGAGCACAGATTAGCAAACAATGGCCCATGAGCCAAATACAGTCAACTGCCTGATCTTGTAAATAAAGTTTTTTTGGTCATAGCTACACCCATTTCTTTCTGTATTGTCTACAGCTGCTTTCACACTAAAATGAGAGTTGAGACAAAGTTGCAACAAATATTATCTGGCCTACGAATCCAGATTTAAGTATTTATTATCCAGCCTGACCCCTGATATAGAGAAAGAAGTAGCTTAATATATGGGTATACATGTACTATTGGGTAGTGGAGAGTGCCTCAGATGGTGGGAAGGGGTCTGGAAAGAGCAAGATCAGATGATTGGAGATAAGAAGTTTGGGGGAAGAGGTAGTTTATGAGAATGAGCACAGATTGTGTGGGAATGATCTGTCATTTCAATGTCCATCAGAAAGCATCCACTTCAGATGAAGCATTTAATAAGAAGTGGATAGAATGGCACATCCAGAGATGGTTAGCCATCCTCTTTCCATGAATAACTTAATGCTTGAACATAAAGTAGCCATGGTGGTGGGAATGGAGGTTATTTTTGGACCATTAGCATTAACTCCCTCTTAGTAAAGCTAATCTAACAGCTGTCACTGTTGGCAAGTCAGTGCCCAAAACACACACTGAACCTTTGTAAGTAGGGTCCTTTGAGAAGACCATCCAGCCACTTGGTAAAATTGTTTACTTTGGGCCCCATCAATCCTGGAGATGCATCCACTCATCTCTACAGGGATTGTTACTTATTTGGAATATGAGTTTTACTTCCTTGTCCACATTTCCTGGGCCAGCATCCTCATCCGAAGACTCAGAGAGTAATTGATTAGTGACATAAAATACCACCAAAGATTGCTTCAGACTAAGGGAACAATTTTATGATTAAGAAGTACACATGACCATGGAATTAATAGGTGCTAGCGTCACTCAAACACTACTATTTTGATTGAATTTTTTAATGGACTTTTAAAGACTCAGCTAAGGAACCATCTTGAGAACAATACACTGAACGGCTGGAAAACTGTCCTCTAGGATGTAGTGTATAGCAATACTTTGAACCAAGAGCTACTAACATGTAGAAGTAGCATTGGCCTCTTTCACTCTCAGGGACCAGCTTGGGGAAATTTTGCCTCCTTTACTCACTGTTATTGGTTACATTGTGTCCACCAAAAAGGTATATTGAACTCCTAACCTCCTGTATCTGTGAACGTAAATTTGTAATCCTCTTGTCCTGCCTCTGGATTTACTTGCCTCTGTGATAAATGATTTCTAGAATGATGACTGTGCCCTATCTCAAGTGCATGCATCTTTCTACATCTCTTGCCTGAGTGTTTTAAATGGCATCATAAGGGTGCTTGGATGTATAAAGGTACAAACTACTCAAAGCAGAGGGAGAGTTAAAATTCCCAGGGAAGAAGAGAATGTGCAAAAGTGGCCCAACCTCCCATCCTCTGTCAGGAACTTTCATGTGGTTTCTTCAAGGGTCCTCAGGGCAATTGTGCCCCAGTTGCCCAAAGTGTAATCTATACCCTTTATTTTTTTGTTCCCCAGCTCAGTTTCACACTCACTTGTATTCCCAATGATCATATTCAAGTCCTTATCTCATGGTCTGTTTCTGGAGAAAACTCAGTTCATATACTTACCTTTCAAAACTATCCCAAGGTGAGTATAATTATCCACATTTTAATGATAGAAAAATAAGACTCAAAAAATATTAAATAACCTGACCAAGATCCCAAGCAGTTAGTGGAAGACAATTTTAATTGCTACCTAACTTTATTTCTTTACATAATTTTGTTTCATTTGCATGCCACTTAGATTATTTTACCCAATTTGAATATATATATATTTAAAAGGAAAAGTCACTATAACAATAAATGTAAACCCCCTAACATTTGCTATAAATACAGGATAACAATAAAAATGTGTATAATAATTAAACTAGTCCATGACACAACTAAAGGCCAATGACAGCTATATTCTAATGATATGAGGTGATTCTAAAAAGACTTTTCTTTTTGCTCTGGCATTAGTTTCTCCCTTTCCCCCATCTTCTGTTTTGCTTCAGCTAAGTTGCTCAAAACTAAATACAACATTCATTTATCTCTCCCGTCCCCACCATGGAGCATGCTCTTAAAATTATCTTTACCACAGCTCTGAAAACTACATTACATTGTAAAGGCATAGTCTGTGAAATTCTCCCCATTGATTTCTTTTCCTTCTGGAACACTTGTTAGCTTTTAATGCCTAACTTTATAGAATGTACTTATTTCTAGATACAACTTTTTTTTCAGCCAATATGCCTAAGAAATATTTATATCTACCTTCTCAGTTCTAAATGCAACATTTACAATGTACAGTGAAAAGACAATGGGCAGTAACAGCTATGAGTTACCATCCCAGACACAATTGATAGAGGGTTAGCATCATGGTGGACCTTTTGAAAAGCACTCTGAGCATCAACTAAGGGGATGTGGAACTCAGTGTTGCTGCTGCCGAGAGGCAAAACAGGGTCATACTCAATATGAATTTTTTTCCTGCCTGCCATCGTGACCTTGTCCTGAGTGGATTTCTGTAGTATTTTTTATGTTTAGCACTTGTTTTTGCTTAGTGCTGTTCAACAACTCCCCCGGGAAGTTAACATTTTGCTAAAGAATAGAGAAAGAGTCAAAGTAAAGGAGAAAAACAATTACAATAAAAGAAAAGATGTTACTGCATAAAAGGTGATTCAACATGATTACTACACTGATGATCAGTTTTAATTACATGTTAGGAAAGTGGTTGTGGATTTTGAGATCATGTGTAACACATTATAATTTTTACCATTTAAAGTAAGGGGAAATTGGCTCCCAGTTGCTGTTTGAATGCAGAATGCCTGATTTTCAGGAATAGATTACTGATGATAGTAGTCAGGTAATTATCTATCATTCATCTATCTAGCTAGCTATCTATCTAGCTATCTATCTTCATCATCATGATCATCTATCCTTCTCACCTTTAAAAAATAATCAAAAGTAACTCATAGTACAGAAAATATAAGGTTTGTAAAACTGAAATAAAGGAATATAAAAACAAAAATCCTAGGAAGAATAAGAAAATAAATATAGCAGACGAACATGAGTGTAGCATCATCGTTTATATCTGTCTCCTAACAAGAAAAATAACAAAGTGTAATTTCTGCCAATTTCTGTGGCAGAAAAAGAAAATTCCCAGTACAAAATTTTAAATTTTATTTTTCATATGGAGTTTTATATAGGGAATGATTTAGCAAAAAAATATGAACATGGTATGGATGTGACTTTTTATTGTGAAGACCCACAAGGTCAGCCAAAAGCATTCTGTTAAAGCACAGCTCCACAGTGACAATTTAGTGAGTGGTTAAGATGATATGGACTCATTTGAAAAATGATAGAACCTAAATGTAGGAAATAATGTAAAATCCATTTCTTTATTCCTTAACCTTTTTCTTTCTTTTCTCCTCTCCCTCTCTCTCTCATTACTATTTCTCAGAACTAACGTTTTGGTACAAGTTGGTCTTCAGATAATAGGGATGTGCCTACTTTTATGAAAGTAAAAATGCTGATATCCCATGTTAGTGGCTAGGACAAAAAGCTACTTTTAGGAAGCTAGACATTATTGGCACTTAACTGAGACTAAATCGTAATCCCAACCATTTCCCTACACATTCTTCAAAGGAAGATTTTCTCCCGAATGTCTCTTCCTATTGAACTTGTGTAGTCTTGACATTTAGTTGACAATCAACAAATATCTTTTAATCGACTAATACAAAATAACCACTCCATTCTGGATGGGAAATGAAGAGCCTTCTTTAGCCAGCCATTACCTGAAGCCAACATTCAGTTGATACTATTGTTTCAAAAAGAGACTGAAGTCTTCTTGACAACTTGGTTCCCCTGGTAGCTAAGGCTGACCAAAGAGAACAAAATTCATAATGAAGGAATTGATGCAAAGCCTGGCTTATCCACCGGTCACCATTGTACAGATACAGACATATCCTATATACTTCAGAGTTGAATATTCATAAGCCCTCACTTTGCCTTTGATGGTGAGGACAATGTATACATGACTAATCTCCCTCTATTTACATCATTTTTTTGCTAATTGTTCTAAATAAGTGTTTCTGGGCTTCCCTGGTGGTGCAGTGGTTGAGAATCCGCCTGCTGATGCAGGGGACACGGGTTCGTGCCCCGGTCCGGGAGGATCCCACGTGCCGCGGAGCGGCTGGGCCCGTGAGCCGTGGCCGCTGAGCCTGCGCGTCCTGAGCCTGTGCTCCGCGACGGCAGAGGCCACAACAGTGAGAGGCCCGCGTACCGCTAAAAAAATAATAATAATAATAAAAAAATAAATAAGTGTTTCTGAGTTACTCTTTGAGATAATTATATTAAAAATGTATATGTACAGACAGTTCTTTTGTTATCCCTCTAAAATCCATTCACAGAAGAAACCACAAGCATCTTCCAAGGCTGAGATCTATGAAGTAAGTCTTAAGTAAAATAGCAACATGGTCAGTTTGTTGGAACTATATTATAGCAATATCCTAAGGAAGTATTTCACAGCTACCTTTTTTCCCTCATGAAAGTGATGGTATGTGCTCTAATTGTTTTCCCAAATAAGATAAATAAATTAAAAACCATCCATTAAAAAAAAAAGTCATCATAGTTTCAGAAGTTGAATGTGTCCTATTCCTCTTGCCTAAGTGGAATGAGAATTGTGCCAGGCCATTGGATCGGCTTTGATCCGAGATTGGCATCCACCATCTACCCTGAGGCTGCTCAGGAAGTCAAGGTGGGAGGATGAGATAACTTTGTGTTCCTATGAGGAAGCCAGCCTCCGAACAATAGAGACTACATGCCAACACTACACACACACACACACACACACACACACACAGAGGTATATATGCCTATCTGTATCTACAGCTATATCTACATCTATATCTATATCTGTATCTATATCTGTATCTATATCTATATCTATTTCCATATCTATCTGTATTGTGCCAAATACTTAGAAGTGGAATGGGACATGATATAGGGGTAGAGACAGGTAATTGGCAAATAACAGAAAGCATTGAGTGTGTGTCTGGAACATAAATAAGCATTACAACTTATTTCACCTGGTTGTTTGGGGCTTGTGTACTAAGTTTAGACAGCTCATTTGTCTAAAATAAAAACAAAATAAAAAAGATGCCCTCAATATATCTGACATTAAATCAAAACAAATCTTTCTCCTTCAACGCACTATAATGAGACTCGGGGCAGTTCTACCTCTATCCATTTATCTGAATAGTATAAGAGAGAATAGACAAGGAAAACAAAGTCACTTTCTTCCCTACAGGATGCCTCTTGGTGGTACCCCTGTTTTGCAGTCTCCACCACATTGGCTGGCCCTATGTTAACACTTCTGCCTATTCCCATATGGCTTCTCTTTTCTCTGCCAACATTGAACTGTGTACAAACAGCCGTCTGGATTCAGGCCAGAAGCACGGTGAATCACTGCCTAACCTGCCTACTGCTGTCTTCTCGTTCTCTTTTCTCTAACCTGTGCTCTTAACCTATCAGCGAAAAGAGGAGACAGAGGCCACTGGTGAATTTTGTATTTCATAAATCTTGTAATGCAGGCCAGGATTCAGTTGCCCCCTCTCTTTATTCCGGTAGGGAACTCGATGAATCGAATATCACTTGCTCTGGGTTGGATCCCTGAGAGCTACCCATGGCTAAGCCCTTTGCTTTCCAGGACAGCAAGCACAGAGGACTGCCATGCAAGATCAAGGCTCTTGGTGACCAGCTCATCGCCTTTTCCCACAAAGCACAGCTTTCAAAGACAGAGTTCAGGAGGGAGGCCATCAGGGGTAACTCATTTTGTCCAAAGAAACAAAGCCACACGTTTGTGTGATTTTTTTCAGGGGGTTGCAGAATATTTGCATATGTTGAAAAGAAGACTACCTTGCAAACACAGAGCTCTGCATTCTTCGGTGTGTTACAGGTAAAAATGTTATTATGTGGTTGTTATAGTACCCTGCCCTCCGAGGCAGACAGGCCTGGCATAATTGTGATATATTGATAAATGAGAAAATGGAGCCATTGAGAGTTTAAATAACTGGGTCATGGCGTCACACCTTTCGGAGGGGAGACTACAACAAGAAACTCAAACCCAGAGCTCTTTTTAGTGCACTACACTCCCCACATTGTCTACCAGAAATTTGGAAATTCTTTGTGTGCTTGTATGACCAAGTTTTTTTCCTGGCTGAAACCTACTCTGTATCCACTTTCATTTTATGAAATAAAATTGACAATCAAAAGGGAAGTAAATAGTGTCAGAATTGTATCTCTCCCTTTGACTCTCTGCAACTTTACAGCAAGCACCCTTCCATCTTCTTTCACAAGACTCATATTATCAAGGAAAATATTCTCCAACAATGAGAAACAACCTTCCTCAGGGCACGAGGAGTGCAAATACCATAAAAAATATGTATATGAATAGGTGGCTTCTTCTTCTTTACAAGCATCCTTGTTCTGTGTTACAACCCCCAGATAACTGAACTCCCTATTCATGTCTCTGTAAATAGCCCTTCTACTAAATTCTTCTCCAGTTAACTTGCTTTGTGTGTGTTATTTGTTTCCTTTTGGCATTTTCACTAATGTAAGCCAGTCCCTTTATCACTCTGAATTTCTTTTTCCTCATCAACAAAATGGGACTAATAGTATTTATCTTGTATGATTCTTATAAGAATCAAAATTTGTAGTCAATAAACAAAAAATTGACAAAGGCTAATCAGGTGTCAGGCAATTAGCTGGGCTCTAGAAATCCAGCAATGAATAATATAGACAAAGTGTAACAGTTATAATACTGCTGTGTAACAAACCATCCCCCAAATTCCACAGCTGGAAAGGACCATTTTATTTACTTATAAATCGGTAGGTCAGTAATTTGGGCTTGATATACCTGGGAGGGTTTTCAACTGACTTCACTCGGAATCACTCACTGTGGTGTCAGTCAGCTGGTGGCTGGACGGAGGCTGAATAGTCTAATGTGGTCTCGTTCACATGCTGGATGTTGGTGCTGACCTCTGCTCTATATGGTTACTCATCTTCAAGAAAGCTAATCTTGGCTTCTGTACACAATGGCCTTAGCTCCAAGAGCAGAAACTACAAGGCCTCTGAGGCCTAGGCTCAGAACTCAAAATGTTACACCTACTGCACTTCATTAATCAAAGGCCAGCCTAGATCCAAGGAGCTGAAAAAGCAGATTCCACCTTTTCTTGGAAGGAACAGTAAAATCTTATTTCAAATGGGGTATACATCCTGGTTTGGGAGGAGTTTGCAGCCATTTTTTTTGCATTGTACTGCACAAGGTTTTTGACTTCATAGAACATATGCTCTGGTATGAAAAACTCCTGTATAATATAAGATGCACAATTTACTCATTCATTCAACAAAGATGTATTGAGCACAAGGCATTGGGTGCTTGACATACACTAAACCATAGTAGTTAATCACAATCCAAAATAAATGAAAACATACCTTGCCAACCCATTGCTTTATCTCCAGTTTTGGTCAGAAATAATCAGTCAGAAAGAAAACTCCTTGCAACTAAATCCAAAGGCCCACACTTCAACTTAGGCAAAATATATAATGGATAATGACAGTAATTATATCTCCCTCCTTTCCTGCTGTTAAGGTTATTGCCACCTCCCCTTGAATTGAAAAACAATGTCTTAACCCCACGCCTCTGGGTACCTGGCAAGTTTGTATCTGGACCATGCTTTGGTGCCCTCTTACTCCCATTCCAGTTCCACAGCTTTACCTGGGTCATCTGGCACCACCAACAAGAGGGCACCCTGCTCCCCAACGCCCATTCATCTTATGAGGACTTCACACAGCAACAGGCTTGTCCAAGGAGTCACTGTGCCTTTACTCCCCTTCATGTCTTTTTTCCTTCCAGGTTTATTGAGATATAATTGACATGGAGCACTGTATAAGTTTAAGGTATACAGCATAATGATTGGACTTATATGCATCATGAAATGATTATCAAAATAAGTTTAGTGGACATCCATCGTCTCATATAGATACAAATTTAAAGAAATAGAAACAAATTTTTCTTACGATTTACTCTCTTAACAACTTTCATATATAACAGGCAGCCACGTTCATTATATTTATCATATACATTACATCCCTAGTACTGACGTACTTTACAGCTGGATGTTTGTAGCTTTTGACTACATTCATCCAATTCCTCCTCCCCAACTTCTCACCTCTGGTAACCACAAATCTGATCTCTTTTTCTATGAGTTTGTTTTTGAAGTATAATTGACCTACAACACTATGTTAGTTCCTGTTACACAACATCGCGATTTGGTTAAGTTGCGAAATGATCACCACGATAAGTCTAGTTACAGTATGTCACCATACAAAGATATGACATAGTTATTGACTATATTCTCCACACTGTACATAGCAATCTCTCTCTATAAATATGTAATTCTTTTAAATTGCTGATCTCTTAGGTTCAAACACATTTTAACCACCTTGCGTTTTTACTCCCTCTGCTCCAGCACTTACTGTTTTTGATATCATATTTTATACCGTTTTGTTTCATGCATCCCTTAACTATACTTATTGTGGATATAGATGATTTTACTACTTTTATCTTTTACCCTTCCTACTAGCTTTATATATGGTTGATTTACTACCTTTACTGTATATTTGTCTTTACGAATGAGGTTTTTCCTTTCATAATTTTCATGTTTCTAGTTGTGGCATTTTCTTTTTTGCTTAGAGAAGTCCCTTTAACATTTCTTATAAGGCTCATCTGATGGTGCTGAACTCTTATAGCTTTTGCTTATCTGTAAAACTTTTGACCTCTCCATAAAGTGTGAATGAAAGCCTTGCTGGGCAGATTATTCTTGGTTGTAGGTCCTTTCCTTTCACCACTTTAAATATATTGTGCCACACCCTTCTGGTCTGCAGAGTTTCTGCTGGAAAGTTAGCTGATAGCCTTACAGGAGTTCCCTCATATGTAACTTTTTGCCTTTCCCTTGCTGTTTTTAATAATCTCTCTTTTTTTAAAACATCTTTATTGGAGTATAATTGCTTTACATTGTTGTGTTAGTTGCTGCTGTATAACAAAGTGAATCGGCTATATGTATGAATATATCCCCAAATCCCCTCCCTCTTGCATCTCCTTCGCACCCTCCCTATCCCACTCCTCTAGGTGGTCACAAAGCACCATCAAGCTGATCTCCCTGTGTTATGCAGGTGCTTCCCACTAGCAATCTGTTTTACATTTGGTAGTGTGTATATGTCAATGCCACTCTCTCACTTCATCTCAGCTTCCCCTTCCCCCTCCCCATGTAATCAAGTCCTTTATGTCTGTGTCTTTATTCCTGTCCTGCTCCTAGGTTCTTCAGAACCTTTTTGTTTTAGATTCCATATATGTGTGTTAGCATACAGTATTTGTTTTTTTTTCTTTCTGACTTACTTCACTCTGTATGACAGACTCTAGGTCCATCCACCTCACTACAAATAACACAATTTCATTTCATTTTATGGCTGAGTATATACAATATTCCATTGTATATATGTGTCACATCCTCTTTATCCATTCATCTGTCAATGGACACTTAGGTTGCTTCCATGTCCTGGCTATTGGAAAGAGTGCTGCAATGAACATTGTGGTACATGACTCTTTTTTTTTTTTTTTTTTTTTTTTTTTTTTTTTTTTTGCGGTATGCGGGCCTCTCACTGTTGTGGCCTCTCCCCTCTCACTGTTGTGGCCTCTCCCGTTGCGGAGCACAGGCTCCGGACGCACAGGCTCCGCGGCCATGGCTCACGGGCTTAGTTGCTCCGCGGCATGTGGGATCTTCCCGGACCAGGGCACGAACCCGTGTCTCCTGCATCCGCAGGCGGATTCTCAACCACTGCGCCACCAGGGAAGCCCTACATGACTCTTTTTGAATTATGGTTTTCTCAAGGTAAATACCCAGTAGTGGGATTGCTGGGTCATATGGTAATTCTATTTTTACTTTTTGAAGGAACCTCCATATTGTTCTCCATAGTGGCTGTATCAATTTACATTCCCACCAGCAGTGCAAGAGGGTTCCCTTTTCTTCACACCCTCTCCAACATTTATTGTTTGTAGAGCTTTTGGTAATGGCCATTCTGACCGGTGTGAGGTGATACCTCATTGTAGTTTTGACTTGCATTTCTCTAATGATTAGTGATGTTGAATATCCTTTCATGTGTTTGTTGACAATCTGTGTATATTCTTTGGAGAAATGTCTATTTAAGTCTTCTGCCCATTTTTGGATTGGGTTGTTTGTTTTTTATATATTGAGCTGCATGAGGTGCTTGTATATTTTGGAGATTAATACTTTGTCCATTTCTTTGATTGCAAATATTTTCTCCCATTCTGAAGGCTGTCTTTTTGTCTTGTTTATGGCTTCCTTTGTTGAGCAAAAGCTCTGAAGTTTCATTAGGTCCCATTTGTTTATTTTTGTTTTTATTTCCAATTTTCTAGGAGGTAGGTCAAAAAGGATGTTGCTGTGATTTATGTCATAGAGTGTTCTCCCTAGATTTTCCTCGAAGCGTTTTATAGTGCCTGGCCTTACATTTAGGTCATTAATCCATTTAGAGTTAATTTCCATGTATGGTGTTGGGGAGTGTTCTAATTTCATTCATTTACATGTAGCTGTCCAGTTTTCCCAGCACCACTTATTGAAGAGGCTGTCTTTTCTCCATTGTATATTCTTGCCTCCTTCATCAAAGATAGGGTGACCATAGGTATGTGGGTTTATCTCTGGGCTTTCTATACTGTTCCATTGATCTATATGTCTGTTTTTGTGCCAGTAGCATTCTGTCTTGATTACTGTAGCTTTGTAGTGTAGTCTGCAGTCAGGGAGCCTGACTCCTCCAGCTCCGTTTTTCATTCTAAAGATTGCTTTGGCTATTTGGAGTCTTTTGTGTTTCCATATAAATTGTGACTTTGTGTGTGTGTGTGTGTGGTACGCGGGCCTCTCACCGTGGTGGCCCCTCCCACTGCGGAGCACAGGCTCTGGACGCGCAGGCCCAGTGGCCATGGCCCACGGGCGCTGCTCCACGGCATGTGGGATCCTCCCAGACTGGGGCACAAACCCGCGTCCCCTGCATCGGCAGGCAGACTCGCAACCACTGCGCCACCAGGGAAGCCCCAAATTGTGACATTTTTTGTTCTAGTTCTGTAAAAAATGCCATTGGTGGTTTGATAGGGATTGCATTGAATCTGTAGATTGCTTTGGGGAGTACAGTCATTTTCACAATGTTGATCCTTCCAATCCAAGAAGAGGGTATATCTCTACATCTGTTTGTATCGTCTGTTAATTTCTTTCATCAGTGTCTTATATTTTTCTGCATACAGGTCTTTTGTCTCCTTAGGTAGATTTATTCCTAGGTATTTCATTCTTTTTGTTTCAATGATAAATCGGAGTGTTTCCTTAATTTCTCTTTCAGATTTTTCATCATTAGTGTACAGGAATGCAAGAGATTTCTGTGCATTAATTTTGTATCCTGCAACTTTAAAAAATTCATTGATTAGCTCTAGTAGTTTTCTGGTAGCATCTTTAGGATTCTCTATGTGACAGTTTTACTTCTTCTTTTCTCCTTTGGATTCTTTTTATTTCTTTTTTGGCTCAGATTGTTGTGGCTAAAACTTCCAAAACTATGTTGAATAATAGTGGTGAGAGGGGGCAACCTTGTCTTGTTCCTGATCTTAGTGGAAATGGTTTCAGTTTTTTACCATTGAGAATGATGTTGGCTGCGGGTTTGTCATATATGGCCTTTATTATGTTGAGGAAAGTTCCCTCTATGCCTTCTTTCTGCAGGGTTTTTATCATAAGTGGGTGTCGAATTTTGTCAAAAGCTTTATCTACATCTATTGAGATTATCATATAGTTTTTATCCTTCAGTTTGTTAATATGGTGTATCACATTGATTGATTTGTGTATACTGAAGAATCCTTGCATTCCTGGAATAAACCCCACTTGATCATTGTGTATGATCCTTTTAATGTGCTGCTGGATTCTGTTTGCTAGTGTTTTGTTGAGGATTTTTGCATCTATGTTCATCAGTGATATTGGCCTGTAGTTTTCTTTCTGTAACGTCTTCGTCTGGTTTTGGTATTAGGGTGATAGTGGCCTTGTAGAATGAGTTTCGGAGTGTTCCTCCCTCTGCTATATTTTGGAAGAGTTTTAGAAGGACAGGTGAGAGCTCTTCTCTCAATGTTTGATTGAATTCGCCTGTGAAGCCATCTGGTCCTGGGCTTTTGTCTGTTGGAAGATTTTTTTTTTTTTTTTTTTTTGCTGTATGCGGGCCTCTCAATGCCGTGGCCTCTCCCATTGCAGAGCACAGGCTCCAGACTTGCAGGCTCAGAGTCCATGGTTCACGGGCCCAGCCGCTCCGCAGCATGTGGGATCTTCCCAGACCAGGGCATGAACCCGTGTTCCCTGCATCGGCAGGCAGACTCTCAACCACTGCGCCACCAGGGAAGCCGTGTTGGAAGATTTTTAATCACAATTTCAATTTCAGTGCTTGTGATTGGTCTGTTCATATTTTCTATTTCTTCCTGGTTCAGTCTCTGAAGGTTGTGCTTTTCTAAGAATTTGTCCATTTCTTCCAGGTTGTCCATTTTATTGGCATAGAGTTGCTTGTAGTGATTCTCATGATCCTTTGTATTTCTGCAGTGTCAGTTATTACTTCTCCTTTTTCATTTCTGTTGATTTGAGTCTTCTCCTTTTTTTTTTCTTGATAAGTCTGGCTAATGGTTTATCAATTTTGTTTACCTTCTCAAAGAACCAGCTTTTAGTTTTATTGATCTCTGCTACTATTTTCTTCATTTCTTTTTCATTTATTTCTGATCTGATCTTTATGATTTCTTTCTTTTCTGCTAACTTGGGATTTTTTGTTCTTTCTCTATTGCTTAGGTGAAAGTAAGTTAGGTTGTTTATTTGAGATTTTTCTTGTTTCTTGAGGTAGGATTGTATTGCTATTAACGTCCCACTTAGAACTGCTTTTGCTGCATCCCATAGGTTTTGAGTGGTAGTGTTTTCATTGTCCTTTCTTTCTAGGTATTTTTTGATTTCCTCCTTGATTTCTTCAGTGATCTCTTGGTTATTGAGTAGCGTATTATTTAGCTTCCATGTGTTTGTATTTTTTACAGTTTTTTTTTTCCTGTAATTGATATCTAGTCTCATCACATTTTGGTCAGAAAAGATAGTTGGTATGATTTCAATTTTCTTAAATTTAGCAAGGCTTGATTTGTGACCCAAGATATCATCTATCCTGGGGAATATTCCATGAGCACTTGAGATAAAACTGTATTTTGTTGTTTTTGGATGGACTGTCCTATAAATATCAATTAAGTCCATCTCGTTTAATGTATCATTTAAAGCTTGTGTTTCCTTATTTATTTTCATTTTTATTGATCAGTCCATTGGTGAAAGTGTGGTGTTAATGTCCCCTACTCTTATTGTGTTACTGTCAATTTCACCTTTTATGGCTGCTAGTATTTGCCTTATGTATTGAGGTTGCTCCTATGTATTGCTCCTATGTTGGGTGCAGAAATATTTACAATTGTTATATCTTCTTCTTGGATTGATCCCTTGATCATTAGGTAGTGGGCTTCTTTGCCTCTTGTAATAGTCTTTATTTTAAAGTCTACCTTGTCTGATATGATTGCTACTAAAGCTTTCTTTTGATTTCCATTTACACGGAATATCTTTTTCAATCCCCTCACTTTCAGTCTCTATGTGTCCGTGGGTCTCTTGTAGACCGCACATATATGGGTCTTGTTTCTGTATCCATTCAGCCAGTCTATCTATGTCTTTTGGTTGGAGCATTTAATGCATTTACATTTAAGGTAATTATCGATATGTATGTTCCTATTACCAGTTTCTTAATTGTTTTGGTTTGTTATTGTAGCTCTTTCCCTTCTCTTGTGTTTCTTGCCTAGAGAAGTTCCTGTAGCATTTGTTGTAAAGCTGGTTTGGTGGTGCTGAATTCTCTTAGCTTTTGCTTGTCTGTAAAGGTTTTAATTCCTCCGTCACATCTGAATTAGATCCTTGCTGGGTAGAGTAATCTTGCTTGTAGGTTTTTCCCTTTCATCACTTTCAATATGTCCTGGCACTCCCTTCTGGCTTGCAGAGTTCCTGCTGAAAGATCAGCTGTTAACCTTATGGGGATTCCCTGATATGGTATTTGTTGCTTTTCCCTTGCTGCTTTCAATGTTTGTTCTTTGTATTTAATTTTTGATAGTTTGATTATTATGTGTCTTGGCATGTTTCTCCTTGGATTTATCCTGTATGGGACTCTCTGCATGTTCTGGACTTGAATGACTATTTCCTTTCCATTTGTTAGGGAAGTTTTCAACTATAATCTCTTCAAATATTTTCTCAGTCCCTTTCTTTTTCTCTTCTTCTTCTGGGACCCCTATGATTCAAATGTTGGTGCATTTACTATTGTCCCAGAAGTCTCAGAGACTGTCCTCAATTCTTTCCATTTTTTTTTCTTTATTCTGCTCTGTGGTAATTATTTCCACTATTTTATCTTCCAGGTCAATTATCCATTCTTCTGCCTCAGTAATTCTGCTATTGATTCCTCCTAGAGAATTTTTAATTTCATTTATTGTGCTGTTCATCATTTTTTTGTTTGCTCTTTAGTTCTTCTAGATCCTTGTTAAACGTTTCTTGTATTTTCTCCATTCTGTTTCCAAGATTTTGTATCATCTTTACTATCATTACTCTGAATTCCTTTTCAGGCAGACTGCCTATTTCCTTTTCATTTATTTGGTCTGGTGGGTTTTTACTTTGCTCCTTCACCTTCTGCGTATTTCTCTGTCTTGTCATTTTGCTTAACTTACTGAGTTTGCTGTTTCCTTTTCGCAGGCTGCAGGTTTGTAGTTTGCATTGTTTCTCCTGTCTGCCCCCAGTGGGTAAGGTTGGTGCAGTGGGTTGTGTAGGCTTCCTGGTGGAGGGGACTGGTGCCTGTGTTCTGGTGGATGAGGCTAGGTCTTGTCTTTCTGGTGGGCAGAACCACATCCGGTGGTGTGTTTTGGGGTGTCTGTGAACTTATTATGATTTTAGGCAGCCTTTCTGCTAATGGGTGGATTTGTGTTCCTGTCTTGCTAGTTGTTTGCCATCGGTTGTTCAGCACTGGAGCTTGCTGGTTGTTGAGTGGAACTGGGTCGTAGCGCTGAGATGGAGATCTCTGGGAGAGCTCTCGCCAATTGATATTACGTGGGCCCGGGAGGTCTCTGGTGGTCCAATGTCGTGAACTCTGCTCTCCCACCTCAGAGGCTTAGGCTTGACACCCGGCCGGAGGGCCAAAACCCTGTCAGCCACATGGCTTTGGGAAGTCTGAGGTCTTCTGCCAATGTTCAGTAGGTGTTCTGTTGGAGTTGTTCCATATGTAGATTTATTTTTGATTTATTTGTGGGGAGGAAGGTGATCTCCACATCTTACTCCTCTGCCATCTTGAAGGTCCTCTAATAATCTCTCTTTATCTTTAATTTTTGTCATTTTCATTACAGTTGAGTCTTGGTGTGATCCTCTTTGGGTTGAGACTCAAACCCAAACTTTCTGGACCTGAAAGTCTGTTTCCTTTCCCAGGTTAGGAAAGTTTTCAGCTATTCAAATATGTTCTCTGTCCCTTTCTCTCTCTCTTCTCCTTCTGGGACCCCTACAGTGCAAATGTTTGTATGCTTGATGTTATCTTAGAGGTCTCTTAGACTGTCATAATTTCTCTTTATTCTTTTTATTTTCCCTTTTCATCTCTAATGATTGCCACTACTCTTGTCTTTCAGCTCACTGATCCACTCCTTTGTATCATCTAATCCAATGTTGGTTCCTTCTAGTGTATTTTTCATTTCAGTTATCATATTCTTCATCTCTGTTTGGTTCTTTACATGTACTAACTCTTTGTTAGAAACTTCTAACTTCTAAATCTGGTCATACAGTCTTCTCCCAATATCTTTGATTATCTTTACCATCATTACTTTGACATCATTATTACTTTGAAATCTAAGTAAGTGAGGGTAGCCAGTCTACCCTCACTTACTTAGTTCTTCTTCTGGGGTTTTATCTTATTCTTCGTCTTGAATATATTTCTGTTTCCTCATTTTGCCTAAATTGCTGTTTTTATTTCTATGTATCTGGTAGTTTGGCTACATTTCCTGACATTGAAGAAGTGGCCTTTTGTGTCCTATGTGTCCCAGTAGCACACTCCCCTTTGGTCACCAGTGCTATATGCTCTAGGGGTGCCCCCTATTTGGACTGTATGGGTCCTTCTGTTATAACACACTAACTACTGTGGGGGTCAAGGCTGGCCCCCCATCCAGTGGGTTGCCAGCCCTTGCCTTGTGCAGAGGCTGCCAGCCACTGGTGGATGGGCTTGTTTCACAAGGCTGCTGGCTGCACATCCCTGGAGGGGTCCAGGGCTAGTGCTGTCCCACTGGTAGGCACATTCATGTCCCAGAGTCTCCGGCTGCAGTCCCTGAGGGTCCTGGGGCTAGTACCTGCACACTGTTATATGGGATCAGGTCCTGGACCCTCTGGTGGACAATCCCAGATCTAGGGGCAGCTTTGGGCTCAGGGGGTCTTAAGGCTGCACGCCTGCTGGTGGGTGAGTCTATGTCTTCTCCCGGCTAGTTACTTGGCCTGAGGTATCGCTGTACTAGTGCTGACAGGCTGGTGGGCAGGGTCTGGTTCTGGTGCTAATAAGCTAGAGGAAGGACTCCAAAATGGTGCTTGTCAGCACCAGTATCCACACGGTAGAATGATCTCCCCCAAATGCCTGCTCCCAGGGTCTATGTCTCCAGGGTGAGCTCCAGTTGCCTCCTGCCTCTCTGGGAGATTTTCCAAGATCAGAATGTTGGTCTGCCCCAGGTTTCTTTCAAATTACTGCTTCTGTCTTGGGTCCTTAAGCATGTGAGATTTTGTGTCAACCCTTTAATAGTGGAGTTTCTGTTTCCCACAGCCCTCTGGCTCTCCAAAAACTAAGCCCTACGGGCCATCAAAACCAAATATAGTGTAGGCTTGTCTTCCTGGTGCAGGACTCCCTGGCTGGGGAGCCTGATATGGGGCTCAGACCCCTTGCTGCAATTGTAATTATCCTATTTGTGGGTCTTTTCCCAGGGGTATGGGTTTTGACTATACTTAATCTCTGCCCCTCCTACCCATCTCATTGTGGCATCTTCTTTATATCTTTAGTTGTAGAAGATCTTTTCTGCTAGTCTTCTGGTTTTTATCATCAATAGATGCTCTATAAACAGTTGTAATTTTGGTATGCCTTTGGGAGGAGATGAGCTCAGGATCTTTCTACTCCACCATCTTGGCTGCTCCCACCCCCAGATATCTTATTAGCAATTAGAGGTGTTTTAGAATGACAACAAATCATTATTTTGCATGTAGAAGAGCAAGCCAAACAGGAAGAAACTGGGTCCCCTTCCAAATACTGGAATGAATGCTAATTGGATGCTATTAATGACCTCTACCACTAATGTTCTCTATTCTTCCAAAATTCCCAGCTCACAATATCTGCCAGTTTTGCCCTCTGGCTGCACCCCAGAATGCACTGGCTCAGAACAATTGTGGGGAATACATGAGGCACAGGTCTAAGAATGTTAACCCAGATAACACTTGTTCCTACTAAATGGTCATATTGCTCTCACCTATCTCATGGTTAGACAATTCTAGACTTCCGCCCTTGACCCAAATGAATGTTGCACTCTAAATAAAGCCTTTGTGTTTTTCATCCTTCCATTCCACCTGTCTAAATGTTTTGGTGTACCTGGCCAACTCCTTCTTGTACTTAAAGTCCTAGCACAAATTTCAGCTCTTCTCTGAAACCATGCTCTACTTGCCTAGTTCAAGCTGACTCATTCAACACTTGGAATACCATAGAATTCAGTATACACATCAATCATTGTCACATCATGTCAATTTTCTTTTTACAAATATTTCTTTTCCTCACTTGAAAGTCATCTCTTAAGTAAAGAGATTTTTGTTTCATGATTTTCTCTGCCTCGGTGCCTGGCCAAACATGTGTGTAACTTCTATGTTGAATGGGATTAGAATTTAAGTTTGTTTTTAGCTTGATATCTAATTTAACGAGATCTCTCCTCCAATACGTCCATAATGACTCTTGGGCTAGAGATTTTTAGTTCTCCACTGGCACTCAATCAGCTCATTCCATTAAATGCAAAACCAATCTGGAATAGCTGCTCTAAGAAACTAAACTCTGTTCTTCTCTTTCCAAAGGAAAAAAAAAAAAAAGAAAAGAAAAAAATTCTACAAACTCTCCAGTCTTCAGGGAGGTATTTCATATGTATACATATATATGATTTTCAATGAAGAAAAATAAATAATTGGTTTCCTTAATTAGTCCCGCATAGTTGAGTCTGTCGCTGTTAAATCCATGGCTGTACTACCTTAGTGCTTAAATAAAAGGAAGGGAATTCACCTTCTTCATAAGGGTGAAGGTTATATTTTTTCGAAAGGCAACTAATAGGAGTATTTCAAATAGAACATTTAATATTTAGGGTTCTGAATTCCTTCCTAACAAGTTGTTTTGATTTAAAGGCAGATGCACAGTCTAAGAAGAAATTCTTTGCTGGACATTTGGACCCTATAAACATCCTTATCCTATTCCTCTCTTTGCCAAATCCCACCTTGGTAAAATATAGTTAATTGTAAGCAAAGGAGAAAATAGTCATTAAATGGAAGAATAAAGACTCAGATTTTTATTGCTCATCCAGAAATTCATTCAATCAACAGTTTTCTTAGAATGATCTACTAGAAAAACACAAAGAGAAAGTTTACTTTAAAAAAATAGAATAAAACTCATTTTACCTTCAATTATCATATGGGTTCATTGAATTCTTGCCTGTAAAATAACTTAAAATTTTGAAAATTGAAAAAGTACAGTAGACTCAAATGGCAAATAGTGATGGATATTTTCCTGGAATTCCAAGGCTTAAGGTATATTTTGTTTGTTGTCTTTGTGTTTTTGATGTTGTTGTTGTTTGTTTTGGGGTTTTGGGGGGCAATTATTTCTCTCCCGCAGGGATGTATAGTCAAATCACTATGTTTTTAAGTTATTTTGAATAGTCCTATCCCAAGATAGAAATTTGTTAATTAGCTTTTTGTTTTGATTTGATTTTTAGGATTGCTTTTACAATTTTAATTTTATTGTATAATTGTGATTAATGCTTTCATGATTCCAAATCCAAAACAACAAAGAAGTCTAGACTTAATACCCTCCCCCTTCATTCTATTCCCTTTCTTTTCCTATAAATAAACATTAAAAATATATTATGGTTTATCTTTTTTTAAAATATAAGCCTATAATAAGTATAATTTAGATTCTATACTTCAATACAAATATACATATTAATAACCCCTTTTTCTTAAATAAACAGATCTATAGATTGTTACCTATCTCTGTGTAACAAATCACCCCAAACACAGTGGACTGAAATAGCAATCATGTATTTGTTCATGCTGGTTGTTGACTTGATCTCTGTTTTCTATGTGTTGTCTCATCCTGAAGGTTAGCTCAAGCTTTTTTACACAGCAGTCCTAGGGTAGCAAGCAAAAGTAGAAGTTATAATGCCTTTTGAGACTTAGGCTGAAAAGTTTCACATCTATTACAGTGTATTGGTTTAAGCCACATCCAAAGCAAGTCCAGATTCACGAGGTAGAGAAATAAATTCTACCTTTTCAGGGGAACAGCAACAAAGGCACATTGTACAGAACACGCACATTGTAGGAAGAAATCTTTGTGACTATCTGATCTGTTCTCAGGACCTTCTTCCTACCCATGTCTGAAAAGGTTTCAGTAAAGCAACGCATTAGCAAAAGGGAATGATAAATGTCATGGGTTCTAGTCAATCGTGTTAGCAACTAGTCTGCGTTTTGGGGGAGGAAACATGGAATAAGTGTGGAAAGAAGGGCAGAGTTCCTCACGAGAGTGTGTTTGCTGCTTACTCAGAAGTTCAATTGTGTTCTTCCAAACACAGTTCCAATTTTGTGAAAATGTCCCCTTAATCCCCATGAAACTAAGGGAAGTGACTTCATCTCTAGCTGTCCTGAGTTCATCAGTGAATGACGTTCTTACGGTAAGTCTTTCTCAACTAGCAGTGGTTTTGAGATATAAATTGGCCCAAACTAAAGGAAAGGTGTGTTCATGTAATTCTTGGCAGAACAGTTTCTCTCTCACCCCTGCTGGACATGAAAAAGAATCCCTTTGGCCAAAATTTTTTGCAAAGTATTTAAACAGCATAAAGGCAACCAGCCTTAGAGGAAGCCAATAGTGAGGATAGAAGATTGGAAAGACAATAAGAACCAGGCACTCTGATGATTCTATTCCATTCCATACCTGGAGCCTGCCCTGCTGGACTTTCATTTATGCAAGATTTCAACACTTTCATTTCTTAAAACAGGTTAAGATTATTTTTGTTATTTAACTTTGGATTCTGCAATCACTAGTACGGGGATTTGAGTTTAGAAAATTATTTTCATATTTATGATATATTTAACATTGAGGCCGCATCATTTGCCTACCACTAGTGAGAAAGGTTCTATTGTTCTCAACACTATTTTGGAGTTAAAGAATCTGACACTCAGAGAATGTTAATAAAACCAAATGAGACAATGAATGAAACAGTGTGTTAGACCCAGTCCAGAGCCTTAGAGTAGAGGTTTGATGAATGTTAGTCTTAGGATGATATTCCCATTTTCCAAGGGCCTTACTACAACATTCGTAGCCCCAAACCTTACTACTACAATTTGCAGATTCACAACTTGAATTCAAGTTCTATTTCTTTCTCACTATGCCACCGTGCTTAGAGTTGGGATTCATCCCAGAAATTCTTTGGTGAGACCAAACTCTTGAAGGAAACAGTGTTCTGGGACAAGGAGAAGTATTTTTTGAACATTAGAATACTCCCCTAGAAAGGAAGACTTAGAAAAAGATGCTTCCAGGGCAGCATAAGGGTAACATGTATATAACTATGAAGAAGACAGTAAAAGTGACCTAAAAGAAAGCAGAAAGGATGACAGATTTAGAGCAGTGAAAACCTTGAAAAGAGCACTGATTTTGGAATCAAGCAGCCTGGTATGAAATCACAAATACCTCTTGGATATTATCTCTTCAAGACAATATCTTCCTGATTAACACAGGGGAAACAGTATCTACCTAGAAGGTCAAAAAGTTATTAAATGACAATATATAGAGCAGGGGTCCCCCACCCCCAGGCCTGCTAGGAACCAGGCCGGACAGCAGGAGGAGAGAGGAGGGCGAGCGAGTGGAGCTTCATCTGCCGCTAATCACTCGCCATGGCTCACATTACCGCCGGAACCAGTCCACACCTCCACCCCATCCACGGAAACATTTTCTTCCATGAAACCGGTCCCTGGTGCCGAAAAGGTTGGGGACCACTGATATAGAGGATACCTAGCACAGGCTACACTTCATATCTGGTACTCCATAAATGTTACTGTAAAGACATGCTCTGGTGTGAATGGACGCAAGTTTTTGGAATTCTGACTAGAAGTGTGTGTGTATGTGTCTTTAGGAGTGGACTTCCATTTTATAGCCAGAAATATTCTCCTGCTTTTTTACAGACGAACTCGTGATTTCAACTTTGGGGGCAATACTTCCTTTCTCTTTCATGAAAAGAAATATTATATTTGTAGTTTGCTGATGTAATAGTAAAGCAAAGCAAAAGGAAAGGAAAGAAGTTTGAGATAGGGATAGCTAAACTATACTACACAATATATTTCTTTTTTTTTCAGGAGCGAGAGAATATGCTTCTTTCCTAAATATGGGTTAAACTTTCCTCTCTCTGCAAAAATCATGTTAATTCTTGAGAGATATGCATGAGCTAGCTATTATTACCCACTGGAGACTGGCATAGAGACATGCTGTTGGCAGGAAGTTCTCAGAGGCACAGCCTCACCGCATGATGTTCAGGAATCTGGTAGGGAAGACTGAAGCCCAATCTGTACCTTCCACTGAAGTCTTCCATGTGTTATTTTCCTGAGCTTCAAAACTCAGACTTTGGAAAATGTCCTGGACTTGGAATATGCCATTCAAATGGCCTGGCCAAAGACATGTTCTTTGGGTAAGGGAGTTGAACATTCTGGCAACCATCATGGGCAAGAGGAATATTTCAGGAGAGTGTAAAGACTCAAAACTGGAATCCTCTACACAAGATAGGTTCAAAATCATTTCCATGTATTCATTTTTTTGTCCACTCAATGAACATGTATTGAGTAGCTATTATGTAGCCATTACTATTCAGGTGTTTGGAATAGAGTCATGCAAAACCTCTGCTTAAGGAGTTTCACTCTAGTTGGAGATATGGACAATAAACAAGTAAAATGATACATCAGCAATACGTAAGCAAATAAATGCAGGTAATAATCATGACTGTGAAAATAGTATTTTCTCTGATCAAGGAAGACCCCACTGAGAAGGTAACATTTGAGCAGATGTTCAAATAATATAAAGAAGCAGAGTAATGGCCCCATCAAAGATGACCACATCCTCATCTCTGGAACCTATGGAAATGTTATTTTACGTGGCAAAAGGGAATTTGCAGATGTGACCTTTAGGGTTAAGGGACCTCGATGTGGGGAGGTGGTGATCCACGTGGACCCAATCTAATCACTGAGCCACAAAGTGGAAGAGGGAGTCATAACAGTGGGTGAGAAAGACGTGGCATGAGAAGGACTGAACACACTGGTGCTGGCGTTGAAGACGGAGGAAAGACACCACAAGCCAAGCAGTGTAGTTTGGCTTCTAGGAGCTAGGAATGGAACTCAGCTGACAGCCAGGAGGAAAACAGGGACCTCGGGCCTACAGTCCCAGTAACTGAATTCTGCCAGTAACGGTAACGAGCAGTAAATGAATTCTCCCCTAGAGCCTGCAGGAAGGAATGCAGCCCTGCTGGCCACTTGATTTTAGCTCCATAAGAGTCATACCTGTATGTCAACTTCTGACTTCCAGAACTGTGAGATCATAGAAGTGTGCTGTTTTATACCATGAAGCTTTGTACAGCGACAACAGAAAACTAATACACATGCAGAGATACGAGGGGCCCGCATTCCACACTGTGGATACAGTAATGCACAGGCCCTAGCAGGGCTGCGGTGGATAGTGACAATCAGCACAGGTTTTTGCAATATTTAGACACTCTCCGGAATGTCAAGATGTACTTGAAGAAGGAAACTTGGTAAAGCTATCTAATGCCTCATCCTCAACTGAGGTACAGGTTTAGGCTTTTATGAGTTGGAGAAGGATGAATGATCACACCCATTTGTGAAACCTAGATATCTGGATTTTATTAGTAATGCTTCACAGCTGGAATTCATACCAAGTCTCTCAAACAAAAGCTTGCTGCTCGGCAAGCACTGGAGGTCCAGGGTAGAATCTTAGCAATAATAAAGAACCAGCCTGAAGAGTCCATTTGTATGAGCGTTTGAGAAAAGAAGAAGGATGGGGGCATTAGTCTGTCAGGGCAGCAGCACAGCTATATGATCCCCCAGCAGGGCGGGCATCTAACAATAAGTAGAGAATGAGCAGAGGAAGGGTGGCCCTGGCTGACCAGAAGAGGGTGTTTATGGTCCTGAAAGAGCTTTTCCTTTTGCTAGAGAGGGAAGAGCCTTTCTCAGGGAGGATGCCATTAGCTTTTTCATAGGGGATGCTGACGCAGGCAATTTCACCACTTTCCAGAAGCAATCTCTGTGCTTTTCTATTTTACTGTGCTTCATTTCAGCTTTTCTCTTTTTCTCTAAATTGTGTAACCAGTTGCAAACGTGTCCCAGGAAAAGGGGAGAATAGATGCCATCCTGTACTCTGGCTTCCAACATGGGCTGCCCCTTCCCTGCTTTTACAGACTACAAACTTCACACCAGCCAGCTGAGAAATGGCCCAAATGAAAAGCAATGTGCAAGTGGGAAGCATCCTGGCTGTCAGTATTAACTTGTGGTAAAGGCAGATGGGACATGTGCAAGGGTCTGGGGAGGGAAATAAGGAGACAGTGGACACAATAAGAAGCTGGTGTGGGTGGACACTGCTTCTGGAAGAGGGAGCTGAGATGAATAGGGAGAAATGCAGGCATTAATGCTTCCTGTATATACATCCTGGCATGGAATCAGGCTGAAGGCTGAGGGAGGGCCAGCTGGGATGGCACAGCATAGTGGTTAATAGCCCTGGCGATGTGAAGCCCAGGTGTAGATGCTTTCGCACGGCCACTTTTTATCTTTATGACCTCAGCAATGAATGTACATCTTCTGCACCTTATTTCGATATTGTGATGATTGCATGATACTACATATAAAGTGCCAATGACTTACGTGCTCTTGGTAAACATTAGTAAATGCGATTACTATTCTTGACATGTATTTTTAAAGGGTGGCTAAGTTCTAAATAACTTTTAGATACTTTGCTACAAGTAGGAAGTAAGTAGGAACACACACCGTGCCTCAGAGGAGACACATCATATAATCAACAAATGTTAGAGCTGAGAGACATTTTGGTGATCAATGAAACCAATCCCCTTAATTGACAGGTAAGGAAAATCATGGTCACGATGTTTTGTGATTTGTTCAGGATCACAAAGCCAGTAAGGGACTAGGCAGCCACGTAAAGACGGCACGTCTCACTCTTATTCTGTGACTGTCTAGACACAAAGTGTTTGTTGTTTTTTTCTACATGATTTGCAACCGTTGCCTTCTATGATCCATAAGACTGAGACCATGGAAATCACATACATGTTCCCACGTACTGCCAGCTCATGCTGCATTTTATCCCCACCCGCATTACAGCTTCTGCGGGGAGAATAGCCTCTGCCTATCTCCTATTTCTTCACATTTTTCATGTTTCCAGGAAGATGGCTGTGGATCTCCTGAGTCACCAATCCCAGTGGAATCATCTGATTCTCATAGTTTCAATATTTTTAGGAGGAAAAAAAGATGTATTTCAATTTAGAGGTTACAAAGTAGCTGAAGTCAAACCACAGACGGTTTTGTTTTTTTCCAAAAATGTTGTGAACCTTTTGAATTCGACAACCTACCCCAGTTTTCACAGGCTCCGCCATTCTCTTTCTTAGACTCAACTTTATCCACACATTTACTTATTATTGTGTCTGGCTGGGCACTGTAGATTTTATTTAGTGACTCCTGGTATGTACGAGCTTTTTCTAATTTAAAAAAGTATGTACTTTCAGTAAAGCTTTCTATTTAGACATTCCTATTACATTAATGAGAAGCTGTTACATATTTTCTGAGTTTAAACTTCTGGATTTAAGTAAAGAGGGCTTTTTTCACCAGGACGTGGTAATTTAATGTGATATCCTAACGAGAGTTATAAAAACTAATATAGCTGTTGCTGGGAAAGTATCTTGTAAATGTAGTTAACATCAGTACACTTCCAGTAAAAAGATTGCCTCAATTATGTGGGAAGGCCTCATCCAATCAGTGGAAAGGCTTTAAGAGCAAAACAGGTTTTCTGAGGAAGAAGAAATTCTGCCTCAAGACAGAGTTTCCAGCCTGCAGGATTGCCCTGTGGATTTAAATCTTGTGGGCCCCCATAATTGTGAAAGCTAACTCTTTGAAATAAATCTCTTTATACAGATTTACATCTATATCCTATTATATAATATATAAATACATTTATCTTATTATATATATCATACTAAATATATCCTATGGGTCTGTTTCTCTGGAAAACCCTGCCAGTTCAGAGGGAAAGTAAAACATTAGCCAATGGTTCATGGGAGACATTATCAGATGTTTTAGATAAGGTAATAGTAGCCGCTAAAACAGCTGGACCATGAATTTCTACAGCTTAACCCATTAGAAAATTGCTTCTCACTCACACAATGAACATCTAACAGGTGGAGGTGGCGAGAAGAGACCCAGCGTAGCAAAGGCTTAGAAACTATGTGACATCCAGGGTCACTACAGCCAGCAGACAGGGAAGAAATAGAATGGAGGATCCAGTGAAAGGTTTTCTAAGTCAGGGTCACTTCTGTATACATTCCATTGGCTAGGATTTGGTCATCTGGCCATACCTAACTTCAAGGAAACATGAGCTAGCTCTTTCCCAGGAGGAACTGAAAATGTGCTTGGCAAATAGTTAGCCATTCTCTGTCATGCAAAGTCATTCGTAGAGAAGCTTCTTGGAAAATATCATGTATTCTTGCTAGGACTATCTTGTTTGTTAAAATTTTGTGACTAACTTGTTATGTATTGTGGTCTCAGTACAGGAACAAATATAGAAAATGGAAAAAAAAAAAAAAAAAAAAAACAACCAGAATGAGATGGCAAAGAAAACGAAGTCTGAGGCAGGAGGCAATTTAAAACAGCAATTAGAGTCGAATTAAATCCCAAGTTTGGTATCATTATCAGAAGTGAAGACATAGCTAATTATGCTGAAAGCAAGTTTCAGTTCAGGTTATGGTCATTCAATAAGGGAATATTTTCTTCCCAGCAGAAAACACTAATTTTGAAAACCACTTAAAAGATTCTCAATAATGGATGGTATGTATGTGTGTGCATTTTAATCTCTTTATCCATATTGTCTATGTGGTATTTAGGCTTTGTACTTAAATCAACAGTAATTGTTTGTTGTAGCATGAGAAATTTTTGGCTCATTGATTTTCCATAGCACTGAAATGTCACATTAGCTCAAGGTGAAAAGCTAATAGGATGTGAATAATGATAATAATAATCAGAATGATAATAGAAAGAATCATACACCTGAATGTACATTAAAATCCTCTATTAGTCTCAGCACTCTGGTGACATTTCAAACAACAGGAGAAGAGAGAGAAAATGGTTTGTTAACATCATTCTCTCTAGAGGCCACTGCAACCTTGGCTGCACATTTTGGTATAGATGGCAATTTACAGAATGAATGAATGAGAACCAAGGACATGGGTCCCACCTACTGTGTAACGACCCCCCCCACAATTTTACTCTGTTTCCAGGTACAATTCATTAATGTTCAGTCTTCCACATTCCTGTCTAAGATACACACTTGAACTTACAAAAGTAGAGAAATCTCAAAACAGGCATTTGGAATTTGCGATATGCATGGGATTTGATCATCTGGCCATACCTAACTTCAAGGAAACATGAGCTAACATTGAGTAAACACACTTGAGTTAGATATAGCTTGGGATTCCAGGGAGACTAGCTATCACCCAGACACCCAGAACATTCACTGAGTCTCAGAATTTTCCTGCCAAGGACCCTGGCTTATGCTAATGATATTAAAAAATAAAAATGAAAGAAAGAGTCTCAGACCCTGATCCCACTTAAGCAAAGTAATATCTTACTTTGCTTTCTAGGTATTCTAATTCCCTGCTGGTAATTGTAGATTCATAATTATAAAGAAATGAATTTATTATTCTATTATTCCAGAAAGTTGCTTCAGAACCCAGTCTCCCCCCACCCACCTCCCACCAGATTCTGTTTAATTCCACTGTGATACCTTCTCATGGAATTCTAAATTTCTATATGATAGCACTTTGTCACATGCCAAATGGATTTTTTTTTTTTTTAATGGTTAACGTCTTCTTTCCCTCTAGACTGTATGGTAGGGGATACAGTTCCTATTGTCTTTCAGTTCTGCATCTTCAGGACCCAGAAGAGGGTAAAGACAGTGGCACTCAATCAGTGGATGCTCCGTGACTGACCTGAGAGTGCCCCATTCCTCCCTATGTAGGGCCGACAATGGTTCTGCTTTCACACTGAATTTTACCTCAGCATTTCGTTCTAAATCTGCAACTATCTACCTCCAATCCATCTTACTCCATCATCTGTTCAACTGATCTCATAACTCTTGACTATATTTTTACTTGTTCAGAACAGGCCAGTCTTTCACTCTTCACCACATCGTTCGTTATTATCTGTTAAGTCCTCACTCGTGCCATGTTGGTATGACATTGCATAGGCTTAGTATTAGGCTTACGTTATAATGGGAACAGTCTCAACATTTCCAGCTCTTCCTGTTGATTCCAACTGTTCTTAAAGACTTACGGGCATTGCAATGAGATAATGATGACATTCCCCTAAACTATTTTTTAAGAAAAAGAGGTATAACTTTTCAGAGACAAACTATAAAATCAACACAAGATGCATCATAGCAGTGATACACAATTAAATGGAAAGAAAAATTCCCAGACCAGGTCAAGACTTGATACTAATCAAACCAAAGAGGTTGAGCACATCTGAAGTGTCACGTTTGGAAATAAATTCTTAGCCATGTTTTACGAATACTGACTCAAGCTCTGATTAAAAGGAAGAGTTCTAACTTAATTACCTAATATCCTGGTCCTCAGACACAGTACATCACAGAAAATAGTTATAACATTTAATTGTCCACTCTTATAACTAATTTTTATTATGAATCTATACTCATCAAGCTAGCCTCGGATTATTGTTTTTTAATAAGGAGATGAAATCATCCTATTTATCAAAATATTGACCAATCATTTTCACTTTGATATACATACTTTAGTCTCTTGTGAATTTATTCAGCACGAATCAGTGTCCCTGAATAACCCAACTCAGCTCACTGACAAGTTCAAGTTTCTGTACCTGCAAAGCTGAGGAACTTTGGTGTATTAGTGTATTACTCAGGCTTTCTAGAGAAACAGAGCCAATAAAAGATATATTAATAGAAAAATGACTGATAGATATAGAGATAGATATCTCATATCTATTTACTTATATCTATATTTGAAAGTGATTTCTTCTAACATTTTGCCTTACGTGATTACAGAGGCTGAAAAGTCCCATGATCTGCCATCTGCCAGCTGGAGAGCCAGTGGTGTAGACTGCAGTCAAGGTCTGAATGTCTGAGAACCAGGAGCCCTGAGGACAGAAGATTGATGTTTCAGCTCCAGCAGTCAGATAGAGAGCAAATTCAACCTTCCCCTCCCTGCCTTTTGTTCTATTCTGGCCCTCAGTGGGTGGGATAATACCCACCCACACTGGGGAGGGCCGTGTCCTTTCCTCAGCCCACCAATTCAAATGCTAATCTCTTCCAGAAACAGCCCCACAGACACACCCAAAGATAATGTTTAACCAGTTCTATGGGCACCCCACGGCCCAGTCAAGTTGCCACATGAATTAACCATTAGACTTCTACTTCATAAGACTTCTACTTCTAAGGTAATGTATGCCTATCAGATTTCTTGAAGGCCAATCAGGCAAGTTTCCCTGGAAATATTCTAACATCTCAATCTCTACATTTTCTTTCTCTCAGAGTTACATAAAATTCATCACCCCCATGGAGTTCTTTGTGACTGACCCTAGCCCATACCACAAGCACCTTATTTTGTGAGCATTTGGGGCTAGAGGACTGGCAGTTTGTTGCCATGTAAAATAATGATGATTTTTAGGATTATGTGATACCAACATGGTATGAAATCTCACGCTATTTTCTGACTATTACCATGCACTATAATCATCATGATCTATAATCTCTCCAGAAATTACCAAACTAGAATGAGCTCTCTCTCCCAGGTCAGAAATAATACTGAAATCCTAAAATCATCTCTTTTACATGATAAGCCCTTTGGGAGTTAAGGGAGACCCATACAATAGGCACAGGTCTTCAGGGACTGGTGGATTCCACACATTTGATAATGGCAATAAGCAGAGACACAGAACAAACAGGCAAGCTAATTCCTAATGTCGGAAAGCAATTCGATATGCTAATTACAAAATAATATATGTAAATGTTCAACTGTATGTGTGTGTGACCATTATTCAGCACACAGTGAAAAGCACTTCCTTTTTACACAATTCTCTTCTCCTCAGGGTATTTCCAACGGAGGCAGGACCCCCCACGTACCACTTACCAACTAGAAAACCATCTCCAATTGGCCTTTAAAGGCCTAGCCAGGGTCAGCAATGACTGACCATTTGAGTGCAATGGACTCCAGTGCAATAAACAAGCAATAAACAAGCTATTGGGTTTCACGTGTTATAAATTCTCTGATCAAAATTTGGACACTCTTAGTTGAATACTTCTGATCAAGCAGTAAATAGTAACACTTGAGGTGAAAAGGGAGTTGCATTCTGATTTAATCTTAAAGATTAAAGGATCCTTCTTCCTTTCACTCCCTCTCTTCCTTTAACCAACTGTGAATCCTTAGCCAGCAGTTTTTCCTGTCCAATTTCCTTGAGCTTCTGTATCCTTATCTGTAAAACAGGTTTGATTCCACTACTTGATATATCTGAAAACAAATTACTGAGAGGAATCATATCGAATACTGAACATGAGTGTTGTAAAACATATAACAAAGTATGTAAAGACACGTAACAATGCAGTCCTGTAGAAATTTAAATTCCTGCCAATTTATATCCTGTATGTATACACAGAACTAGGAACCTGAAAATTGATGAAAAAAGATCCTGCAGAATTGAGATTTGAATTAATTTTTGTTTTCATTTTTTCATTCCTTAGCTCTGAAAAGAGATGAAAACACTGTGTGATGAAATGAGAGAAAAAGCACAGGTAAGAAAAAGTGAACACTGTAATCTAAAGAAAATGGATTTAGACTGTGAGTTAGAACTGCTTCTGGTTCCAATTCCCCTGTGTGAATCTTTGGCCTCATTTTTCTCCACTTTCAAATACATATTTCTTACTTCTCTGATGAAGTTACTATATGAGAAACTTGGGTTATCTACTTAAACTCTAGAGAATTGGCAGGGGATGGAAGACCAAGGGAAATTTCATTTTTCAAGGAGAGATGAAGAGATGATACAGAAAATACAAGACAAGTTAGTTACCAGTAGCACCATCCATTTACAAAGGTCTTTAGAGTTTACGTACAGCATCTTATACAATCTTCATGCCACCTGAGAGGTGGGTAGAATTACTTTTTCTTAAGGAAAAAGAAATTAAAACTCAAAATATTTACACAAGACCAAGGACACACAGAGCTAATAAATGGTAGCCTTGGATAGAATAATTCTTACTTCAGTGCTCTCAATGGATGGCAATCAGAATCGTTAAGTTGTGCCATTTTTCAAGATAAAATAAATCCAGGGGTAAAAGACACATAACTCATGAGCACAGAAGGATTAAGTACCAAAAGACCTAGTCATCTTTCCCCAAATTAAAAGAAGTTGGCAACTTGTCAATGCATGAGTGTATACGTGTGTGTGTGTGTGTAAATAACTAAGCAAGAGTAGAAACAAATTTCCACTTTAGAAGCAATCAGATTATCACCTAAATAGGATGACTTACAAATGTCTCTGCCCCAAAACAGGAGGGTGGACCCCAAAAGTTACCAGTTTAAGTTAGTAATTAAGAGCATGCATGGCCTGAAGCCAGACTTCTTAAGTTTGAATCTTTCTTACCTCTACAACTTACAGCTATGTGACAAGCAAGTTATTTAATCTCTCCGTGCCTCAGTTTCTCCTCCCTAAAGGTGGAAAAATAATCGTACCTACTTGTTGTAGGTATTAAAATACTACAGCACATGTAAAGTTCTTAAAAGCATGCCTAGCACTCAAAAAACAAACATGTAATGCAAAGGAGAAGTTTAAGGTCCCCTCAAACAGACCCAATACAGGTGAGCAAACTGGCTTCTGCAAGGATCATAGCTATAGGCAGTCAGGTAATAAGAGTTGTTTCTTGCTGGATTGATTAAAATGGAAAGAGATCAAACAGTTTATTGATTCTGTTTGTTTTGTTTTATCTTTAAGCTGCTGTAGAGTTATTCTTTTGTTATCCACCACATAGTCCTTGAAATGTTCTTCTACCTATAAACCACTCTTGATCAACTTTATTTTTTCTTCTCTTCCTCTGGCTCTTGGAGTCCTCCCCCTTCGTTCGCATTAGTCAAAGGGGTTAGAAACAGAGTAGGTAAAACAGAAAGGAAAGTATCTTATAGAAATCCGCATAAGGCATCTATCTTTGAACCCAGATGTCAGGGTTTAATTGATAGTTACAGATTAAAATTTATTTCTATTAACAATGTCATTAATGTTTGATAGTGATACAATTATTTTACAACTTAAATGGTAATCACATGTACTGTTTTCAATCTTCTCAACAAACCTGGTATGGTAGACAAGACAGGTTTTAGCCATTTTTACAATCCGAAGGAAATGAATCTTTGGTGGCAGAATTTTAGGCTTAGTAACAAGGAGTGGGAGAGTCAATTCTGTGATGTAATATACAGGAAAGATTTTACTTATTTATTTATTAGTAACAAGTTGTATACTTCTTTTTTGCTTCCACTCTCTGAAAACTACGTGGGAAGAGAGTGGAGAAGAACAGTAAGTGACTGGATATCAGTCTATTCTGATAAATATCAATCCCAAACTATTTCCTTCTCGCTTAAAGTGGTCTTATTTGGGGCAGTTATTTGGTCAGCTCTAGGTATTACTATAATCTTTTGTACTCCAATTGTTCACTACCAGAACTTTTGGAAGACATACCAGCAGAAGTGTGTGTGCATGTGTGTGTGTGTGTGTGTGTGTGTGTTGAGATGGCAAATGGAGGAAACAGTCCTGAATACTTTCCCCTCTTTCTGTGAAACACAATGACAGCTCTTGAGAATACTACCCAGTTGGCAAGCTTGTTATCTGCTTCTCTATCTCCTCCCCCCTTTCCAATTTCTCATCTAAGCTCCTGGCAAAAAAATACTAGAATCTTGTGGGACACATATTAGGGTTATTTGGGGGTTCATGGAAGCTGCTCTTAGAGTAGATGCCCAGCATTGGTGACCCTGGAAAGAAATGATTCCTCTGTCTCTCCATGTCACAGAGGATCTACTTAATTTTCTGCCTAAATTCCCTTGCTTGGGCATATGGCTGCTCATTTAGGGGACTCACAAAGGGCCTTAAGCACTGCTGCTTTTCACAGTATCCTTTCTACCCAGAGAAAACTCCTGTGTCCTTGCCAAGTTGTGGGAAAGCAGGCCGCCCTGGGTCCCTTTTTTCTTATCTCTCTCTGTCTCTGTCTCTGTCTCTATTCCTCTCTCTCTTATGTGAGCGCACACATACACATCGCCACTCACTGACAATACCAGGACCGACTACCAATTTAGCTCTGAAACGTTTGGCAAAGGTCTGTGAGATGGGACACAAGTTAGATCTAACACCTTCATCCCCTTACTCACTACATACCACCCATACAGAGGGATAAATGTTTCAAAAATTTTGCTTACCCTAAGAAAATAACTTCTTTCTTTGACTTTTGGCTAACTGCTTTCACCTTTTCCTTTGCAGGAGTTGCCAATCGAGTCCAGCTTCACTGGAACATGTAGACAGAGAGACACCACAAATTAGTCTTTCTCTGGCAGGACATCCCCTCCTTTTTAATCGCTTTCTGTTTAGTCAACAGACAGGACCAGCTAATCCTGCACAAAGAAGAAAAGTTCCCCATTATCCCTCTGCCTCTAATATACATCCTAACAATGTGTCTGTCTATCTATCTATCTATCCATCCATCCATACATACATTTCTGTCTACCCATCTATTCATCTAAGCATCTATCTTCATTTCCAATGTATCACTTTTCCATGCGTTGTATTGAAATATAGAGCTTACAGACTCAGTCTTTGAAAGCTCAGGACATTACCTTCTTATAAAACTGCATCCAGGCCATATCATTTCTAAAGTTTTGAATTTTTTGTTTTTAATTCAAAGCTAGTTGTTTGAACACAGTGGTAACTTCCCGACACCCTCTCCACAAAACTCGTTGCATCAACAAAAATAACATGCCTTAACATTACTAGAAAATATAAAAGCAGGACCATCTTTAAATTAATTATAAGTAAGTTTAAAACTTTCAATTCCAAAATTCCAAAGGGCTCCCACACATTGCTTCAGGCTTGTCGATATGGAGAATGGAATAGAAGAGACTTAAGGGGCTTAATGAAGAGGACACAGAAAAAGCACGGACAAAATCACCTGAGAAAGTGCAAGTCCAGTATTAAATGCCAATATGGTGAACACAAGTCAGAACTTGGTGGTTCGCAGTACTGGCTACAGCAAAGGAGCTTTGCACGTAGTGGCAACCACACAGAAGAATTGCTTTTAGAGGATAATTGGCGACGTAGAGGATGGATTGGTACTTCTTAGCAATGAGACAGCAAAAGGAAATAAGGAACAAAGTGGGGGGAATTAAAGATCGCACAAACAAAAGAGAAATAAGGCACATCTACCCTTCTTCCCCCAATCCCACTAAATTTCTCCTTTCCTCCTCAAAAAACCTTGAACTTGAGAAAACTATAACACTAAACTCAAAAATGAATTAAAAAGCCTCAGCAAACATTTGGAAATGTGAAGATGAAACTTTGAATCAGAAATACACTGACAGGGACTTCCCTGGTGGCACAGTGGTTAAGAATCTGCCTGCCAATGCAGGGGACATGGGTTCGATCCCTGGTCTGGGAAGATCCCACATGCCACAGAGCAACTAAGCCCGTGCGCCACAACTACCGAAGCCCGTGCCCCCTAGAAGCCCGCACACCGCAACTACTGAGCTTGTGTGTTGCAACTACTGAAGCCCGCACGCCTAGAGCCCGTGCTCCACAACGAGAGAAGCCACCACAACGAGAAGCCCGTGTACCACAGCGAAGAGTAGACCCGGCTCACCGCAACTAGAGAAAGACCCCCGCGCAGCAACGAAGACCTAATGCAGCCAAAAAAAAAAGTAATATACTGTCAGCAAATGGGGGCAAGGATGTGGACCAACTGGAAGTCTCATTCATTGCTGGTGGGAATGCAAAATAATACACTTCAGAAGACAGTTTGGCAGTTTCTTTGAAAACTAAACATAAGCTTACCATACAATTCAACCATCGTGTTCCTAGGTATTTACCCAAAGGATCTGAACACTTATGTCCACACAGAAACCTTAACAAGAATATTTATATCAGTTTTATTTCTAACTGCCAAAATTTGGAAGCACTCAGTATGCACTTCAATAGGTGAATGGATAACAAACTCTTGTATCTCCATAAAACAGAATATTCTTCAGCAATAAAAACAAATGTGCTGGGTATGGGGATATATGTATACGCGTAGGTGATTCACTTTGTTATACAGCAGCAACTAACACAACAGTGTAAAGCAATTATACTCCAGTGAAGGTGTTAAAAAAAATGTGCTATCAAGCCACAAACATACATAGAGGAGAGCCTTAACTGCATACTGCTAAACGAAAGAAGCCAATATGAAACGGCTAAATGATGTATGATTCGAACTTTGTGAAATTCTAGAAGAGGCAAAACTATGGAGACAGTAACAATATCTGTGGTTGCTTGGAGTTCAGGGGGAGGGGAGCAGGAGTAATAGATAACAGGGCATTTTGGGGGCAGTGAAACTATTCTGCATGATATGATAATGGTGGACACATTATACATTTATCAAAACGCAAAGAACTGTATTAAAGAAGAGTGAATGTTAATATAAACTATGGACTTCAGTTAATAACAGTGTATCAACATTGGTTTATATTGTAACAAATGTACCACACTTATGTAACATGTTAAACAGGGGGAACTGATGGGGAGGAGAGGGCATTTTACAGGAACCCTTGATATTTTCAGCCCCATTTTTCTATAAACTCTAAAAATTAAAGTCTATTAAAAAAAAAACCAAGCAATTATCTGAACAGATGATTCACCAGAGGAGATATACAGATGGCAAGTAAGCATATCAACAGATGATCAACATCATTTGTCACTGGAGAGTTGCCAATTAAAACAATAATCAGATATTATATACCTATTAAAATGGCTCAAATCCAGAAAACGGACAATACCAGTTCTGGAGAAGATGCAGAGCAGCAGAGAAAATCTCACTCATTGCTGGTGGGAATGCAAAATGGCACAGTCAGTTGGGAAAACAATTCAGCTATTGATTCCCTCTCTAAGTGATATCCCAAGTTTCTTTTTCTGTGGGACAGATTTCACTTAGCATCATCGTACCTCAATCCACTCATTATGCTGGAACCAGCCTTATGACATGGATTCCATGGCTGAGGGATATTCCATCGTACCTAAGTAGCACAAATTCTTGGTCCATTTCTCTCTTCCCCGGCATATGAAGGGTGTCCCGAAGTCGAGGTTGTTGTAAAGAGAGAAGCCCTAAACTTTGGGGTGCCTGCGTCTGGTTGATTTTACAAAGCTAAATACAGTCTTATCCAGCATCCTCACTCCTAGGTATTTACCCAACTTATTTTAAAACTTATGTCCACATAAAAACCTGTATGTAAATGTTTATTGTAACTTTATTCATAATTGTCCAAACTGGAAGCCACCAAGATATCCTTCAATAGGTGAATGAGTTAACAAGTTGGTCATCCACACAATGTAATATTCACTGATGAAAAGAAATGCATTATCAAGCTACAAAAGACATTGAATAACCTTAAATGCACGTTACTAAGTGAAAAGAAGCCAGTCTGAAAAGGCTACATATTTTACAAATCCAATTATATGATATTCTAAAAAAGACTAAACTATGAAAACAGTCAAAAGGTCCCTTGTTGCCTTTGGGTCACAACCTCAGGAACTTTCTGGGTAAAATCTGAAACCGACTTCCCTAGAAAAAGGGTAAGGGCAGGCAGACTACTCCAGATTGACAGGATGCAGGTTTAATAAGCAAAGGAACTTACATACCAGGCTTGTCTTGAGGGTCTGCAAGACAGATTTCTGCACGCAAGTTATACAGAGGTCTTAACTGGATTCAATCACATATTCAGTCCAGATAGTCTCAACACATTTTTCTCTAAAGGTTGAGTTACCCGTACGCATGCATCTATGTCAAGGCTATAACAATGTGAACATAAATAATGATAATATTGAATTATATCACATTAATTAAAAATAACCATCCCCGAGTCCATCCTGATTGAATAAATAATTAAATAAATAAATGGGGGAGAAAGGCAGCATTTTTTACAGTTGACTTTCAATTAGTAAATGTAGAAGAACAGAAGGAAGTAGAAAATAATCATCGCATAAACACCACAGTATAACTGCCGTGAACAAGATCCATGATGGATGTTAAAATTAGTAAGCAAGAGTTTGAGGAGAAACAGGATTAGTATAGTCTCAAAGTATCTCCCTCACAATATTTATTACTATAAAGGGAAAGATACTAACTTTGCAATGGAGTAACGTGCCAAAACCACCTTCAGCAAGTGACTAAGGTCGAGATCACCAGTAATAACACATATCAACATAATGAATCCCATGATAGGATGCACTGAGGATATAGCATCATTTCTGCAGCACTTTTGCCCAAAATACATACCTGAAGTCTGTACAGTCATGAGAAAACATCAGACAAACCAAAATTGAAGGACGCTTGACAAAATAACTGATCAATATTACTCAAAAATGTTAAGGTCATAAAAAACAAGGAAAGACTGAAGACTATTAGCGAGTGTAGGAGATTACAGAGAAAGAAAAATTAAATGCACTTTGGGATCCTGGATAAGACTCTGGAATAGCAAAAGGACATTAGTGGAAAAAGTGGTGAAATACAAATAAATTTTGTAGTTTAGTTAATAGTATTGTACAAGGTTAATTTCTTGTCCTTGATAATTGTACTAAAGTTATATAATGTATTTATATTAAGGGAAGACGGATGAGAGACAGATGGAAACTCTGTTTTGTTTTCCTTTTTTTGTGTTTCTGTAAGGCTAAAATTAGTTTAAAATTTTAAATTTTATAAATAAAGAAGCTAATACCTTGGTCAGATATATTAAATATGACAGTGTATATAAAGCATTAATGGCAGTGCCTAGAATTATTACACACAAACAAGGGAACATCATTATCATCATATCATTATTATCAGTATTATTAATATAATAAGATGGTGTGAGGTACTACAAAGAATTCTTCCGTTTACCTAGGTTGACAACAAATGCCCGTCACTGAGGACAAAAGCGATGTTTACAACATTGTGAGCTCAGACTTTTCAGTTCTTGGGGCAGCCACGTCGCCTCACATCTTGCAGAGAAGCAGCATTTCAGCAGACCTAGCTATCACCTCCACTTACCCCAAGATAATTTTAAGAAGACTGGGTGGGGGAAACGTTTATCATTTTTGAACTGTGCAGTATTCATGAACAAATTCTACCTCTTCTCTTCACATTCCATTTGGGGAAGGATGGGATCATGTGACTGGTTCTGTTTCTCAGAATCAAGGGAATCCCTTGTCATATTTGGCAGTGCCTGAAAAGAGGGGGGTTATGGGTGGAATCATGTCCGTCCTCGAAAGATGTGTTGAAGCCCTAACCCTGAGTACCTCAGAATGTGATCTTATTTGGGTTAACATTTGTAGATGTGATTAGTTAAGTCAGATGAGGTCATAGTGGAGCAGGTAGGCCCTAAATTTCACAAGTCTTCATAAGAAGATACTGTGGAGACACACAGGGAGAAGGCCATGTGACAACGAGGGAGAGATTGGAGGGATGCCAGCCAAGAAATGCCAGGGAACAATGGCCACCATCAGAAGCTAGGACGGGACAAGGAAGGATTCTATTCAGAGTCTCAGAGCGAGCATGGCCCTATCAACACCTTGATTCGGGACTCCTAGTTTGGTGAGAGGATAAATTTCTGTTGCTTTAAGCCATGCAGTCTGTGGTGCTTTGTTATAGCAGATCTAGGAAACTAACACAAGGGGAGAGGGGTAGACGTCCAGAAGGCTACCAGTTGGACTAACCTGCCCAATGTCCCCAGAGCAAGGGGAAGAGGCTTGCGGAGGAACGGTATGCTAGAATGCACAGGCATAGAAGATGGTTTCTAGTAGTGTCCACAGATACTAGAGGTGAGGTCACGGTGCGGAGGTGAGATTAGAACCCCAGAGTGTGGACCAAGGAGACGTGCACAGCAAAGAAAGATGGCATGACATCATCAGCATAAGGGGCTGAGCTCACCAGGGGGCACCAGGGCCTAGTGGGACTGCTTAGATTTTAACCCCCATCAGTACAAGGTCTCTTAAAACCACCAGCTATCCACATCAAGCTCATAATCAACAACGTAGGAAAGTAATCTAAGCTACCCAGGAAAAAAAAGCCAACTTGCACATTTTCCCCACTTTTTCCTCTCACCCCTATACCCAAGAGATTACCATAGTGAAGGAAGGATGTGTAAAGGAGAGCAGAATCCCATACCTCCACCACAGAGCAGGAGAGGAAAGGGAGAGCTTTCTTTTAGGTATGAAATTGAAGTTTTAAAATGGAAAGTTCTGAACCTTAAGAACTAAAACTGTTTTTTTAATAACCTAAAGAGACAAAAATGTTATGAAATTAGATACCATGAAAGGCACTTGCTCCCCTGTGGGAGAGACAGGGGTCAATTGAGCATTTATTGGAAACAAAAAACTGTTTTATGTTTACACCACAATAAGCCTTCAAGACTCCCTAACTAACCTGTAAATATAATAATAATAACACAACAATAATGTAATAATATTCATCATTGTATCTTTTCATCTTATCAGCAAAATGTTCCTCATCTGTAAGTAAAAGAAGGCTTCCTTTCCCGTTTATCTGAGGACAAAGCTCCTTTTGATCATAACACAAAACAAAGAATTAGTGATAAGCAAAGGATTCAAAGGACTCAGGGAATCTGGCAAGGCTTATGGGTTCCGAAATTATGAACATTTTAGTAAGTGAATGGTGGAGGTGGCGAGGTCTCCAGGGAGTCTTGTGCCTTGAAATATAATGAGTTTCTTCGGGGAGTAGTTCATTAGCAAATGAGAAAGCAAATGCTCTGTCAAGAGGAAGCTTTCGAAACTATTACTTTGTTTTAATCAGCAGGCTTGATTTTCCATTAAGAAACAAGACAAAATGTTTTCCCTGGCCAGGCAACTCTTTCAACAGGAGATTCTGTTGGTTTTTAATAAGGCACAGTATTTAGAAACCTGGAGATTGGTCCACCTCAAGAGTTTTTTGGAATTTCAGAGTCAGGAAAATATGAAAAGTTTTTAATTATTATAGAAGAGAAAGTTGCTAACCTTAGGTAATCAGCATTGTCTTACATCTTAGAGCTAGATGTGTGACCCTGGGAAAACATCTTCACCTCTCTGAGCTTCAATTTGTCCCCTACAAATGAAAATAAAAGCACGTCTCACATAGAAGTATTTTTGAGTTTAAAATGACACATGTAAAGCACTTAGCAAAAAAAGAGCTAATAAATAGCAGAGCCAGGATTTGAACCCCAGCTGTTCTGACTACAAAAGCCAAGTTCTTAATCTTTACCCTCTATTGTCTCTATTTTCACAGAGAATTGTCATGAAGATCACATACAAATGCAAGAATATAAATACAAATTTTAGAGTCTGCCAAGATAGATCCAGGACTTTACAATCAGAACTAAAGGCTTTCGGTAGTGATTTGAAGAAAAAAAGAAAGAGCTCCATTAGAGTACAAAAGATATTTCTTTTGTTCGCCGCTGTATCCCTAGCTCCATAATGCATAATGCTGGCTTATTATATGTATTTGTTGAAAGGATGACATATAACCAACACCTATCAAAGGAAAGAGAACATTTGACAAGTACTTATTTCAAGACTAAGCCCTGTAAAGCTGGTGACATCATTATTCTTAAAGGTGTAGCACACATAAAAAGTACCTACTCTTTAAGGAAACTTCTTTATAGATGTTGATTATTTTGAACTTAGTATGTGAAAGATAGAAAAAAAGCATCATTTTAAAAGATGCTATGGCTTGACATGAATATATACTTTTAGAAAAAAAAGTTATTCAGTTAATCCTTACCTAATCAGATATATTAATTGAAATAGATTATAATTATGCTTCACACAGATGCTGTTCTTTTCTAAACTTTAGTCAGGCTCATCTAAGCCCTCTAAGCCTAGACCTTGATGTCCATTGTGGCAAGAATCTTACTAAGTCAGGTTAGTGAGAATCCGCCCCATCCCATCCCTACCTCAATATCAGATCAAATTCCTCGTCCTTCACCAGCTCCCCAGCTGATAGCTGGTCAGCCTGAACTGTCTTCAGCAAGAATCCGGTTAAATCTGTGTAGCAAGAATCCCCTCTTACCCCTGATATTTAGTAACTTTCCATCCACTGGGCCCTCTGGCCCCATTCTTGCTGCATATCTTACTCCAGTTCTGCTAACATTTCAGTTGCTCAGATGTGCCATCGTCCTCCCTTGTCTCAGGACTTTATGTGTGCAATTCCCTTCAATTAATCAATTCCTATGTAGCATCTTTCAGATTTCAGTACAGAGGTCACTTCCTTAGAGAATCATCTTCTAACACATCTTGCTGTAAGTTCTCAGTGTACACTGGACACAAAAGCATTCATCACAGTTATGACATATTTTCATTTCCTTTTTTGTTTTTTTTTCTCACTAGAATATCAAAATCCGTAATGTAAATGATAAAAAGCCACATTTTGCAAATTCCTTTACTCAACTGAAAGTGCAAAAATAAAAAAATTATCTAACATTCAGTCCAAAGGTCTTGTTAATTCTGCCCACCTGCCTCCTTTGCCTACCTCTTCCTCCTTCTCCATATCTTGTCTACCAATTTTTTGTAGTCTCTACAACATATCAGGGAACAAGTGACACTACCCACAGTCTCTAACTCTTAGAACAATAAACCACTCAAGGGAATTATTACTTTCCCGTGTGATGGATAAGCAAACTAAAACCTAGACGTATGATCACTTAAACCCAGCAGCACACAGAGCAGGTGCCATAGAATTTGGAACACAGCTCTGTACAGCTTCAAGCCCATCATATTCTTTCTCCAAGCTCCACACCTTGTATTGTCTCATCCATCATCAAGACACCCTCACAGCATTACTATTGTATCACCTCTCCTGTGGGTACATGGACTGGAGTTCACAAGATTGAGAGTCCCTGCATAGCAGGAAATATATCTGACATTTCTTTCTTACTTTCCTAAGCCAGAAAGGCATTGTGCCAGAAGTAGCTTGATGCCTATGTTACTGAAGAATCACAAACTGTGATAGAGGGAAGAAACCCTGGTAATCTGGTCCAATCTCTTATTTCAAAGCCCAGGAACACCAGTTTAAAAAGTGGCAGAGAACTTAGGACTTAAAACCCTGAAGTTTAAATTTCCTATTGTACCAGCTTGTGTACCCGTTCCCTGATTAGTGAATGAATGATAAGATACATGAACTGATTTTTTAAATGAATAATGTTAGTCATTATCAGACCATCTAACCTTTGGGGGATGCCTAGTGATGAGTAGATGCTCTGTTCCTGATTAACATCAAAGAGAAAGGTTTTAACCATGAGGGAGAAAGAAAGAATGAGAGCCACATGATCTCATTACTTTTCCCCAAACATCACGGCATTTTATTGCTCATTTTCTAGTCAAAGAGTCTCTGAAACATGGTCCAACATGCAGCTGTGCTTTCAGAGAACTGGGAGAGACAAGTTCTGTCTCTCTTGATGCAGACAGACAGAATTTCACCCTCCCTGGAATCATCCAAACTTGATTCTTGGCTGGAACACTTCAAACAAGAAAACATACTCTATTGTTTTTACTTCAAATATGAGTTTTATAGTTTTAAATCCAAAGCCACAGTTTCACGGAAATTTATGAGACCAAAAAATGCTTACAACTAAATAGTGGGTTTCTAGGTAGTAGCTGCTGTGAATGACACTCAGAACATACTCTTTGTATGGTGCATTGGGCCAAAAGCCAGAACTAAGATCTTGGCCTTAATCCTAGAGCCCCCTCTCAGGGGCCAATACATGGCACAGGCACACAGGGTACAGGTGTCACTGGTACTCAAGGCCTTGCATCTATCATCTGCATTCCTGCGTCATATCCTTCATATCTAGAGGGGTGACTAGTCTGCAAGCCACAAGATTCTAATGACAGCTCCTTAATGAAGTTGGGGTGACTATTTCATTGAGTTACTGGAAGCATAAGAGTCAAGGGAAGGTAATATAGATTAGCTCATTAAAGTAACTAATGTAAGTTGCTGGTAGTACATGATAAAGATACTGGACTTTTTGATACCCTCTCAGAGAAAAGAATCATTTGATATTTTATGGTCCTGCAGTGATTTTATCTAACCTGAAAATGAAATGTACATGCATATTTATATATCTACAGGTATTTGTGTGTATACATATATAATTAGTCAGATTGAGATATATGTCTATATCCTTTGTGAATACTAGAAATAGAATATATTTAAGAGATGCCACTGATTTGCATAATAAAAAGAGAAAATGAACATTCTAAATGAATACATGGGGAATGTTTAGTTTTACAAATAACAATGTAAATTAAAACAATAAGGTTGGGCTTCCCTGGTGGCGCAGTGGTTGAGAATCCACCTGCCAATGCAGGGAACACGGGTTCGTGCCCCGGTCCGGGAAGATCCCACATGCCGCGGAGCGGCTGGACCCGTGAGCCGTGGCCGCTGAGCCTGCGCGTCCGGAGCCTGTGCTCCGCAACGGGAGAGGCCACAACAGTGAGAGGCCTGCGTACCACACACACACAAAAATAAAACAATAAGGTTACATTTCATTGCTATTGCATACATGAACTTTTAAAATAAATCACAATTACCAATGATAGTGAAGATGGTAAAGTATATAAGCTCAAACAATTCGGAATGTAATTGCAATGTGAGTCTACCACTTTCAAAAGCAATATATCAGTGCATATCTATAGAAATAAAGATATCTCAGTAATCCCGTTCTCAGAAATTATTCTGGAGAAAGCATTCATTTATGCTTTTTTCTTTCAATTAGGATGTTCACTGCAATATTATCTATAAAACCCCAAAATCAGAAATAATTAAAATGTCCAGCATTATGGTATGCCCACTCACTGGAATGTTATACAAATACTTTAAAACCTTTTTGAAATTTGCAACATTATGTAAAGTATATATGACATAAGATTATGAGAGCAGGGGCTTCCCCGGTGGCGCAGTGGTTGAGAGTCTGCCTGCCGATGCAGGGGACACGGGTTCGTGCCCCGGTCTGGGAGGATCACACATGCCGCAGAGCGGCTGGGCCCGTGAGCCATGGCCGCTGAGCCTGCGCGTCCGGAGCCTGTGCTCCGCAACGGGAGAGGCCACAATGGTGAGAGGCCCCCGTACCGCAAAAAAAAAAAAAAAAAAAAAAAAATTGAGAGCAAAGTATAAAATTCTATGTTCATACTGACTACAACCATGCAGAGATATATTTACCTTTTTATATAAATATAATATCCTTTAATTAAACTGTTGGCATCAGGAATGCTTTTTAATTTCTTTTTAATTTTTAGTATTGTTATTTTCTCAATTAAAATGGGAAAAATAGAGCCAGATTCTATTGGCGAGAAACAAAATTAGTTTCTCATTGTAGAGAGTGTGTATGCAGATGTTAAGGAGCAGAGATTTAGAAGTCAGTAGAACAGTTGAGCTTGCGAATGAATGCCCCTTCCCTTGGTAGCTGTGAGACCTTGGAAAAATAATTTATACTATCTAAGTGTCAGTTTACTCTTATGTAAGATGAAGATAATCATTTCTTATAGCTGTGGAGATTCAGGGAAATAAAGTCTTTATCTCTTAGCAAAGTTTATGGCCTATCATAAATGTTCAAGAAATAATAGTTTTGGTTTGTTTTGTTTTTCTGTTGTGGCCTCTCCGGTTGCGGAGCGCAGGCTCCGGACGCGCAGGCTCAGCGGCCACGGCTCACGGGCCCAGCCGCTCCGCGGCACGTGGGATCTTCCCGGACCGGGGCACGAACCCGCGTCCCCTGCATCGGCAGGCGGCCTCTCAACCACTGCGCCTCCAGGGAAGCCCCAGCAAGTCTTCTTAATGTCAGAATATCTAAATAAAAAGTAAAAAACAAAAGCCTGTCAGAAATATATGTGATAAAATATTTCCTTTTGGACCTCACCAAGACAACATACTTTTGTAAATGCAATTTTTTTCCCATTTTCTTTCAGGTACTTTGAATTTGGAGTACGCAAGTTTTTGCAAAAGAAATGCTTTCATAAAATTAAACAAGTCCATATCTACATGTGAAGAGGGACACTGAAAATTACATTAAGTACATTGATTTTTCTATGGAAATAAAATATTTATATAGCTGACATATGAATTATAAACAACTCTTCTTCTCTTCCCCACCTCATATCTTATATACCTATGTCTGCATCTGTACGTAGTTTCCTAAAAGAGTCAATCTTCCCCTCCCCAATCCCAGCCAGTTCCACCAAATGAATGAGCAGTTTACTATTTTTTTTTTTTTATTCCCAGTGGGGTCTGGCCTAATTCACGTGGCACAATGCACCCAGGTTGCAAAGGATCCCACTGATCTATGTGTTACAGAGAGCTTCTAATACAAAAGTCCAGAGAGAGTGCTTTCAGATTTTCAAACATCCCGTTTTAACTTGAAAGCTGTGCACATTTGCTCTGGGAGGACATAACAATGACTTCCCAACATTGTTCCCCTTTTCAATATAGCCACACTTGAAAGGAATTCAGTTTCTGTAGCGACAAAAGTATCCCAAGGACCCAAGGCCCTCAGCGTTCACATCTCAGAAAGACTCCATGTGAGAAGAGCCGCTGTAGTTTCTTTTGAACGTCCATCGTTGCCTCTCAGCCCCTCTGGATCAGTGCTGGGTGGAGGACAATCTTTCTCACTTGAGACGTGGGGTGAGATAGGAGAAAAACCAATGAGATTTATCACCTTCCCTTCGTGAAGTACCCTGGCAGCAAAGTGACCCCGGCAGTTCAGAAGCACATTGCATGCATAACAATCTAATGAGATCTTGGAGACTTTGGTCTCCAGTGAGTCTTTCATTGGGAAATTTCTTCATTAGTTGGTTTTTATAGGTAAATCTTGCCTCAGATCCCAAAGGGAGCTTGCAACATCTTTGAGAAGCAAATGTGAACTGACAATCAGAATTTCCTCTAGTCAGGTACTAAGGCTGGTAAACAGAAAACTTTGTTCCACGAAGGAAATTTCATCTTTTCTTTGGGGAGAATAAGTCAAAATATCTACTCTCTGAATTCATTTTTTTAAAAGTATGCACAATCCTGTATGAACTAACTACTACCTCCATTTCAAAAGATGCCCTAATGAGATTCATTGAGTGGTTATCCTATCCACCTTTCACTCATTCATTTATTCATTCATTCAGCATATATTTACTGAGTGTCTACTATGAGCCAGGTACTATTCTAGCGAATCAGAAACATTAAAAAACAACAACAACAGGTAAAAATAATTCCTGCCTTTGTGAAGCATCCAGTCCAGAAGAAGACAGAAAATAATAAACATAAAACACATAAAATATAGTACATTAGAAGTGCAGGTATTTGGCAGAATTTTCAAGCAGAGGGGGCAACCAGTGCCAAGGCCTTAAGACAAAAGCACACCTGATCTGCTTTTCGAATTTCAAATGTCCCGTTTTAACTTGAAAGCTGTGCACATTTGCTCTGGGAGGACATAACAATGGCCCTCCAACATTGTTCCCCTTTTCAATATAGCCACACTTGAAAGGAATTCAGTTTCTTTAGCAACAAAAGTATCCCAAGGACCCAAGGCCCTCAGCGTTCACATCTCAGAAAGACTCCACGTGAGAAGAGCCACATGGAGAACAGCAAAACAGCTAGCAGTGTCTGAAGCAGAGTGAAGGAGGAGGAAAGTAGCAGCATGTGTGGTCAGACAGGTCAGGGGTGCCATGAGGTTACTGTTGGGATTTTGGTTTTCACTCTGAGACAATAAGGAGCCAAAGAAGAGTTGGAGGTAGAGGAGCGGCGCCATCTGAATTATCTGTTGAAGAATCACTCTGGGTGCAGGCATGAAATAGTATCAAGTGTTGTATCTTCCAGGAAGCCTTACCTGATACTGCCATCTCAAAGGAGCTGTCTCACCTGCGTACTTCTTACACATTCATGTATTCATCCAACCACATTTACTGAACATCACCACCCTTACAGGAATTGGAAACACAGAAATGAGTAGTATTTTGTCACGTCTGGATTCTCCAGCATCTATAATTCCTCCTTATTTGGGAAAACCCCCATTATATGGGTGTTCTGAGGTGACAAAGGGTCTTACCTTTCCTCCTGCAAAGAAAGTTTAGTTAAACATGCCATGCTTAGGTAATGGAAGAGGGTGACATTCTATGATTTATATGTGAAAAAAGGAAATCATAATCGTTTCTAACTGGAACTCTCACCAAACTCAACCATCTGCTTAGAGAAGACAAATTATTCTACCTTACTTCAACTTAAGTGCTTGTTTTATTTTTATTTTCACCAAATTCAGGCATTATTATCTCCTTTACTATCTAATCACTTTGGATAAATACTCATATTTTCAGTATTTCTTTCTCCGTTTCCTCCCCTCTCTTCATCACTCATTGAAATATGTCAAGGGTGAACTGAGAGAAAGAGACTTCTGTTCCCAGTTTTTGCATTGTCTTGATTTGGGAAAATTACCTCTGGTTCTAAATGGCCTTCATTTAGGGTGACTTGTGGAGTTTGTTTTCCTGGGTGTAGGTCTCTGCCCGGTGGTCATCCTTGGGTATGACTGGTCTGCAGAGGTATTTACTGAAGTGTGGCAAGATCGGTTGGGTCTCGTGGACATGGCGCTAACACATGATGATGATGGTGACTGTCTCTGCCACTGCCTCAGGCCTTAGGTTGATACATAATCTGTGTGCCTGTCCTTATTGTCCAGTGTTCTGAGCACTTCTCTATCCCCAAAGCAACAAGGAAATCTTGACTTCTCTCTCCAAACCTGGCTTAAATGTGTAGGACAATATGAGGCTAACCTCAAGTCTATACTCTTAAAGATCTCCCCTAGACATCATAGTCTATTTTCTCACGGCGCCAATTGCAGTGTTTCAGTCTCCAATCTTCTGCCTAAGCTCAGGGAATGGAGGGCTTACCCAATGTTTGCAGAATTCCCAATGTTATTCTCTCATTCTTTTTCTCTTTTTTCTCTTCTCTCTCCTTCATTCTCTCTCTCTCTCCTCTCTCCTTCATTCTCTCTCTCTCCCCCCTCTCTCCTTCATTCTCTCTCTCTCCCCCCTCTCTCCTTCATTCTCTCTCCCCTCTCTCTCCTTCATTCTCTCTCTCTCCCCTCTCCTTCATTCTCTCTCTCTCCCCCCTCTCTCCTTCATTCTCTCTCTCTCTCCCCTCTCTCCTTCATTCTCTCTCTCTCTCCCCTCTCTCCTTCATTCTCTCTCTCTCTCCCCTCTCTCCTTCATTCTCTCTCTCCCCTCTCTCCTTCATTCTCTCTCCCCTCTCTCCTTCATTCTCTCTCTCTCCCCTCTCTCCTTCATTCTCTCTCCCCTCTCTCCTTCATTCTCTCTCCCCTCTCTCCTTCATTCTCTCTCCCCTCTCTCTCCTTCATTCTCTCTCTCTCCCCTCTCCTTCATTCTCTCTCTCCCCCCTCTCTCCTTCATTCTCTCTCTCTCTCTCCCCTCTCTCCTTCATTCTCTCTCTCCCCTCTCTCCTTCATTCTCTCTCTCTCCCCTCTCTCCTTCATTCTCTCTCTGCCCTCACCCTCTGTCCCTCCTATGTCCTCCTTTTTATAACATAAAGCTCTTAACATAATGTTTCTTTCATAAAATAATGCTTTTGTCTTTTAGGTTTGAATATTAACATTTAAACCCAGTTATGAGAGTTCCTGGAAAATCCCTTGCTCTCTCACCAAAGTCAGTTTTTGTTTCTGTTTTATCCACACCAAAAGCACTGCCTAAGTCTCCTTGTAGACTTAGAAACTTGATTTGTAAGATCAGGGCTGGGTTCTAGGCTGTATTCCTCCCTCCCAAAATAATCAATCCCTTCACTACAGTGGCTAGAGAAGCAGCTTAAGGACAACCAGGAAAACTAAGATTTTCAAAAATGCTATCACCCATATACTAATAAAAATAATAAAAGCTCACACTTATTGAGAACCTCCTCTATACCCAGGTCTGTCTATTCCACAAACACTGCCTCATAACACTTTTCCTCTATGGAAAAGTAAATAGAACAAGGAAGAACTTCCCTTCTCATAACAAGCTAAGAAATTATGCCACTCAAAAAAACGTAGGCATATTTTTTAAAAATATAAAGCCTCAAATCCCTCTTATCAATATTTATTTTAAATAATAAGAGAATCCATTTGTTGAATGCTTACTATCAGTATATTTTCACTAAGTTTGTTGTAATCTGTATACCAAAAAATATAATGTTTTGAATATAAAAAATATTTAAATAATGATTTTTAAAAATCGGCTGAGAGGTGTTAAGTTTGCGCAAGCTCACATGGCTAAGGAGTGCTGAGGACAACATGATGCCTCAGCCTGTACCGTATCCTTTTGAAGAGTCATAGTGCAGAAGCATATTGAAAATTAAAGGCTCTGAGAGGTCAGGTCAGAGGTAAAGATGCCTGTTTAACTGTATTTAACAGTGTTTCCTACAAGTATCTTTGATTCTAGAATGGAAATATCAAGACAGATTAGGGACTGTAGGTGGGGAGTGCGGGCAAGTTTCTCCAGCGGCTTGTGGTTACATGGGAGATGGAGAACAAAGAAAGCAAAGTGGTGGAGAACCTGTGCTGGACCAACATCAGCAGGGCAACAGAAGATCCATTCGCTCCGTTTTTTGGGTTTTTTTTAACATCTTTATTGGAGTATAGTTGCTTTAAAATGGTGTGTTAGTTTCTGCTTTATAACGAAGTGAATCAGCTGTACATATACGTATATTCCCATATCTCCTCCCTCTTGCGTCTCCCTCCCACCCTCCCTATCCCACCCCTCTAGGTGGTCACAAAGCACCGAGCTGATCTCCCTGTGCTATGTGGCTGCTTCCCACTAGCTATCTATTTTACACTTGGTAGTGTCTATATTTCCGTGCCACTCTCTCACTCCGTCCCAGCTTCCCCTTCCCCTTCCCTGTGTCCTCAAGTCCATTCTCTACATATGCGTCTTTATTCCTGTCCTGCCCCTAGGTTCTTGTTACAATAGCCAGGACATGGAAGCAACCTAAGTGTCCATCGACAGATGAATGGATAAAGAAGATGTGGCACATATATACAATGGAATATTACTCAGCCATAAAAAGAAACAAAATCGAGTTATTTGTAGTGAGGTGGTTGGACCTAGAGTCTGTCATACAGAGTAAAGTAAGTCAGAAAGAGAAAAACAAATACCGTATGCTAACACATATATATGGAATGCATTCACTCAGTTTGCAGAGCAAATACAGCATGTCAGTTGTCTGTTAAGCCCTAGAAATGTAAAAATAGGCAGGACGCCCTCTCTGTCCTCAGGAAGCTCTGAGTCAAGCGTTCTCTACTTCTGTTAGAACAGTCGACTCTCAATCCTAAACAGGGGCTTTATTAAAAGACAGATCGCTGAGCCCCACCACCAGAGCTCTGATTCAGTAGATCAGTACGGTGGTGCCAAAGAATCTGCATCTTCTACAAGCCCCCAGGGGATGCTGATGCTACAGGTCTCAAGTGCACACTTAGAGAGTGACTGTGTTACGGTATCAAAGTACTAGCTTCTTCAGTCTCCTGGGAGAATATTTTCTGTCAATTTCCACCGTTTCCAAAAAAAGAAGCTCAAAATCTTAATCTTATTGGTACCTCTATATTTATGGTAATATAACAAAGGCCACAGTTATTTGTTTATCTAAGCCACAGATGTGCTGGGAACATTATATTTATCACCATCTTTTTACCCTCAGAATTAATCAAAGATAGATTTGTTAATCAGTAATCAGTGCCTCATTTGAGAGGCTCAGAGAAGTCAGGAGTTGACAAAATGCAAATAGCTTGAAAGGTGTAGAGCTGGGATTCAAATCACTTATCCCCCAAATTCAGTATTTTTCATTTTGTTGCTGAGACTGGTTCATTTGATGGTGGTGTTTGGAGGTGGAGGCCTGTGACATGAGTGGCTTGTTAAGCATCAGGAAGCCTCAATAAATAATTGATTGAATTTCTTTGTTCATCTTCCTGCTCATGAGGAAGGCATCTCATGTGTAAAAAAGACTGCAGCTCAGACAGTGCTAACAGTTAAAAAAAAAAGAAAGAAAGAAAAAAGAAAAAAGAAAGAAGAAAAGGTGGCCTGCTGCCCTGCTGCCTAGTGCCTAGGAGCTTTGCCTTCCAACACCTGCTTTGCTTCTGGAATTCAGCTTTCAGCCTCACCTCCACCCCCCCACCTCACCCCTGAAACGGAAGGGAAAGGCCACCCGCACAGTCACGGCAGCTGTGGCAAAGAGTGCATGTCAGCAGCGCCGCCAGCAGGAGAACAGGGGTACCATCTTCTTTGGTGCTGCCTGCCTAATCCCTGTCCTGTGCTGGTTGTCATGGTGACGAGGGCAATGCCTGTGCAGGTGCCTCACTGCGACTGAGACACGTGTGACTCCAACGATGACGGGAATGAAAGAGGATCAGCCAGGAGCCCTCAGCTCCAGCAGGAGGGCTCTGGAGCCTGTGGTGCTCTCAGCAGTGCTTAGAGGATTGAGAAGGCAGAGGAAGTGCAGGAATCCAAGTCAGGGCCTCCTGAGGCAGCCTCCCACCTCCACCCCACGTGGCTTTGCCTGGCTGGAAGCTAAAGAGACCCGTCTGGAGGCACAGGCTCCAGATTTGTTATGGCTGATTAGAAAAGGTGCTTTCCCAACCTCAAGAGAAGCACGTATGTTGTTCTAAAATCTCCTTTACTTTCCTACCAACTCTTCCATCTGCAGGTAAAGCACAGGAGTGACCTAGAGGGCAGAACAGAATTTACATCATCTTTCTCTATTAATCAAAGTGAAGTGGCAAAAAATAGGAAAATGACTCCACAAAAGCGAGCATGTGTTTGAGTGTGTGTGTGTGTGTGTGTGTGTGTGTGTGAGTGTGTTGAGTGATTTTTCTTGAAAAACAGTTCACAGTTTCTCAAGTATTGGGGAGTTATCGTCTCAGCTGGATTCCAGGGTGGTCTGGAGGAGCAAGAGAAACTGGAGATATGAAGTTGAATGCTGCCTTACTCTTGTATCTGACCACCGGCTGCTTCCCTGCAGCCTCCTCCGCAGCCAGGTGCACTGACTGTCCCTCACCACTGCACTTCCATCTCCTCTCTCAACTCTTTCGACAGGAGACACACTAATACCCTGCCCGGAAGAGGAAAAGGAAAACAGAACCGCAACATACTGAGCGCGATTGGTGTGCTCGGCGTTTGATGAACACACTTCCTCCTGAACTCGAGACGATAGAGCACTTGGAGAGAAGTGCAACCATCTCCATTTTACAGATAAAGACATCGGACTTCAAAGAGTGTAAGCAATGTGCCCTAAATCAGAGACAGAATGTGGATCCATATTTAGGTCTTTATTGTCACCAAACTCCAAATTATTTTTATTTATTTTTTTTTTTGCGGTACGCGGGCCTCTCACTGTTGTGGCCTCTCCCGTTGCGGAGCACAGGCTCCGGACACGCAGGCTCAGCGGCCACGGCTCACGGGCCCAGCCGCTCTGCGGCACGTGGGATCTTCCCGGACCCGGGCCGCGAACCCGCGTCCCCTGCATCGGCAGGCGGACTCTCAACCACTGCGCCACCAGGGAAGCCCCAAACTCCAATTTTTATTCCTACTACACTGCCACATCACACTGTCCCTCAAACAGAAGAAAGAAAATGTTCTCTTCTCCCCTCTGGTAATTTTGACATTTAATTGGCAAGAGTTAGAATCTTGCTTATTTTTGATGCCTTGTCCCAGGATGCTTATCCCAATCTTTATTATTAATAATAACCAGTATTTGTTGAATGATTTTACTATGTCCATTCACTATAGCACTATAGCATAAGGAATATGTTTAAGAATTTTATTTCTATTAAAGATATGCAAATTTAGGCTTAAGGAGAATATTTGCCAAAGGTCCTACAGTTTATAGAGGTCTGAGTTAGGATCTAAACCGAGGTCTGTTTGTTTCCAGAGCAGAGCACTTACTCCCTATGCTGTGACATAAGGCACAGTTCTTATGAGCTTTCTGGGAGACAGGAGAAAAAGGAAAGGGATCTTAAACTTTTTCTGTTGCTTCCCATGAAAATAAAGCTAAACCATGTGAGTTTGGAGTTTAAGCAAGGGTGAAGAGCCTTTCCCATGTTATCTTTTATAGGTTTTGTTTGAATTCTGGAATGTTCCCAGTGTCTACTGTTTGGGGCTGGATACTTAGGTATGGGCAACCTAAGTCTGCAACTGAAATGACTTTCACAAAAGCTTTCCTTCCAGAATGTGCTTGATAGAGATCAATGCACTTAATATTCATTTCAGGCTAATTAGCTAAAGCAAGGGTCCCATGAACACCAAGAGCCAGGAGAAGGGACAATTTAGGACATCTTTGTCTAATTCCTCTTTAAATGCTAATAGCTTTGAGATTATTCTATAAACAGGCAGTATCAGAAAAGGAATAAAAGGACCTGTTTCATTTAATAAAGGGATCACCCAATGGATTGGAATGTTTATAGCAGCCTAAGTAATTATCCATTCATTTAGGTCAGAAAACATAACTAAGAAGAGCAATTCGATTTAGGTATAGCCTGCAACAGGGCTTCGTTATGAAACACCCCCGATCCTGCACTTCTACATGCCTGGTGGAAAACAGATTAGCTCTGCGACAGAGAGTGAAGACCCCTTTCCTTGGTGCCCCAGAACTGCCAGTCAAATATTATAAGAGAACAAATAAAATCTATGTTCTAATATAATACATGTTGTTACCTAAACAATGTATTTCAGTAAGGGGGCAAAGGAGGCTGGGATAGACACGAAAACATTATCTCGAAAATCAGAATGACGTGTGTTCAAATCCTGGTTTCTCCTTAGTAATCCCAAATGCACCCGTCCCAAAGGATAAGAGTTGTGTGGTGCTACGGCTCTCCCGTTATTTATTTGGAGACTAATTAGGCAAGTTATCTAACTGTTCTAGGTCTTTGTCTTCTAAAATAAGCATTATCATAGAATCAAGCTCGCAAAAGTTGTTGTAAGAATTAAATGAGATAATAAATCTGCAAAGAGACGAGGCTATAGTAAATGTACAATAGATGGTCGTAATTATTACCTGGCTCAGCTACAGAAGTTGGCTCTGAAAGAGACACCTGAGAGGGCCAAGGGCAAGGTGATTAGCTTAAGAGTTTAGGCACTTATTATTCAAGAAGGATCCATCCAAGGAGTAGTAAGTCCTTCCAAAGAAGATGAATTATGCTCTTGTTAGGTGAATGGTGACATCAATCTGTTCTTAGGACTTTAATTTTTGGCTTTCACAGAGATTAAGAAAATGGTACAGCCATCTGGAAATGGACTTGGGAAAGCTCCAATGAGTATCTGTGCTCCAGGTGAACAGGCAGCAGTTCATCAAAGATCTACAGTTCTAATAGTTGTTGTTACATGCTCTGCCTTGGCCAGGATTGGCTGCTGAGTCACCAGAAGAGCTTCTGAAAAACGCAGATCCTGGGTCCTAGTCCAGATCTGCTGAATCAGAATCTCTAAGGGGTAATGCCATGGAATATGACTTTCCTAAAATTTCCTCAGGGCACAGGACACATTCTGTGGGCTACTGTTCAGAAACCAGTGAGCTGAGGAGACTGAGGTGAGACTGAGCCTGCTGTAGTAAAATGTCACCTTGGTGATGGGGACCTTTCTGAATACATTGTACTTGTCAGCTTGAACTCACGTCTCACAGGGATGTATCTGAGGCCCATTAACTTTCACTTCACAAAACACCAAGTGCCTATGTGTCTTATGTGTGCTTTCCTCCACTAATAAGCTATTTTTTAAAATGGATGGTTTAAAATGATGGTTCCTAATGACAACTTACTGACATCCCATCAGGCCTCCTTTGTCTTGACCCATCTCTTGCCTACAAATGGGAAAACAGAAGTAAGGCAGCAGGAGCTTTTAAGCAGGTATATAAAAAACACCTAGTTATCATGACTAACAACTTAGGTGTGATTGTTTGACTTCCCCTGCAAAGGGCTGCTGCAGCATATTAATAAACCAAGAATCAGGTTGAAGTTTTTTAGATGTTTCCTCAAAGTAACTTCAGAAGGTAGAAAATAAATATATCCAGGAGTGGAACTGCTGGATCGTAAGTCAGGTATATGTTTAGCTTAGGCAAAAACTTTTAAGTTTTCCAAGGCAACTGAACCAATCTGTACTCTCTCCAGCAGGTATGAGAGTTCCAATTCTTCTACATCCTTACCGCCACGATATGGACTTTTCAGTCTTTTTAATTTTAGCCGTTCTGGAGAGTGTTTAGTGGGATCTCATTGCGGTAGTAAATTTGCACTTCCTTGATGTGTAATCATTTCACATGAAGTGCCTATTACAGCGTTTCGCCCATACCTCATCAATTTCATTCCTAAGTATATGCCCAAGAGAAGTGAGTGCATATGTCCACCAAAAGACATATACAAGCTGTTTTACTTATACAGCAAACTGGACACCATCCAAATATCTATCAACAGGAGAATAAATAAGGCAATTTTTATGCAATGGAATATACACCGCAAGAAAAAGAAAAAGTACTAAAACATGTAACATCATGGATGGTTCTCATAGATATGCGGCGGGATAAAAAAAGCAGACACAAATGAGCATGTGCTGTATAATTCCATTTATATAAAGTGCATGAACATAACATATTACAACTTCAGAGAGCAACTGAAGTTGGAATCGTAGTTAGCTCTGCTGGCAGGGCATGTAATTGGGGCAGGCTTCATGGGCACGTCTCATAAGGCTCCACATTTAGAAAGGCCCTTTGCTCACTTTAATGCTCTTCTCTCACTATCTGGAAATTCTTAATATTCTTGAACAAGGAGCACCAGGTTTTCATTTCGGACTGTGAGCTGCAAATCATGCAGCTCACATGTAATCGACTAGACAAAGGCACAAGAGAACCTCCCAGGTGTTGGAAGTTTTCTTTTTTTAAAAAAAATTTTATTTATTTATCATTTATTTATTTATTTTTGGCCGTGCAGGCTTTCCCTAGTTGCGTCGAGCAGGGGCTGCTCTTCGTTGCGGTGCGCCGGCTTCTCATTGCAGTGGCTTCTCTTGTTGTGAAGCACGGGCTCTAGGCACGCGGGCTTCAGTAGTTGTGTCTCACAGGCTCTAGAGCACAGGCTCAGTAGTTGTGGTGCACAGGCTTAGCTGCTCCGCAGCATGTGGGATCCTCCCGGACCAGGGCTCGAACCCGTGTCCCCTGCGTCGGCAGGCAGATTCATAACCACTGCGCCGCCACGGAAGCACGCAAGTTTTCTATATCTTGATTGAGGAGGTAGTTACATGGGTGTATGTATATTCTAAAATCTAGTAAGCTATACACATAAGACTTGTGCACTTTATGTAAGTTATAAGTTAATAAATTAAATTTTAACAAAAATGTAAGAGAATAGAACATATAGTAATGTGAAGAGCAACCTTACCAGCATTGCCAGAGGCCTTCCTGCATAGCTCTGGGGAGGATTCTACAAAAAGTGACGCCAGCTGTGACTCCAGCTGTAAGAAAGAACACGGAATGGTGGAAACTAACATGCCCTAAGAGTATCCACTATGTGTCAGGCACCGCGGAAATCATTTTATCTGTTCTAAATCATTAAATCTTCCCAGTAGCCTTCTAATATAAATAGAATTAGCCTCAACTTATAGATAAGGAAAAGGAGGTCCAGAGAGGTCAAGCAACTTGTCTAACGATGGACAGAGAGTGGCCAAATGGAGTTGCAAACCCACATCCAACTGCCTCCTAGGTACGTCCTTTCCACACTATTATGCCACCTCAACTTGTAAAAATCTCCTAGTCATGTATCCGGGGAGACAAAAAGGCTGACCACGTTCCAAAAATAGTTCAATGTGACTTAACAATCCAGAGGCTATAGATACAATGTGGAGAAATCCTTTTACTGCCCTTGCAGGCATGCTGTGCCCTCCCAGGGCATGAGATTCGATTTTACCCAGTGAACATAACTGTAGGTATTAGTCCTGGAAATACAATGAACCATCACAAGTATTTGACTCAAGGGCTTGGTTCAGCCTCTGATTCTACAGCTTGCTGATGGGCCATAAGAAATAAGCGTTGTTATGTGACCTTCAAAACATGACAGATGAGTAGCAAAATAAATGATTCATTTAATGGGTTTAGATATACAGGGCCTTCCCTTGCCTCAGCACTGAGATCTTATTTATGGCCTGGTCTTAACTGAGTTTCTTTGTGTGGAAGCTTTGAAAAGCCATTATAGTCAAAAGCTTTCACAGGATTTATTATTAGAATGCTTTGAAAATTTCTATATAGAAAACAGAAGCAGGGGAACTATTATGTCTGTTATGTGAATGCAAAAAAAAAAAAAAAATCCACTTAAAACATAGACTTCTGAATGTTTGACACTTTGGAAATAACCAAAGTGGGAAATAATCTATACTTAATCTGGTTTAAAATATATGCTTATGTAGGGTTTCATGAGACCTTTGCATAATTTTTATCCAATGTATTATTCGGTAAACATGTATTGAGCATCTTTATAAACATGTCAGAAGGTGGGGATTCTTATGCATATGAGATGGATGAGATATGCATTTGACCTTCTGGAAGATAAGAATAAATAATGGTATAAAACATGTATCTACATGTGCCTAGTAAAAAGATAATGTAATAAATTAAAGAATTATAGCATCAAGAGAAGGGATGATGGGAGGAGCAAGCCGGTAGCCCCTTGTCTTTGTCAGGAAAATTAGTGATTGCCAGAAATATAATGGAATTGCCAAATAATTTGAAATTAGCTATGCGGGCAGTGTGGTTCCCTTTACTTCTCGTTTTCCTCAAGGCCGTTTTAGAGACTATGGGTCTTAATCCTTTATCCAGGTCTCCCTCCCAATCTCTATCTCTAGCCCACTGTGCTTTTTCCTCTTCTTTCCTCACCTGGATCAAGATTCTTAGGAGAGATTAAGGACACACCCAGAGGGGTGTGAAACGACTGTGTCCTAGCTCAAGACAAAGCATGGATATAGAAATGGACACAGTGATAGTTAGCATTTACTAAGCACTGATGATGTAAGCTCTTCATGTTTTAACTCATTTACTCCTCATGCAGTCCCGGGAGGTGGTGCTATAATCATGGCCACTTTAAATGTGAGAGAAATGAGGCAAAGATTTCTTAAGTAAAATGTCCAGTCACATCATATGCTCATAAGTTATGAAGCGGAAATTCAAACCGAGGCAGATTGGCTCCAGAGCCTCACTCTCAAACGTGCTGCTGTATTACACAGGGCAGTAGAATTGTGGGACACAGAAAAAAGGATCTAAGATGCACAATAAGTATGAACAATGCATCTGTGGGCCAGTTTGGCCTCTTTTTATCGTATGACCCAGTTCCCTCAACTATTAAGGGATGCCATGACTACTGAATTTGGAATGAGATGGGAATCATGTCACTGGAAATAGTCCAGTTATAGATAAGAAAAGTGAGGCTGGAGAAATCAAGTGATTCCTCCTAATATGCATAGCTTGGATTAGAGCCTGAATACTCTAAACTCTAGGACCTATATGCTTTCTGTATAACCACACCGATGGATACACCTGATTCTAAGGCCTCCTTCATCTCCTCCATCCTTTTACTCTCTCCCAGTCACATGACCTGTCATTGCACATCAACACATTCACTACAAACCAAAGACAGAGCCTCTGAACACGAGAGGAGAAATGTTCTTAGAAAACCCTTTGTTCCCCAGACTTGTTTTATATAGATGGGAAGACTGAGGCCTAGAAAAGCAAAAGATGTGTTGTTGCAAAATCATATATACATACATACATACATATACATAATACATACATATACATACATACATATATACATACATATATACATACATATATATATAGTAGCTAATTGGGAGTTAATTTCTTCCACTTCCTGCTTCCTACATCATCCCATATATAATAAACTGTTTACCAGCAATGACATGTATTAGATCATATGTGACTAATCTCCCACCTTAAATTTTCACATTGAATGTTCAAAACGACTCATGAAAAACATATTATGCTTATTTTTTGAATTCAGTGTCATTAAAACCCCAGCTCTAATGACTTCAAACTCAGTGTTGTTTCCACTTTGCTGTCTCTCTACTGTTTAGTACCATAGTATTCTTGGTTAGATTTACTGCCATTCAGTATCAATTAGCTACCAACCACACGGCAGTGATATGTACCCCAAGATTTATACCATATTTAGTAAACATGCATTAAGTACTTGCTGTGTATCTTGTATACTAGTAGATACATGTGTAGACATATATGTGTGTATATATATGTATATATTTTATATACACATACACAGAGATGTATACCTTCATAATATTTAAGAAATACAAATATATCTCCTCATATTTAAGAAACACAAATATATCTCCCATAGCATGTAATATGATCCCTTTCTTCAAAATCGTTACATCAAATTAATACGTCAAAAGGGTTAATTTGAAATAGTTGACGTAAAATACTTAGGACAGTGAGAAACGTTAGACAAATCTGTCCAACTAAATAATCTTTTATATATCCTCCAAAGTTTTGCTTTCTTAAACTACAGGTACTAGAGTTAATTTCTTATCTTGCTTTTACATACTATTCAAGATGAAAAGACAATGAAATTAAATTAGGCTTCCCTGTGAGCTTTGAAAAGCAGAAAATGGCTGAGAAGTACAGCAAGAAGTGGCTCCACACCCGAAAACCGGCCAAATAGAACACTAAAACCTTCACCACCGGACTCCACCGCAGAAGAGACTGAAATGGGTGGTAGGGCGGGTCAGAAAGCCCTGAGGGAATCCTTCCTGAGTCCGGGGGAAACAAATGAAGAAAACTGGTGTTCAGGAAAACATGATCAGCTAATAATAGGGAGAACAAACAAGTCCAAACCAACCCAAAATACGTCAAGCTTGGGTCCATTTTAGCATTATCTGGTTGTGTCCTAGAAACAATAAGAGAGGACTGTTTTACACTTAGGAGAGTTCGACATACAGCTGGCTGTACGTACATGCCTGATGAGCACACTTCTCTGTGCTCCTTACTGAACAGTGCTTGCTAAATAAAAGGGTCACATTCTTTTCCCACTCAGATCAAAATGGTCTATGGTATTCTATGCTACTTTTATCAATTACCATTTACCATTAGCCCAGCACACAAGCACCATAGAGCCCTTTATATAAACCTCCTATCAGGCTGGGTACTTTGTGAGCATTCTCATATTTAGTCCTTACAAAAAGCTCTGTGAGGTAAGTCTTAACAGGATTACAATTTTAGGAATGAATAAAGACGAATAGAGTTTAAACAACTTTCTTACCATTTGCACAATTGACTAGTGTCAAATGAGGTAATAAACCAAGGCCTGTTTTATGCCAAAGGCTGTGCCTTTAACCACCAGAGACACTACCTGGAGAAAACCCTCGTTCAAAAAAAGAAGCTTACAGCGCTTCCCTGGTGGCGCAGTGGTTGGGAGTCCGCCTGCCGACGCAGGGGACGCGGGTTCGTGCCCCGGGCCGGGAAGATCCCACCTGCCGCGGAGCGGCTGGGCCCGTGAGCCGTGGCCGCTGTGCCTGCGCGTCCGGAGCCTGCGCTCCGCAACGGGAGAGGCCACAACAGGGAGAGGCCCCGCGTACCGCAAAAAAAAAAAAAAAAAAAAAAAAAAGAAGCATATTTCAATTAAACAGACAATAAAGAAAACTGCCATGAAAGACAATTTCCAGCATTTTGGAAGATGCTCTCTGTTCTGCCTCTGCTCTGAGTTTTAAAGCAAAGAGAATCCCTTCATCCCTCTCAGCTATTGGACTACTGGCCTTGCCCTTAAACCTGGTGGTTGGACCTACTCTCCATGGCACCAGGTTTGACCCTTGGGGGATTATAAAAGTAAAGCTGAGTAAAAATAATCTCCACTGTGGCAGCTTTTAAGGGATCCAGTTTAAGTGGATTGAGGTGTCAAAATTCATCATAACAATTCACCTCAGAAAAGGCCTTAAATGTCAGTTTATCTTTGCAGCGAGAGTACCTTAGAGCAAAAATTGAGAACATATCCCAGGACAATAACCTTCCTTAGCTAAGAGCTTCTCTGAACCACTGTTAATGTCTCTTCATTTCACAGACACTAAAGAGCAAAATTAATTCTGCAGTCAGAGAGCATGCTGTCTCCTCTCTGGAGATACTCAGCCTGTATTAGTTTGCCAGGGCTGCCATAACAAAGTGTCACAGACTGGGTGGCTTAAGCGACACGATTTTTATTTTTTCACAATCCTAGAAGCTAGAAGTCCAAGATCAAGGTGTTGGCAGGGTTGATTTTTTTCTAAGGCCTTTTCCCTTGGCTTGTAGATGACTGACTTCTCCCTGTATCTTCACTGGTTCTTCCTTCTGTGTGTGTTTGGGTCCTAATCTCCTCTTCTCATAACGACATGTGTCATATAAGATTAGGGTCCACTCATATAGCTTCATTTTACCTTAAGTATCTCTTTAAAGGTCCTATCTCCAAATTGTCATACTCTGAAATACTGGGGGTTAGGACTTTAACATACGAATTATGGGGGGAGAGAGGAAGGAATAGAATTCAGCCCATAACACAGCCCAATTAAAATAATCCTCATTTGGTATCGTTCTATCCCAGTTCCTCCGAAAATTTCAGTTCTTACTTAAAAGCCTATTCTTGCCATTCAACAAGTCTTCCCAACCTGAAACCCCAATCCTGCTCCAGAATATAGTGATAAAGTCCAGTGCTATGCTATCTTGTACTCCCAGATTACAGGGTTTGGTCCAGGGATTAGCATATGCCCCAAGCAATAAAATAAAATGTAATATAATTTTCCCTAGCAGAATAAAGCCTCCTACTCTTGCCTCTTAAAAAAAAAAAAAAAATCCAGAATGATGTAACCCAGGGGGGCAGTGAAGAGATTTCATAGCCAAGAAGGGCAAGTCTGAGAATAAGTCAAATAAAGTTGGAGAGCAGAGTAGACCTGAAAGACTGAGAGAATAGCATGTTGGTGACACTTTTTGAGGCTCTGGAACAAACTGTGTCTGGAGTTAAAATTATGCCCAGTCGTTTCCATCACAACAATATCTGTTGCTTTAGCCATTTGGAGTCTGACTACCTGTAATTCTCAATGGAAAGTATCCTAACTGAAACAACAGCCGAGAGGAGTGGACCCTCAGGAACAGGCTGCAAGAATACATTAGGGAAGTTTCCTCATGCTTTCACCTGTTTGCGCTATGCAGATAGGGTGTCTGTGTTAAGTTTCTAAAAGTCAAGATTACCTAATTAATTCAATAAATGACTACAAAATACGTAATAGAGTCAGATATTGTGCTACAGCATGCATTCTCCACAGGGGTGTTACTGCCCTGAAAGGGATAAAAATTAGTTCTTCTGGGAGTGGAAAAATCTTGTTCTATTTTATGAACAAAACACAGTGCACACAATGAATACACAAACATAGAGTATATTGTTGGTATTAGAATTTCATGGGGGAAAGGGACAGTTGGGGGCAGGTGGGGATCTGTCCAGAACAAATTCTTAGGAGGGCGATAATTTTCAAAAAACGTTGAGTAACACCGTGCCAAAGGAAATTTGGAGAGATGCACATACAAACAAATGTGAACGCAATACGCACTGTGATAGAGAAATCTACAAGGTACACTAAAGACCAAAAAAGAAGACATTTTCAAACCTCTAGGGACAGAGGATTGACTGAAGAGTCAAAACAGCTATGTAGAAAATGATACTGTATCTTATTCTGAAAGCTAAGAAGTCAAGGAGAAAAAGCACATCCTGGTCAGAGGGGTCAGAGAGCAAAGCTTGGAAGCATCAAAGAGTATAACTCAGCGGGACTGGAGTTTAGGCTATAAAAGGGAAAGTAGGCAACAAGCCAGGCAGGCATATTAGGGAGGACTTACTAATAGTGGATTAAACATATAAGGCCTTTTCTTCGCTCTTAAAAAGAATTCTGGAGGTAGGAAGCTTCTGGCTTCATTTTAGTAGCTCAAAGCTGTCAAGGTTGGCATTTCTGAAATTCTCTTAGCCTTTTCCTTCGTGTTTGTCACCCCATCTGTTCTAGGTTTCTGGGGCAGCTCCAGACACCCACTGAAGACAGGAAAATGGAGAAATTGCATTTATGAAATACATCAACTAGCTTTTATCAGGAAAATAAAAGCTTTCCCAGAATAACATCTCCCTCCTTACCCGCTTGATTCATTGGCCTGATATGGGTCACTTAGCCACCCCCAGTCACAAAGGAGACTGGTAAATGGAGAACAGAATTGTCATAACTTGTTTAGACTAAGTATCCCAACACTAGAGACAGGCAAGTTGCAGCTGCAAATTTAATCTCAGTAATATTGGGAGGAAATATATGGGAAATAGAGTTTTAGGCTAAAGAAGAAATGATCTAAAATCAAATTATTCTTTAGTTCTCTGCAGCTAAGACTAGACATAGAATAAAATTCCAATGTATTTTTTAAAATATTATATAGAAATGATAAAATTACTGGAGATTTTTATGTTCTTCTTCATATTTCCAAATTTTCTAGAGTGAACATGTATTAGTAATATTATCAAGAAAAAAACAAATATAATATTTTAAGAGGAACAGTTCCCAGTAAAATTACTGCTTGGGGAAAAGAACTAGAACTCTTTAAGAGCTAAGCTGGTAGAAAAATTAAGTATAGTGTATTTAGGTAATTGGACTAGAACGCATAAAACTATGGAGAAAATTAGTGAGGCTCAAGAAGAGAGAAATATTAGGTAGTTTTCCAAACCCTACTCCTACCAGTGCTTGAAAGCTGATTGCTAAATTTTGGGGAACTTCTAAGCCAGTTTGTCAAGCACAGCCATTATTTTATTTTCTTTTGTTTTTTAAACATCTTTATTAGAGTATAATTGCTTTACAATGGTGTGCCAGTTTCTGCTTTATAACAAAGTGAATCAGTTATACACATACATATGTCCCCATATCTCTTCCCTCTTGCATCTCCCTCCCTCCCACCCTCCCTATCCCACCCCTCTAGGTGGTCACAAAGCACTGAGCTGATCTCCCTGTGCCATGCGGCTGCTTCCCACTAGCTATCCACCCTACATTTGGTAGTGTATATATGTCCATGCCAGTCTCTCACTTCGTCCCAGCTTACCCTTCCCCATCCCCATATCCTCAAGTCCATGCTCAAGTAGGTCTATGTTTTATTCCCGTCCTACCCCTAGTCTCTTCATGACATTGTTTTTTTCTTAGATTCCATATATATGTGTTAGCATACGGTATTTGTTTTTCTCCTTCTGACTTACTGCACTCTGTATGACAGACTCCAGGTCTATCCACCTCATTACAAATAACTCAGTTTCATTTCTTGTTATGGCTGAGTAATATTCCATTGTATATATGTGCCACATCTTCTTTATCCATTCATCTGTTGATGGACACTTGGGTTGCTTCCATGTCCTGGCTATTGTAAATAGAGCTGCAATGAACATTTTGGTACAAGACTTTTTGAATTATGGTGTTCTCAGGGTATATGCCCAGTAGTGGGATTGCTGGGTCGTATGGTAGCTCTATTTGTAGTTTTTTAAGGAACCTCCATACTGTTCTCCATAGTGGCTGTATCAATTTACATTCCCACCAGCAGTGCAAGAGTGTTCCCTTTTCTCCACACCCTCTCCAGCATTTATTGTTTGTAGATTTTTTGATGATGGCCATTCTGACCAGTGTGAGATGATACCTCATTGTAGTTTTGATTTGTATTTCTCTAATGATTAACGATGTTGAGCATTTTTTCATGTGTTTGTTGGCAATCTGTATATCTTCTTTGGAGAAATGTCTATTTATGTCTTCTGCCCATTTCTGGATTGGGTTGTTTGCTTTTTTGTTATTGAGCTGCATGAGCTGTTTGTAAATTTTGGATATTAATCCTTTGTCAGTTGCTTCATTTGCAAATATTTTCTCCCGTTCTGAGGGTTGTCTTTTCGTCTTGTTTATGGTTTCCTTTGCTGTGCAAAAGCTTTTAAGTTTCATTAGGTCCCATTTGTTTATTTTTGTTTTTATTTCCATTTCTCTAGGAGGTGGGTCAAAAAGGATCTTGCTGTGATTTATGTCATAGAGTGTTCTGCCTATGTTTTCCTCTAAGAGTTTGATAGTGTCTGGCCTTACATTTAGGTATTTAATCCATTTTGAGCTTATTTTTGTGTATGGTGTTAGGGAGTGTTCTAATCTCATACTTTTACATGTAGCTGTCCAGTTTTCCCAGCACCACTTATTGAAGAGGCTGTCTTTTCTCCACTGTATATTCTTGCCACCTTTATCAAAGATAAGGTGACCATATGTGCATGGGTTTATCTCTGGGCTCTCTATCCTGTTCCATTGATCTATATTTCTGTTTTTGAAGCACAGCCATTATTAAAAATTAAATTATATAAACTGGAGGTTATGTTGGTTGTACCTGTATGGTGGAAATACTAGATAATGCTTAGTCCTGAGTATCTCTTCCCAACTCTACTTTTCAGTCACACCAAATCGATAGCCTGAAATAGACCACAGCAGGTGTATTTACACCATGGGGATTGGCAAATACTACAAATCAGAGTTTGATTTATTGTTTTGTTGATTGTACTTAAATGATGGCAAATGTTATTAATAAAAATTAAACTTATATTGTGTCTTGCCTGTAAACAATATATTGTAATTAGCACAAAAATTTGGAACAGTGTTTTTCCATCAGCATTATCACAATAATCACCATCTAATTCTTAAAACCTTTTCCCTACTCTTCTCTTAAAAAAGAAAAATCAAGATTTCTTTATTCGTAAAAAAACTAAATATGCAACTATCATATGACCCAGCAATTGCACTCCTGGGCGTTTATCCCAGAAAAATGAAAATTTATGTTCACACGAAAACCTGTATAAGAATGTTTATAACAGCTTTATTTATAATAGCGCAAATCTGGAAACATCCCAGGCATCCTTCAATGGCTGAATGGTTAAACAAACTGTGATAAATCCATGCCATGGACTATTACTCAGCAATAAAAATGAAGAAACTATCAATACATGCAACAACCTGGATAAATCTCCACAGAATTATGTTGAGTGAAAAAATCCAATCCCAAAGGTTACCTACTGTGTAATTCCATTTATATAAAATTTTTGAAATGTGAACATTATAGAAATGCAAACAGATCAGTGGTTGCCAGGGATTAAGGAATAGATGGAGATGGGAAGAAGCAGATGTGGCTACAAAAGGAAAACATTAAGGATCTTTGCAGTGATGGAAGTGTCCTGTATTTTGACTATCAATATCAATATCCTGGCTGTGATGTTGCAAGATATTTATTATTATTGGTGAAAACTGGATAAAAGGTATATGAGATCTCTCAATATCATTACCTATGACTACATGTGAATCCACGATTATCTCAGAATAAAAAGTTTAAGGGGTTTCCCTGGTGGTGCAGTGGTTGAGAGTCTGCCTGCCAATGCAGGGGACATGGGTTTGAGCCCTGGTCTGGGAAGGTCCCACATGTTGTGGAGCAACTAGGCCCGTGAGCCACAACTACTGAGCCTGCGTGTCTGGAGCCTGTGGTCCACAACAAGAGAGGCCGTGACAGTGACAGGCCCGCGCACCGCGATGAAGAGTGGTCCCCACTTGCCGCAACTACAGAAAGCCCTCGCACAGAAACAAAGACCCAACACAGCCAAAACTAAATTAATTAATTAATTATTTAATTATTTTAAAAAGCTTTAACTAAAAAATAGAAAGATACCAATAGTTTATCCATTGTACAGTAACAAATAAATTGCAAGCTGAAAAAAAAAAGAAACTTTCTTAATTCCCCCACTGCCTGTCTGTCTGCTCTTCTCACTCTCTTCTTCCCTCTTCTTCTTCTCATTGCATATATTCCTCTTTGATTATATCATCTGTTCTCATAGATTCAATTACCATCTATATAATAAACTTTTCCAAACATGTACTCACTGTTCTCTTGAAACTCTAAACTCAACTACTGACTAGTCGTACCCCTTGGATATCATATAGGCATTACAAATTGGGCATGTCCAAAACTTAATGCAAAAGCAATTCAGTGGAGAAAGGCTAGTTTCTTCAACAAAGTATGCTTAAGCAATTGGATATCAATATGAAAGAAAGAAGGAAGGAAGGAAGGAAGGAAGGAAGGAAGGAAGGAAGGAAGGAAGGAAGGAAGGAAGGAAGGAAGGAAGGAAAGAAAAAGAAAGAAAGAAAGAAAGAGAGAGAGAGAGAGAAAGAAAGAAAGAAGGAAGGAAGGAAGGAAAGAAAGAAGAAAGGAAGAAAGAGAGAGAGAGAGGAAGGGAAGGAAGGAGGAAGAAAGGAAGGAAGGAAAGAAAGAGAGAAGGAAGGAAAGAGAAGGAAGGAGAGAGAAAGAAATTAATTCTATCCATAGTTCTCACTTTATGTAAAAATTAACTCAAATGGATCATTGATTTAAACACAGTACCTAATACCACAAAACTTCAAGTACAGAACATAAGAAAATATATTTGCTACCTTGGGTAAAGCAAAGACTTCTAGGAAACAGCATAAAACACACAGTTCAGAAAGAAAAAATGACCAATCAGTGTTCATCAAAATTAAAGACCCCTACTGTACCAAACATACTGACAAAAGAATACAAAGATAAGCCATGGACTGGGAAAAAAATATTTGCAAACACATATATGATAAAGGATATATACATAAATTACCTTAAAATTCGATAATAAGTATTTAAACAACTCAATAAAAAAATTGAGCAAAATACTTGAACAGAAACTTTATCAAAGAAGATGTACGGGTGACAAGTAACTCAAGAGAAGATATCCAACATCATTAATCACCAGGAAAACAAAAATTAAAACCTCCGTGATATATAATCATAATTTTATCAGAAAGACTAATATTGAAAACATGACCATTGCAAATGTTGGCAAAGATGTAGAGCTATGAGAACCCATACATTACTGGTGGGAATATAAAATGCTACTGTCAGTTTGGAAAACAGTTTGGTAATTTCTTTAAAAATTAAACATACAGCTATTTATATAATCTAGCAATTCTACTCCAGGTATTTAACCCAGAGACAAAAAAGCATACGATCACACAATAACTTATACATAAATGTTCCTAGCAACATTGATGAATTTCCAATTAATTATGCTCAGTGAAAGAAGTCAACTAAGAAGAATTATTACTGTGTGGTTCAATTTACATAAGATTCAAGAAAATGTGAATTAATCTAAAGTAATAGGAAGCATATCAATGGTTGCTTGGGGATAGCAACATAGAGGGGGTGTAATCCAGGAGGAGGAGAAGAGGAGAGATTATAAAGGGGTTCAAGGAAAGTATTGAGGGTGATAGATATGTTCTCTGTCTTGATTATGGTGGAAACATCAAATTGTACTCTTTAAATGTTCAACTTATCATATGTCAATTAGACTTAATTTTTAAAAAGAAGAGGATAAAGAGCATAAGAAAAATGTGAGATGGGTGAGGGAATTGGACATGATTGGATTAGGGTCAATTTTTCTTCCAGTATTCCAGGAAGAAAAGAGAATATACCAAACATACATGTGTGTGTTTTGTAGTGAATAGCTAATAGAGTTTCTTTCTTACCTTTCATATTTTCTCCATAAACTGTGAAGTCTAAGGGAGATCATGGAAACTATAGGAAGAAGTTGGACATAACCACTATATAAAATAGAAACAATGGCAGTGTTTCTCCAGGGTAATCTTCCCTGATTTTCATGCAAATGACAAATTCCTTTTTACAAGTTATCATATCATCTTCTACTTTTCCTTCATATGTGCCACCGTTGTTACTTTACATGTATCTGTATGATTGTTGGTTCTACATATTACTCACCCAATAAAGTTGATGATCTCTATGAAAGGAAAGTTTATTTTATTTTTACTAACTTCTGTGTTCCCAGTAGTGTTCAAGCAGAGTGCGGTACACAGGCCTCTCACTGTTGTGGCCTCTCCCATTGCGGAGCACAGACTCTGGATGCGCAGGCTCAGCGGCCATGGCTCACGGGTCCAGCCACTCCACGGCGTGTGGGATCTTCCCAGACCGGGGCACGAACCCATGTCCCCTGCATCGGAAGGCGGACTCTCAACCACTGTGCCACCAGGGAAGCCTGAAACTACTATTAAATGAGTGATTAAAGAAACTTAGAAGGATCACCTGGCAACACTGATGGTGTAAAAGAGATTGGAGGCCATGATTTCGCAGAGATACCTATCTGCATTATTTTGTTATTTTTTCCAGCAGTACTTGGTCAGCCAGAGATGGATCAGCACTGAAATGATAAACAGCTGCATTGGATTAGTTATTGTTTCCCCATGATAGGTTGGTGGAAGAATATTGGGCAAAGGCATTGACACGAGATAGATTACAAGTATGTTTTCACAAAGAAGTCAAATTGAAGAAAGGATTGAACTTTAACAACCATAATAATTTTATAAATACTTGAAGGGATTCAGTAAAACAAGCCATGGAAAATCAGTTCCTTACAAATGAATGACTGAATATTGAATAATTGATTCCTTCTCTTAAGGTTATGTTATGGAAAAGTTAAAACAGAGTCCAATCTTGAATATTTAGTTTTTTTCTACCTCTCATTTTTATTCTAAGTGTGATAAGATCACAAGTACAATAACGTACTTTTTAATAAAGACTTTATTTTTAGAGCAGTTTTAGGTTTACAACAAACTTGAGAGGAAGATACAAAGATTTTCCAGACACCTGCTGCCTCCACACATGTATAGCCTCCCCTATCATCAACTTCACTCACCAGAATCATACATTTTTTCCTAAGGATGAACCTACATTGACACATCATAATCACACAAAGTCCATAGCTGTTTACCTTAGGTTTCACGCACATTCTTTGTGTTCGGAAAATGTGTCATGACATGTGTCCAATCATTACAGTATCAAAGAGAGTATTTTTAGTGCCCTAAAAACCCTCTGTGCTCTACCTATTCATCTCTTTCTCCCCTTGCCCCACCCCAACTCTGGGAACCACTGATCTTTCTACTGTCACCATTGTTTTGCCTTTTTGAGAACCTCATGTAGTCAGGAACATACAATATGTAGCCTTTACAGATTGGCTTTTATCACTTAATAACATGCATGTAAGATTCCTCTATGTTTCTCATGGCTTGATAGCTCATTTATTTTTTAGCACTGAATAATATTCCATTGTCTGGATGTACTGCAGATTATTTATCCATTCACCTACTGAAGGACATCTTGGTAGCTTTCACGTATTGGCAATTATGAATAAAGCTGCTATAAACATGTGTGTGTGGATTTTTATGTTGACATAAGTTTTCAACTCCTGTGGGTAAATACCAAGGAGCATGATTGCTAGATGGAATGGTAAGAGTCTGTTGAGTTTTATAAGAGACCTCCAAAGTGTCTTCCAACATGGCTGTGTCATTTTGTATTCCGCCAGCAATGTGTGAGAGTGCCTGTTGCTCTACATCCTCAACAGTGTTTCGGGTTTTCATGGATCATGATATGGAATTTGGCCACTCTAATCATTGCATAGTGGTACCTTATTGTTGTTCTTATTTGCACTTCCCTGATGACATATGATGTGGAACATCCTTTCATGATTTTTTCTAACTGTATTTTCTTTGATAGGGTATCTATTTAAGTCTTTGGCCCATTTTTAAACAGGTTATTTGTTTTCTTACCGTTGCATTTTAAGAGTTCTTTGTATATTTTGGATATCAGTGCTCTATCAGACGTGTCTTTTGAAAATATTTTCTCCCAGTCTTTGCCTTGTCTCCTCATTCTCTTTTGCAGAGCAGAAGTTTTTAATGAAGTCCAGTTTATCAGTTATTTCTTTCATGGATTGTGCCTTTGGTTTTGCATCTAAAAAGTCATTATTGTGGCCAAGGTCATCTAGATTTTCTCCTACATTATCATTTAAGAGTTTTATAGTTTTTCATTTTACATTTAGGTCTGTGATCCACTGTAGTTAATTTCTGTGAAGGGGGTAAGATCTGTGTCTAGATTCTTTTTTTTTTTTTTTTTGCATGTAGACATCCAGTTGTTCCAGTATCATTTGTTGAAAAGACTATCTTTTCTCCACTATATTGCCTTGCTCCTTTGTCAGAGATCAGTTGACTATATTTACATGTGTCTATTTCAGTGCTCTCTATTTTGTTCCATTGATTGATTTGTCTATTCTTTTGCCAATACCACATTGTCTTGATTACTGTAGGTTTATAGTAAGTTTTAAAGTTGGGTAGTGTCCATCTGCCAAATTTGTTCTGTTTCTTCCGTACTGTGTTGGCTATTCTGGGTCTTTTGCCTTTCCATATAAACTTTAGGATCAATTTGCTGATATGCATAAAAAAAACTTTATAGTATTTTGGTTAAGATTTCACTGAATCTATAGATAATATGGGAAGAACTGATATCTGACAACATTGAGTCTTCTTATTCACGAACATGACATACCTCTCCATTTATTTCCTCCTTGTTTGATTTTATTCATCAGAGTTTGTAGTTTTCCTCATATAGATCTTATACATATTTTGTTAGATTTATTCCTGTTTCCTTATCTAGCATTCTAATGTAAATGATATTTTACCTTTAATTCAAATTCAATTTATTCATTACCAGTAGAGGAAAGCAACTGACTTTTGTATTTTAACCTTGTATCCTCCAGAGTTGCTATAATCACTTATTAGTTCCATGAGTTTTTTTAATCTAATATTTTGGGTTCTCTACATCAGGGATCCTCAACCCCTGGGTCGCAGACTGGTACCCATCCATGGCCTGTTAAGAACCGGGCCACACAGCAGGAGGTGAGCAGCGGGCGAGCGAGTGAAGCTTCATCTGCCGCTCCCCATTGCTCCCATTACCGCCTGAACCATCCCCCACCCCCTGGTCCATGGAAAAATTGTCTGCCACAAAACCAGTCCCTGATGACAAAAAGGTTGGGGACCGCTGCTCTACATGGACAAACATGTAATCTGTGAACAAAGACAGTTTTATTTCTTCCTTCCCAATCTGTATACCTTTTTGTTTTCTTTTCTTGCCTTATTGCATAAGCTAGAACTTCCAGAACAATGTTGGAAAGGAGCGGTGAGAGGGGACACCTTGCCTTGCACCTGATCTTAGTAGGAAAACTTTAAGTTTCTCACTCTTAAGTATGATAATAGCTGTAGAGTTTTGTAAACATTCTTTATCAATTTAAGGAATTTCCCCTTGTTTGTAGTTTGATGAGAGTTTTTAATCACGAATGGGTATTGGACTTTGTCAAATGCTTTTTCTACAACTATTGATACAGTCTAGTAATTTTTCTTTTTTATCCTATTGATGTGATGGAATAAACTAATTGATTTTCAAATGTTGACCCAGGCTTGCATTCCTGGGATAAGTTCCACTAAGTTGTGGTGTATAATCCTTTTTGTACACTGTTGGATTCAGTTACCTAATATTTTGTTGAGGATTTTTGCATCTTTGTTCATGAAAGAAACTGGTCTGTAGTTTATTTTTTTTGTAATGTTTTTGTCTGGTTTTGATTTTAAGGTAATGCTGGCCTCATAGAATGAGTTAGGGAGTATTTCTTCTGCCGCTAGCCTCTGAAAGAGATTGTAGAGAATTGATATAATTTCTTCCTTAAATGTTTGGTAGAATTCACCACTGAACCTACCTAAGCCTAGTGCTTTCTGTTTGGAAGGTTATTAATTATCAGTTCAATTTCTTTAATAGATATAGGCCTATTCAGATTCTCTATTTCTTTTTGTGTGAGTTTTGCAGCCTTATGTCTTTTAAGGAATTGGTCCATTTTCTAGACTTTCAAATTTGTGGACATAGAGATGTTATAGTCTTCCTTTAAGATCTTTTTAATATCCATAAGATCTATAATAATTCCTCCTCCTTTTTTCTGATATTAGTAATTTGTGTTCTCTTTCTTTTTTTCTTTCCTAGATAAATAGCTAGAGGTGTATCAATTTTGTTGATCTTTACAATGAACTAGCTCTTGGTTTCACTGACTTTATCCATTCCCTGTTTTCAATTTCATTATTTTCCTTCTGATTCTTATAGTTATGTATCTTCTGCTTACTCTGGATTTAATTTGCTCTTCTTTTTCTGGCTTCCTAAGGTGGAAATTTAGAGTATTGATTTTAGATCTTTCCTCTTTTCTAGTATTTGCATTCAATTCTGTAAATTTTTGTCTAGGCTCTGTTTTTGCTGCATCTCACAAGTTCTGATAAGGTATGTTTTCATTTTCATTTCATTCAAAATATTTTAAAATTTCCCTTGAGATTTCTTGTTTGACCCATGTGTTATCTCAAAGTGTGCTGTTTAATCTCCACATATATTGGTATTTTCCAGTTAGCTTTCTGTTATTAATTTCAAGTTTACTTCTACTGTGGTCTTAAAGCAGACTGTATATAATTTCTATTCTTTTAACTTTGTTAAGATGCATTCTATGCTTTCAAATGTGGTCAGTTCTGGTGAATGTTTCATGTGAGCTTGAGAAAAATACATATTCTGCTGTTGTTGGATAAAGTACTCAATAGATGCCAATTATATCCAGTTGATTAATGATGGTGTTGAGTTCAACTATGTCCTTACTAAGTTTCTGCCCGCTAAATCTGTTCATTTCTCAGAAACGGGTATTGACATTCCCTTCTGTGATAGTAGATTCATCTATTTCCCCTTGTAGTTCTATCAGTTTTTGCCTCATGTAGTTTGGTGTTCTATTGTTAAATACATACATATTAAAAGTTGTTACATCATCTTGGAGAATTGACCCCTTCATCATTCTGCAATGCTCTTCTATATACTTGATAACTTTCTTTACTTTGAAGTCTGCTTTGTCTGAAATTAATATAGTATATCATTTGCTTTTGATTACTGTTACTATGGCATATTTTTCTCCATTCATTTTCCATTCATTTACTTTTAATCCATATGTGTCTTTATATTTAAAGTGAGTTTCTTGTAGACAACAAGTTATATGTAGACATATAGTTGGGTCATGTGTTTTGATCCACTCTGATAATCTCTGTCTTTTAATTTGTGCATTTGGATCATTGGCATTCTAAGTAATTACTGATGTATTTGGATTAATATCTACCTTATTCATTACTGTTTTCTACTTGTTGCTCTTGTTCTTTGTTATTATCTTTGTCTTCCACTGTTTTTGTCTTTTGTGGCTTTAACTGAGCATATTATATGATTCCAATTCCTCTCCTTTCTTAGCATATCAGTTGTATTTCTGTTTTTTAACTTCTTTTAGTGGTTGCTCTGCAGTTTGCAGTATACTTTCATAACTAATCAAGTTCACTGTCAAATAACACTACACCACTTCACAAGTAGTATGAGAACCTTATAATAGTGAAATAAACCTAATTCCTTCCTCCTGTCCCTTATATCATTGCTGTTACTTAGTTTATACAAGCATAAATACACATATATTATATGCATATATACACATAATAGAATACATTAGTGCTATTATTATTTTGAAAAATGTTATCTGGTAGATCAATTGAGAATAAAAACAATAGAAGGGTTTTTTATTTGCTTTTAGTTTTTTGTTTTTTACCTTCACCTGTTCCTTCTTCAATGTTGTTTCTTTCTTTATGTAGATCTAGGTTTCTGGCCTATAATATTATCCTTCTCTCCAAAGAATTTCTTTTGAAATTTCTTGCAAGGCAAGTCTATTGGCAATAAATTACCTCAGTTGTTGTTTGTCTGATAAAGTCTTCACTTCTCCTTCCCTTCTGAAGGACAAGTTTGCATGGCACAGAATTCTAGGTTGGTGGGGTTTTCTCCTAGCACTTTAAATATTTCACTCCACTGTCTTCTTGCTTGCATTGTTTCTAAGGAGATGTTGAATGTAATTCTTAACTTTCTTCCTCTATAGGTAAGGTGTCTTTTTCCTCTGGCTTCTTTCAAGATCTTTTCTTTATCTTTGGTTTTCTATAGTTTAAAAATGATATGCCTAGGTGTAGTTGGTTTGGATGTTTCTGTTTGTTTGTTTGTTTGTTTTGTTTGCATTTATCCTGCTTGGTGTTCTCTGAGTTTCCTAGATCTGTGATTTGGTGTGGATATTATCTGGGGAAATTATCAGTCATTATAGTTTCAAATATTCCTTCTGTTTCTTTTTCTTTTTCTTCTGGTATTTCCATTATGTGTATGTTATGCCTTTTGTAGTTGTACCACAGTCATTGTATATTCAGTTCTGGTCATATTTTCAGTCTTTTTCTCTTTGCTTTTCTGTTCCATTGATATGACCTTTAGATCAGAGTTTACTCTCTCAGCCATGTCCAGTCTACTAATAATCCCATTAATGATATACTTCATTTGTTACATTCATTTTTTATCTCTTGTATTTCTTTCCAGTTCTTTCTTAGGATTTCCATCTCTCTGCTTGTATTGTCCATCAGTTTCTGCATGCAGTCTATTTTATCTATTACAGCGCTTAGCATATTAATCAGATTTGTTTTAAATTCCCTGCCTGATAATTCCAATATCCTTGCCAGGTCTGTTTCTTTCTGATGCTTGCTCCACCTTTTCAAATTATGCTTTCTGCTTTTGGTATGTCCTGTAATTTTTTCCTGATAGACGATGTACTGAGTAAAAGGAACTGTTGTAAATATGCCTTTAGTAATGTGGTGGTAAGATGTGGGGAGAGGGAAAGTGTTCTATGTCCTATAATTTGGTCTCAGTTTTTAGTGAACCTATGCCCCAGGACTGCAAACTTTACATTCATTTCGCAGGATTTTCCTCCCTGCTTAAGTGGGACAATATGGCTAGAGTGGCCTGGAGTTGGGTATTTCCCTTCCCCAAGTCAGTTAGGCTCTGATAATATCTCAGCAGTTTAGGCTCTAGTTAACTAGTTTCCCTAGAGACAGGCCTTATTAAGAATAACAGAGGGCTTCCCTGGTGGCGCAGTGGGTGAGAATCCGCCTGCCGATTCAGGGGACACGGGTTCGTGCCCCGGTCCGGGAAGATCCCACATGCCAAGGAGCGGCTGAGCCCGTGAGCCATGGCCGCTGAGCCTGCGCGTTCGGAGCCTATGTTCCACAATGGGAGAGGCCACAACAGTGAGACGCCTGCGTAACGCCAGAAAAAAAAAAAAAAAAAAAAAAAAAGAATAACAGAGTGCTCTAGCTTATTACAAAATGATTCCTTTCCCCTCCTACTGCTGGAAGGATGAGGGAACTTTTACCAGATATTTAATGTGGGACTCTAGTGGAGCTCCATCTCTGGTGGAGAGGTAAATCACACAGTATTGTGGGGGCCCTCTGATGACTGTGCCCCCCTGGAGTTTTTAACTCCAAGAGTTGTCCATACTGAGCCTCCAGCAATTTGTCAATTATAGTTCTGGTTTTTCTATCACAGCACTGGATCCTGTAGTGATTTCTGTGGCAATTTCTGCTTGTGAGTCTGCTCTGTTAAGCTGTGACTCCCTGTATTTGTTCATCTCTCCAATCTCAGAAGCAGCCAGCTACCTGTGTCCTCTTCTCTCTTATGGATCCAAGAGGTGGGATTGATTTTTAAGTCTGTTCAGCTCTTTATTTCTTTTTAGGACAGAGCGGCAACTTACATGCAGAACCAGAAACCAGACATCCCTCTAATAATGCACTTTTAATAAAAAATAAAAAGTGGTTTATTGGCAGAAATCATCATGAAGAAACTGCATGGGGAAGGCATCTATTTGGGGGAATTTGTGATTATTCTCTACCCCTTTGTACCCTTACCATTCATAAGACCTTGAAGCTCCTCCCATAATAAATTTGATTGTCTTTCTTTGCCTCTTAAATCTGGGTTGGACTTGTGGCTTGCTTTAGACAATAAGACGTGGCACAGTGAAGATGCGGCAGTTCTGAGGGTAGTCTTTAAGAGGCATTGCACAGTTCCACCTTCTCCTCTACACCTCTGCCTAAGTGAGCTTTCTTGTACTCTATGTGTCTATCATAGACACATAGAGTACAGGAAAGTTAACTGAACCAAACCATCCTAGATCAGTCATTTCCTCTGCTAATGGTCTTTTCAGAGGGACAAGAATGGAAGAAATCATGTAGCTATAGTTAATAATACCAGGGAGTAAGGGCTGCAAAGGTGAGGGCATCAGGAAAAGCGAAGTGAGATGGAGAGCGATGAAGCAACAGGGACTGAATTTCTGCCCTATTTGCGTCCCATTCTAAAATGTGGAAGTGAAATCTTACCTAACTCAGGAAAAGATTATTTTACAGGTATACTCTTTTGCCATACTTTTGGCAATAAATTTATTTGATGTTTTGTATTCCTAAATTATTCTTTCTGACACTGTGACGTTTTTGGAATATGTCTGACTAAAGACCTGTAAATGTGTTTTTAAATATTGGTATAATTATCACATATGTTTACACCATATTTTGGTTTTGACCATATGTTAAGGACACCTGTTATTTTTACTGACTCGGGATTCATCCTGTTTTTTGCTCTCTCTACTTCCAGTGGGGGATTCATTCTCTAATATTTGAGTAGAGATGAACTCCATAGAAGTGAGCACAAAATCCAGGCTTGGCCAATAAGAATACCCCATACCCTTAACTGGTTCAGGAATATATATATATTTCCCAACCTATGCAAAGAAGTCTTCTATAGGAGTCCTCTGCAGTATTTACTAAGAAAAACTGTCCTTTTCCACTGGGTTACTAAACTAGTAAGATGTGAGTTTGAGGCATCTGGAGCCATCTTACCTATTATTTGTGAGAGAGCTTGTACAAAAGATGGAGGGAAAGAGAGTGCCCTGATAATATCATTTAAGTCTCTGGATCCAGTCCTGGCTGAAGCTTATGTGCCAACAGACTTTCTAGATATGTGAGCTAATAAATCCCCTTTAAAACCTAATGCAGTTTCAATTGTGTCTCCATCTCTTACAACTATGATTTCTAAAAATATATCATGACTTTAGGATCTTGGTAGCCACCACATCCATCCTGCACACATTAGCCTGCTTGATCAAGAACTGACTGCATCATTCTCTGAAATTACAAACTCAAGATATATCTCAAGGGAAAGCACTCCCAGACAAGCCTTTGAAATGGTTATACAAGAAAGTATGAGAGCCTAGCCATGCAATAAATGTCTCAGAAAAAACAAAAACAAAAACAAAATACATAGGAAATATACAGGAAAAACATGACCTGACCATGGGCCACATAGAATAAGAAGTGACTAATTCCAGCAAGAAGCAAGTGAACTCAATTTGTGCCATGCATATGTTCACAGGTAACAGGAAAGTTTGTGGAGAGCTAATTAATCATGATCTTACAAAGCCTGACAATTCCAACGAAATGAGAGGAAAGGGAGGAAGAAGAGAGGAACTTGCTTCCCATAAAACAACACTAGATGCAATTTTTTCCCATTTGTCCCCAGTGCTTCTCTTACTGGATGGCCCTGTGTACATTTCAAGTTATTATCAGGCTTGGGTGTTCATTGTTTGTGGGAGGTGTGCCTAGGATCTGTTCCTGTTTGTTTTAATCACTATTACATAAGGAAATGAGAAAGAATCCCACAGCATCTCTTACCAGGCAGTGTCCTAAAACCCTTCTTGAGGCAGTTTATGGAAATCACCTCCCTTCAGTCATGTCCTGGTCCCCCAGTACAAGGCCAGCCAGTCACTGACTCAGCAGCAGAGGATGTTTAGTCTGAGGCACTGACTTCTTTGGGGGAAAGAAGAGCTACATCATATTACAGATGAAGCTCCCTTATAAAAGTTTCTGGATAATGTAGCTATTTCTATATCCCCTCAGGGGGCTCAAGCACACTTCTCTCAACACAGTCCTTAGGGTGAAAAAGTGTTTAAGCAGTAATCAATTCTTCCAAGGGAAGCACCTGCTTATTCACTGTTTATATGAAAATAAGGAGAAAGGAAGCCTTTAAAAAGTGTTACAATCATTTTGTATGTTAGTATTTAAAAAGGACCTTCAGGGATATTAAATTTGAAAACAGTCCTGAGAGCTGGATAGGAAGAAAGATATTGTGTCCATGTTATGATGTAGAAACTGAAATATAGAGAGGTGAACTTTACTTCACTTTAAGGTTGCCATATAGCAACTAAATAACAGAGTCAGGATTCCAGTAAACCTCTCCAGAAGGCACTCATGCATTCATTTATTTGATAAACCACAACTGACCACCTTTTAAGTTCTTGTTAGTGCTTCGATACTGGAAATACAAATTGATATCTAAAATTACATTGCTTATACCAATTTATATTCTGATATAATTTCTTGAGTGAAAAAAAAAGGTAGTAATAAAATCAACATGTTGAAAATTGCTTAAGACAGTAGGTTGTTATACATACATGTATAACAGAATAAAAGAATAATGGAAACAATGACCATATAAACAAGTACTCTACAGGGAACAGCAGAAATCCTAAGGGACAAATGTTCAGTTCTACCCAGTAGAAATTGGAGAATTAAAAGTAAAGAAGCCTTCCCAGCATAGATGATATAAAAGAGCCAGGCCTGGAAATATGAATGGGGTGTGCAAGTGAATGATGAACCTCAATGACAAGAGGGAAGAGTGTAAGGAGAGGCATGGAGATCATATATGGAAACATCAGACATTCATGGAGGATCTACAAGGATACATGATGAATTAGACAAGCAATTCCTTTCAAGAACATGTTAGTATTTTTCCTTAATACTGTGATGCTGCTTCTGAACTTCAGAGAACTTTTCTTTCGTCTTTAGACATCAATTCCCCTCATAGCCTTACTATTAATTGTGATTTAAAAAATTTCTCTCTGGCCTAAAGAATAAGGAAACTCCAACAAAGAAATCCTACCTAACTCCTAAACTACTAGTTAAAATCAAATATAACAGTATCTCAATAATTACAGAAGCCTGAAGAAAAAAAATAGCCTTGAAGATGGTATGTTTGTGTATATATTTGTGCATAAAGAAGAATATTATTTTCTTTTTCTAAGAAACTACCAAGGAATTAAAGTCAAGAAAAACCTCTTCCTTGATTGTAAACATTAGAAATATAATAATGTACCTTTTGTTTCTGAAGACTGAGCTTTGTCTGAATTAGCTCTTATTGACACTATGTAGAGATAGGAGGATTTGATACCACTTCAGTAAATTTAAAAAGTTTCTTATCATCATGCTTCATATACTCTCTCAGACTAACCCAATATCATAGCTTTCTAAACCATATCTTTTATAGTACTCATGAAGTTTTTTTATTCACTCAAGAAATATGTCTTGGGAACATTTTATGTATAAGTTATAAAGTTAGGCACTGCCATGGTACAATTTCATGCACCAAAAAAGCATTCAATATCTCTAGCTCATCTTTGGGGCAATAAGACAGGGTACAAATAAATATACTCATTTAGTCACTAGCATATATTATTTGCTTCTGCAAGAATCCAATCTAGCTAGAAACTGGCCCTGGATTAATCAGGTACCCTTGACTAGCTCTTAGTGATAGAAGATTAAATACTAACCACTCTTTTAGTTGTTAATAAAGTTCCTCCATCAAGTTATATATATGCGTTCCCTTGTGTCAATGTAGTAATTTTTCATGTCTACAGTTGTCAATCTTCTGGCTTCAGGGCCCTTTTATATTCTAAGAAATTATTGAGTACCCCTCCCCCAAACTTTCATTTGTGTGAACTTATATCAATCTATATTTATGATATTAAAAACTAAAGCTGGGAAATTTTAAAATATTTATAAGTTCACTTAAAATTCTATGTTGAAAATGAAATTCTATTCCATTCTATGTCAGTATAACAAATATATTTATAAAGAATACATTTTCTAAAACAAAAAGTAATTATAATTAGTAAGAAAAGTGGCATTTATTTTTAGTTTTGTATAACTCTAGTCTAGATTAATAGAAACCATTTGAGTTTTCTTATCTGCTTCTTCATTCAGCCTGTTGCAATAATACGTACTGCCTCTGGAAAATACGTTTTTATACTTGTGAGAGAATGAGAATAAAAAGACAATATTTCAATATTATTATAAAAATTTTTTTGATCTTGTGGTTCACCTTTGACACAAAATAAGATGTCATGGAGACTCCAGGGATTCCTGGACCACACTTTGAGAACGACTACTTTCGATGCTATGTCTCTAAAGATTCGGACTATTTCCATTTGCAGCATGAGTCACATTCTACATGAAGCTCCTGCTACCTAAAGTTCCTGTTTACTGAGTCATGATGATGATAGCAGCAATGGCACACCAATTTATACAACTAAAGTACAAAAGGCAGCGAACAGCTTGCCAGCTTTGATGGAAAAATAGACCCATTCCTCGTCCAAACTACCAACATCTACTACCCTGGGCACCAGTGGCTCCACCTGTACACCTTTGCCTCCTCTCATTTTCCCACATGACTACCAGAACATTCTTTTCTTTTAGAAAATCTGATCATGATACCCTCTCTTCTTAAAAACCTTCAGTGGATGGCCTTCATTCTTAATAAGGCTTACAAGGTTGAGCATAATTAAGCCCCTACTTACCTCCCTAACTTTACCTTGTTTTCTTGGTTCCAACAATATTGCTTTATTTTAAATCCTTGGCTGTAGGCTGCTTCTCATCATAGGGCTTTAGTGAATTTTCTTCCTTCTACCCTGAATGTTCTTCCTTCCCCTTGTAACTTAAATACCTATGTATCCTTCAAATCTTTACTTAGTTGTCATTTCTTAGGAGACAGTTTCCTTTCCCATCCCCAAACTAGGTCAAGTCTCTTAACTGCCCTACCATATTCTTCCCCTTCATAGTATTTAATACAGTTGTACTTTTTACATTTATTTCCCTTATTCATTGATTAATATCTGTTTGCACCACTAGAATGTAACGTCCCTGAAGGTAGGAACTTTGTTATTTCTGTTTGTTTGTTTTTGCTGACCATTATATTCTTAATGCCCAAAAGCAATGTCAGGCAATGAACAAATATTTGGTAAGTGGGTGAATGAATAAACCAATGAATGTACAGTGCAGCATCGAAGTCATGCGATTTGGAGTTGGACAGATCTGAGTTTGGATCTTTCTTTGCCACTAATTAGCTAAGTCTCCTTGGACAACTCACTTTTCTTCTCTGAGCCTCAGCTTCTTCATCCATAAACAGCAAATAACAATAATTAATCTATTTACACAATAAATAATACTTGAATATTTCTGCATCCCTAGTGCTGTGCTTAGAGCTGGGGATTCAGTGGTTAAAAGTTAAAAATAACTCATATATTCATTGAAATTAGGTTCTCGCTGGGGAGACAGACAGAAAACAAGTAAACAGACAAATACAATTGTGATGAGCACACAATGAAGCATCCATATTAGAAGCTGAGATACAGCCTAACCAGGGGGCACCTACATTACACAGAGCTGGGAGAAAAGACATCTCTGGTAAATGAAAATTGAAACTGAGACATGAAAGTTGAGAAAGAGCTTGTGAGAGAAAAAATTCTAAGCAGAAGAAATAATATGGGCAAATGCTTTGAGTCTAGAAAAAAAATTCAGGGAGCTGAAAGAAGATGACAATGTAGCACGTATAAGAGAATGTGGCACCAGGACAGAGAGAAGATAGGGGAAGAGTAAGATGCGGAGATCACCTTCCTCCCTACAGATACATCAGAAATACATCTACATGTGGAACTGCTCCTATAGAACATCCACTGAACGCTGGCAGAAGACCTTAGACCTCGCAAAAGGCAAGAAACACCCCCACGTACCTGGGTACGGCAAAGAAAAAAGAATAAACAGAGACAAAAGAATAGGGACGGGACCTGCACCAGTGGGAGGGAGCCGTGATGGAGGAAAGGTTCCCACACACCAGAAGCCCCTTCGCGGGTGGAGACAGCGGGTGGCAGAGGGGGAATCTCCGGAGCCGCAGAGGAGAGCGCAGCCACAGGGTGCGGAGGGCAAAGCAGAGAGATTCCCGCAGAGGATCGGTGCCGACCCGCACTCACCAGCCAGAGAGGCTTGTCTGCTCACTGCGAGGATGGGCAGGGCTGAGAGCTAAGGATCAGGCTTCGGTTGGATTGCAGGCAGAGGTCTGGGGTTGGCTGTGTAAACACAGACCAAAGGAGTTAGTGCACCACGGCTAGCCGAGAGGGAGTCCGGAGTCCGGGAAAAGGTCTGGAGCTGCCGAAGAGGCAAGAGACCTTTTCTTCCCTCTTTGCTTCCTGGTGCGCGAGGAGAGGGGGTTAAGCGCCCCTCTTAAAGGAGCTCCAGAGACCGGCACGAACCCCAGCTATCAGCTAGGACACCAGAGACAGGATTGAGATGCTAAGGCTGCTACTGCCGCCACCAAGAAGCCTGTGTGCGAGCGCAGGTCACTCTCAACACCTCCCCTCACAGAAGCCTGTGCAGCCCGCCACTGCCAGGGTCCCGGGATCCAGCGACAACTTCTCGGCGAGAACGCACGGCGCGCCTCAGGCTGGTACTACGTCACGCCGGCCTCTGCCACCGCAGGCTCACCCCGCATCCGTACCCCTCCCTCCCCCCGGCCTGAGTGAGCCAGAGCCCCCGAATCAGCTGCTCCTTTAACCCCGTCCTGTCTGAGCGAAGAGCAAATGCCCTCAGGTGACCTACACGCAGAGGCGGGGCCAAATCCAAAGCTGAATCCCGGGAGCTGTGCGAACAAAGAAGAGAAAGGGGAATCTCCCCCAGCAGCCTCAGGAGCAGCAGATTATATCTCCACAATAAACTTGATGAACCCTGCATCTGTGGCACACCTGAATAAACAATAAACCATCCCAAATTGAGGAGGTGTACATTGGGAGCAAGATATATTATTTTCTTCCCCTTTTCCTCTTCTTGTGAGTCTGTATGTATATGCTTCTGTGTGAGATTTTGTCTGCATAGCTTTGCTTTCATCATTTGTCCTAGGGTTCTAACCGTCCCTTTCTTTTTTCTTTCTCATTTCTTTTTTTTTTTTACTTTAAAAAATTTTTCTTCTTACTTTTTTTTTTTTTTTTTCAGTATGCGGGCCTATCACTGTTGTGGCCTCTCCCATTGCAGAGCACAGGCTCCGGATGTGCAAGCTCAGCAGCCATGGCTCACGGGCCTAGCCGCTCTGCGGCATGTGGGATCTTCCCGGACTGGGGCACGAACCCGTATCCCCTGCATTGGCAGGCAGACTCTCAACCACTGCAAATGAAGAGGAAATAGGCAGTCTACCTGAAAAAGAATTCAGAATAATGATAGCAAAGATGATCCAAAATATTGGAAATAGAATAGACAAAATGCAAGAAACATTTAACAAAGACCTAGAAGAACTAAAGAGGAAGCAAGCAACGATGAACAACACAATAAATGAAATTTAAAATATGCTAGATGGGATCAATAGCAGAATAACTGAGGCAGAAGAACAGATAAGTGACCTGGAAGATAAAATAGTGGAAATAACTACTGCAGAGCAGAATAAAGAAAAAAGAATGAAAAGAACTGAGGACAGTCTCAGAGACCTCTGGGACAACATTAAATGCAGCAACATTCGAATTATAGGGGTCCCAGAAGAAGAGAAAAAGAAAGGGACTGAGAAAATATTTGAAGAGATTATAGTTGAAAACTTCCCTAATATGGGAAAGGAAATAGTTCATCAAGTCCAGGAAGCACAGAGAGTGCCATACAGGATAAATCCAAGGAGAAACATGCCAAGACACATATTAATCAAACTGTCAAAAATTAAATACAAAGAAAACATATTAAAAGCAGCAAGGGGAAAACAACAAATAACACACAAGGGAATCCCCATAAGGTTAACAGCTGATCTTTCAGCAGAAACTCTGCAAGCCAGAAGGGAGTGGCAGGACATATTTAAAGTGATGAAGGAGAAAAACCTACAACCAAGATTACTCTACCCAGCAAGGATCTCATTCAGATTCGACAGAGAAATTAAAATCTTTACAGACAAGCAAAAGCTGAGAGAGTTCAGCACCACCAAACCAGCTTTACAACAAATGCTAAAGGAACTTCTCTAGGCAAGAAACACAAGAGAAGGAAAAGACCTACAAGAACAAACTCGAAACAATTAAGTAAATGGTAACAGGGACATACATATTGATAATTACCTTAAATATAAATGGATTAAATGCTCCCACCAAAAGACATAGACTGGCTGAATGGATACAAAAACAACACCCATATATATGCTGTCTACAAGAGACCCACTTCAGACCTAGGGACACATACAGACTGAAAGTGAGGGGATGGAAAAAGATATTCCATGCAAATGGAAATCAGAAGAAAGCTGGAGTAGCAATTGTCATATCAGACAAAATAGACTTTAAAATAAAGACTATTACAAGAGACAAAGAAGGACACTACATAATGATTAAGGGTCAATCCATGAAGAAGATATAACAATTGTAAATATTTATGCACCCAACATAGGAGCACCTCAATACATGAGGAAAATACTAACAGCCATAAAAGCAGAAATCGACAGTAACACAATCATAGTAGGGGACGTTAACACCCCACTTTCATCAATGGACAGATCATCCAAAATGAAAATAAATAAGGAAACACAAGTTTTAAATGATACATTAAACAAGATGGACTTAATTGGTATTTATAGGACATTCCATACAAAAACAACAGAATACACATTTTCCTCAAGTGTTCATGGAACATTCTCCAGGATAGATCATATCTTGGGTCACAAAACTAGCCTTGGTAAATTTAAGAAAATTGAAATCATATCAAGTATCTTTTCCAACCACAACGCTATGAGACTAGATATCAATTACAGGAAAAGATCTGTAAAATATATAAACACATGGAGGCTAAAAAAATATACTACTTAATAAAGAAGTGATCACTGAAGAAATCAAAGAGGAAATCAAAAAATACCTAGAAACAAATGACAATGGAGACACGATGACCCAAAACCTATGGGATGCAGCAAAAGCAGTTCTAAGAGGGAAGTTTATAGCAATACAATCCTACCTTAAGAAACAGGAAACATCTCGAATAAATAACCTAACCTTGTACCTAAAGCAATTAGACAAAGAAGAACAAAAAACCCCCCAAATTTAGCAGAAGGAAAGAAATCATAAAGGTCAGATCAGAAATTAATGAAAAAGAAATGAAGGAAACGATAGCAAAGATCAGTAAAATTAAAAGCTGGTTCTTTGAGAAGATAAACAAAATTGATAAAACATTAGCCAGACTCATCAGGAAAAAAAAGGAGAAGACTCAAATCAATAGAATTAGAAATTAAAAAGGAGAAGTAACAACGGACACTGCAGAAATACAAAAGATTATTAGAGATTACTACAAGCAACTCTATGCCAATAAAATGGACAACCTGGAAGAAATGGACAAATTCTTAGAAATACACAACCTGCTGAGACTGAACCAGGAAGAAATAGAAAACATGAACAGACCAATCACAAGCACTGAAATTGAAACTGTGATTAAAAATCTTCCAACAAACAAAAGCCAAGGACCAGATGGCTTCACAGGCAAATTCTATCAAACATTTAGAGAAGAGCTAACACATATCCTTCTCAAACTCTTCCAAAATATAGCAGAGGGAGAAACACTCCCAAACTCATTCTATGAGGCCACCATCACCCTGATACCAAAACCAGACAAAGACGTCACAAAGAAAGAAAACTACAGGCCAATATCACTGATAACATAGATGCAAAAATCCTCAACAAAACACTAGCAAACAGAATCCAACAGCACATTAAAAGGATCATACACCATGATCAATTGGGGTTTATTCCAGGAATGCAAGGATTCTTCAATATACAAAAATCAATCAACGTGATACATCACATCAACAAACTGAAGGAGAAAAACCATTTGATCATATCAATAGATGCAGAGAAAGCTTTTGACAAAATTCAACACCCATTTATGATAAAAACTCTGCAGAAAGTAGGCATAGAGGGAAGTTTCCTCAACATAATAAAGGTCATATATGACAAACCCACAGCCAGCATTGTTATCAATGGTGAAAAACTGAAACCATTTCCACTAAGATCAGGAACAAAACAACGTTGCCCACTCTCACCACTCTTATTCAACATAGTTTTGGAAGTTCTAGCCACAGCAATCAGAGAAGAGAAAGAAATAAAAGGAATCGAATCAGAAAAGAAGAAGTAAAGCAGTCAGTGTTTGCAGATGACATGATACTATACATAGAGAATCCTAAAGATGCTACCAGAAAACTATGAGAGCTAATCAATGAATTTGGTAAAGTAGCAGGATACAAAATTAATGCACAGAAGTCTCTGGCATTCTTATACAGTAATGATGAAAAATCTGAGAGTGAAATTAAGAAAACATTCCCATTTACCACTGCAACAAAAAGAATAAAATATTTAGGAATAAGCCTACCTAAGGAGACAAAACACCTGTATGCAGAAAATTGTAAGACACTGATGAAAGAAATTAATGATACAAATAGATGGAGAGATATACCATGTTCTTGGATTGGAAGAATCAACATTGTGAAAATGACTCTACTACCCAAAGCAATCTACAAATTCAATGCAATCCCTATCAAACTACCACTGGCATTTTTACAGAACTAGAACAAAAAATTTCACAATTTGTATGGAAACACAAAAGACCCTGAATAGCCAAAGCAATCTTGAGAATGAAAAAGGAAGCTGGAGGAATCAGGCTCCCTGACTTCAGACTATACTACAAAGCTACAGTAATCAAGACAGTATGGTACTGGCACAAGAACAGAAATGTAGATCAATGGAACAGGATGGAAAGCGCAGAGATAAACCCACACACATATGGTCACCTTAACTTTGATAAAGGAGGCAAGAATATAGAGTGGAGAAAAGACAGCCTCTTCAATAAGTGGTGCTGGGAAAACTGAAAACTGGACAGGTACATGTAAAAGTATGAAATCAGAATACTCCCTAACACCATACACAAAAATAAACTCAAAATGGGTTAAAGACCTACGTGTAAGGACAGACACTATCAAACTCTTAGAGGAAAACATAGGCAGAACACTCTATGACATAAATCACAGCAAGATCCTTTTTGACCCACCTCCTAGAGAAATGGAAATAAAAACAAAAATAAACAAATGGGACCTAATGAAACTCAAAAGCTTTTGAACAGTAAAGGATACCATAAACAAGACCAAAAGACAACCCTCAGAATGGGAGAAAATAGTTGCAAATGAAGCAACTGACAAAGGATTAATCTCCAAAATTTACAAGCAGCTCATGCAGCTCAGTATGAAAAAAACAAACAACCCAATCCAAAAATGGGCAGAAGACCGAAATAGACATTTCTCCAAAGAAGATATACAGATTGCCAACAAACACATGAAAGAATGCTCAACATCATTAATCATTAGAGAAATGCAAATCAAAACTACAATGAGATATCATCTCATACTGGTCAGAATGGCCATCATCAAAAAATCTACAAACAATAAATGCTGGAGAGGGTGTGGAGAAAAGGGAATCCTCTTGCACTGTTGGTGGGAATGTAAATTGATACAGCCACTATGGAGAACAGTATGGAGTTTCCTTAAAAAACTACAAATAGAACTACCGTACAACCCAGCAATCCCACTACTGGCATATACCCTGAGAACACCATCATTCAAAAAGAGTCATGTAGCAAAATGTTCATTGCAGCTCTATTTACAATAGCCAGGGCATGGAAGCAACCTAAGTGTCCATCAACAGATGAATGGATAAAGAAGATGTGGCACATATATACAATGGAATATTACTCAGCGATAAAAAGGAATGAAACTGAGTTATTTGTAGTGAGGTAGATGGACCTGGGGTCTGTCATACAGAGTGTAGTAAGTCAGAAGGAGAAAAGCAAATACCGTATGCTAACACATATATATGGAATTTAAGAAAAAAACAATGGCATGAAGAGACTAGGGGTAGGATGGGAATAAAACATAGACCTACTTGAGCATGGACTTGAGGATATGGGGATGGGGAAGGGTAAGTTGTGATGAAGTGATAGAGTGGCATGGACATATATACACTACCAAACATAGGGTGGATAGCTAGTGGGAAGCAGCCACATGGCACAGGGAGATCAGCTAGGTGGTTTGAGACCACCTAGAGGGGTGGGATAGGGAGGGTGGGAGGGAGGGAGACACAAGAGGGAAGAGATATGAGAACATATGTATATGTATAACTGATTCACTCTGTTGTAAAGCAGAAACACACCATTGTAAAGCAATTATACTCCAATAAAGATGTTAAAAAAAAAAGAGAGAATGTGTCATAAAATGACAGATAGTCAGGAGCACAATTATGCAGAACTTTGTGGGCTGCCTGCTCAAGATATCACATGAGTCAGCTGAGAAATGTATGTGTAAGCACTTCAAGGAGGGAGTAGGCACATGAGTAGAGCTCAATACACAGGAGCTATAAGGGTCACAGTTATCTTTTTCAATAATCCCAAGAAGACAGCAGATAGACAACAATGTACTGGAACTGGCACAATCCTCTGAAGAGGTGTCTTGGTCTCTCTTTGAAGAGAATCTTTTTTTTAAATAAATGTATTTATTTTTATTTACTTTGGCTGCGTTGGGTCTTTGTTGCTGTGCGTGGGCTTTCTCTAGTTGCAGCGAGCAAGGGCTACTCTTCATTGTGGTGCACGGGCTTCTCATTGCGGTGGCTTCTCTTATTGCAGAGCACAGGCTCTAGGCACGCGGGCTTCAGTAGCTGTGGTGCGTGTGCTCAGTACTTGTGGCTCACAGGCTCTAGAGAGCAGGCTCAGTAGTTGTGGTGCACGGGCTTAGTCCTCAGCACGTGAGAACTTTGTGGACCAGGGCTCGAACCCATGTCCCCTGCATTGGCAGGTGGATTCTTAATGGCTGCGCCACCAGGGAAGCCCGTGAAGAGAATCTTGACTTGTTGAGGTCTTTAGAGAATTGAATTTCACCGAAGTAATTAGTGACCTTTTCTATTTAATGTTATTCTTCTTCGGAAAAAAAAAAAATACAGGGATAAGGAATATAATGCTCAAGTTAACATCTCACAAACCTCATCTCCTCTCTCTCTCTCTCTCTCTCTCTCTCTCTCTCTCTCTCTCTCTCTCACGCACGCGCGCGCACACACACACACACACACACACACACACACCACATGCATACCTGTATGTAGGTTATGGTTTTATTTATTTATTTTTTTATAATCAGGATGAAATGCTTTCTTCCTATCCCCAACCTCCAAGGTCTGGGAGGCAGTTGCTTTCTCTGCCAAGGGCACTGTTTTAAAAGTGGTCACATTAAATATGCATTTGCTGTTGAGTTTCTCAGATTGCTTAGGGACTATGTCTTTTCAGAATAAATCACTTTCAACAGCATATTTAATATGAGATGAGGTTATCTGTCCTACTCATCAGAGTAATAATTTTTTTAAAAGTCTAGAATTATCCTGGGGGTATTCTCAGCTATATTCTTCTCTTGTTGGGTATTTTATCAAGCTGGTGATTTTTTTCTTGAGATGCTGGGTTTGATCCTATGATATTCTGCCTAGCTGATTTGACCATGGTTCGATGACAGGTGTACACCCTTTGCATTATAACTGCCTTCACCTCTGGCTTCCACTGGTTCCCCTCTTCCCAGTCACAGAGAGTAAATCAGTCAGCGTAGATGAAGTTATGCTGTAGTAACAAATAACCCCAGAATATAAGTAGTTTATACCAACAGTTTATTTCTCACTCCATCACAGGCTGGCTGCTGTTTCTCATTAGCTTCACCAGAGTTGACTAAGTTGAATCGAAGTTGACTAAGCAGCCTTCATGTGGAATAGTGCTGGTCTTGTGTTAGGGGGGAAAAGAGCACAGTGATGCATGACTTGGCTGATAAAGCATGCTGCTCCAAAGTCACACATGTTACTCTCACTCACATCAACTGGCCAAAACAAATTACATGCACAGGCCTGCCATCAATGGTGCAGAGAAGTTTAATCCTCTTAAAAGGAGGGGTAGTAAATATTAGTGATCAATAAAAGAGTTTAGTACAAGCAGGCTTCCCCAAGGAGCAGTCTGCTCCTCCTGGAGGGAAAAGATCCAAGAAGACATGGGCTTAGGAATCTGTCAGATCTAGATTTGGATCTTGGCTTTGTTACATAGTAACTATATTACCTCAGACTAATTATTTCCAAATTTTTGGCCCTCTGATTCCTCATCAGAAATATGGTGATGATAATACAGCCTCAAAGGATCACTGCAAAAATCAGAGACAACATATATAAAGCAGAGCAATTGTTTGATCTATTTCCTCTATTCCAATTCTATGTGACATCCATTGAAACCCGATTTTTCTCCACCATTCTCCTGCTTCACTTAACATCACAGCGACCACTTATTTGCCAAGAGGACACTACTTAGTCCTTAGCCTTCTTGACTTATCATTCACCTTCACTGACCACTCCCATGCTGAAATTCTTTCCTCTCCCTCCAAGGCTTATGACTCTGTGCTTACTACCTCACCAAAAGCTTCCCTTCCAGTTCCTCTTCTTTTTTCCTCTCCTGCACAGATTGCCTACTTTGCCTAAGGTCCCAACCCGGGCTCTCTTCTCTCTATACCTCTCCCTTGTAAGACAGGTAGAGTTAGTAAGAGCAGAAATTTCAGAGCTGGGAGTCCTGGGTCTTGATCTGACCTCTGCTACTCACTCCTGTATGGCCTAATTCACCACTTCTTCATGAGCAAAATCAGGATGCTACTACTTACTTCAAACATTTGTTGGAAATATGAAATGAGAAAATCTACATGCAGTGCCTAGCACTGCGTGCGGAATATATCAAGCATGAAACCCATTTTAGTTCCCTCTTCTTTCAACGCATGCCTTGAAAATCTTCTGAAAATCCCGTCACTTGATGTGGAAGCTGTACAAAATCATAGCTACTCACTTTTCTACTTGAGTATTCCGGGAGGAATAAGTAATGTCAGTGTTTACTAAAAATCCCACTATCCCAGACTACCTCTATTTTGAAAGACTTATAGGGGAAAGCATACATGAGACAAAGGAATGTATCACTAACTGTATTTACTTCACATCTGAATATAGCATAATTTCCACAGTATAGTGAGCAGTTGAGTTTGAGATTTAGAGCTAAATTTGATTTCATTATTTTGTTTGGATTATTGACTCAAACTTCCTAGTTCTAAGCAAGCCACTTAACTCCTCTTTACACATTTTCCTTATCTGTAAAATGGGTATAATAATGTTAATAATCTCATTGTAGTGTTGAGGATTCAATTTGTTAATATAATCAATGTGCTTATAGAAGTATGTAGCATATAAGCGTTCAATCAATATTAGCTATCAACATCGATAGAAATTACATTGCTGGTAAGAGAAGTTTTGCATTACTTATCAAAATATACCGTATCACTGCTCCATTAGAAGCTACCCTCATCCTTCTTTGAAGACTTCTGTGTGTTCTACCTTCCCTCCTTACCATTTTCTCTCCTGCCACTCAGGATAGCAGAGTATTTGCTCCTGGCCTCATAGGGATGTCAGGATTCATGAGATAACATCCATAAGGCACTTTAAGCTCCCTGGAAGGAAGGTGTTTGATAAATAAAAGGTTATTACCATTGCCAGTGACATCTTATATTCCTCTCGCCCTTTTCAGCCCAGAGGGATCCCAAAGTGGTTTGCAAAACTTGAAGCACAAACAAGAATCATTCAACAAAAGCTGAGATGAAGCAGTCAGTGCCCATATAGTCATTGATTCTTCAGAGCCTCCAGCGATCTAAAGCCACTGCTTCCATCGGGGGCATAAAAAGCACTGGAATTGATTCAAAGGGTCCTTTGAGATATAAAGTACTTTGAGGTCAGTCCATTGAGCAGAACAGGAGACACACACTGGGTCAGACACTCAAAATGATGTGGAAAATCACAATGAGGAAAACCAGCAGGTCAATTTCCAAACTAAACAAGGATGAGGCATGGTTCAATATGGAATTCCCTTGTAGTTTTCCATTCCATATTCTTGCGTTCTTATATGTTGAGTCTACCCTCCATAAAACAAGCTGTTCCTTTAAGACAGTCCAAATTAAAAAAAAAAAAAAAATCCTGCAAATATGTAAACATGACCCTGTCCTTCAAAATGAATCCTACCCCAGCACAGCATTATTTCAGAAATCAATCTAAAGTACACTGCTCTTGAATCCAAGCTTTCTCATCTGAACTGTTGGCATATAGCACTGACTTGAAATCTTGACTGTGTCCACTAATTCTGCCTTATCTAATGCAAAGACTCGCACTGAAGTTATCCTAGTAACCAAACCTTGGCTACACTTTCCATCTTCCTTCCAGCCTGCTGCCTTGACTCTGGAATTTAACCCTGCATCACGATTCTTTGGGATCATTGATAGTCAACCACTGTAAGTCAACATTCAGACTAGGGGCTGAATTGCTAGTTTATACTGGCCTCTTTGCTCTGTGACCTACAGTTAAGCATTCTACCATGAACCACGCTACAGGAATATCCCCAAATCATGTGGCTCGATTCATCCCACAAATATCAAGTGAGAATAAGTAAAATGTTTATAGCCAAACATACCCTATATGTACAATCAAAACAGTCATTTGAAAAAAGGCAGTAAACTTTTAACTTTAGGCTCCTAATTATATCTTCCTCATTAAACCTGCCTTCTCATACCTACACCACAAAGCAGTTTTGGAAACACACTAACAATATTAGAAAAGAAGCATAATGAATTAGAACCATCTCCACTAGGTTCAAAAGTAAACTATTAAAGTAGAGTAATTTTAAAATTTTGGAAATAAAACATAATGGAATAAAAAATAACAAATGGGACTAGTGTGGATTACATTTGGACATGAAAATTAGTCACAGCTATTTATCTTATACCCTATACCAAAGAGAAGTCCATAGAGACACAAGATTTAAAAATTTTAAAAAGCCTTAAAAGTCCTAGAAGAAAATATTGGAGAATTATCTTATGATCTCAGGGTGGGTGTGGTTAATTTAGTGTGACATTAAGTCTAGGAACTATACAGAAAAAAAATTTTAATGCTATTACAGAAAGTAATAAAGCCCAAGGCCATCAAAGTGTGTAAAATTTTTAAAATGAGAAAAAAATTGTGTAATTTAAATGAAAAATAAAAGAAAAGCACTGTTGGGGTAAACCATGCCTATAATATAACAAGAAAAATTATAAAAACCTAAGAAGAAACTGAAGAAAAGAGAGGCAGAATAGAGTTGCAGAAGATGAAGTATAACATAAATGCAAGATTAACATAATTCATAAACAAACTCTATGTAAATTAAAACAATAATGAGGTGCCATTTCTGAAGAGTACTGATGAGAGTAGAGAGGAAAAGGCATTGGTATAAAGTTGGTGGGGACACATATTAGTACAATATTTTTCAAGGTAATAATTCTCGAACTTCAATTTTTACATGGTTCTGTCCTTTCACATAGCATCTTCAATTCTAGTAATCTATTCTAAAGATACATCTACACAAGTATATATGAATTGAGAAAAAACTTACTTACAGAAGCAATGCATATAGTAGAGAAAAACTGGAAATCTTTCGTGTCCATCACTACCCGTTAGAAATGATGCAGAAATAAATGTATATGAACCACTTGAAAATATGAAATACGCACACTGAAGAAAAGTACAATCTCATTTTTGAAAAGAAATACACACACATACGTAAGTGTGTGTCGGTGTGTGTGTACATATAATATAAAAATATTTGAAAAGATATAAACCAAGATGTTACCAGTGCTTATCTTTGGGGCATTAGATAGCAGCACTCTTCTCTTTCTGCTTTTTAGGGTTTTTTAAAAAAATTTTTTATTGAAAACGTTTTCTAAAGTCAATAAAAGATACCAAAGGAAATCAAAGAAGAGCAATGTGAGCAAGTTAGAGAACAGTATTTATAACATGAAAATATTTGAAATAGTGGGTATCTAAAATAAATACTTTGAATATCTTTATGGAAAGCTAGTATTAGTAATTCAATCTGAAAGTGAGATTATACTGAGATTTCACCACTTTTTCTTACAGTATATTATTTTATTTTTACTTTACAGCACCACTCAGCATTAGAAAACACATTAAAACCTGACCATAAATATTGTCCTGGAGACCAATCTCAGTACTGTGTTAGCCACCATCACTGAAGAGTTCGTGTTGACACAGGGGCATCTCTGTAGCATCAAGTCTCTTTATCAAAATCATAGTGATAATGTCAGCTTCTCATTACATTTGTGCAATTGAAGGGTGAGTCAGAGATAGTACCTTGACCTGTTTCAAAAGCAAGTACTATAAAAATATTAATTTAACTTGGAACTGAACAGAAGGTGCAGTAAATGTATCCAATCTTCCCATTTATAGTTCCCAACTCTTTAGGATCGAATGTTCACTAATATAATAAATAATTGTGATATATTTTACCATGCCTGATACACAGCAAACTCTGAGCTTTTGTCTGTGTAATTGAATTAAACCGATCAGGATCTTTTTCAGTGTATTTTATGTTGGCCCAGTAATCTGAAAAGTGGTTGAACCACAAGTAATCACTGTATCAGTCATGTAACCTAGGGATTCATTTATAGGAGGGATCACTGATGCTTCAATTGAGCCCCTCTTCCTTATTCATATTGATTATTATTTCTATATTAAGTTTGTTGTCAGTGGCCACCGTAGTCTAGGTGGACGGTATGGGGAAGGAAGAAGAGAAGCAGTAGGGAAAAGAAAAGATATCTTGGTAACAGAATGTCAATAGAATAATCAAGTTTGACAAGAGAAAGTTAGGACCCAAACCGTCTTCTACAGTTACTTAAATAAATGTTGGCAATTAAAACTGCATGTATGCTGTGAGTTGCTTAATTTCTCAAATTGTATTTTCTTATTTCCAATGTGGGGGCAATAATACCTATTTTACATTTAAGAATGAAATAATTTAACATAAGAGAAGTGCCTGGAGCAGTGACTGGTACATAGTAGGCACCCAAAATATCAATAATGTTAACAATATTTATTCCCGTATCCCAGTGGTTCTCAACCAAGTGCAATTTTGTCCCCCAGGGGAAACTAGGCAATGTCTGGAGACATTTTTGGTTGTCACAGTTTGGGAGGGTGCTTAATGCTGGCATAGAGTGAGTAGAAGCCAGGGATGCTGCTAAACATCCACAATGCAGAGGATGGTCCCACAACAAAGAGTTGTCTGGCTCAAAGTGTCAACAGTGCTAAGGTTAAAACGCTGCTTTAGTCCCTAGTTTCTGAAATCCAATATCTCATGGTTGGAGACAGAGGAGCTTAAAGATCACATTCTGACAGCACATATAGACACACAGACACAATCTAGGAAGATGTACTTAGAAATTTTCCCTTCTTTTTCTCAAGCACTACAACAGTCTATTTGGCGTGCCCTGTGTTTACCATTCAAATTATATCACTCCTTCGCCACAGCACCTCCAAGCCCTTTTCCTTCTGTATCTGGACTGTCCATGTTCTTTCCTGTTGCAGTGACTGTATTCCTTCCCTCCCCAAGGGCCCAGTCTATCTCCTTATGGTCTTTCAAATCCAATTTAACTGGGTTAAATTGCCCTTATACTCCTCCACTCCTCTGTAACAGCAAAGTCCCTTTAGTTCTTTCTCAGACTCAGTCCCTCCTCTCACTTCTACCACTCGCTAATTGAAGCTAATATATTAGCCTTAATTTATTTTGGGAATCTAAGTAACACACCATAGAAGTTAGCGTTTATAGTATAGCATGTATTCATATTTTTGCCATCTCATCACAACAGTGAAGTTAATAAAATTGACATCTAACTACAACTAACTAGTATAGTCTTATTAAAACTAAAGCAATAAAGAAAGCAGTGAAGATTGCATTACCCATCTGACACACTCTCCTACAGGAGCTACTAGTTACCAAGGCTATCGCTCAGTGCCCCCACATTGAGCTGAACTGATGGACAGGGTCAGCCACACAGGACAGGTCACAGGTGGGCCCCAAGGGACAGAAAAGAAACCTGGAACTTCACTGAATGTTGAGAACTGAGTGGCAAGCCTAGAATATGATAGGATTAAAGAGCATTTAGGATTAAACCAAAGAAGTTGGGTCTTGTTAGTATCAAGAAACAAGGGAGGAACACCTGTGAAGGAGGTGACACTGGACAAGAGGGAGAGATACGCAAGAACCAAGCAGCATGTGTGAGGCAAGCTTCAAGAACTGCTGCGACAAGCAGGTCTGGGTTGCTCGGGTCTCTTTCTCATAGTCTAAGTGTTGAATGGATGTCTTGCTTTGTGTTTAAAGCACGAAGTCAGAGCTGCGAAACAGAGACTCTAAGTGCAGGAGAGAGTCAGAGGGGACCCATCACTCCTCCGCACATCCAGGAGGGCACATTATTAAAGCCATCTCTGGTGCAAAGAAACTAAAAGAAATTGTGAGCTCCCGGATTTTCAACCAGACATGGTTTATTAATCAGAAGAGCAGGAAGGATAATTTTGCGTTAGATTAAAAGCTGCATTTCAAAGGTCCAAGTTCTGTTTCCAGGTACATCAAATGCCAGGTTCTCTAATAGGAATGATAAGGATAGCACCTCCTTAAGTTATACACACTTCAGACAGCTGTCACTTGTATTGTCTCATTTGATCCTCGACGAAACCCGTGAGATCGGAGGTTCAAGCAATCACATTCCCAATTTAAAGAATTTGGAAACTAAGACTCTGAGTATGGTGACTTCAAGTCACATGCTAAGGGCATGGGTAAAGCTATAACGCAATCTACTGCTCTTCAAAACCATTCCCATCCTCCTACTTCTACTTGAGAAACCATATACTCTATATGCTAAGGGTGCAGATTCTTAACATTACCTGGGTTCGAACCCCAGCACACCTACTTGCTAAGTATCAGACCTCAGGGAAGTTACTCATCTTCCTTCAGTTTGCTCATTTGTATAGTGGGTTAAATAACAGGACTTACCTCATAGGGCTGTGGTGAGGATTACGAGTTAATGCAAGAGTTAATGTCAGGCTTTAAAGATTTCTAATGTGTTCCTTATGAACATTCAATAAGCCTTAAGTTTTCTTTTTCTTTTTTCAAGCTTTACTAGTATAAGGTAATTTAACAGGTAAACTTTTATGCTTACAAGGAAGTGAGTGAAATTATCCTTATTTTATATACTGTTAAGAGAACTGAGATGCCAGTTACTATTGCTGCATTAACCACTCCAAAAAGTAGTGGCATAAAATAGTCATTTTGTTATGCTCACAGAGAGTTTGGATCAGGATTTTGGACAAGGCACAGCAGAGAAGTCTTGTCTCTGCTCCACATGGTCTATAGCCTCAGCTGAGAAGACTAGAAAGCTCGGAGTGACTCAACGTCTGGAGGATGGAATCTGGAGGCATCTTCATCACATACCTGAGGCTGAAGCTGGCTGTTGGCTGAGACCTGCGCTGGACTGTGGGCCGTGGCCTCTCTCTGTGGCTTGGGCTTCCTCCACAGCAAGGCAGCCTCAGAGCTCACGGATCAGAATGGAAGCGGCCTTACCTTTTATGACCTATTCTTGAAAGTCACCCAGCATAGTTTCAGCCACATTCTGCTGTTTGCAGCTAATTACAAGACTGTCCAGATCCAAGGAGAGGGAAATTAAACCCCACCTCTTGATGGAAAAGCAGCAAAGCATAGGGGATGGCAGATATTGTTGCAATCATCTTTAGAAACTACAAGATGCTATACAGAGGAAGATAGGATTTGCCAAATATTTTTTTTTAATTACTGAATACACCAGAATAAGAATGCACAGCTTTTGATTTGTAAAGTTCTCTTCTTTCACTGGCCTCTCGGACCTTTCTCTCATTTGTAAACAATGTCGATGAATCTTATACGTTCACTGGCAAGTACATTGAAAGACTTGGCCCTGCAGGGATGCAACTGAGGGCAAGTAGGTTACACCAGGAAAGCATCTAAATAAATTCTACAAACTTGTAATGGGAGTTTACTGTATGTTAGTCTTCTTTCTTCCCCATGCCTTCCATACTATCACCTCTTTTAATCAACCCTCAGGGAGGAAAAATACTAATAAGAATTGATCAGATTCCAGAGCATTGATTGGGCTCCTTTTACAAGTGGGCAAATAACTATATCTAGCTCCAGCTTGGTGCTTTGGCTTCAGCCCATGTGACTATCCTCCCTTTCGGCTCTCTTCCATCTGGTCCTTCCTTGTGAGCATTTCTCATCACCTCCTCTTCTGTCAGACTGGTCCAATATCACCTCTCCTGCATTAGACAATAGCCTCTAACTCACCTCCCTCTTGTATTCTCATATCCCACAGCCTTTTTTCAAAGCACCAGCCAGGGTGATCCTTTTGAAAACTAGGTCAGATGATGTTATCATTCCTCTACCTTCTGATTCCCGTTTCACTTAAGGACTGTATAGAGCATCCTTGGAAGATTCTGAGATAGACAGGCATAGATTTGATCTGAGCAGGATCTACGAATTCCTGCTTTCCTTAGCCTCAATGCTATCCAGTAGTTCTCTACTGTGGTAAACAAAAAAGATGCCTAAAGATGTCCACACCCTAATCTCTGAAACCTGTGAATATGTTGTGACACATGGCAAGAGGAAATTCAGGCTGCAGATGGAATTAAGACTCTTAATTAACTGGAGATATGAGAGAGTATACTGGGTTATCCAGGTGGGCTCAATGTTATCACAAGAGTCCTTATAAGTAAAGAGGAAAGGAGTGTCAGAGTCAGAGAGATATAACAATGGAAGCACTTGAGGTCAGAGTGATGCAATTGCTGACTTTGAAGAAACAGGCCATGAGCCAAGGACTTCAAGTGACCCTACAAACCAGAAAAGACGAGAAACCATATTCTCCCCTAAAGTCTCCAGAAGGAGCACAGCCTACTCATATCTTGATTTTAGGCCAGTGAGATGCATTTCAGACTTCTGACTTGTAGATATGTAAAATAATAAATCTGTGTTGTTTGAAGCCATCAATTTGGTGGTAATTCGTTATAGTGGCAATAAGAAACTAATATACCTAATATAGCCTAACTAATATATTCTAACTAATGCCTTCATAATTAGCACTACCATCAAAAGAAGATCCAGCCTGAAAGTGTACAGTCCTGCTACAGCATTTGATAGAGAGAAAGGCAATCTTTACTGCTTCTGTCATTCAAGTTATATATGCCCCAAAGGGTAAGATTTGAGTCCCTATTTTCATTAAGTACATAAAGCAAATGTTATCACCAATCATAAAGTTTTGGTGATAAACTTTATTTTCTATATTCCAAATGCCATCCAAATAACAACTCTGGCTAAAGCTTTTATTTTTTTCCCCCTTTCTCTAGACACATATTCTGAAGAGGTAGCTAGACTAGACCAGTAAAAAAATAATATCTCCTTCCTTTTAGCAACTGACGAAACATACATGCTTTCCACTCACACTAAAAAAAAAAAAAAAAAAGAATTTAGATTAAAATGCATCTTTCATGAATTATGATGGACTGAATATTTTTAATTTAGCCCAATTCAAGTAAATTCCTACGTCTTTCTTCTAATTATACCATTTTCCTCTTATTTTTTAATGGAGGCTAAAGATCAAGAAAGAAAGAGTTAGCAGCAGAAGTTGATTTTTCTTTTAAGGAATGTGTTCTCTCAATTCGAAATGGGAAAGGCTTTCAAGAGCAGGTCTGTAGATTTTAGAAAACCCTAATTAGACTGAATTAAATGACTAAAATGCTACTAATTACTTTTTAATTTCAAGAGAGATGTTTACAAAGCACAGTATAATGAGTAATACAGCACTTCAAATGATTACTAATGTTGCCATTTTGTCTGACTTAATCTCAATTAGTATAAATCACATTGTCATCATTGTTAATTGCCATTTCTTTCAAGCAGCAAAATGCTAATTTCTCTTTATAATGTTACAATTGCTGTTTGTTTTCTTCAAAATATTCCACTTGAAAGGCCTAATAAAGAGAACATTTATAGCCCCCGTATTTTCTGCAGTTTGAGGCAAATGTATTTGTTTCTTTTTATCTTATTTGGAAGGTAGTGGTAATTCCTATTTACTTTTTAATAAAAAGAAACTTTTAACTTTGTTGTTAGGGCAAATGTAAATTCATGGGTAGTTATGGTTCCACAGAAGAGTCTTTTTTCATCTGAATGCCAGGTAGAGTTTTCATTAATGAGATCTAAGAGGCATCATTTACGTTTCACTTCTATGAAGAAATTCATCATTAGAAAAGGGAGGAAACAGCTTGTAATCAAGGGAATATATCAATAGAATTGTTCTGGGTTTCTTCCTCCAGCTTCTTTCTGCTGTTCTTCTACTCATGTGGAAGTAAAATCTTTCCCTTGAGGCAGTTATCTCATCCACCGTGGACTACTGGTTTTCCGTTCCTCTGTCACTGGATATCCTTGGGAAATTCCGCCCCCCCCCAAAGTTTTAACTGTCATAAACTTAGGAAACCTTAAAAATCATGAAGACACAAGAATTCTCAAATGAGATTTTAACATTATACTATCATTTTAAGAGCTCTTCTAGACTTAAGCCCATTCTTCCTGGAAAAAAAAAAAAAAAGGTTTAGGAATTAAATAGTAACATTTTTTTTTTTTCTCACATGGATAGTTTTAAGTCTTCAGTCCTTTATTTATGTGGTGTGCCATAAAAAAAATTACCCCCGAAGCTTAGTAGCTTAAGAACAAAACATTGTTTTCACTCACGATTTTGTGGGTAAGGATTTGGGGATGGGCTTGGCTGGCTGGTTTGCCTGTGTGCCATGTACCACAGCTGGTACATGGAAGCAGCTGGAAATGCAGGGTCCACCCAAGAGGGCCTCTTCGTGCACATGTCTAGCAACTTAGTGCCTCTTGGTTGTCTTACTCCACACAGTGACTCATCCTTCAGAACCTGCTCTGTGGTTTGGGCTTCTCAGAATGGGATGGCCTCAGTGTAAATGAACTTCTTTCATAGAAAGTCATTCCAAGAGACTGAGAGAAACTACAACTTAGAAGTTCTGGGGTGTCCCTTGCCCCATATGCTTTTATTCAAGCATGTAATTAAGGCCTGCACAGATTCAAGGAGACCTTAATGATGCTCTCTCAAAGAGAGGAGTAGCTAAGAAGCTGCATCCACTTTTACTCCACCACAGTACCTACAGCTTATGCGCAAGGTAACAATACAATGAAATGATTTAGAATGTAAATAGATATTCATGGAAAATCTTGATAACATTCTTGCTTAGTACAGTTGCCAGTCTTTTCCCCTCCAAAACCTAAAATTCATGTGCTGAATTGTGTCCCCCTCCCCTCCCCAGTCCAAATTCATATGATGAAGCCTTAACCCCCAATGTGACAATATTTGGAAATAAGGTCTTTAGGAAGTAATTAAGTCTAAGTAAGGTTGTAAGAATGGGGACCTAATCCAATAGGACTAGTGGCCTTATAAGAAGAAGACTCTCTCACTCTCTCGCTCTCTCTCTCCCCACCCCTGCTCCCCCAAATTTGTGTACACTTAGGAAAGGCCATGTGAGGATAAAAGTAGCCCTCTCCAAGCCAGGAAGAAAGTCCTTAGCAGGAACCACATCAGCTGGCACCTTGATCTTGGACTTCACAGCCTCCAGAACTGTGAGAAAATAAATTTCTGTTGTCTAAGCCACCCAGGCTATGGTATTTTGTTACAGCAGCACATATAAAATATATTTGGGATCTTATATAATTTACATGATAAAATTATAATTTGGGAAAGGTTTATTATGTTTAGTAGCTGCAGAGTTCTGTTGATTTTGGCCTCCTCAGTATCCATTTCTCCTTCTGTTAATAGCAAACTGACTTTTTTCTTTAAGAATTCACCCTTCTCCCTTTGGATACAGTATTCTGGGACTGTTAACCAAAGACCCCTTTACTTCTTTTGGCCAAGAGGTGGATATTTTACTTGATCTGGGCCAAAAATGTTTTTTCTATAGAATTTAAATCACAAGAAGAGTGACACAAAGATGAAAATTATTTTTGGTCTTCATATTTCCTGATGTTGGTACCCTCCCTCAAACTTCTAACGCTTAAATCTTCTCCAGAACCTTTATCCTAAGCTTTCCCAAACATGGTCTTTCAGAGTGTTTTCTTTGATTCTGTGAGCTACTTTTTAGTTTTGATTTGTTGTTGCTGCTCACCATAGCACCATTTTCTATTTCTTCAAAACAAAACCAAAAAAACCCTAACAGACATCAAAACTGGAACAGTGAGTGGGGTTGCCCATAAACATTAGAATGTAAGCTCAATGAGTGTGATGATACAGCAATCACCAACCATTAGGCATTAACTATATAATTTCAAAATACATTAAGCAAACACTGATAGACATTAAAGAAGAAAATAGTGAATTCACAGTCATAGTTAAAGATATATAATGGCTATAATCAATACAAAAAGGGAAAAGAATAAGTCGGCATTCAGGTTAGTTAAATTAATATCTTAAAACTTTGGGCTTCCCTGGTGGTGCAGTGGTTGAGAATCCGCCTGCCGATGCAGCTGACATGGGTTCGTGCCCCGGTCCGGGAAGATCCCACATGCCACAGAGCGACTGGGCCCATGAGCCATGGCCACTGAGCCTGCGCGTCCGCAACGGGAGAGGCCACAACAGTGAGAGGCCCGCGTACCACAAAAAAAACAAAAAAAACTTAGTGTCGCCCTTATATTTCTTTAGCCCTTCATGCTTTGAAAACATTTTTACATATATTCATTCATATGACCTTCTCCTCACCTCTCTAAAGTAAACCAGGTAAGCAAGGAAAAATGTGATCTGCGGAAGACCTGGAATAGTTTAGAATGCAAGTCTTCAGGTTTCAAATGGCATTCTTTTCACTATACTTCTGGTTATGCAGCTTCTTGGTTCTTCTACCAGACAGCTCATGAATCCCTGCTCATGATGTGAGCTTTCAAAGCAGTAAATATGTGCTCCTAAATGATAATTTACTCGATAAATTTACAGAGACATCAATCTAAATAATGACTAGAAGTTGCTTGTTCTAGTTCCTGACCTACAGTGAGTGTTCAATAAATGGCAGTTATTACTACTATCACTGAATACCATGTGAAACTGTTTATTATTTCTAAGCTGACTTTTCCTTTAGCTGTGTTCCAAGAAAGTCATTTGTAGTACTCAAATCACTCGTTGGTCTCAAAATACTCTTCTGGATGAGATCTCAACTTCAGAACCTTTCTCTATGGCAGTAAGCCTTGACAAATCATTCATTAAATGGTAAGAGACATGGAGCTAGATGAAAACAGAGAATGCAAACCTTCCACAGCAGGGCAATTGCTGTGCTTTGAACTTCTCTTTTAAATACCACAAGGTTACCTTTCCCTCTCAATTCTGCTAATCCAGTCCGAAAGAAAATTCCCCCAGACAGCACCACAACATCTGAATTCCACCAAAAAGGTGGAATTTCTTTTGCAGACACAGTTAGTTGGTACATCACAAAGTCTTGTCTTTGAGACTGATTCTAGAACCAGGTTGTAGCACAAGCTGGAGTCTAATAAAACCCGTGATATTTCCTCCTTAATGCAGCCCCTCTTTCCAGGGTGTGCTTTCTCCAAGGATTGATCACAGTTTTTATTATATGAGCTTGTAAAATGCAAAATGATTAAAGGTACATCTATTGTTTTAAATCCCATCTCTGTTATTTCTTTAGTCAACAGAGCAGAGTCCTAGCAGTTTCACATATGCTTACATAAACGGTCAAGTTTAACCATCAGCACCGAGAACAATTTTAAAAGGCAAGACTGCTACATCGTGATGAGTTTGAGAAGTACTTCCAGGTTGACTATAAGCTGAAGGGCTCATGATCTTTCAAAAAGGCCCCCATTTCATTTCCCTTCCCCAGCATGAGCCTCACTAAACAGATCCATTTCCATATCATTATAGAGCTTGAAAAGGAAATTTCTTCTCCAGAGCCACAGGTTGGAGTCATTCTGTTAAAGTCTTTTCCATCTTCCAGACCCCATTGCCTGTTTCTTGGACATTCCAGGATGCCTCTCAGTTTTGACTTCCACTTTGATTTACTCTCCCTGCAGGCTGCCAAGATTTCTCACGCTTCCTTTCTGAAAATCAGGCCTGCTCACTTCTTCTCTGTCCCCTATCAAGCTTCCCAACTGCACATTTCCTTTAGGAATTTTCATGTGGCAGGAAAAAGATCTCAACAAAACTGTTGTGGATAGAGAGTGATTGAAGTGTAATTGTGCAATGAACGTCAGGCAACAGGGTAACAGATTACTAAGTGAACCACCTCTCCCCAGATGTGGCCTTGTTAACCAAAGAATAACACACACACACACACACACACACACACACACACACACACACACGTTCCTATGTTCCCTCTCTCCCCTGGAGTGAAGGCAAACCTGTAAAGAACACCCACCCCACCTGTCCTAGGGGACAGGCTGCTGTTATCCAGGTCATAAGAAGCAATCTTGGGCTGTGGCATAACTTGGACATGGTGGGAACTGAGTTGGGGCAAAGAATTCAAGATCATTAGAGAGGAAGTAAAGCCAAGCCTCAGATCCTAGGGAGAAGTATAGAGCTGCAAATGTGATACAAAACCAGAAGTTAGAAGCTAAAGAATCAACTGTGTGAGACAGGGGTTTGGGGGGGGGGGAGGAGGTCATACGTTCTGGGTTCAAATTCCAGCACAGGTATTGATTGACTGGAGGCTTTGGTAACTTTCCTAAACTACTATAATCCTCCACTTTTTCACCATTTAACTGAGTTCAGTGTTATCTTCCTCCAATGTCAAGATGAGGATTAAATGAATTAATGGGTACTTACTGGTATGAGTATTGTTTCAAATACTAAACCCCTATGGAAATAAAGGAAGACCAGTCAAACGAGAATAAGCAAAAGCTATTTAATCAGAGCTTGCTCTATCGGGGGGTCAGCCACCATCACTTCCATTTGGCAGAGACTCAAAGGCAGCCAGAAGAGTGGAAAAGCTTTATAATTGCAAAAAGGAAGACTTCAGGTATGCTCTGAAGTCTACTGGCATGGGGAAACTGGAGGTGAGCAAACTAGGAGCAGGGCATCCTACAGCATTAGTTACAGTACATACTTAACTATTTCTAATTGTTCCTAAGTTGGAAGCAGGGACAAAAGTTGTAAAGCTCTCGGTTCTTAATCAAATTCCAGCTATTTTAGGCCAATTGTTACAGGGTTATTGTTTAGCTTCCTTGGGCTTGTTGCTAGAGATAGTGGTCTGACTTCCTGCAAGGCTGACTTCTAGCAGGCTGGCTTCCTGGGCTGGTTACTACAGATAATGAGTTAATTTCCTGGGATACTTGTTGCAGATTGTGGGTCAGAGTTCTTGTTTACATATGGTCTGGCCAATGTCTGTGTGTATATTCAGTCTCTCATTTCTGTAGTTTTCATTTCTCTTAAGTAAATGACTACCTAGACCTCCCCCATCAAATCTTACCATCTGTTTCAGTGCCTCAGGGAAAGGGTAGAAATAGGCAGGAACACTGAGGCTATTGCTCAACTTTTTTTTTTTTTTTTTTTTTTTTTTTTTTTGCGGTATGCGGGCCTCTCACTGCTGTGGCCCCTCCCGTTGCGGAGCACAGGCTCCGGACGCGCAGGCCCAGCGGCCATGGCTCACGGGCCCAGCCGCTCCGCGGCATGTGGGATCCTCCCGGACCAGGGCACGAACCCGTGTCCCCCGCATCGGCAGGCGGACTCCCAACCACTGCGCCACCAGGGAAGCCCCTCAACTTTTGTTTTTAAATTAAAAGTTAAATGTATTTTAAATTAAATTACTCTAAAGACAATAGTCTCTAGAATAGCAGCTTTTGCAAAGAGAGAAAAAAGATCTCTAGATTCCAAAAGACTTCCTCACGTCAAGATGTGACCCCAAATTACTCAGATCAAGGAAATCCTCATGGCTCAATGTGAAAAGTCCTTTTGCAGTTTTTTTTTTCCAGGGGGAGATAATAAAAAAGACCAAAAAGAAGAGAGAAAGCTTTCTGCCAAGTTGCTCGGGCATCCTAGGGTCATGAACATATTTGTTGAACTGAAATCATATGATATTTAATGGTACCTTGAGGATTCTCAGTTCCTTGCCTCCTCAAGAACACCTGAACTACTACTATTAAATCATCCTGTAAAGGGATGCATTGCTTCTTCACCTCCTCTTAAAAAATAAAAAAGTCTGGTCTTTATTGTGTTCAGTGCTTTCTATGCATTACATTTAGGAGACATTTACACAGAGGGTAAGAAGTCAGCCATGATGGTGAGGAGACTCAAAGCTATGTCATATTAGAATGCAACAGGATTTCTTAACCTCAGCACTGTTGACATTTTGGACTGGCTAATTCTTTATTGTGGGAGCTGCCCTATGTACGTTTTAAAGCTTAGCAGCATCCCTCGTCTCTACTCTCCAGATGCCAGTGGCACTCCCCTCCCCAGTTACAACAACCAAAACTGTCTCCAGACATCACCACATGTCCTCTGGAGTACAACATTGTCCCCAGTTGAGAATCATTGGAAAGTAAACATTCTTGTACTCAGAATTACCTGAAGAACTTGTTTAAAATTATTGACTCCAAGGATCCACTGTGGTGATTCTGACCCAACAGGAATAGAAAACCGTATGCTTTAAAAATTCCTCAAAGGTCTTATGACCAGCCAGTTTGGAAATCCCTTTTTGGTTACTAATCATGGACAAGAAATGACTCAAAGGGATTTTATAAGCCATCTTAAAATATATAAAATTTTACCTAGAGAAATGAGATTCAACTTTTCCTGAGTAGCTATATAGAGGAGGGAGCTCTGACCAAATTATAAAACAAAAAAGAAATAGAAATAATTCTAACAGAACAGTAGATTTTTTAATTGAATTGTAGTTGGTTTACAATATTATGTTAGTTTCATGTCCACAGAATAGTGATTCCATATTTTTGCAGATTATACTCCATTATAGGTTATTATAAGATAATGGATACCATAGATTTTTATAACTAAAGGTATTTAAAGAAAAGTTGGATAACCATTTGTCAGGAAAGTTGTAAAAAAAAAACACACACATAAATCAAGGAGACTTTGAACCAATGACCTTTAAGGCATATTCTAATTCCGAATTAATATGATTCTATTTAAATAAATTATGCCTTAGTGTGAGTTAGAATATTAGATCCTTTTCAGTCTATATAGAAATAAAGGAAAAGGAATTAATGTTATTTCCATCTAAATCACAGGTTCTCGATCTTGGGTAGACAGCAGAACCACCTGCAGAGCTTTTAAAAAATACAAATATTTGAGCACATGGGAAGTGAGACACGTTGGATTACTCCGTGACAGGCTCCCCTTACCTCGACACTTAGACATAAGTTTATCATTTTGCATTTACAGATGAGAGCACTATATATAAAAGATTACACAGTTGGCTCGGGCCACATAATTTCTGAGTGCTAAGACAGGAATCTAGTTCTCGCTGACTTGAAAGACCATTTCTCGTCCTCATGAGCCCCACCGTGACCCACCAAAGGGAAGGAAGGAAGAGCAGATATTGTTGAATGGCTGCTATCTTCCAGGCTTTTTGTGGGTGACCTCGGAAAAACATTAAAATGACCTTCATCTTTTTGACAGTGTTGTTTCATGTTAACCAAAGGGCAGAACTAAAATAATGAGAACTAGAAAATATAGTTGTTATGGAAAAGGGAGAAAAAAATATATGTTTAGAATAAAATTTAGCGAGCCTTAATTTCCCCGAGAGGAGCATGTCTACAGAGAAGAAGGTGAATCGTCAAGCCGTATGCATGAGGAGCCTGTTACCTGGCGTGCTTTACGCAAATTCCTTCCACTGCTCAAAGCCATGATCCACGCTTCACAGTGTAGTCCAGACTTCCAGTCCTAAGGTGTCACCCCAAACTATGCATTTTAATCAGACTGAGGAATTAGCTAAGATTTCTACCGTATCCCAACCATGTGCTGATTGGACCCCCGGTACTCAGATGTTTCTCACAATGGATAAGGATTCAGTTTGCACTAGATATGAGTAGATATGAAATGATGGTGGAGAGGAGGAGTGGGAAGGGACAAGGCTGGGGGGAATCAAGCCGATGAATTAGTATAAACTTGAAAAAAAAAAAAAAAAAGAACAGAATTCAGGAATACCAATAATCAATCATAGGTATTAAGTGCCAGAAGATGTGCTAAATACTTTATATACATTGAGCACAGTTAATAGTTTCAAACAGGCTTTATGTAATCATTGCATTTTACACCTAAAGAAATGGAGTCAAATCAAGTTAAGTACTTGCCCAGTGTCACACAGGTTGGACACATGGATGCAAACCAAGTCTTTCTAACTTTAGTATATGTACTTCCACTACGTACCCCCCCCCACTCTCCGACTTGTTCCCACACAGATCTCTCCCTTCTTCAAGCGCCAGTAAATGACTACGTGGGGATGTCAGGCAGGAGTCCCGTGGTTTCCTTCCACTCCCCTTCCCTCCACTCCTTTAGGTTTTGTTACTAGAGCTCATCATTAAAAGATAATTTGGATGCCCCAGTGACTTACAGAAACTTCTGATGAACATAATAAAAGTGAGGAAGCCATTTGCATTTGACGATGCTCTCAGCTCTCACATTCTAGCCGACTTGGGAGAATGAGTGCCGCTCGTGAGAAATCAGACTCAAAGGTCTTGAATACAGCTGAGCAGACGGGCAAACTCTCTAAGATCCTGAATTTGTTTCAGCAAAAGTAAGGCAGCTGAAAAGCGGGAAGGGTTCGAACTGGACCCAAAGGTATTTCAATTTTCTGCTTGAGCATCCAGGCACACTCAACGTTTACTCAGAACTTCAGGGCCCCTGCATTCTAAGAGCTGCCCCCCCACAGGTGTCACCCAGGGCAGCAGACCACCCAGGGCTGGAATCTCAGGACTGCTAGGGCTACAGACCTCAAGTGATATGTGCTTCCTGCTGCTGAACTGAAACCCTCACACTTGTCACTTGAACTTGAGGTTTGTTTTCCCTTAAAATTCAAATAGCCTCTTTGAAAGCTGCTATCAGGAAATAGTCGGGTCCAGCAAAGTTCATTTAAAGCCACTCTAAACACAATCCTTCCATCCTTGCACCAGACGTCACCGACCCAAAAGGAGGCTGTAGGTCCCACTACTGTTGCCTTCGCCCTTCACCGCCTGGAACCCCGATGCCTTTGTTGGGACCACCTTCTATCCTGCTGTGGGTCCTCCTTCTTCCTTCACCCCGCACTCCCTGCCTTTCATGCTTTCTACGTTACACAGCTTCAAGGATACCTTTTGACCTCAACCCAAGCCCTCCTTGCCATGCTACTGACTCAAACTGCCCTGAGTAAACATAGTCTTAATTTTCTCATCTCTAGACACCCCTGCTTTCCCACTTCTTGCCTCCAACCCGGAGGCTGAGGCACCGGAGAAGCCCCACTAGATTATCAGCCCTGTATTTGGTGTGTACCATGGAGAGATTAAGAGTGAAGACAAACCAGCCAAACCACCGTGTTATGTCAGGCAACGGCAGTGTAGATACCTATATAATCTGTGTATCTGCCTACGTATGAAAACCTAACAATAGTAGTAATAGCAGAAACAAAACATGCAGTTTTAAAATATTTCACAAACCACTTTCACTTATGTGACCTTGCTCAATGTCTGGTTCAACTCTTCCAAGTATATACTGTGAGGTAGGGGTTATTATGTCCATTTTAGAGATCATGCAGTTGAGGTCCAAAGAAATTAAATGCAGCAAAATTAGACAGTAATAGAATCACAGTGGGAGTCTGAGGTCTGCCTGACTCTAAATAAAACGCTTGATAGAGCATGCCTGGCCCTTTGATTTTTTCCCTTTTGACACGATCTGAACGATGAGCATATGACGGGCAGGCCCGCATGGAGCACGAGGGTGAGGCGTGTGAATCCCAGCCCCCTTACTGTTTCTGGCCGTGTGCATTTGGTTAAGTGGCTTAGTTCTTTGGTACCTTTGTTTCTTATTCTCTCAAGTAATGATTGCACCAACCTCACAGGATTCTTGTATTAAACAAGATAATGCATATAGAGATTATGGCACATGGCTCTCACCAAACACATGTTAACTGCTATAATTACACATGCGACTGTTGCTGTTATTTATTAATATGATGATGATGAAACTCCTTTAAGATCCTGCAGGACTTGGGCTCTGTAAAGGAAGGATGCCTCCAAAGCAGAGCAAGAGTGGTTTTTGAGACCTGAGAAAGTTAGTTTCAAAACTTAACTTGAGACTCCTTTTAAAATACTAGCTCAAAGGATAATTTCTCAGTGTTTTTCGCTGTCTTGAACACTCCTTAATGACAGAGCCACATCCGGAAAGAAAAGCAGGTATTCCAAATGTACCAAAGTCAAAATTGTGATAAAGAACAACAGCATCTCCTCTATCCCAATCTTCCTGCTTCTCACACGTCTTATGTCCTTATACGTTATGGCTCTGCTATCCAATGTGATAGCCACTGGCTGTTTGTGGCTATTTGATTTTAATTAACTAAAAATAAACAAAATATAAAATTTATCTTATCAGTTCTCCCTAGCCACATTTCAAGTGATCAGTAGCCACATGTCACTAATAGCTACCATATTGGACAAATCAGAATAAAACATTCCCATTATAATAGAAAGTTCTGTCGGATGGTGCTGGTCTAGACATATCAAAACCACTTTTCATAAAATACAAGTGCTAATAGTGTTCTGATATTTACTCTGCCAGAAGAGATGTATTTTTAATAGGCACCAATGCCATGAAGCTCAGTGAAATTTTAGGCATCCCACAGCATGTGAGTAAAATATTTAATGAACTTTCTAGGATCACATAAACAGCACCATTCAGGCAGTTGCTTACTTAAGTCAAGGAAAACCACTAGCTATTCATTTGAAAGGGGCTAGGGATGGCCCTCAGAAACATATGTTACCCATCAATATCTGTAAAAGGAAGGTCATCATGAATAGGGCAGAACTAGAAACATCCAAATGGTAAGGTGAATAAAGAATGGTGTATTTAGCTATGGTAAATCATACAATGGAATGCTGGGTCACCATTAAAAACTATTTAAAAAAAATAATTCTGGGGGCTTCCCTGGTGGCACAGTGATTGAGAGTCTGCCTGCCCATGCAGGGGACGCGGGCTCGTGCCCCGGTCCGGGAGGATCCCACGTGCCGCGGAGAGGCTGGGCCCGTGAGCCATGGCCGCTGAGCCTGCGCGTCCGGAGCCTGTGCTCCGCAACGGGAGAGGCCACAACAGTGAGAGGCCCACATACTGCAAAAAATAAAAATAAAAAAATAATAATAATTCTGGAACTTCCACTTCCAGTAAGATAGAGTTTATATACTTCCCCTATTCCTCTCTTGCTAATTACAAATAAAAACAGTGAATATAATATATAAGCAGAGGGACAAAGGAGGGGTTATATGATTGGTAAGGGAGCTACTCTGTTTGTATAGCCCAGTACAAATGGAGAAAACACTAATTTTTCATATGAAGGATAGATGAAAGGCTACTGAGATTATGGGCAATGAACCCCATGCAAGCCACGCTTGACACTGCTACTTTGGTAAGCAGAGTTGACCATTCTTTATTGGGTTGGCCAAAATCTTCATTTGGGTTTTCCATAACATCTTACAGAAAAACCCAAACACGAACTTTTTGGCCAAGCAATATATTGAAACCTTCAATTGTAGAAAACACAATATCTGCAAAGTGCAATAAAGTGAAGTGCAATAAAACGAGGTATGCCTGTGTTTTCTCCACATCCTTGACAAAACTTTATATTTTTTTATAGTGACCATCTTAATGGATGTGAGGTGATATTTCATTGGAGATTATTTACATTTCCCTAATGATTAGTGAGCATCTTTTCATGTGCTTATTGGCCATTTGTATATCTTCTTTGGAAAAATGTCTATTCAAGTCTTTTGCCCATTTTAAATCAGAATTGTTGTTGTTGAGTTTTAGACATTCTCAATATATTCTGAGTATCAATCTCTTCTCAGATATATGATTTACAAATATTTTCTCCCCTTCTGTGAGTTACTTTTGTACTCTGTTGATAATGTCTTTTTTTTTTTTTTAAGATTTTTTTTAATATATATAAATTTATTTATTTTTGGCTGTGTTGGGTCTTTATTGCTGCGTGCGGGCTTTCTCTAGTTGTGGCGAGCGGGGGCCACTCTTCATCACGGTGCGCAGGCCTCTCACTGTCGCGGCCTCTCTTGTTGCGGAGCACAGGCTCCAGACGCGCAGGCTCAGTAGTTGTGGCGCACGGGCTTAGTTGCTCCGCGGCATGTGGGATCTTCCCAGACCAGGGCTCGAACCCGTGTCCCCTGCATTGGCAGGCGGATTCTCAACCACTGCGCCACCAGAGAAGCCCGATAATGTCTTTTGATGTACAGAATTTTTTTTGTTTTCATGAAGTCCAATCTGTTTGCTTTTTCTTTGTTGCCTGTGCCTTTGGTGTCAAATTGTGCCAAATTTGTTTGAAGTGTCATGTCTCATTGCTGAATATACATTTTCCTGCTCAGAAAGGTTGATTGGTTAATTACAATTGTAAGGAACTGTGTTTTTTGTTCCATTTACACAATGATCTTTAGCCCTGGGAAAGTAGCTTGGTTTTCTTTCCCTGGACGTAAAGAGGGCAGTTAAGATCATGGTTAGAATACTGGCTCTGGCAGAGTAACACTGTCTGCTTTTTTTTCTTTTTTTTTTTTTTTTGGTATGCGGGCCTCTCATGTTGTGGCCTCTCCCGTTGCGGAGCGCAGGCTCCGGACGCGCAGGCCCAGCGGCCATGGCTCATGGGCCCAGCTGCTCCGTGGCATGTGGGATCTTCCCAGACTGGGGCATGAACCCGTGTCCCCTGCATCGGCAGGCGGACTCTCAACCACTGTGCCACCAGGGAAGCCCCAAGAAAACATTTTTAATCTTACAGTACTGTACCTTGTTTCCATCGTTCTCACTTGGCACTTCTTAGTACCAGGTACATCACCGCTGCTTTTACGCTTGCTTCAGGACATCCTGGGCTTGAAATAAAGATACTGTACTACTGTACTCTATACAGTACTGTACAGTAAAGTACACAAAAGCACAACCACTTGTAGAGAATGCACGCACGTGACAGTGTACTCCAGACACATGAACTAACTTACGTGATTGGACATGCGAACGCATGGGTGCATCTTTGAAAGCTCACAACTTGAAGGTTCCTATGTAGGGGTCTTACTGTACATGCTACTCACTGTTGAAAGTACACAAAAGATCAAAGCACAAAACAGCTTAAGTCCCTGCTCTCATGGAGTTTATTATCTGGGCAGGATGGTGGACAGAGGTGACGAATACACACATACGGTCTCTGTAATGAGACTCCTAAAGCAGGGATGAGGCGAAGTGAGTGGCTGCAGGTGTGACATTTGAGACAGGTGAGCAGGAAAAGCCCCTCTGACTTTTGAGCGGAGGCCTATGGCATTTAGGAGTAAACCATATGGAAATCCATAGGATGAAACATAAGCAGTAAGTACAAAGGCCTTGCAGAGAAAGTGTACTGGTTGCATTAAGGCAACGGTAGAGAGGAGTGAGTAAGCGAAACACTGGAAAGAATTCTCATTAAAATTGTGTTTATTACATATTAGTGCCTGTCTTCGGCACGAGAATTTAAAGCCTATGAGGACATGAACCATGTTGATCTTTTGTACCCCTTCATCCCCAGGGAAAAGATGGTTTGCACAAAATTTACATTAGTGAGGTAAGTTTTCTTTTACGGACAAATGGAAGAAAGGAAGGAGAGATAAATAAGGGATCACTGAGGGTGGCTGAGGGCTGATAGTCTGGCTTGTCTAGTTTTCCCATGAAGAGAACTTTAGGACAAAGATTTCATGGTAACTTATACAGGATACATACATTGGTACAGCCATGGAAACATCAGGCAGTGTGACAGCTCTTACCTTCACTTATTTAAGTAACTGCCCAGCATAGGCCAGTTTTATACATCCAAGATGGTATAAACACGTTATGGTAGATTGAAATATTGACCCAAATTCTTCATGTATCTCTAGATCCATGATGGCCCTTTGCCATGAAGCTGTTCAATGTTTCTCCCTGTGCACAGGGTGACCTGCATTGCCTCTGGATTTGGAGCTTTGCCTATGTGATTTACCTAAGCCTAGAGAATGAGGTGAGATTGACCATGTGCCATGTCTAAATTGGGTTTCAAGACACATAGAACAGAATTGGGTCACCCCAGTCATTCCAACAGAGACCAGCCAAAATCAGCAGAGCCACCTATTCAATCCATACTGAATACATATACATGTGCAATAAACACTTTCCGTTATATGTCACTGAGCTTATGTGGCTGTTCATTTAATATCAAATGCAAACTGATAAACACAACCTTTCAAATTCCCTCTAAAATGTTCTTCAAGCTTCTCTTTTTATGACAAAGAGGAAAAAATAAAATTGCAGAACAGGAAGATCTTCCAGTTTACAAGAAATGCTATGATGAGCTCCACCTCCCACCCTGGAGACAACAGACACCTTATTGCTCAACTATGAAGGTCATGTCCCTGGTTCTCTTGCCATTTAAAATTTATTTGATTTTGTTCTCAAATGGCTCGTAAATGATAAGCTACTGCTATATGCTTTAAGGGAACTAAACAGCCTTCATGTTTTAAGGGAACTAAATTCATCTCTACCTGTTATACAATGGAAACATATTTGAACAGAACACAACAAGTATAACAGCTAGAAAATAACGTGATTTTCCTACACAGCCTAAGATTTGCTATAATCAAACTCCTTAAAGTACATACAATACCCATTTCAGCATAACTCCTTGTATTTGCAGGTGTTTCCCACTGGCTATCTAGATGTTCAGCTGAGCTCTGTTCTGCACTAATAAAAAATGATAATGAATGCTTTTATAGTTTTCAACAGCTCACCTTCTTATAAATTGTTTAAAGAGCATATCAGCCAGGGTTCTTGCCTACAAGCAAGAGAAACTTCTCTTTACCAGAAATGAAGGTTTGGGGGTAAATATTAGGGAGGCAGATGGCTTAATTCACAGAAAAGAGTGTGATATAGGGTGAGTCTGGTCAGAACACCACTGGCACTGAACACCAGACACCAGGCACTTGGATTCTGGATATCCCTGCTGTGGCGGGAACGAATTCTTCACTGACTTTTTACATCACTCACCACAGTCAGACTCTGAGGTAGTGGCATATGATTGGCCAAGTATGTGTGCACTAAAAAACCCACAAATCAGGGAACTCTTCAGTCCCAATCAAACGAGAACTGTGGTTACCCATCTAAGACACCGATGTTTTTGCTTTCAAGAGCCATAGGTAGGTGCCTGTATACCCCTGAGACATGTAAATCAAAGATTTCCCCAAATATAGTAAGAGAATTTAAAAAAAAAACATGTACAGCACAGGTAGTATTTTTATTTAACACTCAGAAAAAATAAACATGAGATTTCCAGGGTAGGTATTGTCATAACTATCTGATGTATAAAAAACTAGGAATCATTTATTAACTCATTCAACAAACAGTTTTTGAGCATGCCAGGCATTCTTTTAGTCACTTGGGATGCTTATGAAGACAAAATTCAGGAGTGCATATGGCAGTCAGGGTGCTTTACGTAAAGGAATTTATTATATCAGATAGTCACATTTGCTCTGAAGAAAACATAAGTAGGATAAGGAAAGTGTGATTAAGGTGGGAGAATGAAAGTCATCTATTTTAAAAATGGCAGTCAGAGAAGTACTCTCTGAAGATGTGACAACAAAATAAATCTTCAAGTGAGGGTACAAGCATTACAAACAAATTGAACAAGAGCATTGTAGGCAGGGGAGAAGCAAGAATAAAGACCCAAGTCTGTAGCAAACTTTGCATGTTTTAAGAATAGCAAAAAGGGGAATTTCTTGGTGGTCCATTGGTTAGGACTCAGAGCTTTCACTGCCAGGGCCCGGGTTCAATCCCTGGTAGGGCAACTAAGATTCCCACAAGCTGTGCAGCATGGCCAAAAAAAGAAGAGCAAAATAGACAAATGTGCCTGAAACAGATGGAACAAAGGCAAATGAGTATGGGATATGAAGGAAAAGACACAGTTATAAACCAGATCATGAAAGTTCTTACAGGACAGGGCAGACCTACTTTACACACAAATTCAGAGAGCTCCAAAAGGAGCATTTGAAAGTATGAAGCTGACTTTCAATTGAATTAAGCTACTTGTCAAAACGAACTCCCACAATCTATAAGGGAAGCCCAAAACATCCAAACCCTCAATATTATACGCACAACGTCAAGTATTCAAAGCAATTAGTAACATGCAAAGAATCAGACAAATGTTACTATAAATATCAAATTATTCACAAAATATTATTTATTAATAAACAAAGAAAAGTCAGTGAGTAGAAACAGGTTCCAAGATGATAGAAATGATGGAAGTAGTAAACAAGGACTTTAAAACTGCTATTGTAAATATGTTCAAAGATGTAAAGTAAAAATATGAGATCTAACAGACAGAAAAATGCAAACTCTGAGAAAGAATCAAAAGGAACATGTAGAGTTCAAAGATACAATACATAAAATTGAAAATTCATTGGAAGGGCTTAATGGCAGAGTAGGTTCTGCAGAAGAAAAGATCAGTAACGTTGAAAACAAGGCAACTGAAGTTATCTTTGAAATAAAGAACAAGAAATAAAAGGCTGAAAAAAATGAACAGAGTCTCAGTGACCTGTGGGACAATGTAAAGTGGTCTGAAACATGAGAGTCCAAGAATTAGAGAAGAGAAAGGGGAGGAAAGGTCAAATAATATTTGTCACTAATGTATCAAAATTTTCAATCTTTTATAAAACTTATAGAGCTACTGTTTCAGGAAGCTCAGCAAACCCCAACTGGGATAAACTGCAAGAAGACGACAAGGCACAGCATTTTGAGATTGTTACAAAATAGTGATAAAACCACAGACTCACGACTCATTGTGAACCAGAGCAGTATATATACATAACAAAAGACATCTAGACATATTATATCATATCATAGTAAAGTTACTGAAAAACAAAAACAAAGAGAAAATCTTTAGAGTAGCCAAGGAGGTGGAAAAGTTGGGGATGTAAATATTACTTCAAGAATTTTAGAAAATTCCAGGCAGGATAAATAGTGCATGCATAGGCATGTGAACACACACACACACACACACACACACACACACACACACACACATCTAGATACATCATTATCACATTACAAGACTTTTTTTAAATCTTGAAGGCACCCAAAGAAAAAAGAAACATTAACTACAGAAGGACAATGATAAGCATTACAGTAGATTCATCATTCGAAATTATGCAAGAGAAAGGAGTAATATGTTTAGAGTACAGAGGGGAAAACACTGTCAGCCCAGAATTCTATATCCAGTGGAAATAACTTTCAAAAATAAAGATAAAGTAGATTTTTTCAGGTAAACAAAGACTAAGAAAATTCCTTGTTGGGAGACCTGGTATGCAATAAAGAATTAACTCAGCAGTAAACAGTTAATTCAGTTGACTTGGGTGTTCAAACCCTGCACATCCCAAAGAAAGGTCTGGCTCTTGGGAGGTAACCTCTAAGTCCTTGGAATATTCTACCTGATTAGAGTGTCTTTTTATACCTAGGGTCTTGAGCCATGCCAGATAGGTTATGCTAACAATGTGATTTATGACTGGGGCTTTGGAACACACTATAATAGTTTGACCTCTGGTAGGGCTGGAAATTGAGTAACCAAGGCCGGTCACATGGGTCCATGCCTACTGACTAATTCCTACTAAAAACCCTATACCACTAAGGCTCAGGGGGGCTCCCTTGGTTAGCAATATTTTGTAGATGTCATTACACATCATTGCTTGAGAATTAAGCACTGTCCATATGACTCCACTGGATGAGGATAGTTTCTATATGTTGATATGAATGTTAGTTGCATGTATGTGTTGACTTTATAAAATTTTCCTGAGCTGCAGATGTAATGTATTTGTGTACATTACAATAGATAAATAAGATACATAGATAGATACTTCAATAAAAATGTATAAAATACATTATAGACATACAATTGCAGGGTACTGATAGACTGATATTCCTAACACAGCAAAATTATCATGCTGATGTGAAGAGTTTCAGTTCCCAGATAATGTAGCATCACAGAAAGATCATAAGTTTTTAAGTCAAAAGGAACTCGATCTGGTTTTTACTGGCTAGCTAGCTATGTGTTCTTAGGTAAATTCTTAATCTCTCTCAGAATCAGCTTCCTCATTTGTAGCTAGGATAATCATATTTATCTTTTAGTATTCTGGTGAAGAATTAATGAAATAATATCTATAGAGGCACTCAATAAAGACTAGTACAACTCAATAATTTATGCAAGCAATCCTTCTTCACATTGTTGTTAAGATGATGGGGAGGAAGGGATAAAGGAGGAGGGTAAGATGCTGAGGATATTTCAGTTCATCTAAAAACATGACCAGGTGAACTCTTTGTTACTATCATCTGTACCCACACCCTCAGAAACTCCTTTTCTGATTAATTTTGGTCAGAGTTGGAAGCAAAAATAATTACATAGGTAACAAATGCAGTACATTATGAACGTATCTATGCAGAGTCAAGGAAAAATAACTATCAAGAAACTGGAACTGGGCTTCCCTGGTGAACAGTGGTTGAGAGTCCGCCTGCCGATGCAGGGGACACAGGTTCGTGCCAGGGTCCAGGAAGATCCCACATGCCGCGGAGCGGCTGGGCCCGTGAGCCATGGCCGCTGAGCTTGCACATCCGGAGCCTGTATGCCGCAACGGGAGAGGCCACAACAGTGAGAGGTCCGCGTACCGCAAAAAAAAAAAAAGAAACTGGAACTATATCTAGAGATTTTGGCATTTAAAAAAATCATCTTATATCAGCACCTTCCAAGCCATTATGGTCATTGCCAAATTTCTTCTTCTTGGATTTATGAAACTTCATAAGATACTAATCATCTTTTTCCTAATTCACAGAGGAAGGTGCTGCTGAATCTGAAGCTCCAGTAGAATAAACGTATTTACTCCCCGGAACATGTCAAGTCCAGACTTGGGAAATCAGTGTTGTAAGTAGTCAGATTATCTATCTGTAGATTTTACATGTCATCCTCTGAGCCTTCGAAGATGTCGTTTCTTCACTGGCAAAATATGGAATAGAATACCTACTTCATAAGGACAATTCTCTTTTAAATATCCAGTCCTGCAGTTTCCATAAATACATTTCCACACTCTATGTTGTGCATCCTAATTTGGAATTAATAAATTATAATGAGTACTGTGAAGGAATTTTATAGGGAATGATAATAAGGAGAATAACATAAATATTAAGTAAAAATAAAATTTAATTTAAAAAGTACAGTGGTGCAGCAGGTACTGATATTTATGCCAGCATGATACTGGGAAGTTACTATATCCTGCTGTGAGTTAATGGCTTCCATTTCTGGCATTTCAATCATTTAATTCTTCAGTTGCAAGATACATCAGAAATCATTGTTCTCATCATCCATTGCCCTTAACAAATGAGAAAACAGGCTCAGAGAAGGAAAGTGACTTGCCTGAGCTTACATAGTTTGTCAGTAACAAACCTGGAACTAAAGTGCATTCTCAAGAACTCTAACAAAGAATGGAAATTTAGAGCACAGCCTGCCTAGTCAGACGACGTGGATTCAAGTCTTGCTTTGCCATTTTTCAGTAGGTACAACCCTGTACTAGATATTTATTTTTAACCCATATTTATTTTGTAAGAAAATGGCACCTATCTTAAGGACTATGCTGATAATAAATAGAAGTAAAGACCCTAACACACTGCCTGGAACATTGTAAGAGATCAAGCAATATTAGATGCTAGAATATTCACTAACAAGTTGATATTCAAGAATGAAATCTTGACAATAATGATGTCGCTGATCACTGTGAATCAGCCAGGAACGAAGATCGCCATGGGTTTTTCTTTTTTTTTTTAAAACCCCACATTTGTTTATTTATTTATTTTTGGCTGTGTTGGGTCTTTGTTTCTGTGCGAGGGCTTTCTCTAGTTGTGGCGAGCGGGGGCCACTCTTCATCGCGGTGCGCGGGCCTCTCACTATCGCAGCCTCTCTTATTGCGGAGCACAGGCTCCAGACGCGCAGGCTCAGTAGTTGTGGCTCACGGGCCCAGTTGCTCCATGGCATGTGGGATCTTCCCAGACCAGGGCTTGAACCCCTGTCCCCTGCATTGGCAGGCAGATTCTCAACCACTGCGCCACCAGGGAAGCCCCCATGTGTTTTTCTTACTATGAATAATGAATCAGAAAAGGTAATTTCAAAATAAGTCATTAATTTCATTCTTCCAGCCATAGATATTGCTTACATCATGCTTCTAAATCTGCTTTCTGTTATAAATATGAGTTCGTACTTGGGTCAGAGGAATGACAGGTGTCTATGGAGCAGTTCTCAGAGCCTTTGCCTACACTAATATCAGAAAGTCTGCTTATTTTCCAGACTTTCCAATAAGCTATTTCTGCCATTTAGAGAAAGTAGTTAATTTTTGCATATACCTGTGTATGTTCATTTTTAGGTAGCACTGTAAATCAGAACATATAGATCCTTTGCCTTAGGTCATTCTTTAATGAGGGGACATGATGGAGTAAAAAGAAAATTGTTTTAGGTTCAAGTCCACCTCTTCCACCAGTTAGCTTGCCCAGACAAAACAGTAAACTTAGAATCTCATTTTTCTTTTTTTTCCTTTTTTTTTTTTTTTTTTTTTTTTGCGGTACGTGGGCCTCTCACTATCGTGGCCTCTCCCGTTGCGGAGCACAGGCCCCGGACGCGCAGGCTCAGAGGCCATGGATCACGGGCCCAGCCGCTCCGCGGCATGTGGGATCTTCCCGGACCAGGGCACGAACCCGTGTCCCCTGCATCGGCAGGCGGACTCTCAACCACTGAGCCACCAGGGAAGCCCCGAATCTCATTTTTGTCAGCTGGAAATGGAGATAAAGCCACCTACCCCACTGGTTGTGAAGATCAGTAGAAAAGACCTACAACCTCTCTCTCAATGCCCTTCTTTGAAAAAGATACAATACTCAGGGATTAAAGGAGAGGGGAAAATAATCTAAAAAGATTACTATGGTGATAGTAATAAAAAAGATGATGAAATTTTTCTTCATCTAACTTAATCTATGGCTGTTTACCTTAGGGAGAAAAACAGTCCCGCCACATTTCATGAGATCTGGACTACAAATGAAAATACTAAAGCAAAAAATTCATTGTTTGTGGAAGCAAATGAGGTGGGAATAATTAAAAGAATTGCTAATGCAATAATAATGACAGCCAGTGGGATATCCATGAGTAGAGTCTAAATAAAAAATAATTCTTTATTAGTCCTTAACAAAGTCCACTCTTTCAAATGGTACGTTGTTCTCTCATTTAGCCTGAAATACCAGTTTTGGAACAGTCACTTGCATTTATGTAAAAATATGAAGTTAGATATGAAAGGCAGAAGGAAGGGAAGAGAAGCAAATGGGGTAAAATAATTGCCTGGTTTAAAGACATGGCCTGGCTCCTAAAATTAAATAATCCACATATTATGTCCCACATTCATTATTTTTAGAAACACTTATTGAACCATGTGCCAAGCATTGAACTGGATGCCAGAAATGCAGAGATTAATAACATTTCCCAGACCCTCAGGGAACTCAAGTCTAGTGGGGCAAAGAGGCAATGAAAAATATAATTCCATCACATACTTGTGTAGCATGCTAAGTGCTATAGAAACAGACTGTGACATGAAGGGAAAGATCCCAGCAGAGACACACCCTAACTGATTCCTAAAACACATGAAGGAAGTTAGACAGAAGGGTAAATAGAGGTCTTAGATAAAGATATGGGGGAGCGTGGCATTCTGGAATTCAGAGCTGTCACTGGAGTAAATCTAGATAAACTGTCTAGATTTACTTGAGTGACTAACTAAATTTACTAGTTTGGCATGGCCATAGAATTAAAGTAGGGAAGCTTGGAACCGGAGGAGGTTAAAGAAGTCGGTAGGGACAAATCACAAAGTCATCTCATGACAAGTAGTTTGAGTTGACTATTTTTCTGAGGCTGATAGGGATGCATCTAAAAATTATATATTTTTAGAAGTGGAATTATATGATCAGCTTTACTTTTTGGTAGAAGATGGCTCAAAGCGACTGTCTGCCTGTATCAAGTCCAGATATTGAAATAAAAATGAGGGGTAGATACAAGAAGTTAAGAAGGTAAAATATCAAGAACTTGGTGACCAATAAAACAAAAGAAATGAAGCAAAGATGTGATCACAGGAATTATTCAGTTCACCTCCTCCTCTGATTAATTCAGCACACCTTCATGTCATGCCATGGAATACAGTTTATACTTTTTTGATCTTGTTACACATAGATTGTCCTGTATAATTAAGGTATCGTTTTTGCTTTTCCTTAAACATGCCAAATGCCGTCCGACCTCAGACTCATTACATTTGCTAGAGAGATGATTTTTTCCAAAATAATTGCAAAACTAACACAATAATTTAATTCAAGTCTCCACTGTTATCTCTCAAATAGAACTTCCCTAATTATCTAAAATAAACTATCCTGCCCAGACTCTCTCTCTCTCTCTCCGCCCCCCCAACCCTGTTTTAATTTTTTTACAGCATTTTTTAATACCTAAAATCAAATCATAAAATTATTTGTTTACTTGTTTATTGACTGTTTCTCCACCAGAATTCAAGCTCTCCAGGGTCAGAGGCTTTTTCTCTTTCATGACTATATTCCCAACACCAAGAACAAACCTAACATAAAGTAGTAGGCAGTCAACACATAGTTATTGAAAGCATGAAGTCTTCACATGTTTTGGGGCTTTTCAGTTAGGTAGAAAACTCCTTAACATTCTGTAAGGTGTGAATCAGAGCTGTCACTGTAGTAAATCCAGATAAACTTTCTTATTTTCAAGATAAAGAAATAACATCCTAGAAAGGTTTTATGATCCCTTTAAAGTTCAAAAGCTAGTTAATAATAAAATCCAGGATTTCTTCCACCATGGTTAGAAATCATACCTTCTATTTTTTTTCTCTTCCACTTTTCCTATAACCATATTAGATACACTGGTGCACTGAATATTTACTTTAACAAACAGACAATCAAATGTATTCAACATCCCTCACCCTCAAGAACTAAACCAACTTACGTATTTCAATTCCACCTGAAATTCTGACCCTTTTTCTCTTAATATTAGTGTCTGCATTTTCAATTATAGAAACAATATTGCCTTTTTTTGAACACAGATACTGTAAGAATCACCTCCACTGGCTTTCCATGGCTTTGGGGTAGGGTGGGGAAGTATTACTGGTAGGAAAATCAGGTTGTAGCTCTTCATGAATAGAGCGAACTTTTGAAATGAATGAATTTAAACTATTAGCCGTGCAAAAAGCCAATAGAACATAATTTATCTATGAAGCTCTAATGTCCTGAACTGATGCTAGAATAAAAAGACTTTGATAGCTATTACTTCACACCTCAAGAAACAGTTGCATTTAGCTCCCCAGCTGTCAGTGGTCACAGCCATTTTTCACTCCAGAGTTGCATGTCTCCTTCAATTTTAGCTTAAAATATTGCCCCAAAGTGTACCATATTTCTGCCCCCCCCCCACTGCCACCAATACACAAGAGTATTGTGATTACCATATCCTTGTTAGACAGTAATATGCAAAGATGCATCAGCCACATTTCAAAGACTGGTAGAAAGAGCACTATTTCATAGACTTACCATTATATGGTATCAATTCCACTACCAGTACTTCCTAAATTTGACTTGTGACCTCTATGTTTCTAGGTTTACTAGTTGCCAATGCTTTTCTAATAAGTTGCATTGTGAAACAACAACAAATAGCACAAGTCTGAATTGAGGAGCCTTACTCTAGGTTCTTCAAAGTACCTCAAGATTAGTCAGACCCTTCCATCTCCTCCTCCCACTGTGGAAAGAGTGTGTTTCCCTGGCTCATGAATGCACAGCTGGATCACATATCTCACTTCAAGCAATGCAATGTGAGTGGACAAGATGCAAGCAAAGACTTAAAATGTGCTTGCATGGATGGAAGTGCCTTCTGACATTTCATTGATCCACTGTGAAAAGAGTGGCCTCTGGATGGCTTCTGTTACTCTAGCCTGGGCTCAAGAATGCAACAGATAGAGCAGACGTCAACTCCACCCCCCCATACCAAAGCAGAGTTGCCCTGACTGACCAGCAGATCATAAGTGATAAAAATAAATATTTGTGTTGTAAGCCTCCGAGATACTGTAGTTGTTTGTTAAATAGCAAAATTGATTAATATAGACCACAACCCCTGTCCCCTGCTGACATTCAAAACCATTCAGATGATGCTGGTTATGATGCCCATGGCTGAGTGAAAAGAATCCAGAAACAAAGTCAAATAGTCTTAAATTTAGTTCTTGGCTTGGTCACTTAGAAATTCTATGGAATCAGCCAAGTCACTTCGCCTTGCCTTACATTAGCTCCTTACCCATAACATGAGGCAACTAATATTTGCCCCCAGGAGTTGTGATGAGTCTTAAATGAGATAATTTCTACAAACCAACAAGCAGAAGGCCTGCTGTGCTCGGAATAGTGCTGAATCCAGGGACAGATTATTTGTGTCTAAATCCTGGATCTCACTCCATCTGACTGAGAGTAGAGGATGTTGAAATGTATATATTTGTGACGTCCCACACGTGTTCCCTTCCTCCATCCCTTCCTGTATGGAAAGCCCTGTTTTGATGGGGAACAAAAGGATGTAATTTGTGTGAAGGTGACTCCTCCCCAGTCTTGTACTTCAGAGGCGGATGTGTAACTATGACCTACTAAACTGAAGTTCTATACCACTCGTGCCATGGTGACTGGATCATGGATGGGCACATGACCCAAACCTGGTCAGTCAGGGTCCTTTCCGAGGCCTTTTCTGAAGCTGCAGAGATTGAGGTGCTCTGTCTTTTCTTGTGATTGCGTGCTAAAAGTGCAATACAAGCTTAGAGCTACACTGGCCATTACAGACAATATATTGAGGGAGTCTATGCTAAAATGACACAGAAAAACCACAGAGGAAATCAGACCAAGATTTGGAGGGAAAGCAAATCTGAATTATTTAAGCCTCTGAATCCATCTTAGGCTGTAGACAGAACCACCAATAGACATTGCAACAATGTGGGCCAACGTACTCCCAATTGCTTATGCCAATTTGAGATGGTCATTATCACTTGCAAATAAAAAAGTGTGATCTTGAAAAATTTGGCTAATTTCTTTGAATCAAATTAGTTTCCTCATCTGTAAATTGGAAGCGAGAATAGTATTACTTCCTAGTATTTACGTGGGTTTTCAATGAAGATGTGTCTCACACATAATATGTAGCCAGTAAGAAGTATCTGTCATCATGTGATCATCATGATCACCATCACCATCATCACATCCTCCTATTTTACACCTGCTTTGAAAAATGTTACAGACTAATAAGCCAATATGGACGCATTTCTTCACTCCTCTCTTTATTGGTCACAGACAGATGGCAATGTTCAAAGGTACAGCGAGACAACGGAAACAGAGAAGTTTGATATGCCCAAAACACTTTTAAGGCTAGGACAACCTTAAGATGGGCTACTCAATGATAGAATATAAAGGGATTGAAAAAGCCAATATTTCCTGAGATGATGGACTCAACCCACAGTGATTTTAGCAAAAATAAGAGCCTACTTGTGGGAGAAAGGCAAAAAAACACACAAAAGAGAAGCCTGCTTATATCTGGTTCCTTTCTTCATGCTCTCAGCCTGTGAAAGATTTGAAATGCCAACTACTGGGAGCAATGGGCATAGAGACCTGCAAAGTCCTCAGTTCTGAAGATCCCTGACAGCCCTACATTACAGATGTCAAAGTTCCTACAGCCCGTAGGAGGCAGCGGTAATTACTGGCCATCCCCTGGACTAGAGGAAATTGGTAGCTCCTTCTGAGTAGGCTTTCCTACAGACCACTTAGTAAGAGAAAGGACAAAACCCAAACTATTTTGTTCCACAAGACTCAAGTAACTTTTGGCAGACAAGGTCCCATCTGCAAACACAGGTCAGTCACAAAGATTTCATTTTCTGGTATATCAGAACCTCTTATACCTTTGCTTTTAGATACACAAGTCCAGCCAGCACGTCCCCTTCTAGTCTGTTGATTCCTAGCATAATCTGTCCTAACCTCATCAGGCAGTGACTCAGAGGAAGATGTTAAGTATTGAACATACTGTAGGTGGCACCCTCCTGGGGCAGGTGAATCAGTCTGTCAGTGAATTTACTGTCCTAGAAACTCTGCTTATTTCTAAGCACTTGGAGCTCATCAGTTTCAAGTAGTTGGCCTCTTGGTATTTCCTATTTCCTAAATTTATAATGATCAAATTCCCCAGGGTTCAGCTCAATTTTCTACAATTAGGCAGATCATCCTTAGGTCAACTTGTGGATATTGGCTTTGGTACCCTCTTTTTTCCCCAAATAATGCCAAAGAATGCCCTCCATTCCATAGGTATCATAAGGTCAAAATATTTGTGAGCCTTTTGGTGGAAGCCATCAGTGTGGCTTGAGGCTGAACAAAGTTAATTTCTGATGAAAGGTGGGATGATGTAGAGAAGTCATAAGGGGCACTCACTTGAAGAATAAGAGCAACAGGAGACAATTTAGTTAATATTTTATTTATTTTCAAATGGCTCCATGTTCTATAATCTAGTTGCCATAAAAACCATGACTCAAACATTTATTCATGTACTTTTGAAAGCTGAAGGGCTCATAAATTTTATGCAAGCTCCTTATTTTATAAATAAATAAACAGAATTTCTTATTTGATACAGGCCAAATCACTACAGAGACGAAGCAGTAGGTACCCTAGATTATTATGGCTGTCCTGGCTTGCCTTTCCTCCATGAAACTGTATGTGTTTAAAAATAGTGTAATAGAACAAGTGCACACAGAAACCCACATATATACATATGTGCAGTGCACAGCGTAAGCCTTAAATTACTTGGAACGTTTTCTGGGGTGATTTGTGCTCTCTTGGTTCTACCCACCCGCATAGCTAAAACTCTTTAGTCCTCTCTCTTTCCTGTAGTTTGCAACATTCCCAATTTAGTATCATCTGAGAGTCTAATTAAAGTGCCATTTATTCTCTTTTATATAACATGAACCGATAAAAGTAGAAAAGTTGAAAATTCCTAAATACAGTTGGTTTTGTCTTCAGGTTCCTCCCTCAGTGCAATGGAGAATCTAGCTACAGTTCACCATACAGTCTTAATATTCTTTTGAAAAAGATGATGCTGTAAATCCAAAGTAAATTGTGTCCTACAAAATAAAAATCTTATTTTGGTAAAGGTGAGAAAAGAAATGTTGAAGATGCAGCATTAGAAGCATGCAGAGGAAGTAACAGTCATACTCATGTGTGGAGTCCAGGGTGTGTGTGGAAATGAACAAATAGAGACATCAGCATATCTCCCATTGAATTCAAATTGTTGAAACCTATGGGAAAGGGTCCAGGGAAGGGAGGAATGGACATGGTCAATATACTAATGCAGGGGAAGAAATAATGTCCCTAAGATAAAAATCACATCAAGATTAAAAAGAGAGAAGAGTTGTGAGCTACTTTTTATATTGAGTATGTGTTTTCATTTCTCCCTTTCAACTTGACTTTCAGATATTTCATCCTTTGTCCTTTAGAATGCTAATTCAGTATTCAGTTGTGATCATTCCATTTACAAACTTTTTTTGATACTTTTACAAATTAGTAAATCGGGTAGGAAAATGGTTACATTTTCTTACAACCCTTCTTTCAAATTGATTAAAATAGAATGACCCTTGGGAGTTATGGTGCTGACGGTCACGCCCATAATGAGCAAGGATCTCATAGGGACCAACCTAATTATGAAGTAAACCTCAAAGTAAAATATATCCCATTGCTCTAAGGAGATTTAAATAGGATGATATAGAGTAGCCATACGGACACTCCCATAACAGTTAAGAATATCAGTAGAAAAAACCCATTTACCATCGCATCAAAAAAAAAACAAAACACCTAGGAATAAACCTATCTAAGGAGGTAAAAGACCTGTACTCAGAAAACTATAAGATACTGATGAAAGAAATAAAAGATGACACAAACAGATGGAGAGATATACCATGTTCTTGGATTAGAAGAACCAGTACTGTGAAAATGACTATACTACCCAAAGCAATCTACAGATTCAATGCAATCCTTATTAAATTACCAATGCCATTTTTCACAGAACCAGAACAAGAAATTTCACAATTTGTATGGAAACACAAAAGACCCCGAATAGCCAAAGCAATCTTGAGAACGAGAAATGGAGCTGGAGGAATTAGGCTCCCTGACTTCAGACTCTACTACAAGGCTACAGTAATCAAGACAATATGGTACTGGCACAAAAACAGAAATATAGATCAATGGAACAGGATAGAGAGCCCAGAGATAAACCCACACACATACGGTCACCTTATCTTTGATAAAGGAGGGAAGGATATACAGTGGAGAGAAGACAGCCTCTTCAATAAGTGGTGCTGGGAAAACTGGACAGCTACATGTAAAAGTATGAAATTAGAACAATCCCTAACACCACACACAAAAATAAACTCAAAATGGATTAAAGACCTAAATGTAAGGCCAGATACTATAAAAATCTTTGCGGAAAACAAAGGCAGAACACTGTCTGACATAAAGCACAGCAAGGTCTTTTTCAATCCACCTCCTAGAGAAATGGAAATAAAAACACAAATAAACAAATGGGACCTAATGAAACTTAAAAGCTTTGCACAGTAAAGGAAACTATAAACAAAATGAAAGAAATGGAAGAAATGGGAGAAATATTTGCAAAGGAAGCAACTGACAAAGGATTAATCTCCAAAATATTCAAACAGCTCATGCAGTTCAATATCAAAGAAACAAACAAGTCAATCCAAAAATAGTTGGAAGATCTAAATAGACATTTCTCCAAAGAAGACATACAGATGGACAAAAAGCACATGAAAAGATGCTCAACATCACTAATTATTAGAGAAATGAAAAATAAAACTTCAATGAGGTTATCACCTCACACCAGTCAGAACGGCCATCATCAAAAAATCTGCAAACAATAAATGCTGGAGAGGGTGTGGAGAAAATGGGACCCTCCTACACTGCTGGTGGGAATGTAAATTGATTCAACCACTATGGAGAAGAGTATGGGGGTTCCTTAAAAAAACTAAAAATAGAGGTACCATATGATCCAATAATCCCACCCCTGGGCATATATCCAGAGAAAAACATAATTTGAAAAGACACATGCATCCCAATGTTCATTGCAGCACTATTTACAATAGCCAGGACCTGGAGGCAACCTAAATGTTCATCAACAGACGAATGGATAAAGAAGATGTGGTACATATATACAATGGAATATTATTCAGCCATAAAAAAGAATGAAATAATGCCATTTACAGCAACATGGATGGACCTAGATATTGTCATACTGAGTGAAGTAAGTCAGACAGAGAAAGGCAAATATCATATGATACTGCTTATACGTGGACTCTAAGAGAAGGGTACAAATGAACTTATCTACAAAACAGAAACAGAGTTACAGATGTAGAAAACAAACTTATGGTTACCAGGGTGTAAGGAGGGGGAAGGATAAACTGGGAGACTAGGATTGACATATACACACTACTATATATAAAACACATAACTAATAAGAACCTACTGTATAGCACAGGGAACTGTACTTAATACTCTGTAATGACCTATATGGGAATAGAATCTAAAAATGAGTGGATATATGTATATGTATAACTGATTCACATTGCTGTACACCTGAAACTAACACAACATTGTAAATCAACTATACTCCAATAAAAATTAATTTAAAAAAAGAATATCAGTAGAAACAAGCTGAAACAATCAGTAACTCTGGGTTCTATGGTATTCCCTGAGATGAATTTATATCTCAAGGAAGATGATTCTAATAAAGAGGAGTTCCTAGGAGTAGCAATTACCCAGGATCCTTCTTGCAAAATTAAAACTGAAATACACACAAGATTCTCAGATGACAATTGCCTAACATTGTACGGAGGCCCATAGATATGCATGCATTCCTCTGAGACGTCAAGATTTCAAAGCAGAAAAACTTAAAGCAACATTGCTACCCAGGAGTTTTAAGAAGAAAGGAAAATTAGTGATGTTGGGATAATGGTGATAGTCCTATGTCAGCAAAGGCTCTCAGCCATATGCAACTCTAGACTGACTGTTAGACAGGCAGCCAATGGCTCCTGAAATGACAAGTAAAGATTTAAAAGGTCATTATAGAACAAAGGGCAAGATTTCCACCTGGGAATCAATCATCATTTATTTTTTGTTTATTTGTTTATTTTTTGCAGTTTAAATAGAGGTGAAAGGATGTCAAGATAATACTGAGGATATAAGCAAAATAAGGGAAAACTGGAACACCTAAGATGTTCACAAATTTCAGAAGAGACTATCCAAGAATAAGATTTTCTTGGGGGTAAGATAGCACCTACTCTGTTCTCTAGGAGTTTCAAAGGACATGTGAAGATACATGTGTCATTCCCAAAGTCTCATTAAGAGGTTTCTTAGTATTCTCATGATGGCTGAGAATATGAAAGGAAACTAAGGCAGGAAGGCAATTTCCCAGTCCCACCCAGGAATGACTATCATCTACTCTATTCTCTTTAGTTTTACATCAAAAGGTATGAAAGTATGAAGGTGGCTGGTGGGCATGCCTAGGATGGGTCAACCATTAGAGAAGTAAAGACTTAAATCAGGAAATCTTTTTATTTAGATGGATACCCCCAAAACAGGCTAAAACCTCAGAGATGACCAGCCTAAAACAAAAGACCTACTCCTTTAATCAAGTATTAAACAGTGAGCTTCACTGATGTCCAGTGCTAGTTGCACTTCTGGGAAGCTCCAAGTTGTGTGAGGAAATCAAGAAAAGACAGAAGAATTGTCTTATTATTTATGAGTTTCAAGTGGATAGATTTGCACATGCCAACATACTTCTGGGTATTATTTGGTATTTACAATTATATCAGTGGTAAATTTTGATAGTAGGATCAATGAGAAATAAATCATTATTAATTTCTCCATAATTTTAAAGAGGATCCAGGTTAATAGTTTAAAATATATGTAAATAGAGCTTCCCTGGTGGCACAGTGGTTGAGAATCCGCCTGCCGATGCAGGGGACACGGGTTTGTGCCCCGGTCTGGGAAGATCCCACATGCCGCGGAGTGGCTGGGCCCGTGAGCCATGGCCACTGAGCCTGCGCGTCCAGAGCCTGCGCTCCGCAACAGGAGAGGCCACAGCAGTGAGAGGCCCACGTACCACAAAAAAATAAATAAATAAAATAAAATAAAATAAAATATATGTAAATATGTACATGAAAATGTTTGTTTGTTTATATTTGATTTTGTTTGACCTTAGCATTGCACTTATTCCTTAAGTGTCCTAGGTCACATCATGAGAAGGGCAAAAGTTTTGAGAATCCCCAAACAGTCACTATTTATGCCATTCCAGAATTGATGCTAAGTGTTAAATAGCATAACGATGCTTACTCATAAACTGTGATCGTTGTTTTCCTTATTTGATTTTTTTGTGGAGTAGCTGACTCTTCTAGATTTAATGTCTTTGGCTCTTAATCTAATGCTTTCCCACCTCCGTGATAAGTGTGTGACTCATTTCATGTTGTTGCTGGAACATATCTTGATCTGAATACTTGGGTTTCTTGAATTAGCATTGAACAAATTTACCTAACCCACAGAGAAACATTTTTATCCCACAAACTCATTAAATTTGGCATATAACTATTACTGTCATGAGCTAAACTAATCATAATATAAATTTCTGGAGTGTAGAATGGATGGTCCTTCATTTTTTAAAAAATTTATTTTTTATTTTTGGGCTGCATTGGGTCTTCATTGCTGTGCATTGGCTTTCTCTAGTTTCAGTAAGCAGGGGCTACTCTTCGTTGCAGTGCACAGGCTCCTCATTGTGGTGGCTTCTCTTGTTGTGGAACACAGGCTCTAGGTGCGTGGGCTTCAGTAGTTGTGGCACGTGGGCTCAGTAGTTGTGGCTTGCGGACTATAGAGCACAGGCTCAGTAGCTGCAGCATACAGGCTTAGTTACTCCGCGGCATGTGGGATCTTCCCGGACCAGGGATTGAACCCATTTCCCCTTCATCGGCAGGCAGATTCTTAACCACTGCGCCACCAGGGAAGTCCCAGTCCTTCATTTACTGTACTGCAATATTCTCAGAGGTGTAGGGAATAATCTGTGCAATTCATATTATGATTAACTGAGGCTGAGAAACTTTTTCATTCATGAAATTCTTCCCCTGAATTAGAACACAGCAAACTCAAGGCCAGTTACATAATGTTACATTATTTCCAAAGTACTAATAGAGCTGCATCCAAAAGAATTTCCATGGATGAGCAGCAAGGCCAAAATAGCCACAATCAAGGAAATGTATCAAATAGACATTCCTATGGGACACGAAAATTACATAAAACTTTATCAACATATAAATTCATATAATTATATAAACTTTCCTACAGTGCATAGACAGATTACAGCAGTATTATTCAATGTGTGGTTTGAAGATCTCTCTCAATTAATTAACCTGCATGTTTAATCCCTTGCTCCACCCCAGATCCAGGAAATCTTTGTGTACTGGTCCTTAGGAATCTACGTTGTAGCAAGATTTACATATCACTTCTACACATAATAAAATTTGAGAACCACTGGTATAAAGAGTGTTACACTCATGGGAAAGGTAAGAAAAGGCATATAAGAAACATGCGTTAGTCCAGGTTCTCCAAGAAGCAGACAGCAAGATAGGATTAAATGTACAAGAATTTTTATTTGGTGAAAAACCTGATACAAAGTGGGCAGGAAGCCAAGCGACAGTGTTGAACTTCAGCTGAGCTCCGTGCTCCTGGAAAACTGTGATGGTTAAGAAACCCACCCCCCTTTTGCGTTCCAAGAAATGGCTTCCTGCAGAAAAACACATCCTTGACTTACACAAGACTGGTAGATGAACCGCTTGTTTATTTATGACAAAACCAGACAGAGTAAAATTCCTTTGTCACCTAAATTACTGGCACCACTGTCCAACTGGATAAAATGCCCATTAACTTGACTTAACCATACTTGAGTCAGCCTTGCCCCAGTCCCTGAACTTTGGCTCCCCATTGAGCACTAGAATGCAGAAAGACCCCTTTCTCAGAACCCCTCCAAGAATCAGCTGATTTCAGGGGAAAATATTTCCTGATTAATTGTGTGATCACACCATTTACTCCTTCCACATGCCCATAAATGGTTCTTTCTAGCTTTACTTACTGCTCTCCCTTAAAAAAAAAAATTTTTTTTAAAGCCCTTCTTTTGCCTGACCCTGTAAATCTCATGGTCAGAAAACTCTCCTTATTTCAATAGTTCCTTCTCCTTTATTGCAATAGTCTTTTTTGAATAAGTCTCTCCTTATTCAAGTCTGGATTTATTTCTTCTTTCACACAAATAAGACTGGGAGAGTCAATATACCGGGATGGAAGTCTGCCCCAAAGTGAAGAAGAGAGGGAAGGAAAGAAGAACAGGTGGAATGGAAGCATCCTAGAGTTTTCTGCAATCTGAGGAAAGTCTGCCATCATATCAGGCATGTCTCCCAGTAACAAGCCTGCCATAGGAACCATGCTGTGCTCCATCATTGGCTGGAAGCGGCCATGGGAAGCATGGATTTCAGAGTGCATGGCTGGGGCCCTTGGGAGTCAGTTATGCACCCTGCAGTTGAAGTCTTCAAAGCATATACTTACGGCTGCTACAATGTGTTTCAAACTATAATTCCTGAGCCCTTTAGGACTCCTCCATCCACCACATCCAATACAATAGCAGCAGTGAGCCACTACTAAGGACAGCTGTGTAGAGTTGGCAAAAAGTGAACAGCCTTTAGGTATGGATACTTGCTTATGTGAGTCTGTGAATACGTTATGACCAGAAGGTAGAATGAGCAATAAGTTGTGAGTTTCTAATGGGAGAATATCAAACCGATGCTTCTAGTAATTTTATCTTCTGAGGCTGAGAATACTATAGGGAAAGATATGTTTGTTTGAACTTCTGCTGTCTCTAGTCAATGCGCTCATTTTGAGAAAAGCGTAAAAGAGAAAACAAGGTAATACAGATGGGCAGTGACATTGTTGGAATCGAGCTTTTGTAAACCTGGACAGCTCACTTTATCTTGCTGGGATTCTTCATCTGAAAAATAGTATATATGTATCACTATACCTCACAGGGATGTTGAAAAACAACGTGACATGCCTATGAAATATTTCAATATTCTTAGGAAAAAGACACAGCCTAGATGCAGATGGAAACTATAGGATGAATAAGGACTGAGGATCTAATGTAAAACATGTGAGTATAGTTGATAACACTGTATTGTATAATTGAAATTTACTGAGTGTAAGTTAAATATTCTCACCAAAAGAAAAAGAGAAAAGAGAAATATGTGAGGTGAAGCATATGTTAATTAACTAGATGGGGGAATCCTTTCAAAATGTGTATCAAATCATCACGTGTGCACTTCAATTTCTTACTATATTGTATGTCAATTATACCTCAATAAAGCCAAAATATAAATAAACAAATATAATGAACTTTTGCACTTTCTTTTACAACTGTTACCCATTCACCTTTCCCTTACTCCTTCAGTGAGAAAGTCTTTGTTACATTAAATTTTACCTACAAATCATGTTAATTTACTTCCAAATAGTTGTTTATTACTTTTTTCATTGTGCAATTTATATATTCTTCTCTTTTTGAAAATTGCCTTAGGTTGGGACCAAAAGCATCATAACTTTCCCATTAAAATTAATAGAACTGTATTTATATTTAATAGTTTTCAGCTAAAGGCAGGGTTATTAGGAGTGGATTTAGGTTATGAAGAAAATGGCCTGTCATGAGCACTCTTTCATTTGAACCTCATGGCAACCCTGTGGGTATGTATTACCATGATCACCATCATTGTTATTATCATCATTGGCATTAGAATCATCATCACCATAATTACTTTAGTGTTTATCACAATTCCCAGATAAGGAAACTGAAGCATAAAGCGGTTCTGGGACTTGCCTAAGATCACACAGCTAATGAATGACAGAGCCATTGTTTCATCTCAAATTCACCTGACTCCAAGAGTGCATTCACATCAACATGAGCAAAACTTAACAGGGAGTCAACCAAGACCTTCAGTTTCTAACTCTTTCATAAGAAGCTACATGACGTAATTCATACTTTGCACTTCACTAGCAAAACACGGAAATAATTACAACAGAGAACATAGAAAATAACTTACTATAGAGGAAGTAGAACTTTGGGAGCCTCTCTAGCTGTGCTGTGGAGCGTGGGGAGGAGGCTGAACAGGAACAATCCAAGGTCACAGACTTCAATCAAAGCTGTTTCTTTTCTGCGTGTTTTATACATTTGGGATTTTTGCATATTTTATTTGAGAAGAGGGTTGCACTGTGTTTTTTACAGAAAATGAATTTGAAAATTACTTATAATAAATGAATTCTTGGAGCCAACTCTGAAAGTCTGTGCTTCTCTGATTCTGTGTAGCTTCCTAGAGCAGGGATTCTCAACCTTAGTAGCTACAAACTGGTGGCCAACAATCAACTTTGAGGTCTTTTATGAGGAATAGCTAAAACTCCATATGAGTGAAATATTTAAAATTTATTCAAGGTTATCCCATTCATTATGTCAACTATCATTTACTTGAATTTTCACATATCTTATTAAGTGGGGGAAAAAACATGGAGGAATAACAGCTCTTTATATAGGTGACAGCCCTTTGAGAATCCAATAGAAGCTATAAATTTTCTCACCAAAAACAAAGCACATATTTCAATACATAATTTGTGTGAGCGTGTGAGTGTGTGTGTGTGTGAGCGTGTGTGTGAGCATGTGCGTGTGTGTGTGTATGAGCGTGTGTGTGTGTGAGCGTGAGCGTGTGTGTGTGTGAGCGTGTGTGTGTGAGCGTGTGTGAGAGCGTGTGTGTGTGAGCGTGTGAGCATGTGTGTGTGTGTGTGTGTGAGCGTGTGTGTGTGTGTGTGAGCATGTGTGTGTGTGTGAGCGTGTGCGTGTGTGTGTGTGTGTGTGTGTACACTCATGCACATGCAGCTGACTGCTCAGGAACATCCACAGGGGTAGGCTGTATTTGTGAATGCCATCTCTGACTACCACTGGAATATAAACTTATTTTTTGCACATGAATCTGATGGCTGAAATGAAAGTGACTCTTCCTAAACAAGTATAAATTGCTAAGCTCACCTTAGTCTATGGTATAACTTTCCCACCTTGAAAGATTTCATTCACCATCTCCCACCTAGCTTACATTTGTGGGTAGAAAAGTGAAGTCTGCTCATAAGCATCTAATTTCCCCAAACTTGTCAACAGTTGTGATTTCAGACTCCACCATCTACACAAAATTGAGTGTCATTCCTCTCAGGGCTGATAACTGTACTGTGCCTAGAGAGACACTGAACAGATTTTTTGCCAGTTAATTTTTACCCTTGAAAAATATCTCATCAGTGTCATTTCTTTTTCCTGGGAAGAAAACCAGGTAGGAATCCTTTTGTTGTTGTTTCTTTCTAATTTTGTGTGAATGTGCTGATAAACAGATTTAATGATGAGAAAGAATAGAACATGGCAATACTCAATATACATCTAGTGAGGAATTCTCACTAGCAACAAAGCACTGTGCTGGGCTTGGGGAAGGGGTTGAGGCATTGGAAAGAGGATAGATGGTTCCTTCATCCAAGGGGAAAGGAGAAATATTGAAATTAAACATGTTAACCATGTGGTATTAATTGGTGTCATCAAAATCCAAAGGCTACTTTTTCTTTTAGTTGCATGTTATTCATACTTGTCCTGGAAAATGTATCATTATACTTTTACTCTCTGTACCTATATTTCTCATATCCCAAGACAAAAGACAACTACCTCTTTCAGGTAAGATCCTTATTTTTAGCTTTGCTATGTGCAATACGCCTCCTACAACTGCATGGGGCAAACACTATTACTCTTTTCAACTCTTAAACCCTCGTTTACACACCATCAACATAAGCATTAGGTCACATTCTGTTAGGGGTATACAGAACACATTCATTCTGTTTTCTTATTTGAATTTCTTTTTTTCTTAAGTCTTTTTTGAATTTGTTACAGTATTGTTTCTGTTTTATGTTTTGGTTTTTTGGCCGCGAGGCATGTGGTAAGCTCTTAGCTCTCCGACCAGGGAGAGCCCAGTAGTGGGATTGCTGGGTCATATGGTAGTTCTATTTTTAGTTTTTTAAGGAACCTCCATACTGTTCTCCATAGTGGCTGTATCAATTTACATTCCCACCAACAGTGCAAGAGGGTTGCCTTTTCTCCACACCCTCTCCAGCATTTATTGTTTGTAGATTTTTTGATGATGGCCATTCTGATTGGTGTGAGGTGATACCTCACTGTGGTTTTGACTTGCATTTCTCTAATGATTAGTGATGTTGAGCATCCTTTCATTTGTTCCTTGGCAATCCGCATATCTTCTTTGAGAAATGTCTATTTAGGTCTTCTGCCCATTTTTGGAATGGGTTGTTTGTTTTTTTGATATTGAGCTGCACGAGCTGCTTGTATATTTTGGAGATTAATCCTTTGTCAGTTGCTTCATTTGCAAATATTTTCTCCCATTCTGAGGGTTGTCTTTTCATCCTGTTTATGGTTTCCTTTGCTGTGCAAAAGCTTTTAAGTTTCATCAGGTCCCATTTGTTTATTTTTGTTTTTATTTCCATTTCTCTAGGAGGTGGGTCCAAAAGGATCTTGCTGTGATTTATGTCATAGAGTGTTCTGCCTATGTTTTCCTCTAAGAGTTTGATAGTGCCTGTCCTTACATTTAGGTCTTTAATCCATTTTGAGTTTATTTTTATGTATGGTGTTGGTTTTGATAGTATACTTAAATGATGGATATGGAAGCACTTCATAAACTGTAAAAATGTTAGCCACAAATTTAAGGTAACATTCATGCAAAGAACAGCGACTCTTTAGCTGATACATATCTCAATGTCTATGTCCTCACCAGAAATCCAATTATTACATTTCTATACTTACTATATTTATACCAATATTTTATATATATTTTAAGTGGAATTATGGTTCTCTGCTCCTTATTGCAGTATCACCAAACCAATAAGACAAATTCTAAAACAATGAACATCTAAAATCTATGGAATATTAGAGTTGGAAAGAATGTAAAATAGTACTTATTATTTTTCTTTGATGCATGAGGATATTGAGTCCCAGAGACCCCCTTACTCAACAGAGCAAGGCAAAGATAAGACCTGAATCAGAAATATTTACAGTTCTGTGTAACTTTCCATTACCATACTATTCAAATATCTATTTTTTTTTTTCCTGTGGGACTCTTGTAGTATGAAATACACCTTGAAAAAACAGGACATCAGTCAGAGTTTAAAAAGTAATTTTTGGAAATGAAAAAAAACTCTGCAAGATTAGTGTGTTACAAAATAGGACTTGACCTGTACTTAGATGAATTTAATTTTTCTCTTGGGATGACTTGCTTTCCTCCCTCTGATTAGTTTGCCTTTTCAGCTAATTTTATAGCATCTGAGGTTACTATTTTCATTTTCTAATTGTAAGCCCCTTTCCATTTTCCAGATCATTACCATTTAAGATGTTCTGGTCATTCTTCTTGAGAATTCCTGAAGTAATTAAAAGAAATCCTCCAGAGGGGTCCCAGGCCTTTGGCAATACTCATCAAATGCTATAGGACTGGTGCAAGGCTCAAAGGCCTTATATATACCCCTCCATTGCAGTGGCTCATAAGGCACGCTCTCACTTATTTATTCGACAGAGATTTATTAAATGCCGACACTGTCAAGCACTGTGTTCATCACTGTGTTAACCTCCTATTTAGAGAGAGGGAAACAACAATTACAATATGTCCTGATAAGTGCTGTGATAAAAGTATTCACAGGCTTCTGTGTGAGCCCAACATGATAGGGCCGGGCAAGTAAGGGTTCTCAGCACAGCCGTGTAACCTTTACAGGGCACATCAAGTATAAATCATAGAACAGGGGTGTTCAGGAACTGCATGATGTTCCATAGACCCAGAGAAAGGATGCCTTCCACCTTTATCAATAAAATAGTAATCCTTCTTGATTCTACTTGCTAAATATATTCAAAATCCATCCACTTCTCTTCCCTAATACTATTACTGTTGTCCAAACCGCCATCGTCTCTTACCTGAGTTATTTTCCTTAGCACACTAACTGTTCTCTGTCTCCACTCTTGCTCAGTGCAATTTATTCTCCTCTCAGCAGCCAGGATTATTGGTGAAAAAGCAAATCAGATCATGCTCAAACCCTGCACTGGCTTTCCACTGAACTTAGAATAAAATTCATAATCCTTGACATGACCTGCCAGACTCTGTGATCTAGTCCCTTCCGCTTGTTTTTCTTTCCCTTGTTCACTACGTTGAGAATACGTGGCCTTTACGCTATTTCTGAAACACAACATATCCTTTCTTTCACACCATAGGGACTTTATACTTATTATTTTCCTTCCCTGGATTTTGACTTTATCCTAAATATTTGTATGGGTGAGAATTTCTTGCTCGTAGTGTTCGGGTCTCATCACCTTCTCAATGAATCCCTATCTAACAATTCAATCTAATACTATCTGCCCAGATTATGTCACATCACCCTCTTTTTTAATATTGATATAACAATGATCACCACATAGATTCCTTTATTAATTTGTTTACGTATGATTTGTTTCACTGTGCTAGAATACAACATCTTATTTATGTTGTTTTCTACCATCTCCCAAATGCCTAGAGAGTACATGACATATAGGAGGTCCTCAGTAAGTATTTGCTGAATGAAAATGTAGAAAAGTAGGCTAGCACTAGATAGAAAAGCCTGGTATATGTTGTAGTCACGCTGATAAGTAGGATGGACCCCCCCAACCAAAATGTTTATTAATGATATAATGAGACTTCTGAGGGAGAAGAGAGAAGGCTTCCCAAGCTGGTCCAAAAATGGCTTGAGAGACCAAGGTAAGGAGACCTGCTTGGGGTTTTCATTGTGGTTAGGATGTAGGACTGGAGTAAAGATTCTCACAGGTGGATAGGGGCTTACATGGATTGAATCTTATATCACCGAAGGAGGTAGCACCCAGGCTTTCTTATAAACTTGACCAGATAGAAGCAGAAGGAGAAGAGGGAGGGATGAGGCTTAAAACTTATTAGAAGTCCAACACCAAAAAATGGAGTTAGACTCTATTACAGAACACCACCCCAAAGTGTTCAAACAGTGTTAAAAGGTGTGCATGGGAGATTCTTGAAGTATTTTAAGCATGATGAGATTTATATTTTAGAAACATTGATCCGGTTGCACTTCGGAGAAAGTAACAGGGGCATGAGACAGAAGACCAGGAGACTATTTAGACTATTGAGGTGATATACGTGAGAGATAATGGAAGCTCTGAAACAGAGATTCTTGGAGGCTCTGAAGAGATAGTGTGGAGACATAGGGACAAATTTGAGAGACATGTAATCCTTAGTGGGAAAAAAAATTATATTACCGCTTAAATTTCCTCAACATCATAACTTTGGATCTGGATTCTGACAAAATAACCACAGCAAATTCAATAAGTAGCGTAAGATAAAAATGGCCCCTCAACATGGAAAAGACTGAACTCATGGTCCATTGCTGAAAATGGTGTCTCTGACAATTATATGAGTGCATCCAGTAGATCACACCAAGAAAGAGATGTGTTATAGGGAAGTAACTCATAATTCAGGTGAAATTTTGAGCAGCCTCCAGATGCTTTTGAGATTGATCATTAGTGTTGGACTGATATTTGAGATGCTAATCATTTCAAATATCAGACTGATATTTGAGAGGCTTAGATCTTATTTCAAGCTCTGCTTCCTATTGAACTCAAATCTTAGACTGTTCCACTGGGACATGCTGAGCTGTTCTTACACTTGCAACTGGTAGATAAGGAACTCTTAGAAACCTGATTCAAACATTCAGGATGCTGGCAAGGGAAGCCTGTTGACTTACTCATAGTGATATGTCCTGTCAAAGATGACAAGAGCGATAAAGTTTCAAAAATATTCTGCTTGTTAGTGCTGTTGTGCTGTAAATGTATGACTTTATAGCTAAGCACTGCGTCTTTTAAGGTCTGGGATTTTTACTTCTCCTGTTCAAATAAGTTGTCTTCCCTTCCTCTGGATCATCCCGGTAACACTCATGTCCTCATCGCCAGAAATCTGGAAGGTGCTGTCAAGTTAGTTTCTTGGTTCACTTTATGCAGTCTTCCTCTTAATTGCAATGCTGTTGTCTTATCATTAGGCTACACTGTTACCGTGATAACAGTGTGGATTAAGAGAATCCAGAGAATCAGTGTGGATTAAGAGAAATCTTATCTGCTCTTAAGGTTGGCTATATCTGGTTAATGCAAGTGTGCCCTTAAAGGATTAACCCTCCCCACTACTACTTTGTTGGGCTAGCAATTTTCTGTAAAGAAACGTAGGAGTCAGTGAAAAGAAGTATGTAACAAGGCAAAAGTCAGTTGGAAGGCATATGTAGCCAGTTTCATCTTCTCATTAAATGTCTTTTCAGATATTTTACTTCACAAATTCATTAAATTTGCTCATCTTCAAAAACAGACAGAGACAGATACAAGCCATTTCACTATTCTATCTTTTTTGCTTTACCTTAAAATAGGTCACTTGTATTAGACCAGAAACTTCCAAACATCTTTTGTTGAAGTCACCATAATCTCCATATTTTGAAAGATGAACACTACTAAGAAAACACCATTTATTAAGCAGCTATCTCACTTCATAATTTTTTATTCATCAAAATTGTATTTGTACTCTTAAAATGAGCGCTTCTAATAAGCTATGTGGGACCTTCTTGCTAGAGTTTTCAAAACACAAAAACTCAAATGTTATAAAGGAAAAGTGTATGTATATATATATATATAAATATATATATATAGGCATATATATAATGGCAAAATAACTATGTGTGCTTGTGTTTATAGAAAAAATAAAAGTCACACCCACATATATTAAGCTAGAGAAAATTTGTAACATATGTAACAGAGAAATAATTATCACTATATAATATACAAATAACTCATCCAAATTGATCAGAAAAATGATAAATCAATGGACAGCTGATAAGAGTATGTATTTGCAATTCACAAAAGAAAAATTTCAACAGGCAATAAACATTTAATAATATATTCAACTGCAATAGTCATCAGAACAAAGCAAGTAAGTAATGAAATTATATTTCCACACTTAAAATGGAACACAATATCACATATTTGAAGACATGGAGAAATGGTTATTCTTATATATATATTTCTGGTTTGAAAATGAACTCCTACAGCTTCTTTGTAAATTATCTAGTGATATCCATTAAAATTTAAAATAGATATAACCTTTGATAGAGAAATAACTGTTTTAGGACTCTGTTGTGTTGAAATAAACCTACAAGTTGTCAAGCCAAAGTATTAAGGGAAGTTTTATTGGATCGTCAAAGGAGAAAAACTGGAAAGAATATGAATAACATCAATAAATAAATGGTTAAATAAAGTGTGGTACTTTATTGCTGTGAAAACTTAAGCAGCTCCTTGAAATACAATGATTTAGAGTTATAGTTACTGATTTGAAGGGATGGTTATTAAGAGAGAAAATAAATTTTCAAAGTAACATGTAAAATATGATACTGTTTTTTTCAAGAGAAATAATACCCAGGTGTCTCTATATAATTACATAATGTGATGGGAGAGGCAATGAAAATGGGGTAGGGGAAGATTTGGGTTATTTGCAGCTTTGCGTTATATCTGCAGTTTCAGTAAATAAAGCTTTTTTGTTGACGTTGTTGCTGTTGTTTTGTACCATGGGAGACAAATTTAATAGGAAAAATATGTTTAAAAAATAGTTCACAGAAAACTCTCTCTGTTTCCAAGATTCTGAAGGGCCCAGACACTCCAGTTATGGGAATAACTGGAGTAAATAATCCTGGGTCCCTTAATCTTTCTAAAATTCAACTGTACATGATACTGGTTTAATATTAACCTCCCAAAACTCTTCAGATTGATGCCATCAGCTCATAGTTGCTTCATTTTTTTTAAGCAACCCTTCCATGCAGTTTGATTGAATATAAACTTTCCTCTAAATGTATATTTCTCTCAATTACATTTGGTATTTCTCTGCAAACACAAACTCTGAGATTATAGGGTTCAGGTAGAGGATATATTGATTCATATAAACAGCACCTGCTTTTATGCGAAATGCAAGCTCCCATCCACTTGGCTTCCATGGAAGCAGCAATTTTTATACAATATCATCCTACCACATTTTGCACACAGGTAAGCAGCAGACCCTGGCTAGGATGAAGACACCCTTCCTCCAGGTGTATATAGTATTTGGGCCAGAAAGAATAGCAAAATAGTCTCCTTTCAGTGATAAAACTATAAAATATATATATAAAGTTATTACAAGCAATGACTTACACATTGGTTGAAATGGGGAATCAATGCAGGATTTGAGTAGGGGAGTGACAAGATTTGACTTAGGTTTTTAAAGGATCTCTTCAGCAGTCATGTGAATAGAGTGTAAGAGACAAAGGAAAAATGTAGTGAGACTACTTTGGAAGACAGAGATAATAATGGCTCAGAGCATATTGGAAGCAGAGGAGACAGAGAAACAGGGAGACACAAAGATAGAGAGATATAGACATCTAGACTTTGGAAAAGAGGTCTTGAATAATTATATAAATTTGAGAGTCATGAGTATAGAATCGTTGATATAATTCTGGATGAAATCATTAAAAAGAGAGTAGAGAGAAAGAAGAGATGAGAAACTAGGTTTTATTCAAAGTAAGAAGATAAAGAAAATACTCAAAGAAGAGGTTTTAGAAATAAGGGTTTTGCTGATGATAGACCACAAATTCCCAGTGAGAGTGGAAAAGATTCAGCAGTTAGGGAAGGTGGAGAGTTAGGGGGGAAAAAAGGATATGCAGAGTCTTCGAGTGAAAAGAACAGGGAGGTAAGGAGTAACCAGGTTGTCTGGCGCTTCTTGTTATGATTGACATAAATGATAAGGTGTATGATGAAATCAGTACTGGTCAATTGAAAGCATACAGCGTGGTAAGTTGAGAGTATTGTGAAGTCAAGAGTTGTGAGTCTCTGGAGTTTTTCTCTTGATCCTTTCCATTGGGGAAGTGGGCTTAGTTCCAGACTGTGGGCCTACTACTGATCTATTATTATGGAGGGCATAAATCTAAGAGACATTAGCTAAGAGTATATATTTAGAAGGCACTAAAGTACTAAGGTGAGACAACATGAAATGATTAACTAGCTAAGCAGCCTCCAAGTTGAGAGCAGGGTCATCTGACATTTCCTAAAACTATGCTCCATTAATAGATAATACCAATATTTTATTAAACTCTTTACACAGAGGTACTAAGCCTAGACTGACTTCATCTCTATGTATATCGGCTTCCCCAATAGTAAAATGTAGTTTAAAATAGAATCTACCACAAAGGGTCGTTGGAAGGATTATGAATTGGTATTCACAAAGAATTTAGCACAAAGCCAGAAAATTTTAAAAGATCTACAAATGTTGGTATTCTTGATATTATATATCCCACCTAAATACTTTTCAAATCTGCCACTTTTCCAAGTCTATAGACTTCTACTGCTATCACCCTAGTCCTGGACACCATCATCACTCATCCTGAATTGCTTCAATTTTGTCTCTAAATTGGCTCTTAGTATGTACACTCTTGCCTCAAATACATCCATGAAGTATATAAATTAATATTTTTGATAACATCTTTGAGATATCCCTATACCATCAACTGATTCAAACTGTACAACTCACATGTTTTTAATATACTCACAGAGATGTACATATATCACCACCATATAATTTTAGGACATTGACATTACTCCCAAAAGAAACCGCATACCCATTAGCAGCCATTCCCCACTGCCCCCTGACACAGCCCTGGAAACTATTCACCTACTTCCTATCTCTATAGATTTGCTTATTCTGAACTGAATGGAATCATACAATATGTGGTCATCTGTGACTGGCTTCTTAAAATATTATTTTCAAGGTTCCTTTGTATTTTAGTGTATATCAGTACTTCATTCCTTTTTATTGTCAAAATAATATTCTCTTGTATGGATAAACCACAGTTCCATCGACCAGTTTAGAGATATTTAGGATGTTTCCACTTTTGGACTATTATATATAATGGTGCTATGACATTCATCTACAAGTTTTTGTGTGGCATACGTTTTTATTTATCTTAGGTATGTACCTAAAAGTGGAATTTCACACTGATATAACTTTCTTAACATTCTGAGGAACTGTCAAGCTGTTTTCCAAAGTGGCAGCACCATTTTCCAATGCCATCAAAAATGTATGATAATTCCAATTTTCTCATGGTCTTGTCAACACTTATCATCTGACTTTTTGGTTTTAGCCATCTCAGTGGGTGTGATATCTCACTGCTCATTTAATTTATGTATTTCCCTAATGACTGATGATGTTGATCATCCTTTATGAGCTTATTGACCATGTGTATATATTCTTTATAGAAATGTCTATTTGAATTTTTGCCCATTTTGTAGTTGGGTTGTCTTTATTGTTGAGTTATAAATATTTCTATGTATTCTGGATCAGTGTCCCTTATCAGATATATGCTTTTCAAATATTTTGTCTTTTCACTTCCTCAGTGCTGTCCTTTGAGATAAGTATGTTTAATTTTTATGAAATCCAATTTGTCTACTTGCATTCTTGTCACTTGTGCTTTTGGTGTCAGAATTAAGAAACTGTTGCCTATCAAAGGACATGAGGAGCTACTTTTATGTTTTCTTCTAAGAGTTTTATACTTCTAGTTCATATTTAGGTCTATAATCCATTTTAAATTAATTTTTGGATAGAGTATAACATAGGGATGCACTTCATCCTTTTGTATGTGACTATCCAGTTGTTTCTGCACCATTTGTTCAAAAGACACTTCTTTCCTCTTAACATGGTCTTGGCACCCTTGTCAAAAATCAGTTGCCCATAAAGATTTATTTCTGGACTCTCAAGTCTACTTCATTGATCTACATGTCTGCCCTTATACAAGTACCACACTGTTTTGTGTTCTGTCACTTTTTAGTAAGTTTTCAAACTGGGAAGTGTAAGTCCTCAAAGTCTGTTCTTTTTCCAATTTTTTTTTTTTTTTTTTTTTTTTTTAGCTATTCTGGGTCCCTTACATTCCAAGTGAATTTTAGGATCAGCTTATTAATTTCTACATGAAAGCTGGCTGGGATTTTTCATATGGATTGCATTGAATCTATAGATCAATTTGGAGACTATTGCCATCTTAACCATACTAATTATTCTTATCCCTGAACACAGGATGTCTTTACATTAATTTAGGTCATCTTTAATTTCTTTTAACACTCTTTTTTGTAGGTTTCAGAGTATATATTTTGCATTTTTGAGTGTGTGTGAAATTTATTCCTAAGGATTTTATTCTTTTTGATGCTATTGTAAAGGGGAATTAATTTCATGTTAAATTTTTTGTAGCTAGTGTACAAAATTGCAATTAATTTCTGTATATTGAGCCTGTATCTTCCAATCTTTCTAAACTTATTAGTTTTAATAGTTTTTAGTGGATTTCTTAGGATTCTCTATGTACAACTGCATGTCATCTGTGACTAAGGATAGTTTTACTTCTTTCTTTTTCTTTGGGATTTGTTTTATTTCATTTTATTAGTTGCTCTGACTAGAATCTCCAGTTCAGTGATGATTACATGTGATGAGAATGCACATCACTGTGTTCCTCCTGATTTTAGGGGGAAATATTCAATCTTTTACTATTAAGTATGATGTTAGCTGTAGGTGTTTTACATTTGCCCTTTATTGTGTTGAAGAAATTCCTTTCTTTTCCTAGTCGATTGAGCTTTTTCTTCATGAATTTTTTTAATGCTTTTTCTGCATTTACTGATATGATGATATGGTTTTTGTCTTTTATTCTATTTGTATAGTGTATTACATTAATTAGTTTTTAGATGTTAAACTACCTTTTATTCCTAGGATAAATCCTACATGGTTGTGGTAAAAATTTTGTTTTATGTATGTTGCTTTATTTGGTTTTCTAGCATTTTTCAAAGGATTTTTGCATCTATATTTAAAAGAGATATTGATCTGTAGTTTTCTTCTCTTGTGATGTCTTTGTTTTGTTTTGATATCAAGGTAATATTGGCCTCATAGAATGAGTTACAAAGTGTTCCCTCCTCTTCTATTTTTGGAAGAGTGTGTGAAGTATTCACATACTTGTGAATTTTCAAAATTTCTTTTTTTATTTCGTTCTTTTGTGATTTTACTTTTTATGGTTTCAATCCTTTTACATTTATTGATATTTGTATTATGGTCTAACACATTGTCTATCCTAGAGAATTTACCTTATGCACTTGAGAACAATGTGTATTCCACCGTTGTTAGGTGGAGTCTTCTATAAATATCTGTTAGGTACATTCAGGTTATAGTGATTTATGAGTCTTCTGTTTCTTTGTTGATCTTCTGCCTACTTGTTATATCCATTACTAAAAGTGTGGTATTTAATTCTCCATTTATTATTTCTTCATTTTCCCTCGTTCAGTTTGGCTAAAGTTTTGTCAACTTTGTTGATCTTTTCAAAAACTGAACTTTTTTTTCCCTTTCAATTGTGTCAATTTTTTTTTTTCTTCATGTATTTTGGGTTTTTGTTGTTAGGGACATATATATTTACAGTATTTGTTGTTCTGATGAATTGACCCTGTTACTGTTATAAAATGTCCTTCTTCATCCTTAGTAACCATTTTTATCATAATATCTATTTTGTCCAATATTATTGCTGCCACTTACTGTGTTACTGCGATGACATTTTTTTTTCATTGTGTTACATTCCAACCTACTTTTGTGTTTGAATTTAAAATATGTCTCTCGTGGAAGCCATTTCTATCATTGTTCTTATACTTTTCTTTAATTCATTTGACACAGTTTCCTTTGGTTCTTCAAACATATTCATAACAGCTGGTTTACAGGCTTTGTAATAAGCCTAACATCTGGACTTCCTCAGGGACAGCTCTTATTGACTCCTTTTTTCCGTTGTGTGTAGGCCACACTTCCCTGCTTCTTTACATGTCTTCTAAATGTTTTTAAAATTGGTCATTATGGGCTTCCCTGGTGGCGCAGTGGCTGAGAGTCCGCCTGCCAATGCAGGGGACACGGGTTCGTGCCCTGGTCCAGGAAGATCCCACATGCCACAGAGCAGCTGGGCCCGTGAGCCATGGCCGCTGAGCCTGCGCGTCCGGAGCCTGTGCTCCACAACGGGAGAGGCCACAACAGTGAAAGGCCCCGCATACCGCAAAAAAAAAAAAAAAAAAAATTGGTCATTATAAATAATTTGGCATATAAGTAAGTATATAAGTATATTGTGGCAACTCTGGAAATCAGAACCCCCACTCATGCAGGGTTTTTGTGTTGCTCTTGCTGCTTTTGCTACTGTTCATTTAGTGAATTTCTTGGTCAAATTCTGCAAACTCTGTATTCCTTGTTATGTCTAACCACTGACTGAAGTCTCTGCTTAATTATATCTCAGTGGTCAGCTAATGATTGGACAGAGATTTTCTTAAATGCCTTGAACCAGGAAGTCCCTCACTCTTTGCTATGGGGCTCTGTTTGTGTGGTAGGGCACACCTTCCACCCTCCAAAAGTTTACAAATCTGCGTCAGCCTTTATTTCCTACTTGCGCAGACCCTTAAGGTCAGCAGAGGTGAAAGAGCCTTCTTAGGTCTGTTTTGGGTATGTGCACTGGCCTGTACATGTGCATGGCCTTCTAAATCCCCAGGAATATGTTAGAGCTTTCCAAAGCCCCTACAGACATCTTAATCCCAGATTTTTTCTTTCTTTCTTTCTTTCTTTCTTTTTTTTGGTGTCAGTCTCTTGCAAAACTGCCTTAGGCAGTTGTGGTGTTAAACAAATGCCAATGATTGTCCGCAGATGCCCTGTAAAAAGGGGCTTTTCGCACTGAGTGATCTCTGAGTCAGATCAAAAGAAAACAGCCCTGTGAATCAGTTTTTCCAGGGAGCTGCCAGGCAGGTCAAATAGTGACAACTCCGAGGATAAGACTTTTTGAGAAGCTCCATAACCTTGATGCCCCTTCCAGTGGCTGTTAGCCTTCTGGATTTCATACCATGGTGCAAGGCTGCTACTTTTCAAAAGTACTGGAGAGGTGGGGAACCAGAGATAGGAATACAGCAAGTTAAAACACCACAAATTCATTGTTCTTACTGAGTTTCAACTATTTTTCTAATAAAACAGTCTTTAAATTTTTGCAAGCCTTTAGTTAATTTCTAGAGTTCTGAAAAAGCTGATTTTTGCAATTCTTGCCACTATTGTTTTTATAAAGGAGTGTGTTTTTGATGTTCTTACCTTGCCACTCTGGAAATTCTGCTCCTAAAGCAATATCTTTAAACGCATAGTCTAAGTATTTAACTCCTCTTCTTAAAATTATGTAATAGCTTCCCTTTAACTTTCAAATAAAATCCTAAAAATGACTTACAAATCCCCACATAATCTGGCCCCTCCCTCCCTCTTAGCCTCAAACTTCACATTCTCCCCCTAGACTTCCTTTCAATACCTATAATAAACCTTCTTCCTGCTGTCCTTTTCCACAGATTTATTCCTTCACCTATAATCCTCTCCCTCTCCTCATTCCAACCCCATTCCTATCAACTAACTCCTATCTCTCAGGTCTCACAGTAAATGCCACTTCCTGGAGAGCCTTCTCTGACTCACAAGTTAGATTCAGTCTCTCCATCAAATGCTCTCACAGCACCCTGCCTATTTCCTTCACAGCACACTTATCATGACTGTAACAAAATGTAATTTGCGTATTTGTTGAATTTTAAGATCCATCATGGCAGAGATTTAATCTGGTTCAGAGGCAAATGTTCAATAAATGTTTGTTAAAACAATGAATGAATAAACAGAAGAAGAGAATAAATGCATTAAGCAAAGAGCTGGCCACAAAGCTGTTCTGTTTTGGGGAAAGTTGATGAGGAAAGGGACAAGTAACCTCACTAAAGCAGCTCTGGAACTCCATATACATGTAACTGCTTCAGCCAGTGCAGCTTCTCAAAATATCTATGTTGAAAATGAAAGAGGATTATGGTCTTACTATGAAAATCTCTGATCTAAATTTCTTGTTTTATAGATAAACATATCAACTCCAAGGGAGCAAGGAATTTTTTCAAGAGTTGTCAGACTGCAAATTACATGAGGAAATTTTAAAATATCCATGCCCAGCCTGTCCCCATATTTTATCTGTCATAAATTTGCTTTTAATGTGGCCCAAGAGCATAGGTGTTTTTGAACAGCTCGTTAAATAATTCTAACATGCATCCAGGTTTCCTGAGAACCGTTATAGGTAAAAAGTATCTTCTCTCAGGTTTGTTCCTGTCAACCTTCCACTTAAGGTGCTCCAGTCCTCACAGCAAGGAACATAATAAGATTTGGGCACAGTCTAATAAATGATCATCTTAGAAAGACAGGAATATAAGCAACGCGGGTGTTGGTCCTCAACCAAAAAACTAAAGCAAAGGGACTCCTCACATTTGAAGTAACAGAAAAAGCTGGTCACTGGGGAACAGACAACCTGTTTTCTGCTAATAAACTCCAGGGTGGCTTTTGTGGCTGCCTTGATTAATTGGTGACGATGAAATAACCAGTGCTCAGGGATACATGAGACGGCAAAGGATTGTAAGTGACAATTTGCTGTTAAAATTCATCGGCCCCTGCAAAGCACCTTGATTAATGAAGTCGCTGTGCCTGCCTCTACTCTGAGGAGGGGCCCACTGTGGGAGGGAAGGGAAAAGAAAATTGCAAGGATGCTCTCGCTAAAGAGGTTCGGCACCCAGTTGCATTTAATCTATCTGCTGTTCCATTACGCAAGTACCTTCTCCCTCTCAGTTGTTCGCCGGCGCTGCCATTAATCACAGACTGCTGCAAAGCAAAGGCGAGTAGCGGGGAGGTAGGGGAGACAGAGCTGTCCTTCCCAGCTCGTAGCAGGGGAGGATGATGGGTAAGCAGGGGGCCCAGCAGGGGAACTGCCGGGTTATGACCAACCAGAGGAACTTAAAACAGGATTCACAGAGTTGAGCCTCAGCAGACCACAGCTGGATGTGCCACCCCCCGCCACTGGCTCTGTGGAGGTGCTTGGTGCACATCGCCATCTACAGCTAACTGTGTAAACTGCTCCGAGGGAGCCGCTGAGCTCCAAAAAAGGCCCAGAAATCGGAGCACTCGCAAATCCAGTGGCTTTAGCAAGTCCGTGCGCTGGCCAGGGAGGCAGGACAGCATTGGCTTCCGTGACCCCGGGCTGCTTTCTTTGGTGCTTGGCCCTACAGCGTGTCGTCCTGCATAAGGTTTAGCTAGTGCCCATGGAAACGGGCCATAAAGAACGGATACCCATGAAATCATCTGAATGAGCTCTTTTGTCCCTAGAGAAAAAACAACAGCCTGTCCCCGTATTCGCAATTTACCCAGTTAGAGAGGGTTGCTGCACTGCATCGGACCTTTCTCTGAAAACAGTCTTATAATTTTTCTGAAGTCAGTGTTAAAAATCTCTTTATGCTACTAGAGTCGATGTAAGGAAATTTCAGTTTTAAGGTTATACAGTCATATTCTCCAAGTTGCATTGTGTTTAACACCTGAATAATTTCTAATACATGATGAATAACAAACAACTCAGTATTTGTACAGCCCAAAATTCTAATATGTCAGGAATGGAAGGGTCTATTTGGAGTCTCTCTTCCTCAACAGTGTTCCTAAAGTGTATTAAGAGTTTGTGAACACGATCTCATCTAATACACACAAAGCCTGTTGTAGACAATACAGGTATCCCCATTTTACAGATGAGAATAATTCAGATGAGAGGTTTTCAAAATATCCAGGTAGCTCCCTCAAGGTCCTACAGCTACAAATTTCCTTCAAACTTTGGTTCAATCAGTCAACTAAAGGCATCCTCCCATGCTCCATGAATGCTGCTATTTCTCTATGAGGACAATGGGGCTAATTCACCAGCTCTGCTAGTATTAGCTGTGTGACTTTGAACCAGTTACTTGACCTCTCTGAGCCTCCCCTCTTTTTTGTCTGTACACTGATAAAGTTGGGTGAATGGATTAACTTTGGGATGCTAGAATAGAAGTTGAACATTTTCTAAAAAGATACTGAAGTTTGAGGCCTCTTAGCTTGCAAACTGGAAGTGACTCTGTGATAGAAACAACTGGACTGTTCCACTGTTTACGAAAACACAAGGCACTGGTCATCCCTGAACCACTCCCCCGACCCACCTCTCTCCTTTGCTTTGGGCAGTAGGCCCCAATTATTGACAGGGGGAAGCATCTTTCCATCCTTGCCTTTGACATGCAGTATGGGAGACAGCTTTGAATTTGATGGAGTAAAGAGCCTGTCTGCCTTCCTGCTTCACGGCATTCCAAGAAAGCTTACCTGCACAAGTGCGTGTCGGCAGCACATGGCCCACTTCTAAGAGGACTGCACATCAGGATCAAGACGCGGAGAGCAACTGCCCCCTGGAAATATTTAAACAAAGAAAAAGGTATAGTCTAAGAATCTTCAGATTTTTTTTTTTTTTTACAATCTCTTTAATGAAGCCAGCTTGGGATAGGACATGGTTGACAGCATTTCCCCAGACAGAATGTTAAATATTGCCTTCAAACCAGAAAATTACTCATTGATTTGACCTGTAAAAAGATAAACGTCTATTCCACTCTGTTCTATTCCAGCGTGGGCTTTACTGTTTCTAGTGAGACAATCTGAGCCAGCCTCCTAATGAAGCAACCCAGCATATAAACACAGCAAGTATATGGCACAGGCACAGAGCCCTTGCCAACCAAACGCAACACCCCAGAAGGCCACCCACAGCTCCTGAGAGGCAGGGTGTGCACACCAGCTTAACAAGGTGGCTGCCCTACCCCAGCACAACAGCAGACACACAGCCCAGGAGCAAACAGACATGGCAGATGAAAACTCTGGCTAAGGATGGAGCAGAAACAACATCTTATAATTCACTGCCTCAAGAGCCTCTGGAGTCACTACCATTTCAGCTTTGGCTAAAGACAATTTTCATCATGACAGGTGACTACCATCTGTAAGACCCTGTCAGACCACATATGCCTAATAATGGTCTCTCATTTTTACCCAGTGTTTTACAGCTCACATAGGGCCACTGCATGCCCCGTCTCATTTGATTCTCTTAACAACACTATTGAACGTGTGGTACAGGTACTCACTGCACTGGCTGCATTCTGTTTTTCAGAGAGATGCTATCAAGTAGTATTGTATCTATGTGTTGGTTCAGTGAGCTCGTATGGAGGGTCTGCTCTGTTCCAGGCACTTGGAGACGATGGAGGAGCACACGGAAGGAGAGAAAGCGGAGGTGAGTCAAATATGGCCTCCATGTTAATGTTTTCAAGGAGTTAATCTCAAGAGGAGGCGGAAGGGTAAACAGATAACTCTAATTCAGTCTTGACAGAACTGAGAGGCAGGTATTCATAATCCCCAAGGGGAACAGTGATGTGATTCTGAAGAGTTTTCTAAATGGTAAAAAGAATTCAAGTAAACTTTTCATTCTAATTCTTAGAAACAAAGTTATAATTATGAAACAGTATGCACTTTGAGTTTTTAGATTAGTTAATAAGCTTATGAAACATTTTATTATTGCTTATTTTCTTAAGACTAACAACAAAACCTCCAGGTAAGACAAGCAGGCACTTTTATCCTTATTTTACAGAGGCTCATGGAAGTTGAGTGGCTTGTGCAAGGCAACAGGTCAGGAATTCGAATTTACTAGGGAATTGCTTGAAGCTCAGTTCAAATCTGGATTCTAATCCAGTGCTTCTCAAATTTAATGAATATGAAAACCACCTGGGGATCTTGTCAATCATAGATTCAGGCTTGTCAGTCTGGAGTGGGGGCCGGGAGTCAGCATTTCTAACGAGCTGCCTGCGGTACTGATGCTGCCGGTCCGTGGAGCTGGCTTTGAGTGACAAGGATCCAGAGTGATGTCTTTGCCCTCGATGTGTGTATTATAAAAAGGCGGGGGGGGGGCACAATCAGAGTGCATGAATGCCAGCAACAGTGAACTGGTTTATCAGAAGTTAGAGGGAAGGGGGGACCTTCAAGATGGTGAAGGAGTAAGACGCGGAGATCACCTTCCTCCCCACAGACACATCAAAAATACATGTACATGTGGAACAACGCCTACAGAACACCCACTGAACGCTGGCAGAAGACCTCAGACCTCCCAAAAGGCAAGAAACTCCCCACGTACCTGGGTAGGGCAAAAGAAAAAAAAAAAACAGAGACAAAAGAATAGGGACGGGACCTGCACCTCTGGGAGGGAGCCGTGAAGGAGGAAAGGTTTCCACACACTAGGAAGCCCCTTCACTGGTGGAGACAGGGGGTGGGCACGGGGGAAGCTTTGGAGCCACGGAGAAGAGTGCAGTAACAGGGGTGCGGAGGGCAAAGCGGAGAGATTCCCACAAAGAGGATCGGTGCCGACCAGCACTCACCAGCCCGAGAGGCTTGTCTGCTCACCCACTGGGACGGGTGGGGGCTGGGAGCTGAGGCTCGGGCTTCAGACGTCATATGCCAGGGAGAGGACTGGGGTTGGCTGCATGAAGACAGCCTGAGGGGGCTACTGCACAACAGCTAGCTGGGAGGGAGTCCGGGAAAAAGTCTGGAACTGCCGAAGAGGCAAGAGACCATTGTTTCAGGGTGCACAAGGAGAGGGAATTCCTTCCCCGTGTGCCCACAGAAGGCAGAGCACCGCCTAAATGAGCTCCGGAGATGGGCATGAGCCCCAGCTATCGGCGTGGACCCCAGAGACGGGCATGAAACGCTAACGCTGCTGCTGCCACCGAGAATCCGGCGTGTGAGCACAGGTCACTCTCCACACCTCCCCTTCCGGGAGCCGGTGCAGCCCGCCACTGCCAGGGTCCCGTGATCCAGGGACAGCTTCCCCGGGAAGTTGTCCAGGGACAACACGCCCGCCTCTGCCACTGCAGGCTCACCGTGCATTCCAATTATGACTATCGTACCCCTCCCTCCCCCTGGCCTGAGCAAGCAAGAGCACCCTAACCAGCCTCTGATTTAACCCCATCCTGTCTGGGTGGAAACAGATGCCTTAGGGCAACTTACATGCAGAGGTGGGGCCAAAACCAAAGCAGGAACCCCAGGAGCAGTGTGAACAAAGAAAAGAAAGGGAAAGCTCTCCATGCAGCCTCAGGAACAGCAGACTAAATTCCCACAATCAACTTGATGTACCTGCATCTGTGGAATACCTGAACACACAATGAATCATCCCAAAATTGAGGTGGTAGACTTTGGGACCAATTGTAGACTTGGGAGTTTGCTTTCTGCGACTGATTTGTTTCTGATTTTTATATTTATCTTAGTTTATTTTTTAGCTCTTGTTATCATTGGTGGATTTATTTATTAGTTTGGTTGCTCTCTTCTTTTATATCAATAATTTTTATTTATTTATTTATTTATTTTTCTTTCTTTTTTTCTCCCTTTTCTTCTCAGCAGTGTGGCTTAAAGGGTCTTGGTGCTCTGGCCTGGTGTCAGGCCTGAGCCTCTGAGTGGGAGAGGCGAGTTCAGGACATTGGACCACCAGAGAAATCCCAGCCCTATGAAAATACAATCAGGGAGAGCTCTCCCAGAGATCTCCATCTCAACACTAAGAACCAGCTCCACCCAACAACCAGCAAGCTCCAGTGCTGGGTGCCCCATTCCAAACAACTAGCAAGAGAGAACACAACCCCACCCATTAGTAGAGAGATTGCCTAAACTCATACTAAGTTCACAGACACCCAAAAACACACCACTGGACGTGGTCCTGCCCACCAGAGAGACAAGATACAGCCCCACCCACCAGAACACAGGCACCAGTCCCCTCCACTGGGAAGCCAACACAAGCCACTGAACCAACCTCACCCACTGGGAGTGAGTTCCCCAAAACAATGGGAACACAGGCACCAGTCCCCTCCACCGGGAAGCCAACACAAGCCACTGAACCAACCTCACTCACTGGGGGCAGAAACCAAAAACAATGGGAACTACGAACCTGCAGCCTGTGAAAAGGAGCCCACAAACACAGTAAGTTAGCAAAATGAGAAGACAGAGAAATATGCAGCAGATGAAGGAGCAAGGAAAAAAGGCACCAGACCAAACAAATGAACAGGAAATAGGCACTCTGCCTATTACTAAAGAATTCAGAGTAATGATAGTAAAGATGATCCAAAATATTGGAAATAGAATGGAGAAAATACAAGAAACATTTAACAAGGACCTAGAGAACTAAAGGGCAAACAAACAATAATGAACAACACAATAAATGAAATTAAAATTTCTCTAGAAGAAATCACTAGCAAAATAACTGAGGAAGAAGAATAGAAAAGTGACTTGGAAGACAAAGTAGTGGAAATAACTGCTACAGACCAGAATAAAGAAAAAAGAATGAAAGGAATTGAGGACAGTCTCAGAGACCTCTGGGACAACATTAAATGCACCAACATTCGAATTATTGGGGTCCCAGAAGAAGAAGAGAATAAGAAAGGGACTGAGAAAATATTTAAAGAGATTATAGTTGAAAACTTCCCTAACAAATGGAAAGGAAATAGTCAATCAAGTCCAGAATGTGCAGAGAGTCCCATACAGGATAAATCCAAGGAGAAACACGCTAAGACACATATTAATCAAACTATGAAAATTTAAATACAAAGAACAAATATTAAAAGCAGTAAGGGAAAAGCAACAAATACCATACATGGGAATCCCCATAAGGTTAACAGCTGATCTTTCAGCAGAAACTCTGCAAGCCAGAAGAGAGTGCCAGGACATAATGAAAGTGATGAAAGGGAAAAACCTACAACCAAGATTACTCTACCCACCAAGGATCTCATTCAGATTTGACAGAGAAATTAAAACCTTTACAGACAAGCAAAAGCTAAGAGAATTCAGCACCACCAAACCAGCTTTACAAAAGATGATCAAGGAACTTCTCTAGGCAGGAAACACAAGAGAAGGAAAAGACCTACAAAAACAAACCCAAAACAATTAAGAAACTGGTAATAGGAACAAACATATCGATAATTACCTTAATGTAAATGAATTAAATGCTCCAACCAAAAGACACAGACTGGCTGAATGGTTACAAAAACAAGACCCATATATGTGCTGTCTACAAAACACCCACTTCAGACCTACAGACACAGATACTGCAAGTGAGGGGATGGAAAAAGATATTCTACGCAAATGGAAATCAAAAGAAATTTGGAGTAGCAATACTCATATCAGATAAGGTAGACTTTAAAATAAAGATTATTACAAGAGACAAAGAAGGCCACTACATAATGATCAAGGTATCAATCCAAGAAGAAGATATAACAATTGTAAATATTTATGCACCCAACATAGGAGCACCTCAATACATAAGGCAAATGCTAACAGCCATAAAAGGGGAAATCAACAGTAACATAGTGATAGTAGGGGACGTTAACACCCCACACCAGTGGACAGATCATCCAAAATGAAAGTAAGTAAGGAAACACAAGCTTTAAATGACACATTAAACAAGGTGGACTTAATTAATATTTATAGGACATTCCATCCAAAAATAACAGAATACACTTTCTTCTCAAGTGCTCATGGAACATTCACCAGGATAGATCATATCTTGGGTCAGAAATCAAGCCTTGGTAAATTTAAGAAAATTGAAATCATATCAAGTACCTTTTGTGACCACAGCACCATGAGACTAGATATCAATTACAGGAGAAAAACTGTAAAAAAATACAAACACATGGATTCTAAATACTACACTACTCAATAACCAAGAGATCACTGAAGAAATCAAAGAGGAAATCAAAAAAATACCTAGAAACAAATGACAATGAAAACACGACCGCCCAAAACCTATGGGATGCAGCAAAAGAAGTTCTAAGAGAGATGTTAGTAGCAACACAATCCTACCTCAAGAAACAAGAAAAATCTCAAATAACCTAACCTTACACCTAAAGCAATTAGAGAAGAAGAACAAAAAAACCGCAAAGTTATCAGAAGGAAAGAAATCATAAAGATCCAATCAGAAATAAATGAAAGAGAAATGAAGGAAATAATAGCAAAGATCAATAAAACTAAAAGCTGGTTCTTTGAGACGATAAACAAAATTGATGAATCATAGCCAGACTCATCAAGAAAAAAAGGAAGAAGACTCAAATCAACAGATTTATAAATGAAAAAGGAGAAGTAACAACTGACACCACAGAAATACAAGGATCATCAGAGATTACTACAAGCAACTATATGCCTATAAAATGGACAACCTGGAAGAAATGGACAGATTCTTAGAAAAGCACAACCTTCCGAGACTGAACCAGGAAGATATAGAAAATATAAAGAGACCAATCACAAGCACTGAAATTGAAACTGTGATTAAAAATCTTTCAACAAACAAAAGCCCAGGACCAGATGGCTTCACAGGCAAATTCTATCAAACATTTAGAGAAGAGCTAACACCTATCCTTCTCAAACTCTTCCAAAATATAGCTGAAGGAGGAACACTCCCAAAGTCATTCTTCGAGGCTACCATCACCCTCATACCAGAACCAGACAAAGACGTCACAAAAAAAGAAAACTACAGGCCGACATCACTGATGAAAATAGATGCAAAAATCCTCAACAAAATACTAGCAAACAGAATCCAACAGCACATTAAAAGGATCATACAACATGATCAATGGGGTTTATCCCAGGAACGCAAGGATTTTTCAATATATGCAAATCAATCAATGTGATACACCATATTAACAAACTGAAGGATAAAAACCATAAGATCATCTCAATAGATGCAGAAAAAGCTTTTGACAAAATTCAACATCCATTTATGATAAAAACTCTCCAAAAAGTAGGTAGGCATAGAGGGAACCTACCTCAACATAATAAATGTCATATATGACAAACCCACAGGCAACATCACTCTCAATGGTGAAAAAGTGAAACCATTTCCTCTAGAGCAGGAACAAGACAAGGTTGCCCACTCTCACTATTATTATTCAACATAGTTTTGGAAGTTTTAACCACGGCAATCAGAGAAGAAAAAGAAATAAAAGGAATCCAAATCGGAAAAGAAGTAAAACTGTCACTGTTTGCAGATGACATGATACTATACATACAGTATCCTAAAGATGCTACCAGAAAACTACTAGAGCTAATCAATGAATTTGGTAAAGCTGCAGGATACACAATTAATGCATGGAAATCTCTTGCGTTCCTATACACTAATAATGAAAAATCTGAAAGAGAAATTAAGGAAACAATCCCATTCAGCATTGCAACAAAAAGAATAAAATACCAAGGAATAAACCTATCTAAGGAGACAAAGGACCTGTATACAGAAAACTATAAGACACTGATGAAAGAAATTAAAGAAGATACAAACAGATGGAGAGATATACCATGTTCTTGGATTGGAAGAATCAACATTGTGAAAATGTCTATACTACCCAAAGCAATCTACAGATTCAGTGCAATCCCTATCAAACTACCAATGGCATTTTTCACAGAACTAAAATGAAAAATTTTACAATTTGTATAGAAACACAAAAGACCCTGAATAGCAAAAGCAATCTTGAGAAAGAAAAATGGGGCTGGAAGAATCAGGTTCCCTGACTTCAGACTATACTACAAAGCTACAGTAATCAAGACAGTATGGTACTGGCCCAAGAACAGAAATATACATCACTGGAAGAGGATAGAAAGCCCAGAGATAAACCCATGCACATATGGTCACCTTATCTTTGATAAAGGAGGCAATAATATACAGTGGAGAAAAGACAGCCTCTTCAATAACTGGTGCTGGGAAAACTGGACAGCTACATGTAAAAGAAGGAAATGAGAACACTTCCTAACACCATACACAAAAATAAACTCAAAATGGATTAAAGACCTAAATGTAAGGCCAGACACTATAAAACGTTTTAAGGAAAACACAGGCAGAATGCTCTATGACATGAATCATAGCAAGATCCCTTTTGACCCACCGCCTAGAGAAATGGAAATAAAAACAAAAATAAACAAATGGGGCCTAATGAAATTTAAAAGCTTTTGCATAGCAAAGGGAAGCATAAACAAGACAAAAAGACAACCCTCAAAATGGGAGAAAATATTTGCAAACGAAACAATAGTCAAAGGATTAATCTCCAACATATACAAGCAGCTCATGCAGCTCAATATCAAATAAAACAAACAGCCCAATCCAAAAACGGGCAGAAGACCTAAATAGACATTTCTCCAAAGAACATATACAGATTGCCAACAAACACATGAAAGGATGCTCAGCATCACTAATCATTAGAGAAATGCAAATGAAAACTACAGTGAGGTATCACCTCACACAGGTCAGAATGGACATCATCAACAAATCTGCAAACAATAAATGCTCGAGAGGTTGTGGAGAGAAGGGAACCCTCTTGTACTGTTGGTGGGAATGTAAATTGATACAGCCACTATGGAGAACAGTATGGAGGTTCCTTAAAAAACTAAAAATAGAACTACCATATGACCCAGCAATCCCATTACTGGGCACATACCCTGAGACAACCATAATTCAAAAAGAGTCATGTACCACAATGTTCATTGCAGCTCTGTTTACAATAGCCAGGACATGGAAGCAACCTAAGTGTCCATCAACAGATGAATGGATAAGGAAGATGTGGCACATATGTACAATGGAATATTACTCAGCCATAAAAAGATAAGAAATTGAGTTACTTGTAGTGAGGTGGATGGACCTAGAGTCTGTCATACAGAGTGAAATAAGTCAGAAAGAGAAAAAAAAAATACTGTGTGTTAACACATATATATGGAATCTAAAAAAAATAAGGTTCCGATGAACGTAGGGGCAGGACAGGAAAAAAGATGCAGACGTAGAGAATGGACTTGAGGACACAAGGAGAGGGATGGGTAAGCTGGGACGAAGTGAGACAGTGGCATGGACATACATACAGTACAAAAATAGAGAGCTAGTGGGAAGCAGCTGCATAGCACAGGGAGATCAGCTGGATGCTTTGTGACCACCTAGAGGCGTGGGATAGGGAGGGTGGGAGGGAGATGCAAGAGGGAGCGGTATGGGGATATATGTATACGTATAGCTGATTCAGTTTGTTATACAACAGAAACTAACACAACATTGTAAAGCAATTATATTCCAATAAAAATGTTTAAAATAAAAAGAAATTTGAGGGATAAATAGTAGAAAATTAGGGGAAAACAGCCTTAAAATTTAAGGACAGGCCCAGGGTTTTGAAGACCTAACTTAGCTGAAGGAACCTTAGACAAGGCCAGTGCCAAACCTGGAGTTCTCAATTTTCCAGGGGTCCAAGAAAGCACCAAGAAGGATCTGTGAATTATTTTAGATATTCAAAAACTAACTATCGGAAATTGTATGTTTATACAAGGCTTCATATGCTAATGAAAACATGGACTCATTAAAAATATTTACCACTGTTTTGTTCCTATCATTGGCTTAATTCTTATTGTTCATGCTGCATGCTTTTATATATATATATCTATATCTTTGATTAATTAAGAATAGGAAAACAAATGTAGTATTAATGCAGTTCAAGTAGTAGATGGAGATTAAGAGAAGGAATATTTGGTAGTGAAAATGTTGGGATCTAATCCAAACCCCTTATTTTATGGCATTGTTTTTATTTGTTGCTTTGTTTTTTGTCTTTTGTGGGTTTTGTGTATTGGTTTTGCATTAGATTAGGCCCATAAATATCAAGTAACTAAGCAAAGGTTTAAGAGTAAAGCAAACAGAAGAACCAGAATCAGATCCCTAATGTTCGGACTTCACGTTAATAATAACTCATCGTTACCATTTAATAATTTATTAAATTATTACCATTTAATAATAGCCTATTATGTGCTAGTCACCTACATTAATTATCACATTAAATCATCAAAATAACTGAGAGGAAAAACTCTTATATCACCATTTTATAGGCGAGGAATCTGAACCTCAGAGACACGCAGTAATTTGCCCAAGAAAACACAGCAAGTAAAACGTTTATCCAGAAATGGAGCCTAAATCTCCACCCCAAAGCCCATTCTTGTCATTGAAATCCCAGTTGCAATTCTCTCAAGTTGCTGTTAAGACTCCAGGATCATCATACTGGGTATGTGAGCACTGGAGAAGTTGCTGGTTTATTTATTTGAACCTGGCCTCTTTCCAAAACAGTCTGTGACATCCGGAGGAAATGTGAACGGAGAGCCGCCCTGAGTTCCACCCACAGCCACGTTCCCCTCAGCAGCAGGTCAGCATGTTGCCATTTCTCTAAAGATCTCTGAAACTTTCACTGCTGCAGACACACACACAGAGGGGCACTCGTCTCAGAAAGAGACTGGTGAGAATGCAAACCGAATTCTCTACCTTTTGCCCTATGGGTGCAGCAGAATAAACACAAGCTTAGGAATCAAATAAATCCAGATTTACATACAACTCCCCTCTTACTGTGCTGGCTTGTGGTCACATTGACAAACCACTGGTCTCTCTGAGCCATTTTTATCCTCCGGTAAAAGAGAAATAGTACCACCTACTTCACTGGGTGGTAGTGAGGATTAAATAAGCTTGTGTCGGTAAAGCCCCCGGCACAGGTGAAGAACCAGACAAATATATCAGTAGCCCGTATGTGATGAGCTAGTCACCGCCTTAGAAAACACAAGTTACTTTTGGCAGGTCTCAGCCACATCATGGGCTGCCAGCAGAAGTTGTCCTCTTGGCTTGAGTTAATCCAGAATAAACAGCCTGAGCATTTGTTTATCCAACCTTATTCTGGGCATCTTCCAAACTACTGACGCTGGATGGCCGTGGGCTGATGACAGCATCCATTCTGAACATAAATGTCACTTGGCAAAGACCACCACTGTAGCCAGAGCAGAATCAGTGTGACCAACCAGAGGACAGTGTCCATTTCTCAGAGAAAGTATCAGACTGAACAGATCCTAACTTGGACTTCATTTTTAATCTCTTCCTACTGCCAACTAACAATTGTCACTCGGCATCAGGTTCTCTAAGAATGAAGTCAGCAGTCACTGCAGTCACTGGCCTTCTGCACATCCTCAAAGGAGTTCAGGGAGGAGATGAGGAGTGAGGCCCTCTGTGCTCTGGAAAAACTGGCGGAATGGGCCTTGAGAGGATTAGATATTTGGGGGAGAAGATTTTTTGAGCCCAATTTCTTGCATCTTCTCATATCTAGAAAAACATTAAAATCACTAACGGGGACATGTGTTCCTCGTGACCAGCAGCAAGCTTCTTGTGACTAGCAGCCAGCCTCTGCCAACATGTGTGCTTGGCTGCACACCTCCCACTTCACTAAAATCACATGTATATTGACCCTCTCTCTCCCTTAACCTCTTCGGGGTAGTTCCTCAGAGCTATATCTGCGGGGCTGTCTCCTGGGCTACATCCGCATTCTGCCCCAAGTAAAACTTAATTCACAGCTCCCACGTTATGCATTTGTTTTCAGTTGACACCATCAGGGTTGGAAAGTTGAGTCTGATGAAGTCATTCCCCGCCCCCCCCCCCCCCCCCCCCCCCCCCCCGTCTCCCCAGCCCAATCATGTTTTGCTTATTACCTCAACTCAGTCTGAAAAAAAAAAAAAAAAAAAATCAATTTTACCAGCTAGCACTGCAAAGGAAGAAAGCATAACAGAAGAGCCCTATGGTGCCAAACTGGTTACACTGTGACATCTTGGAAAGTGAAACACAACAATGTAACCCTGTCTTTAAAAACAGAGAATGATGGTTTTGTTCAGGGAACTAAAACAAAACCCTGGGGGGGAGAAAACTAAACTTTAATTTTCAAAGACTTCTAGTGCTCAGCGAAACCAACTGATGCCTCTGACTCTTTTGCTGTATTCAGACTCTCCTTGCACAGCCAGCACCAGACCTCCCGTATTCAAACAGACTGACAAATAATGACTTTTATCGCCACCAGTGAAGGACTTCTTAGTCGGCTCTAGAGAACACATGTGTGGAATGAGTTTTGCAGGTTGACTCAAGTCAGCCCCCAGCTGGATCCCTTCTCCTGCTGAGAAGGCAAAGCCCAGACAGGCAGCCTGGATTCCAGCAAAGAGCAATCTGCCGTCCAGGGCGGCCACAGCTTTCTGAGAATCCCCTGCACTTCCTAAGACACGGGTCACTCTACAGAGTCAGAAAGGGAACTACAGGTTAGACCTGAGTAAAAAGATATTTGGGGCTGAAGTGGATGAAGAGTAGGGAATTTAGGGACCCCCCCCTTCTCAATGTTGTGAGACACGGAAAAGTCTACCACGACTTGGCTTAGCTCACTTCTCTAGTCTGCCCTTGAAGCTCCAGCCAACTGAATTTCAGTTCCTTGAACTAACCCTGCCTGCTCTCACATTACAGGTTAGCGCAACAATTGTGTCCTCCAAATACATTCCCTTTTAGTAGCACTTATCCCACTGCATTGTAAATGCCTGTTTTTTAACCTCTATTCTCTAGGATATGGCGGGTTCTTTGAGAATGGTGGGCTGGATCTTTTTCATTCCTGTGCCTTCAGTGGCTGATAATAGGTATTTATTAATATTTCGGACTGAATGCTAAGTGCATGAATACATAACTAGAAGAATGAGAAAAGGTTGCTGTTTCTGACCCTATCACTAGTGGGCTCTTGACAACATATTAAGCCATACCATTTAATGAGTTCTCACTTTGTGCTAGTAACAAGCTAAGTGCTTTATATACAGTGTTCCTTCTCATCTTCACGCTACCACTGTGAGATAGTAAAAATTATTAGCCTCATTTCAGCAGGGAAAAAAAATAATTAGAGGCTTGGGAAATAGAGAAACTTACACAAGTTCCCACGTTTAGAAAGTAACAGTCAAGATTTGTGTCACGATGTGTCGTCTCCCCATGATACTCAAGATGTGAACAAATGCTAGGGGCACTCAGGGTATAGAATATTTCAATTCCTCTCTGAAGCTATTTTTTTTTTCATTCATCCATCCATCCACCAGTTTCGTATCCATTAAGTACTTATTTAGAACGTACTTTAAATGGGGCTCTGTGTGAGGCTCCAGGGGATGCAAAATGAACAACACTGCTTATTTTCAAAGGGTTTGCTGTTTAGTTGGAAAGATGATGACACAGAGAGCTGCAATATAAGTTAAATCCCTCAAAAGCTATGAAATGTAAAAGAAGTTAAAGGAGAAAATCATCTCAATCACAGTAGTTTTTAAACAGACCCTTTCTCTCTTTCCAGCCCCCAAATGGTACCCCACCTGCTCCACCAGCAGTAATCCAAGAAGTAGCACATCTTTTTTTTTTTTTTTTTAACTTATTTATTTATTTATTTATTTTTGGCTGTGTTGGGTCTTCGTTGCTGCACGCGGGCTTTAGTTGCGGTGAGTGGGGGCTGCTCTTCGTTGCAGTGCACGGGCTTCTCATTGCTGTGGCTTCTCTTGTTGCGGAGCACGGGCTCTAGGCACATGGGCTCAGTAGCTGTGGCTCATAGGCTCTAGAGCACAGGCTCAGTAGTTGTGGCGCACGGGCTTAGTTGCTCCGCGGCGTGTGGGATCTTCCCGGACCAGGGATCGATCGAACCCGTGTCCCCTGCACTGGCAGGAGGGTTCTTAACCACTGCGCCACCAGGGAAGCCCGCACTTTAATCACTTAAAATGTATTTTCATCGAGGGACTGCCTGTTGTCAGAAAGGAGGAAATTTTCCCCTCTACCCCTCTTAAATTCTTCTGGCTGAACTAATAATAAAATTAACATAAGACAGAGTAACAAAAGAAAAAGAAACAAATTTCAATTTGTGCACATGGAGGTTTCATGGAAATAGGACCCGAGAAGTGGCCAAAGCAGACAGCTTTTGTACTTTTTAGGCAGAGACATGATACGTTTGTGAGGAGTCGACAGGGCAATGAAACTTGGGTTTTGGGTGCTCAATTAGTGATGAATCTAAACAGAGTTTGGGTTTGGGGTAGTAAGTTAAAGTAACCAGGTCTGTTTATACAGGTTTTTCAGACTGAATTCCCTGTCTCTCTCAGTAAGAGTGTTCTTCTACCTCCAGATGCAGGGAGTACACCTTTCACATGAGAGATTTATTTCCTGCCTTCAGGGAGGGTCAGAACATCCCTTTTGCACTGACCGTTTTTTAAGTAACTTTAATTCAAAATCATCAATATACTGTTGTGGCCTATTTGGGGGCAGTCCACCCTGAGCCCCAGAACATTCAGTGACGTTTCATCATTAAGTAAACATCCCTGAACTCACTAAGATGCTATAATTTGGTCCCACCTACATTTTCAGGTTTATGCCCTGAATCTCTTTGAAAATTCCTGACTGGTTGTCACCATTTATAAACTCTATTCTGTTCCCTCCTGCTTCTGCATTTTTGCTCCAGGTACTTCCCTTGGGATTAGATTTATTCTTTCTAGTTAGGCTTTTCTGCCACCTATACAGTTTCTCCTGGATTCTTCTAAAACATTTTGCTTCATAAAGATATCTCCTTTCTCATACAGCTTTGTCAAAAAACATGGAATTATCCTAGGTCGGAATTAAATGTTTGTATCTCAGAGTCCTGTTCTAGCCTATGAACATCTTAATAACCACAACAGTTTCTCATCCATCTTCATATCCTCAGTGTGGCACGTGCTGCACTCTCAGTGAATGTCTGCTAAAGTGAATGGACTGACCAGCCTTGTATAACATTTGCTTGTTCAAACATCCTATTTCCCAATCAGTTTGGAAGCTTTGTGAGAGCTGAGACTATATGTATATCTTGGCGTCTTTCACTTTCACCTCACCATAGTTCCTAGTACAGCCTTTGTATACAGTAGGTGCCCAGAAAATATTTTTTGATGAATGGAAAACTGTCCATTATAAGATAGGAGTGATTTTATCTAGTTTATTCATTGCCGCATTTTTTGTATCTAGACATGGTAGATACTCAATAAATGACTGTAAAGTAAATGGATACCAATCCCCAAATATCTATCTATTCAGGGAATTAAATGGACATACTGTTTGCCTGACCTGCCCCTGCTCTTCTGACCCTTTCTGCACTCCCTGCATGGTAACTGCAGAAGCAGACACTTTATGAAATGTGTGACTTTCTCCCAGCTGGATTTGGTGGATCCAAGGAAGAGAAACCATAATCAAACTACTAATTCTGGCTCTTTCCTAGAATTTTTGGACTTAAGACGCAATGAACCAAGTTGACTAGCTAGAGCTGTTAGATGAAGAAATTAAGGTAAGAGATAGTTATGATGACCCCAAAGTTTTTGAGTCCAATTGTCCCGTAAGTTAAGTTGCAAATTTGTCCTCTCTATGACGTAGTTGTGCTGTATGGGCAAAGAGACATCTAATGCTTTTTTTTTTTTTTTCCCTCAAACTGTTCAAGATGGATTTTTGTCACTTAGTTCCAAAAGAGCCTTAATGATTGCAGAGACCGTTCTGGTAAAAGACACAGGTGATAACAGAGCCTGGAGAATAGGAAGAATAACTAACATTAGATTATACCACAGAACTATAGACATTTACCTAGGACTTTTCTAAGACAGTGAGACTCAAACAATAAGGAAAGCCACTGAGATGTTGTCTGACAAAATAAGACACTGCAATGATAGTTTCATTTAAAAAATTACTAAGCAGTAGAGAAACCAACCCAGGCCAGATCATATCAGTGGTATTCAATGAGAAGTTAGCAGTAGCCCAACTGGATTTGGAATGAAAGAGACGAGGGTAGAGAATAGCACTAAGAACTTGGATGCACTAAGAACTTGGATAAGAGCCTACCTTGTCACAAATAAATTCCTTCCTTTTTTCCTTCCTTCCATACATGTACATATAATATCTTCATATCAATATTATGTGCCAGGTATACTACTTAATGCTAAAGTTATGGAGAACAAAGACTCCCTTTCCCTCAAGGATCTTTCTCATGTCGAGGAGATGAGAATCTGGTGTGAGAGGCAGAGTACTCTGTGATAGGTATTATGGTCTAGAATTGCATTATGGGAGTGCTGGTTAGGGGAACCGAGCCAGTGTAAAGACTCCATGGAAAGTTTCACTGAAAAGGCACTGCTTGAGAAGATCTAAAAGGTGAGTAGATTTTACTTGTGCTAAGGATAGTGCTGTAGATGGGAGAGGGCATTCCAGGAAGAGAAAACAGCATATGCAAAGGCATGGTGACTGGATAGAACATGACATATTCAGAAGGGGTGGTAAGTCTTCCAAGTTTATGTTTCAGTGGGATAGGTAAACAGGTAAAACAATTGCGCTAAGTCCTTTGACGGAAATGAGCATATACTGCTATGTAAAAACATACAAAGGAAAACCAACCCAGCGTGTTCAGGTGGTTAATGTTATGGAAGATTTCCTGGAGGAGGTGACACTATAGGTGAGTGTGAATGATAGAGGATATTCAAGTAGAGAAGGGATGGATGGTAAGGGAGGATTTTCATGCAAAATGCAGAGTACCTGAACAAACACTGGAAAGCTTGCCTTACTCAATAACCAGAATGAGTAGTACATTCTCTCTGCTCCAGAAGCAACAGAGAGGAGGGTGTAATTTTATTAGCACTAAATATTGTCTTCCCAGAGAAGCTATATTCTAAAGCACAGGTAGCAGATTCAGTACACGAAGCATAAAATCAGTGTAAATGAGGCCAACGGTCAAGATGGATGGGGTTAAGTGGGAACTGGCACTTGGCTACCATGTTGAGAGGCAATAGGGAGTGGCGAAGACTGTGGCCAAGCAGATACAGCGCAGGGCCTATCTAGATATACAGCATCCTTCAGTTCCAAACAACTGTTGTCAGGCAGGAACATAGCCTCAAAGTTTCTAGATCTTTCTCATTGCCAAGCAGATACAGATTGCGTGTGTCTAAGAAATCTCCTGATACCAATTTAACACTCCATGAATGTCACTCTTTAAGTTAAGCAAAACACTTCTGCAAGTCAGAAACATATTGGAGCCCTACAGCTTGTGATGTTTGAATTAAAACTTAGATGACAGACATACTAAAAATGTACTTCAATAATCCGTCATGAATTTCTCCCTTCTAAGTCTGAATTAAACTTCAGAGTCAACTGGTATGTGGTATAATGACTTACTTTTTTTTCTAAAGGAAAAACCGTAAAACCTGATTTTTCCCATTTCTTTATGTCCTGAGATCTGGCCTGTACTGAGAATTATATCAGAATTGAATATCAGTATCAACTAGCATGTGCTATAGCAATTTTTATATTTTCTTTAAATGAAAATTCATAAAAGCCAAATTTTCCCATTTCTTTAAGTCCTAAGATCTGGACTTCTGTACATATTATGTCAGCCACTTGAGAAATGTCAAGGTTATTTAGGATGTCATGTACTAGTTAGTAATAGCGCGCCTAATTACAGACCAGAGGAACTAGTTAGTTGGAGGGAATAGAGGATAAGGCGACAAGATAAGAGAAGAATCCCTGTAAATACCTCTTCCTGCTTCACCTTTCTGCTTATACTCACCTCGCACGCTCCCTACTCTGTCTTGCACACGTGACAAGGAATGTTAGATTGTCACCATCACCTGCCTCTGTGGAACATCATGTTACTGTGTTAAAAACAGTGATTAAGTAATTGAGGCTCCAAGAGATCGATAATAATAACATCTGACATTTACGTGATGCTTTCAGTCTTCCAAGTGCCTTTCTGTCACCTAAGTCACGTGACACATGTGATAACATTTTTGGTAAATGGGGCAGAGATTGCCATCTTTATTATGCAGAGGAAACTAAGGTTTCAAGCAAGTCACTGCTCTACCACACATTAACTGTGTGAGATCAGACAAGGTATCTCACCTCTGTCTGTCTCAGCTTCAAATCTGAAATAGGAACATCAATAAAACTTACAGAGTTGTTGTTTTGAAGACCAGAAGAGAGAGTTCATGGGATCTCAATGCCTATCTTAATGTAAGGGCTCAGGTATTAGCTGTTCTTATCACCATTGTAATTAAGATGTTAACACTAACTACTCGAACAGATAAATCCTGGAATCTCAGTGGTTTTACCCACTTATGTAAAGTCCTGTTGGCAGGTTGAGGGGGGTGGGCAGAGTTAGGGAGACAGAAATGATCTTGGCTCCACTCAGGAAGCCAGGGTTCTCTGTCAGCCTCTTGGTGTCCCTGGAAAGATTCCCCTGTACTTGGCCTACGTGAGGAAAAGGAGAGAGAATGAAGGGAGGTTTCTACAGTCTAGGCTTGGAAGTGGCCTTCTTTCCTTCCACCCTCATTCCATGAACTAGAACTCAGCCACATGGCCCCACTGTCTATAAGGAGCCTAGGAAAGACAGCCGAATTGTGTTTAGGAAGAGCAGAGAATCACTTTGAATGAACACAGAGCCATCTGTGCCACAGGAAGTGACTTTGCGCAGGTCCACCAGATGGTAATTGTGAGAGCTGGAACTTTGAAGCAAGTCATCCGGCTCCAGGCCCAGAGCCCTTCCCTCTACAACTGCCCAAGGTCCTACATGAAAACAGCAACCAGGTGTTCTAATTTGGAATTCCAGGATCTTTTCTCCCACCCTTTCTGGCTGGCACATTCATGTTGATAAATTACAAATGGTAGAGGGTTCTTTCCCTCACCGTGCGCTGTGCTTTATTACAGGTGCTCTGATAGCACACGCATTCAACTAGAAACCCAAGCTTTCTAGTCTTTGAGGGCTGAGATCACCAAGAATGGTCTCCCTCTGTGACTGTTTCACGTCTCCTCTGGGTGACAGATAGAACTGACCGTTCATTTCCCTTCGACAAGAGCAATTTAGAGCAGCAACTAATTATACAGGGAGCGTTTATGTGTGCTGGATTTATGGTATGAGGTCACGTTGCTTCATCATTTTTCTGCACACTGAAATTGAAGATAATTGGGCTATTTTTCAAAGCCAGTGGAGTGTAGCTTTACTGAGAGGCACTGGCCACATCCAGATTCCTCTTTACTTGCTCTTGGTCCTGATATAGGTTCTTTCTTCACCTTTGGAGAATATTAGGATCTTCACCTGCTTGGAGGTGAATTTAGAGTGATTCAGAGAGAAGCCCTTCTGGAACCCTGAATGTAAACCCAAAGCGTCGACATGGTTCGCGGTCCAAGCTAGAGAGCCGGGGCCCAATCAGAGCGCATCTGACCACTGGTGTCCTGCCTGTCCTCACGAAACTGGACCACACGTGCAAGGCCTGTCTGGGAGACACAGCCATTTCTTTCCAGACACGAAGCCTCTAATTCAAGGAATTTCTCCTGAGTTAGCTGTTGTACCAGTTTATAAGCTGTGGACTTTGGAAACTGAGAACTGCCATCTAGCAGGATACATTTGGGTTTCTTTCTAATCTCAAAACCTGCTGGGAGAGAGTAGATATTAATGCAGAGTATATACGCTCTGAAGGCAGACAAAACTCATTTCAAATAGTGGTTGTACCTCATAATCACTTCAATCTATGAACCAAATCCATCTCACCACCTGCTTTTGAAAATAAAGTTGTACTGGAACATGGCCACACCCATTTGTTTACATGTTGTCTGTGGCTACTTGCACACTCCAACGGCAGACTTGGGCAGGACGTATGCGGCCTGCAAAGCCACAGATGTCTATCGTTTGTCCTCTTACAAAAAATATTGCGGATCTCAGCTTCTTCATCTGTTAAGTACAGGTAATTCTAAGACAAAACTGTGGTGAGAATTAAATAAAATAGTGTATAAAAAGCACCTGGGGCAATTCCAAACACAAAATAGATCTTCGCTGAGTAGGGGGTTTCTTTTCTCAAGCTATTTTGTATTGGGATACATTTGGGTGGCTGGAGTGCAGAGGCTCAGGGACACATAAATTCAATGTGACATATACAGAAGTAACACCCTTCAAGGACTAACCCTCTCACAGTGCCCCCCAACTCACCTGCAGCTCCAGGACTAAAAGAGCAAAGGAAACAAAATGTGAACACTTTCTTTTTTGAACTGAAGTATAGTTGATTTACAATGTTGTGTTAGTTTCTGGTATACACCAAAGTGATTCAGTTATACATATATGTATATTCTTTTTCATATTCTTTTCCATTATGGTTTATTATAGGATATTGAATATTGTCACCTATGCTATATAGTAGGACCTTGTTGTTTATCTATTTTATGTAGAGTAGTTTGTATCTGCTAATCCCATGCTTCTAATTTATCCCTCCCCCATCCTCTTTCCCGTTGGTAAACATAAGTTTGTTTTCTATGTCTGTGAGTCTGTTTCTAAAACATGAACACTGTCTAATATTAGCTGTACTCCTGCAGAAGGTAGGGAGATCAAGAAGGGGGCCTTCCGTTATCTTGATATCACTGTTATAAGATAAATCAGCCCGTTTTGATATTCTTCTACCTTATTTACCTAAGAAAGAAGTACATAGCAATTTTTCACTAAAACTTCCCCCAAACAACCCATCTTACTCTGGAATTTATTATGTGCATCCTTACTTCCACAAAGAACCAAATATATTCTGTAACTCAGAGGAAGGTTTAGTATTCTTAGTGTTCTAAGACCCATTTATTAGTAATTAATGCATGTGGCTCTAGGTTAGGCCATTTATCTATATTATAAAATCTCATCTTCTCAACAATTCTCAAAGACATATATTATCATTCTGAATCTACTGATGAAGAAACTGGGAGATGAAATACCTTCTAAGTTTGTGCAACCAGTAATAGGCATAGTTATAATTCAAAGCCACTCTAACTCTCTTCTGAGTGTGCCTAATGTTTAACAAAATTGGCAAATGTCAGGAACTGCAAAAGGACTGGATTTTAACTGAACCGAAACAGTATTGTCAGAAAGCCAGAACAGCTGGCAAGAGGACAGAAGAAATAAATTTTACAAGTATACTCTGAATAACAAGTGTCAATATATATTAAATCCTTTCTATAGGTACTTTACATCTCTTACTCTTCCCAAATAAAAGTGAGGTGAAAAAGCTTTGGATCAGAAATAATAGGTCCTGGGCTCTAGTATTGAATGAACCATTCCCCTGCTCTCAGCTTTCCCATTTGTAAGTGGGAAACTCAAATGGTCTTTCAGATCACTCTTTCTGAGTGTCTATGAAACTTCCCAGGGAGCAAGCCTCAGTCAGTGGGGACTGATGCTCAAATGTGCAGTATCCTACCGTGGGCCCGTCCCAGAGCCCCTGCCGCTGGAAACCACACACACACACACACACACACACACACACACTGAACACACATTTTCTTTTCACAGTGCTTGATTTAAAACACGTAGCAATTAAAAGAAGTCAGTAAGAGAAAAATAAGCTCCATAAAAGTGCAGGGCTGGGTAGATAAAGGCAGAAAATAGAAACAAACAAGATATTTGCATAAGATTTCTGACACAGATTGGGGATAAAATATACATGAAAAGATGGCAAAAAATGAAAGTGTATCAAGTGATAAAAGTAAAGAAAAGCTTAATCAAAATATGCGCTTGTGTGTATATACACACACACACACACACACACCCCGCAAAGACATGCTCCTTCTATGAGCAAACAGAAAAAAAAGTGAAAATTCTAGGTTATTTCTGAGTCCAGGCACCTACTTGAAGAAGAAAAGTAAAGAAAAAAGGGGGTCCGGTTAACAGTTACCAAGGAACTACGCTGGGATAGACCGTGGACACAGCTGACTTTCACAGCAATTTACAGAGCAGCCCAGCCCCTCTAATCTTAACACCTTTGTGAAGAAGGCGTGCTTGTCCCCATTTTTCAGAAGCAACCATCGCTCACAGGGGTGAATATTTTGTCCAAGACCACACTGCTCGTTAGCTGTCAAATCAACCATCAAATCCAGCTCCAAAGTTCATGTTCTTCCCCCTAATACTACCTTACAACTCCAAAGCAATTCTCACCTTCATCCTATTATCCTACCCATATTTTTAAAAGATAAGAATAAAGAGGGCAGATATTAGTTTCCCTGTTTTTATAAAAAAAAGAAACTAATGTTTAGGAAAATTTATCAACTTGCCCAAATTCACACACCAAGTAAAAAAGAGTGGTGTGAATCCAGATGTTCTGACTGGTAAATCAGTTTCTCAGCTACTATTTTATGATGAAACTATTGACTCTTTTTTTTTTTTTTTTTTTTGCAGTACGCGGGCCTCTCACTGTTGTGGCCTCTCCCATTGCGGAGCACAGGCTGCGGACGCGCAGGCTCAGCGGCCACGGCTCACGGGCCCAGCCGCTCCGCGGCACGTGGGATCCTCCCGGACCGGGGCACGAACCCGCGTCCCCTGCATCGGCAGGCGGACCCTCAACCACTGCGCCACCAGGGAAGCCCTATTGACTCTTAATATCAGACTTTTTCTACTGAGAGGCATAAGTCACATGTGCAGAGAACAGGTCTTAATAGTTGCATGAATCTGTGTTCCAATCTGGGCTGGAATATTTATTAGCTATTTGGGAAAAGTGTTTAATGTGTTCTTCTGTATGCAAGGTTAATGATATCTACTGCAAAGGTTCTTTTGGTGAGAATTAAATAATTTAATGTGACTGGACGGCAGTAAGTGCTTAAATGAAAGCTGGTGGCTGTCTTAGGTAGGGTCCTTCAGAAACAGACCCTGAAAAGAGGATGTGTGCCCCTAGGAGAAAATCGAAAGGGAGTGGGAGATGCAGGACAGGGAAGGGGAGGGAGCCAAGCTAAGATGCACTTTCAGGAAAAAAAACCCCAACTATCACCTAGTCCTGCAGAAAAAGACCAGAGAATAAATTATATCTCAGATTTGCCATGCTTCCCACTTTTCATACTCCTGTACGACTCAGTCACTGAATAAAACTCGTGGCCAGAATGGTGAGGAAAGATGGGATGCAAAATCATAGAACCTTGGGCTTCCCTGGTGGCGCAGTGGTTGAGGGTCCGCCTGCCGATGCAGGGGACACGGGTTCGTGCCCCGGTCCGGGAGGATCCCACGTGCCGCGGAGCGGCTGGGCCCGTGAGCCGTGGCCGCTGAGCCTGCGCGTCCGGAGCCTGTGCTCCGCAGCGGGAGAGGCCACAACAGTGAGAGGTCCACCTACTGCAAAAAAAAAAAAAAATCATAGAACCTTCTGGCTCTATCCACTTGCAGGCAAAGTAGTTGGCGTACCCTAAGGGCAGAGTTACAGGACAACATCGGGGGCAGGAGTGGAGCTGGAAGGAGAGAATGTATGAACAAATAAGAGGGAGATCCTAGGGCCTGGGTTGGATGAGGCAGTGTCTGCGACATTAGCATCATCATTATCATTATTACCTTTTATTAGGATGGAACTGGCATCTTTCTTTTATGTGCCTCATTTCCAGGAATACTGGGGAAAATACATACATGCTCCTTGAGTCCAAGGTAGAAGTCAAGCCAATGCCAGATAAAGGATATTAGTTCACGGAAAGATATATCCATTCTAGATGATAGTCAAAACTGGAAGCCCTAAGCTGAAAGCTTTAGTAGGCAACCTACAGCATCCATTTTAGGCACTGTTCTCAGCCAAGGGACAAGATCCCAGCCTCTGCGATTTACTGGAGATGCAAAGCAATGAAACAATGCAGCACATGGAGACTGGGAGAGACGGCTCTTTTATCACAGTAATAAATGCATGTTCCCAGAACCACTGAAACCTTTTTATTTTTAAATTCTCCACCCCTTATTTAGTACAATTAAAGCCTGAATTCGTTACACAAGGGGTAAACAAAGAGATATACTGCTTCCCAGAGACTCAAAGGGAGATCTAGATTGCCTTCTGAATTAATGCTACCTAACAAATAGACCTCCAGCCCAGGCATAAGCTAGCATTAGGCATAACTTGAAAAAAATTAAGCTGCATCCAGATTTTCTGGTTCTAGCTGGTTTCCTTTAATAATTCTTATAAAAAATGTGTTGTGCTTTTTTCTGCTTCACATTTTTCTTTGAACAGGATGCTGTATTTTCCTAATGTCATGAGAATAGGTCATTGGGTAAAAAGTAGGCAGATGAACACACCTGTAGATTTTTCCTAAGTAATGGCTCAGAAGTCCTACTCTTGGTTTTTTTTTTTTTTTTTTTTTGTGGTATGCGGGCCTCGCTCCGGACGCGCAGGCCCAGCGGCCATGGCTCACGGGCTTAGTTGCTCCGCGGCATGTGGGATCTTCCCGGACCAGTGCACGAACCCGTGACCCCTGCATCGGCAGGCGGACTCTCAACCACTGCGCCACCAGGGAAGCCCTGTACTCTTGGTTTTTTGTGCTTTATTCATAGCAGTGGATTCTTTTGAGTGTGGGAAGCCTTGATTTATTACAATTATAACTGGTTCTGGAAAATAAAAGATTTTTTAAAAGGTATATTTTAAAGTTGCAGTGTCACCAGGAGATACAATTTGCCAGAGCCTTCCAACAGAAGAAAATTGGTGTTTGTGCTAAGCACAGCTCTAGGCTTGAATTCTGGATCTGAGGTTGGGCTGGGTTATTTCTCACAGGTACCTCAAAGTCTGTGTATCTCTATTTCCCTATCTGTACAATGGGGGAAATAATGTTACACATCTCATAGTTTTATTGTGAAGATTATATGGGGTAATTGATTAAAGATATTCGGGGAAGTAATGGCCACAAAAAGCTCTCAATAATTATGAGGCACTATTAAGTTGTCATTTACCCTGCTGTATGATTTTGGGTTGGCCTTAAAGGCTTGGAAAAGTCTAAAAAAAATCACCTGATATACCAGACCACCATAGTGGTGGAATAGTTGAGTGACTCTGAAAAGTAAACTAGCTAGAAAGAATTCATGATACTTGTATGATATCAGTTGGAAAGGCAGTTCTAGAGAAAACTGTGTGACATATTATTTGGTTGGGGTGTATGTTAGTTTGCTCTTGCTACATAGCAAATTACCACAGATGCAGCAGCCTAGAACAACACACACCTTTATTCTCTCACAGTTTTGGGGGGTCATGACTCTGGGCTTGGCTTAGCTGAGTCCTCTGCTCAGTGTCCTAAAGCTGTAATCAAGGTTTGGTTTGGTCTATGTTCTCATCTGAAGGCTTGACTATGGAAGAATCCATCTTTGTACTCATTCAGGCTGCTGACAGAATTCATTTCTTTGTGGCCAGAGGATTCAGTACCTGGCTTCTTGTTGGCTGTGGGCTGGAGGCCACCATTAGGTTGTGAAGGCCACCTGTGGTTCTGAGAGGCCACCAACAATCCTTTGTCATGTGGGCTTCTCCAACCTGGTCACCCACTTCACCAAGCCTCTATGCAATGCACTATGATGGAGTCTTACTCAGTGTAACCTAATCACTGGGGTGATTTCAAAGGAGACCACCCATTACCTTTGTCATATTCTATTGGTAGAAATAAGCCACAAATCCCACCTCCACTCAAGTGGATGGGATTAGAAAGGATGTGTGTATACAAAGAGTCTGCCTCCATTTTCTGATGTTTGACTTATGACAGCTTTTGAGCCTCATCCCTTCCTCTTTCCTTTCTGCCCCATATCTGCGCAAGCTGATAAGAAAGCCTGGTGCTCTCTCATTTGACCCGGGCAGGAAGTTCAAATCACACAAGTCTCTGGCAATGCACAGGAACCCGCACTCCTGCCCTACCCCTTAAACACCATAAAAACCTCAAGCCATTTTAGACTTTCTTGGCAGCCACCTTGGTCTCCCCAGAAAGCCTCATTATGTTAGTAAGAAATATTTGCATACGCTCTTGGGGTGTGGGTGGTGTCATCAGTCTCGATATCCAAGCCAAATTTGGGGTGGAAGTCCATTCCATGCTATGGGGTGGCTATCACTGTAGTTATCTCTAGGAGGGGTCATGGGGGTAACCTAAAGTCAGAACAACAAATCATGATTATTGCCAATATGAACAGGGATCTGAAGTTTTCTAAATTTTGACTCTTTGACTATATCAAGCAAATATTTAAAACAAACACTTAGTAGTTTTAAGTGCAAAGGGTTTAAAATGAATTCTTTAACTGCTGGAAGGATTAATCTACCTATTTTGTTCACTTATTCATGATTTCTTCCATCCATGCATTCAAAAAGGAGTTACTGAACATCTGTTGTGTACCAGACCTGTGTCTGATGCAGTGATACATGACATACATGCAGTAATACATGACATACACTATCCCTACGTTCATGTATTTCCCATTAATGGGAACTATGGAGAAGTGAACAAATAATTACATCACTTAAATGTGGTGACCTGAAGTGAGAATCGAAAGATGAGTAGGAATGAGTCAAGTAAAATGTGTAACCATGAATATGGGGGAGAGTGATATGGAAGACCAACTGGGGGCATGCGGAACGGTCCCAAAAGATAGAAGGCATGTGGAGATGTTCAGCAGCAAAGAAAGAACTGGAATATTCAGGGAACTTAAAAGTATTTCAATAATTTAGTGCAATGACAGAATGTGTCTGTTATTTTAGTTTCACAACTACTTTTTAATAAAACCAGACAAGCAGTCTGGCAGTTCTTTTTCCTGGCAGAGGCCCCCAACCTTTAGCAATGCATGTCCCAAATGAATACCATTACTTAAACCTTTATCTAGTTATCTGTAATTTATAGTCACCTGTATTACAAGCCCAATTCAATCACTGGTCCCTAAACACAAGGCCGGCAGTGGATTCTAGCAATGTGTTTCCCAAGGCAAAAGGTATTCTGTCAGAAGCAGAAATGATGATTGGACGATATGAAATTGTATTTTATTAGTTGACTCAAAACATACACAGTTAAATCTTGTGAAAAGTGCCTCACTGCACCGCAGATACTAGGTGCTCTATCAATACAGCTGCCACCAAAAGACAACAAACAACTCTACCGCAGTTGTTACCTTATACTCATAGTAGCCTCATAATAGGGGCTGCCAGGATTTTGAATGGAATGTAACAGATATTGATTTGCACACCCAGGTGTGAGTGTTGTACTTTTCCTTTTACCACCTTTCAGCTTGGAAATAAACGAGCTTCTATTTCTGTTCACCATTTGCCCCTTTCCTCACTCCAGATGTTGCTCCGTGCTTTTCAGTACGGTAATTGCACATCTAAAACCTGAACACTCCTTGAATACTGCAAAAAAATGCCAGATTGCATGAAAGTGTTTTGTCAGTTAATAGGAAAAAGTCTTAATGCGGTTCATAGGTATCATTAAATCAATGAAAGTGTTAAGTCAACTTGTTTCATCTATGTTATATATTTTCGTCTTCATTTATTTGTGTATTTATAGACTTTTTCTCATTTATCATGAAATTTCATGACGATGATCTTCTACTCCAAGAACAATTCCTAATCAGGTCAATGACAATAAGAATGTAAAACAAGGCAGTCTGTTAGGAGGAAGGGATAAGATATAATAGCTATTGCTATCTGATGTTTCCTGGCACAGTATTAATCCACTGAGAGTTTCCGCTAAAGACCACGAACAAATGTTCCAAGGTTCCACAGAGCCCTGCCCGGGATTTCACTGGCTCACCAGAAGTGGCAGCAAATGTGGCAGCATAGGTACCTTTGATTAGAGAGGGGAATTGATTAATAAATGGTAACCAAGTTTATACAGTGTGATGATGACTGATTTGACACACCAATTCATCAGGGTTGTATCTTCATGCTGGATTAGAAACGGCAGCTTCAAGAAAGGGGAAAGGTCAGGGGTAAGAGGAAAATACAGCAGCCAAGATAAGAGCACAAAAGCCTTAGCTAGGAATTGAAATAGAAAAGGCAAGAGAAGTGCTTGGTAAATCCTCTGCTCTGTGGTTCAGCATCATTAAAAAACTAATTTGTATATTCATCGAATTTCCTTTTATGCAGTGAGCAAAAGTCACTAAAAGACCAAAACAAACAGAGAATAAAACAACACTGAGAAAATAGATATAGATGTGTGTGTACATAATAAATTAAAATATGTGTATAATATATACATATAATATTCTCAAGGAAGAAAGCCCATATTAGATAAATGAAGGATTCGGTCATGGTTTTGCTAATACATGTCATTTGACTAACATTCCTGAGTATCTACTAGGTACTAGGAATTCTGCTAAGCCCTGGAGTTTAACATAGAAGATGAAGTCCTGTGCCTCTCAGAAGCTCAGAGCTGGTGGAAGTTCACCACTTCAACAAGGCCGGAGACACACAGAGATGGCAGAATGTACAAGACAGAATAAGATACATTAAGGGAACTAAAATAATTCTCATAGCTGGAATAAAGAGGGCTTTTGAGGGTAGGGTGGTTTGGAGAAGTCACTTTCACTTTGTGTCATGCAACATAGTATGGAGAACATAGCCAGAGTCAGACCTGAGTCCAAATCCTCCATACATCACCTCATAGCTCATAGCTTTGGGCAAATTACTTAACCTTCTTGCGCCTTAGTTTCATTATGTGGATAAAGCAGGTAATAGTAGCAGGCTTCTCATAGGGTGCTGGCACACAGTAGATTCAAAAAATCAATAAATCTGATAGTGAGTTTTATTAAATAGTATTACTATTATTGAAAAGCCACTGATCCATGGTTCTTGGGTCATCCCTTAAAGCAAAACAGTTTTCCTTTAGCCTGCTGTCTCCGTTCATTTCTGAAGAGAAACCGTCCACATCTTAGGGAAGGTAAAGTTCACCAGAGACTACCACAGAAACAGTAGGGTGGCAAAGAGTGTCACATCATCTTGAGTCTTAGGATGGTCAAGTCATATATTTGTCTACTGCCCCTGTGGGTAACCCCTTGTTCTGAAGCAGCTTTTGGGATCTGCAAAAGCTAAAGGTCCAATAAACTTCATCTCTTCACCCCACTGCTAGAACTTTCACCTCAGTAACACAGCTCAAGATCTTCAGCTAGATGCACATGGGTTCTATCGTGACATGGTGGTTTTAAGTGCCCCAAAATCCAAAGGAAAGAAAGCAAAGAAAAAATGACTCCTCTTTGTCTTTCTAGCCACTGATACTACTTTTTCCACCCAGTTGCTGCAGTGAGAATTGGTGATTGAAAGCCAATAAGGTCTCTATTGACTCAGAGTACAAGGGGACTTGATTTATCACAGAACATGGCAGAAAAAAAAATAATACAGGTGTGTCCTTTGCCATAAATAATGCAGATTTATCTCTGAAAGTTTCATAACTTCGATGATGCTGAAAACATACTGACTCAAGTGTATAAGGCAAAACTCTATCCCGGCAATCAACTGCTTACATGGTTGACATTTTTCTAACATCCGTTTTAAGATTTTGAAGTTTAAGACTGCTATTTTTCACTGACTATACTGACACATTCACCAAGCTCTCCTTGGCTAATCTACTACCTTGGCTTGTTTAATACAAAAAGCTCAGGTAGCTCTTCAGAGTTTCTAGAGACAATGCAAAGAGCAACATTCAACACTTAATCCCCACCCTCCTTTAAGAAACAGCTTGTAGCTCTCTCGTAACTTAGGACAAGGATTTGCTTTGCGGTTTGTTTTTGTGAGTACTGTCAAGGCAGCATATTGCTTACTTAAAAAGGAAAAAAATCTTGGGTTCTTCTGTGTCTGTGAACAGAATATGATATCTGGTTAGCTCAAGATTAGAACATAATTGAAACTATCGCTTTGTTTATTGTTGTGTTCCTAGGCTGAGGGGCAAAGAAATCCTATAGAAAAAAAATTCTCTGGATTTTCTGTAAGGTATTTAACAGATACTGTTTTATTATTTTTTGTGAATGACACAGAAAAAAATGAGCCCAATTAATGAAGCCAGCCATTTCTGGAAGAAAAAAATAAAGGCAGACCTTCAAAAAATAAAAGGGGTTCCACGTGGAAGAACAACGACAAGAGCAACATTCTCATACGATTCAGGAGAGCTTGGAAAACTCTAAGAAGGTACTGAATGTCTTCCCATTGGTGAGTCCAAGGTCATTCCAGAACAATTTTCTGAAGTCCTAAAATAGGTAAGTCATCTAGATATAGGAAGAATCTGGGAAGCTGTGTTCAACTCTGAGGTCAAACCACATTCCACCGCCTTTTCTCATAGTCAGAACAGGCCCATGTTGCGGTCCTTTGACGTGTCAAGTTGGCTAGGCAACAGCCACCACCCCTACCCCATAATCCCAACACTAGTGTGGGCGTTGCTTGAAGACATTAGGCATATGTGAATTAGTCCATAACTGGTTGACTTGAAGAAGGGAGATTATCCTAGATATTCAGGCTGGGCTTCATTCAGTCAGTTAAAAGGCTTTACGCTTTACCAGAGGGCTGAGGCTTCACTGATAAAGACATTTCGCCTGCGGACAGCAGCTGTGGCACGGTTGAGAGCTCCAGCCTGCCTTTCTTGGTTGCCCGTCCTACGATGTGGCATTTTCCTAGCCAGTCCCCACAATCACATAAGCCATTCTTTTTTTTGCAATAAACTTCTTAATTTATGTCACCTACAGGTTCTCTTTCTCAGTTTAAGCCTAACTAGTGCACTCAGACATCAGCAATCTCCTGTGGTTCAATCTGATAGAAGGTCATTTGGCAAAGGAAATATATATGAGAAAAATGTAAAGTTTACCGAAAATGAGAAAATTACTTTAAAATGAGTATGAGGAAGCTGTTATGTTGTAACCGAACATTACCATCTCTGTATATTATGTTGTTAACATTTTGTACTTCCTTATACTTGGTATTTTAATATAAATACCTGAATATGTGTAGTAAATATAAAACGTACTTAAAACTACGATTAATTACTTATTATTCAGTGAGGTTTAATCTATGTCACCATTTCCTAGTCAAATAATAAAAAATGGGACAAAGGCCACATACATTTTGATAAGAAGGTTAAGAAAAGCTTTTAAAAATGTCAGAATTGCTCAGGAAAGAGCAACCTTGGCAAAGTGTTTTGGTGACAAGGATAATGGAAATGTGGTACTTCCCTTGTTGTTGCAGCCAATGTCCCACTTTACCAAATGTATAGTTTTGACAAGAGACCCTCTTACCCTCTTGTTATCCTAGTTTCTCTACTTCTTCAGATCAATGCTTTACCATCAGAATGCCAGTGGAAGCCAGAAAATGTTAAATATCTGAAGATCCATTCTTTTTGTCACCTTTTACAATATTATAACAATAGCCATCACCTCAAAACACTTTGGAGTCAAGTACAGCCATAAGGGTGAAGCCAAAAGGCCAACCCTGGCTGTAATGGAGAAAAGTAAACTCGAGTCATAAACAGTTTCAATGAAAATCATCAGCAATGTGAGTAGCACAGGGAAGTAAGGCCTTAAATGGATGTTTCAGAATCAGACAGATTCCCTTTAAATGAGAATTTATGGTTTTACAAACACAGGGCATTTTAAAATGGACTCACATGCAGGGGAAAATAATGAAGAGAAATACTAAAGGTAAGCTGTAAAGACAGCAATGGTTCTTGCACAATTTCTCTAAAATCCATCACAACTGAATCACCAACATGTTCTATATTTAATAGAAGGTTGCTCTCTGACACCATAAATCCAGCAATAGTATTTTAGATATTTACCAAGTGATTAAACTGTAGTAATTTATTCTGCTTTTATACCCCTATTTTTTCCTCAGGATCCTAAAAGATTTTACTGCCTCCCATAAAGCATTTTCACTCTAAATAATCAATATGGATTTATCTATATCCTATTATTTTTTAGATTTATTTTCTTATTTTGCCTGAAAGTTTAACTTCCATGCAGTTTATAAAAAGATAAAGTAGCTCACTTCCAAAAACCCTTTCTGAGGTCCTTCTTCTACATCTTTTACCTGGCTGCCAAGTCTGGGGAAACTATATTTGACAACACTCCAAAATGTGACTTGATTTTGTTGCTCCTCGTAGGCATTTTTAAAGAGAAGAGGGATGAAAGGGATGTGCCACATTAAAACTAAAAACTGCATTAAAAATATAAACTCTCAGAAAACAAATATCGTATGTTAATGCATATATGTGGAATCTGAAAAAACTGGTGGAGACGACTTTATTTACAAAGCAGAAACAGAGACACAGATGTACAGAACAAACACATGGATACCAAGGAGGGGGGGTGGGATGAACTGGGAGATTGGTATTAATATAAATACACTATTGATACTATGTATAAAATAGATGACTAATGAGAACCTACTGTATAGCACAGGGAACTCTACTTGCTGCTCTGTGGTGATCAAAATGGGATGGAAATCCAAAAAATAGGGGAGATATGTATACGCATAGCTGATTCACTTTTCTGTACAGTAGAAACTAACACAACATTGTAAAGCAACTATACTCCAATAAAAAATAAAAACAGGAAAAAATGTAAACTCTCAGGCCTCTGAGTGAATATTTAAGGCAATATTGGGGTAACTAGCTAGCACACCTGATCAAACAATGCTTGTCATCACATGTCCCTTATACCCCTCGGCAGGGATGGATATGAGGTAGGGGAGAAATCTTCAATAAAAGGAGAAACCGACGGATGAAGTTAACACAACATCCTGGGCAAGCATGTTTCCTCAAATATTTGGGGGAAATATTTTATAAGAAACCAATAAGAATCCTATCATTTTCCATGCTAATGTATTCTATACTACTATATTATTAAAATGATATCAAATAATAAATTTACATACAGTTTTATACAGTTTGGCACTGTATACTGTAGAATGGAATGAATTGTGATGCAAATTTATAAGATAAATTGCAACAATTATCAAAATATCAGGCTTTGGGATAAAACTTCAGATATCATTAGTATCACCTTTTATGTTATTCTCCCAATTTCTCTGTTTTCCTTCCCCCATCCTATCTAAAAATATATGTTAACTCTCCTCTTTATTTGTGAGTACTTTGATGAGACACTTTGAGAAATATTACGCCAGAGGCGCTGATCCTGGGGAAAGGCCTGTCAGCGATGTGATCAGGATGGAGCACGGCTACTCAGGATGAGTAAGACACGTTCTTAGCAGGTGAGAGCTAAGAGCTACAGTTCCTCATGGAAGATCTAAACAAATGTCTAGGTTGTTTAAGGGAGCCGTGGGGATGGGACTAAGTAAGTAGTCATGCTTCATAGATCCTTGAATTCAGGAACCTCTAACAGAGATCCAAGGCAGTAATTGCTACCAGTGTGTTTCTGTTGGCATCTAATACAGAAAACCTAGGCGTCAATGGGCAAGCCCTTCAGAAGTTGAAAGGCTTCTGTTGGTCTGCAGCCAGTGTACCTTATCGTCAGTGTCTTTGGACAGACCTACGTCTTTAAGACAATAGGCTAGTCTGGAATAATGCAAGGGACATGTAGAACTGAAACCACAGGCTTCAAATTCTCCCTTTATAATAGCTATAAAACTCTGAGGATTGTACAAGGACTCTTGTCAGAGAGAAATTGACATAGTCCCATCCCACTCCTCCTCCTGTTCAGTGAAAAATATTCATGGGAGAAAAGATAGGCTTTTCTTTCCATAAGAGTACCATTCAGTAAACAATGCTGCTTGGAACACCATAAAAGAAAAAGGGGTGTTGACCAATGTAAATGGAAGGTCATTGAAATATGACAGGTTCTATTTCTATCAGCTCTGAAATGCTTGATTTCGTTCTTTCTTTGTGCCTATTCCCCAAATTACTAAAATGGAGGACATAACTCAACAAAACCCCATTGAGATAAAATGCTTGCTGCTTTTAAAAGACAATTTTAAAATAACATTTATAGATTTATTTCATACATGTGTATATATCTCTTCTTCAAAATCAGTGAAATTGTGTATGAAACAAGTGAGGACATTTAGCGTAATCAACAGTTAGCGTTAACTCAATAGCTTTATCATACAATTTATAATTCTGTTAGTTGAATTATTGCCTTTAAACTACTGATAAAGAATGGTTTTTAAAGAATACCAACTGAGACCAAATCCAAAGCAAGATGTAAAGTTCAAGAACACCTCTGGATAATAATATATTAAATTTACTTGGTTTATTGAATTTTGCTCTATTGAACGTTAGACATCTTAATCCAAATAGGCATGTGATTATGATTGATTAAAAAGACATACTTGTCCTTTACCTCTGATTTCTATCCTCTACCTAAGAGTGATGTCTACTAGCCAGACTCTAACACCACATATGTGTGACTTCTCTCCCTTTTGTACAAATAAGAGCATACCTTAAATGGGAGTTTTTCTGTGCATTTTCCACAGACAATTTTAATTTTAGCACATTAAGTCATAAAGATTGATATTCATTTGTCTCTTAGTTTATTTTCTTAGTCCACTCTTATGCCTCAAGTTAAGTAAGTCAGATTTTTAACCTAATAATTATCTCTTTAGCAAATAAAGTGTAATTCTTTGAGCTGAATTCCCCACCAGCAAGATACTAGAATTTCCAAGCATTTTGCAAATAGGCCAATGAATTTCCTATCATTTGTACCAAAGAGTGCTGCATCATCTCATCCCCCATATTCTGAGCTTGGATAATTCACACACACACACACACACACCCCTCTCTTTCATTTTCAATATCACCCTTAAGTAACCGTGTGTGCACCGAAAAAGCTCTTTTCTTACCCACACTAATAATCTTATTTCATGAGTGAGAAGCAACAAAAGAAACTCAGTGCTTGTGCCCTTATCTAATCCATATTCACTGCACAGATGTCAGGAGTGATCAGATGGAAGAAAAAGGAGATATATTTTTCTGTACTGCAGAAGAAAGGATTTGGATTTGGGTCTGAATTTTCGATTTATGCATCCTTAAAATACACATGCAGTTATGCTGGCACAAAATGACCTGACTGTGTTTTTCAAAAAACAGCAAGACTCTATCATGGTCTCCTCTCCACCTCTGAATTTGCAGATCCCTATCTCATTTCACAAGATTATCTTAAAGGTGAAAAAAGAAGCATTAAAAAGACACAATTATCTTAGAGTTGTATTACACCTTTCCTCCAAGACTCTGAAAACATTCTGCAAATTATAGTCCAAATACTGTGCTCAGCACATAACCATCCTCCTTTGGTCCTCTCCGTGAGAAATACAAGTACATAACAGCGGATAAAAATGACCCTCCAAATAAATACAGTTCATCATTCTCATGAAATACAACTATTTTGGACAGATACACACAGTTCAGACAACCAAAGGTGTGTGAAACCTCAGAGGTCATTCCCATGTGTCTCAGGCTTGCAGAACCCCAGGACTGAATCCAATTCAGGGATGCTGTTTGCATGGCCTCCAAGTGTTTGAAAGATTAGACAATTTTGCATAAGTCTGGGTTTCCATCTTCTCTTGAAAAAATTGAGGCATTTGGCAGCACTGAGCCCACATCCCTCATGGCAGTAATTGGCTGCATCGGAGAGCAGCTCTCTCCTCTTTACTGGGTACAGGACACGCAGTTCACCTATTTTCCTCCATTTGCTACACTTACCCTATTTACATAAGCTGCTCACCTCTGGAAGGAATCAAGCTTGAAACCCTGGTCTTAATCTGTGCAGACATACTACCATCCTTACCTTAAATAGCTTGTTTTTCTCCAGATGCTTCATAATCACACCTTAAAATTTAATTATTGAGACGACCCTGGGATGAGAATTCATATTGTAACCTGGTCTTAATTGTTTCCTCAAATATTTGTTATATTATATGTAAGGCAAAAGGCTGGGACCTGGAGAATATATAGGAATGGACTGGGCATATATCCCACCCTTGGAAAGCCACTGGCCTAATAAGGAAGATAACATGTGAAAGGAAATTTCAAGGCAGAAATGAACGACTATTGTACGAGGGGTGTCTAAAAGGGATTTCAGAGACAGGGAGAACCATGTCCACTGGGAATGGGTGAGGGAGAGCTCTGTGAAAGAGGTTTCTTAGGTGCCCTTCTCTGGGAGCAGACTCTGAGATGGAGGTTTGTCTGCAGGTGACTGACTAAGGATGCTCTCAGGATCAATTCCTGTGGGGGAGTGAAAGAAGCAGGACTGGGAAGAGGAGGTGCTGAAGCAACATGCAGTCACAACAAACGCCTTCCGCAGACCTCATAGGGAGCTCTGGACCTGGGATGGCCCTTGAGAGTTGTTCCAAGTTGGGGCAAGCGGGCCAACCCTTATAACCCACATCTGCCAGTCAATGAATATGGTTTACCTATAGGCAAAGACGCTGGTTTCCACTAACTCCTTCCTCTTTTCACTTTCTGGACTCGTCTACGGCCAAACCTGCTTTATACCTTGCTCCCAATGCAGTAAGCAAACAGGGCTGGGCCTACTCTTGCCATTTTTTCCTGGTTGAGGCTCTGATTGGGTAGATGAGGCAATACTCGCTCCCCCATGCAATGAAATGGGTAAGTGGACTCAGGCTACTTTATGGTCACATTCAGTCACACTTCTCTATCATATGGTCTCATCTCCACCTCTGACTCACTCTTGCTCTACTCTCACTCTTTCCTGGGCATGCCGGAATTTGCAGATCCCTAAGTGTAAATGCAAAATGAAAGATAAGCAGTCCCACTTTGGCATTGGGTCTATCATCTTGTTTCTGCCAGCATTTACCAGAAAGTCCCGCATTGGAGTTAGATTTTTTTGTTGTTGTTGTTGCTACTTCGCTAACTCTTTGATATCCTTCTATGTATGTCCATCAGCCAGAATGCCAGAGGAGAGGAGAGAGAGGTGAGTGTGGCACCCCAACGCTAAGGAATGCATGTGTTCGGGAACCATTACTAATATCACTCTAACCTATGCCAGCATATTATTGCAAGCATTTTATACCACTGACTTAAAGAGATCATCACTGGCCATGGCCACCTCGATAACAATAAAAAATACTCATAGTTATCAATTATTGACCACTTTCTATAGTGGCAGGTACTGAACTGGGCAATCTGCAAATACTGTCTTTAATTCTAATATCAACTCTTCAAAACAGATACTATTTCTCTTTTATAGATTCGTCAACAGAGGCTAATACGGAGAGAAAATCCTGTTCATGGTTATACAGCTAGTAAATTGACAGCTACAGTTCAAACACTGGTCATCTGGCTCCTTCAGCCAAAGCTCCTTCTCCTATACCACGCTACTTTTAAAAACAGTAATTACTTATCAGCGCCTACAAGGTGTAAAGTTCTTTACATATACTACTTAACTGAATGTTAACAACAGCCCCATGACATTTATTATTGCCTGATATTCCCACGCGGAAAATGGGGGTAAGAAAACTTGCTAAGAATCAGTGAGCTGATAAGTGGCCGTGCCAGGATTCAGTCCTAAGTCTGACAGTTCCCTGAGCCTATATCCTTTCCACTGTGTCTCACAGTCTGTCTCCTTGGTGAGGAAACAGAGGGCTCAGAGAAGTCACAAGGGAATGTTCATCAGTAAAATCTACAGGAGAAGAAGTCATCAGATAGGGTTAACGTTAACTACTCCATAGGCAGTTTAATGTCAGAGGCCAATGGGCTCGTGTATTTCAGCAGTAAACCAGATTTTAATGATTGGTATCCTCTCCTCCAGACTGAAGTCGACTTGCAAGCCTTTAGGAACACAGACCCCTGGGTCTCTAGAGAAACCTCAGAATTCTCAAGGAAGATAGTCTTTACTGTACAGAGCCACTGAGAGACTCATCAGTACTCATGAAAGTCCTGTGTTAGAGTACAGATGGGAGAGGGAAAGTTCAATGAAATGTCTGTAATACTTACTGAACCTATCACTGGGTTACTAAAGTCCTTGGAGCCCAAGTATAACTCCTTAGAATGACCCCAAATACATATAAATCTCTACTTGCCCCTGAGGAGAGATCCAGGGGAAATAATATTTGTATATCATAGCCCTTTCCAACATTCACCAGGATGAGGTCTCTGAAAGATGACTTCAAAACAGCAATTCAAGGAGCAGGTGAGCCAGAATGAATGGAAGATTGGTCATGATTTCAGGGTTTTGCCACCATCTGTCTAACAGCCGAGATCTTAATAAAGCCGACTCATGATACACCATGTGAAAGAATCCAGATACAAAATAGTACAATTGTATGATTCCATTTATAGGAAACATCCTAAATAAACAAATCTATAGAGACAGAAAGTAGATTAGTGGTTGCCAAGGGCTTGGTCAGGGGATAAAGAGCAACTGCTAATTGGCACAAGATTTCATTTTAAGGTGTCAAAATATTCTGAAATTAGATTGTAGTGATGGCTGCTTGACTTTTAAAATACACTGAAAACATCAAATTGCACACTTTGAATGGGTGACTTTTATGGTATATAAATTATATCTAGATAAAGTTGTTAAAAGGAAAGATGATTTACTACATACTAATGAGACATCAAAAAATGGCACTTTATAGTAAAAAGAATAATCAAAAAGCATTAAAAATTAAAATAAGTAAAAAATAAATATATGATAGAAATCAGCATAAGATTTTATCGAAAATCATTAATTAAAATCTAGGTCTGAAATTCAGTGCACACTGTGTCTAATTTGAATTGGTCTTCCTATTTTGAGTTTTTAGTGAAGGTTACTTGAGAAGAGAATCTGAAATCACAAAAGGAAATCAATACCACGGTTGACCAAGGCTGGGTTTACTACTGCTGCCCACATATGAGTGCAGTGAGGAAAAACAGTATTTATTAGTCATATAATAACTACATGGCCTCCTGCTTATCTCAGAAATTTCTCCAAGGAACACAACCATTTCCCACCTATTATTTCCTATTGATTTTCACCATCTGTCAAGAGGCAGAGCAAGAAGAGGAGTTATAACCAAAGAAGGTGAGACCAGAGAGGGCAAAAGGAGTGGGGAATACTGCACAGCTCCGTGGATGTGACAGCAGATAGGCATGTAAAGCTTTCAACTTGTAGCTCACTTTTCTGTGTAGTCAATTCACTGACTCCAAGTTGATCCTGTGAGAGCAGGAATTCTATGTGCTCACCTGAGGCCTAAGTTCAAAAGAATTTGAGGGCAGATTAGTGGATTGAGAATTCCATCGTTATCACCATCATCTTGTTATTGTTGTTATACACGTTAGCATATATACAACTATTATCACAATTCCAGCTCACTATTTTGACGATGAATGAGTATCATAGCTAACATCTGCTTTCATCATCAGGGAGCTCCCCCCTGAGCAGCCAAGGTTTCCAGAGGATCCCTTAGATGTCAATAATAGATAGAACCAGTTTCTTGTAACACGTGAAGAAACTTAACGCATGTCATGTTTAAGTACCAGGCTCTGTTCTAAGTCCTTTATGTATATTAACTCAAGTAATTCTCAGAAGAACTCCATGGGGAAGGTATTTTAATTAAGCCTCTATTTTACAAAAGAGAAACTGAGGCATGAAATCCAGGAAGCTATACAAGGTCACATAGCTGTGAAGTGGTGGAGGGGAGCTTGAGTCAAGGCAGTCTGGTTTTAAGTGCTTACTCATAACTGCCATGCCAACTGCCTTCACAGGGGACGGAAGCTCTTTCGAAGGAGAACATTTTGACCTAGCTTTATATTGTTCAGAGACCCCCCTGTAGGCAAAATGCAGCAGAGGTAGGGATTCTGATGACCATCATTTCCTAAGTCATGTAATTTTTATCCCACCAATGACAAATACCAGCAATTTGGCTTCTTCTAAGATCATGGTATTCATCAAGCTTTTGAGATCAAAAATTGCTTAAATATAATGTATCAGACATTATATTTAGGATTATATAATAATCATCTTAAATTATAAATAGGATTATATAATAATCCTATTTTAATTATAATCCTATAATTAGGATTATTATATAATCCTAATTATTATATAATTATTATATATAATTATATTTAGGATTATACAATAGGATTCTGGATACTATTAAGGCCTTACAAATTCTATGTTCCTATATTTATTTATTCAGTATATTTACCGAATGTTCAATATATGCCTGGTCTTATTCCAGGCACTGGGCATAGAGCATGAATAACACTGGCAAAGCCTCTGCTCTTTTAGTGCTTCCTCCTGGTGCAGAGCTTCTCAACCTCAGCCACTATGAACATTTTGGGGCAGATTACCATTTTTGTAAAGAGCTGGCTAATCCATTATAGAATGTTTAGCATGTGTCTGATTATGACAACCAAATATGCCTCTAGATATCACTAAATATTCCCTGGGGGGACAAAACCACCCCCAGAACCACTCTTCTAGTATAGGTCAAGTTGAAAATAAATGAAGAAATAAATCAGTAAAAGATACAAAGTATCACATAGTGAAAAAGTGTTCTGTGAAGTATTTTTAAATAGTGATATTTTAGGAAACAACTGTGTGGCTACTTTAGGTTGGGTGGTCAAGATGACCTCTTTGAGGAGCTGGCATCTAAACTGAGACCTGAATGTCAAGAACAAAGATTATGGAAAACAGTATTCTGAGTACAGAGTCAATCTAGAGCAAAGCCTCTGAGAAAGCTACAAGGGTAACCTGTTCCAGGGTCAAGAAGGTCACGTTGGACAGAATGAGAAAAGAGAGGGGAGCTGAAAGTGAAGTCACGGAAGAAAACAGAGGTTCCGTCAGGCAAACCATGCAGTGGGCATCCACTGGAAGGCTTCAAGCAGAGTAGTCTGCTATGTACAAGGCGGACTCCAGAGAGAGAAGAGTAAAAGCAAGGAAAACTAGAGAGTGGAACACTGATGCAATATTTCAATGGAAAAATAATGGTGGCTTGGAAGAAGATGCCATAGGTGGGGATGGAGAAAAATGAATTGTTTGAGTGAATGAATAAATGATATATTTGTCAGAACTTGCTGACGGATTGAATGTGATAGGGAAGATACAGAAATATCACCCCTCCTCCCTCCTTTTACTGTCTGGAACAAGAGAATGAACAGTTGCTGAAAAGACTCAGCATAGAGTGCAGGGAAGAGACTCAGAGCTAAGAGTTTTAGTTTGCCTATGTTAAACCTGAGATGCCTATTAGACATACAGGTGAAAGTACCGCGTATGCGGTTGAAGTTCCAGGGAAAGGTCAGAATTAGACATAGAGTTCGGGAATATTATCCTAGTTATTAAATAGTATTTAAGTCTTAGGTCTGGATTAATCCATCTATGGAGACTCACTTGAAAGACAAAATAAAGGGACCCAGGATGAAACAGGTCTCACCAAGATTTAGAGTTGGAGCCTAAAAGATAGAGAAAATAAAGGAAGAAAATGAGAAAGAACTAGCCGTGAAGACTGAGAAAGAGTCAAGGAGGCTGAAAAAATACTTTATAGGATTATCAGGAACACCCTGGAATAAACTGCCAAACTTAAGGAAGGTACAAAAGGAAGAGTTTATGCAGATATCTCGTCATTGAAACAACTCTTGCTTAAGAGAGCGATCAGATACCTAATCTGAGAACAGAAATGAGGGTGAATCCTGGAGTGTGCTTGTTAGCCTGCAATGTTTGTGTCAATCTGTTTAATATTACGGTTCCTTAACCTTAATATAAGTTAACAGAGCACTTAGTGTGTAGAAGCATTATGCTAAGTTCTTTTTAATCAACAGTCTCTCTTTTAGTCCTCTCAACTAGCCTATAAGAAAGTACTAGTATATGAAGAATAAACATGGATATAGTGCTCACCGTGAATCCAGCCCTGTTTAAGCACTTTACATAATTTAACTCATAAGATAGGAACTGTTCATATTACCAGCCTCATTTTATAGATGAAGAAACTGAGGCAGGGAAGCTTTTAGTGGACTCTCCAAAGTCACACGGCTAGTAAGAGGTGGATCCAGGGTTTGGACCCAGCAATCTGACTCCGTTCTGTGCAATTTACCACTGAATTATATTGCTTCTGTATACCTACAGGCATTTCCCAAGTGTTATTAATGATTACACTAAACTAATTTTACAAATGAAGAAAATGATCCTTGAAAAGATTAGGTTACTTCACCAGGATCACTTGGATAGTCAGTGGCAGATCTGTGTGTTTCGAACCCAAGTCTCTCAAACACCAGTGTTTTCACTCTTAAATATTAAGCAAATACCATAATCAGCAAGATATAGGGAGAGAAGCCAAAATTATAAGAGAAAATATGATTTTCTGATCATACCTCTCTAAATTAATGGCAGAGAGAGAAACAGAATTCAGATCAAGGCTCTAGCTAAAAGATACCATGGCCTTGCTCTTCAAAGAAAATGTCAATTCCTCTTTATTTCTCCTGTGGACTCTGTGGAGTCGGGGGTAGGTCTCCACCACTCTTAGCACCTGATACCCTGCTATACTTCCAAGGAACCATCTCATTCTTAGAATGAACCACTCTATTTTTTAGCGGTTTCGCTTTTTGAACAATTCAGGTTTAATTAATTGTATTTTTATTAAGGTATAGAGTTGATTTATAGTATCACATTCATTTCAAGTGTACAACATAGTGATTCAAAACGTTTATACATTATACTCCATTTAAAGTCATTATAAAATAATGGCTATATTCCCTGTGCTGTACAATGTATCCTTGTAGCTTATTTATTTCATGCATAGTAGTTTGTACCTCTTAATCCTCAACCCCTATCTTGCCCTTCTTCCCCTCCTTCTCCCCACTGGTAACCACTAGTTTGTTCTCTATATCTGTTTTTGTTTTTTTATATTCATTCATTTTACTTTTTTTAGATTCCACATGTAAGTGATAACATATGAGTATTTGTCCTTCTCTGTCTACTAAGCATAATACCTTGCAGGTCCATCCATGTTGTTGCAAAAGGCAAAATGCCATTCTTTTTTATGGCTGAGTAGCATTCTACTGCTTATATACCACATCTTTATCTATTCATCTGTTGATGGACACTTAGGTTGCCTCCATATCTTGGCTACTGTAAAAAACGCTGCTATGAACACTGGGGTGTTATGAATCTTTTTAAATTAGTGTTTTCATTTTCTTTGAATATATATCCAGGAGTGGGATTGCTGGACCATGTGATAATTCTATTTTTAGTTTTTTGAGGAACCTTCATACTGTTTTCCACAGTGGCTGCACCAATTTACATTGCCACCAATAGTGGCCACCCTTTTCTCCACATTGAACAATTCAGTTTTCTATTCAGATATCCATCTTTCAGGTTATTTCTTAGAAAATCAAACTTGCTCAATAAACATCTCTTAAGTAAATAGAATGCTAGAGTTGTTGAATGGATCAAATTAGATAATGCTTACAAAGCACTTAGCTCTGTACCTGGAGCACAGTGACTGCTCAATAAGTGGTAGCTGCTGTGTTATTATTCTTACTGCTATTATCATCATTCTAGCTTTTGCCTTGGATATTTATTATAGGAGAGAAAAAATATATAGATACATAGTAAAGCCCAAAATATACGTCTAGTCACTGGAAAGAATCCATAGAGGAACAAAGGGGAGATTATTTTCCTGCCTCCCAACAGGGGGGCCATTAGAGAGTTCAGAGGTAAGACTACAACTCAGTATGGCATATCTTCAATTCAGCATCTCCCAGGTATGATCTAGATTAATTATCAGATTTAGATCGGCTTATATATAAAAATCAATTGAGGAAAAAAAATTACTTAAAATAATATTTTAATAACACTGCTATTTGGTTTATTTCAAATACATAGTTCTAAAATACCTAGTTACTATTTTAATTACAATAGATTGCAGAAACTTTAGATAAACAAAATGAAAAAACAAAATTAAAATTATTTAATATTAAATAATTTTATGAATTACACATGAATAATGTTTTTATATGTATGCATATATTTATATAGAGAGAGTTTAGTGTTACTATTTAGTATTTAGCATTGCTAAATTTAGTTTTTAGTATTTAGTTACTATTAGTTACTATTTAGTGTTACCAAGCTATTACTTGAATCACATATATCCTTTCAGAATCTTCCAATCAAATGTATATATTTCTCTCTTCCCCCCATACACATATACATGCACACACAAACATATCCACATACTCTATTTTTAGGGTAGTATGTTTTCATGGTTCTTAATAATTCTGTTTATGTGTATAATAAATAGGTCCTTAGACCTCCTTGCTATTAGCAAGCATCTGATCCAGGATAGAAAGTAGCAAGGCCTCTAGAACACTGTAGAGGACATTGATTTTTCTGACTACCCACTAAACTTTCCATGTTTAGTCCATCAACTTCAGGTAGGGCATCACTCTTATTTCCAGATGGAAAGCACATCACCCAGTCCCAGCCACCCAGCAAAATGATTTAACTTGCCACCATGATTGGTTCAGAAACATGGACATGTGACCCACATTGGTCCAATTAGAATGCATCTCAAGACTAAGTGTTAAGAGTTCCTTTTTTCTATCAGACCTGAAGCTACCATGTGGAGCCAGTGAATGAGACTAACAAGGGCCAGATTTGATGAGATACAGTGAAAATTCCAAGAATTTATGGGAAGTTTTGAGTCCCTAGATCAATATCTGAGTACATGTGCACTCTGGCCTCCTCAGTCACATAACCAAATAAATTCCCGTTCTTAATATAGCTGATTTGGGTAAAGTTTTGCTTATGTGCAACAGAAGTAAACAGTAAACTGTTACAAGCACAAATCATAGAAGCCAAACTCGAGTTTTAGTTCTAATGTCTCCCCTATGTCCCTTTTTCTTAAAAAGAAATTCCTTTTCAGTATAAACTAACGGGCAGAGGAATGGGTGCACTCAGACTTAGGCCAGCCGAGAACACATGGCCCATTAGAACGGAGCCTACATCTGTCTCCTGCTGGGACGGCTTTTTTTCTGTATGTTTCAAATACTCCTGTGTCATGGATCTCTAAATGCCAAAAGTTGTTCGAACTCCTCAAGCTCAACAAGCAAACAGAAACTATAAAAGTCTGATGAACATCACTGGGCGAAGAAAATCTTACAACCAGATTATAAAAGTTTGCTCATGAGACAGTTGCACTTGGAAAAGAGATCTGTGGTCCAAAATGACAAGTTATTTCCCCACCTGTCCTCATCAAGCTTAACAACTACCTAACACACAAAATAACTCCTCTTGTTAGTGAATTCTATGTCCTGTTAGGGATCAGACTCCCTCAGCACATCAAAATGGTAGTACCTGCTCCTCCCCTACCCCAGGCAAAGTGCTATAATATCTCCAGCCATCTCTGCCATGGGCCCATGTGACACAGCCTTTCCCAGATGAAAAAACAAACTTTGTATCAAAGAAAGGCATCAGAAGACCATGTTTGAAAACTAAAGCAAAGAGAATAATAATGCAGTCAGATATATTCAAGAGGGATACTGAACAAATATACACACTGTTTTACAGTATTTACATTTTGAAGGGAACACTTTTTATCTATTTTCAAACCTTGTTATGTTCTGTAACCTCCCTAGCCTCTCGTACCCATAGCAATTTATCTGCACCTTCTCTTGTGGAATTTAGCATTTGCTACTTTTATTATCATTATATGTGTAGTATAAGTCTTATCTTTTCTACAAGAATTCAGACTGCTTGAGGCGAGGGAGCTTGTTTATCCTTGTATCTCAGACATGACATAACACAGCAGCTTGCAGATATCGGGCCTTCCATAAATATTAGAAAAATGAAAAAATGTTTGTGTTTTTAAAATCAGGGATGGAAACAGAAAGCTTTTTTCACTTGCTAAAAGAGATTGGTTAGAAGAAAGTTGGAAAAAGAGTTGCAGCTCCAATTTTGGTAAAGAAATTGGTTCTTCATAGAAACTCAGTTGTTTATTCATACATATAAACTCATTAACTGAACTAACATTTTTAGAAGCTATTGATAAAACTAAGAATAGAATAAAAATTAGAACAAGCTAATTCCATAGATAGATGGAAAATTGCTCCGTTTTTCCAGATTTCAGTATTTTACACAGTGACATCATGGAATTCATTTTATCGATCTTCTTGTTTAATTAGGATATAAGAGAAAGGCAGGATGATAAGAGTAGAGAATTTTCAAATGAAAAGTAGCTTTTCCCCCTACCAAGTTATGTAAAGAAAATTAAAAGAGTTTCTTGTTTGTTTGCTTTTGTGGTAGGGAAACTGAATTCTAGAAGAGAAAAAAACCTGAGGGAGAAAGAGAATGTAGAATTTCTCTAAATTTCCAAAGAACAAAAGACAGAATTATGAGTGAGTCCCAGAAAGCCTTCAGAGCTGAGATGAAAAGACACCATTTTAACAAAAGAAGTTTTCCTTTCAAGCCTAGTAGCTTACCTTAAAAACATGAAAACCTGAATTAGGAGCAGTCAAAAATTAGTGTGATATGAGTAGCAAGTTGTACCTTGTTCACTGGTTTCACTCAAACCTATTTAAAATACATAAATAGTTTAATACATTGTTATCTTCAAAGTTTACACTTTTCTACTGGGAAAATGTGGTTGTATTTACTTGTTATTTTACCTTGTTCACAATCAAAAAGAAATTATTACATGCAGTGTAATGGAATTGTTAAAATAAAGTGTAAAACAAGAGGCCAATAATGGTGATAGATGACTGAGAGATCCTAAAATGTTAGTCAATGTGCAGTTAGGGATAAAGAACAATTTCCTGTCAACTAAACCTCAATAAAGCTGAAAAAAACTGTGTGTAAAACTCCTCAGAGTTTTTCTAATATAATTACCTTGTAAAGAGAAAGAAAACACTTTCTTTTGAGTTTGCTCCCATTCATAGAAATAAATATTACAAAATCACATACCCCCCCCAGTAAAGTACAAAGAATAAAGAAAAATATTTATTCTTCTTAATTCTGCAAGTAGAATCCTTAATTCTATAAACAGCAAGTAAATACATTTGTATTCAACAAAATAACTGTATTTGAATTCATCCTAATAAAAAACAACAAAACTTTTTTTCTTCCATTTTTTTTTTTCCTCCATTTCTCTGTGTAGGAGGTATCCCCAGTCCACAGCCCAGGCATACAAAAGAAGCTCTATTTGTTCTTCCACAGAAGCATACATTATCTTTCAAGATCTGGATAACGTCTTGAAATCTCAGCCAATTTGATGCTTCCCTTCTCGTCTCCCTGGGGAACCTTCCGAGGTCCAGAGAGGGTTTGTAGAGGCTACCTGGGTCAAGAGGAGGATTCTGTTCCTGGGTGTCATTTCTCCATGCAGGCACGACTGGTAAGTCCATCATCCTGTTTTGTCTTTGGTCATAGGTGCACACGTAGCTATAGCAATAGGCCTCATTCCCATTCACATGAGCCCTGCAGGTGTAGTTTTTGCTGCTTCTGTGCAATGCTTGGCTTCAGAGGAACCATTCAACTTCTAGGTCACTCTGGGGCACTCTCTGAGGCTTTGGAAAGACCCCTTTGGTCAAACTCAACAGGCAACCATTTCTGGGGATACTGCTGCTTCCTAGAGTTCAGTTTAGGTGAGTCTATTCTGGAGAAGATGGATACCGTGATAAAAGGGATGGAACTGTGGACCGTGCAGAGTCAGCAGGGGAGGTGGGACACTTTCCCTCCATCTCATTATGTTTCTCCAAACATTTTGTTTGGGCTTGGAGCCCTCTCAATTCTGTTAAGTGCTTTAGGCCGGAAACCAAAGTCAGGGAAAAAACTGGCATGCTAATTCTTTTTTTCTTTCTGGCTTGCTACATCCTTCTCCTGAGGCAATGGCCCAGGAGGCCTTAGCTGCTTGAATTAAGAAGAAAGTTCAGAGGGACAAAATTATCAGGAGGAGTGAAAAAAACTCAAACATTGTTTAGTATTTCAAAACTTTGCCAGGAAATAAGAAAAATGCCTATGAGGGTATATGGAAGAAAATCAGCATAAAGTTGAGGTTAGGTGAAAGAAATTAGCATGAATTAGAATAAAGTACTGATGCTGCTGATCTCTTTGCCTCCAAGCAATCCTATAGAAACGAACTTTGAAATCTCTTTCAAATTGAGAAATTTGTGACAAAAGCATTATTTCCTATTACGCATTCTTCTATAGACTTGGTGGTACACCCTGAAACATCTCTAGGGATAAAGCTTTGTTTTTTTTCGAAGAAACTTTTCCCTCTAAAAATATATCCAATACCACGAACTGGTCACCCTCGGCTTGCCCTTGGATGTCTTTCTAAGTCATGGAGATACGTTTATTTCAAACTCCTTAATAAATTAATCCTTTCCAAACCAATGTAATCTATTCAGCTCTTTTCCTTCAGAGTTTATTAATTCCTTCACAAAGAAAGTGTCACTAAAAATAAGCAACGTCTATGTGTGTTCTCTGCATCGCGCAATACCAGAAATTTTTTATTGATTAGGTCATTCTGTCACACATCCGTTATAATAACAATCCAAACTTGCACTAGTCTGGGAGGACTATAAATAGCTTGACAACACTGTAATTTATAGATTAGTGAATGTTCCCTTTTATTTGAAAATAGTTCAGACATTTCAAAAGCCCGTAAGCCTCTAAAACTGTATACAAATTGTGCACCTGGACTGCCTCTCTGTGTAGTAAACACACATCATTTGTGGCTCCGCAACAGGCCTGAACACCCTCCTTATATTTTGGTTATTTTCAACTTTAACGAATCTTGCCTTTCCAAGGAAGAGCCAGAGGACTTGCATAACCGGACATCCCTGCTACTGGGGTGCAGATATGTGACATGGATCTGCCACACACATGTACCTTAGCACACCTGGGTCCTGAAGGAAGTGATAGACATACACTTTGACATATACATCCTCTCACTCTCATAGTTAATATGAGAATTAATATGCTGGCAATTGTGGTGAGAGAGGCACCTGGTTCCTTGTGGATAGCCGTGGCAGAGCTTCTGGCCTCCAGACCGAAGTATTATAGACTATCATAGGCCAAGCAGTGATGCAGCAGCATTTTCCCCGCAAAAAGTCCTTTAGTGGAACTAAGAATTGTCCCTGCACTTGTGGCTCAAGAATCTAGTTCTCATGCCCTCCTAGAGAGTCATAAGTTAAAAGTAACCTTTCATAAGTTCCTTTTCTGGTTAAACTGGCTGTTGTTTAGAGTGCAAAACACTTTTATAGTTACTGAACAAATAAATAATCAGACAGTAGTACAGTTATATGTTTTAAAAAAACTAATTTCATTCATGTTGATATGTTAACACTTACTGAGATTCTTAGGGGAAAAAAAACCCAAACATTTAAACACCAGCCATTTGTTGTATAGTCCAGGGGACATGGTAAGCCAATCCTAGTGTACTAATAGATTTTCCACTTCTTTTCTTTCTAATATCTTTGAGTTGTTAACAGGAGGGAGTGCTTACAGGTATAGTTTTTATTATGGTGATTCATTTTAGTACAGTTCCATGCAAGATGAAACTAAGCTGCCTAATACAATTACTCTGAACACCAAGGCATTCATTCTGTGAGCAATTACAGTGGGAAGCAAAGATGGAATGCACAAAATTAATAACAGGAGATAGTCCCAGTTATCAAGTAGCTCTGTCACAGCTTCCCTGGGAAAAAAGAATGACACCCAAACTAGAAAGCGCTCATTATACTCCCATAATTTCTATTTACTCCTCAAATCAATCGTTCTTTCCCTGGAAATTATTTATTACTAAGACTACCCAAGGAAAAGGACCTATCCTGTCCCTGTAGACCTCACTGGCAGTATTGAGAACAGTTGTGTTACATTTAAAAACAATACTATTATTCTGCTCTCAAGGACCATATTAACGTAACAATCGTCCTTTGGGAAAACCACCAGATGAATTGGGTATGTACCTCCGACAATGACCATGTGCCGCGTGAGAATCCCAGAGCCACCCACCACCCCACTCTCATTCTAGCTAAGCCCTGCCTTCTGGTATCAATGACTAATTACATTACAGTTCTGCCTTAAAAACATAGATTGATGATTCCATTATACCATTTAATTAGAACTGTTTTTAATTTATCAGGAAGAAATGGTATAATTGGTGACAGAACCGCAGTTGCAGGTCACATGGAAAGAATATGATTGAGTAACAGAAGATGGCAAACTTTGCCGAGAACTCCAAGCTGCATTTATGTCTTTAGGAAGGCATTACGTAGAGGGAAAGGAAGTCTTCCATCTGTCATATTTCATCTAATCAACACTTCTGGACTTTATCACTAATGCTGCCAGTACAGGGTACATGGGCAACTGCAGGAAGTACTTGCAGAACCAGGGTCCACTCTGGCTCAATAAATCCTATTTAAAAAAAAAAAAAAAATCCTATTTCCCTATAACATGGTATCACCGTAGCTTCAAGGCATGCAAAGGAGAACTTTAGTCCCTGGATGTAGCTGCTTCTTGGATAGTAAATGCTAATCTTCTTGTGTTGTCCAAAATAGTAGCAGGTATAACTATTTCTTTATTAAAGGGATAACTGGAATTAGACTTGCCATACACTAGCCAGTTTTCCTCCTGGTATCAGTCAGGGAGCCCGGCAGGCTGGAAATTCAGGAAGGATTTCTATGTTAAATTTTTACACAAAATTTCTTTTCTGAGAAACCCCAGTTTCTGCTCTTAAGGCCTTCAACTGATTGGATAAGACCTACCCACATTATTGAGAGCAATCTCTTTTAATTAACGTCAACTGACTGTAGAGGTTAATGACATCTACAAAATACCTTCACAGCAATATCTAGACAAAGTTTTGACCACAGTTGGATACCACAGCCTAGCCAAGAGAACATAAAATTTAACCATCACACCTATTCGCAAAAGGACCTCCCTGGGTTCTGTTTTCATATTTTACCCTTAGCTCTTTAGGATGAGAATGAGATGTTTCTGCGCGAATGCAATCTCCCTGTCTTCGTGTATACAGGAACACATTAATCAATTACGGTACTCTTTTCACTGAGTACAGAAATACTTCTCAACCCGGTGCTCGAAAATGCCACTTCCATGTTACTTGAGCTAGCATGCAAAGTAAAAGGTATTGACTCTCTCGTCCTAAGCAATCGAGTCACCTTCTGCTTTCAGCTTTTGTTTGTATGTTGATTGTCACAACATAGTTGGGAGCTGGATATTGAATATATAAGAATCATTCAGAAACAGGCTGTAGTCAGATGAGTGCAGGAAGAGAAATAATGGAACCGCAAAATCCCAACAGCAGTACAGGAGGACTGGAGGACCCAAATGAAGAGGTTCCACAAGGCAAGTAATGCCTAGCATAGTTAAAGTTTAAGTGTGAGCCAGTGTGAGAGACAGGAAGTTGCTCCAGTCAATGCCAAGAGGGAAGAGCTGAAATTTCACGGACCGAAGGAGATGAGGCTGAGCCAAAGATTTGCACGGCAAACCCAAGGTGAGTGTTCGGATGGAGAAGATGTTCTGAGTATGTTAAGGATCCATCCTGGATTTAAAAATTGTGTTCTGCCTAGTTGAGGAGTCACGGTAGTGGCTAGTAGAATGGCCACAATCACCGCATCATAAATCTAGGTTACCTCAGTCTTCGTAGCCTGGGAAGACACGGAGCCTGGTTTCCAGGCTTTCTGGTCAAGGTGAGTGTACGCTACGACACAGCGCTATTCTCCTCCTGCCGCCACAGAGTTCAATCGGGATGCATGTGATTCCAAAACTGTGACTCCAATGGTCACCTCCAATCTGTTGCACTGAATTTGTATTGGGCTTGATTGATCTTTTATCAATTGTGTATAAATCATAATCTTTATCCTCACGTTTATCTGTGCTTCCTTATTTCCCCTCATATCGGAACGACCACAACAATCACTGTCTCATACAATCAAAGTGCCTCAGTCATCTTTGCCTCATGCTCAAAGCCAAAGCACCAAGTCCTATGATTTCTCTCCATTCTTTCCTTTGCCCTTTGTCCTCTCTGTTCATTTATCCTCTGTTACCTAGACTTCTGTAAAGATCTCTTTACAGACCTCCTTGCCTCCTGTGTCTGCCACACTGGTATGTATTTCCCCCTTCTAATAGACCAAAGGCCCTTAAAACATGATTCTGGTAATGTTACTCCTTTTATCAAAGGATTTTGATAAGTCCCATAATCCTACAAAGATCCAAATTCCTTAATTTAATACTCTGTGCCTTCTGTAATCTAGACCAGATCCATCTTTCCAGCGTTGTTCCCACCAGTATCCTACTGTGAACTTTGTAATTCAAAAGGTTGTGCTATTTGCCGTTTCCAGAAAATGACCTGCATTGTTCATTTGCAGGCCCTTCCACATGTGTACTGCCTATTAGTTGGTTTCTATCCCTCTGTTAGTCCATTCTTCAAACCCCAGCTATAAAAATAGCTCCTTTACAAACATCTTCCCTGACTTCTTATGACAAGGAATTCTCCTTCTTTTTAATGAATCACTACATCACTTGGAACATATAGCACTTTATATAGTTATCCAAGAACGGACTGTATCCCCGTGACTGTATAAACTCCTTGATGATATGAATTGGGTTTCCACTCACTTTTCTTTTGCAAGTAGTGTCTTTCACCACCAAACTAACTTTCACTAAGAGGGCTGACAGTACACTGTATCTTTGGTAAGTGGAATAACGCACTGAAGAGTGCATCAATCCTTGGAGAAAGCTCATTCCTCAGTCATCTCTCCTAATCCGTGTGAATGAAAGATTTGGTTAGCAGGGAGCATTGCAATCTCAGGAAAATCCCTCAGTTTCGCAATATGCACTTCTCTAGCAAATCTTTTTACTGAAGCAATTTACAAATAGCAAAAAAAACAAAAAATCAATATGAGTTATCACCTTTACTCTCTATACTCAGCCTCATTTATTCTTATATTCTTCCATTCAACAAATATTTGCTGTGTTTTTAATGTATTCCAGGCCCAATGCTAGATGCTAGAACTATGGAGAACATAGTTCCTGCCTTCAAGGCCTTTCTATTAGGGCTGATTTAAAAAAAACAAAAAGTCAACTTCCATGTAATCACAGTAAAGTAAGACAAGGACTCTAGCAGAAATACAGATGGACTTGGAAGGCAAAGGAAGAGTGTGAAGATTCTGCTGAGATAGCAATATCTCAGCTGATAATTTTAAGGAAAATAGAAGCTATATAAATGAACACATTAGGAGGAGGTGACCCTCCAGGAAGAGGGACTGCGTATGTGAGAGCGCAAAGGCCAAGCCTGACCTTGCCTTTTATTAGGAAAAATTTCTTCTGAGCTCACAAAGAGCAAGGTTAAATGATCAGTTCCTAGTGTCTTCTTTTACAGTTCATGATGCAGTAAGTGTGCTAACCAGGGCTTTAAGTACTCGCATGATTGAAGTCCAGGAGGACATAATGCATACCTTAGGGCCTTGGTCCATGTTAATTCTCATAGGGATCAGGTGGTCTTCAGCTCTCAAGGTCACTCAAGAGAGTCACTTCATGTGTGAAAGAGTCAACTTCTACCAGTCACATAGACTCTGGTCTAGGTTTCATGAGTATGAAATGAACTGTAGTGATGTGAACCACCCACCTTATCATTATAATTAAAAAATACAGTTACCACTTGCTTAGTAACTGATTTTTACAAGTGCTTTTGCAAACAATTGTGCTTTTTACAGCCCTTCAAGATAGAAAGGGTAAAAACTGTTCTTCCTTTATTAAAGTTATATAAACTTGGGAAAGAGAATTCAAAGCTTTTACCTAAGACAGCACAGTCAATGAGCATCAGAGCAGACCCTGAATTCTCTCCACTCTACATCTGAATGGATATACCTCTCATTTCAAGAGTAGAAAAGAAATTCTCAGGAAACAACTACATTCAACTTCACAGTATTACCGTGAGTGAAAAGAGAGGGAACATACTTCTCTTCCACTATAAATAGAAAACTCCAGTCTACAGTGGTTAAGGCCCCAAAGATGCCCAGCCAGTCAGATGCCAAAAAGTGAGACCCCAGAATCTCAGCATCTGAGCTCCTTCTTAGACCCTTATTCCTAACCACACCAAACAAAACAATAGCGAAGTGTGGAAAGCAAGAAGACATTCTCTCCAAAGTAAGGAGCCCTTATACCCTGCGTCTGGTGAGTGATTCCATCATTTTAACTTTTAATTTGTAACTTAAAAAGCCTAGTCAGCCAAATGACATTGATTTTATTGCATACTCCAAGGTATCATAATAATAATTAATCTTCTAGAACAAAAATATAGTCTTTGAATCTCCAGAAAAGCAAGGGGCTAAGTTTGTTCTTGGTGAATTACACTCAAAGAGAGCAACTAACTTCCAAATGTGCTACTGTATTATTTAACTTTTAGACATTTTAATACAGTTCCTGATTATTAACACAATTTTAATATCTGATAGTGCAAAAGGGTAATAATGTTGTACAGCTAAGACAGGAGGAAAAGATAAAATTAGCATCACTATTGGTGATTCACTGCTGGTGGGTGATGCTAAAAATATGCTTTATTCTTGATTCTAACTTAATAATTCGGAAGAGAAAAGCCGCCAATCAACCAGAGACCCAGAAAAAGGGGAAGTGGCTAAATTCTCTCTGTTTTCCTCCTGCATAACTCAATAAAATTGAGCTATGAAGGTGTTTCAATCATCCAGAGGAACAGATCTTTGTTCATCAAACATTTGCTGAGCACCTACTATGTGCAGGGCCCTAGATTCGGCATCCAGGCTCCAAAACTCCCTTTTCTCAAGTGCTCAACGTTACGTGGGGAGTCAGATGGGAAAAGAATAGATCACACTGTGTTACAGGCTACAGTAGAGATATGTACCAAGTACCATAGCCTCGCACAGGAGCAAACTACTTTTTCTTCCTGGATAAGCCCAAAAAAGGTGAAATCTTGCAGAAATAATCTTACAGAAAAGGTGAAAGCAGATGAAGGATAACAGTTCCTTAACCTGAAGAAGAAAGGAAAGAGAAAGAGAAAGTGCCTGGGATTCTGGTAGAAGATGCACATAAGTATGGATTTTGTCCATCTTGTTTGCTGTCATATTCACTGCCTGGCAGGCTGTTGCTGTCACTCAATAAATATTTATTGGACAGGTAGATGAACTCTGGTACAAAGATAACAGAATGTAAGAAGTTTTGTCATCTTGACTCGTATTTGACCATAATTTTCTATCTGTCCACCTTCTAATGCAGGTTCACACTCCACTAGTAGCAATACCAAAATACAAAAACTTCTGAAAGCCAGAAGTATTTTTCTGACTCATTTGGTGTCAAGATATAACCTGACTTGATCTCATCCAGTGGAAAAAACCTGGCTTGGACATAAGGCTATTTTTAATCTTTGTTTAGTCTATTGTGAATATGTATCCACTCTGCTGAGAAAGTAATAGTATGTTTGATAATGGGGTGCTGCCCCAGACCTTGCTGGGGGTGGTGTGTAATATGCACTATGTGGACTGTAGCACCTTTCTAAACCTGAAAAATTTTGAATTCCAAAACATATTTGCCCCCAAGAGTTTTAGATTAAAAGTTGTAGACCTATAAAACATTACAATAAACCTGATGAAATTTACAGATCCTATGAACTCTTGCTTCTTTATTTCCTTCTGGCTTATTGTTCGGGGTTTGTCTTATGCCAAACTCAGCACAGGTTGGTGTGTTGCCTTACTGTGGTCCTGAATTATTGTCAACCCATGTATGTGATCAACACCAGTCCAAACATCCCCCCTTGCGGCGGACCTATCCAGGGGCCCAGTATTGGCTCCAAATGACCAAAGGTACTTCTCATACCTGAACCTGATATACTGTCACTGTTTTAGTGATCATAAACCGTATAATACCTCTTTCGTAGTAATGGAAGCAGGGTTCACCCTCTGCATGCCAAACGGAAAGAGACAGCAAAGTAAGAAATTACCTTCACCTTAAAGTGAATGGACTATTGTAGGGTGCCTCAGAGACCAGATAATTCAATACACTGAAAGAGAAAAGTGCAGAGAAGCAAGGAAGTCAAGTCAAGGACAAACACTGTCTATTGAAAATCTTGCCAAAGACAAACACTGAACAGGAAGATAAAGAAAATCTACTCGTACTGAGCAGCTAGTATTTATAAGATGCTGCAGCCGATGATTTGTTGTTACATTTAATCCTCACAATTACCCAGAGATCTATTTAGATACCTTTATTTTACAGAGAAGAAGGAAAGGTATATTAGGATTGAAAAACTTCCCCTAATGATATGGAATTGGACAATGGAATATTACTCAGTCATAAAAAGAAATGAAATTGAGTTACTTGTAGTGAGGTGGATGGACCTAGAGACTTTCATACAGAGTGAAGTAAGTCAGAAAGAGAAAAACAAATACCATATGCTAACACATATATATGGAATCTAAAATAAATAAATAAATGGTTCTGAAGAACATAGGGGCAGGATAGGAATAAAGATGCAGACGTAGAGAATGGACTTGAGGACACGGGGAGGGGGGAGGGTAAGCTGGGACAAAGTGAGAGAGTGGCATGGACATATATACAGTACCAAATGTAAAACAGACAGCTAGTGGGAAGCAGCCACATAGCACAAGGAGACCAGTTCAGTGCTTTGTGACCACCTAGAGGGCTGGGATAGGGAGGGTGGGAGGGAGATGCAAGAGGGAGGAGATATGGGGATATATGGATATGTATAGCTGATTCACTTTGTTATACAGCAGAAACTAACACACCACTGTAAAGCAATTGTACTCCAATAAAGATGTAAAAAAAAAAAAAAAAGATATCGAATTGGGAAGAGGCAAACCTGGAATTAGGTAGGACAGAGACAGGTTTCTCCCGCACACTATGCCGCACTGTGTCACAGAGCCCTGTGCTTAAAGTCACATGCAAAAGGATGCTGGCTGGAAAAAAGAGCGGCCCTCATTTTGCACTCCTATATATGTACAAAACACCCATCTTGCTTATCACTATCAGCAGCATTCAATAATGAATAGTCCATAGGCCATGCTTTTGTGCTGTCATCTGATTTATTTTTATGGTTGTCAATTGCATTGGAATGCTGAGCAGCTACTATAGCCTGGGCTCTGTGCTGGACACTTCACTTACAGTGCACTGTCTTCCCCTGCACCCTGCAATAAAAGCATTACCATCTCTAAGATTCAGAGACATTGAGTAAATTTCATAGGGTTCCTCTGCTAGCAAGTGGTAGAGAAGGGATTTAAATATACAATTATCTAACTCCAAAGCACATGTCCTTTCCCTACATCATGCTGAAACTATCAAATACAGAGCTATTGCTGGCATTGAATCTTAAGGGCCATCTATTACTCACAGCACTTACATTGAGCCATTATTGAAGGAGAAAAGAAGTCTCAGTGCACGGCCACATTTGATCTCTCCCAACGAGTGAGAGACACGAAAGCACATATGGAATTTAGAATACGCTAGCACAGCCACCTCTGACTCACCTGGCTCTGAGAATACAATCTCCTTTCAGAAATAGGAAATCAAAACATGTATTTCAATACCTTGTAATCCACTGACTCTTTATACACACTGAGAAGGCCATCCATTGATTCTGGCACTTCTCCCACAAGTACACCTCTGGGGCCACACTGGACTGAGCTATGGACAGGCCAGCAGTGATGTGATTTTTCAAACCTTGATCACCTAGCATATGACAACATGGATGAGGGTGCAAAGATGTAAGAAAATTGGCCCTACTCCTCTGAGGAGGGATTGCAGCAAGAATATTCTCTTCTCACTGTAACATAGAGTGGGATTGAAGTAGGATATGTCCTTAGCACAGAGCTCTGCATCCACCACTTCCAAGTCTTCTCCCTGCAGCCATACTCCCAATGACCTATGAGATACCCCTTCACACCGCATGCCCGGCACCTAAGAACTAGAAAATGCAGTGGTTCTCAACCACGGAAGATACAGTTCACCCCCTTCCCCGGGGTACTAGTATTGGTGATGGGGTTTGCATATGTGTGTGGAGTGTGAGAAGTGTTGCTCTCGTCACAGGGATTGGAGAGTTGGTCTGTCCTTTAATGGGAAGGGATGAGAAATCTAAAGGAGATATATGAGGCTATCCTGCAAAATACCAAGATATCAATTCCTTTTTTGGGAAATACTGTCAGAGAACTGTTGTTTGGTCCCAAAGCCCGTGGTTGACCTCTGATGCCAAAATACTTCCTTTCCCCTCTGTCCCTCAGTTATACTGCTCTCACCCAAAAGGTGTTACTAAAACCAACATTGCCTCAGATATTGAAGTTAATATTAGGTATGGTCTAAAAATTTAGCCATAAATGATAAACAATGGGGGGGAAAGACTCAATGGGAGAAACAATACAAGAATTCTTAATACAAGTTGCAGATATCAAGTTTCTTGATTTTAAATATAACTTAAAAAAAAAAGGCGGCTCAACCTAGAAAAGATCATCATAGAAAAAACAGTATTGTTCATCATTGTCCTAGAGCTGTCTTTCTGGCATCCTCCCCTAGTACTACATCTTACCTTCAATCCCAAATTTAATCCTTGATAGGTGTAGATGGATAGAATATCACTGTTCAATTACCTGGTTCTGCACCAGTAGAGGTACTTTCTGGCTGAGTATTTGAGTATATAATGTATTACAGTGGTCAGCATGCCATGGGTGGCCTGGAGGCCACGTTCAGCCAGTGCCCTGTTTTTGTACGACCCAGAGGCTAGGAATGTTTTTTTTACATTTTTAAAGGGTTAAGAAGAACAAAGAGGAGGAGAAAGAGGGAACGGAGGAAAAGGAGGCTATGTGACAAAGGTCCTATGTGGCTTCACAAAGCCTAAAATATTTACTATCTGGACCTTCACAGAAAAAGTTTGCTGAGCTCTGTATTAATAATTTGTACTTCAAGCACTTTGAGAACAGGGATGGTGATGGCGATAGATAACACTGATGAGCCACAGCACCGTGCCAAAGGCCCCTAACGCAGGGTATGGTTTTTTTTTTTTTTTTTTGCGGTACGCGGGCCTCTCACTGTCATGGCCTCTCGCGTTGCGGAGCACAGGCTCCGGACGCGCAGGCGCAGTGGCCATGATTCACCGGCCCAGCCGCTCCGCGGCACGTGGGATCTTCCCGGACCGGGGCTCGAACCCGCGTCCCCTGCATCGGCAGGCGGACTCTCAACCACTGCGCCACCAGGGAAGCCCAGGATATGTTTTTAATAATGAAAATGAAGAAGAGACAGCTCCTAACATGCCAGGCCTGTCTGTGGATAGGAAGAAGGTAGCAAACATAAATCCCCATGCACCTTAGCGAAGGATCAAGTCTTGGGGCTTATTGGGAAGAATGACATCATTTTTGTCTTAAGGTTATTACCAACAGCCCTCTTCTCCTCCAGGTCTTTATTTCTTTGTTAGTGATTCTAGGGCTCAAACAGTCATCCTGAGCTCTCTCTGTCACTCCTACCTCCGTTTCCATTAATTCTTCTCTACTGAGTAGCAATCAATTAGGCAAGTATTGCCAAGAAGGGAATTATGAAGATCGTAATTAACAAAGAAGACAGTTGGAGGATTTAGTGAAGGCTGATCCCAGTCTCGTTTCACTGTGAAACAGCATCGTCTCAATCTCATTTGCCAGTAATTAGCTCTGCCTTTATTGCTTTGTAAATACTGCTTTAATTAGCATGCTCCTTAGTTCAGAAGAGGGAACTCAGTATCCTTATTGGATTTCATGTTCTGGCAATCCCTCCTCATCACTCTCAGAGCCTCTGCCGTGCACAATAGATATATGCAAATGCAGCTGGCGATGGCAGTGTGAGAGGATTACAAGGGGTAGAGATGAGGATATGAGAGATGCACAGTTCTGGAGAAGAAGCCGCTTGCCTCTCCCTAATTATCATCCTGAAACCTCTCATCCTGGAGTCTCAGGAGGAGTTAGCAAATACGGATAAGGCAACCCTGCTGTGGTAGTCTCTGAAAGGTCTCAACTAAGCCAGTAGAGATAACCGTCTTCAGAACCTCCAGGTTACAAAGGGGAAGTGGTCACTAATTAGGCATTAATTAGCATCAGCTAGGAAGTGGGCCAAGATGTACAGTGGCCAGAGTTCAGGGGATGCGAATTTGAGGCTCAGTTTATCCACTACTTCACTGTTGGTCTTAGATAAATGATTTCTCTTTTGGACCTCAGCTTCCACCACTGAAAAATGGAGTTAGATTAAGTGGTTGCATGTAACTCCAGATCAAAACTTGCATGGATTTATAAATTCTATGTTGAAAGATATTTTAAAGGGCATCTATTCTAATTGTGTCACAGATATCCCCTAAGCCTACCTCCGATTTCAGCTGCAAGTGTGGTGGACAGTTCTGGGAAAGCTTATGCTTCCTTTGCACTGCCAATTTCCCACCTCAAGCAGGTGTCTCTCCTTTCCACATTCTGCTCCATGGTCAGCTCACTAAGCATCATGCAAGCAGAGCCACTGGGTGCAACTCGCAACAAACAGGGGATAAGAGTGTGTGGGTGAGTGCTCCAGTCTCCCATCTTCCAGGTAGATGATTCTGGGCCACATCCGGTAGGCTGCTCAGGAGTCCCAGAAGAATTGAACCCTGTTGCCTACAGCAGTGACCTCAATAATGTTCCCTTACTTGGGCTTTTCTTCCTTCCTTAGTCCTTCATATCTGCTTCCTAAGTTCACCTCTTAAAAAACTCCTTCCACTCAAGTACTTGTCTCAGGTTCTCCTTTCAGGGAACACAAACTAAGACACCCTTTCAGTTTAAAAACAAAACAATTTTTTACATGGTGTAACTAGACCAAGGGCAACGTTATTCCCACTCCCCTGTGTACAGATGGACAGTCCAATTGCAAAACATACCCAGAAGAGACCTACCATGATTCCTTCTTAGCATCTCATCCAAAAAGATATAACCCAACAATAGAGAAATATTAATAAACCCCATTACATAAAGGAAAAGAAATTCATAGGTGATGGAAATTATTATCAACAAAAATAAAATAAGAACACAAGCTCTGATATCAAATGGACCTAGATTTGAACCCCAGTTCTGCCATTTTATGGCTGTGTGACCTTGATGCAGAAGCTCTTTACACCTTACTTTGCTCATCTGTAAGAAAACAGGAATAAATATACCTATAATACAGTAACCTCCCAATAAATTATCATTATAATCTTATCACCATTATCACTGTTATATAGAATAATTTTGTGATTGCCATTCAAAAAATAAAAATAAAACTATCGTGCTGCAAATGATAAACGCACTCAAAACTTGAGTTTTAGCTACTCTGTGCTCTTTCAAAACGATACCCAGGGAGTGTTTTTTTCTTCTTTTCTGATAATCCTAACACCAAGACAGGGAAAAACACAAATGAAGAGGAACACTGCAAATTGTACCCCCTTTCTCTCTGTCTAGGACTTTGACAAGGCCCATTGATGACACCTGGCACCAAGGCACTTCATTCCTTTGGGTTGTACACTGACACTCCCAGGGTTGATGAAGACTGAGACAGAGATCCACCCTTCCTGGCTCTGCATTTTCCTAAGCCACCTGTGCCAACTGTTAGGGAACACATCCCAGATTCTGCAGAAGTAGCAGGCAAGCATCCAGCGATGAATCCTCAGGAATGCAAAGCCTGTCAGAAAATCATCCTATCTCAAGGACCTTAAATGTCACTAGATCCCTGCTACGGCAACCTTGCCAAGTGGTTGCCCGGCTTCTCCTGAACATTGCTACATCCAAGATGGCCTTTCCATATTTTGACAGCTCCAACTTTTAGAAAACTTTTCTTTACACTCAGCCAAAATATTTTCCCGGTAGCTTATGTTCATCATTTGTTATACTCCTAATCTTTTAAGTCATTTAGAACAAAAGGGACTATTTTCTCCATATGGCAACCCTTGAAAAAAATTGGAAACCTCAGTCACATCTTCCCTCGGTTACCACTTCTTCTGGCTAGACAACTCCATATCTTTCCTCAGCTCTTCATTTGTTTCCCACAATTCAGGGAGATCAGAGAAATAACTTGAAAGTGTCTAAATAGCTAACTGACTTTGAAATAAAATAATAATAATAATAATATGGTTTAATTCCTAAACAAATAATTTAGAGTCATCAAGATAATCAAATAGAGTCCATAAATACAGGTCACTTAAAAGGCAGATAGTTTTATAGGAAGAGCATGGACTCTGGAGTTAGACCAACTTGAATCTGAACCTCAGCTCTGCTACTTACTTGCCGAGTGACCTTAGACAGATTACATAACATCTCTCAGCCTCAGTTTCCTTGTCTGTCAAAAGTGGACTTAAAACATGCATCCCAGAGGGTTACTGTGAGGAATAAATGTGAGAAATGGTGTGAATGTGCTCAGTGTGCAGCCTGGCCACATGATGCAATAGAAAACATGAGCTTGGAAGCTGGATGGAAGAGCTGGAATTCTAGCTGTGCTACTGCTTATCCATGAAAATCTGTAGGAGTAACTGAGGCATTCTGAGCTTCATTTTCCTCATCTGTCATATGCCAAACAACACTGAATTTGAATATTTATTGTAAAGAGGAGAAATATTATTTGTAATGTGCCTAGAGCAGAGCCTGTTTCTTGAGTTGTCCTTACTTTTTTTAAAATTTTCTTTTTCCTTTCACTTCCATGGAATCCCCTTAGAAGATGCAAACCAGTGTAATCTGCTAATTTGGGGTGTTAACTGAGGTGGTGGTGAGAGGAATGGATGTTGTGAAAAAAAAAAAACGATGCCAAACATAAATTTATAAAACATGAAGAAAAATCCAGAAGCTTCCCCTAAAAAGTAAAAAATTTATGAAAAATACAACAATAATGCCAAGACAATATACATTCTGATGTTTTTACGTATTTATAGTCAAAAAGAGACCAAGAGGGTCACAACTGTGATAAAACAGGATACCAGTGACGCTGTGATTTTTTTTCTTTTTTTTAGTTTAGAATGTCAGCAAAGGAATTCACAGGAGTGAAGCCAGATAGAGTTTGGATCACTGGGAAGAATGTCAAACATTCTGGACGGTGCAAAGAAAAGGCAGGAAGAGCACATGGGGCCTCTATACAGGGTGTGTATCTTCTACTCAAGAGGTGCGCTCCTGCCTAACAGATGTAACAGAAAGGTGATTACAATGGGCTGGATGCCAATCCAGCGCTAGGACTGTCTGAGCGCATGAAAGGCAAATCAGAAGTAACAACCAGTAGGACAAGGACACTAGGACTTCCCAGTCTAAATTTAAAAGTAACTCTGAAAACATACAGTGGAAAAGGTATCAGAAGATTTCACTTCTGACCTGTTTTTCAGTCTGCTTTGTACCCTGAACGAATCACTTTTCCCTCTCTCTACGCCTCAGTGTAAGATGTGAGATGGAGTGAGGGCGCACTGGTGAATTTCTGGATCCCTTTTCAGCACCAACAAATGTTATGTTTCTGTTCTGTCAAAAGTATTCAAGAATGATTAGCATCAAAAAACCAGCAAATTGCCAGGCAGCTCCCAGCATAGAGCCTGGAATGGTAGAAGCTGAATGAAAATATATACCTGGATGTGTAATGCTTCAAAATTAAAAACAATCAATGAATGTCCAGTTAATGCTCAAAGTGGTTAGTTAACATCTGGTTAACTGAAACCTAAGATTACTTTGAGGACACTGGCTTTTACTACATTGGAACCGGTACAGACTGAAACCCAGATCCAGAAACCCTTGGATAAAGTGTAACCTCCCCAAGAACATAAGTGAGTCTCCTCACTTCTTCTTTTAAAAGGGTCTTTATTCAGTCTCAAAGGTGGCAACATGAGCTATTGTCCTCGAAGCCAAGAAGGAAGTCTCCATCTCCGCTTTCACATGTATCCCCCAATCCTTCCTCCCTAGTCAGTGCCTGGCACTTCTTTATCATGAGGCAGAGGCTGGATATGTTCAAGTTGGTGTCCTGTGCAGAAAGCAGAGATGAGTCTGGGGGAAGGGCTTGTTGTCTGGAGACCTTAAGGATATGAATACAAGGCAACCCACACGCTATCTGTTCATCTGCTATATAGATCTAAGGAAAAAGAAAAATGGAGCTCCCAGATGGAAATCCTCAGAGATGCGTCCCTCCTGTAGATACAGCCTAAATATTCAATGTTAATGACATCATTACATAATTATTACATGTGATGATAATAATGATATAATCCTTCTGACCAGCATCCTGGAACACAAACGCCCTCTTTCAGCCACGTCCACATAGCATGCTGTCATTATGGAGGTCATAAATTGCTTCTTCACGGACTATTTCCTCACAGAAAAGAGGATGCTCCAATGCTTTATCCTCCTGGCCATCCCTAAGGAAGTTGGTTACCCTGATGAGCTGCTAAAGAAAATAAACTGCGAGCTCCTTCCCTTAGCACAGAGGAAAGGCAATATTCATCTTGGGCCACCCACTCCCTATCTTACACTTTATACCTTTCATTAAATGCCTTTGCCGTTCCATTCCAGCAACAGAAGGCTGGGGTGGGCCAGCTGGATGGCATGGTGCTGAAATCGCTCCCCATAAAAACGTGCCTGCAATGTTACAACAGCTTTGATGCTGTTGTAATGCACCCATAAAATCAAGGAACATATGTAGAGGCAGCTGCTGGTGGCAGCGAAGGAATGTAAAAAATATGGGGCTGTTGAAAAACTTTGATAGATTTTACTGCCAGCCAAGTATATATATTTTTTATGGTCTGCTATATGAAACTACAAAAAAAAATCATGCTTTTGTTTATTGTGTTTATTCATTGCATCATTTACAACAAATTCCTGAGACAAACTAGTAGAACAGATGACTAGCTTTAAAATCAGTGGTTTCTGTTTAGTCTTAAGAAACTCAAGGAAAAAGAAAAAGGCTTTAAAAACTGGTCCTTGGAGGGCAGTGAGGAAGCCCTAGGTATTAGGAAGAAGTTAATGTCACTCCCCATAAATCATTTCTGTACATCACACCCTCTGTATGCATCAGGACCCTCAGAGGATGGCTATTCAACATCTTTGATCTGTCAAGCAACTAAGTCATGGTCAGGCAGGGATATGATAATTAGGGAGGAAAAAATCAGATTGCCTAAGCCTAAGGTCAGTATTAGTAAAAGGTAAGTCAATAGGATGTGAGAAGAAAATGTCAGAACTACTATTACATTTATTAGTATGTAAAATAAGAGGCAAAAGTATGTTTACTAATGTTTAATATACATTCAATGGGAGTGCTCTTATCACTAGCAGGTCAACGCAGGTGAGGACTCAATCCAAAATTCATATACTGTATATTCATATGTTGGGATAAATGTTCCAAAATTCTTTACTATAAATGTATGACAAAAAACTTCAGAGATTGCTGGGTTAATAGTACAAAACTCTTTACCTAACACTATGAGAAAAGGCCCAAACTTTCAATAAATAGATAATTCTTATGTGATATGTTTTAGAGCATGAAAAATACGGCAAATTTCCAAATCATTTTATCTGGCTGGAACATGTGTTCTCTGGTTGGCTGGCTTCTATTTGTTTGTTCTTGCTTTGAACGTGATCCTTCTGTGACTTCCATATTGACACTAGGTTTTTGTTGTTGTTGTCATTGTTTTGTTTGTTTTATTCTTATAGCTTTTATCCTACTGGCATTTTAATGGGAATATTAAAGGGTCAAAATACACACACCCACAATGTCCCCTTACCCTCCTCTTTCCAGGACACCATGTGATTCTCTTTGCCGCAAACCATAGTCAGCTTCAAAAGAGTAACAAAATACTAAGCATCATGTACATGGCTAGAGCAACAGCCATGACTATGAATTTTAGTAACAGAGGATTTGGTATAGTTTTAAATAAGCATGGGTTTGATAATGGAAGGAGGTTCATATTCTGGATCTGCCATTAATATGGCTGTGTGCTAAGTGGGCAAGTTAGTTACTCTTTCTTAGACATAGTATAATCATCTATAAAACAGAGATACTTTTTACATATCTTTGCAGGATTGGTGGTACTAGATAAATGTAAACTATTATCATGAATATTATAACATAATATTTATTTCCTGTAACATCTGTCCACTGAAGAGAAAATAACTCACAAGATTTAACATTATCATGGTGAAAATAAGGTTGTGAGAGGAGGAAATAGTAGAGGAAAATAAGAGAACCTTGGATGCAGAATGAGAATGAAAGAGCTTAAAATACGGCCTAACACATCTCTTTCAGAGTTCTGCTTGGCCCTGCAAGATGAAGGAGTTATAGCACAAGTCTAAAGAGCCAGGAACTGCTGCTATATTTGGGAAAAGACACTGTTTGGTTTAAATCTTCCCAATGGTCTTCAATGATTTATCTCTTGGCAACACAAGAACCAATGAAACAAGCACGTTTCCATTTCTGACTTCTTGGGCTCCGGTGAAAAATCTATTAATAGGCATGAAAGGCCAGATGGACTGGCCAAGGCCTGGAGCACAGAGATTAGTTTTAGAGGAACCATCTGGGGCTTGTTCTTACGCCTTAGTGAAAAAGCCAGTGAGAGCCCAGAACACAACACAGTCATTTAGTTGGAGGCCTGCTGGTTCTGTCAGCCTTTCACTGACACAGAAACATGCTGGTTTGGAGAAACTTAGTTATTTTCTTCTTCCTTTTTTAAATTTTAAAAACTGGATACATTTTTCATAGCTAGGAAAGTAAACAGAAAATTTAGGACTCATCCAGGTACACATTTCCCAGTTTCACAGGAGACGAAGTTTCCAGAACCCCCCGCTCCTTCCATCTGAGGTGTTGTTCCCATGCTAGGATGTGAGAGAGGCCTGGCTCTGGGCATCCACTGCAGCAAAAGGCAACCTACTCATCCGAGTTTATCAAACACCCTCCCAACTTGGTTCCAATTAGTATTACCCAACTTCCTGAAGAGTTAATGTTAAACTTTCAGAAACATTGAGTTTCTAAATGTAAAAATAACAATCTCCATCATCACAGTAATGGGACAGAATACTTTTAAATGTCAACTCTTTACTTACTAGCAGTTTGATTTCAGACAGTTTACTTAACCATTCTGACCTGTAGTTGCTTCATGTTAAAAGATGATAATGATAGTGTCTTCATGTTAAACGATGACTTAAAAAAGAAACAATTTATTTAAGAAAGCACAGTTCATTCATTATTTTCATCCATTCATTTTGTCAACATGTGTTCACTAGGTACCAACTCTGTGCCAGGCAAAAATGGCATAGCAGTGAAAAGATACATAACATACTAGCTTATAATAAGCAACTAAATAACAGTAGTTATTTTATTTTACTTTTTTAATTTTTAGTTACATTTTGATTTTCTCTAAAAACCAACATATCATTGAGACTATACTGATGTTGACAGACCAGGGTTATAAATATATTTATGGGAAGAATTGTTGCATTAACTAAACAAGCTGTTACACCAGGAACAGCCCCTGGGCATTTATATTCAACTTCTGGTACATTTCCAAGGGCAGGCCACCCTGATATGACATGTTCATGAAAAGTAAGTAGCATTGAATACTGGCAAGTCCCAATATAACCTCTGCAGAAATGTTATATGGAAGACATTTCTTCAGGGACTAGTAAGTACTTGTTGTTATTTGCAGTAGAATGTTTCTTTACTATTTTCATTTTGCCAAACTTTGAGTATTTGACAGTGCTTTTCTTTTTTTAAAGTTTTGAATTTTATTTATTTATTTATACAGCAGGTTCTTATTAGTTGTCAATTTTATACACATCAGTGTATACACGTCAAACCCAATCACCCAATTCACCACACCACCACCCCCAACCCCCGCCACTTTCCCCCCTTCGTGTCCATATGTTTGTTCTCTACATCTGTGATCAACTTCTGCCCTGAAAACCAGTTCATCTGTACCATTTTTCTAGGTTCCACATACATGCGTTAATACACGATATTTGTTCTTCTCTTTCTTACTCACTTCACACTGTATGACAGTCTCTAGATCCATCCATGTCTCAACAAATGACCCAATTTCATTGCTTTTATGGCTGAGTAATATTCCATTGTATATAAGTACCATATCTTCTTTATCCATTCGTTTGTTGATGGGCATTTAGGTTGCTTCCATGCCTGACTATTGTAAATAATGCTGCAATGAACATTAGGGTGCATGTGTCTTTTTGAATTACAGTTTTCTCAGGGTATATGCCCAGTAGTGGGATTGCTGGATCATATGGAAATTCTATTTTTAGTTTTTTAACGAACCTCTATACTGTTCTCCATATTGGTTGTATCAATTTACATTCCCACCAGCAGTGAAAGAGGGTTCCCTTCTCTCCACACCCTCTCCAGCATTTGTTCTTTGCAGATTTTCTGATGATGCCAATTCTAACTGGTGTGAGGTGATACATCATTGTACTTTTGATTTGCATTTCTCTAATAATTAGTGATGTTGAGCAGCTTTTCATGTATTTCTTGGCCATCTGTATGTCTTCTTTGGAGAAATGTCTATTTAGGTCTTCTGCCCATTTTTGGATTGTATTGTTTGTTTGTTTAATATTGAGCTGCATGAGCTGTTTATATATTTTGGAGATTAATTCTTGTACGTTGATTCCTTTGCAAATATTTTCTCCCATTCTGAGGGTTGTCTTTTCGTCTTGTTTATGGTTTCCTTTGCTGTGCAGAAGCTTTTAAGTTTCATTAGGGGTCATTTGTTTATTTTTGTTTTTATTTCCATTACTCTAAGAGGTGGATCAAAAAAGATCTTGCTAGGCCTTCCCAGGTGGCGCAGTGGTTAAGAATCCACCTGCTAATGCAGGGGACACGGGTTCGAGCCCTGGTCCGGGAAGATCCCACATGCCACGGAGCAACTAAACTAGACCCATGCGCCACAACTACTGAATTCCACGTGCCTAGAGACCATGCTCCGCAACAAGAGAAGCCACCAGAGTGAGAAGCCTGCACACCACAACAAAGAGTAGCTCCTGCTTGCTGCAACTAGAGAAAGCCCACATGCAGCAACGAGGACCCAACAGAGCCAAAAATAAATTAATTTTTTTAAAAAAAGATCTTGCTGTGATTTATGTCAAAGAGTGTTCTTCCTACATTTTCCTCTAAAAGTTTTATAGTGTGCAGTCTTACATTTAGGTCTCTAATCCATTTTGAGTTTATTTTTGTGTATGGTGTTCAGGAGTGAACTAATTTCCTTCTTTTACATGTAGCTGTCCAGTTTTTCCAGCACCACTTACTGAAGAGACTGTCTTTTCTACATTGTATATCCTTGCCTCCTTTGTCATAGATTAGTTGACCATAGGTGTGTAGATTTATCTCTGGGCTTTCTATCTTCTTCCATTGATCTATGTTTCTGTTTTTGTGCTAGTACCATATTGTCTTGATTAGTGTAGCTTTGTAGTATATAGTCTGAAGTCAGGGAGTCTGATTCCTCCAGCTCCATTTTTTTCCCTCAAGACTGCTTTGGCTATTCAGGATCTTTTGTGTCTCCTTACAAATTTTAAGATTTTTTGTTCTAGTTCCGTAAATAATGCCATTGGTAATTTGATAGGGATTGCATTGAATCTGTAGATTGCTTTGGGTAGTATAGTCATTTTCACAATATTGATTCTTCCAATCCAAGAACATGGTATAGCTCTCCATCTGTTGGTATAATCTTTAACTTCTAGTTCTTTCATCAGTGTCTTCTAGTTTTCTGCATACAGGTCTTTTGTCTCCTTAGGTAGGTTTATTCCTAGGTATTTTACTCTTTTTGTTTCAATAGTAAATGAGAGTGTTTCCTTAATTTCTGTTTCAGATTTTTCATCATTAGTGGACAGGAATGCAAGTGATTTCTGCGCATTAATTTTGTATCCTGCAACTTTACCAAATTCATTGATTAGTTCTAGTAGTTTTCTGGTGGCATTTTTAGGATTCTCTATGTATAGTATCATGTCATCTGCAAACAGTGACAGTTTACTTCTTCTTTTCCTATTTGTATTCCTTTTATTTCTTTTCCTTCTCTGATTGCTGTGGCTAGGACTTCCAAAACTATGTTGAATAACAGTGGTGAGAGTGGACATCCTTGTCTTGTTCCTGATCTTAGAGGAAATGCTGTCAGTTTTTCACCATTGAGAATGATGTTTGCTGTGGGTTTGTTGTATATGGCCTTTATTATGTTGAGGTAGGTCCCCTCTATGCCCATTTTCTGGAGAGTTTTTATCATAAATGGGTGTTGAATTTTGTCAAAAGCTTTTTCTGCATCTATTGAGATGATCATATGGTTTTTATTTTTCAGTTTGTTAATATAGTGTATCACATTGATTGACTTGCGTATACTGAAGAATCCTTGCATCCCCGGGATAAATCCCACATGATCATGGTGTATGATCCTTTTAATGTTTTGTTGGATTCTGTTTGCTAGTATTTTGTTGAGGATTTTTGCATCTATATTCATCAGCGATATTGGTTTGTAATTTTCTTTTTTTGTAGTATCCCTGTCTAGTTTTGGTATCAGGGTGATGGTGGCCTCATAGAATGAGTTTGGGAGTGTTCCTTCCTCTGTAATTTTTTGGAGGACTTTGAGAAGGATGGGTGTTAGCTCTTCTCTAAATGTTTGATAGAATTCACCTGTGAAGCCATCTGGTCCTGGACTTTTGTTTGATGGAAGATTTTAAATCACAGTTTCAATTTCCTTACTTGTGATTGGTCTGTTCATATTTTCTGTTCTGTTTCATAATTTCTTCCTGGTTCAGTTTTGGAAGGTTATACCTTTCTAAGAATTTGCCCATTTCTTCCAGGTTGTCCATTTTATTGGCATAGAGGTGCCTGTAGTAGTCTCTTAGGATGCTTTGTATTTCTGCAGTCTGTTGTTAACTTCTCCTTTTTCATTTCTAATTTTGATTTGAGTCCTCTCCTTATTTTTCTTTATGAGTCTAGCTAATGGTTTATCAATTTTGTTTATCTTCCCAATGAACCAGCTTATAGTTTTATTGATCTTTTCTATTGTTTTCTTTGTTTCTATTTATTTCTGCTCTGATCTTTTTTTTTTTTTAACATCTTTGAGTATAACTGTTTTACAATAGTGTGTTAGTTTCTCCTTTACAACAAAGTGAATCAGTTATACATATACATATGTTCCCATAACTCTTCCCTCTTGTGTCACCCTCCCTCCCACCCTCCCTATCCCACCCCTCTAGGTGGTCACAAAGCACAGAGGTGAACTCCCTGTGCTATGCTGCAGCTTCCCACTAGCTATCTAATTTACATTTGGTAGTGTGTATATGTCCCTGCCACTCTCTCACATTGTCACAGCTTACCCTTCCCCCTCCCCATATCCTCAAGTCCATGCTCTAGTAGGTCTGTGTTTTATTCCCATCCTACCACTAATCTCTTCATGACATTTTTTTTTTTTTTTTAGATTCCATATATATGTGTTAGCATACGGTATTTGTTTTTATCCTTCTGACTTACTTCACTCTGTATGACAGACTCCAGGTCTATCCACCTCATTACAAATAACTCAGTTTCATTTCTTTTTATGGCTGAGTAATATTCCATTGTATATATGTGCCACATCTTCCTTATCCATTCATCTGTTGATGGACACTTAGGTTGCTTCCATGTCCTGGCTATTGTAAATAGAGCTGCAATAAACATTTTGGTACATGACTCTTTGAATTATGGTTTTCTCAGGGTATATGCTCTGATCTTTATGATTTCCTTCCTTCTACTAACTTTGGGTTTTGTTTGTTCTTCTTTCTCTAGTTTCTTTAGGTGTAAGGTTAGATTGTTTATTTGAGATTTTTCTTGTTTCTTGAGGTAGGCTTGTATACCTATAAACTTACCTTTAGAACTGCTTCTGCTGCATCCCATAGGTTTTGGATCGTCCTTGTTTTCATTGTCATTTGTCTCTAGGTATTTTTTTATTTCCTCTTTGATTTCTTCAGTGATCTCTTGGTTATTTAGTAACATATTGTTTAGCCTCTATGTGTTCATGTTTTTTACATTTTTTTCCCTGTAATTCATTTCTAATCTCATAGCATTGTGGTCAGAAAAGATGCTTGATATGATTTCAATTTTCGTAAATTTAATGAGGCTTGATTTGTGACCCACGATGTGATCTACCCTGGAGAATGTTCCGTGTGCACTTGAGAAGAAAGTATAATCTGCTGTTTTTGGATGGAATGTCCTATAGATATCAATTAAATCTATCTGGTCTATTGTGTCATTTAAAGCTTCTGTTTCCTTATTTATTTTCATTTTGGATGATCTGTCCATTGGTGTAAGTAAGGTGTTAACGTCCCCCACTATTATTACGTTACTGTTGACATCCTCTTTTAGAGCGGTTAGCAATTGGCTTATGTATTGAGGTGCTGCTATTTGGGGCGCATATATATTTATAATTGTTATATCTTCTTCTTGGATTGATCCCTTGATCATTATGTAGTGTCGTCCTTCCTTGTCTCTTGTAACATTCTTTATTTTAAAGTCTATTTTATCTAATATGAGTATTGCTAGTCCAGCTTTCTTTTGATTTCCATTTGCATGGAATGTCTTTTTCCATCCCCTCACTTTCAGTCTGTATGTGTCCCTAGGTCTGAAGTGGGTCTCTTGTAGACAGCATATATATGGGTCTTGTTTTTGCATCCATTCAGCAAGCCTGTGTCTTTTGGTTGGAGCATTTAATCCATTCATGTTTAAGGTAATTATTGATATGTATGCTCCTATGACCATTTTCTTAATTGTTTTGGGTTTGTTTCTGCAGGTCCTTTTCTTCTCTTGTGTTTCCCACTTAGAGAAGTTCCTTTAGTATTTGTTGTAGAGCTGGTTTGTTGGTGCTGAATTCTCTTAGCTCTTGCTTGTCTGTAAAGCTTTTGATTTCTCCATCAAATCTGAATGAGATTCTTGCTGGGTAGAGTAATCTTGGTTGTGGGTTCTTCCCTTTCATCACTTTAAGTATTATCATGACACTCCCTTCTGGCTTGTAGAGTTTCTGCTGAGAAATCAGCTATTAACCTTATGGGACTTCCCTTGTATATTGTTTGTCATTTTTCCCTTGCTGCTTTCAAAATTTTTTCTTTGTCTTTAATTTTTGCCAGTTTGATTACTATGTGTCTTGGCATGTTTCTCCTTAGGTTTATCCTGTATGGGACTCTCTGTGCTTCCTGGACTTGGGTGGCTATTTCCATTCCCATGTTAGGGAAGTTTTCGACTATAATCTCTTCAAATATTTTCTCTGGTCCTTTCTCTCTCTCTTCTCCTTCTGGGACCCCGATAGTGCGAATGTTGTTGCATTTAATGTTGCCCCAGAGGTCTCTTAGGCTGTCTTCATTTCTTTGATTCTTTTTTCTTTATTCTGTTCCACAGCAGTGAATTCCACCATTCTGTCTTCCAGGTCACTTATCTGTTCTTCTGCCTCAGTTACTCTGCTATTGATTCCTTCTACTGTAGTTTTCATTTCAGTTATTGTATTGTTCATCTCTGTTTGTTTGTTCTTTAATTCTTCTAGGTCTTTGTTAATCATTTCTTGCATCTTCTCGATCTTTGCCTCCATTCTTTTTCCGAAGTCCTGGATCATCTTCACTATCCTTATTCTGAATTCTTTTTCTGGAAGGTTGCCTATCTCCACTTCCTTTAGTTGTTTTTCTGGGGTTTTATCTTGTTCCTTTATCTGGTACATAGCACTCCACCTTTTCATCTTGTCTATCTTTCTATGAATGTGGTTTTTGTTCCACAGGCTCCAGGACTGAAATTCTTCTTGCTTCTGCTGTCTGACCTCTGGTGGATGAGGTTATCTAAGAAGCTTGTGCAAGTTTCCTGATGGGAGGGACTGGTGGTGGGTAGAGCTGGATGTAGCTCTGGTGGGCAGAGATCAGTAAAACTTTAATCTGCTTGTGTGTTGATGGGTGGGGCTGAATTCCCTCCCTGTTGGTTGTTTGGCCTGAGGAGCCCAGCCCTGGAGCCTACAGGCCCTTTGGTGAGGCTAATGTCAGACTCTGGGAGGAGTCAGCCAAGGAGTACTTCCCAGAACTTCCACTGCCAGTGTCCTTGTCCCCATGATGAGCCACAGTCACCCCCTGCCTCTGCAGGAGACCCTCCAACACCAGCAGGTAGGTCTGGTTCAGTCTCCCCTGGGGTCACTGCTCCTTCCCCTGGGTCCCAATGCACACACTGTTTTGTGTGTGCCCTCCAAGAGTGGAGTCTCTGTTTCCCCCAGGCCTGTCGAAGTCCTGCAATGAAATCCCACTAGCCTTCAAAGTCTGATTCTCTAGGAATTCCTCCTCCCGTTGCCAGACCCCCAGGTTGGGAAGCCTGACGTGGGGCTCAGACCCTTCAGTCCAGTGGGTGGACCTCTGTGGTATAAGTGTCCTCCAGTCTGTGAGTCACCCACCCAGCAGTTATGGGATTTGATTTTACTGTGATTGCGCCCCCCCACACCATCTCATTGTGGTTTCTCCTTTGTCTTTGGATGTGGGGTATCTTTTTTGGTGAGTTCCAGTGTCTTCCTGTTGATGATTGTCCAGCAGCTAGTTGTGATTCTGGTGTTCTCACAAGAGGGAGTGAGAGCACGTCCTTCTACTCCGCCACCTTGGTTCAGGCCCTCAACAGCAGTTATTTTAAAAAACACAACAAATGCAGGAAGTTTTTTAAAACCCATAACCTTACTGGCTATAAATAACCAATTTTAATACTTTTATATAATTCCTTGCTTTGATTTATTTTGAACAATAATAATTTAGATAAAGCTAAACCTATAAAAGTACAAATCAACTGTAAATAATGGGCATTCTATGAGAATGTTATAAACAATATTTAGAAAATGCTTATTGCTAATTTTATAGTTTTCTTATGTGATAATATATAGGAGCGTAGCCAGATTTTTAGATTATGAGGGTATTTTAATTTTGGAATAAATGAGACAAAATATTACAGTTTGGAGCAGGCAGATCTCATTTTGAATCTAGGCTCTGCCTCTAACTAGCTGTGTGATCTTGGGAGAATTTACTTCTCTAAGATACAGTTTTCTCATCTTCAAATTTAGTTAATGTTCTATATATGATCTAGTTATTACCAGTATCTAAAAGAATACAAACTTTTTGTTATTTTATGAAATTAATAAATGCCTGCCTCTAATTTTATGATGGGCTTATGACATTTCTGTAGATAAAATTTTAAAGTGTAGCTTTGACCTAAGGATCCCAGGAGAAAAATAAGTGTATCTTAAATAGCTTTATATTGAAAACAAAATGCTTGCAAAGAACATGTTAAATTTAACTACTGGAGGACTTTTTCATTCTCTCCTAAAACATACTTTCAGGTATAACTATCTGAAACCAGCCAGTAATCACAGCTTTTTTAAAAAAGCAAATAAAAATATCTTTGTAAATTTTTGAACATGCAAGGATTCAAGTTACGGGAGTAAAAGGTTGAATTTTATGTTTGTTTGTTGTTTGGTTAGTTTTGTTATTAATTGATGTAACTGTCAGAATTTTTCAACCTCTTGTCTTAGTTCCCAAACAAAAACATGCCTTTGGTTTAAATGAAGTAGAGACTGGGTTAAAAGTAATTAGAAGTATAATTAAAAGCAATTAGAGAACTACCCATTTAAGGAACAGTAATGTTCAGTCATAGAGAGAAGCAACTCATAACTGAAGGTGTCCAGGACTGAGACTCCTCCCTCCCTTCTCTTTCTGTTACCTAAGACAGTGGTACCATACATACAGTAGAATATTACTCAGCCATTAAAAAGAATAAAATAATGCCATTTGCAGCAACATGGATGGACCTGGAGGTTATCATACTAAGTGAAGTTAAGTCAGACAGAGAAGGACAAACATCACATGAAATCATTTATGTGTGGAATCTAAAAAAATGATACAAATTAACTTATTTATAAAACAGAAACAGACTCACAGACTTAGAGATGGAACTTATGGTTACCAGGGGGAAGGGTCGGGAGGAAGGGATAGATTGGGAGTTTTGGACTGACATATACACACTGCTATATTTAAAGTAGATAACCAACAAGGACCTACTGCATAGCACAGGGAACTCTGCTCAATATTCTGTAATAACCTAAATGGGAAAAGAACTTGAAAAAGAATAGATACATGTATATGTATAACTGAATCACTTTGCTGTACTCCTGAAACTAACACAACATTGTTGATCAACTATACCCCAATATAAAATAATTTTTTTAAGAAGACAGTCATAAAGATAATAGAGATAACAGAGATAGACAATAATACCCACCATCTTCCACTATCCAAATTTCCTTTCCTACCATTGTTGAGAGACTTGCAATTTTTAAACCTATGACAGAAAATATAATGTCTGCTCAGCCAGATATCATAGGTTCTTTCCAATTCTACATTAGTAGGAATTCTAGAAATTTTTATATTCTGTATTTTCTCCAATTTAGACCATGAAGCTGTCCCTCATGGTTCTAACCATCACATCCTAGGGTCTACCCTTGTGTTCCTAGAATATATTCAGTTTGGCAATTGATTTTAAAGCATTGTGATTTACTGCCCTAACTTGTATCTTCCCACCTAAACTGTTCATGATTTAAGGGCAAGGCTACAACTTTTATTTCTCTTCTGTACTCTATGGCACCGAGCATTGAGCAGCTCTGATGAATTGACAGTATGGTTTTGAGATTCCCCATGGGTGAGGAGGCCAGGTTTGTGTGGTGTGCGTGCACGCAATATACAGAGGGAAACTGGGTCATTCAATTTGCAATTCTTGCTGGAAAAAAATGTTAAAAATTTTACTGTCTTTTGGTAAAGCTATGGTAGAAAAAGATGAAATGACTCTCAAAGTGTGACTCATTTCCTGCCAGAAGAGCCACCAGCTGATCCAAACATCCTATTCCTCTCCTCAGTTCTTACAAATGAGTGTTGAAAAATCTCAGACTTCTTTCTTCCATTAATTTCAAGGCTCTTTACTAGTGAATATCTAAGTCAGCTAACAAGAACTATGAAAATAATCTCTGTAAGCTAAAATTAATGTTTTACTTGAATTTACTGAAGAATTTAATTAAATATTTTATAAAAGCAAAAAAGGAAAAACACTGTCCTCCAACTGGAAAAGCATTTACCATGGAAACATGTATGTGTGGGCATAAGCACGTTATTGGAATCCTGCTTAAAAGTGTGACTGACTGGTCCAGGTGGCTCTTGAACCCTCTTAAGTGTCCTAAGCAGTAAAAAGGTTAAAATGAAAAAAATAAAGATGATAAGACCCATCTATATTCTAGTTTAGATCAGAGCCTTTGTAGAAATGCCCACCTCACCATTATCAGACAATACTAGAGTCAGCAATGGCATAGAGAAATTAATACCATCATATATTGCTGTTGAGAATGTAAAATGGTGCTACCACTTTGGAAAACTCCTTGGCAGTTTCTTTAAAATTTAAATACACAGTTACCATGTGACACAAGAATTCCACTCCTAAATATCTACCCAGGAAAAATAAAAAGATACGTCTACACAAAGATTCACAATAGTCCAAAAGTGGAAACAATCCAAATGTCCATCAATTGGTGAGTAAACAAACAAAATGTATATCCATTCAATGGAATACTATTTGGCAATAAAAAGCAACAGAAATATTGATACACACTAAAACATGATGGACTTCAAATACACCATGCTCAATGAAAAAAGCAAGACATAAAAAAACACATATTACATGATCCATGTATATTAAATGTCCAGAAAAGGAAAATCTATAGAGACAGAAATAGTGGTTGTCTAGGTCTGGGGATGGAAATGGGGAGTGACTGTAAGTGGGCAAGAGGTTTCATTTTAGGTTGATGGAAATGTTCTACTTAGATTGTGAGGATAGTTGTACAACTCTATAAATATACTAAATCCATTGAATTATATAATTAAACAAGGTGAAAGATAGATTTTATGGTATCGAAATTATACCTCAATAAAGTTGTTTAGAAACTTCCCAGATTCAGTTTTAAGAAAAAGGCAAGTAGAACAGGGCACATTCTCTGATGAACAAGACTAGTTAAGGAAAGGAATTATTCAGAGGTCAGACCGTCTGAAAAGGACATTCAAAATATAAACAGCAGGAAGAGTTTTCAAACTGGATTAGGACATTCCTAGGCAAAATGACCTAAGACTCCCTCATAGATAAGAAAGCAGACCTGTATTTAAAGTTGGGTTAAGCTGTTAGAAAAGCAGTTTGCTACAGTGGGTAGAAAGTCAGACTTGGAATTGGATGACCTGAATTCAAATAGCTCTGCCATCCACCTCTGAGCTTCAGATTCCTCATCTGTTACAATTTATAGCTGTGTCCCATTTATAGAGTATCTCCCACCACCTGGTACTCTTTTAAGGTGGCTTTTGTGTGTTAACTCATTCAATTCTCAGAATAGAAGATATTATGATTATTCCCAAACCTAGACACAGAGAGGTTAGTTAATTTACTGAGAGTCACAGAGCTACTGAAAGGATAAACTAAATGATATTTGAATCAAGTAGCATGAGTCCAGGGCCTGCAAGGCTTTTTGCTTCATTATGCATATACTATATTTTCATTACTCCCACACATATAGAAAATTTGAGAAGCATTTCAGAAGAAAGGTTTAGAGGTAGCCCCCAAGGAACATGAGCTCAGAGGGTGGACTGGCAGAGTCCAAGGTTTTGGCCTCTTAGTGCATCAGCATCTTGAATAAAATGACTATTCTCAAAACTTCTACCTTCTTAATATGTAAAATGGATATAATAATGAAATACATTCCCAAGGGTTCTGGTATCGACAGTAATACCAGTAAAGCGTAAAATCTAGTACTTGGTTCTTAGTCATAAGTGTTTATTTTTACTCTTGGCATTGTTATACGAATGTATCAGAATAGTGTCTGGGTCAATAAATGCTGGTTGAATCTAAATCTGAATTAGTTATATGACTTGCTTGAGTAACTTTGTCACTTGGGCGTCAGCTTCAAAGCAAACAGAGAAATGAACCACATGAGCTCTCAGTTCCCTCAGATCTAACAATTAATAACAAAAATTTATCATTACATTAACAATTAATTTAACAATCAAAATTACATGAACAATTACATTATTAATTTACTTTGCTAAAACTCACAAACACCATAAGACCCTGAAGTCTACCACTTATCAAGCACCAACTATTTAGGATATTGTTATTAATCCTCATAATTTTCCAAGGATATTATTAGACCTCTTTACAGATGAGGACACTGAGATCCAGTTGTTTCAGATTAGAAGAGAATTAGCTCCTAAATTTACCTAGCTGATAAAGAAAGGAATTCAGACTCAAGTCTTTCTGGCTCAAAAGCACCCACTATCATTCACTATATCGCTTATTCTCCCCAGACTTTCCTTGAAAGCTAGGATGATGCTTGTAGTTTGCTCTTTATAACACTACCTGGAAAAGTCAAGGTGGAGGTGAGTTGGTACCGTTGAGATATTGTTCTCAAAAAACCAACTCTATCTATACACTTTTGATATACCATATCCCACATCCGGATTTACAAAGAAATGAAACGAGGGTGAGGTGATTCATTGTGTTAAAAATGTGTTAAAAGATGGTTAACATCTAAACTTCTTCCAAAGAACTATTAACACATCATTAGATTTCTATAAGCTCAATTAGCACAGTTTCAGAGGGACAACCTGTTGTACAAAGAGAGGCAACCTGTGCCAGCCAAGGAGTTGTTAATTTGCCAAGACCTCAGAGACTTGTTTTCAATTAGTTTAATCCCTAACCTGATTTGATTTCCTGGGTGTGAGCCAACCCCTTGAGAGGACTAATAGCACTTCCCTGAAAGGGGTTCCAGGAATTTCTACCTCTAAGGCAAAGGAGGAGGAGTGCAACGTGGGAGAATTGGAAGTCAGGAAATTAAGTGGCTCAGTCCTAAGATCCCATAGCCAACCAGAGTTTTAGGAATAGCAACAGACACTGAGACCCAGGCTGTCCCAGTCAAGAATATGACATTCTATGCCAGGACACATTTTATATCAGGGTCAATCATCTTTCCAAGGGATGTGTCTGAGGTCAGTTTCTTCTGAGTTCTGGGGTGTTAAGAGGCTAATTCTCAAAGCCAGTTAGAGTACAGAAGTGCAGTTGCTCACATCCCAGTGCACCAACACACATAACTTTGAATATTTCTATAGTCTGCTGACTTTTGATTCTGAGCCCCATAACGAGAGTTCGCCCTTCCCTCCCCACTTTATATAATGTAACCATTAATCAAGTCGAATTATTTAAAAATTATTATAAAAACTGTCAAGCACACACAAAAGTAGAAGACTCATATAATAAATCTTACTGTAGCTAACTTCTAGGTTTAACAATTATCATCTTCTGACCAATCTTATCTCATCAATATTCCCCATCATTTCTCTCACACCCACTGGGTTATTGTGAAACAAATCCCAGACATCATACTATTTAATAAAGCAATATTTCAGGATGCACGTATAAATGTAAAGACTTTTCCTTAAAAATGAATTATAATACTACTGTAATGCCTAATAAAATTTTTAAATTATTTAATATAATTGAACATCCAGTCCATGTTCAAAGTTAACCAATTGTCCCAAAGAGCAAATCTACAATTATTTGTTCAAATCGGGATTCACATAAACTATGAATGATTGCTATGTCCTTTTTTTTTTTTTTTTTTTAATTTATTTATTTATTTTTTGTGGTACGCGGGCCTCTCACTGTTGTGGCCTCTCCCGTTGCGGAGCACAGGCTCCGGATGCACAGGCTCAGCGGCCACGGCTCACGGGCCCAGCTGCTCCGCAGTATGTGGGATCTTCCCGGACCGGGGCACGAACCCGCGTCCCCTGCATCGGCAGGCGGATTCTCAACCACTGCGCCACCAGGGAAGCCCTGCTATGTCCTTTAAGTTACTTTTAACTTATAGTTTCCCTCTATCTCTTCTTTTTTCTTTGTGAAGACCCTAGATTATGGGTGCTATAAATCAATGTGGTATCATTTAACATGTTCCTTTTTCTCCTCTAATTTTCTTCCAAATTGATCATTGACTCAGCCAAAATTAGGGTTGATATTTTGTCAAGAATAATTCACAGGCCAAGTGAACTTCCATCAGAAGACACATGTTATAGGCTGTCTTCCTTTTTGTAACGTTAGAAGCCATCAATGATCATTGTCTACATCTATTATTTCATCTGAAGTTGCAAAATGGTAGTATTCTAATACAATTCCTTCTTCATTTATTAGCTAGAACGCTAAATAAAAATCACTATTCAGTACCTATTGGTTATTCTCTTGTATAGTTCCTAAAGAAAAATAAGGATAGCTGCTTAATTATTTTCTCAAATTTATCAGTTTTCAAAATAATTATTTGACTTCTAGAATCATCCAAAGAATATCAATGAGATTTTAATTTACAGTATCATTATGAATTCATGGATTTAAATGTATTTGATTTGTACAGTCTATTTCTGTGATTCTTACTAATGCTTAAGTTATCTTTTTTTTTTTTTTTTTTGCGGTATGCGGGCCTCTCACTGTTGTGGCCTCTCCCATTGCGCAGCATAGGCTCCTGACGCACAGGCCTAGCGGCCATGGCTCACGGGCTTAGTTGCTCCACAGCACGTGGGATCTTCCCGGACCAGGGCACGAACCCGTGTCTCCTGCATCGGCAGGCGGATTCTCAACCACTGCGCCACCAGGGAAGCCCTAAGTTATCTTAAATTTAGCCAGTAGGAGCCTCAACTTGGTTCCTGAATCCTTTTGATGCAGCTCTAGAAGTCTTTAATAGCTTTATTATTCTTTATACAAGATGCATTTTTAAATGTAATATTTAATTTTTAAAATTTAAATATAATTGACATATCAAATTACGTAAAGTTAAGGTGTACAACATGATGATATATTTTTATCTATTACAATATGATTACCTGCATAGTGTTAGCTAACACCTTTATTATGTCACATAATTATAATTTCTTTGTGTGTGTGGTGAGAACATTCAACAGTTAAATGAAAGACAAGAGATAACAAGAGGAGAGGATATAAAGAAAGGGGAACCCTTGTGCACTGTTGGTGAGAATGTAAATTGATTAAGCCACTAGGGAAAGCAGTATGGAGGTACCTTAAAAAATTAAATAGAACTACCGTATGATCCAGCAATCTTATTTCTGTGTATATATTCAAAGGAAATGAAAACAGGATATCTGAAAGATATCTGCATTCCCATATTTATTGCAGCATTATTCATAATAGCTAAGATATGGAAACAACCTATGTGTCTGTTAATGGATGAACAGATTAAGAAGATGTACTATATATATATATACAATGGAACATCATTTAGCTATGAGAAAGGAAATCCTGCCATTTACAACAACATGGATGGAACTTAAGAGCATTATGCTAAATGAAACAAGCTACACAGAGAAAGACAAATATTACATGGTAACACTTGATATGTGGAATATAAAAAATACAAGTTAAAAATTCATAGAATGAACAAACAAAAGGTTAAAAACTCATAGAAATAGAGAGCAGAAAAGTGGCTGCCAAAGGCTAGAAGATGGGGAAAGTAGGGAGAGGTTGGTAAAAGGTTACAAACCTTCAGTTAAAAGATGAATAAGTCCCACGGATCTAAGGCACAGCATTGTAATTATAACTAACTGTACTACATGACATACTTGAAAGTTGCTAAGACACAAAATGCATTTTAACAATTTTTAAAATTATTTACAAATATTATATGCTCATTTTTAGAAAATGGAAAAACTAAAAAAAATTAGGACAAAAAAATTGAAATTGTCCCTATGTCACCTGGCTAACTGTGGTTGTTTTATTTCATTTTATTTTTTCACATGTATGCAGATATTTCACAAAGATTACAAAATATGTTTCACCATCCCTTATTAACAGATTCATTTATGACAGTAGAAAACTGGAAACAACGCAACAGTACAATAATGGGATATGTGATTTTAAGAAACTATGGTGAGTCTACATAATAGAATATAATCTAGCCATTAGAAATAATATATTAGCGAATAAAATGATATATGGACATGCCAATGAAAACATAGTGAAAAATAATCAACCCTTGAACAATACTGCCAAATTATGCTCCAGGAAAGTATTAATTGTTACTCATGTCAGTAATATATGAGTGCCCATTTCCATGAATACTCACTAGGATTAAATATCATTAATTTTTAATAAGTGTGAGTTTTTCATACTTCATTTTAAAGTATTACTTGAACTTTTGGATACCTACTTTGGGGGCAAGTCCTACAATCAGCATACGTCTTCTATTCCAATGGATCATGCCCCCCTCTCCTTGGCTCACCCCCACATTTTGTCACGTCTCAGAACCAAGTCTGGCTGTGATACTGGGCATCCTGCAGCTCCTGGCTTCAGGTCCAGAGTGAATTCCACTACACTGTGACCTTCTTTATAATCATCCCTAACCTCACTTAATTTTTAAACAGCTAAGCATTACCAGTTTTTTAATACCTACTTCCAACTCATATTAGAAGCACATTTTGCTGCTTAATTTTGGGTCACTTTTTATGTTGGATGAAAAGGAGAGAAGGGCAAACCTGAGTCACTGCAAATACAAACACAGCAGCCAATATCAGACTCAGTACATGTGACAGAGGATACTAATATATGATATGGTTTTAGAATCTGTGGTAATAAATAGTGAATAGTTTCTTACAGTGAAGTGACCATGTGATGGCATGACAAATATTAAACTTGAATGTGTGGATGTCTGAACTTTAGTTATCAGGCTATGTCTACATCAGAACAAATCAGATAGACTGTGAATTGTATTTTTTTACCCCTCCCCCTCCATTGTCAGAGTTCATACATCAACTTGAAGTCACCAGTGCTGGATTTTGTGAGAGCCAAGATAGGAATTGTTTTTTCTCCCCTCACTGTGGCATATGATGGACCAAAAGGTGAGTATAAATAAATTCCACTGGAGGATGAAAGAAATAAGAGACTTATTCCCATTTAGGATATTATAAAAAAGAGATTGTAGTTACCATCTTCTCTTTGATTAGGATATTCAGGATGAAATGTGGCTTGGTTTGAAAAGACAGATCACCACAATCTTCTCAGATCTCCATGATGCAATTAACTTATTTGACTAATCTAGGTAGCAGCTATTTTTCATATATTGCTTCCCAGACACAAAGGAATCAAATCTCTGACAGCATAATGGTAAGAACACTACCTCTGGAGTCAGACAGGTTCAGGCTCTGCCATATTAGCTGGATGATTGCAAAGTGCATACTATATTTCAGTTTCACCATCTATAAAATGGGGATAATGACATCTCATCTCATAAGAAACCTCATCATGTTGTGGAGGATTCAATTAGATAGTGTTAATCAAAACATGTGAACCTTACCTATAGTTATTGAAGAAGAGAGAGTCACAGGTATTCAGGACTTCAGGCTTTGTTTGGCAAGTTATTATAGCAATTTTATTTTATGGCTAGGAAAGTCTGATAATAGGATAGGAATGATTTATTATAACAGATTTTTACTAAAATTTTCAATGTGGCTAATGTTTTATTCTCTAACATAGCAGGGAGTTGCTGAGCCCGATGCTGTAACACCAAGAAGACTAAGACATAACGATGGAAAAAATGAGATTCAAAACTAAGCCTACCCTCTACTCTCAGCCCTGTTCCCACTTCACAATGCTCCAGCACCCTTCTTCCACTCTTCCCCATGATCCTGTATCACTGGGTCAAAAAGTACTAAGGCTTATAAATGTAAAGCCCTATGGAAGTAGGAATCATTTAAGATACCTACCCATATAGTTTATCTTATTCCCTTTTTTTGAAAGTTTGCTTGGGCAGTCAGCATTTCATTCTCTGTCAACTTCTGGCTCCTGGTACCAATTCTGCTCACTTACTTCACACCATTATACCCTGAAAGAATGTGATATCATAAAGATACTCTACTGATAACGGGACCAAAACCATAGAACAGAAAAGAACAAATTATTATTTTCATCAAACTGAATAAAAACACCAAGGATGTGTTTTGCTAGTACATTGTGTGTGTGTGTGTGTGTGTGTGTGTGTGTGTGCATCTATCTTTCTTCATGTGGAAAAGATGAGAAAAAATATTGAAAGATGAACTGTTTCTTCCCTATATTTTTTCTGATAACTTTAAGCAGTCTTCAACAAAATATAAGCAAACTAAGTCCAGGAACATATAAAAATGACTGCACAGTGACCAAATGGGATTTATACCAGAATGCAAGGTTGTTTTAACAACTGAAAATCAACTAATGTGATAAACTGTATTAACAGAATATAGGACAAAATGCATGTAATCATCTCAATAAATGCAGAAAAAGCATTTTACAAATTCTACACCTATTCATGATAAAAACATTAGTAATCTAGGAATAGAGAACACTTCTACAGTTGAATACAAGGCATTTATGGAAAAACCACAACTAGCATCACATTTGATAGTGAAATACTGAATAATTTCTCCCTAAGATCAGGACCAAGACAAGGATGTCTGTTCTTACCATTTCTATTCAACATGATACTGGAGGTTCTAGTTAGGACAATCAGGAAAGACAATGACATGAAAGGCATCCAGATTGGAAAGAAAGAAGTTAAGCTATCCCTACTTGCAAACAGCATGGTTTTGCATATAGAGAATCCTAAGAAATCTACTAAAAATCTATTAGAACTAATTTTAAAATGCAGCAAGGTGGCAGGGTACAAGATCAATACATAAAAATCAATGGTATACACTAGCAATGAATAATCCCAAATGAAATTAAGGAAACAATTCCATTTATAATATCAAAAAGAATCATATACTTAGGAATAAACTTAACTAAAGTACAAAATTTATAGTATGAAAACTCCAAAACACTGCTGAAAGAAATTAAAGACTTAAGTAGATAGGAAGACGTCTATATTCATGAATCCAAAGTCTTAATGTTAAGATGGCAGTATTCCTCATACCGATCTACCAATTCAATTCAATCTACCAAATCTCAGCTGACATTTTTCAGAGATTGAGAAGCTGACCCTCAATTCTATAGACATGCAAAAGACCAGAATACTCATAATAATTCTGAAAAAAAAATGTTGGGTCTCACAATTCCGAATTTCAAAACTTGTTGGAAGTCTACAGTAATCAAGACAATGTGATACTAGCATAAGGGTAGATAATTACATCATTGAAGTAGAACTGAGAGTCCAGAAATAAACCATTACAATGATCCTCAATTGATTTTTGACAAAGGTATCAAGACAATTCAATGGTAAAGAAAGTCTTTTCAAGAAATGGTGCTGGGACAACTATTTACCCATATGAAAAAGAATAAAGCTAGACCTCAACTTTCACAAAAATTAACTCAAAACAGATGAGAGACCTACCAGTAAGAGCTAAAACTATAAAACTCTTAGAAGTAAATAAATATAGGAGTAAATCTTTGTGACCTTGGTCTTCATAGAGATGATACTAAAAATATGAGTGTGAAAGAAAAAATAAGTAGATTGGACTCTATCAAAATAAACTTTTGTGCTTCAAAGGACACCTCCAATAAATGCATAAAAGTAAAAATATAAAGTAAAAAGATAACCCAGAAAATGGGAGAAAATATTTGCAAATCATATATCTGCTAAGGAATTTGTATCTAGAATACATAAGGAACTCTTATAATTCAACAATAAAAGACAAATAACCTAATTTTAAAAATGAGCAAAATATCTAAATGAACATTTCTGCAAAGAAGATACATAAATTGTCAATAAACACATGAAAAGATGCTCAGCATCATTAGCTGTTGGGGAAATGTAAATAAAAAGACGTATCAATTCAATCCCACTAGGATGGCGATAATCAAAAAGATAAATGGTAACAAGTGTTAATGAGGATACACAGAAATTTGAACACTCATACACTGGCATTGGTACTGTGAAATGGTGCAGCCACTTCGGAAAAGTCTAGCAGTTCCTCAAAAGATTAAACATAAGAGTTGCCACATGATCCATCACTTCAACTCCTAAGTATACATCTAACTTAAATGAAAACATATGTCCACACTAAAACTTGTACAGAAATGTCCACAGCAGCATTATTTACCATAGCCAAAATTAGAAAAACTAATGTTCCTAAAATGACGAATGGATAAATAAAACATGGTCTATCCATACAATAATATATTATTTAGCAATAAAAAAATGAAGCATTAGTACAGGTTACAACATGAAGAAACCTTGAAAACAGTATTCAAAGAGAATAAAGGTAGTCATCACGTATTGTATGATTCCATTTATATGAAATGTCCAAAATAGGCAAATCTATAAAGACAGAAAGTAGATTAGTGGTTGCCTAAGATTTTGGGAAAGGGAAGAAAAGAGAAATGACACTAACAGATAAGAGGTTTTTTTGGCGGGTGATGAAAATATTCTAAAATTGATTGTAGTGGTGTCTGCATAATTCTGTGAATACAGTAAAAAGCCATTGAACTGTATGGTATGTGAATACCTGAATAAAGCTGTGAGGGAAAAAAAAAAGAATTCAGGCATGAGTTTTTGATTTATAAACCTCCAAGTCAAGACAATGGACCATTTTCTCACTTACATTATTTTACATTTGTTTCAGAAATCTGAAGACAGAGCGATATTTCCCAGTGGGGAAATATATTTCTTCCAGAAATTATCCACCTAATATGCAAACAATATCCTTAACTTATTCTTCAGATAAGAATGAGGCTAAAAAATGTTAAATCAAACACTTTGCTACAGAAAATGGAGGAGGGAGAAATATACACAATAGCTATTTTATTTTACAGGTGGTTTTTTTTTTCCCTGCTGTTGCTACTATATCACAGTAAATACATCAGGATACGAAAGTTCCACCTATTTTCTGACATAAAAACTACAAACATACTTGTCTATGATACATTACAGAAAGTCATTAGACACATTCTGTTAAAGAAGGCCACCTTCTCCAGGAAAGGATGAAAATAATTCCTTCTCTCAGAAAACAGGAAGGTAGTTAGGTAACCATTTTATTTATTTCAAAACTGACCCTGGAGTTAAGGGGAAACATCTATTCCAGGGTAGATAGTTTGAGCTTCGAAATGATTCAAGCTCAGACCCTTCTTGGTTGGCGGTTAAAGGCTACTGTGAAAGGGAAAGAGAGAATGTGTTTGTATAACAGACTAAGAGAATATCAGGGAGAGTTTTTGGTGTGGAGGAATAAAGGAAGTATAGACTGGAAGCTGAGAGAGTTTGAAAGAGGCAGGCATTAAAAAATTCTAGGATACCAGAGCTGGAAAAGTCATCCAAGAGGGGAAAATCTGATATGAGTATGCTGGTGGGTGGACAAGAGAGGGTTTATTGTGAGTTCCTCAGCACTACTTAGTGTCCTTGAAGGCCAACCCGATAGGACTGCACCTGTGTCCAGACGTCACACGGACAGGACCTCCCCTCTGTCCACACCAACCCCTCACTGAGAATAAGAGCAAGGCAAGAAATAACTCTGCCACTACCTGGATGTACCCTGAGGATGTCCCTTCCTGCATCGCTCTAAGGACAATTTTAAGACTAAGGAGTATTCTAAGAGAGGTGCTATGGGACAAGGTGGGGTCAAAGGGGAAAGCTTCAAACCCATACTTGAAAGGGCTGCAGTCAACAACCTTGTCTGCCAAGTGGATTCTCTGTTACGTACAGAGAAAGTGTCACACTCATCAGGTGCTCATGATACATACTTTTTAATATGATTGCTTGTAAGACAAATCTTTGAAAAGAGAATTCTATTTTATTGAAAATATTGCTTATGACTTACAATTGAGTCTGGTACTTCAGGTAGGATTGAGAAAAAATAAAAATTTTATGAGGGAATCATACCATTTATTAAAATGTCTGTTGAGTCCAAAACACTGTTAGTCTACATCATGGGAGGTAAATGTTGTTTCCTTTTTATAAGTAACCTGAGTCTCTGAAAGAATAAATATCTAATTTAGAGTCACACTGCTAGTACCAGCAGAGAAAAACCCTACACCTTCATCTTTAAACTTATAAGACTGGGCTTGCGGAAACCTTGTGATATTATTCTTACTTGGTTGATACACTGCTTCAGAAGAGTGAATGAACAGTAGATGCATCATTAGGAAAAAGTGTGTAGTGATAACTTTGTAGGTAGCAAGGTAATATTGCTCATAGTAGGTGCAAAATATTTACTTTTAATTATTTTATTTTATTTTTTATTGAGATATAAGTGCATTGACTGAAGGAACAGAAAAGGACACAGTGTTGTTTAGGAAACTTCTGACCAGCCTGAATGTTATAATCAGAAGCTTTTTGCAACTCCACTAATACTTTGGACTTCCCATGCTTTTGCTAATAATATGATTACATGCTTCTGCCTTGGTGTCTGATCCCAGCAACACTCCCAGAGATAACCCACTTCCAGAGAACACCAAGGTGAACTTCTATCTCTAGTTTTACTAATAATAAAGGCCATACATCATAGCAGCAAATTGCCAGGGATCCTGGGGTAGGCTAAGAAGAGATATTTTAATGGCCTTAGGTAATTACAAAGCACAGACATTTGCTATAATAGGAAATGGAAGAAGCTGTATCTCAGGGATAATCCAGACAGTAAGAGGACTGACCCTTCTTTTCTATAGGCATCTCCCAGCAATTTAGACAGTATCACAGGAAGAATTATAAGATCAAATCAGCTTTGTTGAAATATCCCAAGCTGTAGAGCTGAATGAATAAGCAGAATAAACTGAAGTTTAAGATTGCCCCTGAGGAAAAATGAATGACTACAGTTTTCCCCACTTACTAATTCATTTAATAAACATAATTACCAGAAGACCTTCAAGATGGCAGAGCAGTAAGACACAGAGATCACCTTCCTCCCCACAAATACATCAAAAATACATCTACATGTGGAACAACTCCTACAGAACACCCACTGAATGCTGGCAGAAGACCTCAGACTTCCCAAAAAGCAAGAAAATCCCCACGTACCTGGGTATGGCAAAAGAAAAAAGAAAAAACAGAGGCAAAATAATAGGGACGGGACCTACACCTCTCGGAGGGAGCTGTGAAGGAGGAAAAGTTTCCACACACTAGGAAGCCCCTTCACTGGTGGGGATGGTGGGGTAGCCGGGGGGAAGCTTTTAGAGCCATGGAGGAGAACACAGCAACAGGGGTGCAGAGGGCAAGGTGGAGAGATTCCGCACAGAAGATCAGTGCGGACTAGCACTCACCAGCCCGAGAGGCTTGTCTGCTCACCCGCAGGAGTAGGTGGGGGCTGGGAGCTGAGGCTCGGGCTTCAGAGGTCAGATGCCAGGTAGAGGACTGGGGTTTGCTGCGTGAACACAGACTGAAGGGGGCTAGTGAGCCACAGGTACAGGGAGGGAGTCCGGGAAAAAGTCTGGACCTGCCGAAGAGGAAAGAGCCCATTGTTTTGGTGTGTGTGAGGAGAGGGGGTTCCTGCTCTGTACAGCCACAGAAGGCAGAGCACCGCCTAAACAAGCTCCAGAGATGGGCACAAGCTGCAGCTAACAGCTTGGACCCCAGAGACAGGCATGAAACGCTAACACTGCCGTTGCTGCCATCAAGAATCCTGTGTGCAAGCACACGTCATACCCACAACCCACCCACCCTGGGAGCCTGTGCAACCTGCCACTGCCAGGGCCCCAAGATCAAGGGCAACTTCCCTGGGAGAACACAGTGTGCTTCGGGCTGTTGTCATGTCACCCTCTGCCACCACAGCACCACAGGCTCACCTTGCATTCCAGTCATGACTACTGTACCCTCCCTCTCCCTGGCCTGAGTGAGCAAAAGCACCCTAATCAGCCACTGCTTTAACCCCCTCCTGTCTGGTTGGGAACAGATGGCTGAGGGTGACCTACACGCAGAAGCGGGGCCAAAACCAAAGCTGAACCCCAGGAGCTGTGCAAACAAAGAAGAGAAAAGGAAATTTCACCATGCAGCCTCAGGAGCAACAGATTAAACACCCACAATCAACTTGATGCACCCCGCATCTGCGGAAAACCAAAACAGACAACAAGTGTTCCCAACACTGAGGAAGTGGACTTCGGGAGCAACTGTAGACCTGCAGTTTGCTTTCTGAGTCTGACTTGTTTCTGGTTTTTATGTTTATCGTCGTCTACTTTTTAGTGCTTGTTATCATTGGTGGATTTGTTTACTGGTTTGGTTGGTCTCTTTTTTAAAATATTTTTTCTTTTTAAAATTTTATTATTTTTATTTTTTTTTCCTTTTTTCTCTTTTTGTCAGTATGTATGTTTCTTTGAGTGATTTTTTTCCGTTTAGGTTTGCTTTTTTACCATTTGGCCTAGTGTTCGGACTATTCGTCTTTTGTTTGTTTCTTTGTTTTCCTTTTATGAGTGTGTGTGTGTTTATTTGTGTGATTTTGTGTGTTTAGCTTTGCTTTTACCATTAGGTTTGGGGTACTATCTGCTCAGTTTTACTTTCTTTTTCCTTTATTTTCTACCTTTTCTTCCGAGGGTGTGGCTGGCAGGGTCCTAGTGCTACAGCCGGATGTCCGGCCTGAGCTTCCAAGGTGGGAGAACTGAGTCCAGGACATTGGACCACCAGAGACCTCCTGGCCCAAGAGCTCTCTCAGAAATCTATGCCTCAACACTAAGACCCAGCTCCACCCAATGGCCAACAAGCTCCAGTGCTGGATGCCCCACACCAAACAACTAGCAAGACAGGAACACAACCCTACCCATTAGCAGAGAAGCTGCCGAAAGTCATACTAAGTTCACAAACACCCCAAAACACAACACCAGACATGAGCCTGCCCAACAGAATGACAAGATCCAGCCCCACCCACTAGAACACTGGCAACAGTCCCCTCCACCAGGAAGCCTACACAACCCACTGAACCAACCTCACCCACTGTGGGCAGACACCAAAAACAACAGGAACTACGAATCTTCAGTCTGCAAAAAGGAGACCCGAAACACATTAAGTTAAGGAAAATGAGAAGACAGAGAAATATGCAGCAGATGAAGGAGCAGAGTAAAAATCCACCAGACCAAACAAATAAAGAGGAAATAGACAATCTACTTGAAAAAGAATTCAGAGTAATGATAGTAATGATGATCCAGAATCTTGGAAACAGAATGGAGAAAATACAAGAAACATTTAAAAAGGACCCAGGAAAACAAAACAGCAAACAATGATGAAAAAAAAAAAAAAAGAAATTTAAAATTCTCTAGAAGGAATCAACAGCAGAATAACTGAGGCACTTATTATTATCCTGGAAGATAAAAGAGTGGACCTAACTACCACAGAGCAGAATAAAGAAAAAAGAATGAAAAGAATTTGAGGACAGTCTCAGAGACCTCTGGAACAACATTAAACATAGTTTAATAGTTGAAATAGTTGAAAACTTCCCTAATATGGGAAAGGAAATAGTCAATCAAGTCCAGGAAGCACAGAGAGTCCCATACAGGATAAATCCAAGGAGAAACATGCCAAGACACATATTACTCAAACTGTCAAAAATTAAATACAAAGAAAACATATTAAAAGCAGCAAGGGAAAAACAACAAATAACACACAAGGGAATCCCCATAAGGTTAACAGCTGATCTTTCAGCAGAAACTCTGCAAGCCAGAAGGGAGTGCCAGGACATATTAAAAGTGATGAAAGGGAAAAACCTACAACCAAGATTACTCTACGCAGCAAGGATCTCATTCAGATTCAACAGAAAAATTAAAACTTTTACAGACAAGAAAAAGCTAAGAGAACTCAGCACCACCAAACCAGCTTTACAACAAATGCTAAAGGAACTTCTCTAGGCAGGAAAAACACGATAAGGAAAAGACCTACAATAACAAACCCAAAACAATTAAGAAAATGGTAATAGGAATATATATATCGATACTTACCTTAACTGTAAATGCTCCAACCAAAAGACACAGACTGGCTGAATGGATACAAAAACAAGACCCATATACATGTTGTATACAAGAGACCCACTTCAGACGTAGGGACACATACAGACTGAAAGTGAGGGGATGGAAAAAGATATTCCATGAAAATGGAAATCAAAAGAAAGCTGGAGTAGCAATTCTCATATCAGACAAAATAGACTTTAAAACAAAGACTATTACAAGAGACAAAGAAGGACACTACATAATGATCAAGGGATCAATCCAAGACGAAGATATAACAATTGTAAGGATTTATGCACCCAACATAGGAGTACCTCAATACATAAAGCAAATGCTAACAGCCATAAAAGGGGAAATGAACAGTAACACAATAATCATAGGGGACTTTAACACCTCACTTTCACCAATGGACAGATCATCCAAAATGAAAATAAAGAAACACAAGTTTTAAATGACACATTAAACAAGATGGACTTAACTGATATTTATAGGACATTCCATCCAAAAACAATAGAATACACTTTCTTCTCAAGTGCTCATGGAACATTTTCCAGGATAGATCATATCTTGGGTCACGAATCAAGCCTTTGTAAATTTAAAAACATTGAAATCATATAAAGTATCTTTTTTGACTACAACACTATGAGACTATATATCAATTACAGGAAAAAACTGTAAAAAATACCAACACATGGAAGCTAAATTATATGCTACTAAATAACCAAGAGATTACTGAAGAAATCAAAAAATACCTAGAAACAAATGACAATGAATACACAACAACCAAAAACCTATGGGATGAGGCAAAAGCAGTTCTAAGAGGGAAGTTTATAGCAATACAATCCTACCTCAAAACACGAAAAATCTCAATCTAAGTTTACACCTAAAGCAATGAGAGACAGAAGAACCAAAAAAAAAACCCCAAAGTTAGCAGAAGGAAAGAAATCATAAAGATCAGATCAGAAATAAATGAAAAAGAAATGAAGGAAACAATAGCAAAGTTCAAAAAAACTAAAAGCTGATTCTCTGAAAAGATTAACAGAATTGATAAAGCGTTAGCCAGACTCATCAAGAAAATAGAATACTCAAATCAACAGAATTAGAAATGAAAAAGGAGAAGTAACAACTGACACCTCACAAATACAAGGGATCATGAGAGATTACTACAAGCATCTATCTATATGCTATATAATGGAAAACCTGGAAGAAATGGACAACTTCTTAGTAAAGCACAACCTTCCAAGACTAAATCAGAAAGAAATAGAAAATATGAACAGACCAATCACAAGCACTGAAATTGAAATTGTGATTAAAAATCTACCAAGAAACAAAAGCCCAGGACCAGATGGCTTCACATGCAAATTCTATCAAACATTTAGAGAAGAGTTAACACCTACCCTTCTCAAACTCTTCCAAAATCTAGCAGAGGGAAGAACACCTGCAAACTCATTCTACGAGGCCAACATCACCCTGATACCAGAACCAGACAAAGATGTCATAAAAAAAGAAAACTATAGGTCAATATCACTGATGAACACAGAGGCAAAAATCCTCAACAAAATACTAGCAAACAGAATCCAACAGCACATTAAAAGGATCATACACCATGGTCAAGTGGGGTTTATCCCAGGAATGCAAGGATTCTTTAATATATGCAAATCAATCAATGTGACTCACCATATTAACAAACTGAAGGATAAAAACCATATGATAACCTCAACAGATGCAGAAAAAGCTTTTGACAAAATTCAATACATATTTATGATAAAAACTCTCCACAAAGTGGGCACAGAGGGAGCTTACTTCAACATAAAAAAGGCCATATATGACAAACCCGTAGCCAACATCATTCTCAATGGTGAAAAACTGAAACCCTTTCCACTAAGATCAGGAACACGACATGGTTGCCCAATCTCACCACTACTATTCAACATAGTTTTGGAAATTTTAGCCACAGCAATTAGAGAAGAAAAAGAAATAAAAGGAATCCAAATTGTAAAAGCAGAAGTAAACCTGTCACTGTTTGCAGATGACATGATACTATATAGAGAGAATTCTAAAGATGCTACCAGAAAACTACTAGAGCTAATCAATGAATTTGGTAAAGTAGCATGATGCAAAATTAATGCACAGAAATCTCTTACATTCCTATACACTAATGACGAAAAATCTGAAAGAGAAATTAAGGAAACACTCCCATTTACCACTGCAAAAAAAAGAATAAAATACCTAGGAATAAACCTACCTAAAGCAACAAAAGAACTGTATGCAAAAAACTATAAGACACTGATGAAAGAAATTAAAGATGCTACAAACAGATGGAGAGATATACCATGTTCTTGGATTGGAAGAATCCACATTGTGAAAATGACTCTGCTACCCAAAGCAATCAACAGATTCAGTGCAATCCCTAACAAACTACCAGTGGCATTTTTCACAGAAGTAGAACAAAAAATTTCACAATTTGTATGGAAACACAAAAGACCCCGAATAGTCAAAGCAATCTTGAGAAAGAAAAACGGAGCTGGAATAATCAGGCTCCCTAACTTCAGGCTATACTACAAAGCTACAGTAATCAAGAAAGTATGGTACTGGCACAAAAACAGAAATATAGATCAATGGAACAGGATAGAAAGCCCAGACATAAACCCATGCACATCTGGTCATCTTATCTTTGATAAAGGAGGGAAGAATATACAATGGTGAAAAGACAGCCTCTTCAATGAAAGGTACTAGGAAAACTGGACAGCTACATGTAAAAGAATGAAATGAGAACAATCCCTAACACCATACACAAAAATAAACTCAAAATGGATTAAAGACCTAAATGTAAGGCCAGACACTATCAAACTCTTAGAAGAAAACATAGGCAGAACACTCTGACATAAATCACAGCAAGATCCTTTTGTACCCCCCTCCTAGAGAAATGGAAATAAAAACAAATAAATGGGACCTAATGAAATTTAAAAGCTTTTGCACAGCAGGAAACCATAGCCAAGACGAAAAGACAACCCTCAGAATGGGAGAAAATATTTGCAACCGAAGCAACGGACAAAGGATTAATCTCCAAAATATACAAGCAACTCATGCAGGTCAATATCAAAAAAATAAACAACCCAATCCAAAAATGGGCAGAAGACCTAAATAGACATTTCTCCAAAGAAGATATACAGATTGCCAACAAACACATGAAAGGATGCTCAGCATCACTAATCATTAGAGAAATGCAAATCAAAACCACAGTGAGGTATCTCCTCACACCGGTCAGAATGGCCATCATCAAAAAAATCTACAAACAATAAATGCTGGTGAGGGTGTGGAGAAAAGGGAATCCTCTTGCACTGTTGGTGGGGATGTAAATTGATACAGCCACTATGGAGAACAGTATGGAAGTTCCTTAAAAAACTAAAAATAGAGCTACCATATGACACATCAATCCCACTACTGGGTATATATCCTGAGAAAAACATAATTCAAAAAGAGACATGTACCACAATGTTCATTGCAGCACTATTTACAATAACCAGGACATGGAAGCAACCTAAGTGTCCATCGACAAATTAATGGATAAAGAAGATGTGGCACATATATACAATGGAATATTACTTGGCCATATAATGAAACAAAATTGAGTTATTTGTAGTGAGGTGAATGGACCTAGAATCTGTCGGACATGGTGAAATAAGTCAGAAAGAGAAAAACAAATACTGTCTGCTAACACATATATATGGAATCCAAAAAAACAATATGTTTCTGATGAACCTAGGGGCAGGACAGGAAGAAGTACACAGAGAGAATGGACTTGAGGACACAGGGAGGATGAAGTATAAGCTAGGATGAAGTGAGAGAGTGGCATTGACATATATACACTACCAAATGTAAAATAGATAGCTAGTGGGAAGCAGCTGCATAGCACAGGGATATCAGCTCAGTGTTTTGTGACCACCTAGAGGGGTGGGATAGGGAAGGTGGGAGGGAGACACAAGAAGGAGGAGATATGAGTAAATATTTACACATATAGCTGATTCACTTTGTTATACAGCAGAAACTAACACAACATTGTAAAACAATCATACTCCAATAATGATGTTAAAAAAGAAACATAATTACCAAGATGGTGGCTTGATGCTATGAGTTCTAAAAGGAAGTGCTCTGAGAAAACATAAGGGACACTTAAAGACCTTAAATGAGACTCAAAAGCATCCTATATAGAATTACACATATAGGCCATACCTTTAAATTTAAAAAAATGAAGTTAATTTTTTAAAATTCCTCAGTATCAGCCAAGTGGGAAGTGAGCTTATTTTTAGCTGTCACTGCCTCACCAGGATGTGATATGGATGCAATATGAGCTCTGCAGTTCTCTTAGCTCCTGTTCATCAGTGAGCTCCCCTGGGCAAATTTCTCATTACTTTACCCAATATGGCTGATGCATCTTGAGATGCCATGTCCTATTTCTGTCTGCATCCAAACCTTTAGTTCAATGTTTCCACCTGGAGTTCTATTAATGAACAGGGGAAAGTTCAGCTTAATTTCCAAATCATATCAGCTTTCTATTCATTTAGTGTCAAGATCACCAATGACTTTCATGTTGTTAAATCGAATGGACAGTTCCTGGTCCTTAAAACACATTTTTCACTAGACATTGAGGATCCCTAACTCCCTTGGTTTTCCCCCCTACCACTCTGGCTCCCAGAATTCTTTACTGATTCCTCCTCTTCAATCTTCACTCTAAATTTTGGAGTGTTTTAGGTCTCATGTACTGAGCTTTGTATCTTTTCTATCTACATTCACTCCATTGGTGATCTTACCTAATCTCATAGTTTTAAATGCCACTTCAATACATTCACAAATGTGTTTCTCCAGTCCTGATCTACTAACTCCTGAGGCTCCAGCCTAGTGAGTCTCCTGCCTACTCAACATCTTTATTTAGATGGCATCTGAAATTTAACATGTATATTAAAATTTTATACCGTTTCTCTATGCCTACTATCTATATCTGCAAACATGTTATCTTCCACTCTTAATCTAGTTCTCTTCATATCCTCCTCAGACTAAAACGGCAACACACCCTCAGTAGCTCACAGTAAAAACCTTGGAATCACCCTAGTTTCATCACTTTCTCTTACACTCCAAATCCAACCCAGCAACAAATATTGATGGTTTACCCTTTAAAGTACATCCAGAAGCATGTAACTTTTTCCACATCCATCACTACCACCCTGATCCAAGCAACTCACCTGCTTACCTGCATTAGCTTAACACATCTATTTTGGGCTTTGTTTCCCTATATTCTATTCTCAGTACAAGTAAAGTGATACCTTTTAAAAGTAAGTCAAATTTTGTTATTCTTCTATTCAAAACCTACTAATGGTCTTCACTCTCACTCAGAGTAAAAGCCAAAGTCCATAATGGCTCAGAAGGCTTTAAATAATCTTTCCCCCTCCCAACCCACCTCTTGGATCCTGTCCGAGATCCAGAGGTTCTGTCACTAGCTCACTCCACTCTAGCACAATAGCCCCTTCTTGCTTTTCACTAAGCACAACAGTCAGGTCCAATTTCAAAACTTTGCACTTGCCCTTTCCTCTGCCCAGAATGTTCTTTCCTGCATCCCTCACCTCATTCAGTTCTTTGATTAAAATGTCACCTTCTCTGTGAGAACTTCTCCGACCTTCCTATTTTAAATTGCAACACCCACCCAGAATTACCTGTCGCTCTTCTATGCTTTTTCATTTTTCTTCCTAACATTTTTTGGCATTTGGCACACCATACATTTTATCTTTTTTGATATGTTGTCTGTCTCCTCCTATGTATGCAAATTCCATGGAGTCAGGTTTTACCTTTTTAATTCAAGGCTGTGCCCCAGTTCTTGAAACAATGCACGTCAGATCCAGAATAAGCACCCAATAAATGGATTTTTTTTTTTTTTTTTTGCGGTACGCGGGCCTCTCACTGTTGTGGCCTCTCCCGTTGCGGAGCACAGGCTCCAGACGCGCAGGCTCAGTGGCCATGGCTCACGGGCCCAGCCGCTCCGCGGCACGTGGGATCTTCCCAGACCGGGTCACGAACCCATGTCCCCTGCATCGGCAGGCGGACTCTCAACCACTGCGCCACCAGGGAAGCCCCAATAAATGGATTTTGTATAAATGAATGAATTCCTTCCACACTTACTCCCCCCTCATATTTAATAGCATGACATATTTACTTGAAGACCAAGGATAAAACAACTATAGTACGCCATGATCTTCAAAATCATCCTGTCCAAAGTGTCTCTCTCTATACCTCTGGGTGCTTCCCAAGAATGGGTCTACATGGACTGACCCTCCAGGGCTATTTCATAATCTGCAGCCACATGAGAGGTACAGGGATCTCCCATTTCCTTCAAGAGTTTTCCTGCTACTTGTGCCAAATGTGATGATGACAATGATGATGATGATGTCATAGCACTAGCTAACATTTTTTTAAGTGTTTACTATTCATCAACCTTTGTGCTAAGAATTTCTCTTTGCACTATCTCATTTAATTCCTACAACAAATCTGTTTGGCAGCTACTATTATTAATCTTTTTTTACAGATGAACACAATACTTAGCAAAATTAAGCAACATGAGAGTTTATACAGCTAATCAGTTGCAGAGCTGGGTTAGGAGCTGAGATCTGCCCAACTCCAGAACCCAAGATCTTAGCCTCTACCCTACACTGCCTCCCTCAAGTCTCTGCTTCATTTGTACTCAGCCCCATCCAGAGATGGAATCTTCTTGGTAGTCCTGGTGGTGGCCACCATGAAGAAGAAGCATTATTGAAAGATCCAGATAATTAATGTTTTGGCATCCTTTGGGTTGTAAGGGCAAGACTCCTCTCTATAAATGACAAGAACAAAAATAACTGCAGTTGCTCATTTAAAGTCACGAATCTGGGTATAAACATAGGAAAATTAAATGTTATGAAACTTTCAACAGCAGCCTCTATTTCAGTTCCAACAATGGCCAAGACATTAGAAAGAAATTTGGATTTATTGAAACTCTTGATGTAAATGTATATTCTCTTCTGGTTCATAAACAGAAACTAGATACATCTAATCATTTAAAAGTCCTTGCTAGCTGGAATTGGCTTAATTTATGATCTTAAAAAGCAATTTTGAAAAATCACATAATGAATTAAATTCCTCATTTATTAAATTATTAAAAGGTTTATCAGTTTATTCACATGCACAAAAGATGTACTCATATCCCATGAAGCAAAATCGGGTAGACTCAGTTTAAATCCTGGTATTAAACACTTATTAGATGTAGGCCTTAGCATTGGATTTTAGCCATGGAAGGACTCAAATTAATTCATTTTTAAATGAGATTAATGCCACCTATCTCTCATGTGTTTTGAAGACTAGATGATATTATATATACAAGTGCCTTGCACAGTAGCTGACATATAATAAGTTCTCAACAAAGGTTAGCTTGAAATTAGGGTCTCTAAAAAAGCTTTAATTGGCAAAGTGCAGTGGCATGTTATCATGTGTTAAAGGAGTTTCAAGAGAATTTCCCAAAATGTTTTATTAACCTTGTCATTTCTGAGGCAGCTAGACTTACTATTATGGGCCCACAGATCTTTTGGGTTTTGTAAATGTAAAGCTTAGAAGAAAGATAGTGAAGTGGGACAGTGAAGCCACCTACACATCAGTATGAGACACTGAAAATAATTCTCCATGTGTTGACCCTGAGCGTGCGTGTGGCTGCCAACACCAGCATGTGGTCTTGGAGCAAATGATGGAGTTAGAGTGTCTCATAAAGATGAACAGGGTGCTCCACAAGAAAGAAACACCTGGCTATATTCTTTATCATAAATATATAACTATTCTTTATAGCAAATAAAGAGATGTATTATAAGGAATAGGCTCAAGTGATTATGGAAGTTGAAAAGTCCGTAGGTCAGCAGTTGGCAAGCTAGAGACCCAGGAGACCAATGTTTATATATAATTCTGCTCATGGTTCTGCTTCTCTGATTGAAGCCTGCATGATGTGTATTATTATTATTATTTTTGCGGTACGTGGGCCTCTCACTGTTGTGGCCTCTCCCGTTGCGGAGCACAGGCTCCGGACGCGCAGGCTCAGCGGCCATGGCGCACGGGCCCAGCCGCCCCACGGTATGTGGGATCTTCCCAGACCGGGGCACGAACCCGTGTCCCCTGCATCGGCAGGCGGACTCTCAACCACTGCGCCACCAGGGAAGTCCACGATGTGTATTATTATCAACACAAAGCCTGGACAGTGAGAAACCCCCATAGTGCCTTTTATTTGTAGAAACTCAATTAGAAAACCTGAGGTCATACAAGACCACAGAAAGCAAATTTGTCTGCCAATACATAACAGCTTTAAATATGTCCATCTGTGTCAAAAGCCATAATGAGACTGAGGCGTATCAAGTTTTTATGATGATAGTATTTCATCAGAAGAAAAAGGGATGTTCAAATCCTACTCAGACACAACCACCTTTTCAAAGAGAGACAAAGTATATTTCATGGATTATGGACCTTCACAACTCTAGTAAGATGGTGCATAGATGGGTAAATGTGTGGTGCATCACGAGACATGGTATAAAAGATAATTCAATCTCATTTTCCATAGTGTAACTTCAACAGATCATGCTGAAATTTGAAAATTAACATGCCAAAATAAGCACATTAATTAGAAATACAGAAGTAAATATCAAAAGGAATAGGTACAATAATAGAAAGTGGTTGCCTCTAGGGAGAGAAAGCTTGTGGTGATGAGGGGGAGGGGTATAGAACAGTGATTTTTTTTTTGTTTTTTGTTTTTTTTAATATGCCTTGCACAAGTACCTGATTCTTCAGGTAAATAAATATATTTATGCATAGCTTTGATTAAAATTTTAAAATAAATGCAAAAGATTTATATGTAAAGATGATCATCAGTTATTAAAATTTTTTAAATTAACACTATCTAATATCCATATTCACAAAATGAATAGCTAAGTTACTATTTGCTATATAAAGGAATGTACTATTAATGAGCCATGGCCGCTGAGCCTGCGCGTCCAGAGCCTGTGCTCCGCAACGGGAGAGGCCACAACAGTGTGAAGCCCACGTACCGCAAAATAAATAAATAAATAAATAAAAGGGAGGAAGGTTAGAAGAAGAGGAGGGGGCAAAAGAGAAAGGGGAAAGACGAGGGAGGGAGAAGTGGGATGAGAGAACGGAGGAGGAGGGGGAGGGGGAGGGGAGGAGGAGGAGGAGGGGGAGGGGGAGGAGGGGGGAGGGAGAGAGGGGGAGGAGGGGGGAGGGGGGATGGGGAGGAGGAAATCACTGTCCCGGAGAGGCAAATCTTCCCCTCAACCCCACTTGAGTCCTTGTGGCTGAACTAATAATAAAATTGACACAAGATAGATTAACAGGAGAGAAAGAAACAAATTTTAATTTGTGCACACAGATGTTGCATAGAAATAGGACATAAGAAGCAGCCAAAGCAGGCAGCTTTTATACTTTTTAGACAGAGAAATAATACATTTCTGAGGAACTGACAAGACAAAGAAACTTAGGTTTGGTGTGCTCAATTACTGGAGAATCTAAACAAAGTCTGGGTTTAGTGTAGTAAATTAAAGTAACAAGGTGTGTTTACATAGCCTTATTGCCCAAATTCCCTATCTCTGTTGATAAGGCAGTTCTACCTTCAGATGTACGAGTGCACCTTTCCCATGGGAGATTTACTTCCTGCTTTCAGGAAGACAGAAAAGAGGGTCAGAGTGTTCCCCTTGCACTGGCTATTTTAAGTAATTTTAATCCAAAATAATCAATATTCTATTGTGGCATATTTTGGGGTGGCCTGCCTTGAGCCCCAGTATCACCATGACCCCATGAGCAGGAGCCTGATTGGTCCTAGCTATGAACCCTTCTCTCTGTACCTCCTTCAAATATACAGAAGTGTGAATTATAGGAACTTTGTGCCTTTGGAGCTAAAGACTATCTCAGACCATTCTGAACAAACTGAATGTTATTTTCTTAAGGGATTGCCCTGATAATTGTGTAATTACACATACTCCTCTGCATTCCTTTTTTTCTACCTTTAAAGTACAATTTACAAAGAATAAAATGAACCCATTAAGTTAACACTTTGATGAGTTTTGACGAATGCATATGCTGGAGTCAACATCACCCCAATCAGGACATAGAATATTTCCATCACCCAGAAAGTTCCTTTACGTTCCTTTCAGGCAATCCATCACTGCCCTAGGAAATCACTGCAGTTAACATATATCATCACAGTTTATTTCTGTCTGTTAAAGACCCTTATATAAATGTAAATGCACAGTATGTATTCTTTCCTTGACTGGATTCTCTTGCTCAGCATAATATTTTCGATATTTATCCATCTTGTTGCCTGCATTACTAATAGTTTGTTCTTCTTTTTATTGCTGATTAGTATTACATTACTGGAATATACCACAATTTGTTGATGGCTATTTGGATACTTTCCAGTTTGACCTATTATGAAAAAAACCACTGCTATGAAAATTCTGTACATGTCCTTTTGTGGGCGTTATGTGTTCATTTCTTTTCATTAAATATTTAGAAATGAAACTGCTGTGCAATAGGGTAGGTGGATGTTGAGCTTTTTAAGAAATTGCCAAACTGTTTTCCACAGAGTATACTATTTTATAGTCCTACTACAAATGTAAAAAAAAATCCAGTTGCAATTTTCTGATTCTTTCTATTTATTGCCTTACTTAATTTTGTGTACTTTTGCCTGTATTTCTGGTAGAAGAGCTCCTTTCAGCAGTATGGTGACAGATGGAAACTAGGTGGTGAGCACTCTGTAGTGTATACAGAAGTAAAAGTATGTTGTACACATGAAACTTACATAATGTTATAAACCAATGTTACCTCAATAAAAAATAAATTTTAAATACATTAATTTTTTAAAATATCAGTTGCTCTATATCTTCAGAAACATTTCATATTGTCAGTCTTCTTAGTTTTAGCCATTATACTAGGCAGAAAGTGATATCTTATGATATTGAATATATTTGCTTCTTGGCTATTTGTATACCTTCTGTGAAATGTCCATTCTACTTTTATTGTGTTGTTTGACTTTTTCTTGAGGAATTGACTTTTGGTTTTCATTTGTTTGTATTCTAGATACAAACCATTTGTCAGAAACATGCATTGCAAATATTTTCTCCAGACAGTGGCTTACAATTTTTTAATGGTGTCTTGTGATAAGCAGAGATTTTTATTTTGATGAGATCAAACATATCATATCTTTCTTTTTTATTTAGTGCTTTTTGAGTTCTAAGAAATTTTTGTCTACCTCAGTGCTGTAAACTACGTTTTCCTTTAGGTACATTATACATCTCAAATTAATTATTGTATACAGTGTGAGAAAAGAATTGAGTTTAAAGTTTTATTTTGTTTTTCTATATGGCTATCCAGTGGTTTCAGCAGGTGTGTTGAAAATATTTTACTTTTTCCATTGAATTATCTTTTTGCTTTCATAAAAATTAAAATTGCTTTTTATTAGGGTCCTACAGGCAGAGCCTCCTTCCAGAAGAGAGGTGGTTGAGATTTTCTATGTTCATCACTTGCAAGAACAAACAAGAGTAGTGCCAAAATCATTTTGAAATACCACCCCTTTCCTGAGGTGTTCCCTATGACCACAAAGCACTTGTCTAAGAAAGGAAGCATTTCAAAGAAGAAGCTAGATGACGTACTACAGAAATCTAAATTTCCGTCCATGCCTCAGATTTGGTTTGGTGCTTCCAAAAGTTAAGCAAAGGGAACTGACACTTACTGAGTATTTATGTTTGCCAGGTACTTCAGTGAGCAGTTTACGAACACTGTCTCAACTGATGCTCTCATTGATAACAGGGAGTATCTATTTGAATTCTACTGTATGGATAAGAAAACTTAGACCTTGTCTCAGTCACTTGGCCAGTTGGTGGCAGAAGCAGGATTTGAATCTGTGTTTGCCTAAGTCCAAAACCACAGTTCTTTCTCATATCTCATGTGACCCTATCACAGAAGATATCTGAAGGACATCCCATTAGGAGCTAAGGAAACAAATGAAGAGTATTTTCAGTTATTCTTGACCTACCAGATCACTGATTCTCTTTCATCCTCCTTAAGCTGTTACAGTTTTCTTCTCTCTTTCTAAAATGACCATCTCAATTTTGGTCCTTGAACTATGTTTCAAATAATATAGTATACTGCAAGTCACTTGTGAGCAGAGCCCATGAATAGTCCTAGGAATGTGTGCTGGTAAACTCAATTACAAGACAAAATATAGCTTTGATATATTTCCCATGGAATTTTTAAAAATAAATAATTTACCCTAAAACCAGTTTTTTGGATGACAACCTGCAAATTTACTTATAATTACTTCCTTCCCATTCATGTGCACATAAACCTTTGAAACTAATAATTACATGATTCTCTTAACAGCAGTTTACTTTCCCATGCAGTAACTAATCATTGTCAGTTGCAAATAATAATAAAAAAACAACAACTGCAAGTTTTTCCATTGTAAAAGAGAGTTAAGGTGGTTTGTTCTAATGTAAAGAAGTAAGTAAAGCAGACATTTGTCCTAACAACCACGGGAACGTGGGGTGTTTAAGCAGAGATGTCTTCTGTTAATTTGACAATATCAGTTATCATTCCTATATCTTTCTTGCTACATCTTGGAGCACTGCTGAATTTTATTTGGGGAGTGTGGTATGCAGCCAGACATGTATTTATTAAAAGGCATGTGTGTTTTCAAGGAGACTGAACGTATACAGCAATAAAAGCTATTAGCATATTTATTAAATTATACCTCTTTTATCATAATCTGAAGGGCTAGGTATAGGGACCATGTAATAATTGTTACCTGCCCACCAAGTCTGAGCTTCTATCACCCACCAGCTCCAGAAGTGAAAACAAAACCAATCACTGATACCATAGCTGTTAGCTGAGCTTTGGTTATTACCGCCCCTTCGTGATATCTGCTGGTAGTGTGAGTAAAACAAGCACTACCCTTTTGAAACGATGACAACGCAAAAACGTAAGCTTGTGGCTGCCATTGGGCCTTCTTTGGTACCTTGAGACAAGAGCTTACCAATGTTTCAATCCAATGAAGAAAAAAAAAACACATCTGAGAAACAATGGGTGAGACTGAATTGCTGGTATAATTTGAATTTTGGATTCATCCACACCTAAATCAGATTAGGTTTCTATCAAGAAAACTATCCCTGACAAATATTCAAGATAAGTCCACGGGACAAAACGCCAAGCAGGTTGCCACTGTGGATTGATGCACAAGCATCAGAAATGTCAAGAAAAGTGGGCATGTGAACAAGCTTGAAGGGCCAGAAGAAGGAAACATGATGCTCAAACCAGCTTCTACTAACAAGATATTTTCTAAAGATGGTCTTCTGGGGTTGGACCTAACACCAAGGGCAGATAGAACAGAATATACAACAGAACTGGTTGGTAGGAGGCAACAGGTAGCAGAGAGACAGGAATATCCTGACATACACGTGTCCCACTTACTTGACACGTAATCATATACTACCTGGTGACATTGCTTATATCATGCCTTGTGTTGTTAGGTAAATTTTCATGCCAACTTGCCCTGAATCTCCTACTACATTCTAAGCTCCTAAAAGAAAGTACTGACTATGCATGATGCTCTTTTAAAATTCCTAACAGTGCCTAGCATAGGACTATATATAGAGTGGATTCTCAATGAAAACTTAATGAATAAATGGAGGAATGAAAGTTGAATGAAAGAACAAATACCATCTAATTATTATTTAACTAAAATCATTGTATAAACAACACTTTATCAAATCCCACTTATCTTTTGGCTTGATCCTACTTTTCCCTTCCTTGTCCTTATTTAAAATAACTCTAATACTTTTGAGTCTCCAAAGTAATACCTATGTAAGAAGTTTATTTTTCTGTCTGAGTCTGTTTAAAACTCAAGCAACCTTCTCCAGCTCTGTCCTCTTGACTTCCATTTTCATCTTTTAAGAATCAAATGATTTTTCTTACTCCAGTAACATCTGTAGGAAAAATGTCCATGGCTTCTCAAAACAAGGCAATCAGCGTGTAGACTTACTGTCTAGAGGAAATTCAGAGGAAAAGTGCTGCCCCATTCTAACCCACAAGCCATATTCATTGGCAAGAGAGAATGAGAACTGCAACCCTTGGAGTGAAACATGCATAGGGCTGCTGTTAAAATGCTGACTCCTTAGCCACGTACCAGAACTACGTCCACGGACTCAGATCCTGGCAGTGTCAGAAATTCTCTCTCTTGCTCCCTCCCTTTTTTTTCAGTTATCCCCAGGTGAATTTTGTGTTCATTAAGAATGAGGGGCTTCCCTGGTGGTGCAGTGGTTGAGAATCCGCCTGCCGCTGCAGGGGATACGGGTTCGTGCCCCGGGCCGGGAAGATCCCACATGCCGCGGAGCGGCTGGGCCCGTGAGCCATGGCCGCTGAGCCTGCGCGTCCGGGCGCGTACCACAAAAAAAAAAAAAAAAAAAAAGAATGAGGATTGCTGTGAATTTCTTTGCCTGGAGGGACAAAGGGAAGCATGGCAACACCCTAATTTCAAAGGACTCACTATGGTAGTAGATATAATGTTAATTGTTAACAAGCACCTGCTTCTCCTAGAAGAGGCAAATTCCTAAACAAAAAAGATTATTTTGGATAATCAAAGGCATTACAAAGAAACATTCTACACTAGAGCTGAAGTTGGAAGCCATTTACTGTCCTAACTTCAGGCCTGGCAATCCCTTCCAAAAGTATTTCCAGCATAATAAACGAATCTCAGCTTAACTTAGAGGCTCAGGATACAGGGCTATCTTTGGACATCTGCTCCCTCTTTGTTTAGGACAGAGCCACCAGCATATACGTTTATATTTAATAACTCACGTGGATCTTTCTGAGACTATTCTGACAGAAGTGTGGATGGGAAATTTTCCTTTATGGCACCCCTGGAATTACCAGATAATGATTTTTCCTCCTAACAAGAGTAGATGTCTTATATAACTGTAGTTATTTTTTCTACATAACGTACACTATGTTCTCTGGACTCTTTCTAAAATATAAGCTACATATCTGTGATACTTAGAAAAACATGTGTGATCTAAAAATTTCCTCCCTTATAGTTTTCCTGTGTTAAGAAGCCATGTATGCCTGACTTGTGTGTTTCTATAAAATAGTAGGGAAATTTTTGCCTCAAAGTATTGTAAATAAGGTAGAGCACATCATGATTAGAATGGATTTCGGCCCATAGTTTCTGCTCTAGGAGAGAAAATTAAAAGGGGTCGGAAGACCTCTTGATTCCGTAACAATCCCTCAGTGTAGTCTACAGAGTATGGTACAAAGAGCAGGGGACCCTCTAGCATCACCCTGTTACCAGGGAGCCATGGGAGTTCAGGGGTCCAGTCCCCATACAGTTAAAGAAAACCATTTCTGGAAGAAGGTAGGCACCATGGAGGTAACACTTGGACATCTTTTGGCATTATAGTAATTTGATTCTACATTTGCTAAAGTGGGGTGGGAAGGAAGCATATTTCTGGCTAATGTCTACCTCACTGTGATTTTGAAAAATAAATAATCAAAATTTGGTCTAGAAAAGGGAGCCAGCTCCTCAAATATCCTACCTGGAGAAGATATGGATAATATGGGGCACAACACATTTTTGATAACTTTAAATAATGTAGACTCATGAAATTTTGATGATAGAAAATCCTTGGAGATAATTTAGTTCATTGGTTCCCAAATCTGGTTGACCATACAAATTACCCTAGACTTACTGAATCTGAATTTTCAGGGGGAGAAGCCAGAAATATATATTAATTTTTAAGTCTCCAAATGCATATGAGATCATCCAGATAGATAAGGGAATTGAAGAATTAAATGATTTGTTGAAAAATGCATATCTTGTCAATAGCACAAGCAGTTCAGAACCTAAACCACAAATTTCCAGAACTGAAAAGTATCTTTGAACGTCATCCTAGCATAACTATCTAAGAGTGGTCCTTAAACTATAAAAGATTTTGAGAGAACTCAGATTCTAGGCCCTGAAGACATTTTCAAATGCTGAGTCTGAGGTGAAGCCCAGAAATAGACTATTTTTTTTTTTTTTTGCGTTACACGGGCCTCTCACTGTTGTGGCCTCTCCCGTTGCGGAGCACAGGCTCCGGACGCACAGGCTCAGCAGCCATGGCTCACGGGCCCAGCCGCTCCGCAGCATGTGGGATCCTCCCGGACCGGGGCACGAACCCGTGTCCCCTGCATCTGCAGGCGGATTCTCAACCACTGCGCCACCAGGGAAGCTCCCAGAAATAGACATTTTTAAGAGGCCAGTTAGTTGATTCTGAAGGAGGTCAACTACTACAGGGCACAATTAAGGACATTTGGCCTATCAGTTGTTGGAATCCCTAGTATGATGTTCCCTCACTTTTGTTGAAACTCGTTGCATTTCTAAGAAGCTTAATATCATTGTAATACCCTTGCTTTATCATAGTTCGGTTAGAAACAGTTTTTTATATTTTTTCCCAGAAACCTACTGCCATAACTCTCCCTCACAGAAGTTATTTCTGCCTTTCTGGTCCATACAAAATGTTTTTCCCAATGCTGTATGTTAGCTTTTTGAGCATTCATAACCTTTCTAAGACTCCTTTCCAGGGGAGAATGGAGATTAAAAATTCCTCTAGTTCATCTCTCACCTCTCACTCCTCTCACTTTGTGACTTGTTTCACTTATGACCAAAACCCTTCTCCCACAAAAAAAAAAAAAAATTTAAATCATTGAAGCAGCTTCCTGCTGTCTTTTGGCTAATAGCCATAAGCCTTATGCAGAGCAGCTGGGTCTGATGCTGGAATCAGGCGGGCCTGGCTGCACAGGAACAGAGCCAAGCCTGCTTTCCAACAATTAACTTTTCTCAACCACAGCCATTCTCTGAGGAAAAATCAAAGGTAGAGTGGCTTCCTTCCTCCCCACATCTTCCCCACCCTAAACGGTGAAAACGCAGCTCAAGTGGGCACCCCTGGGAAAGCAAGTCTGAAATGACTGAGTCACCAGGTACATGCTGTCCCTGCCTCTTTTCTCCACTCCAACTTAACTGACAGCTCTACCCCTGCTCCCTGTCTCAGCTAAACAGCTGTCTTTGTTCCCTGCCTTTCCACTACTCACTCACTCTTCTCCCTTTCTGTTGTTTGTTTAAAACAAAGTGTTTTCTTCCATGAAAGGGATGGAAGCAGACACACTTTTCTCAGGGACCGCAGAGAGGGAGAGCAATGGAGGACTTATTTAAAGTTGAAAATCATTCAAGGGCATGTGCAAAATGCCCCGAAGTGTGAAGGGAAAGCTAGAACGGTGCTTAGTTTTTTTCTTAAAGAGTTTAAAGTTATTTGAGGGCACAGGCTCAGAATAAAAAAGGAAACAAGGAGATAAAGGAAAACAGGATGTTCTGAAGACTCAGGGTGAAAAAGACCCCAAAGACACCAGACTTGGCTGTACAAATGTGCAAGATCCTTCTTCAAAAGCACCTTATCCTTCTGGCTGACAGCCTTTGTCTGTCTTCTACTTCAGAAGACGGTAAGTGCGGTGATGTGGATCCACAGTATGGGCTCTGACGTCAGGTGGGCAGGGACTTGTTGCATCCCTGCTCTGTCAATTACTAGCAATCCACTTAACTAGTCTACCCCTAAGTCTCATCAGCTAAAATTAGAGATAATAATACCTACTTATATTAGCATGGGCTAGGTTCAGCTAGCAATCCCACAGGTTCAGAGGCTGCATCCACCAGAAGTATATTTGCCACTGAAGCTGCATGTCCAACATCAGTCAACAGGGGGCTCCACCCCCTATATATGGGCAGCCAGGAAGACTAGGGCCTCTGTCATTGTCACAGGAAAGAGAGCATGAGACAGCCTGAAGGACTGCTCAGGGCTTCACCCAGCCTCAGCCTGGAAATGAAGTGTGTCTCTTCTACTCATGTGTCAGACTTATGAACCAGCTTGTAACCCCTTCCCATCGTGGGACTGAAGAGTACAGTCCTCTTTGTGCCTGGAAAAAAAAAAACAGATTATAAGATACTGACAAACCTCAGTAACAGGGAGACATAGATAGGGCTGTTGTGAGGAATAAGTGACAAAACGCCAATAACATGGTCAGTGAAGTACCTGGCCTGACATAATGGAAGTGTTCAAAAACAGCAGCTGTTATTACTCAAGACCCCTGTCAGCAACCTTGACCCCTTGCCTTTACTCAGATCTGATTATTCCCCTAACACACAAGAAACACCTCACCCAGAGCTAGAACACATCCCCCAGGATCCATCTTTTTGAACTAGAGGACAGGAAACAGGAATCATTGGCTATAGTCTTCTATAGCTTAGAGCCTGGGGCCCTTGACAAGTCACTAACACACTATAGCCAGTATAAAGGGGGTCAATACTTAATGGAAGGAAATGTGGTGAACTGGAAAAGCAGTGATTTAAATTCCAGTTCCAACCTTGTAATTTATTAGAAGTAGAACCTTGCACAAGTCATTTCATCTTTCTGGAATTTGATTTTCTTATCTGTAAAAGGAGTGGAATAGGCCAGATTATGTAAAGCTCCATAAACTAAGAATATCAATGATTACAAATAATGCCTTTGCAAGAATGGTCCTATATCCATGGAAAGTTGGAGTTTCCAATTATCAATATCTATCCAATCCTAAAGCCCCATGCCCTACCTTCTATCTAGTTAAACCCTCCCAGAACCCTGAATAACTTGACCCATGTCACACTGTATGGGTAACAGTGAAACAAGAACAACTCCTAGTTGCTCCAGCAAAGGGGAGAATGTATTAAGGCTACAGAGGAAGAGTTATGGGTACCCTTAGTTCTCCCCAAAGTGGGCTTTAATTTCAGATCACTCTCAATCATAAAGAATCTCTTCCCCCTAATAAATGTTATATAACCTCTTGCAGATTATCAGAGAACAGCAGAGAATGAAGAGAGGGAGAGACATTTGAATCAGAGAGCAGAGATAGCAGGTAGAAGCGCCAGACAAAGGGGGGTAAAACTACACCCTCCATGTGGTAGGCAGAATAATAAGCCCCCAAAGACATCCATGTCCTAATCCCCAGAACCTGTGAAAATGTTTCTCAGTGTGAGAGAGAATTACATTTATAGATGGAATTAAGATTGCTAATCAGCTAACTTTAAGATAAAGAGATTATCCTGGATTACCCAGGTGGGCCCAATGTAATCACTAGAGTCTTTTACAGTGGAAGAAGGAAGCAGAAGAGTCAGTGCAAGGAAGATGCACCATGAGGAAGACTTGGCCAGTCATTGCTGATTCTAGATTGAAGGGGTCATGAGCCAAGAATGTGGGAGCCTCTAGAACCTGAAAAGGGCAAGAAAGGGTATTCTTCTCTAAAGCCTCCAAAAGGAGCATAGCGCTACTGACACCTTGATTTTAGCCTAGTGAGACCCATTTCAGACTTCTGACATCCAGAACTATAAGATAATAAACGTGTTATTTTAAGTCACTAAGTTTGTGGTAATTTGTTATAGCAGAAATAGGAGACTAATACACTCCATGATGAATAATTAGCAGCAGGCATTTAGCAGAAGTGAGAACAAATTTTCATAGAAATCAGTTGATAAGGATTATACTGATAGGCAACCTGGAGCAAATGTATGTGCAACAACTAAAATTTTCTGTAAACTATAGAAAGTACCCTAAAAAATATACCAGTAATTTTGATGCAGACCACATAAAGGCAAGAATATGGGTACTTTCTATGGAAATGAAAAACAACTAAGAGTTTAAAATAAGAACTGTACTGAATGTCATTTACAGGTTTTACACATATTTTGAGGAAGTAAAAGCTCGTGGTTAAGAGATCATGGTTAGCTCTGTCAGCTGTTCATTCTGTTGACCTTGGGCATAAACACTCAAAGCTTGCTTTCCTTATAAATAAAATCAAAGATAATAATATTTACCTTATAGAGTGATGAAAATTAAATGAGTTAATTCAACATAAAACACTTAGCACACTACCTGTGTATAATAAGTTCAATAAATGTCATCTATTTGTATTATATTTACATTCCTATATTGATAGAATTTTCATTCCAAATGTTGGCACTTTAAACAAATTATTTTGTTGTTTTCATAAAGGCCCAATTACAGTTGCTCCTTGGATGTTATAGTGTTAGGATTGGGTGGACCCAATGGAAGAACCACACTCAATATTCAGGTACCACAACAGTAGGAAAAGCCAGGTAAGCATCTCTCCTGGCAGAATTTTGTCTTAATGAGAGGGTATTTCTTCTTGGGTGACTATAGATTATATCAGCATCTGGAGCTAATCTCTGCACCCAGCAGGTGTCTGTGGACGCCAGTGACTGCCATTCCTACTATAAGAGAGGCAAGTAAAGAATTGAAATCAACTAAAAAGGAAGGTATCAGGAACACCCAGGGTTCTTGGCATTGCTAAGCCTGAAGAATGGCTGAATTGCTTCCCTGTGTGGCAGCACAGATGTTAGTAACTTGCGCCTGTGCTTATGCATGAAAAAGGAGAGGGGGGTAAAAAAGAGAGAGAGAGAAACAGAAACATCAAGGGAAAAAGAGAGACCCATTCTCAGGAGTAGTCACTTAGACCATCACTCACAGTCATAGAATAAATAGCCCTTTGAGGGCCTATGTTCCTCACCAAACTGAGTTTTTCAACTGCAGAAAATGTCTTCATCATCACTGCCTCACATAGTAGATCTCAACAAATATTTATTCAACTGAGCTGAAAGAGTTAAATACTATAAAATACAAAATTATGAAATGTGTGGCAGGATAATTTATTAATATATGATGTATTTTCCCTACTGCAGAAAAATCAGAAAGAAATAGATACACAACATCTATCCCCAGGGAGAAGACGGAAGTCTTTAGATCATGAAATCCAGAGATCTCCACAAGAGACTTTAGTTGTTTTTTTGTTAAAAGTCAAGGCTTACAGAGGCAAAGAGCTAAAGTCTCTGCATAGGGTGGAGGATATGACCCTGAAATATGGGACTGGAAGAAGCAGCTGAAAGGGAATGTCCTAAGGCAAGTTAGGGGTTTGGGGAAGATTTGAGTGGAGGATACCCAGGAGAAAAAACCTTGGACCAGGTGGCTTGTAGATGTTGGAAACCTCAACATTGAGAGCCATGGTGTTGAGAGCTATGGCTTTCAAAGCCTTACATAAAGCTTCCTGGTATGGTGGGATAGATAAGAAAGATCAAGAGAGCCTGGTCAGTGAACATCTCAGTTGGGACTGTAAAGGATTAAAGACTAATAGCTTTTCACTTTTGGGGCTCCATTTAAATCCCCAGATTTCTTGTGAAACTCTAGGAAGGAAGGATAGATAGCAAAAAGGATGCAAAGACATTTAATTCAATTTGGAGAAATAAAAATGCGTCATGTTTCTTGCTAATATAGTTGGAGGGCAAAATTCATACACATTACATATGTATGATAGCAGGACTACAATAAAACATTAAAGTGGTTGTCTCTGTACACTGTTATTATAGGTAATATTGAATTTTTCCCTCATATATATATATATATATATTTAAAGTCATGTTTAAAGACAAAACTACAAAAAAACCCACCTTGCTACCCATGACTAGACAGATGATGATGTGATGATTCTTCCTAGGAGCAATGGGCCCCAACCTTCCTTGGAACAAGATCAAACTTTGAGCTTGATTTAGGTCACTGAGAAACTGGAGAAGTTGTGATATTAAGAGAAACACTCCAGCTCTCAAAGAGTTTTTATCCTTGAAAAACTCTCACCAGTGGTCTGTTCCAACACACATAATGATTTCGTTGGATGTTGAAAGAGTAAAAAGTTCTCAAAGAAAAACAAATAAACAAATAAACAATTCTTCCCTCCACCGGCAACATCAAGTAACTGAAGTTACTGAAATTAGAAATGTTTCCATGAGACAGTCTGTGGGAAAGGTGTGTGTATGTGTGTGTGTGTGTTTTAATATATATCATTTCCAGTGCTCTGTATTTCTTTATGTAAATCCAGGTTTCCATCTGGTAATATTTTCCTCCTGCCCAAAGGACTCCCTGTAAGAAGAATATTCTTTTATATAACCAAAGTACAATCATCCAAATCAGGGTATGACCACTAATATATTACTACCATCTAATCTTCAGACCCCATTTAAGCCAGTAGTCCCAATAAATTCCTTTACAGCAAAAAGATGCTGTTGCAGAATAATGGGCACTAGGTTAAGACAACTGTTCTGTTTTCTAGATTTATTCCTTTATTCATTCCACAGAAAATGTTCTTTGATCACCTGCTCTATGCTGAATCAGTTAAGAAGATGATTCGTGGTTAAAGCAGGGGGCAGGGCCTCTGCTTAGGACATTTATAGCAATACAATCCTACCTCAAAACACGAAAAATATCAAATAAACAACCTAACTTTACACCTAAAGCAATTAGAGAAAGAACAAAAAACCTCCCAAAGTTAGCAGAAGGAAAGAAATCATAAAGATCAGATCAGAAATAAATGAAAAATAAATGAAGGAAAGAGCAAAGTTCAAAAAAACTAAAAGCTGATTCTCTGAAAAGATCAACAGAATTGATGAACCATTAGCCAGACTCATCAAGAAAACAGAGAGAAGACTCAAATCAACAGAATTAGAAATGGAAAAGGAGAAGTAACAACTGACACTGCACAAATACAAAGGACCATTAGAGATTACTACAAGCAACTATGTGCCAATATAATGGACAAACTGGAAGAAATGGACAAATTCTTAATAAAGGACAACCTTCCAAGACTCAACCAGAAATAGATAATATGAACAGACCAATCACAAGCACTGAAATTGAAACTGTGATTAAAACTCTTAGAAACAAAAAGCCCAGGACCAGATGGCTTCACAGGCGAATTCTATCAAACAATTAGAGAAGAGCTAACACCTACCCTTCTCAAACTCTTCCAAAATACAGCAGAGGGAAGAACACTCCTAAACTCATTCTACAAGGCCAACAGCACCCTGATACCAAACCCAGAAAAAGATGTCACAAAAAAAGAAAACTACAGGTCAATATCACTGATGAACACAGAGGCAAAAATCCTTAACAAAATACTAGCAAACAGAATCCAATGGCACATTAAAAGGATCATACACCATGGTCAAGTGGGGTTTATCCCAGGAATGCAAGGATTCTTTAATATATGCAAATCAATCAATGTGATACACCATATTAACAAACTGAAGGATAAAAAACATATGATAATCTCAATAGATGCAGAAAAAGCTTTTGACAAAATTCAATACATATTTACGATAAAAACTCTCCACAAAGTGGGCATAGAGGGAACTTACTTCAATGTAATAAAGGCCATATATGACAAACCCACAGCCAACATCATTCTCAATGGTGAAAAACTGAAACCATTTCCACTAAGATAAGGAATAAGAAAAGGTTGCCCACTCTCACCACTACTATTCAACATAGTTTTGGAAGTTTTAGCCACAGCAATCAGAGAAGAAAAAAAATAATAAAAGTAATCCAAATCGGAAAAGCAGAAGTCAAACTGTCACTGTCTGCAGATGACATGATACTATATAGAGAGAATCGTAAAGATGCTACCAGAAAACTACTAGAACAAATCAATGAATTTGGTAAAGTAGCATGATACAAAATTAATGCACAGAAATCTCTTACATTCCTATACACTAATGATGAAAAATCTGAAAGAGAAATTAAAGAAACACTCCCATTTACCATTGCAACATAAAGAATAAAATACCTAGGAATAAACCTACCTAAAGAGACAAAAGGCCTGTTTGCATACAACTATAAGATACTGATGAAAGAAATTAAAGATGCTACAAACAGATGGAGAGATATACCATGTTCTTGGATTGGAAGAATCAACATTGTAAAAATGACTATACTACCCAAAGCAATCTACAGATTCAGTGCAATCCCTATCAAGCTACCAATGGCATTCTTCACAGAGCTAGAACAAAACATTTCATAATTTGTATGGAAACACAAAAGACCCCAAATAGCCAAAGCAATCTTGAGAAAGAAAAACAGAGCTGGAAGAAAGAGGCTCCCTGACTTCAGGCTCTACTACAAAGCTACAATAATCAAGGAAGTATGGTACTGGCACAAAAACAGTAATATAGATCAATGGAACAGGATAGAAAGCCTGCAGGTAAACCCATGCACATATGGTTATCTTATCTTTGATAAAGGAGGCAAGAATATACAGTGGAGAATATACAGTGGAGAAAAGACAGCCTCTTCAATAAGTGGTGCTGGGAAAACTGAACAGCTACATGTAAAAGAATGAAATTAGAACACTCCCTAACACCACACACAAAAATAAACTCAAAATAAGGCCAGACACTATAAAACTCTTAGAGGAAAACATAGGCAGAACACTCTATGACATAAATCACAGCAAGATCCTTTTGGACCCACCTCCTAGAGAAATGGAAATAAAAATAAACAAATAGGACCTAATGAAACTTAAAAGCTTTTGCACAGCAAAGGAAACCATAAACAAGACAAAAAGACAACTCTCAGAGTAGAAGAAAATATTTGCAAATGAAACAACTGACAAAGGATTAATCTCCAAAATATACAAGCAGCTCATGCAGCTCAATATCAAAAAAACAAACAGCCCAATCCAAAAATGGGCAGAAGTCCTAAGTAGACATTTTTCCAAAGGAGACATACAGATTGCCAACAAACACATGAAAGAATGCTCAACATCACTAATCATTAGAGAAATTAAAATCAAAACCACAGTGAGGTATCACCACACACCAGTCAAAATGGCCATAGTCAAAAAATCTACAAACAATAAATACTGGAGAGGGTGTGGAGAAAAGGGAACCCTCTTGCACTGTTGGTGGGAATGTAAATTGATATAGTTACTATGGAGAACAGTATGGAGGTTCCTCAAAAAACTGAAAATAAAACTACCATATGACCCAGCAATCCCACTACTGGGCATATACCCTGAGAAAAACATAATTCAAAATGAGTCAGGTACCACAATGTTCACTGCAGCACTATTTACAATAGCCAGACGTGGAAGCAACCTAAGTATCCATTGACAGATGAATGGATAAAGAAGATGTGGTACATATATACAATGGAATATTACTCAGCCATAAAAGGCAATGAACTTGAGTTATTTGTAGTGAGGTGGATGGACCTAGACTCTGTGTATCTCTGTCCAGAGTGAAGTAAGTCAGAAAGAGAAAAACAAATACTGTATGCTAACACATATATATGGAATCTAAAAAAAAAAAAGAAAATGGTTCTGTAGAACCTAGGGGCAGGACAGGAATAAGGACACAGACATGGAGAATGGACTTGAGGACATGGAGTGGGGGAAGGGTAAGCTGGGATGAAGTGAGAGAGTGGCATTGACATATGTACACTACATTGACATATATACACTATTTTACAAATGTAAAATAGATAGCTAGTGGGAAGCAGCTGCATAGCACAGGGAGATCAGCTCAGTGCTTTGTGTCCACCTAGATGGGTGGGATAGGGAGGATGGGAGGGATATGCAAGGAGGGGATATGGGGATATATGTATTTGTATAGCTGATTCACTTTGTTATACAGCAGAAACTAACACAACAATGTAAAGCAATTATACTCCAATAAAGATGTTAAAAAAAATAAAAGATCTTTCTTAATCTGAGGAACAGCTATAAGCAAACCATAACAATGACTAAGGGCTATAAGAGATATGCAGGGAAGAGTTCAGGATTAAATAAATTGCTGCCAGGCCCAGGAAAGGAAGTGATTCACTCTGCCTAAAGGAATCAGGGACAATGTCACAGAGGAGGACACAATTGATCTGATGCTTAAAGGATGGAGTAAGAATTTTTGAAACAAACCAGGAGGACGGAACACCTGAAAATGAGTTTCTTCCCGCATTATCTAGCACAGTTCTATGCTTTCAATTGTAACTCAATATTATTGACTTATGAGTAAGTCTAAAATGAGTAGCCAGTAACTTAGTTGAAAGGAAGTGAATCCCAACTCTTCACCTTTCCTCCTCTGATTCAGTTAAATTGAGGACCTCTACAGATCTCCTTCCACATTTGAGGACATATTTCATGAGGTGACATCTTTGTGAAGCATAAAAGCTGCCGCTTGCATGCTTTGCTTGGTCCTAACATTTTTGGTTTTGTTTAATTCCACTGTAATCTTCCAAGCTGAGATTTCTTTGTAATGATCCGATAGTCTGTAACTGTTGTTGCCTTAAGAGTAGGTTTGATTTCATTGATTTTCTTATAATGCTTGCAATTGTTCCAGTTTGTTGGAGCTTTTTCCTTTCCTTTCTTTTCTATTTCCTACTTGCTTTATCTCTCCCAGAAAAGATCTTTTGTAGCTTGTTGTAGCTTTGTATTCTTTCATTAAGAATGTATGTTGCAAGACAGGCTTGGTGAAGAAAGACAGAACTCCATTATCAAACATTTCATTATGCCCCCTGATTTACGTTTCTCTTTCTTAAAAAATACTATTAAAATGTCTTTGTCCTTCACTTCATGAATAACTAATTGGACTCTCTGGAGGAGGGGAAAAACCTGTTATGTTCAGTACTTTCATTACAGTGTTGTTATTAGTGTTTGGAATAAAACATTTTAGCTTGGTTATTTGATCCTCTTTGTCCTTCTTAGTACCTCTGCATTATCATCTGTGTTTTAACAAATGAAATGAGAAGCCATCCAAGGTCAGTGCAAAAACCCTGAGGAGGAACATCCCTTCCTACCCACACCTTCATTCAGCAAACATTTATTGAACACAAACTAAATGCCAAATAAGGTCATCAATTACTGGGAATAAAGAGAGAACAAAATCCAAGTATTCTAATGCTAAAGCTGGGTGAAATTGCAGAGGGGAATCAGGTCTATCAAAGCCTTCAGTTGTGATATAGCACAGCATTTAGGTTCAGACCACGGACTCTAGAATCATATAAGTGTGAGTTCAAGTCCCAGTTTTGCTATAAGGTGAGTGGCCTCAGGCAAATTACCCCACCTATTTGAGTCTCATTTCTCCTGTCTACAGTATACGGGCACTAGCAATACCTGCCTCAAGATTTTTGTGAACATTAAATGAAATACTGCAGGTAAAGTGCTAATCAGATGTCAGAGACATAAGTGCTCAATAAATTTTAGCTCTAGATATATGCTGATCTTGCCTCAGTTATGCTAACTTACTAGATTAAAAACATAGAAGTTTCCCAATAAATGTTTGTTGACTAAAGTCAGTCCAAATATTCCACTATATTCCAATGTAGTCAGTCAGTCGATGCAACACCAGACATTAAAGTGAGGATTCTCAACCTAAGCTGGGAAGTTCAAAGAGTATTTGAGGGTAGGTAGGTGAGGGGATGAGTACGTAACTTGTGTACTGACGTCCAAAATCTCACATTAACATCAACCTCAAATTACAGTTGACCCTTGAACAACACGGATTTGAGCTGGATGGGTTCACTTATGCACAGATTTTTTTCAATAAATATGTACTACAGTACTACGCCATTCAGAGATGGTTGAATCCATGTCCTTCAGACACGGAGGAACTGTGGATAGGGAGAGCTGACATAAGGTATAGGCAGATGTTCAACTGTGCCAAGAATTAGCACCCCAAACCAACCCCCGTATTGTTCAAGTGTCAACTGTATTTCTATTCATATAAAGTTAAGATGACGATAAACAAGCAGTCTGTAAGTCCACAATTTCAATTTTTGGTTAAAAAAAAATACAACTTGAATGACGAATCAGAGTATAGTTCTTGGTAATCAAATTGCATCTTCCATTATTTAGACCCAGCCTAAATAGTTAGACCCAGTCTTGGTCCTGGCAATTACAGTAAAATGAGCAGACGTTTAGGGATATAATACAAAATGCACAGGGTGCTTGTCCACCAGGGGCCTCCTCCATGATGTAAGAAACTGTAAAAACAATAACAGTTCCAGGAGAAGGGCAAATCACGTAAATCTACAATGAAGACGTCACAGAAAATTAGTAACATCTTAAAAATCATCATTTGAAAAAATAAGTCAAGAGTTCTTCAGGGAGGAGTACAGCCAGTTCCAACAAACAATCAGTAGTTAATTATTGAGTACCTTCTATGCATTCAGCATTTTCCAAAAGATTATCTGAGAATAACCTTGGAAATTCTCTGTACCTGAGGGTAACGACCTGAACAGGTATCAGGTATAAGAAATGGAAAAAACTGAACTCTGCTGAACATCAAATCACCAAAAAATGTAGTTAACGTTACATAGCAATATGTCTTCAACATAAGACACAAAGAAGAGTGGTAGGCAAAATAGAAGTCTAGAATAAATTTGTTTAAGGAGATAAGCTTAAGGTAGATCCTGTCAAAAGTAGCACATAAAAAACTTAGGTACTGGGCTTCCCTGGTGGCGCAGTGGTTGAGAGTCCACCTGCCGATGCAGGGGACACGGGTTTGCACCCCGGTCCGGGAGGATCCCACATGCCGCGGAGCAGCTGGGCCCATGAGCCATGCCCGCTGAGTCTGCGGGTCCAGAGCCTGTGCTCCGCGGCAGGAGAGGCCACAGCAGTGAGAGGCCCGCAAACTGCAAAAAAAAACACAAAACAAGCAAAAAACAACAACAAAACTTAGGTACTGACTGTGGTTTATAGAATTCTCCTTTTTCGAAGGTTGATATTTACCATCATCCTGATAAATGTCTCTTTATAGTCTGTTCATTCCTTTTTGGCCCATATCTCCCACCTCTAGTATTTATTGCATAAAGGAATGTTTCTCAGACTATTCAGAGATAAATCTCTACACTGATGGAGGGTTTTCCCACTGCCTATTATATGCCTATCTAGCCTCAGCCAACAATTTATTACTAGTTGAAAAAGGAGGCAATGAGGTAAAAGACTGAATTGTTTTTATGGCCATATCTGTATTTCTTAAAGAGTAAGAACCTTTATAAAAGAAATTCATCCTGGAACCACATGAACCACCATTCACTTGGAGTCAAGTGGACTTGTTATAAAATACTGAAAACAGAATCACATTATATGAGGCTGTCACTCTTTTTATTACAAGGAACTATTAAAATCCCCACCCAGTTACTTTCTGCCTTGTACCAACTCAAATAATGCTGTGAGCCTGCAAACATGAGTCCCTTTGAATACCACAGATATTGGCTAAAATCAACACATATCATTAGAATACAGGGCCCTAGCATCACTCTTGTTTAGGGAAAGTCTCCTCTACTGAATGTGACATTTGAATCCTTATCAGCCTTGAAGTATATAGCATGTATAGTGGTAAGAATATAGAATAAGAGTCAGAAAACATCAGTTTTAGCCCCAGGTCAATCACTAGCATACTTTGTTACCTTGGACAAATTATTTAAATTTTCCATGCCTAATTTTCCTGAGGTATTGGGTTGGCCAAAAAGTTCGTTCGGGTTTTTCTGTAAGATGTTACAGAAAACCCCAAAAGAACGTTTTGGCCAGCCCAATATATACTGTAAGTTTGGATTAAATGACCTCCAAAAGCCTTTTATTTAGGTTCTATATTAGTTGACTCTGTATTTACCAATCAGTACAAACCACTAGGTACCAGCCTGCCTTCTCAACACCACATCTACTATGGAGAAACATATTTTAGGTATCACCTATGCATGTACTTTAGTGAGCATTCTCCAAAGTAAGATATATCAATTGAGCAACACCTATTTGGGAACATAGTTTTAACTGTGGCAAAATGTGACTTTACAAACAGACATTTAAATTCAGTCAAATGAGCAATTCGTAATGGGTTAATCTCCAATTGCTAGATAAAATAAGCAGACCTTTAGCAAAAATCAACAGATTTCTCCTTTCTTCCTGTTCACAATATGTGTTAGGATGTAGTACCTACCCTGAATCTCAAAGTACAGATTCTAATATGGTCGGCACTGCCAAACCCCAGGTAAGCAGACAAGTATCAAGATTTTGTGCCAAAACCCCAATAGAGATATATAATCTTATCGATAGATAAGTATGTTTCCCCTTGACACAGAAAGAAAAGAAAAGGCAAGGACTGGCAAGGTAAGGCAAAGCAAGTCAAGAATGTATCATTTTTCCTACAGCCCTGGCCAGCAGAATCCCTGGCCTCTTGGTTTTCTGAGAGACCCATCCACATCACTATATAATTTTGTTTGGCACTAGAACACCAGAGGATTGTAGTCCATTTTGATGTATTTTCTTATAAGACATATGTGACCCAAACACAGGCCCTGAGTGGGGGGCAGAAGGTCCTGATAGATACAGATATCTTTGGGGAAGAGGAAGCTTGTAGGCTCACATGACCATGGGGATGTCCATTAACATCATCAGGCCCACGTTCATAAGTTTAGGAACAAGGATATCATAACAGCAATATTTCCTGGTACACTGAGGTCTGGAAGAAGGCATATAAAGGACTTTGGATCCTCTAGTCCCATGGCAGAAAACAAATTTATAAATTTTAAAATACTATTCAGGTTTACTGAAGCATAAGCCATACAATTCACCAATTGATGAGTGTTGACAAATATCCACGATAGTGCCACCACCACCACAATCAAGTTTGGAACACTTCTATCACCCCCAAAATTCCCTTATATCCCTTTGTAGACAATCCCTATCCTCACCCCCAGAAAACCAGTGATCCACTGTCACTATGATTTTGCCCTTTCTAGAATTTCCTATAAATGGAATAATCATCCAGTATTTAATTTTACTTCAGTCATCTTACATGTAGCATAATTTTTAAGATTAATCCCTATTATATTATGAGTAATATTATTTTGCTTTATTTTACTACCAAACCAAATTCCATAGTATGACTATGCCAAAATTTATTTATTCATTTGCTAGTTGGTGAATATTTGGTCTGGTTCCAATTTTGGGCTCTTATGAATAATGTTGCTGTGAACAAACCTTGTCTTTATGTGGACATATGTTTTCACTTTTCATAGGTAGACATCAAAAAGTGATCTGGCTGGGTCATTTGATAAGTTCATGTTTAACTTTGTAAGGAATGGTCCAACTGCTTTCCAAAGTGGCCACAGTATTTTTTATTCCCACCAACAGTATGTGAAAGTTTCAGTTGTTCTACATCCCTGAAAATACTTATAATTTTCAATCTTCTTCATTTCAGCTTTTCTAGTGAGTGTCTAACAGTAACTCATTGTGTTTTTAGTTTGAATTCCCCTAATGACCAATGATGCTGAACATCTTTTCATATGCTGCTTGTAATTTGTATTCCTTTTGTGTGTGAAGTGTCTGTTAAAATCTTTTGTTCTTTTCTAAAATGGCGTTCTATGACTTATTATTGAGCCATAGAATTTCTGTATACATTCTTGACACAATTTCTTGGTCTGATATGTTTTTTGGCAAATGTTTTCCCCAAATCTGTGGCTTACTTTTTCATTTTCTTAATGGTAGCTTTCAACAATCAAGTTTTAATTTTGATGAAGTCCATTTCATCTTTCTTCTTCTTTTATGGTTTGTGCTTTTTGGGTCCAAACTAAGAAACCTTTGTCTAACTCAAGGAAACAAAGATTTTATCCTGATTTCTTCTAGAAAAATTTTAAATTTAGAATTTTTATGGTTTTAACTATTATGTTTAATCTATGACCCATTTTTAATTTTACCATAAGGTGTAATAAAAGAATGAAGGGTCTTTTTTTTTCCATGTGGATATACAGTTATTCCAGCATCATTTACCAAAAATATAATTTTTTCAACATATGCAAATCAATCAATATGATACACCACATCAACACAAGAAAAGACAAAAAACACATGATCATTTCAATAGATGCAGAAAAAGCATTTGATAAAATTCAACATCCATTCATGATAAAAACTCTTAACAAAGAGGTACAGAGGGAACATACTTCAACATAATATTTATTTATCATAATGTTTATGATATAGAGCATGGTATTAACCCTCCCTAATATAATATAATATAATATAATGATATACATTACAATATTATAATGTATATTATAATATATTATATTAGCCAATATAATACTCAACGGTGAAAAGCTGAAAGCCTTCCCGCTACAATTTAGAGCAAGACAAGAATGCCCACTCTCACCATTTCTATTCAACAGTGTATTGGAAGTCCTAGCCACAGCAATCAGACAAGAAAAGAAATAAAAGGTATCCAGATTGGAAGGGAAGAGGTAAAATTGTCACTATATCCAGGTGACATGATATTACATATAGAAAACCCTAAAGACTCCACACAAAAACCACTAGAACTGATAAACAAATTCAGCAAAATAGCGAGATAGAAGATTAACATATAGTAGACAGTTACATTTTTTTATACGAACAATGAAATATCAGAAAGGGAATGTGAAAAAACAATCCCTTTAAAAATCGCATCTAAAATAATAAAATATTTAGGAGTAAACATTACCAAGGAGATGAAAGACCTATATGCTGAGAACTATAAAACATTAATAAAGGAAACTCAAGATGATTCAAAGAAATGGTAAGATATCCCATGCTCTTGGATTGGAAAGATTAATACTGTTAAAATGGCCATACTGTGGCTTCCCTGGTGGCACAGTGGTTGAGAATCCGCCTGCCGATGCAGGGGACATGGGTTCGTGCCCTGGTCCAGGAAGATCCCACGTGCTGCAAAGCGGCTAGGCCCATGAGCCATGGCCACTGAGCCTGTGCATCCAGAGCCTGTGCTCCACAACAGGAGAGGCCGCAGCAGTGAGAGGCCCGCATACCGAAAAAAAAAAAAAAAAAGGCCATACTACCCAAAGCATTCTACAGATTTAATGTGATACCTATCATTTAGGTAATACCTAAATTACCCATGACATTTTTCACAGAACTAGAACAAAAAATCCTGAAACTCATATGGAACCATAAAAGACCCAGAACTGCCAAAGCAATCCTGAGGAAAAAGAACAAAGCAGGAGGCAAAACCCTCCCAGACTTCAGACAGTACCACAAAGTTACAACAGTCAAAAGAGTATGGTATTGGCACAAAAACAGACATATGGACCAATGGAACAGAAAAGAGAGCCTAGAAATAAACCCACACATCTACAGTCATTTAATCTTCAACAAATGAGGTAAGAATATACAATGGAAAAAAGTCTCTTCAGCAAGTGGTATTGGGAAAGTTGAACAGCCACATGTAAATCAATGAAGTTAGAAGAGACCCTCACACAATACACAAAAATAAGCTAAAGATGGCTTAAAGACTTAAATGTAAGACACGACACCATAAAATGCCTATAAGAAAACGTACACAAAACTTTCTCTGACATAAATTGTACCAACGTTTTCTTAGGTCAGTCTCCTAAGGCAATAGAAACAAAAGCAAAAATAAACAAATGGAACCTAATCAAACTTACAAGCTTCTGTACAGAAAATGAAACCATAAAAAAAAACAAGAAGACAACCTACAGACTGGGAGAAAATATTTGCGAATAATGTGACTGACAAGGGCTAAATTTCCAAAATATACAAATAGCTCATACAACTCAACAACAAAAGAACAAACAACCCAATCAAAAAATGGGTGGAAGATCTAAATAGACATTTCTCCAAAGAAGACATACAAATGGCCAACAGGCACATGAAAAGATGCTCAACATTGCTAATTATTAGAAAAATGCAAATCAAAACCACAATGAGGTACCACCTCACACCATTCAGAATGGCCATCATTAAAAAGTCTACAAATAACAAAAGCTAGAGAGGGTGTGGAGAAAAGGGAACCCTCCTACAGTATTGGTGGGAATGTAAGTTGGTGCAGCCTCTAGGAAAACAGTACTGGAAGTTCCTCAGAAAACTAAAAATAGAATTACCATATGATCCAGCAATCCCACTCCTGGGCATATATCTGGACAAAACTGTAATTCAAAAAGATACATACACCCCTGTGTTCATAGCAGCACCATTCACAATAGCCAAGACATGGAAACAACCTAAATGTCCATCGACAGATGCATGGATAAAGAAGATGTGTTACATATATACAATGGAATATTGCATATATTCCATTGTATATATGTAAAGAACATTAAAAAGTACAAAATAATGCCTTTTGCAGTAACTTGGATGCAGCTAGAGATTATCATACTAAGTGAAGTAAGTCAGAAAGAGAAAGACAAATACCACTTATATGTGGAATCTAAAATATGGCACAGGGCTTCCCTGATGGCTCAGTGGTTGCGAGTCCGCCTGCCAATGCAGGGGACACAGGTTCGTGCCCCGGTCTGGGAAGATCCCACATGCCGTGGAGCGGCTAGGCCCGTTAGCCATGGCCACTGAGCCTGCGCGTCCGGAGCCTGTGCTCTGCAACAGAAGAGGCCACAACAGTGAGAGGCCCATGTACCAAAAAAAAAAAAAAAAAAAAAAAAATGGCACAAATGAACTTATCTATGAAACAGAAACAGACTCCCAGACATAGAGAACAGACTTGTGTTTGTCAAGGGGTAGAGTGGGTTGAGGAGGGATGGACTGGGAGTTTGGGGTTAGTAGATGCAAACTATTACATATAAAATGGATAAACAACAAGGTCCTATTATATAGCACTGAGAACTACATTCAATACCCCGGGATAAAACATAATGGGAAAGAATATAAAAAAATATATATATGTGTATAACTGAGTCAGTTTGCTGTATAGCAGAAATTAACACAACACTGTAAATCAACTATACTTCAAAAAAATACAAAATCAAACATTAAAAAAAACCTTATGGTGTTGATTACAGTAGCTTTATTAGTTTTAAAATCAGATAGTGTTAGTTCTCCAACTTTCTTATTTCTTTCCAAGTTGTTTTGTGTATTCCATGTGTTTTGCAATTCCATATAAATTTTAGGATCAATTTGTCAATTTATGAAAAAAATGCTGGGATTTTGGTATGGATTATACAAAATCTAAAGACAAAGTTTGAGGAAATTGCTATCTTAATGATAATATCGAGGTTTGTCAATCCAAGAACATCATGTAACTCTCCATCTATTTAGGTCTTTAATTAATCTTAGTAGTATCTTGTAGTGTGAAGTGATGAGAGCTTACACATCAAAATTTATTTCTAAGTGTTTCTTGTTTACTTTTATTTTCAAATTTTTAGCTGCTAGTGTCCACAAATACAATAGATTTTTGTATATTAATCTGGTACCCTATGACCTTGCTAAATCCACTTATTAATTATAATATTTTAGTAAATTCCTTAAGATTTTCTATAAATATGACCCTGTCATTCTAAAAAAACACAGATTTGCTTCTTCCTTTCCAATATTATTCCTATTTTACCCTTACCTTATTGCATGTCACTGTTAAATAAAAGTGGTGAGAGTGAATTTCCTTGACCTGTTCCTGATATTAGGTAGGAAGCATTCAGTCTTTTATCTTTAGGCATAGTAGATTTATTGTATTCCTTGCCTGATTCTTCACACTTCCCTCTATCTACAACCTATAATCTTACAGTACCCTACTAATATGACTCTGGACCTGGCTATGAGACTTACATTGGCCAATGGGGTTTCAATAGATATGATTCAGGAAGAGGCTGGAAAAAGTGTTTCTACATTTCTGCTTGCTCCCTTGCCCTCTCTTATTTCAATAAAAACATGTCTAAGCTAGCCTTTCAGAAATGAAGGACATGTGGTTCAGAGTCAAGTTGACCCAATCATCCTAGCCAAGTGTATCGCAGATCAACCCCATCATATAGAGACCTCCAGACATATACGCAAGCCCAGCCCCAAACAGCCAAACCACCCAGTCGAGTTGCAGCTGACTGCAGGTTCATGAACAAGGCTATCTGAGATTACCTGAGCCTGGTCAGAGCAGCTATAGCTTGCAAACACATTTATTGCTCTATGCCACTGAAATTTTATGATTGTTTGTTATGCAGGATTGTTATGGCACTAGAAAACTGATATGGTAAATTAGAATCAGCCTGTGTAAATCCCATTTTGTTCAATCTAAGAATACCAATTAGTCATCTGAAATTCTTCCATACTCTTGAAGCATAAAACATGGCCCTACTCTTTCTGCAACTGTCTCAGAGAAAAGGGCATAAGATATTAATATCTCATTTTAAATGAATTTTTCATATTCAGATGCTTCCTGCAATAACATCTACAGTGTCCTTGAAAACAGCATTTATGTGTGTGGTAGGGGAAGGGAGTATGTGGTTGGAGAGAACCAGGATTTGATAATACCAAATAAATTTGGCCTACTGTTACATGCCAAGAGTGCTTGTCACCTGCCATGTTTTTCTCCAGCTCCAAAAGCAGCCCTCCTTTCTTTGTGCTCCATCATGGGAGGAATCTCAGTGATGAAAACTCAACATTCCTCTTGTGATTCCGATTTCACAGCTGAATAAGGAACAAGAATGAGCAGACAGCAGCCTAAGAAAGGCATGACAAGCATGGCAGATCGGGGAGTCTAGTCATTCTTCTGCATCCCTTCTACTTCCTACGACCCTTTCACTCTGTACAGCAAAAAAATTGAGAGTGGGCTTCGAGTCCTGATGAGGTACCAGATGAAGCCTTTAACTTCCCTAAATGACTAGATTCCAATCAAGCAGAAACATGAACTGGCGTCTCTCCATAAATCTGATTGTTTCTGCTTTGAGGTTTATTTAAAGAATAAGCTTCTCCAGGTCTGTGCAACTGGAGGAGACAGGGAAGAGAGGACAGTGAAAGTGACATCTGTCAGCTAGCAGTAATTAGCAGAGATGTATGGAGTTTCAGTGCTCTAAATGGTCCCGTTAGAATGCTGATGAGCAGTGAAATATCTGATTAAATTTTAAGCAGGGATAAATGGGCCTGCCCCATCATAGGATAAAGCTAATGGAGTAGGAGACTGAGCAGATTAAACGAACATTGTGTCAGAGCTAGGGAAGAAACAAGCTGGCACAAATATGCCTCTTCTACAGTCTGAACACAGCTTCCTCTGCATGACTGCAAAGAAAAGATCTTCAAGTACCCCCTGAGCTTCAGAGTAGGTCATGAGCTATTGCAACAATTTAGATATTAGGAGATGAGAGAGGAACAGGAAAATTTGAAAAGGACACAGGAATCAGAATAGAAGAACAGAGAAGTGATTTATGCACTGATGGATCTTAGAGAGCAACCCATTTCCTCTATCCATTGTCAGGATGACCACAGGCAGAGTGTTTCCTGGCTTCTAACAACAAGACTTCAGAATTTGCAAAGCGCATGAGATTATGGGGTAGGGGAAATTCTGAAGATGCCTGCTTCAGCTCTTGTTGATCAGAAAAACACTCACATAACCAATGGACCAGTAAAATAACTACAAAGGTCTAAAACTCAACAAGACTCTAAGGATCACCAAATCAGGGTCTCGTATTTGGTGTTTTTCTTCCTCTTTTACCTGCAAATATGATTTCGTATCTTCTAAATTCTCTTCACATTTTCACCTCCTTCTATCCTCTCTTTCACATTAATGACCTTATATCATACTTCATGAGAAAGAGGAGCTGTTAACCGTGAACTCCCACAGGTCTCACTACTGAATCTATAAACATGTCAGTACCTTCACCTTACCTTTTGTTTTTAACAAGAGAAGTCACCCAACCTCCTATCCAAAGCACTGGGTCCCCTTCTTCCTTGACTCCTCAGTAATCTCAATTCTTAAATTATTCTCTCTCTTTCTTATCTCTGAAGTCTCTCTCTCTACTGAATCGTTTATTCCCATTAGCAATCAAACATGCTCTACTATTTCTTACTTAAAAAAAACACAAAAAACTATCCATTTGTCCAGTCCACATTGCCCCCTACGGGGTACTGATTTCTTTCTATTAAGCTTCTTAAAAGAGTTTGTGCACACACACATACCCTACTACTTCAATTACCATTCAGACAGATAGGTAGATAGACAGGTAAAGACAAATAGCTGTACTTTTGTTTCTCTCTTACATTATGGCATTTCCTTCATTGTTTGAAAAGTTAGACTTTGCTTTGGGAAGGATTCCTATTGTTAAAGCAAAAAATTCCAGGGAAAGAAAGAAAATATTGCTTGTATCAATTCTCAAGGCTGACATTTTTAGAGCATATAAACATATATTAGTTTTAAAGGGCAGAATTGGTCAAGAAAGAAATTGAACTTTCAAATTCTAGAAACTGCCTCTATAGAAAACAAAGCTTATCATGGTCTGAAAGTGGAGTCTTACCAGGAATCATGGACTGGAGAGACGGAGGATATTACGTGAGCAAGTGTTTATCTCCCCACCTGTTAGGAAATAGAAGACAAAAGCCAGTCTAGCAGGTTCTGGATAGGAAACAGCAGTGAGGGAGGGTGAAGCAATGAAAGATACATGTCCTAGCTCTCCATTCTGAGTCAAAACCAAGTAGATAAAACTGTTTAAAATAATCATAAAATTTGGGCTAAGAGTAAATTAGAGCTTGTTTCTTACTTTTCTGGCCACATATTGGGGAAATTTCTATTTCCTTTGAAGAAGTACTGATTTCAATAAGATGCTATCTAGGTGGTAGGCTAACAGATAGCTGAGGGATAAAGCTATGAGAAAGAATCAAAGATCGTGCCACTAGAGTCTCCCTCATCATCCATGGACATGAATGGCATCTAGAAACTCCTATCTACTCAATGGGGGAAGCAAAAGGTAGCTGAGTCAGTAGTCTAGAGGTCTGTCATGGGACTATGTTAGAAAAGTATCTTATAGTAGAAGTTGAAGGGTGATAGCTCTATCCATGCATGGGATGAAAGATATTGCCAAGGTTTAGATTATCTGCTATACTAGCCAGAGATGGAGGCAAGAGGAATGGTATGAGCCCTGACAATGCCATAATAAGAGATTTTTTTGCTTCATTAGCAGCATGCCTCAGTACCAGACGCCATTCGGATGCCCAACGATCAGGTGGACTAAAATTCCATCTCCACTGAATTCACCAAGGACCCTCAAGAGAGTATAATAAATTAGACATGGATCTGCTCACCTTTTCCCACACTTGGTCATGAGAATACACATGTATGCAACTACACTAAGCCAGCAGCTTATCTAGAAGAAAAATAAATCAGAGTTGGAGAGTTGGAAATGCAGTAGGCCTCTCTATGGTGCTCCATTTTCATATAACCACCTGCCAACTTGACATCTTTACTTGTATGTCCCAGAGGCGTGTCAGACTTAACACATCCAAATACAGATTTTTCATCTTCCCCGCCTGCTCTGCTCCTCCTTCAGATTTCATCTTCTCCTTAAATGACAAATGGCACTTTGTGAACCCATCCATTCAGACACTTGGGAGGCATTCTTGAAACTCCATTCCTATTTTTATAAATCTCACAAGTGAATCTCCTCTCCATCTCTACTGCCACCTCTCTGATCCAAGGCAACACCATCTCTTGCCTGGGCTGCTGTCCTCAGCAATGAACTCAGGGAGTTTTCTATTTAAATGTGGGATTTCTGGATATGTGTGGTGGGATTTAAAAAATATATTTGTTGCTTCCCTCTATTCGAATCTGTCTTAACCAAGAGTCGAAAGATAAAGATGTATGACTAAGAAATCACAAACTTCTACAAGAGGGGAAGACACTGAAAAAGTAAGCAGATTGGAGAAAGCCAATTAGCCGGTGCTGGCAGAGAAGAATACTGACCAGAAGCCAGTTGATTCAGCAATTTTTGCTGTAAACCACCCCCACCCTACCCTAAAGGCTTATAAGTAACAGGTAGCAGCACTGGCATGCTGTTAAATGTTTAGCCACACAAACAAAGCACTGATTTATAGTGTTTGCTGATTTCCATGAAGCAAATATACTATGGTCAATTTCAAATTACTAATGTAATGTCATTGGATGCAGACTTAAGAAGAAATGTAGACAATGTGTCAATAGAGATGATGCAATCCCTAAATGATACCCATGGAGCACAAAATTTACAGCTCATGCATTTTTCCGCAGGAAGATCCTCAGACATTTGCTTCACTAAGATGAGGAAGCAAATCATGAAAGAGGACTGTGAAAAAACAGTGGCCCTAACCCTGGCTGGAAGTGACAGGAGGTCCCAGGAAAAGAGCAAGAAGTTGGGGGATCCCAGAAGGTAGTGCTTGAAGAAAAAATGAAAAGGAACCAACATATTCTTCATGTATTTAATAGAAATTACACAACTTGAGGAAAAACAGCACTCGGGCGAAATGCATTAGTGATAGAAACAGAAAATTAAGAGAATGAATAAAAGAAAGAATTATTAACACCAACTAATGAATAGCTATGCACAAAAAAGAAGTGAAGTCAGTGAAAAATACTCATTTAGTAGTAATAATACTATAAATAATGAATAGTGATTTCTGCCACAGGTGATATAACTACACTAGGAGGAAAATATTGAGGACAGTGGTGATGGCAATATCATCCTCCATAGCTGGAACACAACATATTAACATCTAAAATTGTAAAACAAAGAATATTACTTACAATAAGAATGTAAGTACCAGAAGAAACAACTGAAGTAATTGAAGAGACTGTCTCATAGGGGAGTAGAGGATTGCTATGTTTCTTTCATGGAAGCCTTGTAGGCTGAGTATTGCGGGTATTAAGAGCATGGGGTCTGGCATCAGACTGCTTGGATTTAACTTATCATTCTGAGACCTAGTAGCTATGTGACCTGGATGAGTTATTTAAACACTCTCATCCTCAATTTCTTCATCTTTTTTTTTTTTTTTTTCGGTACGCGGGCCTCTCACTGTTGTGGCCTCTCCCGTTGCGGAGCACAGGCTCCGGACACGCAGGCTCAGCGGCCATGGCTCACGGGCCCAGCCGCTCCGCGGCACGTGGGATCTTCCCGGATCGGGGCACAAACCCGCGTCGCCTGCATCGGCAGGCGGACTCTCAACCACTGCGCCACCAGGGAAGCCCTCTTCATCTTTATAATGATAATAACAAGAGTCCTGTTTTGCAAGGGTAATTGTGAGGATTAAATAAGATAATATATGTAAAATACCCAGAACAATATTTGGCTCATAGTAAATAATAAATATTAACTTTTATAATTACTATTTGGCTTTTTAAAATTATGTAACCAAGTTATTCTGATAAATATTAAAAAGTAAGTTAAACAAATAATAAATGTGATAGGTTATAAGGCTTTGAATGAAGTAAAGCCTTTATTTAAAGTTTATGTATGGCAGGGTTTATTTGAGGTTGTAGTTTGGATACATAGTTTTTTGGGCACGAGAAAAACTGTAAATATGCAGTTTTATTTCTTAGGAAGAAAATGGAAAACTTTGTAAGGAAACCAAGGTATTCTTCCAGAGGAAAAGATTAAGACCCTAAGTCATTGTTCCCAAGATTCAAAGCCATTAAAACTTATCCAGGTGTATTGGCTTGACCATGATATAGACCCAGGGACACAGAAGGGCTATCAGTCTTCTAATATGAAATCAGTATGAAGGAAGATGGCATGATGGGAAGGTTGATACTAGAACATGGAAGATAATGGTAGTTCTGGCTTCATGAGGACTCAGACACCAGAACCTATTCTGAGGTAGCCACCCTAGTTATCAGCTTCTTCACTCCAGAAATCATCCTATTACTTCATAGTATCAGCCTTATCATTGAGAATCCAAGATAATTTCGGGATGGGGCACACTTGGCTAAGCTGGACAAGATAAGGACTTTCTCTTAGGCCTTAAATTACCAATGAAGCATGCACAGTGGTAAGAGTGGGTGGAGAAGGCGGCTCATCATTTTGCTTCGGATGTGACAGGTGATAAGATCAAGTAGAGGCATGTCTTCTGGGACCTCTGTTGCTCTGTGCAGGCCTCTGCTGGGACTCCACACATCTGGATTTGGCAACAGAAATAAGGATGTGGCACATTATTCTTGAGGTACCGGCTTCACACCACAGCTGTAAAGTTCTCTGGTCTTGTGATCATGTCAGAGATTAAGCAACGATAATGGTTTTTTTGCACATGACCGAGCCTCTGAAAGGTTCTTTCGGTAGTAGAAAGACAGAATCCGTGGAAAGAAACTAAACTTCATGTTAACTGAGTGCGTAGGTTTCAAGTTTTGTGTTTGAGATACTACTCTGAGATAGTATTCTTATTGCAAATTTTAAGATGGTGCATCCTGGTTCCATATACTTATCCCTGATATGAGAAAAATAAATCCGTTGGCTTTTGAATGTACCCTGGTCCCTGCCCTGGTTGATACATGTAGAGAAGCTAGAGCTGTATACAGTTGACCCTTGAACAACACAGAGATTAGGAGTGCTGACGCTCCATGCAGTGGAAGATCCGCATGTAACTTTACAGTCAGCCCTCCATATCTGCAGTGCCACATCTGAGGATTCAGCCAACCACAGATCCTGCAGTACTGTAGTAGGCGTTGAGTGAAAAAAATCCTCATATAAGTGGACCCACACAGTCCAAACATGTGTTGTTCAAGGGTCAACTGTATTCACGTTTTCAGTGTTTTTTACCTGGCTTGGTGATGACATTGAACTAGTGCATCCAAGCCTAGGGATTCCATTTCCCCATTTGCAAAGGAAACATAATGAATGTTACCCCTTTCCATCTCACAAGAACATTGAAAGAACCAAGGAGTGCATTACATCAAACAGCATAAGTGGGCTTCCCTGGTGGCGCAGTGGTTGAGAATCCGCCTGCCGATGCAGGAGACACGGGTTCATGCCCTGGTCCGGAAAGATCCCACATGCCGCGGAGCAACTAAGCCCGTGAGCCATGGCCGCTGAGCCTGTGCGTCCGGAGCCTGTGCTCCGCAACGGGAGAGGCCACAACAGTGAGAGGCCCGCGTACCGCAAAAAAAAACAAACAAAAAAAACAGCATAAGTAAGATAATTTTCTAAGCACTTATTAGAAAACACTGTGCTAAGTATTTAACATATATTATTCCACTTTATCCATTATTTACAAAAAACCTTGTGAAAGAGACAACATTATCTCCAGGTCACAAAGAGGAGAACCAAGGCTCAAATAAGTTACGCAATTTCTCCAGAGGCCAGAGCTAGGATTTAAGTCTACTCCTCTCCGAATCCAAAGACAATTACCCAAACCCCTACCTATCTGGAGCTCACCAGCGAAGGAAACCACATAAATCCACCATTACTAGTTTTTGTCTTTCAAATGTCAAAACACTGTCTTTGTTCAGGATCCTCTGATTTTCGTGGATCACACCCACCAGAGATAAGTTATATGTATTTCCTTTCTGAAATGTCAGTGTTTGAGGTATTTAGAAACCTTCTTTAAATCATTTTATTTTAAATGTGAGATATTTAACCCCTAAATTTGGAAATTAGATGTAAGAAAAATATTTATCCAAAGACCACTATCCTCACACAATTATTTTTATGGGCTTTTCTTCATATACACATAGTTATATGGTTATAATCACCATGTACATGCAATAACTTTGCTCAGTAGTCATACTATACTTTTTAAAAAAAATGACTTCATGATATTGCTTTGGATTGGCATGCCAGAGGTTTTTAGCCAACCCCATGATGAAAGGTATTTTGTTTATTTCAAACTGTTCATTGTTATAAATAATTCTATAATGAACATCTTACGTATACATTTTAAATACATTTTCAATTATATGCTTGGCATGCTAACCATTTTCAATTCATTATGATGCAAAAACGAATACACAGTCCACACAATGTTCATTTTCTCACCAACATAGAAAATACCCTCTTTTTTAATCAGTCAGCATTTATATATTAATACCTACTATCATAAAGTCTTGATTCTAGTTTCATAGTGTCAGGTTCTATGCCAGGAACTAGAGCATACATTCTTTCCATTTGGTTATGTGATTAGCCCTGTTTTACCAACAACACACAGGCAATTAGCCTCAGGGTTTCCCGAATCATGAATTACCATGAAAATCATAGAAAAAAGGGATTCGAAATAAAAAGCATGACTTTTGGTCCTGCCATCTAATCTCCTTTATCTCCCTAGAGTTTAATGAGCACTAGGCACATGGATTGGCACACATACCCATGGATGGCAAATACATCCCCGGAACTTTGAAGTGTGTGCTATGAATAGACCAATTTCAGGTCCTGTCTTCACATCTCTGCTTTCAGCTATCTGGTCAGGGAACCCGGGCAAGTGTGCTAGAAACTGTGTTAACCCTATAATGTGGTGACAAGCAGTGCCATGAGTAACAAATGAGCCCATTACTGCTTTACAGTAGAGGAGACAGGTTAATCCTCTGTCAAATCCCTGTGCAGTGTCCTCTTCCTTGTTCCAATTACCCAGGAAGTGACAGCACTTTCTCATCCACAGCCTTTCAACACCTGCTGACATGTATTTAGGACATTGCTGGAATTGTAAGTCTTAACCAAACTGTCTTCAGAAATTCTCATGGAACATAAAAGTTACAAAGGCACAAAGGAGACTGAGATCCAATACTCTCTACACTCAAGCGACACCCATTTACAAACCAGAGGAAGAACTGAGATAGGCAGAAAGAGAAAGATTGTTTTTCAATCAAAATATTTATTTAAATCCAGAATAAAAATAACTGCTGACACAGAACTGGTCATAGCACATAGAATATCATCATTAACCAACATCCTAATTTTACTGAGGAAGCTAACTAATTCCCTTGAAAATGCAGCAACTTGCCTAAGCTAGTTTGTGGCCAATCACTAAAATATGCCCTAAAACACTGTTTGCTTTTTTTCATTATTAGCAATTTCAATTCCCTCATTTTTTGGAGTAGCTTTTTATTCATTCAACAAATTACTTTCTAGTATCTTCAATAAAATTACTACTCTAGGCACTACGGATTCAGCCAAGGTTGAAATGTAGCGGTGCTGGGAATACAAAATCAAAAGTCCCAGTGTGACAAGGAGATAGGCTTGTAGAGTGATAATTTAAATGTAATGTGATGAGCGGAATCAAAACAAACGGAACCATAAGAAGTGTGCTCCAAATCATACCTGAGGGGCTCAGGGGGGAACTTTCCAAAAAAGGTGGCCTCCTTGGAGGAGGAACACAGTTTACAAGGAATGAAATGGGGAAGAGCATAGGAGGCAGACAGAATATCACACAAATGGGATAGGAGACTTGAGAAGCTACAGAGACTGGCCCCACTTTTTGACCTTTGATGACACATTAGCTTATTTACAATCTCCTTATTTTTGGTTTCCGCAGCACCTTGTTACTGCCCCTTTCTCTGCTTAGCATTTGGTGTTCTTCTTGGCTCTGTGGTCAGCCCTCTGTTCTTTCTCTACAACACTGCCTTGGCTTGCACTGCCTTCCCTTTATCTCCCAGATCTCTCTTGAGCTCCAAATCAATAAATATAACTGTACAAACACTAAATGTTTGAAAGTATTTTCAACATTTTGTCTTCAAAACCCTGTTCTTACCCTGTGTTACCTCAATAGACGGCACCATCACCAAAATAGCTACCCATGTTATCACTCCTGACTGTTTTCTTCCTTCACTCCTCACATTCAGTCTGTCACCAAATCAGACTAAAGGTAACTTCCCAAAATAATCTTTTTATGACCCTGTCCAAACTTTCCTTTTTATATCATATTATTCATTAGATTTGCTGTTATGAAGTTTCAAATGTCTACAGACTGATTTCTGCCCTATTTCCAGGCCACCAATGGTTTGCTTTCTCTCAGTGTAGACTAGTAGGCATTTTCTAGAATTTTATATAAATGGAATCAAAGAGTAGGTACTCTTTTTATTCTGGCTTCTTTCACTCAGCATAATTATTTTGAGATTTTTTTCCATGCAGTTTTCTATCATCCATATATTCACATAAAAAGATAAGATCAAGAGAAAAACACACAATAAAAACAAACTCTCATATGATCCAAAATTGGAGCTAATCAGAAATTGACTTTTAAAAAGTTTTAATTAATAAATTGATACTTGAGAAAACAAAGAGAATTTTGCCAGAAAAGCAAGAATTATTTTTTAAAAATCAAATGGAATTCATAGAACTGAAAAATACCATAATTAAAATTAAGAGTTCTGAATAGCTTGGCACAGCTGAAGTGTGGCTTAATTAAATAAATTTTTAAAAGGTCCATAGATAATGTCCAAATTAAAACACAGAGAGAAACAAGTGTAGAAAGGAGAAAAAGAGACAAATGGGTATAGTGAAAAAACTTAACATACATGTAAATTGGAGTTTGATAAAGAGTGGATTATAAGAGAGGGCAAGAAACAATTTTTGGAGCGATTATGGCCAAGAATCTTATAAAACTTACAAAAGATATGAACTCACAGATTAAAGAACAACTATGAAACCACAGCAGGATAAATATAAATAGGGTTTCCCTGGTGGCACAGTGGTTGAGAATCAGCCTGCCAATGCAGGTGACACGTGTTCAAGCCCTGCTCTGGCAAGATCCCACATGCCGCAGAGCAACTAAGCCCACGTGCCACAACTACCGAGCCTGTGCTCTAGAGCTCGCGAGCCACAACTACTGAGCCCACGTGCCACAACTACTGAACCCGCACGCCTAAAACCTGTGCTCTGCAACAAGAGAAGCCACCACAATGAGAAGTCCATGCACCACAATGAAGAGTAGACCCCACTCGCCACAACTAAAGAAAGCCTGTGTGCAGCAATGAAGACCCAATGCAGTGAAAAATAAATAAATAATTTTAAATAAATAAATAAATATAAATAAAATCACAACCAGATACATCATAATTGCTGAAAATTAAAAAGAAAAAAAAAGAAAATTTTAAAAATCATTAGACATAAAAGACATTACCTACACAGAAGCAACAATAAGAATTACAAATTGACCTCTAGACCAAAATTATGAGATGGGGAAGACAATGACATTTTTAACATACTGAAGGTAAGTGTCAATTTAGAATTCCACATCCATTGAAAATATATTTCAAAAGTAAGAGAAAAATTAAAACTTCCCCAGAAAAACAAAGACTGAGGGAATTAATCACCAGCTATCTCTCACTAACAGAAATACTAAGAAAACTGTAATTTTTAAGAAAGGAAAATGACCACAGATGAAAGTAAGAGATCTAAGAAGGAATTAAAAATAACAAAAGTGCTAATATATAGATAAATATATGTGATATATAATAGTGTCATGTGGGATTTTTAAATATACATAGAAATAAAATGCAGGATAGCACATAAAGCAGCAGAGAGTAAATGTAATTGAAAATTTGTTTGTAACATCCAGCCAGTCTGTGTAATAGTACAAGAACTAATTCTAATGAGTCAAGAATGTGTGCTGTAATGTCTCTAAACCAAATACTACAAGCATAACAAAAGAATACATAATTAATAAAACAATAGAGGGAAAACTTTTAAATAAAATAATGTATACATCTAACAGAAGAAAGATAGAGGAAGATGATTATAAAAATCATGGGACAAATGGAAGACAAATGGTAAAACGATATCTATGAACACAAATATAACAATAATTGCACAGCATGCAAATGGACAAATATTCCAGTAAAAAGACTAGTTTGAAACACCATTTGACTATGAGATTTTATTTAAAAGGAAAAAAACCCACTTTTTGTTGCTTATAAGGGACTCTCTTTAAAAATTAACAGAAAGGTAAAGGAATGAGCCACATAAACATTAACCAAAAGAAAGCTGATATAGTCCCACTAGCATAAGACAAAGTAGATATTAAAAAGAGAAAATTGGGACTTCCCTGGCAGTCCAGTGGTTGGGATTTTGCCTTCCAATGTGGGGGGTGTGGGTTCGATCCCTGGTCGGGGAGCTGGGATCCCACATGCCTCATAGCCAAAAGATCAAATAATGGAGCAGGAGCAATATTGTTACAAATTCAATAAAGTCTTTTTTTTTTTTTTTTTTTTTGCGGTACGCGGGCCTCTCACTGTTGTGGCCTCTCCCATTACAGAGCACAGGCTCCGGATGTGCAGACTCAGCAGCCATGGCTCATGGGTCTAGCTGCTCTGTGGCATGTGGGATCTTCCCGGACCAGTGAACGAACCCATGTCCCCTGCATCGGCAGACAGATTCTCAACCACTGCGCCACCAGGAAAGCCCCAATAAAGCCTTTAAAAATGGTCTACATTGAAAAAAAAAAAGAAAATTATTAGAGATAAAGAGGAACATTTCATAACAAAAGAATAAATGAGAAAGATATAACTGTTCTTATATGTATGTACCTAATAATACAACTTTAATATCTATAAGGCAAAACTTGACAGAACCTAAAGAATAATAAAGTTACAATTATATTGAGAAAATTTAATACCTTCTTCAATAACTGATAAGAAATCAGCAACAATATAGAAAATCTAAACATTGCTTTAAAAGCTGACTTGACAAAGAAAACACTGCAAACAAAAATGACAAAACTTTATTTTCAAACACGCTCAAAAATATAACAAAATAGCAACTTTCATGAAATTTTAAGTAGTCATATCATTTAAATATGTTCTCTTACCACAGTAAAAGCTAAGCTAAAAACAAAACCCAGAAAATATCCAAATATTTGGGAACTAAGCAACATACTTCTAAATAGCACATGGAATTGAAAAAGGAATCACAAGGAGAATTAGACATTTTAACTGAATGATAATATAAATATGACATGTCCAAATTGCAGGATGCAGCTGAAGCAGTGCTTTGAAGGAATTTCATAGCATTGTATGCATATATTAGAAAAGGAGACAGATAAAAAAGCAATGATCTACTAATTAAATGAAAAAGGGGATATAACAGTAGATTCTGCAGATATTTAAATATGAATAACTCTATGCCAATAAATGTTTAAAGTCAGTTGACAGAATAAATTGCTTTAAAAACATAATTTATCTAAACTAATACCAGAAGTATTAGATATTGAATGTCTCATACCTATTAAAGAAATAAATCTGTAAAATTTAAAATCTTCAATTTCATGTTTAAATAGCTTCCCTGGTGAATTTTTTAACAAAATAATACAATAGGAGGTATAGGGGATTCTCCAGACTTTAGCTAATTGAGGGTACAGACAGTCAAATGTTGCTTATTAGTAGTGAGTTCAAATTGGAAATCATGACAGGCCTCATACTCTCTCCAAAACTTTAAGCAGTGAAATTAACCACCTAGTTGTAGTCAGAGAAATTGAAAAAACCATGTTCCTGATGAAACACAGCTTACTTAATCTGCTTTTCACGTGGAGGAAGACACCAATAAAGATTCTTCCACATTTTTCACCAGTTCATGTGGCAGACGCCACAAAAGACACAATGAGTGTAAGGGCAAGAATAAAAACAAGAGCAGTGGAACCTCGGGCGCTCCAGGATCGTGACGAGTTGTGGCAGGAATACAGGACAATGGGGCCGTTGGCAGCTTCTTTTAGAAGCTACAGAGGCAGCTGGACCTGGATACAAAGCAGGCTCTCCGTATAGACCAGGCCCGAAGGATGGCTCCCGGCTGCATGACTGAGCAGAGTACAGAAGGCCGGCCACCTTGTACCTTTGGATTGGAGAATTTAACCCACCTATGTGTAAACCATGTGGCTGACAGGGTCTTGGTGCTCTGGCCAGGTGTCAGGTATGAGCCTCTGAGGTGGGAGAGCCGAGTTCAGGACATCAGACCACCAGAGACCAGAGGCCCCACATAATAAAGATCGGTGAGAGCTCTCCCAGAGATCTCCATCTCAATGCTAAAATCAAGCTCCGCACAGGACCAGCAAACTCCAGTGCTGCACACCCCATGCCAAATAACTAGTTAGACAGGAACACAACCGTACCTGTGAGCAGAGAGGCTGCTAAAATCATAATAAGTTCACAGATACGCTAAAACACACCACCAGACGTGGTGCTGCTCACCAGAAACAAAAGATCCAGCCTTATCCACCAGAACACAGGCACCAGTCCCCTCCACGAGGAAGCGTACACAACGCACTGAATAAACCTTACCCACTACTAGGGGCAGACAACAAAAACAACAGGAAATACAAACCTGCAGTCTGTGAATAGGAGACCTCAAACACATTAAGTTAAGCAAAATAAGAAGACAGAGAAATATGCAGCAGATGAAGGAGCAAAATGAAAACCCACCAGATCAAACAAATGAACACGAAATAGGAAGTCTAACTGAAAAGAATTCAGAGTAATGATAATAAAGATGATCCAAAATCTTGGAAATAAAACGGAGAAAATACAAGAAACGTTTGACAAGGACCTAAAAGTACTAAAGAGCAAACAAACAATGATGAACAACACAATAAAAGAAATTAAAAATTCTCTAGAAGGAATCAATAGCAGAATAACTGAGGCAAAGGAATGGATAAGTGACCTGGAAGATAAAAGAGTAGAACTAACTACCACAGAGCAGAATAAATAAAAAAGAATGAAAAGAATTGAGGACAGTCTCAGACCTCTGGGACATTAAGCAAACCAACAGTTGAATTATAGGCATTCCAGAAGCAGAAGAGAAAAAGAAAGGGACTGAGAAAATATTTGAAGAGATTATAGTTGAAAACTTCCCCAATATGGGAAAGGAAATAATCAACTACCGGAAGCACAGAGAGTCCGATAGAGGATAAATCCAAGGAGAAACACACAAAGACACATATTAATCAAACTATCAAAAATTAAATACAAGGAAAATATATTAAAAGCAGCAAGGAAAAAGCAACAAATAACATACAAGGAAATCCCCATAACGTTAACAGAGGATCTTTGAGCAGAAACTTTGCAAGCCAGAAGAGTGGCAGGACATACTTAAAGTGATGAAAGGGAAAAAACTACTACCAAGATTACTCTACCCAGCAAGGATCTCATTCAGATTCAACAGAAAAATTAAAACTTTTACAGACAAGCAAAAGCTAAGAGAATTCAACACCACCAAACCAGCTTTACAACAAATGCTAAAGGAACTTCTCTAGGCAAGAAACACAAGAGAAGGAAAAGACCTACAAGAACAAACCTGAAACAATTAAGTAAATGGTAGTAGGAACATACATATCGATAATTACCTTAAATGTAAATGCATCAATCAAAAGACACAGACTGGATGAATGCATACAAAAACAAGACCTGTCTATATGCTGTCTACAAGAGACCCACTTCAGACCTAGGACACATACAGACTGAAAGTGAGGGGATGGAGAGAGATATTCCATGCAAATGGAAATCAAAAGAAAGCTGGAGTAGCAATTCTCATATCAGACAAAATAGACTTTAAAATAAAGACTATTACAAGAGACAAAGAAAGACACTACATAATGATCAACGGATCAGTCCAAGAAGATATAACAATTGTAAGGATTTATGCACCCAACACAGGAGCACATCAATACATAAGGCAAATGCTAACAGCCACAAAAGGGGAAATCGACAGTAACACAATAATAGTGGGGGACTTTTAAACCCCACTTTCACCAATAGACAGATCATCCAAAATGAAAATAAATAAGGAAACACAAGCTTTAAATGACACATTAAACAAGATGGACTCAAGTGATATTATAGGATATTACATCCAAAAACAACAGAATACACTTTTCTCAAGTGCTCACAGAACATTCTCCAGGATACATCATATACCGGGTCACAAATCAAGCCTTGGTAAATTTAACAAAATTGAAATCATATCAAGTATCTTTTCTGACTACAATGCTCTGAGACTAGATATCAATTACAGGAAAAAAAAAAAAACTGTAAAAAATACAAACACATGGGGGCTTAACAATACACTACTAAATAACTAAGAGATCACTGAAGAAATCAAAGAGGAAATCAAAAATACCTAGAAACAGGGCTTCCCTGGTGGCGCAGTGGTTGAGAGTCCGCCTGCCGATGCGGGGGACAGAGGTTTGTGTCCCGGTCCAGGAGGATCCCACATGCCGCGGAGCGGCTGGGCCCGTGAGCCATGGCCACTGAGCCTGCACGTCTGGAGCCTGTGCTCTGCAACGGGAGAGGCCGCAAGGGTGAGAGGCCTGCATACCACACACACAAAAAAAACCCTAGAACAAATTACAATGAAAACACGATGACCCCAAACCTATGGCATGCAGCAAAAGCAGTTCTAAGATGGAAGTTTAGAGCAATACAATCCTACCTCAAGAAACAAGAAAAATCTCAATCAACCTAACCTTATACCTAAAGAAATTAGAGAAAGAAGAACAAAAAAACCACGAAGTAAGCAGAAGGAAAGAAATCATAAAAATCATATCAGAAATAAATGAAAAAGAAATGAAGGAAATAATAGCAAAGATCAATAAAACTAAAAGCTGGTTCTGTGAGAAGATCAACAAAATTGATAAACCATTAGCCAGACTCATCAAGAAAAAAAGGGAAAAGACTCAAATCAACAGAATTAGAAATGAAAAAGAGTAGTAAGAACTGACACTGCAGAAATACAAAGGATCATGAGAGATTACTACAAGCAACTCTATGCCAATAAAATGGACAACCTGGAAGAAATGGACAAATTCTTAGAAAAGCACAACCTTCCAAAACTGAGCCAGGAAGACATAGAAAATGTAAACAGACCAATTACAAGCACTGAAATTGAAACTGTGACTAAAATCTGCCAAAAAAGAAAAGCCCAGGACCAGATGGCTTCACAGGTAAATTCTATCAAGCATTTAGAGAAGAGCTAACACCTATCCTTCTCAAACTCTTCCAAAATATAGCTGAAGGAGGAACACTCCCAAACTCATTCTAGAAGGTCACCATTATCTTGATACCAAAACCAGACAAAGATGTCACAAAACAAGAAAACTACAGGCCAATATCACTGATGAATATAGATGCAAAAGTTCTCAACAAAATAATAGCAAACAGAATCCAACAGCACATTAAAAGGATTATACACCAAGATTGCATGGAATTCTTCAATATACGAAAATCAATCAATGTGATACATTATATTAACAAACTGAAGGATAAAATCCATATGGATCATCTCAATAGATGCAGAAAAAGCTTTCGATGAAATTCAACACCGATTTATGATAAAAACTCTCCAGGAAGTAGGCACAGAGGGAACTTATCTCAACATAGTAAAGGCCATATATGACAAACCCACAGCCAAAATCATTCTCAATGGTGAAAAACTGAAACCATTCCCACTAAGATCAGGAACAAGCAAGGTTGCCCACTCTCACCACTATTATTCAACATAGTTTTGGAAGTTTGAGCCATGGCAATCAGAGAAAAAGAAATAAAAGAAATCCAAATTGGAAAAGAAGAAGTTTGCAGATGACATGATACTATACACAGACAATCCTAAAGATGCTACCAGAAAACTACTAAAGTTAATCAATGAATCTGGTAAAGTAGCAGGATTCAAAATTAATGCACAGAAATCTCTTGCATTCCTATACATTAATGATGAAAAATCTGATAGAGAAATGAAGGAAACACTCCCATTTATCATTGCAACAAAAAGAATAAAATACCTAGGAATAAACCTACCTAAGGAGACAAAAGGCCTGTTTGCATACAACTATAAGATACTGATGAAAGAAATTAAAGATGCTAGAAACAGATGGAAAGATATACCATGTTCTTGGATTGGAAGAATCAACATTGCGAAAATGACTCTACTACCCAAAGCAATCAACAGATTCAGTGCAATCCCTGTCAAACTACCAATGGCATTTTTGACAGAACTAGAACAAAAAATTTCACAATTTGTATGGAAACACAAAAGACCTCGAATAGCCAATGCAATCTTGAGAAAGTAAAACAGGGCTAGAGCAATCAGGCTCCCTGACTTCAGACTATACTACAAAGATGCAGTAATCAAGAGAGTATGGTACTGGCACAAAAACAGAAATATAAATCAATGGAACAGGATAGAAAGCCCAGAGATAAACCAATGCACATATGGTCATTTTATCTTTGGTAAAGGAGACAAGAATATATACAACGGAGAAAAGACAGCCTCTTCAGTAAGTGGTGCTGGGAAAACTGGACAGCTACATGTAAAAGAATGAAATTAGAACACTCCTTAACACCATACACCCAAATAAACTCAAAATGGATTAAAGACCTAAGTGTAACACCAGACACTATAAAAATCTTAGAGGAAAACAAAGGAAGAACACTATGACATAAATCACAGCAAGATCCTTTTGGACCCACCTCCTAGAGAAATGGAAATAAAAACAAAAATAAACAAATGGAACCTAATGAAATTAAAAGCTTTTGCACAGCAAAGGAAACCATAAACAAGACGAAAAGACAACTCTCAGAATGGGAGAAGATATCTGCAAATGAAGCAACTGACAAAGGATTAATCTCCAAAATATACAAGCAGCTCATGCAGCTCAATATCAAAAGAACAAACAGCCCAATCCAAAAATGGGCAGAAGACCTAAGTAGACATTTCTCCAAAGGAGGCATACAGATTGCCAACAAACACATGAACGGATGCACAGCATCACTAATTATTACAGAAATGTAAATCAAAACCACAATGAGGTATCACCTCACACCAGTCAGAATGGCCATCATCAAAAATCTACAAACAATAAATGCTGGAGAGGGTGTGGAGAAAAGGGAACCCTCTTGCACTGTTGGTGGGAATGTAAACTGATACAGCCACTATGGAGAACAGTATGGAGGTTCCTTAGAAAACTACCACTAGAACTACCATACAACCCAGCAATCCCACTACTGGGCATATATCCTGAGGAAACCATAATTCAAAAATAGTCACGTACCACCATGTTCACTGCAGCTCTATTTACAATAGCCAGGACATGGAAGCAACCTAAGTATCCATTGACAGATGAATGGATAAAGAAGATGTGGAACATATATATAATGGAATATTACTAGGCCATAGAAAAAGTGAAATTGAGCTATTTGTAGTGAGGTGGATGTACCTAGAGTCTGTCTTACAGAGTGAAGTAAGTCAGAAAGAAAAACAAATACCGTATGCTAACACATATATATGGAATCTAAAAAAAAAAAAAAAAAAAAAAATGGTTCTGAAGAACCTAGGGGCAGGACAGGAATAAAGACACAGACATAGAGAATGGACTTGACACAGGGAGGGGGAAAGGTAAGATGGGATGAAGTGAGAGTGGCATGGATATATACACTACCAAAAGTAAAATATATAGCTAGTGGGAAGCAGTCGCATAGCACAAGGAGATCAGCTCAGTGCTTTGTGACCAGGGGTTGGATATGGAGGGTGGGAGGGAGATGCAAGAGGGTGGGGATATGGGGATATATGCATATGTATAGCTGATTCACTTTGTTATACAGCAGAAACTAACACAACATTGTAAAGCGATAATACTCCAATAAAGATGTTAAAAAAAAAAAAAAACGAGAGCAAGTGAGTGAGAAAAAGAAAAAAGAGAGACTTCTAGGTCTGCCTCTTGAGTAAAGAGATAGTCTATTCTGTCATTAACATTGGGTTATGGATGGATGACAAGCACATCTCACCAATCAGCTAAAAAAAAAGAAACCTCCTCTCCCTCTTACATGCAGGAGCAACTGAGATAAAAGGAAGACAAAATCTTTGGGTTTCCTTCTAATACTGTTTCCTCTTAAGAAGTGAAGCAGAAGCCCCTTGTGAGAAACGTGAGCAATGAAGAAAAAGTGTTTCTCATATCTTACCATAGAAAACTAGGAATGAGATGAGAAAGCTGATGACCAAAGCAAACCATGTATTTGGCTACCGGAGTAGTAGTAATAGAGTACAGCTGCTGAATAATGTATTATGGGCTTTGGAACTATCCAAACCAGGACTAGAGTCTTTACTCTTCTCTTACCAGTTGTGAGACCTTGAAAAAGACTGTCACGGCATCTTACAAAAGTAGCTCGATGGATTTTACAAAATTTAGAGTCTGTTTAGAATAGTCTGATGTATAACAGTCTCACATGAAATCACATGGGGACAGTTCAAATGGGACAGTCATTTATTTTCCACGGCAACTCACAAAAGTACAGAAAAATGTTATTGTGACTGAAGACTGGAGAGAAAAAGCTTGGATAGATTGATAAGAGGAGAGAGAGTAAAAGGGGGAGATTGCCAGGGTTAGAGAAAATAAAGACTGGTTTTAAATATTAGTTCAAAGTTGAGGATAAATGCTCCAGACTGTCGGCAGTGATTTGTGATTGAGTTACTTCTCACGTAGACAATCCTATGTTAGATTACTCCCTGATGAGTAGCAGCAAGAATGATTTAATATTATTACATTTATTACTTATTCTACAAGGTTTTATTGGCTATACACTCAGTGCCAGGCACTAGGCTAAAGATACAGTCAACATAAGAGACATGTCTCTAGCTTTCAAGCATCCAAATTAGAAGACATGACTAGCCCACAGAAAAGAAGCAGAAAATCATATCATTTTATGACATAGTTGGAGAGAGACAGAAAATAATGCAAGGGATTTAGAAGAGTCCTCTCCACAGTATGCATAATTTCTACACTTCAGAAAGTACTACAGTTGCTTAACACTACCTATTAATTGTGATTATGTTTAAATCAAGGAAAAGTCATAGAAAGCTTGACTATGTGTATACACACACACACACACACACACAGAGTACATTCTCCAAATGGGCCCTAAATAATAAAGCTGGGATTCTATTCCCCAAAATTGGATTAAATTATTTAAAGGAGTGAATAAACACAAAGTTTATGGATAATGCTGAGCACAGACTAATTATACTTCTACTGATAGAAAGTATCTATCACTTATTGAACACGTTACATGCCAGATCAGTGCTAAGAGTTTTTTACATATAGTTTTGTATACTCTACCTCTCTAGCTACTTACCTATCTATCTATCTGTAATATCTTCCTTGCCTTACATTAAGTTTATTCCATACAGACACACATTCTCTAGGTCTCTGGCTGGTCATAATTTCTGGGTAAATGTATAAGCAGAGGGGGTCAGTGGGATGAACTCCAGCCTCAGCTACTGAAGTTGGTCCTGAGATGGTAACTAATACTCATCATCTTCTACACCCCACAGAGATGCCCCTCACCTCTGCTGGTGGCTTGCCTGGATGGAAGACCCAGACCCTCACCCCTGAGGGATCCGAACACTTGTTTTATCTTGCCCTGATCAGACCAGGGTTGCTATACTTGCCATTTACAGTTAAAACTTGGCATGGTAGTGCCAAAAATATGTCAAATACATTCTTGCCTGCTTCCATGACATAGCGGCAGCCTTATCTCCTCATGGTGACCAGGGTAAATTACCTCTTCCAGTGTAGTAACTCTGCTCTGTGCCTTCTTATCTATTAACATGGAGAGCCCAAACTGACCAGACAACAACTATAACTTTAGCTGTAGTGAGACTCTTAATAGGTCTCCTGTTGGAAGCATCTCTTCACTAAAAATAAGTATTCTAGAACCATAGAGCCTGAAGTTGTAGGAATGGGAAAAACAAATTTCCCCAGCAGGTCACTGGGAGTGATAATAAACAGGACATTCTTTCTTCCGTTTCTTGGTTCCAACACTCAGTATTCTACCTCTTGTGGACACGCCCATACAGTGGCTGTTGGTTTGAGGAGATATATTACATGTTGAAGGATAGTGCATCATCCTCACAGGATGCTCTCTCCAAGCTGGCACCACAGTTGTACCTTCAAGTGGCCATTCCACTGCTCTATGAAGCCAATAGTTTCTAGATGGCGTGTCATAAAACAGGTCCAGTGAGTCTGGATCCATGGTCATATGCCCAATGTTGTACCTTCATTGCTATAAAGTGGGTCCCTTAGTTTAACAAGAAGTTATACAGAATCCATGTTGGAAATGCTCTCAGTGATGTTGACTGAGCCCTGTAGCCAGAAAAGGCAAACCATCCCTGGAATACATGTCAGTCCAAATCTGGGTGAATTGCTACCTTTTCCAGAATGGTAAGGGGTCTAATGTAATCAATCTTACACCAAGTGTATGGTCTCCTCCAGAGAAGGTACATTATTGAAGACTCAGTGTTGGTCTCTGTTACTGGAAAGTTGACATTCAGCAATGGCAGTAACGAGGGGAGCCTTGGTAAGAGGAAGCCCAGGCTATCACCCATGCATAGTCTCCATCACTCTAACGGTGGCTTTTTCTTTCATTAGTACATTGTTCAATCAAGGGGTGACTGAGGACAAAGACTGGCCAACATCTACCGGCCAAGTCATCCTATATACTCGATTTTAGGTGCTTCTGCAATTGATAGCCTGTGGTAAGTATTTATTATGTGATATAAAAATCTTCATACTTTCTATCTGTTCCCTCAATAAATCCTTCAACATGACTCTCCCCCAGACCTCCCTGTCATAGATCTTCCAATCTCGCTCCTTTCAGACCTCTGAACCTAATTGGAGTATCACTATACCATCCTGCAACGGATTTCTGCTAGGTCCACTAAACCGTAGACTTGGCTGGTCTAACAGCATGTAGTTCATAATGAACACTGCTGGCTGCATGCTCACTTGATGCTCCATGGTCACATGACCAGTGTCTACCACGGCCCCGTATCTTTCAAGAGGCTACTTGCTGAATAATGTATAGTTCTTTTCTGCATATGGTGTGGCCTTTCCTCAGAACCTTAGAGGTCTGTGCTGTGACTCTCCTGTCGGGGCTTGGAAGAGACACCACATGGCATTTCTGCTCAGTACAAATACCTCTAGTAACATGGGATCAGCCGAGTCATGTGGTTCAAGTGACAAAGCAATGGCCTGCACCTGCAGCAGAGGATTTTCTTTCTCTGAACGTCACTCAAAATAAGGAGCCTTTGACATCACCCAGTAACTGGATGAAAGCAGTATTCGCATTTACAGAACGTGCTCTTCTAAAACCTAAAGAATCCTAGTCATCAACTCAGGCTGCCCTCTGTGTTTCAGGAGATTATATCTCTTTAAAAGTTGCCAAGGAGGCCCTCTGAATTTCACGCTTTGCTTCAAATTGGTGATTAATAGATTAAAAACTTGTAATTTTCTCCCTTCAATGCATTAAATGGTGCTTTGCACTGGCACCCAATTCAAAAAGCCCTACAATTATTATTCCAATAAAATTCCAGTGAGATTTTGCAAAAGCTCATATGTCCCCTCCACCTGTTTCCGGTCCCAGTTCCTCACAGGTAAAAACCTAAGCAATTTCACTGCTGCGACACTAGGCCAGGAATCATTAATACTTCACCTACCACCAGTAATGGGGTTCTCACTGGCATTCAGCCAGCAGATGACCCCACTTCAGAATCCCATTCTTTACATTCAGCTTTCTAGGATCACTCCTGGTCTTCTGGCAGATTCCCTAAAAGCTGAGTCCGAGATGGAATTTTTGTGCAAGTGATTTATTGAGAGAATGTTCTCAAAAGAAAATTGTAAAAAGGTAAGAAAGCAGGATAGAGCAGAGCAAAAATCTGAGCAAAGATGTGATCTTGATGAAATCTATCATTAGATTAAGAGTCTCTTAGAGAGCTCTAGAGTATATGTAGACCTACAAGTTGTCCCATTTTAAGGAAAGTGGTCAGACTTTTGAACCCCCATATCTGTCAGGCATTGGCAAAGGAACACCCCAGGAGGGTGGGCACGATCTCCCAAACACTTCTGTGTGAAGAGTCTCATGTCAGCCAAGGAAAATTCTTAGGAGATGAACATAGGTGTGCGTGTGGGATGGGTGCACCACTGTAGTAAAGGATATCTGGATGGGCCACCAAAAGAGGTTACTGCAGAAAACATGAGTTCCAAGATACCTATCACAGTACTCCACCCAGGAGTCAAGTAATCAACTACCCTGCTGGCTACCTGCCTAGACTGCCACGTGTGACCTTCACCATCTTCCCAAACATCACCCACTGTCTGTCGTTGAGTACTGCCTGGTGTCAACATTTTCAGCACCTGCCACAATCAGAGAACATGTCTCATCAGCCAGTATGGTGCACAAATGTGAGTCATGGGAGGTAACAGAAGTTATTTTACTTTGTAACCCCTTCCCTTCTCAATGTGCTCAGTGGGGAGAACTTTTCAACTAAGTGCAAACTCAGGTGAACCCTATGATTTTTCTCACTCTTCTTAGGCAGACTAGAAATTAAAATATCCAACCCAACAGTCAAAATTACAAACTTGCTATAAAGTTCAAGACTCTCCTCCTCCTTGGTTTGGCTCCCTACATTTGGGGAAAATGAAAGCGTGCTTGGTCTCTCTTCCCAGCTTGGCGCCGAGGATGGAGGAGAAGTAAGAAGGTAAGGCAGGAGCATTCTTAACTTGGCTGGCACTATTATAGGTTACTTTGTAATTCACTGGGCTGAGTGTATAGAAGAGCTGACTCTTTCCCTGGGAGGTACTTTCATGGGTTTTTCAAAAACACATCATTCATCACTGAAATGCTCTTATCTTCAACTTTCTTGATCTTGACAAATAAATCTCACTTCAGTTAGTCATTTACCCCTTTGTCAGCCCCTAGGAAGCTGGTGATAATGTCAGTTCCTGTTTCCTGAAGAATGTTCAGCCTTCTAAGATAGCTCTCATGTGAACCAAATTCCAGCTCTCTCTCCTGCATTTGGCCCAGGGGAAACACTCCCTCACTGTTTCCCCCAAATGCTGGGAGTGTAAGATATCTCTGCTACAATAAACTCCTTTGCTCCACCCCAAACCAGGCAGTTGATCAGGCTCTTGCCATTTAAATTTCTCAAGCAGATTTTAGAAACAGGCCACTCTGTCCTCCAGACCACAGAGGACACCTATTAAGTCTTGACCATTGAAGCCAGTCATTAGGTTTGAGATACAAGGCAGGGACATTCTGCATCTCAGTTGGGCTGAGTGATGAGATTCACAGCACACCAAAAGCTTTCTCCAGAATTCCTCTTTACAAAGCTTGGTTCCACTTTCACGTTTTCTGACTTGTTTTATAAATGCTAATGTGGGTAAATGGTCCAAGAGTTTTATAATCAGTTTTGGTTAAATCTTTTAAAAGTACACCTGTAATTTGCACTTCACTCTGAATATGGTGTCCTCTGTATCTCAGCACTTGTGTAACACTTTTAGTTTAACATATTGTCACATCCAGTTTTTAGTTCCATCCAGGTCTGACCTCTTCAGCTCTCTCACAAAATTGATATTCTAAAATCATGCCCTTTCTTCAGTTCTCTACAAAACTTTTTCATCCAATCATTTCACCTCTCTTAAACCCAGTTCTAAATAGACTTATTAAATAACTAGCTATATTCAGAAAAGAATGTATTTGCCCACATTGAGACCAGAGTGATCTAAGATCAATTCCAGGCTCTGTCGTTTATCAGTTATGTGATCTTAGGTAAGCTACTTAGCCTCATTGACCCTCATCTGTAAAATATCTGCCTTAGAGAATTATTGTGATGATTAAATGATATAATAGTTATAAAATACAGGTACATAGTAGAGGCTCAACAGATATTAGGGTCCTTTCTTAACTTTACCCACAATTTTCCTTCAGTTTGTTTTTGCCATGTAGATTCCAATAAAATCCTGGCATCTTTTTCCTTGCCATCTCCCACACAGCAATTGGAAATCAATAACCTATTTTCAGGAGTGATGTCACCTAGACAGGGGGGTAGGAGACTCCAGCTTCCATACCCCCACAAAGATCAACCATATGACAGCTATCTACAAACACGACCAGCTCTGAGAGAGCTCAGGATCCCATTTAATAAACTTCTGCAACACAATGGAACAAAAAGCCTTAGCATAACTGCACAAAAACTGAAGAAAGAACAGCTTCATTTTACCTGCATCACCTCATCCCCCAGGTTGGCACTGCTCAGTGCCAAGAGGAAACTCCTCAGCTAGAAAGAGCTCCCCTCATGGGAAAGGGAGAAAGGGGTATGAGACTAGCTTCTTTGGCCTTTTGGGGCACTGCACAAGAACCCACTTTAGTTTCATCCCACCCAGAGATCAGCAAAGCTGAGATGTATAGAGATGGTTAGGAATAAGGAAACAGGGCAAGAACAACCAGTATCAGCCACAGAGTGGGAGCAATCACAGTTCCCAGTGACTTATCAGAAAAAAAAGAGAGAGGACTCAAATAAAATTACAAATGAAAGAGAAGACATTGAAACTGATACCGAAGAAATACAAAGGTTTATAACAGACTACCATGAGCAATGATACCCTCCCAAAATTGTAGAGGAAATGGATAAATTCCTAGAAACATACAACCTATCAAGACTGAATCACAAAGAAATAGAAAATATGAAGAGACCAATAACAAGTAAGGAGATCGAATCAGTAATCAAAAACCTCCCAACAAAGAAAAGCCCAGGACCATATGGTTTCACTGGTGAATTATACCAAACATTTAAAGAAGAATTAATGCCAATCCTTCTCAAACTCTTCCCAAAAAAATTAAAGAGGAGGAGGAAACACTTCCAAACATATTTATGAGGGCAGCATTACCCTGATACCAAAGCCAGATAAGGATACTACAAGAAACAAAAAACTACAGGTCAATATCCCTGATGAATACAGATGCAAAAATCCTCAACAAAATATTAGCAAACCAAATTCAACAGCACATTAAAAGGATAATTCACCATGATCAAGTGGGATTTTGCCAAGGCAATCTTTTGAAAGAACAAAGCTGTAGGCACCACATTTTCTGATTTCAAACTACATTACAAAACTATAGTAATAAAAACTATATTACTATATTATGCCAGTATGGTAATGGCATAAAACCATACATATAGACCAACTGAATAAATTTGAGAGCACAGAAATAAACCCACACATATATGGTCAACTAACGTTTGACAAAGGAGTCATGAACACTCAGCTGGGAAAGAACTGATCCTCTAATAAACGATGTTGGAAAAATTGAATACTCACATGGAAAAGAATGAAATTGGATCCCTAGCTTACACCTACACACAAAAATTAAGCAGAAATGGATTAAATAATAAATGTAAGACCTGAAACCTTTAAACTACTGGAAGAAAACATAAGGGGAAAAGCTCCTTGACATCAGTCTCGGCAATGATTTTTTGGATATGACACCAAGAGCACAAGTAACAAAAGCAAAAACAAACAAGTGGGAATATATCAAATTTAAAAATTTGTACACTGCAAAATAAAAAACAAACAGTCAACAAAATGAAAAGGTAACCTATGGAAGGGGAGAAAACATTTCCAAACCATATATCTAACAAGATGTTAATATCCAAACTATATAAGGAACTCATACAACTCAACAGCAAAACACACACACACAAAAATGTAATTTACAAAATAAGCAAACAAGCTGAATAGACATTTTCCAAAGAAGTCATACAAATAGCCAACATGAAAAAATGTTCAACATCACTAATCATCAGGGAAATACAAATCAAAACCACAATGAGATATCACCTCCCACCTGTTAGAACAGCTATTACTGAAAAGACAAAACATAAAAAAAATGCTGGAGAGGCCATGGAGAAAAGGGAATCCTTGTGCACTGTTAGTAGAAATGTAACTCGGCATAGCCACTATGGAAAACAGTATGGAAGTTCCTCAAAAAATTAAAAATAGAAATACCATATGATCCAGCAATCCCACAATCTCATTGAGGTATCTGCACTCTCATGTTTATTGCAGCATTATTAACAATAGCCAAGAAATGGAAACTAAGTGTCCATCACTGGATGAATGGATATTGCAAATGTCATATATATACAATGGAAAACTACTCAGCCATGAAAAAGTAGGAAATCCTGCCACTTGGCACAACATGGATGGACCTTGAGGACATTATGCTTTAGTGAAATTATTCAAAGACAAATACAGTATGATCTCACGTGTGGAATCTAAAAAAGCCAAACTCATAAAAACAGAGAGTAAAATGGTGGTTGCCAGGGCCTGGGAAGTGGGGAAAATGAGGAAGTATTGATTAAAGGGTATAAACTTCCAGTTATAAGAGGAATGAGTACGTTTGGGGGATGTAATGTACACCATGGTGACTATACAGAACAATACTGTATTGTATACTTGAAAGTTGCTATGAGAGCAGATATTAAATGTTCTCACCACCACCACAACAACAAATATAACTATGAGAGATGAAGGATGCACAAATAATCCTGCTGCTGCAAACATTCCACAATACATGTGTGTATCAAATCATAACACTGTGCACCCTAATCTTGCACATTATATGCTAATTTTATCTTAATAAAGCAGGAAGAAAAAAAACTATCATATTTTCAAGGACAGAGTGATATCACTAGGGTTTGACACTACATGCAAAAAACTCTGAATCTAGGGTGCATGAATGATTCAGGGTTACTAAAACAGCTACATAATTTGCAGGGCTTAGTGTGAACTGAAAATGTGGGGCTCTTTGTTCAAATATCATTAAGAATTATAAGATGTCAACAGAGGAGTATGAAACCAAGCACAGGACCCTTAGTGCCAGGCCCTGTAAAGCCAGCCTTTCACAGAGGTCTGAACTCTGTGATTGGACCCTGGCCTCCTCTTTCTGCTCTCTGTTGTACTAGAAAAACTTACGAAGACAAATGAAATAGACTTGTTCCAACTTCAAGTTAACTAAAGCTGATCAGGCAAAACCTTAATGAGCAAGTTAATGACCCTCTCCTACCCTCTTTTGTAAATAGAGGGAGTTTTACATGGTTACCTGACATATTCAGTTGACAGGCAGTGTCAGGAGGCAATTTCTTTGCATACCTTGTTATTGTTTAAATGTCTGTATCAATCCCAGGCAGCTTACTGCTAAAGCAAGTTGAGGTCTAAGAAAGACAGAAAGAGGGAGGGAGGGAGGGAGAAAGGAAGGGAGGAAGGAAGGGAGGATGGAGAAAAAAGGAAGAAAGGAAGGAAGGAAGGAAGAAAGAAAGAAAAAGAGGAAGGAAGAAAGAGGAAGGAAGGAAGGAAAGACAGAAAGAAAGAGAGGGAGGGATGGAGGGAGGAAGGAAAGCAGGAAGGAAGAAAGGAAGGGAAAGAGAGGGAGAAAGGGAAGAAGGGAGGAAGGGAACAGAAAAGAAGGAAAGGAAGAAAGGAAGGAAGGAGAAAGAAAGAGAGAAGGAGGAAGGAGGCAGACAGCTGTAGGTCTCACCAAAACACAAGCTGGGGTCCCTAAAAGATTCATGTTCTATCTATAGGAGAAGAAATTCCTGACTTTCATTAGCTAGGTTTCAAAACATTAGAAGACTCCTAGATCCTTCCAACCTGGCCACTGCCCATAGATCATGTGATATCAATTAATGATGATTCATAGTTTATTCTCTCTGTATAAAGGCAAGAAAGTATGACAAACACTGAGACCCCATGCTTTCAATTTGTACTTAGATATTAGCAGTTTTTTTAAAGTGTGGTATAGAATATATTGTAGACTATAATGCTACAATAGGAAAAAAAACAGGCCACCAGATTTTGAATTTCCAAGCTAGATGAGATCTCTGAGGTCCTCTAGTGTGAGGTTAATCTTTTGGTGTTCATGAACCATACACACATTATCTTGTAAAGTCCCCAAGAGTTTTATGAACTCTACAGAAACTCCTGAGTCCCCAAAGATCCTCACAGAAAAAGCGCCACAGACTCAGAATTCCCTCATATAGTATAACCTCCCTAAGTTTTCTTGTTTAGCAAAATAGAGATAATAATAGTATGGCATGGATGAACCTTGAAAATGTTATGCTAAGTGAAATAAGCCAGTCACAGAAAGACAAATACTGCATGATTCCACTTATACGAAGTATCTAAAATAGTCAAATTCATAGATTAAAGAGTGGAATGATGAACGATGGGTGTCAGGGGCCTGGGGGAGTGGGAAATGGGGAGTCATTAATCACTGAGCAAAGATTTTCAGTTAAGCAAGATGAATAAGCTCTAGAGAGATCTGTTGTGCAACACTGTACCTATCGTCAGCAAAAATGTACACTTAGAAATTTGTCAGGAGGGTAGATCTCATGTTTGGTGTTCTTATTACAATGAGATAAAATTAAAATAATAATAACGATACCTACTTTACAGGATCATTGCAAGTACGGAATGAGATGACCTAAGAAAAGTGCTTAAAATATGTGCAGTGGGCCTCCCTCATCTAATCTCAGGCCTGCAGTCTGCACTGTGCTCTACTGGGCCTCCCTTCAGGACTCGCTCTCCAGCTGCTCAGTGTCATCAGCTGATAGCAATCAGGAGAGCCTGTCATCTGAAGAGAGCCTCTTCCCCAAGATCATACATCCTCCCTGGGGACAGCCTCAGTCCAATGACCGAAAAATGCAAACATATAAAGCCTTGGCCCCACTGCCTCCTTTCAGCGAAACTCTGAAGAGCACTCCCAGCATCAGAGCTTCTGTGGAATGAGCTGAGGCCTTTGTCGAGAAGGGACCACAATTTAACTGTGTCTGATCCTGCTTCCTTCATGCGCCCCAACAAGGGCTTCTCTAGTAAACTTCTTGCACACAAGTCTCCAAACTAGAGTATGCTCTGGAAAACTTGATCTGTGACTGTATTGCCTCCAGAGACACATAAAGCCAAGATGTGTGAGTCAATGGCCAACAGATGAATTCTTAAGAAAGTGGTTGGAGAATCACAACGAGGAGAAATGGCAAGTAAGCGCAGGTTCATGAGAGGCCCTCAAGCTCAGCAGGTAATAGAGGACTAGATGGAAAAACTGTCTTTCAACGGTAAGATCTCAATCCCTGAGAGAAAGGAAGGGGCAAGTGATTGTCTCAGACATGAGTGACCTGAAGTCCTAGGCAAGTCCAATGACTTAGCTGTTGCAGAAGAAGAAAAAGAAAAAGAACAAGCTGCTACATCATGAGGTAGCTTCCCTCGTGCAGGAAGCTGACTGTTGGGAATGGAAAGCAAGGCAGAATGGAATAAGCAAAATGGCTAAGGAAACTGAGCCCCTGAGCTCTGGATCTACCATCCACTTTGGGAGGGGGGTTCCACTGAGTTTAGGCAGAGCCTGAAAGTGAGACCTCCACAGCAGCGACTGGTGAAGTTTAGGAACAAGTTGCTGAGAAGATGCTGAAACTAAGGGACTCAGGAATTCATGGCAGCAACTGGGCTTTAAACTCCAACAGGACTTGACATTTGTGAAGACAGACGTCCCTTAGATGTATGATGTGGTTCCGCTCCGTGCACACTCCCTCCTCTGCTCAAACAAGACCTTACCAAATGCCTTGTCATTCCACTGCTCTCTCCTCTGACCTGATACAAAATTATCACCATTTTGTTATTGATGTGAAGTCTTCCTTTTCCATAGCTCTTTTTCTATGGCTCTTTTATATGCTGACATAACATTAAAAATGCTTAATACTTTATTAACTTAATATAATTTAATAAATACAAATATCAATGTGATTAACAGAGCCTTAGGAGGTGGTATGGATAGCACACTATTCCACTCACCTCTTAAATGGACATTCTGGACAAATCCTATTTTTAGAAATAAAAACTTCCTTTCCACACCTTGCCCCTCTGAGCTCCACCCTAATTTGGAGATGTTTGTGTTGGGAGATCTTCTCCCAGGTTCTCTTTGTGAGACACTCTCAGTATCCTGTGACATTCATCTTTCCATCTTAGTGCTTGGAAATGTCTCCAGTGATTAGCATCAAAAACTGAGAACGAAAAAGCAGATGCTACAAATCAACCAAAGGAAAAGAAGGCAAGGTATTCTATGATGAAAGGTACTAGAGTTTTTCATCAGTGACTCTAATAAAGAAATGTAATGTCTAAAGAACATAAGACAGAAATATTAAACTTTGAATCCAGGCCACTGCTATCTAAGGGTCAAATATATTGCTAACTCCAACTGAAGCCATCCATAATATATTATGATGACTCTTTGAGACAGACAACTAAAGGCAGAGATAGCATTTCCCGAAAGCTATTTTTTTCTTAAAGTTATTCAAAGGGAATGTAAGCCCTCGATAACCATGTACTTCTCTCTTGGTCATCTCCAGCTTGATCAGTAGCACACACTAAATTTATCATATTAATTTACTGTCATTTTACAAAGAAAAGATTTTGCTCTAGGATGTGTATAAGAATTAGGAAATGTTAAAAGAAAACCACAGCAACTACTCTGAATGTATAAGGTTTAGCCAGGTTTTAAATATCACATTCTATTATCAGACAATATATTCTGACTTGGGGTTTGACTGTTATCTTATGTGCTGGGAAGAGAGAGGAGGTATGCAGGGGGATAATTATTCCTCAATCCTCTGGTTTCCATGAAAATGATTTTCCCTAAATTTTCTTGGCTTCTTTTCCAATTCCCTTGCTCTTCCTTAGAGGTACAGACTTCCTTGATGAGAGTTCCAGAGTAGGGACAGGGATTCAATATTAGAAAGGTCCATGTTGCCTCACACCTAAACCTCATTATTCAATATCATCTCTATTATTATCAAATTGATAGTGGTCTCCATTTGCCTCTTATTTCATCTTATCTCTCAGTTGGCTTAATATTCAGGTGGGAAAGAAAAGTACTATTTAACCAGCCCCCTCAAACTCTATCATTACATATAGGATACTGGCTCTGGGGAGGTGAGGAGGTGAAAGAAAATGTTTGGAACAGTTTGGGACTGTAGGCAAAGAGTGGCATCTCAACGCAGTCCATGTGGGGTATTTCTAAAAACAAACAAACAAACAAACAAAAAACTCTAGACCAGGAGCCAGAAAACTTGTTTGCCCCTACCCAGAGCGAATGAGAACAAATGAGATAAATTTATTTCAATCTCTGAACTAGATGATTTCCATGTGTCTTGAGCTCCAATAATCCATGATCCCAAGGTTAGCTGCCATTTGGCCTACTTATTAATTCTGAGAATTACTGGATTCTCCTTTCCTCCTTTTTCTAATAGTTCTCAAAATCTAGGTAAACAAGTTTCGCACCCAGGGACCCCATGCCCATTGCTGAGAAAGACCTCTAGCTTTGGATTCATACGTTTCTTTATTCTATCTTCATCCTTTCTCATCAACTCTGACAAAAACCTCTCAGTCTTAGACATGAAAAGGAATGCAAGCTTTCATAAGGCTGGGCCTGGGCATTCCTATAGTCTGAAAGTTGTCATACTACGGCTGCCTTAAATAAAATTTCAAACTATTTCCAAAAAGATTCTCAATGTTTCCTGGGAAGGTATGTCAAAGCTCTAAAACCAAGGAAAAAGACATATTTGAAAATGCCCAATCACATATCAAATATAGCTCAGACTATGATGAAGTCTCTTCTCAGCTACTCAGTGTTCTCTAGTGAATACAAATGGCTCAGGAAGCAAGGAAAGTGAGTGGGAAGAAGAAAAAGAAGGAAGGAAAAAGAGAGAGGGAGGGAGGAAGGAAAGAAGGGAGGGAGGCAGGCAACATTTATACCATTACCTTTACAGGTATTAAGCTAGGTATATTCACATACTTTGTTTCATTTAATTAAGATTAAGCCTGGAATGTACCATCAGAATTGCCAGCATCCTGTTGTACGTATAGTAACTAATATTTCAAATGGTCCACGAACACACTCCACCAGCTGCTTGATTTCTGGTTTTCTACTTGAAATGATGCCTCCTAGAGCATGGGGCCAGTACTTCCTTACAGGAAGTACTGGCCCCATGTCTTCTTAGCAGCTAAATCTGGCTTTACTGTTTCATTGAGTTTTCGTTCAAGTGCTCAGTCAGTCTTCCCAGTTAGTTGGAGCAAAACTGAGCCAGATCAGTAACAAAGACTCATCGTTCCATAGTCCCAGAACTAACTCCTAATGGCCTCATGACTTTTGTGTAATTCATATCTGATGGAGGCAGAGAGAGGAATGGAGGAGAGTGAGAAAGAGGAGGGAGAGGTGCCCCTACAGATGACCTTGGAGCAGTGTGAATGATATCTAATGTTCAGCAGTTATAGGCTATCAGCCACTAATATACTCTCTGGGCTGAACAGAGTAGGCCCATTACTCTCAACTGCAATTTGCCATCTGTGAAGTGAGCTGGTGGCTTCAAACAAGACCACAAATTGCACCTGATACCAAAAAAAGACAATGAGCGGATTATGATGTAAAACCAAGGGAAGAACAGACAGAGACACAGAGTGGCCGAAGACTATAAAAGGATAAGAAGAAATAAACTTTAGTCTTCAGAACAGCCCCAAAATGACCCCAACTACACACAAGATTGAATTCCTAGATCCTAACAGACTGCATGGAAGTTCCTGGGAGCAGAAGTTTGGTATTATTAGGAGAGGTGTGCACAGCTGGAGCTGACAAAACCCTCCACTACCAGGCAGCCCCTTTCAGTCTGTTGTCACAACTCATTAGCTCCTTCCGACATTCCTTTGACATCATTTCAGGAAAGGGACCTAATCACAGCCCAAAGAAAAGAAAGAGACTTTGAAAAGAATGGTGGCTGCAGATACAGAGCAGTTCATAAGTTTTAAATAATGATGATGAGGATGATAATGACAACCCATGATGCTGACCAATGGCTCGTTTTCCTTCTCATTAGAAGCAATGCCAGTCGACAGATGTGACTTTAAAATGGTACATGAAATTGTGTTTAGATCCTGACTCTGCCACTTAGGAACTATTATGGACTAAATGGTGTTCCCCCAAGATTCATATATCCAAGACCTAACCCCCAATGTGACTGTATTTAGAGATAGAACCTGTTAGGAGAAAATTAAGGTTAAATGAGGTCATAAGAGTATGGCCCTAATCTGACAGGACCAGTGTCATTATGAGAAAAGGAAGATGTGTTGGAGATCTCTCTCTCTCTCTCTTCACACACACAAGGAGGAAAGGCCATGTGAGGACACAGAGGGATGATGGTTATCGGCAACCCAGGAAGACAGGCATCTCTAGAACTCAACCCTACCAGCACCTTGATCTTGGACTTCCAGCCTCCAGAACTGTAAGAAAATAAGTGTCCGTTACTTAAGACACCCAATCTATGGTATCTTGTTATGGCAGCCTGAGCAGACTAATACAGGAGTAATGTTATCTTAGGCAAGGTATAATGATACCCTGGACAGTTTGGGGGTATATTTAATATTTATTGACTATTGAGGGCTTAGCATGGTGACTGGCACATAGTTAATAACCGGTATCTCTCAGCTCCTTCCCAGTGACATCCCAAGCAACTATTATGTTGAGGATGCATATGCCCAGGTACCAGGAATCTACTGAAGCTAGGCCACCTGGGAAAGGACAGAGACCTTTTCAGTCAAAAGTAAGAAGTGGGTGAAAGAAACCTCATTAATCGAGCACCTTCTACACTCGGGATACTGCAATGAGAACTCCCAAGCTCATCGTCTCATTCTTAAAACAACTCTGTGAAGGAGATTACTGCCACTCAGAAAAGTTAAGGGGCTTTTGCCTAAGAACACACAACAGTTAAGCAATGGAGGTTAGAACCCAGATCTCATGGACTGCAGAGTCATCATTTAGCATGATCCACATGGCGCCTAGGAGGTAAGCCTATGTGCGTAGGACGTGCAGTCTAGCACGGTGAGCTGCTCACCTGAAACACACACAGGACAAGCAAGCAAAAGAAAGTGGTCTGATCAAACAAAGTATGACCAGTCAAGTACTCTGGAGAGCTTAAAACCACCTCTTTAGGAACACCTAATTAACATGGGGGAAGTATTATGATAAGTGAAAAGCAGCATATGCAACTCTTTAAAAACTATGATTCCATGTATATATTCATTAAATTTATCTGACATTCACATGACAGTATTTCAGGGAAAAGATACCTCTCATGGTATGCATTTAGATATATACATATTCATACAAGTAACAGTGGGAAGAAATACACCAAAATGTTTATTTGTAGGAAAGTTATTTGTTCCTCTTCATACTTTCAGTGTTTTTTATAACTTGAAACTAATTATATATTACCTTTTTATTCCCTGAGATTCATACATTCATCAGATTTCTTCAGTTTTAACTTGTATGTCTTTTACTTCTCTGTTCTAGGATTCCATCCAGGATATCACATTACATTTAGTGACCATGTGTCTCTAGGCTCCTCTTGACTGTGACAGATTCCCAGATTTCCCTTGTTTTTGATGAGCTTAATGGTTTGGGGTATCACTCAAGTATTTTCTAGAATGCTCCTCAACAGAAATATGTCTGGACTGGAGACTACCTGGGCTCTTTGTTGGGGTTTATGGCGGACTCTGGGAGGGCTCGTGCTGGTGAGTACTTCCTAGAACTTCCGCTGCCGGTGTTCTGGTCCCCACGGTGGGCCACAGCCACCCCCGCCACTGCGGGAGACCCTCCAACACTAGCAGTTCAAGAGGCTAACTGGTGCCATTTCTCTCAATTCTTGTTGGATGTGAGCATCATGTTACAGATAGAAGAATAAAGTGTGCTTCCCTTTGGAACTAGAGCAAGGCCCTTTACAAGTAGAATTCTGCCACAACACTGAACATTAAGGCATCATTCAACATAGGCAGAACGGAGGATAAGGAAATAGGATGGCAGAGTAGAAGGACGTACTCTCACTGCCTCTTGTGAGAACACCAGAGACACGGCTAGCTTCTGGACAGTCATCAACAGAAGGACACTGGAGCTCACCACAAAGGGTACCCCACACCTAAAGACAAAGGAGAAGCCACAATGAGATGGTAGGAGGGGCGCAATCACAGTAAAATCAAATCCCATAATTGCTGGCTGGGTGACTCACAGACTGGAGAACACTTATACCACAGAAGTCCACCCACTGGAGTGAAGGTTCTGAGCCCCATGTCAGGTTTCCCAACCTGGGGGTCTGGCAATGGAAGGAGGAATTCCTAGAGAATCAGACTTTGAAGCCTAGTGGGATTTGACTGCAGGACTTCGACAGGACTGGGGGAAACAGAGACTCCACTCTTGGAGGGCACACACAAAGTACTGTGCACATCGGGACCCAGGGGAAGGAGCAGTGACCCCAGAGGAGACTGAGCCAAACCCACTTGCTGGTGGTGGAGGGTCTCCTGCAGAGGCGGGGGCTGGCTGTGGCCCGCCGAGGGGACAGAGACACCGGCGGCAGAGGTTCTGGGGGATGCTACTTGGTGTGAGCCCTCCCAGAATCTGTCACTGGCCCCACCAAGAAGCCCAGGTAGGCTGCTATTGGGTTGCCTCAGGCCAAACAACTAATAGGGAGGGAAACCATCCCCACCCATAAGCAGACAAGCAGATTAAAGTTTTACTGAGCTCTGCCCACAAGAGCAACAGTCACCTATACCCACCACCAGTCCCTCCCATCAGGAAACTTACACAAGCCTCTTACATAGCCTCATCCACCAGAGAGCAGACAGCAGAAGCAAGAAGAACTAATATCCTGCAGCCTGTGGAACAAAAACCAAATTCACAAAAAGATAGACAAGATAAAAAGGCAGAGGGCTATGCACCACATGAAGGAACAAGATAAAACCCCAGAAAAACAACTAAATGAAGAGGAGATAGGCAATCTTCCAGAAAAAGAATTCAGAATAATGATAGTGAAGATGATCCAGGACCTCAGAGAAAGAACGGAGGCAAAGACTGAGAAGATGCAAGAAATGTTCAACAAAGACCTAAAAGAATGAAAGAACAAACAAACAGAGGAACAATACAATAACTGAAATGAAAACTACACTAGCAGGAATCAATAGCAGAATAACTGAGGCAGATGAATGGATAAGTGACCTGGAAGACAGAATGGTGGAATTCACTGCTTCAGAACAGAATAAAGAAAAAGAATGAAAAGAAATGAAGACAGCCAAAGAGACCTCTCGGACAATATTAAACTCAACAACATTCACATTATAGGGGTCCCAGAAGGAGAAGAGAGAGAGAAAGGACCAGAGAAAATATTCGAAAAGATTATAGGTGAAAATTTCCCTAACATGGGAAAGGAAATAGCCACCCAAGTGCAGGAAGCGCAGCGAGTCCCATACAGGATAAACCCAAGGAGAAACACGCAGAGACACATAGTACTCAAATTGGCAAAAATTAAAGACAAAGAAAAATTTTTGAAAGCAGCAAGGGAAAAATGACAAACAATATACAAGCGAACTCCAATAAGGTTAACAGCTGATTTCTCAGCAGAAACTCTGCAAGCCAGAAGGGAGTGGCAGGACGTACAGAAAGTGATGAAAGGGAAGAATCTACAACCAAGATTACTCTACCTGGCAAAGATCTCATTCAGATTCGATGGGGAAATCAAAAGCTTTACAGACAAGCAAAAATTAAGAGAATTCAGCACCACCAAACCAGCTCTACAACAAATGCTAAAGGAACTTCTCTAAGTGGGAAACACAAGAGAAGAAAAGGACCTACAGAAACAAACCCAAAACAATTAAGAAAATGGTCATAGGAGGATACATATCGATAGTTACCTTAAATATGAATGGATTAAATGCTCCAACCAAAAGACACAGGCTTGCTGAATGGATGCAAAAACAAGACCCATATATATGCTGTCTACAAGAGACCCACTTCAGACCTAGGGACACATACAGACTGAAAGTGAGGGGATGGAAAAAGACATTCCATGCAAATGGAAATCAAAAGAAAGCTGGAGTAGCAATACTCATATAAGATAAAATAGACTTTAAAATAAAGGATGTTACAAGAGACAAGGAAGGACACTACATAATGATCAAGGGATCAATCCAAGAAGAAGATATAACAATTATAAATATATAAGCACCCAACAGAGGAGCACCACAAAACATAAGGCAACTGCTAACAGCTATAAGAGGAAATTGACAGTAACACAATAATAGTGGGGGACTTTAAGACCTCACGTACACCAATGGACAGATCATCCAAACAGAAAATAAATAAGGAAAGAGAAGCTTTAAATGACACAATACACCAGATAGATTTAATTGAAATTTATAGGGCATTCCATCTAAAAACAGCAGATTACACTTTCTTCTCAAGTGCGCACGGAACAATCTCCAGGATAGATCATATCTTGAGTCACAAATCAAGCCTCAGAAAATTTAAGAAAATTGAAATCATATCAAGCATCTTTTCTGACCACAACGCTATGAGATTAGAAATGAATTACAGGGAAAAAAACGGTAAAAAACACAAACACATGGCGGTTAAACAATACATTACTAAATAACCAAGAGATCACTGAAGAAATCAGAGGAAATAAAAAAATACCTACCGACAAATGACAATGAAAACACGACAATCCAGAACGTATGGGATGCAGCAAAAGCAGTTCTAAGAGAGAAGGTTATAGCAATACAAGCCTACCTCAAGAAACAAGAAAAATCTCAAATAAACAATCTAACCTTACACCTAAAGGAACTAGAGAAAGAAGAACAAACAAAACCCAAAGTAAGCAGAAGGAAAGAAATCATACAGATGAGAGCAGAAATAGAAACAAAGAAAACAATAGCAAAGATCAATAAAACTAAAAGCTAGTTCTTTGAGAAGGTAAACAAAATTGATAAACCATTAGCCAGACTCATCAAAAAAAAAAGAGGGAGAGGACTCAAATCAATAAAATTAGAAATGAAAAAGGAGAAGTTACAACAGACACCGCCAAAATACAAAGCATCCTAAGAGACTACTACAAGCAACTCTATGCCAATAAAATGGACAACCTGGAAGAAATGGACAAATTCTTAGGAAGGTATAACCTTGCAAGACTGAACCAGGAAGAAATAGAAAATATAAACAGATCAATCAGAAGTAATGAAACTGAAACTGTGATAAAAATCTTCCAACAGGGCTTCCCTGGTGGCGCAGTGGTTGAGAGTCCGCCTGCCGATGCAGGGGACATGGGTTCGTGCCCCGGTCCGGGAAGATCCCACATGCCGCACAGCGGCTGGGCCCGTGAGCCATGGCCACTGAGCCTGTGCGTCCGGAGCCTGTGCTCCGCAACGGGAGAGGCCACAACAGTGAGAGGCCCGCGTACCACAAAAAAAAAAAAAAAAAAAAAAAAATCTTCCAACAAACAGAAGTTCAGGATCAGATGGCTTCACAAATGAATTTGATGAAACATTTAGAGAAGAGTTAGAACGTATCCTTCTCAAACTCTTCCAAAAAATTGCAGAGGAAGGAACACTCCCTAACTCATTCTATGAGGCCACCATCACCCTGATACAAAAATCAGACAAAGATACTACCAAAAAGAAACTTACAGACCAATATCACCGATGAATATTGATGCAAAAATCCTCAAAAAAATACTAGCAAACAGAATCCAACAACACATTATGAGGATCATACACCACGATCAAGTGGGATTTATCCCAGGGATACAAGGATTCTTCAATATATGCAAATCAATTAATGTGATACACCATATTAACAAACTGAAGAATAAAAACCATATGATCATTATCTCAATAGATGCAGAAAAGCTTCTGACAAAATTCAACACCCATTTATCATAAAAGCTCTCCAGAAAGTGGGCACAGAGGGAACCTACCTCAACATAACAAAGGCCATGTATGACAAACCCACAGCAAACATCATTCTCAATGGTGAAAAACTGAAACCATTTCCTCGAGATCAGGAACAAGACAAGGATGTCCACTCTTGCCACTATTATTCAACATAGTTTTGGAAGTCCTAGCTATGGCAATCAGAGAAGAAAAAGAAATAAAAGGAATACAAATTGGAAAAGCAGAAGTCAAATTGTCACTGTTTGCAGATGACATGATACTATACATAGAGAATCCTAAAAATGCCACCAGAAAACTACTAGAGCTAATCAATGAATTTGGTAAAGTTGCAAGATACAAAATTAATGCACAGAAATCTCTTGCATTCCTATACACTAATGACGAAAAATCTGAAAGAGAAATTAAGGAAACACTCCCATTTATCATTGCAACAAAAAGAATAAAATACCTAGGAATAAACCTACCTAGGGGACAAAGGACCTATAGGCAGAAAACTATAAGACATTGATGAAAGAATTTAAAGATGATACAAACAGATGGAGAGATATACCATGTTTTGTTTTGTTTTGTTTTGTTTTGTTTTTTTATGGTACGCGGGCCTCTCACTGTTGTGGCTTCTCCCGTTGCGGAGCACAGGCTCCGGACACGCAGACCCAGTGGCCACGGCTCACGGGCCCAGCCGCTCCACGGCACGTGGGATCTTCCCGGACCGGGGCACGAACCCGTGTCCCCTGCATCGGCAGGCGGACTCTCAACCACTGTGCCACCAGGGAAGCCCAACCATGTTTTTTTATTGGAAGAATCAACATTGTGAAAATGACTATACTACCCAAAACAATCTACAGATTCAATGCAATCCCTATCAAATTATCAATGGCATTTTTTACGTAACTAGAACAAATAATCTTACAATTTGTATGGAGACACAAAAGACCCCGAATAGCCAAAGCAGTCTTGAGGGAAAAAAACAGAGCTGGAGGAATCAGACTCCCTGACTTCATACTAAACTAAAAAGCTACAGTAATCAAGACAATATGGTACTGGCACAAAAACAGAAACATAGATCAATGGAACAAGATAGAAAGCCCAGAGATAAACCTACACACCTATGGTCAACTAATCTATGACAAAGGAGGCAAGGACATACAATGGAGAAAAGACAGTCTCTTCAATAAGTGGTGCTGGGAAAACTGGAGAGCTACATGTAAAGGAATGAAATTAGAACACTCCCTAACACCAAACACAAAAATAAATCAAAATGGATTAGAGACCTAAATGTAAGACCAGGCACTATAAAACTCTTAGAGGAAAACATAGGAAAAACACTTTAACATAAATCACAGCGAGATCTTTTTTGATCCACCTCCTAGAGTAATGGAAATAAAAACAAAAATAAACAAATGGGACCTAATGAAACTTCAAATCTTTTGCACAGCAAAGAAAACCATAAACAAGATGAAAAGACAATCCTCAGAATGGGATAAAATATTTGCAAATGAATCATCGGACAAAGGATTAATCTCCAAAATATACAAACAGCTCATGCTCCTCTATATTATAGAAACAAACAACCCAATTCAAAAATGGGCAGAAGACCTAAACAGACATCTCTCCAAAGAAGACATACAGATGGACAAGAAGCACATGAAAAGCTGCTCACCATCACTAATTATTAGAGAAATGCAAATCACAACTACAATGAGGTGTCACCTCACAACAGTTAGAATGGGCATCATCAGAAAATCTACAAACAACAAATGCTGGAGAGGGTGTGGAGAAAAGGGAACCCTCTTGCACTGTTGGTGGGAATGTAAATTGATACAGCCACTATGGAGAATAGTATGGAGGTTCCTTAAAATAGAATTACCATATGATCCAGCAATCCCATTACTGGGCATATTCCCAGAGAAAACCATAATTCAAAAAGACACATGGGGCTTCCCTGGTGGCGCAGTGGTTGGGAGTCCGCCTGCCGATGCAGGGGACGCTGGTTCGTGCCCCGGTCTGGGAAGATCCCACGTGCCGCGTAGCGGCTGGGCCCGTGAGCCATGGCCACTGAGCCTGCGCGTCCGGAGACTGTGCTCCGCAGTGGGAGAGGCCACAGCAGTGAGAGGCCCGCATACCGAAAAAAAAAAAAAAAAAAAATAGACACATGCACCCCAATGGTCATTGCAGCACTATTTACAATAGCCAGGTCATGGAAGCTTCCTAAATGCCCACAGACAGACGAATGGATAAAGAAGATGTAGTATATATATATACAATGGAATATTACTCAGCCATAAAAAGGAACGAAATTGGGTCATTTGTTGAGATGTGGATGGATCTAAAGACTGTCATACAGAGTGAAGTAAGTCCAAAGGAGAAAAACAAATATCGTATATTAACGGATATACATGTAATCTAGAATACTGGTACCAATGAACTGGTTTGCAGGGCAGAAGTTTAGACACAGATGTAGAGAACAAACGTATGGACACCAAGGGGGGAAAGCTGCGGGGGCGGTGGGGATGGTGGTGTGATGAATTGGGCGATTGGGACTGACATGTATACACTGATGTGTATAAAATTGTTGACGAATAAGAACCAACTGTATAAAAAAGTAAATAAAATAAAATTTAAAAAAAAATTTTAAATGCAAATTCAACAGCTATTACATATGAATTATCTAATGGTGTGTTATTTTTAATTATATACAAAGGGAAGAATTATCCTAAATACATTAAAATAATTATGTATTTATACAAAAAATAAAAAAGAAATATGTCTGATGTTCTTTCATGATTGGGTTGGCGTTATATGTTTTGCGGAGAAAGAACACTGAGGAAAACTGGCATTTCTATCGCATCATATCTCGGGTACATACTATCATCGTGACTTTGTTGATTTTGAGGTGGCATTTGTCAGATTTTTCCACTGTAAAGTTACTCTTTTTCCCCCCTTTCCATACTGTGCTCTTTGGAAGGAAGTCACTGTGAGTAGCTCGCACTTAGAGAGTGGGGAGTTAAGTCCCACCTTCTTGAGGGCCGAGTATCTATATAAACTATTTGGAATTCTTCATGAGAAATGTGTCTGTTTTCCACCATTTATTTATTTATTTAATCACTTACTTATATTGGTATACATTCATGGATGTTTACTTCATACTTTAGGATGTAATTCAATACTACTTTATTTTGTTGCTGAAATGGTTTCAGCTTTAGCCATGGGGAGCTCTTCAGTTGGCTCCTGTGTCCCTTTGACATATTACATCATTGTGGGTATTTTGTTTTGTATTTTAGAGCAGTTGCTTACTTTCTGGTACTAAAAGATTCTCCAGATTCATATATGTCCTGCCATAGTCCTAGAATCAGCCATTTTATGCATTCTGAGAGTCTCTGTCTTTTAATTGGAATATTTAGACCATTTATATTAAAGTGATTATTGATATAGTGGGTTTAATATCCACCATGTTTGTAACTATTTTCTATTTATTCTGTTTGCTCTTCCCCCATGCCCTCCTTCTTTTGCCTTCTCTTAGTTTAATAAAGCATTTTATATGATTCCATTTTTATCTTTTCTCTTAACATATCACTTACACTTCTCTCAAAGTTTTTGGTGGTTGCTATAGGGTTTCCAATATACATTTTGCACTAGTTAATCCTACTTTGAAATAACACTATACTACTTCACGTGTAATGCAGGTATCTTAAAACAGAATATGCCTAATTCCTCCCATTCATTTTTTATGACATTGCTGTCACTTATTTCACTTATCCATATCCTATCACCACCCAACTCAATATTACTATCATTAAATGGTTATTTTTAGATCAATTAAGACCAAGAAAATTTAAATATTTTATTTTACTCTCATCTATTAGTTCTCTGATATTCTTCCTTTCTTTATATAGATCCGTATTTCTGACCTGTATCATTTTCCTTCCCCCTGAAGAGCATTAATCAACAGTTCTTGCAGGGCAGATCTGCTGATGATGAAAGTGAAAGTCTCTGTTTCTCCTTTCAAAGAATCATTTCATTGGATATAGAATTCTAGATTGGTGGGTTTTATGTTCAACATTTTAAATAGTTCACCCCATTCTCTTCTTGCTTGCATATTTTCTTACGAGAAGTCCACAATAATTTTTATCCTTGTTTTTCTATAGGTAAGGTGTTTTTTTTTCTCCATCTTGTTTCAAGATATTCTCTTTCTCTTTCGTTTTCTGAAGTTTGAATAGATATGCTAGTGGTGGTTTTGTTTTGATATTGATTCTACAAAGTATTCTCTGAGCTTCCTGAGTTTGTGCTTCAGTGGTTTTGAAATATTTTCAGCCATTAGTCAATATTTCTTCTGCTTCTTTCTCTCTTTCTTCTCCTTTTGGCATATACACCTTTTGAATTCATCCTACAGTTCTTGGATGTTCCAGGCTGTTTTCTTTTTCTTTTCTTCCATTCTTTCTTTTTTCTTTCTTTCTTTCTTTGCATTTCAGTTTGCAAAGTTTCTATTGATTTATCTTCAAGGTCACTCACTGGTTGTTTCCTCAGCTATGTCTACTCCACTGATTAGTCCATCAAAGGCCCTCATTTCTGTTACAGTTTTTCATTTCTAGCATTTCTTTTTATTATTTCTTCCATCTCTATGTCTGTATTGCCCATCTATTCTTGCATGCTATCTACTTTTTCCATTAGAGCCCTTAATATATTCATGACAGTTATTGTAAATTCCTTATTTAATATGTCCAACATCTGTGTCATATGTGAGTCTGGTTCTGATGTTTGCTTTGTTTCTTATGACTAGTTTCTTCTTGCCTTATAATTTTTCATTAAATGTTGAAAACATTATATTAGGTAATAAAAAAATTTAGGTAAACGGGCCTTTAGTGTGAGAATTTACATAAATCTGGCTAGGATTTAATGTTTTTAGTATCCATAAGTGCCAGAGGCTTCAAATTCCTCAATGTCCTTGTTTTTGTCTCTCCTCTTGACTTTGGCCTACCTTAAGTACTCCTCCTCAGGGAGAGTTTGTGTCTTACAGCTCTTTCAGCTGGAATATGCTGATGGTGCACTAGAGCCCTATTGATGTAGGCATAAGGTATTGGAGAAAAGAAGAATTCTATATTCTTATGATTAAATCCTAGCCTTTAGTGGGTCTGTCTTCTTGGGTTGTCTCACAAGTGTTGATCCAGTGGTATGTGTCCCCACTCCCCACCACCACCTCAGGTGAGACAAGAAGGTTAAAGGGTGCTAAAGTAGGAGAAATGAACTTCTCCCAGCTGTCATGAGACTCTTGTAAAGTCCTGCCTTCTGAAGAGTAGTCCTTTGTTTTCCTGAACATATTTCACAATGGTTACTTTATCCCTTCTCCTGTCAGAGCCCTTTTAAAAGGGTATTTCTCAGTTCTTACCATGAGATTCTGGTGGAGTTCCTGGAGGTAAAATCTACAAAACTGGTCTTCCAGGAGTTTCTCATTTCACACTAGAGTATACTCAGCCTCCAGCAACTTATCAAAACTATCAGTGAGGGCTTCCCTGGTGGCGCAGTGGTTTAGAGTCCGCCTACCGATGCAGGGGATGAGGGTTCGTGCCCCGGTCCAGGAAGATTCCACGTGCCGCGGAGCGGCTGGGCCCGTGAGCCATGGCCGCTGAGCCTGTGCGTCCAGAGCCTGTGCTCCGCAACAGGAAAGGCCACAACATTGAGAGGCCCGCGTACCGCAAAAAAAACAAAAAACAAAAAACTATCAGTGAAGTGTTCCTACCATGTATGGCTCTTGGTTTTCACCAGTCTCTCCAGATTCCAGGGTGACAGTTTGTCCTACTGCCTCAATTCTCTGATGCGTCCATAAGTGTCATTCATTTTCTACTTGGTAAGTTTTTTCCTGTTGAAAAGATGGGAGTGATGGCTTCGAAGCTCTTTCCATGTTGGAGCTGAAACTGAATATCTGTGTATTGCTTTTGTAATCAGGAACAATGTTAAAAGAAAGAAAAACTTTCATTGTAAACACTGGTTTACTGAAGCCCTTATGCCCAATCTTAACTGTTAGGGATAAAAAATTAACTATTTTTATTTTTATACTAAATTTCTGTAAGTAAGGGTACTGCATTCTATGGCTTAGGTCAGACCCTATGTAAGTGTTCAGTGTAGCACCATTGCTGGAGCATGATGTTTGCCTGAAAATAGATTCAAACCATATTTATGCCTCCTACCAGCAGGGCAAAGCCACTTAACCTTTCAACCTCCTTATTTGTCAACCTAGGGTAGTATTTATATCATAGGGATGTTGTAAGTATGAAATGACATAATTTACGTGGAAAGCACTGTATAAATTACAGACTTCTATTCCTATACAAACAATATATTGGTCAGAAGCCTTTTACGAGTATGGATTCTCTGTGTCTCTGTCTTTCTGTCTCTCTGCCTCTCTCTCTCTCTCACACACACACACACACACACACACACACACACACACTCTCCCTGGGGCTGTGACAGATCCATCTCATCAGAAATGAAAATGCTATTTACCTTTCCAACAAATCATTCCAAAACGCTAATCCAGCATCCTTTATAGACTGCTTTTTGGCCCTTCTTTGGATAGAATTTTCTTTCATGAATCCAAAGGCAACCATTTGCCATATTCCCAAGTATCACATCCATGGAATCAAGAGCATGAGAGAAAAACAGAAACATAGAAGACATTGTGTGGACTGAAAATGAGTCACTAATCTCACAGTGGGAACAACATAAAGGAAAAAGATGATAGACCTAGAGAATTTTGTAACTCTGCTTTTCTGGCACATTCCCCAACACCACAGACATCCCTGCTGCCATCTCTCCAAATGTTTCCTTAATGGAGCCGAAGAAACAGTGTCTTGGAATCTCTAATTCCAATTTCTCATGCACCCTAAGCTGAGCTTTCCCAATAAACAAGAAGTTAAGAAATTGCAAGTGCATTAGGAATTCAACAGTGCATTGACAATTGTGTGAAAAGTTCAGTGGTTGAGAGGCAATTCCATGCATAAGACACGTGGTCTCTTCCATTAGAAAGGGGCCTCCAGATGTTTAATTATGATTCCATGGACGAGAAAGGAAAAAGCTCCCCTCCTACTCTCTGGGTATACTTCTTGTTACATACACACTGTCTTTTTTGTGTTGGGGTGGGTGGAGGATGAGAGAGAGAGAAGAATTGGAACAGTGTGAAGGAGAAGGTCTCAACCTTGTAGTCAATGACTGGTCAGTTAGAATGCTCCTTACCTGGAAATGAGAGGTATCTTTTAGACTAAACTTCCAAACTGGCTGCACATCATCAGAAGAGTTTCATAGAAGTCCTCATTCTAGAGGCTCAGCATTTAGTGAACAAATCCCTGTTTTTATATTATCCTAATCTACATGATTCATGACACGATAGGTTTCACATCCTATGAACCTTATTCTCCTGAACATGAAAAAAAATCTCAATCCCTAGTGTCTACTTGGCTTATTCTGCTACACTCAAGTTCCCCACGGTTTGGAAGCAGAAGACCTGCTCTTTCTGCCCCTTTAATTCTCTAATTAATCTGCAATAAATGAAGGCTCCAAGTGTTTTATGGCACTTCAGTTTCCCATTCCCCTCTGATATTTGGAGGGAAAACTGAACACACAGCAAAACCTCTGAACAAGAAGTAATAGCCGTTAAATTGAAACACAATGCAAGGTTTCCTAACCATGAGTTCATAATATGTGTGTTCATAAAAGGTGATGTGCTTGCTGCCTGCAGCAAAACCAGATGCTCTCTGTGTTCAGCTGGTCAATGCTGCTGTGAGGTAGAGTACATGTCTGAACTTTAAAGGGACGGAATGATAATTCTATCTCCAGAGGCCACACAATAAGGTGATGAGTTAAAATGCAGTGAGTTTTAGACTCCACTCAGTAGAACTAGCATAGAATTATGGAAAAATAATTATACGTGTAAATCAAGACTTGGCTTGAATTGGATAGGGATTTGCTACTTTCCAGTTAATTGACCTCAGGAAAGAAGAATAATTATCACATAGCAAAACTGTGACAAAATAATGGATATAGAGAGACAGTGCCCAGTACCTGCTCAATAAAGGCTGTTTGCCTAAAAAAATGTGAAACAGACATTCTAATCTTTTGTTTAAATATCATATTTATGTCTTGTATATAGAGGCTGTATTAGTCTGCTAGGGCTCTCATAACAAAATACCACAGACTGGGTGGTTTAAACAACAGAAACTTATTTTCTTACAGTTTTTGAGGCTTGAAGTTCAAGATCAAAGTGCTGGCAAGTTTGGATTCTCTTGAGGCCTCTCTCCTTGGCTTGCAAATGGCCCTTCTTTCTGTGTCCTCGCATGACTTGTTCTCTCTGCACATGCATTCCTGATGTCTCTCTGTTCTTATAAGGGCACTAGTTTTAATTGGATTAGAGCCCCACCATTATGACCTCACTTAACCTTAGCTACCTCTTTAAAGGCCCTGTCTCCAAGTACATTTACACTGGGGATTAGGGCTTCAACATATGAACTTGGGGGGAGGCACAGCTGAGTTCATTAGAGAGATATTATAAATACCATCTGATATAATATAGGAATACCACTTTACGGTTTTAAAAGAAACCTTTCTGTACCTTTTTGAGAAATTCATGAGAAAGTATAAAACAGCAAATCCAGTATGTCTCTGAACAAGAGTAAAGCATGTTTGTCCTCACCCTATCTCTGTTTCTGCAAAGTAAGCATCATTTTTAGTTTCTAAGACACTTGAATACGTGGCTCTGACTGTGAACCATCCTAGAAATAGTTAAGTTGACTACACATCCTCCCACTGAAGGTAAGAGCCTAATCATTTCCTTTTTAAAAGTCTTGCCAATAAACTAAGAATTGAAGGACAAAGAGGTACTCAGTGATAAGTTCAGATACTGGTAAAATGTGAGTAAGATTTGTATAACCAGCTTCTGTAGTGACCTACTGGGTGATGTGGTGATTCTTCTAGGTTTCATTCACTATTATAATTATTCTCTCACATTCCACAAATGAAGAGAAAAATTTTGTTCCCTAGAGAACATATGTATAAATATGAGGTTGTTCCTACTATATTATATATACACACATCTATTACATATATCATATATTAAATGTATATATATAATCCAAAGAACCCCATTCTCTCCCTTGTCTAATCAATTGCACTTATAGCTGCCAAAGTTAGCATTCTACAATACTACTTAGATCATTCCACTTCTTCCTACAAAAATAACAAGAACCTATTAGGGTTTCCTCTTATTTTTCCTACTAAATTTTTCTCAAATTTCTCAGGATGGCCTCTGAAATCTTTCCCCAGTGCTCCCCCAACCCAGATCACCAGCATCATTTCTTACACCCCCAGTCAAACCCGCCACCACCAGGAAAGAGTAGAGTTTTCAGGCACTCTCTCCAAAGCACTAAGTTCCAGCACAATCATGCATTAGACCAGAGGCTCTGCTTGCTCGGAGACTTTGTCTTTTCACCTTCGATTCCCTCATTTCAAAGAGGATAGGGCCTACCTAGTATATAAAGGGTAAATAAAAGATAAGTGATCAAGAGAGGGAATGTCTCCTTGTTCCTTTCTACCTATCTAAAATCTGTTTCTAAATCATCCCCCTCCAGGAACTCTTTTAAGACTAATCCATCTGACTTATCGACCTTTGACTATGTGCATAGTACATTCAAATGTTAATTCTGACCAACAATTTGAACTAACATTTCATTTTCGTAGCCCATACCACCACTCATTTCTGAAGATTTAACAAAGCCAGTAGACAGAGCAATTCATTATTAAACAGTGTTTTAAAATGCTTACTTTTTGTCAGGAATTGTACTGAGAACTGATTTTACACACGCTATTTCCCATGATCCCCACAGAAACATTTGAAGGAAACTGAGACTAAACCAGTTGACCCACGAACTCAAGGTCACAGAGTAAGTAAGCCAGGATCCAAATGCAAACCATTCTGACTCTGGAGCCCCACATGTATTTCCTTATGTTTTGATGCCTTTAAGATTAGATTGTCTACTTATTCCTATGCCAGAGAAAGACCTTGCAGGATGTTTCTCCTTCACGTATTCCACAAGGAGAGAAATCAATAGGCAGAGATTGACTTATATGCTTTCTCCCTAAACACATAGCTTTGAGGGAGAAAGAGAATCCTATTTAATAAAGTCAACTTGGTTTGGTCTAAATCAGCAGACATGCAAAGAGGTCATCTAGGTAAGTCCCCTGCCATCAAATAAAAACACACTATAAATATTCAGGATTAATTATTGATCATCTTTAGACATTTGGACTATGTAACCAGTGTCTGGAGAGCCACTAAAATAGTAATATGCAGGCTTCCATATCCCTTGTATGGGTCAATGTGGACCCGCCTCAGTATCTTAGCAAATATTGCAGAATTCTCTAGCGTTCCCTCAATTAAAGGAGTCATGACTATGTGGAGCTTTTTACTGTTCGGGTCTCTTTCTTTAAATCCAGCTAAATATTTTTCAAGTCATTAATTACAGATTGCTTAAATCTTTGCGCTGGTGAGAGGAAAAGATTAACAACTGCGTGTGCATAACAGAGGAGATGCTTTAAAGAAAAGGCAAAGTAAATTCTTCAGCAAAGATCTAGAGAATGAAAGGAAATGTGTTTTTATTTTTTTTTATTTTTATTTTTATTTATTTTTATTTTTTTATTTTTTTTGCGGTATGCGGGCCTCTCACTGTTGTGGCCTCTCCCGTTGCGGAGCACAGGCTCCGGACGCACAGGCCTAGCGGCCATGGCTCACGGGCTTAGTTGCTCCGCGGCATGTGGGATCTTCCCGGACCAGGGCACGAACCCGTGTCTCCTGCATCGGCAGGCGGATTCTCAACCACTGCGCCACCAGGGAAGCCCAGGAAATGTGTTTTTAAAACATCTGAAATCAAGAAGCTTACATATGCCTGAGTTCTAATTGAAGTCTGGTTGGATGTGATTGCAGGGTGTTCCTGATTCCACAGACGAGTTTTAATCCTGTCAGCTGAGGTTGACAGGAACACCGTTTGCTAGCTGATTTTCTAAGTAGATCATCTTACTCCTTGCGGTTTTTATTTAGAAGATGCAAACTAAGATATTTCCTTCTCGGAATGAGTTGAAGTTGGAGGAAAAGGGAAGATATTCTGAGTTTTGAGACCCTTTATTAAATGCTCCAGGGATACCTAACTGCTAGAAAACGGAAATGGCATTGCAAGGAAAAGAAATATCTCTTTATAGATAGTGGAGGGGGGGGTGTGTTTGTGTGTGTGGCTGTGTCTGTGCACCTGTATGTTGGTTTTACTGGATTTTTGTTTCTTTGAGATCCAACTACAAACTGTCAGAATGACGCATAAAGTCAAGCAGTGCAAAAACTATTCATCTTAGCCAAGTCCTAGGGTTGGATATTGAGTTAAGCTCATTTAGAAAGATAAACGTCCAGGATCTCACATTGGTTCCCATCAAGCCACATCCAAAGATCAGAGCTTTAGTTGAAGAAGATCTCAAATACAAAACATATCCCAGGGAGGAGGTGCTGCAAGAGTGAGAGAAACTGGTATATTCGTTCTCCATAAAATGCCAACTTGACTTTGTCTGGTAGTACAAGTTTGGAAAGGGAAATTAAAAAATCAGAAATAAACAAACAAGATATTAGTTTGCCTTTTAACTTTTGGATGTCCTTTACCTTGTGACTTTACTGTTCCTCTCACTTAGAGATACAGTGAACTTACCTATCCCTTGTCTTTGGAATTTGTCTTGTGATTTACTTTGACCAATGGAATGTTAGCAGAGACCATGCAAGCAGAAGCTTGAAATGTGCTTGTGGGACTGGGCTTTCACTCCTGTACTTCTTCCATCATGAAAACAACATATCCCAAGGGGCTCACTGGACCCAGAAAGATGAATGACAAAGGAGTAGCTCTGATCTGAACCTATGACCTGGAGCAGGGTCCAGCTGGGCCCAACCAAAATCAGAAGAATGATTCTAGCTGGCACATAAGCATGTGAGTAAGAACAAACGATGGTGATTTACGTCACTGAGTTTTGGAGTGATTTGTTATATGGCATTTTATGGGATAATAGACGAATAGAAGCTTTTAATCTGTTCTCGTTCAAAGACTTCTTTGAGAATATGAGGAAAGCTGTGGACTTTCTTCCCAGTAAAAGCACATGCATAAATTTAAAATTTTGCATGCAGTTTTGGAGGATTCATTGACCTCCTAATTGCCCAAGGAGACATGGTTATTAAGTATATTTGCTTTATCATATGCCTAAATAAAAAGTTATCTGAGTAAACTGGCATTTCAACTTAGAATTCTATGCAGAGGAGAAAAAAATTATCTATTTTGCTTTGCAAATAATTTTTAACAATTTATTAACATGTCCCCTTTTTTCCTCAGCACCTACATTCAACCCATGAGCACGTCCAATTGGTAGCACCTCAAAAGCATATTTTGAAACTGTTCACTATTCTCCAGCGCCACTGCTGCCATCCTAGTTCAGACCACCATCATCCCTCAACAGCATGATTGCAACAGTCTCACAACTGACCTCCATGCCTCCACTCTTGCTTGTCTACAAGTCATTTTTCATCCAACAGCCAATGTTGTTTCCAAACTTTCCCTTGGCAATATTATTGTTAGTCTAATTCAAAGGGCAGTATGCACTTATGTCAAGAAATCACTTTAAAACTCAGTTAAGAAATGGAGTTATATTCTGCCCAGCATCTACAAGAAGTCGGCATAATGCTTTTTAAATAGCTTACCCATCTATTCACTCATGTGTCTAATATAATAAATAAATAAGGCAGTTAGTAAAGAATCTTATATGATGGTAAGCAAAATGATTTGTGAATCCACTTCTGTGCATGTGCAAAATTTTTTTAAAAAACATCATAAATCAGAATTTATAAAATGAATGTGTAACCTAATATTAATTGGACAGAGCCACTAATGCGTTGCTAGTTGAGAAAACTCAAACCTACAAAGACAGCGCACATCTGGGGTTCTCACCAAATTTGCAAAGTTTGTTTAATAAATTTGTTTAATAAGAAAGAATTCAAAATATTTTTATGGCATATTTGTCTGTATTTCTGATTTCAGAGGCTTTAACAATGGTCACAGTTTGAAAATGTATAAAATACAATAAAAAAACAATTCTCCTGACATCTGCAAGTCCATTCTCCTAGAAGTAGAACCCTGGTAAATGTTTCCCTTCCTTTTTGGCCATTCCATCTTTTGGAAATGGGAGGAGGCAATAGGACTATCTGGACTGCATTGTGGGGAAACCATTAGTGTTATGTAAATCACAGGAATTTGGGGAGTTAGTGGGGTCAGCATGGAATTTTGTAAGCGAAATTATCCAATCAACAAACAAATACAAGATATGAGATTATCCTTTACTTAACCTAGAATTTAGGAAGGTAGATTTCTAAAATTTCAATGAAAAAATATATGATGCTAGGGTCAGAAACTCTCAAGAGAAAAATTACTCATAAGAGATGAGAGAACTTTTTAAATGAACATCCAGCTATGTAGTAGTTATGGGTATACACAGAACTCTCTAATAATCTCACAGCTAGATAAATAGTGATTCTGGTGATGATCCAACTAAGTGTCACTTGCTCAAGTAAAAAACCAAGAAATTTCTTTGAATCTTTTATTTTCCTCACTATAGCATGTAGTGTATGTACTTCAATCCTCCACATATTCTTTTTTTTTTTTTTTTTTTTGCGGTATGCGGGCCTCTCACTGCTGTGGCCTCTCCCGTTGCGGAGCACAGGCTCCGGACGCGCAGGCCCAGCAGCCATGGCTCACGGGCTTAGTTGCTCCGCGGCATGTGGGATCTTCCCGGACCAGGGCACGAACCCGTGTCCCCTGCATCGGCAGGCGGATTCTCAACCACTGCGCCACCAGGGAAGCCCGCTCCACATATTCTTATAGCTTTATACAATCTTTTTGACATCGTTGATAACAGGACCATCCTGTCATCTTTATACACAGCTTTCAAAAATCTGAGCCTATTAAAAATGCTGAAGACAGGAGGTAGTATTTTTAATTTATACTTATTATTTATTTTACATTTACGTTTATTTATATTTACATAAACAAAATAAGAAAGAACTACTCATCTACTCAAGGAAGGTGGTGTAATGGTAACAGATAATATCAAAAAAAAAAAAAATCCAACAAATGCTCATTGTACACCTGCTTTGTGCCAGGCCCTTTGCTCAGCCCTGGGGATACAGCAACAGGGGATACAGAAACATTTGCAGTGTGTTACATTCTAGCAACTGGAGCTATTTTAATTTAGGTGGTCAAAGCAGACTTTTCCGATGAGGGAGGCTTAACATGCTGCCTTAAAGGAAAGAGAAGCAAATCAAATGAAGCAATGTGATCAGCAAGCCCAAAGTCTAGGAAAGTAATATATTGGGCGTGTATACAAAAAAGTTTATTACCGTAAACAGCTGAAGTATAAGTAAAGCATAGAAATGAATGAAATAAAGTCAGAGAGTTAGGTGGCGCTAGATCATTTAGAATTGTCTAGGGTAAAGAATTTGGATTTTACTCTGAGGGCAACAGGAAGTCACAGCATCACTTTAAGCAAAGAAGTGAGTGACATGATATGATTTGCATTTTGGAGAGATCATTCAGCTGCTTTGTGAAAAACATTGTTTTTCAGAGACAGGCAAGTAGGGTGGGGCAAGGAGACCAGTCAAGAGGGCACTAAAATAAATTAGAAGAAAGATAAAGATAGGTTAAACTATGTCGGTAATAACAAAAATGAAAGATGTCAATAGATTCTAAATGTGACTTGAAGGTACCTCCACCAGGTCTTAATGATGGATTAGATTATGCAGTATGAGGGAAAGAAAAAAACTGAAGAATGACACCACAGATTTTGGTAACAATAACCACAGGTGATAACCAATTAAATAAAGTGGAAATCCATGGGTCAAACTGATATAAATAAGCAAATTAAACAATGAGGAGATAATATAAATTATATATTTACAATGGAATAGCAACTAATAAATGTTGAAGGAATAATATTAGAAAATCATCACTCGACAATCATCATCATAATAATTTAGCCAAAACCCACCAATACATGCTATGACTTATGGGTGAAATTTGGATACAGATGGGATATTTACATAGTCTCACAGTACCTTCCAAAAATACTTATTAATATAGAGGTAAAACAGTTAGAGTGGAGGAAGTGATCAAAGTTAACACAGCTAATAACTAGACAAAATGAAACTGCACGCAACCTGATAGGATGCAATGAATGAAAAGACCACATTGATATCCCTGCCCAAATTGCATAACCTCAAACTAATCATGAGGAAGCATCATAAAAACCCAAACTGAGAAACATACAAAATAACTGGCTTGAAATCTTTAAAAATATGAAGATTATAAAAGCCAAGGAAAAACTAAAGATGTTTTTCCAAATTAAAAAAAGATGATTAAAATAACTGTGACAAATAAATGAAACACGTGATTTTGGATTGGATCCTAAAGAACATGATGGGGAAAATTGGCAAAACTTGAATGAGTTCTGTGGATTAGGTAGAAGTAATTATCCATGTTAATTTCCTTATTTTGATAGTTGCATTGAGGTTATAAGAGAATGTCCTTGTTTGTAGGGATTACACACTAAAATATTCAAGTGTGTTGAAGCATCATGAATACAACTTCCTCTCAAATGGTTCAGAAAAAAATTCTCTGAACTATTTTTGCAGCATTTCTGAAAGCTTAAAAGCATTTTAAAAGAAATAGAAAAAAACAGCCGAATTATTGTACTATTGTAATTTTATTTTCTTTCAGTTTTTGTTTTTGATTTTGTAAAGAGAATGGTCTTTAAACTGAACTGAAAAATAGAGGCTAAGATAGATGAAAGATGGTAAGAGTCTCTCAGCCATAAAAAATTAGACAACAGAATGCTGAAACCCAGATATATTTGCAGAGTTGTCGTGTTTTGAAATCTCTGAAGAGTCATAGGGAATTGGAGAAATGCCAGATTACAGATGGGGAAATCCTCTCTCCCACTCCATTGTGGATTTGGAAATTACAAACCTGTAAGCCTGATACTTATCCCAAGCACCATTTTGGAACAGGCCATTAAGGATATGACTTGAAGCATTTTGAAATGACTAGTGATGATCTGGAGCCAAAACAGCTAACTGAAAACAAGTCATGGTTCCCTGTCCTCTTCTCTTGTTTAGACAGGTGGTTTTAGGTTGACAGATAATGGTAGTATTGCAGTGTTTCTACTCATTGAGGACATAGAATATGTCCTCATCATATGCTATCAAAGACTAATACTCTGCGGGGGTATTATGGGTGCTCAATAGCTATTGTTAATGAGAAAAGGAGAGGGAGAGCAGGAGGGGTGAAAGGGAGGGAGGGAGGGAGAAAGGGAGGGAGGGAGGGAAGGGAAGAGGGCTATGTGCTGGCATGAGATTTTAAAAAGTATTCAGCAGTTTATTTAGGTGAATCAATAAATGACCGAATAACCATACTGAAAACATTTCATTTATGAAATAATACCAATCTGTTCAACTTAGCATATGTATCTTGTAATTCTTTCAAGGTCCTTCTATCAACCCTAATTCTCCTGAAAGCTGCCGTATCTTTTCTATTAAATACTTTGAAAGTATAGTCTACCATACAGCTCTACTTTTACTTCTACTGGTCCTCTTCAGTATATGGGAATCTGCCTTCAGCTCCATCACTCCACAAAAAATTGTTCTCTCCTGGACACCAATAACACTCTAATTTTCAAATGCAAAAGCATTTTTTGAACCCACTCCCACAGAAAACACCCTTCTAAGATAATTTCTAACTATAATGCTGTGACTTTAAGCTCCTTGCATTGTTTGTGCGCCCATATTTAGGGCAGACTTCTTTATAGCATGGAGAAACTGTTATTATAGTTTATGCCAATTTCTAAACTCAAAGCAATTTAGTTTTTTAAAGAACTTTTAAAATACATTCTACATGTGGTGTGTGATTTAAGAGACTCTGAAAAGGGGAATAATAAGAGGAGATGAGATAAAGATATATGAAATAATGAGAATGATATGGTATAATCCGATTAACCTTGTTCCATAACACAAGATTATGACAGTGTTTAAATCAAAGGAAAGTGATCTTTATATAATGTAAAATTAACTTATGGAGCTCTGAATCAAGGGGTATTATTGAGGAAAATTGTTCAGCAAGTTTAAAGGTAAGAATGAGTAACCTTTCAGATAAGGAAAAATTGCAAAGTCCATTCCAGAGGCTGGGATGTAATGGTCTCAGTTCCCAGATGGAAAGCAGATGTAATCACCACCTTAATCCCTTGTAATCTATTGTAGCTAGAACTCTCAGCATACAAAATAGACACCTTTGTTTAGACAGAGCCCAATTAGATGTGCATATGTGTGATGTATATATGTGTCTGTGCACATACACAAACATACAAACAACATAACACTGTTGAGAAGAAACAAAAATAGTTCATTAATTTTTAAAAAGCAAACATGAAATAGCTAAAATTATTTTATCTAATGTTTTCATTGCAGAGAAAGGAATATGCCTAATCATTTGAACGGCATCCTTTCTACAACACTGTGTTAAATAAAATACCAGTAAAGTACAGTTCCAATTCTTTTTCTAATAGTTAATTTCATAACATTTACTGTAACTAGAGTTTTTTTTGTAGAACAATACCTTATTGATTAGATTACCAGTTTGGAAAAGGATCTGGGGTTCAAAGTCCTAGTTTAGGCTATGTCCTTGACTGGTTATAAGACTTCAAAGATACAGTGGAAAGACTAACAGCTTTGAAGCCAAAGAGCCCTGGGTTTGAATTACCAGATTGCAATGTATTCATCAGTTGTAGACCTTTATTTATGTATTTAAATTATTAGTCTGTTTTGTATCTGTAAAAGGGGAAACTCACATGACTGCAACAGAGGCTAAAATTCCCTGTACATTGTAAGAACCCAATAAATATAATTTCTTCTTTTTTCATTAACCAGCCAAGAGTTTTAGTTTCTACACCTATAAAATGAAGTTAATAATTATTGGACAACCTATCTTAAAGGGTTATTGAGGGGATAAAATGATGCTACATATGTGAAAATACTCTGAAAAATGAAAGTTAATCACAAAAATTAGGGTAGTATGCTATCCTTTTTATTCTTTATTAATTGGTATATGGAGATATCAGTGACAGATGAATGCCAAGAATAGATGAGAACCAAAACACTAAATAAAGCATTTGTAATTTTCGTTTTCTTTTTTACAATTAATCACTCTTATTTATGAGGATTACATAATAATGATGTCTACTTTTAAAATAAAAATCTGTATTATGAACAAAGTGTTGAATCCCTACACTGACATTTACTGACAGTAGCACAGGCCACTTGAATGCCAATTGTGTATTAGGCAGTATTCTAGGTGCATAACAGATATCTCATTCAAAATTCATAACAACCCAATATGCATTACTGCTTCTGTACCTTCATTCTTCCTGGGTAGTAGTATGGATAAGAGCTAATGCACATAAATCATGAACATGATACATGATAAGCATTCCATAAACAAACACTATAGTTATTATTACCATTATTGTACCATGGTGGAGGGGGCTTTCATTTCTTTTATGGATGGGAAAGCTCCAGACCAAAGAGGAGAAATGCTTGCATATACTTACAAGACTGGTCAGGCTCCTACACTGTCTAATGACCCTTTAGACTCAGATCATACATTTAGTATCTGTTCTTTTGAAAATTATCCCAGAGACCAGAAAATCTGGATTCCACCAGAAGATTAATCAGTACATGTTATAACTTACTTTATTTTTATCTATACCATGACACCTAAAAAAAAAAAGTCAAATTCCGGAGTGGACCTCAGGACTGAGTTTAGCAGGTTTAGTTCAAAATGATGTGCCTAGAGATAGCCCCAGAAAGGAATCAAGCAAAAACCTTCCTGGGCTATGTGATCTATTGCCAAACTGTCAGCACCACCACCACTTTGGTTGCTTCCCAGAATCCCTTTCCTATGTAGTTTTAAGTTAGGGATCACCAATGAGAGGACTTCCCAGGAGATTTGGAAAGCACAAATAAAACTGTCATTAATATCAAGAAGTCATAAGGGTCAGGCAAGGCAGCTTCTCCTGACTTGGCAATTTTCCAGACCTCCCCAGAAGCTCCCCACTTTGCAATCACAGCAGCCTAGCAGGACTTGCCATGGGGTCCCTCTTTGTAATAGCCAGGCTCAGTGGTTTCTCAAACTTTCTCAAAAGTTCCCATGATTCTACCCGTGCCAATGCTTTGAAGTGGTTAGTGACTATTTCTCCAGTTCTCTTACTATAGCTTTCACTCCCCAGCTCCTCCTACGTTCCTATGTGTGCTAATTCCTGATTTAAAGCCTTTACATCTATATTTTTGGTAGTGGTTCTGTCTCTGACCAAACCAGACTGTCGCAGGCTACCTTTAGAAATGCACTTTGAATTAAGTCTCTTTAGCTTCTCTTTTTCTCCCCATTTCTATGGTTTTACGTCACTATGCGTTTCAAAATATGTAGGGACTGTTGTTTGCCATTTTCAGGAGTAAATCTTATTTTATTTTAGACAGGGTACATGCAGAGTTGGCTGTATGTAAGTAACAGACTTTAATTAATTCATTCAACAAATATTTATTAAGTTCTGACTCTATATCGAACTCTGGGGAAAACCATGATGAGACTTGGCCCTACCCTCATGGAACTTACAATTTAATAGGGAAAACTGGCATGAATTAAATATTTAAACAAGGAAATGTACAACTTCAACTGTGACAAGGGCTAGGAAGAAATTCGGTATACTCTGCCAGTCCATATAGGAAGGTCTGACCCACTCAAAAACATCAGAGATTTCCCTGAGTTTAGATAAAAGTGTAAGGATAATGAAATTAGTCAAGAGGAGAGGAAAGGGTATCACTTACAGCGAATATAGAAAGTGTACTATAATTCGGCAGAGAGCTAGGAGGAAGATAATGGTAAACAGAAAGAACTACAAAGTACGTGGTTAGAGAGAGGTAGTGGTGGTGGTGGGTAGAGTGAGGATGTTTGATGGTGTGACGTAGAAGTGACCAAACCACACATGTGTAAGTGTGTCAGCATTTTGTTTAGTCCTAAAAGCAGTGGAAAGTCACAGAACATTGTTTCAAAGGAAACTGGCCTGATCATATTTACAGAGTTTAAGACCAGTCTGCCTAAATATCAATGAATGGATTAGAGAAGGGGCTGAATGAAGGATGGAACTTTAGGAAACTACTTCAATAGCTGAGGAGAGGGACATAATCACTTCTTTCACAAATAGGAAGGCTCGGAGGTGACAGGTAGCTGGTGTGGTAGAAGACAAGATGAAGAAAAGATGATGAATTCAAGACACATTTAGGAGGTAAACTCAACATGAGGCGGTGCTGTACTGGATGAGAGGAGTAGGGAGAGGAAGGGGAGAAGGATTCACCCCAGATTTCTGGACTGTGCAACCGGATAGATGGTGGTGCTATTCACTAAGTGAAGAGCAGAGCTTTAGGACCAGGTTTTGAGGGGAGGACATGGTTTGACTGTGGACCTTTTAAGTTTGGTGGACCTTTGAGATGTCCAAGAGAAGTCAACTAGGCAACTGGATATCTGTGAAATGGGATTGAAAATGCATACTCTGTAAATCAGATGTACCCCAACCCCAATTTTTTTTTCAATTTTCCAAAGCTTGTCTCATCAAGTTCTTAGCCTCAATTCCAATTGTTCGGGTGACAGATTATCTGAACGCCATGGTCATGTGATAACGCCTAAGATAAAAAGGGAAGACAGTCACGATGGGATTCATTCTGACAGTCTCATGCAGAAAGGGATTTACAGCCCAGATAATTTGCATGCTAATTACGCAACCTCTGGCAAAATCTCAAACCCCAAAGTTGTCAGAGTGAAAGAAATGAACAGGAGCCACCTAAGGTGACAGCAAACTTAAGTAGGTAGTTGAGCATGGGGGTTCATCTGGCTCCCCAGATCAGGAGATAAAACCTGGAGGATCTCAAAGGTGGAGACAGGGTAGGCTGGGGACTCTCTCAGAGGACACGCAGGTGATAGGAAGGTCCCAGTGGAAAGTCCGGTCTCAAAGGCTACAACAACCAGACACACATGAAAGTGCCGAGAACATGTTGATTATACCCACTGCAAACAAAGAAAAAATGTAGTTTAAAAAGTTATCTAAATCCGATTCTTCATATCCCCTCTGTATGTCTCCACCAAAACAGTGAATATACTCATATCACCACTTCCGCAGGTTAATATTGAGTCAACAATAAATCATTATCAATAAACCCAAAATATTGTTTTGACTCTATCTGTATACTTATTACAATGGTCACTTTTAAGTAAACAGATGGATAGTTTGGTTCAATTTGTTCTCACTGTATCTTTAAAAATCAAATTAAATTTAAATTAAATTTCTCACCTCAGCGTGAGAAACCATGTGTTTCTCAAGTATGCCCAGTGTGGCTGGAGCCAGAGACACTGATACATAATTGAATTTAGATATGTTATTGTTTGTTTAATCATTCAGTGCTTACTGGTAGTCTCTAATGCTCTTGGTGCTGTAGTAAACAGCTTGGAAAGGGAAGGAGGTGTGGGGAGGAGGAATTTACAGTCTCCTACTGATTCCAGTCTCAAGTTCAGAAGGGAAGAGAAAAGTTACATAAAAACACTTTTATCAAGTGTTTCAGAGCCTGTAACCTATATGCCAAAGTTAAAACGAATATCAGAAGGGTACAGATAAAAAGCTATGGGAATTCACTGGAGTGATCGTGCTACTTGTGGAATACAGATGTAGGCTTTCTGAAGGAATATTGAAGGATAGGTAGAGTGGTGAGAAAGGCATTACAAACAAAAGAAGATAAGCAAAGGCAGTGAAGTGGAACAAAGAGGATGTGTAGAGAGGGCAGGAAGTAGGTGAGCTTTGACTCCGCCGATTCTCTCTCCCCTCTAGGTCTTTGCACGAGGTGCTCACCCCCTCTTCTCTTCACACAGCCACACCTGACTAGCTTATACCTCTCTTGAACATAACCCTAGGGAGTCCGTCTGAACCCTAGACCAGACTAAGTCTTCTTCTTTTATCCTGTGCTTCCCTGGTCATGACATTCACCCCTCTCTACTCTAACCGCTACTAACCTGTTTGGTTGGTGCACCCCACTAGGCTATGAATGGCTTAAGAGCAAGGACTCTGTTGTAGGCTGAATAACTACCCTCTAAAAGATGTCCATGTCCGAATTCCCAGAACCTATAACTATGTGACCTTATGTAGTAAAAGGGACTTTGCAGATGTGATTAAGGATCTTCATATTGGGAGATGATCCTGGAATATCTGGATGAGCCCAATGTAATCATGACAGTAGATTTAAGAGAGCCGCAGGGGGATCACAGTCAGAGAGAGAAGATGTAATGATGGAAGCAGAGGTCAGAGACGAAAGTAGATGCTAAGCTTCTGGCTCCGAAGATGAAAGAAGAGGTCATAAGACAAAGAACGCGGGTGGCCTCTAGAAGCTGAAAAAGACAAGGTTACAGATTCTACCCCAGAGCCTCCAGAAGGATCACAGGCATGCTGATGCCTTGATGTCAGCCCAGTGAAACTGGTTTTGGACTTCTGACCCCCAAAACTATAAAATAATAAATTTCTGTTGTTTTAAGCCACCTAATTGACGGTAACTTCTTGCCGTAGCAATAGGAAACTAATACAGACTCAACCGTATTTTTTCCCTAACACCTAACCCAAGAGCTTGCACAAAATACATATTCAGTTAAAAAAAAAAAAACTATTAGATGAAGGAAGAAATGCTGTCCTGTAATATGAAGATTGGAAGCCAAAGACAGGAGTGATAGAGGTGTGAGTAATATCATAAGGGATCCTGAACATTCCTGAGATGGAGCCGCACCTGAGCTGGTGGGATCAGCAGTGGTGCAGGGAGAGGAACCGTTTGTTTTGAAAAAGCATAAAGAGAAGGAAGAGGTGACCATGGCCGGGAACTCGCTGGCACAGAAGACTAGAGTGTGTCTGGAATGATCTACAAAAGAACTGAGAAATGTTATGAGCCAAATCTTCTCGTTGTCCCAGGGGTTTGCAAGAGGAGAGCAGCTTGACTTGAAAGGGTTCAACTGTGAGTTAATTCTCCAAACAATCAGGTTTGGGGATAAAGTAGTGAAAGACGGGAACAACAACTTCCCTCTTACTTATTTAACTTGACATGACCAAGTATTAACTGATTTTGATCAGACTTTGTTTACCTAATTTTCAGCGGATTAATACATTCTTCATTTCTTGTGACACCATCATCATTGGTTTGCATAAGGTTTCTTTCCTGTATTATTTATTCTCATCTATCCCAAATATTATAATATACTTGATGTTTACCCTTTCATTTGTGTGGGTTCTTATAAAACATGTATTATGGTTTTCTCTGAATGCATTTTTATAGTGTTATGCTGTAAATCTCAGTTTGTTCTCTTTAAAAAAATCTAGAATTGCACTTTTAAGATTCACACATGTTGCTATGGGGACGTCTCACTTCTAAATGCTGTTTAGTGCTCCTTGGTGGAGCCTACTACATTGTACCTACTTATTTCTCCAGGGATAGATATCCAAATCAGCCAGAATTACTTCCAAATCTTTACAAACAATACTACAATAAATATCCCCATACATGTCCCCTTACAGGTCCATGCAAGAATTTGTCTGAATGTATATTCAGAAGGTGACTTGCCAGATCATAAGGCACATGTACATATACTTGGTTAGATGCTGCCAAATCCCTACCCTGAATATCTATCTATCTGCACCAGTTCTCCCTTCTATCAGGAATTCATCTGGGTTCCTGTACCGCCACAGGATAGGGGTGAACCCAAAGAGTAGATGGCTCAGGTGTGCAGTAGCAGAGGTAGCAATTGGGACTTCTCTCGGACAGAGCTAATCATATAATCATGTCCCTGAAGCTAAGGTCTTCCTGGCTAGATGGAGGCTCTATCCCTCCAAAGGGGGCCAGTGACAAAAACAAAACAAACAAACCCACAAAGAGAACATGAAAAAAGTCATTCAACAAACCAATGCTTTCACTCTTCTTCCTGCCTGTAGTCCTGCACTTAGGGTTTCTGCCTTTACTTCCTCCTTCATCTGTGTGAAGATTCCCAGGCTCCCAGGTGCAGGGTGGGAGGGAGTAGTGAGAGGTGAGAAACTCCAGGAGAGAGAGCTCTGGCCACCCTGGTCTTCTCTTCCCCTAAGGTGACACTTCCTGTTCTAGTCAGCAGCCCGGGATAGTGTTTCATTTCAGAAGCATCCTCCACCGAGGAAGAGGCCAATCTGTAGCACTGAAAGCAAGGTCGAGTGCCCCTCACACGGTGAGAAAAGGTCGGGGCCACGCTGCAGGATATCTGTCTGTACTGGCTCCACACCAGATGGGCTAAAAAATTGCTTACTACCTCCTGGCCCCCTTTGAAGCCACAGGATGGCACTGCCCTTCCAGATGTGCCCTGGCAACTGCTCAGTTAGATGGCACTCACCTGACAAGACTTCAAATCTCCCAGCCATGGAGTCCAGATGTTGAGGACCTGCCACAGTGAAACTCAAGAAGGCCATGAGACAACTCCCCGGTGTCTCATGAAAAATTATCCACCCAAGCTTACATCCGTGCTAAGGACAGCCTTGGTCATGTTTGTGACAAGGGGAGGGTTACAGGGCTCGGGGAGATGGAGAGGAAGCTATTAGGTCATCCATATGTGGATTCCTGGACTGAATTCAGTCCTGAGTGACTGAGGATGCAGAACCTGGAGGAAATGCTGTGGCAGGATAGGAAAGCGTCTTGTGCTCATCTGTCTAGAGAGTGTTAGAACCCACTTGGGGAGGCCCTTTCTGGTACCCGCTTCACACCATCAACCTCATTTTCTTCCCTGTGTGAGGAGAGAGGCAGGTTAAAGATGCAGACCCTGGTGGAAAGAATTCCCCACAGTAGGCAGGTGGGCCAAATCAAGGAGGTATCTCCTCCACAAAGATCTCTCTCTCCTCTCCCCTGTGCTAGCTCACTAATTAATAATAAGAAGAATAACAACCAACATCTGTAACTTTAACGGTAATATTAGTCTATCTTCCACATGATTAACTAAGGCCCAGAAAATTTATCACCGTCTAAGCTCCTGCTAGTAGCAGAGTCAGAATTTGAACCCACATCTCTTTGACCCTGGAAATTGTTCTCGTAACAAACATTATACTACCTCTCTCCTGGATGCTTTTATACATCTAGTTCTCACCCTACATCATTATAATTTGCTCGTATTAGTCTGTGAGCTTTAGGACCAGGGTGGCGTCTTATTCATTTTTGTATCACTCCCACCTCACACTGTTACCAAGCATAAAATGGTGGCAAACATGTACAGAACGCTTATTATGTACCAGGCTCTATCTCCAGAAATTCATGTGGATTAACTCATTCAGTCCTCTCAACAACCCTATGATGTAGGCGCTATAATTTGCATCACTTTATGGAGAAGTAAATTGAGACACACAAAAGTTAATCAATGTGTCCAGGGTCACATAGGTAATAAGTGGGAGCCCTGGGCATGCTGGGTCCAGAGTTTGTGCTTTTAAACCCTGAATTATTCTGCCTTCGAAATCAGTAACATCTGAAGGTTGCATTTTTAACACTTTCAGCTCAGCAGCGTGCCACAGCCCTGCTTCCACAAAACAGGTGCCCTATCCACATACATACAGCCAGGGAATATACCTCGTCCAGAAAAAAACCAAAGCTCAGAGTCTGTGCCTTTTTCCCATCTCCAGTCAAGCCTTTCTTGACTATGCCCCAAGATCATGGGTTCTTCTTGTCTGTTCTCATTGCACACGCTTGAGTAAGCCGATCATCACAGACATCACATGTCCTACTCACCTCTGTGACCTCAAAAGCTAGCACAGCACTGCATGGCACTCTGCAAGTGTGGTTACCGTCTCCCACTTTACAAATGGGGTGGGAACAATGGCTTCAACTCATGCCCCCAACCTACCCATATAAGCAAGAAATCTAGTCTTTCCCTATGCGGCACTTCTTTCCCCCGCTCCTTCCAGAACCCCGCCATCTCAAAAAGGCTAGTTAATTTCTATTGCCTCAGAACAGGATTCACTTCCCAGTGGTGCCCCCTTGTGGTTGGTACATCCCACAACAACTATAGGAAATTGGTTGCTGGGGAGAGAGTCTTTGATTGGCTAGTTGCTCTGGGCTGCCTGTCTCATCTGAAGCAAGGACGTTGAGGTCAGATTTCCTGCTCTAGTCCCTTTACTTATACAACTCCTTGCCAAGAATGTAAGTAAATGTTCTTCAAATTATGAGAGAAGAATGTTCCCTCACTTGTAATACTCAGTCCGGTCTGACCCACACCAAAACGGACCCAGGTTTCCAGTACCACAACTCTGGAACAGGTTTCTCTCTGCATCTCCCCAAGGCATAAACTTGCTATAGGAAGGTGAGCAGGGATAGGGAAGAACTTGGACCATCATTTTGTCGAAGATGCAGACTTACTCTTCCTACCTCCTCTCGCAACAGATTCAGTGCAGGAGCCAATTTGCTGGCCCCACCTCTTCTCTCCAGTGGAAATTTTATAGCAGAAACCCTGGAGCCAATGCCTGCCCTGGCACTGGTTAGAGTCAATCTGGTCCACCCACTTCAAGAGGTTCCAGGAACCTCTTATCTTAGAATGAAGATTTAGGACCTCCATCCTTTTTTCCAACCCCTTATGCAAATGGGTCCATACTTCGTAAGCAACCTTCCCCACATAACAAGCTTTTCTCTCTCATGCACATATGTATGTTTTAAGTGGAGGAGGAATACAACAGATCCAAGCAGCAAATCCTACAAAAAAGAGGGCCAGATGGACAGAAAGATCATCAGGAAACACGACCCCCTCCTCGAATACACCTACTGCTCCCCGGTAAAGGTTTCTTTGCCCCTTAACCAAATCTTCCCAGGAAGATGAAAGGCTGATCCAGGCTGCCACACTCTGAGCCCAGCCAGTCCTTGTAGAATCAAGCCTGAGGTATTCCCACTGAGTTCCAACACCCCTTTATTCTTTCACTTTAACAAACTCATTGACCTTTCTATTTCTTATTAATCAGCTTTAACATATTTTACAAATTGTCCTGGTAGCATGGTCACCAATCCTCTGGATTTATAGAACGCACCTCACTTCCTAAATATCACGTGTGGCAGAACATGTGTCATTTTCTACAAATACTGAAAAATCAATAATTGCTGCCAGAAAACCTGTATTTGTTCAAATCCCAGGCAAAGATAAATGAGTAGAAATACCATTCTCTTTTAAAATTCAGAAATGAGACAGATCTTACTGCTTATTCTTTTGATGCTTCTACAATGTGCCTGGCTTCAATAATCAGAGACACAGCCTGCCTCCTTTCTTCTTCCTTCTGCTACTTATTTATTATTTTACATCTATCTCTAAATGAACAGATTTAGCATACCACCTCATCAAGCAGAGTGAGAGGCACAGGTCTACCTAGGAACAAATACATATAGCCAGCTGGGATGGGAAGGAGAGTAGAGTTAAATACAGGTGTATGGTCCTAAAGTGATGTTCCAAATGGTACAGAATTTCGAGTTCTTTTCTTTCTGTGTAATACAGTATATATACATATATGTTTATATATCAGATTAAGTACATAAATATTACATGTTGTTGATATGTTTATATAATATATATTGTTAGATACTTATAAACATAACATATATTTAATATAAATATGTTAGATATATTTACAGTTTAATATGAATATAATACATATCTATATATTTAATATGTCACATTATACAAATATATATTATATAAAATATATATTAGTTATATATGTTCACTACTGTCAAGATATATAGTAAATATTAGAAAAGTTTACTCTTCAAATATTTTAGAAAGAAAATGAGAAAAAGAGATAAAGAAGGTGTATACAAATACAATGGAATATTACTCAACCATGGAAAAGAAATCCTGCCATTTGCAATAACATGGATGGACCTGGGGCATTATGTTAAGTGAAATAAGCCAGACAGACAAATCCAAATACTGCATGGTAACACACGTGGAATCTAAAAAAAAAAACCTCCTATAAACAGAGAGTAGAAAGTGATTGCCAGTGACTCAAGGGGTGGGAGAGATAAGGAGAGATTGGTAAAAGGGTGCAAATTTTCAGCTATAAGAGGAATAAGGTCTGAGGATCTAATGTATAACATGTTGACTATAAATGATAACACTGTGTTGTATAATTGAAATTTGCTAAGAGTAGAACTTAAATGTTCTCACACACACACACACACACAAAAAGATAAATATGTGAGGTGATGAATGTTAACTAGATCCTTTCACAATGAATATAAATACATATCAAATCACTGCAATGTACAATTTAAATATCTTCCAGTTTTTTGTCAATTATACCTTAATCTGAAATTTTTAAAAAAAGAAAATGAGAAAAAGTACAAGCTGAAATTTTGAAATAATTATTCTGTTTTCTCAATGGGCTGCCTTACATACTATCTGGTAAACAAACCACTTCGAAGATCACTAGTGTAAACATTTTTCTGTAAAGGGCCAGCAAACTTTTTCTGGAAATAGCCAGATAGTAAACATTTTAGGCTTTGCAGGCCATGTGATCGCTATCACAGCTAATCAACAATGTCATCGTAGCCTAACAGCAGCCAGAGACAGGACATAAATGAGCAAGTGTGGATGTATTCCAATGACATTCCTTTTACAAAAACAGGCAGCCGCCAGATATGGCCCCACGGGCTGGCTGTAGCTTACGGATCCTTGGCTTACAATATGAAGAGATATTCAAGGAAGTAGTGTGAAGGTAAACTCATGAAAACTATTGAAAAAGTCATTAACCTGCCATTTTTCTCTCTGTTTATTCTCCCCAAGCCCTTTTCTTCCTCATGGTTCGAAACCTGTTAGGTGCCCCTGACTTAGAACCTGGATCTGAAAAGGAAAGGATGAGACCACATATTGATACAAACAGTAGAAAGAAGACGCCTGCATTATTATCTGAGTGCCTGGATCCCGCTACCCCTGAAATCAGCTTCCTACATGAGTCTGAAGGCAAGGAAAGTATCTTTCCTATGCCCATCTCAGCTGGACCCCTATAACAGAAGACATTAACAAGGGGAAAAGCACACAAATTTATTTAATGTAAGTTTTACCTGACACGGCCTAGGGCCTTCGTAAGGAAATGAAGACCCAAAGAAACAACTCAACCTGAGTGTTTTTTATATTAGTTTTGATGAAGAGTGGAAAGTCATGAGAAAATGTGATAGGACAGAGAAGTATAAGCTAAGAGCAGTAACCTGGGGGGAACTTAGCAAAGCCTGTTTGCTCAAATTCCTCTCAGTGTCCCTCCATCTTTGGAGATAAGGATGCTCCTTTCCTCCAGGTATAGGGAGGGCACCTCCCACATGAGGGTCTTTTGACCTGCTTCAGGGGAATGTCAGACGGTCCTTCCTACACCTGCCATTTCTCAAATTCCTTCAGTTTAAAATATTCAACATGCCAAGGTGCCACATTTGGCTGTAACATATCCTGAATCCTGTCAGGGCCCCAAATTCCCTTTCAGTTTTTGTTGGTTTGTGTTGGATCTTTGTCACTTGCAGCTAACAGCAAGTAACGTATCCTGATTAACAATGCATTACTTCAATTACTCTTAATACAATTATACTAAAGAAATTATTTCTCACTTTATAAGTGAGGAAACAGAGGTGCAGAGAAGCTAGTTACCAAAGTGTACACTTCTGGGAAGTAGTAGGACCGGGTCGTGAGCTCTGAGGGGGCTGAGGACAGTAAGCCCCACTGGCCCAGCGATACTTGACAGTCCATCCTGCAAACTCATGCATCTCGGGCAGCCAAAAGAAAAAATACACAGAATTCGTTCCAGAAGCCTCCACTTGTGTCACTGAGTTAAATTCCTATTTAACTAAGGGAAAATGGATATCGACCACGGTTGGCTTGATTGCAAATGTCAGGCTCTTTGAATTATTAGGAACAGCAATGAAAAATTGATTACATTTAAAACATCCTGTGAAGAAAAGTTTTACAATTCCACATTAAGAAATGGTGTTAAGCAAATAAGAACTAATTGTTCTCAGCTGCACTGGTAAGAGCCCCGTCTGCCTTGCCAGTACAATGCATATTCATTTCATTTGAACAAGAAAGGTAAATAAAAAGTCCCAGATCTCATTCACATTCAATCACTGTAATTCTGAGCCTAAGGTTATCCTCCAAAGGGAGGATAGAAATACAACAACTAAGCCTTTCCCTAATCAGTTCAAAACTGGTCTAGAAACCTCTAGCTGACCACAAGTGCTGAAACCCCCCAAAATTCACAGGATAAGAATACCACATACCATGCAATAGATGTGCATCCAAAAGTCTGCGTGTGGATTTAAGGGGTGGGTTAAATTATTTTAAGGGGGGCTTCCCCGGTGGCGCAGTGGTTGAGAGTCCGCCTGCCGTTGCAGGGGACACAGGTTCGTGCCCCGGTCCGGGAAGATCCCACATGCCGCGGAGCGGCTGGGCCCGTGAGCCATGGCCGCTGAGCCTGCGCGTCTGGAGCCTGTGCTCCGCAACGCGAGAGGCCACAACAGTGAGAGGCCCGAGTACCGCAAAAAAAAAAATTATTTTAAGGGTCCTTAGGGAGTTCACTTGAAAAACAAATGAAAAATTGGCAAAGTAAATATGCCTTCTGCCTACATGTGCCACCACCCTCAACTGGCAGCACTCTGACCCAGAGTTCCATTAGAACTCTGAGCCTAGCTAATCCCATTGGCCTCACTTCCTCATACTTCATTAGGAGTAAAAATAGAGTACTCTGGTCAGCTCCTCACATCTATTCCCCATACTGTGATCCCTCTCTTCCTGCAGCAGTCAAAATAGGCTAGTTGATGCTGTACTAACAAGCTATGCCAAATGTTCAGCAGCTTAAAACCACAAGGCTCATTTCTCATTCAGGCAAAATGTCCATCACAGACTCTTTCCAGTTTGCCTTGGACCTTCACAGTTTTTGCACTGAAAGTGCCAGAAAACTAGGACAATTGCTAGAGAGCTCTGTACCATGTTATACCACAAAATTGGGCAACAAATTCTGAGTTGGACCTCTACTTTGAGGTAAACCAATCTACAATGAGAGTGATAGCCATACTTTTAAATTGATGCTTGCTCTAATTCTGTTTTAATCGTTTTTTTCTGTTGCAAAGTTTTCTCAATTGTATCTTTTTCTGTTTGGAATTGTGAAGTATTTTACTTTTCTAACTGTGAAGTACTTTTTTATGTATATATTTTATTTCCTTTCATTCCTGCTTGCAAATCTGCCCTTTCCCTCCCCAATACAACCAGCTACAACTAACACATGATACTAATGCTTTGTTCTCTGAACTTTTACCATGGACCTGCACTATAGGTACATAGTGTACCTCCCAAGTCACCTCAAGTGCCAGTTTGTGCAAACGCTTTAGCACAGAATAGCATGGATTATCACTTTTCCAGTCTTTGAAGCAGCTCCTTGTTTTTTACCATTAAGTCCCTAAGCAAATGCCATATATTTAATTTTTCAAACAGCAGCACCATTCTGAGGCACTAATTTCTATATCAATCAGAACAAACTAGGTTATGCTGAGGTAACCAACAAATTCAAAATTTCAGTGGTTTAAAAAAACAAAGGTTCAATCCCTGTTCCTGCTTTGTGTCTATCATGGACCAGCAGGACGGCCCTGGTCCGGGACCCCAGGTTGATATGGCTTCACAGTATTTAAAATGTCATGTCTGGCCAAAGCAGACCGAAGTGGATATGGTACATCCTGAACAAGCGCTGAAAGCTTCTATCTAGAAGTAACACACATCACTTCTGTTCACCTGTTATGTTGGTACTTGCAAGCCAAAGGAACACCCTCAATTCCAGAAGGATGGAAAGTGCAATCATGCCATGCACCCTGAAGAAGAGAGAACTGTGATAGTTGTGGGCAGCCCCAACGACTACCAACCCTATTCTACCCCAGCGCCAAACTCAACCTTCATTCTGACGTTCCTAATGCACCCTCTAAAACTCTTTCAATTGTTGAACGGTGTATCTGATCCCAGAATATTCTCTCCAACCCCTGTCTTAACTAATACCTGTCTCTCTCTTAGATAACCATGCCCCCAGTAACCCCTTTCCAAATTTTTCCTTTCCTATTCTTTTTTCCTTTCTCTCTCATGCACACAGTCACCTCCTTTTCTTCCCAGAGTCGCCATGTAGGGTCAGAATACTTCTTGTTTCATGATATCCTACCTCGAGACCTTTATTACTCTCCCATCTTTCTGCAAAAACCATCTTTCTCTGAGGTTCTTAAACACGACGATATCCCTTCTATCCCTCCTTGTCACTACCTTCTAGCCCAGCTTCTCTGTTCATTGACCTTCTTAACTCCAGAGACCTCTACTTACGTTCTAATTCAACCACTCAAGCCCCTGGCCACACTGCAGTTCTTGTATTCACCTGGAACTTGTCCTCTACCTTTGAAATCTTAAATTTGATTATCCCACTTTCTGGTCAAAACATCCTGCTCTTTCATTCCTGTTTGAGACTACCAGTATTCTAGCTCTCGGTTCCCTTCTCTCTTCGGCTGTTAGAGTAATTCAAACACATCCCTCTAAAACAGCTTACCCGCTTAAAGCCCTTCAGAAGCTCCCCACAGCACAATGGTTTTCAAACTTGGCTGAACATTAGTCACTTGAGGAGCTTTTAAAAAATCCTGATGCTACACCACATACCAGGTCAAGTAAATTCGAATTTTTTGAATGTCAAGTACCAGTACATTCTTTAAAGCTCCCAAGTGATACTTATTTTCCTGGGCTCCACTCCAGGAGATTGAATTATAGTGACTCTAGCTGCATTCCCAGAATCTGAGTTTCACTAACTCTCCAGGTGACTCTAATGTGCGCTAAAAGTTGAAAATCACTTCCTGACTTGCACGTTAACTTAGTCACACTAAACGTTTGCTATGTCCCTATGAATATGGGTTAGGGTACGCTAAGCCCATCAGACAAATATGTGACCTAAAACACAACTGCGTGTCTGTTGCACTACTAACAGTGTGGAAAAGATGAAGCAGACGAATAGAGAGAAACCAAGATGCCATGAGAGATCATGAAGACCAAGAGAAGAGACCCCTGTAGAGCTATCCCGAATTCTGATACCTCCTGGTCAGGTCCAGGGTGTCCTTCTGTTATCGAGTCCGCGAGTCCGCGCTCGTTCTGCCCGCTGCACGACAGGTCAACAAAATCGCAGATGAGGTGTTGAGGCAGGGAGTATGACTTTATTTGGAAAGCCAGAAGACGGCAGACTAGTGTCTCTAAATAACCATCTTCATGGGCTTTGGATGCCAGTTTCTTTTATAGCACAGAGAGGGGGAGGTGATGAGGAAGTCAAGTAAAAAGGCGTAAGTTTTGCAAATATCCCCTGGAATGACCGCCTCGGGGAGGGGATGTGTTAATTTCTTCTTTCTTGCAGCCAGCCACAGGTGGACAGGGTCCGGATAGTTCCCTGAACAAAGGCACTTTGGTTTAACATTCAGGCGGAGGGGCAGGGTTCCCCGAGGCAGACCATTATGTATAGACAGTATCCTTTTAGTGAACAAAAGCAACCGGGAGGCAAAGGTTAAAGTAAAAGAAACAGATCCAACGTGTAGTCAGATTTGGCTCTTCCCCTGTGACACTTCCATTAAACCTCCTTTCCCTTAAAAAAAGGCCAATGTGAACCTGTTCCTTGAACCCCAAATCACCTAATGATTCACCACGTTTAGTACTTTTCCAGCAGTGACCCTCTGCCCACCCAAGATAAATAAATATTTGTTAAATGAATCATTCAGTTTTGGTGCCCCAAAATTCTGTTAAGGGTGAAAGAATATCTGGGTACCTCTCTGTCACTAAGATAATCACTACAATGGTGTCATATTAATCAGCTCAGTACAGAACTGAAGTCTTGGTCTATCCTTGCCAGAAATATCCTGCTGCTTTTCCCTCTCAAAATACAGAACTCTCCTCCATATGTCAACAGATACTAAGGGCATCACATTTCTTACTCATCTAAGCCAAATCCCTTCTTCTCACCCAGTGGTGTCTAGAAGCCAGCTCATAAGAGCCAGTTGTTAAATATTCAGGAATTTTGTTAGCTAGTTTTCAAACCGTTGTAAGTTTGAAATCTGCCACGGTGGGAGTATTTATACCACAAAAATTGGCAAATGCTACAAGTCAGAGCTGGGTTTTTGTTGCTATTGTTTTTTCGTTTTTTTTTTTCGGTATGCGGGCCTCTCACTGCTGTGGCCTCTCCTGTTGCGGAGCGCAGGCTCTGGAAGCACAGGCTCAGCGGCCATGGCTCAAGGGCCCAGCAGCTCCGCGGCATGTGGGATCTTCCCGGACCGGGGCACGAACCCGTGTCCCCTGCATTGGCAGGCGGATTCTCAAACACTGCGCCACCAGGGAAGCCCTGTTGCTATTGTTTTGGTAAAGCCAGTTTAACAGTAAAACACCACCCTCATGTAAATTTCTTATTTAAATGGTCATTTAGAGTTTACAAAGTTCTTCAAGTTAATTTTACATTTGAATTTCCATAATAACACTATGAATAAAGTATTGTCTTACTTTGCCTAAAGAAGACTGAAGCTTGAGGTGGTTAAATAACTTGCCTATTGTCACTGAGATTCAAAAAAAAAAAGATCTGACTTCTAGTTTATGCCTCTCTCCAAAGCGGTACTTTATTGAATGAGGTTAATAACTTCTAAACCTAAGGCAAAGGCTACCAATTCTTTGCCTGATTAATTCATTCTTGAATTTCATTCATCAGCAAACATTTATTAAGTAACTACTGTATGTGGGACTCTGTGCCAGGCACTGGGATTACCAAGACAAATAAGACGCAGTTCTGTCCTCAAAGACCTCCCTGTCTATTGGGAAAGAAAGACATCTTACCGTATAAATCACAATACAGTGTGGTACATAGAGCCCTGGGCCCATATATATTCACTGTGGCTGGAAAGAAGTCAGATATCGGCCAATGAATTGTGCTCTTGGCAGTAATGAAGTTTATTCCATTTTAGGACAACCAGAATGGCACTTTTAAAACTTCATTGTCTCATTCTTCCCAATACATGTAGTGGATGACATGACAATTCTACAAAACATATCACTACCTATATAATATGCCCCAAGATCAGGGACAGGAAGAAAATACCCATTTTTCCTTCTCAGATGTACACCCAAGCAATGCAAACATATTATCAGTGGTTTCCTTACATCTGCCAAGAGGCAATATGTCAAATAAATAATTTAGACTAGCTGAGGCACTGCAAGAAAACAAAGCCATTAGTCATCTTGGCTGCATTATTGATTGCCAATAACAAGATTCTTGCTAAGACAAATGACTCAGCTGTTATACTAGTGAGGTTTTAGCCTATCTCAACTACATAAATCATATAGAACTGTTGATTGTTTTAAGATGTACAAATAAATCTGTAATCATTTTTGCCCCCCATTTTTGCAGCCTATCTAAGGTGGCTCTTCATATGCGGAATACAGATTCTTTATTTGCCCACTTACACAATTTTCTCTGTTTGGATGTTACCACATGTCTGTTGCATCTATCTAGTGGAGAACTATATCTGTTTACACTTATTCCTGTAACACCTAGTTATTGGTTTAGAGATAAAAGAGTAAAATGCAATCACTTTAATCAAATTAGTTTATTTCTGATAAATCAAGGTGTGATAGAATAAATACACAGCTTTTGGAGTCAAAAGACGTTGGTTCAAGAGTAGCCCCGTTGGTTGTGTGACCCAGGACATCTATTTCTTATCCAAGGCTTGGTTTCCTTTACAAAATTGGAATAACATCACCTGACCTGCTTACTTTCTGAGGTTATTGTGACACTAATGAAAATTTGAAAATGTTAAAGCACTTGATATAGATGAGGAAAATGTTACAACATAAACATGTCCGTTTATGAATTAATTATCAAGGTGTATCTGGTATTCCGAGTGGAAACAGACGAAACACTCAAATTAAAATAATCCCAGGTGGGGGCTTCCCTGGCGGCGCAGTGGTTGAGAGCCCGCCCACCAATGCAGGGAACACGGGTTCATGCTCCGGTCTGGGAAGATCCCACATGCCGCGGAGCGGCTGGGCCCGTGAGCCATGGCCGCTGAGCCTGCGGGTCCAGAGCCTGAGCCCTGCAACGGGAGAGGCCACAAGAGTGAAAGGCCCGCGTACCGCAGAAAAATTAATTAATTAATTAATTAAAATAATTCCAGGTGTGTTGATTTACCAAGGGACTAACTACAAAGGTGTGGGTGACAGCAGAGGAACCAGAAGAGATAGTGCAGGAACCTGAGGCTAGCGGCATCATGACTGTGATTACAATAAGCCTGAAAAGATGTAAGGTGAGAGGAATTACATAAAGAACCCAGCATGACAGAATCGTGAAGATCAGGCTATACTGAGAAGAGCAAAGGTCTTTCACAGACACATCCAGCAAAGGAACTAGAGAGATGTATTCTGGTTTCTCCTCATTGGCTACACCCTACCAGCAGCCAGGAGATACAGATGCTTTTGTTTACGTAACTCACACAGGTCAGGATCCTAGAGCAAAGAGCAAGGTGGAAAGGGAAAAAGAGTGTATCTGGAGGGACAAAGGCAGAAATCCAGCACAGTGGGAAACAACCTTCATTATGATTATTCTATCACTCAGAATATCAACCCCAAAGCCATATTCTACTTTTCCTCTCCAAAGCTCCATTTCATCTCAGTTACGAAATCATCTTAACCTTCTCTCTGCCATTTCTGTCACATCCATCTCCTGAAATCTATGTCCGCTGCCTTTGTTCATGCATATATTAGGCAGGAATCTCTTGATTACAAGGGGCAGAGACCAGCTTACACCGACTTAAGCAATTAAAGGTACTTATTAGCTCATTAACTGAAAACTCGAGAGAAATTATGTCTTCAGCTATGGTTGGATCATTTCATTAGGAATTAAGTCTTTCTCTCCTGTGTCATCTCCTTTCTCAGGCTGTGGTTTCCTCTGTTGGCTTCCTTCTTGGGTAGGCTCTTTTCCCATGGGAGATTCAAGTACTTAAGGCTACTTTGATTCTGAACCTTGCATCGCAAAGGCAAATGGAGTCTTGGTGTCCTGTATCACACTCAGCAGCTTGGGAGATTATGTAGGGATTTGAAGCCAAATTTCTAGCTAAGAATAATTAGTATTTACTTCCCTGGAATTCCTTCCCTGCTCATCTCCTTTAAGGAGGTGAGTGACAACAGCACTGGGAGACGGCAACAATCACGACAGACGTGGAGCACATTATTATGAATTCTGGCTCTTCTTGAAATCCATTTCACCCTTGACCCATATTGGATCTCTTCCTCACATTTTTGGGGTACAAAGAGATGGGGAAGAGAAATCCTGAATATGCACTACAGTTTAAATGCTAGTGCATGCAGCCAATCTGAAGCTGTCTTATTGTGACTATTAAGTGATATCCTTCAAAGTACTCACAGAGATGGCAGCTCAATAAATATTAGTACTCTGTGCTTGCATCTGACTTATAAATACTCCAGAGACAGAGCCAACAGTACCTGTTAGGATTCTCATGTCACAAATAAGGAAACTGAGCCTTTCAAAATTACTTAGCCAGTAAATAGGAAGCCCATGATTCAAACCCAGATTTGACTCCAACTCCTCAAATTGTTCTATTTCACCAGGGTGCCACCTTTACGCCTCTTTGTTAAAAATCATTTTGAAGCATAAAATATTTAAGTAACAACAAAAGAGAGTTTTCCTTTAAGCTGGTGTGAAATAATGGAGCAATATATATTGGTCTCTGCCCCTAACTCCTGACACAGAGTTCCTGAAACTCTTGTAATTTGCTGGGTGATAAGAGAACTGGGAACATCTTTTGTTCTAATATTTGTCCTTGTTCCTGGTTCTTGACACAGGGCTCCTGAAACCCTTGAAATTTCATGAGTGATAGGAGTGTATTTTGTTCTAATGAGGCAACTTTGGGTAGGCTCCTGGGTGGCTCCTGGAGGAGGGCTAGTTACTGGGAAGAACAAGCCATGATTAGAAGCTTGGCATTTTCAACCCTGCTCCCCATTTTCTTGAGAGGAGAGAAAAGCTGAAAATGGTGTTAATTATGATCAATCAGGCCTGCATGATGAAGCCTCCATAAAAGTATACTACTTGAGATTGGCATCTGAAGTAGGTGAGAGGAGTCTTGTGGGACTGAGCCTTTAACATTTCCAGGCAAACAGTGTCAGAATTGAGTTAAATTGCAGGGCACCCAGCTGGTGTCACAGAGAACTGCCTGTTGTGGGGAAAAAGCTCCACACATTTGGTGACCGAAAGTGTCATAAGTGTTGTAAACGTGGTAGTAGTGTAAAAGTAAAGGAGAAATGCATAGGAGGAGAACACTAGCTTCTTCTTTTATAGCTGAGTATACCCAGCATCATGGGAGAGGAGACGCCATTTAGGTCAGGATATATGGGGACCCGAGAGTCTACAAAAGAACAGTTTATATACTTTAATACACAAACGTATACCGGATACATCTTCACAGTTGCTCAAATTTATCTTGCTGAAAGTGCAAAATACAGAGACAAATTTTCTCTGTGATTTCTCTGTGATTAAGGTGGCGTTCTTTCCAGTCCTTCCTAAAAGATGCATTTCATTTATTATTATTTTAGCAGCCAAGACGGGCATAATTATAGCTGTAAAACAATTCCCGTGGCTGCCAATATTTTTCCATTGTAACCCACTATCACTTTCATCCAAATGTCCAGACTGTTACTCATCTCACATAGACTGATGGAGACATCAACACACTTCCAGAGAAGAAAAACAGAACCCACAAATAAAGCTTTAACATGGACCCGGCTTTAATATGAAATTGCACTAGCCGTGCCCATCCAAATCAGAGGACAGCTGTAAGAAAAACCGGAGTTCTCCGTTTTCTGTATATTTTGTTTCATTTTCACAATAAAGAGGAAGCAATGAGCTTTAGCATTTAGACAATCTTGACTTTGAATCTCACTTGCTGTCTTTATGATTTTGAGCAAGTCACTGTACCTCTCTGAGCCTTGGTTCCTATATTCAAGATAAGTGGAAATAACAGCAACTGTCTCTGGGTTGTTGTGAGGTATGCAAAATTTATGGCACAAAGTCAATGTTTAGTATTACAAATCATCAGATGGCTTTAAAAATTGGGAGATTAGTTTTCTGTTATAGAAAAGCTTAGTTTTCTTTTATAGTGGTGGCAGCAAGACGCTTCTTCATTCCTATTATATCAGGTGTTCCTTTCACAGAGTCTTGAGTTCTGACATAGGTGATGGTATCACAATGTAGCTCCCTGCTAAGTCAATCACTCAGCTAAAGCCTGTGAGCAAATAACCCTTTAGAAAGGGCACTCCCCAGGTGGAACACATGGATAGATTCTTGTTAAGTAGGTACTGCTTCTTTCCCACTCCTGTTTTTGTCTTTTGGTTTGTTTGGTTTTTTTAATGCTCAAATGAGGAGAAAGTTTGACCAGAATAATACTCCTGCCCTCATCCCAGTCTCTTTGCCTCTAGAAGAGGCAAAACTGCTTAATGTGATCAATGAGTTGGGAGAAAGTATCTGGGCATATCTTCTCACCCCATTAGGTGCCGGTCCTCCCAAAGAGAATGTGTGTATAGCTCTGTCCCTCTACATTTTTGATAGTTTCACAGGGGTCCAGTACTATCTGCGACTGGGTGAAAACATCTATATAAGTCTAGGTTCCGTGTTAATAAGCTCATTCATCTATATTTATAAGCTGTAATTTCCATTATCAGTTTTATGAATAACAAAGGTGATGTTTTTCTCTCATCTGCCTTACTCCTTTGTCTTAATTCTCAATGGATACAGCACTTAGACCAGAAAGAGGGACGTTATTTGGGGGGGCCCTCTCAAACTTCAACAGTATGTTTTCATAACTAAGACCGCATCACAACACGCACTCACTGCATCAAAACCATTTCCAAGTTCCTAATTACAATGATTCCCCCAAAACAGACTTCACAATTTTTTAACAGAGTGACTTAGTATCTGCTACATTTATTATTCAGTTTGCCATGGAAGCAGCGCCGATTTCTAGCTAGCTAAGCCCAAAATCCAGAAGCATAAAGATTTTATTCCTAATCTCTAAGGACTATATAATCTCTTCTATTTCAATAGTAACCCAGTCTACCAAACTCTTTCTCAGGTCTTCTTCTGAGGGAGAACACCAATGTTTAATTTTTATATCAAAAAGACAAAAAATTTTAAATGCCCTATTTCCATAGCACTTTTTAAAAATTACCTTTATGTTGGTTTTGCTTTCAATTTGCTTTCACATTTGTATCTGTTTTTCATCCTCATAATATTCTGCAAGGTTAAAAGAGCAGGTATTAGTCTAATAATTTTATGGATAAGGAAAACAAGTTTTAGAGAAGCAGTCATGATCAAGATCATACAGACCACAGCACAGTTAAAATCGAAATCCAATTTACCCAATAACCTGCCCTCAAGTTGCTTACAGCCTAGTGAGAGAGACAGACAAATAAACAAGAAATTATGGTCCAGATCACAGACACCATAACGGCCACCTTGGGAGAACACATAGTAGGGACTTGTGATCTAATCTTGCGGAGTTACAGAAGACTTGCTGGAGGAGAGAGAAGAGAGGAATTTTAAGGTTTTAATGTTGGAGGCAAAAGGAACAATCTGTTCAAACCTGGAGAAAACATTGTTCAGGGAACCGCAAATTGTTCAGAGGGTTGGAGTGCAAATTGCTAGCACTGAGCGGGAAGAGATGAGACTGGATAAATAAGCAAGGACCAAACAGTACAGCCCTTTTTTTCTTCAAGTATAAGAATATGGGCTTCATTAAGAAAATATGGAGACTTCATAAGACCATCTCTCATCAAATTAAGTCAAATATAGTATGTCAATGCCTCTTTACCTCTTAAACCCAAACCAAAGCCGAAGACAACTAGAATATAGTCCCCAAAGAGTCAAGACTGGTGTACCATAACAAGGTTACCCCGTTTGCTGGAGAAGAGCATTTCAGTTTACATGGTAATTATATATAAACCTGACAATATATATTCCCAAGACCACTCTGTGTCCAAAGAACTGCTCTTCCAAGCAAACTACACTTTATATTGGTCACTGTCTCCCAGCACTGAGTGATGAATGGCTGCTGTATTTTCGGCCAGCTGCGCCTGGGCATTCTGGTGGAATGGGACTGTCAGATGATTCGATTTTGTAGCACAACTTAAGAGTTTTCTTTTCCTTTTCCTTCTAGGACAATCAACTTGTCATAAGGCACCATATTTTTCAATATATATGCATTTCATTCACACACACACACACACACAGTTATTTAGAACCAGGTAACTTCCGACATAGGCAAACACACACACACACACACACACACACACACACCCCTAATGTTAAGCGGATGCATATCTCAGAATGGCACATCCAGAATATACAACAGTAATAATTCCTTATATTTGCATAGTACTTTTTATTTATAATTTATATACAGCTGCTCCCAAAAAGGATGTGAGACAGCTACAACCCTTTATAATTTATAAAGCATTCCATCTTCTGACAACGCTGTGAGGCCGTAAGAGCAAAGATTAATATTCTCGTCAGGAAGAAAAAGAAAAACTGAGGCTTGAAAAACTAGGGTGACTTCTCCAAGCCCATATCCAGAACTCAAAAAGCCTTGAGCTCTGCTCTTTCAGTTGCACTGGACAATCTCCTCTAACAATCTGTGCACCAACAGCAATCCTTAAGGACATCCTGAGATAAATAAGTTTAAAAAAATCATCACAAGTATGGGAACATATTCCAAATATTTTGCACTTACTCTCCACATCCCCACTCTCAATCTCTGGAGTGTTGAGAATCATTGCTAATATTTACTGAGTGCCTAGGATGTGAATACCACTGTTATAAGTATTTTACCTGTATTATCTTGTTAAATCCTCACAACAGCCTTATAAGTTAGCTAATATTAACTCCATTTTATGGATGAGAAAAGTGAGGCTGAGAAAAGGTAAATAACTTTCTGATACAGACATGACTGGCAGGTTTTAGAGTTAGATTTCACACCCTTAATCGAGGACTCAATTGTTTAACCACCATTCTATATTTTTGTTCTTTGCCCAGAAATTTCTTCAGAATAGATGTGTCACAGAAATGGGTTTTGTGCCAATATATGAGGTTTGCTCATATATATGATGTGTAGTATATGCTCCTCTTTTCCCACGTGCCTCAAGGGATCGATGACTTTCCAGATGACCCATGCAGTCTTCTCAGAACACCTACAAACACTTCCAAATCCACGTGCAAGCACAATTTCTAATAGAGTTATCCTCCTGATTGCAACCAACTGTAACCAATCAGCCTGGAGTCACTGCTTAGGGGGAACAATTTGACTGGTCCCGTAAGTTATGTTTCAAAATGCGAAAATATCTAAAGCTATTTTGTAACCTCCCGATTTATTTCTAGAGGTATAATGCAGAGTCATGACGCCCCTTTGCCTTAGTATAGCTATGCTACAATTGCCACCACAAACCCCACCTACCTATTGCTGTACCACCCAAATCCTTACCTTCCCACTTTCATCTCTGATAGGTACATGTGCTGTTATCTATGACTTTGAATCATCTCTGTAGCTTACAATATTTCTGATTCTTTTAAACATGAACCTCTAATCATTGCTACCCAACTTTACCAAGTATTCTTAGCTAGGTGAAAATCGAGTGCTCATTAAACACCAAAAAGAGGAAAGAGTAAGAGATTAAAATAGAAATAAAAGGGGTAAGGTTCTTGGATAATAACTGGTGGTTAAAAACAAATTTCCAGGGAGAATAAAAGGATCACCAATTTATAGTCTATTCCCTCATCCTAACATATATTATTCCATTTATGGCACATGCTTAGATGCCATTCAAGATATTCTAATCTTGTAGCAAGGATATATGATGAATACTGATTCACACTGTCAATGTTAGAATCAATCTCATGTGATTTTTTTAAAATTTCTTTCAGTTTTCACTGAAAATGGCCTTACTTAACTGACATAAGAGTAATCAAAGTATAAACTGATATTTAGGAATGTCAATGCTTGCACAACAAATCCAAGCCATGTACCCAATATACTTGTCATGTAATGCCTGGGGAGAAAGACAAGAGTAATAAAGAAAAAAGTTGGAAGATCTTTAGCAGTAAAAGATACTAATAAGAAGAAAAATACAAGAAGTTTTTATATTTTTTAAAAATATATTATTTATTTATTTATTTTGGTTGTGCCAGGTCTTAGTTGCAGCACGTGGGATCTTCGTTGCAGCATGTGGGCTTCTTAGTTGTGGCATGCATGTGGGATCTAGTTCCCCGACCAGGGATCCAAACCAGGCCCCCTGCATTGGGAACGCAGATTATTACCCACTGGACCACCAGGGAAGTCCCAAGAAGTTTTTATATTTAAATATTTAGAAACCATTGATAATACTTCAAACAATATTGAAAGTTTACTAAGTGTCAGGCATTGTGCTAAGTGCTTTACGTACATCACCTCATATCTTTTCTACCTATTAGGTACAAATAGGTCTAAACATTCTCCCATTTTAAAGACAAAAATGCTCAGACAAAGTAATTGTCCAGTCACACTTCTAGTAAGAGTCTAACAAGACCAGATTATCTCACCCCTCAGTGAAATTAAGCATTTCACTCTATCACCTCTTAGCAAACAAAAGGAAATTAGAACATAAAGTAAATGCTGATTTTTAAAATGTATTTTAACAACAAACATATATTAAAATCCAGTCAATTACAACATGTTTTTTGGCAGAGTAAGGCAGGCAGAGGGAAGTAAAAGTGTGCTACTTTTTGCCTTGATAGAACTAGATGTGAATTAACTCCAAGTTTGTTAGAAAAATGTAAGTTTACATATGCATATTAAAAATTTTAAGCAATCACTGGTAAGCTAAAAGTATAAAATGTATAGATTTGAAGCCAGTCGTGAGGGAAAATAGAACAAAGCAAACTTTATCAATTCTACAAAAATAGGAAAAAAGTAAAAATATAAACAAGATGCGGCAGATTTTTATTTTCTAAAGGTGGTCACACCACTATATATACCATGCCACGTGTTCTTCTTAAAATGTGTAACTGACACAACTGCACTGAGGGATGAAGTCTACGTTCCCTCCCTTGAACCTAGATAGAACTTTATAAATACCACAACTAATAGGATTCAGTGAATGTGATGCTTCCTGACTTCTGAGGCTAGGTCATAAAAGACAAAATGGCTTCTACCTGGCTCTCTCAGTACACTTGACTTTCAAACCCAGTCACCATACTGTAAGGAAGCCCAAGCCAAATGGAGAAGCCACACGAGGATGTTCAGTCAAAAGCCCCAGCTAGATTCCTAGCCAACACTAGCATTAACTACCAAACATATGAGTGAATGAGTTTCCAAATGAATCCAGTTGCTAATCAAAACATCATAGAACAGAGAAAAGCCATCTTTTCTCTGCTCATCTGAATTCCTTACCCATAGAAACTAAGGAAGATAATTAAAAAATTATTGTTGTTGAAAGACATGAAGTTGGGGGGGCCAGGGCCATTAGATACATGGCAATAGATAACTCATAGAACAGAGAAAATAAAGATGCAGAATTAGATGGCAAGAACAAGTCCAAACACATCAAAAATCACAATGAATGGATTTATTTATTAAATGGATAAGAAAAACTAAAGTCATCAGGAGACTGAAAACAAATGTATTACAAAAAGAAATAGGCAAATCATCTCCTCAAAAAAATCCTGTAGCAATTCTAATATAAATCAACATAAAATTAAAGCAAAAAAAAGTTAAAAGGTGGAAATATGGATATTTCATATGATAAAGCATAATTATACAAGTTATAAGAAGCATAAATGTATATTCTCCTAGCAACACAGTGTTGAAATATACAAAGCCAAATTTTATATATAAAATCATAGAAAAAAATCTGGAAGTCTACAATCTATTCATAATAGTGGCTCTATCTGTGACAATGATGAGGGAACTGATTTTGATGATACTAAGTAAGTCCAAATGAAGCAGCCTCCACACACATACACACAAAAACACACATACACATACAACTGCTATGATAGGTAGAAATGCACACAAACTAGAATTTCACATATTGGAAGAACAAAATGTTAACAGCCTCATATGTCTACTAAGTTAATATTGCTCTTTGTTAGCTAAGTAGATGAAAATACTCTGAGATAAACAGCATGTATTTTCAATATTACTTTCATTCCAACAAAATGCAAATAAGAATACATTGGCACAGATGTGACACAAAGAGGTGCACTGCCCCTGTCCTACAACCATTTATTTGTTCAACAAATATTTGGAATTACACCATACTCTAAGCATAGTATTAGGTGTTAAGGATACAAAGGTGAATCTAACAGTATAGTCTTTGCTCAAGGCTTATTATTTAGTAGTGGATGTAGCTACTGAACAAATCAACCCACAAATAACTATAAACCTTTTAATTGTGTAAGAATTCTGAAGAAAATAGCCAAATGTTATGAGAACAGGGGGAACTTACCTTACATAGAGTGATCAGGAGAGGCATACCTAGGGAAGAGAGATTTAACCAGACACTAAAATTATAATTAAGAATTAGGGCTTCCCTGGTGGCACAGTGGTTGAGAGTGTGCCTGCCGATGCAGGGGACACGGGTTTGTGCCCCGGTCCGGGAAGATCCCACATGCCGTGGAGCGGCTGGGCCCGTCAACCATGGCCTCTGAGCCTGCGCGTCTGGAGCCTGTGCTCCGCAGCGGGAGAGGCCACAACAGTGAGAGGCCCGCATACCGCAAAAAAAAAAAAAAGAATTAGCCAAGTAAATACTACTTCTTCTGGCAAAGATGATGTAATAGGGACGACTTTTACCTCTAGCCTGAAGTAATTTAGAAACCAGACAGTTAGTTTCAAGCACTGAACCTAAGGTAGCATGGGAAAATTATCCATGAGAGAGGGGAAATAAATGAGGTATGACCTTTGATTGCCCCAGCTTACTGTCCTGAGAGAGTTTTCAGTTATCAGAAGAGGGAGAGGGAACTAGGTAGAGTCCAGTGACCCTACTGAACTGAGAAAAGAGATCTTAGAGTTTGGACAGGCCAAGAAGGCTAGAGTTCACTGAGCAGAGCACATAGAGGGGAAAGTTGCAGAGAGAGAGAACCCCAGAGATCTGCAAAATGTTCCCCTCAAGTCTTCATCTGAGTACTGACTAGAGCATGGAGGTGAGGAAACTATTCAACAACAGATAAAGAATCACCTAAAAGAAACATAGGGAACCAACCCTACAGAACACAGAGAGCCAGAAACATTTCTGTTCCTATAAGCCAGAAAGAAAAAACTTTGTAATTAACTAGGATGATGTAAGGTATTCAAAAGGATATTGGCTTATAATGAAACAAACTTAGTTCTGGAATAAAGGCTGTTTTGGTCCTGCCTAACAAAGTTTAACAGAAAGCTTTGAAGGGACGAAACTATTTTAAGGTCAATTAAATACACCTCAGAACAAAACTCAAGAAAATTTATAGGAATACAAAAATATCCAGTACTTAACGAGGTAAAATTAAATATGCTTATCATCAAATCAAAAAATTAGAAGGCATACAAAGAATCAGAAAAATATCTCATAATGAGATAGTAAAACAACATCTTTAAATTATTCAAAGAAAAACCTGTCAGTTGTTCATTATATTCCCAGCAAAAGAATATCTTTCATAAATGAAGGAAAATAAATAAAAGCAGAAAGAATTCATCACCAGCAGACATGTACTACAAAAATGTTTTTAAAAACTCCTTGCGGCAGAAGGAAAATGATACCAGATAGAAATCTGCATCAACACAAAGGCATGAAGAGCACTGGAAATAGAAAAAAGAAGTAAAGTGTATGACCAAAATGATACAAATAGAGGAGGAATATGGAAGTACACCCTTATAGAGTTCTTATATTATACACAAAGTGGTATATTACTCAAAAATACAGTATGATAAATTACAGATATATACCCTAAAACAACACCTAACAAACCAACAATGAATAAAATGGGTTAATCAAGATACTTTAATTAATCCAAGAGTAGGCAGAAAAAAAGGAAAAAGGGAACAAAAAGCAGGTGGAAAAGTAGAAGCAAATCGTAAGATGGTGACTTAAGCTCAACTATATTGATAACCATATTTAATGTAAATGGTCTAAACAACTCAATTAAAAGACAGAGATTGTCAGACTGGATTCTTAAAAGTAAGAACAAATTGTATGCTTCCTACAAGAAACAAACATGTAACAAGTAAAAGAATGGAAACAAATATACCATGCTATCATTAATAAAAAGAAAGCTGAAGGGGCTACATTTCTCTCAGACAAAGCGTATTTTGAAGAAAAAATTATGTTCAGGTGCAAAGAGTGTCATTTCATAATGTTAAAGGGATCAATGCAGCAAGAGGACGTATCTTAAATGTTTATGCCCCTAATAATAGAGCTTCAGAAAAAACTGATGGGACAATAAGAAGTAATAAACAAATCTGTAATGACAGTGGGAGATTTTAACACCCTTCTCTCATAACTGATAGAACAAATGGGCAGCAAATCAGTAAGGATATTAAAGATGAATAACACTATCAAACACAGGAATTGACCTAACTGATATTTATGAAACACTCCATCCAACAATAACTGAATACACAAAATCTTCAAATGCACACATTTACCATGATAGATCATATTCTGAATCATAAAATAAACTTAACTAAATTTGAAATGATTCAAACCATACAAAGTATGCTCTTGAACTACAATGCAATTAAAGTAAAAGTCAAAAACAAAAATATTTTTGGAAAACCCTCAATTTTTGTAAACAAAAGAACAGATTTCTTAGTAACCCAGGAGACAAAGAAGAAATCAAAAGGGAAATGGGAAAATACAACTGACTTAAAGTGAAAACAGCATATCAAAAGTGTCAGATGCATATAAAACATTCCATAGAGTAAAATGTATAGCATTGAACATATATATTAAAAAAACAGAAAAGGTTGCAAAACAATGATCTCAGCTTCCACCTTAGGAAACTAGAAAAATAAAGCAAGTTATACCTAGATTAATCATAATAACGAAAGTAATACAAAGAAGAACTGAAAACAAATACAAAACAGGAAAATAGAAAGTCAATGAAAGAAAAAGTTGGTTATTTAAGAAGATTAATAAAATCAACAAATCTCTAGCCAGAATGATAGGGGAAAATGGAGTAAAGATACCAACTATCAAAATATGGAATGACAGAGGAGACTCCTAGAGATATTTTTAAAATAACAAGAGAATATTTTTTAAAAATTTAGGCCAACAAATTGAATAACAGAAATGAAATAAACAAAATTACTTGAAAGATGCAAACTATTAAACACCTTCATGAAAAAATGCTGTATGGATTGAAAGTTTTTGTCCCCAAAAAGTTCATATGTTGAAACTTTACCCCAAATGTGATGGTGTTAGGAGGTGGGTTGGGAGATAATTAGGATCAGATAAGGTCTTGAGAGTGGAGCCCTCATGAATGGGATCAGTGCCATTATAAGAGTCACAGTAAAGCTGTTTTTCCCTCCCTGCTCTCCAGCATGTGAGGATCCAATAAGAAGTTGGCAGTTGCAATCCAGAAGAGGACTCCCACCAGAGCTCAACTATGCTGGTACCCAAATCTTGGACTTCAATCTTCAGAACTAAATAAAATAAATTTCTGCTGTTTATAAGCCACCTGGCCTATGGTACTTTGTTACAGTAGCATGATCAGACTAAGACTAATACATAACCTGAACAACCATCTATATCTTAAAGAAATTGAATTTGTAATTAAAAATCTCTCCACAAAAAAAAAAAAAAAAACTTCAGATACAGATGACTTCACTGGGGAAGTTGACAAAACATTTAAAGAAGAAAAAATACCAGTTCCTCACAAACTCTTCCAAAAAATAGAAGATGAGGGAATGCTTGCCCACCTATCTAATGAGGCCACTATCACACTCTCACACCAAAAGCAGACAAAGAAAGCTACACATCAAATCCCTCAGGAACATAGATAAAAAACTTCCTAACTAAATTTCACCTGATCAAATCCAAATACAACAATATATAAGAAGGATAATACATGTAAGACTGCCAGTTTGATTTAACAAGTGAAAGTCAATCAACGTAATTCATTATATTATGAACTAAAAAATGAAAAAATATGATAATCTCAATAAATGCAGAAAAAAACATTTAACAAAATCCAACATTCATTCCTAATAATAATTCTTAGCAAACTAGGAATATAAATGAACTTCCTGTGCTTTTCCACTAAAATCAGGAATAAGGCAAGCATCTTAACCTCACCACTTCTGTAAATATTGTATTGAAGATTCTGGCCAGTGCAATATATCAAGCCAAGGAAATTAAAAATATTCAGATTGGAAAAGAAGTAAAAATGTCATTATTTGCAGATGACATGATAATCTACAAAAAAATTCTCTGACATCTATATCAAAGCTACTAGAATAAATGAGACAAAAGTTGGAGAAGACAGGGAAATAAGGAAAAAATTTCAAGATTAATCCATGTTGTTGCATGTATTTTGCTATATAATATACCCCCAATTTTTTTATCCATTCACCCGTTTATGAGCATTCGGGTTGTTTCTCATATGGGACCACTGCAAATAAAGTTGCTATGAGCACTGTGCAGGATTTTTTTTTTTTTAGACATTTGGTTTATTTTCAATCGGAAAAATGCCTAGGAATGGAATGGCTGAATCATATGGTAGATGTATGTTTAACTTTTAAAGAAACCACCAAATTGTTTTCCAAAGTGTATTTGGAAAGTATATTTCAAAAAAAGTATATTTTATATACCTATCAGCATATTATGAGAGTTCCAGTTGTTCCACACCCTCACCAGCATTTCATATGTCAGTCATTTTCATCTTCTCCATTCTAGTGGTTTTAGTTTGCATTTCCCTAATGACTAATGATGTTGAGCAGTTTTTAGTGCTCATTTGCCATCTGTATATCTTCTTTGGTGAATCCTAGGTACAAATCCTTCAACAGAGAGATGTTTACAGATATTAAAAACTTTGTTCTTCAAAAGACACCGTTCCAAAAATGAAAAGGATTAGTATGTAAAATATATAAAAATTCTTACAACTAAGTAATAAGAAAACAAAAGATAAAAATTGGGTTAAAGTTTTGAACAAATATTTCACCAAGGGAATAGTGGGAGAAATAACATTCCAGGGTGGAATCATTACATGTGAACACCCTGAGGCAAGAAAGGGCTTGATGTGTTTATGGGACTGGAAAAGAGACCTATGTCACTGGAGCATTTTATGGGAGGTAGTGCATGGTACAAGGGTGAGGTAGGCAAGGGACAGGATCATACAGGACCTTGAGGCCATTGTAGAGAATTTGCTAGCTGAACAAACTTGGTCAACTTTCTTAAACTCTTGGGCCTTTATTTTCAAAAAGTCAGAATCAGTATATTATTTAACTCATAGGGTAGTGAGTTAGGAAATGTAAAATGTTTACAATAGTCCTTGACACACAGTAAGAGCTGTAAAACATTTGCTCTATTGTTTCCACTATAACACATAACACCCTATAATCCATTCGATATCAAGAGCTGGAATTTAGATGCCTAAATTTTAGAACTTAAAAAATTAAATACTCTTTTTCCATTCTCAGTAGGACCTATTTAAACTCTTAGCTATCTCCTTAAAATGCTCATACCAGTGACCAAATATCAATAATGAAACAGTGACAGAAAAATAACAGCAATGGCATTACTTCATCTTTCCCTCCCATGAAGACAAGAAAAGTCCCTTCTGTGCTTTAGGGCATTTGCAATTGTTACACAGACTAATCTGTGACTCTATCATCTGTTAAAAAAATCTTCCTCTGCAATGCCCCAAAATGGAGAAAGAAGCTGATCTGCAGTAAAATTGTTCTTCATTCGGTGACTACTTTGTTTCATGTAACATGATTCACAGTAGTGGTCTTAAATGGAAACTTACGAGATTTGTGCCTATCTCCCTGACTTCTGCTTTTCAATTAAAACAAGATTTCCCGGGGCTTCCCTGGTGGCGCAGTGGTTGAGAATCCGCCTGCCGATGCAGGGGACACGGGTTCGTGCCCTGGTCCGGGAAGATCCCACATGCCGCGGAGCAACTAAGCCCATGAGCCATGGCCGCTGAGCCTGTGCGTCCGGAGCCTGTGCTCCGCAACGGGAGAGGCCACAACAGTGAGAGGCCCTCATACCGCAAAAAAAAAAAAAAAACAAGATTTCCCAACCACTTTTTGTAACTCACACCCACTACATTGCTTCTTAATTAGCTTTAGTGCATTATTATTAAAAAATACATTAGGATAATGAAAACAATAGAGAGTGTAATATGGTAAATACCAGTGTAATCAATATTTAGATTTTTAACAATAAAGATTTATGAAATGAAGTGCCCTCTTTGTTCCCATTTTCCTCTTTCCCTGGTCCCTGTAGTAAACCATTACCCTGAATTTGGCCCTTATTCCAAAGCATGTTCTAAAATGTTTCCTGTATATCTATGTATCCACAAACAATACATAGAACTGTATCACTGACTTTATATAATCAGAATCATATTGTACATCTTTGTGGCAGCCATGATAATGTGCCACTCAAATCTCCTTGCTCTAGTGGAGAGCAATTTCTTGATGACAACAGCTGCTTCCCTCTGGGTCTTCCCTTGCCTGGTGCTACTCCTAGCCAATAACTGAGAACAAGAGGATTGCTAATGCAGATACATTCCTGCAAAATGCAGATCTACTTTAAAGGGCAACTTTGGTTCTTAAATTCTATTGTTTAGGCATCTAAACTCCAGCCCATGATATCATAAGATATCTAGGGTATTATGTATTGCAGTGGAAATAACAGAAAAAGGCTTTATAGCTCTTAGTATGTGCTAGGGATTGTTGTAAATATTTTACATTTCCTAACTTACTACCTTCATAATTAAATAATATACTGATTTAACATTTTCAAAAATAAAAACACAAAGAGTTTAAGAAAGTTGCCCAAGTTTGTACAGCTCCTCCATAGGACTTAGACCTGCATCATGGTCTGAAAACCCTCCCCACCTTCTCCAGCTCCTTCCCTTTCTCCTTCACGGATGGTTCCCCCAATAAATTATTTGCGTGTCTAATTTTGTCTTGGTGCCTGCATTTTAGAGCACCTGAACTAACAGCATTCTTTTGCAATTTGCTTTCTTCATTTAGCATTATGTTTCTGTGATTTATTCATATGGATACATTTATCTCTACTTCATTAATTTTAACCACTGTAAAGGATTCTGTTGTATGAATATAGAATTGATTTATCCTTTCTCCTTATAATGGATATTTATGTTGTTTCCAATTTTTTCACCATTACAAGCAATGCTTCAATGAACATTCTAATACGTAGGACATAGGGTAGGCTCTCCTTTACCAGCTATTGTCGATTGCTCTCCCAAGTTACTGGATCAATTCATACTTCTCCCAGCAGTATATGAGAGAGCCCAAGGTTCCACTTTCTTGCAACAATTGAAATTGTTAATCATTCTAATTTTGTCAGTCTCATTGGTACTAAATGATACCTCATTGTAGTTCTAATCTGCATTTTCCTGAATACTACTGATAGTATGCATTGTTCACATTTGTTGGCCTTCTGAGTTTTTTAACATGGTGATCTATCTTACTATATTCTTTGTCTATTATTAAATTGAATTGTCTTTATCTTCTTGTGTTCTAGGAGTTCTCTAAGTATGCTGAACAATGATCCTGCATGTTTTTTTTGGTTTGGTTTGGTTTGGTTTTGTTTTGCGGTACGCGGGTCTCTCACTGTTGTGGCCTCTCCCTTTGCTGAGCACAGGCTCCGGACGCGCAGGCTCAGCGGCCATGGCTCACGGGCCCAGCCACTCAGCGGCATGTGGGATCCTCCCGGACCAAGGCACCAACACGTGTCCCCTGCAAAGGCAGGCGGACTCTCAACCACTGCCACCAGGGAAGCCCCCTGCATGTTATTTTTGTTTCAAAAATCTCTCATTCTGTGACATACATTCTCACTCTGTTTTTTCATATCTTTTGATGTAGAGATTTAAATATTTAACACAGTTCATTTTAATCAATCTTTGCCTTTACAGTTTTGTGTTCCATTTTCTAAAGAAATTCTTCTCTATACCACAGTCCTACTGATATTTTCCAATACTGTGTTCGAAAAACTGTTAAATTTTGTTTTGCATGCAGATTTTTAATCCAAATAGAATTGATCTTAGAATAGGTTGTAAGGAATGAATCCAATTCCACTTTTTTCATGAGTGTAACAAGTGGTCCTAGAATCATTTCTTAAATAGTCTCTTTCTCCCTGATCTGCAATATTATTTCCATCACATATCAAGTTTCTTTATGTATAAACTCTGTACAGGCTTCCTACTGTGTTCAACATTTCTATCTCTAAGTTAATAGCACTTTGTTTTAATTAATGAAACATTGTAAGGATTCTTGATATCTGGTAAGTTTAGTCCCCCTATTTTTATCTTCTTCAAAAGTCCCCTGACCATTCTTGATCCCTTTTTTTCCCATATAAACTTTAGAATGAGCTTGCCAAGGTCCATGGAAAATCCTACTGGGACTTTAAATGCAAACGATATGAGTCTATGAATTAATTTTTAGAGAATGAGGATCTTTAAGATTTGAGATTTCCCATCCACAGTCATATCATTCATATCTCTCTACTTCTTTAGGCCATTAACATCTTTCAACAAAGATTTAAAATTTTCTCCACAAAAATATTATACACTTTTAATTTTGATGTCTTAAATATATCTTTCTATATTATATTTGCTGTTTGTGGCTGATGTAAAAAAACATTAAAGATGTTTATATATTGGTCTTGTATTCAGTCACTGTTTTAAACTCATTAATACTATTAGTTCATCCACAGGTTCCTTGGATTTTCTATGTAGGCAATAATAGACTCTGAAAGGAACAATAGTTTTGTTTCTTCCTTTTGAATTTTTATACCTTCTACTTCATTTTTGTGTCTTATTACACATGTTAGAGCCTCTCATACAATATAAAATGAAAGCTGTGATAAATGCATCATTGGTTTGTCCTGGTCTTTACAAGAAATACATCTGATATTTTCCCATCAGGCATTAAACTTGTTCTCTGTTTCTGTTATGTAACTTCACATGGTTTAGGAAGTTCCTATTACTATTACTATCACTGTTACTAAGTTCCTATTACTATTGCTAGTTTGCTAAGAAGTTTGGGGCCATTGTTGTTGTTTGACTTGTTTTTCTACATCTAACATGATTTGTCTCCTTTTGTCTGTTAATGTAAATTGCATTAATAGATTTTCTGAAACATTCTTGAAATAAACACAAATGGCTTATAATGTATTCTTTTCTTAAATATAGCTGGGTTCAGCTTGCTTTTTTTAAAATTTAGGGTTTGATTTATTAGTGAGATTGGTCTCTAATTTTTCTTTCTCACCTCTGATTTCAATGTCAAGTTTATACTTGACTCTTAAAATGAGCTGGAAAGCACTGTCTTTTTCTGTCATCTAAAATAGTTTGCACAAACTTGAAATTAGCTATATTTTAATTTGTTTTCTAGAATTTGCCTATGGAAAGTCATCTGGGCAATATGATTTTAACTTTTTCATTTTTCAGATTTATTTTAACCACTCATTTAATTTCTTTAATGGTTGTATATCTATTCAAGTTTTCTATATGCTTTTGAGTATTAATAAGGCATAGCTTTCCAGGACATTGTCAATTTGCTTACATTCAAATTTATTGTCATAGACTTCTTAATAGATTGCATTATTTTAAAATTTCTGCTATACTTATGTATGTTCCATTTGTTAAATTTCTATATTTTTATTTTGAGCCTTCTCCTTTTTATTCTTGATCAATCTTTCCAAAAATATATCTTTAAAAACATATAATAAAATTCCTTTTCAAATAACCTGATTTTGACCTTAAGCTACTCTACTGTACCTTTTTTCTTATTCATTAATATCTGTACATATATTAATTACACCCTTTTATATTCCTTAAGCTTACTCTGTTTTTCTTTTTCTAACACTGAGTTGCAAACTTAATTCATTAATTTCCAGTCTTCCTTCTTTTCCTATATAATCATTGAGGGTTTACTATATTGATTTAGTTATTTCATGTGCAGTACTTTTATTTATGGTTCAATTTTAAGTATTTTTCTCATGTCCACTATGCTCTATTCTCTGATCCATAAATTGTTTACAATAATTCTTTTTTAAATTTTCAAAACTGTGTTTGTAATATATTTTTTCTTTAGATTAATATTTGGTGTATCTTCTCCCATCCTTTCACTTTCAATTTTTTTTCCCATTTTAAAATATTGTGGGTCTGTCTCTTATAAGCAGTCAATTTCTGGATTTTTGTTTGAATGCAACACAACAAACTCTGTCTGTAGCTGGCAAGTCCAGACAATTTGCAATTATTCTCTTTATACTTTGACTTACTTCTATCATCTTATTTTGTACTTTCTATTTGTTTTCCTTTCTAATGGTTATTTTTTTCTTCTTTCCCTTCTTTCTAACTTTGTCTTTTTAATTTATCTTCTGGGTATCCTCCCATAGTTAAGAAGATGCTGTGGAACTTTTTTCCCTTATGTTTTGACTTTTTTAATGACAGAAAATTTAAAGATATTTAAAGAAATACACATACCCCTTCTCTCTATATTCTGATATATCCCCAGGAAGCATTTCCTTGGGGACCACTGCTCTGAAATATACAAACCCTAATCCATCTGGAAATCCTTTTGCTTTTATTCCCCACACCTCAACTTTCAGAATCAAATGTGCCTAACGCTCACCCAGTGTTTCCTAGCGGTCAGAACATTATCTCCATTAACCCTGCATCACTAGAAAGGAAACTGCCATAGAAAGCTTCAGTTAAGTTACCCAAGTCCACACAGCTAGATGTTAAGGGTTGGAACTGGGATTCAGAGCCACATCTGTCTAATTCTAAGCCCAATGGACTTTCTGGTAGTCCTGCTTTCTCTGTGTTTCTGAGGAGTAAACACAGGTAGAACTAACTACTCTTGTTATTAACTCATTTCAGTACTCACAATACCATCAAGAAAGAAGCAGAGGCAGAGGCGAGAAGAGAAATCAGCATAATCAGAAAACTGATGAGATGTTTAAGACTTTCAAAAAAACCCTAAAATTTGAGCTAATCATTTGAGAATGTATAGATGTTAGATTTGCCCCTTTGCTACTTTTGAACAGGACTGAGGAGCACAGTGATGAGACACCAAACTTCAAGAAGGCAACAATAAGCTTGAAATGGAGACCGACACAGGATGGTTCTGGATCATGAGCAGCTGTGCTCACTAATCAGGTTCTTATTGCACCCAGATTCTCCAGCGTCATCTCATTTGTAAATTTTCCACATAGGCTTGACTCCCCATTAGCCCAGTTATCCTGAAGGCAATGTGTTGACCTGCGTGTGTTCTATTACGACTGATTTCATTTTTCTCCTTGGCTGTGAAATTCAACTAAACCCACACTTTATGGCCCGAAGAAAGTGGACAGTAGATGTATAGGCATTTTCAAAGCCCCTAGTTTACTATTTACGTTAAGTCAGTTAGAGAAACCAACGTTGACAATTTTTTTCACTCCTTCCCATCCTACAGAGGACTCACTTTCCCAGTTCAGGCTGTGCAAGTCCTATATCCTTAATAACAGAGCTTGAGGGCTTTAGCCTTGACTCTCAGATCTAGATGTGGCTGTAGCCTTGCCTTGATATGTTTTTCTGATACCCACTAGACAATCGGCCAACAATTCAAAACGGTGCACAGCCTAAGTTTTCTCTGCCACCGCTTTTTGTACTAAGTGAGGGAGGATGGATGAGTGGGTCTACTAAGGAGTTAAAGCCTTAAGGAAGACCAGAGGTATCTCTCTGCCATGAAAAATACCCACAGAAGGAAGAATGATGTTTGTGTATGGGAGAAGATAACATGGCAACACCAGGAAAAAGAAAACTGGAATTGATTGGTTTGTTTATCCACTTCCCTTGAGAGAAATCAATGTATAACTGATGATATGTCAGAGGTTATAGAACAGGTCTCAAAACACTGAGGATTATTGAACCCAGATAGTCTTCTTCAAGCTGTATCAACACAAGTTGAAGTGGTGAGGTTTGAACCTAATGCCTCAATTTTTCAGCTCCAGGAACAGCTTTAAATGCCCACGCTAGCTCAATGCTGCTATGTTCTACTCACTACTAAACAAATTTCTTGTAGCATAATTTTGTTATATAGCAAGTTGACCATATAACAAATTAGATGAAATACTTATCCAGGGCCTTCTGTTGGTCACACCACAGAGGTAACCACACAAGATTTAACTAAGGGTCTCGGATCATGATATTTTCAGTGTTTTGTGGCATACAAAAATATGGACAGAAGACATAGCTCTTAAGGAACTAATACTTTGTTTGGAGACATGCAATGCAGATGATGTCCTCAAAAGTTTCTGTTCATGTAAGGTGTACACATTATTGGAAATTTATTTAAAAATCTCCTCCTAAGAAGAAAATAATGTTATTATTGAATAAGCTTAAACCAGAATGTGATCATAGGCAATCCACTAAGAAATTGCAAAAACAGGAAGAAATCTCACCCTTTTATATAGCCAAGCAGATACAACCCGTTACATACATGCCCTCAAGTAAGAGAACTTGACAGCGCCATTTGTCACACGTAGTTTAATCATAAATTTACTTGGTAACTGAGGTGACCATCTATGTTAGCTAATTGGCTTTACCCAAAGGAAATATAAACTTCTCATATGTTTATGACAAGTGTAGTTTTGCAACTTCGATCAAAGCACCTGCACAGGTTTCTACCTTCCCATGGAAACTGGGAGATGGGGGCACTATCTTCTTGATTTTTAAAGAGATAGATCCCAGGTCCTTGAGAAAGACACTCCTGGGCTGTGAAGCTGACAAGAGGTTTATTTAACTTTTATAAAGGTTTATATACATTTCAAAGAGACAGCGAAAGGATTTTCAATTACAGATTTCCTAAAGAAAAGGGAAGCAGTGGGGCAGCGGGAGGGGGAGTCTCTTCCCTATTCTGAATAGGGAGAATTTTTTTCCTTTTTTCTTTCCCAACTTTATTGAGTTATAATTGACAACCAAAGATGAGCATATATTAAGATGTACAACTTGATGTGATATATGTATACATTGCAAAATATCCACCACAATCAACAGGAAGAACTTTTAATTTGCCCTTACAATGTATATACCCGGCACTGCTGTTTGAGCAGCATAAGGGAGGAACCTGGTTAAGTTCTCACAAAGGAAGGAAACGTCAAGTCCATCAGGCTGGTGTTGTTAGTCTCACTCTGTGGTTCTAGTACTCTTAATTCTTCATGCTCTCACATCGAAATACTGTGTTTCAGCAAAAATGTCAGTGTTCTATCTCAAAAAAGTTGTTCAGATGCAGCTCCTATACCCTCAGAATGCTTCAGCCAGTTTGTCCTGATCTTCAGTCTCTAATCAACTGGCAAAATAACAAGACTGTTACTGCAGCTCCAATACGCTCCGTCTACTTCAGAAAAGTTGATTATTTTCTGAGTGTAATGACAAATCTTACATTTTTCTACTATACATAATTATGCATGCATATTACTGACATTACCAGTTTAATATTGAACCTATTTTTCATTAATTAAACACAACAGTTTTTATGTTAATTATAACGAGAATTAAAAGATCACTGATAAAAGCTTTTACCTGCAGGTGTGGGGGGCTGGAATTTAGAACTAATCATATTTATAGATTAAAACATAAAGGGCACAATAGAGTATAAAAAGGTAAGATGAGTTTGTGGGTAAAGTGCAGGTTTGAAGAAAAGGCAGCTTTCAGTCCCAGCTCAACCACAAATTAGCTATGGGATCTTACCCAAGTAAGTTATTTACTAGCTCCCTACAGACACATAAACACACATATGTTCCTTGGGGCTTGGTTTCTTTATATGTCAAATGAGAATAAAAGTAACTTCCCTGTTTGGTAAGGTTACTAAGAGGATAAAATAAACTCATAGATATGAAAGAGTTTTGAGAAAAATGTACTACATAGTGTAATTATCCACTATTAAAAAATTACCCATTATGGACAAATGCTAAATCTTATAGGACTTGGGGGCTGAAATTTGGCTGGGATTTGGTAAAGGGAGTCATCAGGGTAGGCACAAGGCCTGATGTATACCATATTTATTGATAGGCTGAAATATTTAGGAGCAGCATTATGATATAGGTGTGTTCAGTTGAACCTTGAAGAATGCTTTGCCTCCAAATAGAGAGGAAAAGGAAAAAGAAGTTCCCCAAATGGGGAAACAGCAAAAACCTAAGGGAGCATCTTGGCATGATCTGGAGGGTGAGGAACTTAAGGATCAACCATTACTGAATATTACCCAGGTCTCAGAAATGCATATGGCCTGCTGGGCACAAGCAGCCCCTGAGAGGACATGAGTTCACTTACGGGTGCCTACATTACATCTCCAGGCCTCAGCATCAAGAGTTCTAGTTGTTTAAATTCCAGAAGCAGCAATAAAACAAAAGAAGCAGAAGGGTGTTTGGGCAATAAAAAAAGGATTTAGAGAGTATCGACCAGAAGTCAGGACTCTATGTACTACTCTGTGATATTCCTAAATCCACGTTACTTTGCCATGTGTGTTTTTCTTGCCTCCTTCCAAGGATCAGAGGTAAAGCATTTAAAAGGAAGGGCTTGTGTAATTATCCTTGGGGGCCCTATGAGGATAAGTCTATCTGCAGCCAGACTTGCAGAAGAGAAGACTAAAATAGTAGGGGAGTCAAAATGATTTCTAGGGCCTGTGACAAAGGTAAAAAAGAGAAAAGCACAGAAGTCAGCTCAGAACTCAGAGATGGCCACAGGAGCTTAACAATGGAGGGCCTTTGTTATCTCTACCACGGCTAGAGTTTAAAGATGGTTAACAAACTAATGGTGGAGGCTATGCACAAACGTTATCCTTCTTTAATGATTCCTACACCTACTTTGTACCTGCACAGAAGCCAATGCCCACACTTAACCCATTATAAAGCCGGAGTCCTCTACGTTCATTATTGCTAATCTCTACAACAACACTGAAAAGCAGCTATTATCTCTAATTTACAAATGGGAAAAACTGAGGACCAACAATTCAAAGCAACTTGCACAGTATGAATGCATACTGTGTGCCTAGCACTTTTTCAAATGCTTTGGCCTCACAACTCATTTCTTCCCACAATAAGCCTATGAAGGAGGTTCTATTATTATCTTCATTCTACAGATAAGGAAACTGAGTCACAAAGTGTTTTAAGTCAGAGCTCATATTCCAAACGGGGTCAGCCTGCATCCTTTTCCTGATATAATACTACCTCTGAAAGAAAAACAATTAATGCTAATTTTCATGAGTAGAAGCAGGTGAGTATTAGTTCTAGCAACTGGAACATAACTGAGAAGCTCCATCCATAAGAAAAATTGCAGATGCCCTCTGCACTCTATATGTCTACACTCCTCCCCAACGATGCCTCCCCCAGGCCCCCAGGTAGCCCCCAACATGCCCCCTCACATGAACTTGTGCACCAGGATTGAGCCCTGATCCCTCCTTTTACAATGTCATTATCACCACTGTCATGGAAGCTAAGTTTTCATTGACTTTAATAAAAGTTTTATTCTTACCCTTATTGTGCAATCTCCAGTTTTTGACAAACATGGTAAAAAGGAACCAGAAATGGTCTGTAATGAATCTGTTCACAGGACAAGGATTATAATGGAAGTAGACAGTGGTACCAAATTAATGTTCTTTTGACAGAGACAATGGTAAGAACACAGGCGGGTCTACTCTTAAAGATACATAATCCCTTTCCCTCCCACAATAAACCTTGGGGAAATAAGTGAAATCACCAACAAAGTCCTACATGAAAGGTGTTATGTATAAGGGCAAAGTTTTGGTATGTTTGCACTGGGTAGAATGAAAGAAGTTGTATTCTTTCTTGACCTGCCCACTTAAGAGAGTTGTTCTGAATGCTAATTTACTTTCACAGGTTAATAGCAACCAAGTCTCCTCTCTCTAAAAATAAGAACACAGCACTACCCTCTTTCAAAGGAAGACCATATTCCTGGCTACTTTCTCACTCTAGGTCTATTAGAGCAATGATTTGTCCCAGATGGGATCATATTTTAATAATGGTTGAATTAACTGAATACAGAATGGGCAGGCATTGTTCCAAAAGGGAGGGGGGAAGCAAATTTTAAGTTTTCAAATGTTGACCCAGAGGACAGTCTTGCTTCCCATTTAATTAAACTTCTAAACAGATACTTAAAATATTCTGACAAGCAACTACAGCATTTTTGCATTCTGCTATCATCTGTTTTATTTTCACAGTTGCCCTCCTTACCTAAGCTTTGATTCAGGCTGAAGATTTCTAGTGGTCTGTTTTCTTGACTTTTAATGTTTGCTTTTCTAACTACATTGTCTTCTTCAGCAGCCTGTTATCTGCTGAGCTGTTGAAGCTATTTTGTCTTAAATTAACTACAACCATCTGAGAAAACAGAGCACGTTCTAAAATGCAAAGCCACGCTGAAGAGTAATGCAGTAGTGATGCTGGAGAGATGACTGGGAAGGCCAGCAATAACAAAGAATAGGAAAACCTATTTGGATAAGATAAGAGAAAGCAACACCTGAGCCTTTTACCTGAACACCAGCCTCAAGGTATCAGCTCTCCAGGATCTGTCTAACTCTTATCAGTTTCCTTGTTCCCTTCTGGAACATTCTGACTTCCTTCTAAAATTTACAACAACCTTACAATGTCAGCAATGTCCTTATTTTGCACATGAGAAATCTGAGGCTCAGAGAAGTAGCTTTCCCAAGGTTGGCCAGCGAGGGGAATAATATAGAGTTTGAATCCATGTATAGATGATCCTAATGACGTGGTCCTATTTTACTCTACCTCACTGCCTCCCAATTTAAGACAAAAAAAATCTGTATTTCTTTAAGCAATGGAAGACACTCAGCTCAATGATCAAGACTTTTTGTGGCAAAAGTCTTGGTAACGTCATTTCTGTCCAACTACTAAACTGGCAAGATAGAAAACCACAACTTAAATGATAAATGTGGATTATTTCATTTCTCCTTTGCCTTGTGTTTTGGATATAGATATAGATATTGATACAGATATAGGTATACATATAGTTATAGATGACATATTGGACATATAGGTATATATACAGATATAGAACCATCCAATATATTAGAGGATACCCAGTTTCAACTCTCTTAGCATTCTTCTTATTTGAAGAACATTCATCTTTGATATAAGGCATAAAAGCAGAAATGACACGTTTTTTATCAGTAGCTGAAAAGAAGAATAGTGGGGGAAATACATGCCCCATTTCACAAAGAAGTAGAGTATGGGCAACAATCTCCTATCCCCGTGAACCTGGGTGATTAATGTATTATAGACTTTTGCCTGTCTGAGTCCAAGGAAAGCAGTTACTGCTTTGCTGTACAGACAGAAGAATCCTTGTAACCGTAGAATTACTTTGCAAAGTCAGTCCCTGGGACCTCAGTGCTATTATCAGTCACCCACAAATTCTGCCTCCAAAATCTCCCCTTTGACTCTCCACATCACAATGTCTTGAAATTGTTTTAATGTTCAGCTGTCATTGTGACTGTTTCCTTTGCATAAATGAAGGTCAAACACCTTGTCTATTTGAAATAGACAAGACTATAACAGTGTGTGGCCTCAAACTGTATATATTATGTGATGAGCCTTCTAGCTGCTTTGGGTTTTAGCTGGGATCTAACAAGTAGAGAATGGAGAGTGTTCAGACTGTGAATGAAGCAACACTTATTTAGACCTACGTCTCTACTGAAAGAACACTATATATATTTGTATATTTTTTTTTTCTCTTCCTGTAGTCCACACATCTGTGTGTGAATAATAGTCAAACCACAAATTCCCAGGCTGTTTCTCACAGGGATGACATCTCAGAGTGGGATACAAGAACTAATCCAAGGGTGTTGTTATGTGTTGTTAGTAGTAGAAGACAAAACTTTGTGGTCACTCTCAGGCCTCAGGGTATTTTTTTGCTGGCCCAAAGCCAAGATGGTCTATAATGACCGTCTTTTTATTTCCCTCTTCACTTCCCTTCTGTTCTCACCTCTTGCCCTTCCAGTCCCAGAGCTTCCAAAGCAGCTACAGCAAAAATGCTCACTTAACTGAAGGAAGACTGCATCCTTAGAGATCTGACATCACACAGGATGAAAACCAAAAGCAAACAGAGTCCATTAAGAAAGCTGTCATATTTTTAAAATCCAAACTTTGAGTAATTAAAAGACTGAGAACCCTCTGGAACTGAATTAACTATCAAAAATAAAATGGCCAGGCCCAATGAAGAATTCACTAATCTGGATAAGATGCAAAACAAGGACAAAGAAGAGAACTCCTTAGATCAGGATTATAGATGAAAAGCATTTAGATTGGAAATAAGACAAGGAATTTCTCCTTATCTATATACCTACCTGGGGATTTCATCAGAACCCAGCAGAAAATCATATTTGTGGTTACTGAGTAATTATAGATGTGTTCCTATTTGTGCTTAAGTTAACTATAAATAGTTAATTCTATAATGCAATATCCTTAAGAATGGTTTGGACAGATATAAGAATCCTCCCTAGGGTTCAACCAAGCATAAACTTAATCTCTTCCCCACAAGGCTGCCTCCGGTTCTACCAAACCACATCCTCCTACCAAATTTAAAATTCAAATTTCCCACACCCACCAAAACCCTCACAACTATTAGTTTCACCTCTCCTCACCAACCCCTTCCCTGGGAATTTAGAGCATAAAAATAGGACAAAAGTACGCAAAAACAAAAAAATCTGGTTAGCCCTTGATCATATCAAGTTTCAATAAATATTCTTTTTTCTTTTTAGTGTACTAGCATAACTTTATTTTATTTTATTTTAACATCTTTATTGGAGTATAATTGCTCCACAATGGTGCATTAGTCTCTGCCCCATAACAAAGTGAATCAGCTGTACATACACACACATCCCCATATCTCTTCCCTCTTGCGTCTCCCTCTCTCCCACCCTCCCCATCCCATCCCTCAATAAATATTCTTAAGAAAGGTAACAATAAGGGTGACCAGAAAGACCTGATTTATATTTTGCAAAATATAGATGATTTTACAAAATCCTATTTATTTTCCAGATTGGATAGAGAACGTCACCAGCACCTCCAACAGCCAATGCCTTAATAAGACTCTGTTCTACTTTAGGTGTGTCACTGTATTCCCAGGAGCTAGATCAACATCTGGCCTTCAGAGGATGTTCAATTAATATTTGTTGCATAAATTAAAAGACAGCTAACTATCTTTCTGACCCTAATTTTCTTAACTGAAAAACACTGAGTAGCTAAAGGGTTTTGTAACACTTTGTTTGGCAGCTAACCTCATTATTCTTTAAAACCCTTATGCTATGTTGAATTCCAATATATAAAATAGAAAAAGTGGAGGGTGAAAACAAGAAGGCTGAGAACCTGCCCCCTCATCCACCCCTTGCCCTCACAGCACTTGCACAGATCGCTAGGACGCCAGTGACAGTGATCTTAAAGGTTCCTCTTCCCAGTTCGCACATTCCACGATTCTGCGATACCCAACACAAGACAGAATTTTATCCCCTGAAGCCTCAGAGAAATATAACTTTGTTTTGTGCAGGAAAGACAGACTTTGATCTGGAGCACGGGAATAAAAGGATATGCTTCAACCTGAGATTCCACTCATTCCCTCCCACCTGACATCATGGGCCTATAACGTCAGAGCAGTTTCTGCCTAGCCTTAACCTTTGGATAAACCTCAGCAACCTGAAAAGTAATCAATCGGGTAGGAACCGATTGTGTTGTGTAAATGTTCAAAGGTGATTTGGGGCCTGAGATATTGATAACAGTTGTAATCAAACCTTCATTTCAGGCAAAGCCTCAGCATACACTCAAGGCTGATGTCAAAGAATAAAATTACCTTATTAAAAAAAGGTCAAAGCGGATAACTTGGGGCTAAATTATGCATGTAGTATGGCTGAGGGTGGAGGTGAAGCGGGGAGAGAAACATAAAAGAAATCTACAGTAGGGGAAAGGAATAAGCCATTCTTCAGTGCGCAGACTGGGATCTGTTTTCTAGAAAGTTATCTGTGTCATGAGCCCCAGGATCAGCAATAAACATTTTTTAAAATATCTGAATATCAGTATTAATAATAGCTAGCATTTATGGACCCCTTTTAAGTGCCAGGCACAGTCTTAAGTACTTAACTCCACTGCAGTATTTAATCCACCCAACAACCCTATGAGCTCAGGATACTTTTTTACCTCCATTGTATAATGAGAAAAATGAAGCTCAGGCTGGTTAAGAAACAAGCTCAAAGCTCACACAGCTAATAAATAGCAACACCAGGTTTCAAACCCAAGCCTATCTGTAATGTGTACACTCATATACCCTCTCCATGCTGGGCCTCTTTGGAATCTAATTTAGGTAACAAAGATGCCCTACAGAATGCCAGTCTCTGTTCCTGACACCAAGCCTCTTGAAATCAGGTGACCTTTCTTACTGACAGCCCCATCCCATCAGTCCTGCCTTTTCCTGCCTCTGATCTTCTGCCAGAGCAGGTACAACAGCATCTCAAAAAGGCTGGAAGTTCAGTTCATGTTCTGCCATCTCTCGTTAGTTTCCAGCTTGCTTAGTTTTGTCAAGCAGATAGCAATAAAATATACAGCCACCAAGAACTCATCTATTAATAAGAATTAAAAATGCTCCCAATACTACACCAATTAGATGCTCATCTGAAAGTTAAAAATATCAACACAGCATTAAAGTACCACAGTGTAGAGTTGGAAAAAATGCAACATGAGTCCAACTCCTAGTTCTGCCATGTAGAGCTGGATAGCTTGGGAAAATCACCTAAATGCTTTAAAACTTAGTATTCCCATCTCCAGAGAAGGAACAATACTACCAGCCTGCATATATTAGGATAGTCAAATGAGATGAAATGAGCCTGTTTCTAAAGTGTAGTGAATGTCAATGAATGAGAGATTGCTGTTCTTAAAGTTGTTGGTGCCTTGACACTAAGCATTCAACTGTGAAAACAGTTTGCCTCAGTTCAAACCTCAGCTTTGTTATTTTATTGCTCTGTGACTTTGGCAAGTTTACTAATGGTCTTGTACCTTGGTTTTCTGAACTATAAAATGTAGTAGAAATACCACATAGGGTTGCTGCGAACATTAAGGTAGTAATAGAATGACTAGCACTAATAATAATAATAACTTATTAAATACATGCTATGGATTAGGCATTATACTTACTTTTTAAGCATATAATACATATGTTTTTATTACTTATAACATTATCATTATTTATTCTCATGAACTTCTGTCTTAGGAATCAGTTATTTCAAAACGGATTCAAGCAAGCTTCATCAAAGAAAAAAATTTTGATATCATCTGAGAGTCCCTGACCAAACCAAGACTGACACCAGAACTACCCTAAACCTTTTAATATTGTGAACCAACAAATACTTAAGGCAGTTTAAATCGTATATTTTCTCTCTTAAGCCCAGAAAAAGTCCAAATTGATAGAGCTGAATTCAATCAAATAACCATTCTCCAATTGTGTAAAATTGATTAAAAAAAAAAAATCCAACCATGGTTTTCCTTTTAGCTAGTTTTGAAATACACAGTGTGTCACTGACATTCACCAGTTGGAGAAAAGTCTGGAGCAGATGAGTGTGTTAAATGAAGACAGATTCCATGTCAGCATCTGGTCTGAGGCCCACGTAAGATGTTAAGAAAATTATAATGTTACGATGTCCAAAACTGAAAGGAATTTGTAAGGAGTAGTTTCCAAGGGTCTGATGTCTTAGGAGAGAACTATGTAAGTAGAGGCTGCTGTGAAGAGACTTGGGTTGAATCCAACACTAAGGAAAGAATACATATTTGGTCTTCCAATTTAAACAAGAAACTAAACTCAAGCAATACTCTCTACTCACTCCTGAAACCCTATTAAAACAACAGTAACTAGACATTTAAAAGACATAGCCCACAAGGACAAATAATGTGGAAGAAGAGGCAATGGCAACAACATGTCATAATTTGAGAAGCTGTAAAGTGGATACATGAGAGAGAACTGATTTAGCAGAACAGGGAGTGGGGGCGGGATTCAGCCAGCAGTAGGAAAGGGTAAGAAGCAAATCACTTTATACCTCATGATCCTCCAAAAGGCTCAACAATTCAAAAGCACTAGGTATCTTTGAAAATAAAAGTGGAGATAGGATTTTTAAAAAAAAATTGTTGAGAGTATTTAAACAGTAGTTAGGTCCCAAGATTTTCTCTTATCTCAAAATAAAGGTGAGGTTTATTCTCTGAAAATACTAAAATATGGGGTTTCTGGACTCAGAGAACTCAGGCATGGTCAAGTCAGGACTGCCATGTTGAAATGGGGCCAGGAGAAGTAAAAGTATCCATACCGAATACTGAGGCCTCAGCCTTTCTCCTGCATCTGCCTCTTCTATTGTGCTGGAAGCCAGCCATAACCCCACTAACCAAGAGACTGGAAGACCTTTTTCTGAGGGATCTGACCAGCCCAAGAGAAAAGGACTAAGGATATGGACATAGGAGATTCCTCAAGGAAATACTTCAGCCAGATAGTCCTCTATTGAAACACAGAGTTGAAAAGCCTTATTTATACATACAGCTTCCAAGCAGCTTCTGAGTGTCTCACTCTAAATATAAGCAGACAGCCAATTGTCTCAATCTATTAATGGTATGACTCTAAAATAACTGATAGAAACCAGACAGACAGGAAGAAAGAAAAAGGGGAAAAAAAAAAACACTTGGAGGAAGAATAAGTAATGGGGAAAAATTAAACAAACAACCAAACAAAAATCTAGCATTTAAATAATAAGTTTATAATAGTAGATATTGCATTAAAAATCAAGAAAAGAGTGGTATAAAACACCAGAACATTTAAAGAATGAAAAGAAATATTCTTTGGAAATAAAAATTATGTGGCAGAAATGAAAACAACTCAATAGAATAATGGAAGGTTTTTTTTTTTTTTTTTTTTTTACGGCCATAGGAAAACAAATAAATAGAAAATAGGAGAAAAAGGATTTTAAATATTAGAAGGCCTATCCGCAAGGTTTAATGTCAGACTAGTAGGTATTCCAGAAAAAAAAGGAAGAGAAGAAAGAGAGAGGAAGAAGTAGGGAGAGAGAGTAGGGAATCGTTAAAGGAATAATTAAAGAAAATTTTCCAGAACTGAAGGAAGTAAGTTTGCAGAATAAATGGGCCATTATATGACCAACATAGTAAATGAAAATAGACCCATTCCAAGACATATAAACATCAAGTTTGAGAACACTGAGAATAAAGAACACACCCTAAAAGTTTCCAGAGAGGGAAAAGAAGAACACTTTCCTGCAAAGATTTGAGAATTAGAATGGCTCTGGACTTCTCAATGGCAACACTGGAAGCCAAAAGAAGGAAAAGAGAAATGTTTCAGATTCTGAGAAAAAAATAATTTCCAGCCCAGAACTGTACATCTAACCAAACTATCAATTAAGTGTGAGAATATTATGAAGATATTTCTAGACATGCAAGGTCTCAACAATTTGCTTCCCAAGCTCCCTTCCACAAGAAAGTACTGGAGACCACACTTCACCAAAATTAGGAAGTAAAGCAGGAAAAAGGAACATATGGAATTAATAAAAGACAGGGCAGAGGAATAATAGGCTAATGGTGAAAACAGATTCCTAATACAACAGCTGGGGAGCAGACTGATCGAAAGGTTTCAGAAAAATTATTTCAAGAAATAAGACTAAAACTAATTCTTAATGTATTTGACCATATTCAGAGGAAATCTGCTCAATGGGGGAAGAGTGTCGGGATGAGTTAACTACCGAGTCACAAAAAAATAAGCCAACTATGAAACAACATAAAACAAAGACAAGAATCACTAAGTCCAAGGGAAAAAATGTTGTGTATGAAAGGGAGATAAATCATGTGTACTACATGGCTGAGCTATGAATAGTATTTGCTATTGATGAGAGTGTGAACACTGAATAGTGACCCAAGTACAGTAGCTAAGGGTAGCTACTAAGGAGGGTAAAGAGATGAGGTGTGCACGTGTATACGAGGTGGCAGCTGTCAAAGACAGCTAAATCTTCATCTTTCATTGTGGGAAATCAACAGATTATGCCTAAAAGTGAACTATCCAGAAATTGCAATAAAAACATGACTCAAAAGAATCAGCCAAAAGAGTTGAAATTGGTTGCCTCTATAGAACAAGAGATACAAGAAGGTTTTAAGAGATTGTTCTCATAACAAGAATTGTTAGGTAAATTGTAAATTTTCCTCTTTAAAACATGTACAATTTTGATTTTTTTTTTTAAAGAAAGCAAATAGGGTTTCCCTGGTGGCGCAGTGGTTGAGAGACCGCCTGCCAATGCAGGGGACACAGGTTCATGCCCTGGTCCGGGAAGATCCCACATGCCGCAGAGCGGCTGGGCCCGCAAGCCATGGCCGCTGAGCCTGTGCATCCGGAGCCTGTGCTTGGCAAGGGGAGAGGCCACAATAGTGTAGAGGCCCGCGTACCGCAAAAAAAAAAAAAAAAAAAAAAGCAAAGAGAAATGAAAACCAAGGGAGACAAAATAGGCCAGAAGGGCACTTGCCTGCCCATACCAAATCAAGAAAGCATGAACCTAGAAGAGTGTTGGTTCAAGTGACAAAACCAAGGTAACACTAGGGCAGATCTGGGGAACAGATGGAAATACACAGTTAAGGACTTGCATTCATTCAATAAACATTTACTGTGCCCCCAGGGCATCTCTCCTTCTCTTCCCCCCTCCTCCCTCCTCCTCTTCTCCTTCTCCACCTCTGCTCCCCCTCTCCCTCCTCATCCTCCTCCTCATAATCACCACCATCAAAACAAAAAAATCATTAAGCAATTACTCTGTGCAGTATTCTATGTCAAAAGCTTTACACAAATAATGTCATTTAATACTCACAACAACTGCATAATAAGAGGTATTTTATTACTTCCATTTCACAAGTAAGAAAACTGGGGCACAGAGAAGTTAACTTGCCCAATGTTGCACATCTAGTAAGTGACAAGGCAGCATTCTCCATTAGGGAACCACACAGTTTTTTATTCCAGAGCCTGGGCTCTTAACCGCTCACTAAACTATTGAGCACAAAGAAAATATTCAATAAATTGTTACTGAATGAAACTCAGACAAGTACATATTATGAGACAGGCACTGGGGATACAAAGATGAAAAAGAATTCAGTCCCTGAAATCAGGGAGTTTGTGGTCTAATGGCTTAAAAGCAAAACTCTAAAGCCAACTGTTAGATACAAACTTGGCTAACGGGTTAATTTTAATTGCTACCGCCATCTCATCCTCAGTCATGCCCTGTTTGTAGTCACAATATATGAAGTTTACACCCTATCAGAGAGGTCATCTACTCTCCCATTTTGCAAGTAGGAAAATTGAGGCCCAGGGATTTTATAACTTCTCCAAGATCAAACAGAGGCAAAACCAAGATTAGAAGCATGTCCCTTGGCTCCCACTTTGGTGCTCATTTTTACTGAGTCAGAACCTACATAAGTAACAACTCCCAGCAATTAACATTTACCCCTGGCACCCACAGATCAGCTGGCCCCACTGTTAGCCACTAACCAAAGAAACTCACTGTAAAATAGCAGAAGGAATGGATCTGAGCAGGTGACATTCCAAAGATATTTTTAAATAAACAATGAACCTTTAAAGTAATGGAGGCCATATTTATTCTGCTTCTCAAATTGACTGCTTGGATGTGGTTTACAATATTAAAACATTTATAAATATATATTTAATTTCTACCCATATCTGCCAGGAACCATAATGTAAACTTTAATCAGCATTTTCCTTAACATTTGAAAGGCAATTGTAAGACTATATTAACATTCATCTTACATGGCTTCTTCAAAAGGCTCAGTTGTTGAGCATGGCTGTTAAATCATTAAGCGAGCACACAGTGTGATATCATATACAGGACTGATCGGAACTCATTACTTTCTTATTTAAATCATTTTCCCAGAGTTGGATTAAATAAATTACCTGATTATCATACAAGAGTCCGACACAGTTCCCTGACTGATCTGTCATCTTGATGAAACTATGATCTCACTACAATGGTAGAGTCAGTCATCAAATACTTCAAATGAAATAAAAGTATCTTCATCAAATACAACATTTTTATTTAAACTCTCAGGACATTTTCAACAATATAATAAGTAACAAGATATGTAGGGAGAGTCAAAGAAACAACCTTTTACCACAATAAAGGGTAGTTAAATGATAGAACCTCATAAACAAAATAGAGGGATCTTCATTAATCCTATGCTGAAATTTACAGAAAGGATTTCATGTTGCTTTCTCTTTGTCAATTATTATAAATGACTGAGCTTTCTTTCAGGATCTTGTTGGCCTTCCAAAGAGAAGGCTCTCCTTAAGGGGTTAGATTCCAGATTCTTCCCAGGCATCCAGGCTAAAATTATCAGTCATTTTCATCTTTAACCCATTCTGTCTATCCACTTGCCATTCCTGGTCTATTTCACCTTCAAATCCCTTCTTCTTCATTTTCCACAGCCATTTCCTTAGTCCAAGCCTTCATTACTTCTACCTTAGTGTAACTCATTCGTTTCAACAGGTCTTTGTCTGATCTTGTCTCACACTAGCTAACTCACATTTTTGGCCAAGAAGGTCTTATGTTTCCCTGAAGTCTAAATTCCTTAGGCTTGCATTCAAAGCCATCTCCCATTTGTCCCTCTTCTACCAAGCTTACTTCCCACTAACCACAGCTCTCCCCAACCCTGACACACACACACATTAGAATATAAGTTTTATGGTGGAGATTTAGGGCTGTTTTGTTCTCTACAGAATCTCCAATGCCTGGTACTTAGTAGATGCTCAGTAAATATTTGTTGAACCCAGGAATGAATGTAGCCTGCTCTCACCTTATACTAAACAAGCCACTGCACAATTACACTCAGCTTTGAAAGTCCTGGGCTCCAATTATATTGATCAAAAAATTCCCAGCAATCTTTCAAAATTTTCTTTAAACAATGCCTCCTCTGAGAAGTACTGTTGACAACCTTAGTATCTCATTTGTTCCCAAAGGACCTTAATATCTCTTTCATATTACACTTTTTTATTGTGTTAAAATATACAAAACATAAATTTTCCATTTTAATCATTTTAAGTGTACACTTCAATGGCATTAAGTATGTTCATATCATTGTGCAACCACCACAATCATCATCTCCAGAACTTTTTCATCATCCCAAACTGACACTCTGTATCTTTAAAAAATAAATTCTCGTTTCCCCTTCCTCCAGTCCCTGGCAACTACCATTCTCCTTTCTGTCTCTATGAATTTGACTACTCTAGGTACCTCGTATCTGTGGAATCATATATTTGTCCTTTGTGTCTGGCTTATTTCACTTAGCATAATGTATTCGAGGTCCATCCATGTCACAGCATGTGTCAGAATTTCATTCTTTTTTAAGGCCGAATAATATTCCATTGCATACACACAGACACACACACACACACACACACACATACTCACCACATTGTTTATCCATTCATCCATCAATGGACATTTGCGTTGTTTCCATCTTCTGGTTATGGTGAATAAGGCTGCTATGAACATGGGTGTGCAAATACCTGTTTGAACCTCTGCTTTTAACTGTTTGGGGTACTGAAATACCCAGAAGTGGAATTGCTGGATTATATGGGGAAATTTTAGGCAAGGAGAAACTCTGGGAGTTAGAAAGGGTAGAAGGTAGAGAAAATGGCAAATCAGGACTAGGTATCTTTACCACAGAGTTTTTGAAGAGAAAAAGTTAGCCCCATTGAGATTGGAAATGTGATTCTGTGTTGAAAACAGGAGAGGAATCTGGGATGTGTTTAGGGGGTTCTGACAGTACAAAATCAGTTCATCTTATTATACTGTAGTAGGCCTAGCTATGAAGTATTCATGGGTAGAGCTGAAGTTGAATCACCCTGTGCACTGAGGCAGGAGCTGAGAAACACTCCCTGAATGCCCATGTCAAACTAAGTGATGAATAAAAGTTGCTCAAAACTTCTGCAATATTAAGGATTCTGGTTACTCTGCACCTATGGAGTCCTAGAAGTTATGACTCAATATATTCAAATCTCTTGTGTATCTGATTTTGAGGCCTGTTTTTACTTCATCATACAGACTTAAGTCTCATTATTTCCTAGAAATGTATCCTTCACATCAAGATACTTTATCCTCAAGATACTTTCAACATGGCCAGAATTAACTGGAACATATCATGTATTACTGAACCTTGCAAAACTGTTTTAGCATTCTCCCAAAGGTATTTGCCTTTTTTCTCTCTCCGCCTACTTTTTTTTCCTTTTTCTTTTTCTTTCTTTCTTTTTTTTTTTTGGCCTTTTGGCCTGGAAGGAAGAGAATTCACTTTATAGCACTCTGCTATTATGGTGCTCAATAAATACTAAATAATATGCTTATAATTACTAAATATGGGTAACAGCTGCTACTATGGATCATAGATATTCTGTATGAAAAGATTTTATTAGATTTGTTTGATGCTCAGATGACACTGCTGTTTTTTTGTTTTTGTGTTTGTCTTTTTTTTTTAGTTGTGAAATGAATAGTCACAGTAGAGAATTAACTGACAATAACATATTCTGGAGAATACTATCTATTGCCTGGTCTTGTTTTTTTCTATATTCAATATCACATTTGCAATTTGTATATTTTAAAATTCATATTCAAGGTCATATTTTCCTTCAAAAGTTTGCCTGGAACGGGCAGGATGTGTGTGTGTGTATTCAAGCCCATGTGAAGATGGAGAATAAGTGGGGGTTAAAAGTTGATCTATGTCCAAATATAATCTAAAGGAACTGCTGTGTGTGATCTTAAGGGTATACATAAAATGAATTCCAGTAAACATCATATGTCCCGATCTCTTTGTCAATGACAGTAGTCTTTACATCCAAAGCTAGACTCCCAACTGCAAGTCTCAGGAAAACAAAATTCTAACTTGGAATAAAACCATTTCAACATTCTCCATGCTTTGTAAATTTTCTAAGTATCCCCTCCCCTTAAACTACTTATTTATCTCTGATATCTTTAAAACCCTGTCATTTAAAAGGTAACTCTGCACGAGAACTTTACTCATTTTACTACAAATGATTAGTTGTGACAATTGTCAGGGGAGAATTTACAAAGGAATTTCTCATACAAAAAAAAATTCCTGATTTTCATGAGGGAAACTGCATTTTTACTGTCATGTCCAACCTAGAGCTCCCGAAATAACTCCAGAAGGTCTGAGCTCTCCTTTGCCTTTCACATCAATAAGATAATTGATAGCTACAATTAGGATTACAGAAGGGTAGATGGCAGATGGAAGAGTTAGAAAAAATGTAGCATGATTTTCCAAACCCAGGTGGAAGATGTGGCTGTCTCTTTAGAAAGCTCTGCTGAGGCTCTGCCCTAAAATCCACGGAATCCTAAGAAGGGAGCTGGGCAGAAACTGACTTCTCAGCAACTGCCCTTACTTCAACAGAGTGGCACTCTTACTTTCAATAACAAAAAAGGACAGCACGGAGATGCTGATGTCACTGTGAGGGGTTCTGTGGGGCTCAGTTTGAGCCTTTCCTTCCTTTGGATTCTAGCTTCAGAGGGAGTAAGGCAGTTCCCTGGTGATAGGAAAACTTTGTTTCACAGCACTAAAGTCTACAAGGGAGCAAAATAGCAGATGTGAAGACTGTGGCGACAGAGGAAGAGCCTCACTGATCTGCAAAGCTCTCTGTCCATGAAGGGAGCAGTCAACAAAGCAGTGAGTCAGCTCTTAGCAGCCTCAACTTTCATCTCAGAAGCCAGGACTCACAGAGTAGGTGGCTGTGAATCTCTTTTTGGTTTGTTCTGTCAGTCCTGATACTTCAGCTATTCTTCCTGATCAGGAACCAAGAATGGTCGCTCAAAATTGAAAATAGAAAAAGGAAGACAAGTAGGATGGCTTAGTTGGTTTGTAGGTGGTGCTGCTGATACTAAAGTTAGGAACTTGATTATCAAATTATGGCAAAGAAAAATAGTATCTTAATATATGGAGAAACCAGCATTGCATACTACAGAATCTAGCAAAGAATAAGAGTGTTAGGGAGAGAGCAAAATGAATTAAAGGGAATTTATCATTGAAAAATTAACTTTCTTCTTTTGAAAATAGCCATCTGTTATTCTTATGTGCAGCAAGTGATCTCATTTACTCATACTTGCACTGGGTCATATGCCAATAATCAATCAACACTACCAAAAGGAAAGAGATGGACTAGCATAAATGTCAAAAGAAAAAGCGTCTGATTATTCACAATAAATGAACTATATCTAAACACTTAAAAGTGACCTTGACATCCTCAAAGCAAAATGCTCACTGATTGTTTATGTGTTGTTCTTCCCTCCAAGCCATTTAGTTTTGTTTTTCTTTTCTCTTTTTTAGCTTTCTTAAGCCATGAGGCCTTTTGCCTTAAAAAAATGTTCAGTTCAGAATAGACCCATGAATCAAGAAAGTTTGAACATGTGAGAGGTACCATTACCTGCTCAGGACAGGATGCCGAGACTTCCAGGGCTCCTACCCTTTTAATTATGAAAATATCCGTGGCAGTTATGACAGACAGCTAAGGACCTCATGCAAATGTAGTCAGATTGAAAAGGATTTACCCTGAGGCTCAATCTCGACTGAGACCCAGCAGAACTTTCCTAGTCTTAACTCTGCCATTAATTGGCAAAGTATTCTCCTGTCCAAACCTCAAAATCCTCATTTTTGAAATAGAAAATATTAGTCTAGTTGATTTCCAAGTTCTATATCAAAGGTCCATAGAACTTCCAATGCCACGTTATTATTATTATCAAACAAGGGTCCATTTGCCCATGGCACTGAAAGCCAAACTTTGACAGCAGGTGTTTGCAGCAAAGGAAGGATTTACTTATTTGCAGGGCACCATGCAAGGGAGTGGGAGAAGAATCTCAGATCCACTCCAACTTGGTCTTTTGAGTTAGGGTTTTTTTTAAAGGAGAAGAACAAAGAAGTTGGGATTAATCATCATCTAGTAACATTTCTGTGACATTTCCTAAGCATAGTTTTGGCAGTCAGGGTGTCTCTGGTTTACGATTCTCAGGCCAGGTGGTCTGTGGCTCAGGGATCTGTGAGCTCATCTTGCCCTGGAGGAACGACCTAAGTTTGTACATTAACAATGATATCTACAACAGCAGTTTTAGTACATTAAGTGTTATCAACAATGGCAATCTTAATCATCTGGTTGATTAGCATTCAGTTAGCACATGATTGAAGGCAGAGGGAACAAAGAAAAGGAATAAAGTTTTGGATACAAAGATTAATCATAAACTCAGTAAGGGAACTCCATTTAAGGGGATTTGGTTTCACTACTGTTGATAATTTCAACCAAATCATAAAATATTAATTTAAAAAAAAACACCTTAAAGTTCTGAGAAGACAAAGAGTAATGCTACATTGATATAAACTCTATTCCAAAAGCCCTCCTGCCCAGGTAATTTGAAATAATTGTCCTGATGCAAGAAATTCAATGTCAAGAATACTTCTGCCTTTGTACTGTGTCAAATTCAAAAGGTTTTAATGCATTTGTATTGGATTCTCTGCTCCTGTGCCCCTTGGTGCAGTTACAAGTGGAGTATTGATTGAGGCTTTCTGAAAACGAAAAATGGAAAAAAGATTTGTTCTCCCACTCAGCTGCCACAAGCCATGCTTTCACGTCCAACCTCGCCTGCGTTCCTCTGTCTGTGGTCCAAGTACAGATAAGGCATTTGTATCTGAGCAGGCAACGCTCTCTTTTCCTTGGCTCTAGATTTCTGAAAAATAAAATGTTACTTGCAAAAAAGGTCGGGTGGTGGTGGTGGTGGTGGTGGAATCTACCATGATAGAATTGTTCTGATCCGAGACTGAAAGCATGCCTAACAAATGAAGGGACTGCTTATGATTTAGTGTAATGCCAGCAGCAAAAACACAACTGAAAATTTTTTTTTTTCTAAGCTGCTGAGGCTCAAATTGCTGTTTTGCTGTCTGCATCTTTAATGATGGTTGATACATCCCCTGGGAAGGAAAGTACTGATCTCCTGTATCTTGATTTAGTAGCTGAGCTGATTTTATGTTTTATATATATACGTATATATATATGTATATATATACGTATATATATGTATACATATATACGCGCACACACACACGCACACACACTCACACACATATATATTTAGCAGTCACCAAAGTCAATGAAGGCAAGACGGAAGGAGGGTGGGAAAGAGTAACCAGGGATCAATGCACCATAAGTGGCAAATAACTTCCATATATAAATAATTCCTTCCTCTCAGTTATTATTTAATCTGCTTTAGACTTAAACAATAAAGAATCCTAGTACTTACGGTAGAGTTTTTCGGTTTTGTTTTGTTTTTTAAGATCAGAGCAGATCTATGCTTTGTGTAGTAATTTAATAGGAAAAGTTTTTGACAAGCCAATATGACACTTTAAACTAAACAGAGAGGGCAATAAATGTAGCCAAGATGTTTGCCAGTTAACCCAGGGCAGCATCCTGAGACTTTAAATAGAATCTAATCCTTAATCCTCCAATTCACAGATGAGTCACCTGACCAGTCAAGGTCAGGAGTCTGAGAGAAGTAACAGAGTTGGGGATGAAGAAAGTCTTCCAGGAAAGACAGCAGCTGAGAACTGAAGAACAGATGGAAATTAATCAGAGAAGGAGAAGGGCCTACTGTACTCTCCTCTTGTGCAGAGATGTGGAGACACTAAATATCATGGATTCTTCATAAATAAAGATAGAGCACATTGCTCATCAAATCCGTGGGTGAGAAAAGCTTTGAGGACGAGAAAACATGTTTTACAACAGAATTCTGCACCAAATGATCACCAAAGGTTAACTGATGAATCAAATCTTATAATAAAATTTAATAGGGATAAAAGTATAACCCTACATGTGGGTTCCAAAAGAAATTATTTTTTATTAATTTTTATTGGAGTATGGTTGCTTTACAATGTTGTGTTAGCCTCCAGTGCACAACAGAATGAATCAGCCATACACACAGATATACCCTCCCTTTTGGATTCCCTCCCATTTAGGTTACCACAGTGTATTAGGTAAAGTTCCCTGTGCTTTACGGTATGTTCCCATCAGTTATCTATTTTATACATAGTATCAATAATGTAATGTGTAAATCCCAGTCTCCCAATTCCTCCCACCCCTCCTCTCCCCCTTGGTATCCATACATTTGTTCTGTATGTCTGTGTCTCTATTTCTGCTTTGCAAATAAGATCATTTATACCATTTTTCTAGATTCCACATATATGCGTTATTATACGATATTTGCTTTTCTGTTTCTGACTTACTTCACTCTGTATGACACTCTCTAGGTCCATCCATGTCTCTGCAAATGACCCAATTTCACTCCTTTTGATAGCTGAATAATACTCCATTGTATATATGTACCACAGCTTCTTTATCCATTTGTCTGTCAATGGACATTTAGGTTGCTTCCATGACCCGGCTATTGTAAATACTGCTGCAAAGAACACTGGGGTGCATGTGTTTTTTTGAATTATAGTTTTCTCTGGGTATATGCCCAGTAGTGGGATTGTTGGGTCATATTTTTAGTTATTTAAGAAACCTCCATACTTTTCTCCATAGTGGCTGTATCAATTTACATCCCCACCAACAGTGTATGAGGGTTCCCTTTTCTCCACACACTCTCCAGCATTTATTCTTTGAAGATTTTCTGTTGATGCCCATTCTAACTGGTCTGAGGTGATACCTCATTGTAGTTTTGATGTGCATTTCTCTAATAATTAGTGATGTTGAACACCTTTTCATGTGTTTGTGGGCCATCTGTATGTCTTCTTTGGAGAAATGTCTATTTAGGTCTTCCGCCCATTTTTGGATTGAGTTGTTTGGTTTTTTGATATTGAGCTGCATGAGCTGCTTGTATATTTTGGAAATTAATCCTTTGTCTTCTGCTTCATTTGAAAATATTTTCCCCCATTCTGAGGGTTGTCTTTTCATCTTGTTTACGGTTTCCTTTGCTGTGCAAAAGCTTTTAAGTTTAATTAGGTCCCTTTTGTTTTACTTTTCATTACTCTAGGAGGTGGGTCGAAAAGGATCTTACTGTGATTTATGTCAAAAGGTGTTCTGCCTATGTTTTCCTCTAAGAGTTTTATAGTGTCTGGCCTTACATTTAGGTCTTTAATCCATTTTGAGTTTATTTTTGTGTATGGGGTTAGGGAGTGTTCTAATTTCATTCTTTTACATGTAGCTGTCCAGTTCTCCAAGCAGCACTTATTGAAGAGACTGTCTTTTCTCTATTGTATATTTTTGCCTCTTTTGTCATAGATTAGGTGACCATAGGTGCATGGGTTTATCTCTGGGCTTTCTATCCTGTTCCATTGATCTATATGTGTTTTTGTGCCAGTACCATACTGTCTGGATTACTATAGCTTTGTAGTATAGTCTGAAGTCAGGGCGCTCCGTTTTTCTTTCTCCAGATTGCTTTGGCTATTCGGGGTCTTTTGTGTTTCCATACAAATTGTGAAATTTTTTGTTCTAGTTCTGTGAAAAATGCCATTGGTAATTTGATAGGGATTGCATTGAATCTGCAGATTGCTTTGGGTAGTATAGTCATTTTCACAATACTGATTCTTCCAATCCAAGATATGGTATATCTCCCCATCTGTTTGTGTCATCTTTGATTTCTTTCAAGAGTGTCTTTTAGTTTTCTGCATACAGGTCTTTTTTTCCCCTTCGGTAGGTTTATTCCTAGGGATTTTATTCTTTTTGTTGCAATGGTAAATGGGATTGTTTCCTTAATTTCTTTCTGCCCTTTCATTGTTAGTGTATAGGAATGCAAGAGATTTCTGTGCATTTTGTATCCTGCATTTTTACCAAATTCACTGATTAGCTCTAGTAGTTTTCTGGTGGCATCTTTAGGATTTTCTATGTATAGTATCATGTCATCTGCAAACAGTGACAGTTTTACTTCTTCTTTTCCCATTTGGATTCCTTTTATTTCTTTTTCTTCTCTGATTGCCATGGCTAGGACTTCCAAAACTATGTTGAATAACAGTGGTGAGAGGGGAAACCTTTGTCTTGTTCTTGATCTTAGAGGAAATACTTTCAGTTTTTCACCATTGAGAATAATATTTGCTGTGAGTTTGTCATACATGGCCTTTGTTATGTTGAGGTAGGTTCCCTCTTTGCCCACTTTCTGGAGAGTTTTTTTCATAAATGGGTGTTGAATTTTGTCGAAAGCTTTTTCTGCATCTATTGAAATAATCATACGGTTTTTATTCTTTATATATTAATATGGTGTGTCACATTGATTGACTGGCATATATTGAAGAATCCTTGCATCCCTGGAATAAATCCCACTTGATCATGGTGTATGATCCTTTCACTGTGTTGTTGGATTCTGTTTGCTAGTATTGTTGAGGATATTTGCATCTATGTTCATCAGTGATACTGGTCTGTAATTTCCTTTTTTTTGTAATATATCTTTGTCAGGTTTTGGTATCAGGCTGATAGTAGCCTTGTAGAATGAGTTTAGGAGTGTTCCACCCTCTGCAATTTTTTGGAAGAGTTTGAGAAGGATACGTTCTAACTCTTCTCTAAATGTTTGGTAGAATTCACCTGTGAAGCCATCTGGTCCTGGACTTTTGTTTGTTGGAAGATTTTAAATTACAGTTTCAATTTCATTACTTGTGATTGGTCTGTTCATATTTTCTATTTCTTCTTGGTTCAGTCTTGGAATGTTGTACTTTTCTAAGAATTTGTCCATTTCATCCAGGTTGTCCATTTTATTGGCATATAGTTGCTTGTAGTACTCTCTTATGATCCTTTGTATTTCTATGCTGTCAGTGTAAGTTCTCCTTTTTCATTTCTAACTTTACTGATTTGCGTCCTCTCTCTTCTTTTCTTGATGAGTCTGGCTAATGGTTTATCAATTTTGTTTATCTTCTCAAAGAACCAGGTTTTAGTTTTATTGATCTTTGCTATTGATTTTTTCATTTCTATTTCATTTATTTCTGCTCTGATCTTTATGATTTCTTTCCTTCTACTGACTTTGGGTTTTGTTTGTTCTTTTTTCTCTAGTAGCTTTAGATGTAAGGTTAGGATGTTTATTTGAGATTTTTCTTGTTTCTTGAGGTAGGACTGTATTTCTATAAACTTCCCTCATAGAACTGCTTTTTCTGTATTCCATAGTTTTGGGGTCATGATGTTTTCATTGTTAATTGTTTCTACATATTTTTTGATTTCCTCTTTGATTTCTTCAGTGATCTCTTGGTTATTTAGTAGCATATTGTTTAGCCTCCATGTGTTTGTATTTTTTACAGGTTTTTTTCTGTAACTGATTTCTAATCTCATAGCACTGTGGTCGGAGAAGATGCTTGATACAATTTCAATTTTCTTAAATTTTCCTTTCTTTAAAAGGCTTGATATGTGACCCAAGATGTGATCTATCATGGAGAATGTTTCATGAGCACTTGAGAAGAAAGCATATTCTGCCAGTCTTGGGTGGACTATTCTGTAAATATCAACTAAGTCTATTTGGTCTATTGTGTCATTTAAAACTTGTGTTTCCTTAGTTATTTTCTGTTTGGATGAACTGTCCATTGGTGTAAGTGGGGTGTTAAAGTTCCCCACTATTACTGTGTTACTGTTGATTTCTCCTTTTACAGCTGTTAGCATTTGCCTTTTGTATTGAGGTGCTCCTATATCCTCTTCTCGGATTGATTCTTTGATCATTATGTAGTGTCCTTTCTTGTCTCTTGTAAGAGTCTTTATTTTAAAGTCTATCTTATCTGATATGAGTATTGCTACTGCAGCTTTCTTTTGATTCCCATTTGCATGGAATATCTTGAATTTTTTTTTTATTCTAAACACTCTTCTACAGGATGGAGTAGATATAGAGCCACAGTGACACATGATCTAGGTGGTGATAAATGTTGCTGCATCAACAGATAGAGAACCTTCTCAGGTTGAGGAAGGTAAGCATCCTACTCTTTCTCCTCTGGTCTAATCAGATCATTCTTGGAATGATGTGTTGTGTTCAGTTCCTCATGAGACAAGCTAAAGAGATCAAGGGAAACTGGAGCATAATCAAAGAAAAGTAACTGGGATTGTTGTAAACTTGAACCAGGAAATATATTGGCTTGGCCAAAAAGTTCGTTCGGGTATTTCTGTAAGATCTTATGGAAAAACCCAAACGAACATTTTGGCCAACCCAATAAAATAAATCTGGCAGTGGTGGTGCTCTAAGCATGGACACACGGAATGTCTCAGCTAAGTGGTTTCTTATTGCGTGCCTACTTTATTTCAGGGGTGGCAAACAGGTTTCAACTTTTTGCATGACAATGGTCAATTGGTTGTAACTTCCTAGAGTGATGTGACAGGGGGTGCAGAAACTATATGCAAACTCGGCCAAGAAATCAATTAGCAGTGACTGCCACAGCCACAGGGACAGAAGTGGTGGTACTTACCCAAGGTGTTGGCCATTCCTGCCTAATCAGCAACATCCTTTGACTAGCAGAAATTCAATTCTGGGCCTTGGGCTCACTTTCACCTCAGCCTCACAATGGCTTCTCCATAAGAACTCTGGTAAATCCTTCTGGAAAGTAGCCAGGCCAAAAATGAGACCATAAAGCCACCTTAACAAGCAACAGCGAGGCTGCAGGAGAATAGTAGACTCTGCTGCTCTCCTTCAGTATGGTTCAGATGAATTAGAAGAAGCATGTCTGAGCTGGTGCCACTTGTTAATTGCCTTTTTGAAGACAGTAGGAACTGAATTCTAATAAGTCTTTCTGGTCGCTATGAATGTACCCAGAGAAATATAACTTTAAAAGATAAAGAATGAAACCCCTTGAATAATATAAGTAAAAGAAGGTCAGTCCTATCTTCAAGGCCCTTTCTCCCCAATTTTTGACTTACAGGCATCCACAAAGTCCAAATGAACTCATCCTGATGAGGCATTTGAAGAAAACACTGTGAAATGATGCTGTGACTAGTGAGGTCCCTACAGGGAGTGGGGGAGTGGACGTTAAGAAGACTTAATCCTTTGTTCTCCTTATCATAATTAGGCTTGTTTTGCATGGTAGGATGCATCAGAAATCCCAGTTTTGCCAGATAAGATCTTAGACAAATTATTTAATCCTACTAGAAATTCAAACCCAGAGAGATTAATATCATTCATATCATAGAGATGTTTTTAAGCATTAAACAATGAATCTCTTTCAATTATTTTTGCTTGGTTTTAAAGTAATAGATGATCATTGCAAAAAAAAAAATCATCAGAAAACAGAAAGACATTTTAAAAGAGAGAGAAATAAATCACTTCTAAACCTACAACCTAGAAATAACTACAATGACCACTTTAATGTATAACATTTACTGAAAAGGAACAGAAGCACTTGGTACGTACACATACACACACACACACACACACACACACACACAAACAATGGTACAATGAAGAGTAAGCCTTTCTTTTGCCCCCAGAGCCCAGGGTAGACAGAACTCAAAGTTATTGGATGGCAACAAATGTCAACAGTTTCTTGTTTAGCCTTCCAAAATTTTAGTATGCAAGTATAAGCATTATACATAAATTTGTATACATTATACGTCATTTTAATGTATTTTGAGCATGTTTTAATGTTGGCAAATGCACCATGTGAGAGTGAGGTAATATTTTTATTGATAAGCCCTTCTTCTAATAAGACAGAGAGACTGGAGGACATTATTGGCCTCCAGAATCCCTATTATGTTACCAGCAACTACAGAAGCTTCTCAGGTGGTATATGCCCAAATGGATGCCCATTATAATTGGATGAGCCTTGGCCCCATATCACCAGCTGGTATTCTATTTAGCTTTTTCACTTGTTGTGTCACATGTTGTACATTCTAGGGGAGTCAAGCAGCCTTCTCCTTGGCCTCTCTCCTCCAGAATCACACATTGTTCTGGCCTTCCTGGACCTCAGCACTTAGGTATTGGAAGGATTACATAAAATGAGTCTAAATAAGAAAGTCAAGACCTGAAATAGATGGGCTTAAGAGAACCATTCCCTGTTCTATTGGAGAAAATGCTAAACTACCCATCTATAGGAAACTTATGAAAGAGTAGAGTCACATTCATGTTTTAGATAAAACTCTTTTGTTTCTCCACTTAAAGATTTTCTCCTAAACTTCATGTTCAATCATGTGTCCCTGAGAATGCCTTTTTATTCCTTTACTTGCAACTTGCTCATCTTCGAATGGATGGGGTGAAGGGGGTAGTGATGTCTTGAGCTCCCTCTAGAGGTTAACTAGGGTGACAACTTAGTTTTGTTATCTTTTCCAACCCTGATAATCTATGACTATTGCTGAAACCCATTCAGTCACAGATGAATGAGAGTAGAGTCACATTGTCTGGTTGTCAAATAGAATCAATTATCCAGTGAAGTTATAGTCATCCACAAGGGCCACCTAATTAGGAATAAATAATAAGTTCAATGTCATTCCTCTATACTGACCCTGACATAATTCTGAGAATAATGAAGTCTTAAAAATCAGAGATAGCACTGACCATTTAAGTCATGTGATTGTTTACCCAATCATGAAAGTTATCTACACACATTAACCATCGATTTATGAAAAACAGTTTTAAATAGCAAACTATGGAGTCAGTGAAGCTGGGCAGAGTTGCCTCTTACGTAGTCATCAGGTACTGAGGTTACCGTGTTAGACAAAATCTATGTAAGCAAAAGTGATCTTGAAAATGCCATAAATTGTCAATAAATTACAGAAAATATTTTATATATAATCCTACAAATAATTTTCAACTAATTTTCTAACTCTCAGTAAATATTTTGTTTTTTGATTGTTTTGTTTTATTTTTGTAGCCCTCAAAAATGTCAACAATTGGTCAACCAGTGGTTTTCATATCTTTGAATGATCAAACAACACTTTTTGGACATGTTTACCTACAACATGTGCACACTGAATTGAATGAAGTATAGAGCCACTAATCCACTAAACACCCAAACACACAAGCACTAAGGGAACTATTTAACTTGACATTAAATCAATGAAGATTTTTAAATAGAATTGTATGAATTTTAGTTGCAGTGATAGCGTGAAGGGACAAGGTATCTAGAGGTCTAGTTTAGAGACATTTATGGGCTCATATTCTCTGATTCAGCACTCTAAAGTCAAGTAACAGGAAAACTACCACTTTTCTGAATACTATAAATATCTGCTTCAATTCCTACTGTCAGCCAAGCACTTTGTTAAGCCCTCACAACAGTCTTTCAAGATTAGGTTTTAATATCTCCATTTTATAGTTGAACTTAGAGAAATTAACCAACTTTGTTCAAGGTTTTGAAGCAAATAAACTGTAGACCACAATTTGAGCCCGGAAGGCTAAAGTTCATGTTCTTCCCATCAGTCTAAAGAAAGTCTATCCTTTGTAAATGGGATTTGAATTTCCTACATCTGATAAATAACTCTTCTGTTTTCAATGAAGGTGTCACTAGTCACAAAGAGTAAATCATCATATGATTTATCCTAGTACGTGAACCCATCTATAAAGAAGTATTTCTCCTTTTTGTTGGCACTTTCTGGACAGTTGAACTCATTCTGAAAACACTAAATCTGCTGAGCTCTCCTTGCCTAGTGTCACCATTCTTCAGGTTGGGAAATACTCTGGTAAAGAGCTAAGCAATAGTTCTAAAAGTGTGGTCACCAGCCAAGCAGCATCAGCATCACTTGGGAACTTACTAGAAATGCATATTCTAGAGTTTTGCTGCAGACCTGCTAAATCAGAAACTTGGGGGGGCTGGGGCCCAGTGATCTGTGATTTAAAAAGCCCTTTCTGTGATTCTGTGCCAGGGTCAAGTTTGAGAATCACTGATCTATAGGAAAAACTCCCATGAGTCTTCCTGTAAGTCTCTCGGACCCTGAGACATCCTTCTGAAAGATCTATGCAGAAAGCATTAATCAAGCCTCTGAATTCAAATGATTAAGAAAGCGCCAAGTCTAAATTTGTTTGACTGTTCTTTTCCTTAAGCAGAAGGACTTTAATTCTGTCAAAAAGTCCCTTCAGAACAAAGGGCCCCTGCCCTCCCCTAGGAGGGATTGAAGGGTTGGAACCAGAATCATGGGCATCTGTGAACACAGACACAGACACACTCATACATACACAGAAACACCCAAACACACAAGCACTAAGGGAACTCTGTCTAGGTTCAAGGCAGGCTCAAAAGTCCCAGGGATCTTTGTGTAGGCTTAAGAGTCCAGGAACAGTACTTGACTTAAGAAATAGTGAAACTGCCTCTGTATGCATCAATATAAAAAAGGACTTTAGGCTTTGTGCCACTGGCTTGCTGTGTGATCTCAGGCAGGTAAGCAGCCTCTCTTGTTCTCAGTTTCCTCATCCATAAATGGGAAAGTAAACTTTATTGGGCACTTTCCACATGCCAAGCATTGTACTAAATGTTTTACAAGCATTTCATACTTAATACAATCCTTTGAGTTAGGTATTATAGCCCCTATTTAACAAGTTCTAAGTTCAAAGGGGTCAAGCCAATTGTCGGAGATCACACAATGATTTAGTGATGGAGTGGGGGATAATCCTTGCCTGTGACTCCAAAGCTTGAGCTCTTAACCACAACCATCCTTGAGAATTTCTTCTATTTCCATCACTCTCCCATCTGAGGACTCAAATACCCCTTCCCCATTCCACCTGAAATTTGAGTTTTTTATTTTTAGTTAACATGGATTTTTTGAATTGCTCATATAGATGAGTAGACCACACTTTAAGATAAAGAATTTCCAAAGATTTTGAGGGCACAGAAAAAAGGAAGTATTTTATATGGATATTTGGGGTAAATTTAAATATAGGTAATATTTATTTTTATATCCATTATGGACGGATTTAAGGTCGCTTCGCTAGGATGGACACAGAAAATATACAACTTGTTCATAAAATTATATAATATATAATTTATAATATATAAAACATATAATTTCATTTATGAAATGACCATGTTTGAAATATCCAGAGATGAACTGGCTTGAACAGGGAGAAAGTAATCATTTTGTGGTTCTCTGACATAGCCCAAAAAGGTCTTGAAAGCTTTTAAATGTAAATTACTTGAAATCAGAAACTACTCTGTCTTATTTTGTATCTCTACTATCTGTCGGGGTCAGTAAATGACTGTTGAATAACCTAATTTAAAAAGGAATGAATATATTATAGAAACTGAGCAATCTCCCCTTCCTGCTCCTTTAGTAAATCCTCTATTTTTTTTTTTTAGCTTCCTTTAATTTTTTTTTAACATCTTTATAGGGGTATAATTGCTTTACAATGGTGTGTTAGTTTCTGCTTTACAACAAAGTGAATCAGTTATACATATACATATGTTCCCATATCTCTTCCCTCTTGCATCTCCCTCCCTAGTAAATTCTTAACATGAATTTGCTCAATAAGATTATTTTCCTGCTACTCAGATAAAGCTACTGATTTCAGTATATGAATTTTAATTGGGAAATATTATAGTAAAAGAGGAATTTTTGAAATCTAGTTTTTAAGAGACCAGTTGCTGCACTGCAGCTGAGAAGCCCAGTAAACTGTCTGGGGTATGGGTGCCCTGGGACAGGAGGAAGATGGGCTGGAGGACAAGATAAGACAGGGTCTAAATCAACTTCAGGCTAGGCACCCACTCTAAGCCAATAAAGAGGTTGTCCCTACAGGTGAGCATGTAACAAAAAAGGAGCTTAAAGCCATTTAATAAATAAAGCAGTCTTTAAATTCCCTGAGGATAGGGAAGATACCCACTCATATTCCCAGGAACTAACCAGTCCTAGGCACAGAGCTGGCACTGAGTATATGCTTGTGCTTAATAATCATCATCATACCTACCGTGTACTGAGCATGACGTTCTGTGCAGGATGATTTCAATGCATTGTCTCCCACCCTACAAATTTTCAAGCCATGCTATTTATCCACATAATTGACTGAAAAAGGTATTCTTGAAGGCAGAAAAGAATAGAATGTGACCATTCAGTTTCATTAAAATAAGGTATAATCTGTAGTGTATCTATAGTTGGAAATATAACATCCAGCATCAGTCTGGTAACATAAATATATATATATATTCATAACTATCTACTATAAGCGCTGGAAACTTCAGCTTTACCCTAGTAAAACAGAAATATTTGGTGCTAGTAGCAGCATCAGTAGTCACAATTTTGCCATTTATTTAGAGGTTGAACAAGTTGGTACAAATGGTAATATCATTCCAATGGGGTTGAGATCTTTTTTTCTTTCACAAAATATGAATACTTTTAACATAAAAACTCTACATGTATGTGGAAGAATATGAAACATGAGACCACAGCAAGAATTTGATCTACATCAAAATGATTCTAAGAATGAAAAGCTTCGTGGAAGAATTTGACACCATGCACTTCAGTGCAGTCTGCAACTAGAATCTCACATAGACCAGGAAAATGAGGCTTTGCTCCAATGGCAAAGGTGAAAACAGAGTTCCCAGATCACAAAGTCAGACAGCCATTATTATCATCCTGACCAGATAACTGAGGAAACTGAGACTTACAGGTGGTAAATGATTTGTTCAAAGGTACAAGGCTAATATGTAAGGCAGACAAGACTGGACCTGAAATCAAGCAATGACACCTTGACCCACAACTCCTAGAAAAGCACACCCAGGCTCCAGGGCCTAGGAGAGAGACTGTTAACAAAGTGCTAACAAATAAGCTCTATATTCCCAAGATGCAGAGCTCTGGGACAGTAAGGGAAGGGGATGGCTGTAAGAAATATAGGGGCAAGAGGGATAAAGCTCATCATCGGATGATGACCATTCATCTGCTGTCATTCCCTCCTTCCTTTGCTGCTCAGCACCCCCCTCTAGCTCACCCCATATGCACTGCCCCCCCCACACTTGTATATCAACTCTGGAAGTTAGAAACAAGTCATGTTAAAGACACAAAAGCTCAGTGTGCAGAGAGATCCTGCTAGTCCAGCACTATTTTCTGCCTACTCAGACAATAGGCCTTTTTGATGTTCCTTCCAAATGATATAGTTCTTAACCCTTCACTAGAAATATACTCATCAGATAAAACAATCCCTGAATGGTAATGTTTGCATGATTACTTTTATTAATTATCAGCTGCCAGATAAGACGTTGGGGCAGTAGAGTCCTCTGGTGCATCTACTAGGGTCAATATAGACAAACAACAGCTTCCCTCCTTGATGCCTCCAGGGTGACAATCATTAGAAGTTTGTAGCTTGATTACTCCCTCATCTAATATTTTTATTCATTATGCAGAAACATTGTTCTTCCTCTACCTTTGGTTTCATCGTGTAATAAGGGAACAAAAGAGTTGAAAATCAATTACCCAGAAGTTCCTCTATCAAATGGGATCCAATATTGCCAGTGGCTTAAACTGGATTATTTGCTAGCTATCTTGTCCTTGGTTTGCCTAAAAACCTGACGGAGGCAGCTTTAGGCTGCATGGCAATCACAGGAACAAACAAGGGAAAGAGCTGTTGAAGGAGGCAGTGGGATGTATCTCCTGGACACACAAGAGGGAGAGAAATAGGGAGGGAGGCCTTGTGCATTAAAGAAGAGACAAAGCAAGAGAGGAAGAAATAGAGGAAAGGAAAGAGAGAGAGAAGGAAGGAAGAATATTAATTCTGTCCTGGGATACTGACTTACTTGGTTCCAGATAGGGCCAGGACATTGGGTACTTTTTTAAAAGAATCTACAGTGGTTCTAATACACACCAGGATTGAGACACTGAAAGGAAACAACAAAAATAGAGTATTTGAGGGACTTCCTTGGTGGGCCAGTAGTTAAGACTTTGCCTTTCAACTTTCAATGCCAGGGTACGGGTCTGATCCCTGATCAGGGAGCCAAGATCCCAATGCCTCGGGGCAAAAAAAAAAAAACAAAATCCCAAAAACATAAAACAGAAGCAATATTGTAACAAATTAAATAAACACTTTAAAAATGGTCCACATCCGGGAGACCTTCAAGATGGTGGAGGGCTGAGACATGGAGATCGCCTTCCTCCCCACAAGTACGTCAGAAATACACCTACACGTGGAACAACTCCTACAGAACACCTACTGAATGCTGGCAGAAGACCTCAGACCTCCCAAAAGGCAAGAAACTCCCCACGTAACTGGGTAGGGCAAAAGAAAAAACAGAGACAAAAGAATTGGGACCTGCACCTCTGGGAGGGAGCTGTGACGGAGGGAAAGTTTCCAAACACTAGAAAACCCCTTCACTGGTGGAGATGGGGGGTGGCCGGGGGGAAGCTTCGGAGCCATGGAGAAGAGCACAGCAACAGGGGTGCAGAGGGCAAAGCAGAGAGATTCCCGCACAGAGGATGGGTGCCAACCAGCACCCACCAGCCTGAGAGGCTTGTCTGCTCACCCGCAGGGGCAGGTGGGGGCTGGGAGCTGAGGCTCGGGCTTCAAAGGTCAGATCCCAAGGAGAGGACTGCGGTTGGCTGCGTGAACACAGCCTGAAGGGGCTACTGCACAACAGCTAGACGAGAGGGAGTCCCGGAAAAAGTCTGGATCCGCCTAAGAGGCAAGAGACCATTGTTTTGGGATACTCGAAGAGAGGGGATTCAGAGCACCGCCTAAACGCGCTCCAGAGACCGGTGCGAGCCGCGGTTATCAGCGTGGACGCCAGAGACGGGCATGAGACGCTAGGGTTGCTGCTGCCGCCACCAAGAAGCCTGTGTGCAAGCTCAGGTCACGATCCACACCTCCCCTCCCGGGAGCCTGTGCAGCCCACCACTGCCAGGGTCCCGTGATCCAGGGACAGCTTCCCCGGGAGACACGCCTCAGGCTGTTGCAACGTCACGCCGGCCTCTGCCGCCTTAGGTTCACCCGGCATTCTGTACCCCTCCCTTCCCCTGGCCTGAGTGAGCCAGAGCCCCCTAATCAGCTGCTACTTTAACCCCGTCCTGTCTGAGCGAAGAACAGACGCCCTCAGGCGACCTACACGCAGAGGCGGGGCCAAATCCAATGCTGAACCCGGGGAGCTGTGCGAACAAAGAAGAGAAAGGGAACTCTCTCCCAGCAGCCTCAGGAGCAGCGGATTAAATCTCCACAATCAACTTGATGTACCTGCATCTGTGGAATACCTGAATAGACAATGAATCATCCCAAATTGAGGAGGTGGACTTTGGGAGCAATGCTATATATATATATATTTTTTCCTTTTTCTCTTTTTGTGAGTGTGTGTGTATGCTTCTTTGTGTGATTTTGTCTGTATAGCTTTGCTTTCACCATTTGTCCTAGGGTTCTCTTTTTTTATTTTTGTTTTGTTTCCTTTTTTTAAATTATATTTTTAGCAATTGTCGTCATTGGTGGATTTATTTTTTGGTTTGGTTGCTCTCCTCTTTCTTTTTTTTGTTTATAACTTTTTAATTTTTAATAATTATTTTTTATTTTTATTTTAATAAACTTAATAACTTTATTTTATTATTATTTTTTCTTTCTTTCTTTTTTTCCTCTCTTTTCCTCTGAGCCGTGTGGCTAACAGGGTCTTGGCACTCCAGCCGGGGGTCAGGCCTGTACCTCTGAGGTGGGAGAGCCAAGTTCAGAACATTGGTCCACCAGAAACCACCTGGCTCCCTGTAATAACAAACGGCACAAGCTCTCCCAGAGATCTCCATCTCAATGATAAGACCCAGCTCCAGGGCTTCCCTGGTGGCGCAGTGGTTGAGAGTCCGCCTGCCGATGCAGGGGACACAGGTTCGTGTCCCGGTCCAGGAGGATCCCACATGCTGTGGAGCGGCTGGGCCCATGGGCCATGGCCGCTGTGCCTGTGCGTAAAAGAGGCAAGAATGTATAATGGAGAAAAGACAGCCTCTTCAATAAGTGGTGCTGGGAAAACTGGACAGCTACATGTAAAAGCATAAAATTAGAACACTCTCTCACAACAATACAAAAAAATAAACTCAAAATGGATTGAAGACTTAAATGTAAGGTCAGACACTATAAAACTCTTAGAGGAAAACGTAGGCAGAACACTCTGTGACATAAATCACAGCAAGATCCTTTTTGATCCACCTCCTAGAGAAATGGAAATAAAAACAAAAATAAACAAATGGGACCTAATGAAACTTAAAAGCTTTTGCACAGCAAAGGAAACCATAAACAAGACCAAAAGACAACCCTCAGGGGAGAAAATATTTGCAAATGAACCAAGTGACAAAGGATTAATCTTCACAATATACCAGCAGCTCATGCAGCTCAATATCAAAAAAACAAACAACCCAATCCAAAAGTGGGCAGAAGACCTAAATAGACATTTCTCCAAAGAAGATGTACAGATTGCCAACAGGCACATGAAAGAATGCTCAACATCACTAATCATTAGAGAAATGCAAATCAAAACTACAATGAGGTATCACCTCACACCATTCACAATGGCCATCATCAAAAAATCTACAAACAATAAATGCTGGAGAGGGTGTGGAGAAAAGGGAACCCTCTTGCACTGTTGGTGGGAATGTAAATTGATACAGCCACTATGGAGAACAGTATGGAGGTTTCTTAAAAAACTAAGTATAGAGCTACCATACGACCCAGCAATCCCACTACTGGGCATATACCCTGAGAAAACCATAATTCAAAAAGACACATGTACCACAATGTTCACTGCAGCTCTATTTACAATAGCCAGGACATGGAAACAACCTAAGTGTCCATCAACAGATGAATGGATGAAGAAGATGTGGCACATATATACAATAGAATATTACTCAGTCATAAAAAGGAATGAAACTGAGCTATCTGTAGTGAGGTGGATGTACCCAGGGACTGTCATACAAAGTCATTCAGAAAGAGAAAAACAAATACCGTATGCTAACACATATATATGGAATCTGAAAAAAAAAAAAAGGTTCTGAAGAACCTATGGGCAGGACAAGAATAAAGAAGCAAATGTAGAGAATGGACTTGAGGATATGGGGAGAGGGAAGGGTAAGCTGGGACGAAGTGAGAGAGTGTCATGGACTTATATATACTACCAGATGTAAAATAGATAGCTAATGGGAAGCAGCTGCATAGCACAGGGAATTCAGCTCGGTTCTTCTCTGACCACCTAGAGGGGTGGGATAGGGAGGGTGGGAGGGAGACGCAAGAGGGAGGAGATATGGGGATATATGTATAGCTGATTCACTTTGCTATAAAGCAGAAACTAACACACCACTGTAAAGCAATTATACTCCAATAAATACATTAAAATTAAAATAAAATAAAAATGGTCCACATCAAAAAAAAAATCTTTAAAAAAATAGGGTATTTGAAACCAAAAAATCTTGAAGATGTGAATTGATGTTCACTATTTATCAGTAACCTAACCTCTCTGAATAAGTATCCTTATTATAATATACAAATAATGTATTTACCAAATTTTAAATAACCACAGTAAAAGATGAGACATGATAAGCATCATAAAAAGAATAATTTGAATCTTGGTGTTCCTCAGTAGGAAAAAGAATTTACACTGCCACCTTGGGGCAGAAACCAGAGGAAGTGTTTTAGAGGGATGTAGCCATTTTAGCTACCTGAAGAAGGCTGAAGTTTTCCATGGGAAAAACAGTCTGCGTATTAAAGCCAGTGAAAATTGTTATGAATTTCAAAAGCCTCAAATACAAATATAAAAAGTTCAATTTTCTTATACTTTCCTTACCATTGAACTTAGTATCTGTCTGAAATATCAACTTTTCTACCTAATAATAGAAATTTTACCTAGTATTTCCAGGTGAACTCAGTGTATGTTGGGCAAATTCAGTCAACATAGGTTTTAGATGGGGAAGTTCAAGATTTTCAGCCCTGTAAAGGGCTGGGCAGAGGAAGGTTTTTGTTAGCATCCGGCAGTGCTAGGGTGAGACAGCAGGTCCACAGCCATCCTAGGACCTTTGTGGCCTTCCACTAATATGTAACCTGTCCCCACTATCTGCACATCCTGCTGCGTCTGGTGCTGATGCCAACGGTCCCTGATGGAGGCCATGCTGCCTCTTCCTTGTGTAGGCTCCGTCAGGGCTGCCAGCCTCTCTGGGCTATCTTCTTGCCCCTGCCCCACGAGAATGTCTGGGCATGTGAAAGGCTCAGGGGGCTGCCCTCGTCCCTCTAATTCCTAGACCCGGCACACTGCCATTTCCATAAACGGCTGCCATCTCAGAGGACTTTGCTCACTCTCCTGGGCCTCACTCAGGGACTGAACGCTGGTCCTTTCTGCCCACAGATTCTCCCCTCCCCAAGCCTCGCTGCGGTTTCTATGAATGCCCGCTCCACGGCTGGGAGACTCTGGCAGTGGGAAGGGAACAGGGACTCACTAGATCCTAACTATTGCTTCATATCTTCTCCCATCAGCGCCAACCCTTAGCTGCCTCCCAGGGATGAAGAGGGGGCGGGGGGAGAAGGTCTGATATTTAGAAGTTTCCCCTGGTCCATACATTTGGTTCAACGCGCATAATATCAACTCACTGAACAAAATGTGATGCTGAGATGGGAAGGCAGCTCTCCTATAGGGGGGTTCTCCACCAAGCGGCATTCAACTGTGCCTCCTTCCATTCCCAGCTTTCCAGAATCAGCGATGTTGAGAATAGTGAGCAGGGCTGAGTTATGTGGAGAGCTAAATCCTGGTGCCCCCAGTGACTCTCCTGAAGACATTTTTATCTCTCTTATTTAAACCCTTGTCTTTTATGATTAAATAATCAGCTCATTGGTTGCCACGGGGTGCCTTTCCCCTGGGATGTTGTAAAATAGCTGCATATATCGGCTAGGAGGCCAGGAAAATTTTCTTCGGTGGGAGGGAAGAACACCACGTGTTTGAGCTATCACAGAACAAATGTTTGCTAATTTCCTGTTTGGGGATTTTCAGTTTTTCACTTGAGTGGCTGCTGCCAAAATGAGAATTTTCACATTTTGAATATAGTATAATTTATGCAGGAGACATTCAATAATGACTCCAACTAAAGCCAACTGTAAAATTAGCCAAACATCCTTGGATCCAAAAATGTAGGCTTAAAACAATTGCTAATTGAGCCGTTTGGATCTTCTGTTCCCATTTTTCAGGGATAGAAGCCTTCAGTAAAATATAACTGACCCACAGGAAACTGCAGGCATGTGTCACCCATACAGTCTAACATATGAACTTCCACGCTGTCTCACTTCAGACCCATTATTAAACACCGAGGATGAGAACTGAGGAGTGTAGTGCACCAAAGGGTGAACCAAAACTCTACCAGGATAGTAAATGGACCCACACCCACCCACCGTCAACTCAATTCAAATGACATCTCTATCCAGGAGACATCCATGTGTTTCTTCTAATCGGAAAAACAGGAGGTGAAACCCACAAGGGGAATCCCAAATCACTCACGGAAGTCAGGACTCTTCAGTTCTATCAAATCACTTCTCTACTGGTTTCTTAAAAACACTGGTTTAATTAGAGAATAAACCATTCTGGGCATGATATCCCCCCTTGCATAACCATGGCAGCCATTAAAAGCTGAGTACAGCACACTTTCCCAATGAGCCCAAACTTGCCCCACAAGCCTAAATGGGATCTGTAATCAAACAGAATTATTAAAAGCCTAAATGGCATATGTATCAAACAGAATTTATTATATATATATAAACCTGACATCCTGGATGTATTGAATATAACAGTGGATTGTGAATTAGATCTACATTTGAAACCTGACTGTCATGAACTGTTTCAGACTAGTCATCTATGTCTTTATATTAACTCAGTTCAAAACAGAGGAGAGGGGCTTCCAGTGTCAATGATGATGAATCAAACAACAGTTAGAACAGTATTGCAGCCACTGAGAGAAAGGAAATACAGAAACCGAGCCCATATTCCTGCAACCTCCTATTTGGGAGCACTTTCAGAAGCAGGGTACAAGGAGTGGAAGCAAAGCAGAACATGGACGTCCCACTGAGTTGAAGAAGCAAGAATCAGAGTCTGGAGCAGATTAAACAACTACAATTTGTGAGAAAACAGTTCCAGAGATCAGAGAGCTGAATACGATGGGGCCACAGGTCTGCACTGGGGTTCCCATCAAACTCTTATCCCTGAATGTGGCTATAATAATGGGAATGTGGCTTACCATCTATTTTCAGTTACCATCTGTTTCAACCCAAATACTACATCATCCCATCCACACAGCAAACTCAGAGTATTTCATCCTCCTTCAACAGGTCTTTTGAGACCTCCCATGTGGACATAAGCATGAATAAACAATGGGGCACTGGTATACGTTATTCAGGCCTTCTGGTCCTGCTTGGGCCCAATACTTTACCATTTCCATCAAAGGAGTTACTGCTGCTGGCCCATCTGAATTTTGACCCGACGTGTCCAACAGAACCGAACTCAGTTCCAGACATTTGGTCACTTGGTGCCCCATGGCCAAGTGTTACTGGGCCATCAGGAAACTGTTCCTAAAAAGGCATATATTTCTATGCTGAGAATATCATCACCTTACTCCAGTCTCCCAGGGACTGCATTGTGATTCTCCATGAGGGCCTTGCCAAAAAACCCCACACTGCAAATTTTCTTACCACCAACACCTCCAATATCATGGGTTGTGCTGGATCATATGGTCCAAGCAGCATGGCTTTTTGTACTGCAGCCTGGTTCTGGTGCAGAACCCTTTCCTGCTCCAGGGACCACTCAAAGCTTGAAGCCCTCCATGTCACCAGCTAAAAGGACTGGAGCAGCATTCCTAGGTGTCTAATGTGTTGCCTTCAGAACCCAACAAAGGGGCTTCCCTGGTGGTACAGTGGTTAAGAATGCACCTGCCAACACAGGGGACACGGGTTTCAGCTCTGGTCGGGGAAGATCTCACAAGCCGCGGAGTAACTAAACCTGTGCGCCCCAACTACTGAACCTGCGCTCTAGAGCCCACGAGCCACAACTACTGAGCCCATGTGCCACAACTACTGAAGCCCATGAGCCTAGAACCCATGTTCCACAACAAGAGAAGCCACCACAATTGAGAAGCCCGCACACCACAATGAAGAGTAGCCCCCGCTCACCACAACTGGAGAAAGCCCACGTGCAGCAACAAAGACCCAACACAGCCAAAAATAAATAAATTTATTTTAAATAAAAAAGAACCCAACAAGGTTTAACAGGTACCTCTTTGTGAAAGGAAATAAAAGGCATAGCAATTTTTCTTTTCCATTGAAGCAGACATCCCAGATGGTCCTCACCCCTGAAACCCTAAAAACTGCATTGAAATGGCAGGTCCCTAAACCTTCATAGTGTTTATTACCCACTCTCCGGAGTGCATGAATCTAAAAGCAACTATCGTCCAAGCCACCTCTTGCCCATCCTCTTTGATTATCATGATGTCATCAATGCAACGGACCAGTGTAACGTTCTGTGGGATATCCAGATCTCTTCAGACTATTCTATGACAGAGGGCAGGAAAGTTAACATAGCCCTGAGATAAAAATGTAAATTAATAATTTTGTCTCTCTTCCATAAATATGTATTGTTTCTAATCCTTACTTATAATGGACATGGAAAAGAACACATTCACCAAATCAATATCATGTACCTGAGACCTTATTAATCTGCTCTAACAGTAACACCATGTCCAACAAAGCAGGTGTAATCAGGGCTGCAACTTGATAAGACTGTGGTGGTCAATGCTAGTCAACCTTTAGGATTCACTATATTTCTGCAGGAGTTAGACCAGTGAATCAAATAGAGATGTGACAGGAACCAGCATCCTAAATCTTTAGGTCTAAAACCTGGCACTAATGTTGTAAAGATACAACATTGCTTTGCTTTGTTTGTTATGAACTACTTTGGCCAGGGGATGAAGGTTCAGAGGTTTCCACTTGGCCTTGCCCACTATGATGTCATCACCTGGGCCTTCATATGAGGGTTGTTCCAACTGCCAAGTACATCAATTCCAATATACACTCGGTTACAGGGGAAATGACCATAGGGCTTGTCCACAGATACAGTGGATACACTGTGAGCCAGACTTTAGCCAGGATTCCATTTATTACCTGGTCCCTGTAAGTCCCTACTCCAACTAAGGGGACAGTTATGAGGCTTTCAGTTTTCAAGTATCAATGTAAATTCAGACCTGTGCCTGGACCCTTGAAATACATAGATATTGCCCTTTCCACAGTTCACAGTCACCTGAGTAATAGCTATATGTCCTTTTTGGGAAGGAATATAGGAATCACAATAGTATATACTTGCCACAGTGCTTCAGGTCCTTCCTCAGAAGGACCTGGCTACCTCATGGGCCAATGGTTCCAGATAAAAAATTGGCTACAGTCTGAGACTGAGCAAGGGATTGTTGACTTTTTATGGGGGCAAAGGCCCCCAGCTTTCTGCCTTTGGGGCTACAGATATTAAGAGGCACTGTGGTTGGCCGGATACTTCTGCACCTAGGGAACCATGCTCCATTAACTGTATCTATAACTCTCTATGAGTCAAACCCCCTTTGCCTCCGGTCCACCTTTCCAGAAGTTATCATAATTGTGATCTCCTGACTTCAAGCAGTTAAACATCATCCTACCTCCATTACTTGGGCCCACTGTCCTGTTGATAATAATGAGCCCAGTTCGTGACACACACACACCCCCATGTCAGCCTTGGCTTGCAGAGGAGAGCCATCCACCACTGAACTTCTTAGTGAGTTAGTGAGTCTGGTGCACTTCACACCAGCATATTCCTGATGTCTTGGTGAATGGTAGGTCCCCAGGCCCTACCTCAGATCATAATCCTCTGCTGGGTCTCCTAGCCCAACATTATGTACTAATTTGAGTATGACGACATCTCCCAATCTCTTTCCCTCCCTTTTTTCCCCACCAGTCTCTTCCTCAACCCTCTTCCAGGGAAATTCAAGGATTTCCACTTCCCTGGCTATTAGTCATCACTCTTGCCAGTCTCCTAAGAGTCACTCTAGGAGGGAGTTGGCCCTATTCCCTGAGGTCCTTGCTCAGGTGTTAATGTCCAGGTAACTTGGGAATAAATACAGTAGATTAGACATCAGAGGAGTTGAGATCTAATCTTATTTCTGACTAGGTCTAATTTTCTCAGTAAAATCCCAAATTGCAAGGATTGAACTTTCCACAAAATTGTCTCTAATATACCCAAATCTGACATTTTATAGCTTCAGTGTATTCTCCTCTAGATATCACCACTGTGACTAACTGCTATCTCTCCACATTACTATAACTATGAAAGGGCTGTAAGGAGAAATTTAAACGATTACAAATATTTCAATATGTCCTGACACCAAAGCAGAAGGAAACAGTTCAAATATAATGAGAGATACTTAAGCTTGAATTTCTTAGTGTTAAAAGATAAGTATATTAAATAGTATAAAATGTGTTGGGAAAATGGGTTATCTTTTTGGAAAACAAACAGATTAAAGATACATTAACAGCTAACCATTAAAAAAAAAAGCAGAGGTTCAAACTCAAATGCTTGCAAGGGGTATGCCTTTAATACAGACCTGTGATATTAGCCTACTGTAAAAAAAGGAGATGCTAAAACGATTATATAATATTTGACCATAACTGCCTAGTCCATTCTTACATTGTCTTTTAAAGTATTAGTGGTCCTAACAAATACACCATAAGCTGTTTTGTGATCCCTGAAGTGAAGTATAAAAGCATAATAAAACACAGAAGATACATATACACGTATTTGCTTAGTTAGCTACATTTATATGTGTGTGTATACACACATGCACACACAAAACGTGTGAGTAGGAAAGACTTATTTTAGGAGATAAAAATGGAAATTTCAGAGATTGTTTCAAGATGGTGGAGTAGAAGGATGTGCTCTTACTCTTGTGAGAGCACCAGAATCACAACTAACTGCTGAACAATCAACAGGAAGACACTGGAAGTCACCAAAAAAGAGACTCCACATCCAAAGACAAAGGAGAAGCCACATGAGATGGGAGAAGGGGTGCAATCACAATAAAAGCAAATCCTATTACTGCTGGGTGGGTGACTCACAGACTGGGGAACATTTATATTACAGAAGTCCACCCGCTGGAGTGAAGGTTTGGAGCCCCACATCAGGCTTTCCAAGATGGAGGTCTGCCAAAAGGAGGAGGAATATCTAGAGAATCAGAATTTGAAGGCTAGAGGGATTTGATTGCAGGACTTCGACAGGACTGGAGGAAACAGACACTCCACTCTTGGAGGGCACACACAAAGTAGTGTTCACATCGGGACCCAGGGGAAGGAGCAGTGACCCCACAGGAGACTGAACTAGACCTACATGCTAGTGTTAGAGGGTCTCATGCAGAGGCGGGGGTGGCTGTGGTTCACTGTGGGGGCAAGGACACTGGCAGCAGAAGTTCTGGGAAGTACTCCTTGGGATGAGCCCTCCCAGGTCCGCCTTTAGCCACACCAAAGAGCCCAGGTAGGCTCCAGTGCTGGGTTGCCTCAGGCCAAACAACCAACAGGGAAGGAACCCAGCCCCACCCATCAGCAGACAAGTGGATTAAAGTTTTACTGAGCTCTGCTCACCACAGCAACAGCTACCTCTACCCACCACCAGTCCCTCCCATCAGTAAACCTGCATAAGTCTCCTGATAGATAGCCTCACCCACCAGAGGGGAGAAAGCAGAAGCAAGAACTACAATCCTGCAGCCTGTGGAACAAAAACCACATTGAGAGAAAGACAGACAAGATGAAAACGCAGACGGCTATGGACCAGATGAAGGAAGAGGATAAAAACCCAGAAAAACAACTAAAGGAAGTGGAGATAGGCAACCTTTCAGAAAAAGAATTCAGAATAATGATAGTGAAGATGATCCAGGACCTTGGAAAAAGAATGTAGTCAAAGACTGAGAAGATGCAAGAAATGTTTAACAAAGACCTAGAAGAATTAAAGAACAAACAAACAGAGATGAACAATACAATAAGTGAAATGAAAAATACACTAGAAGGAATCAATAGCAGAAAAACTGAGGCAGAAGAACGGAGAAGTGACCTGGAAGACAGAATGGTGGAATTCACTACTGTGAAGAGAATAAAGAAAAAAGAATGAAAAGAAATGAAGACAGCCAAAGAGACCTCTGGGACAAAATTAAACACACAGCATTTGCATTATAGGGGTCCCAGAAGGAGAAGAGAGAGAGAAAGGACTCGAGAAAATATTTGAAGAGATTATAGATGAAAACTATCCTAACATGGGAAAGGAAAGAGCCACCCAAGTCCAGGAAGCACAGGGAGTCCCAGGCAGGATAAACCCAAGAAGAAACATGCCGAGACACAAAGTAATCAAATTGGCAAAAATTAAAAACAAAGAAAAATTACTGAAAGCAGTAAGGGAAAAACGACAAATAACATACAATGGAACTCACATAAGGTTAACAGCTGATTTCTCAGCAGAAACTCTGCAAGCCAAAAGGGAGTGGCAGGACATATTTAAAGTGAGGAAAGGGAAGAACCTACAACCAAGATTACCCTACCCTGCAAGGAGCTCATTCATATTCGATGGAAAAATCAAACGCTTTACAGACAAGAAAAAGCAAAGAGAATTCAGCACCACCAAACCAGCTCTACAACAAATGCTAAAGGAACTTTTCTAAGTGGGAAACACAAGAGAAGAAACAGAAAAACAAACTCATAACAATAAGAAAATGGTAATAGGAATATACATATCGATAATTACCTTAAAAGTGAATGGACTAAATGCTCAAACAATAAGACACAGTCTTGCTGAATGGATACAAAAACAAGACACATATATATGCTGTTTACAAGAGACCCACTTCAGACCTAGGGAAACATGTAGACTGAAATTGAGAGGATAGAAAAAGATATTCCATGCAAATGGAAATCAAAAGAAAGCTGGAGTGGCAATACTCATATCAGATAAAATTGACTTTAAAATAAAGAATGTTACAAGAGACAAGGAAGGACGCTACATAATGAACAAGGGATCAATCCAAGAAGAAGATATAACAATTACAGATATATATGCACCCAACAGAGGAGCACCTCAATAGATAAGGCAACTGCTAACAGCTATAAAAGAGGAAATTGACAGTAACACAATAATAGTGGGGAAGTTAAACACCTCAATTACACCAATGGACAGATAATCCAAACAGAAAACTATCAAGAAAACAAAAGCTTTAAATGATACAACAGACCAGATAGATTTAATTGATATTTGTAGGACATTACACCCCAAAACAGCAGATTACACTTTCTTCTCAAGTGTGCATGGAACACTCTCCAGGACAGATCACATTTTGGGTCACAAATCAAGCCTCAGTAAATTTAAGAAAATTGAAATAATATCAAGCATCTTTTCTGACTACAACACTATGAGATTAGAAATCAATTACACAGAAGAAAATGGAAAAAAACACAAACACATAGAGGCTAAACAATACGATACTAAATAACCAAGAGATCACTGAAGAAATCAAAGAGGAAATCAATACCTACAGACAAATGACAATGAAAACATAATGATCCAAAACCTATGGGATGCGGCAAAAGCAGTTCTAAGAGGGAAGTTTATAGCAATACAAGCCTACCTCAAGAAACAAGAAAAATCTCAAATAAACAATCTAACCTTACACCTAAAGGAACTAGAGAAAGAAGAACAAACAAAACCCAGAGTTAGCAGAAGGAAAGAAATCATAAAGATCAGAGCAGAAATAAATGAAATAGAAACAAAGAAAACAATAGCAAAGATCAATAAAACTAAAAGCTGATTCTTCGAGAAGGTAAGCAAAATTGATAAACCATTAGCCAGACTCATCAAGAAAAAGAGGGAGAGGACTCAAATCAATAAAATTGGAAGTGAAAAAGGAGAAGTTACAACAGACACCACAGAAATACAAAGCATCCTAAGAGACTACTACAAGCAACTCTATGCCAATAAAATGGACAACCTGGAAGGAATGGACAAATTCTTAGAAAGCTATCACCTTCCAAGACTGAATCAGGAAGAAATAGAAAATATGTACAGACCAAACACAAGTAATGAAATTGAAACTGTGATGAAAATCTTCCAACAAACAAAAGTCCAGGACCAGATGGCTTCATAGGCAAATTCTATCAAACATTTAGAGAAGAGCTAACACCCATCCTTCCCAAACTCTTCCAAAAAACTGCAGAGGAAGGAACACTCACAAACTCATCTATGAGGCCACCATCACCCTGATACCAAAACCAGACAAAGATACTGCAAAAAAAGAAAATTACAGACCAATATCACTGATGAATATAGATGCAAAAATCCTCAACAAAATCACTAGCAAACAGAATCCAGCAACATATTAAAAGGATCATACACCATGAACAAGTGGGATTTATCCCAGGGATGCAAGGATTCTTCAATATATGCAAATCAATGTGATACACCATATTAACAAATTGAAGAATAAAAACCATATGATCATTATCTCAATAGATGCAAAAATAGTTTTGACAAAATTCAACACCCATTTGATAAAAACTCTCCAGAAAGTGGGCACAGAGGGAACCTACCTCAACATAATAAAGGCCATGTATGACAAACTCACAGCAAACATCATTCTCAATGGTGAAAAACTGACAGCATTTCCTCTAAGATCAGGAACAAGACAAGGATGTCCACTCTTGCCACTATTATTTAACATAGTTTTGAAAGTCCTAGCCATGGCAATCAGAGAAGAAACAAAAATAAAAGGAATACAAATTGGAAAACAAGAAGTAAAACTGTCACTGTTTGCAGATGACATGATACTATACATAGAGAATCCTAAAGATGCCAACAGAAAACTACTAGAGCTAATCAATGAATTTGGTAAAGTTGCAGGATACAAAATTAATGCACAGATATCTCTTGCATTCCTATGCACTAATGATGAAAAGTCTAAAAGTGAAATTAAGGAAACACTCCCATTTACCATTGCAACAAAAAGAGTAAAATACCTAGGAATAAACCTACCTAAGGAGACAAAAGACCTGTATGCAGAAAACTATAAGACACTAATGAAAGAAATTAAAGATGATACCAACAGATGGAGAGATATACCATGTTCTTGTATTGGAAGAATCAATATTGTGAAAATAACTAGACTACCCAAGCAATCTAAAGATTCAGTGCAATCCCTATCAAATTACCAATGACATTTTTTACAGAACTAGAACAAAAATCTTAAAATTTGTATGGTGACACAAAGACCCCAAATAGTCAAAGCAGTCTTGAAGGAAAAAAAGGGAGCTGGAGGAATCAGACTCCCTGACTTCAGACTATACTACAAAGCTACAGTAATCAAGACAGTATTGTACTGGCACACAAACAGAAATATAGATCAATGGAACAGGATAGAAAGCCCAACGATAAACCCACACACCTATGGTCAACTAATCTATGACAAAGGAGGCAAGGATATACAATGAAGAGACAGTCTCTTCAATAAGTGGTGCTGGGAAAACTGGACAGCTACATGTAAAAGAATGAAATTAGAACACTCCCTAACACCATACACAAAAATAAACTCAAAATGGATTAGAGACCTAAATATAAGACTGGACATTATAAAACTCTTAGAGGAAAACATAGGAAGAACACTCTTTGACATAAATCACAGCAAAATCTTTTTTGATCCACCTCTTAGAGTCAAGGAAATAAAAACAAAAATAAACAAATGGGACCTAATGAAACATAAAAGCTTTTGCAAAGCAAAGGAAACTACAAGCAAGATGAAAAGACAACTCTCAGAATGGGAGAAAATATTTGCAAACAAATCAACGGACAAAGTATTAATCTCCAAAATATATAAATAGCTCATGCAGCTCAATGTTAAAAAAATAAACAATCCAATCCAAAAATGGGAAGAAGACCTAAAGAGACATTTCTCCAAAGAAGACATACAGATGGCCAAGAAGCACATGAAAAGCTGCTCAACATCACTAATTTTTAGACAAATGCAAATCAAAACAATTACAATTGTTACAATGAGGTGTCACCTCACACCAGTTAGAATGGGCATCATCAGAAAATCTACAAACAACAAATGCTGGAGAGGGTGTGGAGAAAAGGGAACCCTCTTGTACTTTTCTTGGGAATGTAAATTGATACAGCACTATCGAGAACAGTATGGAGGTCCCTTAAAAAAGTAAAAATAGAATTACCATACGACCCAGCAATCCCACTACTGGGCATATACCCAGAGAAAACTGTAATTCAAAAAGACACATGCATCCCAATGTTCATTGCAGCATTATTTACAATAGCCAGGTCATGGAAGCAACCTAAATGCCCATTAACAGATGAATGGATAAAGAAGTGGTACATATATACAATGGAATATTACTCAGCCATAAAAATGAACAAAATTGGGTCATTTGTAGAGACGTGGATGAATCTAGAGACTGTTATACGGAGTGAAGTAAGTCAGAAAGAGAAAAACAAATATCATATATTAATGCATATATGTGGAACCTAGAAAAATGGTATAGATGAACCGGTTTGCAGGGCAGAAACTGAGACACAGAAGTAGAAAACAAACGTATGGACACCAAGGGGGAAAAGTGGTGGGGAGGTGGTGGTGGGATGAACTGGGAGATTTTGATTGACATGTATACACTAATATGTATAAAATCGATAACTAATAACACGCTGCTGTATAAAAAAAATAAATAAAATAAAATTCTAAAATAAATGGAAATTTCAAAGAAGGATGCATTAACAAACTTGACTTTCTCAGCATGTATAATTTCTAAACACAAAAGACTATAAACAAAATTAAATGACAAGTGACAAATGAGGAAACATTGATAGTATTTGTAACAAAACAAAGATTAACATACAAAATATATAATAGCTTCAAAAATCAATATGTAAAATATAAACAATTCAGGAGAAAAAAATACACAAATGTTATAAACAAGTAACTTGAAGTAGAAATGAAAATAGTACTAAAAATACACACTAGGCCATGCCAAACACCAATCCCAAAAGGTTACATACTGTATGACTCCATTTATATAACATTCTTAAAAATGACAAACTTGGGACTTCCCTGGTGGTCCAGTGGGAAAGACTCCACGCTCACAATGCAGGGGGCCCCAGTTCATTCCCTGGTCAGGGAACTAGATCCCGCACACATGCCACAACTAAGAAGTCCTCATGCCGCAACAAAGAAGTCCGCCTGCGGCAACTAAGAGTCTGCATGCTGCCACTAAAGAGCCCACATGCTGCAACTCAGACCCAGCACAGCCAAAATAAATAAATAAATTTTTTAAAATAAGTGACAAAATCTTAAAAATGGAGAACAGATTACTGTTTGCCAGGAGTTAAGTTTGTGGGGGTAGAATCGGAAGTGGCTATAAAAGTGTAACGTGAAGGAGACTTAGATTGATAGAATATTTTGTATTTTGACTTAATTAATGCAAGCAACCTGATTGTGAAATTGTACTGTAATTTTATAAGATGTTACCATTGGGGGAAAATGGATAAAGGATACATGGATCTCCATTATTTCTTACAAGTTCATGGAACTCTACAATGCATCTCAAAATTAAAGTTTAATTGAAAACACACACACACAAAAACCCACAGTACTTAGGGACATGTAAATTAAGGCTACAGTTGACCCTTGAACAACAGGGGTTTGAACTGTGCAGGTCCACTTATACTCAGATTTTTTTCCAAGTGTGTGGATGTGGAATTGTGGATGTGAAGGAGCCACAGATACGGAAGAAGGCCAACTATAAGTTATACGGATTTTCCACTGTGTGGACAGTTGGCCTCCTAACCCTCGTGTTGTTCAAGTATTGAATGTATACTAAGAAAGCCTTTTTAGTCAAAACAGATTGGCAAAAATTAAAAAGGTTGATAATAACAAGTGTTAGAGAAGGAAAGAGGAAGCATTACTATAATACTCTTCTGGTGGTAATATACATTGGTAGGCCATTTATTGGAGTATGTTTTAGAGTTATCTATTTTAAAAATTAAATAAACATACACTTGAACACAGTTATTCCACTTCTTCATATCTAGCCAAAAGAAGTGAGAAACTGAGCGAGAGAAAGGGGAGTGGAGGAAGGAAAGTGGAAGGAAAGAGAGAGAAAAAGAAAGGAAGCACATATTCAGACAGTCATTATAAAATTACAAATAGCAATTACTATTCTAAAACTTGTGTGGCTAGTATGATTCCAAGCACCTTACATATATTAACTTATTTAACACAGAACAATGGCTTGTTTTCATATCAAGAAACTGAGGCACAGTGGTAAGTAACTTGCCCAGACTAGTTCAGGAGCTGGCTGCATCGTCTCTGTTCCTAACAGTTGCACAGAGCTGCCTCTAGATGTCCGTAACAGCAAACTATTAGAGAGTTTAAATGTCCACCAAGAGAGGTATAATTAAACAATGGAAATCTATACTGTGGAGTACAGAAATATTAAATGTGTTCAATGAGATTAAATTTGTAAAATAAAGTGATAAAGTATGACCTATTTGTAGGAGGAAATTTCACAAAATAAAAGGATATATTACACACACACACACAGACACACACACACACACGTAAATCCCAAGGTAATTAACAAAATGGTTAACAGTTGTTGCCTTAGGGGAGGAAAGTGAAATTTCTTATGATGTTCAAAAATAACTTTCTTTTTTTTTTCAGTACGTGGGCCTCTCACCGCTGTGGCCTCTCCCGTTGCGGAGCACAGGCTCCGGACGCGCAGGCTCAGCGGCCATGGCTCACGGGCCCAGCCGCTCCGCGGCACGTGGGATCCTCCCGGACCGGGGCGCAAACCCGCGTCCCCTGCATCCGCAGGCGGACTCCCAACCACTGCGCCACCAGGGAAGCCCCCCAAAATAACTTTCATTTTATCTATATTGCTTGAATCTCTTTACCAGAAAGTATTCATAAATTACTAGTTGACTTTAAAATGCTTAAAGATTATTATCAATTCAGATGACTTACTTGAGCAAGCTGCAGAATTTCCCCTACTGACCTTCAATATATTTCTTGACTCAAATTTATATCATAAAAAGTGCTTTACTGCACAATTAGTATACAATTATGTAGTTTCTCCCATACCCTCCAAACAGCTCCAGTCTCTGATGTACACAGCCATGTTACAGGAATATGGAATCAGCAGTCTCAACAGTCCAGGAGTGTAGCATCCCAGAGTATGGATGCTGTCTAAAAGGAGTTACTACCACATCCAAACACCTCCTTCAGAGGGTTCAAGGCCAGTCATTCTTTGTGGAAAGAAACAGGATCATAGTATTGCTGAAGCTCAGAAGCTTCCACTCTGAACCTCTCATCTTGGCAGGACCCAAATCTGAGTTTGATCAACTCAGTCTACAGAAACAGAAGCCCATGGCTTCAGACTGAGAAAAAGGACTTAGTGTTTTTGTGAGGCATTATTAAAATACTCATGACGTATCCATGAGGGACATTAAGAAAAAGCAAAGAGCCAAGATCCTATTTCCCAAGAAATAAAACAAGAAACCCTAAGTGAAGAGAGCTTGTGAAAAGAATACATCTGAATCATCCAACTGAAAAAGAAAAATCACATCACTTTGTTCATTGGATTTCATACTGATAACTAATTTAGTAAGCAAACTAGCTACAGGACACAGTTTGTTGTATGATTTTCTTCAAGAACTTTATATATATATATCAGCTCCTAAATAAAAATATAGTAAAAGAAATACACATAAATATTAAGAGTAGCTCCAGTTTATTGACTACCTTTTATTTCTGCATTATATATATAGTAATCACCGTTTCAGGCATTTCTAATCTTCTTTGAATCCTTAGAACAACTTCATAAAGTAGTATTTTTATCTTACTTTTACAAAGGACTTGAATGCACTGCAGCTGATTTATTAATTAAGAATAATAGAAATAATCTGTTGATTACTCATCTTTTAGGCATCGTATTGAACACTTTACAAATATATTTTCGTAAGCATGGATTTTACTTTGTAATGGTAGGGTGAGAAATGGCCCATTTATTTCTCTTAAATTAGTTAAATCTGCCTCACTGGAGGAAAATTCAATTTCCATTGGTGGGGGAAAGGAGGGCTGGGGGAGCCTTTTACCTCTCTAATGACATATAAGAATCTGAGGTCCTTTACTGTACAGATTCTATGAAAAAGACCCTGCGTTCTTTAACTCACAGTGGCCACTGCCAGCGTGCGCATTTGCTCATGCCTGCACAGTTCCCTGAAAGTGGGTGATTCCTGTGCTCTTATTTCAAACTTGGACACAGAAGCCGCCATCAAAGCAAGGAAGCTAAGAGCCATAATGTCATACTCCCTAGTCACAGCACGGAGCTCCGCAGATGAACACACTAGCACCCCAGGCACTGTAAGAACGCAGGGTGTCATTTTCACCCCCGTGCCTCTCACAGAGCCTGCCTCTTTGCATCCTTTCCCTGGTCTCAGAAGAAGCTCCCCCAACCAACTCTGGTCTGTGTTTCTCCCTTTCATGTCTGTTGTCACCACTGAATCTTGACTTCTCTGATTAGAGAAAACAGAGGTTCTCCTAACCCACTAAAGAGTCAGAGCTCTGGCCACATAATACGGGGGAACCACCCACATTATTTGTTTGAGGGCTGAACTGTCCTCTAGAGTCTAAGAAATCTCAGTAAAGCCTAAAGTCCAAGCTTGAAAGGACCTGAGATTTTATCTAGCAAACCAAAACATGCTCAACCAAAAAATCCTTAGCCTCTCCTATAAGGGGATTTTTTTAAAAGAAAGATTAATAAATCAGTTCGCTTTATGGGAGCCTCCTTTCTACATCTGAAATGCAGAAAATTCTGCTAAAATTCCTGAACATGAGAACCTCACAGTGTGTCTTTTCCATGTTCCTAGAAAGTAACACACCTACCTATCAGCAGCTTAGTACTTGTGAACCAACCTAAAAAAGGAAAAGGAAAAAGAACAGGCGTAAGTCAAAGAAGTGCCAAGTGCAAAGAAAATTTCAGCACAAAAATAGTCTGAGTAAAACTACTAAATCGTTTTTTTCTTTAGCAAAGTCTAACCTTAAAATTCATTCTCAATAACTCCCTAATATGACGATGAAAATAGATGCTCTCCCTGGCTGGTGCGCTCTCTTATGCTGGCTGGCTCTCTATCTTTCTTCTAGTACTTTAGAAATAAATTCCCAAGATGTCTTTCTGCTTTAGTGTATTTTACCAGAAGCACCAGTCACATTTTTATCACTTTTAGAGCACATTGGAGAATGCAAAACATCACGCATATATATTATTTTATATGTATGTACAAGCACAAGTCAGGTGTGAAGAAGGAAGCATTCGCTGAGTGATACTGAGCCCCAACATGATGCAGATTCTTCACCTACAGGCCACAGGTCTTGTAACTAGATCAGTGGGCTTGAAGAGCCAGCTTCTGAACACGGTTTTATTTTTTCATCGTTTGACAAAATGTTTATAAGTTATTTTAGGATTATATTATGGAAAATAGTAAAAACTGCTTGATAAGTTAGGGATGATTATATGTAAATCTGCATTAAGCAATATTATAAACATGCTACGGGAATTATATACAAGAATTTCTTGGAAATATCTCTTAAAAGTACAAAGACCCTCTCTTTGATACGAGTAATCATATTTTATCATATTGCATGCTTTGCAGTCTCATATATCAGGATTTCATGACATGATGCTCACTGGTGCAACTGAGTACAGTGAAGGACACAAGTTTTCTAAAACCTGTAACCAGAAAGAGGAAGGAGAGGATTGGAGACTATGTCTGTGTGTCTGAGAACTTAGAATGCAGAGGGTCCATGAGTTTCCTCTACTAATGTCATCTACCAAGGGCATTTAGAAGTCACCTTGTTAGGGATGCTTTTGTTACTATTACTTGTTGTTGTTACAGAGACCAAGATCAGCTTTCCCCTTTCTTGGTACCCTCAAAGGAAAGGACTGTCCCTTCTCTTTGTAAAGATTTTACTGATAGATATACATTTAATTTGAGTCAATACATACTTATGTTTCCCCTCTTACAGGAAAGATATTCCACATTGGAATTAGGATTCTGCAGTGCATTAGACATGGTAGCTGTCACCACGGGGGGCGGGGTGGGGAGGGGGAAAGAAAACAAAAAACAGACTTAGGATAGTTACAATGATTTTTTTTTAAGTACATAAATGTCTTGAGTCACTGGAAACACAAAGATGAATAAGAAACAATGCATGTCTTCGAAAGGTTCACAGTCCGGGGCTTCCCTGGTGGCACAGCGGTTGGGAGTCTGCCTGCCAGTGCAGGGAACACGGGTTCGATCCCTGGCCCGGGAAGATCTCACATGCCGTGGAGCAACTGGGCCCGTGCATCACAATTGCTGAGCCTGCGCTCTAGAGCCCATGCTCTGCAGCGGGTGAGGTCAAGGCAATGAGAGGCCCACGCAAAGTGTAGCAAAGAGTAGTCCCTGCTCGCCGCAACTAGAGAAAGCCCATGCGCAGCGACAAAGACCCAACACAGCTAAAAATAAAAACAAATAAATAAATATATTTATTTAAAAAAAAAAAATAAAGATTCACAGTCCAGGGAGGGAGGCAGATACACAAACAGGTCATTTCAGTATAGCACTGTGTTGTAATAAGTGCTAACTACCTCACTAATTTACCTAGCCAAGGACACTTACTGTTGTAGAATGGAAATGACAATTGATGATCTACAACTTCCTTGGTGCTGACATCCCACCAGCTCCTGTCCAACCTAAAAAGCCTTTTCTTTTCCTTAAATGACCTGCCTAGTGTCACATGTGGGCAGAAAACTTTTTGTTGAGAGTAGCCAGGAAGCTGATCAGGAGAGAGAGAGAGAGAGAGAGAGAGAGAGAGAGAGAGAGAGAGAGAGAGAGAGAGAGAGAGAGAGAGAGAGAGTGTGTGTGTGTGTGTGTGTGTGTGTGTGTGTGTGTGTGTGTGAAGCTGATCAGGAGTGTGTGTGTGTGTGTGTGTGTGTGTGTGTGTGTGTTTCAATGGGTCATTATTATGCCATTCCAAAGACAGGAAATAATAAATCCACTTCTTCTAAAGGAGAGACACTGTAGAGCTTAAAGATGGTTTATTAGCTTCCAGCTTATGATACACAAGAGTTATCTGGGTACATAACTCACCTCGCAGGCCCACAGTCGGCCCTGTAAACCTCAGCAGCACTTTTTCCCCACCTTTTTGACTAAACAGAAGTTACTGTACAGTTACAGCCCTGTTATATATTATATAAATAAATGTGCCACACTGACTGTACGCTCTTTTAAGTAACTCTGCTAACCTGGACACATTACCTGAGATTTATATTGCTGCATAAAGTCTAAGGGGAATGCAGGGAAATGGCTTTATAGATAGAATTAGACTGGCTATTTCTGTTACATTTCAGACACGGCAGGAGGAGAACTGTTCAGAGGCACTTGGAAAGGACGAGAGAGGGCAAAAATAATTTTAAAAAAGAAAGATTTTGAGGAAAATCTATGCAGTTTTGCCAATATGGCTGACTGTAGATTAGGTTTTGGTTGTTAAAAAAAAATCCCTTCTTTTCTTGACGAAGAAAGAAAAAAATTTTCGTGAAACTTAACATATTATGCCATTTAGCCAAGTCTCAAACTGATTTTGAAGCTCCAGTTAGAGAACTAAAACATAGTACTAAGTTGTTGAATAAATATTTGTTAAATAAATAACAAACTGTAAAGTTCCTAAAGTCTGTGATCACTGCCCCATCTCTTGCATCCAGAAGGATGCTTAGCAGTAATTATTTATTTCATGAAATGGACGACATAAACAGCAATATGTCTTACTATTCACTAGTACTGAACAGACTCCAATCCAGCCCTGTATCTGATCCTGAGAGGTAACAAAGAATATTTTACTGACAATTCACAAGTAAAGAGCTCAAGGTAAAAATAAGTGAATTGATTGGCATTTTTCTAAATAATAAATCATTAAATGAAAGAAACAGAACCCCTGGGATTCAACAATGGAATAATAAACAAGATGGCAGCAGGCATAGGTAAGAGTGAGATGATCATGTGGAAGAGTGGAGTCAGTTTCAAGGTAACAGTCAAGGACTCCAACTTCCAGCCTGGAGCCATATCATGTAAACATGAGTTAGTGAGGCTGGAGAGTAAACGTATTCCTTAATTACTCTCCCTAGAGCTTCAGTTCTTTGAATTGTGCTCTCCCTGGTGAAAGCTGCAATGTGTTCTTATCTTCCAAAGGTGTACTCTTAAGTCCCAGTCTGCACCTGTGATACTTCTGCTTTCACCATATCGTCATCTCCTTATATCAGCCACAGTTCCCATGTATGCCTAGTTTGATTTTTTAACTACAATGCAATGAAAAAAAAAGATCTATATGCATAGCATACTCACAATTTAAGTCAGATATGGCTATTTAGGTTATCAATGCTTTTCACAGCCTGAAATGTATGACCAATGCTAACTCAAATTTAGAACTATTCACCTTGACCATCTTTTTCTTACTAGTTGCTTACACTATTAGTCCTATAGTTTTCAAACACGTGTAACAAAGTGATGCTCACTTTGGCCAGCCTGTACCTCTCGTCCACTGCTCAGGCCCCGAAATGCCTTTTTCTCCCACTGCATATCTTCCTCTTAGTCCTTTTCTGCTTTTTAGGATACTCTGTCTGAACTAAATAGGAAAAGAGTCAGCTCAAGTGTCTGACTTTACTGCAACCTTCAATACCTTCCTTTCTGATACAAGTAGCATCTCGTATAGTTAGCTTTTGCTGGCATAACAAATGACTTCAAAACCAGGTGATTTAAAAATAATAATTATTTAATTGCTCATGATTTTGTGGGTTGGCAATTTGATCAGGGCTCACCTAGGATAACTCATCTCTGCTTCATATAATGTCAGCTGGCCTGAACCTCAGGTGGTAAAGCTGAGATGTCTGGGGCATCTGGGGCCTCTCTCCACAGAGTCTCATAATCCACCAGGGTAGCACAGGCTTCTGCATAGAATCTCAGAATTTTCCAACCAAAGTGAATGCTACAAAACTTCCATGGCTGCCTAGGCTTGGAAACGGCCCAACATCTCTTCTGACACATTTTATTGGTTAAAAGAAGCCACCAGACAGCCCACATTCAAGGATGAGAAAAATAGACTCAATCTCTTGCTGGGGGGAGACGCAAGTAATTGGTGGTCATTTTTATTTTAACAATTTGTTACACATTTGATTAAAAAAAAATCTACAAGCTTTAAGCACAATTGAAAATAGTAAAAGTTTTACCAAAGAATTGTTACAGTTTCTTTAATGCCAGTGCCAGGCATTAAGCACTTTACATAATACATAGTATTTCATGCTTAATGAAAAAAATAAGGCTCTGGCAAATTATGACCTATGGACCAAAGTCAGCCTGCTGCCTGCACCTGTTTTTGTACAGCCCGCAAGCTAAGAATGTTTTTTATGTTTTTAAATCGTTGAGGGGGAAAATTCAAAAGAAAAATAACATTTCATGACACATGAAAATTATATGAAATTCAAATTTCAGTGTCTATAAACAGCTTATTGGGAACACAGTATGCCCATTTGATTATCTATTACCTATCTCTGTTTTTATACTACCATAGCAGAATTGAGTAGTCACAACATGGACCATATGGCCTGCAAAGACTAAAATAACTACTACCTGGCCCTTTAGAGAAAGTTTGCCGACATCTGAAATAGATACTCCTATTATCTCCCTGACATTAATAGCAAACCAAAGCTTTAAAAACCTAAGTACCTTAGAGATAGAATTTGAACTCATATCTGCGTGACTCCAAAACTCACTCACACTGTACTCATAGCAAAGTGACAGTTAACTGCCATTTGCTGGGTACATATCTGTGTCATAATGTCTAATTCTTACGACAGCCATATAAGAAGGTACGGTTATCCCCACATTAGACATAAAAAACTGAAAGATGAATTACGGCCTAATTTGACAAATTCTGTATGACTAGTGAGTGGCAGAGCCAGAATGCAAAATCAGGTATCTCAGACTTCAAAGCTTGAGCTACTAGGAAAAGGTACATTTGTAATGGAGAAATCTGACAGACACCATCTTAACCAAGTTGTTAAATTTAATATCACCAAAAACAAGGCAAAGGAACCTTATAAACCTTCAGATGTCAGAGATGGAAGAGATAATATCACCCATGGAATACTCCAGTCAAAACTATTTAACCGTGAGGTGGATGGACCTAGACTGTCATACAGAGTGAAGTAAATCAGAAAGAGAAAAAAAAATACCGTATGTTACCACATATATGTGGAATCTTAAAAAAAAAAAAAAAAGGTTCTGAAGAACCTAGGGGCAGGACAGGAATAAAAACGCATATGTAGAGAATGGACTTGAGGACACAGGGAAGGGGAAGGGTAAGCTGGGACGGAGTGAGAGAGTGGCATGGACATATAGACACTACCAAATGCAAAACAGATAGCTAGTGGGAAGCAGCCGCATAGCACAGGGAGATCAGCTCGGTGCTTTGTGTCCACCTAGAGGGGTGGGATAAGGAGGGTGGGAAGGAGACGCAAGAGGGAGGGGATATGGGGATCTATGTATATGTATAGCTGATTCACTTTGTTATACAGCAGACACTAACGCAACATTGTAAAGCAATTATACTCCAATAAAGATGTTTTTTAAAAAAAACTATTTAACCATAATTAACTCCTAAGTAGACCATGAGAGGCATTCAAATCAAAAGACATTCTGCCAACAACCAGCCTTGGCTCTTCAAAAAGTCATAATCAAGAAAGATAATAAAAGACTAGGGAACTGTTGTCAGTTGAAGGAAATTGAAGAGGCATGATGAGTAAATGCCATGTGTGATCTCTGGTTGCATCCTGGACCAGAAGAAAAATATAAACGAGAATACCGATAATTGGAAAATTTTGAATATAAATTGTGTATTGGAAACAGTATTATATCACTGCTGAACTTCCTGAGTGTGATCCTTGCATCGTGATTACGCAGGAGAACGTCTTTTTCCTTAGGATGTAGTTGATAAAGCATTGATGGGCAAAGTACTCTCAAAGGTTCAACATACACACACATTATTGTATACGGTGTACATGTGTGTTGTGTGTGGAGACAGACAGACAGATAGAAAGAGGAGGGAGGAAGGAAGAGTAGACAGTGGTAACAACTGGTGACTCTAAGTTAAGGGTACATGGCTGTGCTATTCTTGCAGATTTTCTATGCCCACAGCTTTGCTCTTTCTTTTTATGCCACTTATGCTGTTAAACACAGAAAACCCTAGTCCATTCTCCTCACTCTTCTTGTAGAGCCTACTGTGCTCCCAAACGCAAACACAGGTTTTGTGTACATCTGAAACTGAGGGGATGTATCTCTGGACATCAGACGACCAGGCAGTTTTAAAAGGACTTCTGTTCATGCCTTACAAGAAACTTTGACACTTTGAAGAGGTTAAAGTTTTCATTAAACCTGTCACACTGTCCTAGTTTAAAGCCTTTAAGTACAATGACCCTTCTTTCCACACGCAATTGCCTAAAGGCATCTGTGTTTGGAACACACACAGGCAGGCTGCTGTAAGTGCCCATTAGTCTCCAAACCTGAAGTGCCCCCCAAAATGAGTTACAGTGAGAAACATGTACCACCACAAGTGAAAAATAGCAAAATACATCAAGAGTTCAAAAGGCAGGAGCTGAACAAGGTCCCATTTCATGCTACATTAATATGTCACTCTAATTTTATATAAGAATGAGCCTTTATACTTCCCATTCAGAATTCTGAAATATGTAGGTATCCAAGCAAGTAAATCTATTTCATAACTGGGGAGGGGAGAGGCACACCTTCAGTGTAGGAACTGCCCACAGTTTTTAGGCCAATGAATAATAAGAGAAAGAGAATGGAAAGGAAGGAAGTGGGAGGGAGGGAGGGAAGGAAGGAAGGGAGGAAAGAAAAAAGGAAAGGAAAGGAGGAAAGGAGGGAGGGAGGAAGGAGGGAGGGAGGGAGGGAGGAGGGAGGGAGGGAGGGAGGGAGGAAGGGAGGGAGGGAGGGAGGGAGGAAGGAAGGAAGGAAGGAAGGACAAAGAATGAACCCCTGCCCTATTCTAGCCTAAGCAGAATTACGTCACAAGCAGCAGTCCTGCCTTTGTTCTCTAAGAGAGAACACATGGCTTGATTAAGAGCCTGGGTGCTAGAATTAGACAGCCTGGAGTTTATATCTTGACTCAGCTACTTACCAGTCATGGGGGTCCTGGTCCTAGACAGGATTTAACCTGTCTGTATGCCAGTTTCCCCATCATGTAATGGTAATAACAATACTATCTACTCCTAGAGTTACCACAAGAATCTGATTGAGATAATTCATGGAAAGTGCTTACAACAGTGCCTAGTACATAGCAATAAACTTTGAGCTATTATTATTGTAATAATTTTAGATCAAGTATGAGGAACTTGCAAATCATCCCAGGTCTTAGTGTCAAAATCAGCATCATTTCACATGGTCATCAAATTGTCTCACCAACAATTCTTGAAAGGAAATAGCTTTCTGGGTCTCTTATTTCTACTCTCCTTCTTCAAGTGGTTAATCCATACATGTTCAATTTATTTCACGCTAAATCCCACAAAAAGAACTATATTGTAATCCAAATTCTATGCAATTCATCAACCTGTAAATGCAAACTAGAGCTACATTTTCTTTCAACGATCAATTTCTTGCAGTGTCAGCCCCCTTTAACCCAACTGCCAAAAACCAATTTCTCCTCAAAGAGCCCTGAGCCCCCTTCTTCTTGGAGACCTTAAAGAGACACATGAAAACATCTTAGTTTGTGAGACATACCAACCACAGCATCCCTCCCTCCTCTGCTTCCTTTTAGTCCATGTTCCTGCCTGAGGAGCCATTTGGGGAAGCCTTGGTTCCCTGGAGCCCATATCCAACATGTGAAGTCTCATATGCATGCAAAGGGTGGTGCCCCTACATGCCTCCAAAGCTCACGTCTTTGGTGGACATTTGTTTGTTGATATTTCTGTTTTCTGCCTCTAGTCATAGGACCTCATGGTCCTCTTGGTGACCATGCCTCCATCATTGCCAATCTGGGTAGTTTGGGTGGCCTGATGCCAATAACAGCATGTGACCCCTTTCAGACTAGCAAGAGTGAGACCCAAGACCTTGGTAATAACTGTAGATGAAAATAAGGGATTAAAAATGAAAAGCTACAATTTCTGGCAGCCACCTTGCCATCACTAAGGAGTCAAACTAAGTAGGGAGCCAATCTAAGTAGGGAGCCAATACAGAGAAGAGCCAGTTGGAGGGCTGGAAAAATACCAAGTGGTGATGACCTCATTTGAGCCTCTGGATACAACTATGCCTAAAGCTAGAAGCTGTAGCCCAGAATATTTCTATTAAGAGAGCTCACAGACATACTTCTTGCTTTAATCAGTTTGGGTTGGCTTTTACTGTTATCTGAAACTGAAAGCACTCTGAATGATAATTCATCTAATCTTTGGAGCGCCAGAGTCTTTGTGGGCTTCATACAGAAGGGAGGGAGAAGGTCTTCCTTTTCAACTCTATGACCAACTTAGTTATTAGGCCTTGATAAACCTCTGCCTATGCTTAGGGTCTTAACAAAAATCTGATCATATTTTGGTCCTAATTTTCCTAACCACAGAATGTCAAAGCCAACCCAGTTGCCCTGACCCAAAACAGACACTGAAACATCATTCTGTCCTCTTCTGCTACCAACCTGACGCCCTCCCAAAGAAAAAATTCTTCCTTCTTGACGAGTTACAAAACAGGACCTGCTATATATCTCAATGGATAGAAATGGATGTAAAGGAAAGACAATCATGAATGAAGATTATTACTTAGCCTGTCAGAAATACCCTTATCTCTGTGCTGTATGAACTGCCATTTTTTGCTTTATTATCACACACTAAGATTATGTGCCACTTCACGTTTTAATTTTTTTTTTTTTTTTTTTTTTTTTTTTTTTTTTTTTGCGGTACGCGGGCCTCTCACTGTTGTGGCCTCTCCCGTTGCGGAGCACAGGCTCCGGACACGCAGGCTCAGCGGCCACGTGGGATCTTCCCGGACCGGGGCACGAACCTGCGACCCCTGCATCGGCAGGCGGACTCTCAACCACTGCGCCACCAGGGAAGCCCCACTTCACGTTTTAAAAGAGGCTTACTCATAACCTTGGACTCCCAATCTACGTTTCCTGTAAAGTCCATTCTTAAAATGGATTCTCCTTCTCCCACTACCTGGTGTTTAGATATATAGCTTTCTCTGGGGAAAAAAGAATAAAGAATTCAACTTAAGTATCATAGCTAGAAGGACCTGGTTAAATATGATTCAGTCACATGCTGCCATGCAAGACAAATCTGTACCAACATTTAAATCACCTAGACTTTCACACAGGCATGAAAATCAATTATTCCTCCACTGATTTCTACTGTTATCTCCTAGAAAACTCGGGATGTTACTTTTAATAATCATCATCGTTATCGGCCATACCACCACAGGCCAACAGCCCTGATATTCTTCCATTTGAAAAATGTAATGAAACAGTGAAGCATATTGATGTTTCTTTCTATCATCAGTTTTTCAAGCTACTGAACTTCACCCTTTTTCTATGTTCCCACTTCTCCCAATTGTTAAGGTCATTTTCAATTTCAATCCTCTTTCCAAGGCATTAGCCAACATATCCAACTTCCTGTCAATAGGATATTTAATAAGCACACTCATTCTACTACCAACACATTAATGAAATTTCTAAGCACCACAATAGTACTTCTCTCAAAGTGTCTTCTCTCCCTACTTTGAAGTCACAATAACCTGCTGACAAATACTTTCAATTTGAGCCAGGTGTACTTAATAGTAAAATACGCTAAACTCTATTTTCTCAGTTTCTTGATGAATGTGACATGTGGGACTGGATTTTAAAAGCTTCGGGAGGCATAATGAAGGGTTGAAACACATCCATTTGCCCTTACCTGACAAAATAAAGAATAGCAACTCTATCATGTAATAAATGTAATCTTTCAGATTTTTTCTATTATTTCTAAGGTTCTTGAATCTTTAGGTGTTTCCTGAGTCACCAATCCTAATTTGTTGAAGGTGGTATGAGTTTGGGGCCAAACACACCTGGGGCTAAATCCTACCTCGCCTCTCTGCGGGATTTGGGGAAAAAAAGAAAACAAAAGAAAAAAGGAAAGAAAGAAAAGGTTTACTTTTTTCCCCAAAAACTGTTTCTCATCTGTAAAACGGGCATAATTATTAACTTTGACATCATTTCAAGGACTAGCAATGTGCCTTTGCCAGAGTATAAGTTCAATAAAAAATCTGATCTTCTCCTTCTCGCGTCTCCCTCCCACCCTCCCTATCCCACCCCTCTAGGTGGTCACAAAGTACACAAGAGGGAGGAGATATGGGGATATATGTATATGTATAGCTAATTCACTTTGTTATACAGCAGAAACTAATACACCCTTGTAAAGCAGTTATACTCCAATAAAGATGTTAAAAAAACAAAACTTAAAAAAATTTAAGAAAAAATCTGGTCTTTGTTGGGCTCATTTAGAAAGTTGTGTTTACATTATAAAATCTCACTGCAGTCAAGAGGTAACTTCAGGCACCTGCATAATAAGTTTGTGTGAGGCATGACTATTCCAGTGGATTTCATATGTTTAAGACCCTTTCTAATTTCTTACACCTTGGGGTTGATGGGGAGGCAGTGCAGCTTCAAATATAGTCTTGGCATCAATCAGGGTGAAGCTGACTATGCCACTTGTTAATTATGGGCCTTGAAAAGTTTTCTTTAACTCTCAAAGTCTATTTCCCTTTCTAAAAAAGTAGATGATAATACTATCTGATTCACAGTCTTCTCTGAAGTGTTTCACTAGATTTTGGAGCACTTAGCAGTCTTTGGCTCATAGTAGCACTTGACAAATGAATTCTCTAACATGATAAGGTAGTTCTCTCTGGAATCTTACCCATATGCAATGAATTCTTATTCTCTGTCTGCTAGAATTCCTTCCACTTGCCAACTTCCCTATGGTTAAATAATACCCTCTATGAAAATATGGACCAGGCCTGTTTTATTCACTTTTATAGATCTTGCTCCTAGAACAGTGCCTGTCACATGGCAAACGCTCAGTACGAAATTGTTGATTAAACGATGGATGAATGAATGAATGCAAACACCTTTGAGTTCATGTCAATAAAGTTTGAATTAGATTGAGGACAGCTGTTCATTGATCCTACCTACTTTATTAACATGACCACCAACTCTGACTCCTTAATTAAGGCTTTCCAGTTTTCCAAAGTGCATCAAAAGATCTGGGGCAACATAGTACCTACAGATAACAACGTGGTACCGTACACTTAAAAATTTTGTTAAGAGGGTACATCTCATGTAAGGCTTTCTTCTTAAAAACGGGGGAGCACAAGAAAATTTTGGGAGATGATCAATACATTCATTACCTTATTAAATCACGAGTGTATACATAGGTCCAAACTCATCAAATTGTATACTTTAAACATGTGCAGTTTTTTGTATGTCAATTTTATCTTAATAAGACCGTTTTAAAAAAAAAGACTTCGGGGTTGCATCTCTAAACGTCAACAGCATGATTTATTTTCCGAAAACTTGTGAGTACTCTCACCCCATAAAAAGGGTTTATCATTAAAATATAAGTCCAAACAAATCTAAAATGATTTCATGACAGCCTGACACAGCCATGATTCTAAAACTCTCATCCAGATTCTTCACCAGCAGAAGAGACTGACTGACTGAGTGTCCCTGCGGGATTCAAGAGCATAAATACACTCACTCCCACACATGTACCAAATGGTTTCAAGGGTCATATTTTATCCCAAGGACATATTCAGATGCACAAAGATGCAGTCACAAGGATTTTTATCACATAATTTTCATAATCATAAAAATGAGAACAACATATATACATAAAATATACATATTTATATTTATTTAAATATAAATATACATAAAAATATAGTAACTAAATGAATTATAGTTTACCCCAATTATAAATTCTGTATAGCTATTAAACCACATTATCAAAGAATATCCAAATACATGAAAATATTTTCAAACTATATTTTGCTAAATGAAAGAAGCTGGTTACAACCTCTAGTTATCATCACTAAAAAGACAGTAAAGTGATTTTTAAATCAAAGACCCACAGGGGCAAAGGTTATAGGAGAGGATACATCTCGTGGAAGATGGAAAGTAAACTGGCATGTAGTAGTTTCTTGTCACCCAAATACATCTAAAATTTAAGCTGGCTCTGGGAAGCCTTAGAAGTAAAGGGTTCATGCTACAAAATCTCAGAAATGCTCGAGAATAAGAAACGCCACCTAACTCTGAAAGAGGAGGAATATATAGTTCAGAAGGAAAACTGATTGGATCTCTCTCAAACCTCGCTACCATTCCTATAGAAAACTAGGGATTACTCTCTGAGGAGGTTCAGTCAAAAACATTCTGAACTTGGGGTCACTTGGCACAAGTGAGGTGAAAGTACCATACTAAAAATACGTGGATTAAGTGAAATTTTAAATACCGAAACATGAAATCCCTGGCCCCCTTCCTCCAAAATCACCTACAAAAATGCTTGTCTCAAACTCTTTCCAGCTTGGTCTCACGGCTTCACTCAGCATTAGTTTCTTCAAAATTCTTTTGTTTGGCAAATTTAAAGTTTAAACAAAATCTCAGAGAAAATGTTTAGCCTGCTAAAGAATATAAGTGTTTTAATTATTTAATAGAACTCTTTACAAACAACTTTCATAATCTTTGTAAAGGTTTATAGCTTTGTGAGTGCTGATTCTTCCGGAGGTATATCTGGAAACACTATACTTGATATTAACTTTTTAAATTATATACTTAAGTTGCAAAATGGCATGTCTTACGACTCAGTTCATAGTTCACACTTTCCACTGACCCTCATTTGTCTTCTCCCAGTTGGTCTGCATTAAAATCATCGTATTAGGAGAGTCTACCTCAGTGGTTCTCAATCGGGGAATGCTGAGGAAGGAGGCACCTCATCCCCACGTCAACTGTCTCAACGCCCAGCCAAAGTGTGAACCAGGAACCCAAAGAGGCCTTCTTGTTTTGTGTGTGATATGCGGGCCTTTCACCGCTGTGGCCTCTCCCGTTGCGGAGCACAGGCTCCGGACGCGCGGGCTCAGCGGCCACGGCTCACGGGCCCAGCCGCTCCGGACGCGCAGGCGCAGCGGCCACGGCTCACGGGCCCAGCCGCTCCGCGGCACGTGGGATCTTCCCGGACCGGGGCACGAACCCGCGTCCCCTGCATCGGCAGGCAGATTCTCAACCACTGCGCCACCAGGGAAGCCCCCCAAAGAGGCCTTCTGAAATTACACATATACAGCCCTGCCTCCAAACACTCTCCGATGCTTCAGCTAATCTCCCAGTAGACAATCCCCACGCACCCTTCAAGACTGTAATGCACACGTCAGTGGGGAGGAGCAGGAAACAGGGTAAGAACGACGTCACTCCTCCACATCAACATCAGACCAAAAGGAACAAGTCTAGACAAGCTGAGTTTGGGACAATGCTGGGGAAACATGACTTTTAGGGGCCTTTTCCATTTGATGATTTCTATAATTCTTTAGCGGAAATAGGGCCTGTCCCCGCTACAGGAATTGGTACATGACCTACGTTAGGCCAGGCAGCCCTCTGGGCCAGCGAACAGCCAGGCACAAAAAATCCCAAATATTCCTTGGGAGTTTTCAAGGTGAAGCTAGTACGAAAGTGCCTTTTCTACTCCGGTCGTGAAAGTATAAACACAAAAAAGCAAAGCTTCTGGAGAGCATGTCCTCCGCTCCAGGGATAAGCCAGGCTAAGGAAATAAAGCTGGTGTACAGAGGGAAAACATGGAGATTAAGGAGGAAAAGAGAGAATCCTGAAGGGATTTGGGTTTCTGATTATAAGCAAGCCTGTAAACTCCCCTTTTGCCCTAAACCAGTTTTGAATGGGATTGAGTTGGAATTTTGCTGCTTCCAAACAAGAGGGCCTTGTTAATTCATATTCTGTTTTCAATTGTAAACTCTGGAGGGCAAAAAACCAGGCTTGAGAGACACTACATATGGAAAATACTACCTGAATAGTGGTGGCTGCAGCGGCAATGATGACGCAAATAAACAAAGTAGTGAACGATGACTACCTCGCATGCACGCTTTTAGTCCCACCGCAGTGCCTGTGAGAGAGGGACTGTAACGTCCTCACCATCGTTACATCTCAGGAAACTGAGACGTGAGGTAACTTGCCCAAGGCGGCACAGCTGAAAAGTCACACAGCCAGGATTTGAACCTCGGCACGCTGGCGCCACAGCCCGCACATTAAACCACTATAATCTTCCTCGTCACAAGAAGTCAGTTAACCGGTCCCTTAATGCCACTGACAGAGCCCATGAACAATTCCCAGGAGATAAAAATAGAATCTGGGTAGTAAAATAAAGTCTAACCTTTTTTTTTTCCTTGATGCTTAGTCTACTTTCACTCGTTCACAGGGTGTGGCTTGCAGAGGCCTTGCTCCCGGCACTTCAGACCGGCGTTCCTAGCGCGAAACAGCTGCACCCAACAAACACCTCAGTTTACCCCCCGGCTTGGACCGCGCACGGAAGCGCTGCGCACGACACTGCAATTCAAGATGGCGGCGCAGAGACGCTGCGCCTGCGCTGTGGTCTGCGGCGTGAGCGCGGCTCTACCGTGCCCACCCCTCGAGAACTCTGCCCCCTCCCTGCTGACAAGAAGCCAGTAAAGCAGCGCGGACCACGGCCTTTCAGGGAGAGCGTGCGCCCTAGACTGTGAGCTCCACCTCTCCACTCTGTGATCAAAGAATAAAACTTTCCTTTGCTCCGAACCTAACTCGGTCTCATTCAGTGGGCTCGAATGACAGCCGGCAGAAGGACCCTTGTTGGGGACATTCTCGGTAGGGTTGGTGACATTAACAACATATCCTTTTAATTAAAGCACAGAGACCAACATCACTCTCAACTTTGAGAATGTTTGACCTTCTGAACATTCCAACTGCTTTGACATTTCAGATCTTAGTGAAAGGAGCCTCACTACACTACTGGGATTTATGTGTGAATTTCTTGGAAAATACCCTGAGGAAGCAGCTCCATCTGTAAGAAAACGGAACATGATAAATGATGACAGTCTAATGGGAAGTGCCCTACAGAGGCTGAAAACCCTGAACTCTTTGTGCTTGACTTGTGGTTTGACCTAGAGCCAATCGTTCCACCCTTGACCTCTCTGGGCTCTGTTTATTTCAGATTTAATAAATGGTAATTTTCAATGTCTCCTCACAATAGAAAGAGGGCATTTTAAGGGATATGAGCAATGCATAAAATTCTCCATGTTTCTTAAGATTTTAACGAGAAAAATTTGTAATCTCACTGCAAAAATATTAGCTAAAATGTAAAGAATGCATACAACTCAATATAAAAAAAATCCAATTAAAAAATGCACAGAGGACCTGAATAAACATTTTTCCAAAGAAGACATACAGATGGCCAATAGGCACATGAAAAGATGCTCAACAGCACTAATCATCAGGGAAATGCAAATCAAAACCACAATGATACATCACCTCACACCTGTCATAATGGCTATTATAAAAAAAGACAAGAAATAACAAGTGTTGGCCAGGGTGTGGAGAGAAGTGAACACTTGTGCACTGTTGGTGGGAATGCAAACTGGTGCAGCCACTGTAGAAAACAGTGTGAAGTTTCCTCAAAAAATTAAGAATAGAACTACCATACAATCCAGCAATTACACTTCTGGGTACTTATGTGAAGAAAACAAAAACTTATTTGAAAAGATATGTGCACCTCTATGTTCACTGCAACATTATTTACAATAACCAAGATACAGAAGCAACCTAACTGTCCATCAAGAGATGAATGGATAAAGAAGATGTGGTGTGTGTATATATATATATATATATATATATATATATATATATATATACACACAATGGAATATTACTCAGTCATAAAAAGAATCACATCTTGCCACTTGCAACAACATGGATGGACCCAGAGAGTATTATTACAAGTGAAATAAGTCGAACAGAGAAAGACAAATACAATATTTCACTTATATTTGGAATCTGAAAAACAAAACAAATGAGCAAACATAAAACAGAAACAAACTCACAGATACAGAGTACAAACTGGTGGTTGCCAGAGGGGAGGAGGATGGGGAATGGGAAAAATAGGGGAAGGGGATTAAAGAGGTACAAAGCTCAGTTACTAAATACATAAGTCACCACAGGAGGGTAATATACAGCCTAGGGAATACAGTCAATAATATTGTAATACTGTTGTAGGATGATGGATGATAACTAGACTTATCACGATGATCATTTCATAATGTATAAAAATAACAAGTCACTACGTCATACCCCTGAAGCTAATATAATAGTGTAGGTCAATTTTATATCAATAAAAAAGAAATCTTTGGTTCAGAGCAGGGGATCCTGGGTACACACTAATAAATAACAGAATAAATTACAGGCCGTCCAGGAAAATAAAACAGAAGGCTTCAGGTAGAAAGAGGAACCCAAGTTGTGGAGACACTCTAGGAGCAGAGCCCTTACAGATCAAATAAAAATTCTTATGACTTCTAAACTCAGAAGTTTAATCCAGCTTGATGTTAGAGAAAAACTCTTGTTGCTTCCAAATTTGAAAAAGGGTGGCAAAAAGATAAAATAATAATATTAATAACAATAATAATATTAGCTACAATCTACTGAGCACTTACAAGGTGCCGGCACTCTGAAATGTGTATGCATTAGTTCATTCAAGCCTCACAGCAATCCTTACATTGCAGATACTATTATTCCCATTCAACAGGTGAGGATACAAGATTTGAGCGCTTAAATTCTTGTGGATGTTTATATAGTGTGATGATTAGTTTTAGGTGTCAACTTGGCTATGCTATAGTGCCCAGATATCTGGTCAAACATCAGTCTAGGTGTTGTTGTGAAGGTATTTTTTAGATGATATTAACATTTAAATCAGTAGAGTTTGAGTCAAGCAGATTATTCACCACAATGGAGGGAAGGCTCATCTAATCAACTGAAGGTATTAAGAGAAAATAGACTGAGATCCCTAAGGGAAGAGAGAATTCTGCCTCCAGACTGCCTGCAGACTTGGGCTGCAATATCAATTCTTCCCTGGGTCTCCAGCCCGCTGGCCTGCCCAGTAGAATTCAGACTTGCCATGCCCCACAATCGTATAACCCAATTCCTTAGAGACTCTCTCTCTTTCTCTCCTTGTCTCTCATGTACATGTATATACATATATATCCTAATGGTTCTGTGCCTCTGGAGAACCCCAATACACCCATACACATAGTAACTGGAAAAGTTTGAACCTAAACCTAAGACAATCTTATTACAAAGCACACCCCAAGGTTTTCTTCAACTCATAAAATTTTCATTAGCCATTATCATTCTTTATGGGGCCTTGATACTATTGTCTGAAAACTGGCAGTACCATTGGTTTAAAAAAAAACATGAGAGGTATTCTATCATTTTCTCCTAAAGAATTTATTTCTGTTGCCCACAGCCTAAATTTAATTACGCTCAATCAAATGCCTTTGAATCCTGCCCTCCAAACCTATGTGATTTGTCATGTGCTATCTATAGTTATTTAGTTTATCATATGCTGTCTTCCCTAGGCAGGGAGACTTTAGGGAAGACTGCTCTAGCATGTCAAGGCTACTTTGAGATTCAACTGTGGGTACGTGTCTCTTGCAGTATGGGAGAAAAAGTAGGGCTAAGAGGAAGCAGGGCAGCAAAGTAGAAAGAGCAGCCTTTGCAATCAGGCAGATCTGGGTTCATATCTTGACTTTACCACATACATAAAGTTATAACCTTGAGCAAATCACTATAAGTCTCTGAACCTCAAGTACCCTACCTGTAAAATGGGGATAGCCATACCTATCTTGAAACCTTGTTTTGAAAGTCAAGGAAACATGCAAAGTAAAGCACAGTGAAGGTATTTAAGAAGTCATAGCTCTTATCATTAGCAGCACTTCCACCTTAGAATTTAAAGCCTGGTGTCTGCTTCCTAAGCTCACTTATAATCAGACAACTGTTGTTGTTTGACCATATTTCATTGACATTGCTGTGATCTGAGGTGAAGGCTAAGTCTACAATTATTCCATCTCCTATCTGACTTGGCAGCATGTCACACAGAGTGCTTTCAAAACCCTGGGCTCCCTTTAGAGACCACAAAAAAGAGGGTTAAGGGTGGAATCAAAATCAATTTAGCTTCCGCCTAGGCAGCCTTTTGCTATAATGTTTCTTGAACAACATAATGGCTCTGTGGAGCTGATGACAGAGGGCAGCAGAAGAAACAGCCTGATTTTGATCCAAGCTTGTCTGTCGTATCTAAGCTGGCATTCCAAGGACAATAGTTTCTTTAGCAGAGGGGTAATACTTGCAGAAATGGTACTGATCAGCCAAGCTCAAGTATGCCCTGAACATCTATGTGCCAAGGTCTAGGTTATGTATACTGCCCAATGTCTATAGTTTAATTCTGTAAATAAAGTTTGCTTGTTCTCACTAAAAATTAATTCATGGTCCTCATAAAATGTCTGGAAAAATCAAAAAGTAGACAGACGAACAAAATGTTATTTGTTCTCTGTAATCAAAGACAACTACTGCCAGCATTTCGGTAAATTATTTCTAGTTTTTATTAATTTTGAGCATTGATGAGGTTGTTATACATTCTATTACATATTCAATCATGTAACACCCTAAACAAAGGGTTGGCAAACTACAGCCTGCATGCATTGTGTGCTCTGGACCACTGCCTGTTCTTGTAACTAAAATTTTATTATAACACAGCCATGTCTATTCATTACATATTGCCTATGGTTGCATCCATACTACAATGGATTGAGAAGTGAGTAGTGGACACAGAGACCATACGGCCTGGGAAGCCTAAAATACTTAACTATCTCGACCTTTGCAGAAAAAGTTTATCAACACCAGCCCTAGGCAAATGGTCACTGAATGTATCAACTGTGAGGTGCACTGGCATTCCTACCTCCACTGCATTCTCCATCTGCCCACATCCTACCCATCTTTCAAGGACCAATACAATCACTGCCACATCAGAAAATCTTCCTCTCATATTCCCAACTGGAAGGCAGCTCTTCCTCTTCTAATCCCCCACAGATCTTATCCCTATTTTTCTTAATACTGCCTCCATTCCTACCATTTTTTACATGTATGTGTTTAATAAAGTATCTTTTTCTCATCTTCTAGACCATGTTTATTTCACATCACTGAGCTCACTATCTAGCACTTAAACACATAACTCAGTATATATCTGCTGAACAAAAGTATTAAAATATAGTCCCCAAGCTCCAAGAATGGACAACCTAGTTGAGGGAAATAACACATCACATTAAAACAACTAAGTATAGTTTGGATATAAGAATTGTTAAGAGAAGGAATCTATGGGTTGGACTGGTTTAATCAGGGAAAGCTTCTTGAAAGAGGAGGAACTGAACTGGGACTAAAAAGGTGCTTTTGAACTGCACAGAGAGAGAATAGGTGGAAGGCAGCAACAAAGACAGAAGGATGGAAAGTGCACAGCTTTGTTTAACACAGTGAAGAAAGATCTTGACAAGATGGAGGGTGAGCTCAAGCAGGAGAGCGAAACATACAAAGAGATTGGGTACGAGAAGAAAAAGAAAAAGAGATTGGGTATGGCCAGAAAAATGCAGGACTTTGCAAAACAATAATACAATCACCAAAAAGGAGCCTAAGTTGAGTTCCCAAAACAGCAATGACCAACCAGCATGTGCCTTAGTTGACAGCTTGTTTCGAATTCTACAGTGGAACACTATCAGTTCACTTCTGCACACTCTGCGTCTTGATGAGCATCATTTGTAAACTTTTTGAATGAAGCTGCTCCCCAGTCAGAAATGACGGGAAGGTGAATACAAATCCACTCACCCCGTGGTCTCCCACAGGACTTCATACATAATCTTCTTCAGAGCACAAACCATGCACCATTGTAACTGTCTCTGTTTACATGTTCATAGTCCCCACTAGGCATGAACTTCTTCAGGAAACCTTAGTCATGGAGTGTTTAATTATAGGAGAAAAAAAGAGCCCAATTTTTTTTTTAAGTTTAAGAGAAACTTATCTTAAGGTTGCAGTAGCTTCATATGGACCACAACTTAGGGGAGTACAGGCAGTCCTTTCCAGAACTGTGAAGACTTCAGTTGCTCTTCCTGCAGTCTTGTGTGTTTCACATCCAACAAGCTCCATACTTTTGGTCCTCCCACTCCTCTGAAACTCACCTTCTTCTCCAAGACAAACCATATTTAATAGATTCCAGAATTCACATTTTCCCAGACTTAACATCTCTATATCACGTAAATTTCTTTCTTTTTTAAAAAATTATTTTTTTATTGACGTATAGTTTATTTACAATGTTTCTGGTATACAGTAAAGTGATTCAATTATACTTACATATCTATTCTTTTTCAGATTATTTTCCATTATAGGCTATTATAAGATATCAAGTATAGTTCTCTGTGGACCTATATACAGTAGGTCCTTATTGTTTATCTCTTTTATATATAGTAGTCAGTATCTGTTAATCCCAAATTCTAAATTTATCCCTCCCTCTCCTTTCCCCTTTAGTAACCATAAGTTTGTTTTCTATGTTTGTGAGTCTATATCTGTTTTGGAAATATGTTCATTTATATCCATTTTTTTTAGATTCTGCACATAAGAGATATCATATGATATTTGTCTTTTTCTGACTGACTTACTTCACTTAGTATGATCATCTGCAGGCCCATCCATGTTGCTGCAAATGGCATTATTTCATTCTTTTTTATGGCTGAATAATATTCCATTATATATATATACGCACCATGTCTTCTTTATCCATTCAGCTGTTGATGGACCTTTAGGTTGCTTCCTTGCCTTGGCTATTGTGAAGAGTGCTGCTATGAACATAGGGGTGCATGTATCTTTATGAGTTAGAGTTTTGTCCAGATATATATCCAGGAGTGGGATTTCTGGATCATATGGTAACTCTATTTTTAGTTTTTAAGGAACCTCCATACTGTTCTCCATAGTGGCCATACAAATTAACTTTCTCACCAACAGTGTAGGAGTGTTCCCTTTTCTCCACACCCTCTCCAGCATTTATTATTTGTAGACTTGCTGATGATGGCCATTCTGACTGGTGTGAGGTGATACCTCATTGTAGTTTTGATTTGTATTTCTCTAATAATTAACAATGTTGAACATTTTTCATGTGTATATTGGCCATCTGTATGTCTTTGTAGAATTGGTCTACGTAGGTCTTCTGCCCATTTTTTGATTGGGTTGTTTGTTTTTTTGATATTGAGATACATGAGCTGCTTGTATATTTTGGAATTTATCCCCTTGTTGGTCGCATCATTTGCAAATAGTTTCTCCCATTCTGTAGGTTGTCTTTTTCTCCCATTCTGTAGGTTGTCTTTTCATTTAATTTATGGTTCCTTTTGCTGTACAAAAGCTTTTAAGTTTAATTAGGTCCCATTTGTTTATTTTTGTTTTCATTTCCATTACTCTTGGAGATGGATCCAAAAAATATTGCTGTGATTTACGTCAAAGAGTGTTCTGCCTATGTTTTCCTCTAGGAGTTTTACAGTGTCTGGTCTTACATTTAGGTCTTTAATCCATTTTGAGTTTATATTTCATACAGTGTTAGAGAATGTTCTAATTTCATTCTTTTACATGTAGCTGTCCAGTTTTCCCAGCACTGTTTATTGAAGAGATTGTCTTTTCTCCATTGTATATTCTTGCCTCTTTTGTCAGAGATTAATTGACCATAAGTGCGTGGGTTTATTTCTGAGCTTTCTGTCCTGTTCCATTGATCAAGGTGTCTGTTTTTGTGCCAGTACCATACTGTTTTGATTACTGTAGCTTTGTAGTATAGTCTGAAGTCAGGGAGCCTTATTCCTCCAGCTCCATACTTCTTTCTCAAGATTATTTTGGCTATTCAGGGTCTTTTGTGTTTCCATACAAATTTTTAAAAATTTAGTTCTAGTCCCATGAAAAATGCCATTGGTAATTTGAGAGGGATCGCACTGAATCTATAGATTGCCTTGGGTAGTATGGTCATTTTAACAACATTAATTCTTCCAATCCAAGAACATGGTATATCTTTCCATCTGTTTGTGTGGTCTTCAATCTTTTTCATCAGCATCTTATAGTTTTCAGAGAACAGGTCTTTTGCCTCCTTAGGTAGGTTTATTCCTAGGTATTTTATTCTTTCTGATGCAATGGTAAATGGGATTGTTTCCTTAATTTCTCCTTCTGCCCTTTCATTGTTGGTGTATAGAAATGCAACAGATTTCTGTATATTAATTTTGGATCTTACAAATTTACCAGATTCATTGATGAGCTCTAGTAGTTTCTGGTGGCGCCTTTAGTATCTTCTATGTATAATATTATGTTATCTGCAAACAGTGACAGTTTTACTTCTTCCTTTCCAATTTGGATTCCTTTTATTTCCTTTTCTATTCTGATTGCTGTAGCTAGGACTTCCAAAACTATGTTGAATAAAAGTGGAGAGAGTGGGAATCCTTGTCTTGCTTCTGATCTTAAAGGGAATGCTTTCAGCTTTTCACCATTGAGTATGATGTTAGCTGTGGGTCTGTTATATGTCATAAATTTCTTAACTTCCAGTGACATCTGATGCAGTTGGGGCCATGAGTTTGCACGCAGACTTGAGAATGGTACCACTACTTTAGAGTAAAATTTTGAAGGCCACAGTAGAGCATCGTGTTTTTTGAAGACATGCTCTATCACCAATGCTCTCAATGGCACAGCAGATGATACAATCCAGAAAAGCTCATTTTAAAGAGCTCCACTCTGAATATATGTTTTAGGAACATCTTAACAATTTATTTTACTTATATTTCCCTATTTGTGAGAAATAGGGAAAAGAGTTCTTTCAATAAGCATCAAATAAAAATTCTAAATGATGGAAAGCTATCACGTCATAGTGTAAGTGGCAGGTTGTATCTCTCTGAGACATAGACTGATAGCTGACAATGTCTTTCATTTAATGATATTTTCTGTTTCTCTATGACTCCAGGTTAAAGAAGGCTCTAGGCTGCCAGGTATTCAAGCCACAATTCAAAATGACATTGAAGTGCAAATCCAATTCTATCTGTTTGGGTCACAACCCCTTGTTTTACCTTCACATTCCCAAGAGAGAGAGCACACTTGTCCCAGTTTCAGTCAGATGTCCAACTGACTGAATCAGCCAGAAGGAAGGGGAGTAGAACTAGCCTGGATTAGAAAAGGAAAACTTACAAGGACAAGATGGAAGACACAGTCAGGGTGCCCAAAGATGAGGACAGAGGTGGATCTGGACCAGGAATAAAAGTGACCTGCCCCAAGCGGTGGACAGGTAATATATCAGAACCAGACTCTTCTTTTACTTGGTGTTATGATTTGGGTTTGGGTTTGGTTTTGGTAAATTGCTAGTATCTCTTTTTGCAAATTATCTATTAGCAGACCACGTGGAGACTTTTTCATGAACTAAATCCTCAACTAATTCTTTGGTTTGATTTAATAGAGCCCTGAGTTTAAAGACCTTCAATGCCAGATACTACTTGTTAATTTTCCATACCATATTCTTACCTGTACCAAAGAGGCTGAAAGCTTGGAAACTACATTGCTCAGAATCACTTATCAGCAGAGTTCTAGTAAGATTGAGTCAAGAATCCCAGACCCTCATGTGAGATTCAGAAGGAGAGAAGGTGGAGCCAGTCTTCTCTGACAGTAGGTATAGAAGTCATGTGCAGGTAGCATATGTCAGATGTGGGTTTTGCTGGAGTCTTCCAGCAGTCTCCCTGAGACCCATCCACTTAGAAGCTACAGCCAGGAGAGATAACAGGCAGCAGCTTACCTCTAATTTCTGCACTTCAGGATTTCTTGAACGTCTGGAGCAGCCACACCGACTTCTGCTCCCTAGACTTCTCAATAGGAGTGGAACCTTCTAATCTCCTCTATTAAATGGTTTCTCACTCAAAATGCTTAAGACGGCTTATGCTATCTTGACTGAACTGCCTGGTACATCCTTTTAAATAGTGGTTCCCAAACATAAGTGTGCATAAAATTACTTGGAGGGCTGTGCAAAAATTCAGATGCAGCAGTTCTGGAATGAGCCCAGAAAGCTGCATTTTAATCAAGCATTCCAGGTGACTCTGATGCAGTGGCCTGAGTCCACACTGAGAAATGCTGTTTTATTTATTTATTTTATTTTTGGCTGTGCTGGGTCTTCGTTTCTGTGCGTGGGCTTTCTTTAGTTGCGGCGAGCGGGGGCCGCTCTTCATCGCGGTGCGCGGGCCTCTCACTGTCGCGGCCTCTCTTGTTGCGGAGCACAGGCTCTAGACGTGCAGGCTCAGTAGCTGTGGCTCACGGGCCTAATTGCTCCGCGGCATGTGGGATCTTCCCAGACCAGGGCTCGAACCCGTGTACCCTGCACTGGCAGATTCTCAACCACTGCACCACCAGGGAAGCCCAGAAATGCTGCTTTAATATACAGGTGAGGACCCCTGATCTATGTGGACTCATATTGGAGCATATTCTGATGCCCAGATCAATCACCCCAGGGAGGCAGCACACTTTGCAACCTAGTGGCCAAAACAAAGTTTATTCCTATCTGAAAGTGCTCTCATCATATTCTTCAAATTACTCGCTCACCATAAACATGTTATCTCTGAGCAATTACTTACCTATGAGGTGCAATAGAGTTTAAAGATGAAGAGGGCAGGGTTGGACCTGGGATCAAAGCCCGGTTTTGCCACTTATTGGTATATGATGTTAATCAGGTCATAATAACTTCCTTATCCATAAACACCTACCTCAGAGAGCTGATCATTATATATATAATAGTATTAATGTCTACCTTCCCCTCTTATACCTTGAAATCCATAAAGACAGGAACTATATCTAATATATTTAATGCTTTATCATCATTCAACAAATAATTATTAATATGTGTCAGACGTTACACTCGATCCAGATAAGGATACACTGCTTAACGCAATGTTTAGAAGAATTCACGCTCAAAACTTTTTCAGCAGCAGCAGCAGCAGCTAAGATCAGCGACTCACTTTTAAGAGCCTGTTGTAAGGTACATCAGCAAGTCGTAAAGGGCAGACAACAGTACGTTGGAAATAATACTTCAGACCACAATAGCAGCAGCCTATTTTATTAACAGAATAAAAGTGTGATGGGAAGGAAATAGCCAAGTCCTTGCACATGAGCTAAGCTATCTGTTTCACAGCACTCAACAGCAGCTGTGCAGGAAGCATGGCTTTTGGAGAAACACGGGCAGAAAATGGCCACATTGCCACTACAGGGTAGGGAGATCTTCTGATTTGGAGTTTTAATTGCTCATGCTCTATCTTGTGAAATGCTTCCCAAATCAGGAAACATTCAGGAAACGGGGACCTAACATCATAGAGCAAGAGAGCTGCAGCTTTTGCCCCGTCTGACCCGGGCTTGCACGCTCCCCACGCCGTCCTGCACTGCCTCTCCACACTGATCTGCGAGAAGGAACGTGTTACACTGAGTTACGGCAGCTGTCGGCAAAGCTTTTCCGTAAAGGTCCAGATAGTAAATACGTTCGATGTTGCCCATTCGAGGGTCTCTATCATGACTACGGAGCTCTGCTGTTTAGCGTGAAACAGCCGGAGGCGATCGGAAATCGTGTGGGCGTGGTGGCTGTGTTCGCTTAAAACTTTATTTACGGAAACTGGCAGTGGGAAGGATTTAGCCTGTGGACCGTCTCTGCAAAACTCTCAGTCAGAGGACTGTCGAGCCAACCAGTACAGGCTGTCAAGCTCGGCTTTGCCTCAGCTGTCCGGGGTCTCTGTGGCGCCAGCCCCAGGAGGCACAGGTTCTGCATCTTTTCCACGGCCAACTCCAAGCTCCTGCTGCCCTGAGCAGGGCATGACTGGGATGGGCTCAGTGAAGCCCCTGCACGCCTATCACTGAGAAGACAGGTGACAGACTCGTCGTTTCCTCTCACGGCCAAGGTGCCTGTGCCAAACTCGGGGCCCCCATCGTTACCTCCCTCCTAAAATGTCCCCTGCGCCTTTCACCGTAGGGCCCCCGCCAGGCTCCCGTTCTCCCCGTACACTTCTCCCTCGTGTGGACGCAGGTCAGCGACACTAGAAATACAAAACAAACAAGGAAGAACGACTGGAAAAGTAAAGCAGGCCCTGACAGTGAGAGTAATGATAGTTAGCAGATGTGTGTGTATATACACCATGTACCACTTACGTGTGATGACCTTACAACACAATAACAATTACGAATATCGATCGGGGGATAAGAACTTTGTTGTACGATGTATTTGATTACAACAGTGAGCTGTGTTCACGCTCTCAGCTTTCACAGTTGGTTGTGCATGAAGCATGAGTGTGTCCGCTCACAGTTAAATATCGTGATACAGAGCATCAGTCCCCATCCCTTGTTTTCTCTCACACTTTTCAGATAATCCATATAGTGTCACACCAATAAAAGAACAAATCTTCTTGCTGTAAGGCAGCCTACTGTAATGTGAATGGAACACCGGACTTGGAATATTAATTGCAAGCCACTTATCAATGCGTCAGGCACCGTACTAAACATATTGTGTAAATTATCTCCTATTCACCTCAGCAACTTCATGATGGGAGTACTATTATCATCTCCATATCATAATGAAGAAGCTGAGGCTTGCCCTCAGAAAAAGTTTTTTTTTCCACTGCTTCCATGACAGTGTAGGGTTTTGCTTTACCTCCCTGCGAGAAAAATCACTGTACCTTCAAGAACCAGCGAGCAATTCTTAAACTATGTCTCCTGTCATGAGCTTGGGGCCCTCCATAAACTACAAAGGAGCTTCTCTGAGATCATCACATCATCATCTGAGTCTGATGTCAACCTAGTCTGAACAAGCAGAATGATCTGAGTGGGTCAGCATGACAGGCACTGACAGTCCCTTGCAAGGCCTTAGGAAGAAGAAAGAGAGCAGTTAAAGGCAAAGGATTCGATTTCACGTGGCAACATGGGTGGATCTTAAAAGCACAGTATTGATTTAAAAAAAAAAAAAAAAAGAGCCGGTGAAGTACTTGACATTGTATCATTTACATAATTTAAAAGTACATGTGTGTAAAACTGCAACACGCATTTTGGAAGACAGAGACACAACAAAGAAATATGAATTAGATGATTAGAATGGTTGTTATGAGGAAGGGAGGGAAGGGGCAGTAGGGATAAAATAGGGATAAAAGTGAAGGAGAAAAGCAATAAAATAGCAGTGGTCTTGCAAGTAATAAGGACCATGCACCTGAACTGATACGTGTCACTACTCAGTCTGCTGAAACTGAGGTCTAAGAAAGAAAACAGAAGGAAAAAAAAAAAAAGAAAAGAAAAAATGCCTTCCACCCAAAGGATATCCAAACAATGAAAATGATCATGATAAAGAGACCTGTGTAGGAAAGGTAGGGGTTGATCTAGTCTGAATCAGCTGCATCCCCAAAACAATACAATCTGGACTTCTAGAAAATAAAGAATGTCTGTGATGCAGCCTTGACAAAACAAGGGCACAGCCATCGGCAGTGCAAAATTACTCTTATTGAGCAATGGTCCTAGCCCAGTAATATTTTCTCAGGGATAAACCGACAGCTCAGTAATAGATTGAAGAGACACAGCCATTAATATATCCACTGTACTAATATATTTCTTAAATTAACATTGTATAAAATTAAATGTCACACAAACAAGATATGCTTGTTCATTAAATATAGTTGAGGAGAGGGAAAGGGTAGTGATCTCTGAAGCTAATAGGTATCCTTAATCAGGGCAGACATATTGAGAATCTTTGTAACATTGGCTAATGCAAATGGGGGGAAAATTATGTCATGTTCCAGTCAGATTAGAAAAAATAAAAAAGGTTAGATCATGGCATAAGAGGAGCCTTCGCTTCCTCTCAATATTCCAAACATCACGTTTGATGATCTGTAGATGAGTCACTAGCTGTCTTAAAAGCCAAAGAGTACTGAATAAAGTAAGAACAGAGAGAGAGAGCTGTGCTCTCTCACACAGCTCAGCTGACACTGGAGTTTTGAAGGAATTCATTTATTTTCAAATATATGCCTGACAGCCTATTCTCAAAGTAAAGTACCCTACTTTTGCTGTCACCATTACAACCTCACTAACCAGGAACATCAATGTGGCAATGACAGTTTCACAGGAACCGCTTACCAACATCTGATAGACTCTTTGAATGAGAATTCTAAATAAGTACTAGCATTGACAATTGCAAGAATGACACTGAATTTCAAGGGACTGAAAAGCCAACAGCTACAATATCTACTAGTCCAGTAACTGAGGCAAGACTCAATTCCTGGCCACCATCATCTTATCTATCCATGAGGCCGAAGTAGAAAGTAGTGTGTCTGTATGGCATGGTACAGGGGTAAAGAACATAGGTTCTAGAAGAAGACAGTCCTGGGCTTAATTCTATCTCTGCCACTGCACCAGTTGTATGAGCTCGAGCAAATGACTTATCTTCTCTAAGCCTTAATTTCCTCACATGGAAAATTGGGAAAATATCAGAATTAAATGAGATAGTATATATAAACTTTTAGCACAGATTGTTAAACACAGTTAAGTACTTAATAAACGTTAGTTATTACTAAAATTAACCTGCCAGTGCACCCTGAGGGATATAGTCAGGTAGCATCCATTGATCATTCAGTACACGCCAAGCACAGTGCAGACACTAGAGACCCAGAGATGGAGAAGCCACAGAGCTGGGTAATCCTACTTTCAAGTTTCTCAGGTGTCTGAATTACTGCTGCTTAGACCAACCATTAACTCTATTCAATTCTACATTCTCACTGGTAATAAATCAATGTACTTCAAAGGAAGGATGTTTGTTTCGTGTGCCAGACTCACCAATATCAATTTGCTATCGAGTAAAGCATGTTTATGAAAAGTAGAGAAACAGAGAACAATTAAAAATAAAGGGAGGGGGCACAGAATTGCTTTCAGAAAGCAGAAGTTTGTAATTTTAAAGAAGTTATCACCTATTGAGTGCTTACTGTATGCCAGGCACCGTGCTGTGTACCTTACATTGAATCTTCCTTTCCACCCTGTGACATAGGCATTACAATGATCCCCACTTCTGAGAAATGTGCAACAACACACTTAGAGAGTTTGGAAATATATCCAAAGATATATAAGGAATACATGGTAGAACTGGGATTTAAACCCCTAATTCCAGAGGCTGAATTAGACTGCTACACTATATTCCCTCCTTATGCAGCAAAGTGTTGTAGGATATCTATATTTTTGGAGAAGTTCCTCATTATATAAAGGAATAAACAGACCAAGGAATGCAAAGTAGCATGACTAACATCACCCACCTTTTAACAGATCCAGGATTCAAACCTGGGCTCCCTGACTTCTGGTCACGGCTCTTCCATTATGCAACTTTGGGTCCCAGTTTGTTTAATGAAATCTATCCTGAAGGAAGCATGTTAAATAGGCCTGTGCTAGCCTATATGATTAGAACAGATATTCAACTCAAATTTCCACCCATAGTAGATTCCCTGCCTCACCAAAGCACGTGATCTGCACAGCATTTAACAAGCACATTCCCATGGCCTGAAACAAAATTGATGAAAGAAAATGCAGGGATAATATGCCTCCTCTGATTGGACTTTCCAGCTCACACTCATAATCGTGATCTCGGAGAGACAGCAGTGAGAAGTCTTGAAGAGAGATCTTAATTCTTTGCCCAGGAATTGAACCTGGGCAGCCTGCATGAAAACCAAGAACCCTTGCCACTAGGGGCTAGAGGCTAGAAGCAAAGGTTCCCTGGCTCTTGCCCCATTTGAAAAATAAATTCTCAAAAAGGCAAAAACTGTAAAAACAGGTACAAAGCTTATTGTTAGAGACACAGCTCAACATGCGGGAGCACACACAAAAAATCAGTTGATTTATTTAAGACAGAAGCAAGGCAGAAATACACATCCAGAGAGAAAGGGTATGGGTGTCCTCCCTAATAAGGAGAAGCACAGTAAAGAGGCAGCTAAATCAGTTATATAGGGCAGTTCTTCTGGGTCTTTGTTTACCTTTGGCCAATTATCTTACTTCTCTTCCCACGTCTGACCTGTTGTAGGTCCCTCCCCAACATGCATGCGCATCTTTTTTCCAAGATGGATTCCAGCGCAGAGGCCTGTGGGAGGCTTGGCATTACCTATTACGGGGTGATGCCCCCTCCACTGTGACCCCCAAGGAGCCTTTCTGTGCATGTACAGTCGGGGTGGGGGTATCTCCTTGACCTCAGGACTGGTCATCTTATCTCTTTACTCCAGGAGAGCTCAGCTCTTGCCATTAACTTTGTCCTTGGAGTGTCTAGGGAAAACAGAGCTTCAATTTCACTCAAGTTGACAAACACCAGCTGTCCAGCCCAGAGGCCCATCTACTGCCTACGTCAATCCTAGAACATTCATTTTTCTATTTTCTGTTCACTAATACCCTTCACAAGGCATTTTGATCAGCAGATGGCTTATGAGATCCTTGAACCCTGTGCTGCTACTAGGCAGTCGCTAAGAGGACAGTGAACACCAGGGTCACTAACACAAATGCCTTTATGAGAAAGGCAGGTGACACAGATGAGTGATGTGGACTGGGTACCAGACAATAGGCATCATAGAAGCTGTGCGAAACTGGTGTGTGCATGTTTCATCTCACACGAAGGGGTGAGCAGTTACTCAGTTCTTGCCCATTGTTCCCACAGGGACACACAAGCTCATGTTGCCAGATATTCTAGTGTTTAAAGAAACACTTTTTAAAAAAATAAATAAATAATTTTAAAAGATTGGAAAAGAAACAATGTAAATATGGTGGGGGAGAGGGGATTGGATGAAGGCGGTCCAAAGGTACAAACTTCCAGTTATAAGATAAATAAGTACAAGGGATGTAATGTACAACATGAGTAATATAATTAACATTGTAGTATATTATATATGAAAATTGTTAAGGGAGTAAATCCTAAGAGTTCTCATCACAAGGAAAAACATTTCTTCTTTTTCTTTTATTTTGTATCTTTGTGAGATGATGTTCACTAAACTTGTTGTAGGAATCATTTCATGGTGTATGTAAGTCAAATCATTATGCTGCACACCTTAAACGTATACAGTGCTCCATGTCAATTATATCTCAATAAAACTAGAAAAAAAGAAACAATGTAAACATGAAATTTTATGTAAAATTTTCCAAATTTTCAAACATATTGTCATTTTAAAGCTAGCCTGTTTTTTAACTTGGGTGTCTGTGTTTCGAGCTCTCACACCTGCCAAAAGTCAGAATTTCTTTGTCTTCCCAGAAAACGTGTTTCTCTTGCAGATTTACTTTTTAATACTTTTTGTATTTGTTTCTAAATGTCTATGCCATTAGAGTATAAGCTCCTTGAAAATAGAGTTCTTTCACAATTCTAAGTCTCTGGTTGATAATTAGCATTCAGTACTTAAAGAAAGAAAAGGGGGTTGATCTTTCCTGAAAGATGATGTCAGATGTGTTCATTAAATCAGTCAACAAACATTCCTTGAACATCTTTCATCATAGCCAGGAACTGTGTTAGCTGTTAGGACTACAGCAGTGGAAATAATGATATATTTTGAAACTCCCCAGTTCTACTGGCACTGGAAGAGTTTTCCTAGTCTTTATAGCACTTACTTGTACACCCTCTATTATTTGGCAGTTTGGTAATGTCCAGAGCTTTGGGGGGGAAAAAAACCCACTGATTTACTGCGTTTATTGATAGTAGATATATTAATCAGCACTCTTTCAGTTCATAGCAGCAGTGGCAATCTTACTCAAACTACTAGCAAGGAAAAGAGATGGAGAGAAAAGGAGAAAGAGAGACAGAGAGAAAGTTAGACAGAGAAGAAAGGAAGGGCGGAAGGAAGGGAGGGAGGGACGAAGGTAGGGAGAGAGGGAGGAAGGGAGGGAGGGAGGGAGGGAGGAGGAATTTGCTCATATAACCAAAAAATCTTGGGATAAAACTTGTGGCTTCAGGCAGGCACATCAGGATCCATAAACTCAAGCATTTTCATCAGAAATCAATTCTTAGGCTCTAGCCATGTGTATAAACATTATGATTGCTGGCAGCACAAGACTCACATTCTAGATCTTAGCAGTATCAGAGGACAAAGAACATCTTCTCCAATAGCACTGGTGGAAAAGTCCCAGGGAGGATTCTCATTGGTTTACATTGGTCACATACACTGAAATGAACCAAGAACCATAGGAAAAGGATTCTGTTAACATAATAGAAAAGGAAAAAAAAAACAACATATGCCCCTATGTTATTAATAAAGCAAAAGCCATCAAAGCAACATGGTGCAGTCTTTCTGACAATCCTTAGGAAATGAACCTAGACCAAGAACTGTGTGGGTAAAGTCAAAATATTCTGTGTGTTAAGTCAGCAAGAAGGAAACACAGACATTAGTTTGCTACCCAGCATGTAATGGTTACGTTTGATTCCAACAATTCATCAAGTTTTACATTTAATTTCTACCACAGACTCTTTCAAAGAGTATTCCAAACAAAGGAGCTCACTTTTTAGGACATTTAAGTCAACAACAGAGTTTGGTGAAGGTATTCAGCAGTCAATTAACTTTGGGAAATTTTTGTTTATACAAAGTTAAACAGATTTCTTAACTGAAGAACTTCTCAGAGATTCAAAAGTGGTGACTTAGAATGCCTTAGTTCCCAAATTAGCTTGTCCATGAAACCCTTTGGTTCACAGAGAATCTTGTAGGCCTGGTGTTGTATGGAAGACGTGCTAGAATCCTCCACTCCACAGGGAGATGGAAATGACTTGTTTTGTCTGTGCATTTGAAACTGGTGCATAGTGGTGTGAAAACAGCATGGATTTTCACATTGGCACTGTGTTTGAATGTCAGTTTTTTACCTTTATCCTAGATCAAATTACTTAAAACTCTCTGAACCTCTTCATCTATATGAAAGGAGGTGCTATGACTTATAAGATAACATATGCCAAAAAGTCTAGGACAATATCCTGCTCACAGAACACACTTGTTAATGTTACTTTCATTTCATTTGAAATTCATCCAGGCCTGATATAAACTTCCACCAAATGCAGTAAACTCCAATAAAATCAGCACAAAACTCTAATAGTGCCTTCTTTGATTTTAAAGAGTCTCTTTCCTTGATAACAGCATATTTAGAAAGCTTTAAAAAAATAGAAAGAATGATATCTGTAACTCACAGTAAATCTCCAACTAAATTATTCGAGCTATTTGTTTATAAACAGCACAACCAGTCAAACATGAAGCTTAAATTGGGAAATCAATTTCCCTGCAAAATAGTTCAGGCTACATGGAGTTGTCCTGGAGAATCTGATGGCTGCAATGACGAACTGTTTTCATGACATCACTCACAAAAAAAGAACATTACAGGACTGACACAGAAACAATCCTGAATTACAAGGCGGACAGAAGGACAGGAAGACATTGATCTGCCCTTCTTTGCAAGGGTTCCCAAATTTCTTTCACCCTCTACAGTCATCACCCCCAGAGATGCTATGCCAGCCGAGTGCAGAATTGCTGCAGAATGTGATCAAAGATTATAAGTTAAAATTTATCCAAGCCTCAGATTCATAGTGCTCTAACAGTTTTAGCATTTTTACAAATCTGTCATAAATTCTTCTTCAAGGAAGTTATAACTCAAAAATCAGTTGAAAAATAATGAACCAAATTAGAGTTTTCAAAATTATAATTATTTTAACAGATACTATTTTATTTATTTATTTACTTATTTTTGCCGTGTTGGGTCTTCGTTTCTGTGCGAGGGCTTTCTCTAGTTGTGGCAAGTGGGGGCCACTCTTCATCGCAGTGCGCGGGCCTCTCACTATCGCGGCCTCTCTTGTTGCGGAGCACAGGCTCCAGACGCGCGGGCTCAGTAGTTATGGCTCACGGGCCTAGTTGCTCCGCGGCATGTGGGATCTTCCCAGACCAGGGCTCGAACCCGTGTCCCCTGAATTAGCAGGCAGATTCTCAACCACTGCGCCACCAGGGAAGCCCTAACAGATACTATTGATTGTCCAACTGTTATCTTCCTCTCTTTCCTTCTAAAAGAATAAGAAATTGTATTCTGGCCTCTGCTCTGCTCCTTCATGAGCTTCAAAGGTGCTGGCTGACTCCATCCTTAGCTGTAAGTGGTGGAAAACCCTCCTTGGTCTAAGCCAAACCTGTTTAACCATACCGGGTACAGGAGTGAGCATGTGACACAATTTTGGCCAAGACGTGAGAAGTCCATTACAAGGTTTTCAGATAGGAAATCTCATTCTTGAAAAAAAAGAAAAGAGGGGTAGGTCCCTCTTCTTCCTACAGATATTGCCCTGTGTGGATGTAACATCTGGACCTGCTGCAGCCGCCTTGCTTCCAGCATGAGAATGAAGACATTGCTAGAGATGGCAAAGGAGAGAGAGACTTTAAAAAGCCTAATTCCTTCAGGTTCTCTGAACCACTCAATCGACAAATTCTGAATTCTTTCCTACCTCTGGACATCCTGGTGTGAGATTAATATATTTCCTAATTGTTTATGCCAATCCGAGTTGCTGATTAGTGCAGGACAAAGCCACCTGATACAAAGGCCTTGAAGAGAATAACAAAAGCGTGGCGGACACTACTGTAAACACCCAGTGTCTATTCTCCCTTTCTACCTCTCTAATAGCACTCCCTATTCTGTTTCAGGTAGCCCAGTTGCAGAAACACTGTCATTTCTGGACAATAAAATGTACGCGGATGTCTACTGTTGGGGCTTATGAGAAAGCTACTATTTGACTTATTAAAATAAATTTGAAAAGGAGAGGTGGTTCTCAGTGCCCTTTGCCTTTTGCTTTTTTCACCTTCTTCCTGCCTAATCTGTGGACTACATGCTCAGAGATTGAACAACCAACATGCTAAGAGTGATAGAGCAGTAAACCAGAAGGAACCTGGATTCTTGATGCCTTCCTTGACCAGCTGTGCTCTTCCTAGAAGACATCACTCCAGACTTCCTTGGTAAAAAAAAGAAACCCTTGCTTGAATAAGTCCCTGAAGTTCTGTTTCACTTGTACAGCCAATGCAACCCCAATACAAAAGTAATAAGCTATTTATTTATCAGCAAATAACAAAACAAATTAAAGATTGGGAAGAGTGTAATGAGTAGATAAAGGTGTGGGCTCTGGAAACAGGTTGCCTGGGTTTGAAAGCTAACTCTGCCTTTTGCAAGCAGTAGGATTTTAGTTGTTACTTAATTTCTTTAGGCCTTGGCTTCCAGGTAAAATTGGAATGATTAAAAAAATAAATCTACTCCAAAGAGTTACTATGAGAATTTAATGAGACAATCTATGTGGGGAAAAAAATGAGCCTACAACTCAACACTTCTTCATCCAAGAACCATTGAACACACCACCATGTACCAGACCCTGTTCTAGGTACTAGGACTAGAACAGTGGACAAAATAGACAAAACGCCTCATTCTTATGGAGCAGGCATCCTATTGAGAGAAAATAGATAGTAAACAACATAAGAAAGAAAAATATACAGTGTGTTAGACAGAAGATAAGAGCTATTAAAAATGAATAAGCCAGGAAAGAGAAACAGAAAGTAGTTGGGGTGGAGAGTTGTAATTCTAAATAGAGTGGATGAGGAAAGCCTCACTGAGAAGGTGATATCCTTGTAAAGATATGAAGGAGATAACAGCGTGAGTCACGTGAATCCCTGGGAAAAAGGCATGTTAGGCAAAGGGAAAAGCTAGTACAAAAACGTGAGGAAGAGAATCTCTAGTGGGTTCTATAAACAGCAAGGAAAACAATATAGCTGCAGCAGAGATTTTAACAATTAGCTTGAAACAATTTTTTCCCTTTCAAAAGCAAGGCTAGAGCTTTCAGATTTCAAACCATTAGACCATTAGAATATAAAATGAATATGAAAGTAGTGAAAATGCTTACATGAAAATTTCCCCACCTTCTATTTCTCTCTGTATCCTCTATAGAGTATCTGTGTAACGCCAATGATTGGTCATGTCTTAGTCATCCCGGCCTGTCATAACAAAATGCCATAGACTGGATGGCTTAAATAACAGATATTTCCTCCCAGTGCTAGAGGCTAGACGTCCAAGATCAAAGTGTCTGGCATATAGTAACTGCTCAGTTAATATCACTTTTCGGTTATGCTGGACTGGCAGGAAATAGAGAGGAGAGAGAGACAGAGGGCTGAGAGATGACATCCAAGGACAGAAACACAGGGATAAAAGAAAGTGTTCTGGAACTCATGGAAAGACACATCACTGTCCTAGTGTTTTGTTCATGGGCTGGGCTACGTTCATCTCGAAAGGGGGCAAATTCAGTGAAAAGATGTCAGGAGAAGAGAACTTTAGCATTGAGTTTGAGGTGAAATGCCATGGGAAGTGATTCAGATGCTTCCAAATTACTGTTTCTTTGAAGCATCCTCTTAAAATGGAATCAGGCCATTTAGGAAACAGGGTGTTGGAAAAAATACCACTGTGAACAATGGGTAATTGCTATTGTTGTTGTTGTTACAAAGTGCTTTCTCTGTAACAGGCACTGAAATAAGACCATCATATATATGATCCTTCTTTATTTGTCCCATCTTTCTCTAACTACAGCCAAGAAGAGTTCTATATTTTAAGGAGTCATGGGATTCGATTGGGCCTGCCTGGATAATCCAGAATACTCTCCCGATTTCAAAGTCCTTTTGCAATGTACAGTAACATATTAGCAGGTTCTGAGAATCAGGATATGGACATCTTGCAGGGGCATTTTTCTGCATACCACATGGTGTGACAGAAGTAACCCCCAGTAAGTTTGATCCTCACAATTCCGATGTAGAGTACATAAGTTTCCCCATTTTAAAGGTGGAGGAACCAAGGAAAATGGGTAGCCTATGGAAGTTGGAAAAGGCAAAGAAATAGATCCTTCCCTACCATCTAGAGAAATGAACACAGCCCTGCCAGCACCTTGATTTTAGCCCACTGAAACCCATACAGGACTTTTGACCTACTGTAAGATAATAAATTTATGTTATTTTAAGCCACCAAGTTTGTAGTAATTTGTTACACAGCACTACAAAGAAACTAATACACAGCCTAAATTAGTTATTTAAATACAGGGTTAAGTCATAGATATTGGAGAAAATTTTATAATCAAACCTCAACCCACTGCCAAATATAGGTAAGCGAAAATTATCTGGAACTAGAACTGGATAAAGCAATCAGAATTCATTACAAGTTCATCCAACTATGACACGTGTCTCAGAACTCTTTATTTTGATTCAATTGGCTTAAACTAACAGAAAACTTGTTGGCCATGTAACAAAGATTCAAACAAAACGTGGCCTCCGGAATTGTTGATTCAGTAGTTCATCAAAGTCATCAGAGTATCTTTTCTCTGCTTTTTGCAGTGACCATTTCATTCCAAAGTTGGCTTCCCTCATGGCGGCAAAAGTACAATATTCAGAAGAAGCGAGCTCTGGCTTTTTGTAGGTCCCTCAAACTTGTCCTCACATCTTATCAGCCTTTGCTATAAGCCTACTCCTGAACAAATTCCTTTGGGCGGAGGAATGCTATGTGCCAGGGGGCACAGTCAGGGTTAGCTAAACCAGTCACTGTAGAAAGGGGTATAAGATTACCTTGATTGGATTAAAACAATCAGTTTCACTTCTGGAACAGGAGGATGTTCCCAAATGAAGACACAGTAGTTAATAATTCTATCCAGACCTGAAGTCACTAGTAGAACTTCACAGTATGAAGCCTAATGTGAAAGATGAAAAGAGTCAGAGAAAAATAAATGGTTGAAGAAAAGCGAACAGAGAATAAGAGAAAACTATACACATTATGGGAAACTGAAGGGACAATAATAAATGCTTTGGATGTTCTTAGCAACATCTTTCTAGTGTTTCTGAAACTTGAGTAATGAACAGACCACCTTTAAAAGAAAAAAAATAAAAGGTAATTCCAGGGCCATAAAAAATAGTGATTGGGCTTCCCTGGTGGCGCAGTGGTTGAGAGTCCGCCTGCCGATGCAGGGGACACGGGTTCGTGCCCCGGTCCGGGAGGATCCCACATACCACGGAGCGGCTGGGCCCGTGGGCCATGGCCGCTGAGCCTGCGCGTCCGGAGCCTGTGCTCCGCAACGGGAGAGGCCACAACAGTGAGAGGCCCGCATACCACAAAAAAAAAAAAAAAAAAAGTGATTAAAGGCATAGGCTCTAGCTCTTGAAAACCTGGCTTCAAATCCCAGCTCCATCCAGCGCCTGCTGGTCACACATCCCTGGGCCCCTCTCTTTCTCCATTTTTTCATCTAAAGATAATAATAATACCAACCTCATGGAGTAATTTATGAGGTCAAAATGAGTTAATATACATAAAATCATTGGAATAGCATCTGGCTAGTATAAGAACAATCTAGATGTTAGCTAAATAAAACAATGTTATCTGAATATGTACAAACAAAAAACTAGGTAAAATATCTGCATGCTTATATTGCTTATAAATCTTTAGAATTAAAGTAAATTTACACATTATATTTAAACTAAAATCCGACAAATTCAAATCGTCAGTATCGATTTAGTGTGATGGATAATGTGTTTTTTAATAAATGAAACCAGTGCTCACAATAACAGGTCAAACTGCTCCATAGCTGGTTCTTTGGAGTCTGGCAGTTTTGTGGTTTTTTTTAACATGATTCTTTTGGTTTTTGCTTTGCACAAACTTTTATTGATACTTTATTATTTTGCAGATTGAAAATCAGGGCTTCTATAAAAACAAGCATTGCAGTTGGAATCATTGTTTCCACCATCTAACATTATGTATTTATTATTTAACAAATATCTATTTAATGCTTACTCTGTATCAGTACCATGCAGGCGTTGGGGACTCAGCAGTGAAAACGACAAGGTTCTAGCCCTCATGGAGCTTATTGTCTAGATGAATCAATAAAACAAACAAAGTAATAAGAGCACATGCATAAACATATAATTTCTGGTCATGGTAAGTGTTATAAAAAAAAAGTATAGCAGGGTAAAGGGACAGCAAGTGAGAATTCATGGAATGAGGCAGAAAGGAATCAGAGGTGGTTTAGGTTGGGAGGTCAGGGAGAGCTTGGCTTCTCAGAGACTTGAAATGAAGAAGCCAGCTCTTTAAAGACCTGGGAGAAGAGCTTTACAAGCAGAGGAACCAGCAAGTGCAAAGGCCCTGAGGTAAGAGCAAGGTTGGTGAGATGTGGAAGCTAGAGGCTAGTGTGACTAGAATGAGTAAGGAGGAAATGGCCAGAGTTGACACTGGTGAAGAGGCCATACACCAGATCATGCAGGACTTCACAGGCCACAGTCAGTGTGTGAATGTTATCCTAACTGTGAGGGGAGTTTGCTGGAGAGTTTTAAGCAAGGAATTAACGTGGCTCTAAATGAGGTTTTTTAACACGATTTATCATGGAACTGTTCATTTTCCCCCCATCATTTCCTTACTCAAATCACTGCACAGGCCACCATACCATCACTGGGCCTTCCTTTGGAGCAGATACATCACATGCATGATGTTCACTTCTGTTCCTTATCATTATAACTTGAAAATTTTTTAAGGTACTATTTGATGCAGCACAAATGCAAAACGGGATCCTGAAACGGTTATACAGATGGTCTAGAATATGTTTCTATGTTCTTTTTGGGTCACCACATAAAATTAAACAATTCTCAGAAAGAGCTCATGGACATCTGAGAATACATCTTTATCCCTTAGTTTGAGAAATATTGCTCTGTCCCAGAATCTACCTGCTACACCCCCTTTTTTTTTGCTCTGCAGGCAATTTGTTTCTTTGCCCACAAAGCTCTGCTCACTCCTCCTCTCTGCTCTAGACCATCCCCTACTTATTTATCTCCAAAGAGTGTTGATGATGTGACCTGTCAAGGTTCAGGACATCCAACAAACTCCTGACTTATAGCCAGGATCTCTCTCTTCAGATTTGATTTGGTACGCGTATGTGTGCGTATGTGTGTGTAAATTTTAAAAATTTTCATTCACAATATTTAAGAAAGTAGTTGGGCCCAAGACTGCCCTCTACTCTTCCGTCACCTTAAGAAGACCTTGGGTAGATGGCCCATATCCCACTTCTGCTCTGGGCAATGAGGCAAAATTCTTCCTTCATTGATATGATCTTCCTTTAAAGCGCTTTCCAGGACTGGCTCCCCCCTCCTCCCTGATATTAAAGCAGTAAATGGGTGAGGGACCAGGAAAACTCACCTCTAGCCTTATAATCCAACATCAGGAGACCCCGTGGAGGATAGAGCAAAACTTTCAAAAATTGCCATAAAGAACATGCATTTACTCAGCTTTGTCCTTTCTTGGGGACCCCTCCAGGGCATGAGTAAGGCAAGTCCAAAACACTTGACCCCTGGTCAACTACCATGTATATTATTTTAGAAACACTAGAAACAGAGGAAATACAGCTTTTGTACAGCTAGCCTCAAGCTCTAGTGCCATGTTAGCTGCCCCTTGGAGGGACTCCTCTCCCGCTGAGCTACAGCTGCAGCAGACAGAGACAATCCTGGCTAGTCTGTGGTGTCTGCCCCGCAAACCCAACAGTCTGGATGGAAGACGACGGCTGAGGTCACTCAGTGACCCTGAAGCTACGGCAGCTCGAATGCAAAATCAGATCGTGTAAGCAGAGTGAAGCTGCTGCAGCATCTGATGGGAAACAAGAGCACAGACTAGATGAGCACTGCAGAGAAGTCACCCCGACCAGCCTTCCATCCTATATGCATAGCCCTCTCTCCACTAATAATAACAGTTGTCATGAATTAACCACTTAAGTCTGTGCCAGGCATTGCTCTCAACCTTTATATTTACCTACAAGGCGTGTGTTTTTATGACCCCCGTTTACCGGTGGGCTGGGGGTGGTGGTGGTATGGAATTAGGCACAGAGAAGTTAAGCAACAAAGCCAAGATTACACAGGTAGTAAGTGGAGAAGCCAGGCTGAGAACCCAGGCTTTGAGGTTCTCACTACACCGTGCTGCTGCTTAGAGACAAGTATTCCAGGGAGGTTTACACCTTGTACTTCACACTTCATTCATCACAAGGCAAGAAGCTTGTCGGGGTGAGACTAGGAAGAGGGTGGCAAATTCCCTGTGACGGAAGGAAACAGCAGGAAAAGAACAATATGAAGAGGGTGGGGGTGGGGGGTTGGTTGATCATCCTTCTTCTGAAGCAAAGAGGTGTTTTTGGAGAAAAGAAGATTCCCACGTGTAGGTTTGAATTACTGTCGTGCTAATAAACGGGCCATCAAAGCAGCCCAGATTCTACTTGCATGAGGCTTCCTGCCTAGGAAATAATTCAGGTATAAACAGGTCGTTGAACAAGTCCACTAAGAGACCTTTCAAAGACTGAGTGGGGATAGAAACCAGAGTTAAAGGTATAAGAGAAAAAGAAGACAGTGGAAGTAAATTCTTTTAACAAGCTCAGCTCTAAGGTAAGAAGAGAGGGGATACAGAGTCAATCTTCTGGAAAGATTTTAAGCATCACTTGAGATTCAATTATTCTCTCATCAATGTCTGGGTTTCTTAAAAGTCAAATAATAGCACGAGTCATGTCTACACTGGCCATGACGGAAGCAGCTGCCTAAGCAGATTGACTGTCTTTCTGTGTCTTCAGAGACTATCAGACCAGGCGTCTCCCCCGCAGTCCCTGCACAGCATATGCTCTTCCCTGTGGTGTGAGGGTATCTGCATTAGCCTAAGTACACGCAGCAGGCCCTTTCATTAATGCTCAATACGCTTCGCACATTAGCAAATATCTCTGTGTCCCCTATGGAACTCTGAGGCATCTGGTAGACTCGTGTCTCCCTCAAGATCCTGCTTGTTTCTCTTACAGCCAAAAGGCACAAGTCACATACTCTTAATTTTGCCCCCAAATCATGGTAAGCCCTATCTCCAAACACTCTTTGACCTTCAACCTCTTACTTTGTTGACTGGTTTAACTCTAAGGAGTTAAACCGTCAAATTCATGGTTCTCAGCCTTACTGTCTTTGTCATTTTCATGACCAAATATACGAGAATTTTTGGTGGCACACTCAGAGGGATTAAAATGCAAATGTCAGCATTTACAGATACATTCAAAACCGAAATAAAAATGTATTGTCACTACTCTATTTAGTTGGCTGTCCTTAGGCTTTGCATTATGATTTGAATTAAGCAGTTTTTTTATACTAATCACATTCATATACATACACGCCTAAGGCAAGATCCTCTCACATGTCAGTACACAGGCAGTTCAGCTTTGCCCTGACATTAAGTTGCACTTTCAGATCTTACTTGCCAAAATGTACCCTACTCGACAGCCCTTCATCTCTGTGACCCATGTCCAAGATATCATCATAGCACTCTATTTCTTCAGCTGGGCAACCTACCTGTGGAATTTTGCTGGAACTCCAGTCTGCCATAATACACAGGTTAAATATACAATTTAAACTCTGTTGCAAGCAAAGAAGATCTGAGAGTTCAAAACTGGGAAATAGTTTTCCAAAACGTAGATAGTTTATTGTATGCAGTTTGGCTGAAAGGTAGAGACAAATGACCTAGAAAAATTTCTCATCTTCCCTCAGAGCCTAAAAGCCTATAGCTGTTGGTATAACCCCCAAAGCATCTAGAGGGATCCGTGTGGAGTTGACTACACATCTTGGTTTTCCCAAGACAATACCAGTTAATGCCTGTTGTTGAAGTAGTTCAGTGTTCCAATGGTAGCATCCCATTTCTCTCTCAAATGTGTCCTCATTTGAACAACAAATTATTTGGTCATCTCAGACAAAGAATATCACAAATCTCCCAACCAGTTAAATGTCAAAAATTTTCCAACTTTTTAGCCAGTTTTAAAGTCATATAAGTATTATTTCAAAGAAATAGTCCTCCAAAACGTGAGTTAATGGAAGCCAGCACCTCTGAGAAAGAGAGGCGAAAATTTCAAGTACAACAGTGCATCCGGGAACAAACAACTATAAAGAAGTCAGCTGACATTTGATGCTGAGCCTAAGAAGCATTATAAATAAGAACTGAAAGAAGTTTTCAGAGCTTTAGGTCCACACAGCCAAAGTAAATCAAGTCTGCAAAGATTTTATGAGACTCTAAAGAACACACCAAGAAGATGAAAATGAAAACTCTGCAATTTTTTTTATTATTACCATTGATTTTAACTTTTTAGAAAAGGTCCTGAGATTACCAGAGGCACCAGATCAGATACTATCAGTGAGGTGAAACAAACTGTTTGGTTTTAACCCTTCTGGAGATTCTGATCTGCCTGAACCAGGCTCTAACACTCATATCCCTCATTGAACAGATGTTCCATTAAACTACACCCAAACCAAAGTGGGAAGTGCTGAATCCTAGCATTTGGTAAAATTTTGAGGCAGTTTGAATTGTCATTTTGTGCATCTGAATTTATGGCTGTCTACTTTTATTATGTCTTATTAGCATCCTTTTTGTCTTACCTCAGTGTTTGCTCATTCTTGCAGCTCTGAACTTTTAAAGAGCAGTTATTTCATGCATTTATTACTCTTTACTTCAACCTTCCAAACATTCACAGAACTGTACATAGGACTTTCTCTGCCTTCTCTGAGACCCTATCCAGTGGTTTCTGGATACTGCCCTAATCCCGAATCCCTGCTATTTCTCATCACCCTTTATTAACAGACTTCTAAGTGACTTTTTTGAGACAACGGGATTCTGTTTTTAGCCAAGCCTATTTCACTCAAATTTGCAAGTAAAATTTCATGAGAAGCTGTATCAAATGCTTTATTAATTTCCAAATATATATTCTAGACTCAGCCTTAAATTCATGCTGTTCTTTATTTACTAGAGAACTTATTTTCCAAGCCTTTTTCTTTAATACATATGTAAAATTATTCCTCTTCTCTTTTAACCTCCCTGCTATGTCTTCTGATGGTAACAGATCATGCCACTTGATATGACCACAGAGCTGTGCTCTGCTTTTCTGTTTAAAAAATCCAAATTAAAGTGACCAGAATGGTGTAGAAATCATCTTGAGGGCAACTCAAGGAAACAGAAATAGTGGGCCTGCCCAAAAAAGGCTTAAATAAAAACATAATATCTGCCTCTCTGAAGGATTGTCAAACTGTATCCCTGAGGACCAGGACCAGGACAAGAGATAAGAATTATAGTGGCAGATGTGCCTCAACAGAATTCATTCATTAGTTCAATAGTTATTGAGAGCAGTCGACATAGAAAGCATATTTTGGACCCGTGGAGGATGCAAAGAAAAACGAATTAAAAGTCCCTGCTTTCAAGTCCTTTACAACCTATTATGGTCACATAATGCACAAGAGTAAATGTAACTGTCCAACTCTGGCATGGACTGAGCCATGGAGCAAGGAGCAGTTGGTCACTAGAGAGATACAGGTAAAAGCTGAATGCCCACCTCTCAGGTCTACTCTAGGAAAGATTCCTGTATTGGCTGGATATTCATTTACTTTTTCTCTGCCTTGTTTCAGAAAGGACTCTCAAGCCAGATTTTTCTTACTCCTAAGCCATGTATTCCATGAGTAACAGAGATACTATTTTTACATCTTCCCTTGTTAGTAAGCCAGCAGCTCCAGGATCTGACATTGAGGACCTAGGCAAGGAGGCAAAAGTAGAATACATACACAGAAGTCCTTGCCAGAGATAAAGAACAAGAAAAGCAGTCTCCACTGGCCCTGGAGAATATACCAGAGGAGAGGTAAAGGGAAAGTGAAGGGGTCACATGTGCAGACCTTCACAGTCTCCTCATTAGAATGGAACCATAGGGCGAAAGGGATGGAAGTACCATAGCAGATGTGGGAGATCCGCAGCACTGGTGGGGTGATGGCAGGCTTCACCAGTTCAGCTTGGAGGAGTCTGTAAGTCTGTGGAAGTTCCAACGACGTTCAACATGCTGCAAAATGGAGTTCAGGGGAGACAGATATATTAGGCTGAGTATACGAGTTCGAAGTACCACCCTTGGATTTCACAGCCTATGTATAACATAAGGGTGATCCAGAAATGGCTATGTGTCCTACTGAGGAAACAAAGAGGACCAGAACAGGTAGGAAAAATATCAAAGGCCTGGGACGAGAACAAAGAGTCCACATGTAAATGGAGGCAAATGGCCACAACCATGGACCCCATTCAGATATATCACCATGTCTCAAAAGGCCAGACAATATCAGCTTGAGACCAGAACAACCAACCGCACAAAGTCAGTAAGAATCGGTGGGATGACTCGTAGATATCAGACCACTCTTTCCTCTAATACCACAAAGTAACATAAACCTCCTTTCAATTTCCAGACATCAACCTGGAGAAAAGCAGGAAAAGAGAAAGGCAACCTGAAAGAGTGAGTGTAGCCAACATAATCAAAAATCCAAAAGGGACTGTTTAAACCGAGAGACTGAAATACCATCAACTAATTGGTAAATTTCAGATTTTCCCCCAAGCTCTCTAATAAATATACAGCCTTCTAAACCCCTATACACATAAACACAAGCACCCTACTACCCAGTGAGATAGGGTTCATAGGAGACATTTATTTCATTTTAGAAAATCAAGAAAACTAAATGTTCTCATATATCTAAGCAGTAATATGTGTAGATTCTTGATCCCAACACAAATTCACGGGCACATATTCACATACGTGACGCCAAATAGTTAATCATTCATCAAGAAAATCTTTCTAAAAGGTGAGGCTCTCTTTTGTGGGGACACTGAGAGGCCCTTGTACAAATTCACAGTTGTTCATTTCTGTCTTCTACAGTAATTACTTTCTCAAACAGGATTATTATCCTGCTTTAATGCTGTATTTTAATCTCCCTCATGTTGTTGAGTTTTAATGTTTTCCACATACTCTGTATGGCTATTAATTTGCATTCTTCAAGAAGTCAATTACCCATACATTGCTGTACTCGTTGAACCCACGAACCTATTTACAAGAAATGTGAATTGCAGCGTCACAATCACTAAAAGAAAACTTGTCTCTTCTTTCTACGCAATATCTTCTCCCCTGTCAATACAGCCTTCCTTCATGTTAAGATATTCTTGAGGTTTTCTACTGAAATCACACACTGTGGACCACTGTTCTGTGTATATGAGCTTGATGTCACTGGGTATCATATGTAATTATCACCCACAAAGGAATGTTACTCAACATATATTGTATGTTCATATGTTCCTCATTTATTGTAGCTACACGTATTTGTCAAATCAGGTACATCAGAACAAACCATCACATCTCAATATGTAGAACAGATAGAGGCATTGAAAAATTATTACCGAAATCTGTCCTAGGTAGCTCACATTTCATTTCCCATGAAAGAAAAGAAGGAGAAAAAATCATCTAGCCTCTCTCAATTTGTCATTTGGTGTTCCTAGTGAGATTGAGAAAAAAAATGTTGGCAGAGCTGTTAGAAAGCAAGGTTGTCGTATCCATGAGGACTGGAAAGAAGGGAAGTATTAATGTGGCTCAATGGGGTCTAGATCGAGAACCCTGGAATTCAGGGAGCAATGAAATTCAAGCACTGAAGTAGCAGCTCCTTCTGAATTTACCACACTATGATTTCCAGTTCCTCTGAATTCCCTCAGCTTTCTCCAAACATCAACATTCACAGAGAAATGTGACAACGGTCACAATGAGCTATAAATAGATCTGTCCCCCTTGATCTGGAACTGGTTATATAGGTAAGTTTGATTTGTAACAAGAGGTCATGGTATTTTTACTACAAAGGATTAAAGTGCTAGGTAAGGCAGGAGCTTTCATGTACTTTTGAGTCCAGCCAGCACAAACACAGTCAATCCTGGAAAAGTTCCTTTTCTTACACTGGTTACTGAAAGGCTACTAAGTCTCCTAAAAGCTGTAACAAATACCAAACAAAACCCTGAAAGGTGGCAAAATTGAAAGGGGACACTGAAAACAGCTAGTCAATGCCTGAAGCCCACAGTCTTTGTCCGCAGTTGATTCTTTTTATCATCTCTCAGATCATAAGTTGTTTAAGGGCTGTGAAAGGTATCAGAAAGACAGCCTTCTTCTATTTTTTTTTTAGTATTTTATTTTATTTTAAAATTTAAAATTTTATTTTATTTATTTTTTCATACAGCAGGTTCTTATTCATCATCAATTTTATACACATCAGTGTATACATGTCAATCCCAATCTCCCAATTCATCACACCACCATCCACATCCCCCAGGCAGTTTCCCCCCTTGGTGTCCATACATTTGTTCTCTACATCTGTGCCTCTATTTCTGTCCTGCAAACCAGTTCATCTGTACCATATTTCTAGGTTCCACATACATGTGTTAATATACGACATTTGTTTTTCTCTTTCTGACTAACTTCACTCTGTATGACAGTATCTAGATCCATCCATGTCTCTACAAATGACCCAATTTCCTTCCTTTTTATGGCTGAGTAATATTCCATTGTATATATGTACAAATTCTTCTTTATCCATTCGTATGTCAATGGGCATTTAGGTTGCTTCCATAACCCAGCTATTGTAAATAGTGCTGCAATGAATGTTGCGGTGTATGGTCTTTTTGAATTATGGTTTTCTCTGGGTATATGCCCAGTAGTGGGACTGCTGGATCATATGGTAATTCTATTTTTAGTTTTTTAAGGAACCTCCATACTGTTCTCCATAGTGGCAGTATCAATTTGTATCCCCACCAACAGTGCAAGAGGGTTCCCTTTTCTCCACACCCCCTCCAGTATTTGCTGTTTGTAGATTGTCGGATAATGCCCATTCTAACCGGTGTGAGGTGATACCTCATTGTAGTTTTGATTTGCATTTCTCTAATAATTAGTGATGGTGAGCAGCTTTTCATGTGCTTCTTGGCCATCTGTGTGTCTTCTTTGGAGAGATGTCTATTTAGGTCTTCTGCCCATTTTTGGATTGGGTTGTTTGTTTTTTTAATATTGAGCTGCATGAGCTGTTTATACAATTTGGAGATCCATCCTTTGTCCAATGATTCATTTGCAAATATTTTCTCCCATTCTGAGGGTTGTCTTTTTGTCTTATTTATGGTTGTTTTTGCTGTGCAAAAGCTCTGAAGTTGCATTAGGTCCCATCTGTTTATTTTTGTTTTTATTTCCATTACCCTACGAGGTGGATCAAAACAGATCTTGCTGTGGTTTATGTCAAAGAGTGTTCTTCCTATGTTTTCCTGTCAGAGTTTTATAGTGCCTGGTCTTACATTTAGGTCTCTAATCCATTTTGAGTTTACTTTGTGTATGGTGTTAGGGAGTGTCCTAATTTCATTCTTTTACATGTAGCTGTACAGTTTCCCCAGTACCACTTATTGAAGAGACTGTCTTTTCTTCATTGTATATCCTTGCCTCCTTTGTCATAGATTAGTTGACCATAGGTGCATGGGTTTATGTCTGGGCTTTCTATCCTGTTCCATTGACCTATATTTCTGTTTTTGTGCCAGTACCATATTGTCTTGATTGCTGTAGCTTTGTAGTGTAATCTGAAGTCAGGGAGTCTGATTCCTCCAGCTCCATGTTTTTGCCTCAAGACTGCTTTGGCTATTTGGGGTCTTTTGTGGCTCTATACAAATTTTAAGATTTTTTGTTCTAGTTCTGTAAAAAATGCCATAGGTAATTTGATAGGGATTGCATTAAATCTGTAGATTGCTTTGGGTAGTATAGTCATTTTCACAATATTACTTCTTCCAATCCAAGAACATGGTATATCTCTCCATCTATTGGTATCATCTTTAATTTCTTTCATCAGTGTCTTATAGTTTTCTCCATACAGGTCTTTTGTCTCCATAGGTAGGTTTATTCCAAGGTATTTTACTCTTTGTTGCAATGGTAAATGGGAGTGTTTCCTTAATTTCTCTTTCAGATTTTTCATCATTAGTGTATAGGAATGCAAGAGATTTCTGTTCATTCATTGTGTATTCTGCAACTTTACCAAATTCATTGGTTAGCTCTAGTAGTTTTCTGGTAGCATCTTTAGGATTCTCTATGTATAGTATCATGTCATCTGCAAACAGTGACAGTTTTACTTTTTCCTTTCCAATTTGTGTTCCTTTTATTTATTTTTCTTCTCTGATTGCCAAGGCTAGGACTTCCAAAACTATGTTGAATAATAGTAGTGAGAGTGGATATCCTTGTCTTGTTCCTGATCTTAGAGGAAATGCTTTCAGTTTTTCACCATTGAGAATGATGTTTGCTGTGGGTGTGTCATATTTGGCCTTTATTATGTTGAGGTAGGTTCCCTCTATGCCCACTTTCTGGAGAGTTTTTTTCATAAATGGGTGTTGATTTTTGTCAAAAGCTTTTTCTGCATTTATTGAGAAGATCATATAGTTTTTGTTCTTCAGTTTGTTAATATGGTTTATCATATTGATTGATTGGCATATATTAAAGAATCCTTGCATCCCTGGGATAAATCCCACCTGATCATAGTATATGATCCTTTTAATGTGTTGTTGGATTCTGTTTGCTAGTACTTTTTAAAAAAATATCTTTATTGGAGTATAATTGCTTTACAATGGTGTGTTAGTTTCTGCTTTATAACAAAGTGAATCAGTTATACATATACATATGTCCCCATATCTATTCCCTCTTGCATCTCCCTCCCTCCGACCCTCCCTATCCCATCCCTCTAGGTGGTCCCAAAGCATCAAGCTGATCTCCCTGTGCTATGTGGCTGCTTCCCACTAGCTATCTATTTTACATTTGGTAATGTATATATGTCCATGCTACTCTCTCACCTTGTCCCACCTTACCCTTCCCCCTACCCGTATGCTCAAGTCCATTCTTTAGTAGGTCTGTGTCTTTATTCTGTTCTTGACCCTAGGTTCTTCATGACCTTCTTTTTTCTTCTTTTTTTAGATTCCATATATATGGGTTACCATACAGTATCTGTTTTTCTTTTTCTGACTTACTTCACTCTGTTTGACAGACTCTAGGTCCATCCACCTCACAACAAATAACTCAATTTCATTTCTTTTTATGGCTGAGTAATATTCCATTGTATATATGTGCCACATCTTCTTTACCCATTCATCTGTTGATGGACACTTAGGTTGCTTCCATGTCCTGGCTATTGTAAACAGAGTCACAGCGAACATTTTGGTACATGATTCTTTTTGAATTATGGGTTTCTCAGGGTATATGCCCAGTAGTGGGAGTGCTGGGTCATATGGTAGTTCTATTTTTAGTTTTTTAAGGAACCTCCATACTGTTCTCCATAGTAGCTGTATCAATTTACATTCCCACCAACAGTGCAAGAGGGTTCCCTTTTCTCCACACCCTCTCCAGCTTTTATTGTTTGTAGATTTTTTTTTTTTTTGATGGCCATTCTGACTGGTGTGAGGTGATACCTCATTGTAGTTTTGATTTGCATTTCTCTAATGATTAGTGATGTTGTGCATTCTTTCATGTATCTGTTAGCAATCTGTATATCTTCTTTGGAGAAATGTCTAGTTAGGTCTTCTGCCCATTTTTGGATTGGGTTGTTTTTTTGATATTGAGCTGCATGAGCTGCTTATAAATTTTGGAGATTAATCCTTTGTCAGTTGCTTCATTTGCAAATATTTTCTCCCACTCTGAGGGTTGTCTGTTCATCTTGTTTATGGCTTCCTTTGCTGTGCAAAAGCTTTTAAGTTTAATTAGGTCCCATTTGTTTATTTTTGTTTTTACTTCCATTTCTCTAGGGGTGGGTCAGAAAGGATCTTGCTGTGATTTATGTCATAGGGTGTTCTGCCTATGTTTTCCTCTAAGAGTTTGATGGTGTCTGGCCTTACATTTTGGTCTTTAATCCATTTTGAATTTATTTTCGTATATGGTGATAAGGAGTGTTCTAAAGTCATTCTTTTACATGTAGCTGTCCAGTTTTCCCAGCACCACTTATTGATGAGTCTGTCTTTTCTCCACTGTATATTCTTGCCTCCTTTATCAAAAATAAGGTGACCATATGTGCATGGGTTTACCTCTGGGCTTTCTATCCTGTTCCATGGATCTATATTTCTGTTTCTGTGCCAGTACCATACTGTCTGGATTACTGTAGCTTTGTAGTATAGTCTGAAGTCAGGGAGCCTGATTCCTCCAGCTCCGTTTTTCTTTCTCAAGAGTGCTTTGGCTATTCAGGGTCTTTTTTGTTCCAATACAAATCGTGCAATTTTGTTCTAGTTCTGTGAAGAATGCCAGTGGTAGTTTGATAGGTATTTCATTGAATCTGTAGATTGCTTTGGGTACTAAAGACTTTTTCACAATGTTGATTCTTCCATTCCAAGAATGTGGTATATCTCTCCATCTGTTTGTATCATCTTTAATTTCTTTCATCAGTGTCTTATAATTTTCTGCATACAGGTATTTTGTCTCCTTAGGTAGGTTTATTCCTAGATATTTTATTCTTTTTGTTGCAGTGGTAAATGGGAGTGCTTTCTTAATTTCACTTTCAGATTTTTCATCATTAGTGTATAGGAATGCAAGAGATTTCTGTGCATTAATTTTGTATCCTGCTACTTTACCACATTCATTGATTAGCTCTAGTACTTTTCTGGTAGCATCTTTAGGATTCTCTATGTAGTATCATGTCATATGCAAACAGTGATAGCTTTATTTCTTCTTTTCCAATTTGGATTCCTTTTATTTCTTTTTCTTCTCTGATTGCTGTGGCTAAAACTTCCAAAACTATGTTGTATAAGAGTGGTGAGAGTGGGCAAACTTGTCTTGTTTCAGATCTTAGTGGAAATGGTTTCAGTATTTTACCATTTAGGATGGCGTTGGCTGTGGGTTTGTCACATATGGCCTTTATTATGTTGAGGAAAGTTCCCTCTGTGCCTACTTTCTGGAGGGTCTTTATCATAAATGGGTGTTGAATTTTGTCAAAAGATTTCTCTGCATCTATTGAGATGATCATATGGTTTTTCTCCTTCAATTTGTTAATATGGTGTATCACGGTTATTGATTTGCGTATATTGAAGAATCCTTGCATTTCTGGGATAAACCCCACTTGATCACAGTATATGATCCTTTTAATGTGCTGTTGGATTCTCTTTGCTAATATTTTATTGAGGATTTTTGCATCTTCAGTGCAAAAAGATTTTATATTCTTCAGTGCTACTGGTCTGTAATTTTCTTTTATGTAGTATCCTTGTGTGGTTAGGGTATCAAGAGGATGGTGGCCTCATAGAATGAGTTTGGGAGAGTTCCTTCCTCTGTAATTTTTTGGAGGACTTTGAGAAGGATGGGTGTTAGCTCTTCTCTAATTGTTTGATAGAATTCATCTGTGAAGCCATCTGGTCCTGGACTTTTGTTTGTTGGAAGATTTTCATCACAGTTTCAATTTCATTACTTTTGATTGGTCTGTTCATATTTTCTATTTCTTCCTGGTTCAGTCTTGGAAGGTTATACCTTTCTAAGAATTTGTCCATTTCTTCCAGGTTGTCCATTTTATTGGCATAGAGTTGCTTTAGTAGTCTCTTAGGATGGTTTGTATTTTTCTGCGGTGTCTGTTGTAACTTTTCCTTTTTCATTTCTAATTTTATCGATTTGAGTCCTCTCCCTCTTTTTCTTGATGAGTTTGGCTAATGGTTTATCAATTTTGTTTATCTTCTCAAAGAACCAGCTTTTAGTTTTATTAATCTTTGCTATTGTTTTCTTTGTTTCTACTTCATTTACTTCTGCTCTGTTCTTTATGATTTCTTTCCTTCTGCTAACTTTGGGTTTTGTTTGTTCTTCTTTCTCTAGTTCCTTTAGGTGTAAGGTTAGATTGTTTATTTGAGATTGTTCTTGTTTCTTGAGGTAGGCTTATATAGCTATAAACTTCCCTCTTAGAACTGTTTTTCTGCAACCCATAGGTTTCAGATTGTCATGTTTTCATTGTCATTTGTCTCTAGGTATTTTTTGATTTCCTCTTTGATTTCTTCAGTGATCTCTTGGTTATTTAGTAACGTATTGTTTAGCCTCCATGTGTGTGTTTTTTATGTTTTTTTTCTCTGTAACTCATTTCTAATCTCATAGTGTTGTGGTCAGAAAAGATGCTTGATATGATTTCAATATTCTTAAAGTTACTGACCCTTGATTTGTGACCCAAGATGTGATCTATCCTGGAGAATGTTCCATGCACACTTGAGAAGAAAGTGTAATCTGCTGTTTTTGGATGGAATATCCTATATATATAAATTAAATCTATCTGGTCTCTTGTGTCATTTAAAGCTTGTGTTTCCTTATTAATTTTCTGTTTGGATGATCTGTCCATTGGTGTAAATGAGGTGTTAAAGTCCCCCACTATTATTGTGTTACTGTTGATTTCCTATTTTATAGCTGTTAGCAGTTGCCTTATGTATTGAGGTGCTCCTATGTTGGGTACATATATATTTATAATTGTTATATCTTCTTCTTGGATTGATCTCTTGATCATTTTGTAGTGGCCTTACTTGTCTCTTGTAACATCCTTTATTTTAAAGTCTACTTTATCTGACATGAGTATTGCTACTCCAGCTTTCTTTTGATTTCCATTTGCATAGAATATCTTTTTCCATCCTTCACTTTCAGTCTGTATGTGTCCCTAGGTCTGATGTGGGTCTCTTGTAGACAGCATATATATGGGTCTTGTTTTTGTATCCATTCAGTAAGTCTGTGTCTTTTGGTTGCAGCATTTAATTCATTCACATTTAAGGTAATTGTTGATATGTATGTTCCTATTATCATTTTCTTAATTGTTTTGGGTTTGTTTTTGTAGGTCCTTTTCTTCTCTTGTGTTTCCCACTTAAAGAAGTTCCTTTAGCATTTGCTGTAGAACTGGTTTGTTGGTGCTAATTCTCTTATCTTTTGCTTGTGTGTAAAGTTTTTGATTTCTCCATCGAATCTGAATGATATCCTTGCTGAGTAGAGTAATCTTGGTTGTAGGTTCTTCCCTTTCATCACTTTAAATATATCATGCCACTCCCTTCTGGCTTGTAGAGTTTTTGCTGAGAAATCAGCTGTTAACCTTATGGGAGTTCCCTTGTATGTTATTTCCCATTTTTCCCTTGCTGCTTTCAATAATTTTTCTTTGTTTTTAATTTTTGCCAATTTAATTACTATGTGTCTCAGGGTGTTTCTCCTTGGGTTTATCCTGTATGGGACTCTCTGCACTTCCTGGACTTGGGCGGCTATTTCCTTTCCCATGTTAGGGAAATTTTTGACTATAATCTCTTCAAATATTTTCTCAGGTCCTTTGTCTCTCTCTTCTCTTTCTGGGACCCCTATAGTGCAAATGTCGTTGTGTTTAATGTTGTCCCAGAGGTCTCTTAAGCAAGGCAGCCTTCTTCTAATGTTAGCCAATGTCTGGGATGTGAATGCATAAGAATTCTATCAGGTTGCTTACTCTCACCCAAACCCCTTCAGGGGAGTTTGAAAAAAAAAAAAAAACAAACACATTTGAAGACCTAATACACAATCATTCTCAGAGATCTAAAGCAATGTTTACAAGAAGTTTTCTCTCCAAGTGAAACATGAAAATGCAATTTCAGGAAAAACCTTCTAATTTTTTTTTCTGTCTTCTCCAATCTGTCATGGAAGGATTGCACTGTTGGCCTTATTATTGACTGTTGAAACTTTGCTTAAAGAAAACTTGATAGGGCTTCCCTGGTGGCACAGTGGTTGAGAGTCTGCCTGCCAGTGCAGGGGACACGGGTTCGAGCCCTGGTCTGGGAAGATCCCACATGCCGTGGAGTAACTGGGCACGTGAGCCACAACTGCTGAGCCTGCGCGTCTGGAGCCTGTGCTCCACAACAAGAGAGGACGTGACAGTGAGAGGCCCCTGCACTGCGATAAAGTGGCCCCCGCTCACCACAACTAGAGAAAGCTCTCACACAGAAACGAAGACCCAACACAGTCAATCAATCAATCAGTCAATAAATAGAAATGCTGTAGAATTATTTAAAAAAATAAAAAAAATTTTAAAAAGAAAACTTGATAAAACACAATACTTACTTTTCTACTATCAGGGAGAAGAAAAGAGGTAGGGATGATTTTAAATTGCAGAAAATGACAGAGTCATTATTGTCTGGCCTGCAAATGCATCGTTTATCATTAAAATTATACCTATCCAGGACTGTTTTCTGGTATAACTCTGGTCCGTAGGATTCAATGAGAAACAAAATAACAAATTAACCTATTTGCCAAAATGTTAAGGGAATTTATTGACTTCATGGTATCCTCCATGCCACAGGAATTAAGAAATCTTTTACTATACTCTAATTTCTTCATAGATCATAGCAAGACTCCTTGGCATTGCAAGAATCTTCAAAAATCTCCAATTTGCACACCAAATGGGAGAAAGAATAAATTTTATTTAAGAATAATATTTTAATTCAATTAGCTGATATTAATTTTTTTAAAACGTTTATGCCATTCAAATCAATATAGGTTGATTAAGAGAAAACGTTGTCAGATCTGAAAGCCTATAACCTTAGACTTCTTCATAATTAATATCAGGTTTCTGTATATCAGAGTTCAACACGTTTTTATTACAATGAATTTGCATTTGCTCAACAAAATATAATTGAAAGAGACTTCTGCTTCCATCTATGAAGGAGTAACAGGGAAGATATTTATCTTACTGCCTTAAACAATTTTAAAAAATTGACAAAATACAGAAACAACACTTTTTACACATTAGACAGTAGGCAAGGTGGCCATTGATCCCGAAAAAAGGAAAATAAATAAGCTGAGACCAACTGTATTAATCAGTTTGAACTGCTATAACAAAATACCATAGATTGAGTGGCTTAAGGAACAGAAATGTATTTCTCACAGTTCTCAAGGCTGGAAGTCCAAGATCAGGGTGCCAGCATGGTCGAATTCTGGTAAGAGCCCTCTTCCTGGCTTTCAGATAGCCACTTTCATGCTATGTCCTCACATGGCAGAGAGAGGGAAAGAGAGCTCTGGTCTCTTCCTCTCCTCATAAGGCCACTAATCCCATCATGGGAGTCCAACTCTCCTGACCTCATCTAAACCTAAGTACCTTCCAATGACCCCATCTCCAAATGTTGTCACATTAGGCACTACAGTTTCAACATATGGATTCGGGGAAGACACAAACATTCCATCTAAAGCATCAATAATTGTCCCAGTTTACTGAATGGCATTAATAAAGCCTGGCAAACCTCCTGAGTTGAGAAGACAGTTCAGAATTCAAGAGGTATACATTAGCTAGAATTATTTTTTGGTAGCTAGAATTTAAAAGACAGATAATTGGGAAAAAAATAAGCTGCATAAAGAGAACTCCAGAGATCTGCAAAGAGTACCTAATGAGTCTTCATCTGAATAATGACTATGCAAGGCATGGGAAAGAATCATCAGAAGGATAAGATGTAATAGTTTTTGGAGCTCACACAGGACAAGAATAGTTTGTATTCCTTCTTCCTAACACATGAAGTATCAAGTAGAGTCCTCAGAAGAGTATTACCTCAAGAAAGGGCCAAATTAGTCATGGAGATACTGCCTAACAGCTCAAATGGACCAAACTGTTTCCAAGTAACTTGATTGCTGCATCCAATAAGAAAGCTCCCCAAATACTTAAGAAAACAAAAACTCCATCACCCTGCAAAGTAAAATTTACAATGCCTGGTATCCAAAAAAAATTACCAGATATGCAACAAAGCAGGAAAATATAAAATCATAATGAGAGAAAAATCAATCTATACAGACCCAGAAATGACACAGATGATAGAATTAGCAATGACAACAAAGCAGCTATTATAAACATACCTCATATGTTCTAGAAGGTTAAGAAAAATGAGCATGATAATATATGGCCTATGAAAAAAATCATTTAGACATGAAAAATTCAATATCTTAACAAATTGACTTGATAAGATTAATAGCATTTAGACAGTGTAGAAAAATGATTAGTGCCCTTGAAGACATGACAATTGAAATTGTATGAAATAAAACACAGAGGGAAAAATACTGAAAATAAATGAACAGAGAGCATCAGTGAGCTGTGAGAAAACATAAAATCAGACTAAAATGCATTTAACTGGAGTCCAGAGGGAAAGGAGAAACAGGAAAGGAAACAATTTTTTAAAGAAATAATAGCCCCAAATTATCACAATTTAATGAAAATTATAAATTCATATATCCAAGAAGTTCAGTGAACCTCAAGCACAAGAACTATGATGGAAACTACACCAAGGTCTACCGTAATCAAATTGCTGAAAACCAGTTAAAGAGAAAATCTTAAAAGCAATTAGGGGGAAAAAAAAGAAGAGCAACAGAGGAACAAAGATAAGAATGATAGAAGACTTCTTATCAGAAACAATGCAGGCCAAAAGACAGTGGATGAGGGCTTCCCTGGTGGCGCAGTGGTTGAGAGTCCGCCTGCCAATGCAGGGGACACGGGTTCGTGCCCCGGTCTGGGAAGATCCCACGTGCCGCGGAGCGGCTGGGCCCGTGAGCCGTGGCCGCTGGGCCTGTGCGTCCGGAGCCTGTGCTCCGCAGCGGGAGAGGCCACAACGGTGAGAGGCCCGCGTACCACAAAAAAAAAAAAAAAAAAAAAAAAGTAGTGGATGAAGAACTAGCAGATATTTTCCAATAATTAAGACAAAATGAAAAAAAATGTTTGACATACAAAAACTGTAAGAATTCATCATCAATAGATCATCACTATAAGAAATGTTAAAGTCCTTTAGACAGAAAGAAAATGATACTAAATAGAAATCTGAATAACACAAGAAATAGTAAATATATAAGCAGATATATGTCTTTAATTTTTTTAATTAATTGAAATATGGATGGATAATCCACATCAGTTAGCTGCTGCTGCTGAGTAATAAACCACCCTAAAACTTAATGGTTTAAAATAATTATTTACTTCTTTTGGGTATGTGTCATTTAGATAGTTCAACTGTTCTAGGCCATGCTTGGCTGATCTTGGTGAGCTCAGTTGTGCATCTGCAACTAGCTGGCTAGTCAGGTTAGCAGTTAGCTAACCTAGGATTGCCTCAGCACAGATGGCTTAACTTTATCCATAAGTTCCCTCTAGCAGGCCAACCTGGGCTTATTCTCTTGACACGGCAGAGGTCTAAGACTGAGAAATCTCAGTTGTGCAAAAAGAAAATAAAAATGCACAGTCACTTTTCAAGCCTCTGCTTGTGTTACATTTACTAACATCCCCTCATCTAAAGAAAGTCACATGGCCAATCTCAGAGTGGGAAGGGACTACAAAATTTTTTTAATTTCAAGGCAAAAGTATGGATACAGAGAAGCTGTTACTTGGGAGCAGTAACACAATCTATTATGCACATCTATTTTAGTGATAGTGGATTAACCTACCTACCTAGATAATTCATGCACATACAAACATATACTACATCGTCTACATAAAGATAACCTCAGAATTTATGCTGCTTAGATATTTTTGAAACCTCTTTCTCATCATGAGTGATAATCACAAAAGTATGGTTGGCAGAGAAGTAAAGATACAGGGGTAAAGGTAAAAGAACAGGTGTACAGAGAAAGAAAAAGGAATGTATGAAAAGGAGCTATGCTTGCAGCAGATTGAATCTGAGATATTTTAGGGTATTGAGAAATGTAACAAACCAGGCATACAGGAAGTTCAGACCAAACGCAAAGAGAGAGGCAGGAAAGAGATGCAAGACACCATAATTAAGAAGAACCTGATAGTGAAGCCAAAATTTCCTCTGGCCAAAGTTTATTTTATCCTTTCCTGGGTGTGCAACCTGAAACAACAGGTAGAATTACTAAGTGAATATCCCAAAGAGAAGTCTAGAGTGACACCTGTGAGATGGATAGTACTATTTAAGGAAGAATCAAGCTTTATACTCATCCATAATCTCCACAAAAGGGTATGATCCTTCCACTAGTCATCAGTTTTCAGAAGAGATGAAGACATGATGAAAAGGAAAGAGGGAAAAGGCCTCCAATCTATAATTGGAATGTAATGAAATGTTTCTATGAAGTAGTAATGAGTTTGGTTTCTTCTACAGCTCATTTAGCTACAAAGCCCTAATTTCATGGCACTTCTGCCTGAGTAGTGTAACAATGGACTCTGCTATTGACCTTTAATAGAAAATATATTTAATTGTATTAAATACAATTATATTGTAATTATGCTTGAGTGGTACAATGATATTCATTATTGTGTTTTAGAGAAAATGTGCTGAATTTTCTAGGGAACTGATCTCATACAAATTAAATTTGCAACTTAAAAAATTTTTTTTCAAAACCAAATTGTACTTGGGATGCTACATTTTTTATGTTAAGTAATGTTTTCATGAATAAAATATAATTCATATTCTTCTAACTTTAATTCATTTGTTCTGGTACAATATAGGAATTCCAAGAGAAAAGAGATAGAGATAAAGGGTGTAAGGAAAAAAGAAAGCAATGAAGGAAGGAACAAAGAAAGCAATGAAAGAAGGGAAAAAGGAAAGGGGGAGGGGGGGTACAGAACAAATACAGAGAATAATCTCCTTTGGGATGTATGTAAATAATTGTTGAAGAGTATAGGAAACTATCAATGATTAAATCTAGAAATAGAACTAAAGGTATTCAAACATAGACTGGGTGGCCAAGTCTATTCTAGTATCTAGTAATAGTCTATTCTAGTTGCTTGAGTCCCAGTCAAAACCTAAAGCACAAAGAAATAAGTCACTGGAGAACCCAGTGACATACCTGACCAGCATCATTAACTATTAGTTATGAACTTATTTTCACATACAACATAATCTATATAGAGAGAATACTTTTTAAAAAGTAATGGTTATATTTAAATATGTCTTCCTCTTGAAAACTTTATTTTTAAAGAGAGGCAATATGATTTACTGCAGGAGTTGACAAATCCAACCCACTACCTGTTTTTGTAAATAAAATTTTATTGTAAATAAAGCTAACCCCATTCATCTATAACTGCTTCTGCACTACGGTGGCAGAAGTGAGTAGTTGCAACAGAAGCTCTATGGCCCATGAGGCCTAAAATGTTTACTACTTATCCCTTTACAGAAAAAGTTTATCAATCCCTGGTTTAATGGAAGGCGTTGAAAGGATGATAGGAAAAGTACCTGGCACAGGAGAAAACCAGGAAATGGTAGCAAGTACATTTAAGAATAAGGAGATAAATAACAAAAGAAAAAGCTAAAAGAAAAATGTTTGCCTCTTGGTAATGTGAATTGGAAGTCTATCAGACTATTTTGCATTATTTATCCACAAAACGATTGGACTTCTATTTCTTTGATTAAAAATTATTTCATTTAAAAGAACATTTCTATCAATGATTTTTAAAGTATGGTGTTTGTATAGGAACCAACAAATCCAGCATTGCAACAACAAACATGTATGGAGGCTGCAAATATGATGAAAGTGTCACTGTACATCTATGAAGAAATAGTGAATATTTTAGTAGACAGAATTAAAAATGTCTTACTAAATAAAATTTTCTAAAAAGAAAAACTTAAGTCACTCCTTATTTTCTCCTCTATAAGAAGGTGGGCTCCAAAAGGAGCAATGTTCTAAATTTAAAGAAAAAGTACAAAGCTAAAAGAAAAAAAAATTAAAAATATCTTTGTGACTTAAGGGTTAAGGAAGACCTCTTAAGCAAGACCCACCAAAACTGATAGATTTAACTACAAATAAAGTCTTGTATAGGATTTTCAAAAATGACAAATCAAGATGATAGATTTTCATTCTACTAATAATGACAAAAAAAACTGACAAAAATTAATAACTAGAATAAAAAAGGAACTACTGCAAACCAACAAGAAAAAAAGACAGGAAAACCAGGTTTCAAAAAAAATAAAATACATTAATAGGTAATTCATATAAGGGGAATTTCAACAGACAGAGAAAGACAAATAGCATATGATACTGCTTATATGTGGAATCTTAAAAATGGTACAAATGAACCTATTTACAAAACAGAAATAGAGTCACAGATGTAGAAAACAAACTTATGGTTACCAAGGGGGAAAGGGGGGAGGGAGAGAGAAACTGGGAGATTGGAATTGACATATACACAAAATAGATAACTAATAAGAACCTACTGTATAGCACAGGGAACACTACTCAATACTCTGTAATGACCTATATGGGAATAGAATCTAAAAAAGTGGATATATGTATGTGTATAACTGATTCAGTGTGCTTTTTATTTACAAATATTTGGAGACTTTTCCAGATACTTTCTCATTAATTTTCAGGTTCATTAGCTAACATACTCTGAATTATTTTAATCATTTAAAATTTATTTAAGCTTGTATTATGACTCAGCATATGGTATTTCTTGGTGAATGTTTCACATGAGCTTGGCAAAAATGTGTATTCCGCAGTGGTCAGATTAAATGGATTTTTTTTTTTTTTTTTTTTTTTCTTTTTGCGGTACGCGGGCCTCTCACTGTTGTGGCCTCTCCCGTTGCGGAGCGCAGGCTCCAGACGCACAGGCCCAGCGGCCATGGCTCACGGGCCCAAGCCGCTCTGCGGCATGTGGGATCTTCCCAGACCGGGGCACGAACCCATGTCCCCTGCATCGGCAGGCGGACTCTCAACCACTGTGCCACCAGGGAAGCCCTAAATGGATTTGTACCGCTATTCATACCTCTATATTCTTACTGGATCACTTACTGAGAGGTAAATATTGAAATGCACAACTATAATTGTGGTATTGCCTATTTCTCCTTTTTTTCTATCAGTTTTGCTTCATGTATTTTGAAACACTATTATTAGACCCATACACATTTTGCATTGTTATAAATTAATAAGTGAACCATTTTATCATTATAAAATATTTCCCTTTATCTCTTATAATAATCCTTCACCCTGAGGAATATTTTGTGTAATATTAATACAGCCAGTCCAGCTCTCCTATGTTTAGTATTTGCATAGTATAACTTTCTCTTGTCCTTTTAATTTTAACCTATCTGTATCTTTAATGTGCACCTATTGTAAATATATAGCACATAGTTGAGTTTTGCTTTTTTATTAAGGTTTACGAGGTCCTACTGTATAGCACAGAACTATATTCAATATGCTATGATAAACCATAATGGAAAAGAATATTTTAAAAAAGAATGTATACATATGTATAACTACATCACTTCGCTGTACAGCAGAAATTAACACAACATTGTAAATCGACTATATTTCAACCAAAAAAAATTGATATCCGGTTTTAGACTCTGTTTTTTAGTTTAAGTGATAAATTTATTGATACTTAAAATGGTTTGTTTATATGATTGACTTTTAAGGCTACTATCCTGGGGATTTTTTTGTCCTGATTTTTTCTGATTCTTTATTTCTCTTTTTCTGGTTTTCCTTTTATTAATTAATCAATATTTAGCAATCTACCTTGCCTTGGAATGTTTTATTAGTTTTAACTTGTGTCTTTAACGTATCAGATTCTACCTTCAAATAACATCATACCACTTCAGTTAACATTATACCACTTCAGTTATAATAACTTTATAAGGTAAAGTTCTATTTTCAACACTCCCATTCTTTCTGTTAGTCTTATAAGTTTTACTTCTGCACATAAGCATGTTTAAGTACAATTTTACAGTTTTTCTTTCGTAGTCAAAATAATTTAGATAAATTTTTAAATAAGAGAAAAAATTAATTTACCACTTCCATTGCTCTTCTTTCCTTTATAAAAATCCCAATTTCCATCCGGTATCATTTACTTTCAACCTGAAGAACTTCCTTTAACACTCCATGTAGTGCAGATCTGCTGGTGAAATAGTCCTTTAACTTTTGTTTTTTCTGAAAACAGCTTTTATTTGCTTTCATTAGCCTTCATATTTGAAGAGTATTTTCACTCTATATAAGATTCTAGGTTACAATTTTCTTCCACTACTTTCAGTTTGTCATTTCATTGTCTTCTGGCTTACATTTTTTCTGATGAGTAGATAGAATCATTCTTACTATTTCCCTGTATGTAATGTGTTATTTTTGTCTGGCTGCTTTTAATATTTTCTCTTTATCAATCTATTTTCAGCAGTTTGATCATAATGTGCTTAAATAGTTTTATTTGAGTTCATCCCTCTTGCTTTTTTGTGATATTCATAAGTATGTGCTCTCTATTTTTCTTAACCAAATTTGGAATTTTTTCAACCCTGATATTTTCAAAGTTGTTTTTTTTCTTCCCCAAATCTCTCCCTCCCTCCTATTGTGACTCCACATTACACATATATAGGACCATTTATATATGGCCAGGTATAGACTGACAAGTCACTGAAGCTCTGTTCCTTTATTTTCAGCTTTTCTTCTTTTGGCTTCAGTTTGCATAGTTTAGTTTGCCCCTTTCTACTAAGTTACTAATATTTTGTTCTGCAGTGAATAATGTGTTGGTAAACCTATCAAATTTTTTTCCGATATTGTTTTTCATCTATATGTCTCACTAGGATCCTTTTTATATCTTGTATTTCTCTATTGCAATTATTTTTCCTAATTATAGCTATATGTCAGTATATTTTTTTATATCCTTGAACCTATTTATAGTAACTTTTAAAGTCCTTATCTGATAATTCTATCATATCTATAATTTGGGGACAGCTTTCTAATAAATGATTATTCTTCTGGTTATGGAACATATGTTTCTGCTTCTTCACATGTCTCATATATTTTGGTTGTATTATGGAATAATGGATGCTACATTGTTGTGCATCTGGACTTTGTCATCTTCCTGAATAGAATAGTGGGTTCTATTCCATAAGGCAGTGCATTTACTTGTAGCTTGCTTGATTCTTTTAAGTCTTACTTTGTGATATATCAGAGTGGTTCTAGAGTATCATTTATTCTAGGGCTAAATTAGTCCTACTTCTAGAGCATGGCCTTTCTAGGCTCTCTACTGAATGCTGAGGATGTTCGACAAGGTCTTTCTACTTTGGATGGAACTTGAATGCCTCTCAGCACTATACAATCTCAAGTCAGCTCACAACTCTCCAGTAGTTTTGTTTTGTTTTTTCTCCAGTAGTTGTTCTTTGCTGGAACATATGGAATCTCACTCTGAATGTGCACAGATTAGTATTTGGCCAGATAGTCAAGTATACCCCTGTCAGATTTATATTCTTTCTTCTCCATATGGCTCTCTTCTCCACAGTTGCCCTTCGGACCTACAAATTCCAATTTCCTCATGAGTCTCAAACTCTGGACTCTGAATACTCAGTTTAATGATACCAGGTAGATTCTATCTGGGCTCTTCCTTCCTGAGGAAGGAAGTCCAGAGAGTGGTTCCATGTAAAAATCCACTGCCTTGTAGTAATACAAATGTCTCATTCATGGCATGGCTACCACATTCTCTGTCATTTTAGATGAAATTTCCAAGGCCAGCCTAATACAAATTATTTGCCTTTCCCTGTGCTGGTGTGAAATCTCTATCCAGATGTTCTTCATCAAATTCTGTCTTATAAGCACTTTATATTGTAGAAAAAGCCATTTTACCTTTTTCACGTTTAGAATTCTCACTATATTCTTCAGACTGCAGTTGGTTTGGGGATAAGAAGATGAGCTGGAGACAAGCCTTCCAGCAGGTAATTAATCACTTGTAATCAGCCTTTACAGCCATTTGCAGAAGGCAAGAGTCAACTGGAGAAAGAAGGGACTTAACCATCTTTTCAGGGTTATTACAAATCCTGCTAAGGTTACCCTCATTAAAATTGCTATTAACTTCTCTTCCCCCATCAGGATAGTTAATTAATTCTTCCTTATATTTTAAGATTAAGGCAATTAAGGGGAAAAAAATAAGAGTTAACCTGCCCACACATGGGGCAAACAGATTCCTTTAGGAGGTTGTTAGGAGAGTTTCAAAAAAGGCATATGAAAATGGAAATGTGGTACGTTATTCTGAGGCCCAGCTCACAAGGCAAAAGTCAGTAATCAATGGATACTTCCTATATCTACCTCACCAATTTGGCCTAAATTCTTTTATTTTGTCTTCCTGAACAGTGTTTTCCATTTTGATTTAGAAGATCCAGGTTTTACAAATCCTAAAGTTTATATAACTTAAGGTAGTCTCTTTAAGAAAAAGAATACTAAGACATTTCCAGAACCTTTTAATGGGCCAGTGAAAATGGTAAATCTGCTCTTGTTGATATCCTCTTTACCAAACTGCATTTAAAAAAATCTTCTTCAGTCTATGTAATGACATTTTATACTCCATTTTATCATCAGTGATTTTATATTATCCATGCTTAGTTTATTCTTTACCTTCCCCATACCTTTCTATAACATCTGTGTAGCTAGCGTGAACGCCTAATCTTTAAAAGTAAAATAGCCAATATTTTTTAAGCATTTACAATATACTAGATAACCTCCTAAAGTCCTTCATGTATATTAGCTCATTTAATCCTACTAAAACTTTACGAAGTAGATACCATACTATGTTTTCCACATTTTAAAGATGGAAACACTGAAGCAAAGAGAAGCATACAGCTTGTTGAAATGGCAGAGCTTGCCTCCAAACCCAGAACCAGGCTCCAGAACCCTGGATTCTCAAACTCTACACTCTTCTGCTTCTCTTTGATCTATGGATGTTGTGGGTTGGAAGGACACAAGATTTGGAGCAGTATTCTAGGCACCAACGTATCAGGAGCGCCTGGGTCCAAGAACACCTAGTCAAATGTTGATCGGCAGATGCTGCACATTTAGAGCCCATGAGATCAAGAATAAAACTCCAGAAAACAACACTGAGCATTTTACATCCTGTCCATGTAATGCCCCATCTCCCTGCCATTACTAGATATGAGTTGGTACAGTAATGGGAAGGAGCTGAACTAGAATGGACAGTGAAAGATGATGCAGTGAGAGACTGCTTTGCATAAGCTATTGAATATTTACTTTTCTTAGTCTCATTTGAGATGCCCCATTGTCTACTTCTAGGACCCAGAAAACATCACTTACGATGTCAAAATATTTTTCTTTAGATTAAGCAAGCCAAATTGATCTCTGTCTTTTATGACATTATCCTAGTGATTCCAGTAAGGCCAGAGCTACTGATGAGGGTGAAAAAAAGTCTTCAATATCAGTAAAACAAACAGCTGCAGAACCAGAGCCTCTCTTCTTTTTTTTTTTTTAAACTTTTTATTTTATACTGGAGTACAGCCGATTAACAATGTTGTGATAATTTTGGGTGCACAGCAATGCGACTCCGCCATACATATACATGTACCCATTCTCCCCCAAACTCCCCTCCCATCCCAGAGCCTCTCTTCTTAATGCACTTACCAATATCAAGAAATATTAGCTGCAATTATATAACGAGCACTATTTACAAAAATAAACATCTAGACATAATCCTGAAGGTTCATATGCAATAAATCTGAAGTAGAACCCAGACATTTATATTTTTAGAGCTTCATTATGATTTTGATGTCCGGCCAGGGTGGAGAATTGCCTTTGATGAGTGTGGGGGGGCGAAATGGCGTGGGAAGTAGAGGGCCATCGGGGTACGTGAAGGAACACCCAGTCTGGTTTGGGACGTGGGATACAGATGAGTTTTTGGTGAATGTGGAATTGAAGCTGAAACTTGAAGGACGAGGAACGTTAAGTAGCTAACAGCAAACACTGTAAAGAAAACAGTATATATATATATATATATTTTTTGCGGTACGCGGGCCTCTCACTGCTGTGGCCTCTCCCGTTGCGGAGCACAGGCTCCGGACGCACAGGCCTAGCGGCCATGGCTCACGGGCTTAGTTGCTCCGCGGCATGTGGGATCTTCCCGGACCAGGGCACGAACCCGTGTGTCCTGCATCGGCAGGCGGATTCTCAACCACTGCGCCACCAGGGAAGCCCGAAAACAGTATATTTGAAAAGCCAAAGGACTTAAATAAGAATACCTGGCAGAAGCTAATTATGATTGGAGCTTTGGTCACACTGGGGATGGTAGGGCTGAAGGTAGTTAAGGTTCCCCAGGGAGGAAACTCAACAGAAGAGAGCCCCAGATTCAAGCCTGAGCCCACTTACAAAGGAACTCAGTTGCCTTCGACCACAAGAATGAGCAACGTATATCCAAATTCCTGCTTGGGAAATTCCCCCCCAGCCTACTGCCTCCAGCCTGACACATTCCTCAGAAAAATGAGGTGTGCCCAGCTGGCTGTGGCTCATGGAGTTGTTAATGGAAGCTTGCCTGACTTTCTTCGGAAGAGACCCGCAACCAGTCACGGAAAAAACTACATCTCTCACTTAACCCAAATTTTGTTCTAAATAATTTCTATAAACCCATCCTATTTCCTCATTTACTTAATTCAAACTCCTTATAACACAATCATGTTGTATGGGAAGCCATTTTGTGCGCAGAAATATTCATTTTAATATTAAATTTTAACTATACAATTGATACATGAAAATATTCTCTGTATAATTAAAACATTAGACATACATTTTCTTTAACCTCTCTGCCTATCTTAATTCATTCCTCAGATGTAAACACTGCGACCAATTTACTGTGTGTTTTTTACGTGTAGTCACAGAAAATATGCAGCATTATTTTACAGATTTTCTTTTTTTTTTTTTTTAACATCTTTATTTGAGTATAACTGTTTTACAATAGTGTGCTAGTTTCTCCTTTACAACAAAGTGAATCAGTTATACATGTACATATGTTCCCATATCTCTTCCCTCTTGCGTCACCCTCCCTCCCACCCTCCCTATCCCACCCCTCTGGGTGGTCACAAAGCACAGAGGTGAACTCCCTGTGCTATGCGGCAGCTACCCACTAGCTATCTAATTTACATTTGGTAGTGTGTATATGTCCCTGCCACTCTCTCAGATTTTCTTTTTAAAAAATACTTAGGGGCTTCCCTGGTGGCGCAGTGGTTGCGAGTCCGCCTGCCGATGCAGGGGACACGGGTTCGTGCCCTGGTCCGGGAAGATCCCACGTGCCGCGGAGCGGCTGGGCCCGTGAGCCATGGCCGCTGGGTCTGCGCCTCGGGAGAGGCCACAGCAGTGAAAGGCCTGCATACCGCAAAAAAAAAAAAAAAAAAAACAAAAAAAAACTTAAATAGCATCATATTGGACTGCTGCTTTTTTCACACAATAATTTTTTTCTTGGAACTGAGCAATGCTTTGTGCAAAATAAATACCCAATATACAAACAAATAATACTAAATGAATGAATAAATAAATGATAATTCCAAAGATTAATGATGTCACACTCCTCAGTGAAGCAAACTTAAGCTTGAATATTGGCTCTACTACTCACTTATACTTTGACTGGGCAAATCATAACTTCAATTAAGCCAATTCTTTACCTTTAAAATAGAGTTAATATGGCTTATCTCATAAGATTATAATAGTAAAGCACTTCGAAAAGTGTCTTTCCTAGGAAAAAAAAAGATTTTATTTCTGCCTCATCTTAATTCACTCATAAAGCTTGGCACAACATTCTTCTCCTTCTAACCAGATAGGTGGCTGATGGACTACAAGTGAAATCCTACAAATGCCTCCTGGAAATGTCCACCCGGGTATCCCAATTAGTGCGTCCAAAATCACGATGTTCTATCTTCAACGGGCTTCTTTTCCTCAGGAAGCTGTGTCCACTCGCTGGGTCATGTGGCCTCATCTTTGCACCTGGGTAGTTCATTCCACATCCTGGTCTTTTCCATTCGCCTCACCAGCGCAGATCCTCACTGTTGCTTTCCAGGATTAGAGCCCTAACCTTGTGACTAATCTCTCAGTCTCCAGAATCTTATATGCTTATCCCAATTCTTCTTTAGCCTTAATCACCAATAACTCTTTCTATCACCCAAGATAAGAGTCAGCATTCTTGAGCCCGTCATTTAGGGATTTTCACCATCTGGCCCCAAGGGGTATTTCCAAATTTGCTTCTCATTCCCCATATACCAATAGCTCCAACAAAATCAACTGTTCTCTGTTGACTGTGTCCTGTGCTTTCCAGTCTCTATGTCTTTGTTCATGTTGCCCCCACTATCTCCAACACTCTTTTTTCACACCCTCATCCCTGCACGTTTAATTCCACCCAGACGAAATATAACATAGTGAATTTAAACACAGAGGTAAAGCCAAACATGTCTGAGTTCAAATCCTAGTTCCATCCCCAATTAGGTATATGACATATCTTTTTAATGTCTGTTTTCTTCACTTATTAAACTGGGGAAATAAGAGAAACTACTTCACAGGGTTTGAAGAACAAATTTAGATAATGTATACTAACAGTTAGGCAGACAACTGGTGCTAGGTAATCATCAGCTGTCACCATCAATACTATTTAAGGTCCACTTCAAGTGCCATTGCTTCCATAAGGTTCTCCCTGGTCCTACAAGATATTAACTTATTTCTATCAATAGAAAGCAATAGCATTGCATCTGTGCCTCTTCTAAGGGGCTCACAATTTTATGTTTTACTGTAGAGTCACATTTCCAGTAATCACAATTTTTTTAACCCAAAACTGCAATCGGCTTCCCAAAGGATTTTTGAGTCTATGTCAGTTGTGTAAGGAAGACTCAGAGAAGTAGTTTGGATGTGGTAAGCAGAGGTTTCTAAAATATTTTGTGTTTTGGTGGGGAATATGGCATAGACTATTTGAAATCAGAACTGTATTTTTAAAAAAACTCACAAGGCCATAAGAATGCCAATCACTTTGGGGATAGAGATTGGCTTCCTTTTGAGCTCACTTAACACAAGATTCTATAAAATTTGTGTGAAAGAAATCCTATTTCTAGTAAAAGAATGAAGTAAACAGCAATACTCTAATGCTGAATCTTAAATCAGATGTTCTTTCCAATGCTAATTTTGTCTCTTCAAGTCCTCCATATAATAGATCTGGAAATAATGTTATATTAGGTAATGTCTGCAAATGGGACAGATGGAAAGGTTCATTCTCCTGGGCTTCAGGAGAAATTTATTTTCACAAAACTTCTCTGGTGATATGTCTAATGTAGACTTTAGTGGTCCCCATGATCTTTTGAATTAATGATAATTTCAAATATAGCTCCAAAGCCCATAACTATGTAGAGCAGTATTTTAAAGGAATGATTGGTAAGACTTCTATCACCAAAACAATCAGACTTTCCTTATTTGACCAGGTAAGATTTAACTTATGTACACTGAGCTTTGTTTGTTTGTTTTTTAAGAAAATTAAAGGCCAGGGGCTTCCCTGGTGGTACAGTGGTTAAGAATCCAGCTGCCAATGCAGAGAACACAGGCTCGAGCCCTGGTCCAGGAAGATCCCACATGCCGCAGAGCAACTAAGCCCATGCACCACAACTATAGAGCCTGCGCTCTAGAGCCCATGAGCCACAACTACTGGCCCCACATGCCACAACTACTGAAGCCCATGAGCCTAGAGTCCGTGCTCCACAACAAAGACAAGCCACCGCAATGAGAAGTCCGCACACCACAACGATGAGTAGCCCCTGCTCACCACAACTAGAGAAAGCCTGCACGCAGCAATGAAGACCCAACACAGCCAAAAATAAATAAATACATTTATTTATTTAATAAAGAATTTTAAATGTTACCTTGACTCTCTTTACTCTTTGTACTTTCTTTTCATGAGCACTGAATGGAAAGCAATGCTCAGAATGTTCTGTTGCAGATAGATACATCTTGCAGCATTTCATTTCACAGAATCTAGAAACATAGAGGAAGCACGTCTCCTGGAACAGAAAAAAGAAAGCAACAATAAATATCTCTTTTTCAGTGGAATCGTTCCAGAACAACTTGTGCCATGAGTCTATCAGAAAATAAGAGTCATTAGTAGTAAATATTAACAGAAAATTATAATTTAAAATTTATATATATATAGAATATATATACACACACACATATATGTAAACTATGTGTGCATATGATTTCAGATTGCTCACAAACAGTACTATATAATATGCTCTGTATTCATTATTACAAAATTCAGCATGAAATTGTGTGAGCAAAGCCTATAAACCACTGTATGTTTTCCTAAATAAATGCTTTAAAATCTGAATCACAGGAAAATGATAGCCACCTTTAAAAATTTAGCAGTAGATTTCAATAGGGCCTGCACAGCTTAATAAAAAAGTGTTGGTAAGTATCCTTATTATGTCAAGCCCTACCTTCCATGGACAGAAAGCTTGGCAGAAAGAGTAGGTCAGGTATAAAAAAAAAAGATTCTGCTGATTAAAAAAATAACAGCCATGCTAGGAAGTATAGTGCATAAGTACATAATCATTCCATTCCATTTCTAACCCCCAGAATAGAGTGATTGCAGGAAAGGACAAAACCAGATAGGACCTCTCTTGAGATTCAAATGATTTAAAACGACAATAATTCTTGGAAGGCTCTTCACTAGGACACTTTGAAATGGCAAAACAAAAACCAAAAGGTACTTTTATTCTGGGAACAGCTGAGCTAGATCCCCACACTGAAGCAAAAGGAAAAATCACAGTTCAATATTGAAAGCAGAAAACGTATATATTGTGTTGATAAAATAGAAGATTAGTGTGAAAAGCTGCCAAATTGTATGCATTTTTATATCTCCTTGAATATTGCTCTAAACTGGGTATAAACGCTTCATATGTTAGAGATTAGTTCACTGTTATACTTCTTTAAAGCTAACTGCATTTTCATACAAAAAGCATAATTTTTAAGCTAAAAAGAGCTAGAAAATTACCTAATCTAACCCTCTCATTTTACAAATAAAAAAAAACCCAATAGATTTCCTGCATATTTGAATGTCTTATCCAAGGTGACCCTGCAAGAGATAGGGTTGGAACCAGTGCTTGCCTCCTAGTTTAGGTAGCACACCATTTACACTGTATGGTTGTCTGTATAGGCTTAGGTTCCCAGTCATTAGCTATGTGATTCTGAGTAAGACTCAGTTTCCTCATATAAGGGTGATAACTGTATTTAACTCAAAAGGTTAAAGTAATCTTCATAAAAGTGACATATATGCTCCACAGACACTTAAAATGTCTGGTGTTATGTGTCCAATAAGTATTATTATAATTAGTTTTTATTATTGTGTTGAAATCCAAAACTCCATCAAACCTAAATGGGATGCCTACCATTTAGAGCAGTGCTTCTCAACCCAGCTTCATATAAGAATATCCTAAAGAGCCTCTTTGAAACACAAGTCTTACTCCAGAAAAAATTTATCTGAAATTCTACAGAAGCATCCTGGAATTGTGGGCTTTTTCAATGAGTTCTCTCAGAGAATTCTGACACAGTCCAGTCAGTACTGGCTCACAGATCAGCATCTGGGAACCACTAGCAAGACTTCAGAGATGCAATCCAGGAAAATCTCTCTATCCAAAGAGAGGGATAAAAGAGAGGACTTTACAAGTGTCATCAGGAATCTTTTGATGTCACAAATATGTTCATTATCTTGATTGTGGTCATGGTTCCATGGGTGTACACATATATCAAAATTTATAAAATTTCAATATGTGCAAGTTATTGTATGCCATTTATAGTTCAATAAAACTGTTTTTTCTTAAAATGCCTATTATGAGAATTCTTAAGCAAAAGCAGCTTTCATGTGAATTTTTGTTCAAAATCACATTGCAAACAAAAACTAGAAAACACAAAATAACATGTATAAGTTAATCTAAATATTCATAAAATATTTAAATAAATATTCAAATAAAATAATTAAATATAAAAGGCCTAAAACTGCCAATTAAAATACATAAGTAAAATAACCATACTACCCAAAGCAATCTACAGATTTAATGCAATCCCTATCAAATTTCCCATGACTTTTTTCACAGAACTAGAAAAAAAATCCTAAAATTTATATGGAACCACGAAAGACCCAGAATTGCCAAAACAATTCTGAGGAAAAAGAAAAAAGTTGGAGGCATAACTCTCCCAGGCTTCAGACAATACTACAAAACTACAGTAATCAAGAGTGTGGTACTCGCACACACACACACAAAACACATAAATCAATGGAACAAAATAAAAAGCCCAGAAATAAACCCACACACCTAAAGTCAATTAATCTTCAACAAAAGAGGCAAGAATATACAATGGACAAATGACAGTCTCTTCAGTAAGTGTTGTTGAAAAAGCTGGACTGCCTCATGTAAATCAATGAAGTTGAACACTCCCTCACACCATACAGAAAAAAAACCTCAAAATGGCTTAAAGACTTAAATATAAGATCTGACATCATAAAACTCCTAGAAGAGAATATAGGCAAAACATTCTCTGACATAAATCATAGCAATATTTTCTTAGATCACTCTTCTAAGGCAAAAGAAATAAAAGCAAAAATAAACAAATGAGATCTAATCAAACTTATAAGCTTTTGCACAACAAAAGAAAAGATACTATAAAACTCCTAGAGGAAAACATAGGCAGGACACTCTTTGACATAAATTGCAGCAATATTTTTGGGCTCTGTCTCCTAGAGTAACTGAAACAAAAACAAAAATAAACAAATGGGACCTAATTAAACTCAAAAGCTTTTGAACAGCAAAGGAAACCATAAACAAAATAAAAAGACAACTTACAGACTGGGAGAAAATATTTGCAAATGATGCAACCAACAGGGGCTTAATTTCCAAAATATATAAACAGCTCATACAACTCAATATCAGAAAAACAAACAACACAATCAAAACATGGGCAGAAGACCTAAATAGACATTTCTCCGAAGAAGACATACGGATGGCCAAAAGCCACGTGAAAAGATGCTCAACATCACTAATTATAAGAGAAATGCAAATCAAAACTACAATGAGGTATCACCACACACCAGTCAGAATGGCCATCATTAAAAAGTCTACAAATAATAAATGCTGGAGAGGGAGTGGAGAAAAAAGAATGCTCCTACACAGTTGGTGGGAATGTAAATTGGTGCAGCCACTATGGAGAACAGTATAAAGGTTCTTTAAAAAAATAAAATATATATATATATATATATATATATATATATATATACACACACACACACATACACACACACACGCAATGGAATGTTATTCAGCCATTAAAAAGAATGAAACAATGCCATTAGCAGGAACAGGGATGGACCTGGAGATTATTATACTAAGTGAAGTAAGTCAGACAGAGAAAGACAAATATTGTATGATATCACATACGTGGAATCTAAAACTAAGACAAATGAACTTATTTACAAAACAGAAACAGACTCATAGACAAGGAAAACAAAATTATAGTTACCAGAGGGGAAAGGAGGGAAGGAATAAATTGGGGTTTGGGATTAGCAGATACAAATTACTATACATAAAATATATAAACAACAAGGTCCTACTGTATATAGAACAGGGAACTATATTCAATATCTTATAATAACCTAAAATGGAAAACAATCTGAAAAAGAATATATATATATACATATATGTATACATAAAATTGAATCACTTTGCTGTACACCTGAAACTAACATGATATTGTAAATCAAGTAGAGTTCACTAAAAAAAAATTTTTAAATACAAACATAGACTAAAAAGGATTAATCTAAAAATAAAAGCACGAAAAAAGAATAGAAAAAGCCTAACAATCAAACTTTATCCTAAAGAAAGCTGGTGTGGTTATATTAATATTTTACAAATTATACTCTTAAGTCAAAAAAACATTTTGAGGGGTAAATGCATTTTCTCATTACTGATAATTATTCTACTTGGAACTTAAAGTGAATGTGCCCTATGATGTTTGGTATCTCTCTTTTTAACATTAAAAAGAGTTGCATGTTTTTAGATTTTTAAGGAACCTCTGTACTGTTATCCATAGTGCCTGTATCAATTTACATTCCCACCAACAGTGCAAGAGGGTTCCCTTCTCTCCACACCCTCTCCAGCATTTATTGTTTGTAGATTTTTTGATGATGGCTATTCTGACTGGTGTGAGGTGATACCTCATTTTAGTTTTGATTTGCATTTCTTAATGATTAGTGATGTTGAGTATCCTTTCATGTGTTTGTTGGCAATCTGTATATATTCTTTGGAGAAATGTCTATTTATGTCTTCTGCCGACTTTTGGATTGGGTTATTTGTTTTTTTGATATTGAGCTGCATGAGCTGCTTGTAAAATTTGGAGATTAATCCTTTGTCAGTTGCTTCATTTGCAAATATTTTCTCCCATTCTGAGGGCTGTCTTTTTGTACCCAGCAATCCCACTACTGGGCGTATACCCTGAGAAAACCATAATTCAAAAAGAGTCATGTACCACAATGCTCACTGCAGCTCTATTTACAATAGCCAGGACATGGAAGCAAACTAAGTATCCATCAACAGATGAATGGATAAAGATGTGGCACATATATACAATGGAATATTACTCAGCCATAAAAAGAAACGAAATTGAGTTATTTGTAGTGAGGTGGATGGACCTAGAGTCTGTCATACAGAGTGAAGTAAGTCAGAAAGAGAAAAACAAATACCGTATGCTTAACACATATATATGGAATCGAAAAAAATAATGGTTATGAAGAACTTAGGGGCAGGATGGAATAAAGACACAGACCTACTAGAGAATGGACTTGAGGAAATGGGGAGGGGGAAGGGTAAGCTGGGAGAAAGTGAGAGTGGTAGTGTATATATGGACATATATACCTTACTAAACGTAAAATAGATAGCTAGTGGGAAGCAGTCGAATAGCACCAGGAGATCAGGTCGGTGCTTTGGGACCACCTAGAGGGGTGGGATAGGGAGGGTGGGATAGGGAGGTTGGGAGGGAGGGAGACATAGGACGGAAGAGATACGGGGATATATGTATATGTATAGCTGATTCACTTTGTTATACAGCAGAAACTAACACACCATTGTAAAGGAATATTATTCCAATAAAGATGTTAAAAAGAAAAAAAAGAAAAAAAAGAATTTGGGAACGTAGAGGAGACAAATTCATCTGGAAAATTAGAGAAAGCTTCATAGAGGAACATATTTTTATCAGTGTATGAAAAAAATGAATAAATATATGCAATATGAAAAGAAAAAAAGGTTGCATAAGGCAAAAAACCTCAAGGAACAGATCTCTTTTTTTTTTTTTTATAAATTTATTTATTTATTTTTGGCTGCTTTGGGTCTTCGTTGCTGTGTGCGGGCTTTTCTCTAGTTGCAGTGAGTGGGGGCTACTCTTTGTTGCGGTGCATGGGCTTCTCGTTGTGGTGGCTTCTCTTGTTGCAGAGCACAGGCTCTAGGCACATGGGCTTCTGTAGTTGTGGCTCACAGGCTCTAGAGCACAGGCTTAGTAGTTCGAGCACAGGCTTAGTAGTTGTAGCGCATGGGCTTAGTTCCTCCATGGCATGTGGGATCTTCCCAGACCAGGGGTTGAACTTGTGTCCCCTGCATTGGCAGGCGGATTCTTAACCACTGCACCACTAGGGAAGTCCCAAGGAACAAATCATTTTGATCTATATGAACTTTTCCAGAGAGTCAGGAATAAAGGGTAACATTCCTCAACTCATTTTATGAGCTTAGTTTTTAAAACAGTGATATCAAAATCTCAGGTCAGTATGAGAAAAGAAAAGCATGAGTAAGAAAAAAATCTCACTTATGATATAATCATAAACACTATTAGCAAAGCAAATCAGCAATGCATTTAAAAAAATCATGTCTAAGCTGAATTTAACCCAGGAATTCAAAAATGCTAAGCAGTAGAAAATCTACTAATGTAAAAAATATATATATATGGTCTGGCCACCATGCATTTGTATATTCAGTCTCTCATCTAGAACTCATTCCAATCACATTCCCTGAATCTACTCTTGTCATCAGTGACTGATTTTGCAAAACCCAATGGTCAATTCTTACTCGCATTTAACCTAATTTATTAACAACATTTGACAGTTGATCCTTCCTTCTTCCTGGAAACATTTGCTACATCTGGCTTCCAGAATATTACCACACCTTCTTGATTTTGCTCCACCTTATTGTCTATTTTGCTCACCTCTATCCCCAGTTCCTTAAACACGTTACGCTTATAGGAGATGCTCAATACATTTTAAAAACTTTATTGAGAATCTTAGAGAGCACTTCAAATAGTTCCCAACTCATTGTTTGGAAATGAGCAATGTAAATCCTACAGAGATAAAATCTCTTGCCTTAATTCATGCAATGGGCTAGTAAAAGAAACGGATTTATAACCCAGGTCTCCTGACTCCAATTCAATGCTCTTTCCAGCTACCTCTGATGTTTGAATTTCAATTTCTTTTCATCTTAGGGCCAGTTAAAATATATCTTATTAGGGTTGCAACCATTAAAAATTGTATGAATAATTCTACAAACAAATTGGAGAGGGTGTGGAGAAAAGGGGACCCTCCTGCACTGTCGGTGGGAATGTGAATTGGTACAACCACTATGGAGAACAGTATGGAGGTTCCTTAAAAAACTAAAAACAGGGCTTCCCTGGTGGCACAGTGGTTAAGAATCTGCCTGCCAATGAAGGGAAACAGGTTCATGCCCTGGTCCGGGAAGATCCCACATGCCATGGAGCAACTAAGCACGTGCACCTCAACTACTGAGCCTGTGCTCTAGAGCCTGTGAGCCACAACTACTGAGCCCATGTGCCACAACTACTGAAGCCTGTGCACCTAGAGCCTGTGCTCCACAACAAGAGAAGCCACAGCAATGAGAAGCCCATGCACCACAACAAAGAGTAGCCCCTGCTCACTGCAACTAGAGAAAGCCCCTGCATGCAGCAACGAAGACCCAACACAGCCAAAAATAAATAAATAAATGTATTTTTTTAAAAAAAACCCTAAAACTAAAACCAAAACTACCATATGATCCAGCAATCCCACTCCTGGGCATATATCCAGAGAACATGATAATTCGAAAAGATATATGTACCCAAATGTTAATTACAGCACTATTTACAATAGCCAAGACACAGAAGCAACCTAAATGTCCATCAACAGAAGAATGGATAAAGAAGATGTGATACATACACACAATGGAATATTACACAGCCATAAAAAGAACGAAATAATGCCACTTGCAGCAACGTGGATAGACCTAGAGATTATCATACTAAGTAAAGTAAGTCAGACAGAAAAAGAAAATATCATATGATATCACTCCTATGTGGAATCTAATTTAAGAAAATGGTATGAATGAACTTATTTACAAAGAAGAAACAGATTTACAGATATTGAAAACAAACTTATGGTTACCAAAGGGGAAATGTGGCAGAAGGGATAAATCAGGAGCTTGGGATTAAGATACACACTACTATGTATAAGATAGAGGACCATCAAGGACCTACTGTATATCACAGAGCACTCTACTCAATATTCTGTGATAACCTATATGAGAAAAGAATCTGAAAAAGAATGAATACATATATATGTATAACTGAATCATTTTGCTAGACACCTGAAACTGACACAACATTGTAAATGAACTAAACTCCAATAAACTTTTTTAAAAAAGAAATAACAGGGGCAGACACCAAAAACAATGGGAACTACAGACCTGCAGCCTGGGAAAAGGAGACCCCAAACACAGTAAGTTAAGTGACATGAGAAGACAAACACAGCAGATGAAGGAGCAAGGCAAAAACCCACCAGATGAAACAAATGAAGAGGAAATAGGCAATCCACCTGAAAAAGATTTCACAATAATGATAGTAAAGATGAAAAAGATTTCACAGTAATGACAGTTAAGATGATCCAAAATCATGGAAGTAGAATGGAGAAAATACAAGAAACCTTTAACAAGGACCTAGAAGAACTAAAGAGCAAACAAACAATGATAAACTACACAGTAAATGAAATTTAAATTATCTAGAAGGAATCAATAGCAGAATGACTGAGGCAGAAGAATGGATAAGTGATCTTGAAGATAAAACAGTGGAAATAACTACTGCAGAGCAGAATAAAGAAAAAAGAATGAAAAGAATTGAGGACAGTCACAGAGACCTCTGGGACAACATTAAATGCACCAACATTCAGATTATAGGGGTCCCAGAAGAAGAAGAGAAAAAGAAAGGGACTGAGAAAATATTTGAAAAGATTATAGTTGAAAACTGTCCTAATATGGGGAAGGCAATAGTCAAGTCCAGGAAGCACAGAGAGTCCCATAAAAGATAAATCCAAGGAGAAACAAACCAAGATACATATTAATCAAACTATCAAAAATTAAATACAAAGAAAATATATTAAAAGCAGCAAGGGAGAGACAACAAATAACATACAAAGGAATCCCCATAAGGTTAATAGCTGATCTTTCAGCAGAAACTCTGCAAGCCAGAAGGGAGTGGCAGGACATACTGAAAGTGATGAAATGGAAAAACCTACAACCAAGATGATTCTACACAGCAAAGATCTCATTCAGATTTGATGGAGAAATTAAAAGTTTTACAGACAAGCAAAAGCTAAGAGAATTCAGCACCACCAAACCAGCTTTACAACAAATGCTAAAGGAAATTCTCTAGGCAGGAAAGACAAGAGAAGGAGAAGACCTACAATAAGAAACCCAAAACAATTAAGAAACTGGTAATAGGAGCATACATATCAATACCTACCTTAAATGTAAATGGATTAAATGTTCCAACAAAAAGACACAGACTGGCTGAATGGATACAAAAACAAGACCCATATATATGCTGTCTACAAGAGACCCACTTCAGACCTAGGGACACATACAGACTGAAAGTGAGGGGATGGAAAAAGATATTCCATGCAAATGGAAATCAAAAGAAAGCTGGAGTAGCAATTCTCACATCAGACAAAATAGACTTTAAAATAAAGAATGTTACAGGAGACAAGGAAGGACACTACATAATGATCAAGGGATCAATCCAAGAAAAAGAGATAACAATTGTAAATATTTATGCATCCAACATAGGAGCAACTCAATACATAACGCAAATGCCAACAGCCATAAAAGGGGAAATTGACAGTAACACAATAATAGTAGGGGACTTTAACACCCTGATCCACCAATGGACAGATCATCCAAAATGAAAATAAATAAGGAAACATAAGCTTTAAATGAAACATTAAACAAGATGGACTTAATTGATATTTACAGGACATTCCATCCAAAATCAGCAGAATACACTTTTTTCTCAAGTGCTCATGGAACATTCTGCAGGATAAATCATATCTTGGGTCACAAATCAAACCTTGGTAAATTTAAGAAAATTGAAATCATATCAAGTATTTTTCCGACCACAATGCTATGAGACTAGATATCAGTTACAGGAAAAAATCTGCAAAAAATACAAACACATGGAGGTGAAACAATAACTAAATACCCAAGAGATCACTGAAGAAGTCAAAGAGGAAATAAAAAAATACCTAGAAACAAATGACAATGAAAACACAACTATCCAAAACCTATGTGATGCAGCAAAAGCAGTTCTAAGAGGGAAGTTTAGAGCAATACAATCCTACCTCAAGAAACAAGAAACACCTCAAATAAACAACCTAACCTTACACCCAAAGTAATTAGAGAAAGAAGAACAAAAAAACCCCAAAGTTAGCAGAAGGAAAGAAATCATAAAGATCAGATCAGAAATAAATGAAAAAGAAATGAAGGAAACAATAGCAAAGATCAATAAAACTAAAAGCTGGTTCTTTGAGAAGATAAAAAAAATTGATAAGCCATTAGCCAGACTCATCAAGAAAAAAAAGGGGAAAGACTCAAATCAATAGAATTAGAAATGAAAAAGGAGAAGTAACAACTGACACTGCAGAAATACAAAGGATCATGAGAGATTAATACAAGCAACTCTATGCCAATAAAATGGACAACCTGGAAGAAATGGACAAATTCTTAGAAAAGCACAGCTGTCTGAGACTGAACCAGGAAGAAATAGAAAACATAAACACACCAATCACAAGCACTGAAATTGAGACTGTGATTAAAAATCTTCCAACAAATAAAAGGCCAGGGACAGATGGCTTCACAGGCGAATTCTCTCAAACATATAGAGAAGAGCTAACACCTATCCTTGTCAAACTCTTCCAAAATATAGCAGAGGGAGGAACACTCCCAAACTCATTCTACGAGGCCTGATACTAAAACCAGACAAAGATGTCACAAAGAAAGAAAACTACGGGCCAATATCACTGATGAACATAGATGCAAAAATCCTCAACAAAATACTAACAAAGAGAATCCAACAGCACATTTAAAGGATCATACACCATGATCAAGTCAGGTTTATCCCAGGAATGGAAAGGATTTTTCAACATATGTAAATCAATCAATGTGATACACCATATCAACAAGCTGAAGGAGAAAAATCATATGATCATCTCAATAGATGCAGAGAAAGCTTTTGACAAAATTCAACACCCATTTATGATAAAAACCCTGCAGAAAGTAGGCATAGAGGGAACTTACCTCAATGTAATAAAGGCCATGTATGACAAACCCACAGCCAACATCGTTCTCAATGGTGAAAAACAGAAACCATTTCCTCTAAGATCAGGAACAAGACAAGGTTGCCCACTCTCACCACTGTTATTCAACATAATTTTGGAACTTTAAGCCACAGCAATCAGGGAAGAAAAAAAACTAAAAGGAATCCAAATTGCAAAAAAAGAAGTAAAGCTGTCACTGTTTGCAGATGACATGATACTATACATAGAGAATCCTAAAGATGCTACCAGAAAACTACTAGAGCTAATCAATGAATTTGGTAAAGTGGCAGGATACAAAATTAATGAACAGAAATCTCTTGCATTCCTATATACTAATGATGAAAAATCTGAAAGAAAAATTAATGAAACACTCCCATATACCACTGCAACAAAAAGAATAAAATACCTAGGAATAAACCTGCCTAAGGAGACAAAAGACCTGTATGCAGAAAACTATAAGACACTGATGAAAGAAATTAAAGATTATACAAACAGATGGAGAGATATACCATGTTCTTGCATTGGAAGAATCAACATTGTGAAAATGACTATACTACCCAAAGCAATCTACACATTCACTGCAATCCCTATCAAACTATCATTGGCATTTTTCACAGAATTAGAACAAAAAATTGCACAATTTGTATGGACACACAAAAGACCCCGAATAGGCAAAGCAATCCTGAGAAAGAAAAACGGAGCTGGAGGAATCAGGCTCCTGGACTTTAGATTAAACTGCAAAGCTACAGTAATCCAGACAGTATGGTACTGGCATAGAAACAGACATATAGATTCATGGAAAAGGATAGAAAGCCCAGAGATAAACTCACGCATATATGGTTAACTTAGTTTGGATAAAGGAGGCAAGAATATACAGTGGAGAAAAGACAGTCTCATCAATAAGTGGTGCTGGGAAAACTGGACAGCTACATGTAAAAGAATGAAATTAGAACACTCCCTAACATCATACACAAAAATAAACTCCAAATGGATTAAAGACCTAAATGTAAGGCCAGACACTGTAAAACTCTTAGAGGAAAACATAGGCAGAACACTCTATGTCATAAGTCATGGCAAGATCCTTTTTGCCCCACCTCCTAGAGAAATGGAAATAAAAACAAAAATAAACAAATGGGACCTAATGAAACTTAAAAGCTTTTGCACAGCAAAGGAAACCATAAGCAAGAAGAAAAGACAACTCTCAGAATGGGAGAAAATATTTGCAAACGAAGCACTGACAAAGGATTAATCTCCAAAATTTATAAGCAGCTCATGCAGCTCAATATCAAAAAAACAAACAACCCAATCCAAAAGTGGGCAGAAGACCTAAACAGATATTTCTCCAAAGAAGATATACAGATGGTCAGAATGGCCATCATCAAAAAAACAATAAATACTGGAGAGGGTGTGGAGAACAGGGTGAACTGTTGGTGGGAATGTAAATTGATACAGTCACTATGGAGAACAGTATGGAGGTTCCTTAAAAAACTAAAAATAGAACTACCATATGACCCAGCAATCCCACTACTGGGCATATACCCTGAGAAAACCATAATTCAAAAAGAGTCATGTACCACAATGTTCATTACATCTCAATTTACAATAGCCAGGACATGGAAGCAACCTAAGTGTCCATCAACAGCTGAATGGATAAAGACGATGTGGCACATATATACAATGGAATATTACTCAGCCATAAAAAGGAATGAAATTGAGTTATTTGTAGTGAGGTGGATGGACCTAGAGTCTGTCATACAGAGTAAAATAAGTCAGAAAGAGAAAAACAAATACCGTATGCTAACACATATATATGGAATCTAAAAAGAAAAAAATAGTTATGAGGAACCTAGGGGCAGGATGGAATAAAGACACAGACCTACTAGAGAATGGACTTGAAGACACGGTTGGGGGCAAGGGTAAGCTGGGACAAAGTGAGAGATTGGCATGGACGTATATACACTATCAAATGTAAAATCAATAGCCACATAACATAGGGAGATCAGCTTGGTGCTTTGTGACCACCTAGAGGGATGGGATAGGGAGGGTGAGAGGGAGACACAAGAAGAAGGAGATATGGGGATATATGGATATGTATAGCTGATTCACTATGTTATAAAGCAGAAACTAACACACTATTGTAGAGCAATTATACTCCAATAAATATGTTTAAAAGAAAAGAAATAGCAGTTTGGGGAGCAACAAAAATTATGTTTGGAAATTAATAAAATTTGGTGTCATATACATGAAATTCAGAAAAAAATGTGTATGAATAACCAGGCAAATCACCCTACATTTTAGGGGGAAAAAATGCACTGTCAACAATAGAAAGAGGACATCTTGGTTTCTGAGTCTAAGCATTTTATTAACCAGTATTTCACAGTTAGGGAAATGCATATCTTAATTTACCATGTTCATTTAAATTCATCCTTTTAAATATATGAACTCTTTGAGGAAAGAGAGCATGTCTTACTCATCCATGTATTCTTAGCACATGAACCTGTACCTGCTACATAGTTGGTGCTCAATAAATATCTGATGAACAAGTGAATAATGAATTAATGAGTGAAAGCTATAATGAAGATTCAGTTTTCCTAATTAGAATGTAAAGTTTTACTGTGGGAACAACTGTTTCTGAATTGGGGAAATCAAAAGTTAGGAATTGGATCTATTCTCTTGCTCTGATCCCTTTGGCAACTTTTCACAAGTCCCTGACCTGCTCCTGATCTTTGCTTTTGCATTTGGAATAGTGGTCTCAATGTGCTTCTCAGGCATCATAATTCTATTCAAGCAGTATTTTTCCAGTACTTGCAAATAGTTAAGTGAGACACATTCGCCAAGAATTATTATTTTATAATGGCATGTAAGAGAAGGGTTCTTCAATCAGTTTGCAAAAACAGCCACTTCAGCAGCTTCCTATCTCTGCCCCAGTTTTCTAAATCAGCCAATAATAATTATTCCCTATAAATCAGACCTCCCTGAAGTTTTCTTCTTCTTTACAGTTGCAGCAAGCTGGCTGCTTTTCCCTCATTACATTTTATGTCTTTGTTTTGTTTGCACAGTTCCCTTTCTTCCTACCATTGTAATTCTTACTGTGTCACAAGATGCTAAATTTATGGGTGCAAAAATGTTGGTTTCTAGCAGCTTTTAATAAAAAAAAAATGTATCCTAATTACAAAAAAATGGAATTAAAAGACAAAACACTCGGGCTTCCCTGGTGGCGCAGTGGTTGAGAGTCCGCCTGCCGATGCAGGGGACACGGGTTCGTGCCCCGGTCCGGGAAGATCCCACATGCGGCGGAGCGGCTGGGCCCGTGAGCCATGGCCGCTGAGCCTGCGCGTCCGGAGCCTGTGCTCCGCAACGGGAGAGGCCACACCAGTGAGAGGCCCGAGTACTGAAAAAGACAAAACAAAACAAAACAAAACCAAAAAAAACCACTCCACTCTTTGCAAGGATTGATCTACTTGCAAATTCTGACAAACAACCTGTGAAGTGGCAAATAAACCTGAAAGGAACTTTATTTCCCATTTCCTGGCCATTCAGAGATCTACATGCAGCAACACTCAGTAAAATAACTCTTTATATGGGAGAGAAGTTATTCTATACACATGCTTAGCACCCAATAGGAAAGAAAAATAACAAGCATGATAGAGAAAGCACAGCCAAGTCCAGCTTCTGAAATACTGATGATCTCTTTAGACTGAAGCCCTAAGATACAGCCCTCTAGACTCATAGAGAAAGACTTAGGGATCAAAGAAAGAAAGTAGTGATTGGTTACCCTAATGCATTATTTAAGCAGTTCTCTAAGAGATTAAATATCAATTAAACATTTACGAAACCTGATATCCGGTCCAATTAATCCTCCCTTTTTTGTGCTATCACTGTATATCGAACATATTATGCTATTGCCTTTATCACTGTGTGTGTGTGTGTGTGTGTGTGTGTGTGTGTATGTATGTATGTATATCCTCTACCCCAAGAAGACTCAAAGCACTTAAAAAAGTTCAGGAATTCATCATTTTTGCTCACAGAGACTAGCATAAAGATGGCATGTTACTGATGCATATTTGTCGGATATATGTTTTCGTGAGGAAACTTGCCAATGGTCACTCTTTAAGGACAACCGAGGGAAAGAGAAAGTTGCTTTTACTAATTTTTCCATTTCAATCCAGTAACTAAAATCACACCCAAACGTTCCCTATGTGTCCTTCCCCATTTAAACTACTTCTGATTGCCCCACCCAACTGGTAAACAAGAACATGTGTTACTGTTGTTTAAACTTATTAAAAAGAAGATCATATTTTGGGTTCCAAAGCCTACAACATCTAATTATGATATTGATATGCTTATTTAACAGAACTACACAGATTATTTTAAAGTGTTTTTACTGAGCTTCCATGAAACCTGAAAAGGATAATCTGAGGTTAAAATGACAGTATAGTAATATCAAAAAATTGTTTTAGCAGACTGAAAGAAAATTGCAGAGAAAGATTCACTAGCAATAGTCCCATTAACAAATGAACAAGGATATGAAACTGATCAGCAGTAGCTGAATTATTGAGCCCCAGGCCCTTCTGCCAGTTTTATGAGTCAAAAATCAAAACTGCATGAACTAGTGAATACCCAATCTTCACAAACATCAGAGTCAAATTAAAGAAATTACCCGACGAACTAAATGCAGCTCGACAGATCATCAAACCATTAAAACTGCAACTTTATACCAAAGAAAGAAGCATACACACTGTGATCTTGTGCAAATGGAATAATAATAGCCAGATGGAAAAATAAACTCTGGTGCTTGGCAAACAAGATCCTTGGCACAGTGAATATATGTCATGTGGAAAGTCAATAGGGGGTCATCATAGAATCATCAAAACGAGGCTCAGGAAATTCACCCTGAACAAAGAGAAGAAAGGCCTTGAATTTTAAGAAGTCAAGGTGACAAGATGATATGGGTATAATAGAAACAGCAGGAATGTTAAAGTGGGATAGAGCCAGATACTAACAATAAATCTACCACCTGTTAGTTGTGGCATTAAATTGTTAGCTCTTTTGTTTCTTCTAGAACCTAAGAGCCAAGGCACGCACGTCATAGAGTTGCCAGGATTAAATATTAGAGTCTTCTAAGTCAGAGCACACTCTCTCAGAGACTCAACCTGTAAAACGTTGTTGGTTGTTTGAGGAAACAAGTAAGAACTACTGAATAGTGGCAATCACATCATAGGTTTTCTTCGCTAATATTCTCACCGCTACAAAACTGCTAGAAACCTGTCTTCTAGCTAACTTGTATAGTGTTCTGGATTTCACAGTGGCTGCCTGTGAAAGAGACAATGCTATGTGTTCAAGGCATTCTTCCTGGACACATAGAAGGAGGTTTCCAAGCCTCATATAAAATTAGGCTGAAGTTATGGGACTGGGTTCTGGCCAATTAGATGCAGGCAGAAAGAATATGCCACTTCCAGTCCTGCCCTTAAAATCCCTTGTGGAAACAGAATTACATCTTTCAGTCGCTGTTTCTCCACTCTGCTATGTAAAATTCTTTTCCCACCCCTTGGCAATGTTTTCTGCAGATTCTAAACTTTCCGATTATTTTAAGTTGTTAAAACATAGTCCCATCCAGTTTAAAACTTCAGCATTCAAAAATTTCCTACCCCCTTCTCCAACACAAGCTACTGTGGCCTTGGCCTCCCAGAGTGGAGAAAGATCACGAGAATGAATGGCTGCACCCCCCTCCCTCCTCTAGGTAGAGACATTGATGTTGTGGTCAGGGAGGAAGGGTGGAGAATGGGGTCTTCTTCAATAGATGTCCATTTGTCTGTCACTGGTGAGGATTAAGTCCCTGGCCTCACTCTGGTTGGTTTGGGTTTTGCCTGACGTTCATTGCCTCCTTTCTTGTGTTTGTCTTCACATCAGCACACGATTTTCTTGGCTTCTCTTCTCTGGCTGTCTCACCTGTTCAGTGGAGCAACTATTTCTTGCATAAACCTTGCCAGCTATACAATGCCCCTCTCCCTTCCTCAGGTTGGCCGTCTTTTGGCCAGGCCTAGGGGACCCAGGAAGCCCTCAGCTGTTGGTTCTTCTCTAGCATCTGAACTTGTCTGTGCTGAGCCCCGGAACTGTTAGGTCTGAGGGCAAAAATGAATGGAATGTGGTGGAGTCCCCTCATATTCTTCTCAAACACACTTCACCGTAGTTCTTTCAAGCCTGTGGCCGTGCACCACACCAATGGTCTCCCACCTCCAAATCCCCACAGCAAAATCACGTATGATTCCTTATGTTTATTAACACCCTTGCCCACTCACCCCAGAACTCGCCCTGTGTGCTTTGGAGGCAGAACCATTGTGGGCCAGCTGAATTTTTAGCTTAGCAAGTATTTCACCAAGGAATCAGATGGCCCTTCTTTCAAGTGCTCCTGATTTTTGTAGGCGATTCTCTTGCTGCTTCACTTGGCTCTGCTGCATTCCAGTAGGACAGGGGAAAAATCTTTTCTCCAAGAACACAACTCTCACCATAAGGCCAGCCACATGATGGTTCTAGTCCCTACTCCAGTCCCCTCCCCGTTTAGATTCAAGTGGGGATGCGGGGAAGCAATGAAAGAGGAAGCATTTCTTCCAACTCTCAAAAACCTTCAGGGAACTGTCTTGCCCAATGATGGGTAATTCTGTGTGGCTCTCCTTAGAATGTGCAGACTTGAAGACCTCTGTTTTCAGCTTTTGCCTTAGTCCAATTCTGGTACAACAGCAGAAAACTGATTCAAGATTCCGTTAGCTTGGGACTTCAATACTAAGTCATATGCAGCATTCTTGAAGCCAGATTTCCAGGACAAGAACAACACTTTATCTCAAACACTTTACCATAAAGATCTTTCCTCCTAATTGGGGGGAGTTTTATCTGATCTCATCTCTCTCTCTCTAAACTGGACTATGAGGTATTTAAAGGTAGGAACCATATTATACCCATCGTTATGTCCCCAGAAATTAGCAAATGCTCAACACTCAGTAGCTACTCAATAAACCTTCAATAATTAGCGAGTCGCTGATCAGAATAGCCATTATCAAAAAATCTAGAAATAATAAATGCTGGAAAGGAGGTGGTGAAAAGGGAACCCTCCTGCACTGTTGGTGGGAATATAAATTGATACAACCACTATGGAAAACAGTGTGGAGGTTCCTTAAAAAACTAAAAATAGAACTACCACATGACCCAGCAATCCCACTACTGGGCATATACTCTGAGAAAACCATAATTCAAAAAGAGTCATGTACCACAGTGTTCATTGCAGCACTATTTACAATAGCCAGGACATGGAACCAACCTAAATGTCCATCGACAGATGAATGGATAAAGAAAATATGGCACATACATACAATGGAACATTACTCAGCCATAAAAAGGAAAGAAATTGAGTTATTTGTAGTGAGGAGGATAGACCTAGAGTCTGTCATACAGAGTGAAGTAAGTCAGAAAGAGAAAAACAAATACCATATGCTAACGCATATATATGGAATCTAAAAAAAAATGGTACTGCTGAACCTAGTTGCAGTGCAGGAATAAAGATGTAGACATAGAGAATGGACTTGAGGACACAGGGTAGGAGGGGGAAGCTGGGACGAAGTGAGAGTAGCATCGACATATACACACTACCGAATGTAAAATAGTTGGCTGGTGGGAAGCAGCAGCATAGCACAGGGAGATCAGTTCGGTGCTTTGCGATGACGGTGGGATAGGGAGGGTGGGATAGGGAGGCTCAAGAGGGAGGGGATATGGGGATATATGTATACATACAGCTGATTCACTTTGTTATATAGCAGCAACTAAAACAACAATATAAAGCAATTATACTCCACTAAGGATCTATTAAAAAAATAAAATAAAATAATGAGTGAGTGAGTGAGTGAATGAACGAGTGAGCTTCCTGATTTATCTGCCTTAGCCCAGGTCATCTAAAAAAGCAGAACCTGAGGCAAGGACTAAAGAGCTGCTACTTCATTGAAAAGGTGCAAATCCAGAGTGGTACAGGGAAGGAAATAAGGAGAAGCAAGCTAAGGAAAGGTGGGCAGTGAGAGGCAGTGTGCTGCCACGCCAGTCACCACTTCACAGTGAGCCATGAGGAGATACTGCACATCCCTCGCCAGGCACGTTCCCTCAGCAGGCGGGACTTCTCCAGAAGGTTGGCAAGAAGAGAGTGCACCTTGGAGCAGTCCACGTAAGAGGGGAAATGACACAAAATTTATCTTCCCAGTTTCCATTTCCACTGGTGAAAATTTACTCCACGAGAGCTGGCTTTTCCACACTTCTGAATTCTGTTATCTGACCCTTTGATGGCTGCCCAGGAAGGCTGGTTCTGTTCCCCATGATGTGCCATTTTACCGAAGTTCAGAGGTGAAGGGGTTGCTCAGTGTGGATTCATCTTGGAGCATCAGGGCTTCTGGGCACACCCCCACCTACACGGGGTGCTTGGCAAGGATGCTAGGAGAGGCGACACCTGCAGCACAGCCTGGGAGGCAGTTGGCAGCTTTGGAAAGAAGGATATCAGAAAAAATTGCACAAGGTTTACATTCACTTACTACATTTTCTCTTTGAACTCACTAGAAAGAAAACAGTAAGTATGCTTTGTGATTTAGAGATTTTCAGAGACCGTACTTCTCTATAATTTGAAGATAAAGGACACTGAATTTGACTAAGTGCTACATAGCTCTACACCATTTCATGTTGCCTCTAACATAAGGATAACATTTTGCTTTCTTCTGGCAGGAAATTAAGCTTTGCTTAATTTGTCCTTTCTGATTCTTGGAAGAAGTTCTATTCACTCCATGCTCAGAAATGGGATTGGAATCCTATTGATGAATTAAAGCAGCAGTGAACCTCTGCCTATTCCTGGGCAAGCCAGGGCACACTCTGTCACTCTTTGATTGCTGCAGAGATACCCAATCTTCCAAGTCCTTTGAGAAGATCCTCTTTTCCATGTTTCACATATCATTAGAGGGGTGGGTGATGCCAGAGGTCTTCTGCAGGGGAGGAAGCAGAGTACATAAACCAAAGCTGGTCTGGACAAAAGAGAGAGGGGAATATTAAAAACATGTAGAGCCTGGGTGATTTCCTCATTCATCTTGTTTTTTTTAACATATTTATTTGAGTATAACTGTTTTACAATAGTGTGTTAGTTTTTCCTTTACAACAAAGTGAATCAGTTATACATGTACATATGTTCCCATATCTCTTCCCTCTTGCTTCACTCTCTCTGCCACCCTCCCTATCCCACCCTTCTAGGTGGTCACAAGGCACAGAGGTGATCTCCCTGTGCTATGTGGCAGCTTCCCACTAGCTACCTAATTTACATTTGGTAGTGTATATATGTCCCTGCCACTCTCTCACTTCGTCACAGCTTACCCTTCCCCCTCCCCATATCCTCAGGTCCATGCTCTAGTAAATCTGTGTTTCATTCCCGTCCTACCAGTAATCTCTTCATGACATTTTTGTTTCTTAGAGTCCATATATATGTGTTAGCATACGGTATTTGTTTTTCTCCTTCTGACTTACTTCACTCTGTATGACAGACTCCAGGTCTATCCACCTCATTACAAATAACTCAGTTTCATTTCTTTTTATGGATGAGTAATATTCCATTGTATATATGTGCCACATCTTCTTTATCCATTCATCTGTTGATGGACACTTAGGTTGCTTCCATGTCCTGGCTATCGTAAATAGAGCTGCAATGAACATTTTGGTACATGACTCTTTTTGAATTATGGTTTTCTCAGGGTATATGCCCAGTAGTGGGATTGCTGGGTCATATGGTAGTTCTATTTGTAGTTTTTTAAGGAACCTCCATACTGTTCTCCATAGTGGCTGTATCAATTTACATTCCCACCAGCAGTGCAAGAGGGTTCCCTTTTCTCCACACCCTCTCCAGCATTTATTGTTTCTAGAGTTTTTGATGATGGCCAATCTGACCGGTGTGAGATGATATCTCATTGTAGTTTTTTTTTTTTTTTTTTTTAATTTTTAATTTTTTTTCTGCGGTACGCGGGCCTCTCACCGCCGTGGCCTCTCCCGTTGCGGAGCACAGGCTCCGGACGCGCAAGCCCAGCGGCCGTGGCTCACGGGCCCAGCCGCTCCGCGGCACGTGGGATCCTCCCGGACCGGGGCACGAACCCGTGTCCCCTGCATTGGCAGGCGGACTCTCAGCCACTGCGCCACCAGGGAAGCCCCTCATTGTAGTTTTGATTTGCATTTCTCTAATGATTAATGATGTTGAGTATTTTTTCATGTGTTCGTTGGCAATCTGTATATCTTCTTTGGAGAAATGTCTATTTAGTTCTTCTGCCCATTTTTGGATTGGGTTGTTTGCTTTTTGTTATTGAGCTGCATGAGTTGCTTATAAATTTTGGATATTAATCCTTTGTCAGTTGCTTCATTTGCAAATATTTTCTCCCATTCTGAGAGTTGTCTTTTGGTCTTGTTTATGGTTTCCTTTGCTGTGCAAAAGCTTTTAAGTTTCATTAGGTCTCATTTGTTTATTTTTGTTTTTATTTCCATTTCTCTAGGAGATGGGTCATAAAGGATCTTGCTGTGATTTATGTCATAGAGTGTTCTGCCTATGTTTTCCTCTAAGAGTTTGATAGTATCTGGCTTTACATTTAGGTCTTTAACCCATTTTGAGTTTATCTTTGTGTGTGGTGTTAGGGAGTGTTCTAATTTCATACTTTTACATGTAGCTGTCCAGTTTTCCCAGCACCATTTATTGAAGAGGCTGTCTTTTCTCCACTGTATATTCTTGCCTCCTTTATCAAAGATAAGGTGAGCATATGTGTGTGGGTTTATCTCTGGGCTTTCTATCCTGTTCCATTGATCTATATTTCTGTTTTTGTGCCAGTACCATACTGTCTTGATTATTGTAGCCTTGTAGTATAGTCTGAAGTCAGGGAGCCTGATGCCTCCAGCTCCATTTTTCATTCTCGACTGCTTTGGCTATTCGGGGTCTTTTGTATTTCCATACAAATTGTGAAATATTTTGTTCTAGCTCTGTGAAGAATGCCAGTGGTAATTTGATAGGGATCGCATTGAATCTGTAGATTGCTTTGGGTAGTAGAGTCATTTTCACAATGTTGATTCTTCCAATCCAAGAACATGGTATATTTCTCCACCTTTCTGTATCATCTTTAATTTCTTTAATCAGTGTCTTATAGTTTTCTGCATAGAAGTCTTTTCTCTCCTTAGGCAGGTTTATTCCTAGATATTTTATTCTTTTTGTTGCAATGGTAAATGGGAGTGTTTTTCTTAATTTCACTCTCAGATTTTTCATCATTAGTGTATAAGAATGCCAGAGATTTCTGTGCATTAATTTTGTATCCTACTACTTTACCAAATTCATTGATGAGCTCTAGTAGTTTTCTGGTAGCATCCTTAGGATTCTCTATGTATAGTATCATGTCATCTGCAAACAGTGACAGCTTTACTTCTTTTTTTCCAATTTGGATTCCTTTTAGTTTTTTTTCTTCCCTGATTGCTGTGGCTTAAAGTTCCAAAATTGTGTTGAATAACAGTGGTGAGAGTGGGCAACCTTGTCTCGTTCCTGATCTTAGAGGAAATGGTTTCTGTTTTTCACCATTGAGAACGATGTTGGCTGTGGGTTTGTCATACATGGCCTTTATTACATTGAGGAAAGTTCCCTCTATGCCTACTTTCTGCAGGGTTTTTATCATAAATCGGTGTTGAATTTTGTCAAAAGCTTTCTCTGCATCTATTGAGATGATCATATGGTTTTTCTCCTTCAGTTTGTTGATATGGTGTATCACGTTGATTGATTTGCATATATTGAAGAATCCGTGCATTCCTGGAATAAACCCCACTTGATCATGGTGTATGATCCTTTTAATGTGCTGTTGGATTCTGTTTGCTAATATTTTGTTGAGGATTTTTGCATCTATGTTCATCAGTGATATTGGCCTGTAGTTTTCTTTCTTTGTGACGTCTTTGTCTGGTTTTAGTATCAGGGTGATGGTGGCTTCATAGAATGAGTTTGGGAGTGTTCCTCCCTCTGCTATATTTTGGAAGAGTTTGAGAAAGATAGGTGTTAGCTCTTCTCTAAATGTTTGATAGAATTTGCCTGTGAAGCCATCTGGTCCTGGGCTTTTGTTTGTTGCAAGATTTTTAATCACAGTTTCAATTTCAGTGCTTGTGATTGGTCTGTTCATATTTTCTATTTCTTCCTGGTTCAGTCTCGGCAGGTTGTGCATTTCTAAGAATTTGTCCCTATCTTCCAGGTTGTCCATTTTATTGGCATAGAGTTGCTTGTAGTAATCTCTCACGATCCTTTGTATTTCTGCAGTGTCAGTTGTTACATCTCCTTTTTCATTTCTAATTCTATTGATTTGAGTCTTCTCCCTTTTATTATTGATGAATCTGGCTAATGGTTTATCAATTTTATTTATCTCTTCAAACAACCAGCATTTAGTTTTATTGATCTTTGCTATTGTTTCCTTCATTTCTTTTTCATTTATTTCTGATCTGATCTTTATGATTTCTTTCCTTCTGCTAACTTTGGGGGTTTTTTTGTTCTTCTTTCTCTAATTACTTTGGGTGTAAGGTTAGGTTGTATATTTGAGGTGTTTCTTGTTTCTTGAGGTATGATTGTATTGCTATAAACTTCCCTCTTAGAACTGCTTTTGCTGCATCACATAGGTTTCGGGTCATCGTGTCTCCATTGTCATTTGTTTCTAAGTATTTTTTGATTTCCTCTTTGATTTCTTCAGTGATTATTATTATTATTATTATTATTATTATTAATTATTCTAGGTCTGAAGTGGGTCTCTTGTAGACAGCATATATATGGGTCTTGTTTTTGTATCCATTCAGCCAGTCTGTGTCTTTTGGTGGGAGCATTTAATCCATTTACATTTAAGGTAATTCTCGATATGTATGTTCCTATTACCATTTACTTGTTTCGGGTTGTTCTTGTAGGTCTTTTCCTTCTCTTGTGTTTCTTGCCTAGAGAAGTTCCTTTAGCATTGGTTGTAGAGTTGGTTTGGTGGTGCTGAACTCTCTCAGCTTTTGCTTGTCTGTAAAGGTTTTAATTTCTCCATCAGATCTGAATGACATCCTTGCTGGGTAGCGTAATCTTGGTTGTAGGTTTTTTTCCTTCATCACTTTCAGTATGTCCTGCCACTCCCTTCTGGCTTGTAGAGTTTCTGCTGAAAGATCAGATGTTAACCTTATGGGGATTCCCTTGTGTGTTATTTGTTGTTTTTACCTTGCTGCTTTTAATATGTTTTCTTTGTATTTAATTTTTGACAGTTTGATTATTATGTGTCTTGGTGTGTTTATCCTTGGGTTTATCCTGTATGGGACTCTCTGTGCTTCCTGGACTTGATTGACTATTTCCTTTCCTATATTAGGGAAGTTTTCAACTATAATCTCTTCAAATATTTTCTCAGTCCCTTTCTTTTTCTCTTCTTCTTCTGGGACCCCTATAATTCGAATGTTGGTGCATTTAATGTTGTTCTTTTCATTCTTTTTTCTTTATTCTGCTCTGCAGTAGTTATTTCCACTATTTTATCTTCCAGGTCACTTATCCATCCTTCTGCCTCAGTTATTCTGCTATTGATCCCATCTAGAGTATTTTTCATTTCATTTATTGTGTTGCTCATCATTGCTTGCTTCCTCTTTATTTCTTCTAGGTCCTTGTTAACTGTTTCTTGCAATTTGTCTATTCTATTTCCAAGATTTTGAATCATCTTTAGTATCATTATTCTGAATTCTTTTTCAGGTAGACTGCCTATTTCCTCTTCATTTGTTAGGTCTCATGGGTTTTTACCTTGCTCCTTCATCTGCTGTGTGTTTTTCTGTCTTCTCATTTTGCTTATCTTACTGTGTTTGGGGTCTCCTTTTCGCAGGCTGCAGGTTCATAGTTCCCGTTGTTTTTGGTGGCTGTCCCCAGTGGCTAAGGTTGGTTCAGTGGGTTGAATAGGTTTTCTGGTTGGGGGGACTAGTGCCTCTGTTCTGGTGGATGAGGCTGGATCTTGTCTTTCTGGTGGGCAGGTGCACGTCTGGTGGTGTGTTTGGGGATGTTGGTAGCCTTATTATGATTTTAGGCAGCCTCTCTGCTAATGGATGGGGCTGTAGACCTGTCTTGCTCTTTGTTGGGCATAGGGTGTCCAGCACTGTTCGTTGCTGGTCCTTGAGTGAAGCTGGGTCTTGGTGTTGAGATGGAGAACTCTGGGAGATTTTTGCCATTTGATAGTGCATGGAGCTGGGAGGTCTCTTGTGGACCAGTGTCCTGAGCTTGGTTCTCCCACCTCAGAGAAACAGCCCTGACGCCTGGCTGGAGCACCAAGAGCCTTTAATCCACACGGCTCAAAATAAAAGGGAGAAAAAATAGAAAGGAAAGGAAGGAAGGAAGGAGGGAGGGAGGGAAGGAAGGAAGGAAGGAAGGAAGGAAAGAAGGAAGGGAGGGAGGAAGAAAGGAAGGGAGGAAGGAAGGAAGGAAGAAATGAAGGAAGAAAGCAAGAAAGGAAGGAAGGAGGAGAGGAAGAAAGGGAGGTAGGAAGAGAGGAAGGAAGGAAGGAAGGGAGGAAAGAAAGAAGAAAGGAGGGAAGGAGGGAAGAAAGGAAGGAAGAAAGGAAGAAAGAAAGGGGGAAGACAAAATAAAGTAGGATAAAGTATAGTTATTAAAATAAAAAATAATTATTAAGAAGAAAAATTTCTATTAAAAAAAAACAAAGAAAAACGGGTCGGTCTAACCCTAGGACAAATGGTGAAAGCAAAGCTATACAGACAAAATCTCACACAGCAGCACACACATACACACTCACAAAAAGAAAAAACGGGGAAAATAATAGTATATCTTGCTCCCAAAGTCCACCTCCTCAACTTGGGATGATTCATTGTCTATTCAGGTTTTCCACAGCTGCAGGGCACTTCAAGTTGATTGTGGAGCTTTAATCCGCCGCTTCTGAGGCTGCTGGGAGAGACTCCCCCTCTCCTCTCTGTTTGCACAGCTCCTGGGGTTCAGCTTTGGACTTGGCCCCGCCTCTGCATGTAGGTTGTCCGAGGGCGTCTGCCCTTCGCTCAGACAGGACGGGGTTAAAGGAGCAGCTGATTCGGGGGCTCTGGCACAGGCCGGGGGGAGGGAGGGGCACAGAGGCAGGGCGAGCCTGCGACGTCAGAGGCCGACGTGACGTTGCACCGGCCCGAGGCGCACCGCGCGTTCTCCCTGGGAAGCTGTCCCTGGATCCCGGGACCCCGGCAGTGGCGGGCTGCACAGGCTCCCGGGAGGGGCAGTGTGGAGAGTGACCTGTGCTCGCACACAGGCTTCTTGGTGGCGGCAGGAGCAACCCTAGCGTCCCACACCCGTCTCTACTGTCCGTGCCGATAGCCGCGGCTCGTGCCCGTTTCTGGAGCTCCTTTACGTGGTGCCCTTAATCCCCTCTCCTCGTGCCCCAGGAAGCAATGAGGGAAGAAAAGGTCTCTTGCCTCTTCGGCAGCTCCAGACTTCAACTGGATTCCCTCCCGGCCAGCTATGGCGCACTAGCCCTTTCAGGCTGTGTTCACGCCGCCAACCCCAATCCTCTCCCTCCTCATTCATCTTTGACTGATGGAAGAAGGTCTGCTGCTCAGTGAAGGCTGGGCCCCCAGTAATGAAGCTGTCTCCAGCACTGAGAGCTGCTTGGCCATGGCACATAGCTCAGAATTACTGCAACTGCCTGGGTGTCAGAAGCTGTCAATTGTCCCAGACTCACCTGCTGAACTCAGAGCCATGGACCGTGGGGCTAAAACATCATCATCCTCTCAGATGAGACCCACACTTACCTCTTCATCAACGGTATCCCTTCCCCTCCCCCAAATATTCCCACTGATCAAGTCCTGTTATTTCTCCTGGTACAGAATCACAGAACATAGAGTAGCATCATCATTTTTCCTCACCGTTCATATCCACCAAGGAATTATATCCTTCCCTTTCACATGAGTTACTGTCCAACAGCCCACATCTTTGCCTTCTGTGTGGCCTGCATATGGAGTGAAGGATAAAAGAAGTCTGGGAAGCTCTCTTCAGAGCTGAGCAGTTCTCTCCATCATTTCTGCCATTTGGTCAAAAGGTCCTTCCATCCATCCACATCCAGAGAGTACTCTCCAACGAAACCTTGGAGTATACATGGAAAGAGTGCCTTGTCTTTGAATTGGACACCACCTTATAGCTCATCTGAATCCAATCACCTATGCTTTTCAGGGATCACATATGCTGATGGTCATCCTTTTCTCAGTTTAAACTCTTGCAGTGAAGGGAGGTAAAGACTGTCCCAAAGCTGTCACTTCATTGATGGAAATACCTAATTTTATAGGATTGGTCTAGCCCCAACCCCTTCTCAATTATCATAAAAATGTAGTTTCCACAAATATTTTCTCTTAAATTATCCAGCATTATCCTTTTTAAATATTATATATGAAACTGCACCCAATATTTCAGCCATGATTTCATCAGTGAGGCATACAGTAGCACCCTTGCCTCAGTGCATCTCTTCCTTTTATTTCTATAAATAATACCCAAAATTGCATTAAATAATATATAGTATAGTAAAAACTGCATCATACTTTGGTCCATATAAGCTTATAAACTAAAGCTCTGGAAAGATCTTTAATAAATACTTTATTTTAAGCTATATATCCCTCTAGTTTGTAACTCAGTTGTTGTTTTTTTCACCCTTACTGTAGTATTTTATATTTACTCCCAATTAAACTATATTTGGTTCATTGTTTCAACTATTCTGCTTCTGACTCTCATCAGTGTATTAACGTTCCATTCCAGCTTCCTATCACTCCAAAAGGTAATCAGTGAGTCATAATCTCATTCTGGTCATTAATAGAAACGAAAAAGTAAAGCTCTGAACCTAGAAACCTCATAGAGAGATAGTTCAAAGCCCACAATAACACATTAGTCAACATTCTTTGAGTATATATTTCAGCACTTATGAACCTAGGTAATTCCACACATTTAAATCATCTTCAATTCAACCCATAAAACACTTGCTTAGTCTCTACTCTGTGCCAGGAAATATAAAAAAATCTATTCCCTGCCCTGGAGAGGCTCACAGTCAAATGAGGAAATGATCATGCAGTCAATAAAGCAGTTCCCTATGATGGGTCCTATGCTACAAGTGGACTTGCAGTCCAAGAGGAGCTCAAGAAGGAGCACTGGACTCTACCTGGGGTTGTTGTTGAGGAAACTGCAGAAAAGAATGTAAGATTTTTCCTTCCCCTCTGCCATTTTTTTTTTTTTTTTGAGTTATGTCTCAAGAATGTGAAAAGGCAGACTTCTACTGTAGTCTAACAGCAAGGGTGGTAAAGGAGGAAAAGGATTGATTCTGCTTCGGAGTACCCAAGGACAGGTCCATTTCACATGATTACCTCCCCTCTAGACTAGGGTCTCAGTTTCCCACCCTCCAGCTCTAGGCTTGTAACTGTCATAGGTATTAAAGGGAGAGTTGTACAGATACAGTGAGATATGCATGGAACAGACAGGCATCATTCATGCCAGGCTATCAGTGGACAATACTGCTGTCAGAAAGGTAGGTCATAAAGGACAATGGGAAGGTCAAGTAGCAATGCCAAGTGCTAGGTTTTTCACTAGATCTAGTCCTTTCATTTCAGGCCTCTACTTTTCATTATCTAGTCTCCACGAGGAAAGGTTTTATTTTTATACATCAAAGTATTCTTCCACATCTTTTTTCTAGCCCAGAGTCTTTTCTGTTTCCCTGAAGACTTAGATTTTTGAAATCCAAAGCCAACAACAGACTATCTTTTTCCATAGCTTCTTTTTGATGTGTCTTTTCTTACCTAAAGTAATGTTTGCAGACAGCCTAGTTGACTCAAGGAGGGCCAAGGTTGGAAAGGATTTTTTTTTTTTTTTTTTGCGGTACGTGGGCCTCTCACTGTTGTGGCCTCTCCCGTTGCAGAGCACAGACTCCAGACACGCAGGCTCAGTGGTCATGGCTCATGGCGGGCCTAGCCGCTCCGCAGCATGTGGGATCTTCCGGGACCGGGGCACGAACCCGCGTCCCCTGCATCGGCAGGCGGACTCTCAACCACTGCGCCACCAGGGAAGCCCTGGAAAGGATTTTTTTTTTAAATGTTGGCTAATATTCCAAAAGTATTATCCTGCCTCACACAAGGAGGCAATTATCAGCAGATGAGGAGAGGACGAGCTTCCAAACAGAGATTAGAGCATGGGCAAAATGCATGAGAAAGCACAACTTATGGGCAATTTTTCCAATATTTTACTAAAATATGGATATTTTCCATCTAGTACATTCCTATAATAAAAACCCTCAATGAAAAAAACAAACAAAGGAAATCAGGTAAGTTTAGTCAGACTTTATCATTTGGAACTCATTATTTTAAATAATCTCAACTTCCTTTCCAAACTACTCACAATCCTTCTCTAAATATTTTGTCCCTGAATTTGACCAGGGATTGATGTCACATTAATTGATGTGTTCTTTTCAGAATTCATCTTACTTCCCTTTGGAAAACTGGTGATTTTCCCATTTCAATCATCCAGCACCTTTTTTATTTTTGGCAATTCTATTTAAAAAGGAAAAGAGAAATTTTAACGCATGTGTTGAGTACTTATTATGTTGCTGGCACTGCCTTAAGTATTTACATCTATTAAAATTCAGGCTGATAACCACGCCTTCCTGCCCTTTCAACATGAAGGTCATTTCTTTCATGTAGAGGATGGAAGCAAAATAGACATTGAATCATTCTCCTTCCTTTCATCAGTTAACTATACACCATCTGCCCAAGAGGTAAGCCCATCCTTTCCTCGTTCTTGCTTTAAATATGGATAAATGAAACACTTCATTTTCTGTAGTACACATTTCATTGAGCTGCACTGATTCTTCATAGTTTTGTCAATGTTGTGCTTGCAAGTTTATTCCACTCTTTGGTATCCATCCCACGAATACAAAGGGCCAACTGTATGTTTATTGAAAAAAATCCATGTATAAGTGGACTTGTACAGTTCAAACCCATATTGTTCAAGGGTCAGCTGTATATACTCCTTTTGTAACAAATTAAATCCAAGCTCAGAGATGTCCATGAAGTCACACCACCACTACTTTCTTTTTCAAAGGAATAATATGTGACCTCAATGTCAGCCTTTTCTCTTTTCTAAACTCTCCTGTTGCTCTTAACCATCTTTCATGTGAACTATTTGAAATATATCCCTCCTAGGATCTAAGATAAATGCCTGACTACAATCGCCATTTGCTCTCATCGCTATTATGAATACTGTTGTTAATATTCTTCCAAGTTGTGTCCTTCAATTCTACTTCAATTGTCTTGGTCAGAAATGAGTCTAAAATTAGAAATATTCCTTCATTTTTTTTTTTTTTTAACCTTTCAAGGAATGAAATCCTCAGCAGGCATCCTCAAACCCCGGGCCACAGACTGCTACCGGTCTGCGGCCTGTTACGAACCGGGCCATACAGCAGGAGGTGAGTGGTGGGCTAGCAAGTAAAGCTTCATCTGCCGCTCCCCATCGCTCGCACTACCGCCTGAACCACCCCCACCCCCACCCTGGGATTGTGGAAAAACTGTCTTCCACGAAACCGGTCCCTGGTGCCAAAAAGGTTGGGGACCCCTGCTCAACAGGACAAGTCAAGAGTTCATCAGAAACTGGGGAAGATATTCAAATGTCAGATATGTTGAAAGAAACCATGAAGAAAACTATGAAAAATTTTAAATTCCTTACGGCCTAAAAGACTGCTTCCAAAATCACAAGCAAGTCTCATATGTGGCAAAAATTATTCTCAAAAAATACTAGTATATTCTACAATAATGGCTATAATCAAGAGATCTAGATTCTAATCTCAGACATATTATTTAATGACTGTGGGACCTAAAACAAACCAGCTAAACTCCTGGGACTCATGAAGAATATCTTCATCTGAGAAATGTAGATCTTCATTATTTCTGAAGACTTCAGAGTATTGTTATTAGAATCTTATAACATCATACGAAAACACTTTGAAAACTGTAAATGCCATATATAAGACATTATCATATTATTGTTCCTTTATTTCATCTATTATCCTCCTTGGTATCAAGTTTCTGAGTATTTGCTTCTCTCCTTTTCTTAAGCCAATAAACATTCTAATAAATGCATTCTTCTGGGACTTCATAAGGTGACTGTTTTTTTCCCCAAGGAGATCATCGTTATGATATAAAATCACAATCCAGAAAAACAAATCCTATTCTTCAATGACCTAGGTCACCAGAAGTTATGGACTGAATGTTTCCCACCAAAATATCTATGTTGAAACCCTACTCCCCAGTGTGGTCATGCTGGGAGGTGGGGCCTTTGGGAGTTAAGGATTAGATGAAGTCTTGAGGGTGAAGCCCTCATGAATAGAATTAGTGTCTTTAAAAGAGTCACAAGAAAACTCGTTTCATCTCTCTGATCTCCACCACGGGAGAATACAAGTAGCTCGCAGTCTGCAACTTGGAAGAGGGTCCTCATCAGAACGTGACCATGCTGGCACCCTGATATCAGACTTTCAGACTCCAGAACTGTGAGAAATAAATTTTTGTTGTTTATAAGCCACCCAGGCTGTGGTATTTTGTCAGAGCAGCCCAAATGAACTAAGACCAGGTGTTCACACCCTGTATCCTTCCTTCTCTCCCAAAATTGTGACCTTCTACTAGAAGAGCTGAATCCATCAAAGGTCTTTTGTTTCCTATCCAAATCTAATGCTTGAACAATATGGGGGTTAGAGGTGCCAACCCCCATACAGTCGAGAATCCACGTATCACTTTACAGTCGGCCCTCTGCATCCAAGGTTCCACCATCTGCAGATTCAACCAACTGCAGATCATGTAGTTCTGTGGTACGTACTTATCAAAAAAAAAAAAAAAAATCCACATATAAGTTGACCCACACTGTTCAAAACCTGTGTTCTTCAAGGGTCAACTGTATGTATACACCAGTGTCTTCTAGTGGCAGCATACGCACACTTCATGGATCAGAACCAAAAGGCTATGAGCTTAGTGAGCTTCATTATTCTTTACAGGGTCTCCTCTGACCTCAATGGCTATATTCAGCCTCTCTCTCTTTCTCTTTCTCTCTCCCTCTCCCCCCACCTCCCACATTCATGCAGGTAAACACCATCAAGGCTAATTCTATCTTAGTGCTCTGTTAGGAAGCATATGGAGAAAAACATTGAGAAAAAAGCCAGATCCCAACATGAGACTTCTGGTGATTCAGCATCATTCATAGAAAGTTCAGGTGTTTTCTGAAAAAGATAGGAGTGTTCTTGAACTTCTAGCTTTCCTTAAGGTTCAGGGCTGCATTCATAACCAGGCCACACCACCAACCTGTCAGCATTCACGTAAATCACAGGCTAATTTCTTAGGAGGAATTTAGGAGGCACACGAGGGTCCAGTTTCCAAACCCAAGCCAACAGTAACATGATATAGCTACTACAAGGAATTAGATTAATGGATTTAGAAGAGTAATATATTCACCAACTTAAAGATGATCAAATTGTAAGAGTAACTACCACACCCAAGGGGTTAACCACACCCAGGGGTTATCAGCACTTCATTCAACCTCCCTTTGTTTTATAAAGTTTTATGATACATGATCCACCCTGATGTCTGCAAATGAGACAACAGCAAGGCACTGAACCTCTCAATAGATCACAATAATAACATTTAGAATTTATTGATCAGTTACCATGTGCCAGGCACCAGGCAAGTACACTACACTATAAAAAGTTGTCTCGGTCTTCACAACAATCCTATAAAATAGGTTAGGTAATCCACCTTAAATTAGTTATTATTTCTCATTCTCTAGAGAAGCAAAATAAAGTTTTTACACAAGTAATCTGCTCAAGATTTATTTAACAAGTAAGTGGCAGAACAGAAATTCATAGCCAGGTCCGGGGGGGGGGGACTTGGAGCCGGAACACGGAAGCAGTCTCGGCTCGGTGTAAAATGGGGCACAAGAAGAGGAAGTGAGTCTTTCATTTTTAAGCAGTTACGAAATCAAGACCAAAATTAGACATGGATAAGGATGTCCATAACCCCATATGCTGTCAACTTGGCGATAAGCAATAGCTCTGATGAGGTGAGCAAAGGGAAAGGTGATTGTTACATGTAATACATCATGTAATAGTATTATATACATCATTTGATTAAATGATATACATTATATATCACATACCAAATATTACAAATTATGGGTTATACGTTATGTATTGTATCATAGAAGTCCAGCCGAGGACTGTGATATGCAAGCCTCATGGATGGCAATCCCGGGCCCTCACTAGAAAAGAGACAACACACGAGTTAAGCTTTCATCTTTCCCACTATTGCTGAGCCACGAAAGTGTCACATAAGTATGATAAACCCATATGAGTGAACTTATATTATACATGGCTTAAAAGTCCTTACTTTATAAAATGTGAGAGGTATAAACACGATAAAATTTGTTTATCAACCCCCTTAGATGACTGGCATGTTGGAAAAGACTAAACACACATACATTAAAAAAAGCCGAGTACACATTTAACTGAAAGTACCGTAGCCATGTCACAGGCACAACTTTCTAGCGTCAGGGCAAGCAAGCATTGGGGGAAGGCTTTACCAAGTTTGGTAGGGAAATAGCACTTCCCTTGGAAGAACCTCTCTACCTGTCTCATCAGTCTTGCTTTCAATCTGCTTCCTCAAATTTCTTTTTATCAATATTTTAACAACTTTTATTTCAGCATATAATCATTAATTAGAAAAAGTTGTGAATTTATTAACTTTTTTTTCCTGCTTTAACACTTCAATTCATAGGAGACGGTTTTAAACAGAAATGTGATTTCTGACAAAAGCAGTGTCCATGAGTAAATAAAAACAACTTTGAATGTCATATGACTTGCATAGAAGAAGGGTTTCTGTGGATGGGGGAGGGGTGGGCAGGAGAGTGGGGAAGTCGGGTTCCATCTGGAATTTCAGACACACGGATATTTAGAAGCACGTGTTTATCTTGAGTTACAATATCAGAAGAGAAGTGGGAACAAGATACTAACTGCCCAATTTGCCCACCACCCAGGAAGATACGAACAGACTGAACAAGACAGAGATAACCTAATATAGAAGCAGCATCCCCTTCACAAACTGGCCCAGCCTACTCAGCTAGGGTCAGCTCTTCCTACTACCCTACGTTATAGTTACTATGGAAATGCCCCAAAGTGCCATACTCTCACACCTCTGTGCCTCCACCCGGGCTGTTTCCTCCCTGGATACCTTCATCCACGTTTTTACCTGGAAAGAATCTAACTCTCTTTTTAAGGTCAGGCTCAACCACTATTTCCTCTCTTACTTAAACTCTCTTCTCTGCTTCCATTGATCTTTATAACTACATCTTTACCATACACCACATTACATAGACTTGATTATTCATTGCAGCCTTCTGGATCCAATAGCTATAGTCACACTGGCAAACAGACACAATCAAGGACGGTTCTGTCTGTATACCTGGCTTAAAAACCACACAGACAAAGGTGTTGAAAAAGCGGCCAGATCTTTACACAAAACTTCCGGGAATTTAGCATCATTCACAGAAACTCTGTGAACCCCCCTCCCACACCCCATGAAGAGAAGAGGAGAAGAGAGATTATTTTCATCTGCTGGACATGCTCAAGTACGAAGACGAGGTCTTATTTACTTTGCACACTCAGTGCCGGACCTGGTGCTTTGCATGCACGAGGTGTTCAATGAGTGTGGGCTGGATGAACTTTTGGAGATGAAAGGTCATGGTGTTCCTATGAACTATGTTCTCAGTCTTCCCAAATAAGCAGACATGGAGCAAACCAACTGCTGACATGCCTTGGGTCCTTGTTTAGTAACTCAAAATACTTTGCTGAAGTTTTATTAGACAGAATACCATTTAGACATCACATGTCACTTCCCATAAACAAATTGGCACTCACTGAGTAGCAAGCTCTTCAGACCCACTTTTGTAGAGATAAGATTCCCTAGCTCTCAAAGAAACACAGTCATTGTTCTCAAAACGTTTTTGAATAGAATTTGATCTATTAAAGCTGAACCAAAAGCAGTTGGCTTTGGAGTGAGTGGATATATGTAGTTCCCAGCAATGTCATTACATTGTGCCTTAAAGTAGATGACCAAGACAGAGCTTGAGTTATTATGCAGGCAGCAGGAAATAGTGAAATTGATAGATTTCTTTATCTTCGGTGATAATAATAATAATGATGATCACGTCCTGGGTTCTATCTCACAAAATGGCAAATGGATTTCTAGGGGCCTCTCGAAAGAATTAGAAGCTGAAGCAGAAAAAGGAAATATGATGCTATCTGGACGACAGTTGGAGAAATATTACTTAGGACAAAAGCATTAGTGAAGAGACCAATTTCCGAGACTGTTTTTCTCTCGCAGGTTGATCCTGCCTTCTGGTCTCAGGAAATCTTTGAGTTTTATGTATGAGAATTCACGCTTTGCTATCCTCGGCTGTTAAGTTAGCCCATGGCCACCCTCTGCCTCACCTTCACTGGGGAGACAGAGGAGAAGCAAGTCAGCTCTGTGCCTGGACTTGGGGAACGTCTCCACTCGAAAGGAACAGTTTAGCTAGTCACTGTCCTTCCCCTTCAGAACGTAGATTCATGTGGTTTCTATGCCCTTAACTATGACCTGAATAAAATTATATACTATGATTTTTTAAAATTGTCTTTTCAAGAAGGATGGTACTGGTGCTGACTTCCTTTTGTCTCTAAACATTAGTTGTCTTGTCTATAATCTACCTTTATTTACAACTTTCTCCCCAGAGCCATGAAAAAAGACCTGAATTAGCTGTCAGGAATCCCCAGTTCTAGCTCAATGCTACTAACTAGCTAGTAACCACTTAATATTTTAATAGTACTTTCAAGGTTTATAAAGGCACCATTAATTTGGGTCCCCTCAACAGCCTTAAGAGCAAGGTTAGATATGATTGCCACCTAGAAGACGAAGAAACAGCAGCTGCGAGAAGTTACGTATGTGGGACAGACTTAAAACTCGGAGGACTGCATGTGACTGCGTGAGCAACAGTCACTGTCCGCCGGACAGAGCAGAGGTCTGCCCTCGCTTAGTGTCTCTTCTTCTTTGCTCTCCAAGGTACTGTTATCACTTTAATATATTTCAGTGATTTCATATTAAGCTCCAATTTTTATAAGTTTGAGTTAGATGGCTTAATCTAAATTTTTTTGTTGTCCCTGCATTTGTTATGTAGGCCTACCTATTGGTGCTAGGTGTGAGGAAATACTTATGATTTTAAAGCCAGGAATCCAGATGGAAGCTCTCGAATGTTAACTGGCCTATGCATATCAACATCCAAGAATCACCAAATGAGAACATCAAGAGAAACACTTCCAGAACAGGGATAAGGACTGAATTTGCCAGGCTGTCATGAGAACTGCGTGTTAGGAGATGGGGCTTGTTATGAGGATCTCAGAGACTGAACTGCAAGGAATGTAGCAATCTGCCAACGGGGTTTAACCTATACCTATATTTACATTAAAAATGCTGGCAAATATCAGGAACCTTGCCTAAGATTCTGGAAGTCACATTTGGCTTCTGCGTTTTCCACATTGCCTCCAGAAGCCTAGGAAGGTCAGGTTACAGGGGGAAGGGGCTTATCAAAGCTAAGTCACAGGGGCTTCCCTGGTGGCGCAGTGGTTGAGAATCCACCTGCCGATGCAGGGGACACGGGTTCGTGCCCTGGTCCGGGAAGATCCCACATGCCGCGGAGCAACTAAGCCCGTGAGCCATGGCCGCTAGGCCTGCGTGTCCGGAGCCTGTGCTCCGCAGCGGGAGAGGCCACAACAGTGAGAGGCCCGCATACCGGAAAAAAAAAAAAAAAAAAAAAAAAAAAAGCTAAGTCACAGAGATCATTAACTGTCACAGGTGGTACTTGAACTCTGATCTCTTGACTTCAGTTTTCTTTCTGCTCCACCAGTCTGCCTCTTAGCTTCTCTAAGTCTCTGTTTCCACATCTGCTAAATGAGAGGTTGGAGTAGATGCTAAGGTCGCTAACACCTCAAATTCTATAATTTCTTTTCCTTCTAGTAGCATCCCAGCCGAGCCCAGACCCCTCCCCTGTCACAGCAAGCACTGACATTCCTCTCTCCCACATCACGCTATCTTCCAACCCAAGAAAATGGACTAAAAGGAAGCCCAATTCTCCTACTCAGGACTCAGCGACAGCTTCAAACAGAAAGTCTCAGTGAGAAATCACATGTACCCGTCTTATTGTGGACAAAGGGTCATCACGTTTGTTTACTTGGGGCCAAACAAGCCCCTCTTCAAAGTTTAATGACCAAGGAATCAGACAACGTCCTCTCTATCTTGAATGCCTGAGTGAATATGGAATTTGTTTTGCCTCCATTCAAACTCCATTTATTTTCTTCCCTCCCCTTTCCCTTTCCAGTGCCACTCTGGTGACTTGCTACTACTCACTATTGAAAAATCCATATATTTCTCAAGCTACGTCAGAAAGCTGGTTGGAGACTCCTGGTCACCAGTGGGTCAAGCATGTGTTACCTCAGAGAAGTCACTAATGGCATCTGAAAAAAGAGAAAAGAATAAGTCATAACTTGGCCATCGATTTCAGGAAAAAAGAAAGTCAAACCAGAGTAATCAGGCACTAAAAGTGTATCTCGAGTAGGCAGCAACTTTAAGGAACGTTTTCAACTGGGAGCGTTTACTTGGACCTACGGGAGAGGCACTGCCACTGTGCTCCAGGATGGGTGACGGTTTCTGGGTAGAAGGGAAGGGCGTGCAGTCATTCCTGGTCTGCAGCCCGGGCTGCTTTGACCACTTCCAGGGGCTCAATCCAGCTGAGACTCTAACACTCACTGAACCCCAATCCTCCTCCCATTTGCTTTACTCCTCAGGACTTAGACATCCTGTAAGTACGGCTGCAGCACTTCCAGGTGAGCCCAGGAGCCTTCATTCCCCTGTTCTCCACAGCCCGTGTGTCTGTGTCCCTTTACCATCTTTGGGCCTCAGCTCCCATCACAGAAGTTTCCAGCCCACTCACATCAGCCACAGTTTGCATTCGCTGATTTGAGTTCATAGTCAGAAGCTTCATCCTCCAGGATTCCAAAGCGCACACACAAAAACTAATTAATTGATAAAAGTTAATGGCCATGAATTTTGTCTTGATAATTAATGACATTCCTTGAGATGAGTATCAGTAGGAACAAAACTGCTCCACATTTCTTTTCTAAAGAGCTCAGTAAATTAATTTGGATAAGGAGCAGGGCCCTGGGGTGGCATTCTCAAACGAAAACACCCATAGAAGCTGGCAAGAGGGATGCTTGCCAAGAACAACGCACAGCAGCCCTGGAGACGCACCTCGGTTCTCCTTTCAAGAGAAAGGTGCTGTAGAAAACAAACTTACGGTTACCAGGGGATAAGGGGGGGAGGGACACATTGGGAGATTGGGACTGACATCTAAACACTACTATATATAAAAGAGATAACTGGGCTTCCCTGGTGGCGCAGTGGTTGAGAATCCGCCTGCCGATGCAGGGGACACAGGTTCGTGCCCCGGTCCGGGAGGATCCCACGTGCCGCGGAGCGGCTGGGCCCGTGAGCCATGGCCGCTAGGCCTGCACGTCCAGAGCCTGTGCTCCGCAACGGGAGAGGCCACAACAGTGAGAGGCCCGCATACCACCAAAAAAAAAGATAACTAATAAGAACCTACTGTATAGCACAGGGAACTCTACTCAGTACTCTGTATGGCCTATAGCTGATTCACTTTGCTGTACACCTGAGACGAACACAACATCGTATATCAACTATACGCCAATAAAAATTTTTAAATTTTAAAAAGAGAGAGAAAGATATGAGGAGTGCAGTTAGCTGACAGCCCCCAGCTTCAGTGTCTTTGGTCCGAGGCTATGCTCCATGCTCTCCCTGAGCACAGCAGTTCTAGGACCTCATAACTTCTGCCTAGCACAGGATTCCTCCAACAAATAATCACTGTCTATAGCTCCCCCCTTGGGCTAGATGAGACCTTCTCAGAGTTGCACTGAAGTCTGAGGACCTTTCAAGCCAATCCTCCTTTCTTTCCCCTCTCCAATCACAGGGTCAGACCAGCATCCTGGTCTGAAGACTTCCTCTTCCTACTCCTGTTCCCTCTCCTCTTCTATCTTTTGTGGGCTTGACGTCCAAAAAAATTTTTGCATTTTTAATTTTGTCTCTGTATCTGCTTCTTTGGGATCTGTAGATCCCAAACCGACATACAAGGAGGTGGTGACCCTCTCAGGTGAGGAGAGGACTAGAAAGGCTGTTAAGGGCACTGACTCATTTACCATTTTATCCTCAGTGCCCAGTAGAATGAATGTGACATTCATGGGCCAAAGGCTCCAAAGTGCGATAATGGGTGGATGCCACACTGATATCCATTGAGACGCGAGTTCCCATCTGGTCCCAGTGATAAAGCCACTCAGGTCACCAAGTCATCTAGGTAGTGACCCCAAGGTCTCTCCAGATCTACCAGTTACTTCCAGGCCCTTTTTAGAAAGGTATGAAAAATTGTTGGCTCTTTTCCCACTATACCCTGGAGCCACAGAAAAGCCACTGTAGCGGTTTCAGGCCCTCTCTGCCTAGACACTGTGTCACCACTGTTCACTGCCCTCTACCAACCCCCAGATTTCTGGGCACCGAGGCTTTCCATAACACTTGCCCTCCACCCCCAGGCTTTATTTGATTTTCAAACTCAATCAGGGAGTTCCCTGGTGGTCCAGTGGTTAGGACTCCATGCTGCCAATGCAGGGGGCATGGGTTCGATCCCTGGTCAGGGAACTAGGATCCCACATGCTGCATAGCCAAATAAATGAATAAATAAATAAATAAAGCAAGGCCCAGGAGAATCAAAAATAAAAATAAGAATCCATCAGTAAAACAAATGAAAATCCATGCATTATTCCTATCTTCTATCAAATTTCCAAACCTATTTGATATTCATGTGGCTGACTTGTTATTATTCAGATTTCAGCTCAAATGGGACCTTCTCAGAGAGGTCTTCCATGGATATCTAATGTAATATTGTACCCTGTCTCCTATTACCCTCTTTTATTTCTTCATAGAACTTACTGAAATTTCCTTATTTGTTTACTTGTTTACTATTTCATTCTTATTCTAGAAAATACACTTCAGAGGAAACAAGATGTTAAGTGTCTTGTTCTCTCCTGTGTCCACAGATCCTAAAACTCTGCCATTGCATGTACTTGAATGAATGACAGAAATGGCCCCTGTTTCCATGGAGCATACAACCTAACAAAGAAGGCAAAAACTGAGTAAGTGCAGAATCTTTTAGAATCTCATTTGGGGAATCCAAACACCAACTCAGAGACCATACTTTTCCAGTAGCCTTCTCGTTCTTCATTCACTATTCCATTCGGCTACGAAAAAGTCCATGTGTAAACAACTATGCCACTTTCACCCCAGAGAAAATTGCCTTTGGTGCTAAATCTGAGTCAGTAGTCTAAAAACTTTTTTTGGTCATCTATCCTTATCATTAATCAATTTTTTAAAAAAAGTTTTAATTAATTAATTTTTGGCTCTGTTGGGTCCTCGTTTCTGTGCGAGGGCTTTCTCTAGTTGTGGCAAGCAGGGGCCACTCTTCATCGCGGTGCGCGGGCCTCTCACTTTTGCGGCCTCTCTGTTTGCGGAGCACAGGCTCCAGATGCACAGGCTCAGTAGTTCTGGCTCACGGGCTTAGTTGCTCCGCGGCTTGTGGGATCTTCCCAGACCAGGGCTCGAACCCGTGTCCCCTGCATTGGCAGGCAGATTCTCAACCACTGCACCACCAGGGAAGCCCCATTAATCAATTTTTTAACAACCTTCCCAATATATGTTTATTTATTTATAAATTATAGGTAGTATCACAGTGCTAATGTATTGTGTGCATTTCAAAAACATTACCAAAAATTGAAATATAAACAGATGAGATAAAAATAGAAATATAAATTCTGGTTTTTCAAGTTTATGGTTACCAAAGGGGATAGTGGGGTGGGGGGAGAGGTAAATTAGGAGTTTGGAATTAACATATACATGCTACTATAGATAAAATAGGTAAACAACAAGGACCTACTGTAGAGCACAGGAACTATACTCAATGTCTTGTAATACCTTATAATGGAAAACAATCTGAAAAAGAATATATGTGTATGTATAATGGATTCACTTTACTGTACACTTGAAACTAACACCATTATTTTAAAATTTTTCAATTAAAAAGGTTTTTTTTTAAAACCTGTTTTTGTTTTCCTTTTTCCCCCTTTGGATCATCTTGTATACTCCCTAGCATATGTACAGCATATTTTGAAGACCACTCACTAAACACAGCAATTTTTACCTAGAGATAAGAACTTGCCGGGAGTTAGAGGTAGGAGAGGCACTAAGTACAAGGCGCTAAGTAATGTTGAGAAAACAAACAAAAAAGGAATCCTGGGCTTCCCTGGTGGCGCAGTGGTTGAGAGTCCACCTGCCGATGCAGGGGACGCGGGTTCGTGCCCCGGTCCGGGAGGATCCCACGTGCCGCGGAGCGGCTGGGCCTGTGAGCCGTGGCCGCTGAGCCTGCGCGTCCAGAGCCTGTGAAAAAAAAAAAGGAATCCTAAGAGTAGTTAGACATTGAGCATTTTATTTTTCTCACCAGTGATAAATCCGGTAAAACCCCACATGTCCCTCCATGTTCCCATGTTACCTCTAGAGATCCGAGTCACATCAAAGCACAGGAAACAGTGTACCTTTATAGCCCCCTCATTAATTCTTGAACTCTACAGCCAGCTATGGCAGATGGCTGCAACAATACCTCCCACTCCACATGCTCTTCTGCAATGTTACCTTGCCAACTCCCCAAGAGGTGCAGTTCCCCTCCCCTTGAATCTAGTCTGGCCTTAATGACTCAACAACTGATAACATACATGAACTTACAGGCTACGTCAGAATAGGTCATACAGCTCCTGTCCAAATCTCTTAGAGCATTTTCTCTCAGAAAACAGCCCCCATACTGAGAAAAGCCTAAGGCACACACAGAGCCACATAGACTAGCTTTATGTCTAGTTGACAGTCCCAGATGAGACCAGCTTGGAGTCACCCCATCCTATAAAGGCTAATTTTATGTGTCAATCTGACTGGATGATGGGGTGCTCAGATATATGGTTAAAGATTATTTCTGGGTGTTTCTGGAAGAAATAGCATTTGAACTGGTGGAGTGAGCAAAGCAGATGATGCTTCCCAATGTGTGTGGGTATCATCCAATCCACTGAGGGTCTGAATAGAACACAAAGGTGGAGGAAGGTTGAATTCACCTTCCACCTTCTGACCGGGTGAGCTGGAACATAGATCATCTCCTGTCCTCCATGCTCCTGGTTCTCAGGCCTTCAGACTCACACTGGAATCTACACCATTGGTTCACCAGCTTTCAAGCCTTCAAACTATACTACCGGCTTTCCTAGGTCTCCATATTGCATATGGCAGGCTGTGGGACTTCTCAGCTTCCAGAATCACACGAGCCAATTCCCTATAAGTCTCATTAGTTAGATAGATAGATAGATAGATAGAACCTATTAATTCTATTTCTCTGGAGAACCATCCCAATACATATCCCAAGCAGGAACTGCTGAAAGTTCCAGCTTCCTGCTTTTTGAGTCACTCCATATATTTGAGTCTTCCCAACTGAGGAAGATAGCGTGGAGCCAAAAGCAAGCCAGACCACTGTGCCCTATCTGAATTCCTAGCCCACAGATTCCATGAGCATTATCATATGGTTATTGTAGTACTCTATAGATTTTGGGGTGGTTTGATAAACAGATAGTACTTGTGTCCTACCCATTATCCATTCTGCCTTCTTCCTTAACAATAGAACCCTGATTTTGTTTTGAGAGTTCTGTTAAAAATACTAAATCTCCTAGCTTACTATGCAGCAAAATATGGCCAAGTAATACAATCATGGTCAGTGAGAAGTGAGCAGACGTTGCTAGTTGGAGCTTCAAAAAGATAAAATAAAATAAAATAGAGTTCTTTTAGGAGACAGGTGAAACGGCTAGTTTCTTTGACCTTTCGCCTTTCTTTACTTTCCTCACTCTTCCTGCCAGGCATACAGTTCTGATGCCTAGAAGGGCAGGAACCATCTTGCTACCAGGAGGCTGAAAGCCACAGTCTAGAAATGGGGTTGCAAAATGACACAAACACAGATTTCATGATGATTTTGTGGTACCATTAACCACATTGAACTGCCCACCTCAGACTTCTTGTTATGTAAGAAAAATAAATTCCTCTGTGATTAAGGAATTTTTAATCAGAATTTTCTGTTACACACAGCCAAACACACTTGGTACCAAAAAAACTGATGTAGCAAGAAACAGAACCTAAAATTTAGCTTTGTTGAATTTGGCTGAGAAGCACTGGCTTCAAGGGAGCTCAGAAGTGCTCGATGCTTGGTTAAATGTTCTGCTACCCTTGTCTTGAAATTTTTAATAATTTTATTTGAACTTACGTTTTGAAAGTGAAGACTAATGAGACAATAAGGCATGCATGAAAGCAGAGGAGACAAAATGTATGTGTTGTTTCTTGCCAACGATTTGCGTAAGCATTCATGATGCCCCATGAGCACAGGATTCCAGTGGACCCACAATGCATCCAAGTTCAGGGAGGCATACAAGATGTACAAGGAAAATGTGCTACAGCTAAGACTGAATAAGTAGGTTGAGAGGGAGGCACTGAGAGCCCCAAAAGTCCACCCTTTCTATTCGAACAAGAATTTGCTTTAAATGTAGAAAGAAGGCAATGGCATTCTAAGAAAAATGAATGAAAACCAAGGAACCCTATCATATCCTTTCTGACTCCTGTTACTTCCCTGTAATAGCTAAACACATATGCTGAAAATGGTGACATAGAATGCTATGGACTGAAGGGTGTCCCCTCCGCAAATTCATATGTTGAAGCCCTAACCCCAGTGTAATTGTATCTGAAGGTAGGGTCTTTAGGAGGTCATTATGGCGAAACAAGGTCACAAGGGTGACCCCGAGGTATCCACTGAAAAGAGGAAGGAGAGGGAATTTATGTTCCTTCCTCCCTCCTGCCTCCTGTGCCTCCTTGGACACAATTCACCCATGAAAATTGAATCCCCCTATATTTCTGGGATACATCATATGGCCCCTTCAGTGGCACCCAAGAAGTCACATCCCACATCCTATGGTGTAACATTTCCAGACAATGCACAAGTGTCAGGAGGAGCCCAAGACCTAGGCATGTAGCTGGTTGCTAATGGAGGTGGCTGAGGTTAACTGAGGTAACGGAGGTGTCAGACTCTCTACACTGAGAGTCTGGGGTGTAGGTTAGGCCATGAACATCCGAGATGGCACCTAAAACGTGTCCAATAGAGTGACTCGCACAGGGTCCTTGTTGCCACGTTCAGTGACGTGCAGAAAGAGACAGATGAAATTTGCCTGGAGCCAGTCAGACCGTCAGGAGAGTGGGACAGGAACAGCAGTTTCCTAAGGAAACACTCTGCTAGCGGCTGCTAATTTAAGTGGAAGTCCCATAATTTGAAACCTTGTGGTTGAAAAAGCCAGGCTCTTCAATAATCCTAAAGTAAAACATTAGAAAGGGCAGCCGCAGAGCTGCAGGCCTTCCCCAAACACCTCTCATTAATAGTTCTCTGCAAGGGGGGAGGCGGCTAGCCTGCTGCCAGTGAGGAGGTGAAGAGGTTGTCCTGCCACTGAAGCTCGCTGTCCGAACTGCCTCAGAACAGATGCCTTTAAGCTACGACGCAGGGTGGTAGCCACAGCACGAAGAGTAATAGGTAGCAGGGAAGCAGCTTCAGGCTTAAAATCATCTGAACGAGAGGTGTGCTCTTATCACTCTCAAAGGTCATGGGCAGACTACATACCTGCCAAGAATTCTGAGGGAACTTTTTGCCAAAGGAACTCCAGGCCTGATCACTAATGGTCTGTGACAATTTAACCCCTAAAATAATGCCCAGGCCCTTAGCTTGCATCAACAGGAAGTGGGCTCTTAGAGGCAGTGAATGGTATCCTTCTCAATGGCGTTCTAAAGTTTGGCCTTGCAGGATAAGGGACAAGATTATCATCCCAGGGAGCAGCGCCAGAGGCTGCCTGTCAACATCCAAGGCACTTGGTCCCCCAGGTGTGCTAGGGCACGAAGGCATCACTCATACTACCCAGAGGATCTCATCACTGTTCTGGACTGGTGTGCCTCCAATTCTCCTCTTTTTTGAGCTGTAGTTTTACTGTTGGTTTATTGTTTATTATTTTCGTCCTTCTCCACAACTGTATATTGGCTGTGTAGGAGGCAGACAAAAATTGCCATCAAATTACTCATTATGGGAACTCGAGAACCTGAGAAATACACTGGGACTTTGGGTTGAATGCTAAAACTGAAAGAGACTTCAGGGATGTTGACCTATGTCTTTAAAGAAGGGTATGGATGTTGTTTAACAAGGGTGGACACCAGGCAATAGCAGTGGCAAACACCGGTCATTACCTATGCGGTGTCCACTATCCATTCTTCCTGAGTCATAGAACTCTATTTTGTATGAGGCAACAGTGTACCAGATTCTATGGCATTTCAAGGTGGCCCTGTGGCATTCTCCTGGCCATTGATATACTAAGTTTTTAAAAAGAAAACAGAGTCACTCGTACTGTTTCAATTGCTTTTTGCTTTCCTTTTTCCCTTCCTCCTCTTTCCTGTCTGGAATGTGAGTGTGAGGCCTAGAAGATGAAGGAGCTATCTTGTGACCCTGAGAATGAAAACCACACCATCTATATGGCAGAGTGAAAAAAGAAAGGAGCTTCAGTCTTTGACAACGTCATCGAATGATGGAATAGACTCAGGTGTTTTTGATAATCAGGGAAATAAACGCCAGTGTGATGTAACTACCATTGTTTGGGGTTGTAATGACATGCAGCCAAAAGCAAAGTCTAATTAGTGCAGATCCTAAGACGGAAAAGAGTAACCAATAAGAAAGCTTTTGCCAACCACTAAAAAATCTCTCTGTGGTGAAGTGTAGCAAAACTGGAAATACAGGAATAAGAATTTCTTACCAATTCTTCAGAATAAATTAGAAGCCTCCAAATTGATGACTAGATGGGTTTCTCCCCTTGCCAATTTGATAGCTGGTGCCGTTGAGTGCCAAAGTAGGCATCATGTCCACATCTGTGTGCAGAGACCCCCTGAACACCAAAAGCACCTTGCAACACATTAACACAGCATACTTCATGCAAACCCAGTATCTCTGTTGTATGCGGGGTTTGCCTCAAAAATTATAAGCTATGAGAGAGAAATATATTTGAGTATTGGCAACATCACTTATTAACTATGTAATCTCAATGACTCTTCATCAAAAAGTTAGAATAAGATAATTGAACTCATTTGATGCTTAAATGAGATAATAATTTTATAGTATTGAAACAAACCTGGGATATCCACAAGACACCACTGTACAAGAGTAGCTATCTCCCAAAAGGGATGCAGTAACTGCCTTTGTATTTTTTCATGTATAAATTATCTTGCTTGCTTGCTTGTTTTTCCTTCTATTTTTTTTTTCTTTTTCATGAATTCAGTCAAACTTCATTAATCACTACTCTGTGCCAGGCACTAGGAACACACACAAAAAGAAGGCCCAGAGCCTGCCTTTGAGGAGTCAGCTCACCTTCTAATGAAACTGGAAGGATAAGAGACCAAAAAGATGAGACTAATGACAACGAGAAGTCAACCTCAGGTAAGATGTGCATGTGGGGACCCCAGGGGCAAATGCTGCTAGAGACTTCCACACATTCTCCGGGACCTTCTCTAATTACTCAAGAATGGCACAGAATTTAACTGCCAGATGGCTCCAGCTGAAAAGGAGACACCATATTTGACACACAATGAACAGTGAGATAATTTTCTAATTCCCCACTGCTGGACATTTCCTCATTACTCTCCAGAGCATTCTGTTTACCACAGACTGTCCAACATAACTATAGTGTGATTGGTAGTGAGGTTCAAAGAAGAAAGGATGTGGAATTGAAAACCTGGGAACAACGAAAACATTTGTACCTTCTAATCTAAAGCGATCAGTGATCAGTGATCCCAGTGGCTAGTCTGGCCAGGGGACATGCTTTATGTGAAGTGCCCTCCCAAACTGCAGTGTGAATGCTACTTAACCACAGGAAAGACTCCATCATTCTAATTGGTCTACGTATGCCATTTTCCCCGGAAGAGTATATAACCGAATCCTAGATGATCATAGCTACAGATTATCTATTAAACATGCCTATTTAAAAAATAGGGCATATAGTCATTCTAATCAAGTCTCTTCTGTCCTCAGATTCTGGGAATGAGAAAAGAGACAATTAGAACTAAGCTGCTTTTCTTTGGACACTGACAGCACTATCGTCATGACTTCTCTCTGCAGTGGAGTCCTTGCTGGTGTTGCAGTGATTGAGTCTGGCTGTCTTCAGGCCTCTAAGAGAGGAAATCAAGGTCCTGACACCAAGTGGTCCCTAATGAGCTCATGGTGCTGGTAATTGGAAGAGGATTACTTAGTGGCCTAATTTCAGAAGAGTGCTGCTATTCTGTCTCCCCAAGAGATTATTCATGTCATTTCAGTGATGCAAATTACTCTTGATTTTCCATTCTAGACTAATCCAAAATGGAAGGCAATAAAAGTCAAAACACTCGCCAGATGAGCAATAGTAATGAGTCACTAATATTGAACATAGTAGCCTAGATGACAAACAACGCAGACTAGACCAATTAGAAGCATTTGAAGAGAACATGTGAAATGTCTGGGTATCATGTATCAACTGTCTGAATTCCTGGATAGTGACATCATTGCTTGACATGGAAAAGAGTGGATGGAGGAGGCAAGAATCGACCTTCCTATTCTGGCCCTATTTTTGAGGTATTTATTAGATACCCAAGTGGAGAATTCAGGACAGTCGCTGGATATATAAATCTGAATTCCGCTCCCCTCCCCTGCAAAAAAAAAAGGTTAGTCTTTAAGGGTCACCAGTAGATAAATGGTACTCAGAGTTATAAGCCAGGGTAAAGATGTCAATAAAGAAGAGAAGAGCTTCTCCCACATTCAGAGGTCTGGTTAAAGAAGATGAGTCAGTAAAACAGGCTGAAGAGGAGTGACCAGTATGTGAGAGGACAATTAGATAAAGTTTACATTATAATAGCCTAAAAAAGACTGTCAAATCAAAAGAAGGAGTAGTCAATGTGTCAAAGCCTGCTGAGATCCTGTAAGATAAGGACAGAAGTCATCATTGGCTTGGGCAAGATATAGGTCATTGGGGACCTAGATAAGAATCATTGCAATGGTGTGAGCATAAAAGTTCTTTAGAAAGAGTTAGGAAGAGAACGGAAAGTGAAAAAGTAGAGAGAGTGACTTTTAACAACTCATTCAAGAAGTTTTTCTATGAGAGAGAACAGATAAATAAGATTAGCCCTTGTGAAACTTGGGAAAAATAGGGGGTCAAGGGAAGATGTTTTAAAGCCATACTAAGACATGCTTGGGGACTTCCCTGGTGGTGCGGTGGTTAAGAATCCTCCTGCGGGGAAGGGTAAGCTGGGACGAAGTGAGAGAGTGGCAGGGACATATATACATAACCAAATGTATAATAGGTAGCTAGTGGGAAGCAGCGACATAGCACAGGGAAACCAGTTCGGTGCTTTGTGACCACCTAGAGGGGTGGGATAGGGAGGGTGGGAGGGAGATGCAAGAAGGAGGGGATATGGGGATATATGTATACATATAGCTGATTCACTTTGTTATACAGCAGAAACTAACACAACAATGTAAAGCAATTATACTCCAATAAAGATGTTAAAAAAAAAAAGAATCCGTCTGCCAATGCAGGGGACATGGGTTCGAGCCCTGGTCCAGGAAGATCCCACACACAGTGAAGCAATGAAGCCTGCGCTCCACAACTACTGAGCCTGCGCTCTAGAGCCCGCGAGCCACAACTACTGAGCCCATATGCCATAACCACTGAAGCCCACACGCCTAGAGCCTGTGCTCCACAACAAGAGAAGCTACCGCAATGAGAAGCCCGCGCACCACAACAAAGAGTAGCCCCCACTCACTGAAAGCCCACACGCAGCAACGAAGACCCAATGCAGCCAAAAATATAAATACATAAATTTATTTTTTAAAAAACACCCAAAGACATGCTTAAATGCCAGTGGAAATAATCCAGTAGAGTAGGTGGGGTTTGCGAGACAAGATAGAGATCATTGCAGGACCAAAATCCTTAAGTAAATAAGAGGAGGGTGAACCAAAGGACAAGTGGAGGGACTGGCTTTGGACAAGAGCAGAGACGCTTCTTGTTAGGAGAAAAGGCAAAATGTGTGGATATAGATGCAGGAGGTTAATAGAGTTAGTGTCAGGTAGGTGAATTCTTTTTTATTTAATTGCATCTTTTTTTCTCTATAAGGTCTGAAATAAAGTTGTCAGTGATGGAGGAGGGGTGCTAGTGACTTGAAGATAGAAGAGGAGTTATGAAATATTCTTGCTGACTGGGAAAAAGAGTCGGTTAGGAAATTATATTAGGATTAGCTGGTAGTGTTGAGTGTCCATTTAAGATTTGTGGTCATCAATTTAAAGTGAATGCAAAAAGCATTGTATGTAATTTTTTTTTAACTTCTGCAGGCTGTGGAAGCTGAGAAGGAGAAATAGTTTTATTTGCAAACCCAGCAAGTTCTAACTTCCTCACACTTTCTCTAACTTCTGTTTGAAAATTTTAAAGTTCTTTGTTTAGCTCATCTTGATCTTCCTTTTACTTTATGAGAGGCAGTTAAAAGGAGCCAGTTGGCACTTTCCACATTCTGCCTGGATATCTCCTTACCAAAGCCATAAGCTTATTAGATACTCATTCCGTCTTGCATGTGACCAAGGCAACAGTTTGGCTAACGGTTCTGCCAATATGTAATATCAGTCTCATGTTCTCCAGCCTCCAGCAGCAATTTTCACCACTCTTCCAGCCCCCACTCCAGTCTCGTGTAGTGCTTTCTGTTCCCTGCCACCAGCCATTTCCAAAGCCAGTGCTCCATGTTTTACACTTTTTGTTACAGCAGCAGACTACATTTGGGCACCAATTTTTGTTTCAATTCTTTATTGCCATAAAACAAACTATCCCCAAACTTAGTGACTTAAAACAGCTCTCTTATTACATTTCACCATTCTATGGGTCAGGAACTCAGACAAGGCACAGTAGGGCTTGCCCGTCTCTGCTCCACACGATATGTGCCAGGGCTGGAGTATTCTAGATGGTCTCTTGACATATCTAGCACCTCAGCTAGGATGGCCCAAACATCTGGAGACGGGTTGCAACAGCTTGACTAGGGTCATATATCTGGGTCACAGTTCTCACTATTGGCTGGGCTCCTTAGTTCTCCTCCAAGATTCTCAGACTCTCTTTGTGGACTCTCCAGATGATCTCTCCAGAACTGTTGTTCAAGGTCCCCAAGTGTACAAAGGTAAAAGCTACCTGGATTTGTTTAGGCCTGGGCTTAAACTAGAACACTGTCACTTTTGTCATATTTTATGAGCATAGCAGGTCACAAGGTCATCCAGATTCAAGGGGAGGGATCCACATAAGTACATGAATACCATGAGGCATAGTTCATTGGGGCCACAAAAATCATCGTTTACCCCCCAAATCATAGTGTATTCCTCACAAAAAGAGTGGAGCCTATTTCAATTTGTAGCAGCACTTGTTCCTTCAACTTCAATAATTTCATCTTCTGCAGCAATAAAGGAGCCACCTCAATCTTGCAGCTATGCTCTAGCCATATTTGGCTTCATTTCTCTTTATATATCTTCAGTACTTGGGTCAAGTAACTCTCCAGTACTTCTTATCTTACTCCACATTACAGTACAGCCACTTGTATTCTTGTCTTATCCCATTCACTAGATTACAAGCATCTCAAGAAGAGGAAAGTCTCATCTTCAACTTTTTAATCCCACTCCCACTTCCTATATAAGTAGCAGTGGCTCTATTAGTGTCCCTAGAATTGGTCTTAAATAGAAGCTTGAAATCTATAAATGTCATAAGATCTGTCGAAGGAACAGGCACTGGAAAACAAAGATGGTAATTATTAAAGAGTTTCAGCTTTTTAACTCACGTGTCCAATCACCATCATAGCCAGTATATACTGGACACTTTCTCCTTGCAAGGCACTGTAGTAAAGCATTACTTATCCTTTCAGGAATACTGCAAGCTAAAGAGTAACACCTCCACTGAAGCTCAAAGAGGTCATGTGACTTGCCACTGGCCACTACATTATTAAATTGCAGATACTTATGATTAAAACCCAGGTTTACCTTTGTGGAGTCCGTAGTCTTTTCACCTCTTCACACTAAGTGCATCTATTTCAAATTGCCAGTAAAAGCAACTGTGCTTAGGGCCAGCTTCGTGGGCATGTGCCCTACACAGGGTCCCACTCATAGGAGGACACATGCTTGATTTAAAGCTCCACTGTCATTGCTTGAAATTCTGAAAATAAACAAGAGACCTTGCATTTTCAGTTTGCACTGGGCCCCCCACAAATCACGTAGCTGGTCCTGAATGTACTCATATGTAAAACATTTTGGAAGTTTCACTTAACCGTTCATACAACTAGGTTTCTGTTTCACAAATGGGGCGGGGCAGCTATATGTGCATGGTGTGAGTTTTTCTAGTTAAAAATCTACTTCTTAATATTTTCCCCCAAAATACTACCTCAAGACATTCATTCCTTCAGGTTCACAGATTTCCCCTACAGTTTTATACAGCCGATGATCTCACTTTGCTCACCTTGATTACCCTTTTTATTCCTCTCCCCCTAGTCAAATAGTTTCTAAAAACACTCATTTAATTCCCCTTAATACTGCTACAAGGACATTCTTTAATAAAAACTCCAAATCTATACTTGTAAGGAGGTAAATTATTGGGTGGCTATTCACAACACAAAGGATTACTCACCAAGGACTCCTTTAAATGTACACTGAAAGCTCATTCCTTGTTTACGAGCCATTAACCACTTGAACACCATGGTGGAGAGAAACAAACTAGAGGACTGGCTATTCCAAGGCTGAAAACAGAGAAGCGTGGGGTTTACGGCACTGATGTAAGACAGCTGACCTCAGGAGAAGTGGGCTGGAGTGAGCACACCAGTGGTGAGAGAATCCACCACATCTGCACAACTTGCAGCATAATCTTAAAGGTATAGCTTTGGGGCTTCCCCCGTGGTGCAGTGGTCAAGAATCCGCCTGCCAACGCAGGAGACAAGGGTTCGAGCCCTGGGCTGGGAAGATCCCACATGCCGTGGAGCAGCTAAGCCCGTGCGCTACAACTACTGAGCCTGCGCTCTAGAGCCCATGAGCCACAACTACTGAAGCCCGTGTGCCCAGAGGCCATGCTCCGCAACAAGAGAAGCCACCACGATGAGAAGCCCGCGCACCACAACGAAAAGTAGCCCCCGCTCACCGCAACTAGAGAAAGCCTGCGTGGAGCAACGAAGACCCAACGCAGCCAAAAAAATAAAAAATAAAAAGGTAGCTTTGGGGCCCAGTTAAAGGTGAATGAATGCTAAGGCTTACACAGCTGTAGAAGTAGGGTGTTACCCCCAGAAGAAAATATTCAGAATATTTGGTGAATTATCTAGTGATTTAAAACGAGCTCAACTGACTAAACGATGGAAACCTCATCCTGAGAGAGCTAGGATATGAACAAATAGACCTCTATACATCTGCCTCTGAATCTTCCTGCTCGGGCAGGATTCTTCAACTTCTGGTGACAGGCTGGGGCTACACCCCAAGGAAAAGCTCTGGATGCTAGGGAAACAGCCGTTGTCTTCAGTGTATACTCTGGGTGGATTTTGAGGCTGACTCCCGATTCAGACGTATATGAGACAAAGCAGTTCAGGGCCTTCAGTTTTGAATGATGCACGGCATGGTATGGTTCTAACAAGCCCAGTGTCATGACACAGGGCACATATAGCTTAGGACCTATGCCAGGGACAACTGCATCCTTCCCTGGCAAGGATGGCCCAGAGTAAGAAAGCCCCCAGTGCCCATGCAGAAACCAAACTAGAACCCTCCCACCTCCAAGATCTACTAGAGTGAGAGGGAAGAGGGGTATTATCTACATATTGCAAATACTATAATACCTGCTTTAAATCCTCCATAGGTCTCCCACTGCACTTAGAATAAAATCACCCTCCTCACCGTGTCCTGTCTTACGTGGCCTAGGCTCTCCAGCCTCATCCCTTCCCACTCTCCCCCTCCCCCACTCTCCTCTAGCCGCACTAATCTTCTTGCTGTTTCTTGAACAGGTCAAGCTTCTGCCCCCACCATGTGGCATCTGCACTTGCTGTTCCAGTTTCCGGATCCCCTCAGGCCCCAGGTGTTTGGGTGACTATTTCTTGTCATTTGGAATTCAGATCAAATTCATCTCTTAAAGGGGGTGTTCTCTGAAAACATGTTACTTATTTATCTGTACAATCATTTATTGTTTATCTCCTTCCTCTAAAGCCTAAACTCCATGGAAATAGGAAACTTGACTGTCTTGTTCACTGCTAGATCACCATTTCCTAGAACAGTGCCCTGGTACCTAGTCTAAAATTAATAAATATTTGTTAAATGAATAAATACATGAGTATGCTATCAACATTTAGGTGCAACCTGTAGTCTAGGTGCTGAAAGTCGGTGGGCAAAGGGGGGGCATGGCACTGATAAAGCTGAATTGGAGTGAGGTGCAATGGGGAGAAAAGAAGGGTGCAGAAGAACAAAAGGATAAGATGAAGAGGTCTCTGGTGTCCCAGTGCGCTGTGAGGAGACCCTGGGCAGGAAAGGTTTATCCCCAGAGTCTCATAAGGATGTGTTGGGTACACACCACAGAGGTCTCTGCAGCAGTTAGAAGCACTGGACTAGATGCACAGACAGCTACACAGAAATGAATATTACAACAGAATACAGACTGGGGAAAAGAGGCAGGAACAGAAGGGTATGTTCATACAATACCGTTTATATAAATTAATAATACAAAAATATAAAACAAGAAAGCACACTTTACAAGATCACATACAAAAGTATCAATACGTACATTAAAAACGTTAGAATGGTTGTCTGTGAGCAGGAAAGGAAACGAGAGTTTGGAAGACAGTTGAAAGGAGATGAATGAATTAAATAAAAATGAGAGAGGCTTTATATGGCCAATGACAATGATGTGTGTTAGTACACATACAGTGCTGAAGAGCACTCCCGTCCACCCTCTGCACCCGCGGTACAAAAAAAACAGGGATTCCATCTTCTGATTCACGTCACTTTATGCAGGTGCTAAAATTCAGACAAGGAGCTTGAGCTTGTCAAAATACACAAGTATATCTGAACCTTTCCTGACTAAGAGCTACTTTAGATTGCTCCAGAGTCTAAACCTAAAGATAGGCTACACATTAAAGTTACTGATTCGGAGGATGGGAGAAATGGGACCCAAGAGGGCACTCAGTGCCTGAGGGGGTCGTGGCCTATTCCCACAGGGAATCCTAATAAGCCACTGGAAAGAAAATGGGGTACTGGAGTATTGGGGGCCCCATCATAATCAAAATGGAGCCCTTGCAACCATAATGGAGGCCATGGGGACGAAAGAAAGTAACATGTATTAAGAGCCTGTTATTTTCCAAGCTCAGACCTGAAATTGGAATCACAACATTCGTACATTCATTCAACCAATATTTATTGAACACATCTTAAGTGCCAGGCTTTTTTCAAGTCACTGGAGATAAAGAAGTGAACAAAACAGTCTATCTCATTTTCATGGCTACATAAATAACAAAATACATAATAAACAAATCAACAAGTTAAACAGATAAGAAAAAATTAAACATAATTGCTGTGCAAAGAATTGAAACCGGGCGAAGTTAGAGAAGGTGACTAGATGGCTTCTTAAATCTGAGCGGCTAGAGAGACACAATGATTAAGTACTAGCTTCTGGTATTTGTTCGGATTCATACACCAGCTCTGTATTAGCTGTGTCACCTTGAACAAATTACTAGACGTTCCAATGCCTCAGTTCCCTCATTTGTAAAGTGGAGATAATAATTTAACCCACCTCAGAAAATTGATGTGAAGATTAAATGAGTCAGGACGCATATAATGCCAAAGAATAGTTCTGAGCACATGGTAAGTACTTAATAAATGTTAATAATGACGATGATGGTGATGGGGCTGGTGGCGATGATGATAATGGTGATGACGGTGGCGGAGGTGGTGAACTGAGCTATAAGACACGTCCGGTGAGGACGCGGCATGCAAAAACTGGGGACAAGAGCACTCCAGGCAGAGGGAAGGGCAGGTACAAAGGCCTTGATAACCTGGAAGGAGTCTGACGTGTTGGAGGAAGAAAAAAAAGACTCGGGTGTTCAGACCGTGCTGGGCAAGAGGGGAGTGGTAGGTAATAATGTCAAAAAGGTAGGCGGGGCTTCGCTGGTGGCGCAGTGGTTGGGAGTCCTCCTGCTGATGTAGGGGACGCGGGTTCGTGCCCCGGTCCGGGAAGGTCCCACAAAAAAAAAAAAAAAAAAAAAAAAGGAGTTAAAAAGGTAGGCAGTGGCCAGATCACAGAGAAATACTTAATCCAGGATAAAGAGTTGGAATTTTATTCTAAATTCTGTGAGAAACCACTGGAGAGTTGTAAGCAAGAAATAACATGACTCTTACAATAACCTCATAAGAAAGGCAATGTTGTCCCCGTTTCACCAGCAAGGCAACAGAGGCTCAGTGTGGGTTAGAAAATAGTCAATGTCAGATAGCTATGGACCAGTGGAGCCAAATTTGTACCCAAGTCTATCAGGCTCCCGCCAAGCACCATACTTTATACCAAGAGGATTCCTGAGTGGTTTCCTTCCTGCCACCATTAGCTTCCCGTTAATGGAGACAACTCTGCAAACATTTGGCTGATATCAGCACGGTAGGCACTTTGATTTCTGTGCTTTGCTCTCAAGTGTCAATAGAGGAAAACCAGATTCAGCAGGCCAGGAGTTCATGCCTATGAATTGGCTAACACAGCAAACTGGCCATCTCTGAGCATGCCTGGCTTCCAGTGACATCACAGGTGCCTTGATGCAACTGGTACTTACAAACTGCCACCCAGCTCCTGGGACCTGGCAGTCTCTCCTTTCTGATTGGCATGTTTGATCACTTGGGGGAGAATTTCTCCACTTCTGTTTTCTTCAGCCAATGTTAAATGGGAGGAGAGGGAGAAAAGGAACAAGAAGAGAGAGGAGGCCAGAAAATGTTACCACAGTGATTAAGTGAGCCTGTTCTTAGCTCCTAGGCTAAACCAGACATTCAGAAGAATACATTGTTCTGTTTTGATTTTATTTTGTTCTGTTTTTTTGCTTAAAGCATATAACTATTATCAGAGACTTCCAGGGGAAGGCTGAGGACTGGTACCATCCCTTGAAGATCTGCAATCTCTTGTACCACAGTACTTTTCTACTCTTTCTACTCATCAGTAGGTCTGTAAATCCATTGCATCTTTCCAGCAATAAATGACTACAATTAAATTCATAAAACAGCTAATAATAATAGCAAGCACTTCTGATGTGTCAGGCACCATGCTAAGAACTTAGCATGCATTATATCATTAAATAGAGCATCCTAAAAGTGCACGGAAATGGAAAGTGCTGAGGGAATATGGACGGGGGCCTTGAAGTGTCTGCTGATGCTAAATCCTGACCTGACTTCAAAATAAACATACGCTGAACCACTCATGGCATTGAGAAACTCTGATTCCCTCTTCTTTCTTAGGTTTTGTGGAGTATTCATAGATGAACTTGAGTCTTTTCCTTCAAGGAATCTCAGTCACTGAGTTAAAGCTGAAAGAGATCCATCTGATCTAAGGAAAAGTAGAGTTATGCAGCAATGGTAAATACATGTCCCTCCTCTGGACCCTCCTCTAAGCAGACATCGCTAATCGACCACAAGCCCATACATCAGAACCCTTCTCAACACAGCCTACTAGTCAACCAATACCACTAGTTCAATAATTCACTTCCCAACAAATATTTATGTAATATACATTATGGTCCAGGCACTAGGAACACAATGATGAGGAGGACCCTGGCATCTGAATACCTTCCAAATCACATTTTTATTGAGAATTTTCTGATTCTCCTCACACCCCACTTTCACTGTAGCGTTAAATTTCACTTGACAAGTATCTTTTACCCAGAAAGTTGAGTTGCTTATTCTTTTCCTCTATAAAGCATTAGATGATTGAGTCCACATTGCAGATTGAAGCCATGACTTGCCTGAGCATTCTGTTATAATTTATCCTAAAAGCTCTCTGTTTTGGCTAGGAGCCGGTGTAATGCCTCCAACCACGGGTTCATAGTGTGGCTGGTCATATAACTTGCTTTAGCAAATGGAATGTGAGCAGACATGATGTGAACAGCAGCTCTAAATGTCTTTCCTGTTTTGCCCTGCGCTATCATGCTCCTGTGATTTGTCATGAGAAGAACCTGCGTAGGAGAGCTGCTAGTCCAAAGAAAACGGAGAAACGTGCAGAAGTGACCTGAAACCAGCTCAAAAGCTGGAGCCAAGCCCAGCCGGTTCCCAGCTGAGCCCATCACAGTTACAGCCAACCTGCAGGCCTGGGAACAAGAAAATAAATGCTTGTTGTTGTAAGCCACTCAGACATTTAAATTGTTTGCTGACAGTCAAAATTGAACAGTACATAACTCTCATTTTCTTAGAACTAGTTACATTCCACTTCCACTTTCAGGCAGGGGCTATTCCTTTTTAACTGGGGACAATACCTCACCAAGAAACAAAATTTCATCTCTTTATTAGAGCTATTGTGTATAAGACCACCACCAGTTTACAACAAAGCCAGCCTAAGATGTGGATGCTGGTCTGTCCACAAGGTACACTCACTGGCTAGTAATATACACGTTTTTCAATATAAATAATTTAAATCGGAAGATTAAAACCACATGCCACAAAGTTTAAGGTCAGGCAATCAATTATCATCTTATCAATCGGTGTTTAATCAGACAAAAAACAATTACTGTAGGTATTTAAAGTAGGAAGCACATTACTACAGAAAAATAGACACTTGCATAACCATTCAAAGGTTGCAGGAATAAAGGGCAGGAAGGCTGCTTTCAGCAAATCCAGAAGTGCAGGATCATAAGGAAGCTATTACCTGTAGTCTTGGCTACCTATAGCACCAAAGTAGGTGATTCTCAAGGGAATGCTCAAAAGTTATGGGCAAAACGTCACCCCTGCCATTTCCAATGCCCACACACCTGTCCACAGGTGTCACCAGAGGAATACTGGCTTGTTTTCTCTTCCACCTGTCAAATCTCACATAAGGGCCACTCATTGATGGAATCTAACTAGAATCCTGTGGATAAGGGAGTCCAGTTTCTAGGCTTACACTCTCTGATACAGGGGAAAACTCAGAAGGGCTAGGATGACACCTAGCATCAAGAAACAATCTCTTTCATGCTTACTAAAGCCTTACTCTGGTTCAGGCACTGAATCAAGGTCTAGGGACTCATGGTTAAACAAAACAGATGCAACCCCTACATTCAAGGAAGATACAATCCCAGGGCAATTTTGCTCAAAAGCAATTGAAATCTGGTGAATATCAAGCATAATGATACTATGGTGTGGTACACACAACACATTAAGGAACAGAGAGGGCAAGATTCTTACCAATCTAAGGGGAGAGGCAGGGGAGGATCAGGGACATTTCTATCTCAGCTGAATTCACACAGACACACACACCTGGAGAAACACAATACACCTGACATACAGAAATCATCATGTATACCTAAGGACAAGGACGAAGACTGGGAGAAGTAAATGGAGTTCTAGAGTGTTTGGAGTCTGTTAGCACAAAAGCTACCGTCATCAGATTTAGCTGCCCTTAACCCAAAATTTATTCTTGGGATTAACATCAAGCCCTCAATTTATATTTTTTCAAGGTTTGGGCTTCCTGTGGTGTACTACAGAAGTCTGGGAATGACCCAACTTCTGAGCCTTCAGTGTAAAGGTACCTGCTTTCTGACATGTATTAATGCAACCTGGGTGTCCCATACTAACTCACTGTGTGGGTACTTTAAATTAAGGTAGGGTTTTTTTTTATATGAAGGTTTTCCCCTCATTCTTTTTCTCACGAGTCACTTTTAAGCCCTAACACCTTCAAGAAGTCCTGAGGTGCTATATGTTAATAAAAGCATTTCCTAATGGACAGTGGGTAGTTAGGCACTGAATTAATTGGAAACTACACAGTACGATGCTTTAAGAAAACCCCTGCTGTTTCTACTTTTGTGAATTCCCTGCCAAGTAGGAGTCTTATGTTCTAAGTAAATGAACAGATATTAGAAAGCCACAAGAATCCAGTTTCGGGCTTCCCTGGTGGCGCAGTGGTTGAGAATCCGCCTGCCGACGCAGGGGTCACGGGTTCGTGCCCTGGTCCGGGAAGATCCCACATGCCGCGGAGCAACTAAGCCCGTGAGCCATGGCCGCTGCGCCTGCGCGTCCGGAGCCTGTGCTCCGCAACGGGAGAGGCCACAGCAGTGAGAGGCCCGCGTACCGCAAAAAAAAAAAAAAAAAAAAAAAAAAAATCCAGTTTCATTTAACACTCTTTTTTCCAACCAACCCCCCCCCCCCCCCCAAGAAGCACAGCAGCCACCCTTGCAGAAATGGAAGACACGGCTTTGGCAGGGAATTTGCATACAGATGTGGTTAAAAAAGATCCATGCTTGCTTCAAATCAATTTACTTGAACTCGCACATGAATAAAGGACAGCAACCTTAACATTTTTCTATGACAAAAACTCAACTCAGAGTGGCTTAAGCAAAAAAGGAAATGTATAGTCTCCTGTTACAAAGAAGCCCAGCGATTCCCTGCTTCAGGCCTGCCTGGATCTAGGACACACACAGTGCCGGCAGAAATGTGTCTTTCAGCTCTGCTTCCTCCCGTGTTGGTTTATTATAAAGCAGGGTCTTCTTTTTTAAAAAAAAAATTATTATTTATTTATGGCTGTGTTGGGTCTTTGTTTCTGTGCGAGGGCTTTCTCTAGTTGCGGAAAGTGGGGGCCACTCCTCATCGCGGTGCGTGGGCCCCACACTATTGCGGCCTCTCTTGTTGCGGAGCACAGGCTCCAGACGCGCAGGCTCAGTAGTTGTGGCGAACGGGCCTAGTTGCTCCGCGTCATGTGGGATCTTCCCAGACCAGGGCTCGAACCCGTGTCCCCTGCATCGGCAGGCGGATTCTCAACCACTGCGCCACCAGGGAAGCCCAAGCAGGGTCTTCTTAAGCAAGGGTAAGCCAACAGCTCCAGGCTTTCACTCTACCAGATTAGCAACGCCAGGCAAAAAGGGTGCTTCCTTCCCAATAGCTCCAGTTAAAATCTTAGAGCTGGTGCGCATCAGACTAACTTGGGTCCCTGACCCAACAATGTGTCCAAGGGAATGGAATATTCCGACTGGCCAGGCCTCGGGCACTTGTGTCCCACCTGGGTGGGTCAGCCTCATCAGAACTACACAGATGGAGGGACAGTCAGGCATGTACCACAAAAGATATCCGCGACCTTTCTTAAAAATGATAGTAGCTAACTTCTGTCTGAGAGCCAATTATGTCCCAGGCACTGTGCTATGGTTCGGGGAAAGCATTACCTTACTTAGTCCTCACACTCACGCTAGGAGGTAGATTCTATAATTATCTCCATTTTAAAGATAAAGAAACAAAGACCTTGGCCCCTTCGCCAAGGTCCCCCCTCTTTCAGGTTGTCATTTCTGTCTTCCACATCTAAATCATATCCACTTCCAGCAAAGAAACAGTAACACCTCGCTAAGAACTCAGTTTGACGAACTGGCTCTCTCAGGATGATGTGCACTTTAACTCCCCTCCAGCTGGGCAGTGCAACATGTTGCCCTCTGTTAAAGGAATTCCAGGCATCAGAAGACACAGCATTTGGAAAATGGGAATGATGATGGGTCGATTCTGAAATCCTACTGTGTATGATTTTGCCTCCCTGAAAGGCAAGGCCTGGATTTTACCACCTTGCAGAGCCTTATTTCTGATTTTTTTTCCTTTTTAAAATTAATCAGATACTTGAAATGGGTAGAAGAAGAAAAAGTGAAACACAGAAGAGTCAATGATTTAAAGCTGCCTGAAACAGAACACATTCAAATCAACTCAGCAAACATTTATAAAAAGCACTCAGACTTGCAGCCAGACCTAACTAAAAAGAAACCAACCGCAGTACATGAAGATAGGGATTTATGCAAAAGAAATTAGGAGCTGGGTGTTCACTTTATAAAATATATTCACATGACAGAAAATGAACCACCTGCATTCTTTGTATATCATTTTTAAAGTTACTCAACTGACCCGAATAATATGCACTTATCTGCTCAGAAGTCTGCCTATTATGTAAAGGGAGATATGTACAGCATGGAGTAATAGCGAGGGAACAGCTACATGAAATAAGTTAGTGAATGAAATGTGGAAATTAGGTAAAGTTTTTGGGTGGATTAAAGATCTAAATGTAAGAAACAAATCCATAATAATAGAAGAAATTATGGGTGAATATATTATGTCCTTGAGGTTGAAAAACTTCCTTAAAGACAAAAAAGCCTTTCAGAAAAAGGAAAAGATTATCTGACTAGATTGAAATTTAAAACTTCTGCATGATGAAACACAAAATAAACATAGCTTAAAGGTATAAAATAAACTGTATACAGTTTATTTATTATAGTACACATAATAGGAGATTAATGTCTAAGCTATACAAAGGACCCCTAGAAATCAACAATACAAACAATACAATAGAAAAATGGGCAAATATACAACAGATAAATCATAAAAGAGGAATTATGAATGGTTAATAAAAATATAAAAAGATATTTAATCTTACTTGTGAATGTGGAAATGCAAATTGAAACTATGATGATATACGTTTATTACCTATTAGATTGGCAAGAAGTATTAAAGTGTGATAATATTCAATATTAAGCATTAGTGAGGCTGTCGGGAAATGGGTACCATCACACAAAATGTACGGCCACCTTGGAGATCAATTTAGCAGTAGTGATTAAAATCTTAAATGTTCATATCCACTTCTAAAGAAGATATGAATAAAAGAATTTATAATAGCATTGTAGTAATACAAAATATTAGAAACTAACTATCCGTAAGTAGGAAAATGGTTAATTAAGCTATCCCATATCCAAATTATGGAATTATATGCAGTAGTTTTTAAAAATAAAGAACATCCATATGGAGTGACAAAATCAGCACAATACATTCTGAGTCTTCTCCCTTTTTTTCTTGATGAGTCTGGCTAATGGTTTATCAATTTTGTTTATCTTCTCAAAGAACAAACTTTTAGTTTTATTGATCTCTCCTATCGTTTCCTTCATTTCTTTTTCATTTATTTCTGATCTGTCGATTTCTGTCCTTCTGCTAACTTTGGGTTTTGTATGTTCTTCTTTTTCTAGTTCCTTTAGGTGTAAGGTTAGATTGTTTGAGATTTTTCTTGTTTCTTGAGGTAGGCTTGTATAGCTATAAACTTACCTCTTAGAACTGCTTTTGCCGCATCCCATAGGTTTTGGATTGTCGTGTTTTCATTGTCATTTGTCTCTAGGTATTTTTGATTTCCTCTTTGATTTCTTTAGTGACGTCTTGGTTATTTAGTAACGTATTGTTTAGCCTCCATGTGTTTGTGTTTTTTACGTTTTTTTCCCTGTAATTCATTTCTAGTCTCATAGCATTGTGGTCAGAAAAGATGCTTGATATGATTTCAATTTTCTTAGATTTACTGAGGCTTGATTTGTGACCCAAGATGTGATCTATCCTGGAGAATGTTCCATGCGCACTTGAGAAGAAATTGTCATCTGCTGTTTTGGGATGGGATGTCCTGTAAATATCTATTAAATCTATCTGGTATATTGTGTCATTTAAAGCTTATGTTTCCTTATTTATTTTCATTTTGGATGATCTGTCCATTGGTGTAAGTGAGGTGTTAAAGTCCCCCACTATTATTGTGTTACCACCGGTTTCCTCTTTTATAGCTGTTAGCAGTTGCCTTATGTATTGAGGTGCTCCTATTTTGGGTGCATATATATTTATAATTGTAATATCTTCTGAGATTGATCCCTTGATTATTATGTTGTGTCCTTCCTTGTCTCTTGTACCATTCTTTATTTTAAAGTCTGTTTTATCTGATGTGAGTATTGTTACTCCAGCTTTCTTTTGATTTCCATTTTCATGGAATATCTTTTTCTGTCCCCTCAGTTTCAGTCTGTATGTGTCCCTATGTCTGAAGTGGGTCTCTTGTAGACAGCATATATATGGGTCTTGTTTTTGTATCCATTCAGCAAGCCTGTGTCTTTTGGTTGGAGCATTTAATCCATTCCCATTTAAGGTAATTATCGATACGTATGTTCCTATGACCATTTTCTTAATTGTTTTGGGTTTGATTTTGTAGGTTCTTTTCTTCTCCTGTTTTTCCCAGTTAGAGAAGTTCCTTTAGCATTTGTTGTAGAGCTGGTTTGGTGGTGCTGAATTCTCTTTGCTTTTACTTATCTGTAAAGCTTTTGATTTCTCTGTCCAATCTGAATGAGATCCTTGCCAGGTAGAGCAATCTTGGTTGTAGGTTCTTCCCTTTCATCACTTTAAGTATATCATGCCACTCCCTTCTGGCTTGCACAGTTTCTGCTGAGAAATCAGCTGTTAACCTTATGGGAGTTCCCTTGTATGTTATTTGTCATTTTTCCGTTGCTGCTTTCAATAATTTTTCTTTGTCTTTAATTTTTGCCAATTTGATTACTATGTGTCTTGGCATGTTTCTCCTTGGGTTTATCCTGTATGGGACTCTCTGTGCTTCCTGGACTTGGGTGGCTATTTCCTTTCCCATGTTAGGGAAGTTTTCGACTATAATCTCTTCAAATATTTTCTAGGGTCCTTTCTCTCTCTCTTCTCTGGGACCCCGATAATGCAAATGTTGTTGCATTTAATGTTGTCCCAGAGGTCTCTTAGGCTGACTTCATTTCTTTTCATTCTTTTTTCTTTATTCTGTTCTGAAGCAGTGAATTCCACCATTCTGTCTTCCAGGTCACTTATCCGTTCTTCTGCCTCAGTTATTCTGCTATTGATTCCTTCTAGTGTAGTTTTCATTTCAGTTATTGTATTGTTCATTTCTGTTTGTTTGTTCTTTAATTTTTCTAGGTCTTTGTTAAACATTTCTTCCATCTTCTCAATCTTTGCCTCCATTCTTTTTCCGAGGTCCTGGATCATCTTCACTATCATTATTCTGAATTCTTTTTCTGGAAGGTTGCCTATCTCCACTTCATTTGGTTGTTTTTCTGGGGTTTTATCTTGTTCCTTCATCTGGTACATAGTCCTCTGCCTTTTCATCTTGTCTCTTTCTGTGAATGTGGTTTTTGTTCCACAGGCTGCAGGACTGTAGTTCTTCTTTCTTCCGCTGTCTGCCCTCTGTTGGATGAGGCTATCTAAGCGGCTTGTGCAAGTTTTCTGATCAGAAATACTTTTTTTTAATTGACATTTTAGTAGAGACATGAAGAAATAGAGTCAATGAGGCATGCAGCTATGTGAACTGAGTGAACACAGCTATGTGGAAGGAGTATCTATGTACCTATTAAGAGGTTTATGGGGCTGTAGCAGAGTCCTCATTTAAAAGTATAGGTTATGGATCATGTACCACATTGTAGGCAATTGAGTATTGAGTTTGAAATTCAAGAAAGAGGTTGGAACTAGAGATATAAATTTGAAAACTGTCACCATAGAGATGGTGTTTAAAGCCATGGAGCTGCAATTACATAAAGAGTGAGTAGAGGTAGATGATACATAATTCTGTAGTAGCAAATGCTGTACATATAAACATATCTTATATGATGAGTGACACCAGCACTGTATCTGTAATCTAAAGCATAGATTTTGCTTCTGCCAACAACCCCTTACAGAGCAATGAACACCCATGCCATGCTACAGTTGTATAATATGTCTAGCACTTGAGTAAAGGATTCACTGGGTTTTATCACAATTACTCCTTTTGAGAGAAAAATAAGAAAAATGGGGATGTTACCAAAAGAGTAGGTTATGTAGAGCAAAGTGCCAAAATATTCCAATTTCCTCAGCACTTCAAAAAGGAGAGTCATACAGACCCTTCCCAGAAACCAGAGAAAAGGGAGAAAATGTGCAAAGCATCATGTGGCCTAGGAACCCCTGCATATTTGGTCGCCAGCCATCTCCTCTTTATTTCTAGGTGTCTGGAGCATCTGTTCTCACTGCTGAGATGTGAGGTGTCCAGTGTGCAAGTCTGCTTGGTGGGTGGAAGAAAACTGCTAGCAGAGAGAAACAGCCAGGCTGCTGGAGTCCTGGAACCAGCTTCTCCTGACATCTGGAGTTGGTAATTAAACCTCTCCCAAATGGACAGTTGTTTACATCAGTCTAATGATCAGAAGTATATCTCTGGGCAAAACATTGTGCATTTCCAATAAGCATCATAAATATTATATGGCACCTTTGAATATATCGTTTCAGGGCAATGACACTGATTTGCATTCTACCAAAAAAATGGGCATGGGTGGGAAGGTCAGGGCATTGAGGAGTAAAAGGAAATTGCACTGGGGAGGTCAAGAATCCTAGATTCTAGTCTCAAATCTGACATTACTTGGCATGGACATGGGCAAGTTTCATGGAACATCTTCATAATTGAAATGTACTGAATATTAAGAGGGAGGGAAGAGACATTTATAAGCTATCTAGTTCCACTTCTCAATTTACAAATACAGAAAGCAAGGTTTGGCCCATTCTGAGTTCTCTTTGGACAATCAAGCCTCTTGCCAAGAACATGTATTCTAGTCTGTTCTCTTCCATGAAATATAATAATAATAAAAAAAAATTGTGCCTGCACAAATGCCTGCAATGCACTGGGTAGATAAAGCTATTGAATCCTGAAGTGAGATGTTAGCAAGCTCACGTACCTACGGGTCTCAAAGTGCGTGTCATAACACAGCTTGTCAGGAACAACGGCAATCATTTGTCTGAGTCACTTGGATCCACACTCAGAGGCAAAAGAAAGGGGTGATATTTATACATTCTCCCCAAGCCCAACCAACAATATTCAGGCATAATAAACTGAACATTCTTGTTAAAATGCAAACATTTCACCTGGAAAAACTGATATTAACACATTAACATCCACATACTTATTAGTGCTGATGAGTCTCAGAGTAGATAGCTGCCACCTGGAGAAAAATTGTGTCCCTAGAAAAAAGGGCACAAGCCAGGCTAAGTTTAATGGATAGGTGAGAAAGATCTGGAACAAGAAACCTAAAGGCAGACTTGGGATGTCATCCAACTGGGGAACCTGGGAAGCTAGATAATACACATTTTCAAAATCACACCCAACTCAACATTTCGTCTAGAAAGACTTTCTCCTCTGGGAATTCACACAATCATGTTTGCAAACTGGGTTCTCCCTGATTTGCCATTCACCAGCTATGTCAACGCTGGTGCGTTATTTCAACTTCCTGAGCTCGGATTTCCTCACCTGTAGTTCGGCATACCAACCATTTATTTGTCTCCCACTGGTTCCAGGCCTAGCGCTAACAGAAATACTAATAACTTCACATTGTTTAAGATTTATCATGTTGTTTAAGGGTCTCCTCCTACTACATGAACAAGTGTATCACATGAACTAAGTAATTTAAACTTCACAAAAACCCTATCAGGTAGGTGTTGGTAAAGGAAACTGAGGCACAGAGAGTTCAAATAACTTGCTCCAAGTCACACAGCCAATAAAAAAGGGAGACAGGGTTTAGACCCAACCATTCTGATTTGAGAACCTCTTCTTAACTACTCCATAGTGTTTCACTTCCCTCGCTACATTTTAAACAGGACAATGTCCAATGAGGGCACATGCAGAGAAGAGAGAGAAGGATACTACTTCTTAACTACTAAGCTAGGTTGCCATTTCAAGGCTAGGTGGACTCCGGAGCAAGGCATTTAACCTCAAGAGTGAACTGAGTATGAGTACATAAACCTTGTTCACCTTCATAGATTTGCTCAAAGAACTTTTAAAATTGTTGAGTGTCTTACAGTCAACAGTTATTAATACACATGCACACAGCAAAGAATTTGTAACACAGGCAAATAAGGCATAAACTCTCTTGAAAGGAAGGAAATATAAGTAAGAACTTATGTACACTGATAAAGGTAGTGTGTTCATTTCCCGTGGCTGCTATAACAAATGACCACAAACTGGGTGGCTTAAAACAATAGAAATTTATCATGTCTTAAGTCTGAAATCAAGGTGCCCACAGGGCCACATTCCCTCTGGAGCCTCCTGAGGAGAATCCGTTCTTTCTTCCAGCTTCTGGTGACTGCAGGCATTCCCTGAGTTGTGGCCACATCACTTCAATCTCTGCCTCTGTGATCACATTTGCCTCCTCCTCTTCCTCTGTCTCTTCTCTCTTATGAGAATGCTTGTGATGGCATTTGGGGCCCACCTGCTAATCCAAGATGATCTCCTCATCCCACAATCCTTAACTAATCACATCTGCAAAAGCCCTTTTGCCAAATAGGGTAACATCCACAGGCTCCAGGGGTTTGACATGGATATCTTTGGGGAGGGGGTGCAGAGCATTCCACAGGCAGTAAAAGCTCCCTGTTGCAGGTGGACCCCACTTTAAGAAGTCCAACAAATCACATTTACAGGAAAAGATGTTTGCTAGACGAAATCATTAGTACAAGGATCCTATAAAGACAAAAGCCCTTCCTTGCCACTGGGACAGTCCAATTTTCCCAAACCCAAATTTCACACTTTTTCAGAAACTTCCCAAGTCCATGAATAAGATGCACCTGTTTTACCCCCTCACAGTGAGCAGCCCATCCCCTCTGCTGGGATAACCCAGACCATGCACTTCAGGCAGGCCGTCCTTCTGAACAGACTGAGGCTGTGAGGCATGAGCTGCCACCATGTAAGCAGACTTCCAGGAATGCTTAAGGGTATTAAGCACAATGACAATTTTCAGCTTCTTAAATGTGCCGTTGATCTCTGGTTACCTTCGATCAGGAGAAATGGCAGCGAGTTGCCAATGCTCAAAAGACAGTCTACCCCAACCTTTCTTTTTTTTTTGCGGTACGCGGGCCTCTCACTGTTGTGGCCTCTCCCGTTGCGGAGCACAGGCTCCGGACGCGCAGGCGCAGCGGCCACGGCTCACGGGCCCAGCCGCTCCGCGGCATGTGGGATCCTCCCGGACCGGGGCACGAACCCGTGTCCCCTGCATCGGCAGGCGGACTCTCAACCACTGCGCCCCCAGGGAAGCCCCCCACCTTTCTTATAATCGAGTCTACTGTGGACTTTATAAAAAGAAAGTGTGTGCAGGGGAGGACTCTGACAAAATGCAGAAAGCAAATTCCAAGGCTGGTGGCGGCCAGTTTCGGCAGATATCAGAAGCAAGACACCAGCCCAAAGGCACCCACCAGACAGCAGTTAAGCCCTTGGACAAGCTTGACTCCAAATAGAAATTGGAAGAGGGATGTGGAAATGGCATCTTCTCTTGAGGGGGAAAGGAACTAAGTACAGTAGCAGATGGAACATGATGGTCTTACACTAATCCAGGCTCCATAATTAAACTCTGGAAGCTTGCCAGCAAAGGAAGACGGTACTCAAAAATAGCAGGTGCCGGGCTTCCCTGGTGGCGCAGTGGTTGAGAGTCCGCCTGCCCATGCGGGGGACACGGGTTCGTGCCCCGGTCCGGGAAGATCCCACATGCCGCGGAGTGGCCGGGCCGGTGAGCCATGGCTGCTGCGCCTGCGCGTCCGGAGCCTGTGCTCCGCAACGGGAGAGGCCACAACAGTGAGAGGCCCTCGTACTGCAAAAAAAAAAAAAAAAAAAAAAAATAGCAGGTGCCTCCCAGAGATTTTTGCCAGAGAGCCCTTTGTAAGCCATAGGGCTTATCGCCTAGGGGATGAAAACACTGGTGAAGCTAAGTGTCCAGCTAGCTCTACAGAGGAGACTGGAATGTTCTGGAGAGGCTTTTATATCCCCTGGGGAAGTACTGGCTCCGAAGTAGATTTAATTGCCTCTGTGGTCCTATGCATGGACTCTGTTGAAGAAGGGGCAGAGTCACAGACACGGAGGAGTCCTGGCAACGAAAATAACTGCCCATCTGCTGCATTAATATACCTCCCAGCTACTGTGCATCTCAAAGCTGCACCAGAAAGACGGCTTCAAAGACAGTGCCCATTAATGCGACCAGCCAATTCTTCAGCATCGCACAGAGTGGCAGCGAGATCTACTGATTTTAAAACTGAACTCTGGAGTCAGATGGACCTAGATGGTGTCTAGCTCTACAACTGACTAGCATGTGAACTTAGGGAAGTTACGAAGCCTCTGCAAGCTATAGGTGTTTTTCACCTGGGAACGGAGATTACAATATTTCTTAGAGCAGGACTGTAGAGAATAAGCGATACTGTAACAACGCAATCAGCTCACAGTATGGCACAGGATAAAAGTGTTCACTAAACAGGAGTCACTTTTACGATAATGATGCTTAACCAGATTGAAGAGCAAACACTCAAGGCCGTCATGCACAGAAACTCACAAGAAGGGAAGGAGGATCAGCAACGCTCGTTGTCTGTATTACAGCTTCCATCCTGTTGCCTCGAGTCTGAGGGATGCTTGCTCCTTTCGTCAGGTCTTGGCCAGCAAGGAGGGCAGGCAAAGACCACATGACTGTCTCACAGTGTAGGCTGGAACTCTCAGGCGAGAACTCAGCATCAGGACAGTGCATATGGTCCCCCATTCTCTGAGCACCCCACAGATATGCTAGCATCAGGCACAGCTGGACACATCACTGGTTGTGCCAAATGGACCCCTTCCCTGCTGCTTTCTCTCTTTACAGGGTTTTCAAGGAAGCAGGCTTCCAAGTCTGGAAAACCAGTCTGACTGGGGCACCAGCTGCTTAGGGGAGTTGCACAACAGTCTAGAAGCCCCAGCTGAAAGCACCTAAAAAGCTTGTGTAGAGTAGAGGCACAGCAGCTCCCTCTGATGAAAGGGGGACCACCCTCCCGGCTACCGCATTTCCAGGGAACCTTGTGAGAACAGTCTGGCTCATCCAGTGCACCATCCTCCCTGTATCTCCATAGCGTTCTTCAGGCAGTTAAATAGGGATTTATCAAACACCGATCCTGGTCTGCATGGAGATACAGCCCGTCATCATGGTTAGAAGTTTGTTGAGCTTTGGCATTCAACAGTCATAGATTCAAACTGCAGCTTCACCACTAATGAGCTTTGTGACCCTGGGCAAGTCAGATAGTCTCTGTATGCTTCAGTTTCCATACCTGTAGAAGGAGGATAAAAACTATACCTAGAGTCATAGAATTATTTGGAGGATTAAATGAGATAATGTTCGAGAGGCACTCAACACAGGGTCTAGCATGTGATAGCACAAATGCACAGTAACTAGTCTAAGCTGGGCTCTGTGCTGAATATAAAAGGTGCTAGGCCAGGTCTCTTCAACTCAAGTTGATACTTAGGGTACTACAACATACCTATGTGAATAAATATCTCCTTATCATTTCCTTCCAAACCACAAAATATTTTCAGTTGAAATTGAAGGTGAAGGATCCACCTCAACTTTTCTCCTCTGCCTCAAAACCTTTGGAGAGTTTACAACTGCCATTATGGAGAGTTCCCATTATGTCTTTACTATAATTTCTCTGGTTCCTATTCTGCATTCCATTCTATGCAATTCCATCCTGTATTCCCTTATCCTAGTTCTGGTCTTCTTAATTTCCCAGTACCTCTCACCTAAGTTGCTTTTGGAGGTACCTTTTATTTCTTTTTCATTCTTTTAACAAATATCGACCTATCCAACTCTCATGAACCCACACCATTCTAAGCCTGGAGATATAATAATGAGCAAGATAAATAGGGTCTCTGCCCCTCAGAAAGTCTACAAGCTCTGAAGGCAGGCAGGCATTAACACCAGTAGGTGGGTAACAGTAGTAATAGTAATCGAAGCTCAAAGCAGGTGCAAATAACCTGGTCTCGAGGGAGTGGATAAGGTTGATCAGGGAACAAGAGACAGTGACATTGAAGCAAAGCCAAACAAATGATCGGGAATTACCCATGAAAAAAAGAAAAGAAAAAGTGTCTCAAAGAAAGACAATCCAACTATCATTCTTCTTTTTTTTTTTTTTTTTTTGCAGGCCTCTCACTGCTGTGGCCTCTCCCGTTGCGGAGCACAGGCTCCGGACACGCAGGCCCAGCGGCCACGGCTCACGGGCCCAGCCACCCCGCGGCACGTGGGATCCTCCCGGACCGGGGCACGAACCCGTGTCCCCCGCATCGGCAGGCGGACTCTCAACCACTGCGCCACCAGGGAAGCCCCCAACTATCATTCCTGACCACTACTTCAGGCCCAACTCAGATCACAACAAGAACTACTTATCACTGCCATTAATCCTCCCTACCCACTAGAAAACTTTAAAATGCTAGAGCTAACAACATCTTGTTGAAATTTCTGGACCTCTCAAGCACTAAAGCTTCTCCAGCACAACCTCAATTTGCTCAGAGGAAGAGAGAGAAAGAAAAATGGGTTGCATTCAGAAAAGTTCAAAAGCTCTCCATCTGTGAACTGCGGAGGATACTTGTTGATCAGATTGCCAGAGAAAGCCAACAGAAATGCAGAGCCACCTTCCTTTGTCCCTTTCCAGACAGGAGCCAAAAACTGCCTTCAAACCCAAACTGAGAAACGACCCCGTTGACAAGGTCATGCCATTTCTTTGCCTGTCAAAAAAATGGGGCTTCCCTGGTGGCGCAGTGGTTGAGAATCTGCCTGCCAATGCAGGGGACACGGGTTCAAGCCCTGGTCTGGGAAGATCCCACATGCCGCGGAGCAACTGGGCCCGTGAGCCACAACTACTGAGCCTGCGCGTCTGGAGCTTGTGCTCCACAACAAGAGAGGTCAAGATAGTGAGAGGCCTGCGCACCGCGATGAAGAGTGGCCCCCGCTTGCCACAACTAGAGAAAGCCCTTGCACAGAAACGAAGACCCAACACAGCCATAAATAAATAAAATAAATTAAAAAAAAAAAAAAAATGGACTTTCTCAGTTTCCACTGTGGATGAAAATGTAATATTTCTATTTGCAATTTCAATTTCACAGCTGACTGGCATCTGCAGAGACAGAGAATTCTAATAAAATTGCAGAAGCATTTAATACAATGACTGGCAGATGGGGAAAAGGTTTGTAGCAACTCTGTTTTTCTGATTATGTTAACAAAACATGGCGTGTGCTTTTCCAAGGCCCTGACCCTGTTTCAATTACAATTTAAATCTGATGACTAAAAACAGTGATTAGGACTTTTGAGGGGGCCATGCAGTTTATCACCCGAATGGTTTAATAATATATAGATCATTTTTTTCCCCTTTCCAATCAGACAAATTAGCAGTCCGGGTTCTGCACTTAATAAAGTTACACAGGGCAATTTCAAAAAATTGTCTGAGTGCAACACTGCGTCAATAAATTATTTATGCACACTTGATTTAGAAATTAAGCAGCAATGGAGAATTCTTTAACCATAATAGAAAGCCCTTTAAATAAAAAGTAGGCCCAGTGGGGCAACAGAAAACTAAAAGCCATTACTGATAGAACAGGATGAGGCCTGTGAGTACCGATTGCAGGCAAAGCTGCTACTCCGCTGGTTAAGGAGAAACACGTCGGCCCCTTCTCACTTGAAACACAGCTAGCCTGTCAACACTCCCGAAGTGGTCACTGCGAAGGAATAATCATAAAGCCAGTCACGGAGGCAATCTGCTTACAGCCTTGCTCTGTGACTGGCCACGTTTCTTGGGCCTGAGTTTCAACATTCACGAACTAAAAAGTGTTGCACTGGTTCCCAAGTGCGGGTCCTTGGACTAAAGGCCAACTGACTGTAGCACAGGTATCACAGGAGGAGCTGTTGTTGTCATTCCTTCTAATACAGATTCCTGGGATTCCTGGACTCCAACCACCACGAGTCTAATTTAGTGGGGCTGGGGTAGGGCCCAGGAATCGACTTTTTAAAGTTCCCAAAGGATCAGGTTTGCAAGCCATTAGCCTAGATTACCTCCAGGTTTAAGATGTGATCATCCAAACATAGGAGAAGAAATTCAAGGTGCAGTCTTGCATTTGACTAAAAATGGCAAATTCACTAACTGATTTTGCAGCTATATCTACAATTCTGAGACAAGATGTAGTTTCAAGTATTTGTTAAGGTCACTTTACTTCAGCTGGGTTTGGTAATCCTTTTTGTCTTCAGACCCAGTTGTGCAGCTACATGGAGCCTGTGTGAGCCACTGGCAGGCTAAGCTGAGCAGAAAGGAGAAAACAAATTAAAAGTCAAGAGCCACTGGAGCAAGAGAGCAAGGACAAACAGCAGTTCACATGGAGCAAAGGCTGCTTTTCTCAGGACCAAGACAGAAACTGGAAGCCACAGTCGGCTCTGAGGATAAACAAAACGTACTTAGAGGAAAATGGTTCTTTCTCCTGCACCAAAACATAGACTTCCCCTATAGATGTTGAGGCAACTCATACCAAGAGGTCCTCAAATGGTGCTCTGACATTTTATAGTCTTCAAAAAACTGTAAAATACAAATACTTTCAAAGGTAATGGATAACATCTTAAGCTATATTATCATCTAAACTCCTCACCCTGATAACCAGGTAAAAGAAGGACTCTAAAAGAAAGAGAGATTGGTATGCAACCACGGAGGGCTGAACAGTGAAAGAGAGTCAACAAGTTCCGCCTCGCGGTATTTCCTGAGAACAACATTGCCAATCCATAAGATAAGAAAAATGTCATGCTGCACCTTCCCACTTCTCGGAAGGCTTGCAGGGTTACAGTTGATGTTGTCATAATGCGTTCCAGTTCTATGGAGAAACTAGCTGCATAGATCCACTCTGATGACCTCTCACCTAGGGCAGTCTGACTGCCAAGTTAAGCTGATGATTGGCGGGGGAGCATTTAAAGAATATGCCATTTCCATCATTTTGTTACCTGACCCACTGCCAGTTGAGTCTTCCCAGCCTGTTTCCGGTCTCTTTAGTTGCCATGGATGCATCTCCTTATCTAAATGACATTTCAGTCAACATCTGCCCTGTCACCACCCCTGGAAAGGGGTGTGAGCTCTCTCTCCCAGGAGAACTCTGGAAACATCTCTGCCTCTTTCCTTATCATCATCATTACCACCATCATCATCATCATTTCATTGTGTAGTTTTCAGCTCATATGAAGTCTATCTCTCCTGTTAAAGTTTTATAGGATAAGATCAATGAGTAACTTAAATTGAACCTGGGAAAAATTCCCAGTTAGACACCCAACTTATGCACAAACTTATATACAAGTCTGTAGCCAACTCTTCAAAATGATGGATACTCTGCATGTCTCACTAGTTCCGCAGGAGAACGAACATGAGCCGAGTACCTGTTCGTGCCCGGCACTGTGCTAGACCCTGCTGCCACCACACTTAAGCCTCTGGCCCCGTGCAAGGGCGGATTATCCCATACACAAGTGAGGAAATTGGGGCTCAGAGTGACAAGTATGACGGACGATACCACACACCAAAGCCCTTAACATGGGCCAGGCCTGTTCTAGGAGCTTCACATGAATCAGCTCATTTAATCCTCACCGCAACTCATGAACAGGCTTAATTATCCCCGCGTTAGGACGAGCACGCTCAGGCAGAAGCCAGTTAGACAGCTTTGCAGTTTCACGCAGCTAGTCAGCCCCAGAGCCAAGAATGGGAACCGGGCAATGTGGCGCCAGAGTCTGTGTGGGTAACCGTGACTCTGTCTCACTCATGAATGGCCGACGGTTAGGGAGATAGTGGTTAATGAAGATGGAGTCGAACTCAGCAAGACTCCGGGTAGGGTACCGACTCTATATATGTTTCCACATATTTCACCTGAAGGCACTTGCTTTCAGTTCAGATCAGAATTTAAATTACTTCACAGCCTAGATATGGACCACAGGAATCATCTAAGCCAAGCACTTAAATCTTAGATGCTTATAATCAATGACAACTGACTTAAGGCTTCATATGCAGTCCTTTCTAGGCTGTATATTTAAAAAGATGCATGCGTTACAAAACCTCAATTCCATACACCTGGGGGTTTCCAGGCAGAGGTGCTTAGGACTTAAATGATAGACCACAGTTAGCTAGCAGGGAGGGTACCACAGGGTAGGGGAGTGGAAGAGAAGGAAAGGGAAAGAACAGAGAGGAAATAACAAAGGAGGAGAAAGACATCTACTGAGTACCTACTACGTTCCAAGAATTCTGCTAGACAGTCTACATATGTTATTGCACTTTACCCTCATAACAACCTATGGAGGATGTAATGAAATCCCCAAGATTATCTTGCTAGCATGCACAGCAAATCAAAATTAAGCAAGTGTCTATCCAACCTCAAAGCCCAAAAAGCTCCTTCCATTACCCTCAGGCTGCCTCCTGTTAAGTTCAGCTCTTCAATTTTAGTTCCATTGTGCCAAAAAAAATTTGCCCAATCTCTTGTCTTCATCTCCCCATCTATAAAATAGGGATAACAGTAGTTTTTTCCTCACAGTTGTTCTGAAGGTTAGAATGTTTGTAAAGTGCTAAGAACTGTGCTTGGGCACACAGTAAATGCCCAGTTATCAGTACTGTTGATTGATGACATAGCAAGGATGAAGAGAAGACACCCCAGGCACTGTGCTGGACGTGGTATTAAGAAATTACACCAGCGTGAACAAACATACCTAAGGCCAGTACGGCCTACAACCCTCCTTGAGCATCTCAAAGACCAGCAGAAGACATTCTAGAGCAGTGCTTCTCAAAATGTAATGTGCACACGAATCACTTGGGAATCTTGTTAAAATGCAGGTTCTGATTCAGTAATTCTGGGCTGGGACCCGAGAGTCTACATGTCTAGCGAACTCCCAGGTGAAGCACTGGCCCAGAGACCACACTTTGAGTAGCCAAGACCTAAAGAGCTGCTTTTCCATTTCCTAGTCTTGAAATTTCCCCTCCCGAGTGCCTGATATAATGAAAACAAGCCAGGGACAATTAATCGTCTTCCACAAGCAAATGTCAAATAAATTAAAGTCTCAAGCACTGAGACTATAAAAGCTATTGAAAGCAGCTTCCCAGGGCTCCTGGGACAGGAAATCCTTTCTGCACATTCTTCTGGCAGCCAACTAATCACCAAGAGGAATGAATGCCTCTATTTTCCTCTTCCTCCTCCTGAATCAAAAGGAGTCAGGATAAATCTGTTGTGTGGCTCCAGGTCCAATTTGAAGGCTAAGCCCTTCTGCAATCTATTTAAACTCCCAAATTTATCCAAAGAAGAGGGAGGCCTAGTTTACTTATGTCTGTTAGAATATTTGTAGTCTTTCTCCTCTCATTGGGTTCCTTCTGACTCTCTGTAGCTGATTTTTCCCCACCAGCAACATTCCAATGTAATTTGCACTATTATGAAAACAGATGCTACCAAGTTCATTTGTTATTACGTTACCACAGGAAATGGCAGGGATTCTGATAAGTAATGAAATTATATCAGGCAACAGCCAACCAGACTCTTTTCACTCATGCCCCTCAGGATCCTAAAGTGACATCAATTAAGACAAATTAAGACAAAGAAAGTTGAGTCAGAAGAAATATTATTTCTTCCAAGAAATATTATTGGCCCCGTGGTGTGATTCAGGGCCTGGGAATCAAGCAATGTCTCAATACTGACTCTGAGAAACGCTTTCAGAAATATTTTACGAGCCGTAAAATTACAATAACTCACCAAGTGGTTCTTTCCAGTTCTTCCTCTTCCAAACACATCACCAAGACCTCCCACATCCAGACAAGAGGGGACTGGAGTGAAAAGAGCATGTGCAAGGAGTGTGTTCCTTTCACTCTTGGACCTAGGCGGTCACCGGTCCCATCTTGCCCTGGCGCTGGAGATTTTATGGTCCTCATCCACTCAGCTGCAATGAAGAAGCCAGGTTCTACTAGAAACGAAACGCTAGATTTTGCCCACTGTTCACATCTAGCCTCTTTTGTAGGGTGTGTTCTAAATGCTCTCATTCAAAGCACAGGAGAAGATGCATTGGTTAAGAACATAAACTCTGCAATCAGATTTCTTGGGCTCTGACACTATCAATGTGGTCTTGGAGAGATTATAGCTTCTTTTGGCTTTCCTCATTCATGAACTGTGGTGAATAAAAGCACCAACTTCCAAGGTTACTGTGATAATGAAATAAGATAATGCATAAAAAGTGCTTAGCACAATGCCTGGCACATGTAAAAACTATCACTATCCTGCCATGCAGAGCTCCCTAGTTGTAAATGAAAAAGGAAGCAAATTTTTCAAGTTTTTCTACGTTTTAATATTAAGTTATCAGGTGATTAATAGTATAATTCAACACCCAAAGATGACTTGTTTCTTCACTCTCTGAGCTGCATCCCTATCTGTAAAATGAGGTAATTGTATTAAGTTGCTCATAAAGACCTTCTCAGTTCCAACAGGAACTGTCTAGGTACTGTTGGGCAATGCTCCAAGGATACGAGCAAATCCCCAAAGACCCCCTCTTGCAAGCTGAGGTGGGGGCCGAGCCCACGATAGGGCTGCACAAACAGGAACTCCATCATACTACTTTACTTGGTACTGTCTGTGTATCATTTCATTCCTGCATCTAGCAGGAAGGTTATTACCAGGTGCTGGCCATTAACTGAGATGCCAAGGTAGCCGGGACGTTTAAATGAGTGCGATGTGGCCCCGGAACCAAAAGCCTCACAGGCCAGTAACAGAATCAAGCCAGGTCACTAATGAGTGCAGAGACTGGGAGTGTCAGGAAGTGGGCATATTTGTTTTGCTGGCAGTGCCATAAAAAATGTTGGTCATGTCCTTCATGGATCCCAAGGCTTAAGTAAAGAATAGCAACCACCACGACTCCTATAATTAGAGCTACTTCTACTAGTATCAGTACTTAAATGTCTACTCTGTACCAAGCCTATACTGAACCCTCTACAACAATCCTTTGAATTAGGTATTGTTATACTCAGTGGGCTGCAAACATCAACCACCTTCCTGCTATGGCTTCTTCTAATAGCAGCCAGCTCACTCCCAGCTTTTTTAGCCTAAGAGCCTACACTTATTCCATACGAATTCCTCCTGATGACAGCTGTTTAGACCATAGACAAGAACATAACCTAGGGCAGTCAATTCATGCACTGGCTGACAAAGGTCAACATGGCCAATTAAATTCTCTAGGCTTTCTCTCGCCAGGCTACACATTAGAATCACCTGGTGACCTTTTTAAACATTCAGCTACCAGGGTTCACCACAGACCAATTAAATCAGGCTGGGGATTAGGGGAACTGGATATACATATTTTACAAAGTACTCGTGTTGATTCTGATAGGAAGTCAATGGTGAGTGTCACGGCCTTAGAACAGTGGTCCTCAGTGTGAGGTCTCCAAAACAGAAGCATCAGCATCTCTTGGGAACCTGTCAGAAATACAGATTCTCAGGCTCCACTCCAGACCTACTGGATTAGAAACTCTGGTGGTGGTACCCAGCAATCTACGTTTAAACAAGCCCTGCACACCTTTCTGATGCACACTCAAGCCTGAGCACCACAGCCCTAAAAATCCTCTACTCACAGTGTGGTCCATCAACCAGCAGCATTGGCATCAGCTGGAAACGTGCCTGAAACAGAATTTTCTGCCCCAACCTAGAGTTAATCAGCGTCTTCACATCTCCAGACAATTGGTATGCACACAAAGTACTGAGAAATACAGAAGACAAAAAATAATGAGTTTCGATGAAAGAAGTTAAAATAGCCAAAATGGAAAGTAATGATTCTTGACCAGGGAGGGATGCTCTACCTAAAGGGAATTCATCAGAACAAACCAAGGAGTCTTCTCACCCTATTCATAGAGGCACCCAGAGATCTCAGTACGTACGAATCACTGCTACCAATGAGAGTACGTTGTATCCCTCAGTGTGCGGGGTGGAAAGTAGTTTTATAAAGCAGAAATTGAGAGAGGCTGCTAAGGAAAGTATGATAGGCATGGCAAGCTGAAGATACGGAGAAGCAGAAGATAACTGTATAAAAAGAACTATGCAGATAAGCAGAAAGAGGTAAACAGAGAGAGAGAGAGAGAGAGAGAGAGAAATAATAAAAAGTAGCTGATCTCTAGAGTTGCCTTAATGTCGTCCACCCTCCCAGTTTGGTTCCAGTTCAGCAGTATCCTCATACTAAACAGCTTTTCTTGAGATGATCTGAAAAGGTCTCCGTTCCTGTAACGATGAGCATTCACTTTGTGTTGTGGCTGCCCAAGAGTGCTCACTGATGGGAGGTGAGGCGGGGCAAGAAGCTGGCTGCACCCGGCAGCCACAATCCCACGCCAGGTCCCAGCTGCTAAGGAAGAATCTACCTGGAATCACATTTTCGCTCCTGAGACCCACTCTGTGCCCCCAAACCAGATAAACGCCTGGCAGAGAGAAGGATCAACAGCGAGCCTAAATCAGATGGTGGGAAATGCACGCGTTTTCCTCCCACACAGAAATCCAGGAAAGACTTCAGCAGCTAGGCTCCCACGTGCCCACACACCTCACCTCACCTGGCAACACACCTGCTCTACTCGCACCTCATGCTTTGCCAAGGTTAGATGAGGAAGGTTTGAGACATGGCGGTGGGGGGGAAGCAAAAAGAAAAGAAAGCCATCGACGTAAAATAAAGCCACTCCAAACTGTTTCCTCAATATCCAAGAAAGGAAATTTGCCAAAATTATAGAAAATGATAAACTTGATAAGAAAGCAGACCCTCCCACCTTTGGTAGAACTAAAGATCCCTATGAATACCTAAACACATGATTCATACTGTCTGATGGAGAATAAACCGCCTTAAAAGTGCAAGCTACAAAACAGTAATAAAAGCCATACCTTCTGAGCAGAGTATCTACATGTTGCAATGCCATGGGCATTGCACCAGCACAATTCCAGGTACTCAACCCATGACATATAAAATTACCTAATGAAGAGGGCTGCCTATATTCACTCACGCTTCAGCAAAGGGCTTACTGTGCTAACATGGAAAGCCCTGTGTTCCCAAGAATGGCCAGTTGTCAACCTGCCTTCCATTTCAACCTATTTCACAGGTGGCTCACATCTCTAAGACTTATGTCCTTGCACAATTCTCCAGGGACAAGTGGATATTGTTCATTTTTCTCTCTCACCCTAGAAATCACAGTGGAATATACGTTGGAAGAGGGCGATTATAATAAGAAAAACCTTCAGTGTGTTCTGAATTATTTCTTAACTAAATCATTTACCACTTTGGAACTTTATCAAACATAGCAATATATTTTTCATTAATCATTCAATAAATACTTTTGGAGCACCCCCTATGTGCCAGAGACCATGCCAAGGGCTGAACCAGAAATAGTGAGCAGGTTCTCTGTTCTCTCTGTTTGGGGGCCAATTATGCAAGCAATTAGAAAAAAAAAAAAAGGCAGGTTAAAAAATAATGGAACATACTCTTGTTTAAGAAAAAATACACAAAACAAAACATCCACATATATGTGCATATAAAATACATTTTTAAAGTTCTGGGAAAATACCCTCTAAATTAGTGGTGAGCAAACTAGTTTTGTAAAGGGCTAGATAGTAAATATTTTCAGCTTTGTGAGCCATACAGATGCTATCACAGCCACTCAACTCTGGGGTTATAGTGTGACAGCAATCACAGAGCTTCCATATGTAAACAAATGAGCATGGTTCTGTTCCAAGAAAACTGTATTTACAAAAACAGGTGGCAGGTCAGATTGGGTCTCAGGTGGCAGTCGGCCAACCCCTGCTCTAAATTACTAAAAGTAGGTTCCTTCAGAGTAGTGAGACTTGAGGGAGAGATGGAGGATTTAAAAGAGAACTTTCACCTCACCCCACATACTTCGGTTTTGTTTGAGTATTTTGTCCACCACTGAATCCTCAGTCCTTTGCACAGCGCCTGGCGCATGGTACTCACATATAAAGACGTGTTTGATACATCAATTAAGTGGATGAGTTCAGTTTTTTAAGAATAAAATTTTAACTTATGAAACAGGCATTAAGTGTAATACAGAGAGTGACAGAGGAAGTATAGGACACTCTGAAGGCACATAAAAGGGACACCAACCCCAGACTGAGATTGTCAAGAACGCATTCCCAAGAAACTAGGATCCAAGTTCATGAAGACCTCCCATTGCATACAGTGGTATCCAGGTGGAGAACAGTTATGTCCCACAAGTGCACAAGCAGCACAGAAATAGCCAGACCACTCGACCAGTACATGAGAAGGCAATCAGTTCAAGTGGGAGGCTCAGAAGGGCCAGGGTTCAAGCTGTGTCCCAGCAAGGCAGCTCCTGGGCTCTGCAAACCCCCCTCCCTACCTCAAGCTAGGCCACACTGGAGCAAATGATGGAGGGAGAGTCTGCTTCCCCACTGACTGTTAATGCCATCCAGACTTAATCACGAAAAAGGCAAAATGGAGAGACCCTCAGCCTTACCGCTGAAATGAGGTTTTGGGAACAGTGAGAAATTACAAGTTTGAGCTCTTCCCTACACACCTATGTCTGTGGACAATTACCCCTCCATAGAAAAATTGGTTGTCAGTCAGTTCTCTTAAGAGAGCAGCCTGTGAACCAAGAGAAAACAAAACTGCTACTGCTTCCTAGAAGCCTACACCATAGGCTACTCGTGAATAGCTGTCACTCAAACGATGCCCCA